>NC_073271.2:2348871-7348871 GCF_029289425.2 Pan paniscus
GCGGGCGGCGGGCGGGGAAGAGGGCACAGACGGGCAAGGGCACCCGGGGGCCCCGCAGAGGCGGCGGCGGCTCGGGGAGAAACCTCAGGCACGGCCGGGCCACCAGGAAAACACGGCCGCGGGATCCCACCGCCACAGACACGAGGGCGGTCCCGCGGCGCCCCGCCTGGGACGCCGGACGGCCCTCGGCCCCCACCGAGACCCGCCTCGCGAGCCCCGGGGTCCCGCCACCGGGGGCCCCGAAGCGACCGCAGCCACGAACCCGACACGCCAGCACCACCATCGCTCGTGATTCTCTCGTCCATCCTCCGGCCCGGTCCCGCTCCGGGAGACCGGCGCGCCCCCACCGTGGGACGCTTTCCCAGGCCCAGGCGGCCCGACCCCGCGCCACGCAAACGCGGTCGTGGGCACCGGTCACGACTCGGCACACGGGAGCGGGCGGAGAGCCGACTCGCGGCGGAGGGGGTCACGCGCCGGACGGAACGCCGTGCGCGCACAGCCCACCGCCCGCCGGCCGCCACGTCCCAACCCGCTGGGACGCCAGGGCCCGGCCCGGCGGGATCCTCCCCCGACTCGGAAGGGGGAGGCGCGGGCCACAGTAGGCGACGAGCCGCGCTCGGCCACCACCGCGGTGGCCGGCGGAAACCCTCGCTCTCCCCCCCGAACCCCGTCGAGGGGGAAGCGGAGGAGGGTCCTCTGCGAGCGAGTCGCTACGGCAGCGCTCCCATGACGGAGGCACAGACAGAGGCGGCAGTCCGGGGGATCCGGTACCCCAAGGCACGCCTCTCGGATCGCTAGAGAAGGCTTTCTCACCGAGGGTGGGTCACACTCCCCCACACGCCAGCCGCCCCTCCTCGGGCCCGCAGAGGCGCCGAGGGACGCCTGGGGAAGGGAGGGGGCCTGCAGTACGAGGAAACACCTGCGTGCGGCCACCTTGAGCGTTCGCGGTCAGGGCGGGGGCCCGGCCGGTGCGCGCGTGCGCGCAACCCCCACGAGGCCCCCCCGTCCACCCGCCTCCTTCCTTCCGAGGCAAAAGCACCCCCGAAGTCAACCCACACACAACCGGTCGGAGGCAGAACGGCAGCCCCTCGGCGGCCGGCCGGCGCACGCGCCACCGGCCCGAACCCACCGCGATCGCTCACACGGCCCGCGCGCACCCGCCAGAGGGGAGCACGGGACGTGCGCTCGCCGGACCAGGCGGACGCCCTTCCCCGCGTGGGAGGGGCGCGTCTCGTCTCACTCGACCGCCTCGAACCCCACACCGACGAGCTCCCTCAGGACCCACGCGCGGACACCGCGGCGGCGACCGGAGGAGGGGGCGCTGGGGGCGGGGACGACACACCACCGCTCGGCCTCGGGCACCTGAGGGACAACCCGGAGCGCTCCAGGAGCACCGCAGAGGCCCAAGCGGAGCCGACGCTCGCGCACGCCCCCCCGAGAGGGCAGCACGACGGGCCGGCGGGACGGCACCCCCCACCGCCGCGGAGGGGGGCCGCCCGCAAGTCCACAACCACTGGAGGCGACAGCGAGGGGTGCCTGCCGCGTCAGAGGGCCCCGCCGACCCGCCCCGCGACGCAGAAGGCGGCGGGCGGGACGGCGAGGTCAGGCCGGGCTCCGCACCCCACACGCCTCCCCCACACGCGCCGCCCGCAGGCGGGGAGAGGAGAGACGAGGGGACCCCGCGGGGCGGAGCGAGAAGAACGGTCCCGTTCGCCACGAACGTCCGCCCCTCGCCCGTCGCGGCTCGGACCCGGCCCGGGAGAGCACGACGTCACCACATCGATCACGAAAGAGCCCCCCGGGAGCGGAGGTCGGCCGGCCGGCCGACGCCCTGCTCCGGGGAAGGGGCGGCGGACAACCCAGCGGAGACGAGAACGCCTGACACGCACGGCACGGAGCCAGCGGGGTGGGGTTGTCGCGGCCGCCCCGGGCGCCCGCAGCGGAGAGCGCACGGGGGCAGGGTGGCCCTCGCCGCCTTCCCCGCCGCCCCCAGGTGGGTCAGAGACCCGGACCCGGGCCGGCACCGGGAGTCGGGACACGCCCGGGCGCGCGGAGGACAGCAGGCCCGCGGGCCCCAGCGGGCGGCTCAAGCAGGAGCACGGCCGGCTAGCCGGGTCACCGGTAGGCCAGAGCCCCGCACGCACCCGGAGTCCCAACCTCTCCAGCGACAGGTCGCCAGAGGACAGCGTGTCAGCAATAACCCGGTGGCCCAAGATGCAGACTCGGAGTGAAAGATATACCTCCCCCGGGGCCGGGAGGTCGTGTCACCGACCACGCCGCCGGCCCAGGAAACGCGCGACACGGACACCTGTCCCCAAAAACGCCACCATCGCAGCCACACACGGAGCGCCCGGGGCCCTCTGGTCAACCCCAGGACACACGCGGGAGCAGCGCCGGGCCAGGGACGCCCTCCCGGCCGCCCGTGCCACACGCAGGGGGCCGGCCCGTGTCCCCAGAGCGGGAGCCGGAAGCATTCTCGGCCGGCCCCTCCTACGACCGGGACACACGAGGGACCGAAGGCCGGCCAGGCGCGACCTCTCGGGCCGCACGCGCGCTCAGGGAGCGCTCTCCGACTCCGCACGGGGACTCGCCAGAAAGGATCGCGGCAGAGGGACCGCGGCCCGGCCCGGGGACCGCTCCCCGGCACCCGGGGGACGGGGGCAGGACGGTCCCCGGCTCCCCACGGGGACTCGGAAACGAATTCGGCCGCCGCCTCAGACGGCCAGGATGAGCGCGGACGGACCCGCGACCGGGCCGGGAAGGGCGTCCCCAGCCTCCCGCGCCACGCGCGGCGGGTCCCCGCGGGTCGCGGCTCGGGCCTCGGGAGCCGCGGCGCGCTGGTCGACCGGCCCGGGCAGCCCCACGCCCGGCTCGGGCCCAGAAGCGCAGCGACAGCCTCCCCCCCACATAAACCTGCACGCCAGAGCTCTGACTCACAAGCGACGCGCCACAGCTCTGGCGCCACCGGGCCAGCCGGGCTGACGACCGCGGGCTTTCCGGAGCTCTGCACAGCTCACAGCGGGGACGGTCCCCTCCCTCGGCAGCTGCCACCGCAGCTCCGGAAGCCGAGAGCGCGATCTAAAAGCGGCCGCCAGATGGAGCCCGACGACCGCCGCGAACGTCAGCGAGACAGATCCGGATGGCAGGGCGGCCCGTGGACCGCAAAAGCGAAACCGTGAGCCGAGAAGCTCTTCCCGAGGCCGAAAACGCAGCCCCTCTGCCCCAACCCCACACACACGGGGCCCAAAACGCGTCTCTGCCTCGACCGCGACAGAGTCAGAAGACAACCCACGGCGCGTGGGTGTTCGGAGATGCATCTCGGAAGCAGGGAGGGAGGGAGGGAGGGAGGGAGAAAGAACACACAAGGACTCGGTCGCGGGTCGCTGCAGACACACGGAGAGGCAAAATGCATGGGCTCTTCCGGAATCCACGCAGAGACAGACGGGGGGGGGGGGGGGGGGGCGGGGAATGGGGAAAAGAGACAGATGGTGAAAGGGAAGGAGGGAGGGAAGGGAGCAGGGAGGGAGGGAGGGAGGAAGAAAATGGAGAAAAGAGAGACAATTTAAAAAACGTAGATACACAGAGAAAACTTTTGAAACACTCCATTTTTACAAGACAGACGGAAAGGAAAGAAACATGAAAAAGAGAGAAAGAATGAGGAAAGAAACGAAGGAAAGAAGGGAAAAAGAAACAGGGAGGAAAGAAAAAAGAAGGAGAGACAGGGAACAAAAGAGAAATAAAGCACGAAGGAGAAAAGATCAGAAAGAGAGAAAGAAGGAAAGGAAGAGAGGAAGAAAAACCTAAAGAAGGAGGGAAAGGAAGAAAGGAAGGAAGAAAAACGTAAAGGAGCGGAAGAAAGAAAACAGAGATAACTACGTACACTTGTTCATTTATTAACATAAATACAACACTTTTCGTACGTAAGCGTAAACGTATTTGTGGACGATCGCTTCTCTATAGAGCGATGTGTATGTATTTGTATAGCAGAAACACCTACGTCTATTATGTAGAAGTATGTTTCTATGCAATCGGTACGTGTTTACGAGACGCGAGAGTAGTAAATGCAAAGATATACGCATTGTCGTTTACATATAAATGTACAAAAATGTTTACATTAATAAATGTCAGTAAATACATGGAAACGAAAGAAATAAAAAAAAAAAAACGAAATGAGTCAACAGGCCGGGCACGGTGGCTCACGCCCGTCATCCCAGCACTTCGAGAGGCCGAGGTGGGCGCATCACATGAGGTCGGGAGTCGGAGACCAGCCTGACCAACACGGAGAGACACGGTGTGCCTACTAAAAACACAAACATCAGCCAAGCCAGGCGTGGGGGTGCCTCCCTGTAATCCCCGCTCATCAGGAGGCTGAGGCAGGAGAAGCCCTCGAACCCGGGAGGCGGAAGGTGCGGTGAGCCAAGATCGCGCCATTGCACTCTAGCCGTGGAAACAAGAGTGAAACTCTGTCTCAAAAGGACGAAACAGAAAGAAAGAAAGAAAGAAAGAAAGAAAGAAAGAAAGACAGACAGACAGAAAGCAAGCAAGCGAGAAAGCAAGCAAGAAAGCAAAAAAGCAGGAAAGAAAGAAAGAAAGAGAAAAGAAAGCAAGAAAGCAAGAAAAAAGAAAGCAAGAAAGAAAGAAAGAAAAAGAAAAGAAAGCAAGAAAGCAAGCAAGAAAGAAAAGAAAGCTAGAAAGAAAACAAAGCAAGAAAGAAAGCAGGAAAGAAAGCAAGAAAGCAAGAAAACAAGAAAGCAAGAAAGCAAGCAAGAAAGAAACAAAAGAAAGCAAGAAAGCAAGAAAACAAGCAAGCAAGAAAGCAAGCAAGAAAGAAACAAAAGAAAGAAAGAAAACAAGAAAGCAAGAAAGCACGAAAGCAAGCAAGCGAGCGAGCGAGCGAGCGAGCGAGCGAGCGAGCGAGAGAGAGAGAGAGGCTGGGCGCTGTGGCTCACGCCTGTCATCCCAGCACTTTGGGAGGCCAAGGCAGGCGGACCACCTGAGGTTGGGAGTTGGAGACCAGCCTGACCAACATGGAAAAACACCG
This sequence comes from Pan paniscus, assembly GCF_029289425.2. Classification (NCBI taxonomy): domain Eukaryota; kingdom Metazoa; phylum Chordata; class Mammalia; order Primates; family Hominidae; genus Pan; species Pan paniscus. Next base: position 2,353,913 of record NC_073271.2, read on the forward strand.
TCTCTACTAAAAGTACAAACATCAGCCAGGCACGGTGGCCCATGCCTGTAATCCCAGCTAATCAGGAGGCTGAGGCAGGAGAATCGCTTGAACCTGGGAGGCGGAGGGTGCGGTGAGCCGAGATCGCGCCATTGCCCTCTAGCCTGGGCAACAAGAGTGAAACTCTGTCTCAAAAAAAAAAAAAAAAAAGGAAGAAGAAGAAGAAAAAAAGAAAGTAATGAAAGAAAGAAAGAAAAAGAAAGAAAGAAAGAAAGAAAAGGCAAGGCCAGGCAAGGCCAGGCAAGGCCAGGCAAGGCAAATCTACCTGCTTTCCCTACATCTGGGGAGAATCGGGAAAGTCCCCAACAACAACAAGGCCTAAAGTGGAGCTGCCATCTGTCAAACCCGAGCGGAAGAGTCCACGCGGGTTAAAGACACGAAGAAAGACAAGGAAACCATCGACCGAGGAGAAGAACAATCTGGCCCAGCCAGGGTCTGTCTCCTGAGGTTGTCTGGGCAACCAGGGAATGGGACGGAGGGAGGGCGGGCCTCCGAGACTCCGTCTCGAAACATAAATCATGATAATAAAATAAAATTAAGTTAAAAAAAAGAAATCACGCATAATTCCTAACGTGTTTGATGCCTCGAAAGGCGAGAGGCGTACGTACGTGTATGTCACGGTGGGGTTGTTTTTTGTTGTTGTTGTTGTTGTTGTTGTTTTTTCTTTTTCCCCGGAAACTCACTTTTTAATTATTTTGTTGCATTTCATTTTCATTTTCATTTTTTTCAAGTCCAGGGTCGCAAGCATGGCAATACCCCTTCTCTACTAAGGTACAATAATTAGAGGGGCATTATTGCTGGTGACTGTAATCCCAGCCACTCAGGAGGATTAGACTGGAGAATCGCTTCAAACCGGGAGATATTTGCTGCAGTGAACCGAGTGTGCACCACTGCATTCCAGCCTGCGTGGCTGAGCGAGAGTCCTTCTTAAAAAAAAAAAAAAAAAGACACAAGAAAGAACAGACCAAAATACTCCACTGTTTCAGAACGTTTCCCCAGAATACCCGGAACCCCCTGAGTCAGGTCCAGGAGGTGGTGCTTTATTTTACTTCTCTCTCTCTCTTTCTCTCTCTCTCTCTCTCTCTTTCTTCCCTGTTATTTGTTTTTGAAGCATACATTGCAAGATTGTTTCATAGGTAAACTTCTGAGTAGGGGGTTCAGTGTGCCGATGATTTCCTCACCCGGATTCTCAGCGCAGTACCCCACAGTTTTTGTATTTTGCTCGTTTTGCTTTGTCCTGAAGCTGTCTGTCCTTCCACACCTCCTCCCTCAAGTAGGCTCCTGCGTCTCTCCTCCCCCTAGTTCTTCCCATGCATTCTCATTATTTAGTTCCCACTTATGGGTGAGAACACGCGGTATATAGATGATTGTTGCTTTCATCTTCGCTGGTGGTGATGAAAGAGGAATGACACTACATCGACCCTTAGGACGCTCCCCTCCATCCCCACCCTACACCCCCTCCCCACGCACACCGTCTTTCCTGAACCCCGTCCTGAAACCCAACAAACGAAGAAAGACAGAAATTAAAGTAAGAGTTCAGCCACCAAGGCGGTGGAGGGGGGGAATCTCAAAGGGTGAGCAAGCGATGGGGTTCGGGGGATGTCATGGCCTAGGTAGCAACATTAGGGGACTGACTTTCCAGCCCCCCCCACACTCCCTAATCCTCAGCCATCACTTTGGCGTTCATCCAAGGAAGGCTCTTCTCAGGGACTACAGACCTAACCTCTCTGGATTTCTATAGGATAAGATGTTATGGACGGACGCGGGGCTCACGCCTTTAATCTCAGCACTTTGGGTGGTCAAGTTGGGTGGTACGCCTCAGGTTGGGTGTTCTAGACCAGCCTGACCATTATGGAGCTACCTAGTCTCTATGAAAAAAAAAAAAATAATTAGCCAGGCCTGGCGGTGTTTGCCTGTGGTTTCACCTACTCGAAAAGGTGAAGACTGGAAAATCTCTTGAACACAGGCGGCAGAGGTTACGGTGAGCTGAGGTCGCGCCACTGAACTCCAGCCTGGGCAATAAGAGCGAAACTCCACCTGAAAGACAGAAAAAAAAAAAAAAAAGAAAAGAAAAGGAAGAAGATTTTATGAAGTACAGTTTATATCAATCGGCTCTCACTGTACCTTGAGAGATTCCGAAAATCGCTACTTAATGACAGAAGAAAACACCAGCTAACAGGTTTTCGGGAAAATACACATCTTCCTAAAATCGGTAAAATCTACTTCAACTGAAAAGAGATAAGTAAAGTAAAAACTACAAACAAAACAAAACGTGAAAACAAACACAGACCAAAGCATCGCTTGTGGAAATATTATGGAAGCAAATTCTCACATTTTAGAAAGAGTTTCTATGTTAGGCAAATACCAATAAGGCCCAGGGAAGATCTGGGAAATGTGGCAGCGTGCACCATTTTGAGGGCTGAAATCCGTCTGGGTCTCTGCTTTCATCACAGCTCTTTTTCTTGGGCGGGCGAATACCTGCAGTTCATGAGTTCAAGAGCAGTCTGGGCAACATAGCAAAATTTTGACTACTAAAAAGGTGAATGTTAGCTGGGTATGGTGTCACACAGAATTAGGTTCCAAGAGGAAGCATCAGAAATACCCGTGGTCCGCAGTCAATAAATGAAGTGAGTTTACAAGTTTGTAGTGTCATTGCTGCCTCGAAAGGCAAGAGGCATATGTTTGTGTCACTGTGGGTTTCTATTTTTTCTTGGAAACTCACTTATTTTTAATTACTTTTTTTTTTTAGATGGAGTCTGACTCTGTCACCCAAGCTGGAATCCAGTGGCATGATGTGGGCTGACTGCAATCTCCATCTCCCGGCTTCAACAGATTCTACTACCTCAGCATATCGAGTAGCTGGGACTACAGGTGCGTGCCACCACACCTGGTTAATTTTTGTATCCTTCGTACAGACAGAGTTTGACTATGTTGGCCAGGCTGGTCTCAAACTCCTGACCTCTTAATCCTCCCACCTCCGCCTAGCAAACTGCTGAGATGACAGTAGTGACCCACTGCACCCAGCCTACTGGTTTATTTTTAAAAATAGCAATTTGGGTCAGGCGCAGTGTGTCTCGCCTCTCTATATCAACCAACATTCTTTCTCGAATCTGATGACCTGGGACCTCCCAGCATTTTGGGAGGCCAAGGCCACAGGATTCCTGGAAGTTGGAGTTCAAGACCAGCCTAGGCAACATGGTGAAACCCTGTCTTTACTAAAAAGGTAAAAGTTAGCTGGGTATGGTGGCACGTGCCTGTTATCCCAGCTACTCGAGAGGCTAAGGGAAGAGAATCGCTGGAACCTGGGAGGCGGCGGTTGCAGTGGCCCGACACTGCGCCATGGCCTGACCAACAGAACAAGACTCCATCTCAAATAAATTAATAAATACGTTAGTTAATCGAAAAGTATAAAAAGAAAACCGCAAGGACTTGGCGGGAATGCACGGGAATGCTTCTCTCTTTCCTAAAGATCAGAGCAGAAACACAGTACCATCAGGTTGACATACAGGCCATTCTGAATCTCTTCTCACTGTGCTCAACTGACACCAAAGAAGGGCAGGTTTCCATGCCGCCCGTTCATCATCACCGCTCTCGTCAAGTATAATTGCGGAGTCATGACTACACAGAGATCTCTCAACCCACCAACTGCGTCCTTACTTTTATGAGTGCAGTTGAAAGAATAAACAGGGCATTTAGCGAAGTGATCATCATATGTTCTTTCGTCTCCCATGTCTCTCATGAAACCAATCAAATTCGTGGTCCACTTTTCCCCCACCCTTCGAACATCCACAGAGCACCAAAATAAAAGAGCAGTGAATGCATTTTACGCGACAAGGAGGAAAAACAACAAAGTGAAAGTCACAGAGGCTCGTGATACACAGGGAGATACAGAATAAGGAGAATTTTCCAAAATCCACACTAAGACAGACAGACAGAGGGACGGAAAGAAACAAATGAAGAAAAGACAGAGAGAGAGTAAGGAAGATCAAGAAAAAGAAAATAGACAGAGATGTAAAGGGAAGAAAGATGAAAAAGAAAACCGAAAGACATAGAAACAGAAAAAAAAAAAGAATGAGAAATGAGAGAAAAAAGGGAGGAAGAAAAAGAGAAGAAAAAGAAAAGACAGAAAGAAAGAGAAAGAAAAAAAGACAAAAAATGAAGGAAATAAAAAAGAGGGCAGGGCATCGTGGCTCACACCTATCATCCCAGCACTTTGGGAGGCTGAGGTGGAAGAATTGCTAGAGCCTAGGACTTTGAGACCAGCCCTGGCAACACAGTGAGACCCCGTCTCTACTGAAAAAGAAAAGAAAAGAAAAAAATCCGGGCATCGTGATGGCAGGAGCCTGTGGTCCCAGATCCTTTGGAGCCTGAGTTGAGAACATCGCTTGGGCTCGGGAGGTGGAGGCTGCAGCGGGCCTTGGTCAGACAAATGCTCTGCAGTCTGTTTCCCAGGCTGTCTTGAACTCCCAAGCTCTAGCGAACTGCCCTCCTCAGCCTCCGAAATTGCAGCCGCCACAACCAACGGTCCTGAAGGTGTCACTGACAGATTTTACTATACAGGGTGTTTCGCCATATTTCGAATTTGAACCCAGGAATTTGAAGCTGCAGTTACCCAAAGTCGCGCCACTGCACTGCACTCTGGGTGATAGAGGAAGACTCCATCTCTAAATAATTACATAAATAATAAAAACAATAACAATAACGACAAACAATAATACAAAGAAATAATAACAAACAGCAGTAATAATAAACAAACTCATGGGAGTGAAAAACTATAAAAGGTAATTTAGATCACAATGAATTGCAGTTTATTTCAAGGAATTTTTTTCTTTAACCTGTCTCTCTTACCTTCTGAAACACTCAGACTGGAGGGCAAGGCATGATCACGGCTCGCTTCAGCTTCGACATCACAGAATTAAGTGACTCCTGTAGTCTCAGCCACTTGGAAGGCTGAGATAGGAAGATCACCTGAGGGAGCCCTGGAAAGTCGAGGCGGCGGTGAGCCGAGATTGCATTCTTACACTCCAACCTGCCTCAAAAACTACAAATAAATAAAAGGTAAATGTAAAACAACAGCAACTTCAGTGTGTAGAAAGAGGAGCAAGAAAAATAAAAGAAAAACAAAACGAAGAGAAACTGAAAGTACTGTGGAAACAGTTGGAGAGGAAGAAACAACGCAAGGAAAAAGCGACACCTAGTGAATGCGGGCGGTACTGCTGCTGACCAAAGTTATCTGGTCTACCGTAGAAATCCCAAGTTGACGGTCAAGTCCAACGCTTGCCGCGGACATGAGGTGGGCACGGCGACCCGAGACCTGAGGACCGGGGCCTTAGGCCCTGGTCCCTGGTCTTCCAGACAGAGAAGCCCGCGGCCTTGTCAACTGGATGTTGCTTGCCTCCCGCAGTCGGTTGATTCGCGGGCTGATCGGGAAGCCAAATGCCAGCATCTAATCGACAGGGTCCACCCTAAAGACCAAATGCGGTGCTCGCGGAGGGAAGCGATCAGACGCAGTTGGAACCTTATCACACAGAACCGGCCCAGGTTTGAGGCCGTCTAACTTGGCAGACCTGCCAGCCATTTCCCTGCAGTCCACTGGTTAACCCGGGCAGAGAAGAGGAGTAAAGACACAACGGTAGTGACTAGCTAGTCTTTCATCCCAGCACCCCTGGGGCGGGGAGAGGGACTGTGACCCAAACAGCCACCCACGGGCATCGCGCGAACACTACTCAGACAGGGACTGCAGGGGCAAAACCTCTGACACCCGCGCCTCAGCCATTCGCACGAGGCTCGAAGAATCCGGTCCCAACTCGTGGAGGAATTCCCAGCGGGGTGGGAGAAAGAAGCTCAATCAGAGAGGTGGAACATCGAGCAGGGGCACCAACCCTACCTCGCAACCCCCAGCGCTGCATCTTGGAAAGCCCGCTGTTGGGGAACGACCCCTCCCAAATGCACGGCCAACGCCAACGTTATCTCGCGAGAGACAGCCCTGCATGCCCTGGGGCTCCGGGGCGGGGGGCCTGAGCAGGCCCCGGAACTAAGTCCCCGGGGGCAAAAGGAGGGAAGAAGGAAGGTAGAGGTCCAGGGCTGAATTATACAGAACACGCCACAACGCTAGGTTTCCCGCACACTGGTTGAGAGACCCTTGTGTGGAGGGCTGACTTTCAATAGGTTGCAGTGAGGGAGTTGCTCTGCTCCATAGGAAACCCTGACCCAGATGCAGGGCGTTTACGAATAGTTTAGTATCAGATTACCCATAGGCATGTTATGTGACGGGCCAGGGAGCAAACCCCTTTCTGGCCGCACCCCGTTTTTTAGGATGATGGGCTCTCCGCACCGGAGCCAGGTCTTGGCGCACAGCGGGGCGGAGCGTCCGGCCGGTGGCAAAGGCTGGGGACTGGCTATCTGAGGCCAACCGAGTCTTGCCAGCGCTGCTGCATCTTTTCTACTGGGCGGGATTCTGACTTAGAGGCGTTCAGTCATAATCCCACAGATGGTAGCTTCGCCCCATTGGTTCCTCAGCCAAGCACATACACCAAATGTGTGAAACTTTGATTCCTCTCATACTCAGCAGGATTACCATGGTAGCAACACATGGGCAACAACACATGGAGAACACACGCAGTAAAACTAACCTGTCTCACATGGGTCTAACCATGATGCTTTCCAGGGAATGCATTCCGCTTTTAGGTGAATCCATTCCACTTTGCCTTGCCCTTCACAAAGAAAAGAGAACTCGATGGCCACAGTGGCTCACGCCTGTAATCCCGGCACATTGAGAGGCTGAGGCCGACGGATCACCTGATGGCAGGAGTTCGAGTCCAGCGTGGCCAACATGGTTAAACCCTGTCTCTATGAAAATACAAAAATTAGCTGGGCATAATAGCGGGTGCCTGTTATCCCAGCTCCTCGGTAGGCTGAGGCAGGAGAATCGCTTGAAACCAGGAAGCGGATGTTGCAGTGAGCCGAGATCGCTCCATGGGGCTCCATCCTGAGCCTCTAAGCGAGACTCCAGCTCAAAAAAGAAAAAAAAAAAAAAAGAAACGAGAACTCTCTCTAGGGCTCCCATCTGCTTTTGCTGAATCAGAGACTGTGATTGCCGGCAAAGGTTGAGAGGAGGGCGCAGGGGAAAAAAGGGGGAGGAGCAAAGGCTGGAGGCACAATAGCTCACTCTGGAACGTTTCCAAGTTTAGTGGGGACAATTTTGAAACAAGCTGACTCTGGAAATTACACAGAATTCATAGTATTATTGCTTTTTTGAAGGGTGAGCGGTTCATGATTTTTTTTCTCAGCATTTATTCATTTACTTGTAGTAAGTGCATTTAGTTTCATACAGTTTACATACAACTGGTTTGACTGTATCTGCAGAGATTTAGGATAGGTTTCTTACTGATAAGTCCTAGGGTGGAGCTACAATGCACTTTCCGTTGTGAACCCTGAAAACTTGAGAGAGGTCTCAGTTAATTTAGAAAGTTTACGTAACCAAGGTTCAGGACGCATACCCGTGACAGCCTCAGAGGGTTCTGAGGACGTGTGCCTAAGGTAAACAGAGAACATTGTCGTTTATACATTCTAGGGAGACATAAGACATCAATCAAAGTATGCAAGATGAACATTGGTTCGGTCTGCAAAGGCGGGACAACTTAGCAAACGCGGGAAGACTGAAAGTGAGGAGGGGACTTCCTGGTCACAGGTAGTTAAGAGACAAATGGTTGCATTCTTTGGAGTTTCTAATTAGCCTCTCCAAAGGAGGCAATCAAATATGCATTTATCGCTTGAAACCAGGAGGCGAATGTTGCAGTGAGCCGAGATCGCTCCATTGGGCTCCAGCTTCAGCATCTGAGCGAGACTCCATCTCAAAAAAGGAAAAAAAAAAAAAAAGAGAAAAGAGCAGAGCAGTGACTTTGAATAGAATGGCAGGTTGGCCCTAAACAGTTGCCAGCTTGACTTTTCCCTTTACTTTAGTGATTTGGAAGCCCCAAGATTTATTTTTCTTTCACAAACACAATTTTTAAAACCCAGGTGGAAGTGTTCATGCTTACTGAAAAAAAAAAAAAAAAGGGAAGAAAGAAAAATGATAGGCCAGGCGCCCTGGCTTATTCCTGTAATCCCAGCACTTTAAGAGGCTGAGGTGGGTGGATCATCCGAAGTCAGGACTTCGAGACCAGACTGGCCAACATGGCGAAATAACGTCCCTACTGAAAAAACAAAAATTAGCCGGGAGTAGAGGCAGGCACATGTAATACCAGCTACTGGGGAGGCTGAGGCAGGAGAATCGCTTGAATCCAGGAGGCAGAGTTGCAGTGAGCCGAGATGGCGCCATTGCACTTCAACCTGGGCTACAAGAGCGCAACTGTCTCTGTCTCTAAATAAATAAAGAAATAAGCATTCCCAGCCAGGGTGGAGGTTTCCTACGCAACAAGGCATTGGGGGAGGGACGGAAGGAGTGCCTCTGAGGTCAGGGTGGGGCCCGAGAGAAACCAGTTTTCCCTGGCTGTGCGCGGGCGGCCAGAAGTTTTGGTGTGATGCCTCGATTTTCAGTAACAGTGACCGCTAGGTGACGCCAAATGACAACCGAAAGACCTGCCAGCCTGGAATAAGTGGGGTCACTGGGTTAGGGGTTGTCAAGGAAGGAGAAAGAGATGGAGGCACATGGGGTCGCCGGTCTTCTGATCTCTCTTGGATTACGTTTCCGGGCCCGAGACACCCTCCCAGACAATCCCCGCAGCTCTTCAACCAGTGTCCCTGGGGAAAAGATTATCAGTTCTCAGAAAACATTCAGACAGGCAAGCACATGCGCTCACGTGAGCACATGATAAGTATACAAGTTTATATGTGATAGTGAGCTTTCTTTTGCAAAACGTCTTCGTGATGGATTTCACTACATAGTATTGTTGAAAACATCAAATTATAGGAGTGAGCACAGTGGCTCAAGCCTGTAATCCCAGGACTTCTGAAGACCAAGGTGGGAGGCTGGATAGAGGACAGGAGTTTGAGACTAACCTGGACAACACATCGAGAGAGATTACCACTACTTCAAAATATTGCCCAGCATTGTGGCACATGCCTATATTTTCAGCTACTCAGGAAGCTGAGGCAGGAGGATTGCTTAAGCCCAGGATTCAACGTTGCAGTGGGTGAGCTGTGCACAGGCGACCAGAGTTTTTTTGTTCTCTACAGCTTACATTTTCAATAATGGTTGCCGCTAGTTGTCGCCCAAAGACAACTAAAACACGTGTCATCCTGGAATACGTGGGATCCCTGATGAAGGGGTGGGTGAGGAAGTGGGAGGGGACGGAGGCACACGGGGTCGCCCATTTTCTCATGATTCCCGTTGGACAACGTTTCTGGGTGCAGAGCATCTTCCCAGAAAGTCCCCAAAACGATTCAACCAGAGCTCCTGAAAAAAACAGTCGCATTCTCCGCCCATCGGATCATCCGGAATTTCCATTTATCCATTGAGAAGAATGCTCCATTGGAGTTTGGCGCAGGTTACGGTTAGAGGCAGGGGCTGCCTCAGACAGAAGTCTAGTCTACAGAGTTTCACATTAGACCCTAGGTTCAATCTCTCACAAACTCAGAGTAGCAATATCTGTCACAGTAGAATGAAGTGCATGAAATGCATGCTCCAAAGAAAGCGTGTTTCACACAGATGATTTGCACACTTCTTCTTGTCCCTAGGCCAGTTGTTTCTTCCAAAATACCCATTACTCAGTCGTTCACCCTCTAGTGAAGCAGGTAGGAATCTTGTTCTATGAATCCTGGAGTTTCAATATTTGACATCATGAGAAGAACCTGAATGCTATCCTAGCCTGGTAGCAATAAGGTACCATTTCTCAGAAAACACGCACCTATGAACACAAGCAAGCATGTATACACACATGCCCGCAACATATCTATACAATTTTACACTGTGATAGTGAGCTTTCTTTCCCTAGATAACTTCGTAATAGCTTTCACTACATAGTATTGTTTAAAATATCAAATTATAGGTGCTGGGTGTGGTGGTTTGACTCCAGTCAAAGCACTTTGCAGGCAAAGCTTGGTGAATCGCTTGAGGTGGGGAGTGTGAGAACAGCCTGGAAAACACAGCAAAATCTAATCTCTACTAAAAATGACACAAAATTAACTAGGCGTTGTGGGGTGCACCTATAGTCTCAGCTACTTAAGAGGTTGAGGCAAGGATTGCTTAAGACCAGGAGTTTGAGATACTATGATACTCACTCCCGCAACACTGCTGTGGCCCTTGAATTGGCTACATGACCAATGACATGGAAGGAACATGATTACATAATTCCTGGCAAAAAAAATTAGAAAAACTTTTGTGGATAAACCTCTCACTGGGTAAATTACATAAAGATATGTCTGTTCTATATGAATCCCTGCTAAGGGGTAGCCGTATCAGAGCAGGATTTTGATAATGTTGTGGACAGAATGTCTTGTTCCGTGAGTATGGGTCATTCTTACTTCCCTGTCGCCCCCATCATCACCCAATGGGCTTATTAACAAGGTGAATATAGTAGCAGAAATAGAAGCAATGCACGGGCTAAGCAACATGAACTTTGAATCCCAAAGGCCAGTCTGGCTACCGTCAGTTCTGAATGTTTAATTTGACAGCAGCACAGATCTACACTGAGTCTTTGATATGACATCGTTTCCAGGGTGATCCACCAGGCAACTGGTAGTAAATTTATTACGTTGAATAACTTTTATAATATAGGCGGCACAGTTTGTACTCACTGGAGTAGGCTCTTACTATGGATGCAAATTTGCTTTCCCTGGGTGGAATTCTGCCAAAACTACCCTCCATGGACTCACAGAATCCCTCATCCATCCCTATGATATTCCACTTAGCATTGCTCAGACCAAGAAACTCACTTCACAGCCAAAGTGTAGCAGTGTGCTCATCTTCACGGATGTCAGTGGACTTACCATGCTTTCCATTATCCGGAAGCAACTGGATTAATAGAATGATAGGTTTGTGAGCACTTCCAGCCACCCTAACACCTATATCTCCCTGTGCACCCTAAGGGACTCCACAGAATGGTGAATTAGATACATATATCCAAAGGAACTACATACATTTGCGTTCCCCCATCCAAACCTCCAATCTTATGTAGTTTAATATTTAAAGTTGCTGAAGTTAGCTGTAGACAAAGGACAAAAATTAGAAATGCAGAGGGAATGGGCTCCTCAATGTGGGTAAAGGAGAGACTTACAAGACCTGCTTAATGTGGCTTTTTGCAGTCTTTTTGCTGCTCACAGCTGAACCACATGAACTTCTAGTGTTTTGGACTCATCCAAGCCTCAACATTAGCTTTAAGAGCTCCTTGATCTTTCCAGCAGGAGAAAAATGAACATGCAAAGCTCTCAGTTTCATTGTTATAATCCTCTCAAGGATCAGTATCATTAGAAGACAGCAGAGTCTTGATCTCTTGTTTCACCAAACTAACCACTTGGCCGAGAGAATTTGCTGTTGGTCCTGGGGGAACTTCTCATATCCCTTGCAAGCTCTTCAAGTATTTGTTCCTTTTCCCCTTTCAGAAAGTTGTGTTTATCTCAGCATGCCATTCTCATCTCCAAAATTAAATAATTGTGAAGTATCTAAGATTTTATAGTATTTGTAAACCAACATATTAACCTTCCATTTTCATCGATGCTGGTAGAAGGATGAGACACTGAAGTATGAAAAAAAATACCTACTATTTACTGCTTACCTGGAGGCAAAAGCGTCATATTTGTATTAGTTCTCCTTGTCCATACTACATTTTTTAGGATTTCAGAAGGCTCAGATGGACATTGTACATGGGGAAGATTTGTGTCACAGCTGAGCAGACTCAAGACTAAGAAACCTCAATCTTTTTAAAGTAGGTTACATGGAAACCTGTGTAACCTTTGCGTTACAGAGAAAAATTGTCTTTATTATATTGATTGAGTAATTTATCTGCCATTCACCTGAAGAGAAAAACTACTACCCTTTTTCCAGGTTATTTGTGTACAAAAATCTTTGAAAAATAGCCTGGAACAGGACAGGTATGTGATGTAAGACACAACAAAACAACAAAATCTAAGAGACTTGTGGAGAACTACATCTCAGTAGCATGCATCTTTTCCATGAAATGTTGCACTAAGCAATCCTGTGATAAAAAGAAATCCATTGAAGACTTTCGACATGAAGACTAACCTCGGTTGTTTTGTGTTGTGGGATTGGTCAAGTGATTCTCCAGTGTCAGCCTCCAAAGTAGCTGGGAATACAGGCTCCCAAGACCACGCTCAGCTTATTTTTGTATTTTTAGTAGACGCGGGGTTTTACCATATTGGCCAGACTGGTCTCAAACTCCTGATCTCAGGTGGTCCGCCTGCCTTGGCCTCACAAAGTGCACGAATATAGGCATGAGCCTCCGTGCCCGGCCCCAGAAATGAAAGTTCCAGTGTGCAGTAATGTAATTCTGACAGATAAATAACAGGTGAGAGTAAGTGAAAATCTAACACAATTCAACATTTTTACATATTTAGACATTGAAATTGGTTAGCTTATTGGAAAAAGTTAAATGACAATATATACAGCATATTTATTCTGAATGAATTGCTAATCTAGATTTGAGAGATGAAATAATTATTTTTACAACACAGAAACATAAACTGCATTTCCGTATACAATGAGCATTTTGACAGTAAATTAAGAAAACAATTGTTCGCAACAACATTAAAATAATATAATTCTTACCAATAAATTTAATAAGGAGGTAAATATCTTGTACAATAAAAAATACAGGATCAGAATATTTATGAAAAAAAACTAAAAAGGACTTAAATAACTGGCAACAAATTCCATGTTCCTGAACCGGAAGATTTAATGAAGTTAAGATGACATACCACTACCCAAAGGAGTGTACAGATGTACTGTAATCCCAAGTTTCCATTTTTCCAACTTTTCTTCTCCAAAAAGAAAATAGATCATTTAAAACTTCATTTGGAATTTGAACATCCTCTGAATGTACAGAATAATCTTGAAATGAAGGACAAAATTAGGTGGCTCACAATTTTATATTTGAAAACATAAAAAGCTACTGTAATTATAACAGTTTGATAGTGGCATAAGAACAATTGTGGAGATCAAATAAATAAAATAGATACTCCAAAAAACCCTTGCATAAATTATTGATTGTCTTTTTAAAAGTGTGCCTTAATCATTATGTAAAGACAGTTTGTTACACAAGAAATGCTGGGAAAACAAGTCCACATTTAAACCAGTAAAGTTGAATCTTTATCACATTCCAAGTAGAAAAATTAAATAAAAATTGATTAAAGATGTAAAAACAAGTGTTAAACTTTAGTGGTTTCTAATAGTTGGTTTTATTTACGTGGGGACAGTACTAACATGAACAACTTTATACGCACAAACTAGAAAACTTTAAAGAAATGGATAGATTCCTAGATATACACACTCTCCCAAGATTAAGCCAGGAAGACAATGATTTCCTGAACAGACCAGTAAAAAGCTCTGATATTAAATAGGTAATAAGTAGCTTGCCAATCAAAAAAATAAAAGCCCTGGACTTTATGGACTTACAGCCAAATTCTACCAAATGTACAAAGAAGAGCTGGTACAATTCCTACAGACACTATACCCAAAAATTGAGGAGGAGGGTTTTCTCCCCAACTCCTTCTATGAGGACAGCATCATCTTGACACTAAAACATGGCAGAGACACAACAAAAACACAAAAAATTAGCCGGGCTTGGTAGCAGACACCTGTAGTCCCAGCTACTTGGGAGGCTGAAGCAAGAGAATGGCGTGAACTCAGGAGGCGGAGCTTGCATGAAGCAGAGATCGCGCCAGTGCAATCCACTCCAGCCTGGGCAACAGAAGGAGACTCCGTCCAAAAAAAAAAGAAAGGAAAGAAAACTTCAGGCCAATGTTCTTGACGAACATCAATACAAAAGTTCTCAACAAAATATTTGCAAAGCAAATCCAGCAGCACATCAAACAGGTAATCCGTCATGATCAAGTAGTCTTCCTCCTTAGGACGCAAGGTTGGTCCATCATGTGCAAATCAATAAATGTAATACATTACATAAACGGAAGTAAAAACAAAAAAAATGATTATCTCAATAGACGCAGAAAATAATAAAAGCCGTCTATAACAATCCCACAGCCAACAATCTGTTGAATGGGCAAAAGCCGGGAACATTATTTTTGAAAACCAGTAGAAGGCAAGAATGCCCTCTCTCGCCATTTCTATTCAACTGAGTATTGAAAGTACTGACCAGAGCAATCAGGCTAGAGAAAGAAATCCGAAGAACATCCAAATAGGAAGAGAGAAAGCCAAACTATTTCTGTTTGCAGATAACATAATTCTCTATCTAGAAAACCCTGTAGTTTTAGCGACAAAGCTTCTTTAGTTAACAAACAGCTTCAGCAAAGTTTCAAGATACTAAATCAATGGGCAAAGATCACTAACATTTCTCTACACCAACGATAGCCACACTGACAGCAAAATCAGAAGGCCATCCCATTCACAATTGCCACTAAAATAACAAAATATCTGGAAATGCAGCTCACCAGGGAGGTGAAAGAGCTCTACAATGAGAATTACAAAACACGGCTCAAAGAAGTCAGAGAAGATACAAACAAATGGAAAATCGTCCCATGCTCATGGATAGGAAGATCCAATATGACTAAAATGGCTATACTTCACAAAGCAATTTACAGATTTAATACTATTTCCATCAAACTGCCAATGAAATTTTTTACGGAGCTAGAAAAAACAAATTCTATTCTCCCATTTATTAGGGACACAGCAGAATTACATTTCTTAGCCTCTTTTGCATTAGATGTGGAAACGTGGCCAGTTATTGTTAATGGTTGTAGAGTGAGATGGATGTGAGTCACATTAAGATGAGTCCATCAAGTCTTCCCACATGCATTTCTTAAAGTACTTTCTTTTCAGGGGACTGAACACAAACGACAACCACGACTCATGGATGATGAAGACAAATAATGAAAGAACTTTGAGTTTCTGAATGACCACATGGAGAGGAGGTGCCTTTTCAATTTGGCCACCGAACAACTCTGTGATGTGTGCTAAAAAGTGCTGTTAATCTACTGCAAATTAGGGATGTGGTGGTATTTGACATTTCAGCATAACCTAAAACATGCACTTAAAAACCTATTCACTGAATTAATTTAAAAGGCATTTTTATAGGACACTTAAGATGACAAACGTTAAGGTGGTCTTGCAGTTTTTACCCTTCCATTTTGACCGTACTATGTTATATTAGAGAACTTGAGCCACATAAATTATCAGTTTTTATTGCGTCTATTTGATTCTTCTCTCTTTTCTTCTTTACTAGTCTTGCTAGCAGTCTATCAATTTTGTTGATCGTTTCAAAAACCAGCTCCTGTATTCATTGATTTTTTGAAGGGTTTTTTATGTCTCTATTTCTTTCAGTTCTGCTCTGATCTTAGTTATTTCTTGCCTTCTGCTAGCTTTTGAATGTGTTTGCTCTTGCTTCTCTAGTTCTTTTAATTGTGATGTTAGGGTGTCAATTTTAGATCTTCTCTGCTTTCCTTGTGGGCCTTTAGTGCTATAAATTTCCCTCTAAACGCTGCTTTGAATGTGTCCCAGAGATTCTGGTATGTTGTGTCTTTGTTCTCCTTGCTTTCAAAGAACATCTTTATTTCTGCCTTCATTTCGTTATGTACCCAGTAGTCATTCAGGAGCAGGTTGTTCAGTTTCCATGTAGTTGAGCGGTTTTGAGTGAGTTTCTTAATCCTGAGTTCTAGTTTGATTGCAGTGTGGTCTGAGAGAGAGGTTTTTATAATTTCTATTCTTTTACAATTTGCTGAGGAGTGCTTTACTTCCAAATATGTGGTCAATTTTGGAATAAGTGCGGTGTGGTGCTGAGAGGAATGTATATTCTGTTGATTTGGGGTGGAGAGTTCTGTAGATGTCTATTAGGTCTGCTTGGTGCAGAGCTGAGTTCAATTCCTGGATATCCTTGTTAACTATCTGTCTCGTTGATATGTCTAATGTTGACAATGGGGTGTTAAAATCTGCCATTATTATTGTGTGGGAGTCTAAGTCTCTTTCTAGGTCTCTAAGGACTTGCTTTATGAATCTGTGTGCTCCTATATTGGGTGCATATATATTCGGGATAATTAGCTCTTCTTATTGCATTGATCCCTTTATCATTATGTAATGGACTTCTTTGTCTCTTTTGATCTTTATTGTTTTAAAGTCTGTTTTATCAGAGACTAGGATTGTAACCCCTGCCTTTTTCTGTTTTCCATTTGCTTGGTAGATCTTCCTCCATCCCTTTATTTTGAATCTATGTGTGTCTCTGCACGTGAGATGCGTTTCCTGAATACAGAACACTGATGGGTCTTGACTCTTTATCCAATTTGCCAGTCTGTGTCTTTTAATTGGAGCATTTAGTCCATTTACTTTTAAGGTTAATATTGTTATGTGTGCATTTGATCCTGTCATTATGATGTTAGCTGGTTATTTTGCTCGTTAGTTGATGCAGTTTCTTCCTAGCCTCCATGGTCTTTACAACTTGGCATGTTTTTGCAGTGGCTGGTACCGGTTGTTCCTTTCCGTGTTTAGTGCTTCCTTCAGGAGCTCTTTTAGGGCAGGCCTGGTGGTGACAAAATCTCTCATCGTTTGCTTGTCTGTAAAGGATTTTATTTCTCCTTCACTTATGAAGCTTAGTTTGACAGAATATGAAATTCTGGATTGAAAATTCTTTTCTTTAACAATGTTGAATATTGTCCCCCACTCTTCTGGCTTGTAGACCTTCTGCCGAGAGATCAGCTGTTAGTCTGATGGGCTTCCCTTTGTGGGTAACCCGACCTTTCTCTCTGGCTGCCCTTAACATTTTTTCCTTCATTTCAACTTTTGTTAATCTGACAATTATGTGTCTTGGAGTTGCTCTTCTCGAGGATTATCTTTGTGGTGTTCTCTGTATTTCCTGAATTTGAATGTCACCCTCCCTTGCTGGATTGGGGAAGTTCTCATGGATAATATCCTTCAGAGTGTTTTCCAACTTGCTTCCATTCTCCTCATCACTTTCAGGTACACCAATCAGATGTAGATTTGGTCTTTTCACACAGTCCCATATTTCTTGGAGGTTTTGTTCATTTCTTTTTATTCTTTTCTCTCTAAACTTCTTTTCTCATTTCATTTCATTCATTTGATCTTCCATCACTGACACCCTTTCTTCCAGTTCATCGAATTGGCTACTGAGGCTTGTGCATTCATCAGGTACTTCTCGTACATTGGTTTTCAGCTCCATCAGGTCCTTTACGAACTTCTCTGCATTGGTTATTCTAGTTAGCTATTCATCTAATTTTTTTAAAGGTTTTTCACTTCTTTGGCATGGGTTCGAACTTCCTCCTTTAGCTCGGAGTAGTTTGATCGTCTGAAGCCTTCTTCTCTCAATTCGTCAAAGTCTTTCTCTGTCCAGCTTTGTTCCATTGCTGGTGAGGAGCTGTGTTCCTTTGGAGGCGGAGAGGTGCTCTGATTTTTAGAATTTTCCATTTTTCTGCTCTGTTTTTTCCCCATCTTTGTAGTTTTCTCTCCTTTGGTCTTTGATGATTGTGATGTACAGATGGGATTTTGTTGTGGATGTACTTTCTGTTTGTTAGTTTTCCTTCTAACAGTCAGGACCCTCAGCTGCAGGTCTGTTGGAGTTTGCTGGAGGTCCACTCCAGACCCTGTTTGCCTGGGTATCAGCAGTGGAGGCTGCAGAACAGCGGATATTGGTGAAAAGCAAATATTGCTGCCTGATTGTTCCTCTGGAAATTTTGTCTCAGAGGAGTACCCGGCCGTGTGAGGTGTCAGTCTGCCCCTACTGGGGATGCTTCCCAGTTAGGCTACTCGGGGGTCAGGGACCCACTTGAGGAGGCAGTCTGTCTGTTCTCAGATCTCCAGCTGTATGCTGGGATAACCACTACTCTCTTCAAAGCTGTCAGACAGGGACATATAAGTCTGCAGAGGATTCTGCTGCCATTTGTTTGGCTATTCCCTGCTCCCAGAGGTGGAGTCTACAGAGTCAGGCAGGCTTCCTTGAGTTGCAGTTGGCTCCACCCAGTTACAGCTTCCTGGCTGCTTTGTTTACCTACTCAAGCCACGGCAATGGCGGGCACCCCTCCCCCAGCCTTGTTGTTGCCTTGCAGTTTGATCTCAGACTGCTGTGCTAGCAATGATTGAGGCTCTGTGGGCGTAGGACCCTCTGAGCCACGTGCAGGATATAATCTCCTGGTGTGCCGTTTGCTAAGACCTTTGGAACAGTACAGTGTTGGGGTGGGAGTGACCCGATTTTCCAGGTGCCGTCTGTCACCCCTTTCTTTGACTAGGAAAGGGCATTCCCTGACCCCTTGCACTTCCTGGGTGAGGCGATGCCTCACCATGCTTTGGCTCACATGGGGTGCGCTGCACCCACTGTCCTGCACCCACTTTCTGACACTCCCCAGTGAGATGAGCCTGGTACCTCAGTTGGAAATGCAGAAATCACCTGTGTTCTGCATTGCTGATGCTGGGAGTTCTAGACTAAGGCTTTTCCTATTCGGCCATCTTGGCTCCACCCCCCATCTAATTAAATTTTAATGTGAATAGTCTGAAATTATTTTTTCTGTATCCTTCAGTTTTTTCATAATTCTTCACTAACTTTTAGGTTCTATGTTTATGCCCCTTATATTTTCCAGAAATGTCTCTGAAGATTTTTGCCCATTTTAAAGTTAAACTAATTTTTTATTTAGTTTTTTGTTTCTTCTGTATTCTGCTTATCAATCGCTTGTCAGCTGTGTAGTTTGCACATATTTCCTCTCATTTTCTTTCTTTTATTTTGAGACAGTCTTGCTCTGTCACCCACGCTGGAGTGCAGTGGCATGATCTCAGCTCACTGTAACCTCCACCTCCTGGGTTCAAGAGATTCCCTGGCCTCAGCCTCCTGAGCAGTTGGGCTTTCAGGAACCATGCCTGGCTAATTTTTGTATTTTTAGTAGACACAGTGTTTCACCATGTCATCCAGGTTGGTCTAGAACTCCTGACCTCAGGTAATCCACCAGCCTCAGCCTCCCAAAATACTGAGTTTATAGGTGTGAGCCATCGTCCCCAGCCAATAGAATATTATTTATACAATGGAGTATTAGCTAGCCATAAAAATAAATACAGAACTGATATGTGCCACAACATGGATAAATAATGAAAACATGCTCAATGAGAAAAGCCAAAGAGAAAAGGTCACATATTATATTATTATATTTCTATAAAGTGACTAGAATAGAAAACTAGAAATAGAAGCCGGGTGTGATGGCTCACGCCTGTAATCCCAGCACTTTGGGTGGCCGAAGCAGGCAGATCACGACGTCAGGAGATCGAGACCATGCTGGCTAACATGGTGAAACCCCGTCTCTACTAAAAATAAAAAGAAAAATAGCTGGGCATGCTGACGGGCATCTGTAGTCCCAGCTACCCTGGAGTCTGAAGCAGGAGAATGGCGTGAACCAGGGAGGTGGAGCTTGCAGCGAGCCGAGATCGTGCCACTGCACTCTAGCATGGGTGACAGAGTGAGACACCAAAAAAAAAAAAAAAAAAAAAGGAAAGAAAGAAAGAAAGAGAGTACTAGAGATAGAAAGTCAATTAGTGGTTACCAAGGAAATTCGGTGGATGAATGATAAATTACTGCTTAATGGATATGGAGTTTTTTTGGTGAAAGAGTGATGAAACTATTTTGGAATTTGATAGGGGTGACAGTTGCATAGCATTGTAAATAAACTGAAAAACACTGAACTTTACACTTTATATTAGTTAGTATATATAACTCTATATTATGTAAATTTTAACTGACTAAAACATTTTAACAAGCAAAGAAAAATAAACTGTAGGCTTTGCATGGTGGCTCACACCTATAATCTCAGTTATTTTCAGAGGCTGATGCAAGCGGATCACGAGGTCAAGAGATCGAGACCATCCTGGACAACATGGCGAAACCCCGTCTCTACTAATAATACAAAAATTAGCCAGGCTTGGTGGCACGCCCTTATAGTCCCACCTACTCAGGAGGCTGAGGCAGGAGAATCACTTGAACCCGGGAGGTGGAGGTTGCAGTGAGCCGAGATCGTGCCACTCCACTCCAGTCCCGTGAAAGAGCGAGAAGAGAGAGACTCTGATAAAGAAAGAAAGATGAAAGAAAGAAAGAAAGAAGAAAGAAAGAAAGAAAGAAAGAAAGAAAGAAAGAAAGAAGAAAGAAAGAAAGAAGAAAGAAAGAAAAAAGAAAATAAGGAAAGAAAGAAATGAAAGGGAGGGAGGAAGGAAGGAGAAAGAAAGAGAAAGAAGGAAAGAAAGAAAAGGAAGGAAGGAATGAAGGAAGAAGAACAAAAGAAAGAGAAAGAAAGAAGAAAGAACGAAAGGAAGAAAGAAAAGAAAGGAAGGAGAAAGAAAGAAAGAGAAAGAAAAAGAAGGAAAGAAAGAAAGAAGAAAGAAAGAAAAAGAAAGAAAGAAAGAAAAAAGAAATACTATGAAACAGGAGGGCAAATGAGGGAGCCCTGGAAACCGATTCTGTCTCCACTTTCAAGAAAGATCGCCCCCTCCAAAAAAAAGATCCCCAAAGCTCTGACCGAGAAGGTCTTCTCCTTGGATCCCAGAGCAGTGGTCTGAGGATCTGTCACATTCTACACCAGCCTGAGTGCTCAGTCCCACACACCCCTAGGCCACTTTCTGCTCTGAAAGACCTTCGGAGGATACAGAGCAATTTCCAAAGTTCTGAGAGTACAGTGGTAATTGATAGACAGCAAGGTCAACTCACTTCTTTAAGCCTTTCAAATTTAGGGGTCGCCCAGTTCAATTATGTCAATTTATACAGAGAAAAATTGAAGGTTTCACTACTGTATTCCTCTCTATATTGGGTGTAGGGGGATTCCTTACCATTTTAATTATGCAGATTAATGAATGGAGAAAGTAAGGTTTTGTCCTTGGAAAGCTATCCTGGTGTTGGCTGCAGCCCAGTCAGATCCATTGAAGCCTTGAGCCTCCCAAGCCATCAGCCTATTGCCTTCCCCTCCCCATGTTATGGGTCCTGGGCATGTTACCAGAAGATGGGGTGCTTCTACCCCATGACAAAGCTGCCCCTATCCTCTATCTTTTTTCTTCTCATCACTCCATCAGTGTTAACTCCTCTTATGACCTTTAGCCTGAGAAGTTTGTGTGTGTGTGCATGCATGTGTGTGTATGCACAAACCTGTGGAAGTCTAATGAAAATAATGCACAAGAAAGAAAACTGATAATGCTTAAAATTAAACACGGTGCAATATATCATTGACTAAAAACTGATATAAGAAAACATTATTCTAAAAAACATTTGGATATCCACAACTTAACCCAGGAAAGTTGACCGTGTAGAAATAATGGTCCCTACGGACAATTTGTAGAAGCAGAATCTGTAAATTATGATGTGAAAAATTCAGGTAATTTTTATTTAAATGTAGTGATCCTGATAATAATTCAATTGAATTAAAAATTAGAGAAGATTAACTTGAATTAGTTATGTTCTTATAAAATACAAATTATGAAGTTAAAAAGTAATATATAAGTTTGCTCTGGAAAACACATTCTCAAATGAATAAAATTTGTTTTTATTTGATTAGTTGACTGTTTGATTTTATCTGCTTATTAAACCCAAGGAGATATGACCACATAATCCCACAGAAATACAAACTACCATCAGCGAATACTATAAACAACTCTATGCAAATAAACTAGAAAATCTACAAGAAATGGATAAATTCCTCGACACATACATCCTCCCAAGACTAAACCAGGAAGAATTTGAATCTCTGAATAGACCAATAACAGGCTCTGAAATTGAGGCAATAATTAATAGCTTTCAAACCAGAGAAAGTCCAGTACCAGATGGATTCACAGACAAAATCTACCAGAGGTACAAGGAGGAGCTGGTACCTTTCCTTCTGAAAGTATTCCAATCAATAGAAAAAGAGGGAATCCTCCCTAACTCATTTTATGAGGCCAGCATCATCCTGATACCAAAGCCTGGCAGAGACACAACCAAAAAGCAGAATTTTAGACCAATATCTCCGATGGAGATCTATGCAAAAATCCTCAATAAAATACTGGCAAACCGAATCCAGCAGGATATCAAAAAGCTTATCCACCAAGATCAAGTGGGCTTCATCCCTGGGATGCAAGGCTGGTTCAACATACAAAAATCAATCAACGTAATCCACCTTATAAACAGAACCAATGACAAAAAACCATGTGATTATCTCAACAGATGCAGAAAAGGCCTTTGACAAAATTCAACAACTCTTCATGCAAAAAACTCTCAAAAAATTAGGAATTGGTGAGACATATCTCAAAGTAATAGGAGTTATCTCTGATGAAGCCATAGCCAATATCATACTAAATGGGCAAAAGCTGGAAGCATTCCCTTTGAAAACAGGCACAAGACAGGGATGCCCTCTCTCACCACTCCTATTCAACATAATGTTGGAAGTTCTGGCCAGGGCAATCAGGAAGGAGAAGGAAATAAAGGGTATTCAATTAGGAAAAGAGGAAGTCAAATTGTCCCTGTTTGCAGATGACATGATTGTATATCTAGAAAACCTCATCATCTCAGCCCAAAATCTCCTAAAGCTGATAGGCAACTTCAGCAAAGTCTCAGGATACAAAATCAATGTGCAAAAATCACAAGCATTCTTATACACCAATAACAGACAAACAGAGAGCCAAATCGTGAGTGAACTCCTATTCACAATTGCTTCAAAGAGAATAAAATACCTAGGAATCTGACTTACAAGGGATGTGAAGGACCTCTTCAAGGAGAACTACAAACCACTGCTCAAGGAAATAAAAGAGGATACAAACAAATGGAAGAACATTCCATGCTCATGGGTAGGAAGAATCAATATCGTGAAAATGGCCATACTGTCCAAGGTAATTTGCAGATTCAATGCCAACCCCATCAAGCTACCAAAGACTTTCTTCACAGAATTGGAAAAAACTACTTTAAAGTTCATATGGAACCAAAAAAGAGCCCGCATTGCCAAGTCAATCCTAAGCCAAAAGAACAAAGCTGGAGCCATCATGCTACCTGACATCAAACTATACTACAAGGCTACAGTAACCAAAAGAGCATGGTACCGGTACCAAAACAGAGATATAGACCAATGGAACAGAACAGAGCCCTGAGAAATAATGCCACATATCTACAACCATCTGATCTTTCACAAAGCTGACAAACACAAGAAATGGGGAAATGATTCCCTAGTTAATAAATGGTGCTGGGAAAACTGGCTAGCCATATGTAGAAAGCTGAAACTGGATCTCTTCCTTACACATTATACAAAAATTAATTCAAGATGGATTCAAGACTTAAATGTTAGACCTAAAACTATAAAAACCCTAGAAGAAAACCTAGGCAATACCATTCAGGACATAGGCGTGGGGACGGACTTCATGTCTAGAACACCAAAAGCAATGGCAACAAAAGCCACAATTGACAAATGGGATCTAATTAAACTAAAGAGCTTCTGCACAGCAAAAGAAACTACCATCAGACTGAACAGGCAACCTACAGGATGGGAGAAAATTTTTGCCATCTACTCATCTGATGAACGGCTAATATCCAGAATCTACAATGAACTCAAACAAATTAACAAGAAAAAAACAAAGAACCCCATCAAAAAGTGGGTGAAGGATATGAAGACACTTCTCAAAAGAAGACATTTATGCAGCAAAAAGACACATGAAAAAATGCTCATCATCACTGGCCATCAGAGAAATGCAAATCAAAACCACAATGAGATACCATCTCACACCAGTTAGAATGGAGATCATTAAAAAATCAGGAAACAACAGGTGCTGGAGAGGATGTGGAGAAATAGAAACACTTTTACACTGTTGGTGTAAAACTAATTCAACCATTGTGGAAGTCAGTGTGGCGATTCCTCAGGGCTCTAGAACTAGAAATACCATTTGACCCAGCCATCCCATTACTGGGTATACACCCAAGGGAGTATAAATCATGCTGCTATAAAGGCACAAGCACACGTATGTTTATTGCGGCACTGTTCACAATTGCAAAGACTTGGAACAAACCCAAATGTCCAACAATGATAGACTGGATTAAGAAAATGTGGCACATATACACCATGGAATACAATGCAGCCATAAAAAATGAAGAGTTCATGTCCTTTGTAGGGACATGGATGAAGCTGGAAACCATCATTCTCAGCAAACTATCACAAGCACCAAACACCAAACACTGCATGTTCTCGCTCATAGGTGGGAATTGACCAAAGAGAACATATGGACAGAAGAAGGGGAACATCACACTCCGGGGCCTGTTGCGGGGTGGGGTGAGGGGGGACGGATAGCATTTGGAGATATACCTAATGTTAAATGGCGAGTTACTGGGTGCAGCACACCAACATGGCACATGTATACATATGTAACAAACCTGCATGTTGTGCGCATGTACCGTAAAAGTTAAAGTATAATAAAAACATGAAAATAAAATAAAATTTAATTAGAAATGAAAAAAGAAAGTTCTACAACTTGAAACTGGATAAAAGATAGGTTAGAAACAAAAATAGGAGTAAAGTGTGACTTTCTTCTCACTTTTTGATTATTATATAGGCATTTTTATTTCATTAAAATCTCATATTTCTGGGCCTAGTTAATGTTATGATATTTTATTTTTAAATAGTTTTATTTTATTTATTTCATTTAATTTGTAATTTTTGAGGATACATTGTAGGTGTATATACTTATGGGGTTCATGAGATGTTTTGATGCGGTCTCGCAATGCATAATAATCGCATCATAGAGAATGGGATACCCACCCACTTGAGCATTTATTCTTTGGGTTAAAATGTGATTATTCTTTCTTAGCTAGTTTAAAATGTACAATTACATTATTATTGACCAGAGTCATCTCGTTGTGCTATCAAATAATAGGTCTTATTTATTCTATTTTTTTGTACACGTTAACAGTCCCTACCTTTCCCCCAGCCTCCACTGTCTTTCTTAGCCTCTGAAAACCACCCTTCTGCTATGTCCGTGAATTCAGTTGTATAAATTCTTCCATCCCACGAATAAGTGAGAACACACAGTGTTTATCTTTCTGTGCCTGGTTTATTTCACTTAACATACTCTTCTCTTTTATCCATGTTGTCGTAAAAGACAAAATCTCATTTTTATGGCTGAATACTACTCCAATGTATATATGTACTACTTTTTTTATACATTCATTCATTTGTAGACAGTTTGCTTTCAAATCATAGCTATTGTAAACAGTGCAGCAACAAGCCAATTTTCTTTCTTTTGGGTCAATGCCCACCACTGGGATTGTTGGGTTGCATTGTAGCTGGGGCAGCTCAATTTTTAGCTTTCTGAGGAAAGTCCAAAGTTTTTTATAGCGGTTATACTAATTTACATTCCCACCAAGAGTACACTAAAGTTTTCTCCACATCCTCGTCAGCACTTGTTATTGTCTGTCTTTGGGATATAAGACATTTTAACTGGGGTGAGATAATATCTTATTGTAGTTCTGATTTGCATTTCTCTGAGGTTTAATGATGTTTAGCAACATTTATATGCCTGTTTACCATTTGTATGTTTTCTTTATAGAAATGCCTCCTCCTGGCTGGGTGTTTCACACCTGTAATCTCAGCACTTTGGGATGCCGAGATGGAAGGATCACCTGAGGTCAGGAGTTTGAGATCAGCCTGGCCAACATGGCTAAACCCAATCTCCACTAAAACTATAAAAATTTGTCAGGCGTGTGTTCTGCATGGGAGATGCATGAGGAAAAAGAAAAGGCACACACAATACTTTTAAGGGTAAACAGCTTTTGTCCCAATTATATGGCAATACAGATATAATAAGTAAATGATATGATAAGCAAATTGATATGAGAAGGGGAGAAGGGAAAAGATATATATACATATAATATATATATAATTATATATGTATTTATTTACATTTATTTTTTTAAAGAATTGTGTACATAATTATATAATTATTTTTATTTACAGTTATATGTATAAATATATGTATTTATTTATATTTATATGTATAAATATATACATTTATATATATGTATATATATGTATATATGTGTGTGTGTGTATATATATATATATATATATATATATATATATTTACACACAGCAGACTACATAGTATGGAGGAAGCATCACCAGACAGAGAAGCAACAGCCTGGGCTCCAGAGTCAGACACTACACTCACCAGACTATGGAGGATTCATCAACAGACCGGGAAGCAACAGCCTGGGCTACAGAGTTGGCCCCTCATCCCTGCACAGATGGGGAGAGGTCTCAGGAAGCTCTAGTGCCATCAGGGACCCTAGCTCTTTTTGTAAAGAGTTCTTTGGCATAAGGCAGAGTAACGAGGACTCTTCACTACTGGGCTCAAAAACCACAAAAATGTCAACTTTTTTTGGCGATTGTCTGTTGTTTTTCAATAACTAACATACAGGAACAGATTAAAATAGAAATTTCTCTGAAATACTGCTGGATGAACGCCTGAAGAAACTCACAGAACCTGTTCCGGGACTTGGTGACCATTGTTTGTGTCCATGTTCAATTGAGATAAAATTTAATATTTAACTTTTCTTCCAAATTTGGCTTCAATTTGATACTCAATTGTAGGAAAATGCCCTTACAGATACTTGGGGAAAGCATAGTTTATACAGATTACAGATTCAGGGTAAGCACAGGAGAATTAAAAGCATAGTTAATAAAAACCACACCCACCATGGCCGTGCAAGGAGAGTCACAGTGTGAGATTTGTCAGGGATATACACACAACATTCGGTATGCAGTAAGGTACAGGGACGATTCTCCAACGTAGCCCATTTTTGGTGGCCTCTGGCAATTCCATGCATAGCCAACATTGACTGCAGTTGGCTTCCGTTGCAGTGGTGGCTACGCAGATGATGAATTTATTCTTGGCATCAGACACAGAGACACAGGTATTGACCATTAGTAAACAGGTTATTCTCTGTAATAACCAAAACAGGGGAACATAATATTGTTTTTCATCTTTAGGAAACTGTACTATGCCTTCAGTTTCTGCTCCCATAGCTACAAGTTCACCAGCCATAGGAGTAGGATGTGATGGACGCTGTACTCATATTTTGGCTCCAGGATTTAAACTACCTGTGCCAGTGCATCTGAATCCCCCAGTTCTGTATGTAGCCTCTGTTGGGGCAGAGACATCCTCAGGTGTTAATTGTTGACAAGGTACCACTAAAAATTGAGCAACCCACATCTGCGGTTTTACAGCAAAAGAATCTGGAGTGATATTGTATAAAATGACCTTTAACTCTCCCCTGTAACCACTCTCAATTATACCACCATACATTATGCCTTTCATTGCAAGACTTGAATACGTTTTAATCCATTCATCCGCATTCAAATTTGCAACTATGGTGGAAATTTTGGCCTGTTGATCTGTCTGCTGATTAAATAGTCTGTCGAGAAAGCAGAGACACATGAGCATCAACATGAAAAACAATGATAATGATAGTTTGCGCCAGGATTCAGGTATCTTCCCAGTAGTGTTTTCCCTCTTTATTCCCAATTAACCATGTGTAAAGATAAAATAGAGAATGAAGGTTGTGTGGGTGAGATTGGACATCAAAAGACACAAAAGGAATGTCTGATGGTGACCTGAGAATGGAGTAGAGAGAGAAATTAAAATAGACAAAAAGGGGAATCAGCAAGGAGATGGAGGACGCAGAATAGAAGAGGAGACACAACAAACACGAGCAGTTGGTGCAATAGAGGGTGCTTAGCATACTTGTATGACGCTTCTTTCATTTTCTAGTTACTTTTTCTTTTCAATTTGTGTCAGATTTAGTTAAAGTGTCAACGTTTTTAAAAATCTTTTTATATACTGAAAATATTCTTTGATGTTTAGTAAATAACTTTCAGTATTTCAACTTGCCCTTGATAAGAGTATTAATTTTTAAATCAACAGACAACATTCAGTAAAACTAGTTAGTCTAATATGCAACAACTTCTTCTCTTCCACATGTGATTTGGGAAATTAATGCACTGTGAGACGAAATTCCCAAGTCTATGATGTCTTTAAGTTCCCTTTGCTCCTTTTTTTAGCAGATATTGAAGAATGTGCTGGCTGGGCATGAAACTTTCTTCCACCAAGACCATCCGTTCATGATAAATACATTGTCCTGAGTTATTTTTATAGCTAATCCTCTTTCATGTTTTCAATTGTCAATTATTACATCTTTTCAACTTTATAATTTTGGAAGTTCGATGTGATTTCTCAAAAAAAAAAAAAGAAAGAAAGAAAATGCTTGAGTTTAATGTGATTAGAATAACAGAGAAGTCTCTCCGGGTCAAGAGTATAAAATACGGTCTGAGACCTTTAGCCGTTGCTGGTGACTCTCTACTGGCCTGTCCTCGTCCTATCCCTCCCTTCCCAAACATACACTTACACAGTCCCAAGGCAGCTGAGGAGAGGAGAGCACAGACTTTAAACTCTGTATAGGTATAAATTTTAAGATAGAATCTTGCTCTGCTGCTCAGGATGGAGTGTAGTGGCACTATCTCGGCTCACTGTAACCTCCACGTCTGAGTTCAAGCGATTCTCATGCCTCAGCCTCCCAAGTAGCTGGGATTACAGGTGCCTACCATTATGCCCAGCAAATTTGTGTGTTTTTAGTAGAGTCAGGGTTTTGCCATGTTCCCCAGGCTGGTCTCAAACTCTTGGGCTCAAGGGAGCCACTGGCCTTGGCCTCCCAAAGTGCTGGGATTACAGGCATGAGCCACAATACCCGGCCTGTCTTTATATGATTTCTTTGGCTGTAAAGAGTATCAGTGGTGTCTGTACCTTTCTCAGTGGCTTAGGGTATCGTTTTTAGCAGAGGCTGTGGTAAAGTTTTGCTGGGAATAGGGGCACCAGAGGTTCAGTCATTGGATCCCAGTGGTGGCAGTGGTGAGCTTAGCATGCCTGCTTTTGAGCCTCAAGGCAGTTATGCTGGCAGCAGTGTTAACAGGTCCAGGAAGACTAATTATTTGGCCTTCCTGTGACTTGCTCAGGTGCCAGCAGTGAGCAAGGTGGGTGGGCAGCTTCTTGAGCCCCTGGACAGTGGTTATGGCATGGATGACGGCAG
This sequence comes from Pan paniscus, assembly GCF_029289425.2. Classification (NCBI taxonomy): domain Eukaryota; kingdom Metazoa; phylum Chordata; class Mammalia; order Primates; family Hominidae; genus Pan; species Pan paniscus. Next base: position 2,383,138 of record NC_073271.2, read on the forward strand.
TAGCAATGACAAGAAAAACCTTTGACTCCCAAGCGTTCCATGCTGGTGTCGGTGTTGGCTGTGATGGGCTGGGAAGGCCAGTTTCTAGGAACACAGGTGGTGCATATGTGCGGGTACCAGCTGTGGTAGTAGCTCCATGTTCAGTGAGTCCATCCTCAGGTCTCAAAGAAGAGTGCTCAGGTGCCAATCTTGTTAGACTTCACTGGACTAAAGTCCATATTTTAAGCACTATCTGGCTCCACACACTCATTGGCTGTTCTTATCATCACTCTGAGCCCATAAACCCACCAGCAGAAAAACATCAGGAAAGTTTTTAATATTTCTTCTTTGGGGCACAGTATGCAAGGAAAGGAAGTGTATTAAGAGACGAAGTAAGTACGCTTATTAGAAAAAGGAACACTTTGGGGCCAGAAATGGACCAGTGCCCAAGGCATGCAGAAAGGAGGAAATAATTACCGGGTCATGGGATCGAAGTGTGGAGAGTGACTAAAGTTTCAAGATCATAAACCAGTCTTTACCTGCTTCTAATTTAATTTAATGCAATCCTCACTGTTTGTCATCATTTGGTTTTAATGTATAAAGCTATGGGATCTGTTTATTGTATGTTTTGTAGTATAATTTGGAAATTAATCTACCAGCTCTTTTTTCTCAGCCCAGTTGGTGGCTTGTCAACTCCTCTGCACTAAGTGCTTCTTGTTTTCTCACAGTCCAGCCCTATGTTCTCATGAGCTGTGACCCTGGGTTATCCAGGCTCTGGCTTGCCTGCTGTGGAAAAAGTGCAGCTTTCTAAGCTGGTCACATATCTCTACATTAAATGTACATTGTCTTTTTAAAGCAATGTTCAGATATTTATATATTCTTTCTTGCTGAGGTTTCAGCACCACAAGCAGCAGTCATATAATGGAGAGATTCTCAATAACAGAGTGAGTCTCTGCCATAATTGGATTTATTATACGTTAGAAACAGCAGTTACATACTAAATGTTTTACAAAGTGTTTTTTATAATTTTTATTTCCTTAAATATTGCAGATAGAAAATTTAGAGTTCCAATATTTATTTAAAATTTGGCTCTTGTAATTTGCAGTGGAAAGCTTATATGAGTATCTACCTCTAAACCAATTAATTAAAAATGCTCTGGGGTTAACTGGGCACCAAGAGTAAGAAAATTTTAATTAAGTGAAAAAGTCTAAGTAATGACCAACTAAGGAAATAAAAAGGAAATTATACTTTCAACCCCCTTTCCCCCAATTGCTCTATGCTCTATTTCTTTCTATTGCCAAGTTGTACAATTTTATTTTTGTCCTTGATAATTGTACTTTATTTTAATGTGACTAGATTTTATTTATTTTATTTTATTTTATTTTAATGTGACTAGATTTTGCCTCACTCCAGGCTGGAGTACGGTGGCATGATTATAGTTCACTGTAACCTCAACTTCCTGAGCTCAGGTGATCCTCCTGCCTCAGCCTTCTAAGTAGTTGAGACCACAGTATAATGTCAAAATAATTTTTAAAACATTTTTAGTGACAAGGTCTTGCTTAGGCTTGTCTCAAACTTCTTGCTTTAATTGATCCTCTGGCCTCAGCATCCCTAGCAGCTGAAATTTCAAGTGTGACCAACTGAGCCCAGCTCTTTATTTTTATAAATATTTATCTCTTTAGTTTTTTTCTGAAACATTTTCAACACCTTCACCTGAACTTTCAGGCTTTCAACTCACAGTTGATTTTATCCATTTTGCTATTCATCCTATTTGTTCTATTGCTTACATGCTTTTGTAACATATTTAGTATTTTGAGTTTTAAATTCTTGCTACTTATATGTATGTATTTTTAATTCTCTCTTTTGCAAGGCTGCGATTCTCTCCAGAGAAGAGAATGGGCTCTATGCTTTCTTGAGAAAAGCATTTTATAACATGGGACTAAAACAAACCCTGTGGAAAATAAAATAAAAAGCATGTTAATCATGATTTTTTATAAATTGCTACTTGGGAGACACAAATTTAGCAAGAAGCTATATCATGTTCCATTCAGATGAGGTTAGGGAGGGACTTATAAAGTTTTACTGCAAGTTTACACAAGTGAAAGATTTTAGCACAGTCTATGACGGACAATGGTTGGTTGCCAGCTTAGACTGTATATAGGCAATCATCAGCTTAATTCAGCACAGCTTTCTCTTCAGGAGGTTTGTGATCAGGCTCAGTATAAACAATTCAAGTCAAATGCAGTTGCCTTTTTAGGACATCTGTAATTTTCCCAGTTCGAACAGGTAAAATTCCACCTGGGTGTGTGTGAGTATTAATTCAACTCCTCATGTCCTCCTAGTTTGTCTTTAGAGACCTCTCAAATAACTATCTCCATTTTGGATTTCTTTAATTAGAAATAAAGAGTGCAAGGATTATCACTGGTTAGGAATATAGAAAAATAGTTCCCACCTGTGATTCATCGGACCCCAGTCAGAGAGAAAAGGCCAAGATACGCCTGACAGAAAGGCTTGAGGACTTTCAGGTAATTTATTCCTCAAAAAGAATTGGTTCACACCTGTAATTCCAGCACTTTGGAAGGCCGAGGTGGGCAGATTATTTTAGGTCAGGAGTTCAAGACCAGCCTGACCAACATAGTGAAACTAAAAATACAAAATTTACTAAACATACTAAACGTACAAAAATTAGCTGGGCATGAAGCTGGGTGCCTGTAATCTCAGCTACACAGAAGCCTGAGGCAGCAGAATCTCTTGAACCTAGGAGATGGAGATCGCAGTGAGCCAATATTGTACCAATGTACTCCAGCCTGGGTGACACAACAAGACTCTGTCTCAGAAAGAAAAAATTGGATAAAGAATTGCCCTAATGCTGGGAATTTTACCTCATAGATAGTAAAAATATTTACAGAATAAGGCCCAGGTGTAGCCATAAAGTGGCATTACAATTCTTTCATTCTAGATAAGAAACTAACTTAAAAAAAGAATAGAAATTCTAAGGTAAGAGACAAAACTCTGGGAGGATTTATATCTAAGGTAAAGACTCAATCACAGGACACCAGAAGAAGATTGAGAATGCAGCTTCCTTTCTGCCCTGCATCCATTGTCAATGGACTTTCCCTGGCCTTCTCCTTTTCACGTTGGTCATTTTGATTATTTTATAATGTTTTTTTCCACATAGACCTGATGCAACTCCAGAGTTGGAAGAAAAAACGACAATGTCCTAATAGTTGCTTAGAGGAAACCTCAGGAAGTGAAGCAGAAGTTGATGTATTTTTTGTAAAATCATAGAAAGGTATTCATCCTCCTGATCTCTGCAACTGCTTTTTAAAGAAATCTATATTTCCAAGACTGTCACTATGCTTTGTGAAAATACCTGCAAATTATTAATTCTGCAAGCTTGAATGATCTATCTTCACTCTTTCCTTGGGTTAATACTAAAATGAACATATGCTCTGAGAAAGATGGACTTGGGTGTCTTATCCGGCAGCCAGAAAGTATGGCTGTTTTTCTCTTCCTCATACATTATGCTGCCGACTCTTTAGGATTTCATAATTCAAGGAGAAATGTTAGAATCTGTATCTCATTTAAGCTTACACAAGTGAAATAAAAAGAAACACAACCACAAATCCGAGTTTGTAGTAGAATGAGATTTTCATATAATATTCGACTCTAGCACTTACTATTTACAAAAAATAAATATTTCCCCTCCTCTATGGATAAACACACTCTGGGGAAGAGCTCTCAGGGAGATGGAGAAGAGCTGTCTCTTCTTCTTCTGATTTTCAGTTGTTCCAGCAAATGTCTCACAATATTCTTTACATTGAAGCTGCAGGAAATGAACCAAAACACCAAGTGCCTTAGTTGGGCCCTTCTGCTGAGGAGGAGGCTGTGTTTGAGCTGGTCTCAGTTTGCCCTGTCACTGGCATACGACTCTGTACTGGGGCCCAGCTACTAGATGGAAGGGCTAAATTATGTTGGGACTTCCCTCAGAATTATGGCTCACCCTCCTCCCTCATCTGCATTCTGGGCTCCAGGCACTGTGTAGAGCACTCCGTTCATTGACAGTTCCCAGGTATCCCTGATATGTGAGTCATCAGCACGGCCGCACTTCACATAGGACAAAATGAAATTGAGGGGAGGAGAGGCAACTCTCGCCACCTGCAGGACTGGTCAGTGGTGGAGCCGGGATCCCAGAGTCAGCTTTTAGGATCACTTCACTCACATTAAGCCCAAAGCTTCACTGAGCCTTTTAAAATAAAGGGATACTGATTGTCCCACCTCACAGCCCTCGGGTAAAGCTAGATCAGGCTCAATGTGGAGGGCACTGAGCACAGCGCAAGTTGCATGTGAGTGGGGACTGTCATTGTTTCCTGGGGCCCTCAGGTTTGGAGGTTTCCTGCCATGTAGTGACAGCTGGCTTAGGGGGCATTAGGGGAGGGGCTTCCCCACAGTTTGTTGCAACAGCCACCTGGCTCAGCCAGGACTGTTCCAAAGTCATCCAGATAATTTCCCAGATGACCACTCAGTCATGTGGTGTCCTACTACCCATGGGATATAGCCTAAACTTTTTATCATAGAAGGAATAATTTCTAGTGTCTGACAGCACAGTAGTATAACTATAGTTAACACTAATTTTTAATATATTTTAAAATAGATAGAAGAGATGGCTTTAAATTCTCCCAACACAAAGGAAATTTTTCAAACACAAAGAAAATAATATCCATGTTTGAGGTGATGGATATTCTAATTACCCTGATTTGATCACTGTACATTGCATGCATGTATAAAAATATCACTCATGCATCACAAATATATACTATTATTATGTATCAACAAAGGGAAAAATGCTAAAAGTGGCTCCCAACTAAAAAACAAAAGTCAATTTCTAACTCACGAAAAAGATGCTCACTTTAAATTGTAAGTTATGTGACAGAATGTAAAGGGTTGTATAGTCACTTTTACAGTCCCAGACTATCATGCATAGAACTGCCTGGCCCCGTGTGTATGTACACACAGAGATACAACCATGCTTCTCTAGTGGGGCATTTTTTTTTCTCCTTGAAACATTTGCCAATGTTTGGAAACCTGTCTTGCTGTCTGGTTATTTTAGTAAATTAAATGTGACTGTAACTAGGCCCAATTTAGTGACTGTAATTAGGTCCAATTGCTTTCTGCACATAGATGATCAGGGGTAAGTAGTCGAAGATATAGTTAAAGACATGATGAAACTGGCACATGTGCCTGTACAAGTGTGGCACCGATTTGACCCTGAGGCCATGTTTGAAAATGGTTCCCAGCACTAGAAGGATTTAAAACTCTTATAATGGAAATTGTAGTAGTAATAGGAACCTGCTTACTGATCTCTTGCTTACTAGCTGTACTCATTCAAGTGGTAAAAGGTTTCATCGCAACTCTAGTTCACCAGAATGCTTCAGCACAAGTGTACTACATGAATCACTATCAATCTGTGATAGAGGAAGACATAGGTAGTGAGGAAGAAGGTGAGAACTCCCACTAATAAAATGAGTGAGAGTCTCAAAGGGGGAAAATAAGGGAGGAGACCAACCCTCATATTGTCTTATACCCAATTTCTGCCTCCAAAGAAAGAAGAAGCAAAAACTAGAAAGCAGAAATGAAATCCACAAGCAGACAGCCCAGCGCCACACCCTGGGCCTGGTAGTTAAAGCTCAACCCCTGACCTAATCGGTTATTTGCATAAAAAATGCACTGTGAAGATCCCCGTCCTGTTCAGCACGTTTCTAATTACCAGTGTATGCAGCCCCCAGTCACATACCCACTGCTTGCTCAATAGATCATGACACTCTCATGCGGACCCTCTTAGAGTTGTGAGCCCTTAAAAGGGACAGGAATTGCTCACTCGGAGAGTTCAGCTCTTGGGAAAGAAGTCTTGCTGAAGCTCCCAGCTGAATAAACACCTTCCTTCTTTAACTCACTGTCCAAGGGGTTTTGTCTGCGGCTCTTCCTGCTACGTTGGGAGAGGCCAATGTGGGGAGTGACATGGGGAGGCACAGATCCCTTAGTGGTGGCTGTGTGCTCTGAGGCGAATGTGGGGAAAATCAGACCTAAGATGCTTCATATGGCTGATAGTACCAGCTTTACAGCTGCAGCAGTCTGTGACAGGGGAAGGCATGTTCCTGGCTAAGCAGCATCTGAAACTCCCGCAACAGGACCAGGTCTGGTGGACTCAAGAGTGAAAGTCAGAGTGAAAGTGAACTGCAAGAGAGGAAATGAGAGGGAAAACATCAAAAGTGACTCCTTTGAAAAGCATAATAATGAATTTTAAAGATTTAGAGGTGATTATAGGATGAAACCGAATGTTCAAAAGTTAAGGACATACTGTGAATTAGAACAGCCCTGTTTTAGTGTCAGATGGCTTGCCAAAGGCACTATAGAAAAATTGGCCGTGTGTTTTAAGGTGGTGACTAGGCTCAGAGAACAGCCAGGACATTCAGGCCTAGTCTTTATATTGACTCATGGCCAAATGAATGCAGCCCTGCCTAGCAGTTTACTGTAGAATGCTCGCAGCTCACGGCAAGAGAAATCAGCTGCTCTGGCAGCTACAGAGTTAAAAGGAGACACAGAGGCTTGTAGCACCTCCCAGCCAAAAGTGAAAGTAAAATCAGCTGCCCCAGCAGCTGAAGACAAATTAAAAAATCTCAGAAAAGGCAGAAAAACCGGTTTTGTAACAACCACAGGAAAGAATAGAGACCGCTCCTCCTTACATTCCAATCTACCCCCTTTACCAAGGTAACTGTCCCTAAGGAGTTAAGTTCAAATGGATACATGCTGCCAGCCTCACCCGAGAAGGTGAAATGAGAGCGAAAATCAGGCAGGCCATCTCAGGTCTGGTTGTGCATAAGATATGCTCATGCCTCTTAAGAGGACAGGAGGACCCCCACTAGGACCCAGATGATGCAGTCCAGATTCAGCACCTACAAAGGTGCCGAGAAGCCCATCTGCAAAGGCTAAAGGATGGTAAAAGAAAAAGGCAATCAATATTTTAAATAATCTCAGAGGTGCTTCAGGGTGCAGATAAAAGCACAGCAAGTTTTATGAAAGACTTTATGAGGCATTTTTATTGTACACTCCATTTAACCCTGAGGCTACTAAAAAATCAGTGCAGGGTGAATACAGCATTTGTAAGGCAGACCCAAGGAGATATCAGGCATAAATTGCAGAAGTTAGAAGCTCCGTAGGCCTGAATGCTACTCAGCTTATTAAAGTGACAACCAAGGTGTTAATTAACCGAGATGAGGAAGCAAAGGAAAAGGCTGATCACAGGCTTAAGAAAGGCTAACTTACTAGTGAAAGGAGCTGGGCACATTCCTCAGCCCCAGGCTCAAAACAAACAAGCCCAGTACAAACACATCCCATCCCACCACATATCACCATATATCTCTCAAACTTCCTGAGCCCAGTACAAACACCACCAGGAAAGTCTCCGATAAAAGGACAGCCGTTCAAAGTTTTACTGAAAGAGCAGGAACCAAAAGAATTCCTTTGTTCCCCTGTAACTTTCAGGCTATAAAAAGCAAACACTCGCATTGTTCAGGGCCCTCTTGTATGCTGTGGAATGGAAGGACCAGGTTCGAACTTGTAGTAAAGATCCTTGCCGCTTGGCTTTGACTCTGGACTCTGGTGGTCTTCTTTAAGGAACTAACGGTCTAGGCATAACATCTGGGGGCCCGTCCGGGATTCCCCAAGCCCACCAGACCCCTGGTCAACGGATCTGCTAGGATCGATCTACTGATAGGTGAGCTGGCTCATCTCCGTTTGTCTGTCTGTGTCTGTTCTGAATCCGAATCTGTGACTCGCGAGGTCTGAAACTGGAGCTGGCACAGTCCTGGCGGACGCACTATATAACGGCCAGCGGAGACCAGTGGGAGACTTCCCCTGGCTCTTATCTGATCTATATTGCGATCTGAGCTGCCCCGGTTTGGCGGGCAGCAGCTGTCTCTGATCTGAGCTGCCCCGGTTGGGCGGGCAGCAGCTGTCTCTGATCTGAGCTGCCCTGGTTTGGCGGGCAGCAGCTGTCTCTGATCTGAGCTGCCCCAGTTTGGCAGGCAGCAGCCGTCTCTGATCTGGGCTGCCCCAGCGCGACCGCGATCCAGGCAGCTAACTTTGGCCTGGGCTTCCAGTGCGCGCTTGCAATCTGAACTGCCCCGGTTTGGCGGGGAGCAGCTGTCTCTAATCTGGGCTGCCCCAGCGCGATCGTGATCCAGGCAGCTAACTCTGACCCGGGCTTCCGGTGCGCGCTTGCGATCTGAACTGCCCCGGTTTGGTGGGCAGCAGCTGTCTCTGATCTGAGCTGCCCCAGTTGGGCGGGCAGCAGCTGTCTCTGATCTGAGCTGCCCCGGTTTGGTGGGCAGCATCTGTCCCTGATCTGAGCTGCCCCGGTTTGGTGGGCAGCAGCTGTCTCTGATCTGAGCTGCCCCGGTTTGGCGGGCAGCAGCCGTCTCTGATCTGGGCTGCCCCAGCGCGACCGCGATCCAGGCAGCTAACTCTGACCCGGGCTTCCGGTGCGCGCTTGCGATCTGAACTGCCCCGGTTTGGTGGGCAGCAGCTGTCTCTAATCTGGGCTGCCCCAGCGCGATCGCGATCCAGGCAGCTAACTCTGACCCGGGCTTCCGGTGCGCGCTTGCGATCTGAACTGCCCCGGTTTGGCGGGCAGCAGCTGTCTCTGATCTGAGCTGCCCCGGTTTGGTGGGCAGCATCTGTCCCTGATCTGAGCTGCCCCGGTTTGGTGGGCAGCAGCTGTCTCTGATCTGAGCTGCCCCGGTTTGGCGGGCAGCAGCCGTCTCTGATCTGGGCTGCCCCAGCGTGACCGCGATCCAGGCAGCTAACTCTGACCCGGGCTTCCGGTGCGCGCTTGCGATCTGAACTGCCCCGGTTTGGCGGGCAGCAGGCGTCTCTAATCTGGGCTGCCCCAGCGCGACCGCGATCCAGGCAGCTAACTCTGACCCGGGCTTCCGGTGCGCGATTGCAATCTGAACTGCCCCGGTTTGGCGGGCAGCAGCTGTCTCTGATCTGAGCTGCCCCGGTTGGGCGGGCAGCAGCTGTCTCTGATCTGAGCTGCCCCGGTTTGGTGGGCAGCATCTGTCTCTGATCTGAGCTGCCCCGGTTTGGTGGGCAGCAGCTGTCTCTGATCTGAGCTGCCCCGGTTTGGCGGGCAGCAGCCATCTCTGATCTGGGCTGCCCCAGCGCGACCGCGATCCAGGCAGCTAACTCTGACCCGGGCTTCCGGTGCGTGCTTGCGATCTGAACTGCCCTGGTTTGGCAGGGAGCAGCTGTCTCTAATCTGGGCTGCCCCAGCGTGATGACGACCCAGGCAGCTAACTCTGACCCGGGCTTCCGGTGCGCGCTTGCGATCTGAACTGCCCCGGTTTGGTGGGCAGCAGCTGCCTCTGACCAGGGCTGCCAAAGTGCGCCTGCGATTAGATATCATTAATAAGTCAGATCAGATTTCCTTTACAGGGATTCAAACCCACATTCCTTTACAGGAAGAGACTACAAATTATTACAGGATAGGTAATACCCAGAGCACTCCTCTATCTCTCCTTACGAGTAATTTCAAAGAAGTTAGAGCAAGGGGCCATGATCTTAGTATAGAAATCAAGAAAGGAAAGCTAATTACTCTGTGTTGCTCCGAATGGCCTGCCTTTGATGTGGGGTGGCTGCCCGAAAGGACCTTCCGACTTGCTGTCATCACTAAGGTAAAGTCCAAGACTTTCCTACCTAGTCATGCAGGCCACTTAGATCAAATCCCATATATCCTCATATGGCAGGACCTTGTTGAGAACCCACCTCCTTGGCTGTCCCCTTTCCAATTGGCCTCTGAACCCTGTAAGGCACTGGTTGCTCGACCACTAAAATCCAAGCAACCAACTGCCCCCCCCAACCAACCTGTTCTAACTGACAGCGAGGACCCACTGTTCACAGAACCCCCTCCGTACCCCTCCGGGCCCCAGGCCCCAGCCCCCCTGGCTGAGCTGTGGGAGGGAGCAGGCGGACAGGAGGCGGCTGGCACACACGGGCCCGCTGAAAAGGAAAGTAACTTTGAAGGGCCGGCGAGGAGGACGTGAGGGCGCACTTCGCAGACTAGCCCCCCTCAGCCGCCTGACTCCACGGTGGCTTTACCCCTTCGGGAAATAGGACCCCCGGATGACACAGGAATCCCCAGGCTCCAGTACTGGCCATTCTCCATCAGTGATCTGTATAACTGGAAAACTCAGAGTGCTCGGTTTTCAGACAACCCCAAAGATTTACTGGCTTTACTAGATAGTGTCATGTTCACCCACCAGCCCACTTGGGATGATTGTCAGCAGCTCCTCCGAATTTTGTTCACCACAGAAGAGCGAGAGAGAATACAGATAGAAGCTAGAAAGCTGGTCCCGGGGGACGACGGTCAACCGACTGCCAACCCTGACCTCATAAACGCAACCTTTCCTATGACCAGGCCGGCGTAGGACTACAACATGGCAGAAGGTAGGGGACGGCTACACCTTTATCACCAGACTCTAATGGCAGGTCTCCAGGCAGCTGCTCGCAAGCCCACTAATTTGGCTAAAGTATATTCTATTCTGCAAAGAAAGACAGAGAGCCCAGCTACGTACTTAGAAAGATTAATAGAAGCTTTTAGACAGTACACCCCCATAGATCCAGAGGCTCCAGGAAGTCAGGCAGCTGTTGTAATGTCTTTCGTAAATCAGGCAGCCCCAGATTTTAAGAGAGAACTCCAGAAATTAGAAGACTTGGAAGGAAAGCAGATTCAGGACCTCCTTCAGATAGCCCAGCGGGTTTACAATAACAGAGATACTCCAGAGGAAAAACAATTTAAGGCCACTGAAAAAATGACCAAGGTCCTGGCAGCAGTAGTACAGAAAGAGCATCTGCAGCCAGAGTACACCCAACCTAGGCGGCCCCCCCGGCATGATAATCTGAGCAAAGACCAATGTGCCTATTGTAAGGGGGCTGGACACTAGGTAAGAGACTGCCCCAAAAAGAAACCACGAGGACAGGGACCCGGTCCCCCTAGGTCTACACCCGTACTAGTCACTCAAGACGAAGACTAAGGAAGACGGGGTTCGGACCCCCTCCCCGAACCTAAGGTAACTTTGCAAGTGGAGGGGTCCCCAGTCCAGTTCTTGGTCGACACGAGGGCAACAGCCATTTAATTGGACAGACGAAGCCAAGTTGGCCTTCCAACAGATTAAAACCGCCCTACTCTCCGCGCCTGCACTAGGACTACCTGATGTTACCAAGCCCTTCCACTTATACGTGGATGAGAATAAAGGTGTCGCCAAGGCGGTAATGACTCAGAACTTAGGCCCCTGGCAGAGGCCTGTTGCCTACCTGTCGAAGAAGTTAGACCCAGTAGCTGCCGGGTGGCCCCCTTGTCTCCGAATGATTGCGGCCATGGCTCTGATGGTGCAAGATGCTGATAAACTTGTCATAGGGCAAGAATTGCAGGTCGTTACTCCACATGCCGTCGAAGGTGTACTCAAACAGCCACCTAATCGATAGATGAGTAACGCCCGGCTCACCCACTACCAAGGACTACTACTAAATCCTCTCAAGATAATTTTCCTGCCCCCAACAACCTTAAACCCTGCCTCGCTGCTGCCCAACCCGGACCTAGACGCCCCACTCCGTGACTGCACCAAGATACTAGCTCAGGTGCACGGATTTCGAGAAGACCTGCAAGACCACCCACTTCCTGACGCCGACCTCGTCTAGTTCACTGATAGGAGCAGCTTCATGGATCAAGGCCAGAGGTACGCTGGAGCGGCAGTAACTTCAGAGACTGAGGTAATCTAGGCGGAAACCCTGCCCCCGGGGACATCGGCCCAGAAGGCCGAACTGATAGCGCTCACCCAAGCCCTTACCTTAGGGGCGGGGAAAAAGCTGACAGTATATACAGACAGCCGATATGCTTTTGCAACGGCGCATATACATAGGGCCATTTACAAGGAGCGAGGGTTACTGACGGCTAAAAGAAAAGAGATAAAAAACAAGCAAGAGATCCTAGCCCTGCTAACAGCCCTATAGAGGCCAGAAAAATTAGCCATTGTACATTGCCCAAGGCATCAGAAACTAACTACTCCAACTGCTCAAGGCAACTTTCTGGCAGACCGAACTGCAAAGAATGTGGCGAAGGCTCCCAGCCGACTCCCTGCACTCCAGCTCCCTGACCCGGGCCCCCGGGACTTGCCATATTTCCCTGAATATTCAGAACAAGATCTCCAGTGGATTGACAAACTTCCCCTGAAACAAATCCAGAATAGGTGGTGGACTGATACTAATGACCAAACCATCCTACCAGAAAAATTAAGACAACAGGTGTTAGAACACATCCACCGAACCACCCACCTGGGGGCCCGGCGGATGATAGACCTGATCAGACGCTCCAAGCTCAAAATCAGACATATAGCTGAGACGGCCAGCAGTATCGTGACAAGTTGCAAAGTCTGCCAGCTTAACAACGCATACCCCCAATCTCAAGCTGCAGCAAGAACAAGGCTCAGAGGAACCAGGCCCGGTATCTACTGGAAAGTAGATTTTACTGAAATAAAGCCAGGAAAGTACAGGTACCGGTACTTACTTGTCTTTGTAGATACTGTTTCAAGGTGGACTGAAGCATTCCCAACCAAAAGAGAAACTGCTCAGGTCGTAGCAAAGAAAATTCTGGAAGCTATCCTTCCCAAGTATGGCTTCCCCATCCAGATAAGGTCAGATAACAGGCCCGCTTTCGTCGCTAAGGTAAGTCAGGACTTGGCTTCCATCCTTAGGGCAAATTAGAAACTACATTGCGCTTACAGGCCCCAGAGTTCAGGACAGGTAGAAAGGATGGATCGGACCTTAAAAGAGACCTTAACTAAATTGACTATAGAGACTGGTGCTAATTAGGTAGTCCCTCTCCCCTATGCTCTGTTCCAGGCCCGTAATACCCCTTAGAAACTAGGCCTTACCCCTTACGAAATCATGTATGGCAGACCTCCACCCCTGGTTCCTAGCTTAAAAGATGACCTGCTTAAGTCTGAAACAGAAAATGTCTCTGAATTCTTATTTTCCTTACAAGCCTTACAGAAAATTCACCAAGAAATCTGGCCCAAGCTGAGAGAGCTATATAAGACCAGTCCCCCACCGACACCCCATCCGTACCAGCCAGGAGACTAGGTCCTAGTTAAGCGACACCGACAAGAGACCCTAGAGCCCAGGTGGAAAGGACCACTCCAAGTACTCCTGACCACACCCACCGCCCTAAAGGTAGAAGGCATTGCGTCGTGGATCCACTACACCCACGTCAAGCCAGTGGACCCAACCTCCGACCTTCTGGGGCCAATCACGGCGGCGGCTAAAGCACCGGACACGTGGACTGTGGACAGAGCTAAGAACAACCCCTTAAAACTCACCCTGCGCCGGCAGCATAGCTCACTGCAAACATGCAGTTAAGTAGTCTAACTCTAACATTGGTCGCCCTAGTGGCCGCTGAAGAAAACATAAAGCCAGCTCCTAATCCCTTTGTCTGGAGATTCTGGCTTTATGAAAACCAAACCCACCCTAGGCAACCTCATAAGCCCAAGAAACTAGTGGCCAGTGCAGATTGCCCCTCCTCAGGGTGCAATAGCCCAATTTTACTAAATTTTACCGATTTCCCAGTAGCCAAACCAGTGGCACCAATAATATGCTTCGAGTATGATCAGACTGAATACAATTGTAAGCACTATTGGTGGCACCAAAGTGCCGGCTGCCCTTATAACTATTGTAACATCCATAAATACCAATGGTAAGGTAGAAGAGAACAGATAGATCCCAGATGGCCCTTCCATCGCAGACGAGATAGAGACCTTTCATATACATGGATAGTTAGAGACCCCTGGAACTCCCGCTGGACCACGCCTCAACACGGGGCTGTATACTACTCCTCCGCCTCCACGTGGCCTAGCAGTCACCTCTATCTGTGGCGGGGTCTAGTGCAGGTACGGCCCCTGGTCCATAGAAATATCCAGCGACAAGAAAACCGCCTGACACAAGATTTATGTCCTTTTTCCTGGTTAAAATTATTGCAAGAAAGATTAGAACTTGCCAACCTTACAGGACTTCACAGCCTGTCTGGCTGCTTTCTGTGTGCCACTCTAAGGTGTCCACCGCTAACCGCTGTCCCCCTGCCATAAAGATCCTCCACCTCTGCCCAAGCTAACAACCACCGAAACCTCTCATATGCCCCATCCCTAACGTGCCACTATACCTAAACCCCAGTCAAGAAAAGTTTCCCTACTGTTTCTCAGGAACTAATTCCAGCCTCTGCAACATCACTGCAACGCCCCCTAACATCACCTTAAAGGCTCCGTCAGGCATAATCTTCTGGTGTAATGGAACATTATCTAAAAACCTATCAAGCCCCTCTGTTACCAACCTACTGTGTCTTCCTGTCACATTAGTTCCCCGGTTAACTCTACTTACTGCCGGCGAGTTCCTAAAGTATACCGGTAACTGGACTAGTGCTGTTATTCACCCAGACCCTAGACCGAGACCTGCACGAGCCATATTTCTCCCCCTCATTGCAGGAATCTCCCTCACCGCATCCTTCATGGCGGCCGGACTGGCTGGGGGAGCCCTAGGTCACACCCTCATAGAAAGTAACAAGCTGTACCAACAATTTGCCGTTGCTATGGAGGAGTCAGCTGAGTCCCTTGCCTCCCTCCAGCGGCAGCTCACGTCCCTAGCACAGGTAACCTTGCAGAACCGGAAGGCCTTAGACCTACTCACTGCTGAAAAAGGGGGAACGTGTATGTTTCTGAAGGAAGACTGTTGTTTCTACATAAATGAATCAAGGCTCGTGGAAGACTAGGTCCAACAGTTACGCAAGTTAAGCACAGAAGTAAGAACACGGCAGTTTGCTTCAGCTGCAGACCAATGGTGGAACTCATCTATGTTTTCTCTGTTAGCCCCCTTCCTTGGACCCCTGCTGAGTCTACTATTTCTGCTTACCGTAAGACCTTGTGTTGTTAACAGAATTTTGCGGTTCGTTAAAGAAAGGTTTAACACTGTACAACTCATGGTCCTCAGAGCCCAATACCAACCTGTAAACGCTGAAACAGAATCAGACTTATAAGACCCAAGATTGGCTCTAAAAAATACCTGAAAAGAAAGGGGGGAATGAAAGGAGCCGGGCACATTCCTCAGCCCCGGGCTCAAAACAAACAAGCCCAGTACAAACACATCCCATCCTCCCATCCCACCACATATCGCCATATATCTCTCAAACTTCCTGAGCCCAGTACAAACACCACCAGGAAAGTCTCCGATAAAAGGACAGCCATTCAAAGTTTTACTGAAAGAGCGGGAACCAAAAGAATTCCTTTGTTCCCCTGTAACTTTCAGGCTATAAAAAGCAAACACTCGCATTGTTCAGGGCCCTCTTGTATGCTGTGGAATGGAAGGACCAGGTTCGAACTTGTAGTAAAGATCCTTGCCGCTTGGCTTTGACTCTGGACTCTGGTGGTCTTCTTTAAGGAACTAACAGTCTAGGCATAACACTAGCAGCAACCCTTGTGGGAAGAGGAGCTGGCTTTACAAGGAGGCATGGACGCGGGCGTGAACGTAGTCATGAAAAAGGCTAGTCTGGACAGGAGTTTGAAAGCCAGCCGTGGCTAGAGAGAGATTAATGTGCATGGTGCAAAAGGAAAGGACACTGGAAGGATAAATGTCAAAGAAATAAGGAAAATGATCACGGCAATGGTAAAAAAAAACAAAAAACAAACAAAAAAAACCCCAAAAAAACAAAACCAAAAAACCACACACACACACCAGTCAAGGGCTACTACACCCAGAAGAAACCCAAGAACCACTGCACCTGCTGTAGAAGGCAGAATAAAAAGTGTCCGAAAAAAGCTCAAATCTCCTCTGAAAGTGTCTAATATTTAAGCTTTTATATAAGCCAAGAGGAAAGATGGCTTAGTCCTGAACAAAAGCAGGCTGTTTGTGCACTTTCTACTCCAACCACCCGGTGTCAAGTAAGAGAGCTCCTAAGAGCAGCAAGGTTCTGCCGCGTTTACAACCCAAATTCTTGCTCATGGTCAAGGCATTATACCAAGCCACTAAGAGGAGAAAAAAAGGAGCCCCTCTTCTAGGAGGCCAAAGAAGAGAAGGATTTTAAAGAAATCAAAGAAGCCTTGACTCAGGCCCCAGCTTTAGGACTGCCAGATCTAACTAATCAAGCTTTTCTTCTTGCATGTCCACAAGTGAAAGGGAGGCCATAGGGGTTCTGACTCAAGCCATAAGGTCATGGCATCCCCTGGTGGCATATTTATCCAGGCAATTAGATTCTGTTGCACTTGGATGGCCTCCTTGTTTTAAAGCACTAGCTGCCACTGCCCTACTGGTGCAGGAAGCTAGTAAACTAGCTTTAGAGACTGTGAATGCCCTAAACCTGGCTACCTTACTCTCATCGAGTCAGTGCCAGGAGGCCCGTTTCATTGCCGTGTGGACGTGGTAGATAAAGTGTTCTCAAGCCAGAGAGATTTGACAGATCAGTCCCTCAGGGACCCGAACATTGAATATTCTACTGATAGAAGCATTTTCATACTAAAAGGAGCCTGCCAAGCTGCGTATGCAGTGGTGACTTTAGACTCAACAGTAGAGGGGCAGTTTTCATCTACAGAAACTTCTGATTAGAAAGCAGAACTAATAGCTCTGACAAGAGCTCTCTGGCTAGTAAAAGACCAAAAGACCAATATTTATACAGATTCCAAATATGCTTCTGCCACTTTGCATGTTCATAAGGTTATTTACAAAGAAAAAAAGAAGACTTTTAACTGCTGGAAACAAAGAAATAAAGTACAAGGAAGAAATTCTACAGCTCTTACATGCTGGATGGGCCGCAGAAGTGATGGTAGTGAAGTCCTGCAAGAGGCAGCAAAAAGCAAGAACACTAAGGGCTAAAAAAGGTAGGAAGGCAAAGAGGCAAAGCAGGCTGCAATGACAACTCCACCTAAAGAAGACACCTTAGCTATGCCTCTCCTCCCAGAGATTCCCCTCCTGGAGATCCCAATCTTCACTCCAAATAAAAGAGCTTGGCTTCCCCAGGAAAATAAGAACTACACTGAAAGAGGATAATACAAATTCTTCAATGGGAGGCTAGCCATAGCTGATATGGTGACCCCCAGGTTTGTAAAACAGTTCCACCGCAGAACTCAGATTAAAAAAAAATAAAGACATTATTAAGGCATCATTTTTGTCTGCCATTGCTCATTGCTATTACTCCCGCCATTTGTAAACTGTGTTTAACTAGCACCCAGGACAAGCCACGACAAGGTCCTACTCAGCCCATGGTAGTTCAGGAAAAAGGAGCCATGCCCTGTGAAAAACTGCTTATGGACTTCACTGAATTGCCCTGAGACGGGGGATACCAGTTCATGTTGGTGTTCATTTGCAACTTTTCAGGATAGCTCAAGGCCTTTCCCACCAGGACAGAGAAGGCACTAGAGGTGACCAAGGCATTAAGAGACATTGTTCCCAGATTTGGACTACCTCTAACTCTAAGATCAGAGAGTGGACCAACATTTGTGGCTAAAATAGTTCAGGACTTAACTCGACTATTAAAAATAAAGTGGAAATAACATACAGCCTACAGGTAGCAGATCTCAGGTAAAGTGGAGAGCATAAACTGGACACTCAAGCAGTTGTTGAAGAAATTTTGTCGAAAAACTCATCTGAAGTAATATCAGGTCTTGCCCATGGTCTTCTTCCGAGTCAGGTGCACCCCCACCAAAAAAACTGAGTATTCGCCCTCTGAGATTTTGTTAAGCTGCCCACCCACCATAAAAATCAGATTAAGGGTAATCTCTGTATACTGGGAAAACTAACTTTAAGAAGGCAAATGCAGGCTTTAAGTACGGCTATACAAAAATGCATGGTTAAGTATATAAAAAAATGCCTATAAGTCTAACAGACCCAGTACACCCTTTCAAAACTAGGGACTTCGTTTAGGTTAAAAAATGGAATTCAACCACTCTAGGACCCATATAGGATAGGCCCTATATTGTAATCATGTCTACTCCCACTGCTGTTAAAGTTGCAGGTGTCACACCTTGGATTCACCATAGCCAGCTAAAACCAGTGGCAGTAGCGAGTCCTGATGACAACCTGTGGATTAGCCAACAAGACCCAGATTGCCCCACTCGAATAGCCCTATGGCAAATCTCAACCACCGGTAAAAAGGACAGCTGTCCTGCTCTGACCCCATGGGAGGCTGCTCAGTCTACACATGGCTGAAGCTTGAGGATCCTTCAAATTCTGCTCTAGTCACATCCTGGAAGCTGACTAGTGTACATACAGCTGAAGCTAAGAGGACCATCTCCAGATAAGTAAATGTGAATACAATTTACAACCCTAGTTATAATTCTGTCAATACTGATTGTTCTGTTGTTATGTTATTACTGCAAATGCTGCAAATGTCTATGCCCAGAGGAAGGTTTGTGTGCCCATGTGTAGTGTAAGCATGTTTCTATTACATACAACAATGTTGTTACCATTTTTGCTTATACTAAAAGGGGATAAATCTCTTGAAGGATGTCCACACTGTGTACACACTACCTGGATAAAAAATACCACAGTTAAAACTCTACTGTATCATACCTACTATGAATGTACAGGAACCAATTTAGGAATATGCAAGTACAACCAGACCACCTATTCAGTCTGTGACTGAGGAAATTATCAGCTATATGTATGTTATGACCCTGGGCTCTTACCCTATGAATTCTGGTTTGAGGTACATATTAAATCAGAGGGAGAAAAAGAAGGAAAGCTTATAGCTCAAACCAAAGAAGACCCTCCCTTCCAAAGAGGGCTTATTTCTTCTTTGTTGATTGCCATGCCACGTATGTTCGTAATCCTAAAAACCAGATTGTAAGACAAGGACATGCGATCCTTTAAATTTTACTATCTTAAAGCCAGAAGCTACCTTTTGGGTCTACAGGACAGACAGCACTATTAAGAGTTGATAGACAAGGAGCAGGTCTTGGAGTTCCACTACTAATTGTCAAAAATACTATAAGGACTCAAATGCATCCAACCCCTCAATACCAAGTCATTCTGTAAGCATTTTGATCAGCCAGTGCCAGAGCTTTCCCCATCAACCAAAAACTTATTTGCTCAACTAGCTGAAAACACAGATGGCAGCTTAAAAATTTCTTCATGCTATGTATGTAGAGAAACTAATATGGAGAATGAGTGGTAATGGGAAGCAAAGGAATTAGTGCCACAAGATAACTTCACTTTGCTTAACCTTGCCAGTGAATCAACAGCCTCAGCCAGTGTTTGATTGTTAAAAATCTCCATAATTGGAAAGTACTGTATCACTCGACAGGGAAAGGCTTTCACAGAGGGAGTAGGAAAAACAAACTGCCTAGGGCAACAGTATTATTATGAGACTAAAAACAAAACTTTATGGAGAAATGCCCAGAATGACTCCTACTTAACAGATCCAAACCCTTTCTCTGGATTCTCTATTCTAAGCTGCACTTGGCATCAGCAAGAGGCTTCAAAAGCTTGAAAGGCACCCTCTGGCCTATATTGGATCTGTGGAGCATGGGCATATTGGCAGCTGCCAGCAAAATGGGCAGGGGCATGTCTGTTAAAAGCAATCAAGCCATCCTTCTTTGTAATTCCTCTAAAGCAAGGGAAATTCTTAGAATATCCAGTTTATAATAAAAATAAAAGAAGAACTAGAAAAAGCACAATCACAAAAGTAACAAAAATATCAAAAAAGGTGTGGACACAGGAGACTAAAAAGATAATAAATGGCCTCCCGAAAGAATCATAACATACTACGGGCCAGCTACCTGAGTGCAAGAGAGGTCATGAGGGTACTGCACCATAATCTATATCCTCAGCCGCATCAAGAAGTTGCATGCAGTCCTTCAAATCATAACCAATGAAACATCGAGGGCACTAGATTTATTGGCAATAAAAGCAACACAAAAAGGAAACGCTACATATCAAAATAGGCTGGATTAAATTACCTCTTATCCTCAGAAGGAGGAATATGTAGAAAATTTAATTTAACCAACTGATACCTAGAAATCAGTAGCCAAGAAATCAATATTAATGGTCATAAAAATTACAGCTAGAATGCGCAAGTTGGCCCAGGTTCCACTTCAGACTCGATCCAGGTAGTCCCCGGATTCCTTGTTTGGAGGATGGTTCTCAGCATTTGAAAAATTCTAAAACCTCATTAGTAGGTTCTTGCTTATTCTTTGAATCTGCCTCATCCTCCTTTGCCTTTTGTCTCCGTTTATTAGGAGTATTCAGTCAACTATGGAGGCAATAGTAGCCCAAAACACTACTGCACATTTGATGCATTAATCAGATATCAGCCACCACCAGAAGAAGAAAAAGCTCAGCTCCATGAAGACGTGACAAATAATGTTGCTTTCTATTAACACCTCTGTTATAAGAAGCACCAATGGGAAGAATGGAGCAGGAATTATAAGAAATTAAAGAGTGTATAAGCAGAAACTCACTTGTGTGAAAGAAAACCTAACTCCTGTTGAGAAAGAGTAAGAGCTGGAGTCCTTTAAAAACTAACTGCCTGTTTTTCTGTGGCTAGTGATCCTTCTCTCTCCTCCTTTCCCAGGCATTGTGAAGACCCTGTTTCCCTAGCTGTGAAGCTGCAAGGTCACTAGACAGATAAATTCAAGTCAAAAAACAGGTTTTTCCTTGAAAAGTAAGAAATAATGTAATGCATGTCTCAATTGAATAACTGTCTTTGTTTCTTGCTTCTGTAGTATGATTCTCCCTGCACAAACCTCCCCACACCCATGAAATGCTTAAAAGGTAACCTAACTCTTTTTTCAGGACTCATTCCTTTGGATGTTAATCCAACTGAACCAGTGCACCTAAATAATTAATAAATACCCTCCTGAACCCCATCGGCCTCTCTGATTTCTTAAAATTCCACTACATACAGACTTCTCTACTATTGACCCCCACATTCTTTTCTTCCACACAGGAAGTCCACATATAAAATCGTGTGTGAAACTATTCTATTTGAGGTGTATTTCTGTGCCCTAGGATCCAGATAATCCCTTACATTTTAAATTCTTGCTTTTTTGTGGCTCACAGTATGATGTTATCAAAAATTAGATAAATATTCTACTTTCTTAATTTTACAAGGGGAGAATTGTCCTTAGATAATTACATTCTGGAAAGGCCATAATGAGCAACTCTGGACCTGATTGATTGTCATTTTTGGGCCCACTGCAGGGCTGCATACTAAGGGACAGTGGTCATTCTGAGTTCATAGAAAAAACCTGACATGAGAGGGGACATTTTGCTAGGCATGCCACCTGGTGCACAGAGCTGAAAAATGATACCTGCTGGTGACTTGCTTATCAAGCTTAGGGTCTTAAGGGCTTTTTAAAATCAGGGCTTTAAAAGCTGGCTTCACATCCTGAGTTCAGATACACCAAAATTTTTTGTTTTCTATAGACTTTTTGGTTGAAAATTGCTTTTCCATGGACCTTTAAACTAGTTATTTACAGCACAAGCCCCATGTCTAGTAACAAAGGTGTCCGCCATCTTCAAAATGTGTTTTCACTAATACTTTATTTTCAAGCTCTATTAACTAAAGATATATTTATTTATAGTCCCTTTGAGTCTCCAGGATAAATATTAGTCTTAAATTGTTATTTCTCATAAAGTCTTGGAGGTTGCTAAGTTCTACTGTTTTGCACGTAAAAAATCAAGACACTGTTTAGTACAATATTAAAGAATACTTGTATTTACTTAGATTTTATTGTACTATTTTTATTTTTCTCTTTATTTCTTAGATATAGGTACTCAGATTTCTACAAACTGACAACATAATATACTTACTTTAAAATATTACCAGAATAATTGAAGTTGATAATTAAAAATGAAAGAGAAAAGTATGAGAATTGCTGAAGCCTTGTGATGGGTATGTATGATAAATGTTAGCTTATAATTCTCCCTATGTTTGCTAAGATTTTTTATTTTCATAATATCTTTTAAATATATAATTTAAGAATTTTATGGAAACTTTCACATACTGTATATTAACCTTGTTTTACAATAAAACAAGTCAAACATCTTCTCACATGTTTTATCAATAAATTTAGGAGTTCAGTATTGAATTTGAGTGTTGAAATTGGTTACAAATGAGGGACAAAAGAGCAGCTTTCTAATTGGCCATACACTAAAAGTACCAGCAACTGTGGACAGGGGTGCCACTAACACACTTTATTTAACATTTTTGCTCTGAGTCATTTTTGATAAGGGATATTTTAACCCTATGATGACATCATAACAAGTTTCTAATAATCAGTGACTCAGAGTGGTCTTCAATAATGTACTATTATTTAATTTACATTTCTGGCCTGGTAAATCTAACCAGGTAATTTATGTCTATTAATACATTTTACAAATGTAATTTTTTCTTATAACTATTTGCCATGAACATTTTAATGTTATAACTATATATTTGTCTTTTCCTCTTTATTTAACATGCTTTGAGATGAACAATAAATGGGTTTTGTTTTACAGTCTGTGACTTAGTTCTCCAAAAGTCAACAGTTTCATTTGGAAAGGTTTTAGAGGGATATAATTTTATAACAAAACCATCACATGTTTTAAGTGTACAATTCCAAGTTTTTAAAGTATACTTACAGACAACCGTAACCACAATCTAATTTTGAAATAACCTTATCACTATGGAAAAAGAAATTAATCTCTTTTGTACTTACTGATTTCATTACCGTGGTCATAGGCAGTCATTAGCCTGTTTTTATATATAAGCCTTTTATTAAAAGTTATTTTAAGTGAAATCATAAATTATCTGCCCTTTTGGGTTTGGTTCATTTTACTTACTTTAGTGATTTTGAGGTTTTCTACTGACATAGCAGGTATTATTACTTCATTTTCTTTGTTTGGCAAATAGTATTTGATTTGCAATAGTGTTTGATTTGATAGCTTTTGATTTGCATTTCTCTAAACTAATAATGCCATATATTTTAAATTTAATGACAAATTTTGCTTTTTATCTGTAGAAATTTTTAATTGAAATTCTTTGCACATTTTTCAAGTAGTCAATTGTCTATTTATGATAGATTTATAAGACTTTGTGTATTTGAGCAAGATGGCTGAATAGACAAACCAAGGTGGAACAGCCGACACCAAGGGACCAGGATGACTGCCACGCTCTTAACAGAAGGCAGGTACTGATAGTGGATGGACGAAAGACACAAAAGCTGAACTTAAGGTTTGGAAGCTGGGAACCCTGCACAGGGCTAAAGCACAGTGGAATTAATTTCTGGACCCCGTGACTCTGAGAAAAACAGGTGAGTTTAACTGGCAAGGAGCTACCTGCTTTCCTGACTGGGCTCTGGAATCCCAGTGGCCGAGACCGTCTGACCACCATGGAAAATGAGTTGAAAGGAAGAGCTGCTTAGAGAAGTGATGGGGCAGCACAGAGCCAGTGCACAGCCAAGAGGGTTTATTGTGGGAACATCTGTAGTGAAGCATGTCCAGGGATGCGCACACCAATAAGCTTAACTTGCTCCCATAAGAGACGTTAGCCCTAGGGGAAATTTTGGACAAAAAGTCTGCAGGGTGGTGGCCCTTCAGATGGGGCTGTTTTGACCTGAGCTTGCGTTGGTGTGCTGGCCTCTCCTGTGGCCCCAATTCATCCAAGCATGCTTGCAGTGCAGCCTTGAGGACCCTGGGGGCCTGCATCATAGATCGTGAACTGGCAGATCATGTCTGACTAATAGACAGCTCCAGTGGGGTGACCCCATCCAGGCATCAGCCTGCCTGCTGCCTCTCCTCACTGTAGCTTCCCCCCAAGGCCCATTGCGACCCCACACATCACTATGCTGGTGTGTGTGTGTGTGTGTGTGTGCATGCATGGAAGGATCTTGCTTTCCCTGCCCTGTCAGTGCACATGTGCATATGCATTCTGCCCTGGCACTGCTGTTGTTAGGAGTATACTCCAGGCCCCCACCCCTGCTATACCACCATTGCATACAGAGTCTTGGGGGAAACAGAGCCCACTAGCCCCATCACATCAGCACACTGCTCCTTTGCCAACACTGCCATTTGAGTACAACTAAGCACAAAAAACAGCATACTCTCCTCAGCCCTGAGCAGCCACCTTGACCTGCATGAATACACACAAAACCACTTGACTGAGCCAACATTATAACACAATTAAACACTTAGGGTCATCAAGCAGAATAAAAGGAAAAATCCAAAAGTTGACAACTTCAAAGATTAAAGAAATATCACCACAGAAAGATAAGAAAGAATAAGCACAAAAACTCTGACAACTCAAAAAGCCAGAGTTCCTCTTTTCCTCCAAATGGCCACACTACCTCTCCAGTAAGGTTATAAACCAGTCCAAGATGGCTACAATTACAGAAATCGAATTCAGAATATGAACAGAAATAAAGATCATTAAAATGCAGAAGTACCTTGAAACAATTAAAAAATGTTAAGAATCATAATAAAATGATACAGGAGCTGACAGACAAAAGAGCCAGTATTAAGAGCATAACTAACCTGAGAGAGCTAAAAAATCACACTAAATTTTTTATAAGAAATTCACAACTATTAATAGTAGAATAGACAAAGCTAAGAAAGAATCTCAGAGTTTGAAGACTGTTTATGTGAAGTAAGACATTCAGACAGAAATAAAAAAGAATAATAAAAACCCCCAAACCTCTGAAAAATATAAGATTATGTAAAGAGACCAAATGTATGACCCACTGATGTTCATGAAACAGGTGGGGAGAATGGAAGCCATTTGAAAAACATATTTTAGGATATCATTCGTGAGAACCTCCCCAACCTGGGGAATGCTGGCTAGAGAGGCCAGCATTCACATTTAGGAAATGCAGAGAACTCTAGTAAGATGCTTCACAATATAATAATCACCAAAACACATAGTTATCAGATTCTTCAAGCCTGAAATAAAAGAAAAAGTGTCAAAGGCAGCTAGAGAGGAAAGGGAGGTCAACCACAAGGGAAAGATAATCAGTGTGTAAAAGTACGCCTCTTAGCAGAAATCCTACAAGCCAGAAGAGCCCAATACCAATATTTAACATCCTTGAAGAAAATAAATTCCAATCAAGAATCTCATATTTTGCCAAACTAAGCTTCATAAGTAAAGGAGAAATAAAGTTCTTTTTAAACAGGCAAATGCTGAGGAAATTCATTACTACAAGACATGCCTTACAAGGGCTCCTGAAGGAAGAACTAAATATAGTTGAAAAAAACCATTATTAGTCACTAAAAAAACACACTGAGGTATACAGACCAGTGATGCACAAACAAGTCTATGTAATAAGCACCTACCATTATAACGGCAGCATCAAATGCACATATATCAATACTGACTATGAATGTAAATGGGCTGAATGTTCCAATTAAAAGGCATAGAGTGGGAAACTGGATAAAGAACAAAGAACCAATGATGTGCTGTCATCAAGTCTCATTTCACATGCAATCACTTTCATAGGCTCAAAATGAAGGGATAAAAAATCTACCAAGCAAATGGAAAACAAAAGAAAGAATGGGTTGCGACCCTAATTTTAGACAAGGCAGACTTTAAAACAACAAAGATTTAAAAAGGCAAAAAAGGCATTACAAAATGTTAAAGGGTTAAATTCAACAAGAATATATGTATTCTTATTTAAATATATACATTTTAAATATATACACACCCAATGCAGGAACACCCAAATTCATAAAGCAAGTTCTTAGAGGTCTTCAAAAATACTTAAATTCCTACACAATTATGGTGAGAGACTTCAACAACCCATTTACAATATTAGATTATTAAGGCAGAAAATTAACAAGATATTCAAGATCTGAATGCAGCACTGGATCAAATGGATGTAATAGACACCTTCAGAACTCTCCAGCAAAAACAACAACATATACATTCTCATTGCCACATGGCACATACTCTAAAATCAACCACATAATCAGATATAAAACAGTCCTCAGCAATTATAAAAGAATTCAAATTATGACAACCACTCTCCCAGACCAGAGTACAATAAAAATGCAGGTAAAAGTTGAGAAAACCAAGACTCAATACCATATGATTACATAAAAATTAAATAACTTGCTCCTGAACGACTTTTGTGTGAATAATGAAATTAAGGCATCAATCAAAAAGTTATATGAAACTAATGAGAACAAAGACACAACCTACCAGAATCCCTGAGACACAACTAAATCAGTGTTGAGAAAAAAGCTGATGGTGCTAAACATGCACCGCAAAACGTAATAAAGATCTCAATTTAACCACTCAATATCACAACTAAAAGATGAAAATGAAGAGCTATCCAGCTCCAAAGCTAGAAGAAGACAGAAATAACTAAAATCAGAGATAAACTGAGATTAGGACACACAAAAAAACTAAAAGGTTAATGAATCCAGGAGTAGGTTTTGTTTTAAAGGTGGACTACTAGCTAGACTAATATAGAGGAAAAGAGAGAATGTCCAATTAAAGACAATCGGAAACAACAAAGGGGATATTACCACTGGCTCCTCAGAAATACAAATAAACTTCAGAGAATATTATGAACACCTTTATGCAAAAAAACTGGAACACCTAGAACAAATAGATAAATTCCTGGACATGTACAACTTTCCAAGAGTGAACCAGGAAGAAATTGAATCTCTGAACAGAGCAATACCATGCTCCAAAATTGAATCAGTAATAAATAGACTATCAACTTTAAAAAGCCCAGGAAAAGACGAATTCCCACCCAAATTCTACCAGATATGCAAAGAAGAATTTGGTACCATTCTTACTGAAACTCCCAAAAATTTGAGAAGGAGCATCTTCTTCCTCACTCATCCTATGAGGCCAGCACCCTTCTGATATCAAAACCTGGAAGAAAAGCAAAAGAAAGAAAAATTTCATGTCTTTGATGAATATTGATGCAAAAATTCTTCATAAAATACTGGCAAACCAAATCCAGCAGCACACCAAAAATCCTATCCACCACAATCAAGTAGGCTTTTTCCCTGGGATGCAAGGTTGGTTCAACATATGCAAATCAATAAATGTGATTCATAATACTAACAGAACTAAAGACAAAAACCTCATGATTATCGTAATAGATGCAGAAAGAGCTTTTATTAAAATTCAAAACCCCTTTATGTTAAAACTCTCCATATACTAGGTATTCAGGACACACACTTTGAAATAATAAAAGCCATCTATGACAAACCCACAGCCAACATTATACTGAATGGGTGAAACTGGAAGCATTTTTCTTGGAAACTGGCACAAGACAAAGATGCCCCCTCTTACCAGCCCTGTTCAACATAGTATTGAAAGTCCTGGCCAGAGCAATCAGACAAGAGAAAAAAATAAAGAGCATTCAAATAAGAAGAGAGGAGGTCAAACTACCCATTTGCGGATTGTATTAGTCAGTGTTCTGTGTTTATGGATTGGAAGAATCAATATTAAAATGTCCATGCTACACAAAGCAAGCTACAGATTCAATGCAATTTCTGGAAAAATACCATTGACATTCCTCACACAAATAGATAGAACAGCTCTAAAAAATCTTAAATTTATATAAAATCACAAAAGACCTAGAATAGCCAAAGGTATCCTGAGCAAAAAGAATAAAACTGGAGGAATCCCATTACATAACATACATTATTACATTACATAAAATTATACTACCGATCTGTTGTAACCAAAACAGCATAGTACTGGCATAAAAACAGACACAAAGAAAAATGGAGCAGAATAGGGAACGCAGAACTAAAACCATCCATCTACAGTGAACTCATTTTTTACATAGGCACCAAGAAAATACATTAAGAATAAAAAAATCAGTCTCTTCAATAAACAGTGCTGGTAAATCTGGATATCCATATGCAGAAGAATAAAACTAGACCTCTATTTTTGCCACATGCAAAAATTAAATCAAAATGGATTAAATATTTAAATGTAAAACCGCAAACTATAAAACTTCTGAAAGAAAACACTGGGGAAACTCTAAAAAACCTTGGATTAAGAAAAGATTTCTTGAATAACACCTCACAAGCACAGGCAACCAAAGCAAAATGGAAAATTGGTATGACACCAAGTTATAAAATTTTGCACAGCACAGAAAAGAATCAACAAAGTGAAAAAACAACCCACAGAAGGAAAGAAAATATTTTCAAACTACCTAGCTGAAAATAGATTTGTAACCAAAACATAGAAGGAGCTCAAATAACTCTACAGAAAATTAAATCTAATAATTCTATTTTTAAAAATAGGCAAAATATGTAAACAGACATTACTCCAATAAAGACATGCAAATGGCAAATAGGTATATGAAAAGATGATCAGCATCATAAATCATCAGAGAAATGGAAATCAAAATTACAATGAGCTATTACCTCACCCCAGTTAAAGTGGGTTTTATCTAAAAGGCAATAACAAATACTGACAAGCATGTGGAGAAAAGGGAACCCTCATATGCTGTTGGTGGGAATGTAAGTTGTTGGAACCACTATGGAGAACAGCTTGAATGTTCTTCAGAAAACTAAAAATAGAGCTTCTATACAATCCAGCAGTTTCACTGTTAGGTATATACCCGAAAGAGAGAAAAATCTGTGTATCAAAGTGATAGCTGTACTCCTGTGTTTATTGCAACACTATTCACAATAGCCAAGATTTGGAACTAACATAGGTGTTTATCAATAGATGAATAAACAAAAAAGTGGTACACATACACAATATGGTACTATTCAGCCATAAAAATGAATGAGATTCTGTCATTTGTAACAACGTGGGTTAAACTGAAGGTCGTTATATTGAGTCAAATAAGGCAGGTATAGAAAGACAAACTTCACACGTTCTCATTTATTTGTTAAAGCTAAAAATTAAAACAAAAGAATTAATGGAGATAAAGAGTAGAATGATGGTCACCAGAGGCTGAGAGGAGTAGTAGAATGTTGGGGGTGGGGAGGTGGGGAGGTGGCAATGGTTAATGTGTATAAAAATATAGTTAGAAAGAATGAATCAGTTCTAGCATTTGACACCACAAGGTGACTCTAGTTAATAATAATTTAAGTGTACATTTTAAAATAACAGAAACTGTATAACTTGGTTATTTGAAATCCAAAAGTAAATACTTCAGGTGATGAATACCCCATTAACTCTGATGTAATTATTACACATTGTATGCGTGTATCAAAATATTCTATATACTTCATAAAGGTATACACCTACTATGCACCCAGAAAAACCAAAAATTAAAAAATTAGGATATACTTTGAGACAACAAATACTATTACTAGAGATGAAGATAGATTATAAATAGAAGGATAAATTCATGAGAAAAATAAATTAACATATATGAAAGTAACAAAAGTTCACAGAAATACATAAAGCAAAACTGACAGTAATAAAGGCAGAAATAGTTGCAACAATAGTTGCAACAATGATAATTGCAAGCTTCACTTCCCCACTTATGCTATTGGGTAGAAGACCTAGACATAAGAGAAACTAGGAAATAGAAGAAATGAATAACATAAACCAAATAAAACTAAAGATATATGCAGAACTCTTCACCCCAAATCAGAATATATATTCTTCCCAAATGCACATAGAACATTCTCTAGAATGGAGAATATGCTGCATCATAAAACAAACATCAATAAAGTTGAAAGATTGAAATTATAAAATGAATGTTTTCTAATCACAAAAGAGAAATTTAGAGACAAAAAAGCAAGAAATTTGGGAAATGCAAACATGTGTACATTAAATGACAGACTCCTAAATAACTAATGAATAAAAAAATTTACAAATAGTGTCAGAAAATATTTTAAGATAAATAGAAATTTAGACAAAACATAACAAAATTTATGAGACTTAGTGAAAGTTGAGCTGTGAGGGAAACAGCAGAATTACTTTATAAAAAACAAAGAAATCTTAAATTAATAGCTTAATGCTTATCGAAGCATTTAAATAAAAATGAACTACCCAGTTCACCTGGAGCAAATACTATCAGTGGTGTCAAAAGATAGTCATGCTGACAATCGTAGGAGGAAATACTTGGAAACAAGACACTGAGAATTAGGATTGTGATAGTACTCCTTGGAATCTAGAAAAAAATGGGGATGCTCTAGGCTAGATAGATGCTCAGGAAAAACGCTAAAACCCTAAGCTCCCACCTGTTTGTCTTTTAAGCTCTTCATGAGCAGAAAGTATAGGCACAAGCAGAGTTAGGACTTTATGGCACACATACACATTCCAGATGAAAGGATCAGAAGATTCATATTTTGAGAGGGCTAAAATACCTGGAGTCTTGCTCTCCTATTAAAGTTTAGTGAAACTATATTGCAGATTTTCATTGCTCACTTCTTCCAGTAATCCAGTAATCTAGTAAAGCTTGATTTTGCCATTTGAATCCTCTTATAAATGAAGTCAGCCTCTACCTTGAGGTACTTTTTGGGATGTTGGAGTTATGGCCACCGTGACATTACTATTGGTTACACTAATTTGTAAGTCAACAATGAGCTTGCTACAGAGCTGTGAAACTGAATTCTGACCCCTGTGGGAGGTCGTTAGCTTGATCTTTCTGTTTTGAGATGGGTCAATTTGAACTCTATGAAAGAACTCAGGAGGCCATTTGGTAAATAGAAATAACATATTCTAGAAGGAAATTAGACTAAAATAGAAACAGCATTAAAGTAAAAATTAAACTTCATATTTGGTAGAAATTTTATGCCACCCTCCACTATCTCAAGCAAACTTTCTGACTCTGTGGGACTCCCGAATTTACTGAATATTTTCTAAATGTCTGTTCCTGGTTCACTAATGGGCCAGGGAAGATGACACCTCATGGTGTTCACTTGTCTGGTGTGGGTGTTTGATCTCATTGTCAGCCAATGAAAAACCTGAATCTGGGGTGATTACTTCACTCAATTGTGAGAACTGAGAGTTCTGGGTTATTGCCACATTCTATGTGTTTAGGCTTTCACATTGAAAATGATTAACTGTCTAATTAAGAACATCTTATTTGGGGCTGCAAACTGAAATTTATCTTAGCTGCTGATCTAATTGTCAGGCCATTAATTTAGAAGTTCACAGTTAGGGATATGTCTCCAAAGAGATGAACAACAATCAAGCCTAAATCCATGTCTACTGCAGAGGTCATCACCGCATGCCAGGTTGGTGGTTCTTGGTGAAAGTTGATCTATGTGTCCCATGTATGGGGAAGTCCCAGACCGTTTCTGGCAGAATGACTGCCTTAGACTTTTGACCCGTTACTTGAAGTATTTGTCACTACTGTTGACACCTTCAGCATAAAGATCAGCTGACTCCAGCCACATTGTGTGTTACTAGAAGCTAATCCATGTCATCTTTTAGGTATTTGAGACCACTTAAATTCTCTCTCTCTCTTTTTTTTTTTTTTTTTTGCTTTTATCACCATATCTATTAAAATGAGCCAATAGTCTCATTTTAACTTATTTTCCTCATCACGGTCCACAGCTGTTGGTTAGGTAATTAGTTGATTAAATGGTTTATTAGTCAACTTCTTTGGTCCCAGAAGAGATTATCTCCCATTGACTGCCTCTAAGATATAGATAACATTGTTATTGAGTAAAAGGAGCTCACTTCTTGAGGTGCTAGAAGCCAATACTATGACACCAGGTTTTTAAGAGAAAGCAATTTTATACTGAAACGTTACTCTCAAGCTCAAATCTGTCTCTCTGTGTTGGCTTTATGGTAATAAAATTATTAAAAAAGACTTACGGGGTGAATTCTGAGATTAGTCGGTGATTAGTGGAAGGAAAGGGAAAGTGGAAAGTTCTCAGGCAAGAGGACTGATCTCTTGTTGCCTCCTCATGGATCTCATGTGCAAACTGAAGGAGAGTTGTGATGAAACAGGTAGTGAAAATTCAGACTGTGACCTCAGCAAGGTGATTCTGCCAAAACACCATTTGGCCATATTGATTCCACCAATTTAAGCCAGTTTGTTTATTTCATAAGTAGAGGGAGTTTCAGTGTTTTGGCAAGTTGAGTTTTTGTTTTTTTTTCTTGTCTGTTATTCTGCAAGCTCAAGATTTTCTGTTAGATACTGGCTTTCTTTTAACTCTGCAGAAGAGTTGCAAAATGATTGGAGCTATAGGAATCTATTTTCCAAATTTGAGGTTCCACACTGACATTCCTGAGCAAGATGTGATTTCTCCTAACTGCAACATCCAGGCAGCCTGGTTTGTATGATTTCTGAGTAGCAGCCCAGTCAAAAAGGGGATTATGGAACTCCAATTTAGTTCTGATTATGTTGTATACAAACATTCTTGTCTCTATTACAACTGGCTCTACTACATAAAATGTCTACAGCAAAATAGGAGGGGATCAGATAAAGGTACAATTATAAGTATTGGAATGGATCACATTAATTCTGAGGATATAGAAGGGGAGCAACAACCTGAAACCAGGGGAGTGAATGACTTAGATCTCAGGAGCTATGGGAAATAGATAGGCATGAATAACCTCTTTTCTTTCTGAATTACCCCTGGCACACTGCAGAAAATTCTGGCAATAATTTTGGGATAGGATGAGAGTAGGGTTAGTTAGACCAGGTGGAAGTGCAAAGACTAGGTTTATTTTTTCCATTCCATCCCCCATATCACCCTTAAGAATCCTTTGGGCTGGGCACAGCAGCTCACACCTCTAATCCCAGCACTTTAGGTGACCAAGGAGGGTGGATAACGAGGTCAGGAAATCGAGACCATCTGGCCAACATGGTGGAACCCAGTCTGTACTAAAAATACAAAAATTAGCCAGGCAAGGTGGCACATGCCTGTAGTCCCAGCTATTTGGGAGGCTGAGGCAAGAGAATTGCTTCAACCTGAGAGACCAAGGTTGCTGTGAGCTGAGATCATGCCACTGCACTCCGTCTTGGATGACAGAGGAAGACTCCATCTCAAAAAAAAAAAAAAAAAAAAGAATCTTTTGGAATTATCCCATTTCTCTGCAATGTAGTAACGAAATTCTAGTGAGGAGCATGCATTCTTAGTGCCCAGTTTTCTGAGGCCACAGTTGAGTTGCTTCAGGGAAAAAACAAAAAAAACAAAAACCAAAACACAAAAGCAAAAGCAAAAACAAAAACAAAAAACCCTATTGCTTTTGTTTTTTTCTAAAAAGATTAAATGCCCCAAGGTTTAAATTAAGCTGGATCTACAAAACATTGAATTCATCTTTTATTTTCTCTGTGAGCAGAGGCTCCTCCTTCTGTTTTTCTACCATCTAGAGATGAATCTATATTTGTCAATATTGACATAAATCAGAGACATAAATCATGTGAGAACCCTAGACAAGCCTTCAAGATAATCTGAGTCTTGCTCGTTTCTCTTCTCAATTATGTTGTCAGAGACAACTACCTGAGATGAAGTCTCTCAGGAATAATTAGAACATTGCACTTCTAGAGAAGACGGTGAGACAGGGCAAGACTCACAGTGAGAATAAAAGCTTCTTCTCAATCTTTCAGTGTATCTGTTTCTGGTAGATGAATCCAGAAAAGATTCCAGAGCCAGGGAAGGGCTATTTGAGAGGGTAGAATCACTGTAGATCAGAGTACTAGGTCATAAGTTTATTAGTCACCTTCTTTGGTCATATTCTCAGTGCTAAGCCTCTGATAGGGCTTCAGAGCAATGTATGCCTGTGAAAACCTCTAATTCCATTTGAAAGATGAAGTTCTGGCTCTGGGAGAAGTCTCCTATCTGACAGAACATCATGCTTCTGTGGGCGCAAGATTCTGTGCCCTTCCTCAGCAGACATCACTTACTCAATAATTGTTTAAGAATCATGCATAAATAGGCCTTCTTTATCAGGAATTTCTTAAATAACAAAACAGAGGAAACCTATTTATCCACGTTCAAATTGAATAAGAGTGTAAGAAACTTCACAGAAATTGTTATAGAAGGAAACTCTTGGGCTCTGTCCATCCCCAGAAATCTCAAAATTCTGGCACAATCTGTTATAATTAACCTTATCAGAGCTTGATTTTTTCTGTTATATATATTTACCTTTAATTGGACCTTAATTTTCTTATATGTTTTAATTTAATTTTTTTTTTGATGGAGTCTTGTTCTGTCGCCCAGGCTGGAGTGCAGTGGTGTGATCTCAGCTCACTGAAAGCTCCACCTCCTGGGTTCACACCCTTTTCCTGCCTCAGCTTCCTGAGTAGCGGGGACTACAGGCTCCCGCCACCACACCCAGCAATTTTTTTGTACTTTTAGTAGAGACGGGGTTTCACCGTATTAGCCAGGATGGTCTTGATCTCCTGACCTTGTGATCTGCCTGCCTTGACATCCCAAAGTGCTTGGATTACAGGCTTGAGCCATCATGTCAGGCCAAGGATAAACCATTTTTTAACCTTTGTGATAGAAACATCAAATTCCCATATCCCAAGCATTAATAATACTGTCCACTACAATTGTTATTGCTTATTAACTTTTTGCTATGGTCTGGATATTTGTGTTCCTCACTCTCCACATTCATATTTAAAAACTTAATCCACACGTGGATTCAGTGTGATACTATTAGTTATTGGAACTTTGAGAAAGTTATTAAGTCAGGAGGGCTGCATGTTAACGAAAAAATAATAGTGCCCGTGTGAAGGAGGTTGAAAGGAATATTCATGCTCCTTCTGTCGTGTGAAGACATAGCTAGAAGGTGCTACTTGTGAGGAACAGAACCTCACAAGAAAGAGCCTGAGAAAGTTGTTATACAGCAGAACATCTTTCTCTCTTGAAAGATTCTGGCCAACAGTGCTGTATGGTGGACTGTCTTTAGAATGTGAGTTTTTGGTTACCAGAGTACTTAGTACTGTTAGGGCCTTTCACCAAAGAAATGACGTCACTTCTTGAAGGTATTATTCTTCTTTCAATAAGACCTATCTTCCTTCAATAAGACCTACTCAAAGGCTTTTCTGCACTGCTGACTGCTCACCATTCTCTCCCAAGTCATCTGATTACTTGTGCACAATTATGCAAATACAGCACCTCCTGCACCAGTCCCGGAGGAAATGGAATGCAGCCAGAGCCACAGGCTTGAGGATACAAGCTGAGTTAAAGTCCTTATGTTTAATGTATTAATTCTGTGATCCCAAATATGTCATTGTGCCTCTCAGGGGCTCCGTCGTCTCACATCCTGCACAGTGGGGATTATGGTGGCATCTAGCTGCAAGGGATCTCATGAGATATGTATAAAATGATGCACATGACTCTTGGGTTTGATATTAAACACAGCTACTGCATAAAATTAGAGAAAGAAACTACAAGGGATGGGACATTGCTTCAATACCTCTCAAACATGCCTGGGTTTTATAACTTGAATCTTGAGAAAGTCGTGTCCCCTCTTGAATTTATTTTTCAAACTCCACCATGAAAACATTGAAATTGAATAAAATTTAGATGTTGTTATTCTTTGGCCAGAACAACAACAATAACAATAACACACATTGTAATATCTTCTCGTTATATTTAGAATCAGGCCCATTTGTCTCACCTTGGCATACGTAGTGAACACCCTTCATGATGGCTCATAATAATTTTTATTTCCAACTATACACACCAAAGTGTAAACAGTAAGTGGTTAGTGACTCACTTCATGTCAGTAGAATACATTTGAAAATAGGGAATGTCACTTCCAATATTTAATTATGAAAAGATTGTCACTTGCTTCTTAATTTCTCTCTCTTGTTATATTGTTTCCTTCCTTTTTTCCTGTCTTTCTCTCTGTCTGTCGCATACTTTGCTCTGGAGAAGCGAGCTTCAATGTTTTGAGCTTTCAGTTTTACAGGCTTGTGTGACAGAGAATGGAGAGAGTGCCCTGACCAAAGACAGAAAGAAACTAAGAACTCAGTCAAAACAATAATGCCACAACTAACCAGATTGAGCTCAGAAGTGCATCCTTCCCAGTCAAGCTTCAGTTGAGACACAGCTTCAGTCTCATGAGTGAGAGGTGACAGCATGCTGGCAGCCCTCACAGCCCTCGCTCACTCTTGGCACCTCCTCGGCCTTGGCGACCACTCTGGCTGCGCTTGAGGAGCCCTTCAGCTAACCGCTGCACTGTGGGAGCCCCTTTCTCAGCAGGCCAATGCCGGAGCCGGCTCCCTTATCTTGCGGGGAGCGGGCGGGAACCTAGGCTGCGCGTGGTGCTTGCGGGCCAGCGCGAGTTCCGGGTGGGCGTGGGCTTGGCGGGCCCCGCCAGCCCCAGGCAGTGAGGGGCTTAGCACCTGGGCCAGCAGCTGCTGCGCTCGACTTCTCGCCAGGCCTTAGCTGCCTCCCCGCGGGGCAGGGCTCGGGACTTGCAGCCGGCCTTGCCTGAGCCTCCCCCCCTGACCCCCCGGCCAAGGGCTCCTGTGCGGCCCAAGCCTCCCCAACGAGCTCCACCCCCTGTTCCATGGCACCCAGTCCCATCGACAACCCAAGGGCTGAGGAGTGCGGGAGTACAGCGTGCAACCGGCAGGCAGGCAGCTCCACCTGCGGCCCTGGTGCGGGATCCACTGGGTGAAGTCAGATAGGCTCCTGAGTCTGGTGGGGACTTGGAGAAACTTTATGTCTAGCTAAGGGATTGTAAATACACCAATCGACATTTTGTATCTAGCTCAAGGTTTGTAAACACACAAATCAGCACCCTGTGTCTAGCTCAGGGTTTGTAAATACACCAATCAACACTCTGTATCTAACTGATCTAGTAGAGATGTGGTGAACTTTTGTGTCTAGCTCAAGGATTGTAAATGCGTCCATCAGCACCTTATCAAAATGGACCAATCAGCTCTCTGTAAAACAGACCAATTGGCTCTCTGTAAAATGGACCAATCAGCAGGATATGGGTGGGGCCAGATAAGAGAATAAAAGCAGCTGCCGGAGGCAGCAGTGGCAACCCTCTCGGGTCCCCATCCACACTGTGGAAGCTTTGTTCTTTCTCTCTTTGCAATAAATCCTGCTGCTGCTCACTCTTTGGGTCCACACTGCCTTTTTGAGCTGTAACACTCACCACAAAGGTCTGCAGCTTCACTCCTGAGCCAGCAAGACCACGAACCTACCAGAAGGAAGAAACTCCAAACACATACTGACATCAGAAGGGAAAAAATCCAGGCATGCCGCCTTTAAGAACTGTAACACTCACCGTCAGGGTCCTCAGCTTCATTCTTGAAGTCAGTGAGACCAAGAACCCACCAATTCTGGACACATGAGGACACCGTGGTAGACCCATTCAACTAAGCTGTGTCAGTATTTGTGGCCAACACAAAATATGACACAATGCATATTTGGAATTTTAAGCCACTACACATTGAGCTAATGAGTAGAATTATTTTTTTATTTTATTTACTGATTGCTCCTAGTTAGTGTATAAAAGTGCAATTTAATATTGTGCATTTATCTTCTATCTTGTGACTTGCTGAACTCATTTATTAGTTCCAGTTGATTTTTGTAAACTCTTTACAAATTCTTGCATATAAGTTGATGCCACTTACAAAAAAAGAGTTATTTTATAAATTTAGAGTTGTTTTATTTGTTTTTATTATATAATTTTTCTGCCTAACACCTTTAGTTCAATTTAGTAGAGTAGGAAAAGTAGCCATGCTTATCTGTTTCCCAGACTGTGAGGCAAAGCGCCTAGTCTTTCTTCAGCAAGTGTAATATTAGTGGGAAATTTTTATCTATCCTTTTTAGTAGTTCTAGTAAGTTTTTCCTTCCTAGTGTGTTAAAGATTTTATAATGAATCAGTGTTGTTTGTATCACAAGCTTTTCTGTGTCTATTAAAAGGATCATTTTATGTTCTTCAATTTATCAATGTTGTGTATTAAATTTTTGGTTTCTAGATATTAAGCCATTTCATTTGTAAAAAGATTGTACTTGGCCATGGTGTATAATTACTTTTATGTGTTTCTTTATTTAATTTATTAGTACTTTTTGAGAATTATGTGTCTTTATTTATCAGTCGTATGTACCCATATTAATCCTAACACATGATGGGTTTGTCTGGCTTTGGTATAGTAATATTGGCCTCATAAAGTAATTAGGGGTTGTTTATCTCTTATCTATGTATGGTGTGTATTTGTAAAGGATTGGTATTTTTATGAAATATTTTGTATAATTTAACAGTTAAAGTATTTGACTCTGATTTTTCTTTGTGGTAAGATTTTTAAAATAATTTAATCTTTTATTATAGGTCTCATATCTTCCACTTCTTGAGCTTCATTTGTTAAATTGGGCCTATCAAGTTATTTACTTCGGTAGATAGAGCTCCCTCTCCCCTCTCCCCTCCCCCTCTCCCCTCTCCCCTCCCCCCTCCCCTCTCCCCTCTCCCCTCTCCCCTCTCCCCTCTTTCCACGGTCTCCCTCTGATGCCGAGCCGAAGCTGGACGGTACTGCTGCCATCTCAGCTCACTGCAACCTCCCTGCCCGATTCTCCTGCCTCAGCCTGCCGAGTGCCTGCGATTGCAGGCGCGCGCCGCCACGCCTGACTGGTTTTCGTATTTTTTTGGTGGAGACGGGGTTTCGATGTGTCGGCTGGGCTGGTCTCCAGCTCCTAACCGCGAGTGATCCGCCAGCCTCGGCCTCCCGAGGTGCCGGGATTGCAGACGGAGTCTCGTTAACTCAGTGCTCAATGGCGCCCAGGCTGGAGTGCAGTGGCGTGATCTCGGCTCGCTACAACCACCTCCCAGCCGCCTGCCTTGGCCTCCCTAAGTGCCGAGATTGCAGCCTCTGCCTGGCAGCCACCCCGTCTGGGAAGTGAGGAGCGTCTCCGCCTGACCGCCCATCGTCTGGGATGTGAGGAGCCCCTCTGCCTGGCTGCCCAGTCTGGAAAGTGAGGAGCATCTCTGCCCGGCCGCCATCCCATCTAGGAAGTGAGGAGCGCCTCTTCCCGGCCGCCATCACATCTGGGAAGTGAGGAGCGTCTGTGCCCGGCCGCCCATCGTCTGAGATGTGGGGAGCACCTCTGCCCTGCCGCCCCGACCGGGATGTGAGGAGCATCTCTGCCCGGCCGCCATGTCTGAGAAGTGAGGAGCCCCTCCGCCCGGCAGCCACCCCATCTGAGAAGTGAGGAGAGTCCTCCCTCCTCGTCCGGGAGGGAGGTGGGGGGGTCAGCCCCCCGCCTGGCCAGCCGCCCCGTCCGGGAGGCGAGGGGTGCCTCTGCCCAGCCGCCCCTACTGGGAAGTGAGGAGCCCCTCTGCCCGGCCAGCCGCCCCATCCGGGAGGGAGGTGGGGGGGTCAGCCCCCCGCACGGCCAGCCGCCCCATCCGGGAGGGAGGTGGGGGGGTCAGCCCCCCGCCCGGCCAGCCGCCCCATCCGGGAGGGAGGTGGGGGGATCAGCCCCCCGCCCGGCCAGCCGCCCTGTCCAGGAGGTGGGGGGCGCCTCTGCCCGGCCGCACCTACTGGGAAGTGAGGAGCCCCTCTGCCTGGCCAGCCGCTCTGTCTGGGAGGGAGGTGGGGGGGTCAGCCCCCCGCCCGGCCAGCCGCCCCGTCCGGGAGGGAGGTGGGGGGGTTAGCACCCCGCCTGGCCAGCTGCCCCATCCGGGAGGTGAGGGGCGCCTCTGCCCGGCCGCCCCTACTGGGAAGTGAGGAGCCCCTCTGCCCGGCCAGCCGCCCTGTCCGGGAGGGAGGTGGGGGGGTCAGCCCCCCGCCCGGCCAGCTGCCCCGTCCGGGAGGGAGGTGGGGGGGTCAGCCCCCCGCCCGGCCAGCCGCCCCGTCTGGGAGGGAGGTGGGGGGGTCAGCCCCCCGCCCGGCCAGCCGCCCCGTCCGGGAGGTGAGGGGCACCTCTGCCCGGCCGACCCTACCGGGAAGTGAGGAGCCCCTCTGCCCGGCCAGCCACCCCTTCCGGGAGAGAGGTTGGGGGGTCAGCCCCCCGCCAGGCCAGCCACCCCGTCAGGGAAGTGAGGGGCGCCTCTGCCCGGCCGCCCCTACTGGGAAGTGAGGAGCCCCTCTGCCCGGCCAGCCGCCCTGTCCGGGAGGGAGGTGGGGAATCAGCCCCCCGCCCGGCCAGCCGCCCCGTCCGGGAGGGAGGTGGGGGAGGTCAGCCCCCGGCCTGGCCAGCCGCCCCGTCCGGGAGGTGAGGGGCGCTTCTGCCCGGCCACCCCTACTGGGAAGTGAGGAGCTCCTCTGCCCGGCCACCACCCCGTCTGGGAGGTGTACTCAACAGCTCATTGAGAACGGGCCATGAAGACAATGGCAGTTTTGTGGAATAGAAAGGGGGGAAAGGTGGGGAAAAGATTGAGAAATCGGATGGTTGCCGTGTCTGTGTAGAAAGAGGTAGACATGGGAGACTTTTCATTTTGTTCTGTACTAAGAAAAATTCTTCTGCCTTGGGATCCTGTTGATCTGTGACCTTACCCCCAACCCTGTGCTCTCTGAAACATGTGCTGTATCCACTCAGGGTTGAATGGATTAAGGGCGGTGCAAGATGTGCTTTGTTAAACAGATGCTTGAAGGCAGCATGTTTGTTAAGAGTCATCACCACTCCCTAATCTCAAGTACCCAGGGACACAAACACTGCAGAAGGCCGCAGGGTCCTCTGCCTAGGAAAACCAGAGAACTTTGTTCACTTGTTTATCTGCTGACCTTCCCTCCACTATTGTCCTGTGACCCTGCCAAATCCCCCTCTGCGAGAAACACCCAAGAATGATCAATAAAAAAGAAAAAAAAAAAGTTATTTACTTCTAATTTGTAACAATCCATGTTTCCAGATCTAGGCAGCTGGCATGCCTGTTATGTGGGATAATGTAGCTTTGTGAAAGTTTTATGTATTATGTGGGATAATGTAGCTTTGTTAAAATCAATAAATAGCCAAGTTTTTCCTCAGCTTAAGGATTGAGACTATAATTTTTATACTTCATACTTGCATGTATTGCCTGAGTCAAAAAAGCTATTACATCTAAAAGAAAACAGTGAAGCATACCATTTGACATGAAGTTTTATCAAAATGACACATTAGCCTACCCCCTTTTTCACAAATATTTATAAAAGAAAATAATAAATTTAAATAACATTACCAAATAATTTAGTAAATAAAGAATATTATAAGGAAGAAAAGTTTAATGAATCAGGGTTATTAGTACTTAGTAGCCCCTACAATGTTTTAGAAATTATTCTAATTTATTTACCCACATATACTTAATAGGTAAGAGTCTAAAATATATAATACAGAAATTTGTTAATAATGACAAATTGAAATATTTACAATTATATTAAATGACATTAGGACCATCAGAAATCAAATGTTTAACATACAGTAACTAAACACAAGTAATGATAAATAACTTTTTTAGAAAGTCTGACTTCTAGCAAGAGAGAAAAATTAATAAAATTTTTCAGCAGTGAACCAAAGATACACACTGTATGACAGAGGGGGAAAATAAATGGCAAGGGTTTAGGCATAACAATATCATTCATTTTATGAGAGCAGAAATTCAACAGGTCGTATCTTTTAGGACACTAAAATGACAGTAGAAATTCTAAATTGTACTCAACAAGTAATATTTAGCCATGCACAAATTTTGTTTCTTTAAATTAATTTATAAAATAAATATAAGATTCCATGAATTATTTTTGTGAGGTCAAGGACATACTAAAAGGAAGCACAGAGTTCTGTTCTGTGTAGTTAAGTATATATTTTCATAAAGGCACATAAAAGAAAATTTTAAGTATCAAAAGAACTACACTTTACAAGTGACTATTACTACACATTTGAGAGAGATGATTTGAATGAAGAAATGGAATATCTCATAAGATGTGGTTGTATGCTGCCCAATGCCTATGAAATATTCTACCCATGTGTACACTGGATATTTGTGCTTTCAGAAGAAAAGGCTACATATTTTTAAATATTTTAGTGTAGACAAGTAAAAGTTCTCAAGAAGTTACAAGAACCATGAAAATAATGACTACAGTTTAAAAATATATAAGCACTTGATGAAAGATAAAGTAAATCAAGAGAATAAGCCAGAGAAGTAATCAAACTGAAAAAAAGTGGTCCCTTCAGATACTGATAGATCACAAGGATGTCAAGTCTGTGTGCTGTCCACCTTCCTCCAAGGGAAAATGGAATAAGCACAGAAATAACATGACTACAGACATCTCAAATGTGATATTTCCCAAATATAGGAACCAAGTTAAAAACTGAAGAGCACAAGTAAATAAAAAGAAATTTCTGAAGAAAAACTAGGCCACAATTTTCCATATTCAAATAGCATATTTGAATCACAGCTCGGTAGAATGTAAAGAATAGGTGAAACACTAAATTAAACAGAGATAAAAAGATTACCTGAGTATTGAATAGAATGAATATAACCAAATATAGTAAAGAGAGATGACATATTATAAGATACAGTTTTAACAAGATAAAGGCTGGGATGAGACGCTAAACATGTTAATTATTTTATTAGTACAAAAAGTATGAATGAGGCAGAGCAAATAAGGCCAGCCATATCCAAGATTTAGGAAAAGAAAATATTTCCCTCCATGGAAGCAGCCTCAAGTGTACATTGCAGAGGGCCCAGATTAGAGAGGAATGAGAAGTGGTTGCCATTCTTGCAATCAGTGTTATGCATTTTCTTGCAGCCCAGGTTTATATAGCTGTTCTAGGTCCAGGAAATTTTCTATAGCTGCACAGCTATTAAGAGGCTGAGATAGCAGTCAGGACCAACTTTGCTAAATGTCCATAAACTACTCTACCTCATGGAAATTCTCTGGATCTTGGAGACTCTGGAGAGTGACACTTCTGCAAATAGAGGCATAATTTATTTGAGATTTTTATCCATCTGTTATTATCCTTTACCATTAGGAATAATCTCCTCTGAAAAATGCTTCTGAACCACCTTGGAAGGTATTTTAATAGTTTGGGAAAGTGGGGCATGGCAAGCTGGCTCAAGCCTGTAATCCCAGCACTTTGGGAGGCTGAGATGGGTGAATCATGAGGTCAGGAGATCCAGACCATCCTGGATAATATGGTGAAACCCTGTCTCTACTAAAAATACAAAAAAGTAGTTGGGCGTGGTGGCAGGTGCCTGTAGTCCCAGCTACTTGGGAGGCTGAGGCAGGAGAATGGCATGAACACGGGAGGTGGAGCTTGCAGTGAGCCGAGATAGCACCAATGCACTCCAGCCTGGAAGACAGAGCAAGACTCCGTCTCAAAACAAAACAAAACAAAAAAAAAATTTGGGAAAATGGCTGAGGACTGAGGTTAGAAATCCAAGGTAAAACATTATGTTATTTATTTTACATCACAGAAGAAATTTGAAAACACATAGAATGCAATCCGCTATTCATATATTTTTTTGAGTATTTTCAGGCTATGTTTTTGACATAGACTAAGTTGAATTACTGTGCCAGAGACAATCTCGTCTCTAAAAGCAAGTGACATAAAAATAGATCTGCAAAGATACATTTTCTCCTGCTGCAATTTAACTAAACAGCTGAGTACATCTTCAAGTTGTACTTTGAGTTCAGTAAGATAAATCTGTTTTTTAACACTCCAAATCTAGCACTAACAATAGGTCAAATCCCTGCAACAGACATGAAAATCACAAACAGCTAATGCGTTCCTCATCCTGGAATTCTCGCTGCCAGCACAGCAGTCTGAAGTTGACCTGGGTCAATTGAGCTCGGTTGGGGGGAGTGGAGTCCACCATTACTGAGGCTTTAGTAGACAGTTTTCCCCGACAGTGCCAAGGAGGCTGGGAGGTCCGGGTTGGGTGCAGCAAAGTGGCTGTGGCAGACTGCTTCTTTACAGTCCTCCTCACTGGGCAGGGCATATTTGAAGGAAAGGTAACAGCCCTAGTCAGAGGCTTACAC
Source organism: Pan paniscus (assembly GCF_029289425.2). NCBI lineage: Eukaryota > Metazoa > Chordata > Mammalia > Primates > Hominidae > Pan > Pan paniscus. Next base: position 2,426,997 of record NC_073271.2, read on the forward strand.
AGAAAACCTCCATCTCCCTGGAACAGAGCACATGGGGGAAGGGGCGGCTGTGGGTGCAGCTTCAGTGGATTTCATCATTCCTGCCTGCCGGCTCTGAAGAGAGCAGCTGATCTTGACTAGAGGGATTCTGACAGCACAGTGCACCAGCTCTGCTAAGAGACAGAGTGTCTCCTCAAGTGGGTTCCCCGTGACTCCTGACTGGGAGAAACCTCCTAACAGGGGTGGACAGACACCTCATACAAAAGGGCTCCAGTTGGCATTGGGCGTGTATCCTCCTGGGATGAAGTTTCCAGAGGAAGGAGAAGGCAGCAATCTTTGCTGTTCTGCAGCCTTTACTGGTGATACCCAGGTGAGCAGGGTCTGGATTGGACCTCCAGCAAACTGCATTGGACCTGCAGAAGAACCTTGCTGTTAGAAAAAAAACTTACAAACAGAAAGCAACAACATCAACATCAACAGAAAGGGCCCCCTCAAATAAAAACCCATCCAAACGTCATCAGCCCCAAAGATTGAAAGTAGATAAATCCATGAAGATGAGGAAAAACCAGCACAAAATTGCCAAAAATTCCAGAAACCAGAATGCCTTTTCTCCTCCAAATGATCACAACACCTCTCCAGCAATGGCACAAAACTGGATGGGGAATGAGGTTGAAGAATTGACAGAAGTAGGCTTCAGAAGGTGGGTAATAATAAACTCCTCTGAGCTAAAGAAGCCTGTTCTAACCCAATGCAAAGAAGCTAAGTATCTTGATAAAAGGTTATAGGAACTGCTGACTAGAATAACCAGATTAGAGAGAAACATAAATGGCCTGATGGAGCTAAACAAAGCCTTTAAGATATATGGGACTACGTGAAAAGACCAAACCTACGATTGATTGGTATACCTCAAAGTGACGGGAAGAATGGATCCAAGGTAGAAAACAAACTTCAGGATATTATCCAGGAGAACTTCCTCAACCTAGCAAGACAGGCCAACATTCAAATTCAGGAAATACAGAGAACATCACTAAGATACTCCTCGAGAAGAGCAACTCCAAGACACATAATCTCCAGACTCTCCAAAGTTGAAATGAAGGAAATAATGTTAAGGGCAGACAGAGAGAGAGGTCAGGTTATGTACAAATGGAGGCCCATCAGACTAACAGCAGATCTCTCTGCAGAAACCCTACAAGCCAGAAGAGAATGGGGGCCAATATTCAACATTCTTAAATAAAAGAATTTTCAACTCAGAATTTCATATCCAGCCAAACTAATCTTCAAAAGCAAAGGGGAAATAAAGTCCTTCACAGACAAGCAAATGCTGAGGGATTATGTCACCACCAGGCATGCCTTACAAAAGCTCCTGAAGGAAGCACTAAATATGGAAAGGAAAATATGATACACCACTGCAAAAACACACCAAAGTATAAAGACAAATCGATACTATGAAAAAACTGCATCAACGAATGTGCAAAATAACCAGCTAGCATCATGATGACAGGATGAAATTCACACATAACTATTAACCATAAATGTAAATGGGCTAAATGCCTCAATTAAGAGACACAGACTGGGAAATTGGTTAAACAGTCAAGACCTTTTGGTGTGCTGTATTCAGGAGACACATCACCTCACATGCAAAGACACACATAGGCTCAAAATAAAGGGAAGGAGAAATGGCAATTGGAAAGCAAAAAAAGAAAAAAAAAAGCAAGGTTTCAACCCTAGTTTCTTATAAAACAGACTTTAAACCAAGATGAAAAAAGACAAAGAAGGGCACTACATAAAGGTAAAGGGATCATCGCAACAAGAAGAGCTAACTATCCTAAATATATACCTACCCAACAGAGGAGCACTGAGATTCATAAAACAAGTTCTTAGAGACCTATAAAGAGACGTAGACTCCCACAACATAATACTGGGAAGCTTTAACACCCCACTGCCAATATTAGACAGATCTATGAGACAGAAAGTTAACAAGGATATTCAGTATTTGAAATCAGTTCTGGACTAAGCGGACCTAATAGACAACCACAGAACTCTCCATGCCAGACGAACAGCATATACATTCTTTTCCTTGCCACATAGCACATATTCTAAAATTGACCACATAATTGGAAGCAAAACACTCCTCAACAAATGCAAAAGAATGGAAATCATAACAAACTGTCTCTCAGACCACAGTGCAATCAAATCAGAACTCAGGATTAAGAAACTCACTGAAAACCACATAAATACATGCAAATTGAACAACCTGCTCCTGAATGACTACTGAGTAAATGACAAAATTAAGGGAGAAATTACGTTTTTTTGAAACAAATAAGAACAAAGAGACAATGTACCAGAGTCTCTGGGACACAGCTAAAGCAGTTTTAAGGGGGGATATGCTAGCACTAAATGCCCACAACAGAAAGCTGGAATGATCTAAAATCGACACCCTAACATCACAATTAAAATAACTAGAGAATCAAGAGGAAACAAATTCAAAAACTAGCCGAAGAAAAGAAACAACTAAGATCAGAGCAGAACTGAAGGAGATAGAGACAAGAAAAACTGTTCAAAATCAATGACTCCACTAGCTGGTTTTTTGAAAAGATTAACAAAATAGGTGGACCACTAGCTAGATTAATAAAGAAGAAACGAGAAAAGAACCAAATAGACACTTTAAAAAATGATAAATGGGATATCACCACTGATTCCACAGAAATAAAAACTACCGTGAGAGAATACTATAGACACCTCTACACAAATAAACTAGAAAATATAGAAGAAATGGATAAATTTCTGGACACATACACTTTCCCAAGACTAAACCAGGAAGAAGTTGAATCCCTGAATAGACCAATAACAAGTTCTGAAATTGAGGCAATAATTAATAGCCTACCAATAATAAAATGCTCAGAACCAGACAGATTCACAGTCGAATTTTACCAGAAATGCATAGAGCAGCTGGTAACATTCCTTCTTAAACTATTCCAAACAATTGAAAAGGAGGGACTCCCCCCTAATTCATTTTATGAGGTCAGCATCATTCTGATACCAAAACCTGGCAAAGACACAACCGCAACAAAAATTTCAGGCCAATATCCCTGATGAACATCGATGTAAAAATCCTCAATAAAATACTGGCAAACCGAAACCAGCAGCACATCGAAAATGTTATCCACCATGATCATGTCAGCTTCATCCCTGGGATTCAAGGCTGGTTCAACGTATGCAAATTAATAAATGTAATCCATCACATAAACAGAACCAATGACAGAAACCACAGTATTTTCTCAATAGATGCAGAAAAGGCCTTTGATTAAATTTAATATCCCCTCATGTTAAAACCTCTAAATAAACTACGTATTGATGGAAAAAGTCTCGAAATAATCAAAGCTGTTTATGACAAACCCCTAGCCAATATCATACTTAATAGGCAAGTGCCGGAAACATTCCCTTTGAAAACCAGCACAAGACAAGGATGTCCTCTCTCAGCATTCCTATCCAAGATAGTATTGGAAGTTCTGGCCAGGGTAATCAGGCAAGAGAAAGAAATAAAGAGTATGCAAATAGGAAGAGAGGAAGTCATACTGGTACCAAAACAGATATATAGACCGATGGAACAGAACAGAGACCTCAGATTGCAGGGATATGGAGGAAGCTGGAAGCCATCATTCTCAGCAAACTGACAGGAACAGACAACCAAACACTACATGTTCTCACTCATAAGTGAAATTTGAACAATGAAAACACATGGACACAGGGAGGGGAACATCACACATCGGGGCTTGTCAGGGGGCAAAGTGAAGGAGAGCATTACGACAAATACCTAATATATGTGGGGCTTAAAACCTAGCTGACAGTTTGACAGATTCAGCAAACCACCATGGCAAATATAAACCTATGTAACAAATCTGCACATTCTGCAGATGTATCCCAGAACTTAAAGTATAAATAAATAAATAAATAAATCTCCAGCAAGGAAGGAAACCAGAGATCAGGTTAGAGTCTTGCTATTCACATCTGAGTATACAGACTCAGTCCCCAACTCTCTTATTTTTATTCTGCCAGCTATGACCTGAATATGAACATAACAGACACACAAGAGTTCCAACACCTGACAATCGGCTTCTGCCCAAGAAGAGTGCCCTCCCTTTTGTCCATCCTGCAACTCATGGTACAAAGAAATGGCATGGGGCTGCCCAGATGAGATGATGAGAGAGGTCTGGCCTGGATGGACCTGTCCTGGGCTGCTCTGTGTTATCTGTAGGTGCACCTGGCCAATGGCCAGGGGTATCAGGGATGAGGGCTGAGTTGACATCTGTGTTATCAGACAAGGCTTTTACATTGAGCCTTTGTAAGGCTAGAACTCAGAAATATCAGGGCACAATGAAAGGACTTCTCACTCTCTTGAGCATCTCTCACCAACAAAGGTGGATACAGAGCTGACTCAAGAATGTGGGTTCCTGGTTTCTTAACTGCTGTGGGGTTCTGTCACCAGGAAAGTGTGTTAAACTCTTCAAGATTCCATCCACTGGGCCCCTTCTTTCTATAAGACCTACCCAAAGACCCCACTATGCTACTGATTGCTCAGTCTCCTCTTCCCTGTCAACTCTTTATTTGTACACAATTATGCAAACACAACTTCCCCTTAATTCCCTGGAAAGACCTAAATGCAGTCTAGGTTCCAGGATATGAGACAGCTGGAACATTACCTGGTTTTTCTTACCATCTCTGGGACTTAATTAAAGTTACTCTCTATTTGAGGCTTCCCCAGCCTCCTAGCGTGCACAGTGGGGATAATGTCATCTACTTCCTAGGGAATTTATCAGATGTATATAAGATAAAACGTAAAAATCGTGGTGTGGTTTCACCTGTAAATAACGCACACACTTGGAGACGGAAGCATTAGGAGAATAGGGGGGAGGTAGCATGGGCCACAACTCAAGTAGGCTTGGGGTCTAGCAGTGTAATCTTGGGAAAGTCACTTCCCCACTGGGCTTCAGTTTCATTCTGCTGCAGTACGAGGTTGAAATTAAATGTAGATATCATCCTCTGGCATTGATGTGGTTTAGCTGTGTGTCCCCACCCAAACCTCATTTTGTATTATAACCTCCAGGTGTTAAGGGAGAAACCTAAGGGGTGTTGATTGGATTATGGGGACGGGTTCTCCTCATTCTGTTCTTGTGATAGTGAGTGAGTTCTCATGAGATCTGATGGTTTCATAAGCATCTGGTGTATCCCATGCTCTCACTCACTTCACTTGTTGGCCACCAAAATCGGAAGTTTTCTGAACCTCCCCCACCCAATCTTGTGGAACTGTGAGTCAATTAAACCTCTTTTCTTTATAAATTACCCAGTCTCAGGTGTTCCATCATTGCGGTATAAGAATGGACTAATACAACCATTACACTTTCTAGTGCCTTCTTATTATATATAGAATTATATCCATGTGCCTTATCTCACCTATGTCGGGGAAAGCCTTCACAAAGTCTCCTAGTACTAGGTGGTTAGTGACTCAGTTTGTTATTGAACAAAATGGCCTACTGCTCGATGCCAGTAGTATGGCACCTGGGTTTTGAGAAAAATGGCATCTTGTTGTAGGTTGGCCAACAGGAGATAGGAGTCCAGCTCAAATCGGTTTTCTTATATAGGCTTTAAGGTGTTGACTAAAAAATGCTTAATAACTGGGCTCTGGATTAGGAGGGGATTGCTGGAAGGAAAGTAGTAATATGGAAAGTCATGAGACATGCACAGTCATCTCCTCTTGCTTCCTCACAGGTCACATGAATATTCAGGGAGAGTTAATATGAAACATGCAATGGAAATTTGGGCTCTAACATCAGCAAACTCATTCTCCATGGACTTCAGTTGGCCATATTGCTTCCACAAATTTCAGCCAATTTTTAAAAATCTTATAAGCAGAGGAGATTTAAGTGTTTCAACAAGATGTTTCTTATCTTTCATTCTAAATATCCAATTTTTAAAGTCTTTTTTTTATAACAGTTTGAAGGCACAAATTCAGCTTCTGTCAAATGGAATACAGAATAGTGTATGACTTTTGTATTAGTTCAGGCTGCTATACCAAAGAACCATGAACTAGACAGCTTATAGACAACAGGATTTAATTTCTCACACTCCTAGAGGTTGGAAATTTGAGATCAGGGTATCAGCATGGTTGAGCTCTGGTGATGACTCTTCTGAATTTCAGACTGCACACATCAAATTTTATTCTCATTTGGTAGAAGGAGACAGACATCCCTCTGAGGTTTCTTGTATAAAGCCAGTAATCTCAATCATGATGGCCTCAACCTCAGGAGTTAATTACAACCTGTCTCCTTATAGCATTACACTGGGGGTTACAATTTTAATACAAATTATTGTAACTCTCAAGTTTTTTTTTAAATCTGTCATTATTCCTCCTACTGGGTTTTTCCTATTTGCTTCCTCAGCCTTTCCCTTTCTTTCTGTCTCTTTTTGTGTGAAACTGTTTGCCTAATTCTGTCTCTCAATTGTATTCCCCAAACGGAGGAAGCAAGCTCCAATGCTATAAGATGCTCTATGTACAGATGCACATAACAAAGAACGGAGGGAGTGCTCAGGCCAGTAGACAGAAGTAAAGTCATGCTCTCAGTCTACCCTTAACCCTGCCAATTTTCACAAGCATGACCTTAAATGCTGATGCTTTCCTGGTCCACCTTCAGTTGAGAACACAGCCCCAATCTCATAAAAGACCTGAAGGCAGAGGCAGCTAACTAAACTGTGTCCAGATTCTGGTCCACACAAATTGTGAGATAGTATATACTATTGAAAGGTGCTAAGTTTTAGGGCAATGTTGTCAGAAAGGAGCAGATATGTAGCCTCATCTCCCAAGCCCCAGGATTCTCCATGCCTCTGCTTATCTCTTCCTCAGGCTGTCTGTAGCAAATTGGTCCCTTTCTAATCTCTGCCAAACTCACACCTGTAAGACTCTTCACCAAGGGTGGCTTCTCTCTGACACATTCTTGTGCAGAGATGCCTCCCTGTTGTCATTCTCATCATGGATTAAAGATCACCTCAGTGAGGACTTTGGGTCTCCCCATGCAATGACTTTGCAGCTCTTCTTCTCAATATTCTACTTTATATAATAGTCCTTGCTCTTTTCTTTTAGATATACTTGCTTTAGTGCTTTTGTCAAGCTGTCTTCAGAGTGTTCTGTCCTCGGAGGGGCATGCAGACATGATGTAATCATTTTCTGTGCCACATGTTGGTCCCAACAGGGTAGCTGGCAAAGGGTGAGTGCAAGGGAAAAAAGATTGGCTAAGTGGGCAATGTGGAAATTGTTGATAATAACATGAGGTGTGTGACTCTTACTTGAACCAGCTGCTTCAGAAAAGCTCAATAGGCACCTGAAACACAGCAGGCTGTAACCACCTCAAGGCCGTCACTAACACTGCAGCCCCATGCAGGAACATTATGGAACAAATCAGGTACCATTGTTTGGTGTCCTCAAGACACTGACTCTTTGGTGTTCCAGAGGACAAAGGAGAAGAATCTGAAGTCTCCAAGTACAATGAGTGACCTTGGAATCCTCTATTGCCCTCTCTTTGCCGCCACAATTTGGAGTGTGCTATTTACTCATGAGGCACCCTCCCCTTATCCAGGGAAATTTTTTAATACGACTTTCAAATGAGGAGCTCAAAAACCCAACAGGAACTGACATTTTCCCGTGACTTCAGACTCAGGGTCCAGTGCTCTGACACGTTTAGCTCTATCCCATCTTTATCTACCCAAAATGCCTCTGGAGTGGCCATGCCTCTCTCTGATTTGAAGGGCCTCCAGGGAGTAGAAGCATTTTTGCAGTCTCAGAGCAAAGAGTCTTAGTTCACCAATGAAGAACCAAGGCTGGCAGACACTTATGAGTATGTGAAACAATCGAGGTTACCCACTTCGAGCACCCCTATTTATGAGGAAGAAAACAGTCTTTTCTGTAGCCATTGTCTACATTAGGCTGAGGTGGAGCATAGCTCATTTTACTTCCAGCTCTCCACAGAGGTGGATGCAGAACCCCAGTCCTGTCCTCTTGAAACCGACCTGGAGAGGACCCCAGGTGAAGCACAACCCTGGAACTGCTCATTCTCTGTGCCCCGGATATGTATCTAGGGAAGTGGATGCCCTTGCCTTATGACAGATCTGCCCGCCCAGCTACTCATTTGTAATACATGGCTTTTAATGCTTTGAAGTGAATTTATTTTACACCTAATTTGTTGAGAGTTTTTATCATAAAGCGATGTTACTTTTTGGAAAAAAGTTTTCTTCGTCTATTTAAATGTTATGCTTGATCCTGGGTCTGTCGTTCTGATCAGAAGCTGACAGGTGCATCCATTCCTAGAGGACAACATGAGAACATCAGTTCTCACATTCTGTGAACATGAACTGCTTATGATGTCCACTCTGAGTGTCTGACTCCCTGAAGTAAATTGTGGCCCAGGAACTGTCATCTGCTGTCTTCACTGAATTAGGCCAATTGTCTGGGAAAATGCGTTTTATATATATGTGATGATAAATAAGCCCTAACTACAACTTCTTTAGCTATGTCTGAGTGTGCCTGGGGCCCCTTTCCTACAGGATCTCTCTGTTTCAAAGACAAAGTACAGCTAACAGGAAGCCCAATTGCCCTTTACAAATGTAAGAACATGTTTGTTTTCTATATGAATGTCCAATTATAGAGGAACATGAGTCATTGTGACATGAAAGGCCTTCTGGGGTGAAAGAAGAGAAAAAAATAATAAATACGAACAATCAGAGCATGCCCCAGCAGCCTTTCCACAAAGCTGAGCATTAGGGAATGACTTTTCATGTTTTATGCCATTCATTTGTCACAAAAACCATAAAAGGTTGTGGGGGAAAGTTAAATATTAAATTTGAATTCAATTGAACATGGACAAAAGCAATGGTCATTAAGTCCCAGAACAGATTGCATGAGCCACTTGAAGCATTCGTCCAGCACTGTTTTGGAGAAATGTCTATTTCAATCTATTCCTATGTGTTAGTTATTGAAAAACAACAGACAATTGCAAAAACAAGATAACCTTTTCAAGTCCCTAGAGCCCAGTTGTGAATAGCCCTCGTGACTGGGCCTCATGCCAAACAACTCATTACAAAAAGAACTAGGGCCCTAGGCCACGCCGAAAGTTCCTAAGACCTCTTCTTGTCTGCACGGACGGGTGACCTACTCTGGAGTCGAGGCTATTGCTTCCCGGTCTGGTAATGAATCCTCCGCAGTCTGGTGAGCATAAATATGTATATATGTTTCCCTTCTCCCCTTTCCATTGCAATTTGCTTATTATTGCTGCAGTGCCATTTATGTGAGATAAAGCTTGTTTACCCTTAAAGGTTTTTTTTGTGTGTGTTTTCTTCTCTCCTTGCATGTCTCTCGTACAGAACAGAGGTTCATTTTACAATTCTCTATAAAGATGAAAATTGAGGCTGATAAAGATGCACTGGTATGCTAAGACATAGTTAGTAGCTGGCAGAGTCACCACTGTGCCTTGAAGAAGACATATGCTCAACTACTAGACAGCTGGGCCAGGAACTACAGAGTGGTGAGGAAGTCCTGGTAAAAGTTGAGAAAAATGATAAAGAAGAAGAGAGTTTGACCCTGGAAGGCTGCTGTCAGGGACTTCGTCGGCTTCTCCGTTGTGCCTGGTTTGGCGCATTGGCATCATTCACACCTCTAGGTTAAGAATAGACTCATTTCCTCCTGGGGAGGGGACAAGGCTTTTCATGGTAAGACCATGAAACACCAGAGGCTTGGAATGTAGAGCTTAGATGAGGAAATCTCCATCCTTCAGAGACTTGGGCACGTGGACGACATGGGTGTTTATGGTGAAAAAGGTTTTAGGCCTCTGATATCAAATTTAATGTGGAGGTAGAGAATAATTAATCCATGAATACATTCAAGGCCTTCACGATATCATATCAGCTGTAAGACAACAGCACCCACTTTTATTAATAATCTTTATGAAGAGCATTATCCCAGAGAATTCCCAAAGAAAATACTCAGCCTACAAATGAGAAAACAAAGCTTTGTGATGTCAAATGGCTGCTCAGAAAAACACAGGTAAGAATGAGAATCTTCCACGGTGAGGGTTGCATGAAATTCCCTTTAAGCTACCTGAGGCTCTATGTCTGTCCCTGACATAGGGAGAAGGGCATGGGGAAGCCTCACTTTCTTTCTATTTTAGAGACAGGGCACAGGATAAGATACCCTAAGACAACCCTTTTGACTTAAAGCAACTTAATTGGGTCTTTTAAAACCTTAAAGGGAGTCTTGAGAAACAACTACAGCAACCCCACACCTGACAAAGGTGTCAGTGCTCGGGGACTCCAAGGTGAGAGAAACCCCTCACAGGGCCAAGGAATTGAGCGGATTAACTGAGAGAACAGAAAACTCAAATAGGTATAAATCAACTGAAAGGTAACTCAAATATATCAGTTGAAAAATTGAAATAGAAACATATTTTTTTGCCACATAGCTAGCAGATTGACAAAAAAATTAAAAGAATGTTGACATCCAAGAGGGTCTGGATACATAAAAGCAGATAAATTCAGAAACTACTATTTACAGTATATCTTTCACAACCCTTTTGGAATATATTCCGGCTTTACCTATTAAAACTTTACACTTTCCTACTGTTTCACTGAGTAATCATTTTCCTGGGAGACTATAATCTACAAGGGATTAGTAAATGTTGTGAGCTAGATTGCATTCACTTCCTAAAAATTATATGTTCATGTCCTAACACCTAGTGCCTCAGAACGTGACTATATTTGAACATATAGCCTCTGCAAATGTAGTTAAGTTTAAATGAATTAATTGGGGTGCATCCTAATTCCAGATGACTGGAGCCCTTATTAGAAGAGGCAGGAAGGACAGAAAAGCACAAGAGAAGATCTTGTGAACACAGAGATAGTAGATGATGATCTACAAGCCAAGGATGGAGACCTCAGAGAAACCACACAGCCAGTAGCTTGAGGTTGGATTTCTAACTTCCGGAATTGTGCCACATTCAATTTTTGTTGTTAAAGAACTTCAGCCTGTGGTACTGTATCATGGAAGTCATAGCAAACCGTTACAGCCTATTAGGACACAGATAAGATGTTCCCTGTAGCGGCTGGGCGCTGTAGCTTACACCTGTAATCCAACACTTTGGGAGGCCGAGGCTAGTGGATCACGACATCAGGAGATTGAGACCATCCTAGCTAACACGGTGAAACTCTGTCTCTACTAAAAAAAAAAACCACACACACAGAGAAAAAAAATTAGCCGGGCGTGGTGACAGGCGCCTGTAGTCCCAGCTACTCAGGAGGCTGAAGCAGGAGGATGGCATGAACCCAGGAGGCGGAGTGCAGTAAGCTGAGACTGCACCACTGCACTCCCACCTGGGCGACAGAGCGAGATTCTGTCTCAAAAAAAAAAAAAAAAAAAAAAAAGTTACTCCCTGTAGCATGGCTGAAGTGGAAATAGAATTTATTATGTCAGGCTCCACCAGTATTAAAAGCCTAAATTACTGAGGGAAAGGCCCCACTTATGGAATCTTATGAAGACATATGAGGGCACAGCTCCTGTCCTGATGGGGCTATAGAGGTGGGCTCTGGGAGACACATGTAAAGAGTTATATAAGACCCTTTTGCATAACTCCCACTTTTTGGGTAAAACGTCTCTCTAGTAACAGTGTGAACTTCTAAGAATTAGAGAAGATCTGGCAAGGCAGCGAAGCTGCCTGCTACGGGAAGTATCTGGGGTGGGTAGATATAACAATAAAAATAATACCAACATGCAAAGATACTCACAACCTAATGTAAAGTAAAAACAACACAAAAGTGTTTCTTTTGGCATTCCTGCAAGCATATGACCGGTGACTGTGTGCCTAAGTTGCCATTATGGACTAATGGAGGCCAGATTTCTCTGGGAATGAACTGTGGGTCCTTAATTGAGAAAGCCCTAAAACGGTTTCTGGGGAATCCTCACATTTGGGTCAGAGTCCTGGGCTTCCCTGGTCTTTTCCATTTGGAGACCTCTCTGTGCCCACCTTGACTCCAGTCTAGCACAGGCCATGGTTGTTGGCATGGTGCACCTGCCTTTTGTTCAATGAGATGGAGTAGTTGGACTCATCAAACAGCTCCTCAGGGATCTCCTGAATAGAGTTCTGCAAAGAAAGTGCCTGGAAGCCTGGCCAAGAGGCATCAATGGCATCCTGGCTTTCCCCACAGGGGAAATTCCAGTTAGAAAGTCTACTTCCCAGATCAGGCATATGGGAGCATTTGCATAGACCTCCAGCCACGGAGAAAACAAGATGACAGCTTGAAGCCTTAGAATAAACGTCTGAACAGACAAAGATGACCCCCAGCACTCACCTTCCCCTCCTGCCAGCTGTAACCTGCGGTATAAATTTGACAGACTTTTAGCCTCCGAATACCTGGAAATCTGCTCCTGTCAAGAAAGGACCCATTATCTCTTTATTTCCCACAAGACGTGGAGATGATGGGTGTGTGGCTACTGAGATGATATCAAAGGTGAGACCTGGCCTGGATAGGCCTGCCATGGGTGGCCTTGTGTTATCTATGGGTAACCCTTTCCAAATGACCAGAAGAGCCAGCGGTGCAGAATCAGCAATGTCTCCATCATAAAAAAAAATCTCTCAGTTCAAGCCTTCCTGAGATGAGAGCCTCAGAAATTCAAGACATAGCAGTAGAACATCTTGCTGTCTTCAGAGTCTCCTTAGTAAATACAAGGCTGTCTCTAGAATGAGGGCTGCAGGTTACCAGAGTTCTAAACTTTCTTTGAGTTTGTAACTAAGGAAGTGAGGTCACTTCGAGATTCCATCACCTGGGCTCCTGTGCGGGAAATGCACGAGGGGAAAAGAAAAGGCACCCACAATAATTTTAAGGATAAACAGCATTTATCCCAAGTGTATGGCAATACAGACATTAAAAGCAAATAATATAATAAGCAAATTTCAATGGGAAGGAGAGAAAGAAAATATATATATGTATATTTATACATAAATATACATATATATATACATATATATAAATATACATATATATATGTATATTTACACTCACCAGACTATGGAGGATTCATTATCAGACTGGGAAACAACAGCCTGGGCTCCAGAGTCGGCCACCTGTCCACGTACAGATGAGGAGAGGTCTCATGAAAGTTCGGCACAGTCTGGGACCCCAGCTCTTTTTGTAATGAGTTGTATGGCATGAAGCACAGTCACAGGTGCCCTTCACAACTGGGCTCAAGGAACACAAAAGATCAACTTGTTTTTGCAGTTGTCTGTTGTTTTTTCAATCACTAATGTATAGGAATGGATTGAAAGATTTCTCTGAAACAGCGCTGGATGAACACCTCAAGGGGCTCATGCAACCTGTTCCAGGACTTGGTGACCATTGTTTGTGTCCATGTTCAATTGAGTTCATATTAAATATTTAACTTTTCCTCCATATTAGATTCCCAATTCTCAGAACCATGTCCACCGCCACAGGGCCTGGCTGGGAATATTGTCACTCATAGAGTTTAGAAGATGGAATGCTGATCAGTGGTGATGCTAGGGTGTTGGGTGAAGGCAGCTGGGACAGTCCCTCCAGGTTGACAGAGGAGTTGGCCTCTCTTGTGGAGTCCTTGGCATGTCATTTCCCCTTTGGGTCTCTGTTTTCTTATGTGGAAAATGTAGGAATAATGAGCCTACTGGGCAGGCCTCACAAGGCGATGATGGGGCTCAGAGAGAAAGAGAATATGAGGGTGCTTGTGTCTGGCTCATCCTGAGAGGGATGATGGCGAGAGCAATCCTGACAGCCACATTAAACCGAGGTGTTAAAAGTCGTTGTGAGGTAGTTGGGTCCCACCACAATTTCCAGTTGAGGAAACAGCTCAAGAAAACCCGACTGCATGCCCAAAATGACACATCAAGGGAGTGTTGGACCTGGGAGTGAGTCTAGAGTCAGAGCTCACTGGAGGTGGTCATAGCATTGGACAAGCTGACTCAGGCCACTTATCCATGTCCAAGGTTAGCGTGGCTGCGGCATAACAGAAAGAAGCATATTTTCACTGACCTTGTCCCTCATCCTAGCAGGTGGAGACCTACAAGTTGTGTACCCTGTAGTGGAGTCCCATAGAGCCCAGATGAGGCTGTGACAGTAGAAGGTGAATGTGCCTATGGTGGGGAAGGGCTCCAGGGTTTCAGAGAACAGAGCTTATTTCTCCCAGCTGGAAACCTCCAACTCAAAAAAGCAGAGGGCCTTTCTACTCCAGCCCTTTTCTCCTGGGGCTGCAGTGCCTAAAACACCTTCATTAGACAGAGCAGAGCAAGGCCTGGGAGAGCTGGGCTCCGTGTGGCTTTTAAAAGAGGTGGAGCCAGGGACCACATGACCTTGTGGCTTTTAAAATCCCACCAAGGAAGTAATTATGGTGAGGTTGGTGGCCATAGAGGCCAGCTAATGGGAAGACATAGAGAATTGGGAAAAGGCAGCTGAGGGTTCTCAGCTACTCCAAGTGGGTAACCTAGGTAGAGGGCGCCAGGAGGCAGGGGTTTATAAGATTTCAGGGGACAGGACTTGGGTGGGCACCTGAGAGCAGGTGCTCCTCACCACTACCACTCTGATGGTGCAGGTGTCATGCCCTCTCTGGGGACATTCCTCACTGATGTGGTGATGCTGGACATTCCCATGAAGGAGTGTGTGGATGTGAGTGAGCCTGGAGCAGACAGGTCAGGGACCAGGATCCTGACGCCTGGGAGAAGAGAGTCTTGAACTGAGCTCCTAGATCTCAGTCCTTGCCAAAATTTTTTGCGAGGGCCTCACAGCCCTCCCCACCCCACAAACAGGGTATTTTACTCATGAGTGATGGAGGCTCCACAGCAGCCATCAGTCCCACTCCCTGAGTGATGAAGCTGCAGAGCTGCAAGGCCTGTTTTGTGCACATTCCCTGACCCTGGTGGCTCTGATGGTGGTGAAGCTTCGAAATCGCTGGAAATGGAGGCTACTTATGGACCAGCGGACCTTTCTGATGGTCTTTGGCTTTCTGTCTTCCAGAGAAATGTGATCAAAACCCAGAAAAACTGAAAGGTGAGCAGTAGCTGAAGTACTCACTTTGCGGGAGGGTGGAGGTGGAAATCAGAAATCACCCTGGGCAGGACATTCCCTGGTCCCTTCTTCCGCATCTAAGATTTATTGAAAGGGAGTAATACACAGAGAAGGAGGAGACCTATCCTAATGCAGAGTGCAATCAGGGGAGTGAAGTTGATGACAACTTCCTAGAGGAAGGGCCGTCTACATTCAACTCTTAGAACCAGTTAGGGCTCCATGATATTGGAGGGGAGGTGAGAGCCCCTTAAAATAAACAAGCCAGAGACCAGCCCTGCTCCCTTCTTCTTTTATAAGTCCCCTACAGAGTCTTTCACCCAGGCCCTGTCAGCATCCTGTCTTTCCCTCTGTCTCCAGAAGATTAAAGTCCTCCTGGAGATGCAGCGGTTCCAGATAGCTGGAAACCATCATCATCTTCAGACTCAAGAGGAATTTCGGGCTTGGTTCCAAGCCTGGAGCAGCACAATCAGAATAAAAGCCAAAGACCTAGCAGATGAGCATAGGGTAGGAGGGGAGACTGTCTTGCCGCGAGCCTCACACAGCCTGTGGCCATGGTTCCCTGGCTGGCATCAGGTCCTGTTGTACCTGGATTCCAGCTGCTGGGGAGGAAATGGGGGACCAGAGGTGTGGCTTCTGGATCCTCACAGCTGTCACTCTTCTCTGAAGTTGCTAGCCATGAAGAACAGTCTGTGATAAAATCTCAGAGCCATTAAGTGCCTGTTGTTGGAATTGCTTTCATGGCTCATTGAAGTTTGTACTAAGCATGGGCTCTGGAAGTCAGGCAGCTCGAATAGGGTCCCAGCCTCACCATTGACCAGCCCTGCGAGTGGGGCAGAAAGCTCACTGCTCTGGCACTTGAGGCATCACGTCATAAATTTAATGCACCCAATCCCCTTTTCACTGTTACCTACCTTTCTCTATAATCACCATGACCTGATCTCTGCTAGCATTTTCCTTTAAATGGATAAACATATGTTATATAGTATATATTATTATTCCTCATGATTTTTTTGCTATATTGTCTCTTTCCACTCATATGAGATATTTACAGCAGTTTAGTTCATAGAAACACAAAGTAGAAGAGTAGTTTCCAGGGACTACACAAAGGGCAATGGGAGGGGAGTGTTGTTTACTGGGTACAGAGTTTCAGTTTTAAAAGATTGAAAAAAAGTTCCTTATGAACGTGGACAATGGTTGCAAAACAATGTGAATGTATTTAATTTCTTTAAACTGCACACAAAAAAATACTAAAATGGTTAATTTTATGTATTTTTATATTTTACTAAAAGGTAAAAACTACTTTCTAAAATGAACAGACTATAGCTATTTGCAACTGGTGGGTGAATATCACAAATGTAATGTTGCATAAAAGAAAGCAGACATGCCAGCTTGGGCAACATGGTGAAACCCTGTCTCTACCAAAAATACAAAACAATTAGCCGGGCATGGTGGTGCAAGGCTGCGGTCCCAGTGACTCAAAAGGCTGAAGTGGAAGGATATCTTAAGCCTGGTAGGCAGAGGTTGCAGTGAGATCATGCCACTGCACACCAACCTGGGGAAAAGAAAGAAAGAAAAAAGAAAAGAGAAAGAAAGAAGGAAAGAAAGAGAGAAAGAAAGAAGACAGAAAAGGAAAGAAAGAAAGAAAACAGAAAAGGAAATAAAGAAAATAGATGTACAAGTATATATACCATATAATTTCATTTATATAAACTACTACAATCAAATAAAACTGAGGTTCTGACTTCCACTAAGTGTGGAGTAGCTTGTTGAACTCTCACAAATAACAATGATGAAACTTGAATAAAATATATTATTATAGAAAAACGCTATGCGTAATACATATATGATATGTGTGTTTAACAACTGAATGAAGATTTCAGCTATGCCCACTGTAGCGGAGATAAGCATTGGTTTGACACTAGCCCAATGAACTCTGTTTATAAGACAAAAGTCTTCAAGGTAAAACAACAAAATCCAGAATTTCTATTCTAAAATTATCATTTATAGTTTCTAGTACACAATTTAAAAATTCATAAGACTTGTAAAGAAACGTGAAAATGTCATCCATACACAATATCAAAAGCAGGCAGTAGAAGCTATCCCAGGATGTTGCAATCAGCAGACAAGAATTTGAAGGCAGTTTTTATGAATATGTTCATGGGGAAAAAAGAAAATATTCTCTTCATAAACAAACAGATGTGGAACTTCAGCAGAGAAATGAACTTATATATAAAAAAACTAATAGATAAGGAAATGAAAAAAATCTTTTGAGTTTAGCCACAGATTTAAAACAGAAGACACAGCAATAAAAATTATCCAGTCTGGGGAAAAAAAAAGTACAAAAAGTTTAAAGGAAATGAACAGAGCTCTCGAGACCTGTGGAATGACTGAGTCTAAGGAGAAGGGAGAGACAAAAAAAATTAAATAGGGAACAAAAGTAAATCAACAACTAATAGCGGAATACTTCCAAAAACTGTCCAAATACCTAAATATTTATATCCAAAAGGTCAATAAATACAAAACAAAATACAAATAAAACCACAGCAAGGCCATATCGTGGTTTATGAAACAGGCAAGGCAGGGCTTTTGCTTGACTTGCTATGATATCTAATTGCTACTATTTATGGATACTGTGGAAATAAATAATAAATAGAATGGGAGATAGGTTATTCTCAGAGTTTTTTTTTTTTTTTTTTGCAAAGATGACTGTTATTAAAGGTAGATGACTTTCCAGCATGTCGAAAGGGGCGTGGCAGGGGAGGGGCGAGGAGAAGGGTCGGGGCTGAGGGAGGGGCCCTGCAAAGGTCTGGGCCCGCCCAGCTCCCCGAGAGCAAGCGTTATGGCAACGCTGGGCAGGCTGTCGGAGGCTCCGGGGCTCTGTCTTGTCAGAGAGAAATCAAACTTCAGGCACAAATAGTCGTGCAACTGGCACGTGGGGAGACTGTGTCACAATTACAAGTGAGACCACCTGCCCTGGCCACGCTGTCTCCTCGCACGCAGGAGAAGTTTGGGAACAGATAGGGTCCTCTCAGCAGGGCGGAATTGCACTGGAAACATGGAGGGGCGGAGGAGAAGATGAAATTTTCCCCGCAGTGTTGGAACTGTAGTCTCAGAGAAGATGAAATTTTCCCCGTAGTGTTGGAACTGTACTCTCAGATCCACTCCCAGGCTTTTTGTCGCGGTAGTCGGACTATAATCCCAGCATGCGCTGGGCTTAGGGGAGGTGCCCAGCCCTGGAGGAAGGGTCAACAGGGTGGGTTCCTCGCAAGGCATCCTGGGAGTCATAGTCCTTAAACGGTTTCCAGCACGTTGATCGGAAGGCTACTGAACTACAATCCCAGCATGCACCGGGATTGGGGCGGTGTGTAACGCTGGAGGGAAGGATAGAGAGGCTCGTCCCTGGCCAGGGATACTGGGAGTTATGGTCTCTTAACGGTTTCCAGCGATGGCCCCCCGCCTGCAGACTACAATCCCAGCAGCCACCGGGCTTCGAGGCGGTGTGTAGCACTGAAGGGAAGGATAGGGAGGTGCGTCCTTTGCCAGGCGTGCTGGGAGTTATAGTCTCTTAACAGTTTCCAGTCAGTTGGTTTCAGGGCTACCTGACTACAATCCCAGCATGCGTTGGGCTTGGGGGCGGTGCGCAGCCCTAGAGGAAGGATTGGGACGGCGGGTACCTCGCAAGGCATCCTGGGGGTCATAGTCCTTTAAGTATTTCCAGCCCATTGGTCGCGAGGCTAACGGACTACAATCTCAGCATGCGCTGGGTTTGGGACGGTGTGTAGTATGGAAGCGAAGGATAGGGAGGCGCGTCCCTAGCTAGGAGTGCTGGGAGTTATGGTGTCTTAACGATTTCCAGCCCATTGGTCGCCGACCTGCTAACTACAAAACCAGCATGCGCTGTCTGTCCTCCCCCGTGGTGCGCAGCCCTGGAGGGAGGGACAGGGCGGTGTGGACCTCGTCCTTTCCTAAGCGATGCCACATGCTGATTCTGTGCCAACCCCTCGCCAAGGGAGTCCGCAGAAGGACTTGAGGGGCAGGTCTAGGCTGGGCGATGAGGACGGTGTGATCCTGCGAAGTGCACCTCCCTTGCTCAAATAAGAGGTGTCTGGTCCTCACTGCACAGCGCACTGCACATCTCGGTGTCCTCTCACATACACACCCGCGGGGGGTTTCCAGAGCATCGCACCTCTTCCAGCCCAGGAAGCCGCCTGCTCTGCTAAACTCCATGGGAACTGAGACATCCACCTGCTGCGTGGCCCACCCGTGAGCAACTCCATAGCTTTCAGGGGGTGATGCGGGCTGTGGCTCCTTCGTGAAAATGTCACCGTCTGCAGCGCCTTTCTTGTGATATAGAACTTGACGCGTGATAGAGGGTATTTATTGGGTTACCCAGGATCTGCTAACAGCAGAGGAGAAAACCACAATTCCCAGGCATAAGAATCTACCTAAAGATGATGGTTTAGATATTTTACAGTTGAAATCACCAGCCTTATCTCAACTGAGTCCTGACTGACGAGTGTCTCAAAAACGCAGTTGGTGACCTGATCCCTCAGGAACAGGTGGTGCTCCAGCTTTGTGGGGATGACTTTCAAGGTGCAGAGCACTTGAGCAGTATTTGAAGTCATTCATGTTTTACATCTCTGCTTTGGATGGAAAGTTGATCACCCACAGCCGTTTGGGATGTACCTTAATATACTGGGGCTTATCAGTTAAATTTTTCTGTCTAGACAATGAAAACCCAGAAATTCCACTTGCAGGTAGCCTCTTAATAATCGACGTCCCTAAGTTCCTTATATCCTCAGGATGGTTCCTTTTGTTCCCAGATGTTACCAACTTTCATGATGCATCTAATCTGTACAAACCTGTGTATTTCTCTATGTGAAAAGAATACTTTGTTCAAATTACATGTTCTTATAATTTTCACTTGTGATTAGTGAGTATAGGACACTATTAAAAAACCTGAAAAACCTCATCATAGCAATTGAATCACCTTACTGTACTTTATGAGGAATTAACCCCTTCAGGATTAATTACACATGGGTTCATCAGCACATTTGTAAAGAAAGGAAGAAAAACTGTATGGCCTTTATAAAATTGGAAAAATAAAGAACTATATATAGGGAGACCACAGAACAAAACTAGGGCCATTCTCTTATTTTAAATAGACTCTATGGGGTCGAATGCCTGCATTCTTAAGCTATCCTGCAATATTCTCATCCTACTCTTCACTGTGTATTTAGGTGGGGTTTTCTGAATTCACTTGTCCAGAGCGTTAGTGGGGATGTTGTAACGTGAGGATATCCATCGTCTATCATCTTAATAATTAATGAAGAGAAGAGCCTTGAGATCTGTGTTCAGATGCACTGCTGCTGAGTATGTGCCTGCAAAGACACTGCCCACAGCGGTGGCCTCAGAAATTTGAACCTGATGCCACCACACCTGCTGTTCACAGATCTAGGTGCTCCTTGTGATTTGAGTCTCCTGCTTAGATTTGTGGTTGTGAACCTGGTATGCTCACCGCATTTATGGTAGTATCTTTTGTGTTGCCTTTTCTATTCCATTTGTTTCCTGGTAACTCACTGTGTAACTGCAATTCAGAGAATATGTGCGGATTCCACCCCCCACTACCTAAGTCACTGTACACTGGTCACATTTGTGTCATGTTGTCAGACTCCACGCACTTCCTCTCTAATGGAATTTGTGGAAGAAATATAGTTACCTGCAGATCTCCTCAGTGTAATGTGGCTGGGATTGATTATGAAGATGGGCATGTTGTCCTTGGCCTCATTGACATTATTCAAAATACCTTTCCCATATTTTGAAGTTTGATACTACTTTGTTAATGTGAACACTTGCCATAGCAGGCTCTATTAAATATCTTTGTGAATTTAACTGTCAAAACAACTTATGAAGTAGGCACATGATCCTCATTTTACAGGTGAGGAAACCAATGTTCCAGGATTTTGAGTAATTTAATTAATTTTACACAACTTTCTGGTGCATTTTGAATCTTAAGTTGAATCTCTGCCTCCACAGTGTGTGGGCTTACCTCCTTTTCTATTTTGTGCCTCTCTTCTAGCATCTGCAAGCGTACATGTTTTATTTTTAGTACATCTACTACTTGATGGTAGGAAACTTGACAAACAGGTCCTTAGTGGGAGAGAAAACTCACTGGCATTTGTCCTTCTCTCTGCTGCTTCTTACTCTGGCAGGTGTGAGATTTATCAGGTGAGATGGAGCAGTGGTAGATCCTGACCAGTCCTCACCTGGAATATTTGTTATTATAAAAAAAATAGTCCTCTCACTTTTTACAAGTGTAATTTCTTTGCCTTAAAGTTTTGTCTGGGCTTTCTCTTACAGGTTCCTGCGAATGAAGTTGCAAATATTGATGAAGATAATACTACTGCCTTGCTGTCAAACAGTAACAGTCACTTTTTTTGTATCTCCAATTATAAATGCAATACAGACTGTAAAAAGAAAAGAACACATCATAAATATCTTTATAAAGTAAAATTCTTGGCTGGTGGCCGGGAGAAGTGACTCATGCATGTAATCTCAGCACTTTGTGAGGCCGAGGTGTGTGGATCATGAGGTCAGGAATTTGAGACCAGCCTAGCTGACATGGTGGAACCCCGTCTCTACTAAAAAATACAAAAATTAGCTGGTCTTGGTGGCGGGTGCCTGTAATCCCAGCTACCCACGAGGCTGAAGCAGGAGAATCACTTGAACCCAGGAGGTGAATTGTGCAGTGAGCCAAGATTGTGCCACTGCACTCTAGCCTGGGCAAGAGAGTGAGACTCCATCTCAAAAACAAAACAAAACAAAAACTTGGTTGGCCTAGTGGCTCAATCCCAGCACTTTGGGAGCCCAAGGAAGGTGAATTGCTTGAGCCCAGAAGCTCAAGACCAGTGTGGGCAACATGGTAAAACCCTCTCTCTACAAAAATACAAAAATTAACCAGTTATGGTGATGTATACCTGTATTCCCAGCTACTAGGGAGGCTGAGGTGGGAGGATTGTTTGAGCCTAGGAGGCCAAATTTGCAGTGAGCTGTAATCACACCACTGCGCTTCCATGTGGACAACAAAGTGAGACCCTGACTCAAAAAATAAAGACATAATAAACTGAAAGTCCCCTTTATTCCCTTCTCTTCAAACTCACTTTTTTTTATTTGAAAAAACTGTTAAGAGGTTGTTTTTTATTCTTCTGGCTAAGTTGTATAAATTTCTCTCTCTTTTTTTTTTTTTTTTTGAGAAAGCGTCTCGCTGTGTTGCCCAGGCTGGAGTGGAGTGGCACGATCTCGGCTCACTGCAAGCTCTGCCTCCTGGTTTCACGCCATTCTCCTGCCTCAGCCTCCCGAGTAGCTGGCACTAGAGGTGTCCACCACCACGCCCGGCTAATTTTTTGTATTTTTAGTAGGGACAGGGTTTCACCGTGTTAGCCAGGATGGTCTTGGTCTCAATATCCACCCCCCTGATCTGCCCACTTCGTCTTCCCAGAGTGCTGGGATTACAGGCGTGAGGCACCGTGCCCTGCCTGTTCTATAAATTTCTAAGTGATACACATAAAGTTTATTTTAAAATTTACATCACACTACATTTTCTTAAATCTACTGTTTCTCCAGGTGTATTCTATCTATCTATCATCTATCTATCTATCTATCTATCTATCTATCTATCTATCTATATCTATCTATCATCTATCTATCTATCTATGACAAGGCCTTGCTCTGTCACCCAGACTGGAGTTCAGTAGCTCAATTATGGCTCACTGCAGACTCAAACTCTCTGGCTCAAATGATTTTCTAACTTCAGCTTCTGAAGTAGCTGGGAGTACAGGTGCATGCCACTACTCCTGGCTAATTGTTAGTTTTTTTTTTTTTTTTTTCTTTAAACAGGGTCTCATTCTGTCACCTGGGCTGGAATGCAATGCACAATCACAGCTCACTCTAGCCTTGACGACTCAGGCTCAGGCAATTCTCCTGCCTCAGCCTCCTGAGCAGCTGGGACCACAAATGTGTATTAGCACACTTGGCTGTTTATTATTGTTTGCAGAGACAGGGTCTCCCTATGCTGCCCAGGCATGTTGTGAACTCTTGTGCTTAAGCAGTCTGCTACCTCGGCCTCCCAAAGTGCTGGAATTACAGGTGTGAGCCACCACAACTTACCCAGCCTTTTTACTTTGTGTAAGAATAGCATCAGTGTATTAAAAATATAACGGAAATTATTTATGGTGTCTTTTCAATTCTTATCCATTAAAATTCTCTTGTTAGAGCCTTTTATTAATGGTTATACTGTATTTTCTGTGAAATTTTACTGTCATACACTACATGCCAATTATTCAAGGTACCCGAACTTCATGACTGCACAGTCACAGTAGAATATTTTAGTTATCTAAAAAATATTTTTATAAATGATATATCAAGTTTATATGCAAGGTAGCCTGGTCTGGTAGCAGGTGCTTGTAATCTCAGTGAAGGCTGAGGCAGGAGAATGGTTTGAACTCAGGAGGCGGAGGTTGAAATGAGCCGTCGTCTCACCACTGCACTTCAGCCTGGGTGACAGAGTGAGACTCTGTCTCAAAAAAATAAAAAAAAACTTTGCTTGCAAGATTTTATGAGTAAATATGTTTCTTGTTTTTCTTTACAATTCCATATTACTGTCTCGATTATTTAGAATAGGTTTCAGGGCAGCAGTTGATTTTATTTTCGGTTTTACGTATGCATTATAACATTGGATGTTATAATTTCCAACTCTGCCTGTACACTTCAAGTCAATGTGGATTTTAAAAAAAATTTTAATAGTACAAACTATTCATAGATTCAACTTCATAATGTTAAAAGCAATGGCAGCTCCTGGTTTAAAAAGGGAACGGTGGAAGCAGCAGGCCATTTTATTTAAAATCGCGTTAGATTTTTCGGATGGATGATAGTTAAGATCATTAAATCCCATTACTGCTTCTAAGATTTCCACAAAATAGCACATTAAATCCTCAGTCCTAAGCAATCACGACAGAGATTCAAAATTGCCTCTCAATGTCAAGGTAAACAGCGCACTGTCTTCTCTTCCAGTAAAGGAACATCATTTGATATGCAAGGGAGAATAGCAATCAGACACTTACAAGATCCTGCTGTAGAAATAACTTCCATGTTTTCATCCGCCATGTGTATCCTCACCTCTGTCTCCCATGCAGTAACACTATCAGTTTCCTCATCTGTCCTTTCTACTTTCTTTGAAAGAGCATGCTGATTGCAGACAATACACGACAGAGGCATTTCAAATCAGAAAGCAGTTTCTTGAGATATACGTGATTTTAGTTTTAAGTAGAATGTCCTGAAGAGTTTTAGTTACAATACCACCTTCAAGAGGATGGTGGTGAAACTCATAGTAAACATTTGGCAAAACATAGGTTATGGGGCAGGCATCTCCTAGAAACACTTCATCGGGGTTTATATATGAAATGTGAAAAATCGTAGGTTTAATCCTGGCACAGAACCAAAACTGAGTGCATTGCACTTGAACAGCTGACCAGTCCCCAGCACAGGTCTATATCAAGAAACGGAGAAGAAAGAATCCTTTTAACCACAGAAAGGTCTTCATTTGCCCAAATTGAAAACCAAATTTCACTCGGGAAACTAATGTTGGGTTTAATTAAAATATAAATCTGTCATACGTTTTGAAAATTAAATTATTTATGTGTTTGTTTGTCTCTATAAATATGTCCCCAACTTTGCTCATGGCTTATCTTCCATATTTTTTGGCTGATTTTCAGTGGTTGTCTTATCTTGTGTGGATGAATAGTCAATGAAATAGTCTTAATTTCACAATGTGTTTAATTATAAATCTATACTTCCTTTGTGTGAGAGAAAATCTTTTGTGAACAAAATTTAATTTTTGGAAAGCTTTATAAGTCCATATTTTTCCTTTTAAAAATTGCGATTGTGGTAAAAACACATAATGTAAAATTTACCATTTTAATTCTTTTTAAGTGTATATTTCATTAGCGTTAAGTACATTCACATAGTTATGCAAAAGACCTGCGGAACTTCTGTGTCTTGCAAAACTAACATTAAATGTCTTTTAAGACAATTGCCCATTTTACCATCTCTTCAGCCCTTGACAAACACCATTCTAACTTTTTTTTTCCTATGAGTTTGTCTACTTAAGATACCTGATTATGAATGGAATCATAGACTGTCACTTTGTTCCTGGCTTATTTCACTTAACGTGATATTCTCCAGAATTATCATATAATGTGACTTTTTAAAGACTGAAGAATATTCGACTTTGTGTATGTGCCACTTGTTATTAATGTGTTCATTGGTCAAGGGACATCTGGATTGTTTCTGCCTTTTGGCTTTTGTTAGTAATGTTGCAATAAATTTGGGTGTGCAAATATCTCTTCTGGATCATGTGTTGTATATTTTAAATACATAGCCTGAATGGGGTTTGCTGGATTGTATAATAATCTCATTTTAAATTTTTTGAAGAGCTTTCATACTATTTTAAAAATAGGTTTGAGGTGATAGATTATTGTGACTTTTCTTTGTATTTTTCTAGAAGAGAGTTGTCGAGTATCCTTTTAAATGCCTAGTCATTTCTATGTCTTCTTTGGAGAAAGTCATTTCAAACATGTGCCATTCTAAATCAAGTTATTAACTTTTTTTGCTGTTGAGTTGTAGGAATTTATACATTTTGAAAATTAACACCTACCAAATATGTGATTAGAAAATATTTTTACTCTTTTTTGTTATATGTATGTATGTATCCATATATATAACCCTGTACATGACAGGGTCTTGCTATGTTTTCATGGTTAGTCTCAATCTTTTGGCCTCAAGTGATTGTTCTGCTTTGGCCTCCTAAAGTTGTAGAATTAAAGGCATGAGACACCATGCCTAGCTTTCACCCACTTATTAGGTGACGTTTGTATGGCACTAAATGTTTTATTTGATGTGTAGAATAGTTGAAGCTTAATGTAGTCCCTTTTTTTGGTAGTTGTTCTTTTCCTTGTTGCTTATGAATTTGATGTCAAACTTAAGGAAAGAGTTTTAAGACTTATGTCATAAATTTTCCCTTATGTTTACTTCTAAGAATTTTATTATGTTTTATGTTTAAGTATTGAATTCATTTAAAAAACTTTTCTTTTTACATATGATACAAAGGAAGCATCCAACTTTATTTTTTTCTCTGTAAATATTCAATTTGGAAAATTCTTTGCTAAATAGATTCTTATTTTTCTATTGTGTGGTCATGGAAAGCTTATGGAAGATTATTTTATCACATATGCAAGGGTTTATTTCTGGGATCTCTATTCTGTTTCGTCATCT
Organism: Pan paniscus; assembly: GCF_029289425.2. NCBI lineage: Eukaryota > Metazoa > Chordata > Mammalia > Primates > Hominidae > Pan > Pan paniscus. Next base: position 2,453,424 of record NC_073271.2, read on the forward strand.
ATGTATCTGGTTTTGTGGTAATACCATATAGTTTTTATTCTTGTAGCTTTGTATCATGATTTTGAATCAGAAAATGTAATACCTCTTTGTTCTTTTTAAAGGGTGTTTGGCTAGTCACCTTTCCTAAGCAACCTTTAGAATTATACACAAAAATTCTGCAAAAAAAATACCATTGGGATTTTGACAAAAATTACCTTACATTTTTATATCATCATGAGTGGTACTGACAACATTTTTTTTTTTTTTTTGGAGATGGAGATTTAGTGAGTCACTCAGTCTGAAGGGCAGGGGTGTGAGATGTGCTCACTGCAGGCTCCGCTTCCCAGGTTCAAGCAATTCTCCAGTCTCAGCCACCAGAGTAGCTGGGATTACAGTCATGCACCATCACATCTAGCTAACTTTTGTATTTTTAGTAGAGATAGGGTTTTGCCATATTCACTAGGCTAGTCTCAAACTTCTGATCTCAAGTGATCCACCCACCTTGGCCTCCCAAAGTCCTGGGATTACAGGCATGAGCCTCATGCCGGCCCTGACATCTTAACAATATTAAGTCACCTGACACTTGAGCAAGACTATATGAAAGATTTTGCTTAATTTCCTCTTATTTACATATTTGCCACATTTTCTTGCTTTTGTATTCTAGTTTCATTTACATTGTATGGCTTCAATTTTCTTAAATTTAATAAGACATGTATCCTAACAGAATGTACCATGTGTGATTTAGAATATTGCAGATTTTGCTCCTTTAAATTGGAGAGTTCTGTAAATGCTGGTTGGGTCTATAATGTTCAGGTTTGGCTTTCTTACTGATATTACTTCTGACTATTCTAGTCATTACTGAAAGTGGAGTCTTGAAGTCCACCATTGTTGTGTTGCTATGTATTTCTTGCTTGACTTCTGTCAATATTTGTTTTACATATTTGAAAGACGAGAATCAGTTGAACCTGGGAGGAGGAGGTTGAAGTGAGCCTATCGCGAGATCGTGCCACTGCCCTCCAGCCTGAGAGAAAGAAACTCTCTCTAAAAAAAAAAAAGAAAGAAAGATGTCAGTGCTATTTATAGTAATACAAAAATTTAATGTAATTTCTGTCAAAATCTCAATGGTATATTTTTGCAGATTTTTCAAATTATATATATATGATTTATAAATTATTGTTATAGATTCCTGGAAAGTTAATCCATCTCAGCATTACATAATACCAATCTCTCTCGACCGGGCGCAGTGGCTCACGCCTGTAGTCTCAGCACTTTGGGAGGCCGAGGCGGGTGAATCATGAGGTCCAGAGATCGAGACCATCCTGGCCAACAAGGTGAAACCCCATCTCTACTAAAAAGTACAAAAATTAGCTGGGTGAGGTGGTGTCGTGTGCCTGTAGTCCCAGCTACTCGGGAAGCTGAAGCAGGAGAATCGATTGAACCAGGGAGGTGGTGGTTGCAGTGAGCCGAGATCGTGCCACTGCACTCCAGCCTGGTGACAGAATGAGACTCTGTCTCCAAAAACAAAAACAAAAATACAATACCAATCTGTCTCTTGTTCATATTTTTGATTTAAAATATATTTTGTTTAGTATAATTATGACCATGGCCCTCCAATTTTAGCTACTCTTTGCATAAAATATATTTTCTTTATACTGTTACTTTCAACTTATTTGAGTCCTTAGAGCTGAAGTGACTCTTGCAGAGAGCACATTGCTGGATTTTCTTTGTTCTTAATCCATTAAATTATTTATTAATTTTCTTTAAGGTATTTAACTTTTTATATTTGAAGTAATTACTGCAGTTATTGAAGTTACTTTGTTATTTGTAGTTGTCTTCTGTGTTTCTTGTAGATGTGTTATTTATCATTTTTTCTCTTACTGCTTTATTTCTGTTTGTTGATTTTGTAGTGACGTGATTGAATTTCTTTCTCATTTGCCTTTGCATACATTCTACAGGTTTTTTTGGTAATCATCCTGAGAAATAAAGACTTCATAAATCATCTTAAAGTTATGACAGTATATAACAACTATATTTCAACTGAATGCAAAGTTGTACCTCTTCACACCCCCACTGTTTTATTAATATCACATATTATCTTTCCTTATGGTCTATGAACACAAATTTATGCAGATTTTTGCTTCATGTTTTAAACCCCATGGCAATATTTTGAAAGTTTTGTGCACCATGATTATGACAGTAGAGATTTCTTTACCTGTTTATATATTTACCTTTAATAGAGAGCTTTCTATTTTCATGTGCTGTTATGATGCTCTGCAGCATCGTTTCATTTTTGGACGTGATAGACCCCTTTACATTTCCTTTAGGACTGTTCTAGTGGTTAGTAATACACTCATCTTTTATTTATTTTGGAAAGGTTTAGTTTTTTTTATTTCTGAAGTGATATTACTCCAGTTGAAGGTTTTTGTTTGGAAGTATTTCTTCTTGTTTAATTACCTTGTCATGTGGGGATTTCTCAGCTACTTTTTAAAAATAACCTCTTTATTACTTTTCTCCTATATTGTTTTTGTAAGACTCCTTTTTATAAATACAATGGTCCACTTGATGGTGTGCAGTACATCCCATACTTTTTTCTTCATTCTGCTTAAATAATTTGTTTTCATCACTCAATATTTATAACTACAATGTCGTCAATTGTGTAATTTTTTCTCCTGTATTAGTCTGCTTTTGTGACTGTTGATTAAATTTTTAATATAGCTATTATGTTCTTCAGATTCACAATTGTTGGTTTTTAAAAATCTTTTTATTGATATCTCATTTTCTTTATGTATCACTTCTTCTAATATTCTTTTGTTGTCTATGTTCTGTTTTTGTTCATTAAGCAGTTTTTTCTAATTACATTTTATTGAAAACTGCACTGAATGCTAAATGTCCATCTTTACAATAAACAACTACAGTAACGGTAATTCGCACTACACTAAAACAAAACGTACTTCTGATAGCCATTATTTTTCTGTTTGGGACAATTTAAAAAATTTTTTCTTTTCTTACAAAAACGGGAATGTCCCTAATCAAAGGATCAAAACAGGCCATCTTTTTAAACAAAAAGACAATATTCACAAAAGACAATGAATAGAACATGTAACTAATTGATGCAAATCTAATATAATTTGTTAAAATCAGTCACATCCAATACAGCTGAAGTGTTCTTGTATAAAACACAATGTGAAGAAGACTTTATCAGTGTCTTAAAAAGTGGGTTTGTTCATAGACAATCTGACAAGTTACCATTAAAAGTGTTTCCTGTGACATAAGAAAATGCAATATTATTTTTCTTGAACACTTTTAGTGCAAGACTTCCCACTAAATAAAATAGCAGAGGATCTGAAACTGAGAAAATATACTTGATTACAAACAGCGTGTGAAACTTAATACTTTTTTTTTTTTTTTTTACATTATCGGAGGCTTTTACTGAACTTACAACCAACTTGCCCGCTCAGTATGCAGTTCAGATGTGAGAGACGCTTCTCTGTACAGGAGCCGGTATTGTCTTCAATCCTATGCGTGCAGGTGTCTACCACAGGCAAACAGTTTACTCCATATTTTCTAGTAATGTGATCTTCCTATTAGCAAAACACGGTAACCAGTCCCTGTAGACTGAAGGGACTCAAGTCACAAGATGGGGATTTCCTCCTCATGGTTTTTATTTTGATGTTTGAAGTCTTGATACAACATTCTGAGCAGGGTGTTCCGGACCTGCTGTGCCCAAGGGACTGATAAAGGAAAAAGTTGTATTTATTCTTTGTGATTTGATGCACAGATGAAAAACTTAACACATAATAACGGAAGTTGGTGGTTAATAAATCACATCCTAGTCTTTCAGAGCTTCCGTAAGCAGACGACATCTTCAGTTTTCTAGGTCTTGCAGTTTTAACACTGCAATACCAATGAGCATATGTCCAGAATCAGCTAAAAAGAGCGTCAGATTCTTTTTCTCTAGTTTGTCTATTTTTCACTGTCTCTTCTTCAAAAGTGTATCTGAATGATTACCTTCCGGCATTCTCTGTTATTACTCGTTGGGGTGCTCTCGATTGTCCCCGTGTTTGAGGGCTGGTTGGGAGAGGGTGCTTGGGAAGGATGTGCCACTGTCAGGAGTTTATGAGTCACCTGGATGTCTCCAGGGAAGATCCCTTCCATGGATGCAGGAAGTCCTCCTGGACCCACGCCCACGATGCCTGGATGAATTCCTTGCTGGTCTATTTCCCACCAAAGCACAGATGTGACAAAGAATTCCTCGTTCACACAGTTTCTTAAGCTTCCTGGGATGCGACCTGTGATGGCTCGGCGAAGCTCGGTGGCAGCTGTCTCCCTCATCTCCAGTGACACCTGCTGGCTGTAGCAGGCAGTGTGAGGAGTGCAGATGAGATTGGGGGCATCTTTCAACGGACCCTGAGCAAAGCTAAAGGGCTGCGACTCATTCACGTCGAGGACTGCCCCTCCTATCCTGCCCTCCTTGCGGGCCTGTGCTAAGGCTTTCTCATCCATCAGGCCACCACGGGCTGTGTTCACAAGGAATGCTCCCTGCCTCATCTGCTTTATGGTAAAGTCATTGATGAGGTGATGCTTATGTTCGTTGAGACTGCAGTGCAAGGAGACGCAGTCGCTCTGATACAGCCAATCCTGCAGGGTGTAGACCCTCTGCATGCCCAGGGACTGCTCGATCCCATCCTGCAAGTAGGGGTAATAAAATATGACGCTGAATCCAAAGGCTGTGGCTGGAACTGCAAAAGCCTGCTGCGTGTGACCGTAGCCGATGAGGTCCGGCGTCTTCCCACGAATGCGGGCCACTCCCGAGGCCACCTCGCAGATCTGCTCCATGTTCTGAACCCACTTGCCTTCCCACAGTGCCTGGTACAGCCATGTGTTCCTCCGGTACATGTTGAGAATGTGGCAGTTGGTGGAATTGGCTGTCTCTTCCACGGCTGCGGACAGGATGTTTCACACAGCAATTCCGAGCTCACTGGCAGCCTTGATGTCCACGTTGTCATAGCCACTGCCCACCCCCACGATCACTCTCAAGGACTTGAAATTTGCCAGAACCTCCTTGGTGAGGTGATTGTGTGGTGCATCATGGCGCCCACGGCTCTGTTTAGAACTTTCTCGTGGATTTCCTGCGTGGGCTGCATCATAGAAGGCCACGGTGGCCAGGTCCTTCAGGATGGGCATGTCCACAGTGCAGTCACGGCCGACCAGGAACGCTGCCAGTGAGCGGGGGCTTAGGGTGTCTTTCATGATCTGGCGGCGAATTCCTTCACAAATTCTGTCCAATCGCTGTCTCTTGACTTAGCGCTTATCCACAGGGCCATTCTTTACGGAACTTTGCAACTCTCAGATCAAAAGGTAAAGCAGTCCTCTAAGAACTTAGGGGAACTCGCAGGAGTCTGTGTGCATGATGCCACTATGAACCCAATATAAATTTGTTCACAAACTCTATAGTTCACACGATGGGCTGTCCGTCTTTTTAAGGGAATATAGCTTCATTGGTTCAAAACCATTTAAGGTGATGAAACCCATTTGCTTGCAACTCAGCCACCATCGCGCAGTCAATCAACGAATCTCACCACGACCCCAGGTCTGGAGCTCCTGGAGTCCGCGACCGCTGGGGGTGGACGTGGCTTCGGCCTGGTGCAGCCAGGTCCTTGCTCCTGCTCTGAGCCTCGGGCGTGGGTTGGGGGTCCACCTGGGTGTCCCGCATGGTGTCTAGGCTCCTCCCTTGCCGGAGCCCTGCGGACCGGAGGAGTGTTCATATTATTAAGGAGCTTTGATAATTATTTTGATTTTTAAAATTATATAATGCAAAAACAACAACAACAAAGAATAAACCTACAAATTTTGACCTTTAAAAGTCAACAAAGATTTTTAAAGGTCAATATTTGTAGGTTTATTTTATTTCTTCAATTGGGACATGTTTTCGTCCTTTTCTGTATGCCCTGCAATCTTTTGATGAGATTCAGAAATTTATAAAACAACTGTGTAATGTAGTATGTACAAACTTGCTTACTACAAGATAATACAACAATCAGTGAGGCTGTACATTCTGGTACTTCATTAACAGTGTCTTCAATGTGTCTTCTCTGGGCTTGTGTGTGTATTTTTAAGGTAAAGATATTTTTCCCATTGTTTTCCAGACACTGTAGTCCTTTGCTTCCGCAGTTGATTGTAGTGTTTGTTTCTCTGAGGCTGTGATAAGCATGTAACTTCTCTTCTCAGCAGTCATAAGTTGTCATTCTCATTACTCTGCCATTTCCTTTAGCATTCCCTGTTGGGGGAGACAGAATCTAGTCATCAGCCGTAGCCCACAAAGCCAAACTTTGAACATATGTTCCAGTGTTCTCATTCTATACTGAGGGAGATACTAAAAGTTGGACGTTTTCTCTTGAGCCCAATTGCTGTTCTGGGAAAGAAGAAGGGATGTGGTGAATATAAGCCAGACCTGGTTGCCTTGTACAGCAAGCTTTTTCAAGCCACCTTGTTTTGTTTTTGTTATGGCTCTGTTTTGTTTTAGGTTTTTAGCAGCCTGCAGCAATGGTTTTCCTGTTCTGTCTCTAGTGATAAGCGGCAAAGGGGGATGAGGAAAGGGCCTTACTGGCTCCACCAGAAAGAGAAACTAAGAACTCATGGCTGTAGTCGCCCTTGGATGCCCCTGTTCTACAGTAAAGGAAATATCTTTGGAATGTAAAAAGAGAGAGAATAATAGGCAACACCCCAATAGGGAAGAATGAACAAATAACAAAGATGAGAGGTGCAAAGGCCAAGGTAAAAACCTTAAGAATGTGGTGTTGGAAGTTCTGCTTCAAAGAAATTGGTTCTGGAAAATTCTAGATTTACTTCTTTTGCTGCCACAGATGGAAATGTCCTACCCTATGCTTATTATGCTCTTAAATCTTCTAAGGCTTCTCCTGTCTCTCCACTAACATTCCAGGGCATTCACAGTGACAGCCAAAGTTTTCCTCTTCTTTCTGCTATTCCCGTGAAGGCCTTGTGGTCTGAGTGCTTTTCCACTGTTTTTGGGATCTGAGGAAATCTGCACATTTTGTGAGACTTCTATGTTAAGCTGTTTTGTAAAAATCTGTGCCTCATGTCAGAAGTTTGTGAGAGTAAAAGTGCAGGCATTGGGGTTTGGTTCACATATTTCAGAAACTCCAAGGAGAAATGTTTCTGCTTCATAATTTTCAGTCCTATGATTTCAAATGTGTTCCTGCAAAAAAATCGCAAAAAAAATTTATCAGAGCCCAAAGCACCTCAGCACATATGATAAAGTTGAATCTTCTATTTCACTTTATTCTTTTTTTCATCTCTGGTAATGTAGGTCAGAAAGTTTTCTTTCCCTTAGTAGAAACTAACTTAGAAATGTGAACTCTCTATGCCAAATGTCTCACCTGTGGAACAGTTTATTGTATCTACTCACTTCAAAGAATTTTTAAAGACTTTAATGCCATAGAAAAACTTAGAAACTTGCCAGGAATAGAACAAATTCTTAATTGTTACATTATTTCTTAATCAGTTATTAATTAAACTTATATAAAGCTTAGTGGGACTGTGATCTGTACATTTTCCCTGTCCTGTTTTTATATATGTCAAATTAGTCTATAATTTTAGCTTCAGGGGTTTCAGAATAGCATAGTTGAATTTATGTGTTATATAGAAAGTGAATTAGATAGTATGCACATCACATTAAGAAAAGTTTTAGTTTGTGTCTAAGTTCACTGCATAGAAAAACTTATCATTAGTGTTTCCATTTACTTTCCTCAATGTTTATCTGAATGATAGTATAATTTATTTCTATTTGCTTATTATATTGTAGTGTTCCACAGCATATTTTACAATAGTCATGTTGCTCCCATATGTAAAAATGTAAGGCTTTTCTTTGCTTTTAAGAAAATAAATTATAGGCCAGTGCTGTGGTTCATGCTCGTAATCCCAGCACTTTAAGAGGCTGAGATGGGTGGATCACGAGGTCGGGAGTTCAAGACCAGCCTGGCCAACATGGTGAAATCCCGTCTGTACTAAAACTACAAAAAATATACCCGGCCAGGCGCGGTGGCTCAAGCCTGTAATCCCAGCACTTTGGGAGGCCGAGACGGGTGGATCACGAGGTCAGAAGATCAAGACCTTCCTGGCTAACACGGTGAGATCCCGTCTCTACTAAAAATACACAAAAATTAGCCAGGCCTGGTGGTGGGCCCCTGTAGTCCCAGCTACTCGGGAGGCTGAGGCAGGAGAATGGAGTGAACCCAGGAGGCGGAGGTTGCAGTGAGCCGATGTCTCACCACTACATTCCAGCCTGGGTGACAGAGCGAGACTCTGTCTTAAAAAATAAAAAAAAAAATTATAGCCTTTCCATTTGTATGAAAAAAAGGAGTAATATATTAAGAACATAACAAAAAGTGTCTCTAATATCATTGAAATCTTTATTAAAATTTTCTTCTAAATGCTGTTTATGGGAGATTATAATGTATTTGTTGTGCAATTTTGTTACTCTAACCATCTGCTAAGAATTCAAAATCTGCTCTTTATGGGTGCCCAGTTATGGTTGAACATGCTAGTTATCTAGAAAGAATCTTCTTCCATTGTATGCTTTGTTTATTCGGTATTTCACAGGTTAATGTTTATTTACTTTTATTTTCTAATATTATATATTCTTGTATTTCCTTGTTAGGATAGGCTGCCTTACATCATTTAATTGTGTTTTTAGATTCTGCCTGTATATTATAATTTTGTATGACTATATTCAACTGTGTACAGTTTCAAAGACTGTAGAAAATAAGTCAAATATGAATCAACCATACATCTATTGCCAACATAATTCTCTGTTCATTTGCCTGTATAAACATTACTCATACTTTATTTATGACGTGTATTTGTTTTATTAGTTGGTGGCCAATTTTTTTTTAATCCTCTCTGGGTGAGTAGTTGTGGAAATTGTCTTGATTTCCACTTCTATGTATTCATGAATCTATAATACTTTTGTGTGAAGGAAACACTTCTGTGATTTGAAGGTAATTTTTTTTGACCTCTGAACTTTTTACTGGCCTCCTGCTCCCCAAAGGGACCTTGCTTCTGCTGGCTTAGCACAAGAAAACCTCCGTTTTGTTGGTCTCAGACACCACTTTGCCGTCCACTATCCTGCGGGGGCTTTTCTTTTGGATTGCTTGCAGGTATTTACCACTGTCCAGAGCATCCGGGAGATTGAAGTCCTCCCCGTCTTCTAGCAGGCGGCAGTAGGTGGCAATCTCAGCCTCCAGCTCGACCTTGATGTTCCACTGGTCCTCATGCTGTTGGACCTGGTTCCTCTCTTTGGGTTTGGGCCAGCTCTGACTCCAGGTGCAGCAGAATCCTGTTGAGCTGCTCCATCTGCATCTACCTCCCACAGGCTGTTTTCCAAACTGACTTTCAGATATCTCATTGAGTCCAGGTCGATATCCAAGGACTGGACTTTACATCTCAGCTCCCCGAGTATCCTCTCAGCAGCTGCGATCTCAGCGGACTGCATGGTGACTCCTGTGGTGCTCTCCTCAGTCTGCTGGGACCAGGACTTGTCCAGCTCCTCTCAGTTGTTTTCAGCCATCTCGTCATATTGGGCCCAGATGCCTGTCATGATCTTGCCAAGGTCCTGAGACTTGGGGACATCTACCTCCATGGTCAACCAAGAGCTGGAAATCAGGTATTATAGACCTTCAACTTCCTCCTCATGATTCTTCATGAAGAGCAGCTCTTCCTTGAGGGCCTCCATCTCTGTCTCCAGCAGAGGCTCAGTGACACTGGTATTATCAGTAATGTCGCTCTCCACAAACTGGCACATGGCCAGCTCTGTCTCACACTTTAAAGTCATCAGCAGCAAAATGATCATTGTCAGTCTGCAGGATGATGCAGGCACTATCTGCAGAATTGGCAAATATTTTTTTATTAGTCTAGTTGTCTGTCTTTATGCCAGTAACAAACGATTTTGATTACTGTAGATTTCTAACATGTTTTGAAATCAGGAATTGTAATGCTTCCAACTTTTTTTATGTGGTCCCCTGAAATTCCGTATACTTTGGGGAGTCACATTCTCTGTTTCTGTCAAAAATAATATTAAGAATTTCATAGAGATTGTATTAAATCTGTAGCTCACTTTGGGTGTTATAGACACGTTCAAAATGTAAAATTTTTACCTCTTGAACAAAAGCATGTTGAAGAGTAAATTGTTTAATTGTCATGTATTTGTGAATTTTATGAATTTTCTTCTGTTATTGATTTCTAGTTTTAATCCATTTTGGTAAGAAATTATAGTCTGTAACCTTCAATTTTTATTATACTTTAAATTCTAGGATACATGTGCAGAACGTACAGGTTTGTTACAGAGGTATACATGTGCCATGTTGGTTTGGCTGCACCCATCAACTCATCATTTACATTAAGTGTTTCTCCTAATGCTATCCCTTTCATAAACCCCCACCCCCAAACAGGCACTAGCGTTTGATGTTCCCTGTCCTGTGCCCATCTGTTCTCATTGTTCAACTCCTACCTGTGAGTGAAAACATGCAGTGTTTGTTTTTCTGTCCTTGTGACAGTTTGCTGAGAATGATGGTTTCCAGCTTCATCCATGTCCCTGCAAATGACATGAACTCATCCTTTTTTAAGGCTGTGTAGTATTCCATGGTGTATATGTGCCACAATTTCTTAACCCAGTCTATCATTGATGGACATTTGGGTTGGTTCCAAGACTTTGCTATTGTGAACAGTGCCACAATAAACATATGTGTGTATGTGTCTTTATAGTAGCATCATTTATAATCCTTTGGATATATACCCAGTAATGGGATTGCTGGGTCAAACGGTAGTTCTGGTTGTAGATACTTGAGGAATTGCCACACTGTCTTCCACAGTGGTTGAACTAATTTACACTCCAACCCACAGTGTAAAAGCGTTTTTATTTTTTCACATCCTCTCCAGCATCTGTTGTTTCCTGACATTTTAATGATCCCCATTCTAACTGGCGTAAGATGGTATCTCATTGTGGTTTTCATTTACATTTCTCCAATGACCAGTGACGATGAGCAATTTTTCATGTCTGTTGGTTACATTAATGTCTTCTTTTGAGAAGTGTCTGTTCATATCCTTTGCCCATTTTTGATGCGATTGCTCATTTTTTTCTTGTAAATTTGTTTAAGTTCTTTGTAGATTCTGGATGTGAGTCCTTTGTCAGATAGGTAGATTGCAAAAATTTTCTCCCATTCTGTAGGTTGCCTGTTAACTCTGATGATAGTTTCATTTGCTGTGTAAAAGCTTTTAAGTTTAATTAGATTTCATTTGTCTATTTTGGCTTTTGTTGCCATTGCTTTTGGTGTTTTAGTCATGAAGTCTTTGCCCATGCCTATGTCCTGAATGGTATTGCCTAGGTTTTCTGTTAGGTTTTTATGGTTTTAGGTTTTACATTTAAGTCTTTAATCCATCTTGAGTCAATTTTTGTATAGGGTGTAAGGAAGAAATCCAGTTTCAGTTTTCTGCATATGCCTTGCCATTTTTTCCAGCAAAATTTATTAAATAAGGAATCCTTTCCCCATTGTTTGTTTTTGTCATATTTGTCAAAGATCCAATTGTTGTAAATGTGTGGTGGTATTTCTGAGGCCTCTGTTTTTTTCCATTGGTCTATATATCTGTTTTGGTACCAGTACCATGCTGTTTTGGTTACTATAGACCTGTAGAATAGATTGAAGTCAGGTAGCATGATACCTCCAGCTTTTCTCCTTTTGCTTAGGCTTTTCTCCTTTTGCTTAGAATTTTCTTGCCTTTGCAGGCTGTTTTTGGTTCCATATGAACTTCAAAGTAGTTTTTTTCCAATTCTGTGAAGAAAGTCACTGGTAGCTTGATGGGGATACTATTGAATCTGTAAGTTATCTTGGGCAGCATGGCCATTTTCATGATATTGATTCTTCCTTTCCAGGAGCATGGAATGTTCTTCCATTTGTTTGTGTCCGTTTTTATTTCATCAAGCAGTGGTTTGTAGTTGTCCTTCAAGAGGTCCTTCACATCCCTTGTAAGTTGGATTCCTATGTATTTTATTCTCTTTGTAGCAATTGTTGAGTGGGAGTTCACTCATGATTTGGCTCTCTGTTTGTTGTTGGTGTATGGAAATACTTGTGATTTTTGCACATTATTTTGTATCCTGAGACTTTGCTGAAGTTGCTTATCAGCTTAAGCAGATTTTGGGCTGAGACAATGGCGTTTTCCAAATATACAATCATGTCATCTGCAAACAGAGACAATTTGGCTTCCTCTTTTTCCTAATCGAATGTCCTTTATTTCTTTCTCTTGCCTGATGGCCCTGGCCAGAACTTCAAATACTATCTTTAGTGGGAGTGGTGAGAGAAGGCATTGTTGTCTTGTGCTGGTTTTCAAAGGGAATGTTTCCAGGTTTTGCCCATTCTGCATGATATTGGCTGTGGGTTTGTCATAAATAGCTCTTATTATTTTCAGATAAGTTCCATCAATGCCTAGTTTATTTAGAGTTTTTATCGTGAAAGGCTGTTGAGTTTTATTGAAGGCCTTTTCTGCATCTATTGAGATAGTCATGAGATTTTTGTCATTGGTTCTGTTTATGTGATGAATTATGTTTATTGATTTGCATATGTTGAACCAGCCTTGCATCCCAGGGATGAAGCTGACTTGATCGTGGTGGATAAGATTTTGGATGTGCTGCTGGATTTGGTTTGCCAGCATTTTATTGAGGATGTTTGCATTGATGTTCATCAGGGATATTGTTTTTCTGTTGTGCCTCTGCCAGGCTTTGGTATCAGGACGATGCTGGCCTCATAAAATGAGTTAGGGAAGAATCCCTCTTTTTCTATTGATTCGAATCATTTCATAAGGGTTGGTACCAGCTCCTCTTTGTATCTCTGGTAGAATTCTGTTGTGAATTCGTCTGGTCCTGGACATTTTTTTGTTGGTAAGCTACTAATTATTGCCTCAATTTCAGAACCTGCTATTGGTCTATTCAGAGATTCAACTTTTTCCTCATTTAGTCTTGGAGGTGTGTATGTTTCCAGGAATTTATCAGTTTCTTCTAGGTTTTCCAGTTTATTTCCGTAGAGATGTTTATAGTATTCTCTGATGGTAGTTTGTATTTCTGCGGGTTTGGTGGTGATATCCCCTTTGTCATTTTTTATTGCGTCTCTTTGATTCTTCTCTGTTTTCTTCTTTATTAGTCTTACTAGCAGTCTATCTATTTTGTTGATCTTTTCAAAAAACCAGCTCCTGGGTTGATTGATTTTTTTAAGGGTTTTCTGTAACATTCAATTTTTTTTAATTCTGTCAAAAAATTTTTTTCCTTATATTTATTTTTAGGGCAATGTTTTATGAGCTTTTGACAAGACTGTGAGTTTTGTTGTTGTGTAGAGTGGTCTCTATGCATCTGTGACATCTAACAGTTTTACAGTATTTTCATGTCCTCTGTTTTCTTTTTAACATTCTCTCTGGCTTTATTATTAATTACAGAACTGGTGTATTAAAATATTGTTCTCAGTATATTGCAGTTTTTTGTTTATGTTCTGACAAAATATTGTTGATTTATTTTAAAATCCTCATGTGAGGTGCATATATATTTGTGTGTATATATAATTTGATAAGTACACACAATTGTATAAATGTATATTATATAAATGTATATAATTTTCCTAGGTTTCCAGTGAATAAACTCTTTTATTATTTTGTCCTTTGTTTTCTTTGACAGTTTTAACTTCTTATAGTATATTTTATAAACTAAGACAGTTATTTAAAAAGTATTTTGCATAATGTGCTTGTGACGTTGTCTTCATTTGATTACAATTTGCATAAAATTGTTTTGGATGCATCTTGCCACATTTAGTCTGTTTTTGTTACTATAGAGTAGGATGGCTCATATCTGTCATCCTAGCATTTTAGGAGATTGAGGTGGGAGGTTCATTTGAGCCCAGAAGTTTGAGACCAGCCTGGGAAACAAAGCAATACCATGTCTCTAAAATAAATAAATCAATAAATAAATTGAGTCCCCTGTAGACAGATGTAGTTAGATTTTATTTTATTTTTTATCTCTGTACTCAATTTATGAATTTTGGTTGAGAAATTTAGTTTGTAAGTAGCTACATAATTTCCTGCATTTGAAGGAATTACTTCGGACCCTTTGTGGAGTAACAGTTAAATATTAAATTTCAACTCAATTGAACATGGACTCAAGCAATGGTCACCAAGCCTGGGAACAGGTTTTTTGAGCCCCTTGAAGCCTTCATGCAGCGCTGTTTCAGACATATCTCTATTTCAATTTATTCCTATATGTTAGTTATTGAAAAACAATAGACAATCAAAAAAACAAGTTGACCTTTTTGTGTTCCTTGAGCCCAGTGGTGAAGAGCCTTCCTGACTGGACTTCATGCCAAATAACTCATTACAAAAAGAGCTGGGGTTCCAGACTGTGCCAAAGCTTCCTGAGATCTCTCCTCGTCTGAGCACGGACGAGGGGCCAATCTGGAGCCCAGGCTGTTGCTTCGCAGTCTGGTGGTGAATCCTCCATAGTTTGGTGAGTGTAAATATATATATGTATCTTTTCCCTTCTCCCCGTCCCATTGCAACTTGCTTATATATTTGCTTATTATATGTGCATTGCCATTTAAGTGGGATAAAATTTGTTTACCCTTAAAGCTGGTGTGTGTGTGTGTGTGTGTGTGTGTGTGTGTGTGTGTGTTTTCTTCTCCCCTTGCATGTTTCCCGCACAGCACATTTTTGGCGTCATGAACAGGATTCAAAAGTGAAAGCTTGCCAATTTTTTTTGGCAGCAGGAACCAGACAGGGAGCTCAGGAACTTCCCGTGTATTCGGATGGAAGCTCCTCCAGTTCTTACCTTTGGTCATTGACTGGTCCAAGGGAACTGGCCTTTGTGAAAATTGGGAATCTATATTAGTGCATTTTGAATCACTGGCTGTGCGTGAGGTGCTGCAGGGAATCCCAGCTGGTAATTGGAATGCTAAGGGAATTTCCCAGCATTGATGATGCTTGCTTACTGCTTATAAGTTAAAGTGTCAATATAGGGACTGGTTGCTACAAGAGAAATATAAGCTGGAAAAGGAAAATTTTAATCTGACTTCCAGACTGGCCCTGGCCCCATGCCAGGCCTGTCTTAACTGATCAGGCTCAAAGCTATCAGCCTATTGCTGAAAAATCAGCTGCCCGAGCGGCCCAGTCAGGGTAAAACTGAAGAACTAGTCAGTTTTCAGGGCTTGAAGAGGGTAAAAACCCAAATCCTATCTCAAGGATGGGAAGTTAACTCTAGTAAAATTCAATGGCCTGCACAAACTGTAAAGTTCCTTGGCATCCTATGGAATGCAGGGAAACAGTCCATTTTACCAAAGGCTAAGGCTAAAATACTAGAATTTGCAGCCCTACCACTGAAAAGGAGGTCCAAAATTGTATTGGCTTGTTTGGATTCTGGAGACATCATATTCCCCACTAGGGTAACATATTACAACCTCTGCATGCAGTCACTAGAAAACACTATGAATATCACTGGAGAGAGAAAGACAGCCTGGCTTTTCAACAAGCCAAACAAGCTGAACAACTGGCCCTGGATCTATGGCCCTTACAGGATGGGTCAACAGAACTGCAAGTAACTGTCCTAGATCAACATGCTAATTGGAGCCTTAGGTAGAAACAAGATGGGGAAGAAAATACCTTTGGGGTTTTAGACCCACAAGCTGCCAGAGGCTGGCAAAGCTTATAATCTCTTTGAGAAGCAGCTGTTGGCCTGCTACTGGGCTGTACAGGAAAGAGAACACCTTTGTTTTAATCATGATGTTTTTATGAGGCCCCAAATTCCTATTATGACTTGGGTCGTGAGCTCCCTCAAAACCCATTGGATAGGGTACACTCAAGAATGTAGTATCATAAAATGGAAATGGTACATACAAGACCAGGCTAAGCCAGAACTAAAAGGGGTATCATTTTTACATGAAGATGTGCAAAACTTCCCAACTCAGGAAACCACAAGGGAAGTCCTGCAGATAGGGAAGGAAACCTCCCCTGCCCAATGGGGCAAATCCTTTAAAGAACTAAGCCCAGAGGATCAGAAACACGCTTGGTTACTGATCGTTCCACCAAATACATTGATGGGACCCAATGCTGGGAGGCCATGGCTTATAATCCTGTTAAAAACACAAGCATTTCTGATGAAGGGAGGGGTGTGAGCAGCCAGCTGGCTGAACTAGAAGCCATCCTCTGAACTATTCAGGAGGAGGCCAGAGCGATTTGTTGCTTGTATACCAACTGTTGGTCAGCAGAAAATAGTCTTACTACCTAGTTGCCCGAATGGCAATGAAACAAATGGTGAATTACGAATAAAGAGGTTTGGAGAAAACAATACTAGGAAGATACCTGAATCCTGAGGCACATTACTATTATTGCTGTTTTCCATATTGATTCTCATGCATCTCTGCATTCTCTTGACAGACTAATCAGCAGGCAGATCAACAGGCCAAAATTTCCAGCATAAATGCAAACTTGAATGTGGGTGAATAGATTACAGCAATTTCAAGCCTGGCAATGGGACACATTACAATGTATGGTGGTATAATTGATAATGATTACCGGGAAGAGTTAAAGTTCACTTTACACAATACCACTCCACATTCTTTTGTTACAAGACTACAGATTCGGATTGCTCAATTGTCAGTGGTACCTGGTACCTTGTTAACAATTAACCCCTGAGGAAATCTCTGCCCCAACAGAGGCTACCTACAGAACTGGGAAATTAAGATCCACTGGTATAGGTAGCTTAAATCCTGGAGCGAAAATATGGATACAGCCTCCATCAGATTCTGCCCCTAAGGTGGGTGAACTTGTAGCTATGGGAGCAGAAAATAAAAGGGTAGTACAATTTCCTAAAAATGAAAAACAATATCATGTTCCCCTTCAGTTTTGTTGTTACAGAGAATAACCTGTCTAGTAGTAATCAGTACCTGGGTCATCGTGTCTGAGGTGGAGAATGAGTTCATCAACTGGGCAGCCACCACTGCAACAGAAGCCAACCACAGTCAATGCTGGCTGTGCATCAAATTGCCAGAGGCTGCAGGAAATGGACTACCTTGGAGAGTTGTCCTTGCCAATATTTCTGAATGGCTCTGTCACTACCAATGGGGCCAAAACAACAATACTTGCAATCCAACCTGGACTTCCTTTGCTACTTTAATTACATTTAAATACACTATAATTGTGGTATAACCATTACTGTCTCCTGGGTGGCCCTCTGGGTATGAAGACCCTATGGGTGGCCGTACCTGCCCCCTTATTGGATGGGGAGATTCACTTGGGGGTGCCATTAATTCCATTCACCATCCAGGCTAATATTCCCCTCCCCAGTAATCTAGATGCTTACAAAGATAGCTGGTTATGAACGTGACAGACTCCATGGTGGTGGAAACCTATCACGGTATTCTCCCTTGCCCCTGGTACAATCCTGCTTCAGCAACAAATTAAAATACTAAGTCTACATGTAGAAAAAGCTCCTAAGATAGTAGCACTGGACTTCTGTTGTTACCAGAAGAACTTGTTCAGCTATGCACTGTTGTGTTGCAAAATCAAATGGCATTAGGTATGTTTACCACAGCCCAAGGAGGGCTTTGAACTTTGCTGCATACTGAATGTTGTGTGTATATCCCTGACAGTTCTCACAATATTACTCTCCTTGCCCAAGACATGCAAGGACAAGTAAAACAGAATCTACCTGTCAGGACCCCATCATGGACTGGCTGTCAAACTGGCATTGGCGTTGGCCGTGGTAGGTGTGGTTTCTATTAATTGTGCTTTTAATTCTCCTCTGCTTTATCTGTAATCTATACCAGTTGTGCCTTCCCCCATATCTGTAAAAATATTTTCCTATGATTCAGTGTCAAATTGAGGCTGAATGAGGAGGAAAAGTTAAATATTAAATTTGAACTAAATGAACATGGACAGAAACAATGGTCACTAAGTCCTGGAACGGGTTGTGTGAACCCCTTGTGGAATTCATCCAGCACTGTTTCTGAGAAATAGTTATTGAAAAACAACAGAAAATCGCAAAAACAAGTTGGCCTTTTCGTTTTCCTTGAGTCCAGTCAAGAAGGGCCCTTGTGAGTGGGCCTCATGCCGAACAAATCGTTACAAAAAAAGCTATGGTCCCAGACTGTGCTGAAGCTTAATGAGACCCCTCCTTGTCTGTGCAGGGGTGGGTGGCTGACTCTGGAGCGCAGGCTGATGCTTTCCTAAAGGCAAAGCTCAGGGAACAGAGGAGAGTCACATCAAATAGTTGATGAGTCAAGAGATATGTCACAGGGACTCCTGTATGCAGGGTCCAGACAGGAAATCCACATCGTTTTGGTGCTGAGCCCAGCAATATGTTACAATGTCTTCTGAGGGAAGAACCAAGGCAAAAAATCAATGTCACTTTGGTGTTAAGCCCAGTGATACATCACAATTTCCACTGCAGGAAGAACCTAGGCAGAAGAGAATAGTTACATCAGCTAGATGGTGCCCCCATTGATATGTCACAATCTCCACTTGAACAGGAATCAGTCAGCAGAAGCAAGTCACATCACCTGAGTGATGGGTACAGAGATAAGTCACAATGTCCCCTGTAGGCAGAGCACAGAAAGGAGAGCTGCATAACCTCGGTGTTGGACCCAGCAATATAGCTTATTTTGTAGACCCCTGGCAGGAAAATTACAAAACATGGGTGCAGCA
This sequence comes from Pan paniscus, assembly GCF_029289425.2. Taxonomy (NCBI): domain Eukaryota; kingdom Metazoa; phylum Chordata; class Mammalia; order Primates; family Hominidae; genus Pan; species Pan paniscus. The sequence goes on from NC_073271.2 coordinate 2,472,144, forward strand.
CCAAGTATATGTTATAATGTCCCCTGTGAGCAGCACCAAGGCAGGACAGGAGACTCGCATCACTTGGTTGCTAGTACAAGTGATCTGCTACAATCTTCTTCGTAGGCAGGGTGCACACACTTTTTCTAGGTGGTGAATGCAGAGAGATGTCACAAGACCCCCTGTGAACAGGGTTCAGGCAGTAGCCATCAATTCCCTAGGTATTATGCCCAGCAATATGTTACAATATACAAAATATGCAGGGCCCAGGCAAAAGAGGAGAGTCACATCATGTGGGTGCTTGTCCCAGTGATTTGTCACAATCTCTCTTTTTGACAGGACCCAGGCAGAAGAGGAGGGTCATAGGTGCTGGGTTCAATAATGTCACAATTTTATCATGGGCTGGGCTACGCAGAAGAGTCAAGTCACTCACGAGCTGGGCCGAGATATATTTCACAGTTACACCTCCAGGAAAGTCCAGGGTTGAGACTGACAATCCTGCACATGTCCCATATCTAGGTGTGAGAGCAAACACATTCTGTTTGTTGGGTCTAAGTGTACAAGTCACAATCTCAATGGTGCACTGGATCTGTGCATGGCAGCTTCAGTCTTTCCCGAGGACCATGGCCCCTTAATGGAGTCACAGCCTCACGTGTTTGCTGAATGTTGGTTTTAGAGTCACTGACTCAAACATGGATCGCATCTACTTATGAGAGTCAATTGTTCATCTCTCAACTGCTTCCAGGTGTGAGATTTGGAACCTCAACAGTGGGCTGTGTTCATGTGAAAAGATGACAATTTTTACTCTTGGCTCAGAGTAGATATGAGTGTCACAACCTACTTTTGTTCTGGGCCCTGTCAGGACACTCTCTTCACCACATGAAGTCTTTATAAAGTATGCATGAATGTAAAAATCCTCTCTGAAACCTTAAGCAGGCACCTCCTTAAGCGGAACCCTCCTTGTACCTTTAGCTTTAAGCCCAGGTATGACAGTCAACATCTTTCTAATTGGCAGGGTCCAAATAAGGTTTCTTAACTGCCTGTGAGCTGTGTTTAAAAATGAGTCACCATCCCACCTGTGGCTGGATGTTCACATATGAAAGTCACAATCCCAATTGTGGACTGTGTCTGCATGTGTAATTCAGGACCTCAAGAGTGGGCTCTCTCCACGTGTGATAGAGACCATCCTGAATATTGGTGGGGTGTGCATCTGAGAAGCATAATCTCACCAGTGTGGTGAGCCCTGTGGTGACAATTTGTCTACCATAGTTTACACAATATGCATGACAGTGGTACTCCTCCGTGTGACATATCACTGGGTCTTGCACACAGGTAATCTGAGTCTCCTCTCCTGCCTTGGAATGCTCACAGGAGGCATTGGGACATACCACTGAACCTGATATTCAGGTTATGTGACTGTCTTTCCTGTGCTCTGTCCATGGGCTTTTGTGACATATTTCTGGGTCCAAAACACAGGTGACATAACTCTCCTGTCTGAACTCTGCCTAGAGAGGGCATGGTGGCATATCTCTGCACCAGCCACTAGATGATGTGACTCTATCTTCTGCCTAGTGTCTGCCTACAGGGTGAATTGTGACTTATCACCCGGTGCAGCATTTAGCTAATGTGACTCTTCCCTTTTTTCAGGTTCTGCCCTCGGGGTAGATTGTGACATATCGATTTGTAAAACACCAAAATGATTTTACTCTTTTGTCTTGGCTCTGCCATCAGAAGGCTTTGGGATATATTGCTGAACAAGCACCAAGGTAATGTGATTGTCCTACCTGAACCCTGCCCACAGGGAGCATTGTGACATATCTCTGAGCCCATGAACTATTTGATATGGCTCTATTCTCTTACCTGGGCTTTGCCCATGAGAAAGATTGTGAAGTATTTCTTGATCCAGTGCTTAGGTAATGTGATTCTCCTCTCCAGCCTGAGACATACCCACAGAAGTAAGAGTGACATCTCTGGGCCTAGCCCACAGGTGATGTGAATCTTATCCCTTGTTTCTGCCCAGGGGAGTCATTGTGATGTATCTCTGAGACCATTATTAGAATGATGTGACTGTTCTGTTCTTACTGCGACCTGTCCACAGTGGGGATGATGATGTATCACTTAGGCCAGCACATATGTGGTGAGACTCTCTTCTCATGCCTGTGCCCTGCCCTCTGGGCTAATTGTGATATATAACTGGGCCCCTCCCATAGGTTATGCAACATATCCCTGTGATAACACTCTGTACCATTTAAGAGCTTTATATAATATGAGAGAGTTGTATTCCTCTAAGACCTTCATACAAAAGGAAGACTTAAGACCTACCAGTTTTCCAAAGCCTCCCTATGAAAAACAGCATTTCTCTTAGTGGCAGATTTGAGGTATGAGAGTCATTATTACACCTGTGAGCTGGCCAAGATATATGTTTCAATCTGTCCTGTGGGTAGGGAGTGAGCAGGAGAGTCACGTCACCAGGATGCTTGGCCTGAGATCTGTCAATATCTTCCCTGATGGCAGGGAACAGGTAGGAGGGTCACATACCTAAGGCTGGGCCAGGGATATGTAACAATGTTTTCTGAGGTCAGAGGCTAGGAGGGGAGTCCCATCACTTGTGTGCTCACAGGGGATATGTTACAATCCCCTCCTGAAATCAGAGTACAAGCAGCAGAGTCAAATCACCTGAATATTGAGCTCAGTGATATGTCACCACACTCCCTGAGGGCAAGGCCATAGCAGGAGAGAAACATCACCTGATTACTGATTACTGGGCCCAGTGATATGTCAGAATCTTTCCTGTGGGCAAGGTGCAGGCAGAAAGGAGAGTCACATCATCTGGTGTTGGAAGCAGAAATATGCTACAAGGCTCAATGTGGACAGAGTTCAGGCAGGAGCCTCTAATCTCCTAGGTGTTAAGTTCAGTGATACGTTACAATGCTCCCTGTGGGCAGCACGAAGGCAAGAGAATAGAGCCACATCACCTATGTTCTAGGTCTAATGATATGTCCCAATTTTATTTGTGAGCTGGGCTTAAACAGAAGAGTCTAATCACTCAGGTGCTGGACAAATGTGTATGCTTGTCACAATGACACCTGCAGGAAAGTCCAGATATGGGATGAATCCCGCACATATTCTGGTTTTACGCATGAGAGTGAACACCTTCTGTATGTTTGATCTAAGTACACAAGTCACTATCTCAATAGTGGACTAAATTTGTGCATGGCAGCCCCATTTTCTCTTGCGTACTTTGTCCCCTAATTGAAATCACAGCTTCCTAGGTGTGCTGACTCATGATCTGAGAGTCATCAACACATCTGTGACTCTCAAATACGAGAGTCAATTTTTCAACTTTTCAATCTGCCTTTGGGTATGGGATTCAGAGCCTCAAAAGTGAACTATGATCATGTGAAAGAACGACAATTTTTAATGTTGGCTGGGTGTGCATCCCAATGTCATTATATTACTGTGTGCTGAGCCCTATTAGGACTTTCTGTGTTGCACCTGAGGGCTTTATGTGGTATGCATGACAGTCTCAATTCTTTCAGAGATTTTCATGCTGGTATGGACCCATGATCAAACCTGTGGCCCTAAGCCTATATATGAGTCAACATCTTTACAATTGGCGGGGTCCAGATAAGAGAATCATCACCTTTCTATGTGCTGGGTTTATAACGAAGTTCCCATTCCAACTGTGGCCAGATCTTTACATATGAGATTCGCAATTCCAACTGTAAACTGCATTCATGTGTGAAATTCAGGACCTCACCAGTGGGTTCTGTTTATATGTGAGGGTGAAAATCATAATGGTCAGGAGGGTGCAGGGGGCGCATACGAGTAATAAATTTCACCTGTGTGCTGGGCCCTGTGATAAGACTCTCTACCACCCGAGGACTTTCTGTAATATGTGAGAGAGTGGATGATTTTAGCGAGGAGACCCAGGGCTTTTTTTCATTTCCCTAAGTGTAGCTAGGAGAAGCAGTATCTCTTCTATTGGCTGGCTTGACATATGAATGTCATCATTGCACCTGTGTGTTGTGTTCCAAGATATATATCACAATTACACCTGCATATAGGAAGAGAGCAGGAGAGTAAAATCAGTTGGACGCTGGGCCAGTGATATATGGCTTCCCTGAGGACAGGGACCAGGCAACAGTCACGTTACCTGAATGTTCAGGCATCGGTATGTTGCAATCCACTCCTCACATTAGGAACCAGGCAGCAGAGACACATCACCTGCATGCTGGATCTAGCAATATGTCACAATCCTCTCTGTGGTCAGGATGCAGGCAGAAGTGTCAAATCTTCTTGGTGATGAATGCAGAAATATGTCACAAGCTTCACTGCGCGTAAGGTAGAGGAATAAACCTTTTATTCCCTAAGTGTTGGGCCCAGGGATATGCCACAATACCCAAAATATGCAAACCCAGGCAAAAGAGAACAGTCACATTACCTTGGTGGTAGGGTCAGTGATATGTCACAATCCCCTCTTTTGGAAGGGCCCAGGTAGGAGTGGAGAGTCACATCGCCTAGGCAATGAATAGAAGAGTATGTCATAATACCCCTGTTGGCAAGACCTATGCAGAAGAGTCACATCACCTATGTGTTCAACCCAGATATATGTTACTGTACACCATGTATGCAGGGCCCAGGCAAGAGAAAAGGCCACATCACCTCCGTTCTGGGCCCAGCAATATATCACAATACCCCCTAAGAGGAGGTAACAGACAGGAGAGTCACATCACCTAGGTCTGAGGAGCAGAGCTATATGGTAGTGCCCTGTGTGTGTGGGCCCAAAAATAGAGGAGAGTTACATCATCTGAAGACTGTACCCAGCTATAAGTCTCAATCACCCCTGTGGGCAGCACCCAAGCGTGAGAAGAGAGTACCATCATGTAGGTGCTGTGCCAGGCTGTATTTCACAATCTCCACTATGGATAGGTTTCAGGGGGAAGAGGAGCATCACATTATCTAGTTGATGAGTCTAGAGATATGTCAAAATGACCCCTCTGGAGACACCAGAATGCAGAATCACATGACCTGTGTGCTGGGTCTAGGAATAACCCATTCTCCCTTCTGTAAACATGGCCACGCAGAAGATGAGGGTCACATATTTAAGGTGATAAACGCGGAAAGATTTCACAAGGCTCCCTGTAGGCAAGACCCAGGCAGGACTTTCCCTTCCCTCAGTTGTTGGGAGGAGAAATACATCACAATGTGGGGCTCAAGCAGAAAACAAAAGAAATATCACCTATTTTCTGGGCTCAGAATTATGTCAAAATCTCTCCTATGGGCAAAGCCTTTGTTAAAAAAGGAGAATCTTGTCAAATAGTTGATGGGCTCAGAGATATGTCCCAATGCCATATGTTACAAATTGCTGTAGGCAGGCTTCAGGCAGGAGACTCACCTTGTTGTTGGGCCCAATAATGTGTCACAGTGCTTTCTGCTTGCAGAGCAAAGTCAACAGAGTAATGTCACCGAGAAGTTGGACCCACCAATGTATCACAATCTCCTTCCAAACAAATCCTAAAAAACAAAAGAAGAGTAACATGAGCTAGGTGCTGGGCACAGTGATATGTCACAATCCTTTCTTTAAGCAGGGAATAGGCAGAAGAAGAAAATCATACCACATGGGTGATGGGCTCATAGATATTTCACAATGTCCCCTTAGGCAAAGCTCAGGAAGGAGAGGTAGATCATCTAGGTTTTGGATGCAACAATATGTCAAAATGGCCATTGTGGACTGGGCACCGGCAGAAGAGTCACATAACATGGATGTGGGACCCAGCAATACATCACAACACCCCCGTGAGTTGCACTAATGCAAGACAGAAAACATACATTACCTAGCTGCAAGGCCAAGTGATATGTCCCAATGTCCCCTGTGGACAGCACCAAGGCAGGAGATAAGAGTCACATCATCTAGGTGCTGGCTTCAGCGATATATCAGAATCCCATCTGTGAGCTGGACACAGGAAACAGAGCTAAAACACTCAGGAGCTGGGCAGAGATGTATGTCACAATTCCACCTGCAGAAAGCGACAGGGATGAGATGAACAACTCCACACATGTCCGGATTCCAGGTATGAGAATTTGTATGTTTGGCCTAGGTACACCAGTCCCAATCTCAACAGTGAACTGGATTTATAAATGATTCTTCTCTGGCTGAGAAGAACTTCTCCCCTTAGGAGAGTTACAGTCTCACAGATGTAATGAATTTTGGTTTGAGAGTCACACACCTACCTGTGGACAAGATCCATATATGAGAGTCAATTTTCTCTTTCTTTCTTTCTTTCTTTCTTCCTTCCTTCCTTCTTTCTTCTTTCTTTCTTCTTACTTTCTTTCTCTTTCTTTCTTCTTTCATTCTTTCTTTTCCTTTCTTTCTTTCTCTTTCTTTCTTTCTTTCTCTTTCTTTCTTTCTTTCTTTCTTTCTTTCTTTCTTTCTTTCTTTCTTTCTTTTTCTTCTTTTGGTCCCTTGAGACGGAGTTTCACTCTATCGCCAGGCTGGAGTGCAGTGGGGCGATCTCGGCTCTCTGCAACTTCTGCCTCCTGGGTTCAAGCAACTCTTTTGCCTCAGCTTCCCGAGTAGCTGGGATTGCAGGTACATGCCACCACGCTTAGCTAATTTTTGTATTTTTAGTAGAGATGGGGTGGCCAGGCACAGTGTCCCAAGCCTGTAATCCCAGCACTTTGGGAGGTCGAGGTGGGGGGATCACCTGAGGTCAGGAGTTTGAGACCAGCCTAATCAATATGGTGAAACCCCGTCTCCACTAAAAATACAAAAATTAGCTGGGTATGGTGGCATGAGCCTGTAGTCCCTGCTACTCGGGAAGCTGAGACAAGAGAATTGTTTGAACCCGGGAGGCGGATGTTGCAGTAAGCCTAGATGGTGCCACTGAACTCCAGTCTGGGTGACAGAGCAAGACTCTGTCTCAAAATAATAATAATAATAATAATCATCATCATCATCATAAATAGTAGAGAGACGTGGTTTCACCATGTTGGCCAGGATGGTCTTGATCTCTTGATCTTGTGATCTGTCCGCCTCGGCTTCCCAAAGTGCTGCGATTACAGGCGTGAGCCACTGAGCCTCGCCGGTTGTGCCCATTTTTGAGGTTGGTAACTTTTATTGTCACCAGAGTGTGCATGAGTGTTAGAATCTCACCTGTTTGCTGGGCCCTGTTAGGACACTATGTACCTCCTGTGGGCCTTGTAGAGTATGCATTAAACATAATCCACTCTGAGATCTTCATGCTGATATGAACCTATGATCACACCTGTGGCCATAAGTCCAGGTATGAGAGTCAACATCTCTCCAGCTGGCTGGATCCAGATAAGAGGATCTTTACTTGGCTGTAAACTGGGTTCAGAAATAAGTCACTATCCCAACTGTGACTGGATGTTCACATGTGATAGTTACAATTCCAGCTGTGGACTGCATTCAGGTATGAGATTTAGACCTCCCTAATCACCTCTGTTCCTGTGTAGGAATGAGAATTCTGATGATTGGTGGGTGTGCACACAGAGAACACAATCTCACCTGTGTTCTGGGCCCTGTGATGACACTGTACCATCTAAGTGCTTTACAGGATATGCAAGAGTGCTTACTTTCTCTGACCTTCATAGTAAGAGAAGACCCATAATTTTGCAAGTTTTGTTAAGCCTGGCTATGAGAGAAAGTATCTCTGCTATTGGTTGGTTTAAGGTATGAATGTCATCATCACACCTACATGCTAGGCCAAAATATATGTGACAATCTCACATTTGGGCAGTCAGAAGCAGGAGAGTCTCATCACCTGGGTCTGTGTCAGGGACATGTTGCAGTCTTCCCTGAGGACAGGGACAAGGCAAGAGAGTCACATCCCTAAGTGTTCTGCCAGGGATATGTTCTTGTTCCCTCCTGAAAGCACGACACATGCAGCAGAGTCACCCCACCTGGGTTCTGGGCCCAGTGATATGTCACAATTTTCCCTGTGAACTAAGCACAGGCAGGTGAAACACATCACCTGTTTGCTGGGCCCAGAAATATGCTACAATTTTTCTTGTGAGCATGGTTCAGGCAGAAATGGTGGGGGGATCATATTTTCTAGGTGATAAATGCAGAGCTATGTCACAAGGCCCCCAGTAGTCAGGGTCTTGGCAGAAGCTTCCTATTGTCTAGGTGATTGGCCCAGTGATACATCACAATAGCTAAATTATGTGGGGCCCAAGGCAAAGAGGAGAGTTGCATCACCTAAGTGATGAACAAAAAGATACTTCATAGTACCCATGGGGAAATGGCCCATGCAGGTGAGTCACATTACCTACGTGTTGGACCCAGTGATATGTCACAATACACAATATATGTAGGGCGCAGCCAAGAGCGGAGAGTCAAATAGCTCAGGTGCTGGGCCCGGTGATACATTGTAATCTCTCTTCGGTCAGAGCCCTACAGTAGAAGAAACTCAGTTCACCTCGGTGCTGAGGTCAGCCATATGTCACAATACCCCTGAGAAATGAGCCCAGACAAAGAGTCACTACATTTAGGTGAGAGGCTCACAGATATTTTGCAATGGCTTCTGTGGGTAGCACTCAGTAAAAAGACAGTCACATTACCTAGAGTCTGCCCTCAACGATTTGTAACAATCCCTGCTATGAACAGGTAGCAGTCAGGAGAAGTGAGTCCCATCACCTGGGTGGTCAGTGTAGAGATATGTCACAATGCCCCCTGTAGGCAAAGCCTAGACAAGAGTTACATCACCTGGGTGTTGGACCCAGCAATATGTCACAATGGCTCATGTGGGCAAAGCACAGGACAGAGTCACATAACAAAGTGCCAGGACCAGTGTTAGGTCAGGATACCCATTATGGGCAGTGCCAAGACAGGAGAATAGAAGCATATTAATTAGGTGCTGGATTCAGGGATATATCACAATCTCATCTGTGGGCTACACCCAGGCAAAAATGTCAAATCACTCAGGTGCTGGCTAGAGGTGTACGTCAAAATCACACCTGCAGGGAGGTCCATGGATGAGATTAACAATCCCACATAAGTTCCGGTTCTGGGTATGAGAGTGAACGCCTCCTGTATGTTGCATCTATGTGCATAAATCACAATCTCAATGGAGGAATGGGTTTTTTCCATGAGAGCCTTAATCCCTTTTGAAAACGGAGTTATCTTAGTGGACTCACAGCCTCACAAGCGTTTTGGATCTTGGTCAGGGAGTCACAAACCCACTTAAGGACAATATCCACTTTTAAGAGCCAATTTTCCAACTTTTGACTGCCTCTGGGTGTGAGTTTCAGAACCTCAATTATGGTCCATGTTCGTGTGGGAGAATGACAATTTTGACAGATGGCTGGGCTCAGGCAGGAGTCTTTCATCCTGCAGGTTTTGAGACAAAGGATATGATACAACACCTAAAATATGCTGAGTGCAGACAAAAGGGGAGACTCATATTAGCTGGTTGCTAGGTCCAGTTATATGTCACCACCTCCCTTTTTGGCAGGGCTAAGGAAAAAGAGGAGAGTAAGAGCTAAAGAAATGTCATACTGTCCCTGTGGGTAGGGTCTATGCATAAGAGTTGCATCACCTAGTCATTGAACCCAGCCATATATTACAATACATAATGTATACAAGGCCCAGGCAAGAAAGGAGAGAATATCACATAGGTACTGTGTCCAGCAATATGTCACCATACCCCCCAGAGGGGAGGCTCCAGGCAACAGGGTAACATTACCTAAGCGAAGTGCCCACAGAGATGTTTCAATGCCCCGGTGGGTAGGAATTTGAAAAAGGAGAAGTTACAGAACCTAGGGGCTAGGCCTAGGTACGTGTCACATTCATCTCCAAGACGGAGCCCAGACGTGAGAGAAATGTCACATGATGTAGGGCATGTAATATGTCACAATCCTTATGTGAGCAGGCCCTAGGAAGAAGTAGAGAGTCACATAGTCTAGATGATGGGCCCAGAGGCATTTGACAATGACTCCTGTATGTAGGAACCAGGCAGAAGAATCACATCACCCGTGTGCTGTGCCCAGTTATAAGTCACACTTCCTTCTGTGGGCATGACCCAGGCAGGGAGAATTCACATCATCCCAGTGCTAGACCCAGGGATATGTCACAATCTCTCTTATGGGCAATGCTCAGGTAAGAGAGGAGAGTCATATCAAATAGGTGATGCACCCAGAGGTATGTCACGATGCCTTCTGTGAACTCGATCCAGGCAGAAGATTCACATCAACATCAACTTGGTGCTAAGCCCAGCAACGTGTCACAATCCCTTCTGTGTAAAGGGACCAGGCAGGAGAAGAGAATCACATCACCTGGCTGATGAGCACAGAGATATATCACAATGCCCCTGTAAGGCAGGGCTCAGGCAGGGGGGTTACATCGCCTGAGTAGTGGACCCAGCAATATAACACAGTGTCCCATATGGGCAGTGCACAAGCCGGAGAGTCACATAACCTGGATGTGAGGCCAAGCTATATATAACAACGCTTCCTGAGGGCAGCGCCAAGGCAGAAGAGGAGACTCACATCACCTGGGTGTAAGGTCCAGCGATATGTCAAAATACTCACTGTGGGCAGTGCCAAGGAAGGAGAATAGAGTTACACCCTCAATGTGCTGGATCCAGCAATATGTTAATATCCCATCTGTGGGCTGGGTCCATGCAAGATCATCAAGTCACTCAGGTGCTAGGCACCGGAAATTTCACAATGGAAGCTGCAGAATGGTCCAGGAATTAGATTAACAATCCCACAGCTGTCTCAGTTGTAGGCATGACATTCAACACCTCCTGTATGTTGGGTCTAAGCCCACGAATAATCATCTCAACACCAGACTGGATTTGCGCATGAGAGCCTCAATTCCTCTGCAGACTGACCTGTGTTCCTGTGAGAGGATGACAATAGTTACTGTTGGCTGGGTGTGCATATGAGTGTCACAATCTCACCTGTGTGCTCGGCCCAGTTAGCACTCTCTGTGTACTACCCAATGGCCCCATACAGCATGCATGAGAGTTGTAATCAACTTTGAGACCTTCCTAACCGTAGGGACCCATGATCGTACTTGTAGCATTAAGCCCAAGGATGAGAGTCAACATCATTACAATTAACTAGGTCAGGATAGGAGACTCATCCCTTGCCTATAAGCTGGGTTTAGAAACGAGCCACCATTTCAACTCTGGTTGAATGTTTATATATGAACACGGGCCTAGCACCAATGTGATGTGAGTCTTTGGCCTAGACACTTCAAGCAGGAGGCAATGTGACATATCTCATGGTCTATCAACTATTTGATGTGACCTTCCTTTTTTACCTGAGCTTTCCCCATAAAAGAGATGTGACATATGTCTAGACCAAGCACCTGGGTGATGTGGCTCTTCTTTATTGACTGAGCCCTGTGTATTTTGGGTATTCTGACATATCCCTGTACCTAACTTCTGGAAGATAAGAAGATCCAGCATGAGCCCTACCTAAAAAGTTTCTTGTGACAAATTTCTACATGAATCACCTTGGAGATTTGACTGTCCTCTCTTACCCGAGTTTTGCCCATAAGAGAGATTGTTACTTACCTCTGCAGCAAGCACCTAAATGCTGTGGCTCTTCTTTCTTGCCTGGGTCATGCCCACAGATGAAAGCGTGGCTTATCGCTGTGTCCAGCACACTGGTTATGTGATTATGCTGCCTGATCTCTGCTCACAGGAGCCATTGTGACAAATCCCTGGGCCCAGAAACTATTCAATATGACTCTCCTCAATGACCTTAACTTTGTGCATGGGATAAAGTGTGACATATCTCTGGATGCAGCACCTAGGTGATGAGACTCTCCTTTTCTACATGGGCTATGCTTACAAGAAGGAGGCTGACTTATTGCTGTGTTGACAACTGATGTGATACCTCTGTTCTTGCCTTCTTAGATTTTAAGAATTTACACAAGAGACACAAAGAAAAAAAGTACAGCATAATTTATTGGAAAAGAAAATATTTGAAAGTTAATTGCAGAATACAGTACACCCTGAGAGAGATATTCCAGGGCGGACTGCTCATAAGAGTGAGACAGCGTGGATTGTCGCTGGAGAAACCCCTTTATGGCAGTTTTACATTATTGTTAATAAGGAGGAGGGAAGAGGAGTTGCTAGTAAGCATGTTCTGAGTGGTATTCTGGGTGCACATCCGCAGTAGCTGTACATGCTTGTTCATATGTTGCATGTCTCTTTAGCATCTTAGATCTCCACCCAGGAGTGTATTTCTGTTTGTTTGTTTGTTTGAGACAGAGTCTCGCCGTGTTGCCCAAGCTGGGGTGCAGTGGTGTGATCTCTGCTCACGGCAACCTCTGCCTCCTGAGTTCAAGCCATGCTCGTGCCTCAGCCACCTGAGTATCTGGGATTACAGGCATGCACCATCATACCCTGCTAATTTTTGTATTTTTAATTTAGACGGGGTTTCACTATGTTGGCCAGTCTAGTCTCGAGCTTCTAGTTTGAAGTGATCCATCTTCCTCAGCCTCCCAAAGTGCTGAGAGTAGAGGTATGAGCCACCGTGCCTGGCTAGGGGGTGCATTTTTTGCTATTAAAATAAGCAAAATTTAAGTTTGAGGGCAGGTAAAATCAAAATACACATGCTCTCTAGAACAGAAAGTCCTTAATGAGGATAGCTTTGCTCGAATAAGCCCAATTACAATGCGAATGCTAAGGCTTATTGTTTTGGCTGTACAGTCACCACGGTTTCTGTATCCCAAGATCATGGTCATTTTCGGGACTATCTAGTCTGCCTCAATTTCCCCCTAAGAGATTTTAGAGCAATAACCATATTGGAGGTTGAGGGATTAGACCACTTTTTCTGGAGCTGATTCCTGCTGAGTGGGTGTTACTTCTGTCTAGCCTGGGCCTTAAAGTTTCTTCTTGTGTGATCTAACCGGGTGTAAATTACATCATTCATGGAGCCAGTGGGCAAGATGCTGGCAGCCAAAGATTGAAAGCCTTGCAAACCATCATGCAAACATGGAGCTGCCACAAGCAAGACACCAAGAAATCAGTTAACATTTTAAACAAAATTGGAAGAAAAGTAAAAGCTGAAAGTATGATAATGACTGGTACTATTAAAGAGAGCAAGGCAGGCAATGGACATTCCTTTCATGTTCCCATGGAAGTTCCCAGAGATTCAATTTTGTCTGCCTGGGTGATGATATTAGTAATATTTTCTTGGACTAAACCAGATTGATTGATCTCAAAAAACAACATTCTTCTTTTAGATATAAACATGTTCCTCTTTGCCTGGCTGGGAGAAGATCCCAGGCTCTTTGGTTTTGTCGGACTACAGTGGTCATGGAGTCCAGACGTTGTTGAAGTCTATTGAGGCCCTCTGCTGCTTGTTGGGGACACACTGAGATTTTCTGAGATAGTTTATACTGGATTCCCAAGGATCCATCTTATGGTGACATCTGTGCTGCAAAAGTATTCTGCATTAATATGGTGAAAGCAGCAAAAGTTTTAAGTCTTTTCTCTTTTTTGCCAATAAGAAAAAGTTTTGTGCAGCTAAGTTGGCAGCAGTCATTCGGCCCATTTATGGATAGTGAAGTTGAATGGTGGTCAAAGTTAGAGCCTGGAAGGCTTCAGTTAACACACTGAAGTTCTCTGAGAGCCATCAGAGCTGTTGCTTACATTGGATGAGATCATTTATTGAGAAGAGAACAAGCACTCTGATGATCCTATCTCCGTTTGAGACTTTCTGTAAGGGGATCAAATTCTCTGGCCCTGCATGGTGTGAAGCTCCACTGTGAGTAACTACAGATGGGCTGGTCTCTATTGTACCTGGCAAAGGCCGATAGAAAGGAGCATAAGGAGGAGATGAAACAAGCTTAGATTCTACAGAAGACTCTGATAGTGTGGGGATGCTGGGGATTCTAAAGGAGGTGTAGGCCTCTGAGGGCCCCTATCTGGAGCTGGTTTTGGGCTGTGGGGTCTGGAGTCCCTTCCTCTTAACAACAGATGATCTTCTAATGCTTCTGAGGGGCTTTGTGGCTTACTAGGCTTTAGCCCACAGGTGCTGCATGGAACAGGGTTTTGTTGTCAGGCCACAAAGGCTTGCACATAGGATACTTCAGATCATTTTCCCTGATATCTACAGAAAAGATCTAGCTGTAGGAGGGTTGTAAAGTTCACAGTCTCATTGTCCAGCCATGTTTTGTGGGCTAATCTGTATGCAGGCTAAATAGTGTTACGTAAGAAGATAATTTTTATTTTTTGCTTCATCTAGCCAAAAGCTGTTTCAATTTTTAAATATACAAACCAGGTGTGTTTCAGTGTCAGTAGAGGAAGTGACTCCCATGGTGCCGAGAGAATCCTGCAACGACAGAACGTGTACTAAAGTCCAGGAGGCGATGGGCATCCCCATGGGCCAAGTGGAACCACCAAGGTGTCCAGTTCGTCCCCTCAAAACCCCATTAACTGAAGCTCTAGGAGGTCATAGGCATTTGCCATACACCGTCCTATCTCTCACCAGCGCTGGACATCTCCAGCCCTGCAGAGATGACCCCCACTGCTGGCTGGGGAGCAGATGTCTGGCTGACAAGCCTTTCCCTAACTCACTGGTTTGCCATTTATGATGCCCAATTATAACACCTACAATGCTCAGATTCAAACCTTACGACTGGGCATCTACATGACTGTGTATCTTTTGATAAGCAAAGAAAGCCTGTTGAAGAACAATTTCAAGGAGCTGGGAAATGCATAAATCCTGAAGGGACACGGTTTCCCCAGAACTTTAGTGAAACAGCGCTGGAAAAACCAGCGATAGTTACCCAGGTAATCTGGAAGTGCCATAGTATTCACTGGAAATAAAGGGAACATGAAATTAATGAAGCAGACAGACATCTCTCCAGGCCATGGCATCAGAAATGCTGATGGCTGATATAATACCTTGGTTCTTATTTTCTTAGTTTAAAAGAATTTAAACAAGAAACACGCAGCAAAAGAAGTACAGCATAGAGTAATTTATTGCACACCAAAAAAGAAAAGAATACTTTGAAAATTAAGTGCAGAATAGACGGTACATTCTGAGAAAGAGATTCCAGGGCAGCCTGCTCATAAGAGTGAGACAGTATTAATTGTTACTGAAGAAACCCTGCTTCTGGAAGTTTTACATGATCATTCATAAGAAGGTGGAAAGAAGTGTTACAGTAAGCATGTTTTGAGTGGTCTTCTGGGTGCACATGTGCAGTAGCTGTACATTTGTGCATACATTGCATGTCTCATTAGCATCTTAAGTCTCCACCCAGAAATGTGTTTTTACTATTAAAATGAGCAAAAGTTCAGTTTGAGGATAGATAAAATCAAAATGCACATGCTGTCTAGAAGTAAAAGTCCCTACTGAAGACAGTGGGTTTCAAATGACCCCAAGTGCTCCACATCTTAAATGTCGCTCCCACAAAGCTGGAACACTATCTGTTCCTGAGGGATCAGGTCCCATTTGTGTTTCTGAGACACTGGCAAGTCAGGCGTGACTTGAGATGAAACCGATGATTTCAAGTGTAAAATGCCTAAATAATCAGCAGCTTCAGGTTGCATTTTGGAGCTTGTCCGCTAAATGGGTTGATGAAAACGGCTCACAAGACTCACTCCTCGGAAATGGGGTTTTCTCCTTTGCTCTTAGCAGATTTTGTGCCACCCAATAATTAACCTTCCTGATGCCTTGATTTTCACATTCGTGAAAAAGGCGCCATTGAGACTGACATTTCCAGGAAGGCACAGACCTTGTCACCCCCTGCAGAGTTCTGAAGCTGTTCATAAGCAGGCCACGTGGAAGATTTCTCTCAAAAGCTGTTGAGCATGAGCTCTGGCTAGAGAAAAAAGAGGGCTGCGGCACAGTGGACAGTGTCTCAGACATCACGACAGTTTCCACAGAAGTTTAGGAAAGAATGCGGCTCCCTGGGCTGCAGAAGGCGCAATGCTCTGGAAAGAACCCTGGGTATAGCTGAAAGAGGAACCTGAGAAGGATAGGGCCAATCGGTTGAGGACAACCCGCCCGATTTGGGCAAAGGTAAGGTGCCTACGTAGGGTAATACCCTCCTCAATGCTCAGCGCAGACCTGTCCTCCAGGTCCACCTCTGTACTCATTCTCCTTGGAAAAGAGTCGGCATAGCATGAGAACTCAGCAGTGCTTTGGACACCGGGAAGTCCACACCGCTCTGCCCCTCCCTCCAGGGCTACGTACCCCTGTTCCTGGTACATGCTGGGATTATATTTCTGAAGTCTACCGACAAACAGGCTGAGAGCAGTTAACAGACTACAGCTCCCAGCATATTAGGTGGGGCGTGTACCACTCTGCCCCTTCTTCCAGAACTGTGCCTTGCCCCTGAGACTGGCGCATGCTGGGATTGTAGTCCTGTAGCCCTTTGACCAAAGGGTTGGGAGTGTTTATGAGAATACATCTCCCAGCAAGCCGAAGGAGACGCACACCGCTCCGCCTCTTTCTCCACTGACGGGCCGTGTCCCTGACCCCAGTGCATACTGGGATGGTAGTCCTGCAGTCCTGTGATGAAAGTGCTGGAAGTCTTTATGAAACTACATCTCCTAGCAAGCAGAAGGAGGTGTCCATAGCCTAGCTTTTTCCTCCAGTAATGTGCACTGTCCCTGAGCCGGGTGCATGCTGGGATTGTAGTCCTGCAGGCCAGTGATGAAAATTCTGGGAGTGTTTATGAGACTGAATCTCCCACCAAGCCCAGAGAGGCGCGCACAACACTGCCTCTTCCTCCAGTGACGCGCACTTTCCCTGAGCCCCGTCCATGCTAAGATAGTAGCGCTGCAGTCCTGTGACCAAAGGGCTGGGAGTGTTTATGAGACTGCATCTCCCAGCAAGACCAGCGAGGTGTGCAGAGCCTCGCCCCTTCCTCCACTGATTAGCGCACGCTCCCTGAGCCCGATGCATGCTGGGATTGTAGTGCTGCAGCCCAGTGACCAAAGGGCTGGGAGTGTTTATGAGAATACATCTCCGAAAAAGCATAGTGAGAACAGCACATGTCCACCTGTTCTTACAGTGACGCGCGCTGTCCCTGAGCAGGGTGCATGCTGGGATTGTAGTCCTGAAGCCCTGTGACCAAAGGGCTGGCAGAAATAATGAGACAACATCTCCCAGAAAGCCCAGCAAGGCGCTCACACCCCTTTCTCTTCCTCCAGTGACGCGGACTGACCCGGCGCCCCGTGCATGCCGGAATTGTAGTCCTACAGCGATGTGATGAAAGGGCTGGGAGAGTTTATGAGACTACCTGTCCCAGCAAGCCCAGCGCGGGGCGCACAGACCTGCTTCTTCCTCCAGTGACTAGTGCACTCTCCCTGAGTCAGAGGTATTCTGAAATTGAAGTGCTGCAGCCCTGTGACTAAAGGACTGAGGTTGTTGTGAGACTACATCTCTCAGCAAGCCCAGCGAGGCACGCACAACTCCAAGTCTTCCTCCAGTGAAACACACTGTCCCTGAACCCTCTGCATGCTGGGATTGTAGTCCTGCAGCCCTGTGACGAAAAGGCCAAGAGTGTTTATGAGACTACATTTCCCAGAAGACCCAGGGAGAGGCACAAAGCCCCGCATCTTTCCCCGTGACGCGCACAGTTTTTGATCCTGATGCATCCTGGGATTGTAGTCCTGCAGCCCTGTGACAGAAGGTCTGAGAATCTTTACGAAACAACATCTCTCAGCAAACGCAGCGAGGTGCGCACAACCTTCCCCTTGTTTTCCAGTGACGCGGGCTGTTCGTGAGCCCCATGCATGCTGGGATTGTAGTCTTATAGCACTGTGACCAAAGGGCAGGGAAAGGCCATGAGACTACATCTCCCAGGAAGCCCAGCAAGGCGCGCACTGCCCTGCCTCTTTCTCCTTACGCTAGCGCACTGTCACTGAGCTGGGTGCATGCTAGCATTGTAGTCCTGCAGCCCTATGACCAAATGGATGGGAGTGTTTATGAGAATACATCTCCCAGTACGCCCAGGAGTTGCACACAGATCTGCCTCTTCCTACCGTAACTAGCGCACTGTCCCTGAGCTGGGTGCATGTTGGGATTGCAGTCCTGGATCTCTGTGAGCAAAGGGCTGGGAGCGTTAATGAGACTACATCTCCCAAAAAAGCACAGCGAGAAGCGCAAAGCCCTCCCTCTTCCTCCAGTGATGCGCACTGTCCCTGAGCCCAGTGCATGCTAGGGCTGGAAGTGTAGTCCTTCAGCCCTGTGTTTAAAGGGCTGGGAGGGTTTATGAGAATACAACTCCTAGCAAGCCTGGCGAGTAGCACACAACGCCGCCTCTTCCTTCAGCGACGCACAATTTCCCTGAGCCCGCTGCTGGCTGGGATTGTAGTCTTCTGCCTCTTCCTCCAGTGACAGGCACTGTCTCTTAGCCAGGTGCATGCTGGGATTGTAGTCCTGCAGCCCTGTAACCAAAGGGTTGGGCATGCTTATGAGAATACATATCCCACCGAGCCCAGCGAGGCGTGCACAGTCCCGCCTCATCCTCCAGTTACGCGCACTATCCTTGATCTTGGTGCATACTGGGATTGTAGTCCTACTGCCCTGTAATGAAAAGTCTGGGTGTCTTTATGAAACTACATCTCCCAGGAAGCCAAAGGAGGCACGCAAAGCTTTGTCTCTTCGCTCAGGCACATGCACTGTCCCTGATCCCGGTGCATGATGGGCATGTAGTCCTGTAGCCCTGTGACTAAAGGGCAGGGAGTGTTTATGAGACTGCATCTCTCAGCAAGCAAAGCAAGGCCTGCACAGCCCCGCCTTTTCCTCCAGTGAGGCGCACTGTTCATTAAGGAGTGTTTATGAGATTACATTTTCCATCAAGCCCAGCGAGTCACGCACAGCTCTACCTCTTCCTCTGCCAGCGCGCACAGTCCCTGATTCCGGTGTATGCTGGAATTGTGGTGCTGCGGCCCTGTGTCCAAAGGGCTGGGAGTCTTTATAAGACTACATCTCCCAGAAAGCACAAGAGGTGCTCACAGCCGCGCACCACTCTCCCTGCCCCACTTTTCTTTCAGTGACCGCGCACTGTCCCATGAACCTGGTGCATGCTGGAATTCTCCTGTTGTGGAATTCAGGAGGATGAGAGAGACCTCGGGTTGAAACAGGAGAATTCTTATTGAGTGCACTCAGTGTCAGTCCTCTGAGCCTAAGCTAAGCCATCATATCTTCTGTGACCTGCACGTACACATCCAGATGGCCGGTTCTTGCTTTAACTAATGACATTCCACCACAAAAGAAGTGAAAATGGCCTGTTCCTGCCTTAACCGATGACACTGTCTTGTGAAATTCCTTCTCCTGGCTCATCCTGGCTCAAAAGCTCCCCTACTGAGTATCTTGTGAGCCCCACTCCTGCCCGCCAGAGAACAACCCCCTTTTTCCTTTACTTACCCAAATCCTAGAAAACGGCCCCATCCCTATCTACCTTTGCTGACTGTCTTTTCAGACTCAGCCCGCCTGCACCCAGGTGATTAAAAGCTTTTATTGTTCACACAAAGCCTGTTTGGTGGTCTCTTCACACGGACGCGCATGAAACTCAGGACCAGCTAACTCACGTCAAAAAGACTAGGCCCGGAACAAAGAAAGAACCTGACTTTTATACACACTTCACAAAAGGGGGTGGGCTAGCTTGAAGCAAGCTTACAGTGGCGTGAAGGTAGGAATACAGAGGCAGGACAAAAATAGGATTGCACATGACCGTTGCCAAGCAACCCACATGTCCATTTTCTAGGTTTCCCTGGACAAGGGCTTCTCCTATAACCCTCACTATGGTGCCCAAGCAGCTGCAGTTCAGCCTATTCAGGCTTCTCATGAGTTTCATTGTACTTCTTCGATAAAACAGAATACTTGAAGTCACTAGTTACAGAGAACAAGAATCTATAAACTCATTCCGTAAAAAAAGGAAATTTGTTTTTATTTTCCCTATGTTGGGGGAGTGTTGGGAGAGCCTCCAGAGCACATTAGATAATATTATCAAGACTATTCCTGGGTCTGGGCTGTGCCTGTTGATGGCTCTGGGACAAGTCAGCCCAATACAAGAAAATTTATTTCTCTTTCTTTTTAATTTTATTTTTCTTTAGTCCCACAGCCCTGTGACCAAAAGACTGGGAGTGTATGTCAGGCCTCTGAGCCCAAGCCAAGCCATTGCATCCCCTGTGACTTGCATGTATATGCCCAGATGGCCTGAAGTAAGTGAAGAATCACAAAAGAAGTGAATATGCCCTGCCCCACCTTAACTGATGACATTCCACCACAAAAGAAGTGTAAATGGCCGGTCCTTGCCTTAACTGATGACATTACTTTGTGAAAGTACTTTTCCTGGCTCATCCTGGCTCAAAAAGCACCCCCACTGAGCACCTTGTGACCCCCACTCCTGCCCGCCAAAGAACAAACCCCCTTTGACTGTAATTTTCCTTTACATACCCAAATCCTATAAAACGGCCCCACCCTTATCTCCCTTCGCTGACTCTCTTTTCGGACTCAGCCCGCCTGCACTCAGGTGAAATAAACAGCCATGTTGCTCACACAAAGCCTGTTTGGTGGTCTCTTCACACGGACGCGCATGAAAGTGTACAGTTACACTTCTGTTCACTTGTCATGAGACTGTTTTCCTTTACCCCCATGAAAGTACTTACAATAGCTTCTTTCAAATCTTATCTACTGATTACAGCATCTTGCACATCTTGAGAATAGGTCCTATTGTCTGCTTTTTATCTTGTGAATCGATTACATTTTCATGCGTCTTCACGCATCTCATGAATTTGTAAATTGTGTGATAGGAACTACAGGGACTCTGGATTCTGTTGTATTTCTTTGAAAATTATTATTTTAAGAGGGAGTTAATTTGAATAGATTCAAACCCCAATCCTTATCTCTTCCACAGTGGCATAGATAAAATCTTCATTCAGTCTTCTAAACAGTGTGCCTCTCTATATAGCAAAATATAGTATTTTTTTAAGCTTTATTATTGTTATCTGTGAAATAGTTATTCAACGAACTAGTCTACTTCATTATTACTGGAAGCCAGAACCTCAGTTGTGTTCACTTTCTGGATTTTATATAAGTGAAATTATATAATATGTATACTTTTACATCTACTTTCTTCTAGGCAACTTTATATTTATGATATTAATTCTTGCTATTGCAGATAGCTATAGTTTGTTTATTTAAAAAATATTTTTTACATTTTGGCAAAGTATACATAAAATTAACCATTTTAACTATTTTAAGTGTTCAGCTCAGAGAAATTAACTACACTCACATTGTTTTGCAACTATTATTCCCATTCATAAGGATCTTTTTTCAACTTCCAAACCAAAATTCAATACACATTAAATAACAGCTCCCTGTTACTCCCCCTCCAGCTCCTAGGAACCACTCTTCTACGTGGGTTTCCAGAATTTAACTACTTTAAGTATCTCATAAGTGGAATGATACAGTATTTGTCCTTTTATGACTGGCTCATGTCACTTTGCACAATGTCCTTAAGGTTCATGCATGACGTACCATGTGTCAGAATTTCCTTATTTTTCATAACTGAATAATATCCCACTGTATGTATAAATCACATTTTATCTATTTATTCATTAATGATAATTCGAACAACACAGGTAATTCAAAAACCTTTTGAGTGATGTGAGTAATGCTGCTATGAGCTTAGGTGTACGTGTATTATTTTGTCTTCGCTTTCACATCTTTTGCAATATACCAAGATGTGAAATTGCTGGATCATATGGTGATTTTGAGTGTAAATTATTTCGTTACTATGGTGTTGTTTTACAGCAGCTGCAGCATTTTACATTTCCACCAACAGTGTACAAGGGTTCTAACTGCTCCACTTCCTCACCAACACTTGTGATTTTCTGTTTTTTTTCTTTTGGTACTAGTTATGCTGATGTGTATTAAGTGATATGTCATTTGGGGTTAGATTTTCATTTTACTAATGAAAATGAAAAGGTTTTGTTGAGTACCTTTTCATGGGCTTATAAGCCACTTCACATAATTTTTAGAGAAATATCTATTTAGGTATTTTGCCCATATTTTAAACAAGTAGTTTGTTTTATTATTGCTGAACTGTTCTTTGTATATTCTGGATAGAGTCCTCTTTATCTATTTTTCTTTTGTTTCTTGCGTTTTTGGTGTCCTGTTAAAAAAATTCACTGCCAAATCCAGCCTTATGTCATGTTTTACCTACATTTTATACTAAGAATTTTGTAGTTTTAGCTCTTACATTTAGGTCTTTGATCCAGTTAGTTAATTTTTTCTTATAGTAGAAGTTAAGGGCCCAGCTTCACTCTTTTACATGTGGGCACCCAATTTCCCCAGCACTAATTGTTGTAAAGGCAGTTCATTTCCCATAAAAATCATTTGACCTTATATATGAGGGTTTATTTATATGGGCTTTCTATATTACTCCATTAGTCTCTTTGTAGCATGCTATTTTGGAATTTTGTAGTAAATCTTGAAATCATTAAGTGTGACTTCTCTAACTTTGGTATTTTTTTTCAAAATTATTTTTGCAATTTAAAGATCTTTGAGATTCCCCATAAACTTAAAAATTGATTTTTTAATATCTACACAAAAGTAATTGGCATTTTACTTCTTGGTTACTTCTTAACTACTTTATTCTTTTGATACTATTGTAAATTGAATTGTTTTCAGAGTTTTCTTCTCAGATTATTCATGTTACTACATAAAATGCAGTTTGTTTTTGTGTGTTGATTATGTATGCTACTACTCAGCTGAATTTATTAGTTGTAATATTTTTTGTGTGGAATCTTAAAGATTTTCCAAATATAAGAATATATTTTCTGTACACACTTTGATGCAGTTTATTTCATTGTCTTTTTTAATTTCTCTGAATGAAACTTCTAATACAGTGTTGAATAAAAGTGGCTGGCAAGAGCAGATATTCACTCTGTCTTCTGAGCTTAGAGGAAATACTTTTGATCTATTCCTCTGGAATATGTTGTTTGCTGTGGGTTTTTATATGTGAATTTTACAATGCTGGTTTCCTTTTATTCCTAATTTATTGTTTTTATTATAAAATATTTTGAATTTTGTAAATACGTTATCTGTATTAATGAGAGAATACTTTTTAAAAATTTTGACAATGTGGAATATGCATTGATTAATTTTCATATGCTTAAACTTTTGTTAAGAAAGGCTAGCTAAGTGAACCAGTGAGACTGGAAAAAGAATAAAGAAATCTATACTGGTTGTGATCAATTATTTGTAAACACCACTGCACTGAAACCACCCATATGCTGAAACTTCCTTTCATTCCAATAATAAACTCCCCTTGGTCATGGGTTGTAATCTTGCTAGTATGCTGCTGAATGTAGTTAGCTAGGATGTTGCTGACTAGTTTTGCATCCGTGTTCATAAGGGATATTAGTCTATGGGTTTTTGTAGTATCTTTGTCTGGCTTCAGTATGAGCTAATGGTGGCTTCATGGAATAAGTTTGGAACTGCTCTCTTCAGGCTTTTGGTAGACTTTGGAAAGGATTTTTGTTCTATAAATGCTTGATCTAAATCACTAGTGAAGCCAACAAAATAAGGGCTTTTCTTTATGAAGAGGCTTTTAATTACTGATTCCATTTCCTTAGTAGTTTTGTATCTATTCAGATTTTGTATTTCTTTGTAATCAAGTCTTGTATACCTAGGAATCTGCCCACTTTATCTACGTTTTCCAATTTATCATCCTATCATAGTTCACAGTACACTTTTTTAAATATTTTAATTCTTTGAATTAGTAGTAATGTCCCACTTTCATTTCTCATTTTGGTATGTGAATATGCTGTTAATTTTTTTTGTGTGTAGCTGAAAGTTTGCCAATTGTTAATTTTTTGAAGAAGTGAGAATGAACTTTTGGTTTTTTGGAATTCTGTGGTTTGTATAATCTCCATTGCATTTATCTCTGCTAAAAGCTTTAATATTTTCTTCTTTGTCTTTGCTTTGCATCTAATTTGGTGTTATTTTTCTAATTTACTAGGTGATAAAGTTATTATTTATTTGAAATCTTTGTTCTTTTTAAACGTATTTTAGCTGCAAACTTTACATCTTAGCACTCTTTTTGCTGTTTCCCTTAACTTTTGATGTGTTTTGTTTTCATTTTTCTTCCTCTGTAAGTATGTTCCAACTTCCTCTGTGATTTCTTCCTTTACTTATTTGTTGTTTAAGGGTATGTTGTTTAATTTATACAGTTTTGTAAACTTTCTAACGTTTCTTCTGTTATTGATTTAATTTGAGATCTACTATACAGGCCATCGTGGGGAATTCCCCATGTGCATTTGAGAAAAGTGTGTAGTCTCTTTTGTTGGATGGAGTATATTGTATATATCTGTTAGATCAATTTGGTTCATTGAGTTAGTCAAGAACTCTATTTCCTAATTTATCATCTATCTCATTTTTCTATTCATTACTCAGAGTGGAGTATTAACATCTTCAACTATTATTTTAGAACCGCCTTTTTGCCCCTTTAATTCTGTCAACTTATGCTTTCTATATCTAAATGTTTTATTATTAGGTATGGGTTTAAACTATTTCTATCTTCCTGCCAAATGGACAATCTATGACTATATAAGGTCTTATTGTCTCTTTTGAGTTTTTAAGTCTATTTTCTCTGCTATTAATATAGTCATTCCCAGTCTCTTTTTCATACTATTGGTATAAAATAATTATTTTCTTCCTTTTTTTTATAACACTCAAGTCCTGTGGAAGGCTAAGAGCAGCATTACTTAATTAGAAAACAGATCAATCTTAAATCAATAGTTTAATATTTGTAAAAGCATTTAAATG
Source organism: Pan paniscus (assembly GCF_029289425.2). Classification (NCBI taxonomy): domain Eukaryota; kingdom Metazoa; phylum Chordata; class Mammalia; order Primates; family Hominidae; genus Pan; species Pan paniscus. The sequence goes on from NC_073271.2 coordinate 2,496,903, forward strand.
GAAATGAGCTACGCAGTCTACCAGGAACAAAGGATATCAGTTGGGTCTAAGAATAATCATGTCAAAAAGCTCTAGGAGGAAAAGCTGCTGGGAATTAGGACTGTGATAACGATCTTTGGGATCAAGAAGGAAATGGGGAATTGGGGATGCTCAGGGTCAGGTACATGCTTAGCAAAAGACCCAGAAAACCCTAAGCTCTCACCTCTGCATTTTAAACTCTGCACAAGTAGAAAGTAGAGGCACAAGGAGAGTTGTAACTTTATGCTGATTGGTAAAGGCATGCTCCAACACACATACATAGATCTCAGGTGAAAAAATCAGATATTTATGTTTAGTGAGAGTTAAAAAATCTGGAGTCTTACTTTCCAGTTAAGGTTTAGTGAAAGTATTTGGGGAGATTTGCATTGATCAATTCATCCTGAGGTCAAGAAAATCTTGATTTTGGCATTTGGAGCCTCCAGTAAAGGACTAGCCTCCTCCCAGAGGTGTTCTTTGGGCTTTTGGACTCAGTGACACACTACTGGTTACACTGATTTGAAAGTCAGCTAAGAGCTTGCTGCAGAACTCCCGCCAAACTCAGTTTCACCCTTAGAGGGCTAGAGCATCCCCAGCTGCTAGAAATTTTATGCCTCCTTCTATCCTCTGAAGCAAAGCTGCTGTCTCTGTGGGGCCCACAATTTTCTGAGCATTTCCTATATGACTGGTCCTGGTTCATAGATGAGTCAGGGAAGGTGAAACCTCACGATGTCCACTGGGCTGCTGTGGCTGTTTAATCTGTGCCAGCCATACAGAACCTGAAATGAGTGGTTGCTCCTCTCAAAGGTCAGAACTCAGGGTTTGTGGTAATTGCACATATTCTATCTGTTTGGTTATCTACAATGGAAAGTGTAGACTGTCTGAATGTCTTTTGGGCTGCAAACTGGAGACAATGTCAGATGCTGATCTAACTGGATCACTCATCTAGAAGTCCATGGTAAGGGTTTGTTTTCTAGAGAGTGACAACAATCAAGCTGCAGATTGAACCTAAATCTGTGTCTAACGCAGAGTCTAATACTGCAAGCCAGACTTGGGGTTGCTGGTGAAAGTTGACCTATTTGTCTCATGGTTGAAGAATTCCTAGACCATACCTAGCAGAATAACCAGAAGTGGACTTTTGGCCCACTTCTTGAGATATCAGTCACCACTCTTGACATCTTCAGCATAACAGTATGCCGACTCCATCCATACCATGTATCCCTTGAAGCTAATCTGTGCCATCTTTTAGGCTTTTGAGACCAATTGAGCTCTGACTTCGTGGCATTTTTCACCACACGTACTAAAAGGAGCCAACTCTATGATGTTCCCTCCTTTTCCACACATGTTGGTTAGATAATTTGTTGATTAGGTATGGTTTATTTTCTCTTCCTGATTGCCTCCAAGATAAGGATGAAATGTTTGGGGGATCTAGGAATCTACTTCACAAATTGGAATTTCGTGCTAATAATTCCTGGGTGAAATGTGGCTTTCTTTCCCATAACTGCAATTCTAGGCAAGCCTGGCTTTTGTATCCTCTGAGTTGCATCTAAGCCTAGTAGCAGTTATGGGACTCCAACTTAGTTCCAGCTAAGTTTTATGTAAATATTCTTGTCTCTATTTTACCTGGCTCTGCTAGATAAAGTGTCTAGAAAAAAGTAGAGGGCGACTAGAATAAAGATGAGATTATAGGTATCGGAATGAGACACACTGATTCTGTGGAAGTACTGGGAGAACAACCTGGAACCTGGGGTATGAACAACACAGACCTCGGAAGCTACGGGAAACGGTGGGACATTAACAACTTTTTTTCTTTCTGAACAACCCCTGGTGCAGCCCACAGAAAGGTCTGGAAATACTATTAGTTAGATCAGACGGTAAGGCAGAGGCTGTGGATACATCTCCTTTTGGTCCCCACATTACTCTTAAGAATCCTTTGAGACTATTCTATCTCTCCGTGATGTAGGCATGGATCTCTAGTGGGCAGTGTGCACTCTCGGTGCCCATGGTTCCAGGCCACAGTTTTTCAGATGATGGACAACAATTGCTTTTTCCTGAAGAGACTTAGTACCCTGTGGCTGAGCTTAAGCGGGATTCTTGACAGCATTGATTGCATTTTCTTCTTCCTCTATGAAGTGGGATTTCTCCTTCTGTTTTTCTACTGCCTAGAGGTGAATCTGTATTTGTCAATATTTAGGTAAATCAGAGACATAAATCAGGTAAGGAACCCTAGACACTGCTTCTAGGCTAGCTGGACTCTTGCCTATTTCCCTTCTCACTTTATGAGATGAATTATATTGGCACAGGTTGATACCCTTAGATAGTGTCTCTCAGGAGCAATTAGAGAAGCATACTTCTAGAGAAGCTGGTAGGACAGGGCAGGACGGCCAATGAGGATCAAAGTTTCTGTCCAAATTTTTGAGCCTAGCTGTGTGTGGCCGACGAATCCAGGAAAGATCCCAGATCCCTGGAAGGGATTGTAAAGAGAGGATCCATTAGATTAGAATGCTAGGGTGGGTGTCCATCCGTCGCCTTCTGAGTGGGATTTTCAGGGTTAAGACTGTGGTAGGGCTGCAGAGAAATTCTATCCTGGGAAAGCCTCTGATCGAGTGCAACATAGGTGGCTCCAGCACAAGGAGAAGTCCTCTATTTGAGGAACATTATACGTGTGTGGATGTGTCTGTGTTCTTCCTCAGCAGAGCCCCACTGACTGAATGATTGTTTGAGAATTATGAGTAAAGAGCCCTATATTATTTTGAATTTAGTAAATATTGGAAGAGAAACAAACAATATTATCTACTTTCAAATTGAATAACATCATGAGCAACTTCCAGGAAAATGTCACAGGAGGAAACCCCAGGGCCTTGCTCATCCCTGGAAACCTTGAAAATCCTGATGCAACCTGTAGGGTTAAACTTATCAACACTTAATTTTTTGCCATATAGATTTATCTTTATAAAAAATATTTTCATTGGACCTTTATTTTGATATATGCCATGAAGAATAAATCATTTATTTCCTTTGTGATAAGAACATCACATTTTTACACCTCATGTATAAATGATGCCATCACCCATGTAGTTTTTATTGCTATGGCCTGAATGTTTCTGTCCCCTTTCAAATTCATATGTGTATAATTTTAGGCATGAGGCCTTGGGGAAAGTGGTGAAGCCAAGAGTTCTTCATCTTCATGAATGGAATCAGTGCTCTTTCAAAGGAAGTTGAAGGGAATGCCCTTGTCCCGTGTGCGAGATTGTACCATTTATGGGGAATAGGGCTCTCACCATATACTAAATTTGCTGCTGCCTTGATCTTGCACTTTCCAGACTCCATAAATGTGAAAAATACGTTTCTCTTATTTATCCTTTACCCAGTCTAAGGTATTTTGTTATATCAGCCAAGATGCACTATGACACTTTCTTAGGCACTTTGGTTTATTTCTGAATTTTTAATTTTAGTGATCCATGAGTTTTTTAACCAATCAAGATTTTACACAGGGCTTGCCAGTGTTTTTTTTTTTTTCCAGAGTTTTCTTGTCTATTCTTGTTTGCGTTTTCATCTATATAATATTTTATAGTAACATGTACTTGCAATATTTAATGGTACCTGTATAGGAACAAAATTGAATTTATAAATAACTTTAAGGACAATTGATGTTGATAATATTGAGTTTTTCTGCCTAAGAATATGATACAAATTGTCTATTTGCTTATGTCTACATTCATATATTTCATAAACTTTCTATGTTTTTTCCATATTCCGTAGACATTTTTGTAATATTTATTCCTAGTTTATCCTGCTAAAAAGTAATTTGAGACACAATGAAATTGCAAAGTGTTTATTTGAGTAAGAGCAGATGATAAATTATAAAATATCAGACGGAAAGATATTGAGTGCTTCATTGACAGTGTAAGAAGCAAGTATTTATTTGAAAAATGTAGAAACAAAGAAATCATTTGATTGGTGGTAGCACAACTTTTTTTTATTGTTTTTTGTTTGTCTGTTTACCTTGTTGGACAGTTTCTATTTATATAAGATTGTTGGCTACTTCTGACTGGTTGAGCTTCATTTCTCTTTTTTAAATATGCAGCTACAAGAAATAATTTAAGTTTTGTTTGTATTTGCAAATCAAGCAAGGTTGAGATCACTTATGAGACCTAACTAATTTTGTCTGCTCAGAGATTATTGAGACATGATCTCCATTTTAATTTACTTTAACAAATTTTCTGTACTTTTACTTTCCATCCAAACTGTAACTTATAAATTATTATTGTTGTACATATGTAGGCCCATGTTGTGTATGCTTTGAAGACCTGTCCTGCATTCAAACTCATTTGTATTATGTTATTATTGAATTTGCCCCATTTATTGGAATTATAAACTGCAATCCCCCAACTACAAGAGGTACGAGCTCTGATGAGATAAGAGTAAAGATGAATCAGAAGTGAAAACAGTCCTCCAACCCACACATGCAGTAAAAACAAATTTCACATGAATACAATGAGTAATTATCTAAAATTTAAAGTACCCTGAAAACATTAATATTTATCTCATTATTATGTAATATGGAAATTACAAGACAAAAAAATCCAAAGACTTACTGTTTAAATATAATTGAAGCTTTTTATATGATGAAGTGGTCCATAATCTAAATGTAAAAAGCCAATAGGAAATATATGAAATAAAATAAAATTATATGTAAAAGTGACAATGCCTGTATTAGATTTAACAGTATCTTACAATAAAATAAGTTGAAACCTACAAAATAGAAGAAAGTTTAAAATTAGGCAGATATTATCAGCCCGGTGAAGAATAAATACATATGTCAATAAGCATTTAATGTATTTTGTCTTAGATTTTTATGAAATAATAAAAAGTAAGCAAACCAATAACATGGTAGTTTCACCCTGATTGATTCAAACTGAAAAAATATTAACATTTCTCCATGAGAAGTTGGATTCATGGATTGGCCTCATGCTGCATTCAAGGCACTTTAGCCAGGATCCAACACTCATTGCCAAGAGTCAGCAGGCTAGAAGTTTGCTTTTAAGATGTTCCTCGGCCTGTGACCAAGACACTTTTTCCTGACTACTTCTTCAACTCTGACATAGGTTTTGCTGATATAAATGCAAACCCGGCTCTATACCTACCAAGTATCTACTTGGCTAGAGCTGCAAATGGAGCATTTAGGCACTAGGCAAGAGCTCTTCCCAAGTTTCCAAGCAGACTTTCTAGAATTTCCCAAAAATACTGACATTGTCTTTCAGACCCCATCTCCCAAAGAGAATCAGAGAGGCGGTCTGGAAGCCATTTAGAATCTCCAGCCTCCAACCTAGTAACAACGGACTTGGATACAAAGACGCAACCTACTGACCTCAAGGACACCAGCCCAGATTCTGGGCATTGAATTCCTGCCTCCCCATGAAAGATCTCAACTGAGTCACATCAAAGCCCACACTCTTCTTCAACGTTCACCTTCCAGACACGCTCCAAAACAGCCCCTCAGAATTGTCTTGAGATGAAACAAAAGGTGATGAAGGTCCAGGTTTGGAATGCCTGCCTCATTCCTCACTCCTGAAAAGTCTACACCTGCTGGTTAGAACTCTCATACCTTAGGGAGCCCGGGCTCTGAGTGTATCCTCTAACAGGACCTCCTGGCCTTTTCCTCCTTGGAGGAGAGTGCCCAAGAATAATAGGGAACACAAGGCCTCCACTCTCACATGACTTGATTGAATGATGAACTGATGTCGGAGGAGGAAACATATGTAGGGAAGAGCCTGGGTCTTGTGAATCCCTGTTTCCCCAAGTGTGATGCCTGAGCAAATGGAGGGAGAATCCTCAAGTATTATTGGGTGGTAGACAGACACTGCCTAATAAAATTAAGTAAATGTAAGGTGACTTGAAGGGGAATTTATCATATGTCATATACAAAATTTTAGTTGGTCAACTTTATTTAAAAACAGTCACAATTTGTAAGGGCATTCAAATATAATTTTAATAGGGAGCTATGAAAATTATCTGCACTTGCTATGTAAGTGATTGAGGTAGGGGTAACTATCTGAAGGTCATGAGCTTGATATCTGCTACTTAATTTCATAAGACATTTACTTGCAAATGGTTGCCATTTTTGCTCTCACTATATGAAAATTTTTTCTTGCAAAGAGCATTCCTATGAAAGAAAAACTAGAAATTTTGCCAATTTCAGCTATTAAAACGATAAAACTGGTTTGTTTGTTATTCTTAACCAAATGCTCTTACAGATGACACATAGTACCCATGCTTTGATTGTTTTTTGTTTTTTTTTTTTTCACCTTAGGTCAATTGCCTTTCATTTTATTCATCAAACTGTATTTACTGTAGATGGACATTGCAGTTGTCATGTGCCCTATGGATTTGTACTTTGTTAGAAATATGAATTCTCAGGCCGAGTATCTTGGCTTACGCCTGTAATCCCAGCAATTTGGGAAGCCGAAGCAGGTGGATCACCTGAGGACAGGAGTTCAAGACTAGCCTGGTCAACATGGTGAAACCCCATCTCTCTACTATTTGCAGTTCACATTGTACCTTGCAATGAATATACATTTTATCCAAAAAGCCTAAAAAATAATGAAATTGGGGTGGGAATGGCTGGAAGTATAGGTGAAACAAAAATGACACATGACTAGTAGCTGTTAAAGCTGGGTGACTGGTCTGTTATCCTTTTTTTGTATTGTGTATACGTTTTTAATGTTCTGTAATAAAACACTTGTAGAAAATGACAAAGTTTATCTACACTTAGCTCTTAAGGTCTTGGTTACCTTTGGGAAGGAGAAAGTGTCAAGGGCATGAGCAAATCTGATTCTTACATACACAAGTGTATTTATTTAGTAATAATTCATCAAGCATTCCATAAATATTTTGTTCCTATATTGCTGTATGCATGTTATTCATCAATAAATATTTAAATAGTACATATTTGCATAACAATCCTAAATTAATATTTTAGAATAATAGTAATCTTTTGTTTTGTTTTAAAGTGGGGCGTGTTCACTCATGACATCATCAGGTGTATATTAATGTTCCAAGATATTTATTTACGTTTTAACTTTTGGAAGAGTCCCCTAGGTCTTTTAATTTTTACCTCAGTACAGTAAGTAGCATGGTTTTAACTTTTTGGAATGCAGCTTTGTTTTCAGAAAGGTTCTCCCCGAAGAATGATGCTCACCCAGGCCAGCGCACACAGCACAGTGACCCGTGCACAGGATGCACTGAGCACACACGGCACTGGGTGAACCAGGAACAGAAGGAGAAGCCAGCCTGGGTCTGCAAAATATACTTTGCAGGAAAAGCAGGTAAAATTGAAAGGTCACAATTCAGCAGCAAACGTTTTTACATTCATTTGAGAAATCATTTCCAGCAAAGACTGCTCGTTAAAGCCATGGTTTTCTGGCTTGCCTACACATTGTAATCACCTGCACAACTTTCAACCGTATTTTTTTCAGATCCAGCTCCAAGGATTCCTATTTAGTTGTGCGGTTACAACTTGGGTTTAAGGGATTTTGAAAGTTTTCCTCCCCGCAGGTGATTCTCTTGCGCCAGGGGTAAGAAGCGCTGGATAAGGGTGAGGGATGCTTTAGCTGTGAGAGATATCCATGTACTCTTCAGGATTTGCCCCATCACATATGTGGAGTTCGGGGTCTTAGAAAATATTCTTGCCCTGTTAAAAATTAAAGGATGGCTTCAATACAAACTTAGCTAGTTGGCTACGTTGCAGAAAAAGAAAATGCCTTTCCAGAGATCAGTTTTTTGAGTCAGAGTTTTGTTCTGTCAGTGAGGCTGGAGTGCAGTGGTGTGATCATGGCTCACTGCAGCCTTGACCTCCCAGGCTCAGGTGATCCTCCAGCTCCAGCCTTCTGAGTAGCTGGGACTGAAGGCATACACCAGGCAAGCCTAATTTTTCAATTTTTTTTTTTTTTTTTTTTTTTTTGTGGAGATGGCTTTCTCTATGCTGCCTGGGCTAGTCTCAAACTCCTGGCCTCAAATGATCCTCCTACATCAGTCTCCCAAAGAGTTCAACCTACAGGCACAGGCAAGCATGCCTGGTGTATTTATTAAAATGTAGCTACTAGAATATTTAAAATTCACATGTGCCTCACATATTATTTCTTAGAGAATTGCCTCATTTTTGAAATCTCAGGCTGCCTGCTCTAAAACCTGGTTGTGCCAGGAAAGTAAAAAATCTGAAATTTTAAAATAATTGTCATTATATTGCTTCCATGTATGAATAACACATATATATTTTTCATAAATACAAATAATCTTACACACAAATGAAAATGCAAGTATTTTACAGGCAGGGCCAGTGTCCAGTGCATGAAGGAAGCCCTGCCAGAAAAGGATCCAGGAAAAACCTATAATTCTTGCTTTATTCAATCCAGTGTCAAATCACATATGTCACTCATGGCCTGAGGTGGCGTGGTGGGGAATTGAACTATATCCAATCATGGGTGCTGGAGTGCAAATTATCTAATCAGGTGCACAGCTGGAGAAGAATGGGCAGCTTTTTGGATCTAGGGATGCCTTTGCCTGTCTCTCTACTCAGAGCTCAGGACACTAGAGCCACCTCAACCCAATAGCCTGTTTTTTAGTTGTTTTAACACTCCAAAAGAGAATTAGTTTTCTCATGCATTTTCCAAATGTGTGGCAAGAAGAGCCTCAAATCTACCACCCTGTTACCACAGCCTAACTCTGGCTTGCAGTCAGAGTTTAAATTTCCAGTTCTTTCCTGACACTTACCAACACTAACTAACCTTGTGTAACTCACAACATTATCAACTGTTCTTTATTGTACATTTTAGACACAGTATTTTAATTCTGCATTTTTTCAAAAAGCAGTGGATGACACTTAAAAAAATATTTTTCATTTGTAAACATTTTACAGGACATGAAAGCAGATAATAATCCCCTGACAATCCACAGTAAAAAAAAAAAGAAAAGAAAAGAAAAGAAAATAATTGTGCCCATTTCTTTAATCTTCCCTTGGCACAGACACCCCATCAGAATGTCTTTGGGTTGAGGTTTTATTTCAGAAACCTCACAGGGCAATACATCCTTAGCCATCCTGTGTTATTTTCTTTGTTTTGGGTTTCAAAACTGCTTGAGAATCCCCAAGATACCAACACTGGCCATGACTCTTGAAGTGTCTAGTAAATAGCATCCCTTGTGTCATCTCCTCTCAGGGAACAGCCCAAGGTATGGGAATGTAGCCTCTTTTTGGAGTGGTTGGATGCACTATACCTGGAAGGAATTTCCAGGTATACCTTTGTGTTAAAACCAAACCCCTTAGGACATTAAGTATTTCTTACCCCAACGCTTAGTTTCCATTCCTTAGAGACACATTGCAGGCCAGGCAACTGGATGCTGATATTGAGGAAAAAATGTCCTCAGATTGGTGAAGGGAGAGAAAATATTTCAAAGGACAAAGAAACCCAACCTAGTGAGGCAGTGCAAAAACCTGCAAAGTAAAATGCACCTCACAGACACAGTGGAGCAGAGCGTAGCAGCTCCTGGTAGGACGCTCATGACCCACTTCACTGAACCAGATGGGAGCAGGGAAAATATCCCAAGTAATAGAATGGCTTGACTTGACCCTTGGGTCAGATATGTCTGCGTTTCAATCAGCATTGTCACCTTCTAATTTTGTCACCTTGAAAATATGATTGTATTTATTTTAACTTCACTTTTTCATTAACTGTAAATTATGTTTTATCAGTAGAGCTTCAAAGGTATGAGAATATTTATAAAGCACATTAAGTTGGTGAATTTTGAATAAAATTAAGTAGTAATATATTTCATTTGTTAAAAATTGTTACTTACCTATTTCTTCAGCAGAATGAGTGTAGCATGTCTCCCAGGTCTGTTTTTTATTTGTTTGAGAGGTGATTTCAAGCAGAATCTCACAGCTTACTGTTGGAAATGCTATCAGTTGTAAAGATAGGGATAGTCTCTCTTCCACTACGGTGGTAGGAAATGAATACATATCTGCAAGCACATGAGGTAGATTAATTGTCAAATTACATAAATTTATCACATAAGTTATTCTTTTTTTCAAAACAGAGAACTTGTGAAAGTGAATAACTCTATTCCATGCGCTGCCATCTGGGTGTTTGAGGGTAATGTTAAGTTTTAGGAGCTGGGACTTTGCACCTCCTGAAGTGTTCACATATGATTAATTGTTTACTAAATGATTTGTTATGAACATAATTAAATTACATGTTTATTTTCTGAAAGGGATAGATACTTTGGCTTTTCTTGATGAATTATAAGATATAAGCCACTTATAATGTTTTTATTTTATTTTATTCTGTTATTTTTTATATGTAGTTTCACTCTTGTTGCCCAGGCTGGAGTGCAATGGCAAGACATCCGCTCACTGTAAACTCCACCTGCTGGGTTCAAGCGATTCTCCTGCCTCGGCCTCCTGAGTAGCTGGGATTACAGGCATACACCACCACACCTGGCTAATTTTGTATTTTTAGTAGAGACGGGGTTTCTTCATGTTGGTCAGGCTGTTCTCAAACTCCTGATCTCAGGTCATCTGCCCACCTAGGCCTCCCAAAATGCAGGGATTACAGGCATGAGTCACCATGCCTGGCTGTAATTTCCTCTCTTTTATACCTTAGATTTGAATAATTTTTGCTGGATTCTTCAAACATGAAGTATTTTTTGAATTGAAAACTAACTGAATGACTAACTGGTAAGTGGAAGGAGCCTTTGTCACTGCCAGAAGATATAGAGCCTTGGTAAGCTGGAAGCTCACAGGCAGATGCAGTTGAGGTTGAGATAGAAGAAATGTTGGGAGATTCTTTCTAGAATGGAATTGTTATTGTCCTCAGACTGTTTCTAGACTTGGTCTAAGAGGTTACCTAAGAAGTATTGGAACAAAGAAAAAGTACAAATGATTAGATCTTTGAGGATCTCAAAGGTTAGGTGGAAAATGGCCTTATTTCATAGGGAGGAGAAAACAAGTTTACAAAGAAGGTTGGAAAGGAAGCACAGGATGGAGGGTAGCAAAATCAGATCCCAGATAAGATAATGTTTCACCTTGAAGTCAGCCTGTTCTTAGGAGGGGTATGTATAAATAAGGGTTGTAGGTTTGCTGAAGCTGTGGGTGAGTCAAAGTTCAGGGGCTGGTTGGAAGAAGAGAAACAAGCAAAGTTTCTGTAAAGAGTATGTTATTTTGACCACTGAAGACTAAATTACTGAATGGTTGTTCATTTTTAAAAATGGGAATTTGCAATCTGTGTCCATTTTTGTGATAGGTTAAAAAAACAGCGGGGAGCATCCTCAAAGTCATCAGGGGAAGCACGTTTCTCTTCACTAAGCTGTTCTTTGAGAATGCAAAGAATGGGGGAATTTCTTTAAATATAGCTATTTCCAGGATTACCTTCACCTACAACTGTTCCTTGCCCTAGACATCTCTTCCATTTGGCTGTTTCTGAGTTACATTTTTATAATAAAGTAGTGAATATAATTACAGTTATTTGTTGAGGTTTTCTTTTTAGTAATTCTATCAAATTATTTAACTTGAAAAGGGGTTTATGCTAGTCTCAGATTTATAGGAGGTAGCTCAGAAGTGTAGATGGGCTGCAGGGATGTGTAACTCTCCTCTACAGTGAGAGAGGTGATGTGGGACTGAGCCCTGAATTTCTGGGGTCTATGCGAACTCTAAGTTGTGTCAGAATTAAATTTTGGGGCAACAAATGGGTGTTGGAGAATCAGTGGGTTTTCAGGGAACTTTCCACATTTAGGATCAAAAGCATTGTAAAAAGAAAGACAATGTGGGGGCCTCTGCTGGAGAGAGACTCCAGGTGTCTCGGGGAAGGTAGGCTCTGCTCTGCACACAGGCTGCTACACCATGCACTGCCCTGTGGTTCCACACATCCTCCCATGGTAAAAAGGACCGACGACTCTGAGGGAAGAAGTTCTGAGAACAGATGCCTTCTACCCTCCTGCCAACCTGAGGCCACCACAGGTTTTTCACCCACTGAACATATGCACCGCATGTTGATGTGGTCAAGCCCCTCCCAGCACAGGGCTTCAGCATCAAGATTGTTGCCCATGCTACCTATCCTCATAGACTTTCCCACCAAAAACCCACACATGTGCCTAAAAGACCCCTGGCATATGCTCTACCTCAGACACGGAATCTGCAGGGGCAACCTGGTTTTTTCACCATCCCAGATTTCTGTGCCACCTGATCATAATCTCGTCTTCCTGCATGGACATAGAAATAAGTCAGAGCAAAGTTTCACCTGGGTCAGTATCTGCAGCATGAACCAGTCCTTCCACCAACCCTGTACTGCCTCCCAATTGTGGGTTCTTAATAACACCTTCCCCTCTTTTACCTTTTAGTTCACCTCAAACCTTTTTTTTACGTGCACTCAGTGTGTCCAAGCCACCCCTCAGTTGCCTGAATCCAGCACCTACTAAAATCCAGATGTCCAGTAGTTCAAGACCATGGGCCTAGACCATGTTTTTGCAGAAGGAAATACAAATTAGAAATGAGAGGCTCTATTCTCCCATTTGAAAATTTAAAAAGATATTTTTTCTTTTCCCTTTTCTTAAACAATGTAATTTAGAAAACTTTTTTTATTAATTTTTTGAGACGGAATCTTACTCTTTTGCTTAGTCTGAAGTGAAATGGCATAATCATAGCTCACTATAACCTTAACTTCTTGGGTTTGAGCAGTCCTCCTACGTCAACCTCTTAATTACCTAGGACTATAGGCATGCACCTCCAGGCCTGGCTAACTTTATTTATTTATTTATTTTTTCAAGACAGTGTCTTGCTCTGTGGGCCAAGCTAGAGTGTAGTGGCATGATCTTAGCTCAATGCAACCTCCGCCTCCCAGGTTCAAGCAATTCTCTTGCTTCAACCTTTTGAGTAGCTGGCATTACAGGCGCACAGCACCATGCCTGGCTAATTTTTTATTGTTATTATTTTTAGGAGAGAAAGGTTTCACCATTTTGGCCAGGCTGGTCTCGAACCCCTGACCTCATTATCCACCTGCCTCCGACTCCCAAAGTGCTGGTATTACAAGCTTGAACCACCATGCCCAGCCATATTTATTTTATTTGTTTTTTTATGGTGACAGAATTTCACCATGTTGCATGTACTGGACTCAAACATTTGGCTTCAAGAGATCCTCCTGCCTTGGCCTCCCCAAATGTTGGGATTACAGGCATGAACCACCGTGCCTGGCCTGGAAAACTTTTATATGTATCTTTTTTTCTCTGCTTCTTTGAAATATAAGCAAATCATTTTAACAGCTAAATAAGCCTTTCGCCACTCTTCATGATACAGAATTTTCTTTGTCTAAGACCTGGAAACTATTGTTTTGTTTTTTAATTTGGCAAAGATTTATTGATTTTTTATTTTCAGTCTTTTGAAGTAGGCACAGCTCAGTACAGTGGCTCATGTTTTTAATCCCAGTGCTTTGGGAGGCTGAGATGAGAGAATTGCTTGGGCCCAGGAGTTTGAGACCAGCCTGGGCAGCATAATGAGTCTCCTTCTTTATAAAAAATTAAAATCAACTAGCAGGAGGGCATGGTGGCACAGGAGGCTGAGGTGAGAGAATCATTTGAGCCCAAGAGTTTGAAGCTGCAATGAGCCATGATCACAGCACTCTACCACTGTAATCCAGCTTGGGTAACAGACGGAGACCCTGTCTCTAAATAAATAAGTAAATAAAAAAAGTGTTTTTTCATACATAAAAATAAGTAAATAAACAGATAAATAAAATAGACATGGATTTGCTGAGAATAAAGCTAATTACAAGATAACAGAAAAGTGAGCACCAAGGATGGGGTTCACCCTAGCAAATGATTCCAGCCTATTAGGACACTCACAGAATTTTCCCTGCAGCATGACCGACTTGAAAGTAGAATGTCATCATGTCAGGCTGTACCAGCGTTGGAAGACTAAACACTGTGGGGAAGAACCTCCCTTATGGAATATTATCAACAGGTGAGAGCCCAGCTCCTGCCCTGATGGGCTACAGAAATGAGTTCTTGAGATAACACATTGCAGAAACATGCATAGAGTAGTTTAACCTTTTTTGTGTGTAACCCTTTCACCATTTTCCTGTGAAATCCTCCCTAGTAATAGTGTTAGCTTTTAACTTTTGAGGGTCCGATAGGACTGAAGCTGCATGCTGCAGGAGATACCTGGGGCAGGAAACTAACAGAAACTGCAGCCACAGGCATAAATACTCATGGTCTAATGTAGAGTGAAAACAATACAAAAGTCTTTACTGTTATTCGCACAAGTGTGTAAAGAGAGACTTTCCACATAACCAACTTGCCACTGAGACTAATGAAGGCCAGATTCCACTGGAACAAGACTATGAGTTACTCATGGGAAGGCCGTAGGACAAAGCCCAGAGATTTTTCATCTTTGAGTCTGCGTCCTGGGTCTGTCCCGGTCTTCTCGGCTTTCTGTCTGTAGAGACCCCTATGTGGCTGCTCTCAGCACAGCCCAGTGCTGGCTGTGTTTGCTGGTTTAGTGCACCTGCTTTTTTTCCAAAAAGAGGGAGGAGTTGGCCACATCAAACTGAATGATGAAGCTCCTCATCAATCTGAATGCAGCTTTGTAAATGTGCCTAGAAACCACACAAAGAAAAGTCTGTGATCTGCCTTGCTTTGACCGTATGTGACACCTCCATTAGAAATTCTGCTTTTCTCTGCACTCCAGCCTGGGTAACAGAGTGAGACTTCATGATAAATAAAAAAGAAAGAGAGAGAGAAGGAAAGAAAGAGAGAGACAGAAAGAAAAAAAGAGAAAGAAAAAAAGAAAGAAAGAAAAAAGAAAGAAAGAAAGAAAGAGAAAGAAAGAAAAGAAAAGAGAAGAGAAGAAAGGAAAAAAGAAAAGAAAAAAGGAAAAAAGAAAAGAAAAGAAATTCTGCTCTTCAGATTAGGCACATAAGGAGAATCTGTACAAATCTCCATGAAAGAAGGAAACCAGAGAACAAGTTAAAGTCTTGGAATTCACATCTGAGTACACAGACTCGTTCTCCAACCCTCTTCTTTTTATTCTGCCAGCTATGGCCTAGGTATGAACATGACAGGTACACAAGAGTTCCAACACCTGACAATCTACTTCAGTCCAAGAAGAGTGCCCTCCCTCTTGCTCCCCATCCAACTCATGGTACTAAGAAGTGGTGTGGGACTGCCCAGATGAGTTGACAAGAGAGGCTGGCATGGAGGGGCCTGTCCTGGGCTGCCCTGTGTTATTTGTAGGTGCACCCGGCCAATAGCCAGGGACATCAGTGATGAGGGCTCAGTTGACATCTGTGTTATCAGATAAGACTTTTACATTGAGCCTTTGTAAGGCTGAAACTCAGAAATTTCAGGGCACAATGAAAGAGCATCTCACTCTCTTGAGCAACTCTCACCAACAGAGGTGGATACAGAGCTGTCTCAAGAATGTGGATTCCTGGTTTCTTAACTGCTGTTGGGTTCTGACACCAAGAAACTGTGTTAAACTCTTCAAGGTTCCATCTACTGGGCCCCATGTTTCTGTAAGACATACTGAAAGACTCCACTATGCTACTGATTGCTCAGTCTCCTCTTCCATGTCAACTCTTTGTTTGTACACAATTATGCAAACACAACTTCCCCTTAATTCCCTGGAAAGAACTAAATGCAACCTGGGTTCCAGGATAGAAGAGACAGCTGGAACATAACCTTGTTTTTCTTACCATCTCTGGGACGCAGTAAAAGTCACTGTATTCAAGGCTTCCCCAGCCTCCTAGCATGCACAGTGGTGATGATGCTAACATCTACTTAATAGGTAATGTATTAGGTGTATATAAGATAAGACATAAAAACAATGATGTAGTGTCACCTGTAGATAATGCACACACTTAGAGATGGAAGCATTAGGAGAATAGGTGGGAGGTAGCATGGGCCACAACTCAAACAAGCCTGGTGTCTGGCAGGGTGATCTTGGGAATATCACTTCTCCACTGGGCCTCATTTTCATTCTGCTCCAGTATGAAGTTGAAATTAAATGTAGATACTGTCCTCTGGCATTCATATATTTTAGCTGTGCGTCCCCACCCAAAACTCATTGTGTATTATAACCCCTAGGTGTTAAGGGAGAAACCTGAGGGGAGATGATTGGATTATGGGGATGGGTTCTCCTCATGCTGTTCTTATGATAGTGAGTTCTCACGAGATTTGATAGTTTCATAAGCATCTGGTACATCCCCTGCTCTCACTCACTTCACTTGTCAGCCACTGTAATTGGAAGGTTTCTGAGGTGACCCCCAATTATATGGAACTGTGAGTCAATTAAACTTCTTTTCTTTATAAGTTACCCAGTCTCAGGTACTCCATCATTGCAGTATGAGAATGATCTAATACAGGAATTCAACTTTCTAGTGCTTTCTCTTTATATTTAGAATCATATCCATGTGCCTTATCACGTCTATGACAGAGGAAGTCTTCACAAAGTCTCCCATTACTAGGTATTGAGTGACTCAGTTTTTTATTGAATAAAATGGAATACTTCCTGATGCCAGTAGTATGGCCCTTCGGTTTTGAGGAAAATATCATCTTGTAGGTTGGCTAACAAGGAGATAGGAGTTCAAATGAAATTTGTTTTGTCATACTGGCTTTAAGGCAGTGATTAGAAAAGGCCTAAGAGGTGGGTTCTGTAGGGGATTGCTGGAAGGAAAGTAGGAATATGGAAAGTCATGAGACATACACAGTCATCTCTTCTTGCTTCCTCACAGGTCACATACAAATTCAGGGAGAGTTAGTATGAAGCACACAATGGAAATTTGGGCTCCAACATCTGCAAACTGATGCTTTATGGACTTCAGTTGGCCATATTGGTTCCAACAATTTCAGCCAATGTTTAAAAAACTTATAGCAGTTAAAATTTTAGTGTTTCAACAAGCCATTTCCTATCTTTCATTGTGAAGATCCATTTTTTTAAGTCTTTTTTTTTAACAGTATAGGGGGTACAAATTCAGCTTCTGTCCAATGAAATACAGAAGAGGATATCACTTTTGTTTTAGTTCTGGCTGCTATGCCAAAGAACCATAGATAGGGAGCATATAGACAACAGGACTTAATTTCTCATACCTCCAGAGGTTCAAATTTGAGATCAGGGTGTCAGCATGGTTGAGATCTGGTGATGACTCGCTTCTGAATTTCAGCCTGCACACTTCAGGTTTTACCCTCATTTTGCAGGAGGATGAGAGCCCTCTGCGGTTTCTTGTATAAAGCCAGTAATCTCTATTATGAGGGTCCCACCCTAAGGGGTTAATTACATTCTACCTCCTTATAGCATTACGCCGGGGTTTACAATTTTAACACAAATATAGAAGAAAAATTATAGTAACTCTCAAGTTTTTTTTTTTCTTTCTTTCTTTTTTTTTTTTTTTGAGACACAGTTTCACTCTTGTATCCCAGGCTGGAGTGCAGTGGTGTGATCTCGGCTTATTGGAACCTTCACCTCCCAGGTTCAATTGATTCTCCTGCCTCAGTCTCCCAAGTAGCTGGGATTACAGGCATGCACCACCACATCTGGCTCATTTTGTATTTTTAGAAGAGACGGTGGTTTCACCATGTTATCCAGGTTGGTTTCAAACCCTTGACCTCAGGCGATCCACACATCTCAGCATCCCAAAGTGCTGGGATTACAGGTGTGAGCCACCGCACCCTGACAAGATTTTTTTAAAGCTCTAATTTTTCTCCTACTGGGTTTTTCTTGTATGCGCCCTCGATCTTTCTCTCTGTCTCTTTTTGTGTAAACCTTTTTGTCTAATTCTCTCTGTCTATTGTATTCCTCAAACACAGGAAGCAAGCTCCAATGCTATGAGATGCTCCATGTAGAGACCCACGTAACAAAGGGTGAGGGGGTGCTCAGACGAGTAGAGAGAAAGAAAGTCAGGCTCTCTGTCCACACTAAACCCTGCCAATTTTCACATGAGTCAGCTTAAAGGCTCATGCTTTCCCAGTCTAGCTTCAGTTAAGACCACAGCCCCCGGTCTCATAAAAGACCTGAAGGCAGAGGTAGCCAGCTGAACTGTGTCCAGATTCTGGTCCACACAAATTATGAGATATTATATGTTGTTGAAAAATGCTGAGTTTTAGGTCAATGTTGTCAGAAAGGAGCAGATATCTAAGCTCATCTCCCAGGCCCTAGGATTCTCCATCCCTCTGCTTATCTCTTCCTCAGGCTGTCTGCAGCCAAACTAGTCCCTTTTTACCTCTGGCAAACTCACACCTATGAGTCTTTTCACTAAGGGTGGCTTCTCCCTGACACATGCTTGTGCAGAAGCCTCCCTGCTGTCATCCTCATCATGGATTAAAAGTCACCTCAGTGAGGCCTGAGGTCCTCCCATGCAATAATTTTCCAGCTTTTCTTCTCAATAATCTACTTTATATTATAGTCCTTGCTCTTTTCTTTCACATATACTTGCTTTAGTGCTGTTGTCCAGTGGTCCTCAGACTGTTTGGTCCTGGGTTGGGGGGTGCAGGCATGATGTAATAATTTTCTGTACCACATGTTGGACCCACCAGGGTAGCTGGCAAATGGTGAGTGCAAGGGAAAAAAGACTGGCTAAGTGATTATATGGGGGATCTCTAATATCCCTTCCTCTTTTGACCACATGATAATGTGGAGATCACTGATAACAACATGAGGTGTGTGACTCTTACTTGTTCCAGCTGCTCCAGCAAAGCTCAGTGGGCACCAGAAACACAGCAGGCTGTAACCACCTCCTGGCCATCACTAACCCTACAGCCCCAAGCAGGAGCACTACGGAACAAATCTGATACCTTGATTTTTCTGTCCTCAAGACACTGGTTCTTCAAGGTCCTAGGGGATAAAGTAGCAGGATCTGAAGGCCCCAAGTACAATGAGTGACCTAGGAATCCCGTTTTGCCCTCTCTTTGCCTCCACCTTTTTGGTTGTGCTATTTACTCATGAGGTATCCTCCCCTTATCCAGTGAAATTATTTTCTACCGCTTTCAAATGAGGACCTTAAGAACCCAACAGTAGCTGAGATTTTCCGTGGACGTCAGCCTCAGACTCAAATGCTCTGGCATATTTAACTCTGTCTCATCTTCATCTACCCAAGATGCCTCTGAAGTGGCCATGCCTCCCTCTGATTTGAAGGATCTGCAGAGAGTGGGTGCATTTTTGCAGTCTCAGAGCAAGAATCCAGGCTGGCAGACACTTATGAGTATGTGAAATCATTGAGGTCACCCACTTCAGGCACCCCTATTTATGAGGAAGAAAACAGGCTTTCCTGTAGGCACTGTCTACATTAGGCTGAGGTGGAGCATAGCTCATTTTACTTCCAGTTGCCCTCAGAGCTGGATGCAGAACCCCAGTCCTGTTATCTTGAAACTGACATGGAGAGGTCCCCATGTGAAAAGAACCCTGAATCTGCTCATTTTCTGTGCTCCTGAATGTGTAGCTACAGACTCTAATTTCGAAAACAAACCTGATAGGTGGGACGGAGCCAAGGCCTAGGAAGCTGGAGCCCTCTCTAATGCTCTGGAGCCTGCCCACCTCCTGAGATCTGGACCAGTCTCTGCCTCTTCTGTGGCCTCACTTTCCCAATTGAAATGTAATGAAAAATTAAATGTAAAACTGCATAAGCATATGCTCTGTGAGAATTTGGTGTCAGAATTCTCAATACTGGATGATATTTTGGAATGGGGTGGGTTTGGGACCAATGGGTTCTCAGGCCTCCTGTCACACCCAGTGCAGTAGGTGTAGAGCTCTGGACAGCCAGGTGTTCTTTCCTGAGCCAGCTGATTACAACACAATGGACCAAGGGCTCTGATCTTAAATATGGTTTCACAGGATACCCCACTTTCAGCCACCACCTGCTCCACACTTCCCATATTCTGGGGAGCTGATGACAAACCTCATTATAGTGAGGAAGACCAAGAAACTAGACTTGTGGGCCTGGGGAAAAGAAAAAAACACTTCTATTTCTCCCAAACTGTAGAATCTCTTGTCAAATATTTAATTTTGATTATATCTGAGCTTGATAATACGTTCATGTGTTAACAGCTGCTTAAATTTATTTTTTCTGTGATGTGTGGGATAATGTCTTTGCCATATTTTAAATCAAATTATAAAAGCTCTCTTTACAGTGGATAAGTGAGCATCTTTGTAATATAAACTTCACATATTTGTTGCCAGTTTGTTCTTTTTGTTTTTGTTAAAATGTTTTGTTTTATTCTGATTTGGATGTCTTTTGCGGTTTTGCTATGTGGCTATTTATTACTGCAGTGTAACTTCTCCTCTAATTGACTGACAGGTTTGTACATTCGCAATAAAATATTTTCATAAAATCTTTGTAAAAACTGTGTAGTCAATTTTACATTACATAAACATAAAACAGTCAAAACTATCATGATGAAAAAGAAAGATTGAGGGCTTAAAAAGTAAAATACAACACAGCTAAAGTAGTCTGTAAAGGGAAATTTACAGCACTAAATCCCCACAAGAGAAAGCAGAAAAATGTCTAAAATCGACAGCATAACATCACAATTAAAAAAACTAGGGAAGCAAGACCAAACAAATTCAAAAACTAGCAGAAGACAAGATTTAAGATCAGAGCAGAACTGAAGGAGATAGAGACACAAAAAGCCCGTCAAAAAAATCAATGAATCCAGGAGCTGGTTTTCTGAAAAGATCAAGAAAATAAATAAACTTCTAGCCAGACTAATAAGGAAGAAGAGAAGAATCAAATACATGCAATAGGAAATGATAAAGGGGATATAACTATTGATCCCACAGAAATAAAAAGTATCATTAGAGAATATTATAAATACCTCTTTGCAAATTAACTGTAAAATCTAGATGAAATGGATAAATTCCTGGACACATATACCCTCCCAAGTGCAAACCAGTAAGAAGTCGAATCCCTGAATAGGCCAATAACAAGCTCTAAAACTGAGGCAGTAATTAGTAGCCTACCAACAAAAAGAAGTCCAGGACCAGACGGATTTACAGCCGAATTCTACCAAAGGTATAAAGAGGAGCTGGTACCATTCCTTCTGAAACTATTTCAAACAATAGAAAAGAATTACTCCTCCCTAATTCATTTTATGTGGCCAGCATCATCCTGAAACCAAAACCTGGCAAAGGCACAACAAAAAAAGAAAATTTCAGGCCCGTATCCCTGATGAACATTTATGTGAAAATCCTCAATAAAATACTGGCAAACTGAATCCAGCAGCACATCAAAGAGCTTATCCACCACGATCTAGTCAGCTTAATCCCTGGGATACAAAGCTGGTTCAACATATGCAAATCAATAAATAAAATCCATCACATAAACAGAACTAATGACAAAAACCACATGATTATCCCAATAGATGCAAAAAAGGCCTTCAATAAAATTCCACACCTCTTCATGGTAAAAACTCTCAATGAATTATGTATTGATGGAACCTATCTCAATATAATAAGAGTTATTTATGACAAATGCACAGCTAATATCATACTGAATGGGCAAAAACTGGAAGCATTCCCTTTGAAAACCTGCATAAGACAAGAACACCCTTTCTCCCCACTCCTATTCATTATAGTATTGGAAGTTCTGGCAATCAGCCAAAGAAAGAAAGAAAGAAAGCGTATTCAGATAGGAAGAGAGGAAGTCAAATTGTCTCTGTTTGCAGTTGACATGATTGTATATCTAGAAAACCCTACCATCTCAGCCCAAAATTTCCTTAAACTGATAAGCAACTTCAGCAAAGTCTCAGGATACAAAATCAATGTTCAAAAATCACAAGCATTCCTATACGCAATAATAGGCAAACAGAGAGCCAAATCATGTGTTAACTCTCATTCACAATTGCTACAAAGGGAATAATATACCTAGGAATCCAACTTAAAAATGATGTAAAGGACCTCTTCAAGGAGAACTACAAATCACTGCTCAAGGAAATGAAAGAGGACACAAACAAACAGAAAACAATCCATGCTCATGGATAGGAAGAATCAATATTGTGAAAATGGCCATACTGCCCAAAGTAATTTATAAGTTCATCGCTATCCCCATCAAGCTCCCATTGACTTTCTTCACAGAATTAGAAAAAAAACTACTTCAAATTTCATATGGAATCAGAAAAGATCTTGCATAGACAAGACAATACTAAGCAAAAAGAACAAAGGTGGAGGCATCATGCTAGCTGTCTTCAAACTATACTAAAAGGCCACAGTAACCAAGACAGGATGGTACTCGTACCAAAACAGGTACATTGACAAATGGAACAGAACAGAGGCCTCAGAAATAACACTGAACATCTAGAATCATCTGATCTTTGATGAACCTGACAAAAACAAGTAATGGGGAAAGAATTCCCTATTTAATAAATGGTGTTGGAAAACTAGCTGGCCATATGCAAAAAACTGAAACTGGACTTCTTCCTTAATCGTTATACAAAACATAACTGAAGATGGATTAAAGACTTAAACATAAGACTTAAAACCATAAAAACCCCAGAAGAAAACCAAGGCAGTACCATTCAGGACATAGATATGGGCAAAGACTTCATGACTAAAACACCAAAAACAATGGCAACAAAAGCCAAAATTGACAAATGAGATATAATTAAACTAAAGAGCTTCTGCACAACAAAAGAAACTATATCAGAGTGAACAGGCAACCTATAGAATGGGAGAAAATTTGTGCAATCTATCCATCTGACAATAGGCTGATATGTAGAATCTACAAAGAACTTAAACAAATTTACAAGAAAAAAAGAAACAACAACATCGAAAATGGGCAAAGGATTTGAACAGACACTTCTCAAAAGGAGACATTTATGCAGCCAATAAACATAAAAAAAGCACATCATCACTGGTTATTAGACACTTGCAAATCAAAAACGCAATGAGAAACCATCCCACACCAGTTAGAATGGTGATCATTAAAAAAATCAGGAAACAACAAAGGATGTGGAAAAATAGGAAGACTTATACACTGTTGGTGAGAGTGTAAATTAGTTCAACCATTGTGGAAGACAGTGTGGTGATTCCTCAAGGATCCACAATGAGAAATACCATTTGACCCAGCAATCCCATTACTGGGTATATACCCAAAGGATTATAAATTATTCTATTATAAAGATACATGCATACGTATGTTTATTATGGCACTGTTCACAAGAGCAGAAACTTTGAAACAAACCAAATGACCATCAATATAGACTGAATAAAGAAAACTTGGCATGTACACATCATGGAATACGATGCAGTCACAAAAAGGATGAGTTCATGTCCTTTGCAGAGACATGGATGAAGCTGGAAACCACCATTCTCAGCAAACAAACACAAGAGTAGAAAAGCTAACATCGCATGTTCTCACTCATAATAGGGAGTTAAACAAAGAGAACACAGGGACACAGGAAGGGGAACACCACACACTGGAGCCTGTCGGGAAGTGGGGGACTATGGGAGGGATAGCATTAGAAGAAATATTCTTGGCCTAGGCCACTATTTTGATTTTCCAAATTTTGTTTCAAAAACATGATATGTTTCAAAAATTGTTATTGGTATGTAATTATATAAATATATAGTTCAGAAAAAAGAATCAACATTAATTATGCTTTTTCCAAAATACTTTATGGTTTTGAGCTCTTCTAGCAGTGACATTTTTGCTGTAGGTAATTGCTGTATACCTGGTATATTCATCATAGCATCCTTTGTGCCGTTTACACTTATCCTTCAATTTCCCACTCTCCTTAAGTGTAAAAGTTCAAGGCCAGAGCTCCCATATCTTCCCAATATTACTTTTTGAAAAGAAGCTTCTATGTACTGTTTTCTCTGGGTCTTGATTGGATATATTGCTAAAAGAGCTGAAAAATAATAATTTTTTTAAAAATTCGGTGATGAGATTAAAGTAAATATATTTTATAAATCTAATGTACAAAATGAGGTCAGCTGAGAAGACAATGACAGTTGAAGCAGAACCTGAGGTCCTGTTTCTCTCAATTGACATATGAACTTAACTACAATTGGGCGAGCAAAGCCAGTTGAGTTTGTAGCACCCCACATGAGAAAAAAGCCAACCATAACCAATTTAGAAGAAAATTTGGTCACATTTGTGCACTACAGAACAGCGAAGTTAGATAAAAATCTGTCCATTCCATGATTCTCCTTCGGGAAAGAAAAAAGAGTGAAATGCGTACGCAAACTTCTGACTTACTGAGTTGTACCGGGGTTATCCAAAGACTGGAAATTGCTTCCTTTAACATTTAGTGTTGACAAGAATAGAGACAGAGTTTAAATGACAGCTTGGGTCAACCGAGAATAAAGATAAATGCTTCTTACAACAACAGAGACTGTAGTGCCTACAACAGTGACGAAGGGAAGAGACTAAAGGCTCCTAAGAGGAAACAGAGGTAAACCTTATTAACAAGAAAATACATACAGTAGTCCAAAGAAGACACATTTTGACAACAGATTGGAGAAGCTCCCAGTATGACTACTGTGGCTGAATGTTGTCAATTTTCCCATGTATAAAGCTCTTTCATAAAGGATAAAATAGGTAGTGGTTTCTTAATTGATCAAAACCTTAACAAAACTACAGTATGTAAAAGCAACCAGGAAATATAACCTAATCAAAGGAGAAAAATATATATTCAAGTGAACCTAAAGAAGTGGAGATCTAGGAATTATTTTTTTAACTTAAAATCATTTTATTTTTCTTTACTTTTTCATTTTATGCACAGGATCTTACTTTATCTCCTGAGACAGAGTACACTGGTGGAATCACAGCTCACTGTAACCTCAAATTTCGGAAGTCAAGCAGTCATGCCACCTATGTCTCCTGAGTAAATATGACCACAGTTGTGCACATTACCCCTCCTGTATAGTTTCTTTCAAAAAATTTGTACAAACAGCATGTTGCTGTGTTGCCTCAGCTGGTCTCAAACTCCTGGTCTCAGGCAATCTGACTGCTTCAGTCTGAAAGTGCTGGCACAAGCCGTCATACCTGGAATTGTTTCTCTTTTAAGAAAAAAGAGCTTTAAATCATTAATAGTAAAATAAAACAAAGAAAGGTATTGAGTAACGATAAAGGGTTCAATTCAACAAGAAGACTTCACTATCCTAAATGTAGGTGCACCCAACTTTGGGGAACATAGAGTTATACAACAAGTACTGCTAGACCTACAATAAGACTCAAGTAGACACACAATAATAGTAGGGGAATGCAACTCCCCACTAAGTGTTCGACAGATTATCTAGGCAGAAACTTAACAAAGAAATTCTGGAGTTTGATTCGACACTTGATCAATTGAAACTAATAGACATTTATAGTATATGTGACACATCATCTAAAGAAAGTAAATTCTTCTCATCTGCTCACAGAATATGACAGGCCACAATGGAACAAAGACAAAAATCAATACCAAGAAAATATCACAAAATCACAGAATGATATTGAAATTAAACAACTTGCTCCTGAATGAATTTTGGATAAACAAAAAAATTAAGGCAGAAAATTAAAAAGATTTTGAAATAGAAGAGACACAATATAACAAAATGTCTGGGTTGTAGGAAGAGCTCTGTTAAGAGGAAAGTTGAGAGTGCTAAATACCTGCATCAAGAAGTTAGAATGATCTCAAACTAACAATTTAACTTCACACTTAGAGAAACTAGAAAAATAAAAACTAACTTACCCCAAAGCTAGCAGAATGGGAAAAATATTCATAACCTATGAACCTGACAAAATCTAATACTCAGAATCTATAAGAAACTTAAAGAATTCACAAGGAAAAAATTACCCCATGAAAAAGTGGGCAATAACGACACTGTTCAAAAGAACACATACAAGTGGCCAAATAACATGAAAAAAGCTTATCATCACTAACCATCAAGGAAATGTAAATAAAAACCACAATAAGACACCATCGTACACCAGTTAGAATGGCTTTTGTTAAAAAGTAAAATGATAATAGATGTTGATGAGGTTTTAGAGGGAAAAAACCACTTATACACTGTTAATAGGAATGTAAATTAGTTCAGCCACTGTGGAGAGCAGCTTGGAGATTTTCCAAATAACTGAGAGTTAAACTGTGATTCAACCCAGCAATTTCACCGCTGGGTATATACCCAAAAGAGAATAAACTATTCTACCAAAATAGCACATGCACTTGTTGGTTCATCACTACACTATTCATAAGAGGAAGGACGTGAATCAACCTACGTGCCTACTAAAGGTAATTTTTTATTTTTTTGAGATGATGTCTCACTCTGTTGCCCAGGCTGGAGTGCAGTGGCACTATCTCAGCTCACTACAACCTCCACCTCCCAGGTTCAAGCAATTCTCCTGCCTCAGCCACCCGAGTAGCTGGGACTACAGGCGCATGTCAACAAGCCTGGCTAACTTTTGTATTTCCAGTAGAGACGGGGTTTCATTACGTTGTCCAGGATGGTCTCGATCTCCTGACCTCATGATCCACCCGCCTTGGCCTCCCACAGCACTGGGATTACAGGCATCAGCCACCGTGTCCAGCCTATTGATGGTAAATTGAATTTAAAAAGTGTCACATGTACAGCAATACTACTTAGCAAAAACAAACAAAAAAAACCTCCTTTGCAGCAACGTTAACACAACTAAAGGCCATTATACAAAGCAAATTAATGCAGAAATGGAAAATGAAAATACTGCATATTCTCATTTATAAATGGAAATTAACACTGGGTACACATGGACAGAAAAACAAAAATAATAGACAACTCTTAGAGGGTGGAGAGAGGGAGGGATCAAGAACTGAAAAACTGTCTACTTAGTACTATGCTCACTACCTGAGTGATGGAATTACTCATACTTCAAACCTCAGGATTATACAAAATATCCATGTAAAAAACCTGTGTAGGTACCTCCTAAATCTAAAATAAATTTGAAATTCTAAAAAGAGGTCTTACTCTCTCACCCAGACAGGAATACAATACCATTATAGCTCAATGCAGCCTCAAGTTCCTGGGGAACTCAAGGAATAATCTTATATCAGCCTCCAACTTCCTGAGACTACAGGAACATTCCACAATGCCTGACTAATCTGTGAAAATATTTTTTACCAATAGCTTCTCACAATATTGCCCAGGGTAGTCTCAAACTCCTGGCTTTAAGTAATTCATAGGGTTTGGCTCTGTGTCCCCAGTCAAATCTCATCTTAAATTGTAATAATCCCCATATGTCCTGGGAGGGACCCTGTGGGAGGTAATTGAATCATGGGGGTGAGACTTTCCCGTGCTGTTCTCATGATAACAAATAAGTCTCATGTGATCTGATGGTTTTATAAGTGGAGGTTCCCCTGAACAAAGTCTCTTGCTTGTTCCAATAATGGTGACACCTCCCTAACCATGTGAAACTGTGAGGCCATTAAACCTTTTTTCATGATAAATTACATAGTCTTTTTTATGTCCTTATTATCAGCATGAGAATGGATTAATACAGTAGGCCTCTTGCCTTAGCTTTCAAAGTAGCTGGAGTTACATGCACATGTCACTGTGCCTGGCTAAAACACCTAGCTTAAAGATGCTCAGTCAGCTAAAGAAGAATATAGAAAACTAAACAGAAAAAGAAAACAGTGCATGAAGATAATGAGATTATCAAAGAAGTGATTAAAAGTGCAAAATAGAAACAACATGTAGAGCTGAAAAGTAAAATACCTGAGTTTAGAGATTCACTAGAAGGTCCAACAACAGGTTTGATCTAGCAGGAAAAAATTCAGCAAGCCTCATAAGAAGTCATTTGAAATTATAGGGTGAGGAGGCTAAAAATAATTTAAAAAATTAAGAGAGCCTAAGGGACTTACAGGATACCATTAAGATGGCCAATATACTCATAATGGGAATTCTAAAATAAAAAGAGAAAAGAGAGCAGCAAAGTTATTTCAAGAAACAAACAGTGACAGAGAACTCAGAATTTGAGGGAGAAAATGACCTAAAATTTAATGAAACTTTACCAACTCTAACTAGTAACAACACAGGGAGACCCATGGCAAGACACATTATAATCAGAGATTCAAAAGTTAAAACACCGAGAATCTTGAAGTCAGCAAGAAAAAAGTGACTTAGCATGTACAAGTTTACCCCTGCAGGATGACCAGCAGATGTCTCAGCAAAAAAACTTGCAGGTAAGAGGTTGTAGGATGACATAGTCAAAGTGCTGAAAAAATGGCAAGTACCATCCAAGAACACTATGTCTACCAAAACTATCATTTCAAATGAATTAAAAAATAAAAATAAAGAATATTCAAGATCATCAAAAACTGTATAAATTTATACCCACTAGGCCTGTCTTAAAAATGCTAAATAGTCATTCACATTAAAAAATGAAATAATGATGAGAGCAACATAAAATTATGTAAAATATGACGTTTTCTAATAGAGAAAATTATGTACACAATCATAATATTCTTTGTAATTATAATGAAGATGCACAGAATACTTTAATTCTGCTATATATTTGAGATAACAAAGACTTAAAAATGACTATAAATCTGTGCCAATAGATTCACAACACAAAATGATATAATTTGTGACATCAATAAAACACATAGGGAGCCATAAAGAGGCAGGGTTTTATATGCAATAGTAGTTATTCTTGGTAATATCTATAGTAACAACAAAGAAAATACCTACAGTTCTTAGGATTTTGAGACTAGTCTGGGCAACATGGCAAAACCCTGTCTCCATGCAAAATAACAACTGTTAGCCAGGAGTAGTGGTGCACATCTGTGGTCCCAGGTACTCAGAAGGCTGTGGTGGGAGGATTGTTTGAGTTGAGCCTGAGAGGCAGAGCTTGAGTAAGCAGAGATTGTGCCACTGCACTCCAGCCTGGGTGACAGAGCAAGACCCTGTCAAAAAAAAAAAAAAAAAAAGGAAATACCTATAGTACACACACACAAAGACATACACACACAGAGAGTAGTGAGAAAAGAATTAAAACATGTCACTACAAAAATCAATAGTACACTAAGAAAGAGAACAAGAGAGAAAAATAGGAAAGAAATAGCTACAGGACCGGCCAGGGGCGGTGGCTCACGCTTGTAATCCGAGCAATTTGGGAGGCCGAGGTGGGTGGATCAACGAGGTCAGGAGATTGAGCCCATCCTGGCTAACACGGTGAAACCACGTCTCTACCAAAAAAAAAAAAAAAAAAAAAAAAATAGCCGGGCGTGGTGGCAGGCTCCTGCAATCCCAGCTGCTGGGGAATCTGAGACAGGAGAATGGCATGAACCGGGAGGCAGAGCTTACATTGAGCCAAGATCTCACCACTGCACTCCAACCTGGGCGACAGAGAGAGACTCCGTCTCAAAAAAAAAAAAAAAAAAAAAAAAAGCTACAGGACCTAAAACAAAAAAGAAACAAAATGCAATACGAAATCATTCCCTTTTAGTAATGTTTTAATATAAATCAATTATGTCAATCAAAACCATACTTTCACTAAATAAATTCATGAAACAAGATTCAACTCTCTGCTTCCTACAAATAACCAAATTATGATCTGGAACACATATAACCTGTACATGAAAGAATAATAAAAAATATTAAATGCAAAATCAAATACTGTCATGGTAGACAAAATACATATTATATCAAAAACTTCCTCAAGAGACAAGAGGAAAAGGACAATAAAAACAACAACAATAAAAGCAACAACAATAAAGCAACATACAACAATAAAAGCAACAACATTAAAACAACATACAACAATAAAACAACAACAGTAACGTATGTGCCTTACATCACAGTTCCCAAACATATGAAGCAACATTTTACAGAATTGAAACATGAAGTAGCCAGCACCTGATAACAGTAAATGACTTTTATATCTGACTTTTAGTAATGTAAATTAAAAAACAAACATAAGATGGACAAGTAAACAGAGGATTTCAACAACACGATAGAACAATTAGACCTAACAGTCACATTTACAACTCTCCACTCAACAGTAGAATCTACAATACTTTCAATCACACATGCCACAATATTCCAGATAGACCACCTG
This sequence comes from Pan paniscus, assembly GCF_029289425.2. Classification (NCBI taxonomy): domain Eukaryota; kingdom Metazoa; phylum Chordata; class Mammalia; order Primates; family Hominidae; genus Pan; species Pan paniscus. The sequence continues at coordinate 2,526,962 of NC_073271.2, forward strand.
TTAAGTTAAAAAATGAATCTTAGCAAATTTAAGCAGATGGAATTACAAAATTATTGCTAACTATGATACAATAAAACAAGAGTTAAAAACACTAGCATGTCAAAGAATAAGTAAAAATTAAACAACAAATTCTCAAACACACTCTTGTTCAAGAGGTTATAGACTTAATATTGTTAACATGTCACTACTACCAAAAGTGGTTCACTGATTCAATGCTCTTTCTTTTCTTTTCTTTCTTTTTATCTTGAGATGGGTTTTTGCTCTTGTTGCCCAGGGTGGAGTGCAATGGTGTGATCTCAGTTCACTGCAACCTCCACCTCCTGGGTTCAAGCCATTCTCCTGCCTCAGCCTCCTGAGTAGCTGGGATTACAGGCAAGTGCCACCAAACCTGGCTAATTTTGTATTTTTAGTAGAGATGGGGTTTCTCCATGGCTGGTCTCGAACTCCTGACCTCAGGTGATCCACCTTCCTCAGCCTCCCAAAGTGCTGGGATTACAGGCATGAGCCACCACCCCTAGCTGATTCAATATACTTTCTATCAAAATACCAATGAAACTTTTTGTAGAAGTTTTAAAATATTCTATAATTTTTATGGAATTTCAAGTGATTGCAAACAGCCAAATAATACTGGCAAAAAAATATAAAGATAGAGGCATCATACTTTCTAATTTCAAAACATACTATAAAGGTATAGTAATCAAAACAGTTTGGTACTGACATAAAGACAAATGAATGATGAAACAGATGAGAGAGTTCGGACATAAGACCTCATGGGTTTAGTAAACGTATTTTTAAAAACTGTTCCAAGAACTCACAATAAGGAAAGAACAGTCTCTTCAATAAACAGTATTGGGAATAATAAAAATTTACAAGGAAAAAATAACAAAGTTAGACCTTACCTTGCACCAATAAAAACATAAACTTAAGGCCGGGTGTGGTGGCTCACACCTGTAATCCCAGCACTTTGGGAGGCTGAGGCAAGTGAATCACAAGGTCAGGAGATCAAGACCATCCTAGCCAACATGGGGAAACAAAGTCTCTACTAAAAATACAAAGAAAAATTAGTTGGCGGTGGTGGCACATGCCTATAGTTCCAGCCACTCAGGAGGCTGAGGCAGGAGAGTCTCTGGAACCCAGGAGGCAAGAATTTCAGTGAGTGGAGATCACACCACTGTGCTTCAGCCTGGTGACAGAGAAAGACTCCACCTCATATAAAGAAATAAACTCAAAATAACTAATTTTGGTTAGTTATTAAAATGGAATTTTAAACTTTATTTTTCAGATATTTTGCTATCAGCATACAGAAAGCTGCTACTCTGTTGATTTTCTGCAATGTTACAGAATTTGTTTAGTAGTTCTATTAGGTTTTGGTGTAGTGTTTAGAGTTTTTCACATATAAGATTATTTTGTCCACAATCAGAGACCATTTGACTTCGTCCTTTCCTATTAGTATGAGTTTATTTCTACCTCTTGCATAATGTCCTTGGCTAGGACTTCCAGTACTATGTTGAATAAGAGGTCTGAAAGTGGGGATGATTACTCTTGTTCCAGATCTCAGAGAGAAAGCTTTCAGCTTTTCCTTATTCAGTATAATGTTAGCATTGCTTTGTCATAAATGGCCTTTATTGTGTTGAGGAACATAACTTCTATTCCTAATTTGTTGAGAGTTTTCATCATAATGAATGTTGCATTTCATCCAACGTTTCTTCTGCATAAGCAAAAGGTACGAAAATTAAAATACTTAATGTGATGGTTAATACTGGCTGTCAAATTGATTGGATTGGAGGATAGAAAGCATTGATCCTGGGTGTGTCTGTGAGGGTGTTGACAAACGAGATTAACATTTGAGTCAGTGGGCTGGGAAAGGGAGGCCCACTCTTAATTGGGTGAGCACCATCTAATCAGCTGCCAGTGAATATAAAGCAGGCAGAGACTGGCCTAAGCTCCCAGTCTACATCTTTCTCCTGTGCTGGACGCTTCCAGCCCTCAAACACCAGACTCCAAGTTCTTCAGCTTTGGGACGTGGACTGCCTCTCCTTGCTCCCAAAACTTGCAGACAACCTATTGTGAGATCTTGTGATCTCTCTAGGGAGCCCGACTAATACACCTAGCAACAAACTTAACTTAAAAGGTACAAGATCTCTACTCTGAAAACGACAAAACATGGATAAAAAATATAAAATACAAATGAATAAATGAAAAAATCTTGTGTTTATACACTGGAAGAATACTGTTAATATAGCTACCCAAAGTGATCTACAGACGTAAAGTGATTTTTATCAAAATATCAATGACATTTTTTCACAGAAATAGAAAAAATATTTTAAATTTATGTGGATCCACAAAAAACTCTGAATCGACAAATAACTTTGAGCAAAGTAAGCAAAGCTAAAGGCATCACTTTATCAAACTTCAAAACTTGCTACAAAGCTATAGTAACCAAAACAGCACTGTACTGGCATAAAAACAAACACATAGACTAATGTGCCCAATAAGCCCAGAAGTTAGTTTATGCACCTAAAGCCAACTGATTGTCAACAAAATTGCCAAGAACACACTTTAGGGAAAAGCTAATCTCTTCAATAAACGGTGCAGGGCCATTTAAATATTTAAATTCAGAAAAATTATACTAGACCCCAGTGCCTTGCCATATGTGATAATCAACTCAAACTAAAGACTTAAATGTAATGCTATCAATTATGAAGCTATTAGAGAAAAACTAAAAAATGCTTTATAACATTGGACGGGGAAAGGATTATTAAAATAACATGTCAAAACATAGGCAACAAAATCAAAAATAAGCAAACAACATTATGTCAAACTAAAATGCTTTTCCATATTAAAAAAAACTAAAAGATTGAAGAGACAGCTTAGGCAATAAAAGAAAATGCTTTCAGGCTATACATATGACAAAAGGCTAATATTCAGAATAAATAAGAAACTTTAAAATCTCAAAATGAAATACACTTATAATCTAATTTAAAAAATGCAAAAGATCTTAATAGATGTTTGTCAAAAAGTGATACAAAAATGGCTAACTGGAACATAAGAACATGTTCTACATTACTAATCACCAAGGAAATGAAAATCCAAACCACAACGAGGTACTGCCTCACTCCCATTTAGAATGGCTATAATAAAAAAAAAAATAAAACAAGTACTAATGAGGATATAAAATGAGTGAATGTATACATTGTTGGTGGAATTGTAAATTAGTATGGCCACTATAGAAAATACTATGGAGGTTTCTGAAAGAAATTAAAAATAGATGTATTACATGATCCAGCGATTTTACTCCTGCATGTATATACAAAAGAAAGGATATCACTGTGTCAAAAAGATATTTGCATTTCCATGTTAGTTACAGAACTAGTTATAATAGCTTATATATGGAATCAATTCAAATGTACAGCAACAGATAAATGGATAAGGAAAATGTACTATATATGCCCAGTGAAATACTATTCAGCCATAAGAAAGGATAAAATTCTGTCAGTTAAAAAAGCATGGATGAACCTTGAGCATACCATGTTAAGTAAAATAAGCCATATAGAGAAACACAAATACTTTATGATCTTATTATCTCACTCATTTGAGGAACCTGAAAAAAAGGGTTGATATAAGCAAAGAGTACAACAGGGGTTACCAGAGACTGAAGCAGGGAGATGGTAAAAGGCAGCTTCAAAAGTATTGTGTTACAATTAGATAGGAGAAATAAGTTTTTGTTCTTTGTTACACAGCAGAATAATAATAATTAATGAAAAGGTATCGCATATTACAAAATAGCTAAAAGAGACCAGTTGTGGTGGCACATTCCTGCCATCCATACATTTTGGGAGAATGAGGTAGGAGAATCACTTGAAGACAGAAGTTCAAGATGAGCCTGGACAACATAGTGTGACCCCGTCTCTATGAAAAATTAAAACATTATCCAGGCATGGAGGCAGCTTCCTGTAGTCTCAGCTAATTGGGAAGCTGAGGTTAGAAGATTGTTTGAGGTTACAGTGAGCTAGGATTGCACCACTGCACTCCAATCTGTGTGTTAGAGCAAGATCCTGTCTCTAAAAAAAGTTAATACATAAAGATATAAAAAATAGCTAGAGAAGAAGCTTTTGAATGTTCTCACCACAAAAATAACAAATGTATGAGGCAATAATTACACTAAGTACTCTGATTTTTATTGGTATACAACATATATACATAATTGTTTCCCCAAAATTTGTACAATTACATGTGTCAATTTTAAAAAATTAAGACTATAATGTAAAATCTATAGCTGTAAAATTCCTAGCACAATACAGAAGGGTGAAGCTTCATGACAATTGGTCTCGGCAATAATTTGGGGGATGTAACATCAACGGATCAGACAACAAAAGCAAGGGAATACACATGGTACTAAATCAGTGTGTGAAAAATATCCCAAACAGGCAAAGCAGAACATGGAATAGATATATGCACAATTATGTACACTGTAGCATTACTCACACACATACTACCTGGAAGCAAATGTACCTTTAAGGATGAGTAGATTCAACAAACAGGGCATGTATATTCACTGGGATAGCATTCAGCCTTAAAAATAAGGAAATCTTGAGAAGTACTACAATAAGGACAAATCTCGAAAACATTCTGTTAAGTAAAACAAGACAGTCAAAAAGGAAAACTGTATAATTACACCTATGTAAAATATTTAGTCAAACTCAAAGAAACCAAGTGTTGTAGTCTCAGCAGTGCACCAAGATGTAACAGTCTCTCATAGTCTGAGATAGCATCGAAAGTTCTTTGTTCTACTTCTAAGGAGATTAAGGAGCGTGAACACAAAGGTGAGGTTAGAGTGAAAGTTTGATAAGCAAGAGAAGAAAGCTCTTTGCCAGCAGAGATAGTTTCTCAATGGGGTGACCTCTGTGAGGCTGGGGTCCAAGGTTTTTATGGACTGGGAAAGGAAGAGAAGGAAATGTGCCTAGTTCACAGGCTGTCTTGAAAAAAGTGTGGCTCAGCTTGGCCCAGGACTTTGGCCCGGGACCAATCAGGAGCTGAAGGGATGATTCATAGATGCTATTTAGATTGGCCCAAGACTTATCAGAAGCTAAAGTGAAAGCTTGGTGCAGGAGCTTGTCCCGGGAGCAATCAGGGGCTGAAGTAATTATTCAGAGGTCAGACTTACAGTTCAAGTAAAGGAGAGTGTCGACCGGAATGCACCAGGGCCCACTGCGCTTATGACCACAAAAGGAGAAGAAACATTTTCCTGGGAGCCCACTGACTGCACAAAGTACAAAGGCGTTTCTTTTTTTCTTTTTCTTTTCTTTAATTCTTTCATTTTTTTTTTTTGAGATGTACTTTCTTATTATTTATTTATTTATTTATTTATTTATTTTGAGATGTAGTTTTGCTCTTGTTGCCCAGGCTGGAGTGCAATGGTGTGATCTCGGCCCACAGCAAACTCCGCCACCTGGGTTTAAGTGATTCTCCTGCCTCAGCCACCCAAGTAGCTGGGATTACAGGCATGAGGCACCACGCTCGGCTAATTTTGGATTTTTAGTAGAGACGGGGTTTCTCCATGTTGGTCATGCTGGTCTCAAACTCCCGACCTCAGGTGATCCGCCCACTTCTGCCTCCCAAATTGCTGGAATTACGGGCATAAGCCACCGTGCCTGGCCAAACAAAGGCATTTCTATGCCAGGTCGGTCTTGTTCCCTTATCTCAGTGAGCTGGAGGTTTGTACAAGTTTTTACCCAAATGGGCCAGAGGTTTTTCTGTCTGTGCAGCCATGGGCAGGTCTCCAAGCACAACACCATGTGCTAGTTACCTTGTTAGTGTCTGCAGCTTGATTTTTTCCAGGATTCCTTTTATGTTATGCAGGGATGAGACACTGACCCAAGGGCCAGGGACTTTCCAGGGACCCTTCTCTTGCTATCTAACTAAAGCAAGCTAACTAACTTGTTTCACAATTAATTGAGTATTCACTTTTACTTTTGTAAGACAAAAATTATCTAAAACATATTGCAAAAAAAAATAGAGCTATACTTACCACTTCTAAACCATATACTTAAAATGTTAGAAATGAAAATGGCATGTTTTTAACTACAATTAGAAATTTAGGACTACCTAGAAGGCACGGTTACAAAATCTTCAAACATCCCCTTCAAATAACAAAGGGTTCTTCTCACATAATTATTTACATTTAAACTATAAGTTGATTGTAAATTTAAGATTATTTCCCTGACTACTCACCAAGATAGAATAAAATAATCACTAGAAATGAAGAAAAGAGGGAAATTTATAGCACTAATGTCCACATCAAAAAGCTAGAAAGGGCCGGTCATGGTGGCTCATGCCTGTAATTCCAGCACTTTGGGAGGCTGGGGTAGGCAGATCACTTGAGACCAGGTGTTCAGGACCAGCCTGGCCAACAGCAAAACCATATCTCTACAAAAAAATACAAAAATTAGCTAGGTGTGGTGATTCACAACTGTAATCCCAGCTACTCAGGAGGCTGAGACAGCAGAAGTGACTTAAAACCGAGAAGTGGAGGTTGCAGTGAGCCGAGATTATGCCACTGTACTCCAGCCTGTGTGACAGAGTGAAACTGTCCCACAAGAAAAAAAAAAAAATTAGAAAGATCTAAAGTTAACAGCCTAACATCTTGATTAAAAGAACAAGAAAACCAAGTGAAAACAAACCTGAAAGCTAGCAGAAAACAAGAAATAGCCAAGATCAGAGTAGAGCTGAAGGAGATAGAGACACTGAAAACTCTTCCAAAAAAAAAAAAAAAAAAAAACTCAACCAATCCAGGAGGTGTTTTTATGAAAAAAAAATTAATAAACTAGATGGAACACTAGCTAGGCAAATAAATAAGAAAAGAAAGAACAAAACACAAATAGAAATAATAAGGAAGATATCGTCACTGATCCCATGGAAATAAGAACAACGATCAGAGAATACTATAAACACCTCTATGCTCATAAACCAGAAAATCTAGAAGAAATGGACAATTTCCTTGCAAAATAAACTCTCCACAAGACTGAACCCTGAATAGATCAATAATGTGTTCTGAAATTGAGGCAGTAAGAACTAGCTTACCAAGCAAGCTGAATTTGACTTGAGGTAAAGAGGAGATAGTACATTTTCTCCTAAAACTATCCAAAAAAAATTGAAGACAAAGAAGTTCTCTCTAACTCATTCTGTCAGGCCAGCATCATCCTGATACCAAAACCTAACATAGATACAACAACAACAACAACAACAACACATCATGCCAATGTCTTTGATGAACACTGTGCAAAAATCCTCAATAAAATACTGGCAAACCAAACCCAGCAGCACATTAAAAAGTGCATCCACCACAATGGAATTGGCTTTGTCCCCAGGATGCAAGATTGATTCAACATATGCAAATCAACAAATGTGACTCATCACATAAAGAAAACTAAATAAAAAAACCACATGATTACCTCAATAGATGCAGAAAAAGCACCCAATAAAATTCAACATTCCTTCACGTTTAAAATTCTCAATAAACTAGGAACTGAAGAAACATACCTCAAAATAATAAGAGCCATATACAACAAACCCACAGCCAATATCATACTGAATGTGCAAAGGCTGGAAACATTCCCCCTGAAAACCGGCACAAGAAAAGTATGCTCTCTCTCACCACTCCCATTACAACTCCCGTTCGGAAACCTTGTCCAGGAAAATCAGGCCAGAGGAAGAAATAAAGAGTATTCAAATAGAAAGAGAGGAAGTCAAATTATCTTTGTTTACAGATGACCTGACCCTATATCTAGAAAGCCTCTTCGTCTCAGCCCCAAAGCTTCTTAAGGTGATAAGCAACAGTAGCAAAATCTCAGGATATAAAATCAATGTGCAAAAGTAGCTAGCATTCCCATACACAAGCAACAGGCAAGCAGGGAGACAAATCATGAATGAACTTTCATTCACATTTGCTATAAAGAGAAAAAAATACCAAGGAATACAGCTCTGAAGGAAAGTGAAGGATATCTTCAAGGAGAACTACAAACAACTACTCAGAGGAATCAGAGTGGACACAAAAGAAATGGAGAAACATTCCATGCTCATGGAGAGGAAGAATCAGTACCACGAATATGAGCACATTGCCCTAAGTAATTTATAGATTCAATGCTGTTCCCATTGAACTACTGACATTCTTCAGATAATTAGAAAAAAAAAACTTTTTAAAATTCATATGGAACCAAAAAAGAGCCCAAATGGCCAAGCCAAACTTAAGAAAAAAAAAAAAAAGCTGAAAGGGTCATTGCCTAACTTCAAACTGTACTAGAAGAGTACAGTAACAAAAACAGCATGGTACTGGTATAGAAACAGACACATAGACAAATGAAACAAAATAGAGAGCATAGAAATAAAGCCAAAAACCTACAACAACCTGATCTTTGACAAAGTCAACAAAAACAAGGAATTAGGGAAAAGTCTCCCTATTCAATAAATGGTGCTAGGATAACTGGCTAGTCATGTGCAGAGAATTAAAACTGGAACCCTTCCTAACACCATAGACAAAAATTGACTCAAGATGGATTAAAGACTTGAATGTAAAACCCAAAACTATAAAAACCTTAGAAGAAAAAATCTAGATAATACCATTCAGGATATAGGCATGAGGAAAGATTTGATGACAAAAAGACCAAAAGAAATAACAACAAAAGCAAAAATTGACTAATGGGGTCTAATTAAACTAAAGAGCTTCTGCGGAGCCAAAGAAGCTATCATCAGAGCAGAGAAGCTAGAGAATGGGAGAAAAATTTTGCAACCTATTCATCTGACAAATGTCTAATACCCAGAATCTATGAGGGATTTAAAATTTACAAGAGAAAAACAAACAAACCCATTAAAAAGTGGTCAAAGGACATGAACAGACATATCTCAAAAGAAGACATACATGTGCCCAACAAACAGGGAAAGCTCAACATCACTGATAACTGGATAAATACACATCAAAACAACAATGAGATACCATCTCACACAAATTATAATGTCTATTAATAAAAAGTAAAAAAGAAATAAAAACAGATGCTGGTGAGGTTGTGGAGAAAAGGGAACACTTTTACACTGTTGGTGGGAGTGTAAATTATTTCAAGCATTGTGGAAGAGAGTGTGGAGATTCCTCAAAGACCTAGAAGCAGAAATACCATTTGACCCAGCAATACTATTACTGGGCATACACCCAAAGGAATATAAATCTATTTTAAATATACATGTATACATATGTTCATTGCAGCAATATTTACAATAGCAACGTCATGTAATCAATCTACATGCCCATCAATGATACACTGGATAAAGAAAATGTGGTACACATACACCATGGAACACTATGAAGCCATAAAATGTAATGAGATGATGTCGTTTGCAGGGACATGGTTGGAATTTGAAGCCATTACTCCCAGCAAACTAATGCAGGAACAGAAAACCAAACACCACCTATTATTATTCTAACTTATTAGCAGAAGCAGATCAATGAGAACACATGGATACATCAGGAAGAACAACACACACTGGACACCTGTTTCATGGCATGGGGGAGGGGAAGGAGAGCAACAGGAAGAATAGCTGTGGATGCTGGGCTTAGTACCTGGGTGATGAGATGATCTGTGCAGTAAAGCACAATGGCACACGTTTATCTATGTAAGAGACCTGCATATCCTGCACATGGACCCCTAAACTTAAAATAAAATTTGAAAAAAAAGCTTATCACATATGGACCACTGAACTTAAAATAAAACTTGAAAAAACACTGAGTATGAGGTGGATTCCCTATGTTAGACCCAAACTGAGGATCCTGAAGCTCCTGCTAGGGAATTGGGGCTGGGTGCACCCTGGGGAGCTGCTGCCAAGGCCGTCCACTGTCCCTACAGGCCGCCTCCCTTCCCGGCCTGTGATGGAAAGGAGAAGGGGTATGTGAACAGCTGTGGAAGTCAGACTCTCGGGAACTGAATCAGGCCCCAGCCCATGCCCCCCAGCCCAATCCAGCCAACGTGCCCGCTGTCTTCCCACCCAGCCAGCCTAGCCCTCAGGACTGTTAGATGGAACCAGGCTCCATCATCACCCAGGCATGGAAGGAAGATGCCCTGGTCCTCAGCAAGCAAGGCCTGGTTTCCAAAGTGCTCTCCGAAGAGGCCTCATTTTTGTCACATCTTAGAAGGTACCTTTCTGCTGCTCTTGCACCCAGCATGTTGGCAACTCAAGTTCCCCCACTGACTTCTCCACACATAAGGAGGGAGTCAACACCATTGCTAAGTCGGATCAGCTCCAGGGTCTCCAGTATCAGTTTTATCAGATCCCAGGGACCTGCCTGCTCCCAGAGGTGACAGAGAAAAATCAAGGAACGATCTGTATGGTCACTGACATGGATGAAACCCTTGTGCATAGCTCCATTAAGCCAATCAGCAGTGCTGACTGCCTAGTGACTGTAAAGATTGAGGGGACCATGAAGCCTTATATGGATGAGTTCCTGAGATGACTGGAGGAACTGTTTAAATGTGTTTTCTTCTTTGCTCTCTTCATTCCAGCCTGAACAAGTATGCAGATCCTGTTGAGAGGTGACAGCGTGCTGGCAGTCCTCACAACCCTTGCTCGCTCTCGGGGCCTCCTCTGCCTGGGCTCCCACTTTGGCAGCACTTTAGGAGCCCTTCAGCCTGTCGCTGCACTGTGGGAGCCCCTTTCTGGGCTGGCCAAGGTCGGAGCCAGCTCCCTCAGCTTGCGACGAGGTGTGGAGGGAGAGGTGCGTGTGGGAACCAGGGCGGCGTGCAGTGCTTGCAGGCCAGCCCGAGCCCGGCAGACCCTGCACACGGAGCTGCCGGCTGGCCCCACTGGCCCCAGGCAGTGAGGGGCTTAACACCTCGGCCAGCAGCTGCTGTGCTCAATTTCTCGCTGGGCCTTAGCTGCCTTCCCACAGGGCAGGGCTTGGGTCCTGCAGCCTGCCATGCCTGAGCCTCCCCACCATCCGTGGGCTCCTGTGTGCCCAAGCCTCCTGGATGAGTGCCACCCCCTGCTCCACGGCACCCAGTCCCATCAACCACCCAAGGGCTGAGAAGTGCGGGTGCACAGCACCAGACTGGCAGGCAGCTACACCTGCAGACCCTGTGGGGGATCCACTGGGTGAAGCCAGCTGGGCTCCTGAGTCTGGTGGGGACATGGAGAAACTTTGTGTCTAGCTCAGGGATTGTAAATACACCAATCGGCACTCTGTATCTAGCTCAAGGTTTGTAAACACACCAACAAGCACCCTGTGTCTACCTCAGGGTTTGTGAATGCACCAATCAACACTCTGTATCTAGCTACACAGGTGGGGATGTGGAGAACCTTTGTGTCTAGCTCAGGGATTGTAAACACACCAATCAGCGCCCTGTGAAAAAAGACCACTCGGCTCTAACAATCAGCAAGATGTGCGTGGGGCCAGATAAGAGAATAAAAGTAGGCTGCCCCAGCCAGCAGTGGCGACCCACTCGGGTCCCCTTCCACACTGTGGAAGCTTTGTTCTTTTGCTCTTTGCAATAAATCTTGCTGCTGCTCACTCTTTGGGTCCACAATGCCTTTATGAGCTGTAACACTCACTGTGAAGGTCCACAACTTCACTCCTGAAGCCAAAGAGAACACGAACCCACCTGGAGGAATGAACAACTCCAGATGCGCCACCTTAAGAGCTGTAACACTCACCGCGAACGTATGCAGCTTCACTCCTGAGCCAGCGAGACCACGAGCCCACCAGAAGAAAGAAACTCTCAACACATCCGAATGTCAGAACGAATAAACTCCAGACATGCCACCTTTAAGAACTGTAACACTCACCGTGAGGGTCTGTGGCTTCATTCTTGAAGTCAGTGAGAACAAGAACCCACCAATTCCAGACACATTGTGATGGGTGTGATGGACCAGTGGGAGGTGTTCTGGAGTTGCCTAGCCCATGAGTCACGTTTGTTCCACCAAGGCTGCTATGTCAATGACCTCAGCCATCTGGGGAGGGACCTGAGGAAAACTCTCATCCTGGACAACTCGCCTGCTTCTTACGTCTTCCACACAGAGAATGCAGTGCCTGTGCAGTCCTGGTTTGATAACATTCCAGACAGCAGCTGCTGCACCTGATATCAATCTTTGAGGAGATGAGTGGAGCAGAGGGTGTCTACACTAGCCTTGGGCAGCAGTGGGCCCTTAGCCTTTCCTGCTTCCCAGCAATGGCCATCACAGTAGGGGATTTTCCCGCACTGTGCCTTTATGATCAGCCTGAAAGAATGAAGCCTGGAACACCTACCCACATGGGCCTGGAAACAGTGAGAAGTGATTGAAAAGAGCTTTAGGACAGCTTAGGTGCCCAGTGGGTGAATGCCAGACCAAGGATACCCAGAGCTACCTGCCATCAAGTTTTTGGGTTCCCGAGATGTGGGTGTGAGGGAAAGAAAGAGAGCATGTGTGTTTTGCGATGAACTGTGGGCCAAATATATAGTGTTTCAGTAGGGGAGAAGCTGAAGGACAAAGACTCTTCCCAAGTTAGCTTTGTCTCCTCTCCTGTCACCCTATGAGACCCTGAGTTCCATAGGGATGAAGACTGTTGAAGGCTCCATTGCAAACCTGGTCTTTCTTCAGTGCTGCAAGGCCTATGCCAAGGAGAAAGGAAAAGTATGCCTTTGGGTGTTCCAGACACACATCTTTCTGAAATATTTCTCCAGCCAGTTGTTGCAGATAAAAGACGATATTTCTGGGAAGATGGGGACTTACGTCCAGACCAGTACCCAAGCCATCAGGTCTTGTGGCCCAAAGGCTATGCTTACTTAAGTCCAGCCAAGTGTCTGGGATGGATCCTTTCTGCATCTCCCCAAGACTCACCACTTAGGCATAGCCTTAAACCTGTGGGGAAGGAAGTTGTCTCCCCACCCTGCTAGAGGACAAATAACTGATTTCTGTTCTTTCGACTCTGTTTTAAAATTCTCTTAAAAAAAATTAAAAGCCTATCTGAAACTGAAAAGAAAAAAACAAAAAAACAAGGAAAAAGATGTCATACTTACATAAGTGAAAAACATACAGATATACCTATAAGCAACAAACACAGCTAATTCACACATATATTAAACATCACATTGAGATAAAGTGTACCGAGCTAAAAATTATCTTTCTACTGATGATATCAAGCTTTAAAACAAAAATACAGTTAACTGATCTGAGAAAACATAACTCCCAAGAAAAGAAACACAATAACACGGAATTGAAAACAAGAAGAGAGATTTTCGAGCATAAAATCCTGAATACAACATAGATTTACAATGGAAAATAACCGTTTTTAAAAAAATTTTTTTTTGAGACAGAGTCTTGCCCTGTCGCCTAGGCTGGAGTGCAGTGGTGCAATCTCGGCTCAGTGCAAACTCTGCCCACTGAGTTCACGCCATTCTCCTGCCTCAGCCTCCTGAGTAGCTGGGAATACAGGTGCCTGCCACTATGCCCGGCTAATTTTTTGTATATTTAGTAGAGACGGGGTTTCACCATGTTAGTCAGGGTTGTCTCGATCTCCTGACCTCGTGATCCACCCGCCTTGGCCTCCCAAAGTGCTGGGAATACAGGCATGAGCCACCACAACCGGCCAAAAAACAATTCTTTAGATATCTACAGCATTCAACTGTGTGCACTCATGAAAAGCAGACAATTTAAGTCATTAGAATTTAATAAATTGCAGTAAAATTATACCAAAAATACATTACAATAATTAATAACAGGCTCTAATGAGAAGAATTTAATAAATAATCATTAAAAAGACAGGATAATTTTATTATGTTCTCAATATGTTGCTGCACTTCTTACCACAAAATATAATAAAATTATATGCCTATAATATAGATTTCAGGAGCTAAAAAAGCCTTATATTTCCAAATAAAAGAACAACATAAATTTTGCAAAATATGATGAGCATTACTGCAGTATAAAGTAAATATCTGGAATTAAAATATACCATCATTTAGATACAGACTAAAAAAAAGAATATAAATGTTAATGATTCCTTTCTGCCTGCAGTGAGCTTAAAATTACAACCAAAAATTTTAATAAATATGTAGCACCTACAAGACATTTTATTAATAGCTTACATAATGTGGAAATTTGACCAATTTATTTTAGAATTTTTGAATCTAAAAATCACCAGCTTGACATTCATTTGCGAAAGTGAAACATAAAGGAGAGTAACATAAGCAAGACGACAGAATGGGAGGTTCTGCATGCACATCCCCCACAACATAATGCAACTGCCACAGGAAACATAAGTGCATTCATGAAAGCCTTAGAATCCAGTTCAGAATTTGTGACACCCAGCTGGAGGCAAAGAGCAAGGAAGACATCTTTAGAGGGTAAGCACTTGACCAAATGGCAAGCTTGCCAATCATGGTCCTCGCTTCAAAACAGAATACTACCACATCTTACTGTAGACTTGGCTACGACTCATTTGACCTTGGTCCTGCCACTGCAAAAATCTGTGAAAAACACAAGAGAATTCATACTCACCTGAGACTTAGGTGACAGGCCTGCAGAACTTGGTTGTCTCTATAGTCGCTGAATCAGGCAAAACACACCTTCTTTCCTTCTCCAGCCATGGTCTGGAAGAAATCTTCACATTGATATGATGAAATGCTAACTAAAAATATGAAAAGTACTAAAGTATAAATGTCACTAAAAATGGTAAATACATACTGAAATTCAGAATACTCTAAATTGTTATCATCTTAAACTAGACTATTAAAATACAAGATGTTTTACATAAGTCTCATGATAACCACTAGGAAAAAAAAACATAGTAAAGAAAAAGAGAAAGTAATTAAAGCATACACAAACAACAAAAATTACACATTGGATATGGTGGCTCCTGCTTATAATTCCAACACTTTTGGAGGCCAAGGTGGAAGAATCATAAGCTCCTTGGGTGTTGTGGTACATGTCCAAGTAGTCCAAGCTATTTGGGTGGCTAAGGTGGGAGGATTGCTTGAGCCCAGGAGATTGAGGCTACAGTGAGCTGTGATATGCCACTGAACTTCAGTCTGAGCAAGAAAGCATAACTTTGTCTCAACAAAAATGAACAATACCACAGGAAAGACAGAACCAGAAAAAAAAGAAGCAAACTTAAAATGGACAGAAAACTACAAATGTACAATAGTAACTGCTTACCTATCACTACCTTACAAATAAGAAGATTAAATTATCTACTAAACAGATACTTCTGTAGACTGAATGTCATCTCCAAAATTTAGGATAAAATAGCCAATGTGACAGAATTAAGAGGCGGAACCTTTAAAAATTAATTAAGCTATAAGCACTCTGCCCTCATGAATGGATTAATGTTCTTATTATGGGAATGGGCTAATTTTAACAAGAATGGATCTGTTATATATTTTTAAAAAAAAGCTCTCTCTCCCTCACATCTTTGGCCATGTTATTATCCAGCAACTAGATCTTCAACAGATACCAGTAACATGGTGTTTTACCTTCCCAGCTTCCAGAATCATAAGTCAAATAAAATTCTGTTCTTTACTAATTACCAGTCTGTGATATTCTGTTATAACAGCCAAAAGAGACTAAAGCAGACAGAGTGGATAAATGAAACTTTTAAACCGCGTAATATGCTGCTTACAGGAGACTCAATTATGAATAAAGAGCATAGGCTAAAAGTGAAAGGATAGAAAATGATATTCCATGCAAATAATAGCCATAGGAGTTCAATGGTAGTTATGCTTAAATTAGACAAAATAGAGTTTCTAGCAATGTCTCTCACAAGCATGAAATGAGTTTACCATACAATAATAATAGAGGTTAATTTGTCAAGCAAATACAGCTATATATATTTATGCACCCAAAAGGGAGGCTTCTAAATATAAAAAGCAAATATGGGCAGAACTGTAGGGAGAAGTAGAAATAAATCCAATAATAGAAAACTTTAATGAAATGTATAATAAAGGACAAATAGTTAACAACATTGTAAATTTGCAAGGGAAAGCTGTTCTCCTGTGTTGCATTTGAGAATGCAGCAAAGAAAGTGGGAACTGATAATTTTACCGCAAGTCTGAGTTAGGCTGAAAAACAGGGTGGTCGATTAGAGGTTCCACTTGCCATATATTAAAAAAACACAGGAGAAAACCAGTCCTCCTCTGGAGTGTTAAAATAATTAAAGAGCAGAAAATTAGTCTAAAGTGGCTCTAGTGCCCTGTGTTCATAGGTAAAAAAAAAAAAAAAAACTAAAACCTAACTCAAATACATTTCCTATAAACCATTATCTTAGCCTGAAACAAAATGCACGTTTAACCAATGGCAAACATGCAATTAACCTCTGAATATGTAACCAGGACATTTCCATCTGGATAGTTCAAATAAGGTGACTACATAACTGGAACCAATTATTGAATTTGGGTTGCTTTCTCATGCATCTTATGAAAGCCTTTCCTTTATGCCCCTCTGGTGGACCACAAATCATGGCTGGGTGCTTTCAATTTCACCAATCACTGTTTGTTCAGATAAACTGGTTAACGTTTTAACATAGACTCCCCTTAATTTTTAACAAGAGAGACTGTGGACCCCACGGGCCGCAGCTCCTCCCACGCAAACACCCAGTGGCAGTTTTTCCCTGATGACCCACCAGGCCTCCCTGAACAATCTGGTTAATACTCATGGCTGTGGGCGCAGAGCAGGGCGCTGCCCAGGGACAGGACCGGATGGGCCGGGCGGGACGTGGGTGCCTCGGGGCTGGCCCAGCGGCCATCTTGCAGCCACAGGGGACTGAGGGCCAAGCTGCAGGAGACTCGGAGCTAACCGTGGGGAGGCCGGTCCTGCCGGTTTCACAGCCTGCTCTCCCCTCTCGGGATGCTTAACCCCGTATACTCACCATTTCCCAGCTTCCAGGATGTCCTGGCATCTTAACTGTGCGTCCCCAAGGACCTACAGATCACAGGGCAACAGGGGCTGTGAGAGAGTAGC
This sequence comes from Pan paniscus, assembly GCF_029289425.2. Lineage (NCBI taxonomy): Eukaryota > Metazoa > Chordata > Mammalia > Primates > Hominidae > Pan > Pan paniscus. Next base: position 2,543,933 of record NC_073271.2, read on the forward strand.
CCAGGGCTCCCAAGGTGGAGGAGGCGAAAGAGGAGACGGATCCCAAGTTCCTGTGCCAACGCCAGGAAGAGACAAAGATCCCGCCAAACGCCGGAAGCCACGCCCTCCTCTCCTGTCCTCTCCAACTGAGCGCCTGATTGGGCGGTTCCCACATCAGTGTCAATGACTGGATAAAACTCCAGGACTCACCCACCCCCGCCTGACTCCTGCCCCTACCCCCACTCCCCTTCAGCCTTAGTGCATTTTTGTTAGTTTGTTTTACTTGAAGTTCTGGAATACATGTGCAGAACGTGCAGGTTTGTTACATAGTTTTACATGTGCCATGGTGGTTTGCTGCTTCTATCAACCTGACGTCTAGGATTTAAGCCCCATATGCATTAGGTATTTGTCCTAATTTTCTCCCTCCCCTTGACCTCAACACCCTAACAGGCCCCAGTGTGTGATGTTTTGTTCCCGGTGTCCATGTGTTCTCATTGTTCAACTCCCACATATGAGTGAGAACATATGGTGTTTTGTTTCCTGTTCCCGTTTTAGTTTGCTGAGGAGAATGGTTTCCAGCGTCATTCACGTCCCTGCAAAGGACATGAACTCATTCTTTTTATGGCTGAATATTATTTCATGGTGTATATGTGCCACATTTTCTTTTTCCAGTCTATCAATGATGGGCATTAGGTTGGTTCCAATTCTTTGTTTTTGTAAACAGTGCTGCAATAGATATATGAGTGCATGTGTCTTTATGCTAGAATGATTTATATTCCTTTGGGTATATACCCAGTAATGAGATTGCTGGGTCAAATGGTATTTCTGGTTCTAGATACTTGGGGAATCACCACACTGTCTTCCATAATGGTTGAACTTATTTACACCCCCTCCAGCAGTGTAAAAGCGTTTCTATTTCTCCACAGCCTCACCAGCATCTGTTGTTCCTGACATTTTAATAACTGCCATTCCAAATGGTATGAGATGGTATCCCATTGTGGTTTTGATTTGCATTTCTCTAATCATCAGTGATGATGAGCTTTTTTCTTTTTCCTTTTGTGTGTTTGTTGACCACATAAATGTCCTCTTCTTCTTCTTCTTCTTCTTCTTCTTCTTCCTCTTCTTCTTCTTCTCCTTCTTCCTTTTCTTCTCATTTATTTTATTTATTATTATTTTTAAGACGGAGTCTTGCTCTGTCACCCAGGCTGGAGTGCAGTGGCAGGACCTCAGCTCACTGCAACATCTGCCACCCAGGTTAAAGTGATTCTCCTGCCTTATCCCCCCAAGAAGCTGGAATCGCAGCCACCCGCCAAAACACCATGCTAATTTTTTGTGTTTTTAGTAGAGACATGGTTTCACCATGTTGCCCAGGCTAGTCTTGAACACCTGACCTCATGATCCACCTGCCTCCACGGCTGAAAGTGCTGGGATTACAGGCTTGATCAACCACGCTCAGCCAAATGTCTTCTTTTGAGAATAGTCTGTTCATATTCTTTACTCACTTTTTGATGTTTTTTTCTTGTGTGTGTGTGTGAATTTAAGTTCCTTGTAGATTCTGGATATTAGACTTCTGACACATGGATAGATTGCAAAAATTTTCTGTCATTCTGTACTTTGCCTGGTCACTCTGATGATAGATTCTTTTGCTGTGCAGAAGCTTGTTAGTTTAATTAGATCTCATTTGTCAATTTTAGCTTTTGTTGTGATTGCTTTTGGTATTTTATTTCTGAAGTCTTTGCTCATGCCTATGTCCTGAATGGTATTGCCTAGGTTTTCTTCTAGGGTTTTTATGGTTTGGCGTTTTATATTTAAGACTTTAATCCATCTTGAGAAAATGTTTGTATAAAGTGTAAGGAAGGGGTCCAGTTTCTGTTTTCTGAATGTGGCTAGCCAGTTCTTTCAGCACCATTTGTTAAGTAGGAAATCTTTCTCCATTGCTTGTTTTTGTCAGGTTTGTCGGAGATCAGATGGTTGTAGATGTGTGATGTTATTACTGAGGCCTCTGTTCTGTTCCATTGGTCTATATATCTGTTTTGGTATCAGTACTGTGCTGTTTTGGTTACTGCATCCTCGTAGTATAGTTTGAAGTCGGTTAGCAGGATGCCTCAAGCTTTGGTGTTTTTGCTTAGGATTGTTTTGGGTTGACAGGCAAACAGGCTCATATAGTTGGGGTCACATGCCCAGAGTATCACAGCTAATTAAGACGTGAGCTGAGACTTGAAATGCACATGCTCCTTCCCTTACCTGGGTCTGTTGTATAATGCATCTTAGCAGCTATTTAAGAGTAGGAATTAGAACATTTGGACATCTTTTTAACAACTTTTTAACCTGCATTTTGATAATGCAGGAAAGACCTTCATCCCATCCCTGAGCCCCTCTCTCACCATGCTACATCCCACTGCTGACCACATTGTAGGGTGGCCATTAGGAATCAGGCAGGCAGCGGGGGCCGGGAATAAATAAGCAAGGATTACGCTGCCCAAATTTGCTCATCTTAGAAAGTCTCCTCAATCATTCTCTGTGAAGTGATTATTCCAGGGTAATTGTGGCCTGACTGCACTGCATGTCAGTCTGACTTGTCTTTTTGAAAATCCCTGGATTACTGTCATGAACGGGGGTATTTCTCTTTCTATTTAAAAACGGCCAACTGTCCTCTGCAGGTGTCCTGATTTGCTAGTTGATACCGTGAAGGTAGCGGTGAGAATATATTTGGGCCACATCAGAATACCTATTCTCAGCTGGAGGATATATAGAAATTTCTTAATAATATCTAACCATTTTCTCAATAACCATTATATTTAACAGTGATAGCTTGGAGGGCAGGGAAGGACACAGATGACATAATCTTAAAATTTAATTTGTTTATGAGGTTTTTTTTTTTGCTCTTGTTTAGTTTTGCGTAGTTTTTGGATACAAGGTCTTGCTCTGGTGCCCAGGCTGGAGGGCAGTGGCATAATGATAACTCATAATTTGGTTGTAACGGTTCTTTAAAATATATTTTTGCTGAGAGTGGTAGCTCACACCTGTAATCTAAACACTTTGGGCGGCCAAGGTGGGATGATCGCTTGATCCCAGGAATTCAAGACGTGTCTGGGCAACATAAGTAGGCTCAGTCTCTAGAAAAATATTTAAAAATTGTCTGGGCGTAGCTTTGCATGCCTGTAGTCCCAGCTACTTGACAGGCTGAGGTGAAAGCATCACTGGAGCCTAAGAGTTTGAGGCTGCAGTGAACCAAGATTCAGCCCCTGCACTGACAGAGTGTGACGTGTGTGTGTGTGTGTATAAACAATTTGTATGTGAAAAAAATTCAAGCACAGGAGAAAAGTGAAAGCCCATGGTGGGGGATGTGGAGAAAGGTGACTATGGCTGCAGCAACTCAGTGAGACTTGGTTTTCCATCTTGAAGAATTGCCCATCCACATTGAAACCATAGCCTAACAAATGCCCGTTCTCACATTCCACCTGCTGGGATACCAGTATGTAGCCTTTTGAAAAAAATAAAATCTTTCACCTAAGAGAAGGACAAGAGAAAACGAGGGTTTCACATCTAAAGCCTTCATTTTCTTTATGAATCAACAGCCACTTGTCATTTGAATTGTCCAAAGGCGACTGACAGCACTAATACACTTAATGAATCAACCAGGAAAAATGGGCCTCTCAGGTGAGGAGGAGGCACAATGGTCACAAAACCCAATCCCTTCTCAGCTTTGCATGGTGCTCGCATCTCAAGAAGTGGTGTTAGCCATGTGAACCGTGTTCACTGGACAAGGCCAGAGGAAAGAATATTTAGTACAACACAACTATGGGGCTGCAAATCAAACTGGTAGTGGGAGCATGCATGAGGCTTCAGTGGCCTAGACACTGGTGGCTACCCTTCGGTGTCACTTAAACCTTTGAGGTGAAGGACGTTTTTTTTCCCCAATTGGCTCAGAGAAACTAATCAGCATTAAAATTGAGATTTGTTTTTCTTTTCAAAATTTCTAAGACATAGAGGACTCTAACACTCCAAAAGACATTCAGATATTCGTGCAGCTGAGGACCTGCCTGCTCTGTAGAGGGATGGCAGAGCAGCAGCCACCAGCTTTAAGACCTTTAAGCTCCTCCTCTTATAGGGACAGGCCACCCCCACACAACCCCCCTAACTTCATAGGCTCTGGCTGTCAGGTGCACCTGGGGGACTGTCTTCCTCCCATCTCATTAGCTCTCCAAGACAGTCCAGCTCAATCTAAAACCTACCGTAAGCTGGTGGGACGTAGACTCTCCTCCATTCTCCCAGCTCAGTGTGACTTCTGGAGAGTGCTCCCCCATCGTCTTACCTCAAATGATGTGAAAAGAGCTGGTTCCCGGGTAGTTAGATGTTCAGTGATCTAACAGGCCCAGCATGCGCAGGGCCTGGTGCCGCAGCGTGGCACCTCTCCCCTACCTGGCCTTCACATCGGCCTTTTCTCTTCTGTCACCAATGTCAGGTGATGGTCACCAGTGCCACACTCTCATGAGCTTGGTAAGTAGCAGGGGTGTAAACCCCAAAAGATTTCCTGTGACTCTACCCTCTTACCTCCCACTCAAGTGACATTATAAGCATAATTTTATATTTGATCTAATTTATGCATAACTTTTTTATAACATTTCTGACAACAGCCCCCACAACCACATGAGTCTGGGTTACAGAACACATGGCCGAGGCTCGGGTAGCAGGTTTCAATTACTTTATTCCAATGTGAAATGAAGATTGATGATTTAAAAACAAGACAAAGTTGTTTATCAGCTGTGGGGTGGCTACATTTGCTAGCTCTTGCTCACTTCCTTTGAAACAAGGTATCTGGACAGACCATATTCATAAGTAGGTCTTCGCAAAACCCCAGACAGAAGTTCCAGTCAGACACAGCTCCCTCAGGCTCACAGGGTGGCAACCGCCTCCATGTTAGGCTCTGACAGCAGGCAAGGAAACGAGCACAGGCAGCAGGGGACAAGGAGGGCCCGGGACTGTAGGGATCCCCAAATGCACCAGAGCTATTCTCTGTAGAAGGGCGCACGCAGGTCTCACTGTGTCAGTGCAGTGGCTGAATCATGGGTCACTGCAGCCTCAAACTCTTAGGCTCCAGTGATGCTTTCACCTAAGCCTCTTTTGTAGCTGTGTGGCAAAAAGCCTCCTACTTTTTACTTAAAACCTGAACTTTAAGCCAGGTTGGGCCGGGAATAGTGGCAGCAAAAGCCGCAGCCAAATGTATACACTCCAGATGTCTACACTCATGGGCACAGGCATATTCCACACTTGCTGGAGCATGAGAGGCCTGAGAGGCACCTGTTTCCCAGTTGCTAACTGATGTCCACACACCCCATTCACGTGTCTTCATTTAGGTCTCTGCATCGTATATTTGCTCAGCCAGGGCAAACACATCTTCTGGGGGGCATCATTAATTGCAGCACCTGCCCCACTTGTTCTGGGAGGGAGTCAAGAGGAATCTGGTCAGCTCCTAATCCCCCAAGACAAAGGTGATGCCCTCTTTTCAGGACTTACATCCAGCAGCGTCATCTCAGGATGGGTTTTTCAAACACAAGCAGCATGAGGTAGCAAGCATGGTGTGACAGGCTCAGGGCCATGGGCAGCCGGCTGCTGGAGAAGCAGCACAGGGCAGGCACATCTGTGGGTGGCACCATGACAAGCCAAGACAGCCACAGCCCCTAATCCCAACAGCTCCAGCCCAGATGGCATTCAAATCTTCCCGGAGAGTACTGGGGTACTCGATGCCCATCACTCGCCCTCTCATTAGCACGGCCTTGTTGGTTACTCAGGGACTAAGGAGAGGGGGTGGGGGATGTAGATCCAGGGTGGGCACCGCCTCACAGCCAGAGTCCACCTGACTGCAGGCCAGCAAGCAAGCCCAAGCAGCTCAGCTGTAGTCACCTCTGGCTGCACTTTTTATGTGTACTTTACACAAAGGCAGCAAAAGGAGGTCAACGTTAGCTGTTGTGACATGAAAGTCTATGCCCCATTAAGACCTTAAAATGCTATTGTCTTAAGCTCTCTTTATTCTAAGAAAATTTATACAAATAAACACATACAAGCTGAACTACTATAAAGGAAATACTAGGATTTTTTAAACCCATAAACAGACATGAAAACAGTCACTGTTTGATTGCAGAGAAAGTGAGATTCTAAAGCAGCTGACCACAAAACAGCTTCACCAAACCCCAGGCAGGCCAGGCAGTCTGAACACTATGAGGCCACGTGATGGTCACAGAGGATGACAGCTCCCATGAGTATTGCAAGGCACTGTGTTAGCTTCTCACTCACAGTCTCAGAATACCCTGTGAGGGGAGGCCCCGCCTCACTAGAGCACAGGAGGTTCCTGAGCTCTTCCCAAAAAATGGTCATCAAACGATGGAGCAGGGGGAAGCCCAGACAGAACAAGTGAGTCCCTAGGGTCTCCTTAACCTCCCTCAGCTCCTCCACATGGGTCCCTGAGGGAAAGTGAGCAGCCTCCTAACCCCTTTGTTAGGGTTCCAGTCCTGCAGGTCTGGACTCTCTCATTTTATGCTACCATAGGGGGTGACAATGCAACCCCAGGCTCCTTTTTTGCCATCCCTCAATGCCAGGCCAGACCCAGAGCCCTTTGCTAACACAGCCCAGGGGATGCTCAAGGCCCACCTTGACACAGTCACCTGTAGTGTACTGAGATGAGCAAGGAGGTGCAAGTAGACACAAATCCCCCATGGGCTTGGCCTCAGGCATGTTCCACAGGCTCAGGGTCTCGCTGATGAGCTCACAGCCCTCCTTCAGGAATCCTGCAGATCACACCCTCAGGGAGCAGTGCTCAGATGAGCAGGCAGGCCCCACATCCCCCACCCCATGACGCTCTGATCTACTTTGCAGGCTTCTGCATTGGTCAGTCCCCACTGCTTTCTGGTGAGATGTCCGAGTTGAAGTGAATGTTGAATGCCACACAGCTGATGGGGCTCACTGCCTTGCACATGTCGTAAAACACCTCCTGGCTCCAAGGGTCAGCTGTGGAGACACAGCTTGATGGGAGGTAGGCCCACTCCACCGTCAGTGGTGCTGGGTTGCCCTGATCTGCACCTTCCAGGTCCTTGCTGAGGTATCTGCATGCTTCTCTAAGGGACTGGGTCATGAGACACCCCTGGCAAGGACCAGCTGGCAGAACAGGCTGGACACTCTCCTTCAGCCTCCCCAGCAGCCCTGCCTGTGCTGTCATCTGTGCTGATGATCTCCGTGGTAAGATTACGGGAAACTTTTACAGCAAGTTTTCCTTTCTCACTTCCCTATCTTAATAACAGCACTGATAACTTTTAAGCCCTAGCAAGCTGAAACTGTAAGACACATGATCTTCTGCCTTAGAAGGGCCATGTTTGGGCAGTGTGTGCCCAGGTGAGAGCCCCATGGTTGTTAGTGGCAGCGGGGAGTTGGATGGGCCTGGCCCCATAGCCTAGTGAAAAGTGGGACCCTCTTCTTCCAGAGCATGGAAGTCTCAGAGGCTGGAAAAAGGTGCCTGAGTGGCCTGCCAAAAAGCATAAGGCTAGAAGGCCTGGAAGGAGCCCCAACAGTCTTCAAGGTGCCTGAGAGGGCTGGGCTCATTCCAGCTTTCTTTGCTTTCATCCTGTTAGCAAGAAAACCTGCTCACAGATGGCAGGCGGGTCTGAGGCTGCCATTCCCTCATCAGGGGCTATAGGCACCTTTAATGTGGCTCTTTCTTGAAGCAGCTGCTCAGGCAGGTTCTCGAAGAGAAGTTCCCTCATTATCCACAGGTCCTTGTTCCAGCCCCATGTCTGCAGAGGGACTAGGGAGGGAGAAAATCGCTCAGCCTGTGCCCCACAACCTGCTCTGAGATATCTCTTTTGTTACTTCCTCACGGACAGCATCAAACTTCCAAATCAACAGACCAGCATGGAGCCTCCAGAAAAGTGCACAGAATTCTGTCTAGTACCCAGATGGAAGGGGGTTCCCAGTGAGGGCAGGGCCAGGCTGCATGCACCTCTTCAGGAATGTTCTCCTCATGGTCCAACTTCAAGGTGTGCATCCTCTGTGTGCGTGCAGTCCATGGCAGGCTTTGCCTGGGGAACCGTCCAGCTGCACACCTGCAGTGTGGTGGTGACCCTCTTGAATGATTGGTTGTGGGCCCCATGGCAGTCATCAGAGAGGGAGATGCTTATCCCACCAAGCCCAGAGCCCTGACACAGGCTTCTGTGAGGCCTCCATCTGCTCTGGGTTCTTGCCCGGAAAGGCTGTCCTGAAGTCAAACAGAAGAAGGTGGGCCTCTCTTCCAGGGCTGCTCTCTATCCCACTGACAGCTCCCTAGAGGGCGACTCAGACAGCGGGGACAGATTCCTCAGGCAGAAGGACTGGAGTTTAGGCTGACCGGTTAATTCCATGCCCCCACATGACATGACACAAGGCAGGGGCTGTGTGACAAAGGCATTGCCTTTCCTTCTGGGATGAGGAATGGCTTAGGAAACAGGGTATGGTGGGGCTGGGGTTGAGCGATGGGCTTCACTGAGTAAGTGTCCTGGTTATCTGTCCACAGACCCAGAACAAGTGGCATCCCAGGAGCCTGGGAGGGGCTGGCAGAGACTTACTGGTTCCAGCAAAAGCCCATGTGGATGCAGTAATGCTGCTTGCTGGTCCTTGGCTGTAATTACAAACAGGTACTTGAGGTCCCCATGCATCTTGCAGCTCTCAGGGAGTGGGTTCCAGATGCTCATGGTAGGCACTTTTAGTCACTGAACGTGCTTCAGGAATGGCCAAGCTTGATTAAGCCAGGCGTCTTGCTGTGAGACCCTCCACCCAACTGAGGACACTCTTCCTTGTTCCCCCTGGCAGTTTCACCTTCCAGTTCTGGTTCTAGAGACACGATGGCCCCTCTTGGGCCCCTGGGAGAATGTACTCAGGTGACACACTGTCGACAGTGCCCATTTCCAAGCCATTCTTCCATTTCCCACTGTTTGAGGGGCTGAGGCCGGTGATCAGCACAGCGCCACCCAGGGCCAGGTGTCTGCACCTAAATGTCATGCTGGTCTGGATGTCTCAGGGCCAGAACTCTCCTGGTGAGATGGCCTGGTCCTCAGCACCTGGCCTCCCTGCTCCTTTTTCCTCTGTTCAATCCTGGCCCCAATGCCTCCCGCAACTCTCAGGTCACCATTGGAGAAGATGCTCAGGAAGAACAAGCAGCTGCAGTCAACCCTGCTGAAGGTGACAGATGGGTCCAGGCTCTTGAGCTGGTCTTCGACATGGTACATGTGGATGCAGGCTTTGAGCAGTGTGAGTAGCTCTTTCCGGAAGGAGTGGAAAAGGGTGTTTCCAGGGTCCTACACCCTAGAACGACCCATCTAGCACAGAAAATAGTTTGCAAGGTGCTATCATGTGTTATTTTAATTTTCAACTTTAGGCTTTCATTTTCAATTTCCACAATAAACACATAAGGTGGGGTTCTGATTTCACACACACACATTCTCTCTCTCTCCCTCTCTCTTAGAATCTTCCAGTGCATTCACACTGAAAGCCAAAGTCCTCCCAGTATCTTGTGAGAACCTAAATGATCTGAATAGTTTGTCATTGCTTTTGGGGATCTGGGAAAATCTCTGCACATTTTTGGAGACCGCTGTTATGCCATTTTTAATAAATCTGTTGTGCTTCAATTCAGAAGTGTGTGAGGGGAGTTGTGGAGGAATTGGCATTTGGGTTAGAAATTCCAGGAACACCAGAGACAGATGACACCTGTTTTCTGCTTCATAATGTCAAGTTTTACGACGGCTAAAACCTAATTCTACAAGAAAATTAGACTGAAAAACTTTATAGGCAAAAATTATCTTATTAAATAGGAAAATCTAATTATTTTATTTTAAAATTTCCTTTTTCTTAGTAGGACCTAATCATAGAAATGTAAACTCTATATGCCAACAGTCTCTACTGTAGGATGGTTTATTGTATGTACTCATTTTACTGATTTCTCACAAAAACTTTTTCTGTAAGGGAAATTAGAATATTGTTCAACATATATTGAATTCACAATTATTACTTTATTTCTCACTTAGTATTTTATGATTCTGTCTTCTTTAATATGAAGATTACTATGACTGTGTTTTCACTTTCTGAGTTATCATGTGTCACACTTGTCTGTAATTTCCTTTCAGAAGTTGTAAAATAGCATGCTCAAATGTATACATTATGTATAAATTATATAATTTATAATTTATTAAAATATTTGGCTTGTATGTTTAATTGACTCTAGGCACAATGTTATTATTAGCATCTTCTTCCAGTTTTCCCAACTTTTATTTGACTAATAGTACAATTTGTTTCCAATTTTTATTTTATATGTCAATGTTTTATACTGTATTTACAATATTTATATTGTTACCATATTTAGAAATGTAAGACTTTTCACTTAAAAGCTAGATTACAGCCTTACCGTTTTGTGTAAGAAAAGCAGCAATGCATCATTAGCATAATTTAAAACTTTCTCTAGTATTATTTAAATGCTTATTCCTTAAAACTTTCTCATCACAGCTCTTTGTAATAATTATAATGTGTTTTCTCTGAAATGTTGTTGCCCTAACTGTATCCAAATAATTCAAAATTTATACTTTTCATGGATTCATAGGAAGAGTTAAAAATTGTAGTTACCTAGGATTCTTTTTCATTTGGACACTATGTTTATTCAGGATTTTATGGATTAAAGTTTCTCTTAATTATGTTTTATAATTTTATGTTTCTGTATTTTTTAGAGTAGGCTGTCTCACATCAGTTAATTGTGTTTTTACTTTCTACCTATTTATTATGATTTTGAATTTCATTATTCAAATAAGAATTTGGGGGTTAATGTTTCTTTCAACTTTGTTTTGCAATTTTACATTTCTGTGTTTCATGTTTTAGGGTAGGGCACCTTATATTAGTTTATTGTTTTAAGTTTTAATTTATATAATATAATATTGTATAACAATATTCAACTCTGTATGCCTTAAGACAGTGTGGGGCAAAAGTCAAATATGAACCATCCCTATATCTTTTGTTAATATAATGATTTAACTGTTTGCCCCTATTTTGTTTAAATATTGCCCCTATTTGTGAAAGAAAGATTTATGCGATTTGAAGATAATTTTTCAGAGACTTTGTAACTCTGTCTCTTCGGGTGTCTTTTTTTTTTTTTTTTTGACAGACTCTCACCCTGTCGCCAAAGTGCAGTGGCACAATCTTGGATCACTGCAACCTCCACCTCCCAGGTTAAAGCAATTCTCCAGCTGCTGCCTCTTGAGTAGCTGGCATTAAAGATGTGCACCACCGCGCATGGCTAATTTTTGTATTTTTCATGAAGCTGGGGTTTCACCATGTTGGCCAGGCTGGTCTTGAACTCATGGCCTCAAGTAACCTGCATGCCTCAGCCTCCCAAAGTGCTGGGATTACAGGCATGAGTGATCACTCTTGGCCCTTGGGTGTCATTTTTAATTTCGATTGTGGTAAAAATACATAACATAAAATTTAGAATCTTTAATATTTTTTCTTATACGGTTCAGTCATGTTAAGTGTATTTACATTGTTATGCAACATATTTGTAAAATTTTTTCTTTTGCAAAACTAAAACTCAGTACACATGAAATGACAACTACCCATTGTCCTTACCACCTGGCTCCTGATAAAAATCATTCTATTTTCTGGTTCTAAGTTTCAATACTTTAGATATTACATATAAGTAGAATCATAGAGTATCTGTTTTATTGTGACTAATTTTACTTAGCATTATGTTCTCAAGATTCCTGTTTATTGTGGATGGTACAAGATTTTCTGCCTTTAAAAGCTAAGTAATATTCCATTACTTTTATATTACAAATTGTATTTATTTATTCATTCTATGAGGAAAGTTTGTGTTGCTTTCACCTATTGGCCTTTGTGAATAATGCTGCAATGAATATGGGTATGCAAATAGCTATTTGCTCATATGTGTGAGGTTTACATGTGTGCTACCTTCTGTTTTATTGGAAAAATTGTCTGTCTTTATGCCAGAAACAAACTGTTTTCATTGCTGTTGCTTTGTAATGTGCTTTGAAATCATAAAAGGTGAGATCACTAACATTGTTTTTTTTAAACATTTTTGGGCTCTTTATGGTCGCTTGAGATTCCATATAATTTGTTGGTTCCTTTTTCTATTTCAAAAAAAAAAGTTCTTAATTTAAAAGGGATTGCACTGAATCTGTAACTCACTTTAGACATCATAAGCATTATTCATAATATTAAGTCTTACAACCCTTAAACATGAGCATGCTCATAAGTGAGTTATTTAATTTCCATATATATGTTGCTATTTTTGTTTTGTTCTGTTATTCATTTCTAGTTTTATTCCATTTTGATCAGAAATAATAGCCATTGAAAGGCTAAACCACTCTGGAAAGTGACCTCCATTATAGAACATTACAAAGATATGTGAGGGCACCACTTCTGCCCTGATGGGCTACTGGGATGAGTTCTCTTAGATGACACATTGCAGACAAATGCAGGAAACAATATAACCCCTTTTTCATGTAAACTCTTCCCTATTTTTGTAGAGTATCAGTGATAGTGGTGGCTTTCAAGTCTTTGAGAAAGTCTGGCAGTACGGTGAACCTGCCTGCTACAGATGATATCAGAGGGAATAATTAAAACTATACAAACTGTAGTAACATGAATAAATACAGCCTAGTGTAAAGTAAAAACAACACAAAGGTCTTCTCTGATATTTCTACAAGAATGTAAAAATGGACTTTACACTTAACCAAGTTGCCACTGGGACCAGTTAAGGCTAGATTTTTGGGGGGTAGATCTGAGGGTCACTCATGGAAATCCCCTAGGAGAAAGCGCAGAGAAATTCCATATTTGGGTCTGGATCCTGGGCCCATCCTGGTTTTGTCAGGTCCCTCTCTGTAGAGACCCCCATGTGCCTGCTCTCACCATAACTCATTGTATGCCATGCTTGGGGGTGTGGTGAACCTGCCAGTTGTCCAAAGAGATGGGGGACTTGAACCCATCAAATATCTGCTCACTGATTTTAATACAGCTCTACAAAGAGTGTTCCCAGCAGCGAAAAAAGTTAATTGTCTTCTTTGTTTTTACCATCAGGTGACATCTCCATTAGAAATTCTGTTTCCTAGATCAGGCACATAGGAGTATCTGCATAGACCCCCAGCCAATGAGGAAACCTGAGGACAGCTTAAGGCATTGTGATTCACATCTGAGTAGACGTACTTGGTCCGCAACTCACAACTTTTTATTCCACCAACCGTGACCTGGGTATGAACATGACAGACCCACCAGGGTTCCTGTGTCTTAAAACCTGCCCCTGTGAGGAAAAGCCCCCTCCTTTCCTGCTCCCCTTGCAACCCATGGTAATGGTAGGCAGGGTTGGGTTGCCTAGATTAGATGACACGGGTGGCCTGGCATGGACGGACCTGCCCTGGGCTACACTGTGTTACCTGTGGGTGCCTCTTGTCGAATGGCCAGTGGTATCAAAGATGTAGGCTGAGCCAGTATGTATACTGTCAGAAAATGCTCTCACTTTGAGCCTTTCTCAGGCAACAGCTTGGGAATATGGCATACAATGAGAACACAGTGCCCTCTCAAGCATCTCCCATGAAGTTAGCTAGATACAGGGCTGTCTCTAGAATGTGGGTTTCTGGTTCCCAAAGTTCTAAATTCTGTTAGGTTTTGTCACAAGGGAAGTCTGTTAACTTCTTCAAGGTTTTATCCCCTGAGCCCTTTTCCTCCATAAATCTATGCAAAGTCCCTGCTGGGCTGCTGATTGCTCACCCTCCTCTCCCATCTCAACTCTTTACCTATAAACAGTTATGCAAACACAATTATGTCCCTTACTTCCCAAAAAGATCTAAATGCAGCCAGGGCCCCAGGTTTGAGAGAACAGAGTTGGATTAAAATCTGCTTTTCCTTTTCATTTCTGTGACCATATAAAAATCACTGTGTGCTTCAGGTCTCCCCAGCCCTGAAGTATGCATAATGGAATTCTGCTAACATCAACTTCCAAAAACAGTCATTGGTGATTTAAGAGATAGAATGAATCAAAATCAGTTGGATGCAGTGGCTCTTGCCTGTAATCTTAGCAGATTGGTAGACCAAGATGATGGGTGGAACACTTAAGGCCAGGGGTTTGAAACCAGCCATGGCCAGCATGGCAAAAACCCTTCTCTACTAAAAATCCAAAAATTAATCAGATGTGTTGATGCATGCCTGTAATCCCAGCCACTCAGGAGGCTGAGGTGTAAGAATCACTTGAGCCCAGGAAGCAGAGATTACATTGAGCCATGATCCTGCCACTGCACTCCAGCCTGGGTGACAGAGCGAGACTGTGTCTCAAAATATATATATATATAATGTATATAAATATTTTTATTTATATATTAGATATAACTATATATATCAATTATATATAAGTATATATAATATATAAACTTATACATATATATCTTTATATATAAAAGATACATAGTTCATGTATCTTTATACATAAAAGATATATATTATATATATATGGCCTTAATTTTCCATTCCACAGCAGAAGAGGTTGAAATTAAAAGAAAATCAGATACTGTCTTCTGGCATTAAATATTCCAGTGCTGTGCATTATATTTAGAATCATATGTATATGCCTCATCTCAGCCTATGTGGTGGGAGCACCCAACAAAGTCTCACAACAACACTAAGTTGTGAGGGACTCTGTTATTTAAAAATGCAGCTCACCTCTCAGTGCCTCAGAAGCAGGTACTATAACACCGGGTTTCTAACAAAGAGATGGGATTCCAGCTCAAGTCTGTTTCCCTGTGCTTACTTAAAGGTAGTAATATTCTCAGAAAGGTTTAGGAGGTGGGTTCTGGATTAGTACGGAATTGCTGAAAGGAAAAATGTATGGAAAGTCATTGGGCATGAACAAATATTTTTTCTTGCTACACACAGATCACATGTGCAAATTTGGGGACAGTTAGTACAAAACATGTGATGGAAATTTGGGCTCTGACATCAGTGAGCTTATTTCACACAAACTCCAGTTGACCATATTGGTTCCGACCAATTTTAGCCACTTTTTAGAAGTCTCATAAGTGGAATAAATTTCATTCTTTCAACAAGTTGTATCTTTTCTTACCTGTCATTCTGCAAACTGAAGAATTTCTGCTCGTCATTGGTTGAACTCTTTGGGGACCTGGTTCTAGTTTCTGTCAAAGGGAATACAACAAATGTGATAGGTTATCACTTCTGACTTAGTTCAGACTTCTATACCAAAAAACATAGACTAGGCAACGTATAAATAAAAGACATTAGTTCTGGAGGCCAGAAATTTGAGATTGGGCTTCCAGCATGGTTGGGGTATGGTAAGGACTCTCTTCTGAGTTTCAAACTCCAGACTTCAGGTTGTTTTCTCATTTAGCAGAGAGAGGGAGAGACAGCCTTCTGCGGTTTCTTTTACAAAGCCAGTAATCGCTATCATGAGGTCCTCATGCTTTGGACTTAATTACCTCTGACCTGCTAAGGCCATTACAGTGGGGATTAAGGTTCTGGAATGTGAATATGGAGGGGAATCACATAGTCTCCTGCAACTTCCAAAGTTATATTTCTAAAACAGCTATTATTTTCCTCTTACTTGCTCTGTCCTGTGCGTCCTCTCTCAATCTCTCTGTCTCCCGTTCTCTCTTTTTCTCTGCATATGTCTGTCTATCTCTTTCATTTTCCATCTCTGTATTGTAATCCTCAAAATGAGGAAGTGATCTGCAGTGTCCTAAGATGCTCTAGGCACAGACCCATATGATAGAGAACTGAGGAGATGCCCAGGCCAATCGAGAGGAAGGAACTCGGGCTCTCAGTTCACACTGAATCGTGCCAGTTTCCATGAGGCAGATAGAAGGCTGATCTCTCTTCAAATCCAGCTTCAGTTGAAATCACAGCCCCAGCCTCATAAGAGACCTTGAGGCAGAGGCACCCTACTAAGCTATATTGAGATTCTGGTTCACAAAAGTTGTGAGATAGTATTTGTTGTCAACATGTGCTAAAATTCAGGGAAATTTTGTCAGAGAGGGGCAAATGACTAATCTCCTCTTTCAGTCCCCAGGATCCTCCCTCCCCTCTTTTCCTTTCTTTCTCAGGCTGCCTGCAGCCACAATTGTCCCGTTATAAACTCCTCTGCTGAACTCACCTGTGCCTGTGAGTCTCTTCACAAAGAGTGGCTTTTCCCTGGCACACTTTCCACACCTGTGCAGGACTGGCTCTGTGTTGTCATTCTGGTGACAACATAATGTCACCTCAGGGAGGCATTCATGTCCCCTCCAGGCAACCTCTCCCCAGCCCTCCCTCCCAACATTCTACTTTATTTCCATTATAAAATGCTCTTTTCTTTCACATGTACTTGCTTTAGTGTTTTTGTCCTGCCGTCCTCAGACTGTGGGCTCCCGCCGGGAGGCAGGGATAACATAATCATTTTTGGTACCACATGGTGAACCTACAAAGGTAGCTGCCACAGGGTGAGTGCAAGGGGAAGAGTCGCTGAGTAAAATAACATGGAAAATCACAAAGCCCTTCTTCCCGCTTTTGGCCACCCAATAATGTGGAGATCATAAATGATAACAGGAGGTGCAGGACCTCAGGCTGACTCTCCACCTAGCTCCAGCTGCTCCAGTAAAGCCCAGCTGGCATAAGAAACACGGGGTCTGCCGCCACCTAGAGGCCTCCACTAGCACTGAAGTCCCAGGTGGAAGCATCACAAAACAGGCGCCTGCATTGGGGAATTCGCAAGGCAGTGGCTATTCAGGGATCCCTGGGAAAGGGAGCAGTATCTGAAGACTCCAAGGGCCATAAAAGTAACCTCGGAAACCTCCCTTGATTCCTATTTTCCTCAGCCTCTTTGAGTGTGCTGTGCACTCATTAAACACTTTAACAGCATTCAGAGACATTATTTTCTTCCACTTCTGAATGAGGACCTCAAGGACAGCCCAAAAAACTAGTATTTTTTCTGGGCCCCACACTCCAGAGCCCAGTGCATTGTCACATTCTGCTTTATTCCAAGTCCTCATCTGCCCACATCTCTAGGCCTCTCTCTTCTCTGAAGGACCTCTAGAACCTGAAAAGCCTCTTCCCAGAGTCTCAAAGCACAGTGAGTTACCAATGAAGAACCAAGGGGAGCAGACACTTATGAGTATCTAGAATTCTTGGTATTATTCCTTTTGAGTACCCCTATTTATGAGAGAGAAAACGAAGGTTTTCTTTCCCATAGCCCCACTTTATATCACACGGGGTGGTTGGGGGAGGGCATAGCTCATTTTAGTTCCAGGTGCCCACAGAGGTGGGAGTCACAACCCCTGTCCTGTCCTCTTGAAACAGCTGGGAAGGTCCCCAGGCCTGGAAGAACCCAGGGAACCTGGAGGATCCTTCATCCCATGCTGTCAGCTCCTGGACATGTAGCTGGGGCAGTGGATGCCTCTGCATCATGGCAAAGCTGCCTCTTCTATTTCTTCCCGTTTTGTCACTTCTCTGGTTTCCTCCTCTCTAACCTCACCTCCATGATCTCCACCTTAGAAGCCTGTGTGTGGTGTGCTTGTGTGTGCATGCCAGCACACATATGTGAGAATAAGGAAGGGTAGAAAGCCCAGGTAGAAAGTAGAGCACAGGGTTTTCCAGGACTTAGGAGCACTCATTTCCAAAGCAAACCTGATGGGTGGGGTGCATGCAAGGCCTTGGAAGCTGGCTACCTTCCTTATACTCTGTGCTCTTCCCAATTTCTGGGATATGGACCAGTCTTTGCCTTTTTTGGGGGCATCAGTCTTCCTGTTGTAAAATGGATAGGTGGTCACAAAACTGCATAAACACATGCTCAGTAAAGACAGGGTGTCATGCTCAATACCAGATAGAATATTGGGATGGGGAGAGTTTGGGCAGACTTATGTGTCCACGGTAGCTCAGGCCTCTGAACAGGGCCAATGCAGGCGAACATAAAGCACGGCACAACCAGGTTTTCTTACCAGGGCTACGGGGTGAAACAATGCACCACAGGCTCTGTTCTGGAGGCTGGTCCCTCAAGATTTTCCCTCCTTCAACCAGCAACTGTTTGATGAATTTCATGTCCTGTGAAGCCCATATCCACCCCGATTACAGTGAGGGGCACAGGGCACTAGACCTGTAAAATAATGTCTTTTGCCTTTTTTTTTCTTTTCTTTTTCTTTTTCTTTTTTTTTTTTTAACTGAGTGGCTGTTTCTTCTTTCTCTTTTTCTGTTTTGTTTGTTTTTTAACTAATTTTTAAGAGGTCTTTACACATCAGCTGTGGTGCCTCACATCTGTAATTTCAACACTTTGAGAGGCCGAGGCGGGTGGATCATTTGAGGTCAGGAGTTAAAAACCAGCCTGACCAACTTGGTGAAACCCTGTCTCTACTAAAATTACAAAAAATTAGCCGGGAATGGTGGCACAAGCCTGTAGCCCCAGCTACTCAGGAGGCTGAGACAGAAGAATTGCTGAAACTTGGGAGGCAGAGGTTGCAGTGAGCCGAGATTGCACGACTGCACTCAAGACAGGGTGACAGAGTGAGTCTCTGTGGAAAAAAAAAAAAAGAGAGACAGAGGGAGAGAGAGAGTGCCCTTTATGGAAATGCAAGCACCTTTGTAATTTCATGAGTTGTAAATATTTATTCCAATTTTGGAATTTCTTTTCTTATTGTGGTGTTCTCTTTAAGTTTGGTTTGGATGTTATTAGTGTTTTGTTTTGCTTTGTTTCTATGTAACTTCTCCCTAAATTGATTTATAGATTTCCATTTTCACAATACAATATTTTGGCAGAAATCTTGTGGAAACTGTCTAATCAGTTTAAAAAATTTAAATATATATAAAAAAATCGAAGAACTGTAAAAACTGTCCTGAAGAATAACAAAGTTTGTGAGCTTAAAATGACATATATTCAGACTTAGATTAAAGCTACAGTAATAAAAGCTATCTATGGTAGTAATGCAAAAATAGGCACAAAGAAAACTAGAAAAACTCGAGGGTCCAACTCAGACTCACACATTTGGACATTTTGTATATTACAAAAAAGGCACAGAAGAGGAGTGAAGACAGTCTTCTCAGTAAATAGCCTTGGGTCAACCGGTTATTTATGTGAGTAAAAACACTCCTATCTTATATTATTAACAAATTCCAATGAAAAGTGGATTTTAAATTTTAAGGTCAAAGTTGAAAACAATATTTCTAGTAAATAACATAGATAAATATGTCCATGACTGGCACAGGCCCAGATTTCTCGGGACACAAAATGCATTAATTCTCAAGACAAAAATATGACAAATTGGACTTTATTAGAATTAAAACCTTGTCTTCATAAAAAAAAGCTTCAGGAGAGCTGAAAGGCAAGAACAAAGTGGAAATCAACATTTGTCATATATTTATGTGGCAAAAACCTTTTATCTAGTTTATTTAACTAAATCCCATCAATTAATAAACAAAGATGCAATACATTGAACAAAATTGGCAAACATGTGACTAGGAGTTCCACATACAGAACCGAAGGGCCAACAAGTAGATGAACATATCCACATCCTTATGCATCAGAACAATGCATATTAAAACTACAATTGAATACCACTATGCAATCATTAACATTTTTGAAAACTGACAAAATTAAGTACTAGTGATGATGTCAAGAAACTGGAACTTTCTTATACCATTCTGTGTGCAAACTGTTATAACGGCATTCAAAACCTCTTGAGTAGTAACTCCCTACATACACGATGTACATAAGCACACTCTAGGACCCAGCAACTCTGCTACTATGTATATACACCCAATAGAAATGCCAGCATATTTTCCAGTGCAGAAAAGTGCTCTAAGCAGCATTATTTGGTACTTTTCCAAACTGAAAAAAACTCAAATGTGCATCAATAATAAAATAACTAAATAAAACAGCTACATATTCCTTTATAAGGGGACATTATACAGATATAAAATTAATTGGAGACATATTAAAATATACAAAAATCTAACAAATACAATTTAATTAGATTTAAAAGTCCTATTCACAGCAATCAGCCAATAGAAAAGAAAAAGGCATACAAATAGAAAAAAAAATTGAATTCTCTTTCTCCATTTTCAATATGAGTCACTACGTAGAGAATGCTAAAGTCTTTCCAAAACTCCTTTTGGAGAAAACTTGAAAAGCCTCCTGAAATGGATAAGCGAGTAAAGTTTTAGGACACAAAACCAATGTACAAAAACCAGTAGCATTTCTATGCATCAACAACTTTGAATTTCTGAACATCTTCTGGTTTTATTGCATTTTCAATTTCTTCTCTCCGTTAACTATACATTTTTTCTTTTTTCAGCTAAACTAATTTATTCTTCTGTATAATTTCACCTTGTTAATAAACCCCAGGCCAAAAAGTGAGAATAAAGTATTTGTCTGCATCCTGTTTCCTCATTTTGAAAACTAGTCTAGATGAAACCTATACTTGTTCTAGGGTGTTGGCATAGACAGCATTTATTTCCATTCTCAGCAGTGATGCCAGCCAGAAAGAGGGAGTTCCGCATTTTCACTTTGGTTAGACAGGACTCTGGATGGTTGTAGGGGAAAAGATCCAAACTCTAAGGGAGCCAAATCGGACATTGCAAAGATTTATGCATTTACTCCGGGAGCAATTATTGTGTTAATTTTGTGCAAAACAGTGCGCAAAGAGCAATTAAAGTGAAAATTATTAAGGCATTACCTGTACCTTGCGAAACTCACACTAGTCAGATTCTCCGAACCCCAGAACTTAACAACAACCTAGTAAAATCTTGTTCAGAGTGAAGAGAGGGTGGGAGCAGGAAGGTAAGTTTAAAAATTAGGCTGGTTGAATGAGATAATTACCCCTAGTCAAGCTGTGGAAGTATGGATGGCTTTGGGATGGGTGAAGACAAAAGAATCTCAGCAGAGGGTGCAGATAAAAAAGGGCAGAAACACAGGAGGCTCATGCAGGAAGAGGAATGAGTTTGCTGGACTGGGGAGAGTGACAGTAAAAAGCAGAGGATAATAGGCATCTCTCATCATCTAGGGACTATAGGATGGATTAGTTGGGGGTTACAGAATCAGTGAGGTACTTTTTAACAGTAAGATGGGTAAATAAGTGCTATAATTTGGAATAATTATGTAGCAATGGTGGTTAGGAGCAATAGAAACTCAAAGTATTAAATAAATTTTTTTTTCTTATTCTCCCACACAAGCGTTTTGCCTTTCCTCTTAAACTGAGAAAGGAGTGGTTTGCTATGATGTTTTCAAATTCTCACAGACAAGCATTATTCTTTGCTGCCTTTTAGTAATGGTTAGTTTTAACCAAATTAAAGAAGATTGAATGGATTTTCTTGCTCATAATGGTTGAGTGCAACATCTCATACCTTCTACTAGTTTTCAGTATAACTGAAATAACAGAGTGTCAATACTCCATGGAGGGGTGCTCCGCTTGCTAAGTCTCCCTCCTCTGGGCTAGGCCTTCTACACCATGGGTGTCCTGCTGTGGCTGGAGCTGGAATTTGGATTGACCTCTGTGTGTCTTCCTAGCACACAATAGGTGTCCAATTAGCATGGGCAGAATCAAGCTCCTCCCTCTCACCATTTATTTCTCCACTTGTCCTTTGTTGGGAATGGAGAGTCCTGCAACTGAGTTCAGCCCAGGGTTGAAGTTCAAATCTCAGCTGATACTTGGTGGATGTTGACTTTTTTGAGAAGAACTTGGGAGAATAAAACATCATAAAGGCGCTGGCCAGGCACGGTGTCTCATGCCTGTATTCCTGGCATATTGATGGGCTGAGGAGATAGAATTGCTTGAGGCCAGGAATTTGATACCAGCCTTGTCAACATAGTGAGACCCCATTTATACAAAAAACTTGAAGCATTAAAAAAATTTAGCCAGCTGTGATAGTTCCAAACTGTTGTCTCAGCTATGCTGGACATTGAGGCAGAGGATCACTTGAGCCAGGAGTTCTAGGCTGCAGTGAGCTATGATCACGCTACTGCACTCCAACCAGGCAACCATGCAAGATGATTCAAAAATAAAATCTTTTATTATTCTTCACCCCTATAGTCTCTCTAGAACTTGTGCACTATGTAGCAGAAAGAATCAAACTCCCCAAGAGTTTGGTTCTTGCTTATGATTTGGTTTTCTGCTGCTTGGCTGCCCCGTCATGTCCCCATTTTGTATAAAATAAGAACCCCCCGGTGAAGTGGAGTTTCTCCCCAGCAGAGGGTCTCACCAAGGCCCCAGGACTGGCACTTTAGGTGGAGGCTTGCCTTTCAGCCTCTGAATAATAATTGATATTAAAATTGAGAAGTTTTCCAGACTCCAGCTTCCTGAAAGGAGCATCCAGTCAGAAGACAAGATGAGGTCAGTAGCAAAGGTGACTCAGGCTGAGTGGGGAAGTCCACCAGCATATCTGAAGACTGAGCTAGGGGAGGGTTTCCCTGATGTTCACTCCTTCTGCCCTCCATATATTCCTCTACTTTTCCCAAACTTCCCTCTGACATCCTCCAAACTTTCTATCTTCCCAGGGCTTTCTTGCCAGGGAGTCTAATGAAGTAAAAGCTTTAAAATTGCTTTGATTTTAAAAATAATTTTATTGATTCTTAAAATGTACCGACACAAAATTAGAATACCAGTTCCTAAAATGCTTAAAAAGTAAATTAAGTGTAAGTTTACATTTAATTATCTTAATTGATTCCTAATTAAAATACAAAAAAATTTTTTTTGAAACAAGGTCTTGCTCTGTCACCCAGACTGGAGTGCAGTGGTGAGATCTTGGGTTATTGCAACCTCCACCCCCTAGGTTCAAGAGATTCTCATGCGTCAGCCTCCCAAATAGCTGGGACTACCAGCACACACCACCAATTGGCTAATTTTTGTGTTTCTAGTAGATATGAGGTTTTGCCATGGTGCCCATACTGGTCACAAACTCCTGGTCTCAAGTGATTCACCCACCTCGGCCTCCCAAAGTGCTGGGATTACAGGTTTGAGTCACCACACCTGACCTTAATTTTTTTTTTAAAATTATAGGTAAATTTAAATTACTCAGAAATAGTCAGAATTAACCGTTGAATACCCTGAATCTTTTTCCCATGCATAAGCCTTTCTACTCTTTCTATTCAAATTTAGGATTTGATTCAGTTCTAGTGTTTTAAAACCTGCTTTTTTCCTTCAAAGAAATGCAGATCATCTCACAGGCCAATGGACATCACGGATTTTCTGATGCTTAGAAGCTGACTGGTTGTTTATCTATGACCTCCCATAATGTACTTAAGTAACACCCTCTTGATGATGGGGTTAAGTTGTTGAAATTACCTTGTCTTTTCTGAAGCACTACGTGGAAAAAATTAGATCTTGAAAGAAACACATAAACCCATACCACACACTTCCTTTGAACTTCTCTGCTGCTTATTTAAAGAGATGTTTATTCCTGACTAAGGTCCTACATTACACTCTCTGTAGAACTTTTGGAAACTATAAAAGTACAAGAGAATCAATAAAGCAATTTAATTTCTCACAGGATCCTGATTCCTATAAGAAACACATCAATTCCTATAATTTGGCATATTTCCTCTCAATCATTTTTCTACACATTTTAAATTTTGAGCTCTAATGTATAAGTTTGGTTATACTTTTTAATGTATGCCTTTCATTAATATGTTTAATGGTATATCATCTCATAAGCACTTCTCCATGTGATAAAAAATTCTTTGTACATCCCATTTTTAATACGTATATGTAGCTCCAAAGAAAAGGCATATCTTGTTTACTCTTCTAATCCCGTAGTATTCGAAAACTTTGTTTTTCCAATTCTTTGAGATAATAAACTGGTTAGGGTTAGTATTTTGGTCCCCATTTAAATTTTCTAAGGGTTGCCTTTCTATAAGTGGCTAAGTGACTGTTACAAGGAGAAGAGCCCTCCTGAAGGGGTGTGCCATGGGGTTGAGGCCTCCTTGCAAAGTGCCTTCCTTGTGGCAGATCCCCATGTGTCTTTCTAAAGTCAGCACAGTCATAATGAGTGTGATTGGAATTCTGCAGCTGTGACCCCTCTCGAATCTTCCTTGAATTCAGGTGCAACTAATCTCCTCCTTGGTGGACACCAGGAAGTAGGCTGTAGAGCATTCTGTGACCCTGAAGAATGACACGATGTTCTTGATGAAGAGGGTGGATATTCCTGAAGGAGAAATAATGTTTTCTCAACAGCAGAAGCAGATATCAAGTTTATTCAATGACTGGGTCATGGAAAATCCTGTTCTCTACAGGTTGATGCTACATTCAAGGCAAACCCACACCCTCGGTGTATGCCAGAGGCTTCAGAAACCCAAAGGAGCTCATACGAGATGAGTGCCAGGTAGCTAGGAAGCCTCAAGAACTTCCACTGGAACAGAAGATAATAACTTACTCTGAAGAATTGTTTGCATCTCCCTGCCCATCCGCTGGCTACTGAGTGCAACCATGCAACTCATTGCATGCAACTATAAATATAGCTACAACTATGAAAAGAGCTGAGATTCTAAACCACAAATACAGACAACTACGAATATAGGTGAAACGAAAAACTGTAAACCTTCTTAAGGGTGTAAAACATGTAACAACGGCTCCCATTAGCTCATGTTTAGATACCAAGGAAATAATAGCAGGAATGTTTTATGTTCACATTCCAAACAAAACCTATTATCATTCATCATCAGTTCATTTAGTCCTGTTTTACTCATACTTGTTTTACTCTATCTTGTAAGCAGATATGCTTCTCTGGTAGAATTAGAGAAATAACTTAGTCCACTGATAGTGTTTCAAAGTTATGTAAGTCATTCTTTCAGAAGCCTGTTTATAGGAGTACTTGGCACAGTTATTTCTGTGGGTCTCTGAGACATTCTTATTTTGTTGAAGACAAAGCCCTGTGGCCTGGAACTGATTTGCAAGCACTTTTAGAAAAATAGCCGAGTACAACCAAAAGTATATATTAATGAAAAAGTAAGCCATGCTTTCAGGTATGTAGTTAGTTGATACACTAAAATATTCTTTTATATAATGCAAACAGCACTAACACTTTAAAAAATAGAATTATATTATGCACAGTGAGGGCACTGGAAATTTTTAAAAAAACTTTAATTTCTGGATTATTTACGTTAATAACAATTATGTAACAAATTTAACCTAGGGGAAGCTAAGCATATGTCTTATTATTTAATATAAAAAGATGCAAAATAGGCACATTTCCATATATGATAGTAGGACATAAAGTGTGCTGATACAAATATGAAACATAAAATATAAGTAAGAAATAGAAAAAATGACCTGTGTATGTTGTTTATTTATATGTGTGTTTATTACTATTTTTAGTAACTTAGATTATGTAAATATGTATTATATTTTAGGCAGCAGCAAATATTAACACATTTTTTAACGTCCAGCTTAGATAAGAATTGATGATTACAATTTATTAATATTAGCTACTTACGACAAACATTATGCAAAAAGAAATTCTAAAAATAATTTTGTATTAATTTTGAAAATTTTAAACTCTTTTCTACAGAAGTTTTTAAATTACAGACAATAAAATAGAAAGTTTATAAAAAAGAAAATGCTACTGAGAAATAGTTGGATTTTGATTCATTATTTTTTCTGAATATTAGTACTTGGAGCTTCACTGTTAATAATGCCAATAGGCTACACAAATTTTCTCTTCAGTAAAATGGCAAAACAGAAGGCATTCAATTTTTAAATATACGATGCAATTTTATTCCCGTTTTTCTATATAAAAGACACAAAATTTAGACCAATAAAAACAGAATTTCTTCCATGAAATTTCAAGAGCTGAGCTGAGCTGGGAAGAGCTAACCTGCTTAATATCAGAGTTTTAAATTAAAGCAAGAGGCCCACATCAAAGAAACAGTTGTGTCGTTTTGTCTTCCTTTCTGTGATTGTGTTAAACAACAGGCAACATTAGATCAAGCACCGACTCCTCATTGTTCCATTTTTTCCTCATGGAAAGCACCAGGAAAGGGGCAGATGGATCAGCACAAATATGGGGCAGTGTCTCAATGCCGAGGTGGCACCCTCATAAAAAACAGGCCCACAATTTTGTGGAAAAGGGGGCAGGAGAGCGTAGAGGAGAACGTATGAGCAAGATTAAAGAGAATTGAATATTAACAGGAATGTATAAAAATTATTATCAAAGTTCCATTTCTTCTCCAGAAACAGGGATCTGAACAAAAGTCTCTGAAGAAGACCTCAACCAAAAGCCCCTCAGGTAGGTGCCCCTGAATCTAGATGCCTGGACTGGGAATGAAAATCTACATGTGAGCCTCAGTGGCCAAGATTTCCGGTATTGTTTATTTCAACCCCTCAGAGACTGCAAAGCACTGACATTTACATGCTTCTCCTAAATGCACATGTCAGCAACAGTGTGACAACCAATGCTTTCAAAGATATAATGTGGGTATCAGAGTTTCTGGCAAAAATTTAGATAATCTTATCTTTTCAACCTCAAATAACAATATATGCTGAGAAACTTCAAAGGCATGTACCTCCACAAATAATTTTTCAGGAAAGAATAAAGAAGCACAGCTGTAGAATAAAAATTAGGCTAGAAGTTGATGCTACCTGTGGGAATTGCTAATAATGGAAGCACAGGTTGTTAGAATTTAACATGTCTGATTGGTGAATATAATGTCACAGCAGCATAGATGCAGGAGTACTTGGATCTGACTATGCTATCTAAAGCTAGAATCCTTACATTTTCAAAAGTTTAGAAAAATAGGTTAGTTAGTGGAGGTGGTATTTCTCCTCTTTGGTTGATTTGGGAATTAACACCAATCATCATATGAGTTTCTGGTTCATATGTACACTATGTGTTTTACTCAGGACAATTTAGGTAAATATATAGACTTAATCATTTTCAGTTGTCTGTAAAGGGTGCATTATTAACATTACAGATAACTTTTCACTGCAGTAAAATACCTCGACCCAGAATCTTCAATGGCCCCATCAATTGAGGTCAGTCATTTAAAATAAAATGAAGTCTACTATTCTTTTTAAAATATACAAAGTAAAAGTCATCAAGATCAAAGTTATTAAGGAACAAAATTATAAGAAAAACACAGCTGTACCATTACATCTTAATAAATCCCAAAATTGTATATATACTGTAGAAATAATATAAGTAGTTATAATGTTTAAATATATTAGAGGAAAAGTTTAAAAGTAAGATCAAAATAAGGTATATTATCAAAATAATTAGGTAAAAATTTTAAATTTGAAGGATAGAATACATAGAAAAATTACATAATTGAAAAAGAAATTATGAATTAGAAGATATGATGAAGTGAATATTTAGAAGTCCCAATAGGGATAAAACAAATAAACAATATGAAAAATTAAAATACATAAAAATGTAGAATAAGTTATGTTGTTTAAGTGCAAGTTCGAATAAATAAAATGGAGTGAATGTCAAACAGGGAATAAAAATATATAATTATTAAAATAATTAATTATAATAACTTAAAGACATTCTGATCAAAAGAAAAACAATAGTTAAAAGCATAATACCATAATAGAGAAAATCACGTAAAGCTATCTAAGATAAAATTCAAATTAATTATAAAGCAATGAAAAGGAACACATTTCTCAATATGTGAATAAGATCAAGAATCCAATGGGTTATTGTTTTCAAAGTTCTGAGGGAAAAACATATAAATTTAAAATTACATATATTTGAAAAGTTATTTTCAGGTTTAAGGACAAAATGTAACTTAATACACAAATACAATGTAAACAGTATAATTACGTCAGTGAAATGCATTTAAAATTTGCTGAAAATTTAGTTTATGAAGAAAAATACTCTTCCTGAGAACAAACATTGAGATAAAATAAATGCGCAAACATCTAAATAGATGGAAACTATATTAACACTGTGTGAAATTATACACAATATGTGATATATCCATGTGAAGCATATTTATGGAAGCATAAAAGAAAATGTTATCCCAAGGGTTATATTAAATAAAAGAGTAAATTTGGTAATAGATGAGTAACTTATTTTGTATCAGTATAATGTGTATTTAAGAGATTTTTGTCACTAAATTATTAAATGTTGAGTGCAAATCCTATATACTGTTTGAACAATACTATTATTTTCTCAGCAAAAATCAGCACTGAAAGACTGACTCCTGCATAGCCACTGACCACAGCTTCTGGAACAACAAAAGCATTGAATCATTAATCCTGAATGTGGCCAATGAGCATGAGATGAGGAAATCTACCCAGTTCATGACCACAAAGCAACTCACCAGCAGCTGGACGGCCTAGGTAGCTTATTTCTCTGGAGAGACTCTTAGACAGTGACTCCTGATACAGAGATGCTGAGACTGCATTTTGTGCCTGGAGGAGAGAATTACCACGCGTGATTTGAGAGCATCAGTGTTCCTCCATAAGAGACATTTCTAAATGCTGCTAGTGTGAAAAACGAGCTTATGTTCACGTAGCCCCTGGGGGAAGAAAAACAGTAATATTTAACAGTACATTTTAAGAACCAATAAAATTATTTTTAAGATCAAAGCAATTTTAAAGCTTTTACTTCATTAGACTCCCTGGCAAGAAAGTCCTGGGAAGATAGAAAGTTTGGAGGATGTCAGAGGGAAGTTTGGGAAAAGTAGAGGAATGTACGGCCCACTCAGCCTGGGTCACCTTCGCTGCTGACCTCATCTTGTCTCGACTGGGTGCTCCTTTCAGGAAGCTGGTGTCTGGAAAACTTCTCAATTTTAGTATCAATTATTATTCAGAGGTTGAAAAGCAAGCCTCCACCTAAAGTGCCAGTCCTGGGGCCTTGGTGAGACCCTCTGCTGGGGAGAAACTCTACTTCACCTGGGGGTTCTTATTTATATAAAATGGGGAAATGAGGGGGCAGCCAAGCAGCAGAAAACCAAATCATAAGCAAGAACCAAACTCTTGGGGAGTTTGATTCTTTCTGCTACATAGTGCACAAGTTCTGGAGAGATTATAGGGGTGAAGAATAATAAAATATTTTATTTTTGAAACATCTTGCATGGTTGCCTGGTTGGATTGCAGCAGCACGATCATAGCTCCCTGTAGCCTAGAACTCCTGGCTCAAGTGATCCTCTGCCTCAATGTCCAGCATAGCTGAGACAACAGTTTGGAACTATCACAGCTGGCTAAATTTTTTTAATGCTTCAAGTTTTTTGTATAAATGGGGTCTCACTATGTTGACAAGGCTGGTATCAAATTCCTGGCCTCAAGCAATTCTATCTCCTCAGCCAATCAATATGCCAGGAATACAGGCATGAGACACAGTGCCTGGCCAGCGCCTTTATAATGTTTTATTCTCCCAAGTTCTTCTCAAAAAAGTCAACATCCACCAAGTATCAGCTGAGATTTGAACTTCAACCCTGGGCTGAACTCAGTTGCAGGACTCTCCATTCCCAACAAGGGACAAACGGAGAAATAAATGGTGAGAGGGAAGAGCTTGATTCTGCCCATGCTAATTGGACACCTATTGTGTGCTAGGAAGACACACAGAGGTCAATCCAAATTTCAGCTCCAGCCACAGCAGGACAGCCATGGTGTAGAAGGCCTAGCCCAGAGGCGGGAGCCTTAGCAAGCAGAGCACCCCTCCATGGAGTATTGACACTCTGTTACTTCAGTTATACTGAAAACTAGTAGAAGGTATGAGATGTTGTACTCAACCATTATGAGCAAGAAAATCCATTCAATCTTCTTTAATTTGGTTAAAATTAGCCTTTATTAAAAGGCAGCACAGAGTAATGCTTGCCTGTGAGAATTTAAAAACATCATAGCAAACCACTCCGTTCTCAATTTAAGAGGGAAGGCGAAAGGCTTGTGTGGGAGAATAAGAAAAAAAGATATTTATGTAATACTTTGAGTTTCTATTGCTCCTAACCATCATTGCTACATAATTATTCCAAAATATAGCCCTTCTTTATCCATCCTACTGTTCAAAAGTACCTCACTGATTCTGTAACCCCCAACTAATCCACCCTATAGTCCCTAGATGACCACAGAGGCCTATTATCCTCTGCTTTTTACTGTCACTCTCCCCAGTCCAGCAAACTCATTCCTCTTTCTGCATAAGCCTCCTGGGTTTCTGCCCTTTATTATCTGCACCCTCTGCTGAGACTCTTTTGTCTTCACCCATCCCAAAGCCATCCATACTTCCACTGCATTACTAGGGGTAATTATCTCATTCACCCAGCCTAATTTTTAAACTTACCTTCCTGAACAAAATTTTACTATGTTGCTGTTCACCCTCTTCACTCTGAACAAGATTTTACTATGTTGCTGTTAATTTCTGGGGTTCGGAGAATCTGACTAGTGTGAGTTTCCCAAGGTAAAGGTAATGACTTAATAATTTCACTTTAATTGCTCTTTGCGCAGTGTTTTGCACAAAATTTAACACAATAATTGCTCCCGGAGTAAATGCATAAATCTTTGCAATGTCCGATTTGGCTCCCTTAGAGTCTGGAACTTTTCCCCTACAACCATCCAGAGTCCTGTCTAACCAAAGTGAAAATGGGGAGCTCCATCTTCTGGCTGGCATCACTGCTGAGAATGGAAATAAATGCTGTCTATGTCAACTCCCTAGAACAAGTATAGATTTCATCTAGGCTAGTTTTCAAAATGAGGAAACAGGATGCAGACAAATACTTTATTCTCACATTTTGGCCTGGGGTTTATTAACAAGGTGAAATTATACAGAAGAATAAATTAGTTTAGCTGAAAAAAGAAAAAAATGTATAGTTAACTGAGGGAAGAAATTGAAAATGCAATAAAACCAGAAGATGTTCAGGAATTCAAAGTTGTTGATGCATAGAAATGCTACTGATTTTTGTACATTGGTTTTGTGTCCTAAAACTTTACTTGCTTATCCATTTCAGGAGGCTTTTCAAGTTTTCTCCAAAAGGAGTTTTGGAGAGGCTTTAGCATTCTCTACGTAGTGACTCATATTGCAAATGGAGAAAGAGAATTCAATTTTTTTTTCTATTTGTATGCCTTTTTCTTTTCTATTGGCTGATTGCTGTGGATAGGACTTTTAAAACTAATTAAATTGTGTTTGTTAGATTTTTGTACATTTTAATATTGTCTCCAATTAATTTTATATCTGTATAATGTCCCCTTATAAAGGAATATGTAGCTGTTTTATTTATTTATTTTATTATTGATGCACATTTGAGTTTTTTTCAGTTTGGAAAAGTACCAAATAATGCTGCTTCGAGCACTTTTCTGCACTGGAAAATATGCTGGCAATTCTATTGGGTGTATATACCTAGTAGCAGAGTTGCCGGGTTCTAGAGTGTGCTTACGTACATTGTGTATGTAAGGAGATACTACTCAAGTGGTTTTGAATGTGGTTATAACAGTTTAGACACAGAATGGTATAAGAAAGTTCCAGTTGCTTGACATCATCACTAGTACTTAATTTTGTCAGTTTTCAAAAATGTTAATGATTGCATAGTGGT
The DNA here is from genome assembly GCF_029289425.2 of Pan paniscus. Taxonomy (NCBI): domain Eukaryota; kingdom Metazoa; phylum Chordata; class Mammalia; order Primates; family Hominidae; genus Pan; species Pan paniscus. Next base: position 2,575,419 of record NC_073271.2, read on the forward strand.
ATTCAATTGTAGTTTTAATATGCATTGTTCTGATGCATAAGGATGTGGATATGTTCATCTACTTGTTGGCCCTTCGGTTCTGTATGTGGAAATCCTAGTTATATCTTTGCCAATTTTGTTCAATGTATACATCTTTGTTTACTAAGTGATGGGATTTAGCTTAATAATCTAGATAAAAAGCTTTTGCCACATCAATATATGACAGATGTTGATTTCCACTTTGTTCTTGCCTTTCAGCTCTCCTGAAGCTTTTTTTTATGAAGAGAAGGTTTTAATTCTAATAAAGTCCAATTTGTCATATTTTTGTCTTGAGAATTTATGCATTTTGTGTCCCAAGAAATCTTGGCCTGTGCCAAAGTCATGGACATATTTATCTATGTTATTTACTAGAAATATTGTTTTCAATTTTCACCTTAAAATTTAAAATCCACTTGTCTTCAAATTTGTTAACAATATAAGATAGGTTTATTTCTTTCTCACATAAATAACCAGTTGACCCAAGGCTAATTACCGAGTTGCTGTCTTCTCTCCACTGCCCTTCTGTGCCTGTTTTGTAATATACAAAATGTCTAAATGTGTGAGTCTGAGTTGGACTCTCGACTTTTTCTAGTTTTCTTTGTGCCTATTTTTACATTACTACCATAGATAGCTTTTTTTACTATAGCTTTAATCTAAGTCTGAATATATGGCATTGTAAGCTCACAAACTTTGTCATTCTTCAGGACAGAGTTTACAGTTCTTTGATTTTTTTATATGTATTTAAATTTTTAAACTGATTAGACAGTTTCCACAAGATTTCTGCCAAAATATTGTATTGCGAAAATGGAAATCTATAAATCAATTTGGGGAGAAGTTACATAGAAACAAAGCAAAAGAAAACACTAATAACATCCAAACCAAACTTAAAGAGAACACCACAATAAGAAAAGAAATTCCAAAATTTGAATAAATATTTTCAACACATGAAATTACAAAGGGGCTCACGTTTCCATAAAGAGCACTCTCTCTCTCTCCCTGTCTCTCTCTCTCTTTTTTTTTTTTTTTTTTTACAGAGACTCACTCTGTCACCCAGTCTGGAGTGCAGTCGTGCAATCTCGGCTCACTGCAACCTCTGCCTCCCAAGTTTCAGCAATTCTTCTGTCTCAGCCTCCTGAGTAGCTGGGGCTACAGGCTTGGGCCACCATTCCCGGCTAATTTTTTTGTAAGTTTAGTAGAGACGGATTTTCACCAGGTTCACCAGGCTGGTTTTGAACTCCTGACCTCAAATAATCCACCTACCTCATCCTCCCAAAGTGTTGAAAGTACAGGTGCTAGGCACCACAGCTGACCTGTAAAGACCTCTTAAAAATTAGTTAAAAAACAAACAAAACAGAAAAAGAGAAAGAAGAACATCCACTCAGTTAAAAAAAATAAAAAGGAAAAGAAAAAAAGGAAAAAGACATTATTTTACAAGTCTAGTGCCCTGTGACCCTCACTGTAATGGGGGTGGATATGGGCTTCACAGGACATGAAATTCATCAAACAGTTGCTGGTTGGAGGTGGCAAAATCTTGCGGGACCTACCTCAAGAGCAGATCCTGTGGTGCACTGTTTCATCCTGTAGCCCTGGAAAGAAAACCTGGCTGTGCCATGCTTTATGTTCGCCTGCATTGGCCCTGTTCAGAGGCCTGAGCACGCGTGGACACCTAAGTCTGCCCAAACTTTCCCCATCCCAATATTCTCTGTGGTATTGAGCATGACACCCTGTCTTCACTGAGCATGCCCTCATACAGTTTTGTAGCCAACTCTTCATTTTACAACAGGAAGACAGAGGCCCCCAAAAAAGGCAAAGACTGGTCCATATCCCAGAAATTGGGCAGAGCACAGAGTATTAGGAAGGGAGCAAGCTTCGTAGGCCTTGCATGCACCCCACCCATCAGGTTTGCTTTGGAAATGAGAGCCCATGAGTCCTGGAAAACCCTGTGCTCTACTTTCTACCTGGGCTTTCTACTCTTCAAAGTTGTCATGTAGGCGTGCAGGCATGCACACACAAACACATCACACACACACACACACACACACACACACACACAGGCTTCTAAAGTGGAGATCTAAAGTGGAGATTCTAAAGTGAGGTTAGGGAAGAGGAAACCAAAGAAGTGACAAAAGGGGAAGAAACAGTAGATGCAGCTTTGCCATGAGGCAGAGGCAACCACTCCCCCAGCTACATGACTAGGAGCTGACAGCATGCGATGAAGGATCCTCCAGGTTCCCTGGGTTCTTCCAAGCCTGGGCACCTTCCCACCTGTTTCAAGAGGACAGGACTGGGGTTGTGACTCCCACTTCTGTGGGCACCTGGAACTAAAATGAGCTATGCCCTCCACCCACCACCCCGTGTGATATAAAGAGAGGCTATGGGAAAGAAAGCCTTTGTTTTATCCTTCATAAATAGGGGTACTCAGAAGGAATAATACCAAGGATTCTAGATACTCATAGGTGTCTGCTGCCCTTGGGTTTTCATTGGTAACTCACGGTGCTTTGAGACTCTGGGAAGAGGCTTTTCAGTTTCTAGAGGTCCTTCAGAGAAGAGAGAGGCCTAGAGACTTGGGCGGATGAGGACTTGGAGTAAAGCAGAATGTGACAATGCACTGGGCTCTGGAGTGTGGGGCCCAGAAAAAATACTAGTTTTTTGGGCTGTCCTTGAGGTCCTCATTCGGAAGTGGAAGGAAATAATGTCGCCGAATGCTGTTAAAATGTTTAATGAGTGCACAGCACACCCAAAGAGGCTGAGGAAAATAGGAATCAAGGGAGGCTTCCGAGGTCACTTTTATGGCCCTTGGAGCCTTCAGACACTGCTCCTTTTCCCAGGGGTCCCTGAAGAGGCACTGCCTTGAGAATTCCCCAATGCAGGTGCCTGTTTTGTGATGCTTCTGCCTGGGACTACAGTGCTAGCGGAGGTCTCTAGGTGGCGGCAGACCACGTGTTTCTTGTGCCCGCTGGCCTTTACTGGAGTAGCTGGAGCCGGGGGAGAGACAGGCTGAGGTCCTGCAGCTCTTGTTATCATTCTTGATCTCCACATTATTGGGTGACCGAAAGCAGGAAGGACTTTGTGATTTTCCATGTTATTTTACTCAGCGGCTCTTCCCCTAGCAATCACCCTGTGGCAGCAACCTTGGTAGGTTCACCATGTGGTACCAAAAACGATTATGTTATCCCTGCGTCACCGCGGGGAGCCCACAGTCTGAGGACTGCAGGACAAAAACACTAAAGCAAGTACATGCGAAAGAAAAGAGCATTTTATAATCGAAATAAAGTAGAATGTTGGGAGGGAGGGCTCGGGAGAGGTTGCCTGGAGGGGACATGAATACCTCATTGAGCTGACATTATGTTGTGACCAGAATGACAACTGCGCAGGTGTGGAAAGTGTGTCAGGGAAAAGCCACTCTTTGTGAAAAGACTCAGAGGCACAAGTCAGTTTAGCAGAGGAGGTTATAAAGGGACAAGTGTGGCTGCAGGCAGCCTGAGAAAGAAAGGAACAGAGGGGAGGGTGTATCCTGGGGCCTGAAAGAGGAGGTTAGTCATTTGCCCGTCTCTGACAACATTGCCCTGAATTTTAGCACATTTTGACAACAAATACTATCTCACAATTTTTGTGAACCAGAATCTCGATATAGCTTTGTTGGGTGCCTCTGCCTCAACGTCCCCTATGAGGCTGGGGCTGTGATTTCAACTGAAGCTGGATTTGGGGAGAGATCAGCCTCCAATCTGCCTCATGGAAATTGGCAAGATTCAGTGTGAACTGAGAACCCCAGTTTCTTCCTGTTGATTGGCCTGGGCAGTTACTCAGTTCTCTATCATGTGGGTCTGTGCCTAGAGCATCTTAGGACACTGCAGATCGCTTCCTCATCTTGAAGAATACAATAGAGAGATGGAAAATGAAAGAGATAGACAGACATATGCACAGAAAAAGAGAAAGGGAGACAGAGAGATTGAGAGACGAAACACAGGACAGAGCAAGTGGGAGGAAAATAATAGCTGTTTTAGAAATATAACTTTGGTAGTTGCAGTAGACTATGTGATTCCCCACCATATTCACATTCCAGAACATTAATCCCCAGTGTAATGGCCTTAGCAGGTCAGAGGTAATTAAGTCCTAAGCATGAGGCCCTCCTGATAGAGATTACTGGCTTTGCAAAAGAAACTGCAGAAGGCTGTCTCTCCCTCTCTCTGCTAAATGAGAAAACAACCTGAAGTCTGGAGTTTGAAACTCAGAAGAGAGTCCTTACCAGACCCCAACCATGCTGGAAGCCCATCTCAAATTTCTAGCCTCCAGAACTAAAGTCTTTTGTTTATAAGTTGCCTAGTCTATGTTTTTTGGTATAGAAGTCTGAACTAAGTCAGAAGTGATAACCTATCACATTTGTTGTATTCTCTTTGACAGAAACTAGAACCAGATCCCCAAAGAGTTCAACCAATGACTAGCAGAAATTCTTCAGTTTGCAGAATGACAGATAAGAAAAGATAGAACTTGTCAAAAGACTGAAATTTATTCCACTTATGAGACTTCTAAAAAGTGGCTAAAATTGGTCGGAACCAATATGGTCAACTGGAGTCTGTGTGAAATAAGCTCACTGATGTCAGAGCCCAAATTTCCATCACATGTTTTGTACTAACTGTCCCCAAATTTGCACATGACCTGTGTGTAGCAAGAAAAGATGGCTGTTCATACCCAATGACTTTCCATACATTTTTCCTTTCATCAATTCCCTGCTAAACAAGAAGCCACCTCCTAAACCTTTCTGAGAATATTACTACATTTAAGTAAGCACAGGGAAAGAGGCTTCAGCTGGAATCCAATGTCTTTGTTGGGAACCTGGTGTTATAGTACCGGCTTCTGAGGCACTGAGTGGTGAGCTGCGTTTTTAAATAACAGAGTCACTCACAACTTAGTGTTGTTGTGAGACTTTGTTGGGGGCGCCCACCACATAGGCTGAGATGAGGCATATACATATGATTCTAAATATAATGCACAGCACTGGAATATTTAATGCCAGAAGACAGTATCTGATTTTCTTTTGATTTCAACCTCTTCTGCTGCAGTATGGAAAAATAAGGCCATATATATAAAATATATATCTTTTATGTATACAGATATATGAAATAAGTATCTTTTATACATAAAGGTGTATATGTATAAGTTTATATATTATATATAATATATAAATATAAATATATATATACATAGTATATATATATTTTTTAAGACACAGTCTCGCTCTGTCACCCAGGCTGGAGTGCAGAGGCACGATCATGGCTCAGTGTAATCTCTGCTTCCTTGGCTCAAGTGATTCTTACACCTCAGCCTCCTGAGTGGCTGGGATTACAGGCAAGCATCAACACATCTGGCTAATTTTTGCATTTTTAGTGGAGAAGGATTTTTGCCATGCCGGCCATGGCTGGTTTCAAACCCCTGGCCTTAAGTGTTCCACCTGCCTTGGTCTACCAATCTGCTAAGATTACAGGCAAGAGCAACTACATCCAACCGATTTTGATTCATTCTATCTCATATATCGCCAATGACTGTTTTTGGAAGTTGATGCTAGCCTAATCCCATTATGCATACTTCAGGGCTGGGGAGACCTGAAGCACAGAGTCATTTTCATATGGTCACAGAAATGAAAAGGAAAAGAAGATTTTAACCCAACTCTGTTCTCTCAAACCTGGGGCCCTGGCTGTATTTAGATCTTTTTGGGGATTAAGGGGCATAATTGTGTTTGCATAACTGTTTACAGGTAAAGAGTTCACATGGGAGATGAGGGTGAGCAATCAGCAGCCCAGCAGGGCCTTCGCATAGATTTATGGAGGAAAAGGGCTCAGGGGATAAAACCTTGAAGAAGTTAACAGACTTCCCTTGTGACAGAACCTAACAGAATTTAGAACTTTGGGAACCAGACACCCACATTCTAGAGACAGCCCTGTATCTAGCTAATTTCATGGGAGATGCTTGAGAGAGCACTGTGTTCTCATTGTGTGCTATATTCCTAAGCTGTTGCCTGAGAAAGGTTCAAAGTGAGAGCCTTTTCTGACAATATACATATTGGCTCAGCCCACATCCTTCATACCACTGGCCATTCGACAAGAGGCAAACACAGGTAACACAGTGAAGCCCAGGGCAGGTCCGTCCATGCCAGGCCACCCGTGTCATCTAATCTGGGCAACCCGACCCTGCCTACCATTACCCTGTGTTGCAAGGGGAGCAGGAAAGGAGGGGGCTCTTTCTCACAGTGGCAGGTTGTAAGGCATTGGAACCCTGGTGGGTATGTCATGTTCATACCCAGGTCATGGCTGGTGGAATAAAAAGTTGAGCATTGTGTACCAAGTGTGTCTACTCAGATGTGAATCCCAAGGCCTTAAGCTGTCCTCGGGTTTCCTCATTGGCTGGGGGTCTATGCGGATACTCCTATATTCCTCATCTAGGAAACAGAATTTCTAATGGAGATGTCACCTGGTGGTAAAAACAAAGGAGACAATTAATTTTTTTTCTTTTTTCTTTTTTTTTTTTCTGCTTCGCTGCTGGGAACGCTCTTTGTAGAGTTTCATTAAAATTATTGAGCAGATATTTGATGGGTTCAAGTCCACCATCTCCTTGGACAACTGGCAGGTTCACCACACCCCCAAGCATGTCATACAGTGAGTTACGGTGAGAGCAGGCACATGGGGGTCTCTACAGACAGGGGTCTGACAAAACCAGGATGGGCCCAGGATCCAGACCCAAATATGGAATTTCTCTGGGCTCTCTCTTAGGGGATTTCCATGAGTGACCCAAAGATCTGCCTCCCAAAAATCTAGCCTTAACTAGTCCCAAAGGCAACTTGGTTAAGTGTAAAGTCCCTTTTTACATTCTTGTAGAAATATCAGAGAAGGCCTTTGTGTTGCTTTTATTTTACACTAGGCTGTATTTATTCATGTTACTACAGTTTGTATGGTTTTAATTATTCCCCCCTGGTATCACCTGTAGCAGGCAGCTTCACGGCACTGCCACACCTTCTCCAAGACTTGAAAGCCACCACTATCACTAATACTCTAGAAGAATAGGGAAGAGTTTACATGAAAAGGGGGTTATATTGTTCCCTGCATTTGTCTGCAATGTGTCATCTCAGAGAACACATCCCTCTAGCCCATCAGGGCAGAAGTGGTGCCCTCACATATCTTTGTAATGTTCTATAATGGAGGTCACTTTCCAGAGTGGTTTAGCCTTTCAATGGCTATTATTTCTGATCAAAATGGAATAAAACTAGAAATGAATAACAGAAGAAAACAAAAATAGCAACATATATATGGAAATTAAACAACTCACTTTTGAGCATGCTCATGTTTAAGGGTTGTAAGACTTGATATTATGAAGAATGCTCATGATGCCTTAAGCGAGTTACAGATTCAATGCAATCCCTTTTAAATTAGCAATTTTTTTGAAATAGAAAAAGGAACCAACAAATTATATGGAATCTCAAGCGACCATAAAGAGCCCAAAAATGTTTAAAAAAAAACAATGTTAGTGGCCTCAACTTTTCTGATTTCAAAGCACATTACAAAGCAACAGCAATGAAAACAGTTTGTTTCTAGCATAAAGACAGACAATTTTTCCAATAAAACAGAAGGTAGCACAGACGTAAACCTCGCACATATGAGCAAATAGTTATTTGCACACCCATATTCATTGCACTATTCACAAAGGCCAACAGGTGAAAGCAACACAAACTTTCCTCATAGAATGAATAAATAAATACCATTTGTAATACAAAAGTAACGGAATATTACTTAGCTTTTAAAGGCAGAAAATCTTGTACCATCCATAATCAAGAGACATCTTGAGAACATGATGCTAAGTAAAATTAGTCACAATAAAACAGATACTCTATGATTCTACTTATATGTAATATCTAAAGTATTGAAACTTAGAACCAGAAAATAGAATGATTTTTATCAGGAACCAGGTGGTAAGGAAAATGGGTAGTTGTCACTTCATGGGTACTGAGTTTCAGTTTTGCAAAAGAAAAAAGTTTTACAAATATGTTGCAAAGCAATGTAAATACATTAACATAACTGAACTTATAAGAAAAAATATTAAAGATTCTAAATTTTATGTTATGTATTTTTACCACAATCGAAATTAAAAATGACACCCAAGGGCCAAGAGAGATGGCTCATGCCTGTAATCTCAGCACTCTGGGAGGCTGAGGCATGCAGATTACTTGAGGCCATGAGTTCAAGACCAGCCTGGCCAACATGGTGAAACCCCAGCTTCATGAAAAATACAAAAATTAACCAGGCGTGGTGGTGCACACTTTTAATGCCAGCTACTCAAGAGGCAGCAGCTGGAGAATTGCTTTAACCTGGGAGGTGGAGGTTGCAGTGAGCCAAGATTGTGCCACTGTACTTTGGCGACAGGGTGAGAGTCTGTCAAAAAAATAAATAAATAATTAAAGACACCCGAAGAGAGAGAGTTACAGAGTTTTTGAAAAATTATCTTCAAATAGCATAAGTCTTTCTTTCACACTAAGATAATATAAACAATAGATGTTGAAATTAAGACAATTTCCATGATTACTCACTTAGACAGAATCAATTATTGGCCATCAAACAACAAGAAAATACACAAGTCATAAACAGAATAGGGGCAATATTTATACAAGCAAACAAACAATTAAATCATTATATTAACAAAAGACCATAGGGATGTTTCATATTTGACTTTTGCCTCACACTGTCTTAAGGTGTACAGAGTTGAATATTGTCATAGAAAATTATATTATATAAATTAAAACTAAAAACAATAAACTGATGTAAGATGCCCTACCCTAAAACATGAAACACAGAAAAGTAAAATTGCAGAACAAACTTAAAAGAAACCATCCCCGAATTCTTACTTGAATAATGTAATTCAAAATCATAATAAATAGGTAGAAAGTAAAAACACAATTCACTGCTGTGAGACAGCCTACTCTAAAAAATACAGAAACATAAAATTATAAAACATAATTAAGAGAAACTTTAATCTATAAAATCCTGAATAAACATAGTGTCCAACTGAAAAAGAATCCTAGGTAACTATGATTTTCAACTCTTCCTGTGAATCCATAAAAAGTATAAATTTTGAATTATTTGGATACAATTAGGGCAACAACATTTCAAAGAAACCACATTATAATTATTAAAAAGAGATGTGATGAGAAAGTTTTAAGGAATAAAAATTTAAGTAATACTAGAGAAAGTTTTAAATTATGATACTGATGCATTGTTGCTTTCCTTACACAAAAGGATAAGGCTGTAATCTAGCCTTTAATAGAAAGGTCTTACATTATTATATATGGTAACAATATAAATATTGTAAATACAGTATAAAACTGACAGATAAAATAAAAATTGGAAATAAATTGTACTATTAGTCAAATAAAAGTTGGGAAAACTGGAAGAAAATGCTAATAGTAACATTGTGCCTAGAGTCAATTAAACATACAAGCCAAATATTTTAATAATTAATTATATAATTTATACATAACATATACATTTGAGCATGCTGTTTTACAACTTCTGAAACTGAAATTACAGACAAATGTGACACATGATAATTCAGAAAGTGAAAACACAGTCATAGTAATCTTCATATTAAAGAAGACAGAATCATAAAATAATAAGTGAGAAATAAGGTAATAATTGGGAATTCAATATGTGTCGAACAATATTCTAATTTCCCTTACGGAAAAAGTTTTTGTAAGAAATCTGTAAAATAAGTACATACAATAAACCATCCTACAGTAGAGGCTGTTGGCATACAGTGTTTAAATTTCTATGATTAGATCCTACTAAGGAAAAGAAAATTTTAAAATAAAATAATTAGATTTTCCTATTTAATAGGATAATTTTTGCCTATAAAGTTTTTCAGTCTAATTTTTTTGTAGAATTGGGTTTTAGCCTTCATAAGACTTGACATTAGAAAGCAGAAAACAGGTGTCATCTGTCTCTGGTGTTCCTGGAATTTCTAACCCAAATGCCAATTCCTCCACAGCTCCCCTCACACACTTCTGAATTGAAGCACAACAGATTTATTAAAAATGGCATAACAGCGGTCTCCAGAAATGTGCAGAGATTTTCCCAGATCCCCAAAAGCAATGACAAACATTCAGATCATTTAGCTTCTCACAAGATTCTGGGAGGACTTTGGCTTTCAGCGTGAATGCACTGGAAGATTCTAAGAGAGAGGGAGAGAGGAGAGAATGTGTGTGTGTGTTGAAATCAGAACCCCACCTTATGTGTTTATTATGGAATTTGAAAATGAAAGCCTAAAGCTGAAAATTAAAATCACACATGATAGCACCTTGCAAACTATTTTCTGTGCTAGATGGGTCGTTCTAGGGTGTAGGACCCCAGTAACACCCTTTTCCCCTCCTTCCGGAAAGAGCTACACACACTGCTCAAAGCCTCCATCTACATGTACCATGTCGAAGACCAGCTCAAGAGCCTGGACCCATCTGCCACCTTCAGCAGGGTTGACTGCAGCTGCTTGTTCTTCCTGAGCATCTTCTCCAATGGTGACCTGAGAGTTGCGGGAGGCATTGGGGCCAGGATTGAACAGAGGAAAAAGGAGCACGGAGGCCAGGTGCTGAGGACGAGGCCATCTCACCTGGAGAGTTCTGGCCCTGAGACATCCAGACCAGCATGACATTTAGGTGCAGACAGCTGGCCCTGGGTGGCCCTGGGCTGATCACCGGCCTCGGCCCCTCAAACAGTGGAAAATGGAAGAATGGCTTGGAAATCGGCCCTGTCGACAGTGTGTCACCTGAGCACATTCTCCCAGGGGTCCAAGAGGGGCCATCGTGTCTCCAGAACCAGAACTGGAAGGTGAAACTGCCAGGGGGAACAAGGAAGAGTGTCCTCAGTTGGGTGGAGGGTCTCACAGCAAGACGCCTGGCTTAATCAAGCTTGGCCATTCCTGAAGCACGTTCAGTGACTAAAAGTGCCTACCGTGAGCAGCTGGAACACACGGTCTGAGAGCTGCAAGATGCATGGGGACCTTACTTACCTGTTTGTAATTACAGCCAAGGACCAGCAGTCAGCATTACTGCATCCATATGGAGCTTTTGCTGGAACCAGTAAGTCTCTGCCAGCCCCTCTCAGGCTCCTGGGATGCCACTTGTTCTGGGTCTGTGGACAGATAACCAGGACACTTACTCAGTGTTCAACCACTCCTTGTGGCCCACAGCCCATCGCTCAACCCCAGATACACCAGACCCTGCTTCCTAAGCCATTCCTCATGCCAGAAGGAAAGGCAATGCGTTTGTCCCACAACCCCTGCCTTGTGTCATGTCATGTGGGGCTATGGAATGAATCGGTCAGCCTAAACTCCTGTCCTTCTGTCTGAGGAATCTGTCGCCACCGTCTGAGTTCACCTTTAGGGAGCTGTCAGTGGGGGAGACAGCAGCCCTGGAAGAGAGGCCCACCTGCTTCTGTTTGACTTCAGGGCAGCCTCTCAGGGCAAGAACGCAGAGCAGGTGGAGGCTTCACGGAAGCCTGTGGCAGGGCTCTGGGCTTGGTGGGCTGAGCATCTCCCTCTCTGCTGCCTGCCATGGGGCCCACAACCACCCATGCAATAGGGTCACCACCAGGTTGCAGGTGTGCAGCTGGACGGTTCCCCAGGCAGAGCCTGCCATGGACTGCATGCACATAGAGGATGTACACCTTGAAGTTGGACCATGAGGAGAACATTCCTGAAGAGGTGCATGCAGCCTGGCCCTGCCCTCACTGGGAACCCCCTTCCATCTGGGTACTAGACAGAATTCTGTACACTTTCCTGGAGGCTCCATTCTGGTCTGTTCATTTGGAAGTTTGAGGCTATCTGTGAGGAAGTAACAAAAGAGATATCTCAGAGCAGGTTGTGGGGCACAGGCTGAGCCCTTGTCTCCCTCCCTAGACCCTCTGCAGACACGCGGCTGGAAGAAGGACTTGTGGATAATAAGGGAACTGCTTTGCAAGAACCGGCCTGAGCAGCTGCTTCAAGAAAGAGCCACATTAAAGGTGCCTATAGCCCCTGATGAGGGAATGGCAGCCTCAGGCCCACCTGCCATCGGTGAGCAGGTTTTCTTGCTAACAGAATGAAGGCAAAGAAAGCTGGAATGAGCCCAGCCCTCTCAGGCACCTTGAAGACTGTTGGGGTTCCTTCTAGGACTTCTAGTCTTCTGCTTCTTGGCAGGCCACCCAAGAATCTTTTCCTGCCTCTGAGACTTTCATGCTGTGGAAGGAGAGGGTCCTAATTTTTACTAGGCTATGGGACCAGGCCCATCCAGCTCCCCTCTTCTACTAACAACCATGGGGCTCTCACCTGGGCACACACTGCCCAAACTTGGCCCTTCTAAGGCGGAAGATCATGTGTCTTGCAGTTTCAGCTTGCTACGGCTTAATAGTTATCAGTGTTGTTATTAAAATAGGGAAATGAATGGGGAAAAGATGCTTTAAAAAATTTCCCATAATCTTACCACAGAGATCATCAGCACAGATGACAGCACAGGCAGGGCTGCTGGGGAGGCTGAGGGAGAGTGTCCAGCCTGTTCTGCCAACTGATTCTTGCCAGGGGTGCCTCGTGACACAGTCCCTTAGAGAAGCATGCAGACATCTCAGGAAGGACCTGGAAGGTGCAGATCAGGGCAACCCAGCACCACTGATGGTGGAGTGGGCCTACCTCCCATCAAGCTGTGTCTCCACAGCTGACCCTTGAAGCCAAGAGGTGATTTACAACATGTGCAAGGCAGTGAGATCCATCAGCTGTGTGGCCTTCAACATTCACTTCAACTCGGACATCTCACCAGAAAGCAGTGGGGACTGGCCAATGCAGAAGCCTGCAAAGTGGAACAGAGCGTCATGGGGTGGAGGATGTGGAGCCTGCCTGCTGATCTGAGCACTGCTCCCTGAGGGTGTGATCTGCAGGATTCCTGAAGGACGGCTGTGAGCTCATCTGCGAGGCCCTGAGCCTGTGGAACATGGCTGAGGCCAAGCCCATGGGGATTTGTGTCTACTTGCACCTCCTTGCTCATCTCAGTACACTACAGGTGACTGTGCTGAGGTGGGCCTTGAGCATCCCCTGGGCTGTGTCAGCAAATGGCTCTGGGCCTGGCCTGATATTGAGGGATGGCCAATAAGGGGCCTGGGGTTGCATTGTCACCCCCTATGGTAGCATAAAATGAGAGAGTCCTACCTGCAGGACTGGAACCCTATCAAGGGGGTTAGGAGGCTGCTCACTTTCCCTCAGGGACCCATGTGGAGGAGCTGAGGGAGGTTAAGGAGACCCTAGGGACTCACTTGTTCTGTCTGGGCTTCCCTCTGCTCCATCGTTTGATGACCATTTTCTGGGAAGAGCTCAGGAGCCTCCTGTGCTCTAGTGAGGTGGGGCCTCCCCTCACAGGGTATTCTGAGACTGTGAGTCAGAAGCTAACACAGTGCCTTAGAATACCCATGGGAGCTGTCATCCTCTGTGACCATCACGTAGCCTCGTAGTGTTCAGACTGCCTGGCCTGCCTGGGGTTTGGTGAGGCTCTTTTTTGGTCAGCTGCTTTAGAATCTCACTTTCTCTGCAATCAAGCAGCGACTGTTTTCCTGTCTGTTTATGGTTTTAAAAAATCCTAATATTTCATTTATAGTAGTTTCAGCTTGTATGTGCTTATTTGCATAAATTTTATTAGAATAAAGAGAGCTTAAGACAATAGCATTTTAAGGTCATAATGGGGCATAGACTTTCATGTCACAACAGCTAATGTTGACCTCTTTTTCTACCTTTGTGTAATGTATACACATAAAGTACAGCCAGAGGTGACTAGAGCTGAGCTGCTTGGGCTTGCTTGCTGGCCTGCAGTCAGGTGGACTCTGGCTGTGAGGTGGTGCCCACCCTGGATCTACATCCCCCACCCACTCTCCTTAGTCCCTGAGCAACCAACAGGGTTGCTAATGAGCAGGCGAGTGATGGGCATCGAGTACCCCAGTACTATCCGGGAAGATTTGAATGCCATCTGGGCTGGGGCTGTTGGGGGTAGGGTCTGTGGCTGCCTTGGCTTGTCATGGTGCCACCCACAGATGTGCCTGCCCTGTGCTGTTTCTCCAGCAGCCGGCTGCCCATGGCCCTGAGCCTGTCACACCATGCTTGGTACCTCATGCTGCTTGGGTCTGAAAAACCCATCCCCGAGATGGTGCTGCTGGATGTGAATGCTGAAAAGGGGGCAGCACCTTTGTCCTGGGGAATTAGGAGCTGACCAGATTCCTCCTGACTCCCTCCTAGAACAAGTGGGGCAGGTGCTGCAATTAATGATGCCTCCCAGAAGATGTGTTTGCACTGGCTGAGCAAATATACGATGCAGAGACCTAAATGAAGACACGTGAATGGGGTGTGTGGACATCAGTTAGCAGCTGGGAAACAGGTGCCTCTCAGGCCTCTCGTGCTCCAGCAAGTGTGGAATATAACTGTGCCCATGAGTGTAGACATCTGGCGTGTATACATTTGGCTGCTGCTTTTGCTGCCACTATCCCCAGGTCCAACCTGGCTTAAAGTCCAGGTTTTAAGTAAAAAAATAGGAGGCTTTTTGCCACACAGCTCCGTGAGAGGCTGAGGTGAAAGCATCACTGGAGCCTAAGAGATTGAGGCTACAGTGACCCATGATTCAGCCACTGCACTGACAGAGTGAGACCTGCATGCGCCCTTCTACAGAGGATAGCTCTGGGGCATTTGGGGATCCCTACAGTCCCGGGCCCTCCTTGACCCCTGCTGCCTGTGCTCCTTCCCTTGCCTGCTGTCAGAGCCTAACATGGAGGAGGAGGTTGCTGCCCTGTGAGCCTGAGGGAGCTGTGTCTGACTGGGGCTTCTGTCTGGGGTTTTGTGAAGAGCTACTTATGAATATGGTCTGTCCAGGTACCTTGTTTCAAAGGAAGTGAGCATGAGCTAGCAAGGGTAGCCACCCCACAGATGATAAACAACTTTGTCTTGTTTTTAAAAGATCAATCCTCATTTCACATTGGAATAAAGTAATTGAAACCTGCTACCCCAGCCTCACCCATGTGTTCTGTAACCCAGACTCATTTGGTTTTGAGGGCTGTTGTCAAAAATGTTATAAAAAAGTTATGCATAAATTAGATAAAATGTAAAATTATGCTTATAATGTCACTTGAGTGGGAGGTAAGTGGGTAGAGTCACAGGAAATCTGTTGGGGTTTAAACCCCTGCTACTTACCAAGCTCATGAGAGTGTGGTACAGGTGACCATCACCTGACATGGGTGGCAGAAGGGAAAAGTCCGGCGTGACGGCCAGGTAGGGGAGAGGAGCCAGGCTTTGGCGCCAGGCCCTGCATATGCCGGGCCTGTTATATCACTGAACATCTAGCTGCCCGGGAACCGGCTCTTTTCACATCATTTGAGGTAAGAGGATGGAGGAGCACTCTCCAGAACTCACACTGCGCTGGAAGAATAGAGGAGAGTCTACAATTCGCCATCCTACGGTAGGTTTTAGATTGAGCTGGACTGTCTTGGATAGCTAATGAGATGGGAGGAACACAGTCCCCCAGGTGCACCTGACAGCCAGAGCCTATGAAGTTAGGGGGTTTGTGTGGGGGTGGCCTGTCCCTATGAGAGGAGGAGCTTAAAGCTACTAAAGCTGGTGGCTGCTGCTCTGCCATCCCTCTACAGAGCAGGCAGGTCCTCAGCTGCATGTACAGCAGTACATCTTTTGGAGTGTTAGACAGTCCTCTATGTCTTAGAAATCTTGAAAAGAAAAACAAATCTCAGTTTTAACGTTTATTAGTTTCTCTGAGCCAATTGGGAAAAAAGATGTCCTTCACCTCAAAGGTATAAGTGACATCGAAGGGTAGCCACCAGTGTCTCGGCCACTGAAGCCTCATGCATGCTCCCACTACCAGTTTGATTTGCAGCCCCATAGTTGTGTTGAACTAAATATTCTTTCCTCTGGCCTTGTCCAGTGAACACGGTTCACATGGCTAACACCACTTCTTGTGATACGAGCACCATGCAAAGCTGAGAACGGATTGGATTTTGTGACCATTGTGCCTCCTCCTCACCTGAGAGGCCCATTTTTCCTGGTTGATTCATTAAGTGTATCAGTGCTGTCAGTCGTCTTTGGACAACTCATATGACAAGTGACTGTTGATTCATAAAGAAAATGAAGGCTTTAGATGTGAAACCCTTGTTTTCTCTTGTTCTTCTCTTAGGCAAAAGATTTTATTTTTTTCAAAAGGCTACATACTGGTATCTCAGCAGGTGTAGTGTGAGAACTGGCATTTGTTAGGCTATGGTTTCAGTGTGGATGGGCAATTCTTCAAGATGGAAAACCAAGTCTCACTGAGGTGCTGGAGCCATACTCACCTTTCTCCACATCCCCCACCATGGGCTTTCACTTTTCTCCTGTGCTTGAATTTTTTTCACATACAAATTCTTTATACACACACACACACACACACAGACACACACGCATGTCTCTCTCTGTCAATGCAGTGGCTGAATCATGGGTCACTGCAGCTTAAAACTCTTAAGCTCCAGTGATGCTTCACCTCAGCCTCTCAAGTAGCTGGGACTACAGGCATGCAAAGTTACACCCAGACAATTTTTAAATTTTTTTCTTGAGACTGAGCCTACGTATGTTGCCCAGACTCGTCTTGAACTCCTGGGATCAAGCGATCATCCCACCTTGGCCACCCAAAGTGTTTAGATTACAGGTGTGAGCTACCACTCTAAGCAAAAATATATTTTAAAGAACCGTTACAATCAAATTATGAGTTACCCCAATCGTGCCACTGCCCTCCAGCCTGGACACCAGAGCAAGACCTTGTATCCAAAAACTAAGCGAAACTAAACAAGAACAAAAAAAAACCTTATTAACAAATTAAAGTTTCAAGATTGTGTCATCTGTGTCCTTCCCTGCCCTCCAAGCTATCACTGTTAAATATAATGGTTATTGAGAAAATGGTTAGATATTATTAAGAAATTTCTATATATCCTCCAGCTGAGAATAGGTATTCTGATGTGGCCCAAATATTTTCTCACCGCTACCTTCAGGGTCTGAACTAGCAAGTCAGGACACCTGCAGAGGACAGTTTGCCATTTTCAAATAGAAAGAGAAATACCCCCGTTCATGAGAGTAATCCAGTGATTTTCTAAAAGACAAGTCAGACTGACATGCAGCACAGTCAGGGCACAATTACCCTGGAAAAATCACTTCACACAGAATGGTTGAGGAGACTTTCTAATATGAGCAAATTTGGGCAACATAATCCTTGCTTATTTATTTCCGGCGCCCGCTGCCTGCCTGATTCCTAATGGCCACACCACAGTGTGGTCAGCAGTGGGGTGCCGCATTGTGAGAGAGGGGCTCAGGGATGGGATGAAGGTCTTTACTGCGTTATCAAAATGCAGGTTAAAAAGTTGCTAAAAAGATGTCCAAATGTTCTAATTCCTACCGTTAAATAGCTGCTAAGATGCATTATACAACAGACCCAGGCAAGGGAAGGAGCATGTGCATTTCAAGTCTCAGCTCACTTCTTAATTAGCTGTGATACTCTAGGCATGTGACCCCAGCTATACGAGCCTGTTTGCCTGTCAACCCAAAACAATCCTAAGCAAAAACAACAAAGCTTGAGGCATCCTGCTACCAGACTTCAAACTATACTACAAGGCTACAGTAACCAAAACAGCACAGTACTCATACCAAAACAGATATATAGACCAATGGAACAGAACAGAGGCCTCAGAAATAACATCACACATCTACAACCATCTGATCTCCGACAAACCTGACAAAAACAAGCAATGGAGAAAGATTTCCTACTTAACAAATGGTGCTGAAAGAACTGGCTAGACACATTCAGAAAACAGAAACTGCACCCCTTCCTTACACCTTGTACAAACATTATCTCAAGGGGATTAAAGTCTTAAATGTAAAACACCAAACAATAAAAACCCTAGAAGAAAACCTAGGCAATACCATTCAGGACATAGGCATGAGCAAAGACTTCATGAATAAAATACCAAAAGCGATCACAACAAAAGCTAAAATTGACAAATGAGATCTCATTAAACTAACGAGCTTCTGCACAGCAAAAGAAGCTATCATCAGAGTGACAAGGCAACCTACAGAATGACATAAAATTTTTGCAATCTATCCATGTGTCAGAGGTCTAATATCCAGAATCTACAAGGAACTTAAATTCACACACAGAAACAAAAAACATCAAAAAGTGAGCAAAAAATATGAACAGACTCTTCTCAAAAGAAGACATTTGGCTGGCCGTGGTTGATCAAGCCTGTAATCCCAGCACTTTCAGCAGTGGAGGCAGGTGGACCATGAGGCCAGGTGTTCAAGACTAGCCGGGGCAACATGGTGAAACCATGTCTCTACTAAAAACACAAAACATTAGCTGGGTGTGTCGGTGGGTGGCCTGAAATTCCAGCTTCTTGGGAGGCTAAGGCAGGAGAATCACTTGAACCTGGGTGGCAGATGTTGCAGTTAGCCGAGATGCTACCACTGCACTCCAGCCTGGGTGACAGAGCAAGACTGCGTCTTAAAAATAATAATAATAAATAAAATAAATAAAAAGAAAAGGAAGGAGAAGAAGAAGAAGAGGAAGAGGACCTTTATACGGTCAACAAACACACAAAAAGAAAAAAGCTCATCATCACTGGAGATTAGAGAAATGCAAATCAAAACCCCAATGGGATACCGTCTCACACCATATGGAATGGCAGTTATTAAAAAGTCAGGAAACAACAGATGCTGGTGAGGCTGTGGAGAAATAGAAACGCTTTTACACTGCTGGAGGGAGTGTAAATTAGTTCAACCATTATGGAAGACAGTGTGGTGATTCCTCAAGGATCTAGAACCAGAAATACCATTTGACCCAGCAATCTCATTACTGAGTATATACACAAAGGAATATGAATCATTCTAGTGTAAAGACACATGCACTCATATGTCTATTGCAGCACTGTTTACAATAGCAAAGACTTGGAACCAACCCTAATGCCTATCATTGATACACTGGAAAAAGAAAATGTGGCACATATACACCATGAAATAATAAGCAGCCATAAAAAGAATGAGTTCATGTCCTTTGCAGGGACGTGAATGACGCTGGAAACCATTATCCCCAACAAACTAACACGGGAACAGGAAACCAAACACCATATGTTCTCACTCATATGTGGGAGTTGAACAACGAGAACACATGGACACCGGGAACAAAATATCTCACACTGGGTCCTGTTAGGGGGTTGAGATCAAGGGGAGGGAGAAAATTAGGACAAATACCTAATGCATGTGGGGCTTAAAATCTAGATGGCAGGTTGATAGGTGCAGCAAACCACCATGGCATATGTAAAACTACGTAACAAACCTGCACGTTCTGCACATGTATTCCAGAACTTAAAGTAAAACAAACTAACAAAAATACACTAAGGCTGAGGGGAGTGGGGGTAGGGGCAGGAGTCAGGCGGGGGTGGGTGAGTCCTGGAGTTTTATCCAATCAGTGACACTGATGTGGGAACCGCCCAATCAGGCGCGCAGTTGGAGAGGCGAGGAAAGGAGGGTGTGGCTTCCGGCGTTTGGCGGGTTTTGTCTCTCGCTGGCGCTGGCACAGGAGCTTGGGATCCGTCTCCTCTTTCGCCTCCTGCACCTTGGGAGCCCCGGGCTACTCTCTCACAGCCCCTGTTGCCCTGTGATCTGTAGGTCCTTGGGGACGCATAGTTAAGGTGCCAGGACATCCTGGAAGCTGGGAAATGGTGAGTATGCGGGGTTAAGCATCCCGAGAGGGGAGAGCAGGCTGTGAAACCGGCAGGACCGGCCTCCCCACGGTTAGCTCCGAGTCTCCCGCAGCTTGGCCCTCAGTCCCCTGTGGCTGCAAGATGGCCGCTGGGCCAGCAGCGAGGACCCCCACGTCCCGCCCGGCCCATCCGGTCCTGTCCCTGGGCAGCGCCCTGCTCTGCGCCCACAGCCATGAGTATTAACCAGATTGTTCAGGGATGCCACGTGGGTCATCAGGGAAAAACCGCGACTGGGTGTTTGCGTGGGAGGAGCTGCGGCCCGTGGGGTCCACAGTCTCTCTTGTTAAAAATTAACGGGAGTCTATGTTAAAAGTTTCATCAGTTTATCAGAACAAAGAGTGATTGGTGAAATGGAAAGCACCCAGCCATGATTTCTGATCCACCCGAGGGGCATAAAGGAAAGGCTTACATAAGATGCATGAGAAAGCAGCCCAAATTCAAGAATTGGTTACAGTTCTGTAGTCGCCTTATTTGAACTATCCAGATGGAAGTGTCCTGGTTACATATTCAGAGGTTAATTGCATGTTTGTGATTGTTTAAACCTGCCTTTTGTTTCAGGCTAAGATAATGGTTTATAGGAAATGTATTTGAGTTAGGTTTTAGATTTTTTTTTTTAACCTATGAACACAGGGCACTAGAGCCACTTTAGTCTAATTTTCTGCTCTTTAATTATGTTAACACTCCAGAGGAGGACTGGTTTTCTCCTGTGTTTTTTCAATGTATGGCAATTGGAACCTCTAATCGACCACCCTGTTTTTCAGCCTAACTCAGGCTTGCAGTAAAATTATCAGTTCCCACTTTCTTTGCTGCATTCTCAAATGCAACACGAGACCAGCTTTCCCTTGCCCATTTACAATGCTATTAGCTATTTGTCTTTTATTACACATTTCATTAAAGTTTTCTATTATTGCATTTCTTTCTACTTCTCCCTACATTTCTGCCCATATTTGCTTTTTATATTTAGAAGCCTCCCTTTTGGGTGCATAAATTTATACAGCTATATTCTCTTGAGAAATTAACCTCTATTATTATTGTATGCTAAACTCATTTCATGCTTGTGAGAGACATTACTAGAAAGTCTATTTTGTCTAATTTAAGCATAACTGCCATTGCAATCCTTTGGTTATTATTTGCATGGAATATCATTTTCTATCCTTTCACTTTTATACTATGCTCTTTATTCATAATTGAGTCTCCTGTAAGCAGCATATCACGAGGTTTAAAATACATTTATCCATTCTGTCTCTTTTAGTCTCTTTTGGCTGCTGCAACATAATATCAGAGGCTGGTAACTAATAAAGAATAGAATTGTATGAGACTCATGATTCTGGAGGCTGGGAAGGCAAAACAACATGATACTGGTATCTGTTGAAGGTCTAGTTGCTGGATAATAACATGGCCAAAGATGTGAGGGAGAGAGAGCTTTCTTTTTTCAATTTATAACAGAACCATTCTTGTTAAAATTAGCCCATTCCCATAATAAGAACATTAATGCATTCATGAGGGCAGAGTGCTTATAGCTTAATTAATTTTTAAAGGTTCCACCTCTTAATTATATCACATTGGCTATTAAATTTTATCCTAAATTTTGGAGATGACATTCAGTCTACAGCAGTATCTGTTTAGTAGATAATTTAATCTTTTTATTTGTAAGGTAGTGAGGTAAGCAGTTACTATTGTAAATTTGTAGTTTTCTGTCCATTTTAAGTTTGCTTCTTTTTTTTCTGGTTCTGTCTTTCCTGTAGTATTGTTAATTTTTGTTGAGACAAAGTTATGCTTTCTTGCTCAGACTGAAGTGCAGTGGCATATCACAGCTCACTGTAGCCTCAACCTCCTGGGCTCAAGCAATCCTCCCACCTTAGCCACCCAAGTACCTTGGACTACAGACACGTACCACAACACCCAAGGAGCTTATGATTCTTCCACATTGGCCTCCCAAAGTGTTGGAATTATAAGCAGGAGCCACCGTATCCAATGTGTAATTTTTGTTGTTTGTGTATGCTTTAATTACTTTCTCTTTTTCTTTACTGCGTTTTTTTTTTCCTAGTGGTTATCATGAGACTTAGGTAAAACACCTTGTATTTTAATAGTCTAGTTTAAGATGATAACAATTTAGAGTATTCTGAATTTCAGTGTGTATTTACCATTTTAGTGACATTTATACTTTAGTATTTTTCATATTGTTAGTTAGCATTTCATCATATCAATGTGAAGATTTCTTCCAGACCATGGCTGGAGAAGGAAAGAAGGTGTGTTTTGCCTGATTCAGGGACTATAGAGAGAACCAAGTTCTGCAGGCCTGTCACTTAAGTCTCAGGTGAGTATGAATTCTCTTGTGTTTTCCGCAGACTGTTGCAGTGTCAGGACCAAGGTCAAATGAGTTATAGCCAAGTCTACAGTAAGATGTGGCAGTATTCTGTTTTGAAGCTGGGACCATGATTGGCAAGCTTGCCACTTGATCAAGTGCTTACCCTCTAAAGATGTCTCCCTTGGTCTTTGTCTCCAGCTGGGTGTCGCAAACTCTGAACTGGGTTGCAAGGCTTTCATGAATGCACTTATGTTTGCTGTGGCAGCTGCATTATGTTGTGGGGGATGTGGATGCAGAACCTCCCATTCTATCTTCTTGCTTCTGTTACTGTCCTTTATGTTTCACTTTCTCAAATGAATGTCAAGCTGGTGATTTTTAGATTCAAAAATTCTAAAATAAATTGCTCAAATTTACACATTATGTAAGCTATTAATAAAATTTCTTGCAGGTGCTACATATTTATTAAAATTTTTGGTTGTAATTTTAAGCTCACTGCAGGCAGAAAGGAATAATTAACATTTATATACTTTTTTTTAGTCTGTGTCTAAATGATGGTATATTTTAATTCCAGATATTTACTTTATACTTCAGTAATGCTCATCGTATTTTGCAAAATTTATGTTGTTCTTTTATTTGGAAATATAAGGCTTTTTTAGCTCCTGAAAGCTACAGTATAGTCATATAATTTTATTATATTTTGTGGTAGGAAGAGCAGCAACATATTGAGAACATAAGAAAATTATCCTGTATTTTTAATGATTATTTATTAAATTCTTCTCATTAGAGCCTAATATTAATGATTGTAATGTATTTTCTGTATAGTTTTACTGCAATTTATTAAATTCAATGACTTAAAATGTCTGCTTTTCATAAGTGCACAAAGTTGAATGCTGTAGATACCTAAAGAGTCATTTTTCGGCCGGGTGTGGTGGCTCATGCCTGTATTCCCAGCACTTTGGGAGGCCAAGGCGGGTAGACCACGATGTCAGGAGATCGAGGCCATCATGAGTAACATGGTGAAACCCCGTCTCTACTAAATAGACAAAAAATTAGCCGGGCATAGTGGCAGGCACCTGTATTCCTAGCTACTCGGGAGGCTGAGGCAGGAGAATGGAGTGAACCCAGTGGGCAGAGTTTGCCATGAGCTGAGATCACGCCACTGCACTCCAGCCTGGGTGACAGGGCAAGACTCTGTCTCAAAAAAAAAAAGTTATTTTTCATTGTAAATCTATGTTGTATTCAGGATTTTATGCGTTAAAATCTCTCTTCTTATTTTCAGTTCCGTGTTATTGAGTTTCTTTTCTGGGGGGTTATGTTTTCTCAGATCAGTTAATTGTATTTTTGCTTTTAAAGCTTGATATCATGAGTTGAATGATAATTTTTAGCTCGATACACTTTATCTCAATGTGATGTTTAATATATGTGTGAATTAGCTGTGTTTGTTGCTTATAGATATATCTGTATGTTTTTCACCTGTGTAAGTATGACATCTTTTTTCCTTGTTTTTTTGTTTTGTTTTGTTTTGTTTTTCTCAGTTTCAGATAGGCTTTTTTTTTAAAGAGAATTTTAAAACAGAGTCAAAAGAACAGAAATCAGTTATTTGTCCTCTTGCAGGGCAGGGAGACAACTTCCTTCCCCACGGGTTTGAGGCTATGGCTAAGTGGTGAGTCTTGGGGAGATGCAGAAAGGATCCATCCCAGACACTTGGCTGGACTTAAGTAAGCATAGCCTTTGGGCCACAAGACCTGATGTCTTGGGTACTGGTCTGGACATAAGTCCCCATCTTCCCAGCAATGTCATCTTTTGTCTGCAACAACTGGCTGGAGAAATATTTCAGAAAGATGTGTGTCTGGAACACCCAAAGGCATACCTTTCCTTTCTCCTTGGCATAGGCCTTGCAGCACTGAAGAAAGACCAGGTTTGCAATGGAGCCTTCAATAGTTTTCATCCCTATGGAGCTCAGGGGCTCATAGGGTGACAGGAGAGGAGACAAAGCTAACTTGGGAAGAGTCTTTGTCCTTTAGCTTCTCCCCCACTGAAACACTATATATTGGGGCCACAGTTCATGGCAAAACACGCATGCTCTTTCTCTCACACCCACATCTCGGGAACCCAACAACTTGATGGCAGGTAGCTCTGGGTATCCTTGGTCTGGCATTCACCCACTGGGCATCTAAGCTGTCCTAAAGCTCTTTTCAATCACTTCTCATGCTTTCCAGGCCCAAGTGGGTAGGTGTTCCAGCCTTCACTCTTTCAGGCTGATCATAGAGGCACAGTGTGGGAAAATCCCCTACTGTGATGGCCATTGCTGGGAAGCAGGGAAGGCTAAGTGCCCACTGCTGCCCAAGGCTAGTGTAGATGCCCTCTGCTGCACTCATCTCCTCAAAGATTGATATCAGGTGCAGCAGCTTCTGTCTGGAATGTTATCAAACCAGGACTGCACAGGCACTGCATTCTCTGGGTGGAAGACGTAAAAAGCAGGCGAGTTGTCCAGGATGAGAGTTTTTCTCAGGTTCCTCCCCAGATGGCTGAGGTCCTTGACATAGCAGTCCTGGTGGAACAAACCCGACTCATGGGACAGGCAGCCCCAGACTATCCCACACCATTCCATCACACCCATCACAGGATCTGCATACTTGTTCAGGCTGGAATGAAGACAGCAATGAAGAAAACACATTTAAACACTTCCTCCATTCATATCAGGAACTCATCCTTATAAGGCCTCATGAGCACATGGATCTGGGGCGTGGTCCCCTCAATCTCTACAGGCACTAGGCAGTCAGCATTGCTGATTGGCTTAAAGGAGCTATGCACAAGGGTTTCATCCAGGTCAGTGACCATACAGATCGTTCCTTGATTTTTCTCTGTCACCTGTGGGAGCAGGGAGGTTCCTGGGATCTGATAAAACTTTTGCTGGATACCCTGGAGCTGATCCGACATAGCAGTGGTTTTGACTTCCTCCTTATGTGTGGAGAGCTCAGCGGGGGAACTTGACTGTCCAACATGCTGGGTGCAAGAACAGCAGAAAGGGGACTTTTAAGATGTGACAAACATGAGGCCTCTTCGGAGAGCACTTTGTAAACCAGGCCTTGCTTGGTAAAGACCAGGGCATCTTCCTTCCATGCCTGGGTGATGATGGAGTCTTGTTCCATCTAATAATCCTGAGGGCTGGGCTGGCTGTGTGGGAAGACTGGCAGGCATGCTGGCTGGGCTGGGCTCAGGGGAATGGGCTGGGGCCTGATTCAGTTCCCGAGAGTCTGACCTCCATAGCTGTTCACTTTCCCTCTCTCCTTTCCATCACTAGCCGGGAAGGGAGGTGGCTTGTAGGGAGAGTAGATGGCCTTGGCAGCGGCTCCCCAGGGTGCCCCCTGCCTTGATTCCCCCAGCAGGAGCTTCAAGATCCTCAGTTTGGATCTAACATAAAGAATCCACCAGATACGCATTTTTTTTCAACTTTTATTTTAAGTTCAGGGGTCCATATGTGATAAACTTTTTTTTTCAACTTTTAAGTTTAGGGGTCCATGTGCAGAATATGCAGGTCTCTTACATACATAAATGTGTGCCACTGTGGTTTACTGCACAGATCATCTCATAACCCAGGTACTAAGCCCAGCATCCGCAGCTATTCTTCCTGATGCTCTCCTTCCCCTCCCCCATGCCATGAAACAGGTGTCCAGTGTGTGTTGTTCTTCCTGTTGTGTCCATGTGTTCTCATTGATCTGCTTCCACTAATAAGTTAGAATAGTAATAGGTGGCGTTTGGTTTTCTGTTCCTGCATTAGTTTGCTGGAAGTAATGGCTTCAAACTCCAACCATGTCCCTGAAAGAGACATCACCTCATTACATTTTATGGCTTCATAGTGTTCCATGGGGTGTGTGTACCACATTTTCTTTATCCAGTCTATCATTGATGGGCATGTAGATTGATTACATGACATTGCTGTTGTTAATAGTGCTGCAATGAACATATGTATACATGTATTTTTAAAATAGAATTATTTATATTCCTTTGGGTGTATACCTAGTAATGGTATTGCTGGGTCAAATGGTATTTCTGCTTCTAGGTCTTTGAGGAATCTCCACACTCTCTTCCCCAATGCTTGAAATAATTTACACTCCCACCAACAGTGTAAAAGTGTTCCCTTTTCTCCACAACCTCGCCACCATCTGTTTTTTTTTTTTTTTTACTTTTTATTAATAGCCATTATAATTGGTGTGAGATGGTATCTCATTGTGGTTTTGATTTGTATTTATCCACTTATCAGTGATGTTAAGCTTTTCATGTTTGTTGGGCACATGTATGTCTTCTTTAGAGATATGTCTGTTCATGTTCTTTGACCCCTTTTTAATGGGGTTGTTTTTTTTCTCTTGTAAATTTTGTTAAATTCCTTGTAGATTCTGGATATTAGACATTTGTCAGATGGATAGGTTGCAAAAT
Source organism: Pan paniscus (assembly GCF_029289425.2). Classification (NCBI taxonomy): domain Eukaryota; kingdom Metazoa; phylum Chordata; class Mammalia; order Primates; family Hominidae; genus Pan; species Pan paniscus. Next base: position 2,602,002 of record NC_073271.2, read on the forward strand.
TTTTCTCCCATTCTCTAGGTTGTCGGCTCTGATGATAGTTTCTTTGGCTCTGCAGAAGCTCTTTAGTTTAATTAGACCCCATTAGTCAATTTTTGCTTTTTTTGCTATTGCTTTTGGCCTTTCTGTCATAAAATCTTTGCTCATGCCTATATCCTGAATGGTATTATCTAGATTTTTTCTTCTAAGGTTTTTATAGTTTTGGGTTGTACATTTAAGTCTTTAATCCATCTTGAGTTAATTTTCGTCTATGGTGTTAGGAAGGGTTCCAATTTTAATTCTCTGCATATGGCTAGCCAGTTCTCCTAGAACCATTTATTGACTAGGGAGACCTTTCCCTAATTCCTTGTTTTTGTTGACTTTGTCAAAGATCAGGTTGTTGTAGGTTTTTGGCTTTATTTTTAGGTTCTCTATTTTGTTTCATTTGTCTATGTGTCTGTTTCTATACTTGTACCATGCTGTTTTTGTTACTGTACTCTTCTAGTATAGTTTGAAGTTAGGTAGAGTGACACTTCCAGCTTTTTTTTTTTTTTTTTCTTAAGGTTGGCTTGGCTATTTGGGCTCTTTTTTGCTTCCATATGAATTTTTAAAGTTTTTATTTTTCTAATTCTCCGAGGAATGTCAGTAGTTCAATGGGAATAGCATTGAATCTATAAATTACTTAGGGCAATATACTCATATTCTTGATACTGATTCTTCCACTCCATGAGCATGGAATGTTTCTCCATCTGTTTTGTGTCCACTCTGATTTCTCTGAGCAGTTGTTTGTAATTCTCCTGGAAGATGTTCTTCACTTTCTTTCTTAGCTGTATTCCTAAGTATTTTTTTCTCTTTGTAGCAAATGTGAATGAAAGTTCATTCATGATTTGTCTCCCTGCTTGCCTGTTGTTTGTGTATGGGAATGCTAGCTACTTTTGCACATTGATTTTATATCCTGAGATTTTGCTACTGTTGCTTATCACCTTAAGAAGCTTTGGGGCTGAGACGATGAGGTTTTCTAGATATAGGATCTGGTCATCTGCAAACAAAGATAATTTGACTTCCTCTCTTTCTATTAGAATACTCTTTATTTCTCCCTCTGGCCTGATTTTCCTGGCCAAGTCTTCTGATACTATGTTGAATGGGAGTGGTGAGAGAGGGCATCCTTTTCTTGTGCCAGTTTCCAGGGGGAATGTTTCCAGCTTTTGCACATTCAGTATGATATTGGCTGTGGGTTTGTTGTATATGGCTCTTATTATTTTGAGGTATGTTTCTTCACTTCCTAGTTTATTGAGAATTTTAAACATGAAAGAATCCTGAATATTATTGGATGCTTTTTCTGCATTTATTGAGATAATCATGTGGTTTTTGTATTTAGTTCTCCTTATGTGATGAGTCACATTTATTGATTTGCATATGTTGAACCAACCTTGCATCCTGGGGACAAAGCCAACTCCATTGTGGTGGATGCACTTTTTAATGTGCTGCTGGATTTGGTTTGCCAGTATTTTATTGAGGATGTTTTCACAGTGTTCATCAAAGACATTGGCATGATGTTTTGTTGTTGTTGTAGTATCTATGTTAGGTTTTGGTATCTGGATGATGCTGGCCTGATAGTATGAGTTAGAGAGAACTTCTTTGTCTTCAATTTTTTTTGGATAGTTTTAGGAGAGAAGGTACCATCTCCTCTTCATACCTCTGGTCAAATTCAGCTTGCTTGGTAGGCTAGTTATTACTGCCTCTATTTCAGAACACTTTATTGATCTATTCAGGATTCAGTCTTACAGAGGGTTTATTTTGCAAGGAAATTGTCTATTTCTTCTAGATTTTCTGGTTTATGTGCATACAGGTGTTTATAGTGTTCTCTGACGGTTGTTCGTATTTCCATGGGATCAGTGATGGTATCTCCTTTACTATTTCTATTTGTGTTTGGTTCTCCTTTCTTTTCTTATTTATTTGCCTAGCTAGTGTTCCATCTAGTTTATTAATTTTTTTTCATAAAAGCGGCTCCTGGATTGGTTGACTTTATTTTTGGAAGAGTTTTCAGTGTCTCTGTCTCCTTGAGCTCTACTCTGATCTTGGTTATTTCTTGTTTTCTGCTAGCTATCTTGTTCATTTTCACTTGGTTTTCTAGTTCTTTTAATCAAGATGTTAGGCTGTTAACTTTAGATCTTTCTAGTTTCTCTCTCTTTTTTTTTTTTTTCTTTTGGCAGAGTCTCACTCTGTCACCCAGGCTGGAGTACAGTGGCATGATTTCCACTCACTGCAACGTCCACTTCTCAGTTTTAAGTGATTTCTGCTGTCTCAGCTTCCTGAGTAGCTGGGATTACTGATGTGCATCACCAAACCCAACTAATTTTTGTATTTTTTTGTAGATGTGGGGTTTTGCTGTTGGCCAGGCTGGTCTTGAACATCTGCCCTTAAGCGATCTGCCTGCCCCAGCCTCCCAAAATGCTGGAACTACAGGCATGAGCCACCATGCCCGGCCCTTTCTAGCTTTTTGATGTAGACATTAGTGCTATAAATTTCCCTCTTTTCTTGGTTTCCAATGATTATTTTATTCTATCTTGGTGAGTAGTGAGGGAAATAATCTTAAATTCACAATCAACATATAGTTTAAATCCATATAATTGTGTGAGAAGAACCCTTTGTTATTAGAAGGTGATGTTTGAAAGATTTTCTAACTGTGCCTTTTAGTTAGTCTTAAATTTCTAATTGTAGTTAAAAACATGCCATTGTCATTTCTAACATTTTAAGTATATGGTTTAGAAGTGGTAAGTATAGTTTTATTGTTTTGCAATAGGTTTTAGATAATTTTTGTCTTACAAAAGTAAAAGTGAATACTCATTACTTGTGAAAGAAGTTAGTTAGCTTGCCTTAGGTAGATAGCAAGAGAAGAGTCCCTGGAAAGTCCCTGTTCAGTGCCTCATCCGTGCATAACATATAAAGAAGCCTGGAAAAAATCAAGCTGCAGACACTAGCAAGGGAACTAGCACATGGTGTTGTGCTTGGAGACATGCCCGTGGCTGCACAGATAGAAAAACCTCTGGCCCATTTGGATAAAAATTTGTACAAAACTCCAGCTTACTCAGATAAAGGAACAAGAACGACCTAGCATAGAAATGCCTTTGTTTGGCCAGGCACGGTGGATCATGCCTGTAATCCCAGAAATTTGGGAGGTAGAGGTGGGCGGATCACCTGAGGTCGGGAGTTCGAGACCAGCATGACCAAGATGGACAAAACTTGTCTTTTCTAAAAATACAAAATTAGCCGGGCACGGTGCTGCATGCCTGTAATCCCAGCTACTTGGGAGGCTGAGGCAGGAGAATCGCTTGAACCCAGGAAACGGAGGTTGCTGTGAGCCGAGATCGCACCATTGCACTCCAGCCTGGGCAACAAGAGCAAAACTGCAACTCAAAAAAAAAAAAAAAAAAAAAGAAAGAAAGACAAGAAAAAGAAAAAAGAAATGCCTTTGTCTTTGTGCAGTCAGTGGGCTCCCAGGAAAAGTTTCCTCTCTTTTTGTGGGCATGGGCACAGTGGGCTCGGGTGCGTTCCTGTTGATGCTCTCCTTTATTTGGACTGTGTAAGTCTGACCTGTATGAATAATTACTTCAGTCCCTGATTGCTCCCAAGCCAAGCTTTCACCTTAGCTTCTGATAAGTCCTGGGCCAAGCTAAGCAGCTTCTGTCAATCATCCCTTCAGCTCCTCATTGTTCCCGGGCCAAAGTCCTGGGCCAAGCTGAGCCACACGTTTTTCAAGACAGCCTGTGAACTAGGCACATTCCTTTCCTTTCCCAGTCCATAAAAACCCTGGACCCCAGCGTCGTAGAGGGCACCCCTTTCAGACACCTATCTCTGCTAGCAAAGAGCTTTCTTCTCTTGCTTATCAAACTTTCACTCCAACCTCACCTTTGTGTTCATGCTCCTTAATCTCCTTAGAGGTAGAACAAAGAACTCTGGATGTTATCTCAGACTACGAGGGACTGTTACATCTTGGTGCACTGCTGAGACTACAACACTTGGTTTCTTTGAGTTTGACTAAATGTTTTAAGTAAGTGTAATTATACAGTTTTCCTTTTGACTGTCTTATTTTACTTAACATAATGTTTTCAATATTTGTCTTATTGTAGTACTTTTCAAGATTTCCTTATTTTTAAGGCTGAATGCTATCCCAGTGAATATACAAGCCCTGTTTTTTGAATCTACTCATCCTTAAAGGTACATTTGCTTCGAGGTAGCATGTTTGTGAGTAATACTACAATGTACATAAATGTGCATATATCTATGTTCTGCTTTGCCTGTTTGGGATTTTTTCATACAGTGATTCAGTTGTATGTTTATTTCCTTGCTTTTGTTGTCTGATCCGTTGATGTTACATCCCCCAAGTTATTGCCGAGACCGATTGTCATGAAGCTTCACCCTTCTCTATTCTGCCAGGAATTTTACAGCTATGGGTTTTACATTGTAATCTTCATTCATTTTTAAAAATTGACACATGTAGTTGTGCATATTTTGGGGAAATAATTATATATATATGTTGTATAACAATAAAAATAAGAGTACTTAGTATATTTGTTGCCTCATGCATGTGTTATTTTTGTGGTGAGAATATTCAAAAACTTCTTCTCTAGCTATTTTATCTTTATGTATTAATTTTTTTTAGAAACAGGATCTTGCCCTAACACCCAGACTGGAGTGCAGTGGTGCAATCCTAGCTCACTGTAACCTCAAACAATCTTCTAACCTTAGTTTCCCAATTAGCTGAGACTACAGGAAGCTGCCACTATGCCTGGCTAATGTTTTAATTTTTCATAGAGACGGGGTCGCACTATGTTGTCCAGGCTAATCTTGAACTTCTGACTTCAAGTAATTATCCTGCCTCAGTCTCCCAAAATGTATGGATTGCAAGAATGTGCCACCACAACTGGTCTCTTTTAGCTATTTTGTAATATGAGATAACTTTTCATTAATTATTTTTATCCTACTGTGTAATAAAAAACAAAAACTTATTTCTCCTATCTAATCATAACACAATACTTGTGAAGCAGACTTTTCCCATCCTCCCGCTTCAGTCTCTGGTAACCCCTGTTGTACTCTTTGCTGATATCAACCCTTTTTTTCAGGTTCCTCAAATGAGTGAGATAATAAGATCATAAAGTGTTTTTCTATGTGGCTTATTTTACTTAACATGGTATGCTCAAGGTTCATCCATGCTCTTTTAACTGACAGAATTTTATCCTTTCTTATGGCTGAATAGGATTTCACTGTGTATACATAGTACATTTTCCTTATCCATTTATCTGTTGCTGTACATTTGAATTGATTCCATATGTAAGCTATTATAAATAGTTCTGTAACGAACATGGGAATGCAAATATCTTTTTGACAAAGTGATATCCTTTTTTTTTGGATATACACCCAGAAGTAAAGTTGCGGGATCATATAATAGATATATTTTTAATTTCTTTCAGAAACCTCCATACTATTTTCTATAATGGCCATACTAATTTACAATTCCACCAACAAGGTATACATTCACTCTTTTTTATATCCTCATTAGTACTTGTTTTATTTTTTATTTATTTATTTATTTACTTTTACTATAGCCATTCCAATGGGAATGAGGTGGTACCTCATTGTGGCTTGGATTTGCATTTCCTTGGTGATTACTAATGTAGAACATCTTTTTATGTTCCAGTTAGCCATTTTTGTATCTCTTTTTGACAAACATCTGTTAAGGTCTTTTGCATTTTTTAAATTAGATTATAAGTGTATTTCATTTTGAGATTTTAAAGTTTCTTACATATTCTGAATATTAACCTTTTGTCACATGTATAGCCTGAAAACATTTTCTTTCATCGCCTAAGCTGTCTCTTCATTCTTTTAGTTGTTTTTTAATATGAAAAAGCATTTTAGTTTGACATAATGTTGTTTGCTTATTCTTGATTTTGTTGCCTATGTTTTGAAATCTTATTTTAATATTGCTTTCACCGTCCAATGTTATAAAGCATTTTTTAATGTTTTTCTCTAATAGTTTCATAATTGATGGCATTACATTTAAGTCTTTAGTTTTAGTTGATTTTCAAATATGGCAAGGCACAAGGGTCTAGTATTATTTTTCTGAATGTAAATATTTAAATGGCCCTGCACCATTTATTGAAGAGATTAGCTTTTCTCTAAAGTGTGTTCTTGGCAATTTTGTTGACAATCAGTTGGCTTTAGGTGCATAAATTAACTTCTGGGCTTATTGGGCACATTAGTCTATGTGTTTGTTTTCATGCCAGTACAGTGCTGTTTTAGTTACTGTAGCTTTACAGGAAGTTTTGAAGTTTGATAAAGTGATGCCTTTAGCTTTGCTTATTTTGCTCAATGTTGCTTTGTCTATTCAGAGTTTTTTGTGGATCCATATAAATTTAAAATATTTTTTATTTCTGTGAAAAAATGTCATTGGTATTTTGATAAAAATCACATTAAGTCTGTAGATCACTTTGGGTAGCTATATTAACAGTATTCTTCCAGTGTATAAACACAATATTTTTTCCTTTATTCAATTGTATTTTATATTTTTTATCCATGTTTTGTCGTTTTCAGAGTAGAGAGCTTTTACCTTTTTAGTTTTTTTTTGCTAGGTGTATTAGTCGGGCTCCCTAGAGAGATCATGAGATCCCACAATAGGTTGTCTGCAAGTTTGAGGAGCAAGGAGAGGCGGTCCACGTCCCAAAGCTGAAGAACGTGGAGTCTGGTGTTTGACGGCTGGAAGCGTCCAGCACAGGAGAAAGATGTAGGCTGGGAGCTTAGGCCAGTCTCTGTTTTTCACGCTTTTCTGCCTGCTTTATATTCACTGGCAGCTGATTAGATGGTGCTCTCCCGATTAAGAATGGATCTCCCTTTCCCAGCCCACTGACTCAAATGTTAATCTCGTTTGTCAACACTCTCACAGACACACCCAGGATGAATGCTTTCTATCCTCCAATCCAATCAATTTGACACCCGGTATTAGCCATCACATTAAGTATTTTCATTTTTGTAGCTTTTGCTTATGCAGAAGAAGAATTGGATGAAACTCAGCATTCATTATGATGAAAACTCTCAACAAGTTAGGAATAGAAAATATGTGTCTTAACACAATAAAGGCCATTTATGACAAATCAATGCTATCATTATACTGAATAAGGAAAGGCTGAAAGCTTTCTCTCTGAGATCTGGAACAAGACATATCATCCAAACTTTCAGGCCTCTTATTCAAAATAGTACTGGAAGTCCTAGCCAAGGAAATTAGGCAAGAGGAAGAAATGAAAGTCATACTAATTGGAAAGGATGAAGTCAAATGGTCTCTCATTGTGGACAAAATAATCTTATATGTGAAAAACTCTAAACATTACACCAAAAACTATTAGACCTACTAAACAAATTCAGTAAAATTGCAGAAAATCAACAAATTAGTAGCTTTCTGTATGATGATAGCAAACTGTCTGAAAAATAAAATTTAAAATTCCATTTTAATAGCTACCAAAATTAGTTATTTTGAGTTTATTTCTTTATTTGAGGTGGAGACTTTCTCTATCACCAGGCTGGAGCACAGTGGCGTGATCTTGGCTCACTGAAACTCTTGCCTCCAGGGTTCCAGAGATTCTCCTGCATCAGCCGCCCGAGTGTCTGGAACTGCAGGCGTGTGCCACCACCGCCAACTAATTTTTCTTTGTATTTTTAGTAGAGATGTGGTTTCCCCATGTTGGCCAGGATGGTCTTGATATCCTGACCTTGTGATTCACTTGTCTCAGCCTCCCAAAGTGCTGGGATTACAGGTGTAAGCCACTGTACCTGGCCTTGAGTTTATGTTTTTATCTGGTGCAAGGTAAGGTCTAACTGTGTTATTTTTTCCTTGTAAATTTTTATTATTCCCAATACTGTTTGTTGAAGAGACTGTTCTTTCCTTATTGTGAATTCTTGTAACACATCTTAAAAATATGTTTACTATACCCATGAGGACTTATGTCTGGACTCTCTCATCTGTTTCATCATTCATTTGTCTTTATGTCAGTATCAAACTGTTTTGATTACTATATGTTTGTAGTATGTTTTGAAATTAGAAAGTATGATGCCTCTGTCTTTATATTTTTTTCCCTATATTTTTTGGCTGTTTGTGATCACTTGAAATTCCATAAAAATTGTAGAACATTTTAAAACTTCCACAAAAATTTTCTTTCATATTTTGATAGAAAGTATATTGAATCAGCTGAGGGTCATGGCTCATGCCTGTAATCCCAGCACTTTGGGAGGCTGAGGAAGGTGGATCACCTGAGGTCAGGAGTTCAAGATGAGCCATGGAGAAACCCCATCTCTACTAAAAATACAAAATTAGCCAGGTGTGGTGGCACATGCCTGTAATCCCAGCTACTCAGGAGGGTGAGGCAGGAGAGCTGCTTGAACCCAGGAGGTGGAGGTTACAGTGAACTGAGATCACACCATTACACTCCACCCTGGGCAACAAGAGCAAAACTCCATCTCAAAATAAAAAGACAGAAAAGAAAAGAAAGAACATTGAATCCGTAGACCACTTTCGGTAGTAGTGACATGTTAACAATATTAAGTCTATAACCTCTTGAACAAGAGTGTGTTTGAGAATTTGTTGTTTAATTTTTACTTATTCTTTGACATGCTAGTGTTTTTAACTTCTTGTTTTACTGTATCATAGTTAGCAATAATTTGTGTAATTCCATCTGCTTAAATTTGCTAGGATGTGTTTTTTAACTTAACAGGTGGTCTATCTGGAATATTGTGGCATGTGTGATTAAAAGTATTGCGTATTCTACTGTTGAGTGGAGAGATATAAATGTGATTGTTAGGTCTAATTGTTCTATTGTGTTGTTGAAATCCTCTGTTTACTTATTCATCTTATGTTTGTTTTTTAATTTACGTTACTAAAAGTCAGATATAAAAGTCATCTACTGTTATCATGTGCTGGCTACTTCATGTTTCAATTCTGTAAAATGTTGCTTCATATTTTGGGAACTGTGATGTAAGGCACATACGTTACTGTTGCTTTTATTGTTGTATGTTGTTTTATTGTTGCTTTTATTGATGTATGTTGTTTTATTGTTGTTGCTTTTATTGTTGTTTTTATTGTCCTTTTTTTCTTCTCTCTTGAGGAAGTTTTTGATATAATGTATATTCAGTCTACCATGACAGTATTTGATTTTGCATTTAATTTTTTTTTTATTCTTTCATGTACAGGTTATACTTGTTCCAGGTCATAATTTGGTCATTTGTAGGAAGCAGAGAGTTGAATCTTGTTTCATGAATTTGTTTAGTGAAAGTATGTTTTTGATTGACATAATTTATGTATATATAAAATCATTACTAAAAGGGAATGATTTCCTATGACTTCCTATTGAATTTTGTTTCTTTTTTGTTTTAGGTCCTGTAGCTTTTTTTTTTTTTCTTTTTTTTTTTGAGACGGAGTTTCGCTCTGTCGCCCAGGCTGGAGTGGAGTGGTGCGATCTTGGATCACTGCTAGCTCCGCCTCCCGAGTTCATGCCATTCTCCTGCCTCATATTCCCCAGCAGCTGGGAATACCGGCGCCCGCCACCATGCCCGGCTATTTTTTTTTTTTTTAAGTAGATACGGGGTTTCACCGTGTTAGCCAGGATGGTCTCAATCTCCTGACCTCTTTGATCCACCCACCTCGGCCTCCCAAATTGCTAGGATTACAGGCGTGAGCCATCGCTCCTGGCTGTTCCTGTAGCTATTTTGTTCCTGTTTTTCTCTCTTGTTCTCTTTCTTAGTGTATTATTGGTTTTTGCAGTGACATGTTTTAATTCTTTTCTCACTACTCTGAGTGTGTGTGTGTCTTTGTGTGTGTGTATTAAAGGTATTTCCTTTTTTTTTTTTTTTTTTGACAGGGTCTTTCTCTGTCGTCCAGGCTGGAGGGCAGTGGCACAATCTCTGCTTATTGCAAGCTCTGCCTCTCAGGCTCAACTCAAACAATCCTCCCACCACAGCCTTCTGAGTACCTGGGACCACAGATGTGCACCACTACTCCTGGCTAATATTTGTTATTTTTCATAGATACAGGGTTTTGCCATGTTGCCCAGACTAGTCTCAAAATCCTAAATACTATAGGTATTTTCTTTGTTGTTACTATAAATATTACCAAAAATAACTACTATAGCTAACATGTAAAACTCTGCCTCTTTATGGCTCCGTATGTGTTTTATTGATGTTGCGAATTACATCATTTTGTATTGTGAATCTATTGGCAAAGTTATATAGTCATTGTTAAGTCTTTGTTATCTCAAATACATAACAGAATTAAAAGTATTCTGTGCATCTTCATTATAATAACAAAGAATATTGTAATTGTGCACATAATTATCTATTAGAAAACGTTATATTTTACATAATTCTGTGTTGCTCTCATCATTATTTTATTTTTCAATGTGAATGACAAGCATTTTTTAAGACAGGCCTAGTGTGTATAAATTTATAGTTTCCGTTGATCTTGAATAATCTTTATTTTTATTTTTTAATTCATTTGAAATGATAGTTTCGGCAGACTTAGTGTTCTTGGTTGGTACTTAACATTTTTTCAGCACTTTGAGTATGTCATCCTACAACCTCTTGCCTGTATGCTTTTTGCTGAGACATCTGCAGGTCATCCTATAGGGGTAACATTGTACATGCTAAGCCACTTTTTTCTTGCTGACTTCAAGATTCTCGGTGTTTTAACTTTTGAATCTCTGATTATAATGTGTCTTGTCATGGGTCTCCCTGTGTTGCTACTAGTTAGAGTTGGTAAAGTTTCATTAAATTTTAGGCCATTTTCTCCCTCAAATTTTGAGAGTTCTCAGCCACTGTTTGTTTCTTGAAATAACTTTGCTGCTCTCTTTTCTCTCTTTTAATTTTAGAATTCCCATTATGAGTATATTGGCCATCTTAATGGTATCCCATAAGTCCCTTAGGCTCTCTTAATTTTTTAAATTATTTTTAGCCTCCTCACCCTATAATTTCAAATGACTTCTTATCAATCTTGTTGGATTTTTTTCCTGCTAGATCAAACCTGTTGTTGGACTTTCTAGTGACTCTCTAAATTCAGGTATTTTACTTTTCAGCTCCACACTTTATGTTTCTATTTTGTACTTTTAATCACTTCGTTGATTATCTCATTATCTTCATGCATTGTTTTCTTTTTCTGTTTAGTTTTCTATGTTCTTCTTTAGCTGACTGAGCATCCTTAAGCTAGGTGTTTTAGCTAGGCACAATGACATGTGTGTCTAATTCCAGCTACTTTGAAAGCTAAGGCAAGAGGATTTCTGTATTAATAAATTCTCATGCAGCTAATAAAGACATAACCAAGACTAGATAATTCATAATGAAAAAGGTTAATGACCTCACAGTTTCACATGGCTGGGGAGGTCTCACAATTATTGGAGCAAGCAAGAGACTTTGTTCAGGGAACTCTCCACTTATAAAACCATCAGATCACATGAGACTTATTTGCTATCATGAGAACATCACAGGAAAATCCCACCCCCATGATTCAATTACCTCCCACAGGGTCCCTCCCAGGACATGTGGAGATTATTACAATTCAAGGTGAGATTTGGTTGGGGACACAGAGCCAAACAATATCAATTACTTAAGGCCAGGAGTTTGAGACCAACCTGGGCAATATTGTGAGAAGCTATATGTAAAAAATATTTTTACAGATTAGTCATGCATGGTGGAATGTTCCTGTAGTCTCAGGAAGTTGGAGGCTGATGTAAGATTATTCCTTGAGCTCCCAGGAATTTGAGGCTGCATTAAGCTATAACCATGGTACTGTATTCCTGTCTGGGTGAGAGAGTAAGACCTCTTTTTAGAATTTCAAATTTGTTTTAGATTTAGGAGGTACCTACACAGGTGTTTTACATGGGTATTTTGTATAATGCTGAGGTTTGAAGTATAAGTAATTCCATCACTTATGCAGTGAGCATAGTACTAAATAGACAGTTTTTCAGTTCTTGATCCCTCCCTGTCTCCACCCTCTAAGAGTTGTCTATTATTTTTATTTTTATGTCCGTGTGTACCCAGTGTTAATTTCCATTTATAAGTGAGAACATGCAGTATTTTCATTTTGCATTTCTGCATTAATTTGCTTTGTAGAATGACCTTTAGTTGCATTAATGTTGCTGCAAGTGACAAATTTTTTTTTTTTTTTTTTTTTTTTGCTAAGTAGTATTTCTGTACAAGTGACACTTTTTAAATTCAATTTACCATTAATAGGCTGGACACGGTGGCTGATGCCTGTAATCCTAGTACTGTGGGAGGCCAAGGTGAGTGGATCATGAGGTCAGGAGGTCGAGACCATCCTGGACAGCATAATGAAACCCGGTCTCTACTGAAAATACAAAAGTTAGCCAGGCGTGGTGGCATGTGCCTATAGTCGCATCTACTCGGGTGGCTGAGGCAGAATAGTTCCTTGAACCTGGGAGGTGGAGGTTGTAGTGAGCTGAGATCATGCCACTGCACTCCAGCCTGGGAAACAGAGTGAGACTTCATCTCAAAAAAATAAAATAAAAATTACCATTAATAGGCACCTAGGTTGATTTATGACTTTCCTATTATAAATAATGCAGCGATAAACCAACAAGTGCATGTGCTATTTTGGTAGAATAATTTATTGTCTTTCTGGTATATACACAGTGGAGAAATTGCTGGGTTGAATCATAGTTCAACTCTCAGTTATTTGGAAAATCTCCAAGCTGCTCTCCACAGTGGCTGAACTAATTTATATTCCTATTAACACTGTATCAGTGGTTTTTTTCCCTCTAAAATCTCATCAACTTCTACTATAATTTTACTTTTTAACAAAAGCCATTCTAACTGTTGTATGATGGTGTCTTATTGTGGTTTTTATTTACATTTCCTTGATGGTTAGTGATGATAATATTTTTTCACGTTATTTGGCTACTTGTGTGTATTCTTTTGAACAGTGTCTGTTATTGTCCACTTTTTCATGGGGTAATTTTTTGCTTGTGAATTCTTTAAGTTTCTTATAGATTCTGAGTATTAGATTTTGTCAGGTTAATTGGTTGTGAAAATTTTTCCCATTCTGCTAGTTTTGGGGTTAGTTTGATTTTATTTTTCTAGTTTCTCTAAGTGTGATGTTAAATTGTTAGTTTGAGATCTTTCCAACTTCTTGATGCAGGTATTTAGCACTCTCAACTTTCCTCTTAACAGTACTTTCCGTACAACCCAGACATTTTGGTAAATTGTGTCTCTTAATTTATTTCAAAATTTTTTTTAAGTTTCTGCCTTAATTTTTTTATTTACCCAAAATTCACTCAGGAGCAAGTTGTTTAATTTCAATGTCATTCTGTGATTTTGTGAGATTTTCTTGGTATTGATTTTTATCTTTGTTCCATTGTGGCCTGACAGTATGGTTGGCATAATTTTCATTTTTTAAAAATGTATGGATAATTGCTTTATGGCTAGGAAGTGGTCGATCCTAGAGTATATTCTGTGAGTGATGAGAAGAATTTATGTTCCTTAGATGATGTGTGGCTTAGCTATAAATGTCTATTAGTTTCAATTGATCAAGCCTGAAATCAAACCCCAGAATTTCTTTGTTAAGTTTCTGCCTAGATAATCTGACAAACACTGTTAGTGGGGAGTTGCATTCTCCTACTATTATTGTGTGGCTACTTGAGTCTTATTGTAGGTCTAGCAGTACTTGTATAACTCTATGTTCCCCAAAGTTGGGTGCATCTACATTTAGGATAGTTAAGTCTTCTTGTTGAATTGAACCCTTTATCATTATGCCATGCCTTTCTTTGTTTTGTTTTACTATTAATGATTTAAAGTCCTTTTTTCTTAAAAGAGAAACAATTCCAGGTATGGTGGCTCATCCCAGCACTTTCAGACTGAGGCAGTAGGATTGCCTGAGACCAGGAGTTTGAGACCAACTGAGGCAACATAACAACATTCTGTTTGTACAAATTTTTTTAAAGAAACTACACAGGTGTGGTAGTGTGCAGAACTGTGGTCATATTTACTCAGGAGACATAGGCGGCATGACTGCTTGACTTCAGAAATTTGAGGTTACAGTGAGCTGTGATTGCACCACTTCACTCTGTCCCAGGATATAGAGTAAGATCCTGTGTATAAAATGAAAAAATAAAGAAAAATAAAATTATTTTAAGTTAAAAATAAATTCATAGATCTCCACTTCTTTTGGTTCTCTTGAATATATATTTTTCTCATTAGATTAGGCTATATTTCCTGGTTGCTTTTACATACTGTGGTTTGTTAAGGTTTTGGTCAATTAAGAAACCACTACCTATTTTATCTTTTATGAAATAGCTTTGTACATGGGAAAATTGACAACATTCTGCCACACTAGTCATTCTGGGAGCTTCTCCAATCTGTTGTCAAAATGTGTCTTCGTTGGACTAGTGTATGTATTTTTGTGTTAATAAGGTTTACCTCTGTTTCCTTTTAGGAGCCTTTAGCCTCTTCCCTTTGTCACTGTTACAGGCACTACCATCTCTGTTGTTGTAAGAAATATTTATCTTTATTCTCAGTTGACCCAAGCTGTCATTTAAACTCTATCTCTATTCTGGTCAACATTAAATGTTAAAGGAAGCAATATCCAGCCTTTGGAGAACCCCGGTATGACTCAATAAGTCAGAAGTTTGCATACACATTTCACCCTTTTTTCTTTCCCGAGGGAGAATCATAGAATGGACAGATTTTTATCTAACTGCACTGTTCTGTAGTGCACAAATGTAACCAAATTTTCTTTCTTCTAAATGTGGTTATGGTTGGCTTTTTTCTGATGTGGGGTGCTACAAACTCAACTGGCTTTGCTCGCCCAATTGTAGTTAAGTTCATACATCCATTGAGAGAAACAGGATCTCAGGTTCTGCTTCAACTGTCATTGTGTTCTCAGCTGGCCTCATTTTGTACATTCGATTTATAAAATATGTTTTCCTTAATCTCATAACCGAATTTTTTAAAAAATTAATATTTTTCAGCTCTTATAGCATTATATCCAACCAAGACCCAGAGAAAACAGTACATAGAAGCTTCTTTTCAAAAAGTACTATTGGGAAGATCTGGGAGCCCTGGCCTTGAAAATTTACACGTAAGGAAAGTGGGAAATTGAAGGATAAGTGTAAAGGGCACAAAGGATGTTATGATGAATATACCAGATATACAGCAGCTACCTACAGCAAAAATGTCACTGCTAGAAGAGCTCAAAACCATAAAGTATTTTGGAAAAAGCATAACTAATGTTGATACTTTTTTCTGAACTATATATTTGTATAATTACATATCAATAACGATTTTTGAAACGTATCATGTTTTTGAAACAAAATTTAGAAAATGTAAATAGTGGCCTAGACCGGGAATATTTCTCCTAATGCTATCCCTCCCATAGTCCCCCACTTCCTGACAGGCTCCAGTGTGTGGTGTTCCCCTTCCTGTGTCCATGTGTTCTCTTTGTTTAACTCCCAACTATGAGAGAGAACATGTGATGTTTGCTTTTCTACTCTTGTGTTAGTTTGCAGAGAATGGTGGTTTCCAGCTTCATCCATGTCCCTGCAAAGGACATGAACTCATCCTTTTTATGACTGCATCATATTCCATGATGTGTACATGCCACATTTTCTTTATTCAGTCTATCACTGATGGGCATTTGGTGTAGTTCAAAGTTTTTGCTCTTGTGAACAGTGCCATAATAAACATATGTGTGCATGTGTCTTTATAGTAGAATAATTTATAATCCTTTGGGTATATACCCAGTAATGGGATCGCTGGGTCAAATGGTATTTCTCATTGTAGATCCTTGAGGAATTGCCATACTGTCTTCCACAATGGTGGAACTAATTTACACTCTCACCAACAGTGTAAAACTGTTCCTGTTTCTCCACATCCTCTCCAGCATCTGTTGTTTCCTGATTTTTTTAATGATCACCATTCTAACTGGTGTGAGATGGTTTCTCATTGTGTTTTTGATTTGCACTTTTCTAATGACCAGTGATGATGAGCTTTTTTTCATGTTTGTTGGCTGCATAAATGTCTTCTTTTGAGAAGTGTCTCTTCACGTCCTTTGCCCATTTTTGATGTGGCTGTTTGGTTTTCTCTTGTAAATTTGCTTATGTTTTTTGTAGATTCTGCATGGTAGCCCATTGTCAGATGGATAGATTGCAGAAATTTTCTCCCATTCTGTAGGTTGCCTGTTCACTCTGATGATAGTTTCTTTTGTTGTGAAGAAGCTCTTTAGTTTTATTATATCTCATTTGTCAATTTTGGCTTTTGTTGCCATTGTTTTTGGTGTTTTAGTCATGAAGTCTTTGCCCACGCCTATGTCCTGAATGGTACTGCCTTGGTTTTCTTCGGGGTTTTTATGGTTTTAAGTCTTACATTTAAGTCTTTAATCCATCTTCAGTTAATTTTTGTATAACTAGTAAGGGAGATGTCCAGTTTCATTTTTTTTTCATATGGCTATCTAGTTTTCCCAACACCATTTGTTGAATAAGGAATCCATTCCCGATTACTTGGTTTTCTCAAGTTCTTCAAAGATCAGGTGGTTGTAGATGTTTGATGTTATTTCTGGGGCCTCTGTTCTGTTCCATTTGTCAATATATCTTTTTTGGTACCAGTACCATTCTGTCTTGGTTAATGTGGCCTTTTAGTATAGTTTGAAGACAGCTAGCGTGATGCCTTCACTTTTGTTCTTTTTGCTTAGGATTGTCTTGTCTATGCATGATCTTTTTTGATTCCATATGACATTTAAAGTAGTTTTTTTTATCATTCTGTAAAGAAAGTCAACGGGAGCTTGATGGGGATAGCACTGAATTTATAAATTACTTTGGGCAGTATGGCCATTTTCACAATATTGATTCTTCCTATCCATGAGCACTTATTGTTTTCCATTTGTTTGTGTCCTCTTTTATTTCCTTGAGCAGTGGTTTGTAGGTCTACTTGAAGAGGTCCTTCCCATCCCTTTTAAGTTGGATTCCTAGGTATTCTCTTTGTAGCAATTGTGAATAAGAGTTCATGCATGATTTGGCTCTCTGTTTGTCTATTATTGTGTATAGGAATTCTTGTGATTTTTGAACATTGATTTTGTATCCTGAGACTTTTTTGAAGTTGCATATCAGTTTAAGGAGATTTTGGGCTGAGACGATGGGGTTTTCTAAATATACAATCACGTCAGCTGCAAACAGAGACAACTTGAGTTCCTCTTCCTATTTGATTACGCTTTGTTTCTTTCTCTTGACTGATTGCCCTGGCCAGGACTTCCAATACTATATTGAATAGGAGTGGTGAGAGAGGGTATTCTTGTCTTGTGCAGATTTTCAAAAGGAATGCTTCAAGTTTTTGCCCATTCAGTATGATATTGGCTGTGCATTTGTCACAAATAGCTCTTATTATGTTGAGAAAACTTCCATCAATACATAATTCATTGAGAGCTTTTACCATGAAGAGGTGTTGAATTTTATTGAAGGCTTTTTTTGCATCTTGAGATAATCATGTGGTTTTTGTCATTTGTTCTGTTTATGTGATGGATTACATTTATTGATTTGCATATGTTGAACCAGCTTTGCATCCCAGGGATTAAGCTGACTAGATCGTGGTGGATAAGATTTTTGATGTGCTGCTGGATTCGGTTTGCCAGTATTTTATTGAGGATTTTCGCATTGGTGTTCATCAGGGATACGGGTCAGAAATTTTCCTTTTTTGTTATGTCTTTGCCAAGTTTTGGTTTCAGGATGATGCTGGCCGCATAAAATGAGTTAGGAAGGAGTACCTCTTTTTCTATTGTTTGAAATAGTTTCAGAAGGAATGGTACCAGCTCCTCTTTGTACGTTTGGTAGAATTCGGCTGTGAATCCTTCTGGTTCTGGACCTCTTTTGGTTGGTAGGCTATTAATTACAGCCTCAATTTTAGAACTTGTTATTGGCCTATTCAGGGATTCGACTTCTTACTGGTTTGGATTTGGGAGTGTATATGTGTCCAGGAATTTATCCATTTCGTCTAGATTTCCTAGTTAATTTGCAAAGAGGTATTTATAATGTTCTCTAATGGTATCTTTTATTTCTATGGGATCAATGGTTATATCCCCTTTATCATTTCCTATTGCGTGCATTTGATTCTTCTCTTCTTCCTTATTAGTCTGGCTAGCAGTTTGTTTATTTCTTGATCTTTTCAAAAAACCAGCTCCTGGATTCATTGATTTTTTTGACGGGCTTTTGTGTCTCTATCTCCTTCAGTTCTGCTCTGATCTTAATTAATTCTTGTCTTCTGCTAGCTTTCGAATTTGTTTGCTCTTGCTTCCCTAGTTTTTTTAATTGTAATGTTATGGTGTCGATTTTAGACACTTTCTGCTTTCTCTTGTGGGCATTTAGTGCTATAAATTTCCCTTTGCACACTACTTTAGCTGTGTCGTATTTTACTTTTTAAGCCCTCAATCTTTCTTTTTCATCATGATAGTCTTGACAGTTTTATGTTTATGTAAACTGTAAAATTGACTACACAGTTTTTACAAATATTTTACCAAAATATTTTATTGAGAATGTACAAACCAGTCAGTGAATTAGGGGAGAAGTTGCATTGTAGTAATAAATAGCCACAAAACAAAACCCCGAAGGACATCCAAACCAGAATAAAACAAAACATTTTAACAAAAACAAAAAGAACACACTGGCAACAAATATGTGCAGTTTATATCACAAAGATGCTCACATCTCCACTCTAAAGAGAGCTTTTAGAAGTTGATTTAAAATATGAGAAAAGGCATTATCCCACACTTCACAGAAAAAATAAATTTAAGCAGCTGTTAACACATGAACATAATATCAAGCTCAGATATAATCAAAATTAAATATTTGACAACAGATTCTACAGTTTGAGAGAAATAGAAAAGTGTTTTTTGTTTTCTCCAGGCCCACAAGTCTAGTTTCTTGGACTTCCTCACTATAATGGGGGTTGTCATCAGATCCCCAAAATATGGGAAACACAGAGCAGGTGGTGGCTGAAGGTGGGATATCCTGTGAAACCATATTTAAGTTCAGAGCCCTTGGTCCATTGTATTGTAATCAGCTGGCTCAGGAAAGAAGACCTGGCTCTCCTGAGCTCTACACCTACTGCACTGGGTATGTTAGGCAGCCTAAGAACCCCTGGGGCCCAAACCCATCCCATCCTAATATATCATCCAGTATCGAGGACTCTGACACCAAATTCTCCCAGAGCATATGCTTATGCAGTTTTACATTTAATTTCTCATTACATTACAATTGGGAAAGTGAGGCCCCAAAAGAGGCAGGGACTGATCCAGATCTCAGGAGGTGGGCAGGCTCCAGAGCATTAGGGAGGGCTCCAGCTTCCTAGGCCTTGGCTCCATCCCACCTATCAGGTTTGCTTTGGAAGTTAGAGCCTGTAGCTTCACATTCAGGGGCACAGAATGAGCAGATCCAGGGTTCTGTTCACATTGGGGACCTCTCCATGTGAGTTTCAAGATAACAGGACTGGGGTTTTGCATCCAGCTCTGAGGGCACCTGGAAGTAAAATGAGCTATGCTCCACCTCAGCCTAATGTAGACAATGCCTACAGGAAAGCCTGTTTTCTTCCTCATAAATAGGGGTGCTTGAAGTGCGTGACCTCGATGATTTCACATACTCATAAGTGTCTGCCAGCCTGGGTTCTTGCTCTGAGACTGTGCAAAAATGCATCCACTCTCTTCCGGTCCTTCACATCAGAGGGAGGCATGGCAGCTTCAGAGGCATCTTGGGTAGATGAAGATGAGACGGAGCTAAATATGCCAGAGCATTGGACTCCGAGGCTGAAGTCCACGGAAAATCCCAGCTCCTGTTGGGCTCTTAAGGTCCTCATTTGAAAGTGGTAGAAAATAATTTCACTGGATAAGGGGAGGATACCTCATGAATAAATAGCACAACCTAAAAGGCAGAGGCAAACAGAAGGCAAAGGGGGATTCCCAGGTCACTCATTGTACTTGGGGCCTTCAGATTCTGCTACTTTATCTCCTAGGACCTTGAAGAACCAGTGTCTTGAGGACAGAAAAATCAAGGTACCTGATTTGTTCCATAGTGCTCCTGCATGGGGCTGTAGGGTTAGTGATGGCCTGGAGGTGGTTACAGCCAGCTCTGTTTCTGGTGCCCACTGAGCTTTGCTGGAGCAGCTGGAACAAGTAAGAGTCACACACCTCATGTTATCAATGATCTCCACATTATCAGGTGGTCAAAAGAGGAAGGGATATTAGAGATCCCCCATATAATCACTTAGCCAGTCTTTTTTACCTTGTGCTCACCCTTTGCCAGCTAACCAGGTGGGTGCAACGTGGTACAGAAAATTATTACATGATGCCTGCACCCCCCAACTCAGGACCAAACAGTCTGAGGACAGCTGGACAAAAGCACTAAAGCAAGTATATGTGAAAGAAAAGAGCAAGGACTATAATATAAAGTAGAATGTTGAGAAGAAAAGCTGGAAAATTATTGCATGGGAGGACCTAAGGCCTCACTGAGTTGACTTTTAATCCATGATAAGGATGACAACAGGGAGGTGTCTCTGCACAAGTATGTGTCAGGAAGAAGCCACCCTTAGTGAATAGATTCATAGGTGTGAGTTTGGCAGAGGTTAGAAAGGGACTAGTTTGGCTGCAGACAGCCTGAGGAAGAGATAAGCAGAGGGCTGGAGAATCCTAGGGCCTGGGAGATGAGGTTAGATATCTGCTCCTTTCTGACAACTTTGCCCTATAACTCAACACTTTTCAACAACATATAATACCTCATAATGTGTGGACCAGAATTTGGACACAGTTCAGCTGGCTACCTCTGCCTTCAGGTCTTTTATGAGATTGGAGCTGTGGTCTTAACTGAAGCAGGACTGGGAAAACATCAGCCTTTAAGCTGACTCATGTGAAAATTGGTAGGGTTTAGTGTGGCTGGAGAGCCTGACTTTCCTTCTTTCTACTGGTCTGAGCACCCCCTCAGCTCTCTGTTATGTGAGTCACTACATGGAGCATCTCATAGCATTGAAGCTTGCTTCCTGTGTTTGAGGAATACAATATAGGGACAGAATTAGACAAAAAGGTTTACACAAAAAGACACAGAGAGAGAAAAATCGAGGGCACAAACAGGAAAAACCCAGTAGGAGAAAAATGAGAGCTTTAAAATATCTTGACAGGGTGCGGTGGCTCACAACTGTAATCCCAGCACTTTGGGATGCTGAGACGTGTGGATCGTCTGAGGTCACGGGATTGAAACCAGCCTGGACAACGTGGTGAAACCACGTCTCTTCTAAAAATACAAAATGAGCCAGGTGTGGTGGCACATGCCTGTAATCCCAGCTACTTGGGAGACTGATGCAGGAGAATCATTTGAACCTGGGAGGTGAAGGTTCCAGTAAGCCGAGATCACACCACTGCACTCCTGCCTGGGATACAAGAGCGAAACTGTCTCAAAAAAAAAAAAAAAAAGGAAAAAAATCTTGAGAGTTAAAATAATTTTTCTCCTATATTTGTGTTAAAATTGTAACCCCCGGTGTAATGTTGTAAGGATGTAAGATGTAATTAACTCCCGTGGGTGGGACCCTCATTATAGAGATTACCGGCTTTATAGAAGAAACCACAGAGGCCTCTCATCCTCCTACTTCAAAATGAGGATAAAACTTGAGGTGTGCAGTCTGAAATTCAGAAGCGAGTCATCACCAGAGCTCAACCATGCTGACAACCTGATCTCAAATTTCGAACCTCTAGAAGTATGAGAAATTAAGTCCTGTTGTCTATAAGCTGCCTATCTATGGTTCTTTGGCATAGCAGCCTGAAGTAATAGAAAAGTGATATCCTTCTCTGTATTTCGTTGGACAGAAGCTGAATTTGTACCACTACACTGTTAAAAAAAAGACTTAAAATGGATTTTCATAATGAAAGATAGGAAACGGCTTGTTGAAACACTAAAATTTTATCGGCTTATAAGATTTTTGAACATTGGCTGAAATTGTTGGAACCAATATGGCCAAATGAAGTCCATGAAGAACCAGTTTGCAGATGTTAGAGCCCAAATTTCCATTGTGTGTTTCATACTAACTCTCCCTGAATTTGCATGTCACCTGAGAGGAAGCAAGAAGAGATGACTGTGTATGTCTCATGACTTTCCATATTCCTACTTTCCTTCCAGCAATCCCTTATACAACCCACCTCTTAGGCCTTTTCTAATCACTGTCTTGAAGCCAGTATAAGAAAACAAATTTCAGCTGGACTGCTATCTCCTTGTTGGCCAACCTACAACATGATATTTTCCTCAAAACCCAAGGGTCATACTACTGGCATCAGGCAGTAGGCCATTTTATTCAATAAAAAACGGAGTCACTCACCACCTAGTACTGGGAGGCTTTGTGAAGACTTCCCCTGTCACAGGCATGATAAGGCAAATGGATATGATTCTAAATATACAGAGAAAGCACTAGAAAGTTGAATGGCTGTATTATGTCATTTCATACTGCAATGATGAAGTACCTGAGACTGGGTAATTGATAAAGAAAAGAAGTTTAATTGACTCACAGTTCCACATAATTGGGGGGGCACCTCAGAAACCTTCCAATTACAGTGGCTGACAAGTGAAGTGAGTGAGGGCATGGGATGTACCAGATGCTTATGAAACGATCAGATCTCATGAGAACTCACTATCGCAAGAACAGCATGAGGAGAACCCGTCCCCATAATCCAATCCTCTCCCCTCAGGTTTCTCCCTAAACACCTGGGGGTTATAATACACAGAGGGGTTTGTGTGGGACACACAGCTAAACTATATGAATGCCAGAGGACAATATCTACATTTAATTTCAACTCCATACTGGAGCAGAATGAAAATGAGGCCCAGTGGAGAAGTGACATTCCCAAGATCACCCTGCCAGACCCAGGCCTGTTTGAGTTGTGGCCCATGCTACCTCCCAGCTTTTCTCCTAATGCTTCCATCTCTAAGTGTGTGCATTATCTACAGGTAACACCACATCATGATTTTTATGTTTTATCTTATATACACTTAATACGATCCCTAGGAAGTAGATGTTAGCATCATCCCCACTGTGCATGCTAGGAGGCTGGGGAAGCCTCGAATACACAGTGACTTTTATTGGGTCCCAGAGCTGGTAAGAAAAACAAGTTTATGTTCCAGCTGTCTCTTATATCCTGGAACCTAGGCTGCATTTAGTTCTTTCCAGGGAATTAAGGGGAAGTTGTGTTTGCATAATTGTGTACAAATGAAGAGTTGACATTGAAGAGGAGATTGAGCAGTTAGTAGCATAGTGGGACCTTTGGGTAGGTCTTACAGAAAGAAGGGGCCCAGTAGATGGAACCTTGAAGAGTTTAACACACTTTCTTGGTGACAAAATCCAACAGCAGTTAAGAAACCAGGAACCCACATCGTTGAGACAGCTCTGTATCCACCTCTGTTAGTGAGAGACGCTCAAGAGAGTGAGATGTTCTTTCATTGTGCCCTGAAATTTCTGAGTTTTGGCCTTACAAAGGCTCAATGTAAAAGTCTTATCTGAAAACACGGATGTCAACTCAGCCCTCATCACTGATGTCCCTGGCTATTGGTCGAGTGCACCTACAAATAACACAGGGCAGCCCAGGACAGGCCCCTCCACGCGAGTCTCTCTTGTCAACTCATCTGGGCAGTCCCACACCACTTCTTAGTACCATGAGTTGGATGGGGAGCAAGAGGGAGGGCACTCTTCTTGGACTGAAGCAGATTGTCAGGTGTTGGAACTCTTGTGTACCTGTCATGTTCATACCTAGGCCAAAGCTGTCAGAATAAAAAGAAGAGGGTTGGAGAACGAGTCTGTGTACTCAGATGTGAATTCCAAGACTTTAACTTGTCCTCTGGTTTCCTTCCTTGCTGGAGATTTATACAGATTCTCCTTACGTGCCTAATCTGAAGAGCAGAATTTCTTTTCTTTTCTTTTCTTTTCTTTTCTTTCTTTTCTTTTCTTTTCTTCTTTCTTTCTTTCTCTTTTTTTTTTGAGGAAGTCTCTCTCTGTCACCCAGGCTGGAGTGCAGAGAAAAGCAGAATTTCTAGTGGAGGTGTCACATATGGTGAAAACAAGGCAGACCACTGATTTTTCTTTGCGTGGTTTCTAGGCACGTTTTTCAGAGCTGCGTTCAGATTGATGAGGAGCTGTTTGATGTGGCCAACTCCACCCTCTTTTTGGAAAAAGAGCAGGTGCACTAAACCAGCAACCACAGCCAGCACCGGGCTGTGGTAAGAGCAGCCACATAGGGGTCTCTACAGACAGAAACCCAAGAAGACCAGGGCAGACCCAGTACCCAGACTCATATAGGAAAACTCTCTGGGCTGTGTCCTATGGCCTTCCCATGAGTAACTGATAGTCTTGATCCAGTGGAATCTGGCCTACATTAGTGTCAGTTGCAAGTTGGTTATGTGGAAAGTCTCTGTTCACTCAACTTGTGTGAATAACAGTAAAGGCCTTTCTATTGTTTTCACTTTGCATTAGGCCATGAGTATTTGTGCCTGTGGCTGCAGTTTGTATTAGTTTCTTGCCCCAGGTATCTGCTGCAGCATGCAGCTTCAGTCCTACCAGACCCTCAAAACTTAAAAGCTAACACTATTACTAGGGAGGATTTCACAGGAAAATGGAGAAAGGGTTACACACAAAAAAGGTTAAACTTTTCTATGCATGTTTCTGCAATGTGTTATCTCAAGAACTCATCTCTGTAGCCCATCAGGGCAGGGGCTGGGCTCTCACCTTTTGATAATATTCCATAAGGGAGGTTCTTCCCCACAGTGTTTAGTCTTCCGACGCTGGTACAGCCTGACATGATGACATTCTACTCTCATGTCGGTCATGCTGCAGGGAATATTCTGTGAGTGTCTTAATAGGCTGGACTCATTTGCTAGGGTGAACCTCATCTTTGGTGCTCACTTTTCTGTTATCTCATAATTAGTTTTATTCTAAGCAAATCTATGTCTATTTTATTTATCTGTTTACTTATTTTTATGTATGGAAAAACACATTTTTTAATTTACTTATTTATTTAGAGACAGGGTCTCCCTTTGTCACCCAAGCTGGAGTACAGTGGTAGAGTGTTGTGATCATGGCTCATTGCAGCCTCAAACTCTTGGGTTTAAATGATTGTCTCACCTCAGCTTCCTGTGCTACCATGCCCTGCTAGTTGATTTTAATTTTTTATAAAGAGAGAGTCTCATTATGCTGCCCAGGCTGGTCTCAAACTCCTGGGCCCAAGCAGTTCTCTCATCTCAGCCTCCCAAAACACTGGGATTAAAAACATGAGCCACTGTACTGAGCTGTGCCTACTTCAAAAGACTGAAAATAAAAAATCGATAAATCTTTGCCAAATTAAAAATAAAGCAATAGTTTCCAGGTCTTAGATAAAGACAATTCTTTGTCATGAAGAATGACAAAAGGCTTATTTAGCTGTTAAAATGATTTGCTTATATTTCAAAGAAGCAGAGAAAAAAAGGTACATATACAAGTTTTCCAGGCCAGGCATGGTAGTTCCTGCCTGTAATCTGAACATTTGGGGAGGGCAAGGCAGGAGGTTCCCTTGAAGCCAAATATTTGAGTCCAGTGCAGGCAACATGGTGAAATTCTGTCACTACAAAAAAATAAAATAAAATAAAATAAATATGGCTGGGCATGATGGCCTACACTTGTAATCCCAGCACTTTGGGAGTTGGAGGCAGGTGGATAATGAGGTCAGGGGTTTGAAACCAGCCTGGCCAAAATGGTGAAACCCATTCTCTACTAAAAATAATAATAATAAAATATTAACCAGGCATGGTGGTGTGCGCCTGTAATCCCAGCTACTCAAAAGGTTGAGGAAGGAGAATTGCTTGAACCTGGGAGGTGGAGGTTGCATTGGGACAAGATCATGCCACTACACTCCAGCCTGGTCCACAGAGCAAGACACTGTCTTGAAAAAAAAATAAAAACAAAAATAAATAAAGCTAGCCAGGCATGGTTGTTCATGCCTGTATTCCTAGGTAATTAAGAGGTTGAGGCAGGAGGACTGCTCAAACCCAAGAGGTTAAGGTTACAGTGAGCTATGGTTATGCCATTGCACTTCAGGGTAAGTAAAAGAGTAAGATTCTGTCTCAAAAAATTAATAATGAACGTGTTCTAAATTACATTGTTTAAGAAAAGGGAAAAAAAATCTTTTTTTATTTTCAAGTGGGAGAATAGAGCCTCTCATTTCTAATTTGTATTTCCTTCTGCAAAAACTTGGTCTAGGCCCATGGTCTTGAACTACTGGACATCTGGATTTTAGTAGGTGCTGGATTCAGGCAACTGAGGGGTGGCCTTGGGCACACTGTGTGCACATAAAAGAAAGAGTTTGAGGTGTACTAAAAGGTAAAAGAGGGGAAGGTGCTATTAAGAACCCACAATTGGGAGACAGTACAGGGTTCGTGGAAGGACTGGTTCATGCTATGGATACTGACCCAGGTGAAACGTTCCTCTGAGTTATTTCTATGTTCATGCAGGAAGACGAGATTATGATCAGGTGGCACAGAAACCTGGGATGGTGAAAAAAACAGGTTGCCACTGCAGATTCGGTGTCTAAGGTAGAACATATGCCAGGGATCTTATAGGCATGTGTGTGGGTTTTTGGTGGGAAAGTCTATGAGGAAAAGTAGCATGGGCAAAAATCTTGATGCCAGAGACCTGTGCTGGGAGGGGCTTGATCACATCAACACGCAGTGCGTATGTTCAGTGGGTGAAAGATATGTGGTGGCCTCAGGTTGGCAGGAGGGTAGAAGGCATCTGTTCTCAGAACTTCTTCCCTCAGAGTCCTCGGTCCTTCTCACCGTGGGAGGATGCCTGGAACCATAGGGCAGTGCATGGTGTAGCAGCCTGTGTGCAGAGCAGAGCCTACCTTCCCCAAGATACCTGGAGTCTCTCTCCAGCAGAGGCTCCACATTGTCTTTCTTCTTACAACAATTTTGATCCTAAATGTGTAAAGTTCCCTGAAAACCCACTGATTCTCCAACATCCATTTGTTGCCCAAAAATTAAATTCTGACACCACTTAGAGTTTGCACAGATCCCACAAATTCAGGGCTCAGTCCCACATCACCGCTCTCACTGCAGAGGAGAGTCACATATCCCAGAAGCCCATCTATACTTCTGAGCTACCTCCTATAAATCTGAGACTCCCATAAACCCCTTTTCAAGTTAAATAATTTGATAGAATTACTCAAAAAAACTCAACAAATAAGTCTAATTATATTTACCACTTTATTATAAAAATATAACTCAGAAACTGCCAAATGGAAGAGATGTCTAGGACAAGGAACAGTTGTGGGTGAAGGTAATCCTGGAAATAGCTATATTTAAAGAAATTCCCCCATTCTTTGTGTTCTCAAAGAACAGCTTAGTGAAGAGAACGTGCTTCCCATTATGACTTTGTGGATGTTCTCCCCCCTTTTTTTAACCTATCACAAAGATGGACACAGATTGCAAATTCCCATTTTTAAAAATGAACAACCATTCTGTAATTTAGTCTTCAGTGGTCAAAACAGAGTACTTGTTAACAAAACTTTGCTTGTTCCTCTTCTTCCCTCAGCCCCTGAACTTTGACTCACCCACAGCCTCAGAGAACCTACAACCCATATTTATACACATCCCTCCTAAGAACAGGCTGACTTCAAGGTGAAACATTATCTTATCTGGGATCTGATTTTGCTACCCTCCATCCTGTGCTTCCCTTCCAACCTTCTTTGTAAACTTGTTTTCTCCTTCCTAGGAAATAAAGCCCTTTTCCACCTAACCTTTGAGATCCCCAAAGATCTAATCATTTGTACTTTTTCTTTGTTGCAACACTTCTTAAGTAACTTCTTAGACAAAGCCTAGAAACAGTCTCAGGACAATAACAATTCTATTCAAGAAAGAATCTCCCAACATTTCTTCTGTCTCAATCTCAACTGCATCTGCCTGTGAACTTCCAACTTACCAAAGCTCTGTATCTTCTGACAGTGACAAAGGCTCCTTCCATGGTTGGTGTCAGCAGGCTTCGATACCTGCAGGACAGACACTCAGGAATAATCCACTGGGCCATCAGTGGCCCCCTTTTGCAGGGTCACCGTTAGCCTTAGCTTTTAGTCAATGGTCTAAGACTTCTACTTCCCAATTAGTCATTCAGTTAGTTTTCAATTTAAAAAATACTTCATGTTTGAAGAATCCAGCAAAAATTATTTAAATCTAACGTTTAAAAGAGAGGAAATTATGGCCAGGCATGGTGGCTAATGACTGTAATCCCTGCATTTTGGGAGGCCGAGGCGGGCAGATTACCTGAGGTCAGGAGTTCAAGACCAGCCTGATCAACATGAAGAAACACCCTCTCTACTAAAAATACAAACTTAACCGGGGGTGGTGGTGTATTCCTGTAATCCCAGCTACTTGGGAGGCTGAGGCAGGAGAATTGCTTGAACCCGGGAGGTGGAGGTTGCAGTGAGCCAATATCGTGCCATTGCACTCCAGACTGGGCAACAAGAGTGAAACTAAGTCTAAAAAATAAAATAAAAATAAAAAAGAAAATTATAAGGGGCTTACATTTTATAACTCAACAAGAAAAGCCAAAGTATCTATCCCTTTCAGAAAATAAACATGTAATTTAATTATGTTCAAAACAAATCATTTAGTAAACAATTAATCATATGTGAACACTTCCAGGAGGTGCCAAGTCCCAGCTCCTAAAACTTAGCATTACCCTCAAACACCCAGATAGCAGCATATGGAACAGAGATATTCACTTTTACAAATTCTCTGTTTTGAAAAAAAGAACAACTGATGTAATAAATGTATGTAATTTGACAATTAATCTACCTCATGTGCTTGTAGATATGTATTCATTTCCTACCATAGTAGTGGAAGAGAGACTATCACTGTCTTTAACATTTCCAACAGTAAGCCATGAGATTCTGCTTGAAATCACCT
This sequence comes from Pan paniscus, assembly GCF_029289425.2. Lineage (NCBI taxonomy): Eukaryota > Metazoa > Chordata > Mammalia > Primates > Hominidae > Pan > Pan paniscus. The sequence continues at coordinate 2,630,963 of NC_073271.2, forward strand.
CTCAAACGAATAAAAAACAGAACTGGGAAAGATACTATGCTCATTCTGCTAAAGAAATAGGCAAGTAACAATTTTTAACAAGTGAAATATATTACTACTTAATTTTATTCAAAATTCACCAACTTAATGTGCTTTATAAATATTTTCATACCTTTCAAGCTCTACTGATAAAAACATAATTTACATTTAATTAAAAAGTGAATTTAAACTAAGTACAAAAATATTTTCAAGGTGACAAACTTAGGAGGTGACAATGCCAATTGAAACACAGACATATCAGACCCAAGTGTCAAGTCAAGCCATTCTATTACTTGGGATATTTTCCCCACTCACATCTGGTTCAGTGAAGTGGGTGATGAGCGTCCTACCAGGAGCCGCTATGCTGTGCTCCACTGTGTCTGTGAGGTGCATTTTACTTTGCAGGTTTTTGCACTGCCTCACCGGGTTGGGTTTCTTTGTGCTTTGAAATATTTTCTCTCCCTTCACCAATCTGAGGACATTTTTTCCTCAATATCAGCATCCATTTGCCTGGCCTGCAATGTGTCTCTAAGGAATGGAAACTAATCGTTGGGGTAAGAAAATCTTAATGTCCTAAGGGGTTTGCTTTTAGTGCAAGGGTACACCTAGAGATTCCTTCCAGGCACAGCTCATCCAACCACTCCACAGAGAGGCTGCATTCCCATACCTTGGGCTCTTCCCTGAGAGGAGGTGACACAAGGGATGCTATTTACTAGACACCTCAAGAGTCATGGCCACTGTTGGCATCTTGGGGAATCCTCAAGCAGTTTTGAAACTCAAAACCAAGAAAATAACAGGATGGCTGAGGATGTATTGCCCTGTGAAGTTTCCAAAATGAAACCTCAACCCAAAGACATTCTGATGGGGTGTCTGTGCCAAGGGAAGTTTAAAGAAAGGGGCACAAAGGTTTTCTGCGATTTATTTTTTTTTTACAGTGGGGTGTCAGGGGATTATTCTCTGCTTTCATCTCCTGTAAAATGTTTACAAATGAAATTTTTTTAATTGACGTCCACTGCTTTTTGACAAAATGAAGAATTAAAATACTGTGTCTGAAATGTACAGTAAAGAACAGTTGATAATGTTGTGGATTATTGAAGGTTAGTTATTGTTGGTAAGTGTCAGGAAAGAACTGGAAATTTAAAATCTGATTGCAAGCCAGAGTTAGGCTGGGGCAACAGGGAGGTAGATTTGAGTCTCTGCCTGCCACACGTTTGGAAAATGCATCAGAAAACTAGTTCTCTTTTGGAGTGTTAAAATAACTAAAAAACAGGTGATTATGTTGAGGTGGCTCTAGTGTCCTGAGCTCTGAGTGGAGAGACAGGCCAAGGCCCCCCTAGTTCCAAAAAGCTGCCCATTCTTCTCCAGCTGTGCACCTGATTATATAGTTTCCACTCCGGCACCCATGATTGGATATAGTTCAAATCCCTACCCTGCCCCCTCAGGCCATGAGTGACATATGTGATTTGACACTGGGTTGAATAAAGCAAGAATTACAGGTTTTCCCTGGATCCTTTTCTGGCAGGGCTTCCTCCGTGAACTAGAAACTGGCCCTGCCTGTAAAATATTTGCATTTACATTTGTATGTAAGATTATTTGTATTAATGAATAATATGTATGTGTTATTCATACATGGAAACAATATAATGAGAATTATTTTAAAATTTCAGATGTTTTACTTTCCTGGTACATCTAGGCTTTAGAGCAGGCAGCCTGAGATTTAAAAGGGAGGCAATTCTCTAAGAAATAATATGTGAGGCACATGCGAATTTTAAATATTCTAGTAGCTACATTTTAATAAATACACCGGGCATGCTTGCCTGTGCCTGTAGGTCGAACTATTAGGGAGACTGATGTGGGAGGATCACTTGAGACCAGGAGTTTGAGATCAGCCCTGGCAACATAGAGAAAGCCATTTCTACAAAAAAAAAAAAAAAAAAAATTGAAAAATTAGCCAGGCCTGGTGGTGCATGACTTCAGTCCCAGCTACTCAGAAGGCTGGAGCTGGAGGATCACTTGAGCCTGGGAGCTCAAGGCTGCAATGAACCATGATCACACAACTGCACTCCAGCCTGGCTGACAGAACAAAACCCTGACTCAAAAAACTGATCTCTCGAAAGGCATTTTCTTGTTCTGCAATGTAGCCAAGCAGCTAAGTAAGTACTGAAGCCATCCTTTAATTTTTAACAGGGCAAGAAAGCTTTCTAAGACCCCGAACTCCAGATATGCGATGGGGCAAATCCTGAAGTGTACATGGCTATCTCTCACAGCTAAATCATCCCTCACCCCTATCCAGCGCTTCTTACCCCTGGCGCAAGAGAATCACCTGCGGGGAGGAAAACTTTCAAAATCCCTTAAACCGAAGTTGTAACCACTCAATTAAATCAGAATCCTTGGAGCTGGATCTGAAAAAAAATATGGTTGAAAGTTGTGCAGGTGATTACAATGTGTAGGCAAGCCACAAAACCATGGCTTTAACCAGGAGCTTTTGTTAGAAATGATTTCTCAAATGAATGTAAAAACGTTTGCTGCTGAATTGTGACCTTTCAATTTTACCTGCTTTTCCTGCAAAGTATATTTTGCAGACGCAGGCAGTGCTGCTCCCTCTGTTCCTGATTCACCCAGTACTGTGTGTGCTCAGTGCATCCTGTGCACGGATCATTGTGTGCCCTGGCCTGGGTGAGCATCATTCTTCGGGGAGAACCTTGATGAAAACAAAGCTGCATTCCAAAAAGTTAAAACCATGCTACTTACAGTGTTGAAGTAAAAATTAAAAGACCCAGGGGGGCTCACCCAAAAGTTAAAACATAAATAAATAACTTGGAACATTAACATACACCTGATGATGTCCTGAGTGAACACGCCCCACTTTAAAACAAAACAAAACATTGCTATTATTCTAAAATATTAATTTAAGATTGTTATGCAAATATGTACTCTTTAAATTTTTATTGATGTATAACATGCATACAGCAGTATAGGCACAAAATATTTAGGGAATGCTTGATGAATTATTACTAAATAAGTGCACTTGTGTATGTAAGAATCAGATTTGTTCATGCCCTTGACACTTTCTCCTTCCCAAAGGTAACCAAGATCTTAAGATCTAAGTGCAGATAAACTTTGTCATTTTCTACAAGTGTTTTATTACAGATCATTAAAAAAGTATACACAATACAAAAAAAGTATAACAGACCAGTCACCCAGCTTTAACAGCTACTAGTCATTGTCATTTTTGTTTTATCTATACTTCCAGCCATGCCCCCACCCCCAATTTCATTATTGTTTTTAGGCTTTTTGGATAAAGCGTATATTCATTGCAAGGTACAATGCCAACTGTAAATAGTAGACAGATGGGGTTTTGCCATGTTGGCCAGGCTGGTCTTGAACTCTTGACCTCAGGTGATCCACTCTCTTCAGCCTCACAAAGTGCTGGGATTACAGGCGTGAGCCAATATACTCGGCCTGAGAATTCATATTTCTAACAAAGTACAAATCCATAGGGCACATGACAACTGCAATGTCTATCTACAGTAAATACGGTTTGATGAATAAATTGAAAGGCAATTGACGTAAGGTGGGAAAAAAAACAATCAAAGCATGGGTACTATGTGCCATCTGTAGGAGCATTTTGTTAAGAATAACAAACAAACCAATTTTATTGTTTTAATAACCGAAATTGGCAAAATTTCTAGTTTTTCTTTCATAGGAATGCTCTTAGCAAGAAAAAATTTTCATATGGTGAGAGCAAAAATGACAATCATTTGCAAGTAAATGTCTTACAAAATTAAGTAGCAGATATCAAGCTCATGACCTTCAGATAGTTACCCCTAACTCAGTCATTTACATAGCAAGTGCAGATAATTTTCATAGCTCCCTATTACAATTATATTTTACTCCCCTTACAAATTGTGACTGTTTTTAAATAAAGTTTACTAACTAAAATTTTGTATATGACATATGATAAATTCCCCTTCAAGTAACCTTATATTTACTTAATTTTATTAGCCAGTGTCTCTCTACCACCCAATAATACTTTGGGATTCTCCCTCCATTTGCACAGGCATCATAGCTGGGGAACAGGGATTCAAAAGACCCAGGCTGTTCCCTACATATGTTTCCTCCTCCGACATCAGTTCATCAGTCCACCAAGTCAAGTGAGAGTGGAGGCCATGTATTCCCTCTTATTCTTGGGCACTCTCCTCCAAGGAGGAAAAGGCCAGGAGGTCCTGTTAGAGGATGCACTCTGAGAGCCCGGGCTCCCTAAGGTATGAGAGTTCTAAACAGCAGGTGTAGACTTTCAGGAGTGAGGAATGAGGCAGGCATTCCAAACCTTTTGTTTCATCTCAAGACAATTCTGAGGGGCTGTTTTGGAGCGTGTCTGGAAGGTGAACGTTGAAGAAGAGTGTGGGCTTTGATGTGACTCAGATGAGATCTTTCATGGGGAGGCAGCAGTTCAATGCCCAGAATCTGGGCTGGTGTCTTTGAGGTCAGTAGGTTGCGTCTTTGTATCCAAGTCCGTTGTTACTAGGTTGGAGGCTGGAGATTCTAGATGGCTTCCAGACCGCCTCTCTGATTCTCTTTGGGAGATGGGGTCTCAAAAAGACAATGTCAGTATTTTAGGGAAATTCTAGAAAGTCTGCTTGGAAACCTGGGAAGACCTCTTGCCTAGTGCCTAAATGCTCAATGTGCAGCTCTAGCCACGTAGATGCTTGGTAGATATAGAGCTGGGTTTGCATTTATATCAGCAAAACCTATGTCAGAGTTGAAGAAGTAGTCAAGACAAAGTGTCTGGGTTGCAGGCCGGGGAACATCTTAAAAGCAAACTTCTAGCCTGCTGACTCTTGGGAATGAGTGTTGGGTCCTGGCCAAAGTGCCTTGAAAGCAGCATGAGTCCAATCCATGAATCCAACTTCTAATGGAGAAATGTTAATATGTTTTCAGTTTGAATCAATCAGGGTGAAATTACCTTGCTATTGGTTTGCTTACTTTTTATTGTTTCATATAAAATCTATGACTAAATACATTAAATACTTATTGATATATGTATTTATTCTTCATCTGGCTCATAACATTTGCCTAATTTTAAAATTTCTTCTATTTTGTAGGTTTCAACTTATTTTATTGTAAGATATTGTTAAATCTAATACAGGCATTGTCACTTTTACAAATAATTTTATTTTATTTCATATATTTCCTATTCACTTTTTACATTTAAATTATAGACCATTTCATCATATAAAAAGCTCCATTTCTATTTTAAAAATAAGTCTTTGGGTTTTTTGGTCTTGTAATTTCCATATTACATAGTAATGAGATAAACGTTAATGTTTTCAGGGTATTTTAAATTTTAAATAATTACTCATTGTATCCACGTGAAATTTGTTTTTACTGCATGCATGAGTTGGAGAACTGTTTTCACTTCTGACTCATCTTTACTGTGATCTCCTCAGAACTCATACCTCTTGTAGTTGGGAGATTGCAGTATATAATTCCAATAAATGGGGCAAATTCAATAATAACATAATACAAATGAGTTTGAAAGCAGGACATGTCTTCAAAGCATACACAACATGGGCCTACATATGTACAACAATAATAATTTATAAGTTACAGTTTGGACGGAAAGTAAAAGTACAGAAAATTTGTTAAAATAAATGAAAATGGAGATCACTTATCAATAATCTCTGAGCAGACAAAATTTGTCTCGAACTCCCGACGTCAGGTGATCCGCCCGCCTCCCAAAGTGCTGGGACCACAAGCGTGAGCCACCACCTAGATAAATTGGGCAGATTCCTAGGTATACAAGACTTGATTACAAAGAAATACAAAATCTGAATAGATACAAAACTACTAAGGAAATGGAATCAGTAACTAAAAACCTCTTCATGAAGAAAAGCCCTTGTCTTGTTGGCTTCACTAGTGATTTAGATCAAGCATTTATAGAACAAAAATCCTTTCCAAAATCTACCAAAAGCCTGAAGAGAGCAGTTCCAAACTTATTCCATGATGCCAGCATTAGCTCATACCAAAGCCAGACAAAGAGACTACAAAAACCCATAGACTAATATCCCTTATGAACACGGATGCAAAACTACTCAGCAACATCCTAGCTAACCACATTCAGCAGCATACTAGGAAGATTACACCACATGACCAAGGGGAATTTATTACTGGAATGTAAGGAAGATTTAGCGTATGGATGGTTTCAGTGCAATGTTGTTTACAAATAATTGATCACAACCAGCATAGATTTCTTTATCCTTTTTCCAGTCTCACTGGTTCACTTAGCTAGCCTTTCTTAACAAAAGTTTTAGCATATGAAAAATAATCAATGCATATGACACATTAACAAAATTTTTAGAAAACATTATCTAATTAATACAGAAAATGTATTTTACAAAATTCAAAATATTTTATAATAAAAACACAATAAATTATGAATAAAAGAAAACCATCTTTGTAAAATTCACGTATAAAAAACCCACAGCAAACTACATGTTCTAGAGGAAAAGACCAAAATTATTTCGTCTAAGCTCAGAAGACAGAATGTCTGCTCTTGCCAGCCACTTTTATTCAACACTGTATTAGAAGTTTCATTCAGAGAAATTAAAAAAGACAATGAAATAAACTGCATCAAAGTGTGTACAGAAAATATATTCTTTTATGTAGAAAATCTTAAAGATTCCACACAAAAAATATTAAAATTAATAAATTCAGCAGAGTAGTAGCATACAAAATCAACATAGAAAAATAAACTGTATTTTATGTAGTAATACGAATAATCTGAGAAGAAAACTATGAAAACAACTCAATTTACAATAGCATCAAAAGAATAAAATACTTAGGAAGTAACCAAGAAGCAAAATGCCAATTATTTTGTGTAGATATTAAAAAATCAATTTTTAAGTTTATGAGGAATCTCAAGGGACCCTAAATTGCAAAAATAATTTTGAAAAAAAAATACCAAAGTTAGAGAAGTCACACTTAATGATTTCAAAACTTACTACAAAATTCCAAAATAGCATGCTACAAATAGACTAATGGAGTAATATAGAAAGCCAATATAAATAAACCCTCATATATATGGTCAAATGATTTTTATGGGAAATGAACTGCCTTTACAACAGTTAGTGCTGGGGAAATTGGGTACCTACAAGTAAAAGAGTGAAGCTGTTCCCTTAACTTATACCATAAGAAAAAATTAACTAACTGGACAAAAACCTAAATGTAAGAGCTAAAACTACAAAATTCTTAGTATAAAATGTAGGTAAAACGTCATAACGCTGGATTTGGCAGTGATTTTTTTTAACAGGACACAAAAAATGCAAGAAACAAAAGAAAAATAAAGAGGACTCTATCCAGAATATACAAAGTACAATTCAGCAATAATAAAACAAACTACTTGTTTAAAATATGGGCAAAATACTTAAACAGACATTTCTTTAAAAATTATGTGAAATGGCTAATAAGTCCATGAAAAGGTGCTCAACAAAACTAATCATTAGTAAAATGCAAATATAACTCCAAATGACATATCACTTAATACACATCAGCATAGTTACTACCAAAAGAAACAAAACAAAACAGAAAATCACAAGTGTTGGTGAGGACGTGGAGCAATTAGAACCCTTGTACACTGTTGTTGGAAATGTAAAATGCTGCAGCTGCTATAAAATAACAGTATAATAACTAAAAAATATACACCTAAAGTCACCATATGATCCCACAATTTCACATCTGGGTATGTAGCAAAAGATGTGAAAGCAAAGACACAAAATAATACACGTACACTTAGGCTCATAGCAGCATTACTCACATCACCCAAAAGGTTTTTGAATTACCCGTGTTGTTTGAATTATCATCAATGAATAAATAGATAAAATGTGATTTATACATACATTGGAACGTTATTCAGTTATGTAAAATAAGAAAATTCTGACACATGGTACGTTATGCAAGAACCTTAAGGACATTGTGCAAAGTGACATGAGCCAGTCATAAAAGGACAAATACTGTATCATTCCACTTATGAGATACTTAGAGTAGTTAAATTCTAGAAATCCAAGTAGAAGAGTGGTTCCTAGGATCTGGAGGGGGAGTAACAGGGAGCTGTTATTTAATGTAAATTAAATTTTGGTTTTGGAAGTTGAAAGAAGGTCCCTATGAATGGGAATAATAGTTGCAAAACAATGTGAGTGTAGTTAATTTTTCTGAGCTGCACACTTAAAATAGCTAAAATGGTTAATTTTATGTATAATTTGCCACAATGTAAAAAATATTTTTTAAATAAACAAACTATAGCTATCTGCAATAGGATGAATTAATATCATAAATATAAAATTGCATAGAAGAAAGTAGTTGTAAAAGTATACATGTTGTACAATTTCACTTATATAAAATCCAGAAAGTGAACACAACTGAGGTTCTGGCTTCCAGTAATAATGAAGTAGAGTAGATTGCTCAATAACTGTTTCACAGATACTATAATAAAGTTTAATAAAATACTATATTTTGCTATATAGAAACGCACACTGTTTAGAAGAACTGAATGAAGATTTTAGCTGTGCCACTGTAGAAGAGATAAGGATTGGGGTTTGCATCTATTCAAATTAACTCCCTCATAAAATCATAATTTTCAAAGAAATACAACAGAATCCAGAGTCCCTGTAGTTCCTATCACACAATTTAAAAATTTATGAGATGCGTGAAGAAGCATGAAAATGTAATCGATTCACAAGATAAAAAGCAGACAATAGAACCTATTCTCAAGATGTGCAAGATGCTGTAATCTGTAGATAAGATTTGAAAGAAGCTATGGTAAGTATGTTCATGGGGGTAAAGGCAAACAGTCTCATGACAAGTGAACAGATGTGTAACTGTGCACTCCCAGTCCTTTGGTCACAGGGCTGCAGGACTAAGGAAGGAAATTAAAGAAAAATGAAATTAAAAAGAAAGAGAAATAAGTTTTCTTGTATTAGGCTGACTTGTCCCAGAGGCAGCAATAGGCACAGCCCAGACCCAGGAAAATTCTTGATAATATTATGTAATGTGCTCTGGAGGTTCTGCCAACACTCCCCCAACACAGGGAAAAGAAAAACAAATTCCCTTTGTTTTATGGAATGAGTTTATAGATTCTTGTTCTCTGTAACTAGTGACTTCAAATATTGTGTTTTATCGAAGAAGTACAATGAAAGTCAGGAGAAGCCTGAGTAGGCTGAACTACAGCTGTTTGGGAACCATAGTGAGAGTTATAGGATAAGCCCATGCCCAGGGAAACCTAGATAATGGACGTGTGGGTTGCTTGGCAACGGTCATGTGCAATCCTGTCTTTGTCCTGCCTCTGTATTCCTGTTTTCACGCCACTGTAAGCTCGCTTCAAGCTAGCCCACCCCCTTTTGTGAAGTGTGTATAAAAGTCAGGTGTTGTCTCTGTTCCGGGCCCAGTCTTTTTGACGTGAGTCAGCTGGTCCTGAGTGCACTCAATAAAGATTCTCCTGTTTCAACCTGAGGTCTGTCTCGTCCTCCTGAATCCCGCAACAGGAGAATTCCAGCATGAACCATGTTCACGGGACAGTGCGCGTCACTGAAGGAAAAGTGGGGCGGGAGGTGGGGGTGCATGGCTGTGAGAGCCTCTTGGGCTTGCTGGGAGATGTAGTCTTATAAAGATTCCCAGCCCCTTGGTCACAGGGCTGCAGCACCACAATCCCAGCATACAACGGAATCAGGCACAGTGCGCGTCGCTAGAAGAGGTAGAGCTGTGCATAACTCGCTGGGCTTGCTGGAAAATGTAATCTCATGAACACTGCTTAGTGAACAGTGAGCGTCACTGGAGGAAAAGGCGGGGCTGTGCAGGCCTTGCTTTACTTGCTGAGAGATGCGGTCTCATAGACACTCCCAGCCCTTTGGTCACAGGGCTGAAGGACTACATTTCCATCATGCACCGGGATCAGGGATAGTGCGTGTGCCTGGATGAAGAGGCAAAGCTTTGTGTGCCTCCTTTGGCTTGCTGGGAGATGTAGTTTCATAAAGTCACCCAGATCTTTCATTACAGGGCCGCAGAACTACAATCCCAGTATGCACCAAGATCAAGGATAATGCGCGTTACTGGAGGATGAGGAGGGATTGTCCACGTCTCGCTGGGCTTGGTGGGATATGTAGTCTCATAAATACTCCCAAACCTTTGGTCACAGGGCTGCAGGACTACAATCCCAGCCAGCACCGGGCTCAAGGAAATTGCGCGTCACTGGAGGAAGAGGCGGGGTTGTTTGTTACTCGCTGGGCTTGCTGGGAGATGTATTCTCATCAATCCTCCCAGCCCTTTCATCACAGGGCTGAAAGACTACACTTCCAGCCCCAGCATGCACTGGGCTCAGGGACAGCACGCATCACTGGAGGAAGAGGGAGGGCTGTGCGCTTCTCACTCTGCTTTTTTGGGAGATGTAGTCTCATTAACACTCCTAGCCCTTTGGTCATACATCGCCAAGGACTGCAATCCCAGCATGCACCCAGCTCAGGGACAGTGCGCTAGTCACTGCAGGAAGAGGCAGGGCTGTGTGCACCTCCTGGGAGTACTGGGAGATGTATTCTCATAAACACTCCCAGCTATTTGCTCACAGGGCTGCAGGAATACATTCCTAGTATGCACCCAGCTCAGTGACTGTGCGCTAGTCTAAGGAGAAAGAGGCAGGGCAGTGTGCGCCTTGCTGGGTTTCCTGAGAGTTGTCGTCTCATGGCCTCTCCCTGTCCTTTGGTCACGGTGCTATAAGACTACAATCCCAGCATGCTTGGGGCTCACGGACAATCTACGTCACCGGAGAATGAGGGGAAGGTTGTGTGCACCTCGCTGCACTTGCTAGGAAATGTAGTTTCATAAAGACTCTGAGACCTTTTGTCACGGGACTGCAGGACTACAATCCCAGAATGCATCAGGATCAAAAACAGTATGCGTCGCTGGGAAAAGATGTGGGGCTGTGTGCGTCTCCCTAGGTTTTCTCGGAGATGTAGTCTCGTGTCCTCTCCGTACCCTTGGCTCACAGTGCTATAAGACTACAATCCCAGCATGCTTGGGGCTCACGGACATTCCCCTTCACTGGATAACGATGGGAAGTTTGTGCGCACCTCGCTGCGCTTGCTGGGAAATGTAGTTTCATAAAGCCTCTCAGACCTTTTGTCATAGGTCTGCAGGACTACAATCCCAGTATGTATCAGGATCAAAAACAGTATGCGTCACTGGGAAAAGATGTGGGGCTGTGTGCGTCTCCCTACGTTTTCTGGGAGATGTAGTCTCATAAACACTCTTGGCCCTTTGGTCACAGGGCTGCAGGACTACAATCCCAGCATGAAGCGAGTTTGAGGGACTGTGTGTGTCCCTGGAGGAAGACGTGGAGCTGTGCGTGCCTCGCTGGGCTTGCTGGGAGATGCATTCTGATAACCAATCCCAGCCCTTTCATCACATAGCTGTAGGACTACAATTCCAGCATGCACGGGGCACCGGGACAGTCCGCCTCAATGGAGGAAGAGAAAGGGGTACGTGCGTCTCGCTGGGCTTTCTGGAGATGTAGTCTCATTATTTCTCCCAGCCCTTTTGTCACAGGGCTTCAGGACTGCAATCCCAGCATGCACCGTGCTCAGGGAGAGCGCGCCTCAGTGGAGGAAGAAGTGGACCTGTGCTCTTCTCGCTATGCTTTTTCGGAGATGTATTCTCACACACTCCCAGCCATTTGGTCACTGGGCTGCCCTTTGGTCACAGGGCTGCAGCACTGCAATCCTAGCATGCATGTGACTGAGGGAACATGCGCTAATCAGTGGAGGAAGGGGCGAGGCTCTGCACGCCTCTCTGGGCTTGGTGGAAGATGCAGTCTCATAAACACTCACAGCCCTTTAGTCACAGGGCTGCAGAGCTACCATCCTAGCATGCACCGGGCTCAGGGAAAGTTGGCGTCACTGGAGAAAGAGGCAGGGTTGTGTGCACCTCCTGGGCTTGGTAGGAGATGTAGTCTCATAAACACTCCCAGACCTTTCATCACCGGGCTGCAGGACTACAATCCCAGCATGCACCCGGCTCAGGGACAGTGCGCATTACTGGAGGAAAAGGCTAGGCTATGGACGCCTCCTTCTGCTTCCTGGGAGATGTAGTTTCATAAAGACTCCCAGAACTTTCATCACAGGGATGCAGGACTACCATCCCAGTATGCACTGGGGTCAGGGACAGTCCGCGTCAGTGGAAAAAGAGGAGGGGCTCTGTGCGTCTTCCTAGGCTTGCTGGGAGATATATGCTCATAAACACTTCCAGCTCTTTGGTCGCAGAGATTCAGGACTACGATCTTAGCATGCACCTGTCTCAGGGACAATGAGTGTCACTGGAGGAAGAGGCGGGGCTGTGTGCTCCTCCCTAGGATTGCTGGGAGATGTATTCTCATAAACACTCCCAGCCCTTTGGTCAAATGGCTACAGGACTACAATCCCAGCATGCGCCAGTCTCCGGGGTAAAGCATAGCCCTGGAAGAAGGGGCAAAGTTGTACATGCCCCACCTAATATGCTGGGAGCTGTAGTCCATTAACTGCTGTCAGCCTATTTGTCGGTAGGCTTCAGAACCATAATCCCAGCATATACCGGGATCCGGGGTGCATAGCCCTGGAGGGAGGGACAGAGCGGTGTGGACTTCCCAGTGTCCAAAGCACTGCTGAGTTCTTATGCTATGCCGACTCTTTGTCACAGAGAGTGAGTACAGAGGTGGAACTGGAGGACAGGTCTGGGCTGAGCATTGAGGAGGGTATTACCCTATGTAGGCACCTTACCTTTGCCCAAATCGGGCGGGTTGTCCTCACCCGATTGGCCCTATGCTTCTCAGGTTCCTCTTTCAGCTGCACCCAGGGTTCCTTCCAGAGCATTGCACCTTCTGCAGCTCAGGGCACTACCTTCTTTCCTAAACTGCTGTGGAAACTATCCTGATGTCTGAGACACTGTCCATTTTGCAGCAGCCCTCTTTTTTGTCTAGCCAGAGCGCGTGCTCAATCGCTTTTGAGAGAAATCTTCCACATGGCCTGCTTGTGAACAGCTTCAGAGCTCTGCAGGGGCTGACAAGGGCTGAGCCTTCCTGGAAACGTCACTCTCAATGGCGCCTTTTTCACGAATGTGAAAGTCGAGGCATCAGGAAGGTTAGTTTAATGGGTTGCAGAAAATCTAAGAGCAAAGGAGAAAACCCCCTTTCCAAAGCGTGAGCTTTGGGAGCCATTTTCATCAACCCATTTAAGTGGACAAGCTCCAAAATATAACCTGAAGCTGCTGACTATTTAGGCATTTTACAATTAAAATCATCCGTCTCATCCCAAGTCGTGCCTGACTTGCCAGTGTCTCAGAGACACAAATGGGACCTGATCCCTCAGGAACAGATAGTGTTCCAGGTTCGTGGGAGCGACTTTTTAGTTGTGGAGCACTTGGGGTCGTTTGAAACCCACTATCTTCAGTAGGGACTTTTACGTCTAGAGAGCATGCGCATTTTGACTTTATCTGTCCTCAAGCTGAACCTTTGCTCATTTTAACAAGTAAAAAGACATTCCTGGGTGAAATGTCATTGCATGATAATGAGACATGCAACATATGCAAAAATATGTACAGCTACTGCACATGTGCACCCAGAAGACCACTCAAAGCATGCCTTCTATAACACTTCTTTCCACCTTCTTATGAATAATCATGTAAAACTCCCTGAAGGAGGGTTTCTCCAGCAACAATTAATGCTGTCTCACTCTTATGAGCAGGCTGCCCTGGAATCTCTTTCTCAGACTGTACCGTCTATTCTGCACTTGATTTTCAACGTATTCTTTTCTTTTTTGTGTGCAATAAATTACTCTATGTTGTACTTCTTTTGCTGCATGTTTCTTGTTTAAATTCTTTTAAGCTAAGAAGATAAGAACCAAGGTATTACATCAGCCATCAACATTTCTTTTGCCATGGCCCGGAGAGAGGTTTGTCTGCTTCATTAATTTCAGTTTCCCTTTACTTGCAGTGAATACTATGGCACTTCCAGACTACCTGGTTAACTATCGCTGCTTGTTCCAGCGCTGTTTCACTAAAGTTCTGGGGGAAACGTGTTTAAATCACCTATATTCTCTAGAGAGAGAATATATGTCTGCTCTCCTTTTGGCTGCTGCATCTGTACTATCCATAAATGACACTCACCGCATGGGTTGCTCTCAACATTTCATATTCGGGCTAGTTTGCTGCTTAGTTTCACATCTTTCTGGCCACAATTCAGACTCAGCTTATCGTTTGCTGTCCCTTCAGCAATACTCGATCGCCACCTAGTGGCTATTGTACTTTATTTTCTGATCGGGTTTTCTGTTTACAATTTTGTTTTGTTTTGTTTTGAGTGGAATATTAAGAGAACCCTGTCCCTTCAGGCTTTATGTATTTCCCACCTCCTTGAAATTGTTCTTCAACAGGTTTTCTTTGCTGAACAAATGACTCAAAGTCATGTAGATGCCCGGTCGTGGGGTTTGAATCTGAGCATTGCAGGTGTTATAATTGGGCATCATAAATGGCAAACCAGTAAATTAGGGAAAGGCTTGTCAGCCAGACATGTGCCCCCCAGCCAGCAGTGGGGGTCATCTCGGCAGGGCTGGAGATGGGCAGTGCTGGTGAGAGATAGGACGGTGTATGGCAAATGCCTATGACCTCCTAGAGCTTCAGTTAATGGGGTCTTGAGGGGATGTGCTGGACACCTTGGTGGTTCCACTTGTCCCATTGTGATGCCCATGGCCTCCTGGACTTTAGTACATGTTCTGACATTGCAAGATTCTGTCGGCACCATGGGAGCCGCTTCCTCTACTGTCATTGAAACACCCCTGAGATGTATATTTAAAAATTGAAACAGCTTTTGGCTAGATGAACCAAAAAATAATAATAATAATAAAAACTTATCTTCTTTTGTAATACTATTTAGCTTGCATACAGATTATCTCACAAAACATGTCTGGGGAATGAGACTGTGAACTTTAACACCCTCCTACAGCTAGATCTTTTCTGTAGAAATCAGGGAAAATGGTCTGAAATATCCTATGTGCAAACCTTTATGGACTGACAACAAAACCCAGCTCTATGCAGCACCTGTGGGCTAAAGCCTAGTAAGCCACAAAGCCCCTCAGAAGCATTAGAAGATCATCTCTTATTAAGGGGAAGGGACCCCAGACCCAACAGCCCAACACCAGCTCCAGATAGGGACCCTCAGGGGCCTACACCTCCTGTAGAATCCGCAGCATCCCCACACTATCAGAGTCTTCTGTAGAATCTAAGCTTGTTTCACCTCCTCCTTATGCTCCTCTCTATCAGCCTTTGCCAGGTACAATAGTGACCAGCCCAGCTGTAGTTACTCACGGTGGAACTTCACACCATGCAGGGCCAGAGAATTTGATCCCCTTACAGAAAGTCCCAAATGGAGAGAGGACCATCAGAGTGCTTGTTCTCTTCTCAATAAATGATCTAATCCAATGCAAGCAACAGCTCTGATGGCTCCCAAAGAACTTCAGCGCATTTACTGAAGCCTTCCAGGCTCTAAGTTTGATCACCATTCGACTTCACCGTCCATAAATGGACCCAATGACTGCTGACCACGTAGCTGCAGAAAACATTTGCTTATTGGCAAAAAATAGAAAAGACTTAAAACTTTTGCTGCTTTCACCATTTTAATGCAGAATTCCTTTGCAGCACAAATGTCACCATAAGGTGGAGCCTCGGGAATCCAATAGAAACTATCTCAGGAAAACTCAATGGGTCCCCAACAAGCAGCAGAGGGCCTCAATAGACTTCAGCAACATCTGGACTCCATAGCCACTGTAGTCAGACAAAACCAAAGAGCCTGGGATCTTCTCCCAGCCGGGTAAAGAGGAACATGTTTATATCTAAAAGAAGAATGCTGTTTTTGAGATCAATCAGTCTGGTTTAGTCCAAGAAAATATTAATAATATCATCACCCAGGCAGACAAAATTGAATCTCTAGGAACTTCCATGGGAACATGAAAGCAATGTCCATTGTCTGCCTTGCTCTCTTTAATAGTACCAGTCATTAATATATTTTCAGCTTTTAGTTTTGTTCCAATTTTGTTTAAAATGTTAACTGATTTCTTGCTCTCTTGCTTACGGCAACTCCATGTTTGCATGATGGTTTTGCAAGGCTTTCAACCTTTGGTTGCCAACATCTTCCCACTGGTTCCACGAATGACATGGTTTACACCCTGTTAGATCCCACAGGAAGAAACTTTAAGGCCCAGGCTAGGCAGAAGTAACACCCACTCAGCAGGAAACAGCTCCAGAAATAATGGCCTAACCCCTCAACCTCCAATATGATTATTGCCCTAAAATCTCTTAGGGGGAAATTGAGGCAGAATAGATAGTGCAGAAAATGACCATGATCTCAGGATACAGAAACCATGGTGACTGTACAGCCAACACAATAAGCCGTAGCATTCGCATTGTAATTGGGCTTATTCAAGCAAAGTTATCCTCATTAAGGACTTTCTGTTCTAGAAAGCATGTGCATTTTGATTTCACCTGTCCTCAAACTTAACTTTTGCTTATTTTAATAGCAAAAAATATAGGCCCTAGCCAGGCAAGGTGGCTCATACCTGTACTCCCAGCACTTTGGGAAGCTGAGGAAGATGGATCACTTCAAACCAGAAGCTTGAGACTAGACTGGCCAACATAGTGAAATCCCGTCTCAACTAAAAATACAAAAATTAGCAGGGTATGGTGGTGCATGCCTGTAATCCCAGATACTCTGGAGGCAGAGGCATGACCATGGCTTGAACTCAGGAGGCGGAGGTTGCAGTGAGCAGAGATCACACCACTGCACTCCAGCCTGGGCAACACGGGGAGACTCTGTCTCAAACAAACAAACAAACAAACAGAAA
Organism: Pan paniscus; assembly: GCF_029289425.2. Lineage (NCBI taxonomy): Eukaryota > Metazoa > Chordata > Mammalia > Primates > Hominidae > Pan > Pan paniscus. The sequence goes on from NC_073271.2 coordinate 2,647,888, forward strand.
TACATTCTTGGGTGGAGATCTAAGATGCTAACGAGACATGCAACATATGAACAAGCATGTACAGTCACTGCGTATGTGCACCCAGAATATCACTCAGAACATGCTTATTAGCAACTCCTCTTCCCTCCTCCTTACTAATAATAATGTAAAACTCCCGTAAGGGGGTTCCTCCAGCGACAATCCACGCTGTCTCACTCTTACGAGGAGCCCACCCTGGAGTATCTCTCTCAGGGTGTACTGTATTCTGCACTTAACTTTCAAATATTTTCTTTTCCAATAAATTATGCTGTACTTTTTTTCCTTGTGTCTCTTGTTTAAATTCTTAAAAACTAAGAAGACAAGAACAGAGGTATCACGTCAGTTGTCAACACAGCAATAAGTCAGTCTCCTTGTAAGCATAGCCCATGCAGAAAAGGAGAGTCGCATCACCTAGGTGCTGGATCCAGAGATATGTCACAACTTATCCCAGGCACCAAGTTAAAGTCATTGAAGAGAGTCGTGTTAAGTAGTTTCTGGGCCCAGGGATATGTCACAATGGCTCCTGTGTGCAGAGATCAGGCAGCATAATCACATAACCGGTGTGCTGGACACAGCGATAAGCCACTCTTTCATCTGTGGGCATGACCCAGGCATGAAAGAAGAGCTACAGCATTTAGGTGCTTGCTGCAGAGGTAAGTAACAATCTCTCTTATGGGCAAAACTCGGGTAAGAGAGGACAGTCAAATCTCCAAGGTGATTCATGTAGAAATTTGTCACAAGAAACTTTTTAGGCAGGGCCCGTGTTGGATCTTCTTATCTTCCAGAAGTTAGGTCCAGGGATACGTCAGAATACCCAAAATACACAGGGCTCAGTCAATAAAGGAGAGTCACATCACACAGGTGCTTGGTCTAGACATATGTCACATCTCTTTTATGGGGAAAGCTCAGGTAAAAAAGGAAGGTCACATTAAATAGTTGATAGACCCAGAGATATGTCACATTGCCTCCTGCTTGAAGTGTCTAGGCCACTCACATCACCTCGGTGTTAGGCCCGTGTTCATATATAAACATTCAACCAGAGTTGAAATGGTGGCCCACATCTAAACTCAGCTCATAGGCGAGGGAGGACTCTCCTATCCTGACCTAGTTAATTGTAATGATGTTGACTCTCATACCGGGCTTAATGCTACAAGTACGATCATGGGTCCCTACCGTTAGGAAGGTCTCAAAGTTGATTACAACTCTCATGCATACTATATAGGGCCATTGGGTAGTACACAGAGAGTGCTAACTGGGCCGAGCACACAGGTGAGATTGTGACACTCATATGCACACCCAGCCAACAGTAACTATTGTCATCCTCTCACGGGAACACAGGTCAGTCTGCAGAGGAATTGAAGCTCTCATGCACAAATCCAGTCTGCTGTTGAGAGGGTTATTCGTGGGCTTACACCCAACATACAGGAGGTGTTGAATGTCATGCCTACCACTGAGACAGTTGTGGGATTGTTAATCTAATTCCTGGACCATTCTGCAGCTTTCATGGTGAAATTTGCCGGTGCCTAGCACCTGAGTGACTTGATGATCTCGCATGGACCCAGCCCACAGATGGGATATTAACATATTGCTGGATCCAGCACATTGAGGGTGTAACTCTATTCTCCTTCCTTGGCACTGCCCACAGTGAGCATTTTGACATATCGCTAGACCTTGCACCTGGAGATGTGAGTCTCCTCTTCTGCCTTGGCGCTGCCCACAGGAAGCGTTCTTATATATAGCTTGGCCTCGCACCCAGGTTATGTGACTCTCCGGCTTGTGCACTGCCCATATGGGACACTGTGTTATATTGCTGGGTCCACTACTCAGGCGATGTAACCCAACTGTCTGGGCCCTGCCTTACAGGGGCATTGTGACATATCTCTGTGCTCATCAGCCTGGTAATGTGACTCTCTACTTTTTCCTAGGGCCTGCTCACATAAGGATTGTGACATATTACTTTGCCCAGTACCTACATCATGTGACTTTTCTCTCATGTCTGGGCTCCGTCTTGGAGATGAATGTGACACATAGCTAGGCCTAGCCCCTAGGTTCTGTAACTTCTCTTTTTTCAAAATCCTACCCACCAGGGGCATTGAAACATCTCTCTGGGCACTTCACTTAGGTAATGCTACCCTGTTGCCTGGAGCCTCCACTCAGGGTGTATTGTGACATATTGCTGGACCTAGTACCTATGTGATATTACTCTCCTTTCTTGCCTGGGCCTTGTATACATTGTGTATTATAATATATGGCTGGGTTCAATGACTAGGTGTTGCAACTCTCATGCATAGGCCCTACCCACAGGGACATTATGACATTTCTTTAGCTCTGACTCTCCTCTTTTTCCTTAGCCCTGCCAAAAAGGGAGGTGGTGACATATAACTGGACCTAGCAACCAGCTAATATGAGTCTCCTCTTTTGCCTGCACCCAGCATATTTTGGGTATTGTGATGTATCCTTTGTCTCAACACCTGCAGGATGAAAGGCTCCTGCCTGAGCCCAGCCATCTGTCAAAATTGTCATTCTCCTACACGAACATGGAACATAAATGAGGTTCTGAAACTCACACCCAGAGGCAGTCAAAAGTTGGAAAATTGGCTCTTATAAGTGGATATTGTCCTTAAGTGGGTTTGTGACTCCCTGACCAAGATCCAAAACACTTGTGAGGCTGTGACTACGCTAAGATAACGCAGTTTTCAAAAGGGATTAAGGCTCTCATGGAAAAAACCCAATCCTCCATTGAGATTGTGACTTATGCACATAGATGCAACATACAGGAGGCGTTCACTCTCATATCCAGAACTGGCACTTATGAGGGATTGTTAGTCTCGTCCATGGACCTGCCTGCAGGTGTGATTCTGATGTACACCTCTAGCCAGCTCCTGAGTGATTTGACTTTTTTGCCTGGGTGTAGCCCACAGATGAGATTGTGATATATCCTTGAATCCAGCATCTAATTAATATGAATCTAATCTCCTGTCTTGGCACTGCCCATAAAGGGTATCCTGACCTAACACTGGTCCTGGCACTTTGTTATATGACTCTGTCCTGTGCTTTGCCCACACGAGCCATTGTGACATATTGCTGGGTCCAACACCCAGGTGATGTAACTCTTGTCTAGACTTTGCCTACATGGGGTCATTGTGACATATCTGTGCACTGTTCACCCAGGTGATGGGACTCTCTTGTCCTGTCTGGTGCCTGTTCACAGCTGGGATTCTTACACATCGCTGGGGACAGACTCTAAGTAATGTGACTGTCTTTTTACTGAGGACTACCCACAGGAGGAATTGCAAAATATCTATGGGCCTCTCACTTAAATGATGTGACTCTTTTCCTGGGCTCATTTCTCAGGGGTATTGTGACATATGGCTGACCTCAGCATGGAGGTGATGTGAGTTTCTTCTACTGCTAGGGCTCTGACCAAAGACAGATTACAATGTATCATCGGGCCCAGCACCTGGGTGATTTGACTCTCCCCTCTTGGCTGGGCCCTGCATATATTGTGTATTGTGACATATCACTGGGTCCAACACCTAGGTAATGTGACTCACCTGCATGGGCCATTTCCACCTGGGCATTATGACGTATCTTTTTGTTCATCACTTAGGTGATGCAACTCTCCTCTTTGCCTTGGGCCCTGCATAATTTAGCTATTGTGTTGTATCACTGGGCCAATCGCCTAGACAATAGGAAGCTTCTGCCAAGGCCCTGACTACTGGGGACCTTGTGACATAGCTCTGCATTTATCACCTAGAAAATGTGACCCCCCCATTTCTGCCTGAGCCCTGCTCACAAGAAAAACTGTAGCATATTTCTGGGCCCAGCAAACAGGTGATGTGTTTCTCCTGCCTGTGCCTTGCTCACAGGGAAAATTGTGACATGTCACTGGGCCCAGAAGCCAGGTGAGGTGACTCTGCTGCATGTGTCATGCTTTCAGGAGGGGGCAAGAACATATCCCTGGCAGAATACCTAGGGATGTGACTTTCTTGCCTTGACCCTGTCCTCAGGGGAGAATGTGATATATCCCTACAATGACCAAGGTGATGAGACCCTCCTGCTTGCTGACTACTCAAATGTGAGATTGTCACATATATTTTGGCCTAGCATGTAGGTGTGATGATGACATTCATACCTTAAACCAACCAATAGGAGAGATACTTTGTCTCATAGCCAGGCTTTACAAAATGTGCAAATTTATGGGTCTTCTCTTACTATGAAGGTCAGAGAAAGTAAGCACCCTTGCATATCCTGTAAAGCACTCAGATGGTACAGTGTCATCACAGGGCCCAGAACACAGGTGAGATTTTGTTCTCTGTATACACACCCACCAATCATCAGAATTGTCATTCTTACACAGGAACAGAGGTGATTAGGGAGGTCTAAATCTCATACCTGAATGCAGTCCACAGCTGGAATTGTAACTATCACATGTGAACATCCAGTCACAGTTGGGATAGTGACTTATTTCTGAACCCAGTTTACAGCCAAGTAAATATCCTCTTATCTGGATCCAGCCAGCTGGAGAGATGTTGACTCTCATACCTGGGCTTATGGCCACAGGTATGATCATAGGTTCATATCAGCATGAAGACCTCAGAGTGGATTATGTTTAATGCATACTCGACAAGGCCCATAGGAGGTACATAGTGTCCTAACAGGGCCCAGCAAACAGGTGAGATTCTAACACTCATGCACACTCTGGTGACAATAAAAGTTATCCTCAAAAATGAGCACAACCGGCCTGGCGCGGTGGATCATGCCTGTAATCGCAGCACTTTTGAAGGCCGAGGCGGGTGGATCACGAGGTCAGGAGATCAAGACCATCCTGGCCAACATGGTGAAACCCCGCCTCTCTACTATTTATTTATTATTATTATTATTTTGAGACAGAGTCTTGCTCTGTCACCCAGACTGGAGTGCAGTGGCACCATCTAGTCTTACTGCAACCTCCACCTCCCAGGTTCAAACAATTCTCTTGTCTCAGCTTCCTGAGTAGCTGGGACTACAGGCTCATGTCACCATGCCCAGTTAATTTTTATATTTTTGGTAGAGACGGAGTTTCACCATATTGATTAGACTGGTGTCAAACTCCTGACTTCAAGTGATCTACCCACCTCGACCTCCCAAAGTTCTGGGATTATGGGCATGGAACACTGCGCCTGGCAACCCCATCTCTACTAAAAATACAAAAATTAGCTGGGCATGGTGGCATGTACCTGTAATCCCAGCTACTCAGGAAGCTGAGGCAGGAGAGTCGCTTGAACCCAGGAGGCAGAGGTTGCAGAGAACCGAGATCGTCCCACTGCACTCCAGCCTGGCAATAGAGTGAGACTCCATCTCAAGCGAGAAAAAAAAAAAGAAAGCAAAGAAGAAAGAAAGAAAGAAAGAAAGAAAGAAAGAAAGAAAGAAAGAAAGAAAGAAAGAGAAAGAAAGAAGGAAGGAAGGAAAAGAACGGGAGAAAGAAAAGAAAAAAGAAAGAAAGAAAGAAAGAAAAAGAAAGAAAAAAAAGAAAATTGACTCTCATATATGGATCTTGTCCACAGGTAGGTGGGTGACTCTCAAACCAAAATTCATTACATCTGTGAGACTGTAACTCTCCTAAGGGGACACGGTCAGCCAGAGAAGACACATTTATGAATCCAGTTCACTGTTGAGATTGAGACTGGTGTACTTAGGCCCAACATGCAAATTCTCATACCTGGAATCCGGACATGTGTGGAGTTGTTCATCTCATCCCTGTCGCTTTCTGCAGGTGGGATTGTGACATACATCTCTACCCAGCTCCCGAGTATTTTAGCTCTGTTTCCTGTGTCCAGCTCACAGATGGGATTCTGATATATCACTGAAGCCAGCACCTAGGTTATGTGACTCTTACCTCCTGCCTTGGTGCTGCCCACAAGGGACATTGGGACATATCACTTGGCCTTGCACCTAGGTAATGTAAGTTTTCTGTCTTGCATTAGTGTTACTCACCGGGGTGTTGTGATGTATTGTTGGGTCCCACATCCATGTTATGTGACTCTTCTGCCGGTGCCCAGGCCACAATGGCCATTGTGACATACTGTTGCATCCAAAACCTAGATGATCTACCTCTCCTTCCCGAGTTTTGCCTAAGGGGACATTGTGAAATATCTATGTGCCCATCACCCATGTGGTGTGATTTTCTTCTCCTGCCTAGTCCCTGCTTAAAGGAGGGATTGTGACATATCACTGTGCCCAGCACCTAGCTCATGTTACTCTTCTTTTGTTTTTTAGGATTTGTTTGGAAGGAGATTGTGATACATTGGTGGGTCCAACTCCGAGGTGACATTACTCTGTTGACTTTGCCCTGCAAGCAGAAAGCACTGTGACACATTATTAGGCCCATCTCCTGCCTGAAGCCTGCCTACAGCAATTTGTAACATATGGCATTGGGACATATCACTGAGCCCATCAACTATTTGATAAAACTCTTCTTTTTTAACAAAGGCTTTGCCTATAGGAGAGATTGTGACTAATTCTGAGCTCAGAAAATAGGTGATGTTTCTTTAGTTTTTTTGCTTGAGCCCCACATTGTGATGTATTTCTGGTCCCAACAACTGAGGGAAGGGAATCTCCTGTCTGGGTCTTTCCTACAGGGAGCCTTGTGAAATATTTCCGCGTTCATCACCTTAAATATGTGACCCTCATCTTCTGCGTGGCCATGTTTACAGAAGGGAGAGTGGGTTATTCCTAGACCCAGCACACAGGTCATGTGATTCTGCATCCTGGTCTCTTCAGAGGGGTCATTTTGACATATCTCCAGACTCCTCAAGTAGATGATGTGACCGTCCTCTTCTCCCTGAAACCTATCCATAGTGGAGATTGTGAAATACAGCCTGGCACAGCACCTACATGATGGTCCTCTCTTCTCATGCCTGGGTGCTGCCCACAGGGGTCATTGTGACTTATAGCTGGGTACAGTCTTCAGGTGATGTAACTCTCCTCTATTTTGGGGCGCACACACACAGGGCATTACCATATAGCTCTGCTCCTCCGACCTAGGTGATGTAACTCTCCTCTATTTTGGGGCGCGCACACACAGGGCATTACCATATAGCTCTGCTCCTCAGACCTAGGTGATGTGACTCTCCTGTCTGTTACCTCCTCTTAGGGGGTATTGTGATATATTGCTGGGCCCAGAACCGAGGTGATGTGGCCTTTTCTCTTGCCTGGGCCCTGCATACATGGTGTACAGTAACATATATCTGGGTTGAACACATAGGTGATGTGACCCTTCTGCATAGGTCTTGCCAACAGGGGTATTATGACATACCTTTCTATTCATTGCCTAGGCTATGTGACTCTCCACTCTTATCTGGGCCCTTCCAAAAGAGGGGATTGTGACATATCAGTGACCCTACCACCAAGGTGATGTGACTGTTCTCTTTTGCCTGGGTTTGCATATTTTGGGTATTGTGACATATCCCTGGGCCCAACACTTAGGGGATAAAAGGCTTATTCCTCTACCTTATGCACAGAGAAACTTGTGACGTTTTTCTGCATTCATCACCAAGGAGATGTGACTCTCCTACCTGCATCCTGACCACAGAGAGGATTGGGACATATTGCTAGATCCAGCACCCAGGTGATGTGACTCTGCTGCCTGGTTCCTAATTTAAGGAGTGGATTGCTACATACCCATGCCTGAGTATTCAGGTAATGTGTCTCTGTTCCCTGGTCCCTGTTCTCAGGGAAGCGACATACCTCTGGCCCAGCGTCCAACTGATTTTACTCTCCTGCTCTCTTCCTTTATGCAGGTGTAATTGTGACATATATCTTGGAGCACAACTCACAGGCGCAATGATGACTTTCATATGTCAAACCAGCCAATAGGAGAGATCCTGCTTCTCCTACCGACACTTAGGGAAATGAAAAAAAAAAAAAAAATCCCTGGGTCTCCTCGTTAAGATCATCCACTCTCTCACATATTACATAAAGCCCTCAGGTGGTACAGAGTCTCATCACAGGGCCCAGCGCACAGGTGAAATTTTTTTTCTCATATGCACCCCCTGCACCCTCCTGGCCATTATGATTTTCACCCTCATGTATAAACAGAACCCACTTGTGAGGTCCTGAATTTCACACATGAATGCAGTTTATAGTTGGAATTGCGAATCTCATATGTAAAGATCTGGCCACAGTTGGAATGGGAACTTCGTTATAAACCCAGCGCATAGATAGGTGATGATTCTCTTATCTGGACCCCACCAATTGTAAAGATGTTGACTCATATATAGGCTTAGGGCCACAGGTTTGATCATGGGTCCATACCAGCATGAAAATCTCTGAAAGAATTGAGACTGTCATGCATACCATATAAAGCCCTCAGGTGCAACACAGAAACTCCTAATAGGGCTCAGCACACAGTAATATAATGACATTGGGATGCACACCCAGCCAACATTAAAGATTGTCATTCTTTCACATGATCATAGTTCACTTTTGAGGCTCTGAATCTGATACCCAAAGGCAGTTTCAAAAGTTGAAAAATTGAGCATTTTTTATGTGTCTTTTGGCTGCATAAATATCTTCTTATGAGAACTGTCTGTTCATATCCTCGCCCACTTGTTGATGGGTTTGTTTGCTTTTTTCTTATAAACTTGTTTGAGTTCTTTGTAGATTCTGGGTATTAGCCCTTTGTCAGATAAGTAGATTGAAAAAATTTTCTACCGTTCTGTAGGTTGCCTGTTCACTCTGGTGGTAGTTTCTTTTTCTGTGCAGAAGCTCTTTAGTTTAATTAGATTCCATTTGTCAATTGTGGCTTTTGTCGCCATTGCTTTTGGTGTTTTAGACATGAAGTCCTTGCCCATGCCTATGTCCTGAATGGTATTGCCTAGGTTTTCTTCTAGGGTTTTTATGGTTTTAGGTCTAACATTTAAGTCTTTAATCCATCTTGAATTAATTTTTGTGTAACGTGTAAGGAAGGGATCCATTTTCAGCTTTCTACATATGGCTAGCCAGTTTTCCCAGCACCATTTATTAAATAGGGAATCCTTTCCCCATTTCTTGTTTTTGTCAGGTTTGTCAAAGATCAGATAGTTGCAGATGTGTGGCACTATTTCTGAGGGCTCTGTTCTGCTCCATTTGGTACCAGTACCATGTACTCTGATTTGGTACCAGTACCATGCTGTGCTGCTATAAAGACACATGCACACGTGTGTTCATTGTGGCATTATTCACAATAGCAAAGACTTGGAACCAACCCAAATGTCCAATAATGATAGACTGGATTAAGAAAATGTGGCACATATACACCATGGAATACTATGCAACCATAAAAAATGATGAGTTCATGTCCTTTGTAAGGACATGGATGAAGCTGGAAATCATCATTCTCAGCAAACTATCACAAGAACAAAAAATCAAACACGGCATGTTCTCACTCCTAGGTGGGAATTGAACAATGAGAACACTTGGACACGGGAAGGAGAACATCACACACCGGGGCCTGTTGTGGGATAGGGGGAGGGGGAAGGGATAACATTAGGAGATATACCTAATGTAAATGAGGAGATAATAGGAGGAGCACACCAACATGGCACATGTATACATATGTAACAAACCTGCACGTTGTGCACATGTACCCTAAAACTTAAAGTACAATAAAAAAAGTTGAAAAACTGACTCTCATATGTGAGAGTCACAGATATGTTGATGACTCTCATATCATGAGTCGGCACACCTGTGAAGCCGTGATTTCAATTAGGGGAGAAAGTCTGCAGGAGAAAATGGGGCTGCCATGCACAAATTTGGTCCACTATTGAGATAGTGACTTGTGTACTTAGATCAAACATACAGAAGGTGTTCACTCTCATGCCTAAAACCAGAATATGTGCGGGATTCATCCCATGTCTAGAACTTCCTGCAGGTGTCATTGTGACAAACATACACATTTGTCCAGCACCTGAGTGACTAGACTCTTCTGTTTAAGCCCAGCTCACAAATAAAATTGGGACATATCATTGGACCTAGAACGTAGGTGATGTGGCTCTATTCTCTCGCCTTGTGCTGCCCACAGGGAGCATTGTAACATATCACTGAACTTAACACCTAGGAGATTGGGGGCTCCTGCCTCAACTCTGCCCACAGGGAGGCAGAGCATATTTCTGCCTTGTAGCATATTTCTGCCTCCATCACCAGATGATGTGACTCTCCCTTCTGCCTGCACCTTGCCCACAGGAAAGATTCTGACATATCACTGGGCCTAGTAATCAGTAATCAGGTGATGTGTCTCTCCTGCCATGGCTTTACCCACAGGGAGTGTGGTGACATATCACTGAGATCAATATTCAGGTGATTTGACTCTGCTGCTTGTACTCTGATTTCAGGAGGGGATTGTAACATATCCCGGGTGAGCATACAAGTAATGGGACTCCCTTCCTAGCCTCCGACCTCATAAAAGATTGTTACATATCCCTGGCCCAGCCTTAGGTATGTGACTCTCCTACCTGGTCCCTGTCATCAGGGTAGATATTGACAGATCTCTGGCCAAGCATCCAGGTGATGCGACTCTCCTGCTCACTCCCTACGCACAGGAGAGATTGAAACATATATCTTGGCCAGCTCACAGGTGTAATAATGACTCTCATACCTCAAACCTGCCACTAAGAGAAATGCTGTTTTTCCTAGTGAGGCTTTGGAAAATCAGTAGGTCCTAAATCTTCTCTTTGTATGAGGGTCTTAGAGGAATACCGCTCTCTCTTATATTATATAAAGCCCTTAAATGGTACAAAGAGTGTTATCACAGGGATATGTTGCATAACCTAGGGGAGGGGCCCAGTTATATGTCACAATTAGCCCAGGGGGCAGGGCACAGGCATGAGAAGGGTCTCACCACATATGTGCTGGCCTAAGTGATACATCATCATCCCCACTGTGGACAGGTCGCAGTAAGAACAGGAGAGTCACATCATTCTTATAATGGTCTCAGATATACATCACAATGACTCCCCTGGGCAGAAAGAAGGGATAAGAGTCACATCACCTGTGGGCTAGGCCCAGAGATGTCACTCTTACTTCTGTGGGCATGTCTCAGGCTGGAGAGGAGAATCACATTACCTAAGCACTGGACCAAGAAATACGTCACAATCTTTCTCATGGGCAAAATCCAGGTAAGAGAATAGAGCCATATCAAATAGTTCATGGGCTCAGAGATATGTCACTATGCTCCCTGTGGGCAGGGTTCAGGTAGGACACTCACATTACCTTGGTGCTGGTTCAGCAATATGTCCCAATGCCTTCTAAGGACAGAACAAAGAGAAAAGAGTAAACTCATTTTGGTGTTTTACCCATCGATATGTCCCAATCTTCCCCGTGGGCAGAACGTGAAAAAAGGGAAGAGTCATATTAGCTAAACGCTGCACCTAGCGATAAGTCACAATTCACCCTATAAGCAGGGACTAGACAGAAGATAGAGTTATATCATCTGGTGGCTGGTGCAGGGATATGCCACCATGCCCTCTCTAGGCAGGATCCAGACAGGAGAGCTATGTCGCCTGTGTTTTGGACCCAGAAATATGTCACAAAAGCCCATGGGCAGAGCACAGGAAAGACAGTCACATAACCTGAATATCAGGTTCAGTGGTATGTCCCAATGCCTCCTGTGAGCATTCCAAGGCAGGAGAGGAGACTCACATTACCTGTGTGCAAGACCCAGTGATACGTCACACGGAGGAGTACCATTGTCTTGCATATTGTGTAAACTATGGTAGAGAAATTGTCACCAAAGGGCTCAGCACACTGGTGAGATTATACTTCTCAGATTCACACCACACCAATATTCAGGATGGTCTCTATCACACGTGGAGAGAGCCCACTCTTGAGGTCCTGAATTACACATGCAGACATAGTCCACAACTGGGATTCTGACTTTCATATGTGAACATCCAGCCACAGGTGGGATGGTGACTCATTTTTAAACGCAACTCATAGGCAGTTAAGAACTCTTATTTGGACCCATCCAAGCAGAAAGATGTTGACTGTCATACCAGGGCTTAAAGCTAAAGGTACAAGGAGGGGTCCGTGCCTGCTTAAGGTTTCAGAGAGAATTGTTACATTCATGCATACTCTATAAAGTCTTCATGCGGTGAAGAGAGTGTCCTGATAGGGCCCAGAACAAAGGTGAGATTGTGATACTCATATGTACACTGAGCCAAGAGCAAAAATTGTCATCTTTTCACATGAACACAGCCCAAGGTTAAGGTTCCGAATCTCACACCTGTTGATCTACCTGCTGATGGAATAGTCTGTCAAGAGAAAGCAGAGATACATGAGCATCAATCTGGAAAACAGCAATAATGGTAGTGTGCACCAGGATTCAGATATCTTCCTAGTATTGTTTTCTCCAAACCTCTTTATTCGTAATTCACCATTTGTTTCATTGCCATTCGGGCAACTAGGTAGTAAGACCATTTTCTGCTAAGCAAGAGTAGGTATACAAGTAACAAATCCCTCTGGCCTCCTCCTGAATAGTTCAGAGAACAGATTCTAGTTCAGCCAGCTGGCTGCTCACACCCCTCCCTTCCTCAGAAATGCTTATGTTTTTAAAAGGATTATAAGCCACGGCCTCCCAGCATCGGGTCCCATCAATGTATTTGGTGGAATCATCAGCAAACCAAGCATGTCTCTGATCGTCTGGGCTTGGTTCTTTAAAGGATTTGCCCCATTGGGCAGGGGAGGTTTCCTTCCCTATCTGCAGGACTTGCTCAGTGGTTTGCTGCGCTGGCAAGTTTTGCACATCCTCATTTAAAAATGATACCTGTTTTGGTTCCGGCTTAGCCTGGTCTTGTATGTGCCATTTCCATTTACTTTCTTGAGTGTACCCTATCCAATGAGGTTTGAGGGAGCTCATGACTCAAGTCGTAATAGGAATTTGGGGCCTCATAAAAACATCATGATTAAGACAAAGGTGTTCTGTTTCCTGTAAAGCCCAGTAGCAGGTCAACAGCTGCTTCTCCAAGAGTATAAGCTTTGCTAGCCTCTGACAGCTTCTGGGTCTAAAACCCCAAAGGTATCTCTTCCCATCTTGTTTCTACCTAAGGCTCCAATTAGCGTGTTGATCTAGGACAGTTACTTGCAGTTCTACTGGCCCATCCTGTAAGGGCCATACTGTTGCTCTGCTTGTTTGGCTGGTTGAAAAGCCACGCTCTCTTTCTGTCTTCAGTGAAAGTCATAGCGTTTTCTAGTGACTGCATGCAGAGGTTGTAAAATGTTACCCAAGTGGGGAATATGATGTCTCCAGAATCCAAACAAACCAATACAATTTTGGACCTCCTTTTCAGTGGTAGGGCTGCAAATTCTAGTATTTTAGCCATAGCCTTTGGTAAAATGGACTGTTTCCCTGCATTCCATAGGATGCCAAGGAACTTTACAGTTTGTGCAGGTCCTTGAATTTTACTAGGGTTAACTTCCCATCCTTGAGATAGGATTTGGGTTTTTACCGGATCCAAGCCCCAGCTGACTAATTCTTCAGTTTTACCCTGACTGGGCCACTCAGGCAGCTGCTTTTTTCAGCAATAGGCTGATAACTTTGAGGCTGATCAGTCAAGACATAGGCCTGGCCATGGGCCAGGGCCAGCCTGGAAGTCAGATTAGCATTTTCTTTTCTGGCTTACATTTCTGTTGTAGCAGCTGATTCCTATCTTGACACATTAACTTATAAGCAGTAAGCAAGCACCATCCATGCCGGGAAATTCCCTCAGCATCCCATTTACCAACTGGGATTCCCTGCACCTCCTCACACACAGCCAATGATTCAAAATGCACTAACTTAGATTCCCAATTTTCACAAAGGCCAGCTCCCTTGGACCACTGAATGGCCAAGGGGAAGAACTAGGGGAGTTCCCTTCTGAAGATATGGAAAGTCCCCGAGCTCCCAGTCTGGTCCCTGCACCAAAAAATGGCATGCTTTTGCTTTCGGATCCTGTTCGTGAAGCCAAAAATGTTCTGTGCAGGAAATGCTCAAGGAGAGAAGGAAACACACACACACACACAATACCTTTAAGGGTAAACAAACTGTATCCCATGTAAATGGCAATGCAGATATAATAAGCAAATGATATAATAAGCAAGTTGCAATGGGACGGAGAGAAGGGAAAAGAGATATATATATTTACACTCATCAGACAATGGAGGATTCACCACCAGACTGCGAAGCAACAGCCTGGGCTCCAGAGTTGGCCACTTGTCCGTGAACAGATGAGAAGAGATCTCATGAAGTTTTGGCACAGTCTGGAACCCTAGCTCTTTTTGTAATGAGTTATCTGGCATGACGTCCAGTCAGGAGGGCCCTTCATTTCTGGGCTCAAGGAAAAGAAAAATGTCAACTTGTTTTTTGTGATTGTCTGTTGTTTTTCAGTAACTAACATATAGGAATAAATTGAAATAGAGATTTATCCGAAACAGCGCTGGATGAAAGCCTCAAGGGGCTCACACAACCTGTTCCAGGACTTGGTGACCATTGTTTGAGTCCAGATTCAATTGAGTTCAAATTTAATATTTAAATTTTACTCCACATAGTGTCAAAAGTAATTCCTTCAAATGCAGGAAATTATGTAACTACTCACAAACTAAACTTCTCAAACAAAAGTCATAAATTGAGTATAGGAATTAAAAAAAAAAGAAAGAAAATCTAACTACGTCTGTCTAAAGGGACTCAATTTATTTATTTATTTATTTTAGACACTTGGTATTGCTTTGTTTCCCAGGCTGGTCTCAAACTCCTGGTTTCACGTGATCCTCCCACCTCAATCTCCTAAAATGCTAGGATGACAGATATGAGCCATCTTACTCTATAGTAACAAAAACAGACTAAATGTGGCAAGATGCATCCAAAAAATTATGCAAATCATAAGCAAATGAGGACAGACTATGTCACAATTATAGTATGCAAAATGCTTTTTAAATAACTGTCTTAGTTTATAAAATATATTATGAAATCAAATTGTTAAAAAAAAAGGACAAAATAATAAAAGGGTTTATTCACTGGAAACCTATCACAATTATACACATTTATATAATTGTGTGTATATATCTAATTATGTATACACACAAATATGTATGCACCTTACATGAGTATTTTTAAATATATCAATAATATCTTGACAGAACATAAGCAAAAATGGCAATATATTAAAAGTATAATATTTTAATAAACCAGTTCTGTAATTAATAAAAAAGCCAGATAGAATACTAAAAAGTAAACAGACGACATGAAAATACTGTAAAGCAATTAGATATAACAGATGCATAGAGAACACTCTACACAAAAACAAAACTCACAATCTTCTCAAAAGCTCATGAAACATTCTCCTAAAAATAACTATTAAGCCAAAAAACAATTCTTAACAGAATTTTTGAAAAATTGAATGTTACAAAAAATTCAAAAAATCAATGAATACAGGAGTTATTTTTTTGAAAAGATCAACAAAATAGACTGCTAGCAAGACTAATAAAGAAAAGAGAGAAGAATCAAAGAGAAGCAATAAAAAATGATAAAGGGGCTATCACCCCTGATCCCACAGAAATACAAACTACCATCAGAGAATGTTATAAACACCTCTAAGCAAATAAACTAGAAAATCTAGGAGAAATGGGTAAATTCCTGGACATATACACCCCCCACAAGACTAAACAAGGAAGAAGTTGAATCTCTGAATAGACCAATAACAGGTTCTGAAATTGAGGCAATAATTAATAGCCTACCAACCAAAAAAAGTCGAGGACCAGACGGATTCACAGCCACATTCTACCAGAGGTACAAAGGGGAGCTGGTACCAACCCTTCTGAAACTATTCCAATCAATGGAAAAAGAGGGAATCCTCTCTAACTCATTTTATGAGACCAGCATCATCCTGATACCAAAGTCTGGCAAAGACACAACAAAAAGAGAAAATTTTAAGCCAATATTCCTCATGAACATCGATGCAAACATTCTCAATAAAATACTGGCAAACCGAATCAGGCAGCACTTCAAAAAGCTTATTCACCAAGATCAAGTGTGCTTAATCCCTGGGATGCAGGTTCAACATATGCATATCAGTAAACATAATCCATCACATAAACAGAACAAATGACGAAAACCACATGATTATCTCAATAGATGCAGAAAAGGCCTTCGAAAAAATTCAACAGCCTTTCATGCTAAAAAATGCTCAATAAACTAGATATTGATAGAATGTATCTCAAAATAATAGGAACTATTTATGACAAACTCACAACCAATATCATACAGAATGGGCAAAAACTGGAAGCACTCCCTTTGAAAACCGGCACAAGACAAGAATATCCTCTCTCATCACTCCTATTCCACATAGTGTTGGAAGTTATGGCCAGGGCAATCAGGCAAGAGAAAGAAATAAAGTATATTCAACTAGGAAAAGAGGAAGCCAAATTGTCCCTGTTTTCAGATGACATGATTGTATATTTAGAAAACTCCGTCGTCTCAGCCAAAAATCTCCTAAGCTGATAAGCAACTTCAGCAAAGTCTCAGGATACAAAATCAATGTGCAAAAATCACAAACATTCCTACAATAACATACAGAGAGTCAAATCATGAGTGAACTCCCATTCATAATTGCTTCAAAGAGAATAAAATACCTAGGAATCCAACTTACAAGGGATGTGAAGGACCTCTTCAAGGAGAACTACAAACCACTGCTCAACGAAATAAAAGAGGACACAAACAAATGGAAGAACATTCCGTGCTCATGGAAAGGAAGAATCAATATTGTGAAAATGGCCATGCTGCCCAAGGTAATTTATAGATTCAATGTCATCCCTACCAAGCTATCATTGACTTTCTTCACAGAATTGGAAAAAACTACCTTGAAGTTCATATGGAACCAAAAAAGAGCCCGCATAGTCAAGACAATCCTAAGCAAAAAGAACAAAGTTGGAGGAATCGCGCTACCTGACTTCAATCTATAATACAAGGCTACAGCAAGGAAAGCAGCATGGTACTGGTACCAAAACAGATACATAGACCAATGGAACAGAACAGAGGCCTCAGAAATAACACCAAACATCTACAACCATCCGATCTTTGAAAAAAACTGACAAAAACAAGCAATGGGGAAAGGATTCCTCATTTAATAAATGGTGCTGGGAAAACTGGCTGGCCATATGCAGAAAACTGAAACTGGATCCCTTCCTTACATTGTATACAAAAATTAAGTGAAAATGGATTAAAGACTTAAATGTAAGACCTAAAACCATAAAAACTTACAAGAAAACCTAGGCAATACCATAGGCATGGACAAAGACTTCATGACTAAAACACCAAAAGCAATGGCAACAAAGCCAAAATTGACAAACGGGATCTACTTAAACTAAAGAGCTTCTTGTAAAGGGCCTGCTAGGCGTACCCAAAGCGGGCAGAAGGCTCCTCAGGGGAAGGTAAGGTTTGAGGGAGTGCAGGTGAGGCACCTGTGGCAGAAAAAAAAAAACAAAAACGCAAAACAAAACAAAAAAAAACTCGCCGTCAAGAAGCGTTCCTGGTTCCCCCACGGACGAAAGTGCCTTCCCATCAGTCCCTGCACTGGGCCTTGGAGACTCCGGCGTCCCTGGTTCGAACCCAGGGAGAGACTCAGGCCCGCGAGGGGTACCACAAAGCGGGCAGAAGGCCCCTGAGGGGAAGTTAAGGTTTGAGGGAGGGGTGGTGAGGCAGCTGTAGCAGGAAAAAAAGGAAAAAACAGCGCGCCTCCGAGTAGCGTTCCTGGGTCCTTCTAGGACGAAAGTGCCTTCCCATCAGCCCCTGAGCATGGCCCCGGGACCCTGGCGTCCCTGGTTCGAACCCAGGGAGAATCTCGGCCCGCTAGGGTTTCCCCAGTGCGGGCAGAAGGCCCCTGAGGGGAAGGTGGGGTTTGAGGGAGGGAAAGTGCAGCACCTGTGGCAGGGAAAAAAAAAAAAAAAAAAAAACTCGCCACTAGGAAGCGTTCCTGGGTCCCGCACGCACGAAAGTTCCTTCCCTTCAATCCCTGTGCTGGGACCCGGGGACCCTGGCGTTCCTGATTCCAACCCAGGGAGCGCCTCGGGCCCGCTAGGGGTATCGCAAAGTGGGCAGAAGGCCCCTGAGGGGAAGGTTAGGTTTGAGGGAGGGGATGTGAGGCACCTGTGGCAGGAAAAAAAAAAAAAAATCGCGCCGCCGAGAAGCGGGGCCTGTGTCCCCCATGCACGAAACTGCCTTCCCTTCAACCCCTGCTCTGGGTCCCAGGGAACCTGGTGCCCCTGATTCGAACCCATGGAGCTTCTCGGGCCCGCTAGGGGTACCCCAAAGCGGGCAGAAGACACCTGAGGTGAAGGTAAGGTTTGAGGGAGGGGCGGTGAAGCACCTGTGTCAGGAAAAAACAAAACAAAACAAAAAAAAGAAAACAACCGCGCCAACGAGAAGCGTTCCCGGGTCTCCCACGGACGAAAGTGCCTTCCCATCAGCCCCTGCACATGGCCCCGGACCCTGGTTCGAACCCAGGGAGCGTCTCGGTCCCGCTATGGGTACCCCAAAGCGGGCAGAAGGCCCCTGAGGGGAAGGTTAGGTTTGAGGGAGGGGAGGTGAGTCACATGTGGCAGGGAAAAAAAAAAAAGAAAAGAAAAAAAAACCTCACAGCCAAGAAGCGGGGCCTGTGTCCTCAATGCACGAAAGTGCCTTCCCATCAGCCCTTGCTCACGGCCCCGGGACCGTAGCGTTCCTGGTTCGAAACCAGGGTGCAAACAAAACTATTATCAGATTGAACAGGCAACCTACAGAATGGGAGAGAATTTTTGCAATCTACCCATCTGACAAAGGGCTAATATCAAGAATCTACAAATAGCTAAAACAAATTTACAAGAAAAAAAAAACAACCCCATCAAAAAGTGGGCAAAGGATATAACAGACACTTTTCAAAGGAAGACATTTATGCAGCCAACAGACATATGAAAAATTGCTCATCATTGGTCATCAGAGAAATGCGAATCAAATCCACAATGAGATACCATCTCACGCCAGTTAGAATGGCGATCTTTAAAATTTCAGGAAACAACAGATGCTGGAGAGGATGTGGAAAAATAGAAACACTTTTACACTGTGGGTAGGAGTGTAAATTAGTTCAACCATTGTGGAAGACAGTGTGGTGATTCCTCAGGGATCTAGAACCAGAAATACCTTTTGACTCATCAATCCCATTACTGGGTATATACCCAAAGAGTTATAAATCATGCTACTATAAAGATACACACACGCATATGTTTATTGCGGCATTATTCACAATAGCAAAGTCTTGGAACCAACCCAAATGTCCATCAATGATAGATTGGATTAAGAAATTGTGGAGCATATACAACATGGAATGCTATGCAGCCATAAAAAGGATGAGTTCATGTCCTTTACAGGGACATGGATGAAGATGGAAACCATCATTCTCAGCAAACTATCACAAGGACAGAAAACCAAACACCGCATGTTCTCACTTATAGGTTGGAGTTGAACAATGAGAACACATGGACATAGGGCGAGGAACATCTCACATTGGGGCCTGTTTGGGGGTGAGGGACTATGAAAGGAATAGCGTTAGGAGAAATACCTAATGTAAATGATGAGTTGATGGGAGCAGCAAACCAACATGGCACATGTATACCTGTGTAACAAACCTGCACGTTCTGCACATGTACCCTAGAACTTAAAGTATAATAAAAAAATTGAATGTTACCTACTATAATTTCTGACCAAAAAGGATTAAAACTAGCAATCGATAACAGAAGAAAATTCATAAAATTCACAAATATGTAAAAATTAAGCAATTTACTCTGGAACATGCTTTTGTTCAAGAGTTAGAAAACTTAATATTTTGAACATGTCTATAAGGCCAAAAGTGACCTACAGATTTAATACAATCCCTATAAAATTCTTAATTTTATTTTTGACAGATACAGAAAATGTGACTCCCGAAAGTATATGGAATTTCAGGAGACCACAAAGAACTCTACAGTTTTCAAAAAGAGAAAAATTTTGGAAACATTACAATTCCTGTTTTCAAAACCTGTTACAAATCTACAGTAATCTAAATAGTTTGTTACTGGCATAAAGACAGACAAATAGACTAATAAAACAGAATGTAAAAAAGATGTAAACCCTCACATATTTATTGTAGCTTTACTTACAAAAATCAATAGGTTAAAGCAATCCATACTTCCCTCAACAAACCAATGAATGGGTACAATTTGGAATATAAAAACAATAGAATATTACCCAGCTTTTGAAAAGCAGAAAACCTTTTATCTATAATAAAAATAAAATCTTGATGACATTATGCTAAATAAAATAAGCCAGCTACAAGACAGATACTGAGTGTATCCACATGTATGAAATATCTAAAGTAGTAACATCCTTAGAAACAGAGAATAAGATAGCATTTGTAAAGGGCTGAACAAAGGAGAAGACAGGCAGTTGTTTCAGGTGTATTGAGTTTTAGTTTTGTAAGATAAAAATGTTCTAGAGATATGTCGAATAATGTCAATGTGCTGAAAAGTCTAAACTATATAATTATTGTCATTGTAAATTATTGTAAAATTGTAAATAATTGTCAATTTTATATGTTTCTTATAAGAATGTAAACAATAATAATATCTAAGTGAGATACCGTTTTAATGCATTTCAATAATTATCTTCAGGACTTCGGCAAAACCTGAGTCCTGTCCTCTCGCTTTCCTCCCCGTACACAGCAAGCTTCACCACTTGCTCCGCACCTTCTCCATCAACTACTACCTGTCCCTGGGATCTGTCCAGTCGCCCAGCTAAAGTGCTCAGCAGGTCAGCAGCGCGGCGAGCTTCTATGCAGGCATGGGGTCTGGGGCTCCTGGATCTCTGTGTCCCATTTCACAGAGATTGCCACCTACTGCCGCCTGCTAGAAGATGGGGAGGACTTCAATCTTGGTGGTATTCTGGACAGCAGAAAATACCTGTAAAGCCTACAAAAGACCAACACCCACAGGATAGTGGACGGCAAAATGGTGTCTGAGACCAACATCACAGACGCCTTGAGGTGCTAAGCCAGCAGAAGCAAGGTCCCTTTGCGGAGCAGGAGGGCAATAAAAACTTCTGTGGTCAAAAAAAAAAAAAAAAAAAAATTACCCTCGCATCACAGAGGTGTTTTCCTCACGCAAACGTAATATAGATTCATTAATACATAGATGTGGAAATTAGGGCAATTTCCACAACTACTCACCCAGAGAGGATTAAAAAAATAATTGACCACCAACTAATTAAATAAATACAGAAGTCATAAATAAAGCATGAGTAATGTTTATACAGTCAAACGAACAGAGAATTATGTTGGCAATACACATATGGTTGATTCATATTTGACTTTTTTTCTACACTCTTTTAAAGTGTACACAGTTAAATATAGTCATAAAAAATTATAACATATAAGCAGAAACTAAAAACACAATTAAATGATGTAAGACAGCCTATCCTAACAGGAAAATACAGGAATATAAAATATTACAAAACAAAATTGGATAAACATTAACCTGTGAAATACTGAATAAACAAATCATGCAACTGAAGAACACTCTTTCTAGATAACTGAAATATTCAACCATAACTGGACACCCATAAAGAACAGATTTTGAATTATTAGCATATGGTTAGAGTAACAAAATTTCACAACAAATGCATTATAATCTTCTATAAAGAACATTTAGAAGAAAATTTTAATGAAGATTTCAATGATATTAGAGAACAGAGTCTCGCTCTGTTACTCAGGCTGGAGTGTAGTGGCGAGACCTCGGCTCACTGCATCCTCCACCTACCAGGCTCAAGCAATTCTCTGCCCCAGCCTCCCGAGTAGCTGGGATTATAGGCACCCACCCCCATGCCCTGCTCATTCTTTTTGTGGTTTTAGTGGAGACGGGGTTTCACCATGTTGGCCAGGCTGGTCTTGAACCCCTGACATTGTGACCCACCCACCTCAGCCTCTTAAAGTACTGGGATTACAAGCGTGAGCCACCGCACTGGCCTATAATTTATTTTTTTTTAAGTAAAGAAAAGCTTTACATTTTTAAATATGGGAACAACATGAATATTGAAAAATATGCAATGAAACACTACTATATAATAAGCAATGAGAAATAAATTATACTATCATTCAGATAATGTTGAGGAAAGTAAATAGAAACACTAATGATAAGTTTTTCTATGCAGTAAACTTAAACACACAAACTGAAATTTTATTAATGTGAGGTGCATACTAAGTAATTCACTTTTTATATAACACATAAATTCAAGCATGCTATTCTGAAATCCCTGAAGCTAAAATTATAGGCTAATTTGGGATACATAAAAATCAAAAAGTGAAAACGTGCAGATCACAGTCCCACTAAGCTTTATATAAGATTAAATAATAAAATAACTCAATAAGAAATAATGTAACAATTAAGAATTTATTCTATTCTTGGCAGATTTCTAAGTTTTTCTATGGCATTAAGGTCTTTAAAAATTCTTTGAGGTGAGTAGATACAATAAACTATTCCACAGGTGAGGTGCTTGGAATAGAGAGTTCACGTTTTTAAGTTAATTTCTATCAAGGAAAAGAAAACTTTTTGACCTACATTACCAGAGATGAAAAAAAAGAATAAAGTGAAATAGAAGCTTCACTATATCATATGTGCTGAGGTGTTTTGGGCTCTGATAAAAGTTTTTCCGATTTTTTTGCAGGATCACATTTGAAATCATAGGACTGAAAATTATGAAGCAGAAACGTTTGTCCTTGGTGTTTCTGAAATATGTGAACCAAACCCCAATGCCTGCACTTTTACTCTCACAAACTTATGACATGAGGCACAGATTTTTACAAAATAACTTAATATAGAATTCTCGCAAAATGTGCAGATTTCCCCAGATCCCCCAAAACAATGGAAAAGCACTCAGACCACAAAGCCTTCAAGGGAATAACAGAAAGAAGAGGAGAACTTTGGCTGTCACTGTGAATGCCCTGGAATGTTAGTGGAGGGACAGGAGGAGCCTTAGAAGATTTAGGAGCATAATAAGCATAGGGTAGGAAATGTCCATCTGTGGCAGCAAAAGAAGTAAATCTAGGATTTTCCAGAACCAATTTCATTGAAGCAGAACTTCCAACACCACATTTTTAAAGTGTCCTCCTTGGCCTTTGCACCTCTCATCTTTGTTATTTGTTCATTCTTGCCTATTGGGGTGATGCCTATTATTTTCTCTCTTTTTACATTCCAAAGATATTTCCTTTACTGTAGAACAGGGGCATCCAAGGGAGAATCTCACCACGACCCCAGGTCTAGAGCGCCCGGAGTCCGCGATCCCTGGGAATGGAGGCGGCTTCGGCCTGGGGTCGTGGTGAGATTCGTTGGTGGCTGCGCGATTGTGGCGGAGTTGCAAACAAACGGGTTTCATCACCTTAAATGGTTTTGAACCAAAGAAGCTGTATTCCCTTAAAAAGACGGACAGCCCATCGTGTGAACTATAGAGTTTGTGAACAAATTTATATAGGGTTCATAGTGGCGTCATGCACGCAGACTCCTGCGAGTTCCCCTAAGTTCTTAGAGGACTGCTTTGCCTTTTGATCTGAGAGTTGCAAAGTTCCCTAAAGAATGGCCCTTGTGGATAAGCGCTGAGTCAAGAGACAGCGATTGGACAGAATTTGTGAGGAATTCGCCCCCAGATCATGAAAGTCACCCTGAACCCCGCCTCGTGGTGGCTCTGCTGGATGGACGGGACTGCACTGTGGACATGCCCATCCTGAAGGACCTGGCCACCTAGCCTTCTGTGAGGCTCAGTCCATGCAGGAGATCCACGAGAAAGTTCTAAACGAAGTCGTGGGCGCCATGATGTACCACACCTTCTCCCTCACCAGGGAGGACCTGGAAAATTTCACGGCCCTGAGAGTGATCGTGCAGGTGGGCAGTGGCTACGACAACGTGGCCATCAAGGCTGCTGACGAGCTCGAAATTGCTGTGTGCAGCATCCCGTCCGCAGCCGTGGAAGAGACAGCCGACTCCACCACCGGCCACATCCTCAATCTGTACTGGGGGAACAGGTCGCTGTACCAGGCACTGAGGGAAGGCACGCGAGTTCAGAGCGTGGAGCAGATTGGCGAGGTGGCCTCAGTAAAGGCCCGCATTCGTGGGGAGATATTGGGCCTCATCGGCTTCGGTCGCACGCAGCAGGAGGTTGCAGTTCGAGCCAAGGCCTTTGCAGAATGGGATCGAGCGGTCCCTGGGTGTGCATAGGGTCTACACCCAGCAGGATTTGCTGTATCAGAACGACTGCGTCTCCTTGCACTGCAGTCTCAACGAACAACACTACCACCTTATCCATGACTTTATCATAAAGCAGATGAGGCAGGGAGCATTCCTTGTGAACGCAGCCCGTGGTGGCCTGGTGGACGAGAAAGCCTGAGCACACACCCTCAAGGAGGGCAGAATACGAGGGGCAGCCCTCGACGTGAATGAGTCGGAACACTTTAGTTTTGCTCAGGGTCTGTTTAAAGATGCCTGGAATCTCATCTGCACTCCTCTCACTGCCTGCTACAGCCAGCAGGTGTCACTGGAGATGAGCGAGGCAGTTGCCACTGAGATCCGCCAAGCCATCATAAGTCGCATCCCGGGAAGCTTAAGAAACTGTGTGAACAAGGAATTCTTTGTCACATCAGCGCTTTGGTCCGTAATAGACCAGCAAGAAATTCATCCTGAGCTCAGTGGTGCTACCTACAGATATCTGCCAGGCATGGTGGGCGTGGCTCCAGGAGGACTTCTGCAGCCAGGGAAGGCATCATCCCTGGAGACATCCCAGTGACTGACAACCTCCCAACAGTGGTACATCCTTCCCAAGGGCCCTCTCCCAACAGCCCACAAAACATGGGGACAATCGAGAGCATCCCAACGAGCAATAGCAGAGAATGCTGGAAGGTAATTATTCAGATATACTTGGGAACAGTGAAAAATAGATAATCTAAGAGAAAAAGAATCTGACGGCCTTTTTAGCTGATTCCGGACATATGCATCATTGTTGTTGCAGTGTTAAAACAAGAGCTAGAAAACTGACAATGTCGTCTGCTTACGGAAGCTCTGAAAGACTAGGGTGTGATTTATTAACGATCAACTTCTATTATTGTGTGTTAAGTTTTTCATCTGTGCGTCAAATCACAAAGAATAAATAGAACTTTTCCCTTTATCAGTCCCTTAGGCACAGCAGGTCCTGAACACCCTGCTTATATGTTGCATCAGCAGTTCAAATATCAAAATAAAAACCATGAAGAGGAAATCTGCATCCTGTGACTTGAGTCCCTTCAGTCTACAGGGACTGGTTACTGCTTTTTGCTAATAGGAAGATTACATTACTAGAAAATGTGGAGTAAACTGCTTGCCTGTGGTAAACACCTGCATGCAAAGGATTGAAGACAGTACCGGCTCCTGTACAGAGACGCGTCTCTCACATCTGAGCTGCATATTGAGGGGCAAGTTGGTTGTAAGTTCAGTAAAAGCCGCTGATGATGCAAAAAAAAAAAAAGTATTAAGTTTCACAAGCTGTTAGTAATCAAGTATATTTTCTCAGTTTCAGATCCTCTGCGATTTTATTGAGTGGAAAGTCTTGCGCTGAAAGGGTTCAAGAAAAATAATATTGCATTTCCTTATGTCACAGGAAACACTTTTAATGGTAACTTGTCAGACTATGAACAAACCCACTTTTTAAGATATTGATAAAGTCTTCTTTTCTTCACGTGATATTTTATACAAGAACACTTCAGATGTATTGGATGTGGCTGATTTTAACAAATCCTATTAGATTTGTATCAATTAGTTACATGTTCTATTCATAGTCTTTTGTGAATCATTGCCTTTTTGTTTAAAAAGATGGCCTATTTTGAGCCTTTGTATAAGTACATTCCTGTTTTTGTGACAAAAGAAAAACTTTAAATTTGTCCCAAAGAGAAAAATAACGGCTATCAGAAGTATGCTTTGTTTTAGTGCGAGTTACCGTTACTGTATTTGTGTATTGTAAAGGTGGACATTCTAATTACATTAAAATGTAATTAGAAAAAAGTTCTTAATGAACAAAAACAGAACATAGACAACAAAAGAATATTAGAAGTGATGCATGAAGAAAACGAGATATCAATAAAAAGATTTTTAAAAACCAAGAAAAATTGTGACTCTGAAGAACACAGTAACTGTATTAAAAATTTAATCAGCAGTCAGAAGAGCAGATTTAATAAAGCAGAAAAAATTAGACAGTTGACAACATTGCACTTATAAATACTGATTCATGAAAACAAATTTTTTAAACTGAATAGAGAAAAAATGAAAATTGGGACTTACAGCACACCACCAAGTGGACCACTGTATTTATAAAAGGAGTCTTAGAAAAACAGTATAGGAGAAAAATAATAAAGAGGATATTTTTAAAAAGTAGCTGAGAACTCCCTAGATGACAAGGTAATTAAACAAGAAGAAATCATGCTAAACAAAAACTTTCAACTGGAATAATTTCACTTCAGAAAAAAAAGTTAAGCATTTCCAAAACAAATAAAAGTTGAGTGTGTTACTAACCACTGGAACAGTGCTAAAGGAAATGTAAAAGAAAGTCTATCACGTCCAAAAATTACAATATATACTGCACAGCATCATAAAAGCATATGAAAATAGAAAGCTCTCTATTAAAGGTAAATACATAAACAGCTATAGAAATCTCTACTGTCATAATGATGGTGCACAAAACTTTCACGTTATTGCTATGGAATTTAAAAAATGAAGCAGAAAGCTGCATAAATATGGGTTCATAGATACTCAATAAGAAAAGATAACAAGTGATATTAATAACAAAGTGGGGGTATAAAGAGGTAAAGCTTTGCATTCCATTGAAATATAGTCATTATATATTGTCATAACTTTAAGATGTTTTATGAAGTCTTTATTTCTCAAGATGATTACAAAAAAACCTGTAGATGGTATGCAGAAGCAAATGAGAAAGAAATTGAATCATGTCACTACAAAATCAATGAAGAAAAATAAAGCAGTAAGAGAAAAAAATGATAAATAACACATCTACAAGAAACACAGAAGACAATTACAAATAATAATAGTAACTTCATTAACTACAGTAATTACTTCAAATACAAAAAGTTAAATACCTTAAAGAAAATGCATAAAATGATTTAATGGATTAAGAACACAGAAGATCCAGCAATGTACTCTCTACAAGAGTCACTTTAGCTCTAAGGACTCAAATAAGTTGAAAGTAGCAGTATAAAGAAAATATATTTTATGCAAAGAGTAGCTACAATTGGAGGGGCATGGTCATAATTATATTAAACAAAATATATTTTAAGTTAAAAATTTTAAAAAGAGACAGATTGTTATTATGTAACGGTGAGATGGATTAACTTGCAAGAAATCCATAACAATAATTTAGAAATCATATATATAATTTGAAAAATCTGCAAAAATATACCATTGGGATTTTGATAAAAATTACATTAAATTTTTATATTACTATAAATAACACTGATATCTTTCTTATTTTTTTTTTTTTGGAGATAGAGTTTCTGTCTCCCAGGCTGGAGGACAATGGCACGATCTCGCGATTGGCTCACTTCAACCTCCGCCTCCCAGGTTCAACTGATTCTCATCTTTCAAATATGTAAAACAAATATTGACAGAAATCAAGCAAGAAATATATAGCAACACAACAATTGCGGACTTCAAGACTCCACTTTCAATAATGACTAGAATAGTCAGATGTAATATCAGTAAGAAAGCCAAACCTGAACATTATAGACCTGACAAGCATTTACAGAACTCTGCGATCGAAAGCAGCAAAATATGCAATATTCTCAATCACACATGGTACATTCTGTTAGGATACATGTCTTATTAAATTTAAGAAAACTGAAGTCATGCAATGTAAATGAAACTAGAAATCAAAAGCAAGAAAATGTTTCAGATACGTAAATAAGAGGAAATTAAGCAAAATCTTACATATAGTCTTGCTCAAGTGTCAGGTGATTTAATATTGTTAAGATGTCAGGGCCGGCGCGTGACTCATGCCTGTAATCCCAGGACTTTGGGAGGCCAAAGTGTGTGGATCACTTGAGATCAGAAGTTTGAGACTAGCCTGGCCAACATGGCAAAACCCTATCTCTACTAAAAATACAAAAGTTAGCTATACATGTTGGTGCATGACTGTAATCCCAGCTACTCTGGTGGCTGAGACTGGAGAATTGCTTGAACATGGGAAGCAGAGCTTGCAGTGAGCACAGCTCACACCTCTGCCCTTCAGCCTGAGTGACTCACTAAAACTCCATCTCCAAAGGAAAAAAAAAAGTTGTCAGTATTACCCATGATGATATAAAAATGTAATGTAATTTTCATCTAAATCCCAATGGTATTTTTTTTGCAGAATTTTTGTGTATAATTCTAAAAGTTGTTTAGGAACTGTGACTAGGCAAACATCCTTTAAAAAGGACAAAGAGTTATTACATTTTCTGATTTAAAATCATGATACAAAGCTACAAAAATAAAAACAATATGGTATTACCACAAAAACGGATACATAGATGATGAAACAGAATAGACATCCTGGAAATAAACCCTCGCATACGTGATAAAATAATCTTCCATATGCTTTTCATGACCATGCAATAGAAAAATAAGAATCTCTTTAACAAAGAATTTTCAAAATTGAATGTTTACAGAGCAAAAATAAAGTTGGATGCTTCTTTTGTATTATATATAAAAAGAAAAGTTGTTTTTTAATGGATTTAATGCTTAAACATAAAAACTAATAAAATTCTTAGAAGTAAACATAGGGGAAAAGTGTATGACATAAGTCTTAAAACTTTGCTTAAGTATGACATCAAATTCATAAGAAACAAGGAAAAGAACAAAAAAGAAAGGAACTACATTAACCTTCAAGTATTCTACACATCAAAGAAAACATTTAGTGGCATACAAATGTCACCTAATAAGTGGGTGAAACCTGGGCATGCTGGCTCATGCCTATAATTCTAGAAATTTAGGAGGCCAAGGCAGAATGATCATTTCAGGCCAAAAGTTTGAGACTAGCCATGAAAATATATCAAGACCCTGTCTTGTATAGGGTAATATATGTGCATACATACATACATATAACAAAAAAGTGTAAAAATATTTTCTAATCACATATTTGGTAGGTGTTAATTTCCGAAAGATATAAACTCCTAAAATTCAACAACAACAAAATGTTAATAACTTGATTTAGAATGGTAAATGTTTGAAATGACCTTTCTCCAAAGAAGACATAGAAATAACTAGGTATTTAAAAGGATACTCGTCCGAGGGCAGGACTATGGGAGGCTGCCCTGTACGGAAAAGAAGAAGAAATGGCAGTAAAGAGGGCAACCATCATTCCACCCAGCCCAAAAGGAATAAGAGAAACCCTATCTTTCAGGATTCTCAAGACACAGTTTTCATGGAGTGATAATGAAAGGAGCAGCAGCCGCCTTAATATCCCAGAGAGAGCAGGTGGACCAGAAGGCAACTTAAACCACATTGTTACTGAACCCAATGCAAACTTTCCCCAGTTCTTGCATGAGGGGTATGTACCATGCCAAGGTCTTTACTCCCATATCAACCAGACCTTGAAGGAGGCTCACTTCAACAGCCTGCAGCAGTGAGGGCAAGTTCCAACATGATGAATTAGGACTTCCTTATTCCAACCTAAACTGTGTTTATAAAAGTAATTGCATACACACCAAAAAAAAGTCTATTGGTTTTTAAGTCTACATTTTAAGTAACAAGTTAATGGGCAGTTGTTTAATTGGGGTTTTACTTCACTGCTGTACTTTTAAAGGGGCTGTGAATAAATGTTTATGAAATTAAAAAAATAAAATAAAAAAATAAAAGGATACTCGACATCACTCTTCTAGAAAAATGCAAAACAAAGTCACAATAATCTATGGCCTCAAGCCGATATTTAAAATAATATGACAGCTCTTCAAAAAATTTAAAATGAGATTATTATATAATACAGCAAACCCCCTTCTGGCTATGTACTTAAAATATACAACGCAGATCTGGAAGAGATATTTGCACAACCAAATTTATTGCAATATTATTAACACAAGCCAAAAGGCAGAAACAATCCAGATGTCCCTTGACCAATGAACAGATTAATAACAAGTGGCACATACACAAAGTCGAATATTATTCAGTCTTTAAAAAGACACATTATATGATAATTCTGGAGAAGATCATGTTAATTGAAATAAGCCAGGAACAAAGTGACAGTCTATGATTCCATTCATAATCAGGTATCTTAAGTAGACAAACTCACAGGAAAAAAAAGTTAGAATGGTGCTTGTCAAGGACTGAAGAGATGGTAAAATGGGCAGTTGTTTTATTTTTTATTTTTATTTTTTATTTTTTTATTATACTTTAAGTTTTAGGGTACATGTACACATTGTGCAGGTTAGTTACATATGTATACATGTGCCATGCTGGTGCGCTGAACCCACTAACTCGTCATCTAGCATTAGGTATATCTCCCGATGCTATCCCTCCCCCCTCCCCCCACCCCACAACAGTCCCCAGAGTGTGATATTCCCCTTCCTGTGTCCATGGGATCTCATTGTTCAATTCCCACCTATGAGTGAGAATATGTGGTGTTTGGTTTTTTGTTCTTGCAATAGTTTACTGAGAATGATGATTTCCAATTTCATCCATGTCCCTACAAATGACATGAACTCATCGTTTTTTATGGCTGCATAGTATTCCATGGTGTATATGTGCCACATTTTCTTAATCCAGTCTATCATTGTTGGACATTTGGGTTGGTTCCAAGTCTTTGCTATTGTGAATAATGCCACAATAAACATACGCATGTGTCTTTATAGCAGCATGATTTATAGTCCTTTGGGTATATACCCAGTAATGGGATGGCTGAGTCAAATGGTATTTCTAGTTCTTGATCCCTGAGGAATCGCCACACTGACTTCCACAATGGTTGAACTAGTTTACAGTCCCACCAACAGTGTAAAAGTGTTCCTATTTCTCCACATCCTCTCCAGCACCTGTTGTTTCCTGACTTTTTAATGATTGCCATTCCAACTGGTGTGAGATGGTATCTCATTGTGGTTTTGATTTGCATTTCTCTGATGGCCAGTGATGATGAGCATTTTTTCATGTGTTTTTTGGCTGCATAGATGTCTTCTTTTGAGAAGTGTCTGTTCATGTCCTTCGCCCACTTTTTGATGGGGTTGTTTGTTTTTTTCTTGTAAATTTGTTTGAGTTCATTGTAGATTCTGGATATTAGCCCTTTGTCAGATGAATAGGTTGCGAAAATTTTCTCCCATTTTGTAGGTTGCCTGTTCACTCTGATGGTAGTTTCCTTTGCTGTGCAGAAGCTCTTTAGTTTAATTAGATCCCATTTGTCAATTTTGGCTTTTGTTGCCATTGCTTTTGGTGTTTTAGACATGAAGTCCTTGCCCATGCTTATGTCCTGAATGGTAATGCCTAGATTTTCTTCTAGGGTTTTTATGGTTTCAGGTCTAACGTTTAAGTCTTTAATCCATCTTGAATTGATTTTTGTATAAGGTGTAAGGAAGGGATCCAGTTTCAGCTTTCTACATATGGCTAGCCAGTTTTCCCAGTGCCATTTATTAAATAGGGAATCCCTTCCCCATTGCTTGTTTTTCTCAGATTTGTCAAAGATCAGATTGTTGTAGATATGCGGCATTATTTCTGAGGGCTCTGTTCTGTTCCATTGATCTATATCTCTGTTTTGGTACCAGTACCATGCTGTTTTGGTTACTGTAGCCTTGTAGTATAGTTTGAAGTCAGGTAGTGTGATGCCTCCAGCTTTGTTCTTTTGGCTTAGGATTGACTTGGTGATGCGGGCTCTTTTTTGGTTCCATATGAACTTTAAACTAGTTTTTCCAATTCTGTGAAGAAAGTCATTGGTAGCTTGATGGGGATGGCATTGAATCTGTAAATTACCTTGGGCAGTATGGCCATTTTCACGATATTGATTCTTCCTACCCATGAGCATGGAATGTTCTTCCATTTGTTTGTATCCTCTTTTATTTCCTTGAGCAGTGGTTTGTAGTTCTCCTTGTAGAGGTCCTTCACATCCCTTGTAAGTTGGATTCTTAGGTATTTTATTCTCTTTGAAGCAATTGTGAATGGGAGTTCACTCATGATTTGGCTCTCTGTTTGTCTGTTGTTGGTGTATAAGAATGCTTGTGATTTTTGTACATTGATTTTGTATGCTGAGACTTTGCTGAAGTTGCTTATCAGCTTAAGGAGATTTTGGGCTGAGACAATGGGGTTTTCTAGATATATAATCATGCTATCTGCAAACAGGGACAATTTGACTTCTTCTTTTCCTAATTGAATACCCTTTATTTCCTTCTCCTGCCTAATTGCCCTGGCCAGAACTTCCAACACTATGTTGAATAGGAGTGGTGAGAGAGGGCATCCCTGTCTTGTGCCAGTTTTCAAAGGGAATGCTTCCAGTTTTTGCCGATTCAGTATGATATTGGCTGTGGGTTTGTCATAGATAGCTTTTATTATTTTGAAATACGTCCCATCAATACCTAATTTATTGAGAGTATTTAGCATGAAGCGTTGTTGAATTTTGTCAAAGGCTTTTTCTGCATCTATTGAGATAATCATGTGGTTTTTATATTTGGCTCTGTTTATATGCTGGATTACATTTATTGATTTGCATATATTGAACCAGCCTTGCATCCCAAGGATGAAGCCCACTTGATCATGGTGGATAAGCTTTTTGATGTGCTTCTGGATTCGTTTTGCCAGTATTTTATTGAGGATTTTTGCATCAATGTTCATCAAGGATATTGGTCTAAAATTCTCTTTTTTTGTTGTGTCTCTGCCCGGCTTTGGTATCAGAATGATGCTGGCCTCATAAAATAAGTTAGGGAGGATTCCCTCTTTTTCTATTGATTGGAATAGTTTCAGAAGGAATGGTACCAGTTCCTCCTTGTACCTCTGGTAGATTTCGGCTGTGAATCCATCTGGTCCTGGACTCTTTTTGGTTGGTAAGCTATTGATTATTGCCACAATTTCAGCTCCTGTTATTGGTCTATTCAGAGATTCAACTTCTTCCTGGTTTAGTCTTGAGAGAGTGTATGTGTCGAGGAATTTATCCATTTCTTCTAGATTTTCTAGTTTATTTGCCTAGAGGTGTTTGTAGTATTCTCTGATGGTAGTTTGTATTTCTGTGGGATCGGTGCTGACATCCTCTTTATCCTTTTTTATTGCGTCTATTTGATTCTTCTCTCTTTTTTTCTTTATTAGTCTTGCTAGCGGTCTATCAATTTTGTTGATCCTTTCAAAAAACCAGCTCCTGGATTCGTTAATTTTTTGAAGGGTTTTTTGTGTCTCTATTTCCTTCAGTTCTGCTCTGATTTTAGTTATTTCTTGCCTTCTGCTAGCTTTTAAAGGTGTTTGCTCTTGCTTTTCTAGTTCTTTTAATTGTGATGTTAGGGTGTCAATTTTGGATCTTTCCTGCTTTCTCTTGTGGGCATTTAGTGTTATAAATTTCCCTCTACACACTGCTTTGAATGTGTCCCAGAGATTCTGGTATGTTGTGTCTTTGTTCTCATTGGTTTCAAAGAACATCTCTATTTCTGCCTTCATTTCGTTATGTACCCAGTAGTCATTCAGGAACAGGTTGTTCAGTTTCCATGTAGTTGAGTGGTTTTGAGTGAGATTCTTAATCCTGAGTTCTAGTTTGATTGCACCGTGGTCTGAGAGATAGTTTGTTATAATTTCTGTTCTTTTGCATTTGCTGAGGAGAGCTTTACTTCCAACTATGTGGTTAATTTTGGAATAGGTGTGGTGTGGTACTGAAAAAAATGTATATTCTGTTGATTTGGAGTGGAGACTTCTGTAGATGTCTATTAGGTCTGCTTGG
Source organism: Pan paniscus (assembly GCF_029289425.2). NCBI lineage: Eukaryota > Metazoa > Chordata > Mammalia > Primates > Hominidae > Pan > Pan paniscus. The sequence continues at coordinate 2,681,849 of NC_073271.2, forward strand.
TGCAGAGCTGAGTTCAATTCCTTGGTATCCTTTTTGACTCTCTGTCTCATTGATCTGTCTAATGTTGACAGTGGGGTGTTAATGTGTGGGAGTCTAAGTCTCCTTGTAGGTCACTCAGGACTTGCTTTATGAATCTTGGTGCTCCTGTATTGGGTGCATATATATTTAGGATAGTTAGCTCTTCTTGTTGAATTGATCCCTTTACCATTATGTAATGGCATTCTTTGTCTCTTTGGCTATTTGTTGGTTTAAAGTCTGTTTTATCAGAGACGAGGATTGCAACCCCTGCCTTTTTTGTTTTCCATTTGCTTGGTAGATCTTCCTCCATCCTTTTATTTTGAGCCTATGTGTGTCTCTGCACGTGAGATGGGTTTCCTGAATACAGCACACTGATGGGTCTTGACTCTTTATCCAGTTTGCCAGTCTGGGTCTTTTAATTGGAGCATTTAGTCCATTTACATTTAAAGTTAATATTGTTATGTGTGAATTTGATCCTGTCATTATGATGTTAGCTGGTTATTTTGCTCGTTAGTTGATGCAGTTTCTTCCTAGTCTCAATGGTCTTTACATTTTGGCATGATTTTGCAGCGGCTGGTACCAGTTATTCCTTTCCATGTTTAGTGCTTCCTTCAGGAGCTCTTGTAAGGCAGGCCTGGTGGTGACAAAATCTCTCAGCATTTGCTTGTCTGTGAAGTATTTTATTTCTCCTTCACTTATGAAGCTTAGTTTGGCTGAATATGAAATTCTGGGTTGAAAATTCTTTTCTTTAAGAATGTTGAATATTGGCCCCCACTCTCTTCTGGCTTGTAGGGTTTCTGCTGAGAGATCCGCTGTTAGTCTGATGGGCTTCCCTTTGAGGGTAACCCGACCTTTCTCTCTGGCTGCCCTTAACATTTTTTCCTTCATTTCAACTTTGGTGAATCTGACAATTATGTGTCTTGGAGTTGCTCTTCTCGAGGAGTATCTTTGTGGCATTCTCTGTATTTCCTGAATCTGAACGTTGGCCTGCCTTGCTAGATTGGGGAAGTTCTCCCGGATAATATCCTGCAGAGTGTTTTCCAACTTAGTTCCATTCTCCCCATCACTTTCAGGTACACCAATCAGACGTAGATTTGGTCTTTTCAAATAGTCCCATATTTCTTGGAGGCTTTGCTCGTTTCTTTGTATTCTTTTTTCTCTAAACTTTCCTTCTCACTTCATTTCATTCATTTCATCTTCCATTGCTGATACACTTTCTTCCAGTTGATCACATCGGCTCCTGAGTCTTCTGCATTCTTCACGTAGTTCTCGAGCCTTGGTTTTCAGCTCCTTTAAGCACTTCTCTGTATTGGTTATTCTAGTTATACATTCTTCTAAATTTTTTTCAAAGTTTTCAACTTCTTTGCCTTCGGTTTGAATGTCCTCCCATAGCTCAGAGTAATTTGACCGTCTGAAGCCTTCTTCTCTCAGCTCGTCAAAGTCATTCTCCATCCATCTTTGTTCATTTGCTGGTGAGGAGCTGCGTTCCTTTGGAGGAGGAGAGGCGCTCTGATTTTTAGAGTTTCCAGTTTTTCTGTTCTGTTTTTTTCCCATCTTTGTGGTTTTATCTACTTTTGGTCTTTGATGATGGTGATGTACAGATGGGTTTTTGGTGTGCATGTCCTTTCTGTTTGTTAGTTTTCCTTCTAACAGACAGGACTCTCAGCTGCAGGTCTGCTGGAGTACCCTGCAGTGTGAGTTGTCTGTGTGCCCCTGTTGGAGGGTGCCTCCCAGTTAGGCTGCTCGGGGGTCAGGGGTCAGGGACCCACTTGAGGAGGCAGTCTGCCAGTTCTCAGATCTCCAGCTGCGTACTGGGAGAACCACTGCTCTCTTCAAAGCTGTCAGACAGGGACATTTAAGTCTGCAGAGGTTACTGCTGTCTTTTTGTTTGTCTTTGCCCTGCCCCCAGAGGTGGAGCCTACAGAGGCAGGCAGGCCTCCTTGAGCTGTGGTGGGCTCCACCCAGTTCGAGCTTCCCAGCTGCTTTGTTTACCTAAGAAAGCCTGGGCAATGGCAGGCGCCCCTCCCCGAGCCTCGCTGCCGCCTTGCAGTTTGATCTCAGACTGCTGTGCTAGCAATCAGCGAGACTCCGTGGGGTAGGACCCTCCGAACCAGGTCGGGGATATAATCTCGTGGTGCACCGTTTTTTAAGCCCGTCGGAAAAGCGCAGTATTTGGGTGGGAGTGACCCGATTTTCCCGATTTTCCAGGTGCTGTCCGTCACCCCTTTCTTTGATTAGGAAAGGGAACTCCCTGACCCCTTTTGCTTCCCGAGTGAGGCAATGACTCGCCCTGCTTCGCCTCATGCACGGTGCGCTCCCACTGACCTGCGCCCACTGTCTGGCACTCCCTAGTGAGAAGAACCCGGTACCTCAGATGGAAATGCAGAAATCACCCATCTTCTGCGTCGCTCAGGCTGGGAGCTGTAGACCGGAGCTGTTCCTATTCAGCCATCTTGGCTCCTCCCTCTTGCTTAACTGTTAAAGGGGTAATGTTCTATCTAAAACTTGGAGTCAGCAGATATAAAAGTTTTAACTCTTAAGTGGAGATAGGGATGCTATGTAGCAAGATTGCTGACCTGCAGGCATGGCTTAACACTTGCCTTGCACTGCCTTAAATTGTGACAATAATTTGGTATTATATTGCCACAGAGTCAGTTTTGTCAGTCTTATGATCTCTATTTTAACATTAGTGCTGATGATTTGTTGTACCTAAAGAGCAAACAGAGGTACAACAGCAAACAGGTGTGTAACAAGGCCTGTCTGTCTCCTCCTGTTCTGTGTGGGAGATGCTGATGGGAGAAGAAAAGACACACACACAATACCTTTAAGGGTAAACAACTGTTTATCCCATGTAAATGGCATTGCAGATATCTATATCTATATCTATATGTATATCTATCTATATCTATGTATGTATGTATGTATCTATCTCTCTATATCTATATCTATGTATATGTACTCACCAGACTATACACCATTCATGGCCAGATGGGGAAGCAACAGCCTAGGCTCCAGAGTTGGCTACTACACCCACCAGACTATGGAGGATTCACTTTTCAGCTTCAAGATCACGGCTGGAAGCTCAGGGACTTCCCACCTTCCAGGATAGAAACTCCTCCAGTTCTCCCTCTTGGCAATTGAATGGTCCGGGGGAACTGACCTTAGTGAAAATTGGGTATCTAAATTAGTGGAATTTGAACCTTTGACTGTGCATGAAGTGCTGCAGGGGATTTCAGTCAGCAAAGGAGATGCCAGGGGGATCTCTTAGCATAGATGGTGCTTGCTTACTGCTTATAAGTTAATGTGTTGAGATAGAAATCAATTGCTACAAGATAAATGTAAGCTGGAAAAAGAAAACACTACTCTGACTTCCAGACTGGCCCTGGCTCAATTTCAGGCCTATGTCTTGACTGATCAGGCTCAAAGCTAACAGATTATTGATGAAAAAAACAGCTGTGCAAGTGGTGTGGTCAGGGTAAAACTGAAGAACGAGTCAGCTGGGGCTTGGAGTGGGTAAAAACCCAGTTCCTATCTGAAGAATGGGAAATTAGCCTTTACAAATTTCAAGAACCTGCACAAACTATAAAATTGCTTTGCATCCCATGGAACGCAAGGAAAAAGTCCATTTTACCAAAGGCTATCGTTAAAATACTAGAATTTGCAACCCCTACCACTGAAAAGGAGGCCCAGAAATTTATTGGCTTGTTTGAATTCTGGAGACATCTTCCCAATTTGGGTAACATCTCACAACCTCTGTATGCAGTCACTAGAAAATATAATGACTTTCACTGGAGGTAGAAAGAGAACACAGCCTTTGAGCAAGCTAAGAAAGCAGTGCATCTGGCCCTGGATGGCCCATATGGGATGGGCCAGTAGAATTGCAAACAACTGTCCTGGATTAACATGCTAATTGGAGCCTTTGGCAGAAACAAGATGGGAAGAGGGGAATCTTGGGGTTTCAAACCCGGAAGCTGCCAGAGGCTGGCGAAGCTTATAATCCTTTTGAGAAGCGACTTGTTAGCTTGCTATCGGGCTTTGCTGGAAATGGAGACTCTCTGCTTCAACCATGATGTCTTCATAAGGCCTGAAATTCCTATTATGACTTGGGTCATGAGGTCCACCAAAACCCATCGAATAGGGCATGCTCAAGAAAGTAGCATCACATAATGGAATGGTATGTACAAGATAGGGCAAAGCCAGGACCAAAGGGGGTATCGTTTTTAAAAAATTTGCCAACTCAGAAAGCCACCGAACAAGTCCTGCAGGCAGGGAAAGATACCTGCCTCATCAAAAGCATCAGAAACATGCTTGGTTTACTGATGGATCTGCCAAATACATTGGTGGGACCCGATGTGGGGAGGCCGTGGCTTATAATCCTGTTAAAAACATAAGTATTTCTGATGAAGGAAGGGATGGGAGCAGCCAGCTGGCTGAGCTAGTAGCCATCTTCCCAGCTATTCAGAAGAAGGCCAGAGGGATTTGACACTTGTATACCAACTCTTGGTCAGTAGCAAATGGTCTTACTACCTAGATGCCTCAATGGCAATGAGGCAAATGGTTAATTGGGAATAAAGAGGTTTGGGGAAAGAATACAGGGAAGATATCTGAATCCCTGTGCACCCTACCATTAACACTGTTATGTTGATGCTCATGCATCTCTGCTTTCTCTTGGCAGACTAATTAATCAGCAGGCAGGTCAACAGGCCAAAATTTCCACCATAACTGCAAACTCAAATGTGGATGAATGGATTACAACACGTCCAAGCATTGGAATGAGAGGCATTATAGTGTATGGTGGTGTAATTGATAGTGATTACCAGGGAGAGTTAAAAATCTTTTAACACAATACCACCGAAAATTCTTTTGCCATAAAGCCGCAGATGCAGATTGCTCAGCTACTGGTAGTACCCTGTCACCAATTAACCCCCGAGGAAATTTCTGCCCCAATAGGAACATCATATAGAACTGGAGGATTTGGGTCCACCAAAGTGGGCAGCTTAAATCCTGGGGCCACAGTATGGGGGCAGAAAATGAGGGGAGTAGTAAAATTTTAAAAACAATGTTATGTTCCCCTCTGTTTTTGTTATTAAAAGGAATAGCCTATCGAATGATGGTCAGCACCTGCTTCTTTGTGTCTGAGGCCAAGAATGCATTTAGCAACTGGGTAGCCACCGCTGCAAAAGAAGTCAACTGCAGTTAGTGCTGCCTATTCATCGAATTGCCACAGGCTGCAGGGAACGGGCTCCCTTAAAAAATTGTCTCTGCCAACATTTCCAAGTGGTTACATCACTACCAAGGGGGTCAGGAGAATAGCACCTGTAATCCCACCTGGACTTCTTTTAACCAAATCAAAGAGTCTATTTTTGCCCAAGTCTGACAAAAGGAGAAATCCACTTTTGCAATGCATCAAAGGCCTTTGTATTCTACCCAATATACCTGGAAAGACATATACAGGGAACCTACCATACCGGTAGCTGAACTCCATATGGCACCGCACCCCCCTTTGTCTGGAGGCCTTAAATGGCTCTTTTAATGTTACTCTGGGGTTTCTCCCACCAGACAATTGTCAACACATACTCCAAATCAACAGCACTGTCCCCAATGAAACACAACCTCTTTCCTAAATCTAGATGCTTCCAAACATCACTGGTTACAAATGCTCCAGAATCCCTGATGGGGTGTACCCTATGACAGTGTTCTCCTCTGCCACTGGTACAATTCTGCTTCAGCAAAAAATTTAAATATTAAGCTTACGTGTAGAAAAAGCTCTTAATGGTAGTAGCACTGGACTTATGTTGTTATCAGAGGAATTTGCTCAGTTGTGTACTGTTGTGTTGCAAAATCAAATGGCATTAGGTATGCTTACCGCAGCCCAAGGAGCGTTTCAGCCTTGCTGCATACTGAATTTTGTGTGTGTATCCCTGACAGTTCTCACAATATTACTCTCCTCGCCCAAGACATGCAAGGACAAGCAAAACAGAATCTAACTGTCAGGACCCCATCATGAATTGGCTGTCCAACTGGCATTGGCGTTGGCCTTGGTGGGTGCGGTTTTTATTAACTGTGTTTTAATTCTCCTCTGCTTACCCTGCTTCTGTAACCTCTACCAATTATGTATTCCTCGTATATCTGTAAGGGTATTTTCCTACAATTGAGTATCAATTGGGACCGAATACGCAGAAAAAGTTAAATAATATATTTAAACTCAATTGAACATGGACACAAATAATGGTCACCAAGTCTCGGAATAGGTTTTCTGAGCCCCTTGAGGCATTCATCCAGCACTGTTTCAGAGAAATCTCTATTTCAATCTATTCCTATACTTTAGTTATTGAAAAACAACAGACAACGGCAAAAGCAAATTGACCTTTTTGTGTTCTTTTGTGCATGGATGAGTGGCTGACTCTGGAGCCCAGGCTGTTGCTTCTCGGTCTGGTGATGAATCCTCCATAGTCTATCCTCATATATATATATATATATATATATATATATATATATATATACACATTTTTTTCCTTCTCCCCTTCCCACTGCAATTTGCTTATTGTATCAATTTGCTTATTCTATCATTTGCTTATTATATCTGCATTGCCATTTACGTGGGATCGAGTTTGTTGACCTTTAAAGGTATTGTGTGTGTGTGTTTTCTTCTTCCCTGGAGCATCTCCTGCACATAACACCTCTCTTGCTGTCATAGCCAGAAATTCAGTTTTTAAGTTTTTTTCTGGGGTCTTCTTGCTCAAGAGGAAGTATGTTCAGTTGATACGGGGCTTAGAATTTTATTTTTAGCTTTTATTACATTCTAAAACCCCCAGCAGAAACAAGTCTTAACAAACACAGATTTTAATTTCTGAACATTCTTCTAATAAGTTTTGTACAGGTAGCAGAACAACTAAAAAAACTGTTTTTTGCATTGATGGTCTACCTCATTACAATTTAACCTCTAAAGGTTGTTTTAGCCAGCTCTAGAGTCTGCTACGGTGAATTTACTGCTTCTTCCCATAATAAAGAATGGTATTTTAAAATAACATAACTTCTATGGCATATATTTTTAAAGCATGACCACAATTTGAATAATTAGAACATTTACAAATTCGAAATATTGTTATACTAACACTGCACCAAAATTTATCCTTCCAATGATGACAGGGAATTTTTAATAGTTGTTATTTTTATAGTAAAATTAAACTTTAATAAAATAACTGACTTTCAAACTTCAGCAAGAAGACACATATTCAGCCAGAGATATCAGTTCCCCTTTAGAAAAAAATACTCACTTCTCATTAAAATCTCTCTGTATCTTACTGATTTCAGATAGAATTTAAATTTCACCTTAATAACAGAAACAAAAGAACTAGTTAATCTAACAAAAACTAATAAACGTATGCCCAAATTTACTGGCAGAATCATGGGTACGTCATATAATAGTAACATTCTACCAGTTTTAAGTAAAATAAATAAGGAAATAATCTTAGTACAACCTACCAGGAGGGGCGTGTCCCCACTCCCAGGTGAGTGGGAACCCTGCGCTCTGAGGGGGTTGCGCCTCAGCCTCTGGCACCTCTTGTTGGCAGCGTCGCCGTTGCAGGCACAGGGCAGGCGTTGGGGAACGTGCAGTGGGCCAGGCCCAGGCACGTCCTTTGCCAGGGGCTGGGCAGGTGAGGAGAGGGGCGGAGCGGTGCTGCCCTGGTCGAGGGAGCCTCCAGCTCTGGACAGTTTGCCGCCCCTGCTCCAGGAGGGCGCTGAAGGAGCTGAGTGGGGAAGCGGAGGGACGAGGGGATTCAGGCCAGGCCAGGTGGCCCTTTAGCCCTGGGTGATGCAGGAGGGGCTGTGGAAGACCAGAGAAGACCCGGAGCAGAAACTGGGAACTGATATCTCTGGCTGAATATTTGTCCTCTTGCTGAAGTTTGAAAGTCAGTTATTTCATTAAAGTTTAATTTTATTATAAAAATAGCAACTATTAAAAATTCCCTGTAGTCACTGGAATAATTTTTGGTGCCGTTTCAGCATAATAATCTTTGGAGTTTTTAGATATTCTAATTATTCAAATTGCGGCCATGTTTCAAAATATATGCCATATATTTTTATGGCATCTGCCTCTGTGTCCCTGTTGGCTCAGGAAACTTGCTTCTTCCTCCTTCCGCAGACTCGGATCAGGCCGCCCTTCCTCCTGGCGTCTGAGGCGGGCATGGGGATAGCCTGCCAGCGAATAGCACTACAATGCCCGGCCTGTGCCCTGTGCTCAGCGTGGGGTCCTGGCTGGAGCCCCTCAGAGCCCCTCACAAAGTAGCGCGACAGGTGTGGAAGGACCCAGCACGCGGCAGCGGTGAGCGGATGGATGCTCCAGGGATGTGGAGGAGCTGGCAGTCAAGAACCCACTGCCAAATTCAATGGCATAACGTTGCATATTTTTCCCTTATATTTTTGTGTAGGAGTTTTACAGCTTTCAGCCTTACATTTGTATTTTCTTAACATAGGATTCCAGAACAATGCTACGAGGGTCTGAATGCCTGTCCCACACGTAGGATTCCAGAACACATCAGCTGTGGTCTGAATGATTGCCCCTCACATATGATTCCACAACAGTCCTGCTGCGGTCTGAATGATTGTACCTCACACAGGGTTCTAGAGCACTCCTCCCCTAGTCTGAATGTTTTTCCATCAGATAAGATTCCAGAACACTGCTGCTGGGTTCTGAGTGTTTGTTCCTCACATACAATTCCAGAACACTGCTAGGGGGGTCTGAATGTTTGTACCTCACATAAGATTCCAGAACACTGTTACGAGGCTCTGAATCTTTGTCCCTCACATAGGACTCCAGAACACTCCTGCTGTGTTCTGAATGTGATTTCCTAACATAGCATTACAGAACAATGCTACGAGGGTCTGAATGCTTGTCCCACAAGTAGGATTCCAGAACACTCCAGCTGTGGTCTGAATGATTGTCCCTCACATAGGATTCCAGAACACTGCTGCTGGGTTCTGAGAGTTTCTCCCTCACATAGGATTCCACAACAGTGCTACGAGGGTCTCAATGTTTGTCCCGCACATAGGACTCCAGAACACTCCTGCTGTGTTCTGAATGTATTTTCCTAACCTAGGATTCCAGAACAGTGCTATGAGAGTCTGAATGCTTGTCCCACACGTAGGATTCCAGGAGATGCCAGCTGTGGTCTGAATGATGGTCCCTCATATAAGATTCCAGAACAATGCTGCTGGGTTCTGAGTGTTTGTCCCTCACATAGGACTCCAGAACACTGCTACGAGGGTCTGAATGATTGTACCTCACATAGGATTACAGAACACTCCTGCTCTGGTCTGAATGTTTGTCCCTCAGATGGGATTCCAGAACACTGAGTTTGGGATCTGAGTGTTTGTCCCTCACGTATGACTCCAGAACACTCCTACGGGGGTCTGAATGTTTGTCCCTCACATAGGATTCCAGAACATTGCTAAGAGGGTCCGCATTATTGTCCCTCACATAAGATTCCAGAACAATGCTAACAGGGTCTGAATGTTTGTCCCTCACATAAGATTCCAGAACCCTGCTGCAGTGGTCTGAATGGCTGATCCTCACATAGGATTCCAAAACACTCCTGCTGTGGTCTGAGTGTTTGTTCCTCAGGTGAGATTCCAGAACAATCTTGCTGTGCTCCGAATGTGTCTCCCTCACATAGGATTCCAAAACATTCCTGCTGTGATCTGAGTGATTGTTCCTCAAATAGGTTTCCAGAACACTGCTACTCGGGTCTGACAGTTTGTCCCTCACATAGGATTCCAGAACACTGCTACGAGGGTCTGAATTATTCTCCCTCACATAGGATTCCAGAACACTCCTGCTGTGATCTGAAAGTGTGTCCCTCCCCTAGGATACCAGAACACTGCTGGAGATCTGAGCGTTTTTCCCTCATGTAAGATTCCAGAACACTGCTACATGGGTCTAAATGATTGTGCTTCAAATACGATTCCAGAACACTGCTTCTGGGGTCTGAAAGTTTGTCCCTCACATCGGATTCCAGAACACTCCTGCAGTGGTCTGAAAGTTTATCCCTCACATAGGATTCCAGAACACTGATGCTGTGTTCTGAATGTGTGTCCCTCACATAGGATTCCAGAACACTCCTTCTGTGATCTGAATGTTTTTCCCTGACAAAGGATTCCAGAACACTGCTGCTGGGTTCTGATTGTTTGTTCTTCACTTAGGATTCCAGAACACTGATATGAGGGTCTGATGTTTGTCCCTCATATAGGATTCCAGAACACTGCTGCTGGGTTCTGACTGTTTCTCCTTCACATAGGATTTCAGAACACTGCCTTGACGGTCTGAATGATTATACCTCACATAGGATTCCAGAACACTCCTGCCCCGGTCTGAATGTTTGTCCCTCATATGGGATTCCACAACACTGCTGCTGGGTTTTGAGTGTTTTTCCCTCACATAGGATTCCAGGACAATTCTAAGAGGGTCTTAATGTTTGTCCCTCACATAAGATTCCAGAACACTGCTATGAGAGTCTGAAAGTTTGTCCCTCACATAGGATTTCTGAACACTGCTACGAATGGTCTGAATGTTTGTCCCGCACAAGGGAGTCCAGAACACTCCAGCGGTGTTCTGAATGTATTTTCCTCACATAGGATTCCAGAACAATGCTATGAGGGTTTGCATGCTTGCCCCACACGTAGGATTCCAGAACATCCCTGCTGTGGTCTGAATGATTGTCGTCACATAGGATTCCAGAACACTCCTGCTGTGGTGTGGGGGTTTGCACCACACATGGAATTCCAGAACAATTCTGCTGTGGTTTCAATGTTTTTCCCTCACATAGGACTCCAGAACACTCCTGCTGTGGTCTGAGTTTTCTCCCTCAAATAGGATTCCAGAGCACTGCTAAGACGGTCTGAATGTTTGTCCCTCACGTAACATTCCAGAGCACTGCTACGAGGTTCTGAATGTTTATCCCTCACATAGGATTCCAGAACACTATTGCTGTGGTCTGAGTGGTTGACCCTCACATATGATTCCAGAACACTACTGCTGTGGTCTGGGTGTTTGTGCTTCGCATGGGATTCCAGAACAATCCTGCTGTGGCCTGAATGTTTCTCACTCACATAGGATTCCAAAACATTCCTGATGTGGTCTGAGTGTTTGTCCCTCAAATAGGACTCCATAACACTACCATTGGGGTATGAATGTTTGTCCCTCACATAGGATTCCAGAACACTGTTACGAGGGTCTGAATTATTCTCCCTCACATAGCTTTCCAGAATACGCCTGCTGTGGTCTGAATGTTTGTCCCTCAATTAGGATTCCAGAACACTGCCGTTGGCTTCTGAGTGTCCGTGCCTCACGTATGATTCCAAAACACTGCTACGTGGGTCTAAATGTTTGTCCCACACATAGGATTCCAGAACACTGCTACAGGGGTCTGAATGTTTGTCCCGCACATAGGACTCTAGAACACCGCTACGAGGGTCTGAATATTTATCCCTCACATAGGACTTCAAAACACTCCTGCCGTGTTCTCAATGTATTTTCCTCACATAGGACTCCAGAACAATGCGACGAGGGTCTTGATGCTTGTCCTACCCGTAGGATTCCAGAACACCCCAGCTGTGGTCTGCATGTTTGTCCCTCAGAAGGATTCCAGAACACTGCTGCTTGATTTTGAGTGTTTGTCCCTCAGAGATGATTCCAGAACACTGCTATGAGGGTCTGAATGTTTGTTCCTCACATGAGATTCGAGAACACTCCTGCTGTGGTCTGAATGTTTGTCCCAAACCTAGGATTCCAGAACACTGTTGCTGGGTTCTGAGTGTTTGTCTCTCACATAGGATTCCAGAACAAATTTACGAGGGTCTGAATTATTTTCCCTCACATAGGATTCCAGAACACTCCTGCTCTTGTCTGAATATTTGTCCTTCACAAAGGATTCCAGAACACTACTGCTGTGATCTGAATGGTTGACCCTCACACAGGATTCCAGAACATTTCTGCTGTGGTCTGGGTGTTTGTGCCTCACATGGGATTCCAGAACAATCCTCCTGTGGTCTTAATGTTTCTACTTCACATAAGATTCCAAAACATTTCTGCTGTGGTCTGAGTGTTTGTCCCTCAAAAAGGATTCCAGAATCCTGTTAGGAGGGTCTGAATTATTCTCTCTGATAGGATTCCAGAACACGGCTACGAGAGTCTGAATGTTTGTCCCTCACAAAGTACTCCAGAAGACTCCTGATGTGTTCTGAATGTATTTTCCTGACATAGGATTCCAGAACAATGCTACAAGTTTCTGAATGCTTGTCCCACACATAGGATTCCAGAACACCCCAGCTGTGGTCTGAATGATTGTCCCTCTCATAGGATTCCAGAACACTGCTGCTGTGTTTTGAGATTTTCTCCCTCACATAGGATTCCAAAAGACTGCTACGAGGTTCTGAATTATTCTCCCTCACATAGGATTCCAGAACACCCCTGCTGTCGTCTGAATGTTTCTCCCTCACATAGGGTTCCATAACACTACTGCTGGGTTCTGAGAGTTTTTCCCTCACATAGGATTCCAGAACACTGCTACGAGGGTCAGAATGTTTGTCCATCCTATTTAATTCCAGAACAATCCCACTCTTGTCTGAATGTTTGTCCCTCACATAAGATTCCAGAACTCTGCAGCTGGGTTCTGATTCTTTGTCTCTCATGTAGGATTCCAGAACACTTCTACGAGGGTCTGAATGTCTGTCCCTCACATAGGATTCCAGAACACTGCTGCTGGGATATGAGTGTTTGTCCCTCACATAGGATTACAGAACACGGCTACGAGGGTCTGTATTATTCTCCTTGACATAGGATTCCAGAACACTCCTGCTGTGGTCTGGATGTTTCTCCCTCACTTAGGATTCCAATACAATACTGCTGTGGTCTGAATGGTTGTCTCTCACATAGGATTCCAGAACAATCATGCTGTCATCTGAGTGTTTGTCCCTCAAATAGGATTCCAGAACACTGCTACGAAGGTCTGTATTATTCTCCCTCACATAGGATTCCAAAACAATGCTACGAGGGTCTGAATGTTTTTCCCACACTTAGGATTCCGGAACACCCCAGCTGTGGTCTGAATGACTGTCCCTAACATAGGATTCCTGAAAACTGCTGCTGGGTTCTGAGTGTTTTTCCCTCACATAGGATTCCAAAACACTGCTACGAGGGTCTGAATGTTTGTCCCTTACAAAGGATTCCAGAACACTACTGCTGTGGTCTGAATATTTGATCCTCACATAGGATTCCAAAACACAGCTGCTGGGTTCTTAGTGTTTCTCCCTCGCATAGAATTCCAGAACACTGCTAAGAAAGTCTGAATGTTTGTCCCTCACATAAGATTCCAGAACACTGCTAAGAGGGTCTGAATGTTTGTCCCTCAGATAAGATTCCTGAGCACTGCTACGAGGGTCTGAAAGTTTCTGCTTCACATAGCATTTCCAGAACACCAATGCTGTGGTCTGAATGGTTGAACCTCACATAGGATTCCAGAACACTCCTGCTGTGGTATGGATGTTTGTGCCTCACATGGGATTCCAGAACAATCATGCTGTCATCTGAGTGTTTGTCCCTCAAATAGGATTCCAGAACCCTGCTATGAAGGTCTGTATTATTCTCCCTCACATAGGATTCCAGAACACGGCTACGAGGGTCTGAAGATTTGTCCCACACATAGGACTCCAGAACACTCCTGCTGTGTTCTGAATGCATTTTACTAACATAGGATTCCAGAACAATGCTACGAGGGTCTGAATGCTTGTCCCACACGTAGGATTCCGGAACACCCCAGGTGTGGTCTGAATGACTGACCCTAACATAGGATTCCTGAACACTGCTGCTGGGTTCTGAGTGTTTTTCCCTCACATAGGATTCCAAAACACTGCTACGAGGGTCTGAATGTTTGTTCCTCACAAGGGATTCCAGAACACTACTGCTGTGGTCTGAATATTTGACACTCACATAGGAATCCAAAACACTGCTGCTGGGTTCTGAGTGTTTCTCCCTCGCATAGGATTCCAGAACACTGCTACAAAAGTCTGAATGTTTGTCCCTCACATAAGATTCCAGAACACTACTGCTGTGGTCTGAATGGTTGACCCACCCAAAGGATTCCAGAACACTCCTGCTGTGGTCTGTGGGTTTTTGCCTCACATGGGATTCCAGAAGAATCCTGCTGTGATCTGAGTGTTTCTCCTTCAAATAGGATTCCTGAACACTGCTACGAGGGTCTGAATTATTCTCCCTCACATAGGATTCCAGAACACTCCTGCTATGGTCTGAATGTTTGTACCTCACTTAAGATTCCAGAACACTGATGTTGGGTTCTGACTGTTTGTCCCTCACATACGATTCCAGAACCCTGCTACGTGGGTCTAAATGTATGTCCCTCACATAGGATTCCTGAAGACTCCTACAAGGGTCTGAATGTTTCTCCCGCACATAGGACTCCAGAACACTGCTGTGAGGGTCTGAATGCTTGTCCCACACGTAGGATTAAAGAACAACTCAGCTGTGGTCTGAATGTCCCTAACATGGGATTCCAGAATACTACTCCTGGGTTCTGAGTGTTTGTCCCTCACATAGGATTCCAGAACACTGTTATGAGGGTCTGAAAATTGTCCCTCACATAGGATTCCAGAACACTGCTACGAGCATCTGAATTATTGTCCCTCACATAGGATTCCAGAACACTCCTGCTGTGGTCTGAATATTTGTCCCTCACATAGGATTCCAGAACACTCCTGCTGTGGTCTGAATGGTTGACCCTCTTATAGGATTCTGAAAACTCCTGCTGTGGTCTGGGTGTTTGTGACGCACATGGGATTCTAGAATACTCCTGCTGTTGTCTAAATGTTTGTCACTCACATAGGATTCCAGAACACTACTGCTGTGGTCTGAATGATTGACCCTCACATAGGATTCCAGAACACTGCTACGAGGGTCTGTATGTTTGTCCCGCACGTAGGTCTCCAGGACACTACTGCTGTATTCTGAATGTTCTTCCTCAAATAGGATTTCAGAACAATGCTATGAGGGTCTGAATGTTTGTCCCACACGTAGGGATCCAGAAAAATCCCAGCTGTGGTCTGGATGACTGTTCCTCACATAGGATTCCAGAACACTGCTGCTGGATTCTGAATGTTTCTCCCTCACATAGGATTCCAGAGCACTGCTGTTGGATTCTGAGAGTTTTTCCCTTACGTAAGATTCCAGAAAACAGTTATATGGGTCTATATGTTTATCCCTCACAGAGGATTCCAGAGCACTGCTACGAAGGTCTGAATGTTTGTCCCTCACATAGGATTCCAGAACACTGCTACAGGGGTCTGAATTATTCTCTTCACATAGGATTCCAGAACACTCCTGCTGTTGTCTGAATGTTTGTCCCTCACTTAGGATTCCAGAACACTGCTGTTGGGATTTGAGAGTTTGTCCCTCACGTACGATTCCAGAACCCTGCTACGTGGGTCTAAATGTTTGTCCCTCACATAGGATTCCAGAACACTGCTACGAGGGTCCTAATGTTTGTCCTGCACATAGGATTCCAGAACACTCCTGCTGTGTTCTGATTGTGTTTTCCTCACATAGGATTCCAGAACAATGCTACGAGTGTCTGAATCTTTGTCCCAAACTTGGATTCCAGAACCCACCAGCTGTGGTCTTTCTGATGGTCTCTCACATAGGATTCCAGAACACTGATGCTGGGTTCTGAGTGTTTCTCCCTCACGTAGAAATCCAGAACCATCCTGCTGTTGTCTGAATGTGTGTCCCTCACTTAGGTTTCCAGAATACTGCTCTTGGGTTCTGAGTGTTTGTCCCTCACATAGGATTCCAGAACACTGCTACGTGGGCCTAAATGTTTGCCCCTCACATAGGATTCCAGAACACTCCTCCTGTGGTCTGAATGTTTGTCCCTTACTTAGGATTCCAGAACACTGCTGTTGGGTTCTGAGTGTTTGTCCCTCACGTACTATTCCAGAACACTGGTACGTGGGTCTAAATGTTTGTCCCTCACTTAGGATTCCAGAACACTCCTCCTGTGGTCTGAATGTTTGTCCCTTACATAGGATTCCAGAACACTGCTGTTGGGTTCTGAGTGTTTGTCCCTCACGTACTATTCCAGAACACTGGTACGTGGGTCTAAATGTCCCTCTCATAGGATTCCAGAACACTACTACGAGTGTCTGAATGTTTGTCCCTCACATAGGATTCCAGAACACTCCTGCTGTGGTCTCAATGTTTGTCCCTCACTTAGGATTCCAGAACACTCCTGCTGTGGTCTGAATGTTTGTCCCTCACTGAGGATTCCAGAACACTGCTGTTGGGTTCTGAGTATTTGTCCCTCACGTAGGGATCCAGAACACTGCTGCGTGGGTCTAAGTGTTTCTCCCAGATATGGGATTCCAGAACACTGCTACGAGAGTCTAAATATTTGTCCCTCACATAGGATTCCAGAACACTGCTACGAGGGACTGAATGATTGTACCTCACATAGGATACCAGAACACTCCTGCTCTCGTCTGAATGTTTGTCCTTCTAATAGGATTCCAGAACACTGCTGCTACTTTCTGAGTGTTTATCCCTCACATAGGATGCCAGAACACTGCTGCTGGGGTCTGAGATTTTGTCTCTCACATAACATTCCAGAACTCTGCTGCTGGGTTCTGAGTGTTTGTCCCTATCATACGATTCCAGAACACTGTTGCGAGGTTCTGAATGTTTGTCCCTCACATAGGATTCCAGGACACTACTGCTGTGGTCTGAATGGTTGACCCTCACATAGGATTCCAGAACACTCCTCCTGTGGTCTGGGTGTTTGTGCCTCACATGGGATTCCAGAATAATCCTGCTGTGGTCTGAATATTTCTCCCTCACATAGGATTCCAAAACATTCCTGCTGTGGTCTAAGTGTTTGTTCCTCACTTAGGTTTTGAGAACTCTCCTGCTGTGGTCTGAATGTTTGTCCCTTACATAGGAATCCAGATCACTGCTTCTGGGTTCTGAGTGTTTGTCCTTCACATAGGATTCCAGAACACTGCTACGAGAGTCTCAATGTTTGTCCCTCACATAAGATTCCAGAACACTGCTACGAGGATCTGAATGTTTGTCTCACACGTAGGATTCCAGAACACCCCAGTTGTGGTCTGAATGATTGCCCCACACAAAGCATTCTACAACAGTGTCGCTGGGTTCTGAGTGTTGTCCCTCAAATAGAATTCAGAACACTGCTACGAGGGTCTGAATGTTTGCCCCTCTAATAGGATTCCAGAACACTGCTACGAGGGTCTGAATTATTGTCCCTTATGTAGGATTCCATAACACTGCTTTTGGGTTCTGAGTGTTTTTCCCTCATGTTTGATTCCAGAACAGTGTTACATGGGTCTAAATGTTAGTCCCTCACATAGGACTCCAGAACACTGCTACGAGGGTCTGAATGTTGGTCCCTCACATAGGATTCCAGAACACTGCTACAAGCGTCTAAATTATTCTCCCTCACATAGGATACCAGAACACACATGCTGGAGTCTGAATGTTTGTTCCTCACTTACGATTCCGGAACACTCCTGCTGTGGTCTGAATGTTTGTCCCTCACTCAGGATTACAGAACACTGCTGTTGGATTCAGAGTGCTTGTCCCTCAAGTACAATTGCAGAGCACTGCTACTTGGGTTTAAGTGCTTGTCCCTCACATAGGATTCCAGAACACTGCTATGAGGGTCTGAATGTTTGCCACACACATAGGATTCCAGAACACTGCTACAATGGTCTGAATGTTTGTCCCGCACATAGGACTCCAGAACACACCTGCTGTGTTCTGAATGTGTTTCCCTAACCTAGAATTCCGGAACAATGCTACGAGGTTCTGAATGCTAGTCCCACACGTAGAATTCCAGAGCACCCTAGCTGTGCTCTGAATGATTTTCTCTCACATAGGATTCCAGAACCCTGCTGCTGGGTTCTGATGGCTTCTCCCTCACATAGGATTCCAGAAAACTGCTGCGAATGTCTGAATGATTGTAAATCACAAAGGATTCCGTAACACTAATGCTGTCTTCTGAATATTGGTACCTCAGATTGGATTCCAGAACACAGCAGCTGGGTTCTGAGTGTTTGTCCCTCAGAAAGGATTCTAGAACACTCCTACGAGGGTCTGAAAGTTTGTCCCTCACATAGGATTCCAGAGCACTACTGCTATCAACTGAAAATTTGACCCTCACATAGGATTCCAGAACACTCCTGCTGTTGTCTGTGCCTCACTTGGTATTCCAGAACAATCCTGCTGCAGTCTGAACGTTTCTCCATCACATAGGATTCCAAAACATTGCTTCTGTTGTCTGAGTGTTTGTCCCAAAATAGAATTCCAGGACACTGCTGCTGGGTTGTGACTGTTTGTCCCTCACAAAGCATTCCATAACACTGCTGCCGTCGTCTGAATGTTTGTCCCTCACATACGATTCCAAAACATTCCTGCTGTGGTCTCAATATCTGTTCCTCCCTTAGGATTCCAGAACAATGCTGTGAGGTTCTCAGTGTTTGTCTCACACTTACGATTCCAGAACGCTGCTGTGTGGGTCTAAATGTTTGTCTCTCACATAGGATTCCAGAGCACTGCTCCTGGGTATTGAATGTTTGTCCATCACATAGGATTCCAGAACACTCCTGTTGTGGTCTGAATGTTTGTCCCTCACATAGGATTCCAGAACACTGCAGCTGGGTTGTGAGTGTTTGTTCCTGACGTACGATTCCAGAACACTGCTACGTCGGTCTAAATGTCTGTCCCTCACATAGGATTCCAGAACACTGCTCCTTGGGACTGAATGTTTCTCCCTCACATAGGTTTCTAGAACACTCCTGCTGTGGTCTGAATGTTTGTCCCTCACATAAGATTCGAGAGCACTGCTGCTTTGTTCTAAAACTTTGCCCCCCACATAAGATTCTAGAACACTGCTGCTTTGTTCTAAAACTTTGCCCCTCACATAGGATTCCAGAACACTTCTAAGAGGATCTGAATGTTTGTCCCTCACATAAGATTCCAGAACACTGCTATTGTGGTCTGAATGTTTGTTCCTCACATAGGATTCCGGAACACTGCTTCTGGGTTCTTAGTGTTTTTCCTTCATATAGGATTCCATAACACAGCAACGAGGGTCTGAATATTTGTCCTGCACATAGGACTCCAGAACACTCCTTCTGTGTTCTGAATGTATTTTCCTAACAGAGGATTCCAGAACAATGGTACGAGGTTCTGAATGCTTATTCTACACGTAGGATTCCAGAACACCCCAGCTGTGGTCTGAATGATTGTCCCTCACATTGGATTCCAGAACACTGCTGGGTTCGCAGTGTTTGTCTCTCACATAGGATTCGAGAACAGTGCTACGAGGGTCTGAATGTTTTTCCCTCTCATAGGATTCAAGAACACTGCAGCAACCGTCTGAATTATTCTCCCACACATGGGATTCCAGGGCACTCTTGCTGTGGTCTGAATGTGTGTCCCTGAATTAGGATTCCAGAACACTCCTGCTTTAATCTGAATGTTTGTCCCTCACATAGGATTCCAAAACACTCCTGATTTGATCTGAATGTTTGTCCCTCACATAAGATTCAAGAACACTGCTGCTGGGGTCTGGAAGTTTGTCCCTCACATTTAATTTCAGAACACTTCTACGGGGTTCTCAATCTTTGTCCCTCACATAGGATTCCAGAAATCTGCTGCTGGCTTCTGAGTGTTTTTCTCTCACATAGGATTCCAGAACACTGCTATGAGGGTCTGAATGTTTGTCCCTCACATGGGACTCCTGGACACTCCTGCTGTGGTCTGAATGTTTGTCCCACACACAGGACTCCAGAACAATGCTGCTGGGTGTGAATGTTTGTCACTCACACAGGATTCCAGAACACTCCTGCTGTGTTCTGAATGTTTGTTCATCACATAGACTTCCAGAACACTCCTGCTGTGGTCTGGGTGTTTATCTCTCACATAGGATTCCAGAACAGTGCTGCTGTGGTCTGAATGTTTGTCCCTCGCATAGGATTCCAGAACACTGCTACGAAGATTTGAATGTTTGTCTGTCACATAGGATTTTAGAACACTGCAGCAGGGTTCTGAATATTTGTCCTTCACATAGGATTCCAGGTCACTACTGCTGTGGTCTGAATGTTTGTCCTTTACATAGGATTTCACAACACTGCTATGAGGGTCTGAATGTTTGTCCCTTAAATAGGATACCAGAAAACTCCTGCTGTGCTGTGAATGTTTATTCCTCACATAGAATTCCAGAACACTGCTGCTTTGGTCTGAAAGGTTGTCCCTCACAGAGGATTCCAAAACTCTGGTACGAGGTTCTGAATGTGAGTCCCTAACATAGGATTCCAGAACACTGCTGCTGGGTTCTGAGTGTTTGTACCTGCAGTAAGATTCCAGAACACTTCTGCTGGGGTCTGAATGTTTCTCCCTCAAATAGGATTCCAGAACACTGATACGAGGGTCTCAATGTTTGTCCCTCACATAGGATTCCAGAACACTGCTATGAGGTTCAGAATGTGAGTCCCTCTCTTAGGATTCCAGAACACTGCTGCTGTGATCTGAATGTTTGTCCCTCTCACAAGATTCCAGAACACTCCTGCTGTGGTCTGAATGTTTGACCCTCACTTCAGATTCCAGAACACTGCTTTTGGGTTCTGAGTGTTTGTCCGTCACATAGGATTCCAGAAAACACCTGCTGGACTCTGAATGTTTGTTCCTTACTTAAGATTCCAGAACACTCCTGCTGTGGTCTGAATGTTTGTCCCTCACTTAGGATTACAGAACGCTGCTGTTGGGTTCTTTGTGTTTCTCCCTCACGTATGATTCCAGAACACTGCTACGTGGGTCTAAAAGTTTTTCCCTCACATAGAATTCCAGAATATTGCTACGAGGGTCTGAATGTTTGTCCCGCACATAGTACTCCAGAACACTCCTGCTGTGTTGTGAACGTATTTTTCTCACATTGGATTCCAGAACAATGCTACAAGGGTCTGAATGCTTGTCCCACACGTAGGATTCCAGAACACCCCAGCTGTGGTCTGAATGATTGTCTCCCACATAGGATTCCAGAACACTGCTGCTGGGTTCTGAATGTTAGTCCCTCACATAGGATTTCAGAACACTGCTACGAGGGTCTGAATGTTGGTCCCTCACATAGGATTCAAGAACACTATTACAAGCGTCTAAATTTTTCTTCCACACATAGGATTCCAGAACACACCTGCTGGATTCTGGATGTTTGTTTCTTCCCTAGGATTCCAGAACACTCCTGCTGTAGTTTGAATGTTTGTCTCTCACATAGGATTACAGAACACTGGTGATGGGTTCTGAGTGTTTGTCCCTCACGTACGATTCCAGAGTACTGTTACGTGGGTCTAAATGCTTCTCCCTCACATAGGACCCCAGAACACTCCTGCTGTGCTCTGAAAGTATTTTCCTAACATAGGATTCCAGTACAATGCTACGAGGGTCTCAAGGCTTGTCCCACAAGTAGGATTACAGAGCATCCAGCTGTGTTCTGAATGATTGTCCCTCACATCGGATTCCAGAACTCAGCTGCTGGGTTCTGAGTGTTTCTCCCTCATATAGGATTCCAGAACACTGCAGTGAGGGTCTGAATTATTGTCCCTCACATGGGATTCCAGAACAATCGTGGTGTGGTGTCAATATCTGTAACTCACTTAGGATTCCAGAACAGTGTTTTTGAGTTCTGAGTGTTTGTCCCTAAAGTACGATTCCTGATAACTGCAACGAGGGTCTGAATGTTTGTCCCGCACATAGGCCTCCAAAACACTCCTGCTGTGTTCTGAATGTGTTTTCCTCACATAGGATTCCAGAACAATGCAACGAGGTCTGAATGATTTTCCCACACATAGGATTCCGGAAGACCCCAGATATGGTCTGAAAGATTGTCAGTCACATAGGGTTCCCGAACACTGCTGTTGGGTTCTGAGAGTTTGTCCCTCAAATAGGATTCGGGAACACTGCTAAGAGTGTCTGAATCATTCTCCCTCACAGGATTTGAGAAAACTCCTGCTGTGATCTGAATATTTGTCCCTCACTTCGGATTCCCGAACACTGCTGTTCGGTTCTGAGGGTTTAACCTCACTTACGATTCCAGAACGCTGCTACATGTGTCTAAATGTTTGTTCCTCACATAGGATTCCAGAATATTGCAAGGAGGGTCCGAATGTTTGTCCCGCCAATAAGACTCCACAACACTCCTGCTTTGTTCTGAATGTGTTTTCCTCACATATGATTTGAGGACACTGCTACGAGGGTCTGAATGATTGTCTCTCTCACAGGATTCCAGAAGACTGCTGCTGGGTTCTGAGTGTTTGTCCCTCATATACGATTCCAGAACACTGCTACGAGGGTCTGAATGTTTGACCCTGACATAGGATTCCAGAGCACTGTTATGAGCGTCTAAGTTTTTCTCTCACACATAGGATTCCAGAACACTCCTGCTGGAGTCTGAACGTTTGTTCTTCACTTAGGATTCAAGAACACTCCTGCTCTGGCCTGAATGTTTGTCCCTCACTTAGGATTACAGAAGATTGCTGCTGGGTTCTGTTTGTCCCTCACATACAATTCCAGAACACTACTACAACGGTCTGAATGTTTGTCCCTCACATAGGATTCCAGAACACTGTTACGAGGGTCTGAATTATTCTCCCTCACATAGGATTCCAGAACACTCCTGCAGTGGCCTGAATGATTGTACATCACATAGGATTTCAGAACACTACTGCTTTGGTCAGAATGTTTGACCTCACGTAGGAATCCAGAACACTCCTGCTTTGGTCTCGGTGTTTGTGCCTCACATGGAATTCCAGAACAATCCTGCTGTCGTCTGAGTGTTTCTCCCTCACTTAGGATTGCAAAACATTCCTGCTGTGGTCTGAGTGCTTGTTCCTCACGTAGGATTCCAGAACACGGCTACGGGGGTGTGAATGTTTGTCCCTCACATAAGATTCCAGCACACTCCTGCTATGGTCAGAATGTTTGTCCCTCACATAAGATTCCAGAACACTGGTGCTGGGTTCTGAGTCTTTGTCCCTCACATAGGATTCCAGAACACTGTTACGAAGGTCTGAAGGTTTGTCCCTCACATAGGATTCGAGAACACTGCTGATGGGTTCTGAGTGTTTGTCCCTCACATAGGATTCGGGAACACTGCTACGAGGGTCAGAATGTTTGTCCCTCACATATGATTCCAGAACACTGCTACGAGATTCT
Organism: Pan paniscus; assembly: GCF_029289425.2. Lineage (NCBI taxonomy): Eukaryota > Metazoa > Chordata > Mammalia > Primates > Hominidae > Pan > Pan paniscus. Next base: position 2,705,160 of record NC_073271.2, read on the forward strand.
GAATGTTTGTCCCTCCATAGAATTCCAGATTACTACTGCTGTGGTGTGAATGGTTGACCCTCACATAGGATTCCAGAACACTCCTTCTGTTGTCTGCGTGTTTGTGCCTCACATGGGATTCCAGAACAATCCTGCTGTTGTCTGAATGATTCTCCCTCATGTAGGATTCCAAAACAGTCCTGCTGTCTTCTGAGTGTTTGTCCCTCAAATGGGGTTCGAGAACACTGCTATGAAGGTCTGAATTATTCTCCCTCACATAGGATTCCAGAACACGGCTATGAGGGTCTGAATGTTTGTCCCTCACATATGATTCCTGAATACTCCTGCTGTGGTCTGAAAGTTTCCCTCAAATAGGATTCCAGAACAGTGCTGCTGGGTTCTGAGTGTTTTTCCCTCACATATGATTCCAGAACACTGCTACGAGTGTCCTAATGTTTGTTCCTCACATAGGATTACAGAACACTGCTGCTGGGTTCTGTGTATTTCTCACTCACATAGGATTCCAGAACACTGCTACGAGGGTCTGAATATTTGTTCCTCACATAATATTCCAGAACACTGCCAAGAGAGTCTGAATGTTTATCCCTCAGATAAGATTACAGAACAATGCTACGAGGCTCAGAATGTTTGCTCTTCACATCGGATTCCAGAACACTACTGCAGTGGTCTGAATGGTTGATGCTCACATAGGATTCCAGAACACTCCAGCTGTGGTCTGGGTGTTTGTACCTCACATGGGATTCCATAACAATCCTGCTGTGGTCTGAATGATTCTCTGTCACATAGGATTACAAAGCATTCTTGCTGTGGTCTGAGTGTTTGTCCCTCACATAGGACTCCAGAACATTCCTGCTGTCATGGGAATGTTTCTCCCTCACTTATGTTTCCAGAACACTCCTGCTGTGGTCTGAATGTTTATCCCTCACTTAGGATTCCAGAACACTGCTGTTGGGTTCTGAGTGTTTTGTGCCTCACATACGATTCTAGAACACTTCTACGTTGGTCTAAATGCTCGTCCCTCACATAGGGCTCCAGAAAACTACTATGAGGGTCTGAATGTTTGTCCCTCACCTAAGACTCCATAACACTGCTAAGAGAGTCTGAATGTTTGTCCCGCAGGTAGAATTCCAGAACACTCCTGCTGTGTTCTGAATGTATTTTCCTCACTTAGGATTCCAGAACAATGCTAAGAAGGTCTGAATGGTTGTCCCACACTTAGGATTCCAGAACACCCCAGCTGTGGTCTGAATAATTGTCCCTCACATAGGATTCCAGAACACTGCTGCTGGGTTCTGAGTATTTGTCCCTCACATAGGATTCCAGAACACTGTTACGATGGTCTGAATGTTTGTCCCTCAAATAGGATTCCAGAACACTGCTATGAGGGTATAAATTATTCTCCCTCACGTAGGATTCCAGAACACTCCTGCTGTTGTCTGAATATTTGTTCCCCACTAAGTATTCAAGAGCACTCCTGCTGCGATCTGAGTGTTTGCCCCTCACTTAGGATTCCAGAACACTACTGTTGGGTTCTGAGTGTTTGTCCCTCAGGTACAATTCCACAACACTGCCACGTGGGTCTATATGTTTGTCTGTTACGTAGGATTCCAGAACAGTGCTACGACGGTCTGAATGTTTTTCTCGCACATAGGACTCCAGAACACTCTTGCTGTGTTCTGAATGTATTTTCCTATGATAGGATTCCAGAAGAATGTTATGAGTGTCTGAATGCTTGTCGCACATGTAGGATTCCAGAAAACCCCAGCTGTGGTCTGAATGATTGTCCCTCACATAGGATTCCGGAACACTGCTGCTGGGTTTTCAGAGTTTGTCCCTACCATAGCATTCCAGAACACTGCGACGAGGGTCTAAATATTTGTCATTCACATAGGATTCCAGAACACTGCTGCTGGGTTCTGAGTGTTTGTCCCTCACAAAGGATTCCTGAACAATGCTGCTGTGGCCTGAATGTTTGTCTCTCATATAGGATTCCAGAACACTACTGCTGTGGTCTCATCGGTTGACCCTCAGATATGATTCCAGAATACTCCTGCTGTGATCAGGGTGTTTGTGTCTCACATGGGATTCCAGAACAATCCTTCTGTGGTCTGATTGTTTCCCCCTCACATAGGATTCCAAAACATTCCTGCTGCAGTCTGAGTGTTTGTCCCTCAAACAGGATTGTAGAACACTGCTACTGGGGTCTGAATGTTTGTCCCTCACATAGGATTCCAAAACCCTGACAGGAGGGTCTGAATTATTCTCCCTCCTATAGGATTCCAGAGCACTCCTGTTGTGGTCTGAATGTTTGTCCCTCACTTAGGATTCCAGAACACTGCTGTTAGTTTCTGAGTGTTTGTCCCTCATGTGCGATTCCAGAACAATGTTACGTGGGTCTAAATATTTGTCCCTCACATAGGATTCCAGAACACTGCTAGGAGGGTCTGAATGTTTCTCTCGCACATAGGACTCCAGAACACTCCTCCTGTTTCCTGAATGTGTTTTCCTCACATGGGATTCCAGAACAATGCTACCAGGGTCTGAATGTTTTTCCCACACTTAGGACTCCAGAACACCCCAGCTGTGTTCTGAATGATTGTCCCTCCCATAGGATTCCAGAACACTGCTGCTGGGTTCTGAGTGTTTCTCCCTCACATACGGTTCCAGAACACTGCTATGAGGGTCTGAATGATTGTAGTTCACATAGGATTCCAGAACACTCCTGCTCTGTTCTGAATGTTTGTCACTCAGATAGGATTCCAGAAAAAAGGTGCTGGGTTCTGAATGTTTGTCCCTCACATAGGATTTCAGAACACTCTTGCTGTGGTCTGAATGTTTGTCCCTCACATAGGATTGCAGAACACTACTGCTGTGGTCTGAATGGTTGACCGTCACATAGGATTCCAGAACACCCCTGCTCTGGTCTGGGTGTTTCCCCCTTAAATAGGATTCCAGAACACTGCTGCTGGGTTCTGAGAGTTTGTCCAACACACAGGATCCCAGAACTCTCTTGCTGTGTTCTGAATATTTGTCACTCATATAGGATTCCAGAACCCTGATGCTGTGGTCTGAATGTTTGACCCTCACATAGGATTCCAGAACAATCCTGCTGTGGTCTGTGTGTTTTTACCTCACACGGTATTCCAGAACAATCCTGCTGTAGTCTGAATGTTTCTCCCTCGCATAGGCTTCCAAAACATTCCTGCTGTGTCTGAGTGTTTGTCCCTCAAATAGGATTCCAGAACACTGGTATTGGCATCTTAATGTTTGTCCCTCACTTAGGATTCCAGAACACTGCTGTTGGGTTCTGAGTGTTTGTCCTCACGTACGATTCTGGAACACTGTTACGTGGGTCTTAATGTTAGCCCTCCACAGAGGATTTCAGAACACGGCTAAGAGGGTCTGAATGTTTGCCTCACACATAGGACTGAAGAACAATCCTGCTGTGTTCTGAATGTATTTTCCTCACATAGGATTCCAGAACAATGCTACGAGGGTCTGAATGTTTGTCCCACAAGTAGGATTCCAGAACACACCAGCTGTGGGCTGAATGATTGTCCCTTACATGGGATTCCAGAACAATGCTACTGGGTTCTAAATGTTTGTCCCTCACGTAGGATTCCTGAACACTACTGCTGGGGTCTGAATATTTGTCCCTCATCTAGGATTCCAGAAGACTACTGCTGTGGTCTGAATGTTTGACCCTCACGTAGGATTCCAGAACACGCCTGCTGTGGTCTGGGTGTTTGTGCCTCACATGGGATTCCAGAACAGTCCTGCTGTGGTCTGAATGTTTCTCCCTTACATATGATTCCAAAACATTTCTGCTGTTGTCTGAGTGTTTGTCCCTCAAATAGGATTCTAGAACACTGCTACTGGGGTATGAATGTTTGTCCCTCTCATAGGATTCCAGAACACTGCTACGAGGGTCTGAATTATTCTACCCCACATAGGATTCCAGGACACTCCTGCTGTGGTCAGAATGTTTGTCCCTCACTTAGGATTCCTGAACACTGCTGTTGGGTTCTCAGTGTTTGGCCCTCACATACGATTCCAGAACACCACAGCTGTGGTCTGAATGTTTGTTCCTCAGATGGGATTCCAGATCACTCCTGCTGTTGTCTGAATGTTTTTCCCTCTTATAGGATTGCAGAACACTACTGCTGTTGTCTGAATGGTTGACCGTCACATAGGATTCCAGAACACCCCTGCTCTTGTCTGGGTGTTTGTCCCTAAAATAGGATTCCAGAACACTGCTGCTGCGTTCTGAGTGTCTGTCCCTTCACATAGGATTCCAGAACAGTGCTGATATGGTTTGAATGTTTGTTCCTCCATAGAATTCTAGAACAATCCTGCTGTAATCTGAATGTTTGTCTCTCATACAGGATTCCAGACTACTACTGTTGTGGTCTGAATGTCTGACCATCACATAGGATTCCAGAACAATCCTGCTGTGGTCTGGGTGTTTGTGCCTCACATGGGATTGCAGAACAATCCTGCAGTAGTCTGAATGTTTCTCCCTCACATTGGATTCCAAAACATTCCTGCTATGGTCTGAGTGTTTGTCCCTCAAATACGATTCCAGAACACTGGTATTGAGGCCTGAATATTTGTCCGTCACATAGGAATCCAGAACACTATCACGAGGGTTTGAATTATTCTCCCTCACATAGGATACCAGCGCACTCCTGCTGTGGTCTGAATGTTTGTCCCTCATTAGGATTCCAGAACACTGCTGTTGGGTTCTGAGTGTTTGTCCCTCATGAACGATTCCAGAACACTCCCATGTGGGTCTAAATGTTTTTCCCTCACATAGGATTCCAGAATACCGCTAAGAGGGTCTGAATGTTTGTCCCGCACATAGGACTCCAGAACACTCCTGATGTGTTCTCAATGTATTTTCCTCACATAGGATTCCAGAACAATGCTACAAGGGTCTGAATGCCTGTCCCACCCGTAGGATTCCAGAACACCCCAGCTGTGGTCTGAATGATTGTACCTTACATAGGACTCCCGAACACTGCTGCTGGGTTCTGAGTGTTTCTCCATCACATAGGATTCCAGAACACTGCTGCTGGGTTCTGAGTGGTTCTCCATCACATAGGATTCCAGAACACTGCTACAAGAGTCTGAACCATTGTATCTCACATAGGATTCCAGAACACTCCTGCTGTGGTCTTAATGTTTGTTCCTCAAATAGGATTACAGAACACTACTGCTGTGGTCTGAAAGGTTGACCGTCATATAGGATTCCAGAACACTAGTGTTGTGGTCTGGCTGTTTGTGCCTCACGTTGGATTCTAGAACAATCCTTCTGTGTTCTGAATGTTTCTTCCTCATATAGGCTTCCAAAATATTCCTGCTGTGGTCTGAGTGTTTGTCCCTCAAATAGGATTCCAAAACACTGCTACTTGGGTCTAAAGGATTGTCCCTAACATAGGATTCTGGAACACTCCTACGAGGGTCTGTATGTTTCTTCCGCACATAGGACTCCAGAACACTCCTGCTGTATTGTGAATGAATTTTCCTTAAATAGGATTGCAGAACAATGCTGCGAGGGTCTAAATGTTTGTCTCACAGGTAGGATTCCAGAACACCCCAGCTGTGGTCTGAATGATTGTCCCTCACATAGGATTCCATAACACTGCTGCTGGGTTCTGAGTGTTTCTCCCTCACATAGGAAACCAGGACACTGCTACTGGGTTCTGAATGATTGTACCTCACATTGGACTCCAGAACACTCCTACTGTGGTATGAATGTTTGTCTCTCAGACAGGATTACAGAACACTGTTGCTGGGTTCTGAATGTTTGTCACTCACATAAGATTCCAGAACACTGCTCCTGTGTTCTGAATGTTTGTTCCTCACATAGGATTTCAGAACACTCCTGCTGTGGTCCGAATGGTTGAACCTCATATAGGATTCCAGAACACTTCTTCTGTGGTCTGGGTGTTTGTGCCTTACATGGGATTCCAGAACAATTCTGCTGTTGTCTTAATATTTCTCTCTCACATAGGATTCCAAAACATTCCTGCTGTGGACTGAGTCTTTGTCCCTCAAATAAGATTCCAGAGCCCTGGTACTGGGGTCTGAATGTTTGTCCCTCACATAGGATTCCATAACACTGCTACGAGGTTCTGAATTATTCTCCCACACATAGGTTGCAGAACACTCCTGCTGTGATCTGAATGTTTGTCCCTATCTTATTATTCCAGAACACTGATGTTGGGTTCTGAGTGTTTGTCCCTCACGTACGATTCCAGAACACTACTACGTGGGTCTAAATGTTTGTCCCTCACATAGAATTCCAGAACACTGTTACGAGGGTGTGAATGTTTGTCCCGCATATAAGACTGCAGAACACTCCTGCTGTTTTCTGAATGTCTTTTCCTCACTTAGCATTCCAGAACAATGCTACAAGGGTCTGAAAGTTTGTCCCACATGTAGGATTCCAGAACACCCCAGGTGTGGTCTGAATGATTGTCCCTCAAATAGGATTACAGAAGACTGCCGCTGGGTTCTGAGGGTTTCTCCCTCACACAGGATTCCAGAATACCGCTACGAGGGTCTGAATGATTGTCCCTCACATAGGATTCCAGAACCCTCCTGCTGTGGTCTGAATGGTTATCCCTTCCATCCGATTCCAGAACACTGCTGCTGGGTTCTGAGTGTTTGTCCCTCACATAGGATTCCAGAACACTTCTATGAGGGTCTGAATGTTTGTCCTTCACATAGGATTCAAGAACACCCAATCTATGGTCTGAATGATTGTCCCTCACATAGGATTCCATAACACTACTGCTGGGTTCTGAGTGTTTCTCTCTCACCTAGGATTCCAGAACATTACTACGAGGTTCTGAATGATTGTACCTCTCATAGGATTCCAGAATACTCCTGCTTTGTTCTGAATTTCCGTCCCTCAGATAGAATGCCAGAACACTGCTGCTGGGTTCTTAGTGTTTGTCCCTTACGTAGGATTCCAGAACACTGTTACGAGGGTATGAATGTTTGTCCCTCACATAGAATTCTAGAACACTACTGCTGTGGTCTGAATGGTTGACCTTCACATAGCATTCTAGAACACTCCTGCTGTTGTCTGAGGGTTTGTGCCTCACATGGGATTCCAGAAAAATCCTGCAGTCATCTGAATGTTTATCCCTAACATAGGATTCCAAAACATCCCTGTAGTGATCTGAGTGTTTGTCCCTCAAATAGGATTCCAGAACGCTGCTACTGGGTTCTAAATGTTTGTCCCTCACATAGGATTCCAGAGCAATGCTATGACCATCTGAATTATTCTCCCTCACATAGGATTCCAGAACACTATTGCTGTGGTCTGAATGTTTGACCCTCATACAGGGTTCCAGAACACTCTTGTGTTCTCCGTGTTTGTGCCTTACATTGGTTTCTGGAACAATCCTGCTGTGGTCTGAATGTTTCCCCCTAACATGGGATTCTAAAATATTCCTGCTGTGGTCTGAGGGTTTGTCCCTCAAATAGGATTCCAGAAAACTGCAACTTGAGTCTGAATGTTTCTCCCTCACATAGGATTCCAGATCACTGCTACGAGGGTCTGCATTATTCTCCCTCACAAAGGATTCCAGGAGACTCGTGTTGTGGTCTGAATGTTTGTTCCTCACTAAGGATTCCAGAACACTGCTGTTGGGTTCTCAGTGTTTGTCCCTCACGTACAATTACAGAACACTGCTTCATGAGTCTAAAAGTTTTTCCCTCAATAGGATTCCGGAACACTGCTACGAGTGTTTGAATGTTTGCTCCGAACATAGGAATCCGGAACACTCCTGCTGTTTTCTCCATGTATTTTCCTCACAGTGGATTGGAGAACAATGCTACGAGGGTCTGAATGTTTTTCCCACACGTAGGATTCCAGAACAACCCAGCTGTGGTCTGAATGATAGCCCTCACACAGGATTCCAGAAACACTGTTGCTGGCTTCTGTGTGTTTGTCCCTCACATAGGATTCCAGAACACTGCTGCTGTAGTCTGAGTGCTTATACCTTACATAGGATTCCAGAACACGCCTGATGTGGTCTGAAAGTTTGTCCTCATATAGGATTCCAGAACTCTACTGTTGTGTTCTGAATGTTTGGCCCTCACATAGGATTCTAGAAAACTCCTGCGCTGGTATCCATGTTTGTGCCTCACATGGGATTCCGGAACAATCCTGCAGTGGCCTGAATATTTCTCCCTCACATAGGAGTCCAAAACTTTCCTGCCATTGTCTGAGTGTTTGTCCCTCAAATAGGATTCCAGAATACTGCTACTGGGGTCTCAATGTTTCTCCCTCACATAGGATTCCACAACACTGCTACGAAGGTCTGAATTTTTCTCCCTCACATGGGATTCCAGAACACTCCTGCCATGCTCTGAATGTTTGTCCCCCCCCAAGGAATCCAGAACACTGCTGTTGGGTTCTCAGTGTTTGTCCCTCTAGTACGATTCCAGAACACTGTTACGAGGCTCTGAATGATTGTACCTCACATAGGATTCCAAGACACTCTTGCTTTGTTCTGAATGTTTGCCGCTCAAATAGGATTCCAGAACACCGCTGCTGGCTTCTGAGTGTTTGTCCCTCATGTATGATTCCAGAACACTGCTGCTATGGTCTGAATGCTTATTCCTCACATAATATTCCAGTACACTACTGCTGTGGTATGAATGATTGTCTCTCATATAGGATTCCAGAACACTACTATTGTAGTCTCAATGGTTGACCCTCACATGGGATTCCAGAAAACTGCTGCTGTAGTCTCAGTGGCTTTGCCTCACATGGGATTCCAGAGCAATCCTCTTGTGGTCTGAGTGTTTCTCACTCACAAAGGATTCCAAAACAATCCTGCCATGGTCTGAGTGTTTGTCCCTCAAGTAAGATTCCACAACACTGCTACTGGGCTCTAAATGTTTGTCCCTCACATAGGATTCCAGAACACTGCTACTAGAGTTTGAATTATTCTCCCTCACATAGGAATCCGCAACACTCCTGCTGTGGTCTGAATGTTTGTCCCTCACTTAGGATTCCAGAACACTGCTGCTGGGTTTGCAGTGTTTGTCCCTCACATCGGATTCCAGAACACTGCTAGGAGAGCTTGAATGTTTGTCCCTCACATAGGATTCAAGAACACTGCCCCTGGGGTCTGAATGTTTGTCTCTCACATAGGATTCCAGAACAATCCTGCTGTGGTGTGAATGTTTGTACCTAAAATAGGATTTCGGAACACTGCTGCTGGGATCTGAATGTTTGTACCTCACATGGGATTCCAGAACAATCGTGCTGTGGTCTGAACGTTACTCACATAGGATTCCAGAACATTGCTTCTGTGGTCTGAATGTTTCTCCCTCATGTCGGATTCCAGAACACTGCTATGAGAGTCTGAATACTTTTCCCTCACATAGGATTTCAGAACACTGCTAAGAGGGTCTGAATGTTTGTCCTTCACATAAGATCCAAGAACACTGCCTCTGGGTTTTGATTGTTTGTCCTTCACATCGGATTCTAAAACACTGCCACAGGAGTCTGAAAGTTTGTCCCTCACATAGGATTCAAGAACACTGCTAAGAGGTTCTGAAGCTTTGTCCCTCACATAGGATTCTGGAAAAATTTTGCTGTGGTCTGAATGTTTGTTCTGCACAAAGGATTCCAGAAAACTTCTGCTGTGGTCTGTATATTTGTCCCTCACATAGGATTCCAGAACACCCCTGCTGGGTTCTGGCTGTCCCTCACATAAGACGCAATAACCCTCCTGCTGTGATCTGTATGTTTGTCCCTCACATAGGATTCCACAACACTGCTAGGAGGGTCTGAATGTTTGTCCTTCACATAGGATTCCAGAACACTGCTGCTGGGGACTAAATGTTATTCCTTCAAAAAGGATTCCAGAACACTTCTGCTGGGGTCTGGATGTTTTCTCCCTCACATAGGATTGCTTAAAAATGCTTCTAGGCTCTAAATGTTTGTCCATCACATAGGATTCCAGAACCGTTCTGCTGGTTTCTGACTGTTTCTCCCACACATAGGTATCCAGAACACTGCTGCAGGGGTCCGAATGTTTATCCATCACATAGGATTAAATAACACTCCTGCTTGGGTCTGAATGTTTGCCCCTCATATAGGATTCCAGAACAATGCTTCTGCCATCTGAATGTTTGTCGCTCGCATAGGATTCCACAACACTGCTGCTGGTTTCTGAGTGTTTGGCCTTCACATAGGATTCCAGAATACTGCTACCAGGGTCTGAATGTCTGTCTCTCACATAGGATTCCAGAACTTTCCTCCTGTGGTATGAATGTTTGTCCCTCTCATAGGATTCCAGAACACTGCTGCTGGGTTCTGAGTGGTTAGCCCTCACAAAGGATTCCAGAACACTGCTAAGAGGGACTGAATGTTTGTCCCTCAAATAGCATTCCAGAACACTCCTGATGTGGTCTAAATATCCGTTCCTCACATAGGATTCCAGAAGAATTCTGCTCTAGTCTGAATCTTTGTCCCTCACTAGTATTCCAGAACACTGCTTCAAGGGTCTGAATGTTTGTCCCTCACAGGGGATTCTAGTACACTCCTGTTGTGGTCTGACTGTTTGTCCCCCACAGGGGATTCTAGTACACTCCTGTTGTGGTCTGACTGTTTGTCCCCCATATAGGATTCCAGAACACTGCTAGGAGGAACTAAATGCTTACCCCTCACATAGGTTTCCGGAACACTTTTACCAGGGTCTGAATGTTTGTCCCTCAAAGGGGATTCTAGAACACTCCTGTTGTGGTATATTTCTCTCTCACATATGATTCCAGAACACTCCTGCTGTTGTCTGAATGCTTTTCCCTCACACAGGTTCCCAGAACACTCCTGTTGGGTTGTGAGTGTTTGTCCCTCTCCTAGGATTCCAGAAAACTGCTACGAGGTTCTGAATATTTGCCCCTCACATAGGACTCCAGGACACTGCTGCTGTGTTGTAAATGTTTGTTTCTCACATAGGATTTCAGAAGACTCCTGCTGTTGTCTTAAAGTTTGTCCCACACATAGGATTCCAAAACACTCCCGCTGTTGTTTGAATGTTTGTCCCTTACATAGGATTCCAAAACAATGCTGCTGGCGTCTGAATGCTTGTCCCTTACGTAGGATTCAAGAACACCGTAACGAATGTCTGAATGTTTGTTCCTCACATAGGATTTCAGAACAATACAGCTGTGATCTGACTGTTTGTCCCTCAAATAGGGTTCCAGAACACTGCTGCTGGGTTCTGAGTGTTTGTCCCTCACATCGGATTCCTGAACACTTCTGCGAGTGTCTGAATGATTGTCCCTCACATAGGATTCGAGAACAGTGCTGCTGAGGTCTAAATGTTTGTCCGGCACATATGATTCCAGAACACTGCTACGAGGGTCTGAAGATTTGTTCCTCACACAGAATTCCAGAACACTGCTACGAGCATCTGAAAGTTTGTCCCTCACACAGGATTCCAGAACACTGCTACGAGGGTCTGAAAGTTTGTCCCACACACAGAATTCCAGAACACTGCTACGAGCATCTGAAAGTTTGTCCCTCACACAGAATTCCAGAACACTGCTACAAGCATCTGAATGATTGTCCCTCATATAGGATTCCAGAACGCTGCTGCTGGGGTGTGAATGTTTGTCCCTCACATAGGATTCCAGAACAATGCTGCTGGAGTCTATATGTATGTTCTTCACATGATTCCAGAACCCTGCTGCTGGGTTCTGAGTATTTCTCCCTCACATAGAATTTCAGAACACTGCGACGAGGGTCTGAATGTTTGTTCATAACATAGGATTCCAGAACACTTTCGCTGTTGTTTTAATGTTTGTCCCTCACATAGGATTCCAGAACACTGCTGCTGAGGTCTGAATGTTTGTCCCTCGCATAGGATTCCAGAACACTGCTGAGACTGTCTGAATGTTTGTCCCTCATATATTATTCCAGAACATTGTTACGATTGTCTAAATGTTTGTCCCTAACATAGCATTCCAGAACAATGCTCCGAGGGTCTGAATGTTTGTCCCTCACATACGATTCTGGAACACTGATACAATTGTCTGAATGTTTCTCCCTCACATATGATTCTGGAACACTGCTACGAGGGTCTCAAAATTTGTCCCTTACATAGGATTCCAAAACACTCCTGCTGTGTTCTGAGTGTTTGTCCCTAACATAGGATTCCAGAACAATCCTGCAGTGGTCTGAATGTTTGTCCCTCACATAGGGTTCCAGAACACTGCTGCTGGGTTTTGAGTGTTTGTACCTCACATAGGATTCCAGAACACTTCTACGAGAGTCTGAATGTTCATCCCTCACATAGGATACCAGAACACTGCTGCTATGGTCTAAATGTTTGTCCATCACGTAGGATTCCAGAACATTGCTACGAGGGTCTGAATGTGTCTTCCCCACAGGGGATTCCGTAACACTCCTGCTGTGGTCTGAATGTTTGTCCCTCAGACAGGATTCCAGAACACTGCTACGAGGTTCCTAATGTATGTCCATCACACAGAATTCCAGAACACTGCTCTGAGGGTCTGAATGATTGTCCCTCTCATGTTATTCCAGTACACTACTAATGGGGTCTGAAAGTTTGTCCCTCACATAGGATTCCAGAACACTGCTACGGGGCTCTGAATATTTGTCACTCACATAGAATTCCAGAACCCTTTACGATTGTCTGAATGTTTGTCCCTCACATAGGATTCCAGAACACCGCTACGAATGTCTGAAGGTTTGTCCCTCACTTAGGTTTCCAGAAGAATACAGCTGTGGTCGGAATGTTTGTATCTCACATAGGGTTCCAGAACACTGTTGCTGGGTTCTGAGTATTTGTATATCACATAGGATTCCAGAACACTGCTACGAGTGTTTGAATGACTGTCCCTCACATAGGATTCCAGAACACTTCTACGATTGTCTGAATGTTGGTCTCTCACACAGGGTTCCAGAAGACTGCAGCTGGGTTCTGAGTGTTTGTCCCTCACTTAGAATTCCAGAACACTGCAACGACGGTTTGAATATAGGTTCCTAACATAGGATTCCAGAACACTCCCACTGTTGTTTGAATGTTTGTCCCTCACATAGGATTCCAGAACACTGCTACGGTTTTCTGAATGTTTGTCCCTCACATAGGATTCCAGAACACTTCTACCAGGGTCTGAATGTTTGTCCCTCACATAGGATTCCAGAACACTTCTACGATTGTCTGAATGTTGGTCCCTCGCATAGGATTCCAGAACATTGTTATGAGGGTCTGAATGTTTGTTCCTCACAGGGGATTCCAAAACACTCCTGCTGTGTTCTGAGTGTTTGTCCCTCATATAGGATTCCAGATCACTGCAACGAGGGTCTGAATGAATGTGCCTCATATAAGATTCCAGAACGCTGCTGCTGAGGTCCGAATGTTTCTCTCTGACATAGGGTTTCAGAAAACTGCTACAAAGGTCTGAATGTTTGTCCCTAATATAGGATTCCATAACACTCCAGCTGTGGTCTGAATGTCTGTCCCTCACAAAAGATTCCAGAACTCTACTGCTGTAGTATGAATGGATCTCCATCACATAGCATTCCAGAACACTGCTACGAGGGTCTGAATGTTTGTGCCTCAAATAGGATTCCAGAACACTGCTGCTGGGGTCCGAATGTTTGTGCTCACATAGGATTCCAAAGCACTGCTACGAGATTCTGAATGTTTTTCCATCACATAAGATTCCAGAAAACTGCTACGAGCGTCTGGAAGTTTGTGCCTCACATAGGACCAAAGAACTCTGCTGCTAGAATGCGAATGTTTGTTGCTAACATACAATTCCAGAACACCCCTGCTGTGTCTGAATGTTTGTCTTTCACACAAGATTCCAGAACACTCCTGCCGGGGTCTTAATTTTTGTCCCTCACATAGGATTCAACAACACTGCTGCTGGGGTCTCAAAGTTTGTCCCTCAGGTAGGATTCCAGAACACTGCTGCTGGGGTCTAAAAGTTTGTCTGTCACATAGGATGCCAGAAAACTGCTGTTAGTTTCTGAGTGTTTCTCCCTCACATAGAATTCCATAACAATGCAATGAGGATCTGAATGTTTGTCCATAACATAGGATTTCAGAACACTCCAGCTATTGTTTCAATGTTTGTCCCTCGCATAGGATTCCAGAACACTGCTAAGAGGGTCTGAATGTCCCTCACATAGGATTCCAAAACACTCCTGCTGTGTTCTGAGTGTTTGTCCTTCATATAGGATTCCAGATCAATCATGCAGTGGTCTGAATGTTTGTCCCTCACATAGGTTTCCACAACACTGCAACAGGGGTCTGAATGTTTTTCCCTCACATTGCATTCCAGAAAACTGCTACGATTCTCTGAATGTTTGTCCCCCACATAGGATTCCAGAACACTGCTACGAGGGTCTGATTTTTTTTTCTCACATTGGACCCCAGAACTCTGTTGCTGGGGTCTATATGTTTGTCTGTCAAATAGGATTCCAGAACCCTGATATGAGGGTCTGAATGTTTGTTCCTCACAGGGGATTCCAGAACACTCCTTCTTTGGTTTAAAGCTTTGTCCCTCACACGGAATTACAGAACAGTGGTACGAGGGTCTGAATGATTGTCCCTCCCATAGGATTCCAGAACACTGCTACGATAGTCTTAATATTTGTCCCTCACATAGGATTCCAGAACACTGCTATGAGGATCTGAATATTTGTCTCTCACATAGGATTCCAAAACACTCTTGCTGTGTTCCGAGGGTTTGTCTCTCACATAGGATTCCAGAACACCGCTACGACAGTCTGAATGTTTGTCCCTCACATTGGATTTAAGAACACTGTTATGAAGTTCTAAATGTTTGTCCCTCACATAAGATTCCAGAACACTGCTACGATTATGTGAATGTTTGCCCCTCACATAGGATTCCAGAACACTGCTACGAGGGTCTGAATATTTGTCCCCCAAGTTGGATTCCAAAACACTCCTGCTGTTTTCTGAGTGTGTGTCCCTCACATAGAATTCCAGAACAATCCTGCTGTGGTCTGAATGTTTGTCCCTAACATAGCGTTCCAGAACACTGCAGCTGGGTTCTGAGTGTTTGTCCCTCACATAGGATTCCAGAATACTGCTACGAGTGTCTGAATGTTTCTCTCTCACATAGGATTCCAGAACACTGCTACGAGTGTCTGAATGTTTCTCTCTCACATAGGATTCCAGAACACTGCTGCTGGGGTTTAAATGATTGTCCATCACATAGGATTCCTGAACACTGCTACGAGTGTCTCAATGTTTGTTCCTCACAGGGGATTCCACAACACCCCTGCTGTGGTCTGAAAGTTTGTCCCTCACATTGAATTCCAGAAAACTGCAAGGAGGTTCTGAATGTTTGTCCCTCACACAGAATTCCAGAACACTACTACGAGGGTCTGATTGACTGTCCCTCACGTAGGATTCCAGAACACTGCTTCTGGGGTCTTAATGTTTGTCCCTCACATAGGACTCCAGAACACTGCTGCAGGAGTCTATGTGTATGTCTTTCACATCGGATTCCAGAACACTGAGGCTGGGTTCTGAGTGTTTCTCCCTCACATAGAATTCCAGAACACTGCATCGAGGGTCTGAATGTATGTTTCTTTTTATTTTATATTATTTCATTTATTATTATTATACTTGGAATTTATGTTTCTAACGTAGGATTCCAGAACACTCCCGCTGTTTTTTGAATGTTTTTCCCTCAAATAAGATTCCAGAACACTGCTGCTGGGGACTGAATATTTGTCACTCACATTCCAGAACAGTTCTACGGTTGTCTGAATGTTTCTCCCTCACATAGGATTCCAGAACACTGCTACAAGGGTCTGAATGTTTGTCCCTCAGATAGGATTTCAGAACACTTCTACGATCGTCTGATTGTTGGTCCCTCACATCGGATTCCAGAACACTGCGACGAGGGTCTGAATATTTGTTCCTCACAGGGGATTCCAAAACACTCCTGCTGTGTTCTGTTTGTCCCTCACATAGGATTCCAGATCACTGCAACGAGGGTCTGAATGAATGTGCCTCATATAGTATTCCAGAACACTGCTGCTGGGGTCTGAATGTTTGTCCCTCACATAGGATTCCAGAACACTGCTGCTGCAGTCTACTTGTGTGTCCCTCACATTGGATGCCAGAACACTGCTGCTGGCTCTGAGTGTTTCTGCCACACATAGAATTCCAGAACACTGCAACGGGGGTCTGAATGTATGATCCTAACATAGGATTCCAGACCACTCCCGCTCTTGTTTGAGTGTTTGTCTGTCACATAGGATTCCAGAACACTGCTGCTAGGGTCTGAATGTTTGTCCGTAATATAGGACTACAGAACACTCCCGCTGTTGTTTGAACGTTTCTCCCTCATATAGGATTCTAGAACACTGCTTCTAGGTTCTGAGTGTTTGTCCCTCACATAGGAATCCAGAACACTGCTACAATTGTCTGAACCTTTGTCCCTCATATAATATTCCAGAACACTTCTGTGAGGATCGAAATGTTTGTCACATTTTATTACAGAACACCCCCGCTGTGGTCTGAATGTTTCTCCCGCACATAGGATGACAGAATACTGCTGAGAGGGTCTGAATGATTGTCCCTCAAATAGGATTCCAGATCAATGCTGCTGGGGTCTAAAGGTTTGTCCGTCACATCGGATTCCAGGCTACTACTACAGGGTTCTGAATGTTTATTCCTCACAGGGGATTCCAGATCACTCCTTCTGTGTTCTGAAAGTTTGACCCTCACATAGGATTCTGGAACACTGCCATGATTGTCTGAAAGTTTTTCCCTCACACAGAATTCCAGAACAATGCAACAAGGGGCTGAATGATTGTCTCTCATGTAGGATTTCAGAAGACTGCTGCTGGGGTCTGAATGTTTGTCCCTCACATACGAGTCCAGAACACTGCTGCTGAGGTCTGCATGTATGTCCATCGCATAGAATACCAGAACACTGATGCGGAGTTCTGAGTCTTTCTCCGTCACATAGAATTCCGGAAAACTGCGATGATGGTCTGAATGTTTGTCCGTAACATAAGATTCCCGAACACTCCCGCTGTTGTTTGTTTGAATGTTTGTTCCTCACATAGGATTACAGAACACTGCTGCTGGGTTCTGAATGTTTGTCCCTCACATAGGATTCCAGAACACTGCTACGATTGTCTGAATGTCTGTCCATCACATAGGATTCCAGAACACTCCTACGAGGGTCTGAATGTCTGTCCCTCACATAGGATTCCAGAACACTGCTGCTGGGGTCTAAATCTTTGTCCGTCACATTGGATTCCAGAACACAGCTATGAGGGTCTGAATGTTTCTCCCTCACAGGCGATTCCAGAACACTCCTGCTGTGGTGTGAATGTGTGTCCCTCACATAGGTTTCCAGAGCACTAGTAGGAGTGTCTGATTTTTTGTCCTCCCATAGGATTCCAAAACACTGCTACGAGGTTCTGAATGTTTTTCCCTCACATAGGATTTCAGAACACTGCTGCGAGCATCTGAATTTTTGTTTCTCACATAGGACAAAAGAACACTGGTGCTGGGGTCTGAATGTTTGTTGCTCCCATAGGATTCCAGAACCCTCCTGCTGTAGTCTGAATGTTTCTCATTAACAAAAGATTCCAGAACACTCCTGCTGGGATCTCAATATTTGTCCCTCACACAGGATTCAAGGACACTGCTGCTCTGGTCTGAAAGTTTGTCCCTCACATAGGATTCCAGTGCACTGCTACGGGGGTCTGAATATTTGTCCCTCACATAGGATTCCAGAACACTGCTGCAATTGTTTGAATGTTTGTCTTTCACGTAGGATTCCAGAACACTGATACAAGAGTCTGAATGTTTGTCCCTCACATCGGATTCCAGAACACTCCTACGATTGTCTGAATGTTTGTCCCTTAGATAGGATTCCAGAACACTGCTACGAGGGTCTGAATGTTTTTCCTTCATATAGGATTCCAAAACACTCCTGCTGTGTTCTGAGTGTTTGTAGACACATCAGATCCAGAACACTACTGTTGTGATCTGAATGTTTCTGTATCACACCGGATTCCAGAACACGCTACGAGGTTCTGAATGACTGTCCCACACATAGGATTCCAGAACACCGCTGCTGGGGTCTAAATGTTTGTCCGTCACACAGGATTCAAGAACAGTGCTATGAGGTCCTGAATGTTTCTTCCTCACTGGGGATTCCAGAATACTCCTGCTGTGGTCTGAATGTTTGTCCCTCACACAGAATTCCAGAACACTGTTACCAGGGTCTGAATGATTGTCCTTCATATAGGATTCCAGAACTCTGCTGCTGGTGCCTGAATGTTTTTCCCTCACATAGGATTCCAGAACACTGCTGCTGGGGTCTACATGTATGTCTGTCACATAGGAATCCAGAACACTGCTGCTGGGTTCTGTGTGTCTCTCCCTCACATAAATTCCAGAACACTGCGACGAGGGTCTGCATGTTTTTCCGAAACGTAGGATGTCTGACGCTCTCGCTGTTTTTTGAATGTGTATCCCTCCCATAGGATTCCAGAACACTCTACAATTGTCTGAATGTCTGACCCTCACATAGGATTCCAGAACACTGCTGGGTGGCTCTGAATTTTTGTCCCTCACATAGGATTACAGAACACTGCTACGATTGTCTGCATTTTTGTCCCTCACATAGGATTCCAGAACACTGGTAGGATGATCTGAATCCTTGTCCCTCACATAGGATTCCAGAACACTGCTAGGATGATCTGAATATTTGTCCCTAACATAGGATTCCAGAACACTGCTATGATTGTATGAATGTTTGCCTCTCACATAGGATTCCAGAACACGGCTTTGATTATCTAAATGTTAGTCCCTCACATAGGATTCCTGAACACTCCTGCTGTGGTCTGATAGTTTTTCCCTCACATAGGATTCCAGAACACTGCTACGAGGCTCTGAATGTTTGTCCCTCACATAGGATTCCAAAAGACTCCTGCAGTGTTCGAAGTGTTTGTCCCCCACATAGGATTCCAGAACAATCTTGCTGTGGCCTCAATGTTTGTCCCTCCATAGGATTCCAGAATACAGCTGCTGGGTACTGAGGGTTTGTCCCTCACATAGGATTCCAGAACACTGCTACGAGGTTCTGAATGTTTGTCTCTCACATAGGATTCCAGAACACTGCTGCTGGGGTCTAAATGTTTGTCCATCACATCGGAATCCAGACCACTTCTATGAGGGTCTAAAAGTTTCTTCCTCACAGGAGATTCCAGAACACTTCTGCAGTGTTCTGAATGTTTGTACCTCACATAGGATTCCAGAACACTGCTGCTGCCGTCTAAATGTTTGTCTGTCACATAGGATTCCAGAACACTGCTATGAGGTCTCAATGTTTGTCCCTCACGTAGTATTCCAGAACACTGCTACGAGGGTCTGAATGTTTGTACCTCACAGAGCATTCCAGAACACTGCCATGAGTTTCTGGATGTTTATCCCTCACACAGAATTCCATGATACTGCTACAAGGGTCTGAATGATTGTCCCTCTCATAGGATTCCAGAACACTGCTGCTGGGGTCTGAATGTTTGTACCTCACATAGGATTCCAGAACACTGCTGCTGGGTTCTGGATGTTTGTCCATCATATAGGATTCCACCACACTGCTGCTAGGGTGTAAATTTATGTGCGTCACCTAGATTCCAGAACACTGCTGCAGGTTTCTGAGTGTTTCTCCCTCACATAGAATTCTAGAACACTGCAACTAGGGTCTGAATGTTTGTCCTTAACATAGGATTTCAGAACACTCCCTCTGTTGGTTGAGTGTTTCTCCCTCACATAGGATTCCAGAACACTGCTCCTGGGGTCCGAATGTTTGTCCCTCACATAGGATTCCGGAACACTGCTAGGATTATCTTAATACATGTCCCTCACAAAGGATTCCAGAACACTCCTACGAGGGTCTGAATGTATGTCCCACACATAGGATTCCAGAACACTGCTGCTGGGGTCTGAATGTTTGTCCCTCACATAGAATACCAGAAAACTGCTACGATTGTCTGAATGTTTGTTCATCACTGGGGATTCCAGAACACTGCTACTGGGTCTAAATGTTTATCCATCACTTAGGATTCCAGAACACTGCTACGAGGGTCGGAATGTTTGTTCCTCACAGTGGATTCCAGAACACTCCTGCTGTGGTCTGAATGTTTGTCCCTCACATAGCGCTCCAGAACACTTCTACAAGGGTCTGAATGTTTCTCACTCACACAGAATTCCAAAACACTGCAACGAGGGTCTGAATGATCATCCCTCACATAGGAGTCCAGAACAATGCTGCTGGGGTCTGCATGTCTGTCCGTCACATAGGATTCCAGAACAATGCTGGTGGGTTCTGAATGTTTCTCTCTCACATAGAATTCCAGAACACTCGGACGAGGGTCTGAATATTTGCCTGTAACATAGGATTCCAGAACACTCCCACTGTTGTATGAATGTTTGTCCCTCACATAGGATTCCAGAATTCTGCTATGATTGTCTGAACGTTTTTCCCTCACATAAAACTCCAGAACACTGCTGCTGGGGTCTGAATGTTTGTCTGTCACATAGGATTCCAGAACACTTTTACTAGTGTCTGAATGTTTGTTCCTCACTGGGGATTCCAGAACACTCTTCCTGTGGTCTGAATGGTTGTCCTTCACATAGGATTCCAGAACACTGCTACGACGTTCTGAATGCTTGTCCCTCACACAGAATTCCAGAACACTGCTACGAGGGTACGAATGACTGTGCCTCGCATAGAATTCCAGAACACTCCTGCTGAGGCCTAAATGTTTGTCCGTAACATAGGATTACAGAACAATCCTGCTGTGGTCTGAAATTTTGACACTCACCCAGGGTTCCAGAACACTGCTGCTCATTTTTGAGTGTTTGTCCCTCACATAGGATTCAAGAACACTGTGAAGACGGTGCGAATATTTGTCTGTAACATAGGATTATGGAACACTCCCGCTGTTGTTTGAATGTGTATCACTCACATAGGATTCCAGAACACTGCTGCTGGGGTCTGAATGTTTGTACCTCACATAGGATTCCAGAATACTCCTTTGAGGGTCTGAATGTTTGTCCCTCACATAGGATTCCAGAACACTGCTACAAAACTCTGAATGCTTTTCCCTCACATAGGATTCCAGAACACTGCTACTAGGGTTTGAATGTATGTCACTCACATAGGATTCCAGAACACTCCTGCTGTGGTCTGAATGCTTGTCCCTCACATACGATTCCAGAACACTACTACGAGGGTCTGAATTTTTGTCACTCACATAGGATTCCAAAACATTCCTGTTATTTTCTTAGTGTTTGTCCCTCACATATCATTCCAGAACTGTCCCGCTGTGGTCTGAATGTTTGTCCCTCACATAGGATTCCAGAACACTGCTACGATTGTCTGAATGTTTCTTCCTCACCTAGAGTTCCAGACCACTGAGATGAGGGTCAGAATTTTTGTCCCTCAATAGGATTCCAGAATGCTGCTGCTAGGGTCTGAATGTTTGTCCCTCACTTAGGATTCCAGAACACTGCTGCTGGTTTCTGAGTGTTTCTCACTCACAAACAATTCCAGAACACTGCGACGAGGGTTTGAATGTTTGTCCGTAACATAGGATTCAAAAACACTCAAGTATTTATTTGAATGTTTGTCCCTCACATAGGATTCCGGAACACTGCCACTGAGGTATGAATGTTTGTCCCTCACATAGGATTTCCAAACACTGCTACGAGGGTGTGAATGTTTGTCCCTCACTTAGGATTCCAGAACACTCCTGCTGTGGACTGAATGTTTGTCCCTCAGAAAGAAAGCCAGAACAGTGCTACCAGGGTCTGAATATTTGTCCCTCACATAGGATTCAAGAACCCTGCTGCTGGACCTAAATGTTTGTCCTTCAAATAGGATTCCAGAACACTACTACGAGGGTCTGAATGTTTGTTCCTCACAGGGGATTCCAGAACACTTCTGCTGTGGTCTGAATGTTTGTCACTCACATGGGATTCCACATAACTGCTATGAGAGTCTGAATGTTTGTCCCTCACAAAGAATTCCAGAACACTGCTACGAGGGTCTGCATGACTGTCCATCACATAGGATACCAGAACACTGCGGCTGGGGTCTGAATGTTTGTCCCTCACACAGGATTCCAGAACACTGCTGCTGGGGTCTGAATGTTTGTCCGTCACAAAGGATTCCAGAACACGGCTGCTATGGTCTACAAGTATGTCCTTCACATAGGATTCCAGAACACTGCTGCTGGGTTCTGAGTGTTTCTCCCTCACATAGAATTCCAGAACACTGCGACGAGGGTCTGAATGCTTGTCCGTGACATAGGATTCCAGAACACTCCCGAGGATGTTTGAATATTTTTCACTCATATAATATTCCAGAACACTGCTACGACGTTCTGAAATATTGTCCCTCACATAAGATTCTATAATACTGCTGCTGGGGTCTAAATGTTTGTCTGTCAGATAATATTCCAGACACTGCTAGGAGGTTCAAAATGTTTGTTCCTCACAGGGGATTCCAATACACTCTTGGTGTGGCCTGAATTTTTGTCCCTTACACAGGACGCCAGAACACTGCTACGAGTGTCTGAATGTTTGTCCCTCACATGGGATTCCAGAACACTGCTGCTGTGGTCGAAATGTGTGTCAGTCACATAGGATTACAGAACACACCTACGAGGGTCTGAATGTTTGTTCCCCACAGGGGATTCCAGAAGAGTCCTGCAGTGGTCAAAATGTTTGTCCCTGACACAGGATTCTGGAACACTGCTGAAAGTGTCTGAATGGTTGTCCCTCAAGTAGGATTCCAGAACACTGCTGCTGGGGTCTGAAAGTTTGTCACTAACATTGGATTCCAGAACACTGCTACGACTGTCTGAATGTTTGTCCCTCACATAGGATTCCAGAACACTCTTACGAGGATCTGCATGTTTGTCCCTTACATGGGATTCCAGAACACTGCTACGATTGTCTGAATGTTTGTACCTCACATAGGATTCCAGAACACTGCTACGAGGTTTTGAAATTTTGTCCCACACACAGGATTGCAGAACACAGCTATGAGGGTCTAAAAGTTTGTTTCTCAAAGGGAATTCCAAAACAGTCCTGCTGTGGTCTGAATGTTTGTCCCTCACATAGGATTCCAGAACACTGTTGTGAAGGTCAGATTGTTTATCCCTCACATAGTATTCTAAAACACTCCTGCTATGTTTTGAGTGTTTGTCACTCACATAGGATTCCAGAACACTGCTGCTGGGTTCTAAATATTTGTCCATCAGATAAGATTCCAGTACACTGCTATGAGGGTCGGAATGTTTGTTCCTCACAGGGGATTCCAGAACACTCTTGCTGTGGTCGGAATGTTTTTCCCTCACACAGGATTGCAGAACACTGTTACGATGGTCTGAATGTTTGTCCCTCACACAGAATTCCAAAACACTGCTATGATGGTCTGAATGATTGTCCCTCACATGGGATTCCAGAACACTGCTGCTGGAGTCTGAATGTTTGTCCCTCACATAGGATTCCAGAACACTGCCGCTGGGTTCCGAGTTTTTGTCCCTCACAGGGAATTCCAGAACACTGCAACGACGGTCTCAATGTTTGTCCGTAACATAGGGTTCCAGAACACTCTCTCTGTTTTTTGAATGTTTGTCCCTCACATAGGATACCAGAACCCTGCTACGATTGTCTGAATGTTTGTCCCTCACATAGGATCCCAGAACACTGCCACGATTGTCTCAATGCTTGTCCCTCACATAGGATTCCAGAACACTGCTACGACGATCTAAATGTTTGTCCCTCACATAGGATTCCTGAACACTGCTATGATTGAATGTTTGCCCCCACATAGGATTCCAGAATACTGCTACGAGGGTCTGAAAGTTTGTCTCTCATATAGGATTCCAGAAAACTGCTAAGATTGTTTGAATGTTTGTCACTCACATGGGATTCCAGAACACTCGCGCTGGGGTCTGAATGTTTATCCCTCACACAAAATTCCAGAACACTGCCACGAGGGTCGGAATGATTGTCCCTCACATAGGATTCCAGAACACTGCTGCTGGAGTCTACATGTAGGTCTGTCACATAGGGTTCCAGAACACTGCTACAGGAATCGGAGTGTTTTTCCCTCACATAGAATTCAAGAACACTGCGAGGAGGGTCTGAATGTTTTTCCTTGTCATAGGATTCCAGAACACACCTGCAGTTGTTTGAATGTTTTTCCCGCACATAGGATTCCAGAACACACCTGCAGTTGTTTGAATGTTTTTCCCTCACATAGGATTCCAGAATACTGCTGCTGTGGTCTGAATGTTTGTCCCTCACACAGAATTCCAGAACACTGCTACGAGGTTCTGAATGATTTACCCTCACATACGATTCCCAAAGACTGTTCCTGGGGTCTGAATGTTTGTCCCTCACATAGGCCTTCAGAATACTGCTGCTGGGTTCTACATGTATGTCCGTCACATAGGATTCCAGAACACTGCTAAGAGGATCCGAATGTTTGTCCCTCACGTACGATTCCAAAACACTCCTGCTATGTTCTGAGTGTTTGTCCCTCACATAGTATTCCAGAACAATCCTGCTGTGGTGTGAATGTTTGTCCCTCACATAGGGTTCCAGAACACTGTTGCTGGGTTTTGAGTGTTTCTCCCTCACATAGGAATCCAGAACACTGCTACAAGGGTCTGAATGCTTGTCCCTCACATGGGATTCCAGAACACTGCAGTTGCAGTTGGAGTCTTAATGTTTGTCCGTTACATAGTATTCCAGAACACTGCTAAGAGGATCCGAATGTTTTTCCCTCATATAGGATTCCAGAACACTGCAGCAAGGTTCTGAATGATTTACCCTCACATAGGATTCCAGAACACTGCTGCTGGGGTCTGAACGTTTGTCCCTCACACAGGATTCCAGAACACTGCTACGAGGGTCTGAATGATTGTCCCTCACATGTGATTTCAGAAAATTAATGCTGGGGTCTGAATGTTTGTCCCTCACATAGGATTCTAGAGCACTGCTGCTAGAGTCCACATGTATCTCCGTCACATAGGATTCCAGAACACTGCTGCTGGGTTCTGAGTGTTTCTTCCTCACATGGAATTCCAGAACACTGCGACGAGCGTCTGAATGTTTTTCCCTCACATAGGATTCCAGAACACTGCTACGATTGTCTGAATGTTTCTCCCTCACGTAAGATTCCAGAACAGAGTTACCATTCTCTTAAGGTTTCTCCCTCGCATAGGATGCCAGAATATTGCTACGAGGGTCTGAATGTTTGTCCCTCACACAGGATTCCAGAACACTTTTACGATTGTCTGAATGTTTGTCCCTGACATAGGATTCCAGAACACTGCTATGAGGGTCTGAATGTTTGTCCCTCACATAGGATCCCAAAACACTCCTGCTGTGTTCGGAGTGTTTGTCCCACACATAGGATTCCAGAACACTGCTGCTGGGGTCTAAATGTTTGTCTGTCACATAGTATTCCACGACACTCCTACTAGGGTCTGAATGTTTCTTCCTCAAATAGGATTCCAGAACACTGCTGCTGGGGTCTAAATGTTTGTCTGTCACATACTATTCCACAACACTGCTACGAGTGTCTGACTGTCTGTCCCTCACATAGGATTAAAGAACACTGCTACAAGTGTGTGAATGTTTGTCCCACACATAGGATTCTAGAACACTGCTATGAGGGTCTGAATGTTTGTTCCTCACAAGTGATTCCAGAACACTCCTGGTGAGGTCTGAATGTTTGTCCCTCACAAAAGATTCCAGTACCCTACTGCTGGGGTCTGAATGTTTGTCCCTCACATAGGAACCCAGGACAATGCTATGATTATCTATATGTATGTCCTTCACATACGATTCCAGAACACTGCTGTTGTGTTGTGAGTGTTTGCCCCTCAGAAAGGATTCCGGAACAATCCTGCTGTGGTCTGAATGTTTTTATCTCACTTAGGGCTCCAGAACATTGCTGCTGGGTTCTGAGTGTTTGAATCTCACATAGGATTCCAGAACACTGCTATGAGCATCTGAATGTTTATCTCTCACATGGGATTCCAGAACACTGTTATGAGGGTCTGAATATTTGTCTCACACGAGTAATTCCAGGACACTGCCACGGGTGTCTGAATGATTTTCCCTCACATAGGATCCCAGAATACTGCAGCTGGGGTCTGAATGTTTGTCCCTCAGTTAGGGTTCCAGAACACTGCTGCTGGGTTCTGAGTGTTTGAATCTCACATAGGATTCCAGAACACTGCTACGAGCATCTGAATGTTTGTCTCTCACATATGATTCAAGAACACTGCTACAAGGTTGTGAATGGCTGTCCTTCACCTTGGATTCCAGAGCACTGCTGATGGGGTCTAAATGTTTGTCTGTCACATAGGATTCCAGAACACTATTTTGAGGGTCTGAATGTTTGTTCATCACAGGGGATTCCAGAAGACTTCTGCTGTGGTCTGAATGTTTGTCCCTCACCCAGGATTCCAGAACACTGTTACGAGGGTCTGAATGATTGTCCCTCACACAGAATTCCAGAACACTGCTGCTGGTGTTTGAATGTTTGTCCCTCACCTAGTATTCCAGAACACTCCTGCTGGGGTCTATATGAATATCCGTCACATAGGATTCCAGAACAATGCTGCTGGGTTCTGAGTTTTTCTCCCTCACATAGAATTCCAGAAAACTGTGACGAGGTTCTGAATGTTTTTCCATAACATAGATTTCCAGAACACACCCGCTGTTGTTTCAATATTTGTCCGTCACATAGGATTCCAGAACACTGCTGCTGCGGTCTGAATATTTGTCCCTC
Organism: Pan paniscus; assembly: GCF_029289425.2. Classification (NCBI taxonomy): domain Eukaryota; kingdom Metazoa; phylum Chordata; class Mammalia; order Primates; family Hominidae; genus Pan; species Pan paniscus. The sequence continues at coordinate 2,732,052 of NC_073271.2, forward strand.
ACATAGGTTTCTAGAAAACTGATATGATTCTCTCAATGTTTGTCCCTCACAGAGGATTCCAGAACACTGCTAAAAGAGTCTGAATGGTTGTCCCTCACCTAGGATTCCAGAACACTGCCGCTGGGGTCTAAATATTTGTCGGTCACATGGCATTCCAGAACACTACTACGAGGGTCTGAATGTTTATCCCTTACAGGGTATTCCAGAAGACTCCTGCTGTGGTCTGTATGTTTGTCCCTCACACAGGATTCCCGAACACTGCTACGAGGGTCTGAATGATTGCTCCACACATAGGATTCCAGAACACGGCTGTTGGGTTCTGAGTGTTAGTCCCTCAGATAGTATTCCAGAACATTCCTGCTGGTGTCTACATGTGTATACGTCACATAGGATTCCAGAACACTGGTGCTGGGTTCTGAGAGTTTCTCTCTCGCATATGATTCCAGAACACTGCTGCTGAGATCTGAATTTTTGTCCCTCACATAGGATTCCAGAACACTGCTACGTGGGTCTGAATGTTTGTCCCTCATATAGGATTCCAGAACACTGCTGCTGGGGTGTAAACGTCTGTCCCTCACATAGGATTCCAGAATACTGATAGGAGGGTCTGAGTGTTTGTTCCTCACAGGTGATCCTAGAACGTTCCTGCTATGGTCTGAATGCTTGTCCCTCACACAGGATTCCAGAACACTGCAACGAGGATCTGAATGTTTCTCCCTCACACACATTTCTAGAACACTGCTATGAGGGTCTGAATGTGTATCCATCACCTAGGATTCCAGAACACTGTTGCTGGGGTCTGAATATTTGGCCCTCACATAGGATTCCTGAACACTGCTGCGAAAGTCTGAAAGTTTGTTCCTCACATAGGATTCCTGAACACTGCTACGAGGGTCTGAATGTTTGTCCCTCACATTGGATTCCAAAAAACTCCTCCTGTGTTCTGTGTGTTTCTCCCTCACATAGGATTCCAGGACAATCCTGCTGTGGTCTGAATGTTTGTCCCTCACATAGTGTTACAGAACACTGCTATGATGGTGTGAGTGTTTGTCCATCACATAGGATTCCAGGACACTACCACGAGGGTCGGAATGCTTCCCCCTCACATAGGATTCCAGAACACTGCTACTGGGTTCTAAATGTTTGTCGGTCACATGGGATTCTAGAACACTACTACGAAGTTCGGGAATGTTTGTTCCTCACAGGGGTTTCCAGAACACTCCTGCTGTGATCTGAATGTTTGTCCCTGACATAGGATTCGAGAACACTGCTCTGAGTGTCTCAATGTTTGTCCCTCACATAGGATTCCAGAACACTGCTGGGAGGGTCTGAATGTTTTTCCCTCACATGGGATTCCAGAACACTGCTATGATTTTCTGAATGTTTTTCCCTGTCTTAGGATTCCAGAACACAGCCACGAGGGTCTGAATGATTGTCCCTCACATAGGATTCCAGAACATTGCTACGATTGTCTGAATGTTTGTCCCTCACATAGGATTCCAGAACACTGCTACAATTCTCTGAATGTTTGTCCCTCACACAGGATTCCAGAACACTACTATGAGCGTTTGAATATTTATTCCTCACATAGGATTCCAGAACATTGCTGCTGTGATGTACCTGTATGTCTGTCACACAGGACTCCCGAAGACTGCTGCTGGGTTCTAAGTGTTTCTTCCTCACATAGAGTTCCAGAAAACTGCGACGAAAGTCTGAATGTTTCTCCGTAACATAGTATTCGAGAACACTCCCGCTGTTGTTTGAATGTTTGTCCCTCACGTAAGATTCCAGAACACTGCTGCTGGCATCTGAGTTTTTGTCCCTCACATCGGATTCCAGAACATTCCTGTTGTTATCTGAATGTTTCCCCCTCACATAGGATTCCAGAACACTGCTACGAGGATCTGAACATTTATCCCTCACATAAGATTCAAAAACACTTTTGCTGTGTTCTGAGTGTTTGTTCCACCCATAGGGTTCCAGAACAATCCTGCTGTGGTCTGAATGTTTGTCACTCACATAGGCTTTCAGGACACTGCGGCTGGGTTCTGAGTATTTGTCCCTTAATAGGATTCCAGAACAGTGCTACGAGGGTCTGAATGTGTGTTCCTCACATAGGATTCCAGAACACTGCTGCTGGGGTCTAAATGTTTGTCACATAGGATTCCAGAACACTGCTACGAGGGTCTGAAAGTTTGTCCCTCACACAGAATTCCAGAACACTGCTAGGAGGGTCTCAATGATTGTCCCTCACATAAGATTCAAGAACAATGTTCCTGGCGTTTGAATGTTAGTCCTGCATATAGGATTCCAGAACATTGCTGCTGGGGTCTACATGTATGTCTGACACATAGTATTAAAGAACACTGCTGCTGCGTTCTGAGTATTTCTCCCTCACATGAAATTCCAGAAAACTGTGACGAGGGTCTGAATGTTTGTCAGTAACATGGGATTCCAGAACACTCCCGTTGTTGTTTGAATGTTTGTCCCTCACATAGGATTCCAGAACACTGCGGCTGTGGTCTGAATGTTTGTCCGTCACACAAGATTCCAGAACACTGCTATGATTGTCTGAATGTTTGTCCCACGTATAGGATTCCAGAACACCCATACGAGGGTCTGAATATTTGTCCCTAACACAGGAGTCCAGAAAACTCCTACGATTGTCTGAAGGATTGTCTCTACATAAGATTCCAGAACACTGCTACGATTGTCTGAAGGATTGTCTCTACATAAGATTCCAGAACACTGCTACGATCGTCTGAATGGTTCTCACTCACATAGGATTCCAGAAAACTGGACGACGGTCTGAATGTTTCTCCCTCAGATAGGATAAAAATCACTTCAGCTGTGTTCTGAGTGTTTTTCCCTCACATAGGATTCCAGAACAATCCTGCTCTTGTGTGAATGTTTGTCCCTCTGATAGGATTCCAGAACATTGCTAAGATTTTCTGAATGTTTGTCACTCACATAGGATTCCAGAACACTGCTACGAGTGTCAGAATGATTATCCGTCACATAGGATTCCAGAATACCACTGGGAGTGTCTAATGTTTGTTCCTCACTGGGGATTCCAGAACACTCCTGCTGCGATCTGAATGATTGTCCCTCACACAGGATTCCAGAACACTGCTACGCGTGTTTGAATGATTTTCCCTCACATAGGATTCCAGAATACTGCTGCTGGGGTCTGAATGTTTGTCCCTCACATAGGATTCCATAACAATGCTGATGGCGTCTGAATGTTTGTCCGAAACATAGGACTCCAAAGCACTCCCCCTGTTGTTTGAATGTTTGTCCCTCACATAGGATTCCAGAACACTGCTACGAGAGTCTGAGTGTTTGTCCCATACGTAGGATTCCAGAACACTGCTGGGAGGTTCTGAATGTTTGTTCCACACATAAGATTCCAGAACATTATTACGAGGCTCTGAATGTTTGTCCCTCACATAGCATTCCAGAACATTGCTGCGAGGGTCTGAATGTTTGTACCTCACATAGGATTCCAGACCACTCCTGCTGTGGTCTTAAAGTTAGTCTGTCACATAGAATTCCAGAACACTGCTACAAGAGTCTCAATGTTTGTCACTCACATAGGATTCCAGAACACTGCTGCGAGAATCTGAGTGTTCCTCACTGGGGATTCCAGGACATTCCTGCAGTTGTCTTAATGTTTGTCCCTCACAAAGGATTCCAGAACACTGCTACAAGGGTCTGAAAGTTTGTCTGTAACATAGGATTCCAGAACACTCCCGCTGTTGCATGAACGTTTGTCGCTAACATAGGATTCAAGAACACTGCTTCTGGGGTCTGAAGATTTGTCCTTCACATAGGATTCCAGAACACTGCTACGACTGTCCGAATGTTAGTCCCTCACATAGAATCCCAGAACACTGCTAAGAGGGTCAGAATGATTGCCCCACACATAGGATTCGAGAACACTCCTGCTGTGGTCTTAATGTTTGTCTCTCACATATGATTCCAGAGCACTGCTAAGAGTGTCTGAATGTTTTTCCCTCACATAGGATCCCAGAACACTGCTGCTGGTGTCTATATGTTTCTCCAACACATAGGATTCCAGAACACTGCTACGGGGGTCTGAATGTCTTTTCCTCACAGGGGATTAAAGAACACTCCTGCTGTGTTCTAAATGTTTGTCCCTCACACACTCTATCAGAACACTGCTATGAGAGTCTATATGTTTTTCCCTCACACAGAATTCCAGAACAATGTTACTAGGGTTCTAATGATCGTCCCTCACATAGGATTCCATAACACTGCTGATGGGTTCTGAATGTTTGTCCCTCACATAAGATTCCAGAACACTGCTGCTGTGGTCTGCATGTATGTCCATCACATAGGATTCCAGAAAACTGCTGCTGGGCTCTGAATGTTTCTCTCTCAAATAGAATTCCAGAACACTGCCACGAAGTTCTGAATGTGTGTCCATAACATAGGATTCCAGAACACTTCCACTGTTGTTCGAAGGTTTGTCGATCACAAAGGATTCCAGAACACTGCTACAATTGTCTGCATGTTTGTCCCTCACATAGGATTCCAGGACACTACTACGAGGGTCTGAAAGTTTGTCCCTCACATAGGATTCCACAACACTCCTGCTGTGTTCTGAGTGTTTGTTCCTCACATAGGATTCCAGAACAATCCTTCTGTGTTCTGAATATTTGTCTCTCACTTAGGATTCCAGAACACTGCTTCGATTGTCTGAATGTTTGTCCCTCACACAGGATTCCAGTAAACTGCTATGATGGTCTGTATGTTTTTCCCTCACATAGGATTCCAGAACACTGCTGCTGGGGTCTAAATGTTTGTTCATCACATAGGATTCCAGAACACAGCTATGAGGGTGCAAATGCTTGTACCTCACATGAGATTCCAGAACACTCCTGCTGTGGTCTTAAAGCAAGTCCCTCACATAGATTCCAGAAAATTCCTACAAGGGTCTGAATGTTTGTCACTAACATAGGATTCCAGAACACCGCTGCTGGGGTCTAAATGTTTGTCCGTCACATAGGATTCCAGAACACTGCTATGAAGGTCTGAACGTTTGTTCCTCACTGGGGATTCCAGAAAAATCCTGCTGTGGTCTGAATGTTTGTCCCTCACACAGGATTCCAGAACACTGTTACGAGGGTTTGAATGTTTCTCCCTCACACAGAATTCCAGAACACTGCTACGAGCATATGAATGATTGTCTGCAACATAGTATTCCAAAACACTGTTACGAGTGTCTGAATGTTTGTCCCTCACATAGTATTCCAGAACACTGCTAAGATTGTCTGAATGTTTGCCACTCACGTAGGATTCCAGAACACTGCTATGAGTGTCAGAATGTTTGTCCCTCACATAGGAATCCAAAACACGCCAGCTGTGCTCTGAGTGTCAGTCCCTCATGTAGGATTCCAGAACAATCCTGCTGTGTTCTGAATGGTTGCCCCTCACATATAGTTACAGAACACTGCTGCTCGGTTCTGAGTGTTTGTCCATCACATGGGATTCCAGAACACAGCTGTGAGGGTCTGATTGTTTTTCCCTTACAAAGGATTGCAGAACACTGCTGCTGGGGTCTAAAAGTTTCTCCGTCACACACTATTCCAGAGCACTCCTACGAGGGTCTGAATGTTTGTCCCTCATTTAGGATTCCACAACACTTCTGCTGGGGTGTGAATGTTTGTCCCTCACACAAAATTGTAGAACACTGCTATGACGATCTGAATGATTGTCCCTCATTTAGGATTCCAGAACACTCCTGCTGTTTTCTGAGTGTTTGTCCCTCACGTAGGATTCCAAAACTGTCCTCCTGTCATCGGAATATTTGTCTCTCACATAAGGTTTCAGAACACTGCTGCAGGGTTCTGAGTGTTTGTCCCTCACATAGGATTCCAGAACACTGCTACGAAGGGTCTGAATGTTTGTCCCTCACATAGGATGCCAGAACACTGCTGCTGGGGTCTAGATTTTTGTCCGTCACACAGGATTCCAGAACCCTCCTATGAGGGGCTGAATGTCTGTTTCTCACAGGGGATTCCGGAACACTCCTGCTGTGGTCTCAATGTTTTTCCCTCACACAGGACTACAGAACACTGCTACGGGAGTCAGAATGTTTGTCCCTCACACAGAATTCCAGAACACTGGTACGAGTGTCTGAATGATTTTCCTTCACATAGGATTCCAGAACACTGTTGCTGGGGTCGTAATGTTTGTCCCTCACATAGGATTCTAGAATAGAGCTGCTGGGGTCTACAGGTATGTCCGTCGCATAGGATTCCAGAACACTCATGTTGTGTTCTGAGTGTTTCTCCCTCACATAGAATTCCAGAACACCGCTACGAGGGTCAGAATGTTTGTCCATAACATAGGATTCCTGAACAATCCCGCTGTTGTTTGAATGTTTGTCCCTCACATAGGATTCCGGAACACTGCTACAATTGTCTGAATGTTTGTCCCTCACATAATATTCCAGAACAATGCTACGACTGTCTGAACGTTTGTTCCTCACAGGGGATTACAGAACACTCCTGCTATGGCCTGAATGACTGTCCCTCACACAGGATTCCAGAACACTGCTATGAGGTTCTGAAAGTTTGTGCTTGACACAGAATTCCAGAACACTGCTACAAGGGTCTGAATGACTGTCCCTCACATAGGATTCCAAAACACTGCTGCTGGGGTCTACATGTATGTCCGTCAGATAGGATTCCAGAACACTGTTATTGGGTTCTGACTGTTTCTCCATCACATATAATTCCAGAACACTGCGACGAGCGTCTGAATGTTTGTCCCTAACACAGGATTCCAGAACACTCTAGCTGTTGTTTGTATGTTTGTCCCTCACATAGGATTCCAGAACACTGCTGCTGGTGTCTGAATGTTTGTCCCTCACATTGCATTCCACAACAATGCTACGATTGTCTGAATGTTTGTCCATCACATACCATTCCAGAACACTGCTATGAAGGTCTGAATGTTTCTCCCTCACATGGGATTCCAGAACATTGCTACGATTGTCTGAATGCTTGTCCCTCACATAGGATTCCAGAACAATCCTGCTGTTGTCTGAATGTTTGTACCTCACGTTGGATTCCAGAACACTGCTACCAGTGTCTGAATGTTTGTCCCTCACACGGGATTCCAGAACACTGCAATGACAGTTTGAATATTTGTCCCTCACACAGAATTCCAGAGCACTGCTATGGGGTTCTGAATGATTGTCCAACACATAGGATTACAGAACACTGTTGTTGGGGTCTGAATGTTTGTCCCTCACACAGGATTCCAGAACACTGCTACGAGGGTCGGAATGATTTTCCCTCACAGAGGATTTGAGAACACTCCTGCTGTGTTCTGAATGTTTGTCCCTCACATAGGATTTCAGAAAATTGCTATGAGGTTCTGAATGTTTTACCCTCACACAGAATTTCAGAACACTGCTACGAGAGTCTGAATGATTGTCCCTCACATAAGATTCCATAACACTGCTGCAGGCTTCTGAATGTTTGTCCCTCACATAGGATTCCGGAAACCCCTGCAGGGGTCTCCATGTATGTCCGTCACATAGGTTTCCAGAACACTGCTGCTGTGTTCTGAATGTTTGTCCCTCACATAGGATTCCAGAACCCCCCTGCAGGGGTCTGCATGTATGTCCGTCACATAGGTTTCCAGAACACTGCTGCTGTGTTCTGAATGTTTCTACCTCACATAGAATTCCAGAACACTGCCACGATGGTCTGAATGTTTGTCCGTAACACAGGATTTCAGAACACTCCCGCTATTATTTGAATGTTTATCCCTCACATTAGATTCCAGAACACTGCTTCGAGGATCTGAATGTTTGTCCCTCACATAGGATTCCAGAACACTCCTTCTGTGCTCTGAATGTTTGTCCGTCACATAGGATTCCAGAACACTGCTACGAGGGTCTCAATGTTTTTCCTTCACATAGGATTCCAACACACTGCTACGAGGGTCTCAATGTTTTTCCTTCACATAGGATTCCAACACACTCCTGCTGTGTTCTGAGTGTTTGTCCCTCTCATAGGATTCCGGGGCAATCTTTCTGTGGTATGAATGTTTTTCCCTCACATAGGGTTCCAGAACAATGCTGCTGGGTTCGGAGTGTTTGTCTCTCACATAGGATTCCAGAACACTGCTACCAGTGTCTGAATGCTTGTCCCTCACATAGGATTCCGGAACACTTCTGCTGGGTTCTGAATGTTTGTCCCTCTCAAGGGATTCCAGAACTCTGGTACAAGTTTCTGAAGGTCTGTCTCTCATATATGATTCCATAACACTGCTTCAGTTGTCTAAATGTTTGTCCGTCATATAGGTTTCCAGAACACTGCTAGGAGGATCTGAGTGTTTATTTCTCACAGGGAATTCCAGAAGACTCCTGCTGTTGTCTGAATGATTGTCTCTCACACAGGACTCCAGAAGACTGCAACGAGGGTCTGAATGTTTGAGCCTCATGTAGGATTCCAGAACAATGGTGCTGAGGTCTGAATCTTTGTCCCTGACATAGTGATTAAGAAAACTGCTAAGAGGGTCTGAATGTTTATCCCTCATGCAGGATTCCAGAACTCTGCTCCTGGGGTCTGAAAGTTTGTCTCTCACATAGGATTCCAGGACACTGCTGCTGGGGTGTACGTGTATCTCCGTCATATAGGATTCCAGAACACTGCTGCTGGATTCTGAGTGTTTCTCCATCACATAGAATTCCAGAACACTGCCACGAGGGTCTGAGTGTTTGTCCATAACTTAGGATTCCAGAACACTCTCGCTGTTGTTTGAATGTTTGCCCCTCACATAGGATTCCAGAACACTGCTACTATTGTCTGAATGTTTGTCCCCTACATAGGATTCCAGAACAATGCTGCTGGATTCTATATGTTTGTTCGTCACATAGGATTCCAGAACACCCCTACGACAGTCTGAATGTTTGTCACTCACAGGGGATTCCAGAACACTCCTGCTGTAGTCTGAGTGTTTGTCCCTCACATGGGTTTTCCAGAACACTCCTGCTGAGGTCTGAATGATTGTCCCTCACATAAGATTCCAGAAAACTGCTAAGAGGGTCTGAATGTCCCTCACATAGGATTTCAGAACACTGCTGCTGTGGTCTAAATCTTTGTCCGTCACATAGGATTCCAGAACACTGCCACGAGGGTCTGAATGTTTTTCCCACAGAGGGGATTCCAGAACGGTGTGGTCTGAATGTTTGTCCCTCATACAGGGTTCCCGAACACCGCTACGAGGGAATGAATGTTTGTCCCTCACAAAGGATTCCAGAAAACTGTTACAATTGTCTGAGTGTTTGCCCCTCACATAGGATTCCGGAACACAGCTATGAGGCTTTGCTTGTTTGGCCCTCATGTAGGATTCCAAAACACTCTTACGGTTTTCAGAGTGTTTCTCCCTCACATAGGATTGCAGAACAATCCTGCCGTGTTCTGAATGTTTGTCCCTCATACAGAGTTCCAGAACACTGCTGCTCAGTTCTGAATGTTTGTCCCTCACATAGGATTCCAGAACACCGCTGCTGGTGTCTACATGTATGTCCCTCCCACAGGATTCCAGAACACAGCTGATAGGTTCTACGTGTTTCTCCGTCACATAGAATTCCAGAACACTGCAACGAGGGTCTGAATGTTGGTCCGTAACATAGGATTCCAGAAGATTCCCTCTGTTGTTTGAATGTTTGTCCCTCAAATAGGATTGCAGAACACTTCTGCTGTGGTCTAAAAATTTGTACCTCACAGAGGATTCCTGAATAGTACTAAGATTGTCTCAGTGTTTGTCCCTCACAGAGGATTCCTGAATAGTACTAAGATTGTCTCAGTGTTTGTCCCTCACATAGGATTCAAAGCATTCCGACGAGGGTCTGAATGTTTGTCCCTCACATTGGATTACAGAACACTGTTACTATTGTCTGAATGTTTATCCCACACATGGGATTCCAGAACACTGCTTCGAGGGTCTGAATGTTTGTCCCTCACATAGGATTCCAGAACATTGCTGCTGGGGTCTAAATGTTTGTCTCTCACTTAGGATTCCAGAACACTGCTACAGAGGTCTGAATGTTGGATCCTCACAGGGGATTCCAGAACACTCCTGCTGTGGTCTGAATGTCAATCACATGGGATTCCAGAACACTGCTACGAGGGTCTGAATGTTTGTCTCTCACATAGGATTCCAAAACACTCCTGCAGTATTCTGAGAGTTTGTTCCTCACATAGAATTCCAGAGTATACCAGATCTGGTCTGAATCTTTATCCCTTACATAATTTTCCAGAACACCGCTGCTTGGTTCTGAGAGTTTGTCTCTCAGATAGGATACCAGAACACTGCTACAAGGGTCTCAATATTTGTCCCTCACATTGCATTCCAGAATACTGCTGCTGGCGTCTAAATGTTTGTCAGTCACATAAGATTTCAGAACACTGTTAGGGGATTCTGAATGTTTGTTCCTCACAGGGGACTCCAGAACACTCCTGCTGTGGTCTGAATGTTTCTCTCTAACATAGGATTCCAGAACACTGCTATGGGGGTCTGAATGTTTGTCCCTCACGCAGAAATCCAGGACACTGCTATGAGGATCTGAATGTTTGTCCCTTACATAGGATTCCAAAACACTCCTGCTGTTTTCTGAGTGTATGTTACTCACATAGGAGTCCAGAACAATCCTGATGTTGTCTGAATGTTTGTCCCTCACATAGGGTTCCTGAATGCTGCTGCTGGTTTCTGAGTGTCTGTCCCTCTTATAGGATTCCAGAACAATTCGACGAAGGTCTGAATGTTTGTCCTTCACATAGGATTCTAGAACACTGCTGCTGGGGTCTACAAGTACGTCCATCATATAGGATTCCAGAAAACTGCTGCTGGGTTCTCAGTGTTCCTCCCTCACACACAATTTCAGAACACTGCGATGAGCGTCTGAATGTTTGTCCATAACATAGGATTCCAGAACCCTCCCGCTGTTGATTGAATGTTTTTCCCTCACAGAAGATTCCAGAACACTTGTGCTGGCTTCTGAATGTTTGTCCCTCACATAGGATTCCAAAACACTGCTACGATTGTCTGAATGTGTGTCCCTCACATACCATTCCAGAACACTGTTACGAGTGTCTGAATATTTGTCCTTAACGTAGGATTACAGAACTCTGTTATAATTGTCGGAAAGTTTGTCCCTCACATAGGATTCCAGAACACTTCTATGAGGGTCTGAATGTTTGTCCCTCACATAAAATGGCAAAACACTGAAGCTGTGTTCCGAGTATTTGTCCCTCACATAGGGACCCAGAAAAATGCTGCTGGGTTCTGAGTGTTTGTCCCTCACATAGGATTCCATAACACTGCTACTAGTGTCTGAATGTTTGTCCCTTACATAGCACTCCAGAACACTGCTGCTGGGGTCTCAATGTTTGTCAGTCACATAGGATTCCAGAACACTGCTACGATAGCCTGAATGTTTGTTCTTCATAGGGGATTCCAGAATACTCCTGTTGTGATCTGAATATTTGTCCCTCACACTGGACTCCAGAACACTGCTACGAGGGTCTGAATGATTGTCCCTCATGCAATATTCCAGAACACTGCTGCTGGGGTCTGAATGATTGTTCCCCACGTAGCATTCCACAGCACTGCTTCTGGGGTCTACATGTATGTCCACCACATAGGATTCCAGAACACTGCAGCTGGGTTCTGAATGTTTCTCCCTCACATAGAATTCTAGAACACTGTGACGAGAACCTGAATGTTTGTCTGTAACATAGGATTCCAGAACACTCCCGCTGTTGTTTGAATGTTTGTCCCTCACATAGGATTCCAGAACACTGCTGCTTGGATCAGAAAGTTTGTCCCTCACACAGGATTCCAGAACAGTGCTACGATTGTCTGAATATTTCTCCCTCACATAAGATTCCAGAACACTGCTGCTGGGATTTAAATGTTTGTCTGACACATAGGATTCCAGAACACTGCTACGGGGTTCTGAAAGTTTGTTCCTCACAGGTGATTCCAGAACACTCCTTTCGTGGTCTGAATGTTGGCCCTGAAGCAGAATTCCAGAACAGTGCTGTGTGGGTCTGAATGATTGTCCCTTACATCGATGCCAGAACACTGCTGCAGTGGTCTGAATATTTGTCCCTCACATAGGATTCCAGAAAACTTCTAAAAGGGTCTGAATGCTTGTCCCTCACACAGAATTCCAGAGCACTGCTATGAGGGTCTGAATGATTGCAAATCACATAGGATTCCAGAACACTGCTGCGGGGGTCTGAACATTTGTCAATCACATAGGATTCCAGAACACTGCTGCTGGGGTCTACATGCATGTCCATCACATAGGTTTCCAGAATACTGCTGCAGGGCCTAATGTTAGTCCGTCACATAGGATTCCAGAACAATGCTACGAGGGTCTGAATGTTTGTCCGAAACATAGAATTCCATAATTCTCCCGCCGTTGTTTGAATGTTTGTCCCACACATAGTATTCGAAAACACTACATCTGGGGTCCGAATGTTTGTCCCTCACATAGGATTCCAGAACATCCCTGTTGTGGTCTGAATGTTCGTCTTCACACAGAATTGCAGAACACTGCTATGAGTGTCTGAGTGATTGTCCCTCACGTCGGATTCCAGAACACTGCTGCTGGGGTCTGAATTTTCTCCCTCACATAGAATTCTGAAGGGGTGGGTTGCCCCTCCACACCTGTGGGTGTTTCTTGTTAGGTGGAACGAGAGACTTGGAAAATAAAAAGACACAGAGACAAAGTATAGAGAAAGAAATAAGGGGACCCAGGGAACCAGCGTTCAGCATATGGAGGATCCCGCCAGCCTCTGAGTTCCCTTAGTATTTATTGATCATTTGTGGGTGTTTCTCCAACAGGGGGATGTGTCAGGGTCACAAAACAATAGTGGGGAGAGGGTCAGCAGACAAACACGTGAACAAAGGTCTTTGCATCATAGACAAGGTAAAGAATCAAGTGCTGTGCTTTTCGATATGCATACACAGAAACATCTCAATGCTTTACAAAGCAGTATTGCTGCCCGCATGTCCCACCTCCAGCCCTAAGGCGGTTTTTCCCTATCTCAGTAGATGGAACGTACAATCGGGTTTTATACCGCGACATTCCATTGCCCATGGACGGGCAGGAGACAGATGCCTTCCTCTTGTCTCAACTGCAAGAGGCATGCCTTCCTCTTATACTAATCCTCCTCAGCACAGACCATTTACAGGTGTCGGGCTGGGGGACGGTCAGGTCTTTCCCTTCCCATAAGGCCATATTTCAGACTATCCCATGGGGAGATACCTTGGACAATACCTGGCTTTCCTAGGCAGAGGTCCCTGCGGCCTTCCGCAGTTTTTGTGTCCCTGGGTACTTGAGATTAGGGAGTAGTGATGACTCTTAAGGAGCATGCTGCCTTCAAGCAACTGTTTAACAAAGCACATCTTGCACAATACTTAATCCATTTAACCCTGAGTTTGACCCAGCACATATTTCAGAGAGCACGGGGTTGGGAGTAAAGTCATAGATTAACTGAATCTCAAGGCAGAATAATTTTTCTTAGTACAGAACAAAATGGAGTCTCCTATGTCTACTTCTTTCTACACAGACACAGTAACAATCTGATCTCTCTTGCTTTTCCCCACATTTCCCCCTTTTCTTTTCGACAAAACCGCCATCGTCATCATGGCCCGTTCTCGATGGTCGCTGTCTCTTCTGAGCTGTTGGGTACAGCTGCAGACCAACAACAGACAAAACAGGCACACAAGGATTAATATGAGATTTACAATCGTAGTACTTCCGATGGTCTTAACCCAAGTGACAGGGTTAAGATTTGCGAGGCCATCAGCAACTCCTGCAATTGCCTCAGTTCCTGGCACCAAATTTAAACAGGCTTTTGATGCTTTGAAAATTTGTTCTTTTAATTTGGAAATGTCTAAAGTGAGATTATCTTCTCTTCCCTGTAGATGACGTCTAACCATGTCCCAGTGATGCTCAGACTCATTATAAATTTGGGGTGTAATACAAAAGTCTGATGTATTCCAGTCACACTGTAACTGGAAACGATGTTCTAAGCTCATGAGTCTGTTTCCCATCCAAATGACAGTTTGTCTAAGATCATTAATTTGATTTGCCAATTTTTGATCAATACCAGATTGTGAATTCCACAATCATGTAGAATTTTTTTGTCAATCATTAACAAAGTTTACTGACTGAACAAAAGAGTGCAATGCAACTCCTGCCACAGCAGCCATAGCTGTGACTGCAATTAATCCCATAATCACTGCAATTAAAGTAAAAATGAATCTTTTGGATCTATTTAAAACGCCTTTTAATACTTCAGTCAAAATATGGACGGATGGCGAGGCCTCCCATGGTCGGTCCATGGACACAGGGATCCACACGCCTTCTCTTGCTCTCACCAGCACAATACGGTGTTGCCAATTAAAAGTTGAATCAATGCAAGTAAACAATCTACAATTTTCACAGGTTATAGTTTGAGAGTCTGGTTTAATAACTATATTTCCTACAACTAGCATATAAGGGGGCTTTACACAACTTCGTAAAGGAACCGTTAGACTGGAATTTAGGTAGATAGTATAAAATGGCTTACGATCTCTTGTTTCTAAAGTTTGATTTCCAGACCAAATCCTAATGTGGTATGAGGCTGCAGTAAGCCTCCACAATTCTGGATGTTCAGGACCAGAAACAGGATTTATTATTTTTGGTCTTGGGGTAGAGATTCCTTTTTATCCCCATACCCAAGGGTAGAAAGACTGTAATTTTTATGCTTATGTTTGTCTAGACTTTCTGTTAAGTCGCTATCAACAGCTGGACTCACTTGTGCACTTGGACATGACTGAGTTTGTCCTGAGCAATTGTGGTAGAATTGACCTCGAGGTGCCCAATCTATAACAGTTCGGAATTCATTGTTTTGTAATATCACCGCACTATTGGCCACACATTCTTCCCAAACTAAAACTTGTGTATTTTTTGATCCTTTGGGAATTTCCTTGGAGCAAGGTTTCCCTTTAGGTCTAAATTTTAATGATCTTTGATAAGAAAAGTCTTGTAAATAATTTACCCGTGGCCTGAGTGACATCCCGCTTACCATGTGATAAGTG
The DNA here is from genome assembly GCF_029289425.2 of Pan paniscus. Lineage (NCBI taxonomy): Eukaryota > Metazoa > Chordata > Mammalia > Primates > Hominidae > Pan > Pan paniscus. Next base: position 2,747,196 of record NC_073271.2, read on the forward strand.
AGTCTACTTTTAGGACCGGCAGTAGGTACTTCTACCAACCAATTTTGGAATGCAGGCATTAAGCATCCTGGTGCTCTTCCTAGGCAAATAGGAGAATAACGATACCCAATGGAAATATTTATCATCATCCCTTCTTCCTCAGGTTTGGCAGGGCAGTGATCATCTGTGGGGCCAGGTACCCATACACTATCCTTAACATTTAATTTTATAGGATTATCCATCCATGTGACTGGTGTTACCGTCTCCGTGGAGGCGCTTTTCTTTGCATCTCTAATGGGTTCATTGTAGAACTTCAAATGTCTAGTAGGTATCCAAACAGGAAGCTGATTTTCTCCTGGTGAAACACAAGCAAAACTTCTCCCCCACGTTATTACCTCCCCTATTTCCCATGTCTTATTTTTATTATCTTTCCATCAAATCAGTTTTCCTTCATGTGGGCTGTTCTTTTTACCAGTAAGATGTTGTTCTGCAGAAATAGTAGTCTGATTTCTATAAATGTTTAAAAAATTTAAAGTATAGAGTGCTAGATTAAGTTGCATCTGAGGAGTGGTACACTCCTTACTGTCTCCTCCTTCTTTTTGTTTAACTAATTGAGTTTTGAGTGTTCTATTAGTTCTTTCAACTATGGCCTGTCCTTGGGAATTATAAGGAATTCCTGTTGTATGTGAAATTTTCCATTGACTTGAGAATTTTTGGAAAGCTTTACTACAATATCCTGGTCCATTGTCAGTTTTGATTTTTTCTGGAACTCCCATTACAGTACAACAAGACAATAAATGTTTTTTAACATGGGAAGTACTTTCTCCTGTTTGGCAACTTGCCCATATGAAATTTGAATAAGTTTCAACTGTTACATGAACATATGATAATCTTCCAAATGAAGGTACATGTGTGACATCCATTTGCCATAATGCATTAGGACACTGACCGCTGGGATTAACTCCTGCCTCTTGAGTGGGCAGGTGTAAGACTTGACACTGGGTGCAATGTTGTACAATATCTTTTGCCTGTTTCCATGTGACATCAAATTTGTTTTTTAATCCTGCTGCATTTACATGAGTCAAAGCATGAAGTTCTTGTGCTTTTATGAATGCAGATGATACCAGTAAGTCAGCTTGTTCATTTGCTTTAGTCAAAGGCCCTGGTAAATTAGTGTGTGCTCGAATATGAGTAATATAAAATGGGAAATTTCTTTTTCTTACAGTTTGTTGTAATAAATTGAATAGCCGGTTTAACTGATCGTCCATGCTATATTTAATTAGAGCTGTCTCAACATCCCTTGTAGCCTGTACTACATATGCAGAATCTGATATAATATTGATAGGTTGATCAAAATCTTGGAAAACTGATTCCAACCAACTCTGCTCTTTGAGCCGATTGAAATGGAGTTGTGATTACTCTTTCTTTTGGCCCTGTGTAAGCTGCTTTTCCATTGCTGGAACCATCAGTAAATACTGTTAGAGCATTTTCTAAAGGTTCACATCTGGTAATTTTAGGTAGAATCCAAGTAGTTAATTTTAAAAAATTGGAAGATTTTTGTTTTCGGGTAATGATTATCAATAATTTCCACAAAATTAGCAAGTTCAATTTGCCATGCACCAGAATTGACAAAGGCTTGTCTAATTTGTTTCTTGGTTAAAGGGACAACTATTTTGTCTGGGTCATTTCCACATAATTTTATTATTCGTAATCTTGTCTGACCAATTAATGTAGCGATTTGATCCAAATACAATTTAAAAGTCTTAACTGTACTGTGAGGAAGGAATGACCACTCCACAAGATCAGTATTTTGAACAATGATGCCTGTTGGAGAATGTGCAGTAGCAAAAATCAAAAGTTGGAGTGGGGCTAAGGGATCTATTCTATTTATTTGCACTGACTGAAATTTTTCTTCCACTAATTTAATTTCTTTTGTTGCCTCTGGGGTTAACATTCTTTACTATTTAAGTCTGAGTCTCCTCTTAAGATAGAGAACAAATTTGACATGGCATAAGTAGGAATGCCTAGAGTTGGCCAAATCCAATTAATATCTCCTAGCAATTTTTGAAAATCATTTAGTGTTTTTAATGTGTCTTTTCTTTTTTCTATTTTTTGTGGCTTAATTTTTCTATTTTCTATCTGCATCCCTAAATAATGAAAAGGAGTAGAGGTTTGGATATTATCAGATGCTATTGCCAGTCCTGCGTTGGCAACCTCTGCTTGTAGAAATGTATAACAGTCAATTAATTTATCTCTTGTTTCTGCAGCACATAAAATATCATCAAAATAATGAATGATATAACAGTCTGAAAACTTGTCTCTAACTGGTTGAAGAGCGCGACCTACAAAAGTCTGACAAACAGTTGGACTATTAAGCATTCCCTGAGGTAACACTTTCCACTGAAACCTGGTGGCTGGTTCTTTATTATTTATGGCTGGTATAGTAAAGGCAAATTTTTCGCAATCCTGCTCTGCCAGAGGGATGGTAAAAAAGCAATCCTTTAGATCAATTATAATTAAAGGCCAGTCTTTTGGGATCATGGCCGGAGAGGGCAAGCCGGGTTGGAGAGGCCCCATGGGTTGAATTACGGCGTTTATGGCCCTTAAGTCAGTTAACATACGCCATTTGCCAGATTTCTTCTGAATTACAAACACAGGAGAATTCCAAGGCGAGAATGAAGGCTCAATATGTCCCTTTTCTAATTGTTCATTTGCTAATAAATGTAAAGTCTCCAGTTTTTGTTTTGGTAGCAACCACTGATTCACCCACACCGGTTTTTCTCTTTTCCAAGTTAATGCTATGGGCTTAGGAGGCTCTACAGTGGCCGCCCCTAAAAAGGATACCCTAATTCCTTCTCTTTCTTGATTTATTTTAGCCTCAACTGGAACTTTAATGCCATCTTCATTTTATTCCTAGTCCCTTTCCTGGTATATATCCCATCTTGGTCATGATTTTTTGACTCGTGGGGCTATATAATGGAGTGGGCATAGTGATTTCCGCACCCCATTGTTGTAAGAAGTCTTGACCCCACAGATTAAGAGGAATTGAAGTAATCATTGGCTGAACAGTACTTTCTTGATTATCTGGCCCTAAACAATGTAAAATCTCACTACTTTGATACACTTCTGAGGCTGTGCCTACGCCGACAAGTCCTGTAACAGCCTTTTGTTTAGGCCATTTTTTTGGCCAGTGATTTAAAGCAATGATAGAGACATCTGCTCCAGTGTCTACTAACCCTTCAAACTGTTTTCCTTGAATAATGGCCTTACACACAGGCCTGTTTTCTGAGACCTGACTTGCCCAATATGCAGCCTTTCCTGTCAGATCAGTGCTTCCAAACACTCCTGTTCTTTTTATTTCACTATTTCCAACCTTAATATAAGGCAGGAGTAATAATTGAGCAATCCTCTATCCTGGACTGGCATTCCAAGGAATTGAAGAGCTAATAACCAATTGAATTTCGCCTTTATAGTCTGAATCAACCACACCAGCATGAATTTGAACTCCCTTTAGATTTAGACTTGATCTTCCCAAGATTAGTCCTACAGTCCCCTCAGGCAGTGGGCCACATACCCTTGTGGGGATTTTTTATTTGGGGGTTCCCCTGGAAGCAGAGAGACTGCTTGTATAGTACATAAATCTACTTCTGCACTGCAGCTTGTGGCAGGGGAAAATTGTTGTATTGTGGTAACTGGCTTATTCCTTGAAATACTTGGGACAGTGGGGGTTGTTGTCCCTGAAAACCCTGAGGAACAAATGGCTGAATTGGGAATGCCCCAGTTTGTTGTGGAGTCTGAGGCTGGCCCCTTTGCTCGTTTCCTGACAATGGTTGCCTATTTTTATCAAATTTAGAACGGCATTGACTAGCCCAATGTTTTCCTTTTTTACATCTTGGACATAAGTCAGGTGGCTCTCTACCTGTTGTTGTAGTAGCTTGAATAGTTATATTCTGTTTATTTAAGACTGGGCAATTCTTTTTTAAATGATGAATTTGACCACAATTATAATATTTCCCTCCAAATGTTCTAACTTGTCCTCCTAAAACAACTCATGTTATTGCTTGAGCCATAAGCATAGCTTTATGCATACCTCCTCCGATTCCATCACAGGCTTTTACATATTCTGAGATTACATCTGATCCTGCGGGAAACTTTCCTTTCAATGGCTTAATGGCCGACTGACACTCAGGATTGGCATTTTCGTATACCATCAACTCCACTATGACCTTAAGGGCTTTTTCATTGGCAATTGACTTTTGAGCAACATCTTGGAGCCTTGCCACAAAATCAGGGTAGGGCTCTTTTGAACCTTGTCTTACTGTATTAAATGAGGGGCAGGCACTTCCTGGGTCTTGGATTTTTTCCCAGGCTTTAAGGCAGATAGCTCTAACTTGCTCAATGTCCTCATTTTGCATTAATGCTTGTTGACTAATAGTGCTCCAATTTTGACCTGTTCCTAATAATTTATCTGCATCTATGTTAACTGGAGGATTGGCAGACCTATTTCTTCGGACCTGTTCTTGTGCACCATCAATCCACCAAGTCTTAAATTGCAAAAAATTGAGACGGTGAGAGAGACGATTTTGCCAGAATCTCCCAATCATAAGGAATGAGTCTATGTCCATGAGCAATGGAATCTAATAATGTCCTCAAATAAGGGGAGTTGGGTCCATACTGTTTTACTCCCTCTTTCATGTCTTTTAGCATTTTTATCGAGAAAGATTTGTATCTGGCCTCAACTGTGAGAGGCTCTCCCTCTTGGGCTCCTTCTCCAGGTGGCATCGGTTCTAACATTACTGGGAATTGCCATGCCTCAGTATCTCCTTCTTTTCTTGATTTATCAATAATTTCATGTAATTCACTACCCTGTCTACTAGGTGGTGCCATAGGATTAAGTCTCCTAGTGGGCGGCTGAGGGTATGGTGCCCTGCACTGTGGTGCTGGGGGCATTCCTGGATATCCATACTGACTTTCTGGGGGTGGCCGATACTGAAGTTCGGCCAGCGGCCAATATTGATAAGCTACTGGCAGTTGGGTCTTATTTTCTCTAACCTGCGTTTGAGGTTGTAATGTTACGGGCACCTGACCTGCTGGAAGAGGACTTGGCCCTCGTGGTTTAGACTCTGATGGCCCCACTAATTCTGGACCTTTTCCTTCTAATTTTAACGTTTTAGGATATATCACCTCCTGTAATTGATTATAGTCAACATTTTGCGTTGACTGAGCCATTACCGGCTCTGCTACATATTCGCAATGTAAACTTTCCGTTTCTTTCTGGGATTTTTTCCTTGTCTTTTCTTTACAATCTATTACACAGCTTCCAGGGGCATCAGAAACTGAAACGCTATCTTATTCCGTTTGAAATGGTTCTAAAGCTGCTTTAATAGTGGCCCAATCATTCCATACTGTAAGTGGAATGATATTACTCTTCCTTCCTGCTTGTTTTAGTTCCTTGCCAATTCTTTTCCAATCTTTTAGATCTAAAGTTCCTTGTTCTGGAAACCATGGGCAAAATTTTTCTATTATTTGAAATAGCTTGATTAGATTTTTTGTAGATACTCTAACTCCCCCTCTTTTTAAAATAATTTTAATAAAGCTGAGATAAGAGGCATATTTACTTTTAGTTTTACTTTTAGTTTGCCACATTATCACCCTAACTTCTTCCGAGTGCACAAGCTTACCGTAAGTCTGACTGTAGACGCACTTGGGATCTCTCTTCGACTTGTCCTCAATGACCACGCTCGAGCGTAACTTCACCCTAGAGAAAAGCCTCCACGTTGGGCACCAGATGAAGGGGTGGGTTGCCCCTCCACACCTGTGGGTGTTTCTCATTAGGTGGAACGAGAGACTTGGAAAATAAAAAGACACAGAGACAAAGTATAGAGAAAGAAATAAGGGGACCCAGGGAACCAGCGTTCAGCATATGGAGGATCTCGCCAGCCTCTGAGTTCCCTTAGTATTTATTGATCATTTGTGGGTGTTTCTCCGAGGAGGGGATGTTTCAGGGTCATAAGACAATAGTGGGGAGAGGGTCAGCAGACAAACACGTGAACAAAGGTCTTTGCATCATAGACAAGGTAAAGAATCAAGTGCTGTGCTTTTAGATATGCATACACAGAAACATCTCAATGCTTTACAAAGCAGTATTGCTGCCCGCATGTCCCACCTCCAGCCCTAAGGCGGTTTTTCCCTATCTCAGTAGATGGAACGTACAATCGGGTTTTATACCGAGACATTCCATTGCCCATGGACGGGCAGGAGACAGATGCCTTCCTCTTGTCTCAACTGCAAGAGGCATGCCTTCCTCTTATACTAATCCTCCTCAGCACAGACCATTTACGGGTGTCGGGCTGGGGGACGATCAGGTCTTTCCCTTCCCACGAGGCCATATTTCAAACTATCCCATGGGGAGAAACCTTGGACAATACCTGGCTTTCCTAGGCAGAGGTCCCTGCGGCCTTCCGCAGATTTTGTGTCCCTGGGTACTTGAGATTAGGGAGTAGTGATGACTCTTAAGGAGCATGCTGCCTTCAAGCATCTGTTTAAAAAGCACATCTTGCACAACACTTAGTCCATTTAACCCTGAGTTTGACACAGCATATATTTCAGAGAGCACGGGGTTGGGGGTAAGGTCATAGATTAACAGAATCTCAAGGCAGAAGAATTTTTCTTAGTGCAGAACAAAATGGAGTCTCCTATGTCTACTTCTTTCTACACAGACACAGTAACAATCTGATCTCTCTTGCTTTTCCCCACAGAATTCCAGAGCATTGCAACGAGGGTCTGAATGTTTGCATGAAACATATGATTCCAGGACACTAGTGCTGTTGTTTCAATGTTTGTCCCACACATATGATTCGAAAACACTACTGCTGGGGTCTGAGTATTTGTCCCTCACATAGGGTTCCAGAACACTGCTACGAGGGTCTGAATGATTGTCCCTCACATAGGATTCCAGAACACTACTGCTGGGGTCAAAATGTTTTTCTGTCACAAAGGATTCCAGAACACTGCTACGAGGGTCTGCATGTTCATTTCTCACGAGGTATTCCAGAACACTCCTGCTGTCGTCTGAATGTCCCTCACACAGGATTCCGGAATACTACTACGAGTGTCTGAATATTTGTCCCTCAAAAAGAATTCCAGGACACTGCTACGAGGTTCGGAATGATTGTCCATCACATAGGATTCCAGAACACTGCTGCTGTGCTCTTATGTTTGTCCCTCACTTAGGATACCAGAACACTCCTACTATTATCTGAAAGTTTGTCCTTCACATAGAGTACCAGAACACTGCTACGATGGTCTGAATGTTCGTACCACACTTGGGATTCCAGAACACTCCTGCTGGAGTCTAAATGTTTGTCCCTCACATAGGATTCCAGAACACTGCTACGTGGATCTCAATGTTTGTTCCTCACAGTAGTTTCCACAACACTCTTGCTGTGGTCTGAATATTTGTAAATCACATTGGATTCCAGAACACTGCTACGAGGGTCTGTATGTTTGTCCCTCACATAGGATTCCAAAACACTCCTGCTGTGTTCTGAATGTGTGTCCAACACATAGGATTCCAGAGCAATCCTACTCTGGTCTGAATGTTTGTCTATTACATAGTTTTCCAGAACACTGCTGCTTGGTTCCGAGTGTTTATTCCTCACATAGGATTCCAGAACACTGCTACTAGGTTCTGAATGTTTCTCCCTCACATAGGATTCCAGAACCCTCCTGTGGTGGTCTGAATGTTTGTCCGTCACATTGGATTCCAGAACACCGCTACGAGGGTCTGAATGTTTGTTTCTCACACAGAATTCCAGAACACTGCTACGAGGGTCTGAATGATTGTCCCTCACATAGGATTCCAGAACACTCCTGCTGTGGTCTGAAAGTTTGTCCCTCACATAGCATTCAAGAATACTGCTGCTGGGTTCTGAGTGTTTGTCCCTCACATAGGATTCCAGAACACTGTTACCATTGTCTGAATGTTTGTCCCTCACATAGGATTCCAGAACACTGCTGCTGGGGTCTAAAAGTTTGTCTGTCACGTAGGATTCCAGAACACTGCTACGACTGTCTAAATGTTTGTTCCTCACAGAGGATTCCAGAACACTACTGCTGTTGTCTGAATGTCCCTCACAAAGGATTTCAGAACACTGCTATGAGGGTCTGAGTGTTTTTCCCTCACACAGAATTCCAGAACACTGCTATGAGGGACTGAATGATTCTCCCACACACAGAATTCCAGAACACTGTTACGAATTTCTGAATGATTGTCACTCACATAGGATTGCAGAACACTGCTTCTGGGGTCTGAATCTTTGTCTCTCACATAGGATTCTGGAACACTTCCGCTGGGGTCTACATGTATGTCCATCACATGGGATTCTAGAACACTGCTGCTGGGATCTGAGTGTTTCTCACTCACATAGAACTCCAGATCACTGTGAAGAATGTTGGAATGTTTGTCCATAATATAGGATGTCAGAACAATCCCGCAGTTGTTTGAGTGTTTTTCCCTCACATAGGATTGCAGAACACTGTCCCTGGGGTCCGAATGTTTGGCCCACACATAGGTTTCCAGAACACTGCTAGGATTGTCTGAATTTTTGTCCCTCACTTAGGATTCCAGAACAATGCTACGAGTGTCTGAATGATTGTCCCTCACATAGGATTCCAGGACACTGCTGTTGTGATCTAAATGTTTGCCCATCACATAGGATTCCAGAAGACCATTACGAGGGTATGAATGTTTCTTCCTCACAGGGGATTGCAGAACACTCCTGCTGTGGTCTGAATGTTTGTTCCTCACATAGGATTCCTGAACACTTCTATGAGGGTCTGAATGTTTGTCCCTCACGTAGGATACCAGAACACTACTGCTGTGGTCTGAATGTTTGCCCTCACATAGAATTCCAGTACACTGCGACGAGGGTCTGAATGATTTTCCAAAACATAGGATTCCAGAACACTCCTGCTGTTGTTTGAATGATTGTCCCTCACATAGGATTCCAGAACACTGCTGCTGTTGTCTAAATGTTTGTCAGTCACATAGGATTCCAGAACACTGCTACGAGGGTCTGAATATTTGTTCCTCACCGGGCATTCCACAACAATCCTGCTGTTGTCTGAATGTTTTTTCCTCACACAGGATTCCAGAATAATGACACGAGGGTATGAACGTTTGTCCCTATCCCAGAATCCAGAACACTGCTATGAGGATCTGAATGTTTGTCCCTCACTCATAATTCCAGAACACTGCTAAGAGGGTCTGAATGATTGTCCCTCACATAGGATGCCAAAACACTGCTGCTGGAGTCTGAATGTTTGTCTCTCACATAGAATTCCAGAACACTGCTGCTGGGGTCTACATGTATGACAGTCATGTAGGATTCCAGAACACTTCTACGATTGTCAGACTTGTTGTCCCTCACTTGGGATTCTGGAACACTGCTATGAGTTTCTGAATGTTTGTCTCTCACATAGGATTCCAGAACACTGCTACCGTGGCCTGAATGTTTTCCCCTCACATAGGATTCCAGAACACACATTCGAGGGTCTCAATGTTTGTTCCTCACACAGAATCCCAGAACACTGCTACGAGAGTCTGAATGATTTTCCCTCACATAGTTTTCCATAACAATGCTGTCTTGGTCTTAATGTTTGTCCCTCACATAGGATTCCATACCACTGCTGCTGGGGTATACATGTGTGTCTGTCACATAGGATTCCAGAGCACTGCTGCTGGGTTCTGAGTCTTTCTCCCTCACAAAGAACTCCAGAGCACTGCGACGAGGTTCTGAAAGTTTGTTTGCAATAAAGGATTCCAGAACACTCCCGCTGTTGTTTCAATGTTTGTAACTCACATAGGATTCTGGAATACTTCTGCTGAGGTCTAAATGTTTGTCCGTCACTTAGGATTCCAGAACACTGCTACAAGGGTCTGAAGGTTTGTCCCTCACACAGAATTCCAGAACACTGCTACGATGGTCTGAATGATTGTCCCTCACATGGGACTCCAGAACACTGCTGCTGGGTTCTGAATGTTTGTCCCTCACATAGGATTCCATAACACGGCTTCAGGGTTCTACAGGTATGTCCGTCTCATGGTATTCCAGAACAATGCTGCAGGATTCTGAGTGTTCCTCCCTCACAAAGAATTCCAGAAGACTGCGACGAGGATCTGAATGTTTGTCCATAACATAGGATTCCAGAAGACTCCCGCTGTTTTTTGAATGTTTGTCCCTCACGTAGGATTCCAGAAGACTCCCGCTGTTGTTTGAATGTTTGTCCCTCACATAGGATTTCAGAACACTGCTGCTTGAGTCTGAAAGTTTTTCCTTCACACAGGATTCCAGAACACTGTTATGATTGTCTGAATGTTTGTCACTCCATAGGATTCCAGAACACTGCAACGAGGGTCTGAAAGTTTGTCCCTCACTGTGGATTCAAGAACACTCTGCTGTGGTCTGAATGTTTGTCCCTCACTTAGGATCCAGAACAGTGATACTAGGGTCTGAATATTCGTCCCTCTCTTAGACTCTAGAACACTGCTACGATTGTCTGAAAGTTTGTCCTTCACTTAGGATCCAGAACAGCGATATGAGGGTCTGAATGTTTGTCCCTCACATAGGATTCCAGAACACTCCTGCTGTGGTCTGAATGTCTGTCCCTCTCATAGGGTTGCAGAACACTGTTTCTAGATTGTCAGTGTTTGTCCCTCACATAGGATTCTGGAACACTGCTACAAGGTTCTGAATATTTGTCACACACATAGGATTCCAAAACACTGCTGCTGGGGTCTCAGTGTTTGTCCCTCACACAGGGTTCCAGAACACTGCTGCTGGGGTCTACATGTATGGCCGTCACTTAGGATTCCAGATCACTGCTGCTGGGTTCTGAATGTATCTCCCTCACATAGAATTCCAGAACACTGCGACGAGAGTCTGAATGTTTCTCCATAAAGTAGTATTCCGGAACACTCTCGCTGTGGTTTGAACGTTTGTCCTTCACATAGGATTCCAGAACACTGCCACGAGGTTCTGAATGTTTGTTCCTTACTGGGGATTCCAGAACACTCCTCTTGTGTTGTGAATATTTATCCATCACACAGGATTCCAGAACACTCCTATGAGGGTCTCAACGTTGGTCCCCCTCATATGGTTCCAGAACACTGCTAGTAGGTTCTCAGTGTTTGTCCCAAACCTAGGATTCCAGAACACTGCTGCTGGCGTCTAAATGTTTGTCCATCACATAGGATTCCAGAACACTGCTATGAGGGTTTGAATGATTGTCCCTCACGTAGGATTCCAGAACACTGCTGCTGGGGTCTACAGGTATGTCCATCACATAGGATTCCAGAACACTGATACGAGGTTCTGAATATTTGCTCCTCACAGGGGATTCCAGAAACCTCCTGCTGTGTTCTGAATGTTTGTCCCTCACATAGGATTCCAGAACACAGCTACAAGGGTCAGAATGTTTGTCCCTCACACAGAATTCCAGAACACTGCTATAATGGTCTGAATGATTGTCCCTCACATGGGACTCCAGAACACTGTTGCTGGGTTCTGAATGTTTGTCCCTCACGTAGGATTCCAGAAGATGGCTGCAGGGCTCTACATGTATGTCTGTCACATGGGATTCCAGAACAATGCTGCAGGATTCTGAGTCTTCCTCCCTCACATAGAAGTCCAGAAGACTGCGACGAGGGTCTGAATGTTTGTCCGTAACATAGGATTGCAGAAGACTCCCGCTGTTGTTTGAATGTTTGTTTCTCACATAGAATTCCAGAACACTGCTGCTTGAGTCTGAAGGTTTTTCCTTCACACAGGATTCCAGAACACTGTTACGATTGTCTGAATGTTTGTCACTCTGTAGGATTCCAGAACACTGCAAAGAAGGTCTGAAAGTTTGTCCCTCACTGTGGATTCCAGAACACTCTGCTGTGGTCTGAATATTTATCCCTCACTTCGGATCCAGAACAGTGATACGATGGTCTGAATTTTCGTCCCTCACTTAGGATTCCCCAACACTGCTACGATTGTCTGAGTGATTGTCCCTCACATAGGATTCCAGAACACTCCTGCTGTGGTCTGAAGGTCTGTCCCTCACATAGGGTTGCCGAACACTGCTGCTAGATTCTCAGTGTTTGTCCCTCTCATAGGATTCCAGAACACGGCTGCATGGGTCTAATTTATGTCCGTCACATGGGATTTCAGAACAATGCTGCAGGATTCTGAGTCTTCCTCCCTCACCTAGAATTCCAGAAGACTGCGACGAGGGTCTGAATGTTGGTTCGTAACATAGGATTCCAGAAGACTCCCGCTGTTGTTTGAATGTTCGTCCCTTACATAGGATTCCAGAACACTGCTGTTTGAGTCTGAATGTTTTTCCTCACACAGGATTCCAGAACACTGCTATGATTGAATGTTTGTCGCTCCGTAGGATTCCAGAACACTGCAAAGAGGGTCTGAAAGTTTGTCCCTCACTGTGGATTACAGAACACTCTGTTGTGGTCTGAAAGTTTGTCCCTCACTTAGAATCCAGATCAGTGATACGAGGGTCTGAATGTTCATCCCTCACGTAGGATCCCCCAACACCACTACGATTGTCTGAATGTTTATCCCTCACATAGGATTCCAGAACACTCCTGCTGTGGTCTGAAGGTCTGTCCCTCACATAGGATTGCCGAACACTGCTGCTAGATTGCCAGTGTTTGTCCCTCACGTAGGATTCCGGAACACTGTTACAAGGGTCTAAATATTTGTCAGACACATAGGATTCCAAAACACTGCTGCTGGATTCTTCATGTTTGTCCCTCACATAGGATTCCAGAACACTGTTGCTGGGGTCTACATGTATGGCTGTCACATAGGATTCCAGATCACTGCTGCTGGGTTCTGTATGTTTCTCCCTCACATAGAATTCCAGAACACTGCGACGAGGGTCTCAATGTTTCTCCGTAACGTAGCATTCCAGAACACTCTCGCTGCTGTTCGAATCTTTGTCCCTCACGTAGGATTCCAGAACACTGCTATTGGGGTCTGAGTGTTTGTCCCTCCCATAGGATTCCAGAACGCTGCTACGATTGTCTGAATGTTTGTCCCTCATATAGGATTCCAGAACACTGCTACGATTGTCTGGATGTTTGTGCCTCACATAGGATTCCAGAACACTGCTCCTGGGGTCTGAATGTTTGTCACTCACACAGGACTCCAGATGAGTGTTACGAGGGTCTGAATGTTTTTCCCTAACATAGGATTCCTGAACAATGCAACGAGGGTCTGAACGTTTGTCTGCAACATAGGATTAGGGAACACTACCTGTGTTGTTTGAATGTTTGTCCCTCACATTGGATTCCAGAACACTGCAACTAGGGTCTGAATGTTTGTCCCTCACATAGGATTCCAAAACACTCCTGCCATGCTCTGAGTGTTTATCCCTCACATAGGATTCCAGAACAATCCTGCTGTGGTCTGAAAGTTTCTCCCTCACATACGGTTCCAGAACACTGCTGCTGGGTTCTGAGCGTTTTTCCCTCACATAGGATTTCATAACACTACCGGGAGTGTCTGAATGTTTGTCCATCACATAGCATTCCTGAACACTGCTGTTAGGGTCTAAGTATTTGTCTGTGACACAGGATTCCATAACACTGCCACGAGGTTCTGAATGTTTGTTCCTTACAGGGGATTCCAGAACACTCCTGTTGCGTTGTGAATGTTTGTCCCTCACACAGGATTCCAGAACACTGCTATGAGGATCTGAATTTTGGTCCCTCACACAGAATTCCAGAACACTGCTATGAGGGTCTGAATGATTTTCCCTCAAGTAGCATTCCAGAACACTGCTGCTGAGGTCTGAATGTTCGTCCCTCACATAGGATTCCAGAACACGGCTTCAAGGCTCTACATGTATGTCCGTCACATGGGATTCCAGAACAATGCTGCAGGATTCTGAGTGTTCCTCCCTCACAAAGAATTCCAGAAGACTGCGACGAGGGTCTGAATGTTTGTTCATAACATAGGATTCCAGAAGACTCCCGCTGTTGTTTGAATGTTTGTCCCTCACATAGGATTCCAGAACACTGCTCCGACTTTCTGAATGGTTGTCCCTCACATAGAATTCCAGAACACTGCATTGAAGGTCTGAAAATTTATATGTAACATAGGATTCCAGAAAACTCCCACTGTTGTTTGAATGTTTGACCATCATATAGGATTCCAGAACACTGCTAGGAGGTTCTGTATGTTTGTCCCTCACATAGCATTCCAGAACACTAATGCTGTGTTCTCAGAGTTTCTCCCTGATGTAGGATTAACAGAACAATCCTGCTGTGGTCTGAATCTTTGTACCTCCTATAGGATTCCAGAACACTGCCACGAGGGTCTGAATGTTTCTACGTCACATTGGATTCCAGCACACCGCTGTTGGGGTCTTAATGTTTGCACCTCACATAGGTTTCCAAAACACTCCTATGAAGTTCCCAATGTTTGTTTCCCACAGGGCTTCCCAGAAGAGTCCTGCTGTGGTCTGAAAGTATGTCCCTCAAAAAGGATTCCAGAACATTCCTACGAGTGTCTTAATGTGTGTCCCTCACACAGAGTTGAAGAACACTGCTACGAGGGTCTGAATGTTTGTCCCTCACATAAGATTCCAGAAAACTGCTGCTGCGGTCTGAATGTTTGTCCCACACATAGAATTCCAGAACACTGCTGCTGGGTTCTGAGTGTTTCTCCCCCACATAGAATTCTGAAACCCTGCGACAAGGGTCTGAATGTTTGTCCATAGCATAGGATTCTAGAACACTCCCGCTGTTGTTTGAATGTTTGTTCCTCATATAGGATTCCAGAACACTGCGGCTGGGGTGATAGTGTATGTCCCTCACATAGGATTTCAGAACACTGCTACGATTGTCTGAATGTTTGTCCCTCACATAGGATTCCAGAACACTGCTATGAGAGTCTGAATGTTTGACCCTCACAGGGTTTTCCAGAACACTGTTGCTGTGGTCTGAATGTTTCTCCCTCACATAGGATTGCAGAACATTGCTACGAGGATCCAAATGTTTTTCCTTCACATAGGATGCCAGAACACTGCTTCCAGGGTCTGAATGTTTGTGCCTCAGATTGGATTCCAGAACAATGCTGAAGGGTTCTAAGTGTTTCTCCCTCACATAGAATTCCAGAACACTGTTACAATCGTCTGAATGTTTGTCTATAACATAGGATTCCAGAACAGTCCCGCTGTTGTTTGAATGTCTGTTCCTCACATAGGATTCCAGAACACTGCTTCATGGGTGTGAGTGTATGTCCCTCACATAGGATTCCAGAACACTTCTACAACTGTCTGAATGTTTGTCCCTCACATAGGATTCCAGAACACTGCTAGGAGGGTGTGAAAGTTTTCCCTCACACAGGATTCCAGAACACTCCTGCTGTGTTCTGAATGTTTGTCTCTCACATAGGATTCCTGAACACTGCTGCGAGGGTCTGAATATTTGTCCCTCAGGTAGGATTCCAAAACACTCCTGCTGTGTTTTGAGTGTTTGTCCCTCACATAGGATTCCAGAACAATCCTGCTGTGATCTGAATGTTTGTTCCTCATATAGGGTTCCAGAACACTGCTGCTCTTTTCTGAATGTTTCTCCCTCACATATAATTCCACAACACTGCGATGAGGGTCTTAATATTTGTCCGTAAAATATGATTCGTGAACACTCCCGCTGTTGTTTGAATGTTAGTTCCTCACTTAAGACTCCAGAACACTGCTGCTGGGGTCTGAATGTTTGTCCCTCACACAGGATTCCAGAACACTGCTATGAGGGTCTGAATGTTTGTCCCTCTCAGAGAATTCCAGAACCCTGCTACAAGGATCTGAATGATTGTCCCTCACATAGGATTCCAGAACACTGCTGCTGGGGTTTGAAGGTTTTTTCTTCACAGGGGATTCCAGAAGTGTCCTGCTGTAGTCTGAATGTTTGTCCCTCACACAGCATTCTAGAACACTGCTACGAGGGCCTGAATGTTTGTTCCTCACAGCGGATTCCAGAAGAATACTGCTGTGGTCTGAATGTTTGTCCCTCACACAGCATTACAGAACACGGCTACGAGGTTCTGAATGATTATCCCTCACATAGGATTCCAGAACACTCCTGATGTGGTCTGAATGTTTGTTCCTCACATAGGATTCCAGAACACTGCTGAGATTGTCTGAATGTTTGTCACTCACATAGGATTCCAGAACTCTCGTGCTGTGGTCTGAAAGTTTCTCCCTCACACAGGATTACAGAACACTGCTACGAGTGTTTGAATGTTTGTCCCACACACAGAATTCCAGTACATTGCAACGAGGGTCTGAATGATTGTCCTTCACATAGGATTCCAGAACACTACTGCTGGGGTCTGAATGTTTGTCCGTCACATGGGATTCTAGGACACTGCTGCTGGGTACTACATGTATGTCCGTCACATAGGATTCCAGAACACTACTGCTGGGTTCTGAGTGTTTCTCCCTCACATAGAATTCCACAACACTGCGACAAGGGTCTGAATGTTTGTCCGTAACAAAAGAATCGAGAACACTCCCACTGTTGTTTGAATGTTTGACCCTCACATGGTATTCCAGAACGCTGCTGCTGGGGTCTGAAGGTGTGTCCCTCACATAGGATTCCAGAACAGTGCTGTGAGGGTTTCAATGTTTGTCCTTCAAATGGGATTCCATAAAACTGCTGCTGGGGTCTACATGTATGTCCTTCAGATAGGATTCCAGAACATTGCTGCAGAGTTCTGAGTGTTTCTGCCTCACATAGAATTCCAGAACACTGCGACGAGGATCTGAATGTTTGTGGGTAACATAGGATTCCAAAACACTCCCTCTGTTGTTTGAATGTTTGTCCCTCACATAGGACGCAGGAACACTGCTGCTGGGGTCTGAATGTTTGTCTCTCACATAGGGTTCCAGAACCCTGCTGCGATTTTCTGAATGTTTGTCCCTCACATAGGTTTCCAGAACACTCCTACGAGGGTATGAATATTTGTCCCTCAGATAGGATTCAAGAACACTGCTGTGATTGTCTGAATGTTTGTCCCTCACATAGGATTCCAGAACACTGCTAGGAGGGTCTGAATGATTGTCCCTTACGTAGGATTCCAGAACATTGCTGCTGGGGTCTAAAAGTTGGTCCGTCACACAGGATTCCAGAACACTGCTAAGAGGATATGAATGTTTGCTCCTCACATAGAATTTCAGAACACTGTTGCTAGGGTCTAAATGTCTGTCCGTCACATAAGATTCCAGAACACTGCTATGAGGGTTTGAATGTTTGTTCTTCATAGGGGATTCCAGAATAATCCTGCTGTGGTCTGTTTGTCGCTCAAACAGTATTCCAGAACACTATTGCTGTTGTCTGAATGTTTGTCCCTCACACAGGATTCCAGAAGACTGCTAAGAGGGTCTGAATGTTTGTCCCTCACATAGGATTCCAGAACACTGCTGCTGGGGTCTACAGGTATGTCCGTCACATAGGATTCCAGAACACTGCTACGAGGGTCTGAATGTTTTTCCCTCACATAGGATTCCAGAACACTCCAGCTATGGTATGAATGTTTGCCCTAATATAGGATTCCAGAAGACTGCTAAGAGGGTCTGAATATTTGTGACTCACATAGGATTCTAGAACACAGCTGCTGGGTTCTAAATGTTTGTCCGTCACATAGGATTCTAGAACGCTGTTATGTGGTTCTGAATGTTTGTTCAGCACAGGGGATTCCAGAAGACTCCTGCTGTTATCTGAATGTTTGTCCCTCACACAGGATTCCAGAACACTCCTACTATGGTCTGAATGTTTGGCCCTAACATAGGATTCCAGAACACAGCTATGACAGTCTGAATGTTTGTCCCTAACATAGGATTCCAAAACACTCCTGCTGTGTTCTGAGTGTGTCTCCCTCACATAGAATTCCAGAACAATCCTGCTGTGGTCTGAATGTATGTCCCTCACATTGCATTTGAGAACACTGCTGCTGTGTTCTGGGTGTTTGTCCCTCACATTGGATTCCAGAACACTGCTACTAGCGTCCGAATATTTGTCCCTCACATAGGATTCCAGAACACTGCTGCTGTGGTCTAAATGTTTGTCCATCACATGGGATTCCAGGAAACTGCTACGAGGGTATGCATGTTTTTTCCTCACAAGGGATTCGAGAACAATCTTGCTATGGTCTGAATCTTTGTCCCTCACAAAGGATTCCAGAACGCTGCTATGAAGGTCTGAATATTTGCCCTCACACAGAATTCCAGATCACTGCTACACGGGTCTGAATGATTTTCCCTCACATAGAATTCCAGAACACTGCTTCTGGCGTCTGAATGTTTGTCCCTCACATAGTGTTAATGAACACTGCTTCTGGGGTCTGCATGTATGTCCGTCACATAGGGTTCTAGAACACGGCTGCTGCGTTCTGAGTGTTTCTCCCTCATATAGAATTTCAGAACACTGCGACGAAGGCCTGAATGTTTGTCCGTAATGCAGGATTCCTGAACACTCTTGCTGTTGTTTGAATGTTTGTCCCTCTCATAGGATTCCAGAATACTGCTGCTGGGGTCTGAATGTTTGCCCCTCACGTATCATTCCAGAATACTGCTATGATAGTCTGAATGTTTGTCCCTCACATGGGATTCAAGAACACTGCTATGAAGTTCTGAATGTTTTTCCCTCACATACGATTCTGGAACACTGCTAAAATTGTCTGAATGTTTGTCCCTCACATAGGATTCCAGAACACTGCTATGATTGTCTGAATGTTTGTCCCTCACATAGGATTCCAGAACACTGCTACGAGGTTCTGAATGTTTGTCCCTCACCTAGGATTTCAGAACACTGCTCGTCGGATATAAATATTTATCTATTACATAGGATTCCAGAACATTGCTAAGAGGGTCTGAATGTTTGTTCTTCACAGTGGATTCCAGAACACCCCTGCTGTGGTCTGAATGTTTGTCCCTCCTGCAGGAATCCAGAACAATGCTACGCAGGTCTCAATGTTTGTCCCTAACAAAGAATTCCAGAACACTGCTACAAGTGTCTGAAAGATTGGCCCTCTCATAGGTTTTGAGAACTTTGCTGCTGGTGTCTGAATGTTTGTCCCTCACACAGGATTCCAGAACACTGCTACTGGGTTCTGAATGTTGGTCCCTGAAACAGAATTCCAGATCACTGCTACGAGGGTCTAAATGATTGTCCCTCACATAGGATTCCCTAACACTGCTGCTGGTTTCTGAATGTTTGTCCCTCACACAGGATTCCAGAACACTGCTGCAGGGGTTCACATGCATGTCTATCACATAGGATTCCATGACACTGCTACTGGGTTCTGAGTGTTACTCGCTCACGTAGAAATAAAGAACACTGCGACGAGAGTCTGAATGTTTGTCCGTAAATAGGATTCCAGAACACTGCTATGAGGATATGAATGTTTGTCCCTCACATAAGATTCCAAAACACTCCTGCTTTGATCTGAGTGATTGTCCCTCACATAGGATTCCAGAACAGTCCTGCTGTGGTCTTAATGTTTGTCCCTTACATAGGGTTTGAGAACACAGGTACTGGGTTCTCAGTGTTTCTCCCTCACATAGAATTCCAGCACAGTGCGTGGAGCGTCTGAATGTTTGTCCATAACATAGGACTCCAGAGCACTCTCGCTGTTGTTTGAATGCTTGTCCCTCACATAGGATTCCAGAACACTGCTGCTAGGGTCTGAATGTTTGACCCTCACATAGGATTCCAGAACACTGCTACGATTGTCTGAATGTTTGTCCCTCACGTAGAATTGGAGAACACTGTTACAAGGGTCTGAATTTTTGTCCGTCACATACGATTCTGGAACACTGCTGCGAGGGTCTGAATGTTTGTTCCTCACATGGGATTCCAAAACAATGCTGCTGGGGTCTATATATATGTCCGTCACTTAGGATTCCAGAACACTGCTCCTAGCTTGATTGTTTGTCCTCACATAGGATTCCAGAACCCTGCTACAAGGGTCTGGATGTTTGTCCCTCACATGTGATTCCAGAACACTGCTATGATTGTCTGAATGTTTTTCCCTCACATAGAATTGTAGAACACTGCTACAAGTGTCCAAATGTTTGTCCCTCATAAAGGATTCCAGAACACTGTTACGATAGTCTGAATGTTTGTCCCTCACATAGGATTCCAGAACACTCCTGCTGTGGTCTGAATGTTTGTACCTCACATAGGATTCCATAACACTCCCGCTGTGGTATGAATGTTTGTCCCTCACATAGGATTCCAGAACACTGCTAGGAGGGTCTGAATGTTTTTCCCTCACATAAGATTTCAGAACACTGCTGCTGGGGTCCAAATGTTTGTCCGTCACATAGGATTCCAAAACACTGCTTCAAGGGTATGAATGTTTGTTCTTCACAGGTGATTCCAGCACACTCTTGTTGTGGTCTGAATGTTTGTTGGTCAAACAGGATTCCAGAACTCTCCTATGAGGGTCTGAATGTTTTTCCCTCAGAGAATTCCGGAACACTACTACGAGGGTCTGAATGATTTTCCCTCAGATAGGATTCCAGAACACTGCTGCTTTGGTCTCAATGTTTGTCCTTCACATAGGATTCCAGAACACTGCTGCTGGGGTCTACATGTATGTCCGTCACATAGGATTACAGAATACTGCTGCTGGGTTGTGAATGTTTCTCCCTCACATAGAATTACAGAACACTGTGACGAGGGTCTGAATGATTGTCCCTCACACAGGATTCCAGAACACTCCTATGAGGGTCTGAATGTTTGTTCCTCACATATGATTCCAGAACACTGCTATGAGGGTCTGAAGGTTTGATTCTCACACAGAATTCCTGAACACTACTACGAGGGTCTGAATGATTGTCCCTCCCATAGGATTGCAGAACACTGCTGCTGGGGTCTGAATGTTTTTCCTTCCCATAGGATTCCAGAACACTACTGCTGGGTCTACATATATGTCAGTCACATAGGATTCCAGAACACTACTGCTGGGTTCTGAGTGTTTCTCCCTCATATAGATTTGCAGAAGACTGCGACGGGGGTCTAATGTTTGTCTGTAACATAGGATTCCAGAACACTCCAGCTGTTGTTAGAATGTTTTTCTCTCACGTAGGATTGCAGAATACTGCTTCTTGGGTCTGAATGTTTGTCTCTCACACAGAATTCCAGAACACTGCTACGATGGTCTGAATGCTTATTCCTCATATAGGATTCCAGAACACTGCTGTGAGGTCTGCATGTTTGTCCCTCAGATAGGATTCCTGAACAATCCTGCAGTGGTCTGAATGTTTGTCCCTCACACAGGATTCCAGAACTCTGCTACAAGGGTGTGAATGTTGTCCCTCCCATAGGATTGCAAAACACTAATGCTGTTTTCTGAGTGTTTCTCCCTCACATGTGATTCCAGAACAATCCTGCTGTGGTCTGATTGTTTGTCCCTCACATAGGGCTCCAGAACACTGCTGCTGGGTTCTGAGTGTTTGTCCGTCACAGAACTTTCCAGAACAACGCTGCTGGGTACTCATTGTTTCTCCCTCACATAGAATTCCAGAAAACTGTGACAAGCGCCTGAATATTTGTGCATAACATAGGATTCTAGAACACTTCCGCTCTTGTTTGAATGATTTTCCCTCACATAGGATTCCAGAACACTGCTAGGAGGGTCTGAATGCTTGTTCCACACAGGGGATTCAAGAGCACTCCTGACTTGATCTGAATGTTTGTCCCTCACATAGGATTCCAGAACACTGCTATGAGGTTGTGAAAGTTTGTCCCTCATAAGGAATTCTAGAACACTGCTATGAGGGTCTGAATGATTGTCCCTCACATGGCATTCCAGAACACTGCTGCTGGGGTCTGAATCGTTGTCCCTCACATAGGATTCCAGAACACTGCTGCTGGAGTCCACAAGTATGTCCGTCACATAGGATTCCAGAACACTTCTGCTGGGTTCTCAATGTTTCTTCCTCACACAGAATTCCAGAACAAGGCGACGAGGTTCTGAATGTTTGTCTGTATCAAAGGGTTGCAAAACAGTCTTGTTGTTGTTTGAATGTTTGTCCCTCACATAGAATTCCAGAACACTGCTGCTGGGGTCTGAAATTTTGTCCCTCATATAGTATTCCAGAACACTGCTACGATTGTCTGAATGTTTGTCACTGACATAGGATTCCAGAACACTGCTACAATGGTCTGAAAGTTTGTCCCTCACATAGGATTCCAAAACACTCCTGCTGTAATCTGAGTGTTGGTCCTTAACATAGGATTCCAGAACAATCCTGCTGTTGTCTGAATATTTGTCCCTCACAAAGGGTTTCATAACACTACTGCTGGGTTCTGAGTGTTTGTCCTTCACATAGGATTCCAGAACACTTCTATGAGGGTCTGAATGTTTGTCCCTCATATAGGATTACAGAACACAGAGGCTGGACACTAAATATTTGTCCGTCACATACGATTCCGGAACACTGCTACAGGGTTATGAATATTTGCTCCCCTGAATGGTTTCCAGGACACTCCTGCTGTGGTCTCCATGTTTTTCCCTCACATAGGATTCCTGAATACTGCTTCGAGGGTGTGAATGTCTGTCCTTCACATAGGATTCCAAAACACACCTGCTGTAGTCTCAATGTTTGTCCCTCACATAGGATTCCAGAATAATCCGGCTGTGGTCTGAATGTTTGTCCCTCACATAGGGTTCCAGAACACTCTTGCTGGTTTCTGAGTGTTTCTCCCTCACATATAACTCCACAACACTGTGACGAGATCTGAATGTTGGTACATAAAATAGGATTCCTGAACACTCCCGCTGTTTTTTGGATATTTGTTCCTCACTTGGGACTCCAGAACACTTCTGCTGGATTCTCAATATTTGTCCTTCACACAGGATTCCAGAACACTGCTATGAGGGTCTGAATGTTTGTCCCTCACATAGGATTCCAGAAAACTCCTGCGGAGTTCTAAATGTTTGTTCGTCACATAGGACTCTAGAACACTGGCCATGAGGATCTGAAAGTTTGTTCCCCACAGAGGATTCCAGAAGAGTCCTGCTGTGGTCTGAATGTTTGTCCCTCACACAGGATTCCAGAACACTGCTACGAGGGTCTGAATCTTTCTCCCTCTCATATAGAATTCCAGAAAACTGCTAAGAGGGTCTGAATCTTTGTCCCTCATATAAGATTCCAGGACACTGCTACTATTGTCTGAATATTTGTCCCTCACATAGGATTACAGAACACTGCTACGATGCTCTGAATGTTTGTCCCTCACATAGGATTCCAAAACACTCTTGCTGTAGTCTGAGTGTTTGTCCCTCACATAGGATTCCAGAACAATCCTGCTGTGGAATGAATGTCCCTCACATAGGATTCCAGAACACTGCTACGAGGGTCTGAATGTTTGTCCCTCACAGAGGATTCCAAAACACTCGTGTTGTGTTCATAGTGTTTCTCCCTCACATAGGATTCCAGAACACAGCTGCTGGAGTCTAAATGTTTGTCCGTCACATAGGATTCCAGAACTCTGCTACGAGGTTTTGAATATTTGTTCCTCACAGGGTTTTCTAGAACAACCCTGCTGTGTTCTGAATGTTTGTCACTCACACAGGATTCCAGAACACTGCTACGAGGGTCTGAATGTTTCTCTCTCACATAGAATTCCAGAAAATTGCTGCGAGGGTCTGAATGTTTGTCCCTCACATAGGATTCCAGAACACTGCTACTATTATCTGAATGTTTGTCCCTCACATAGGATTACAGAACACTGCTACGATACTCTGAAAGTTTGTCCCTCACATAGGAATCCAAAACACTCTTGCTGTAGTGTTTGTCTCTCACATAGGATTCCAGAACAATCCTCCTGTGATCTGAATGCTTGTCCCTCATACAGGATTCCAGAACACTGTTGTTGGGGTCTGAATCTTTGTCCCTCACATAGGATTCCAGAACAGTGCTGCTGGGGTCTACAAGTATGTCTGTCACATAGGATTCCAGAACAATTCTGCTGGGTTCTCAATGTTTATTCCTCACATAGAATTCCAGAACAATGCGACGAGGTTCTGAATGTTTGTCTGTATCATAGGATTGCAGAACAGTCTCGTTGTTGTTTGAATGTTTGTCCCTCACATAGAATTCCAGACACTGCTGCTGGGGTCTGAAATTTTGCCCCTCATATAGTATTCCAGAACACTGCTATGATTGTCGGAATGTTTGTCACTCACATAGGATTCCAGAATGCTGCTACGAGGTTCTGAATGTTTGTCCCTCACATAGGTTTCCAAAACACTCGTGCTGTGTTCTCAGGGTTTCTCCCTCACATAGGATTCCAGAACACTGCTACGAGGTTATGAATATTTGTTCCTCACAGGGTTTTCCAGAACAATCCTGCTGTGGTGTGAATGTTTGCCCCTCACACAGGATTCTAGAACACTGCTACGAGGGTCTCAATGTTTCTCCCTCACATAGAATTCCAGAAAATTGCTACGAGGATCCGAATGTTTGTCCCTCACATAGGATTCCAGAACACTGCTACTATTTTCTGAATGTTTGTCCCTCACGTAGGATTACAGAACACTGTTACGATGCTCTGAATGTTTGTCCCTCACATAGGAATCCAAAACACTCTTGCTGTAGTCTGAGTGTTTGTCCCTCACATAAGATTCCAAAACACTGCTACGAGGGTCTGAATGTTTGTCCCACACATAGGATTCCAAAACACTCGAGCTGTGTTCTTAGTGTTTCTCCCTCACATAGGATTCCAGAACACAGCTGAACGGAGTCTAAAAGTTTGTCCGTCACATAGGATTCCAGAACACTGCTACGAGGTTATGAATGTTTGTTCCTCACAGGGTTTTCCAGAACAATCCTACTGTGGTCGGAATGTTTGTCCCTCACATAGGATTCCAGAACACTCCTGCTGTGGTCTGAATGTTTGTCCCTTACAGAGGATTCCAGAACACTTCTACAAGGGTCTGAATGTTTGTCACTCACATAGGATCCAAAACACTCGTGCTGTGTTCTTACTGTTTCTCCCTCACATAGTATTCCAGAACACAGATGCTGGAGTCTAAATGTTTGTCCGTCAGATGGAATTCCAGAACACTGCTATGAGGTTATGAATATTTGTTCCTCACAGGGTTTTCCAAAACAATCCTATGTGGTCTGAATATTTGTCCATCACACAGGATTCCAGAACACTGCTACGAGGGTATGAATGTTTCTCCCTCACATAGAATTCCAGAACACTGCGACCAGGGTCTGAAAGTGTGTCCATAACATAGGATTCCAGAACACTCCCACTGTTGTTTGAGTGTTTGTCCTTCACATAGGATTCCAGAACGGTGCTAGCAGTTTCTGAATGTTTGTCCTTCACATAGCATTCCAAAACACTAATGCTGTGTTGAGTGTTTCTCCCTCACATAGGATTCCAGAACAATCCTGCTGTGGTCTGAATGTTTGTCCCTCCCATAGGGTTCCAGAAAACTGCTGCTGGATTTTGAGTGTTTGTCCCTCACATAAGATTCCAGAACACTGCTACAAGGGTCTGAATATTTGTCCCTCACATAGGATTCCAGAACACTTCTGCTGTTGTCTAAACGTTTTTCCGTCACAAAGAATTCCAGAACACTTCTATGAAGTTCTGAATGTTTGTTCCTCACAGGGGATTCCTGAACACTATTGCTGTCTTCTGAATGTTTGTCCCTCACATAGGATTCCAGAACACTGCTACAAGGTTGTGAAAGTTTCTCCCTCACAGAGGATCCCAGAACACTCCTGCTGTTGTCTGAATGTTTGTCCCTCACACAGTACTTCAGAACACTGTTACTAGGGTCTGAAAGTTTCTCCCTCACATAGAATTCTAGAACACTGTGACGAGAGTAAGAAAGCTTGTCCATAACATAGGTTTCCAGAAGACGCCCACTGTTGTTTGAATATTTGTCCCTCACGTAGGATTGCAAAAAACTCCAGCTGAGTTCTGAGTGTTGGCCCTCACAAAGGATTCCAGAACAATCCTTCTGTGGTGTGAATGTTCGTGCCTCACATAGGGTCCCAGAACCCTCTGGCTGTGTTCTGAATGTTTGTCCCTCACATAGTATTCCAGAACACTGCTGTGAGGTTCTCAATGATTGTCCCTCTCGCAGGATTCCAAAACATTCCTGCTGTGTTCTAAGTGTTTCTCCCTCACATACGATTCCAGAACGCTGCTGCTGGGGTCTGAATGTTTGTCCCTCACTTTAGATTCCAGATCACTACTACGATTGTCTGACTGTTAGTCACTCACATAGGATTCCGAAACACTGCGACGAGGGTCTGAATGTTTGTCCCTCACATAGGATTCCAAAACACTCCTGCTGTGTTCTGCGTGTCTGTCCCTCACATAGGATTCCAGAAAAATCCTGCTGTGATCTGAAGGTTTGTCCCACACATAGGATTCCAGAGCACTGCTGTAGTGTTATGAGTGATTCTCCCTCACATAGAATTCCAGAACACTGCGACGAGGGTCTGAATGTTCATCCATAACATAGGATTCCATAACACTCTTGATGTTGTTTAAATGTTTGTCCCTCACATAGGATTCCAGAACACTGCTACGAGGGTCTGAATGTTTGTCCCTCACATAGGATTCCAGAACACTGCTATTATTGTCTGAATGTTTGTCCCTCACATAGGATTCCGAAACACTCTTGCTGTAGTCTGAGTGTTTGTCCCTCACATAGGATTCCAGAACAATCATGCTGTGGTCTGAATGTTTGTCCCTCACATAGGATTCCAGAACACTGCTACCAGGGTGTGAACGTTTGTTCCTCACATAGGTTTTCAAAACACTCGTGCTATGTTCTTAGTGTTTCTCCCTCACATAAAATTCCAGAACACAGCTACTGGAGTCTAAATGTTTGTGCGTCAGGTAGGTTTCCAGGACACTGCTGTGCGGTTATGAATATTTGTTCTTCACAGGGTTTTCCAGAAAAATTATTCTTTGATCTGAATGTTTGTCGAAATCTGCTACTATTGTCTGAATGTTTGTCCCTCACATAGGATTACAGAACACTGCTACGATGCTCTGAATGTTTGTCCCACACATAGGAATCCAAAACACTCTTGTTGTAGTCTGAGTGTCCCTCACATAGGATTCCAGAACACTGCTACTATTGTCTGAATGTTTGTCTCTCACATAGGATTCCAGAACACTGTTACCAGGTTTCGAATATTTGTTCCTCCCAGGGTTTTCCAGAACAATCCTGCTGTGTTCCGAATGTTTGTGCCTCACATAAGATTCCAGAACACTGCTGCGAGGTTCTCAATGACTGTGCATCTCATAGGATTCCAAAACGTTCCTGCTGTGTTCTGAGTGTTTCTCCCTCACATAGGATTCCAGAACATTGCTGCTCGGGTCTGAATGTTTGTCCCTCACTTAGGATTCCAGATCACCACTACGATTGTCTGACTGTTTGTCACTCACCTAGGATTCCAGAACACTGCAACGAGGGTCTGAATGTTTGTCCCTCACATAGGATTCCAGAACAATCCTGCTGTGGTCTGTATGTTTGTCCCTCCCATAGGATTCCCGAGCACTGCCATGAGGGTCTGAATGTCTGTCCCACACATAAGATTCCAAAACTCTCCTGCTGTGTTCTCAGTGTTTGTCCCTCACATAGAATTCCAGAACAATCCTGCTGTGTTCTGAAGTTTTGCCCACATGTAGGGTTCCAGAGCACTGCTGCAGTGTTATGTGTGATTCTCCCTCACATAGAATTCCAGAACACTGCGACAAGGGTCTGAATGTTCGTCCGTAACATAGGATTCCATAACACTCTCGATGTTGTTTAAATGTTTGTCCCTCACATAGGATTCCAGAACACTGCTGCTAGTGTCTGAATGATTTTCCCACACATAGTATTCCAGAACTCTTCTATATTGTCTGAATGTCCCTCACATAGGATTCTAGAACACTGCTATGAGGGTCTGAATGTTTTTTCCTCACATAGGATTCCAGAACACTGCTACGAGATTTTGAATATTTGTTCCTCACAGGGTTTTCCAGAACAATCCTGCTGTGTTCTGAATGTTTGTCCCTCACACAGGATTCCAGAACACTGCTACGAGGGTCTGAATCTTTCTTCCTCACATAGAATTCCAGAAAATTGCTACAAGGGTCCGAATGTTTGTCCCTCATACAGGATTCCAGAACACTGCTACGAGGGTCTGAATCTTTCCCTCACATAGAATTCCAGAAAATTGCTACAAGGGTCCGAATGTTTGTCCCTCGCATAGGATTCCAGAGCACAGCTCTTATTGTCTGAATGTTTCTCCCTCACATAGGATTACAGAACACTGCTACGATGCTCTGAATGTTTGTCTCTCACATAGGAATCCAAAACATTCTTGCTGTAGTCTGAGTGTTTGTCCTTCACATAGGATTCCAGAACAATCCTGCTGTGGTCTGAATGTTTGTCCCTCATATAGGATTCCAGAACACAGCTACGAGGGTCTGAATGTTTGTCCCTCACATAGGATTTCAAAACACTCGTACAGTGTTCTTAGTGTTTCTCCCTCGCATAGGATTCCAGAACACAGCTGCTGGAGTCTAAATGTTTGTTCATCACATAGGATTCCAGAACATTGCTACTAGGTTATGAATGTTCCCCACAGGGGTATCCAGAACACTCCTGCTTTGGTCTGAATGTTTGTCCCTCACACAGGATTTCAGAACACTGCTACAAGGGTTTGAATGTTTCTCCCTCACATAGAATTGCAGCACTCTGCGACGTGGTTCTGAATGTTTGTCCATCGCAAAGAATTCCAGTTCACTGCTACGATTGTCTGGATGTTTGTCCATCAAATAGGATTCCAGAACACTGGATGGCAGCCAAGATGGCCGAATAGGAACAGCTCCAGTCTACAGCTCCCAGCGTGAGTGACGCAGAAGGTGGGTGATTTCTGCATTTCCATTTGAGGTACCGGGTTCATCTCAGTAGGGAGTGCCAGACAGTGAGCTCAGAACAGTGAGTGCAGAGCACTGTGTGGGAGCCAAAGCAGGGTGAGGCATTGCCTAACTCGGGAAGAGTAAGGGGTCAGGGAGTTCCCTTTCCTAGTCAAACAAAGGGGTAACAGACGGCACCTGGAAAATCGGGTCACTCACACCCTAATACTGCGCTTTTCCGACGGGCTTAAAAAACGGTGCACCAGGAGATTATACCCCACACCTGGCTCGGAGGCTTCTACGCCCACGGAGTCTCGCTGATTGCTAGCACTGCAGTCTGAGATTAAAGTGCAAGGCAGCAGCGAGGCTGGGGGAGGGGCACCCGCCATTGCCCAGGCTTGCTTAGGTAAACAAAGCAGCCAGGAAGCTCGAACTGGGTGAAGCAGACGACAGCTTAAGGAGGCCTGCCTGCCTTTGTAGGCTCCACCTCTGGGGGCAGGGCACAGACAAACAAAAAGAGAGCAGTAACCTCTGCAGACTTAAATGTCCCTGTCTGACAGCTTTGAAGAGAGCAGTGGTTCTCACGGCATGCAGCTGGAGATCTGAGAACAGGCAGACTGCCTCCTCAAGTGGGTCCCTGACCCCTGACCCCCGAGCAGCCTAACTGGGAAGCACCCCCCAGTAGGGGCAGACTGATACCTCACACGGCCGGGTAATCCTCTGAGACAAAACTTCCAGCGGAATGATCAGACAGCAGCATTCGCGGTTCACGAAAATCCACTGTTCTGCAGCCACCGCTGCTGGTACCCAGGCAAACAGGGTCTGCAGTGGACCTCTAGCAAACTCCAACAGACCTGCAGCTGAGGGTCCTCTCTATTAGAAGGAAAACTAACAAACAGAAAGGACATCCACACAAAAAACCCATCTGTACCTCACCATCATCAAAGACAAAAAGTGGACAAAACCACAAAGATGGGGAAAAAACAGAGCAGAAAAACTGGAAACTCTAAAAAGCAGAGTGCCTCTTCCCCTCCAAAGGAACGCAGTTCCTCACCAGCAAGGGAACAAAGCTGGATGGAGAATGACTTTGACGAGTTGAGCGCAGAAGTCTTCAGATGATCAAACTACTTTGAGTTACAGGAAGAAATTCAAACCAAAGGCAAAGAAGTTGAAAACTTTGAAAAAAAATTAGACGAAAGTATAACTAGAAGAACCAATACAGAGAAGTGCTTAAAGGAGCTGATGGAGTTGAAAGCCAAGGCTCGAGAACTAAGTGAAGAATGCAGAAGCCTCAGGAGCCAATGCGATCAACTGGAAGAAAGGGTATCAGTGATAGAAGATGAAATGAATGAAATGAAGCGAGAAGGGAAGTTTAGAGAAAAAAGAATAGAAAGAAACGAACAAAACCTCCAAGAAATATGGGACTATGTGAAAAGACCAAATCTATGTCTGATTGGTGTACCTGAAAGTGACGGGGAGAATGGAACCAAGTTGGAAAACACTCTGCAGGATATTATCCAGGAGAACTTCCCCAATCTAGCAAGGCAGGCCAACGTTCAGATTCAGGAAATTCAGAGAACACCACAAAGATACTCCTCGAGAAGAACAACTCCAAGACATATAATTGTCTGATTCACCAAAGTTGAAATGAAGGAAAAAATGTAAAGGGCAGCCAGAGAGAAAGGTCGGGTTACCCTCAAAGGGAAGCCCATCAGACTAACAGCTGATCTCTCGGCAGAAACTCTACAAGCCAGAAGAGAGTGGGGGCCAATATTCAACATTCTTAAAGAAAAGAATTTGCAACCCAGAATTTCATATCCAGCCAACCTAAGCTTCATAAGAGAAGGAGAAATAAAATACTTTACAGAAAAGCAAATGCTGAGAGATTTCGTCACCACCAGGCCTGCCCTAAAAGAGCTCCTGAAGCAAGCACTAAACATGGAAAGGAACAACCGGTACCAGCTGCTGCAAAATCAGGCCAAATTTTAAAGACCATGGAGGCTAGGAAGAAACTGCATCAACTAACGAGCAAAATAACCAGCTAACATCATCATGACAGGATCAAATTCACACATAACAGTATTAACTTTAAATGTAAATGGACTAAATGCTCCAATTAAAAGACACAGATTGGCAAAATGGATAAAGAGTCAAGACCCATCAGTGTGCTGTATTCAGGAAACCCATCTCACGTGCAGAGACACATATAGTCTCAACATAAAAGGATGGAGGAAGATCTACCAAACAAATGGAAAACAAAAAAAGGCAGGGGTTGCAATCCTAGTCTCTGATAAAACAGACTTTAAACCAACAAAGATCCAAAGAGACAAAGAAGGCCATTACATAATGGTAAAGGGATCAATTCATCAAGAAGAGTTAACTATTGTAAATATATATGCACCCAATACAGGAACACCCAGATTCATAAAGCAAGTCCTGAGTGACTTACAAAGAGACTTAGGCTCCCACACAAAAATAATAGGAGACTTTAACACCCCAGTGTCAACATTAGACAGTTCAACAAGACAGAAGGTTAACAAGGATACCCAGGAATTGAACTCGGCTCTGCACTAAGCGGACCTAATGGACATCTACAGAACTCTCCACCCTAAATCAAAAGAATATACATTTTTTTCAACTCCACACCACACCTATTCCAAAATTGACCACATAGTTGGAAGTAAAGTACTCCTCAGCAAATGTAAAAGAACAGAAATTATAACAAACTGTCTCTCAGACCACAGTGCAATCAAACTAGAACTCAGGATTAAGAAACTCACTCAAAACTGCTCAACTACATGGAAATTGAACAACGCGCTCCTGAATGACTACTGAGTACATAACGAAATGAAGGCAGAAATAAAGATGTTCTTTGAAACCAATGAGAACAAAGACACAACATACCAGAATCTCTGGGACACATTCAAAGCAGTGTGTAGAGGGAAATTTATAGCACTAAATGCCCATAAGAGAAAGCAGGAAAGATCCAAAATTGAAACCCTAACATCACAATTGAAAGAAGTAGAAAAGCAAGAGCAAACACATTCAAAAGCTAGCAGAAGGCAAGAAATAACTAAAATCAGAGCAGAACTGAAGGAACTAGAGACACAAAAAACCCTTCAAAAAATTAATGAATCCAGGAGCTGGTTTTTTGAAAAGATCAACAAAATTGATAGACCGCTAGCAAGACTAATAAAGAAGAAAAGAGAGAAAAATCAAATAGACGCAGTAAAAAATAATAGAGGGGATATCACCACCGATCCCACAGAAATACAAACTACCATCAGAGAATACTACAAACACCTCTACACAAATAAACTAGAAAATCTAGAAGAAACGGATAAATTCCTCAACACATACACTCTCCTAAGACTAAACCAGGAAGAAGTTGAATCTCTGAATAGACCAATAACAGGAGCTGAAATTGTGGCAATAATCAATAGCTTACCAACCAAAAAGAGTCCAGGACCAGATGGATTCACAGCTGAATTCTACCAGAGGTACAAGGAGGAACTGGTACCATTCTTTCTGAAACTATTCCAATCAATAGAAAAAGAGGGAATCCTCTCTAACTCATTTTATGAGGCCAGCATCATCCTGATACCAAAGCCGGGCAGAGACATAACCACAAGAGAATTTTAGGCCAATATCCTTGATGAACATTGATGCAAAAATCCTCAATAAAATACTGGCAAACCGAATCCAGCAGCACATCAAAAAGCTTATCCACCATGATCAAGTGGGCTTCATCCTTGGGATGCAAGGCTGGTTCAATATACACAAATCAATAAATGTAATCCAGCATATAAAGAGAACCAAAGACAAAAACCACATGATTATCCCAATAGATGCAGAAAAGGCCTTTGACAAAATTCAACAACGCTTCATACTAAAAACTCTCAAAAAATTAGGTATTGATGGGACGTATCTCAAATAATAAGAGCTATCTATGACAAACCCACAGCCAATATCATACTGAATGGACAAAAACTGGAAACATTCCCCTTGAAAACTGACACAAGACAGGGATGCCCTCTCTCACTACTCCTATTCAACATAGTGTTGGAATTTCTGGCCAGGGCAATTAGGCAGGAGAAGGAAATAAAGGGTATTCAATTAGGAAAAGAGGAATTCAAATTATCCCTGTTTGCAGATGACATGATTGTATAGCTAGAAAACCCCATTGTCTCAGCCCAAAATCTCCTTAAGCTGATAAGCAACTTCAGCAAAGTCTCAGGATACAAAATCAAGGTACAAAAATCACAAGCATTCTTATACACCAATAACAGACAGAGAGCCAAATCATGAGTGAACTCCCATTCACAATTGCTTCAAAGAGAATAAAATACCTAGTAATCCAAATTACAAGTGACATGAAGAAACTCTTCAAGGAGAACTACAAATCACTGCTCAATGAAATAAAAGAGGATACAAACAAATGGAAGAACATTCCATGCTCATGGGTAGGAAGAATCAATATCGTGAAAATGGCCATACTGCCCAAGGTAATTTACAGATTCATTGCCATCCCCATCAAGCTACCAGGGACTTTCTTCCCAGAAATGGAAAAAACTACTTTAAAGTTCATAGGGAACCAAAAAAGGGCCCGCATCGCCAAGTCAAGCCTAAGCCAGAAGAACAAAGCTGGAGGCATCACGCTACCTGACTTCAAACTATACTACAAGGCTACAGTAACCAAAACAGCATGGTACTGGTACCAAAACAGAGATATAGATCAATGGAACAGACCAGAGCCCTCAGAAATAACACTGCATATCTACAACTATCTCATCTTTGACAAACCTGAGAAAAACAAGCAATGGGGAAAGGATTCCCTATTTAATAAATGGTGCTGGGAAAACTGGATAGCCATATGTAGAAAGCTGAAACTGTATCCATTCCTTACACCTTATACATAAATTAATTCAAGGTGGATTAAAGACTTAAACGTTAGACCTAAAACCATAAAAACCCTAGAAGAAAACCTAGGCATTACCATTCAGGACATAGGCATGGGCAAGAACTTCACGTCTAAAACAGCAAAAGCAATGGCAACAAAAGCCAAAATTGACAAATGGGATCTAATTAAACTAAAGAGCTTCTGCACAGCAAAAGAAACTACCATCAGAGCAAACAGGCAACCTACATAATGGGAGAAAATGTTCGCAACCTACTCATCTCACAAAGGGCTGAATGTTTCTAACTCACACAGGATTCCAGAACACTGCTAAGAGAATCTGAATGTTTGTCCCTCATGCAGAATAGCAGAAAACTGATACAAGGGTCTGAATAATTGTCCCTCACAAACGATTCCATAGCACCGCTGCTGTGGTCTGAATGTTTGTCCCTCACATAGGATTCCAGAACACTGCTGCTGGGTTCTGAGTGTATCTCCCTCACCTAAAATTCCAGAACACTGCGACGAGGTTCTGAATGTTTGTCCATAACATAGGATTCCAGAATACTCCCGCTGTTGTTTGAATGTTTGTCCCTCACGTAGGATTCCAGAACACTGCTACGATTGTCTCAATGTTTCTCCCTCACATAGCATTCCAGAACACTGCTGCGAGGGTGTGAATGTTTTCTCTCATATACGATTCCAGAACACTCATGCTGTGTTCTGAATGTTTGTCCCTCACATAAGATTCCTGAACACTGCCGCGAGGGTCTGAAGGTTTAAACCTCAAATAGGATTCCAAAACATTCCTGCTGTAGTCTCAATGTTTGCCCCTCACATAGGATTCCAGAACAATCCTGCTGTGGTCTTAATGTTTGTCCCTCACATAGGGCTCCAGAACACTCCTGCTGGGTTCTAAGTGTTTCTCCCTCACCTTGAATTCCTCAAAACTGTGACTAGGGTCTGAATGTTTGTCCGTAAAATAGGATTCTTGAGCACTCCCGCTGTTGTTTGAATGTTTGTTCCTCCCTTAGGACTCTAGAAAACTGATGCTGGGTTCTGAATGGTTGTCCCTCACACAGGTTTCCAGAACACTGTTACAAGGGTCTGAATGTCCCTCACATAGGATTCCAGAACACTGTTACAAGGGTCTGAATGTCCCTCACATAGGATTCCAGAACACTGTTGAGGAGTTCTGAATGTTTGTCTGTCATATAGGATTCCAGAGCACAGCCACGAGGGTCTGAATGTTTGTTCCTCACAGAGGATTCCAGAAGAGTCCTGCTTTGGTCCGAATGTTTGTGCCTCACACAGGAATACAGAACACGGCTACGTGGTTGTGAATATTTGTCCCTCACACACAATTCCAGAATGCTGCAATGAGGGTCTGAATGATTGTGCCTCACATAGGATTCCAGAACACTGCTGTTGGGGTCTGAATGTTTGTCCCTCACATAGGATTCCAGAACACTGCTGATGGGTTCTGAGTGTTTCTCCCTCACATAAAATTCTAGAACACTGCGACGAGGGCCTGAATGTTTTTCCGTAGCATAGGATTCCAGAACAATCCCACTGTTGTTTGAATGTCCCTCAGAGAGGATTCCAGAACAATGCTGCTGGGGTGTGAGTATATGTCCCTCACATAGGATTCCAGAACACTGCTACAAGGGTCTGAATATTTGTCCCTCACAAAGGATTCCAGAACAGAGCTGTTAGAGTCATAATGTTTGTCTGTCACACAGGATTCCAGAACACTGCTACGAGGTTCTGAATGTTTGTTCCTCACAGGTTTTTCAGAACACTGCTGCTGTGGTCTGAATGTGTGCCTCACACAGGATTCCAGAACACTGCTAAGAGGTTCTGAGTTTTTCTCCCTCACATAGAACTCCAGAATACTGTGATGAGGGTATGAAAGTTTGTCCGTAACATAGGATTCCAGAACACTCCTGCTGTTGTTTGAATGTTTATCCGTCACATAGGATTCCAGAACACCGCTACGAGGTCTGAATGTTTGTCCCTCACACAGGATTGCAGAACACTGCTACGACGGTCTGAATTTTTGTCCCTCACACGGAATTCCAGAACACTGACTGCTACAAGGGTCTGAATGATTGACCCTCACAAAGGTTTCCAGAACACAGTTGCTGTTTTCTGAATGTTTGTCCTTCAGATAGCATTCCAGAACACTGCTGCTGTGTTGTGAGTGTGTCTCCCTCACATAGAATTCCAGAACACTGTGAAGAAGTTCTGAATATTTGTCCATAACATAGGATTCCAGAACACTCCTGCAGTTGTTTGAATTTTTGTCCCTCCCATAGGATTCCAGAACACTATTGCTGGGGTGTGAGTGTATGTCCCTCATGTAGGATTCCAGAACACTGCAAAGATTGTCTTAAAGATTGTCCCTCAAATAGGTTTCCGGAACACTGCTACGAGAGTCCGAATGTTTGTCCCTCACACAGGATTCCATAATACTCCTGCTGTGTTCTGAATATTTGTACCTCACATAGGATTCCTGAACACTACTACGAGTTTCTGAATGTTTTTCGCTCACATAGGATTCCAAAATGCCCCTGCTGTGTTCTGAGTGTTTGTCTCTCACATAGGGTCACCGCTGCTGGATTCTCAGTGTTTCTCACTCACATAGAATTCCAGAGCACTGCGAAGAGGTTCTGAATGTTTTTCTGTAACATAGTATTCCAGAACACTCTCGCTGTTGTTTGAATGTTTGTCCCTCACATAGGATTCCAGAACACTTCTGCTGGGGTCTGAAAGTTTGTCCCTCACACAGGATTCCAGAACACTGCTACGAGGGTCTAAATGTTTTTCCCTCACAAAGGATTCCAGAACAGAGCTGTTGGAGTCATAATGTTTGTCTGTCACACAGGATTCTACAACACTGCTACGAGGATATGAATGTTTGTTCCTCAAAGGGTTTTTCAGAACACTCCTGTTGTCTGAATATGTGTCCCTCACACAGGATTCCAGAACACTTCTACGAGGTTCTGAATGTTTCTCCCTTACATAGAATTCCAGAACACTGCTACCAATGTCTGAATGTTTGTCACTCACATAGGATTCCGGAACACTGCTACGATTGTCTGAAAGTTTGTCCCTCACATAGGATTCCAGAATGCTGCTACGAAGGTCTGAATGTTTGTCCCTCATACAGAGTATCAGAACACTGCTTCGAGGGTCTGAATGATTGTCCCTCACATAGGATTCCAGAACACGGCTGCTGGCGTCTCAATGTTTGTGCCACATATAGGATTCCAGAATACGGCTGCTGGGGTCCACCTGTAAGTCCGTCACAACGGATTCCAGAGCACTGCTGCTGGGTTCTGAGTGTTTCTCCCTCACTTGGAATTCCAGAACACTGATATGAGGGTCTGAAAGTTTTTCTGTTACTCAGGACTCCAGAGCTTTCCCTCTGTTGTTTGAATGTTTGTCCCTCACAGAGGATTCCAGAAAAATGCTATGATTGTATGAATGTTTGTCCCTCATATATGATTAAAGAACACTGCGAAGAGGGTCTGAATGTTTGTCTGAAACATAGGTTTCCCAGTCTCGCTGTTGTTTGACTGTTTTTCCCTCACATAGGATTCCAGAAAAATGCTACAATTGTATGAATGTTTGTCTCTCACATAGGATTCCAGAACACTGCTATGATTGTCTGAATGTTGGTCCCTCACATAGGATTCCAGAACAGTGCTACAAGGGTCTGAATATTTGTCCCTCACATGGGATTCCAGAACACTCCTGCTGTGTTCTGAATGTTTGGCCCTCAGAAAGGATTCCTGAGCTCTGCTACGAAGGTATGAATGTTTGTCCCTCACATCAGATTCCAAAACACTCCTACTGTGTTCTGAGTGTTTGTCCCTCACATAGAATTCTAGAACAGTCCTGCTATTGTCTGAATGTTTGTCACACACACAGGGTTGCTGATAACTGCTGCTGAGTTCTGAATGTTTCTCCCTAACATAGAACTCTAGAACACTGTGACGAGGTTCTGAATGTTTGTCGGTAACATAGGATTCAAAAACTCTCATGCTGTTGTTTGAATGTTTGTCCCTCACGTAGGATTCCAGAACACTGCTTCTGGGGACTACATGTCTGTCTGTCACATAGGATTCCAGAACACTGCTGTTGGGTTCTGCGTGTTTCTCCCTCACATAGAATTCCAGAACACTGCGATGAGGGTCTGAATCTTGTTCGTAACATAGGACTCCAGAACACTCACGCTCTTCTTTGAATGCTTGTCCCTCATATTGGATTCCAGAATACTGCTGCTGGGGTCTCAAAGTTTGTCCCTAACATAGGATTCCAGAACACTGCTACGACTGTCTGAATATTTGCCTTCACATAATATTCCAGAACACTGCTATGAGGGTCTGAATGTTTGTCCCTCAAATAGGATTCCAGAATGCTGCTGCTGGGTTCTAAATGTTTGTTGGTCACATAGGATTCCAGAACACTGCTGCTGGGGTCTGAATGTTTGTCCCTCACATATTATTCCAGAACACTGCTGGGTTCTAAATGTTTTTTGGTCAAATCGGATTCCAGAACACTGCTGCTGGGGTGTGAATGTTTGTCCCTCACATAGGATTCCAGAACACAGTTGCTGGGGTCTACACGTATGTCAGTCACGTGGGATTCCAGAACACTGCTGCTGGGTTCACAGTGTTTCTCCCTTACATAGAATTCCAGATCATTGAGACAATATTCTGAATGGTTGTCCATAACATAGGATTCCAGAATACTCCCGCCCTTGTTTGAATGTTTGTCTCTCACATAGCATTGCAGAACACTGCTGCTGGGGTCTGAATGTTTGTCTCTCACATAGGATTCCAGTACACTGCTACGATTGTCTGAATGTTTGTCCCTCACCTAGGATTACAGAACACTGCTATGACGCTCTGAAAGTTTGTCCTTCACATAGGATTCCAGAACACTGCTGCTGAGGTATAAATGTTTGTCTGTCACATGGGATTCCAGAACAAAGCTACGAGTGTCTGAATGTTTGTTCCTCACAGCGGATTCCGTAACACTCCTGCTGTGGTCTCAATGTGTGTCCCTCACAAAGGATTTCAGAACACGGCTACAAGGGTATGAATGTTTATCCCTCATACAGAATTCCAGAACACTGCTACGAGGGTCTGAATGCTGGTCCCTCACATAGGATACCAGAACACTGCTACAGTTGTCTGAATGTTTGTCCCTTCCATAGGATTCCTGAACACTGCTTAGAGGGTCTGAATGTTTGTCCCTCACATTGGATTCCAAAACACTCCTGTTGTGTTCTGTGAGTTTGACCCTCACATAGGATTCCAGAACAATCCTGCTGTGTTGTGAATGCTTGTCCCTCATATACGGTTCCAGAACACTGTTGCTGGGTTCTGAGTGTTTGTCCCTCACAAAGGATTCCAGAACACAGCTACGAGGGTGTGAATGTTTGTCCCACACAAAGGATTCCAGAACACTGTTACTGGGGTCTAAATGTTTGTCCGTCACATAGCATTCCTGAACAATTTTATGAGAGTCTGAATGTTTGTACCTCACATAGGATTCCTGAACAGTGCTACAAGGGTCTGAATGTTTGTCCCTCACATAGAATTCCAAAATACTCCTGCTGTGTTCTGAGTGTTTGTCCCTCACATAGCATTCCAGAACACTGCAGCTAGGGTCTAAATGTCTGTCACATAGGATTCCGGGAAACTACTATACGGTAATGAATGTTTGTCTCTCACACAGAATTCCAGAACACTGCTACGAGTTTCTGAATGATTGTCCCTCACATAGGATTCCAGAAATCTGCTGCTGGGGTGTACATGTATGTCCGTCACATAGGATTCCAGAATACTGCCGCTGGGTTCTGAGTGTTTCTCATTCACATAGGATTCCAGAACACTGCTATGAGTGTCTGAATGTTTGTCTGTCGCATTGGATTCCAAAACACTCCTGCTGTGTTCTGAGTGTTTGTCCCTCACATAAGATTGCAGAACACTCTTGCAGTGGCCGGAAAGTTTGTCCCTCACATAGGATTCCGGAACACTGCTGCTGGAATCTGAATATTTGTCCCTCAAGTAGGTTTCTAGAACAATGCTACTATTGTTTGAATGTTTGTCCCTCATATGGGATTCCAGAACACTCCTGCTGTGGTCTGAAAGTTTGTCCCTCACATAGGATTCCTGAACACTGCTACGAGTGTCTGCATGTTTGTCCCTCACATCAGATTCCAATACATTCCTGCTGTGTTCTGAGTGTTTCTCCCTCACATATGATTCTAGAGCAATCCTGCTGTGGTCTGAATGTTTGTCCCTCACATAGGGATCCAGAACACTGTTGCTGGGTTCTGAATGTTTCTCCCTAAAATAGAACTCCAGAACACTGCATCGAAGTTGTGAATGCTTGTCTGTAACACAGGATTCCAGAACACTGTAAATGTTGTTTGAATGTTTTTCCCTCAAATAGGATTCCAGAACACTGCTGCTGAGGTCTACATGCATGTCCGTCAGAGAGGATACCAGAACACTGATGCTCGGTTCTGGGTGTTTCTCCCTCACATCGAATTCCAGCACACTGTGACCAGTTTCTGAATGTTTTTCTGTAACATGGGATTCTAGAACACTCCCGCTGTTATTTGAATTTTTGTCCCTCACATAGGATTCCAGAACACTGCTACAAGTGTCTGAATGTTTGTCCCTCACTTAAGATTCCAGAACACTGCTATGAGGGTCTGAATGTTTTTCCCTCACATAGGAATCCAGAACACCGTTTCGAGGGTCCGATTGCTCGTTCCTGTCAGGGTATTCCTGAACACTCCTGCTGTGGTCTGAATGATTGTCCGTCACACAGAATTCCAGAACACTGCTACGTGGGTCTGAATGATTATCCCTCACGTAGGATTCGAGAACACTGCCACAAGGGTCTTAATGTTTGTTCCTCACGCAGAATTCCAGAACACTGCTACGTGGGTCTGAAAGTTTGTCCCTCACATAGGATTCGAGAACACTGCCACGAGGGTCTTAATGTTTGCTCCTCACTTAGGACTCCAGAACATTCCTGCTGTGGTCTGAATGTTTCTCCCCCATATAGGATTCCTGAACACTGCTACGAGGGTCTGAATGTTTGTCCCTCACATAGGATTCCAAAACATTCCTGCTGTGTTCCGAGTGTTTGTCCCTCACATACGATCCCAGAACAATCCTGTTGTGGTCTGAATGTTTGTCCCTCACATGCGGTTACAGAACACAGCTGCTGGGTTCTGAGTGTTTCTCCCTCACATAGAATTCCAGAACACTGCGACGAGTTTCTGAATGTTTGTCCATAACATTGGATTCCAGGACACTCTCACTGTTGTTTGAATGTTTGTCCGTCACACAGGATTCCAGAATACAGCTGCTGGGGTCTGAATGTTTGTCCCTCACAAAATACTCCAGAACACTGCTATGATTGTCGGAATGTTTGTCTGTAATACAGGGTCCCAGAACTCTGTGACGAGTGTCTGAATATTTGTCCGTAATATAGGTTTCCAGAACACAGCTGCTGTTGTTTGATTGTTTTTCCCTCACAGGATTCCAGAACAATACTGCGATTGTATGAGCGTTTGTCCCTCACATTGGATTCCAGAACACTGCTTCGAGGTTCTGAATATTTGTCCCTCACGTAGAATTACAGAACACAGATGGTGGGGTGGAAATGCTTGTCCGTCACGTAGGATTCCAGGACTGTGCCACGAGGGTCTGAAAGTTTGCTCCTCACAGGGGATTCTAGATCACTCCCGATGTGTCTGAATGTTTGTCCCTCACACAGGATTGCAGAACACTGTTACGATGGTCTGAATGATTATCACTCAAGCAGAATTCCAGAACACTGTTACTAGGATCTGAATGACTTTCCCTCACATAGGATTCCAAAACATTGCTGTGGGTTTCTGAATGTTTGTCCTTCACATAAGATTCCAGAACACTGCTGCTGGTGTCTACATGTATGTCAGTCACATAGGATTCCAGAACACTGCTGCTGAGTTCTGAGCGTTTCTCCCTCATGCAGAATTCCAGAACACTACAATGAGGTTCTGAATGTTTGTCCATAACACAGGATTCCAGAACACTCCCGCTGTTGTTTGAATGTTTGTCACTCACATAGGATTCCAGAACACTAACACGAGGTTCTGAATGTTTATCCCTCACATAGGATTCCAGAACACTGCTACGAGGGTTTGAATGTTTGTTCCTCGTTGAGGATTCCAGAACACTCCTGCTGTGGTATGAAAGTTTATCCCTCACATAGAATTCCAGAACACTGCTATGAGGGTCTGAATGTTTGTCTCTCACACAGAATTCCCCAACACTGCTACGAGGGTCTGAATAATTGCCCTACCATAGGGTTCCAGAACACTGCTGCTGGGGTCCGAATTATTGTCCCTCAGATAGGATTCCAGAACATGCTGATGGGGTCTACATATATTCCCGTCACATAGGATTCCAGAACACTGCTGCTGGATTCTGCGTTTTGCTCCCTCACATAGAATTTCAGAACAGTGCAACGAGGGTCTGAATGTTTTTTCGTATCATAGGATTCCAGAACACTCCTTCTGTTGTTTGAATGTTTGTTCCTCACACAGGATTCCACAACACAGCTAAAAATGTCTGAAAGTTTGTCCCTTAGATAGGATTCCAGAACCCTGCTGCTGTGGTCTGAATGTTTATGCCTCACATAGGAATCCACAACACTGCTACGATTGTCTGAATGTTTGTCCCTCACATGGGATTCCAGAAAACTGCAACAATTGTCTGAATGTTGGTCCCTCACATAGGATTCCAGAACACTGCTACGAGGATCTGAATGTTTGTACCTCACATAGGATTCCAGAACACTGCTGCTGGGGTCTGAATGTTTGTCCCTCACAAAAGATACCAGAACACTGCTACAATTGTCTGAATATTTGTCCCTTACATAGGATTGCAAAACACTGCTGCTGGGGTCTATGTGTTTGTCCATCACCTAGGATTCCAGTACCCTGCTACAAGTGTCTGAAAGTTTGTTCCTCACGTGGGATTCCAGAACACTACTGCAGTGGTCTGAATATTTCTCCCTCACACAGGATTCCAGAACACTGCTTCGAGGGTCTGAAACTATGTCCCTCTCACCAAATTCCAGAACAGTGCTATGACGGTTTGAATAATTGTCCCTCAAATAGCATTCCAGAACACTGCTGCTGGGGTCTGAATGTTTATCCCTCACATAGGATTCCAGAACACTGCTATTATTGTCTGAATGTTTGTCCCTCACATAGCATTCCAGACCACTGCTACAAGGGTCTAAATGCTTGTCTCTCACAAAGGATTCCAGAGCATACCTGCTGTGGTCTGATTGTTTGTCCCTCACATACTATTCCTGAACACTACTGCTGGGGTCTGAATGTTGGCCTTCACATAGGATTCCAGAACGCTGATACGATTGTCTGAATGTTTGTCCCACACGCAGCACTACAGAACACTGCTACGAGGGTCTGAATGTTTGTTCCTCACATGGGATTCCAGGACACAGCTATGATTGTCTGAATGTTTGTTCCTCACATAGGTTTCCAGAACACTTCTGCTATGGTCTGAAAGTTTATCCCTCACATAGGATTCCAGAACACTGCTACAAGGGTCTGAATGTTTGTCCCTTCACATAGGGATTCCAGAACGCTGCTGCTGTTGTCTAAATGTCTCTCTGTCACATAGGATTCCAGAACAATGCAACTTGTGTTTGAATGTTTTCCCTCACATAGGATTCCAGAACACTCTCACTGTTGTTTGAATGTTTGTCCCTCACATAGGACTCCAGAACACTGCTGTTGGGGTCCAAATGTTTGTCAGTCACATCGGACTCCAGTACACTACTACAAGGTGCTGAATGCTTTTCCTGATAGTGGATTCCAGAACACTCCTGCTGTGGTCTGAATGTTTGTCCCTCACACAGGATTCCAGAACACTGCTACGAGGTTCTGAATATTTGTCTCTCACACAGAATTCCAGAACACTTTCACCAGGGCCTGAATGATTGTCCCTCACATAGGATTTCTAAACACTGCTGCTAAGGTCTGAGTGTGTGTTCCTCACAGAGGATTCCAGAACACTGCTGCTGGGGTCTGCATGTATGTCCATCACATAGTATTCCAGAACACTGCTACTGGGCTCTGAGAGTTTCTACCTCAAATAGAATTACAGAACACTGTGGGGAGGGTCTGAAAATTTGTCCCTCACATAGGATTCCAGAACACTGCGGCTGGGGTTTAAATGTTTGTTCACCACATAGGATTCTAGAACACTGCTATGAGGATCTGAATGTTTGCTCCTCACAGGGGATTCCAGAACAATCCAGCCGTGGTCTGAATGTTTGTTACTCACTTAAGTTTCCAGAACGCTGCTCCTGGGTTCTGAATGTTTGTCCCACTCCAAGAATTCCAGAACACTGCTACGGTTGTCTGAATGGTTATCCCTCATATAGGATTCCAGTACACTGCAATGAGGGTCTGGATGATTGTGCCTCACATAAGATTCCAGAACACTGCTGCTGGGGTCTAAATTTTTGTTCTTCACATAGAATTGCAGAACACTAATAAGAGAGCATGAACACTTGTTCCTCAAAGGGGATTCCAGATCACTCCTGATGTAGTCTCAATGTTTGTCCCTCACACAGGTTTCCAGAACACTGCTATGAGGGTTTGAACGTTTGTCCCTCAAACAGAATTCCAGAACACTGCTACGAGTTTCTGAATGATTGTCCCTCACATAGGATTCCAGAACACTGCTGCTGGGGTCTACATGTATGTCCGTCACACCGGATTCCAGAACACTTCTGCTGGATTCTGAGTGTTTGTCCCTCACATAGAATTCCAGAAC
The DNA here is from genome assembly GCF_029289425.2 of Pan paniscus. Taxonomy (NCBI): domain Eukaryota; kingdom Metazoa; phylum Chordata; class Mammalia; order Primates; family Hominidae; genus Pan; species Pan paniscus. The sequence continues at coordinate 2,791,933 of NC_073271.2, forward strand.
ACTGCAACGAGAGTCTGAACGTTTGTCCGTAACATAGGATTCCAGAACACTGCTACGACTCTTTGAAAGCTTTCCCTCACGTAGCATTCCCCAACACTGCTACGAGGGTTTGAATGTTTTTCCCTCACATAGGATTCCAGAACACTGCTGCTGGGGTCTGAATGTTTGTCCCTCACATAGGATTCCAGAACACTGCTACGAGGGTCTGAATGTTTGTCCCTCACACAGAATTCCAGAACACTGCTTTGAGGGTCTGAATGTTTTTCCCTCACATAGAATTCCAGAACACTGGTAGGAGGGTCTGAATGATTGTCCGTCACGTAGGATTCCAGAACGCTCCTGTTGTGGTCTAAATGTTTGTCCCTCACACAGGATTCCAGAGCACTGCTTCGAAGGTCTGAATGTTTGTCCCTCACACATAATTCCGGAACGCTGCTATGAGGGTATGAATGATTGTCCCTCACTTGGGATTCCAGAACACTGCTGCAGGGGTCTGAATATTTGTCCTTCACATAGGATTCAAGAACACTGCTACTGGGGTCAACATGTATGTCTGTCACATAGGATTCCAGACCACTGCTGCTGGGTTCTGAGTGTTTCTCCCTCACATAGATTTCCAGAAAACAGTGACGAGGGTCTGAATGTTTGTTGATAGCAGAGGATTCCAGAACACTCCCGCTGTTGTTTGAATGTTTGTCCCTCACACAGGATTCCAGAACACTGCTGCTGTCGTCTGAATGTTTGTCCCTCACATAGCATTCCAGAATACAGCTACGATTGTCGGAATGTTTGTCCTTCACAAAGTATTTTTGAACACTCCAACGAGGTTCTGATTGTTTGTCCCTCACATAGGATTCCAGAACACTGCTACCATTGGCTGAAAGTTTGTCCCTCACATAGGATTCCAGAACACTGCTGCGACGGATTGAATGTTTGTCCCTCACATATAATTGCAAAACACTCCAGCTGTGCTCTTAGTGTTTGTCCCTCTCATAGAAATCCAGAACAATCCTGCTGTGGTCTGAATGTTTGTCACATAAGATTCCAGGACACTGCTACGACGGTTTGAATATTTGTCCCTCACATAGGATTGCAAAACACTCCAGCTGTGTTCTGAGTGTTTGTCCCTCACATAGGATTCAAGAACACTGCTACGAGCATCTGAATGTCCCTCACATAGGATTCTAGAAAACGGCTGCTGGGGTCTGAATGTTTGGCCCTCACATAGGATTCCGGAACACAGCTACAAGGGTCTGAATGTTTGTTCCTCACAGGGGATTACGGAACACTCCTGCTGTGTTCTGAATGTTTGTCCCTCACATAGGACTACAGAACACTACTATGAGTGTCTGAAAGTTTGTCCCTCATGCAGAATTACAGAACACTGCTACAAGGGTCTGAATGATTGTCCCTCACATAGGATTCCAGAACACTACTACTGGTGTCTGAATGTTTTTCCCTCACCTAGCATTCCAGAACACTGTTGCTGGGGACTACATGTATTGTCCGTCACATAAGATTCTGGAACACAGCTGCTGGAGTCTACATGTATGTCCGTCACACAGGATTCCAGAACACTGCTGCTGGGTTCTGAGTGCTTCTTCCTCACACAGAATTCCAGATCACTGTGAGGAGGGACTGTTTGTCTGTAACATTGGATTGCTTAACACTCCCGCTGTTGTTTGAATGATTGTCCCTCAAAAAGGATTCCAGTACTCTGCTACAATTGTCTGAATGTTTTTCCTCACAAGGTATTCCAGAACACTGCTACGATTGTCTGAATGTTTATCCCTCATATAGGGTTCCAGAACACTGCTAGGAGGGTCTGAATGTTTTTTACCTCACATAGGATTCCAGAACACTGCCGGTGTTGTTTGAATATTTGCCCCTCACATAGGATTCCAGAACATTGCTGCTGTGGTCTGAATGTTTGTCCCTCACATAGGATTCCAGAACACTGCTACGATGGTCTGAATGTTTTTCCCTCATGCAGGATTCCATAACACTCCTGCAGTGGTCTGAATGTTTGTCCCTCACATAGGATTCCAGCACACTGCTACAAGGGTCTGAATGTTTCTCCCTCTCGTAGGATTCCAAAACACGCCTGCTGTGTTCTGAGTCTTTCTGCCTCACATAGGATTCCAGAACATTGCTACTGGGGTCTGAATATTTGTCCCTCACTTAGGATTCCAGAACACTGCTACGAGGGTCTGAATGTTTGTCCCTCACATAGGATTCCAGAAGACTCCTCCTGTGGTCTGAATGCTTTTCCCTCACAGAGGATTCCTGAACACTGCTATGAGGATCTGAATATTTCTCCCTCACCTAGGATTCCTGAACACTGCTATGATTGTCGGAAAGTTTGCCCTTCACATAGGATTCCAGAACACTGCTACGAGGGTCTGAATGTTTGTACCCCACATAAGATTGCAAAGCACTCCAGCTGTCTTCTGAGTGCTGGTCCCTCACATAGGAATCCAGAACAATCCTGCCGTGGTCTGAATGTTTGTCCCTCACATAGGGTACCAGAACACTTCTGCTGGTTTCTGAGTGTTTGTCCCTCACATAGGATTCCAGAACACTTCTAAGATGGTCTGAATGTTGGTTCCTCACATAGCACTCCAGAACACTGCTGCTGAGGTCTAAATGTTTGTCAGTCATATCGGACTCCAGTACTCTGCTACGAGGTCCCGAATGTTTGTTCCTCATAGCGGATTCCAGCACACTCCTGCTGTGGTCTGAATGTTTGTCCCCTACATAGGATTACAGAACGCTACTACGAATGTCTGAATGTTTGTCCCTCACACAGAATTCCAGAACACTGCTTCGAGGGTCTGAGTGAGTGTCCCTTACATAAGATTCTAGAACAATCCTGCTGTGATCTGAATGTTTGTCCCTCACACAGGGTACCAGAACACCAGAACACTGCTGCTGTGTTCTGAGTGTTTGTCTCTCACTTAGGATTCCAGAACACTGCTAAGAGGTTCTGAATGTTTGTCCCTCACACAGGACTCCAGAACACTGCTGCTGGGGTCTAAATGTTTGTTAGTCACATCTGACTCCACCACATTGCTACGGGGTCCTGAATGTTTGTTCCTCATAGCGGATTCCAGAGCAGAGCTGCTGTGGTCTGAATGTTTGTCCCTCACACAGGATTCCAGAACACTGCTTCGAGGGTCTGAATGTCTCTCACTCAGAATTCCAGAACACTGCTTCGAGGGTCTGAATGATTGTCCCTCACATAGGACTCCGGAACACTCCTGCTGTGGTCTGAATGTTTCTGCCTCACACAAGACTCCAGAACACAGCTTCAAGGGTCTGAATTTTGTCCCTCACACAGAATTCCAGGACACTGCTACGAGGGTCTGAATGATTGTCCCTCACATGGGATTCCACAGCATTACTGCTGGGGTCTGAATGTTTGTCCCTCACTTAGGATTCAAGAACACTGCTACTGGGGTCTACATGTATGTCTGTCACATAGGATTCCAGAACACTGTTCCTCGGTTCTGAGTGCTTCTCACCCACATAAAATTCCAGAAAACTGTGACAAGGTTCTGAATGCTTGTCCATAACGGACGATTCCAGAACACTCCCGCTGTTGTTTGAATGTTTGTCCCTCACATAGGATTCCAAAACACTGCTGCTATGGTCTGAATATTTGTCCCTCACATAGGATTCCAGAACACTGCTACGATTGTCTGAATGTTTGTCCCTCACAAAGAATTCCAGAACACTCTTACCAGGTTCTGATTGTAAGTCTATCACTTCAGATTCCAGAACGCTGCTATGATTGGCGGAAAGTTTGTCCCTCACGTAGGATTCCAGAACACTGCTACGATGGTTTGAATGTTTGTCCCTCACATAGGATTTCAAAACACTCCAGTTGTGTTCTCAATGTTTGTTCCTCACATAGGATTCCAGAACAATCCTGTTGTGGTCTGAATGTTTGTCCCTCATATAGGGTACCAGAACACTGCTGCTGGGTTCTGAGTGTTTGTCCCTCACATAGGATTCCAGAACAATGCTGCAAAGTTCTGAATGTTTCTCCCTCACATAGGGCTCCAGAACACTGCTGCTGGGGTCTAAATGTTTGCCAGTCACACGGGATTCCAGAACACTGGTACGAGGGCCTAAATGTTTGTTCCTAATGGTGGGCTCCAGAACACTCCTGCTGTAGTCTGTATGCTTGTCCCTCACATAAGATTCCAGAATACTGCTACAAGGGTCTGAATGTTTGTCCTTCACGCAGAATTCCAGAACACTGCAACCAGGGTCTGAATGATTGTCCCTCACATGGGATTCCAGAACACTGCTACCAGGGTCTGAATGATTGTCCCTCACATAGGATTCCAGAACACTGCTTCTGGGGTTTGTATGTATGTCCATCACATAGGATTCCAGAACACTGCTGCTTTTTTCTGAGAGTTTCTCCCTCACATGGAATTCCAGAACACTGCAACTAGTATCTGAATGCTTGTCTGTAAGATAGGATTCCAGAACACTCTCACCGTTGTTTGAAAGTTTGTCAGACCCATAGGATTCCAGAACACTGGTACGATTGTCTCAATCTTATTCCCCCACATAGGATTCCAGAACACTGCTAAGATTGTCTGAATGATTTTCCCTCACCTAGGATTCCTGAACACTGCTAGGAGGGTTTGAATGTTTGTCCTTCACATGGGATTCCAGAACACCGTTACGATTGTCTGAATGTTTGTCCCTCACATAGGCTTCCAGAACACTCCTACGAGGGTCTGAATGTTTGTATCTCACATAAGATTTCAAAACACTCCAGCTGTGTTCTGAGGGTTTTCCCCTCACGTAGGATTCCAGAACAATAATGCTGTGGTCTGAATGTTTGTCCCCACATATGGTACCAGAACACTACTGCTGGGTTCTGAGTGTTTGTCCCTCGCATAAGATTCCAGAACACTGCTAAGAGGGTCTGAATGTTTGTCCCTCACATAGGACTCCAGAACACTGCTGTTGGGGTCCAAATGTTTGTCAGTCACATCGGACTCCAGTACACTACTACAAGGTGCTGAATGCTTTTCCTGATAGTGGATTCCAGAACACTCCTGCTGTGGTCTGAATGTTTGTCCCTCACACAGGATTCCAGAACACTGCTACGAGGTTCTGAATATTTGTCTCTCACACAGAATTCCAGAACACTTTCACCAGGGCCTGAATGATTGTCCCTCACATAGGATTTCTAAACACTGCTGCTAAGGTCTGAGTGTGTGTTCCTCACAGAGGATTCCAGAACACTGCTGCTGGGGTCTGCATGTATGTCCATCACATAGTATTCCAGAACACTGCTACTGGGCTCTGAGAGTTTCTACCTCAAATAGAATTACAGAACACTGTGGGGAGGGTCTGAAAATTTGTCCCTCACATAGGATTCCAGAACACTGCGGCTGGGGTTTAAATGTTTGTTCACCACATAGGATTCTAGAACACTGCTATGAGGATCTGAATGTTTGCTCCTCACAGGGGATTCCAGAACAATCCAGCCGTGGTCTGAATGTTTGTTACTCACTTAAGTTTCCAGAACGCTGCTCCTGGGTTCTGAATGTTTGTCCCACTCCAAGAATTCCAGAACACTGCCACGATTGTCTGAATGGTTATCCCTCATATAGGATTCCAGTACACTGCAATGAGGGTCTGGATGATTGTGCCTCACATAAGATTCCAGAACACTGCTGCTGGGGTCTAAATTTTTGTTCTTCACATAGAATTGCAGAACACTAATAAGAGAGCATGAACACTTGTTCCTCAAAGGGGATTCCAGATCACTCCTGATGTAGTCTCAATGTTTGTCCCTCACACAGGTTTCCAGAACACTGCTATGAGGGTTTGAACGTTTGTCCCTCAAACAGAATTCCAGAACACTGCTACGAGTTTCTGAATGATTGTCCCTCACATAGGATTCCAGAACACTGCTGCTGGGGTCTACATGTATGTCCGTCACACCGGATTCCAGAACACTTCTGCTGGATTCTGAGTGTTTGTCCCTCACATAGAATTCCAGAACACTGCAACGAGAGTCTGAACGTTTGTCCGTAACATAGGATTCCAGAACACTGCTACGACTCTTTGAAAGCTTTCCCTCACGTAGCATTCCCCAACACTGCTACGAGGGTTTGAATGTTTTTCCCTCACATAGGATTCCAGAACACTGCTGCTGGGGTCTGAATGTTTGTCCCTCACATAGGATTCCAGAACACTGCTACGAGGGTCTGAATGTTTGTCCCTCACACAGAATTCCAGAACACTGCTTTGAGGGTCTGAATGTTTTTCCCTCACATAGAATTCCAGAACACTGGTAGGAGGGTCTGAATGATTGTCCGTCACGTAGGATTCCAGAACGCTCCTGTTGTGGTCTAAATGTTTGTCCCTCACACAGGATTCCAGAGCACTGCTTCGAAGGTCTGAATGTTTGTCCCTCACACATAATTCCGGAACGCTGCTATGAGGGTATGAATGATTGTCCCTCACTTGGGATTCCAGAACACTGCTGCAGGGGTCTGAATATTTGTCCTTCACATAGGATTCAAGAACACTGCTACTGGGGTCAACATGTATGTCTGTCACATAGGATTCCAGACCACTGCTGCTGGGTTCTGAGTGTTTCTCCCTCACATAGATTTCCAGAAAACAGTGACGAGGGTCTGAATGTTTGTTGATAGCAGAGGATTCCAGAACACTCCCGCTGTTGTTTGAATGTTTGTCCCTCACACAGGATTCCAGAACACTGCTGCTGTCGTCTGAATGTTTGTCCCTCACATAGCATTCCAGAATACAGCTACGATTGTCGGAATGTTTGTCCTTCACAAAGTATTTTTGAACACTCCAACGAGGTTCTGATTGTTTGTCCCTCACATAGGATTCCAGAACACTGCTACCATTGGCTGAAAGTTTGTCCCTCACATAGGATTCCAGAACACTGCTGCGACGGATTGAATGTTTGTCCCTCACATATAATTGCAAAACACTCCAGCTGTGCTCTTAGTGTTTGTCCCTCTCATAGAAATCCAGAACAATCCTGCTGTGGTCTGAATGTTTGTCACATAAGATTCCAGGACACTGCTACGACGGTTTGAATATTTGTCCCTCACATAGGATTGCAAAACACTCCAGCTGTGTTCTGAGTGTTTGTCCCTCACATAGGATTCAAGAACACTGCTACGAGCATCTGAATGTCCCTCACATAGGATTCTAGAAAACGGCTGCTGGGGTCTGAATGTTTGGCCCTCACATAGGATTCCGGAACACAGCTACAAGGGTCTGAATGTTTGTTCCTCACAGGGGATTACGGAACACTCCTGCTGTGTTCTGAATGTTTGTCCCTCACATAGGACTACAGAACACTACTATGAGTGTCTGAAAGTTTGTCCCTCATGCAGAATTACAGAACACTGCTACAAGGGTCTGAATGATTGTCCCTCACATAGGATTCCAGAACACTACTACTGGTGTCTGAATGTTTTTCCCTCACCTAGCATTCCAGAACACTGTTGCTGGGGACTACATGTATTGTCCGTCACATAAGATTCTGGAACACAGCTGCTGGAGTCTACATGTATGTCCGTCACACAGGATTCCAGAACACTGCTGCTGGGTTCTGAGTGCTTCTTCCTCACACAGAATTCCAGATCACTGTGAGGAGGGACTGTTTGTCTGTAACATTGGATTGCATAACACTCCCGCTGTTGTTTGAATGATTGTCCCTCAAAAAGGATTCCAGTACTCTGCTACAATTGTCTGAATGTTTTTCCTCACAAGGTATTCCAGAACACTGCTACGATTGTCTGAATGTTTATCCCTCATATAGGGTTCCAGAACACTGCTAGGAGGGTCTGAATGTTTTTTACCTCACATAGGATTCCAGAACACTGCCGGTGTTGTTTGAATATTTGCCCCTCACATAGGATTCCAGAACATTGCTGCTGTGGTCTGAATGTTTGTCCCTCACATAGGATTCCAGAACACTGCTACGATGGTCTGAATGTTTTTCCCTCATGCAGGATTCCATAACACTCCTGCAGTGGTCTGAATGTTTGTCCCTCACATAGGATTCCAGCACACTGCTACAAGGGTCTGAATGTTTCTCCCTCTCGTAGGATTCCAAAACACGCCTGCTGTGTTCTGAGTCTTTCTGCCTCACATAGGATTCCAGAACATTGCTACTGGGGTCTGAATATTTGTCCCTCACTTAGGATTCCAGAACACTGCTACGAGGGTCTGAATGTTTGTCCCTCACATAGGATTCCAGAAGACTCCTCCTGTGGTCTGAATGCTTTTCCCTCACAGAGGATTCCTGAACACTGCTATGAGGATCTGAATATTTCTCCCTCACCTAGGATTCCTGAACACTGCTATGATTGTCGGAAAGTTTGCCCTTCACATAGGATTCCAGAACACTGCTACGAGGGTCTGAATGTTTGTACCCCACATAAGATTGCAAAGCACTCCAGCTGTCTTCTGAGTGCTGGTCCCTCACATAGGAATCCAGAACAATCCTGCCGTGGTCTGAATGTTTGTCCCTCACATAGGGTACCAGAACACTTCTGCTGGTTTCTGAGTGTTTGTCCCTCACATAGGATTCCAGAACACTTCTAAGATGGTCTGAATGTTGGTTCCTCACATAGCACTCCAGAACACTGCTGCTGAGGTCTAAATGTTTGTCAGTCATATCGGACTCCAGTACTCTGCTACGAGGTCCCGAATGTTTGTTCCTCATAGCGGATTCCAGCACACTCCTGCTGTGGTCTGAATGTTTGTCCCCTACATAGGATTACAGAACGCTACTACGAATGTCTGAATGTTTGTCCCTCACACAGAATTCCAGAACACTGCTTCGAGGGTCTGAGTGAGTGTCCCTTACATAAGATTCTAGAACAATCCTGCTGTGATCTGAATGTTTGTCCCTCACACAGGGTACCAGAACACCAGAACACTGCTGCTGTGTTCTGAGTGTTTGTCTCTCACTTAGGATTCCAGAACACTGCTAAGAGGTTCTGAATGTTTGTCCCTCACACAGGACTCCAGAACACTGCTGCTGGGGTCTAAATGTTTGTTAGTCACATCTGACTCCACCACATTGCTACGGGGTCCTGAATGTTTGTTCCTCATAGCGGATTCCAGAGCAGAGCTGCTGTGGTCTGAATGTTTGTCCCTCACACAGGATTCCAGAACACTGCTTCGAGGGTCTGAATGTCTCTCACTCAGAATTCCAGAACACTGCTTCGAGGGTCTGAATGATTGTCCCTCACATAGGACTCCGGAACACTCCTGCTGTGGTCTGAATGTTTCTGCCTCACACAAGACTCCAGAACACAGCTTCAAGGGTCTGAATTTTGTCCCTCACACAGAATTCCAGGACACTGCTACGAGGGTCTGAATGATTGTCCCTCACATGGGATTCCACAGCATTACTGCTGGGGTCTGAATGTTTGTCCCTCACTTAGGATTCAAGAACACTGCTACTGGGGTCTACATGTATGTCTGTCACATAGGATTCCAGAACACTGTTCCTCGGTTCTGAGTGCTTCTCACCCACATAAAATTCCAGAAAACTGTGACAAGGTTCTGAATGCTTGTCCATAACGGACGATTCCAGAACACTCCCGCTGTTGTTTGAATGTTTGTCCCTCACATAGGATTCCAAAACACTGCTGCTATGGTCTGAATATTTGTCCCTCACATAGGATTCCAGAACACTGCTACGATTGTCTGAATGTTTGTCCCTCACAAAGAATTCCAGAACACTCTTACCAGGTTCTGATTGTAAGTCTATCACTTCAGATTCCAGAACGCTGCTATGATTGGCGGAAAGTTTGTCCCTCACGTAGGATTCCAGAACACTGCTACGATGGTTTGAATGTTTGTCCCTCACATAGGATTTCAAAACACTCCAGTTGTGTTCTCAATGTTTGTTCCTCACATAGGATTCCAGAACAATCCTGTTGTGGTCTGAATGTTTGTCCCTCATATAGGGTACCAGAACACTGCTGCTGGGTTCTGAGTGTTTGTCCCTCACATAGGATTCCAGAACAATGCTGCAAAGTTCTGAATGTTTCTCCCTCACATAGGGCTCCAGAACACTGCTGCTGGGGTCTAAATGTTTGCCAGTCACACGGGATTCCAGAACACTGGTACGAGGGCCTAAATGTTTGTTCCTAATGGTGGGCTCCAGAACACTCCTGCTGTAGTCTGTATGCTTGTCCCTCACATAAGATTCCAGAATACTGCTACAAGGGTCTGAATGTTTGTCCTTCACGCAGAATTCCAGAACACTGCAACCAGGGTCTGAATGATTGTCCCTCACATGGGATTCCAGAACACTGCTACCAGGGTCTGAATGATTGTCCCTCACATAGGATTCCAGAACACTGCTTCTGGGGTTTGTATGTATGTCCATCACATAGGATTCCAGAACACTGCTGCTTTTTTCTGAGAGTTTCTCCCTCACATGGAATTCCAGAACACTGCAACTAGTATCTGAATGCTTGTCTGTAAGATAGGATTCCAGAACACTCTCACCGTTGTTTGAAAGTTTGTCAGACCCATAGGATTCCAGAACACTGGTACGATTGTCTCAATCTTATTCCCCCACATAGGATTCCAGAACACTGCTAAGATTGTCTGAATGATTTTCCCTCACCTAGGATTCCTGAACACTGCTAGGAGGGTTTGAATGTTTGTCCTTCACATGGGATTCCAGAACACCGTTACGATTGTCTGAATGTTTGTCCCTCACATAGGCTTCCAGAACACTCCTACGAGGGTCTGAATGTTTGTATCTCACATAAGATTTCAAAACACTCCAGCTGTGTTCTGAGGGTTTTCCCCTCACGTAGGATTCCAGAACAATAATGCTGTGGTCTGAATGTTTGTCCCCACATATGGTACCAGAACACTACTGCTGGGTTCTGAGTGTTTGTCCCTCGCATAAGATTCCAGAACACTGCTAAGAGGGTCTGAATGTTTGTCCCTCACATAGGACTCCAGAACACTGCTGTTGGGGTCCAAATGTTTGTCAGTCACATCGGACTCCAGTACACTACTACAAGGTGCTGAATGCTTTTCCTGATAGTGGATTCCAGAACACTCCTGCTGTGGTCTGAATGTTTGTCCCTCACACAGGATTCCAGAACACTGCTACGAGGTTCTGAATATTTGTCTCTCACACAGAATTCCAGAACACTTTCACCAGGGCCTGAATGATTGTCCCTCACATAGGATTTCTAAACACTGCTGCTAAGGTCTGAGTGTGTGTTCCTCACAGAGGATTCCAGAACACTGCTGCTGGGGTCTGCATGTATGTCCATCACATAGTATTCCAGAACACTGCTACTGGGCTCTGAGAGTTTCTACCTCAAATAGAATTACAGAACACTGTGGGGAGGGTCTGAAAATTTGTCCCTCACATAGGATTCCAGAACACTGCGGCTGGGGTTTAAATGTTTGTTCACCACATAGGATTCTAGAACACTGCTATGAGGATCTGAATGTTTGCTCCTCACAGGGGATTCCAGAACAATCCAGCCGTGGTCTGAATGTTTGTTACTCACTTAAGTTTCCAGAACGCTGCTCCTGGGTTCTGAATGTTTGTCCCACTCCAAGAATTCCAGAACACTGCCACGATTGTCTGAATGGTTATCCCTCATATAGGATTCCAGTACACTGCAATGAGGGTCTGGATGATTGTGCCTCACATAAGATTCCAGAACACTGCTGCTGGGGTCTAAATTTTTGTTCTTCACATAGAATTGCAGAACACTAATAAGAGAGCATGAACACTTGTTCCTCAAAGGGGATTCCAGATCACTCCTGATGTAGTCTCAATGTTTGTCCCTCACACAGGTTTCCAGAACACTGCTATGAGGGTTTGAACGTTTGTCCCTCAAACAGAATTCCAGAACACTGCTACGAGTTTCTGAATGATTGTCCCTCACATAGGATTCCAGAACACTGCTGCTGGGGTCTACATGTATGTCCGTCACACCGGATTCCAGAACACTTCTGCTGGATTCTGAGTGTTTGTCCCTCACATAGAATTCCAGAACACTGCAACGAGAGTCTGAACGTTTGTCCGTAACATAGGATTCCAGAACACTGCTACGACTCTTTGAAAGCTTTCCCTCACGTAGCATTCCCCAACACTGCTACGAGGGTTTGAATGTTTTTCCCTCACATAGGATTCCAGAACACTGCTGCTGGGGTCTGAATGTTTGTCCCTCACATAGGATTCCAGAACACTGCTACGAGGGTCTGAATGTTTGTCCCTCACACAGAATTCCAGAACACTGCTTTGAGGGTCTGAATGTTTTTCCCTCACATAGAATTCCAGAACACTGGTAGGAGGGTCTGAATGATTGTCCGTCACGTAGGATTCCAGAACGCTCCTGTTGTGGTCTAAATGTTTGTCCCTCACACAGGATTCCAGAGCACTGCTTCGAAGGTCTGAATGTTTGTCCCTCACACATAATTCCGGAACGCTGCTATGAGGGTATGAATGATTGTCCCTCACTTGGGATTCCAGAACACTGCTGCAGGGGTCTGAATATTTGTCCTTCACATAGGATTCAAGAACACTGCTACTGGGGTCAACATGTATGTCTGTCACATAGGATTCCAGACCACTGCTGCTGGGTTCTGAGTGTTTCTCCCTCACATAGATTTCCAGAAAACAGTGACGAGGGTCTGAATGTTTGTTGATAGCAGAGGATTCCAGAACACTCCCGCTGTTGTTTGAATGTTTGTCCCTCACACAGGATTCCAGAACACTGCTGCTGTCGTCTGAATGTTTGTCCCTCACATAGCATTCCAGAATACAGCTACGATTGTCGGAATGTTTGTCCTTCACAAAGTATTTTTGAACACTCCAACGAGGTTCTGATTGTTTGTCCCTCACATAGGATTCCAGAACACTGCTACCATTGGCTGAAAGTTTGTCCCTCACATAGGATTCCAGAACACTGCTGCGACGGATTGAATGTTTGTCCCTCACATATAATTGCAAAACACTCCAGCTGTGCTCTTAGTGTTTGTCCCTCTCATAGAAATCCAGAACAATCCTGCTGTGGTCTGAATGTTTGTCACATAAGATTCCAGGACACTGCTACGACGGTTTGAATATTTGTCCCTCACATAGGATTGCAAAACACTCCAGCTGTGTTCTGAGTGTTTGTCCCTCACATAGGATTCAAGAACACTGCTACGAGCATCTGAATGTCCCTCACATAGGATTCTAGAAAACGGCTGCTGGGGTCTGAATGTTTGGCCCTCACATAGGATTCCGGAACACAGCTACAAGGGTCTGAATGTTTGTTCCTCACAGGGGATTACGGAACACTCCTGCTGTGTTCTGAATGTTTGTCCCTCACATAGGACTACAGAACACTACTATGAGTGTCTGAAAGTTTGTCCCTCATGCAGAATTACAGAACACTGCTACAAGGGTCTGAATGATTGTCCCTCACATAGGATTCCAGAACACTACTACTGGTGTCTGAATGTTTTTCCCTCACCTAGCATTCCAGAACACTGTTGCTGGGGACTACATGTATTGTCCGTCACATAAGATTCTGGAACACAGCTGCTGGAGTCTACATGTATGTCCGTCACACAGGATTCCAGAACACTGCTGCTGGGTTCTGAGTGCTTCTTCCTCACACAGAATTCCAGATCACTGTGAGGAGGGACTGTTTGTCTGTAACATTGGATTGCATAACACTCCCGCTGTTGTTTGAATGATTGTCCCTCAAAAAGGATTCCAGTACTCTGCTACAATTGTCTGAATGTTTTTCCTCACAAGGTATTCCAGAACACTGCTACGATTGTCTGAATGTTTATCCCTCATATAGGGTTCCAGAACACTGCTAGGAGGGTCTGAATGTTTTTTACCTCACATAGGATTCCAGAACACTGCCGGTGTTGTTTGAATATTTGCCCCTCACATAGGATTCCAGAACATTGCTGCTGTGGTCTGAATGTTTGTCCCTCACATAGGATTCCAGAACACTGCTACGATGGTCTGAATGTTTTTCCCTCATGCAGGATTCCATAACACTCCTGCAGTGGTCTGAATGTTTGTCCCTCACATAGGATTCCAGCACACTGCTACAAGGGTCTGAATGTTTCTCCCTCTCGTAGGATTCCAAAACACGCCTGCTGTGTTCTGAGTCTTTCTGCCTCACATAGGATTCCAGAACATTGCTACTGGGGTCTGAATATTTGTCCCTCACTTAGGATTCCAGAACACTGCTACGAGGGTCTGAATGTTTGTCCCTCACATAGGATTCCAGAAGACTCCTCCTGTGGTCTGAATGCTTTTCCCTCACAGAGGATTCCTGAACACTGCTATGAGGATCTGAATATTTCTCCCTCACCTAGGATTCCTGAACACTGCTATGATTGTCGGAAAGTTTGCCCTTCACATAGGATTCCAGAACACTGCTACGAGGGTCTGAATGTTTGTACCCCACATAAGATTGCAAAGCACTCCAGCTGTCTTCTGAGTGCTGGTCCCTCACATAGGAATCCAGAACAATCCTGCCGTGGTCTGAATGTTTGTCCCTCACATAGGGTACCAGAACACTTCTGCTGGTTTCTGAGTGTTTGTCCCTCACATAGGATTCCAGAACACTTCTAAGATGGTCTGAATGTTGGTTCCTCACATAGCACTCCAGAACACTGCTGCTGAGGTCTAAATGTTTGTCAGTCATATCGGACTCCAGTACTCTGCTACGAGGTCCCGAATGTTTGTTCCTCATAGCGGATTCCAGCACACTCCTGCTGTGGTCTGAATGTTTGTCCCCTACATAGGATTACAGAACGCTACTACGAATGTCTGAATGTTTGTCCCTCACACAGAATTCCAGAACACTGCTTCGAGGGTCTGAGTGAGTGTCCCTTACATAAGATTCTAGAACAATCCTGCTGTGATCTGAATGTTTGTCCCTCACACAGGGTACCAGAACACCAGAACACTGCTGCTGTGTTCTGAGTGTTTGTCTCTCACTTAGGATTCCAGAACACTGCTAAGAGGTTCTGAATGTTTGTCCCTCACACAGGACTCCAGAACACTGCTGCTGGGGTCTAAATGTTTGTTAGTCACATCTGACTCCACCACATTGCTACGGGGTCCTGAATGTTTGTTCCTCATAGCGGATTCCAGAGCAGAGCTGCTGTGGTCTGAATGTTTGTCCCTCACACAGGATTCCAGAACACTGCTTCGAGGGTCTGAATGTCTCTCACTCAGAATTCCAGAACACTGCTTCGAGGGTCTGAATGATTGTCCCTCACATAGGACTCCGGAACACTCCTGCTGTGGTCTGAATGTTTCTGCCTCACACAAGACTCCAGAACACAGCTTCAAGGGTCTGAATTTTGTCCCTCACACAGAATTCCAGGACACTGCTACGAGGGTCTGAATGATTGTCCCTCACATGGGATTCCACAGCATTACTGCTGGGGTCTGAATGTTTGTCCCTCACTTAGGATTCAAGAACACTGCTACTGGGGTCTACATGTATGTCTGTCACATAGGATTCCAGAACACTGTTCCTCGGTTCTGAGTGCTTCTCACCCACATAAAATTCCAGAAAACTGTGACAAGGTTCTGAATGCTTGTCCATAACGGACGATTCCAGAACACTCCCGCTGTTGTTTGAATGTTTGTCCCTCACATAGGATTCCAAAACACTGCTGCTATGGTCTGAATATTTGTCCCTCACATAGGATTCCAGAACACTGCTACGATTGTCTGAATGTTTGTCCCTCACAAAGAATTCCAGAACACTCTTACCAGGTTCTGATTGTAAGTCTATCACTTCAGATTCCAGAACGCTGCTATGATTGGCGGAAAGTTTGTCCCTCACGTAGGATTCCAGAACACTGCTACGATGGTTTGAATGTTTGTCCCTCACATAGGATTTCAAAACACTCCAGTTGTGTTCTCAATGTTTGTTCCTCACATAGGATTCCAGAACAATCCTGTTGTGGTCTGAATGTTTGTCCCTCATATAGGGTACCAGAACACTGCTGCTGGGTTCTGAGTGTTTGTCCCTCACATAGGATTCCAGAACAATGCTGCAAAGTTCTGAATGTTTCTCCCTCACATAGGGCTCCAGAACACTGCTGCTGGGGTCTAAATGTTTGCCAGTCACACGGGATTCCAGAACACTGGTACGAGGGCCTAAATGTTTGTTCCTAATGGTGGGCTCCAGAACACTCCTGCTGTAGTCTGTATGCTTGTCCCTCACATAAGATTCCAGAACACTGCTACAAGGGTCTGAATGTTTGTCCTTCACGCAGAATTCCAGAACACTGCAACCAGGGTCTGAATGATTGTCCCTCACATGGGATTCCAGAACACTGCTACCAGGGTCTGAATGATTGTCCCTCACATAGGATTCCAGAACACTGCTTCTGGGGTTTGTATGTATGTCCATCACATAGGATTCCAGAACACTGCTGCTTTTTTCTGAGAGTTTCTCCCTCACATGGAATTCCAGAACACTGCAACTAGTATCTGAATGCTTGTCTGTAAGATAGGATTCCAGAACACTCTCACCGTTGTTTGAAAGTTTGTCAGACCCATAGGATTCCAGAACACTGGTACGATTGTCTCAATCTTATTCCCCCACATAGGATTCCAGAACACTGCTAAGATTGTCTGAATGATTTTCCCTCACCTAGGATTCCTGAACACTGCTAGGAGGGTTTGAATGTTTGTCCTTCACATGGGATTCCAGAACACCGTTACGATTGTCTGAATGTTTGTCCCTCACATAGGCTTCCAGAACACTCCTACGAGGGTCTGAATGTTTGTATCTCACATAAGATTTCAAAACACTCCAGCTGTGTTCTGAGGGTTTTCCCCTCACGTAGGATTCCAGAACAATAATGCTGTGGTCTGAATGTTTGTCCCCACATATGGTACCAGAACACTACTGCTGGGTTCTGAGTGTTTGTCCCTCGCATAAGATTCCAGAACACTGCTAAGAGGGTCTGAATGTTTGTCCCTCACATAGGACTCCAGAACACTGCTGTTGGGGTCCAAATGTTTGTCAGTCACATCGGACTCCAGTACACTACTACAAGGTGCTGAATGCTTTTCCTGATAGTGGATTCCAGAACACTCCTGCTGTGGTCTGAATGTTTGTCCCTCACACAGGATTCCAGAACACTGCTACGAGGTTCTGAATATTTGTCTCTCACACAGAATTCCAGAACACTTTCACCAGGGCCTGAATGATTGTCCCTCACATAGGATTTCTAAACACTGCTGCTAAGGTCTGAGTGTGTGTTCCTCACAGAGGATTCCAGAACACTGCTGCTGGGGTCTGCATGTATGTCCATCACATAGTATTCCAGAACACTGCTACTGGGCTCTGAGAGTTTCTACCTCAAATAGAATTACAGAACACTGTGGGGAGGGTCTGAAAATTTGTCCCTCACATAGGATTCCAGAACACTGCGGCTGGGGTTTAAATGTTTGTTCACCACATAGGATTCTAGAACACTGCTATGAGGATCTGAATGTTTGCTCCTCACAGGGGATTCCAGAACAATCCAGCCGTGGTCTGAATGTTTGTTACTCACTTAAGTTTCCAGAACGCTGCTCCTGGGTTCTGAATGTTTGTCCCACTCCAAGAATTCCAGAACACTGCCACGATTGTCTGAATGGTTATCCCTCATATAGGATTCCAGTACACTGCAATGAGGGTCTGGATGATTGTGCCTCACATAAGATTCCAGAACACTGCTGCTGGGGTCTAAATTTTTGTTCTTCACATAGAATTGCAGAACACTAATAAGAGAGCATGAACACTTGTTCCTCAAAGGGGATTCCAGATCACTCCTGATGTAGTCTCAATGTTTGTCCCTCACACAGGTTTCCAGAACACTGCTATGAGGGTTTGAACGTTTGTCCCTCAAACAGAATTCCAGAACACTGCTACGAGTTTCTGAATGATTGTCCCTCACATAGGATTCCAGAACACTGCTGCTGGGGTCTACATGTATGTCCGTCACACCGGATTCCAGAACACTTCTGCTGGATTCTGAGTGTTTGTCCCTCACATAGAATTCCAGAACACTGCAACGAGAGTCTGAACGTTTGTCCGTAACATAGGATTCCAGAACACTGCTACGACTCTTTGAAAGCTTTCCCTCACGTAGCATTCCCCAACACTGCTACGAGGGTTTGAATGTTTTTCCCTCACATAGGATTCCAGAACACTGCTGCTGGGGTCTGAATGTTTGTCCCTCACATAGGATTCCAGAACACTGCTACGAGGGTCTGAATGTTTGTCCCTCACACAGAATTCCAGAACACTGCTTTGAGGGTCTGAATGTTTTTCCCTCACATAGAATTCCAGAACACTGGTAGGAGGGTCTGAATGATTGTCCGTCACGTAGGATTCCAGAACGCTCCTGTTGTGGTCTAAATGTTTGTCCCTCACACAGGATTCCAGAGCACTGCTTCGAAGGTCTGAATGTTTGTCCCTCACACATAATTCCGGAACGCTGCTATGAGGGTATGAATGATTGTCCCTCACTTGGGATTCCAGAACACTGCTGCAGGGGTCTGAATATTTGTCCTTCACATAGGATTCAAGAACACTGCTACTGGGGTCAACATGTATGTCTGTCACATAGGATTCCAGACCACTGCTGCTGGGTTCTGAGTGTTTCTCCCTCACATAGATTTCCAGAAAACAGTGACGAGGGTCTGAATGTTTGTTGATAGCAGAGGATTCCAGAACACTCCCGCTGTTGTTTGAATGTTTGTCCCTCACACAGGATTCCAGAACACTGCTGCTGTCGTCTGAATGTTTGTCCCTCACATAGCATTCCAGAATACAGCTACGATTGTCGGAATGTTTGTCCTTCACAAAGTATTTTTGAACACTCCAACGAGGTTCTGATTGTTTGTCCCTCACATAGGATTCCAGAACACTGCTACCATTGGCTGAAAGTTTGTCCCTCACATAGGATTCCAGAACACTGCTGCGACGGATTGAATGTTTGTCCCTCACATATAATTGCAAAACACTCCAGCTGTGCTCTTAGTGTTTGTCCCTCTCATAGAAATCCAGAACAATCCTGCTGTGGTCTGAATGTTTGTCACATAAGATTCCAGGACACTGCTACGACGGTTTGAATATTTGTCCCTCACATAGGATTGCAAAACACTCCAGCTGTGTTCTGAGTGTTTGTCCCTCACATAGGATTCAAGAACACTGCTACGAGCATCTGAATGTCCCTCACATAGGATTCTAGAAAACGGCTGCTGGGGTCTGAATGTTTGGCCCTCACATAGGATTCCGGAACACAGCTACAAGGGTCTGAATGTTTGTTCCTCACAGGGGATTACGGAACACTCCTGCTGTGTTCTGAATGTTTGTCCCTCACATAGGACTACAGAACACTACTATGAGTGTCTGAAAGTTTGTCCCTCATGCAGAATTACAGAACACTGCTACAAGGGTCTGAATGATTGTCCCTCACATAGGATTCCAGAACACTACTACTGGTGTCTGAATGTTTTTCCCTCACCTAGCATTCCAGAACACTGTTGCTGGGGACTACATGTATTGTCCGTCACATAAGATTCTGGAACACAGCTGCTGGAGTCTACATGTATGTCCGTCACACAGGATTCCAGAACACTGCTGCTGGGTTCTGAGTGCTTCTTCCTCACACAGAATTCCAGATCACTGTGAGGAGGGACTGTTTGTCTGTAACATTGGATTGCATAACACTCCCGCTGTTGTTTGAATGATTGTCCCTCAAAAAGGATTCCAGTACTCTGCTACAATTGTCTGAATGTTTTTCCTCACAAGGTATTCCAGAACACTGCTACGATTGTCTGAATGTTTATCCCTCATATAGGGTTCCAGAACACTGCTAGGAGGGTCTGAATGTTTTTTACCTCACATAGGATTCCAGAACACTGCCGGTGTTGTTTGAATATTTGCCCCTCACATAGGATTCCAGAACATTGCTGCTGTGGTCTGAATGTTTGTCCCTCACATAGGATTCCAGAACACTGCTACGATGGTCTGAATGTTTTTCCCTCATGCAGGATTCCATAACACTCCTGCAGTGGTCTGAATGTTTGTCCCTCACATAGGATTCCAGCACACTGCTACAAGGGTCTGAATGTTTCTCCCTCTCGTAGGATTCCAAAACACGCCTGCTGTGTTCTGAGTCTTTCTGCCTCACATAGGATTCCAGAACATTGCTACTGGGGTCTGAATATTTGTCCCTCACTTAGGATTCCAGAACACTGCTACGAGGGTCTGAATGTTTGTCCCTCACATAGGATTCCAGAAGACTCCTCCTGTGGTCTGAATGCTTTTCCCTCACAGAGGATTCCTGAACACTGCTATGAGGATCTGAATATTTCTCCCTCACCTAGGATTCCTGAACACTGCTATGATTGTCGGAAAGTTTGCCCTTCACATAGGATTCCAGAACACTGCTACGAGGGTCTGAATGTTTGTACCCCACATAAGATTGCAAAGCACTCCAGCTGTCTTCTGAGTGCTGGTCCCTCACATAGGAATCCAGAACAATCCTGCCGTGGTCTGAATGTTTGTCCCTCACATAGGGTACCAGAACACTTCTGCTGGTTTCTGAGTGTTTGTCCCTCACATAGGATTCCAGAACACTTCTAAGATGGTCTGAATGTTGGTTCCTCACATAGCACTCCAGAACACTGCTGCTGAGGTCTAAATGTTTGTCAGTCATATCGGACTCCAGTACTCTGCTACGAGGTCCCGAATGTTTGTTCCTCATAGCGGATTCCAGCACACTCCTGCTGTGGTCTGAATGTTTGTCCCCTACATAGGATTACAGAACGCTACTACGAATGTCTGAATGTTTGTCCCTCACACAGAATTCCAGAACACTGCTTCGAGGGTCTGAGTGAGTGTCCCTTACATAAGATTCTAGAACAATCCTGCTGTGATCTGAATGTTTGTCCCTCACACAGGGTACCAGAACACCAGAACACTGCTGCTGTGTTCTGAGTGTTTGTCTCTCACTTAGGATTCCAGAACACTGCTAAGAGGTTCTGAATGTTTGTCCCTCACACAGGACTCCAGAACACTGCTGCTGGGGTCTAAATGTTTGTTAGTCACATCTGACTCCACCACATTGCTACGGGGTCCTGAATGTTTGTTCCTCATAGCGGATTCCAGAGCAGAGCTGCTGTGGTCTGAATGTTTGTCCCTCACACAGGATTCCAGAACACTGCTTCGAGGGTCTGAATGTCTCTCACTCAGAATTCCAGAACACTGCTTCGAGGGTCTGAATGATTGTCCCTCACATAGGACTCCGGAACACTCCTGCTGTGGTCTGAATGTTTCTGCCTCACACAAGACTCCAGAACACAGCTTCAAGGGTCTGAATTTTGTCCCTCACACAGAATTCCAGGACACTGCTACGAGGGTCTGAATGATTGTCCCTCACATGGGATTCCACAGCATTACTGCTGGGGTCTGAATGTTTGTCCCTCACTTAGGATTCAAGAACACTGCTACTGGGGTCTACATGTATGTCTGTCACATAGGATTCCAGAACACTGTTCCTCGGTTCTGAGTGCTTCTCACCCACATAAAATTCCAGAAAACTGTGACAAGGTTCTGAATGCTTGTCCATAACGGACGATTCCAGAACACTCCCGCTGTTGTTTGAATGTTTGTCCCTCACATAGGATTCCAAAACACTGCTGCTATGGTCTGAATATTTGTCCCTCACATAGGATTCCAGAACACTGCTACGATTGTCTGAATGTTTGTCCCTCACAAAGAATTCCAGAACACTCTTACCAGGTTCTGATTGTAAGTCTATCACTTCAGATTCCAGAACGCTGCTATGATTGGCGGAAAGTTTGTCCCTCACGTAGGATTCCAGAACACTGCTACGATGGTTTGAATGTTTGTCCCTCACATAGGATTTCAAAACACTCCAGTTGTGTTCTCAATGTTTGTTCCTCACATAGGATTCCAGAACAATCCTGTTGTGGTCTGAATGTTTGTCCCTCATATAGGGTACCAGAACACTGCTGCTGGGTTCTGAGTGTTTGTCCCTCACATAGGATTCCAGAACAATGCTGCAAAGTTCTGAATGTTTCTCCCTCACATAGGGCTCCAGAACACTGCTGCTGGGGTCTAAATGTTTGCCAGTCACACGGGATTCCAGAACACTGGTACGAGGGCCTAAATGTTTGTTCCTAATGGTGGGCTCCAGAACACTCCTGCTGTAGTCTGTATGCTTGTCCCTCACATAAGATTCCAGAACACTGCTACAAGGGTCTGAATGTTTGTCCTTCACGCAGAATTCCAGAACACTGCAACCAGGGTCTGAATGATTGTCCCTCACATGGGATTCCAGAACACTGCTACCAGGGTCTGAATGATTGTCCCTCACATAGGATTCCAGAACACTGCTTCTGGGGTTTGTATGTATGTCCATCACATAGGATTCCAGAACACTGCTGCTTTTTTCTGAGAGTTTCTCCCTCACATGGAATTCCAGAACACTGCAACTAGTATCTGAATGCTTGTCTGTAAGATAGGATTCCAGAACACTCTCACCGTTGTTTGAAAGTTTGTCAGACCCATAGGATTCCAGAACACTGGTACGATTGTCTCAATCTTATTCCCCCACATAGGATTCCAGAACACTGCTAAGATTGTCTGAATGATTTTCCCTCACCTAGGATTCCTGAACACTGCTAGGAGGGTTTGAATGTTTGTCCTTCACATGGGATTCCAGAACACCGTTACGATTGTCTGAATGTTTGTCCCTCACATAGGCTTCCAGAACACTCCTACGAGGGTCTGAATGTTTGTATCTCACATAAGATTTCAAAACACTCCAGCTGTGTTCTGAGGGTTTTCCCCTCACGTAGGATTCCAGAACAATAATGCTGTGGTCTGAATGTTTGTCCCCACATATGGTACCAGAACACTACTGCTGGGTTCTGAGTGTTTGTCCCTCGCATAAGATTCCAGAACACTGCTAAGAGGGTCTGAATGTTTGTCCCTCACATAGGACTCCAGAACACTGCTGTTGGGGTCCAAATGTTTGTCAGTCACATCGGACTCCAGTACACTACTACAAGGTGCTGAATGCTTTTCCTGATAGTGGATTCCAGAACACTCCTGCTGTGGTCTGAATGTTTGTCCCTCACACAGGATTCCAGAACACTGCTACGAGGTTCTGAATATTTGTCTCTCACACAGAATTCCAGAACACTTTCACCAGGGCCTGAATGATTGTCCCTCACATAGGATTTCTAAACACTGCTGCTAAGGTCTGAGTGTGTGTTCCTCACAGAGGATTCCAGAACACTGCTGCTGGGGTCTGCATGTATGTCCATCACATAGTATTCCAGAACACTGCTACTGGGCTCTGAGAGTTTCTACCTCAAATAGAATTACAGAACACTGTGGGGAGGGTCTGAAAATTTGTCCCTCACATAGGATTCCAGAACACTGCGGCTGGGGTTTAAATGTTTGTTCACCACATAGGATTCTAGAACACTGCTATGAGGATCTGAATGTTTGCTCCTCACAGGGGATTCCAGAACAATCCAGCCGTGGTCTGAATGTTTGTTACTCACTTAAGTTTCCAGAACGCTGCTCCTGGGTTCTGAATGTTTGTCCCACTCCAAGAATTCCAGAACACTGCCACGATTGTCTGAATGGTTATCCCTCATATAGGATTCCAGTACACTGCAATGAGGGTCTGGATGATTGTGCCTCACATAAGATTCCAGAACACTGCTGCTGGGGTCTAAATTTTTGTTCTTCACATAGAATTGCAGAACACTAATAAGAGAGCATGAACACTTGTTCCTCAAAGGGGATTCCAGATCACTCCTGATGTAGTCTCAATGTTTGTCCCTCACACAGGTTTCCAGAACACTGCTATGAGGGTTTGAACGTTTGTCCCTCAAACAGAATTCCAGAACACTGCTACGAGTTTCTGAATGATTGTCCCTCACATAGGATTCCAGAACACTGCTGCTGGGGTCTACATGTATGTCCGTCACACCGGATTCCAGAACACTTCTGCTGGATTCTGAGTGTTTGTCCCTCACATAGAATTCCAGAACACTGCAACGAGAGTCTGAACGTTTGTCCGTAACATAGGATTCCAGAACACTGCTACGACTCTTTGAAAGCTTTCCCTCACGTAGCATTCCCCAACACTGCTACGAGGGTTTGAATGTTTTTCCCTCACATAGGATTCCAGAACACTGCTGCTGGGGTCTGAATGTTTGTCCCTCACATAGGATTCCAGAACACTGCTACGAGGGTCTGAATGTTTGTCCCTCACACAGAATTCCAGAACACTGCTTTGAGGGTCTGAATGTTTTTCCCTCACATAGAATTCCAGAACACTGGTAGGAGGGTCTGAATGATTGTCCGTCACGTAGGATTCCAGAACGCTCCTGTTGTGGTCTAAATGTTTGTCCCTCACACAGGATTCCAGAGCACTGCTTCGAAGGTCTGAATGTTTGTCCCTCACACATAATTCCGGAACGCTGCTATGAGGGTATGAATGATTGTCCCTCACTTGGGATTCCAGAACACTGCTGCAGGGGTCTGAATATTTGTCCTTCACATAGGATTCAAGAACACTGCTACTGGGGTCAACATGTATGTCTGTCACATAGGATTCCAGACCACTGCTGCTGGGTTCTGAGTGTTTCTCCCTCACATAGATTTCCAGAAAACAGTGACGAGGGTCTGAATGTTTGTTGATAGCAGAGGATTCCAGAACACTCCCGCTGTTGTTTGAATGTTTGTCCCTCACACAGGATTCCAGAACACTGCTGCTGTCGTCTGAATGTTTGTCCCTCACATAGCATTCCAGAATACAGCTACGATTGTCGGAATGTTTGTCCTTCACAAAGTATTTTTGAACACTCCAACGAGGTTCTGATTGTTTGTCCCTCACATAGGATTCCAGAACACTGCTACCATTGGCTGAAAGTTTGTCCCTCACATAGGATTCCAGAACACTGCTGCGACGGATTGAATGTTTGTCCCTCACATATAATTGCAAAACACTCCAGCTGTGCTCTTAGTGTTTGTCCCTCTCATAGAAATCCAGAACAATCCTGCTGTGGTCTGAATGTTTGTCACATAAGATTCCAGGACACTGCTACGACGGTTTGAATATTTGTCCCTCACATAGGATTGCAAAACACTCCAGCTGTGTTCTGAGTGTTTGTCCCTCACATAGGATTCAAGAACACTGCTACGAGCATCTGAATGTCCCTCACATAGGATTCTAGAAAACGGCTGCTGGGGTCTGAATGTTTGGCCCTCACATAGGATTCCGGAACACAGCTACAAGGGTCTGAATGTTTGTTCCTCACAGGGGATTACGGAACACTCCTGCTGTGTTCTGAATGTTTGTCCCTCACATAGGACTACAGAACACTACTATGAGTGTCTGAAAGTTTGTCCCTCATGCAGAATTACAGAACACTGCTACAAGGGTCTGAATGATTGTCCCTCACATAGGATTCCAGAACACTACTACTGGTGTCTGAATGTTTTTCCCTCACCTAGCATTCCAGAACACTGTTGCTGGGGACTACATGTATTGTCCGTCACATAAGATTCTGGAACACAGCTGCTGGAGTCTACATGTATGTCCGTCACACAGGATTCCAGAACACTGCTGCTGGGTTCTGAGTGCTTCTTCCTCACACAGAATTCCAGATCACTGTGAGGAGGGACTGTTTGTCTGTAACATTGGATTGCATAACACTCCCGCTGTTGTTTGAATGATTGTCCCTCAAAAAGGATTCCAGTACTCTGCTACAATTGTCTGAATGTTTTTCCTCACAAGGTATTCCAGAACACTGCTACGATTGTCTGAATGTTTATCCCTCATATAGGGTTCCAGAACACTGCTAGGAGGGTCTGAATGTTTTTTACCTCACATAGGATTCCAGAACACTGCCGGTGTTGTTTGAATATTTGCCCCTCACATAGGATTCCAGAACATTGCTGCTGTGGTCTGAATGTTTGTCCCTCACATAGGATTCCAGAACACTGCTACGATGGTCTGAATGTTTTTCCCTCATGCAGGATTCCATAACACTCCTGCAGTGGTCTGAATGTTTGTCCCTCACATAGGATTCCAGCACACTGCTACAAGGGTCTGAATGTTTCTCCCTCTCGTAGGATTCCAAAACACGCCTGCTGTGTTCTGAGTCTTTCTGCCTCACATAGGATTCCAGAACATTGCTACTGGGGTCTGAATATTTGTCCCTCACTTAGGATTCCAGAACACTGCTACGAGGGTCTGAATGTTTGTCCCTCACATAGGATTCCAGAAGACTCCTCCTGTGGTCTGAATGCTTTTCCCTCACAGAGGATTCCTGAACACTGCTATGAGGATCTGAATATTTCTCCCTCACCTAGGATTCCTGAACACTGCTATGATTGTCGGAAAGTTTGCCCTTCACATAGGATTCCAGAACACTGCTACGAGGGTCTGAATGTTTGTACCCCACATAAGATTGCAAAGCACTCCAGCTGTCTTCTGAGTGCTGGTCCCTCACATAGGAATCCAGAACAATCCTGCCGTGGTCTGAATGTTTGTCCCTCACATAGGGTACCAGAACACTTCTGCTGGTTTCTGAGTGTTTGTCCCTCACATAGGATTCCAGAACACTTCTAAGATGGTCTGAATGTTGGTTCCTCACATAGCACTCCAGAACACTGCTGCTGAGGTCTAAATGTTTGTCAGTCATATCGGACTCCAGTACTCTGCTACGAGGTCCCGAATGTTTGTTCCTCATAGCGGATTCCAGCACACTCCTGCTGTGGTCTGAATGTTTGTCCCCTACATAGGATTACAGAACGCTACTACGAATGTCTGAATGTTTGTCCCTCACACAGAATTCCAGAACACTGCTTCGAGGGTCTGAGTGAGTGTCCCTTACATAAGATTCTAGAACAATCCTGCTGTGATCTGAATGTTTGTCCCTCACACAGGGTACCAGAACACCAGAACACTGCTGCTGTGTTCTGAGTGTTTGTCTCTCACTTAGGATTCCAGAACACTGCTAAGAGGTTCTGAATGTTTGTCCCTCACACAGGACTCCAGAACACTGCTGCTGGGGTCTAAATGTTTGTTAGTCACATCTGACTCCACCACATTGCTACGGGGTCCTGAATGTTTGTTCCTCATAGCGGATTCCAGAGCAGAGCTGCTGTGGTCTGAATGTTTGTCCCTCACACAGGATTCCAGAACACTGCTTCGAGGGTCTGAATGTCTCTCACTCAGAATTCCAGAACACTGCTTCGAGGGTCTGAATGATTGTCCCTCACATAGGACTCCGGAACACTCCTGCTGTGGTCTGAATGTTTCTGCCTCACACAAGACTCCAGAACACAGCTTCAAGGGTCTGAATTTTGTCCCTCACACAGAATTCCAGGACACTGCTACGAGGGTCTGAATGATTGTCCCTCACATGGGATTCCACAGCATTACTGCTGGGGTCTGAATGTTTGTCCCTCACTTAGGATTCAAGAACACTGCTACTGGGGTCTACATGTATGTCTGTCACATAGGATTCCAGAACACTGTTCCTCGGTTCTGAGTGCTTCTCACCCACATAAAATTCCAGAAAACTGTGACAAGGTTCTGAATGCTTGTCCATAACGGACGATTCCAGAACACTCCCGCTGTTGTTTGAATGTTTGTCCCTCACATAGGATTCCAAAACACTGCTGCTATGGTCTGAATATTTGTCCCTCACATAGGATTCCAGAACACTGCTACGATTGTCTGAATGTTTGTCCCTCACAAAGAATTCCAGAACACTCTTACCAGGTTCTGATTGTAAGTCTATCACTTCAGATTCCAGAACGCTGCTATGATTGGCGGAAAGTTTGTCCCTCACGTAGGATTCCAGAACACTGCTACGATGGTTTGAATGTTTGTCCCTCACATAGGATTTCAAAACACTCCAGTTGTGTTCTCAATGTTTGTTCCTCACATAGGATTCCAGAACAATCCTGTTGTGGTCTGAATGTTTGTCCCTCATATAGGGTACCAGAACACTGCTGCTGGGTTCTGAGTGTTTGTCCCTCACATAGGATTCCAGAACAATGCTGCAAAGTTCTGAATGTTTCTCCCTCACATAGGGCTCCAGAACACTGCTGCTGGGGTCTAAATGTTTGCCAGTCACACGGGATTCCAGAACACTGGTACGAGGGCCTAAATGTTTGTTCCTAATGGTGGGCTCCAGAACACTCCTGCTGTAGTCTGTATGCTTGTCCCTCACATAAGATTCCAGAACACTGCTACAAGGGTCTGAATGTTTGTCCTTCACGCAGAATTCCAGAACACTGCAACCA
This sequence comes from Pan paniscus, assembly GCF_029289425.2. Classification (NCBI taxonomy): domain Eukaryota; kingdom Metazoa; phylum Chordata; class Mammalia; order Primates; family Hominidae; genus Pan; species Pan paniscus. The sequence goes on from NC_073271.2 coordinate 2,820,354, forward strand.
GGGTCTGAATGATTGTCCCTCACATGGGATTCCAGAACACTGCTACCAGGGTCTGAATGATTGTCCCTCACATAGGATTCCAGAACACTGCTTCTGGGGTTTGTATGTATGTCCATCACATAGGATTCCAGAACACTGCTGCTTTTTTCTGAGAGTTTCTCCCTCACATGGAATTCCAGAACACTGCAACTAGTATCTGAATGCTTGTCTGTAAGATAGGATTCCAGAACACTCTCACCGTTGTTTGAAAGTTTGTCAGACCCATAGGATTCCAGAACACTGGTACGATTGTCTCAATCTTATTCCCCCACATAGGATTCCAGAACACTGCTAAGATTGTCTGAATGATTTTCCCTCACCTAGGATTCCTGAACACTGCTAGGAGGGTTTGAATGTTTGTCCTTCACATGGGATTCCAGAACACCGTTACGATTGTCTGAATGTTTGTCCCTCACATAGGCTTCCAGAACACTCCTACGAGGGTCTGAATGTTTGTATCTCACATAAGATTTCAAAACACTCCAGCTGTGTTCTGAGGGTTTTCCCCTCACGTAGGATTCCAGAACAATAATGCTGTGGTCTGAATGTTTGTCCCCACATATGGTACCAGAACACTACTGCTGGGTTCTGAGTGTTTGTCCCTCGCATAAGATTCCAGAACACTGCTAAGAGGGTCTGAATGTTTGTCCCTCACATAGGACTCCAGAACACTGCTGTTGGGGTCCAAATGTTTGTCAGTCACATCGGACTCCAGTACACTACTACAAGGTGCTGAATGCTTTTCCTGATAGTGGATTCCAGAACACTCCTGCTGTGGTCTGAATGTTTGTCCCTCACACAGGATTCCAGAACACTGCTACGAGGTTCTGAATATTTGTCTCTCACACAGAATTCCAGAACACTTTCACCAGGGCCTGAATGATTGTCCCTCACATAGGATTTCTAAACACTGCTGCTAAGGTCTGAGTGTGTGTTCCTCACAGAGGATTCCAGAACACTGCTGCTGGGGTCTGCATGTATGTCCATCACATAGTATTCCAGAACACTGCTACTGGGCTCTGAGAGTTTCTACCTCAAATAGAATTACAGAACACTGTGGGGAGGGTCTGAAAATTTGTCCCTCACATAGGATTCCAGAACACTGCGGCTGGGGTTTAAATGTTTGTTCACCACATAGGATTCTAGAACACTGCTATGAGGATCTGAATGTTTGCTCCTCACAGGGGATTCCAGAACAATCCAGCCGTGGTCTGAATGTTTGTTACTCACTTAAGTTTCCAGAACGCTGCTCCTGGGTTCTGAATGTTTGTCCCACTCCAAGAATTCCAGAACACTGCCACGATTGTCTGAATGGTTATCCCTCATATAGGATTCCAGTACACTGCAATGAGGGTCTGGATGATTGTGCCTCACATAAGATTCCAGAACACTGCTGCTGGGGTCTAAATTTTTGTTCTTCACATAGAATTGCAGAACACTAATAAGAGAGCATGAACACTTGTTCCTCAAAGGGGATTCCAGATCACTCCTGATGTAGTCTCAATGTTTGTCCCTCACACAGGTTTCCAGAACACTGCTATGAGGGTTTGAACGTTTGTCCCTCAAACAGAATTCCAGAACACTGCTACGAGTTTCTGAATGATTGTCCCTCACATAGGATTCCAGAACACTGCTGCTGGGGTCTACATGTATGTCCGTCACACCGGATTCCAGAACACTTCTGCTGGATTCTGAGTGTTTGTCCCTCACATAGAATTCCAGAACACTGCAACGAGAGTCTGAACGTTTGTCCGTAACATAGGATTCCAGAACACTGCTACGACTCTTTGAAAGCTTTCCCTCACGTAGCATTCCCCAACACTGCTACGAGGGTTTGAATGTTTTTCCCTCACATAGGATTCCAGAACACTGCTGCTGGGGTCTGAATGTTTGTCCCTCACATAGGATTCCAGAACACTGCTACGAGGGTCTGAATGTTTGTCCCTCACACAGAATTCCAGAACACTGCTTTGAGGGTCTGAATGTTTTTCCCTCACATAGAATTCCAGAACACTGGTAGGAGGGTCTGAATGATTGTCCGTCACGTAGGATTCCAGAACGCTCCTGTTGTGGTCTAAATGTTTGTCCCTCACACAGGATTCCAGAGCACTGCTTCGAAGGTCTGAATGTTTGTCCCTCACACATAATTCCGGAACGCTGCTATGAGGGTATGAATGATTGTCCCTCACTTGGGATTCCAGAACACTGCTGCAGGGGTCTGAATATTTGTCCTTCACATAGGATTCAAGAACACTGCTACTGGGGTCAACATGTATGTCTGTCACATAGGATTCCAGACCACTGCTGCTGGGTTCTGAGTGTTTCTCCCTCACATAGATTTCCAGAAAACAGTGACGAGGGTCTGAATGTTTGTTGATAGCAGAGGATTCCAGAACACTCCCGCTGTTGTTTGAATGTTTGTCCCTCACACAGGATTCCAGAACACTGCTGCTGTCGTCTGAATGTTTGTCCCTCACATAGCATTCCAGAATACAGCTACGATTGTCGGAATGTTTGTCCTTCACAAAGTATTTTTGAACACTCCAACGAGGTTCTGATTGTTTGTCCCTCACATAGGATTCCAGAACACTGCTACCATTGGCTGAAAGTTTGTCCCTCACATAGGATTCCAGAACACTGCTGCGACGGATTGAATGTTTGTCCCTCACATATAATTGCAAAACACTCCAGCTGTGCTCTTAGTGTTTGTCCCTCTCATAGAAATCCAGAACAATCCTGCTGTGGTCTGAATGTTTGTCACATAAGATTCCAGGACACTGCTACGACGGTTTGAATATTTGTCCCTCACATAGGATTGCAAAACACTCCAGCTGTGTTCTGAGTGTTTGTCCCTCACATAGGATTCAAGAACACTGCTACGAGCATCTGAATGTCCCTCACATAGGATTCTAGAAAACGGCTGCTGGGGTCTGAATGTTTGGCCCTCACATAGGATTCCGGAACACAGCTACAAGGGTCTGAATGTTTGTTCCTCACAGGGGATTACGGAACACTCCTGCTGTGTTCTGAATGTTTGTCCCTCACATAGGACTACAGAACACTACTATGAGTGTCTGAAAGTTTGTCCCTCATGCAGAATTACAGAACACTGCTACAAGGGTCTGAATGATTGTCCCTCACATAGGATTCCAGAACACTACTACTGGTGTCTGAATGTTTTTCCCTCACCTAGCATTCCAGAACACTGTTGCTGGGGACTACATGTATTGTCCGTCACATAAGATTCTGGAACACAGCTGCTGGAGTCTACATGTATGTCCGTCACACAGGATTCCAGAACACTGCTGCTGGGTTCTGAGTGCTTCTTCCTCACACAGAATTCCAGATCACTGTGAGGAGGGACTGTTTGTCTGTAACATTGGATTGCATAACACTCCCGCTGTTGTTTGAATGATTGTCCCTCAAAAAGGATTCCAGTACTCTGCTACAATTGTCTGAATGTTTTTCCTCACAAGGTATTCCAGAACACTGCTACGATTGTCTGAATGTTTATCCCTCATATAGGGTTCCAGAACACTGCTAGGAGGGTCTGAATGTTTTTTACCTCACATAGGATTCCAGAACACTGCCGGTGTTGTTTGAATATTTGCCCCTCACATAGGATTCCAGAACATTGCTGCTGTGGTCTGAATGTTTGTCCCTCACATAGGATTCCAGAACACTGCTACGATGGTCTGAATGTTTTTCCCTCATGCAGGATTCCATAACACTCCTGCAGTGGTCTGAATGTTTGTCCCTCACATAGGATTCCAGCACACTGCTACAAGGGTCTGAATGTTTCTCCCTCTCGTAGGATTCCAAAACACGCCTGCTGTGTTCTGAGTCTTTCTGCCTCACATAGGATTCCAGAACATTGCTACTGGGGTCTGAATATTTGTCCCTCACTTAGGATTCCAGAACACTGCTACGAGGGTCTGAATGTTTGTCCCTCACATAGGATTCCAGAAGACTCCTCCTGTGGTCTGAATGCTTTTCCCTCACAGAGGATTCCTGAACACTGCTATGAGGATCTGAATATTTCTCCCTCACCTAGGATTCCTGAACACTGCTATGATTGTCGGAAAGTTTGCCCTTCACATAGGATTCCAGAACACTGCTACGAGGGTCTGAATGTTTGTACCCCACATAAGATTGCAAAGCACTCCAGCTGTCTTCTGAGTGCTGGTCCCTCACATAGGAATCCAGAACAATCCTGCCGTGGTCTGAATGTTTGTCCCTCACATAGGGTACCAGAACACTTCTGCTGGTTTCTGAGTGTTTGTCCCTCACATAGGATTCCAGAACACTTCTAAGATGGTCTGAATGTTGGTTCCTCACATAGCACTCCAGAACACTGCTGCTGAGGTCTAAATGTTTGTCAGTCATATCGGACTCCAGTACTCTGCTACGAGGTCCCGAATGTTTGTTCCTCATAGCGGATTCCAGCACACTCCTGCTGTGGTCTGAATGTTTGTCCCCTACATAGGATTACAGAACGCTACTACGAATGTCTGAATGTTTGTCCCTCACACAGAATTCCAGAACACTGCTTCGAGGGTCTGAGTGAGTGTCCCTTACATAAGATTCTAGAACAATCCTGCTGTGATCTGAATGTTTGTCCCTCACACAGGGTACCAGAACACCAGAACACTGCTGCTGTGTTCTGAGTGTTTGTCTCTCACTTAGGATTCCAGAACACTGCTAAGAGGTTCTGAATGTTTGTCCCTCACACAGGACTCCAGAACACTGCTGCTGGGGTCTAAATGTTTGTTAGTCACATCTGACTCCACCACATTGCTACGGGGTCCTGAATGTTTGTTCCTCATAGCGGATTCCAGAGCAGAGCTGCTGTGGTCTGAATGTTTGTCCCTCACACAGGATTCCAGAACACTGCTTCGAGGGTCTGAATGTCTCTCACTCAGAATTCCAGAACACTGCTTCGAGGGTCTGAATGATTGTCCCTCACATAGGACTCCGGAACACTCCTGCTGTGGTCTGAATGTTTCTGCCTCACACAAGACTCCAGAACACAGCTTCAAGGGTCTGAATTTTGTCCCTCACACAGAATTCCAGGACACTGCTACGAGGGTCTGAATGATTGTCCCTCACATGGGATTCCACAGCATTACTGCTGGGGTCTGAATGTTTGTCCCTCACTTAGGATTCAAGAACACTGCTACTGGGGTCTACATGTATGTCTGTCACATAGGATTCCAGAACACTGTTCCTCGGTTCTGAGTGCTTCTCACCCACATAAAATTCCAGAAAACTGTGACAAGGTTCTGAATGCTTGTCCATAACGGACGATTCCAGAACACTCCCGCTGTTGTTTGAATGTTTGTCCCTCACATAGGATTCCAAAACACTGCTGCTATGGTCTGAATATTTGTCCCTCACATAGGATTCCAGAACACTGCTACGATTGTCTGAATGTTTGTCCCTCACAAAGAATTCCAGAACACTCTTACCAGGTTCTGATTGTAAGTCTATCACTTCAGATTCCAGAACGCTGCTATGATTGGCGGAAAGTTTGTCCCTCACGTAGGATTCCAGAACACTGCTACGATGGTTTGAATGTTTGTCCCTCACATAGGATTTCAAAACACTCCAGTTGTGTTCTCAATGTTTGTTCCTCACATAGGATTCCAGAACAATCCTGTTGTGGTCTGAATGTTTGTCCCTCATATAGGGTACCAGAACACTGCTGCTGGGTTCTGAGTGTTTGTCCCTCACATAGGATTCCAGAACAATGCTGCAAAGTTCTGAATGTTTCTCCCTCACATAGGGCTCCAGAACACTGCTGCTGGGGTCTAAATGTTTGCCAGTCACACGGGATTCCAGAACACTGGTACGAGGGCCTAAATGTTTGTTCCTAATGGTGGGCTCCAGAACACTCCTGCTGTAGTCTGTATGCTTGTCCCTCACATAAGATTCCAGAACACTGCTACAAGGGTCTGAATGTTTGTCCTTCACGCAGAATTCCAGAACACTGCAACCAGGGTCTGAATGATTGTCCCTCACATGGGATTCCAGAACACTGCTACCAGGGTCTGAATGATTGTCCCTCACATAGGATTCCAGAACACTGCTTCTGGGGTTTGTATGTATGTCCATCACATAGGATTCCAGAACACTGCTGCTTTTTTCTGAGAGTTTCTCCCTCACATGGAATTCCAGAACACTGCAACTAGTATCTGAATGCTTGTCTGTAAGATAGGATTCCAGAACACTCTCACCGTTGTTTGAAAGTTTGTCAGACCCATAGGATTCCAGAACACTGGTACGATTGTCTCAATCTTATTCCCCCACATAGGATTCCAGAACACTGCTAAGATTGTCTGAATGATTTTCCCTCACCTAGGATTCCTGAACACTGCTAGGAGGGTTTGAATGTTTGTCCTTCACATGGGATTCCAGAACACCGTTACGATTGTCTGAATGTTTGTCCCTCACATAGGCTTCCAGAACACTCCTACGAGGGTCTGAATGTTTGTATCTCACATAAGATTTCAAAACACTCCAGCTGTGTTCTGAGGGTTTTCCCCTCACGTAGGATTCCAGAACAATAATGCTGTGGTCTGAATGTTTGTCCCCACATATGGTACCAGAACACTACTGCTGGGTTCTGAGTGTTTGTCCCTCGCATAAGATTCCAGAACACTGCTAAGAGGGTCTGAATGTTTGTCCCTCACATAGGACTCCAGAACACTGCTGTTGGGGTCCAAATGTTTGTCAGTCACATCGGACTCCAGTACACTACTACAAGGTGCTGAATGCTTTTCCTGATAGTGGATTCCAGAACACTCCTGCTGTGGTCTGAATGTTTGTCCCTCACACAGGATTCCAGAACACTGCTACGAGGTTCTGAATATTTGTCTCTCACACAGAATTCCAGAACACTTTCACCAGGGCCTGAATGATTGTCCCTCACATAGGATTTCTAAACACTGCTGCTAAGGTCTGAGTGTGTGTTCCTCACAGAGGATTCCAGAACACTGCTGCTGGGGTCTGCATGTATGTCCATCACATAGTATTCCAGAACACTGCTACTGGGCTCTGAGAGTTTCTACCTCAAATAGAATTACAGAACACTGTGGGGAGGGTCTGAAAATTTGTCCCTCACATAGGATTCCAGAACACTGCGGCTGGGGTTTAAATGTTTGTTCACCACATAGGATTCTAGAACACTGCTATGAGGATCTGAATGTTTGCTCCTCACAGGGGATTCCAGAACAATCCAGCCGTGGTCTGAATGTTTGTTACTCACTTAAGTTTCCAGAACGCTGCTCCTGGGTTCTGAATGTTTGTCCCACTCCAAGAATTCCAGAACACTGCTACGATTGTCTGAATGGTTATCCCTCATATAGGATTCCAGTACACTGCAATGAGGGTCTGGATGATTGTGCCTCACATAAGATTCCAGAACACTGCTGCTGGGGTCTAAATTTTTGTTCTTCACATAGAATTGCAGAACACTAATAAGAGAGCATGAACACTTGTTCCTCAAAGGGGATTCCAGATCACTCCTGATGTAGTCTCAATGTTTGTCCCTCACACAGGTTTCCAGAACACTGCTATGAGGGTTTGAACGTTTGTCCCTCAAACAGAATTCCAGAACACTGCTACGAGTTTCTGAATGATTGTCCCTCACATAGGATTCCAGAACACTGCTGCTGGGGTCTACATGTATGTCCGTCACACCGGATTCCAGAACACTTCTGCTGGATTCTGAGTGTTTGTCCCTCACATAGAATTCCAGAACACTGCAACGAGAGTCTGAACGTTTGTCCGTAACATAGGATTCCAGAACACTGCTACGACTCTTTGAAAGCTTTCCCTCACGTAGCATTCCCCAACACTGCTACGAGGGTTTGAATGTTTTTCCCTCACATAGGATTCCAGAACACTGCTGCTGGGGTCTGAATGTTTGTCCCTCACATAGGATTCCAGAACACTGCTACGAGGGTCTGAATGTTTGTGTCTCACATAACATTGCAAAACACTCCAGCTGTGTTCTGAGTGTTTGTCCCTCACATAGGATTCCAGAACAATCCTGCTGTGATCTGAATGTTTGTCCCTCACATAGGGTACCAGAACACTGCTGCTGTGTTCTGAGTGTTTGTCTCTCACTTAGGATTCCAGAACACTGCTAAGAGGTTCTGAATGTTTGTCCCTCACACAGGACTCCAGAACACTGCTTCTGGGGTCTAAATATTTGTCAGTCACATCTGATTCCACTACACTGCTACAAGGTCCTGAATGTTTGTTCCTCATAGCAGATTCCAGAACAGTCCTGCTGTGGCCAGAATGTTTGTCCCTCACACAGAATTCCAGAACACTGCTACAAGGGTCTGAATGATTGTCCCTCACATAGGATTCCAGAACACTTCTTCTGGGGTCTATATGTATGTCCGTCACATAGGATTCCAGAACACTGCTGCTGGGTTATAAGTGTTTCTCCCTCACATGGAATTCCAGAACACTGTGATAAGGGTCTCAATGTTTGTCCATAACATAGGATTCAAGAACACTACCGCTGGTGTCTGGATGTTTGTCCCACACATAGTATTCCGGGACACTGCTACGATTGTCTGAATGTTTGTCACTCACATAGGATTCCAGAACAATTCTTTGAGGGTCTGAATCTTTGTCCCTCACATAGGATTCCAGAACACTGCTGCTGGTGTCTGAATGTTTGTCCCACACATAGTATCCCAGAACACTGCTACGATTGTCTGAATGTTTGTCGCTCACGTAGGATTCCAGAACAATGCTATGAGGGTCTGAATTTTTGTCCCTCAAATGGGATTAAAGAAAACTGCTACAATTGTCTGAATGTTTGTTCTTCACATAGGATTCCAGAACACTGCTACGAGGGTCTAAATGTTTGTCCCTCACATAGGATTCCAGAACACTGCCTCTGGGGTCTACATGTATGCCCGTCACATAGGATTCCAGAACACTGTTGCCGGGTTCTGAGTGTTTGTCACTCACATAGAATTCCAGAACACTGCGACGAGGGTCTTAATGTTTGTCCCTAACATGGGATTCCAGAACACTCCCACAGCTGTTTGAATGTTTGTCCCTCATATAGGATTCCAGAACACTGCTGCTTGGGTCAGAAAGTTTGTCCCTCATGCAGGACTGCAGAACACCCCTGCTGTGGGCTTAATGTTTGTACCTCACATGGGATTCCAGAACACTGCCACAAGGGTCTGATTGTTTTTCCCTCTCGTAGGATTCCAAAACACTGCTGCTATGTTCTCAGTGTTCCTTCCTCACATAGGATTCCAGAACACTGCTGCTGGGGTCTGAATGTTTGTCCCTCAAGTAAGATTCCACAACACTGCTACGATTGTCTGAATGTTTGTCCCTCACATAGGATCCCAGAACACTGCTGCTGGGGTCTACATGTATGTCCGTAACATACGATTCCAAGACACTGTTGCTGGATTCTGAGTGTTTCTCCCTTACGTGGATTTCCAGAAAACAGGGACGAGGCTCTGAATGTTTGTCCATAACAGAGGATTTCAGAACACTCTCGCTGTTGTTTGAAAGTTTGTCCCTCCCTATGGGGAACAAACTTTGTGTCTCTATTTCCTTCAGTTCTGCTCTGATTTTAGTTATTTCTTGACTTCTGCTAGCTTTTGAATGTGTTTGCTCTTGCTTCTCTAGTTCTTTTAATTGTGATGTTAGGGTGTCAATTTTGGATCTTTCCTGCATTCTCTTGTGGGCATTTAGTACTATAAATTTCCCTCTACACACTGCTTTAAATTTGTCCCAGAGATTCTGGTATGTTGTGTCTTTGTTCTCATTGGTTTCAAAGAACATCTTTATTTCTGCCTTCATTTCATTATGTACCCAGTAGTCATTCAGGAGCAGGTTTTTCAATTTCCATGTAGTTGAGCGGTTTTGAGTGAGTTTCTTAATCCTGAGTTCTAGTTTGATTGCACTGTGGTCTGAGAGACAGTTTGTTATAATTTCTGTTCTTTTACATTTGCTGAGGATTGCTTTACTTCCAACTATGTGGTCAATTTTGGAATAGGTGTGGTGTGGTGCTGAAAAAAATGTATATTCTGTTGATTTGGGGTGGAGAGTTCTGTAGATATCTATTATGTCCACTTGGTGCAGAGCTGAGTTCAATTCCTGGGTATCCTTGCTAATTTTCTGTCTCGTTGATCTGTCCAGTGTTGACAGTGGGGTATTAAAGTCTCCCATTATTATTGTGTGGGAGTCTAACTCTCTTTGTAGGTCAGTCAGGACTTGCTTTATGAATCCAGGTGCTCCTGTATTGGATGAATATATGTTTAGGATAGTTAGCTCTTCTTGTTGAATTGATCCCTTTACCATTATGTAATGGCCTTCTTTGTCTCTTTTGATCTTTGTTGGTTTAAAGTCTGTTTTATCAGAGACTAGGATTGCAAACCCTGCCTTTTTTTGTTTTCCATTTTCCTGGTAGATCTTCCTCCATCCCTTTATTATGAGCCTAAACCCTAGAAGGAAACCTAGGCAATACCATTCAGGACATAGGCATGGGCAAGGGCTTCATGTCTAAAACACCAAAAGCAATGGCAACAAAAACCAAAATTGACAAATGGGACCTAATTAAACTAAACAGCTTCTGCACAACAAAAGAAACTACCATCAGACTGAACAGGCAACCTATAAAATGGGAGAAAATTTTTGCAACCTACTCATCTGACAAAGGGCTAATATCCAGAATCTACAATGAACTCAAACAAATTTACAAGAAAAAAACAAACAACCCCATCAAAAAGTGGGCAAAGGATATGAACAGACACTTCTCAAAAGAAGACATTTATGCAGCCAAAAGACACATGAAAGGATGCTCATCATCACTGGCCATCAGAGAAATGCAAATGAAAACCACAATGAGATATCATCTCACACCAGTTAGAATGGCAATCATTAAAAAGTCAGGAAACAACAGGTGCTGGAGAGGATGTGGAGAAATAGGAACACTTTTACACTGTTGGTGGGACTGTAAACTAGTTCAACCATTGTGGAAGTCACTGTGGTGATTCCTCAAGGATCTAGAACTAGAAATATCATTTGACCCAGCCATCCCATTACTGGGTATACACCCAAAGGTTTATAAATCATGCTGCTATAAAGACACATGCACATGTATGTTTATTGTGGCACTATTCACAATAGCAAAGACTTGGAACCAACCCAAATGTCCAACAATGATAGACTGGATTAAGAAAATGTGGCACATATACACCACTGAATACTATGCAGCCATAAAAAATGATGAGTTCATGTCCTTTGTAGGGACATGGATGAAACTGGAAACCATGATTCTCAGCAAACTATCGGAAGAACAGAAAACCAAACACTACATGTTCTCACTCATAGGTGGGAATTGAACAATGAGAACACATGGACACAGGAAGGGGAACATCACACACCAGGAACTGTTGTGGGTTGGGGGAAGGGGGCAGGGATAGCATTAGGAGATATAGCTAATGCTAAATGACGAGTTAATGGGTGCAGCACACCAACATGGCACATGTATACATATGTAACAAACCTTCACGTTGTGCACATGTACCCTAAAACTTAAAGTATAATAATAATAAAATAAAATAAAATAAAAATAAAAAAGAGAGGAAGTAAGCCATCCTGATTCCTGATGAGAAAGCATTCCAGGCAAATGGGACCACACATGCAAAGGTCCTGAGGCAGAAGCACATCTGTCTGGTGTCTTTGAAGATTGCAATAATACAGGGGAGACTGATTGGACTAGACATCAGAGAAGTGTCAGGGGACAAGATGGTTTAAAACATTCCTAGCCATGGAAGGTTTTAAGCAGATGAAAACATTATTTTCCTTATGCTTTAAAAAGACTTACTCTGGATCACCTGAGGTCAGGAGTTCGAGACCTGCCTGGCCAACATGGCAAAACCCCATCTCTATTAAAAACACAAAAATTAGCCAGGCTTGGTGGTGCATGCCTGTAGTCTCAGCTACTTGGCAGGCTGAGGCAGGAGAATCACTTGAACCCAGGAGGTAGAGGTTGTAGTCAACCCAGATTGCACCACTGCACTCCAGCCTGGGCGACAGAGGAGACTCTGTCTCAAGAAAAAAATAATAATAAACAAAATAAAGACTTACTCTGGTTGCTCAGTGAAGAACAAAGTACAGGGAGAAAGAGAAAGTGGGAAAGGAGTTAGGAGGCTATTTTGGTAATCCATGAAAGCAATGACGTAAAGTGAAGCAGGTTGTACACAATGGGTGTGGCAAGGGAAGCTCAGATTCTTAATACAGTTCAACAGTGTATGCTGATATGAGGTACAAGAAACAAAGTGGGGTCAAGGCAAGTTTACTGGCCTAACGGCTGGTACGCTGGAGGTGCTATTTACTGAGATGGAGACGACTGAGGAGTGTTGGGCCCAGGGGTTGAAGGTGAAGGATCAAGCATCCCTTTATGGATGTGTGATAGTTGAGTTGTCTGTTAGTCTTCCAAGTGGTGATAATTGGTAGATAATTAGATATGAGTCTAAATTTTAGAGGAGAGGTAGGAGCTGGAAATATGTGTTCATGGACCATGCACATATACATAGAATTTAATGCCACTGGGCTTCATGAGATCATAGAGGCATGAGTGCACCTAGAAAAACGGTTGAGAACTGAGACCTGGGATACTCCCTTGTTAAAAGGTAAATGTTCCTTCTACATTTTGAATTTATAGAAATAATGACACAGTAGCCAGTTGCTGAAACACTACCCAGTTCAGAGTAACAAAATTTCTATTTTATCAAATGATTGAATGCCATTTAAAATTCAGAATACTTGCAGCGATCCCAAATATCTTCATAAAGATGAAAGCCTAAGTTCACATTGGTGGCCTAGACTCTGCCTTCCTGATCGTTTATTTAAAAATAACAATAATGATAATAATAAGAAATATTCATGGATCACTAGATATGTTGAAATACACTCAAAGGTAGATTCATTTCTGTTCTACTATACCCTTGTAACTATCAGTCTATAAAATAGTTTTATTAGAAAGGCACAGTCACCCTCAAGCCAATAGCAGCTTATAAATACGGTGCAAGGAGCCTGGTGTGGGGAGGCTGAGAAATAATTGAGAAAACCAGTAGATATGAAGCTAACAAATAACACTGTCGACCAGAATGAGGCAGATAAGCCAGAGGCAATGCAAGTGGCCGGTCAAGACAGGTAGACAGACAGAAGCCAGGAGTGAGAGACGGGAGGTCCAAAGTGCAATAAAGCACCAGTCAATCCATGGGAGCTTACAGCGGGGGGGGGGGGGGATGAAGGGAGGAGCATCCAGGTAGAGGGGAAGGAATGGAGGTGTGAATGGGAGGCAGGAGGGCACAAGCTATTTGATATGTTTGGAGAGTGAGGTTTTTTTGAGGCTGAGAAAATAACTGGAAGCCAGAATCTGGAGGACTGGGTAGACCATGTTAAACAGCAAGCACTTGATTCTGCACGTGTTGGACGCCAGTGCAGGGCTTCTAAGCAAGGCAGTGACATGATCATGTCACATTTTAGGAAGGGTATAAATTAGGCATGGCCAGAGGCAGGAAGACCTGAGGGATCTCATACAGTCAGGGATAAGAGTCTAAACGACAAGGTGGCCATGAACATTCAAAGAAAGAAGACTGAAGAGACTTTAGAGGGCAGTCCCCATGGGACCTGAGTGAAGGGGTTTGGGAGACTCACAGCTTTCTGCTGTGAAGTCAAAGATATCACAAACTATCAGAATAAAAGAAGCAGTCATATGGCTGGGGGTAGGTGGATGAATGTGGTTCCATTTTGAACAAGAGGAGAAAATTCAGGTAATTCATTTGGATTGACAAAGCAAAAGAATTTGAAGCTGAACATTATAGAAGCAAAAACAATTCTTATGATAATGGGGTATAGGAAACACGCCAAAGAAAGCACAGTATTTCTTGTTTCTTTTCTGATTCAATAAATAATATTTTCTGTTAAGGATTTTGATAACTTGTTTTAATTAATCAAAAGGAGACAAGACAAATTTGAACTTAAAAGAATAAGAAAAGCAGTTGTCTTTTTAGAAAAGGTGAGTCAGTATTTCCTATGGTCTTAAATCATCCTTCAAATAATGGGCTATGAAACAAATGAGATCCTAATTATCTAGCCTTTTCCTGTATAGATTAAAAACTGTATCAAAATCTTACTATATTGCAAAGACACTAATTCACTCAATTGAGAATCCACAGTATACAAACATATAAATCAAGGGAATTTTAAAACCAATCATTGTGTTCAAAATGGGAAGATTATTCAAAATTTTTCTACATATTTTAGAATAATTTCACAGTTAAAAACCCTGTACTTTATAAAATCATTATCCAGTATTTAATAAAGTGTATCTATAACAATGTCAACGTTGGAATTTAACAGTTTACAAAGCACTTTTGGTACATCACATTTAAATGAAGGTAGCAACAAGTTCAGTACATTCATGCAGATTAGAAAACAGTAGTTTTTGAAGATTGCATTTGTTCATGTATGTCAGAAGGTTTGAACTATTTCCTACCCCTGCTATAGGTTTAAGCCTAAGAATTATTATTCATTATGATTTGGTCTTTAAATAAATCACGAAGGTAGAGAGTAGAGCACACCCCATGAACGCACTGAGGTGCTGTAAGTCTCCAACGCCAGAGGCAGCAGGTTGGAATTTAGTTCAATCACGCATTTGTTATGAGAACTCTGACAAGCTTCAGCTCTAATGTAAGCTTGGAAACACAAAGAAACTCTGCAAAAAATACTAAACACAGACACACACACACTCCGCTCTTTTAAGACTGGCATAGAAGATGTAAGTGTACCAACAAGCAACCTCCAAAGAGCAAATGAAACAGAAAATTCAAACGAGTGCCTGGTACGAGTTGTAACTTCAACAAAGTGCCTCTCATATCTGCCTCATACGCCCGTACACATTTTTCACAACTAACTAAAATAGCACCTCTTCAGTGACACCTTTCTTGTTCTGCCCACCAGATATACCTGCAGATCTAGTGTATCCTCTCGCCCAGAACACAGGACATCTTATACAGGGGGCTCTATCTACAGGGGGCTCTATGCTTTGACAGAAACTGTGAACCTATGGGCAGCGGATTTTCAATTCATGTTTGTGGCTCTCATTACAAATGTCCTGCCTCTGGCACCCAGCAGGTGGTAATAAATGCTGGTTGAACACTAAAACCTTGGAATGCTACATCATTATTCTTAAGGATAGTCATATTTTAAAACATTTGGAAGTTCTTTTGAAACTGACTTTTTAGATTATGAAAATATCTCAGTGATTGGTTTTGGTTTTCCAAGTTAGACCTTATTTTATTTTAGAAACTTTCAAAGTTGTACAAAACCAAGCATGTGTCTCTGTGCATTTTGTTTTCTCTCCTACCTTAATGCTAAGGAAGGGTTTCTTCTCTTTTATAGGCCAAATGATCCACAAATGAATGTGTTAACGAAAGAACAAATTAATAAATGACATGAATGAAAGCTCAAACTGCATAAAAGTATATTTATTTGAAAATGAGAGGTGACAATTGCTAACATGTCATAATCATACTCTGCCCTGACCTCGGCAAGCCACAACTTTGACAATAAAGAGGAAAGAGGATCCAGTCCCTAAATACTGCAGGTTCACTAAGACTTTCCCACGTGCCCGAAGAAGATACACTTGCAGAGGAGAAATGATGATGCAGAGGCCTGCTCCAAGATGCACGAGGAAGTTTAATTTCCTGTCAATTTGACTGAGATGGAAGGGATGAAACGAGGTTTGAAAGGAAATAGAGATTGTTAAATTCCTGACTAGGGGATAACTGCCGTCCTTCTCTTCTATCTGCCCCTGTGACTAGGTGATAACTGCCCTCCTTCTCTTCTATCTGCCCCTGTGACTAGGCGATAACTGCCCTCCTTCTCTTCTATCTGCCCCTACCTTGGGCCCCAAATGACTCAGCACTAAAGTGCCTTAAGCAGGCTCCAGCCCAAAAGTGGCCTCCATGGGCACCACTTCCTGCTCTGCTGCCCTGCCTTGCTTTCCTCCTCGGCCTTCCCGGATGGATGACAGATGTCATTCCCAGGTTCCCTAACACTCAAGTCTGGTCCCTCAGTTTCTAGCAAGCATCAAGCTTCACTGTGTGTCTAGCCTCTCAGGAGTCAGACCTCAGAAGTACAGCTTGGTGTAAATTCAGAGGCAGGGAAGAAAGAAGGAAGGAAAGAAGACCCTGAGCTGGGTTCATACACATCATCGCAATTCATCCACACCGCAGTCCTGTGAGTTATGTGCCATTGTACTCAGAAAACTGAGGCTCAAAGAGATTGAGCAACTTATCTAAGACCTCACAGGTCCTGAGAGCAGAGCCCGGATTTCAAACACCTGGGAGACTCTGAAATCCATGTTAACTCTTCTATACATGAACCCAAAATGCAGCTGTACACCAGCAAGACTGACTTCCTCTTGCGGCTTATCACTAGCTCTGAATACAAGAATCCTCAAAATGCTTTATAAGCAACAGTAGCATCATGGGAATAAGTTGGCAAGTTCCCAGCATTACTGCTTTAGAGGCACTTGAAATTTTTCTCCATGTATAGAGTCAAGAATAAGGAAAAAGGATCCAAAGGAGAAGGAGAGAAATAAAACGGGACTGAGCCTTATATTTCTTGACCAGAACAGATAATGTTGGGATTTTCCTTACTTTTTTTCCAGACAAATCCAATAAAGACGTCTGTTTCTGTTACCTAAAACCAACTTGAAAAGTTTGCTCCCTCCCACCTTAAGCGGCTTTGTATAGAGCCCACAGTAGAACATTGGTTCCTACGGCAAACATTCATTTCAAAGTTTTTACAGTGTTATTCAAAGCACGTTTGATTTCAGCCTTGGCAACCATGGGCAGAATGTCAGCAATGCTCCCCATATTAGCTATTGGAGAGAAAACACTGTGAAACTCTAAGACCTTGGTTATTGGGCCAATGAAACATTTATGCCCTTATCAGATGGAGCAAAACTTCGGCAGGGTTAGTGAGTCACCTTCCGAGTGTACCAATGAAGCTCTTGCCTGCTGTTTCAGATAAATGACTCTCATTTCACTGTTGGCTTGTGATTGAGAAGGTTATTCAATTGATTCCAGTTGTTTGCAATGCCTTGAAGGCAAATAATGTTGTAGCATCCACTGTCCTCATAACACACTGTTTCTTTTCTAAGGAAGGTTGTTGTCATAATACCCTAGATATCAACAAAAAATATTCCTCTTCTTATCATATATTAATTTTGCTCTGGAATAAGTAAATGTAACTACCAGAATGCTAATGAGGATGTTACACTGATGTTTGTGTGTTCTAATCTGTAGATAAACAGCAAGGTCTCTTTTAATTCATGATTCCAAGTCTCAGGCCACAGCAGGACAAGTGTCAAAACATCTATTCTCAATTCGGAGTTGAGATTTCTAACAAGAATTCTATTTTCTCCATAATCATAAAATAGCAACAGGAAAAGTCAATATCTTAAAATACAGATCATTAAAGAGTAGATCTTTCTGCCCTTACATAAACAAACTGTAAAATCTGAAGTTAAAATTATTCCTTGTACCAGCCTCTTAATTTACCCAGAGTTGACAGAAAAGTTATAGCAGTGCATGAAGCTCTGAGGTTTTGATGGGTGTAGATATAGACATCCAAACCTGTCATTTCACACTACGAGTCATAGAAATCCCACAGGAAAAATCATTTCTGGAGGTATCTGGTCTTATGGATTATAAAATTAAACTTTCTTATCATTGTACCTAAACTGAAATATGATTCCTACACAAAGAAGGTTTCTTTCAAGAGTTAAGACGACCTCCCGCCATCCCCCTTAACACACACACACACACACACACACACACAGAGAGAGAGAGAGAGAATTGAAAGCATTAGGGGTTTTCTCCCTTAGACTGATTTTTTCTTACTGTTATTTTCAGCCACTTTGTTAACGGTGGGGTTAAGGGGCAAGATAGATATAACACCCATTTCACATACATGTTGCAACATCAGAGATGCTGGTTTTCATTAAAAACACCAGTTCTAAATTCCTTCTAAAATATATTTTTAGAAATCAGTACACTTGGCACCTTGGAAATGCTGAAATGTTATCATGAATGCTGGTTATTTGTTATGAGTCAACTGAATGTTATCTTCAATATAAACTATAATTTACTGGTCTGAACACTCTTCCTATCTTACCTGTATATACTCAAAGGGAGCAGTTTCTCATGTTTAGCAAATTGTTCTTTAGGTAATTTGTTCTTTAGGTTTTTTGTACAAAAGTGCAAAATAGTTATCACAGCAAACCTTCCAGTATTTTCTATTTTGAAGCTATATATGTTGGAGGGAACTTGGTTTTCTTTTTCTTTTTCTTTTTTTTTTTTTTTTTTTGCCATGTCAGGCTTGAGCAGGATAGCAAATATATAAATTGAGCTCTCTAATTATAATCTCAATATATGAATTCTTGCTAATTAAAATACTTTGCACCAGCAAAAACAATTGCCACGTATGTGTTTAGGAGGTAGTTAAGTAACTCCATATAAAAATAAGTGCACTTTCCCCTCCTTCCTTCAGTGACTAGAAAAATTCCATACTTTTAAAATAATCAAATAATAATTTAGAGAGCAACAGCCCTCAACTCTTTGCTGGTGCTTATCACACTGCCTTTCTTCACTCCATTCTTAGCTCTGCTAGTTTCTTCTTGTCTGTAATGATAATAAGGGAATGTGGGTGGGTCAGCACTTCTGTGTAGGTCCTCTTTTCAAATTTGCCTTCCAAAAAGCCAACCAAATAAACAACCAAAAAATTGTGCAACAAAACACAAATAGCATTCCAACAGCTTGGCAAGTGATGCATTCACCTGAGATTAAGTGGTTTTAGGTGGTCAGTAGCAAAATGCTGTTTTGCTGTCTTAGTAGAAAGGCAACAAATTATTCAAAGAAACCAAGAAGGTTACAACCTTGACAAAGTCTCTCATTACCTTCCTCCTCTTATATCTTTTCTCTCCACATTATCTGTTGTGTATCTACTATAGAAGGCTGCAAAACATACAGCAGAAAGGATGGCTTGAAGGCAATTGATGTTTGTAAATAAATCCACAACAGGATCCAAGATGAAGAGGTGAACACATCAACCGGGTGGGACAATTCTCAGCATGTGCAAACATAGGCAAATTCTAGCCTATGTTACATTAAAAACAATGTCAGTGCGTTTTTCATGTTAAAGATTTTTTCAAAGCTAAAGCTTTTTCTTTGCTGTGCTGACCACAAACAAATTTTAAGAGTTTCAAAAGTCTGGCAAAAATAGAAAAAAAAAAAAAAAAAAGCTGAAGCAACATTGAACCGCACAATGTAAGCACTGGGCATGCACAAATTTTCAAAACAAAGGAAGGAGATCATCCCTCTCTACATCGTGGTTAGGCTGATTTTTAAGAAATAAAATGTAAGAAATCAGAAAAGAAAATTTTTGGCACCTACATATCCAATATCTGGCACCGTGCAGAGTAGAAGAGTGAAAGAAATAATGAAGAACAAAGTGGTTACTTTGCTTCAGGAGTTCATGATCTATAGTTAGAAACCAATATAAACATTTTGAGTATATTTCAAAGAAAGAGCAAAAGCAGGCCGTATGTTGTGGCTTGCACCTGTAGTAATAACACTTTGGGAGGCTGAGGTGGGAAGATTGCTTGAGCTCATGGGTTTGATACCAGCCTGAGAAATATAGTAAAACCTCATCTCTATGAACAAATTAATTTAAAAAAAGGCAGAGCAAAAACAAATATGAAGGAAAACATTAGAAATCAGAGCTTGGGCAGAGTTCAAAGTGAGCAAAGCAGCTCTGCCCTGGGGGACCTCTGGAGCATCCCGGCTTCCTGTAGAGGCCCCACCACATGGCCCTTTCCCATCACTGGGAACTGTCTTCTGTATCATGCCAGGATTTCCCCCCAAACTTCTCAACCTAATTTATTCAGCCAAAACATATATATTTCTTGAATCCTTACTAAGAGCAAGGCACTGTTCAACATAATGAAAATATGGCAATGATATAAAACAAAAATGTTTACCCTCATGCAAATTACATTCCAGTGAGAAAAGACAGATCATTAATAAAATAAATATGTAAAATATATAATATGCCAGAAGGTAATAAGTGGCACAGAGAAAAATTAAGTGTGGAAGGGAGCTCAGGAATGCTGGGAGCGGGTAGATGTGAAGGTAGTTAGAATGCTCAAGGAGGGAGTAATAGGCAGAAGAATGGCCTTTCTACATGTCCATATCCCTATATGGCAAAAATGACTTGTGGTTGTGATGAAGTTATGGATCATGAGATGAGGAGATTATTCTGGATTACCCAGGTTGGCCCAGTGTCATCACAAGAGTACTTAAAAGCAAAAGTGAGAGGCAGGAGAGTCTGAGGCAAGAAGCTTGACAGCTAGGGTCAGAACGATGTGGTTGCTGCCTTGAAGGGGGCCAGGGGCCAAGGGATGCAGGTATCCTTTCAAAGCTGGAGAAGGTAAGAAGGTGTTCTCTCTCCCCTAGAGAGAGTGTGTGTTCTCTTAGGCTACTAGAGCTGTGCTAATTTCTTCCAGCAGTCATAGAAAACTTATATAGAAGGTCTCACTGAGAAGATAACATTTGAACAAAGATTCCAAGGAGGTGAGGGCACCAGCCATGCAGATATCTGGGGAAGAGCACTGGAGGAAGAAAAGGCAGGCAAACAGCAGGGTGTCTAGCCCATGTGCATGAAGTAGAGAACAGTGGGAGTAAGAAGGCTAACAGGAGACAGGTCAGAGAGAGGGACTGGGGTGGGTCAGCTCACACTCAGCCTCACTGGCTACTGTAAGAACTTCGAGTTATTTTGAGACACTGAGTATAGGAGAGTCTATGAATATTTATAGAAATTCTGAACCTTTACAAGATGAATTAAAGTTGTATGCTAGTAAACCTATTGTTTGGGTGGGGAGCAGCCCAGATTAGTAGCATTTGCTGATTTCCATTGTGTAAATATTTCTACTGATGGTTTGACAAACACTTCATAAAATTTCTGGGTACTTAATTATCAGATTCAGTAGAGCACTGCATGTATGACACCCCATTTGCCAATTCCACTCTAGATTCTATTGGGAACAAGCTGTATGAGAGTCAACTGGTGGCAGAAATAAGGAAGTCCTCAATAAAAATCAGCATTTACTTTTGACAGATGTGAGATTCTGGAACTCATTTCTCTTTACTTGCTCTGCCTGGTGATTAAATTATGATTTTAAAAGAAATAGCTTTAATTTCTTATCAGAATGCTGCCATGAAATAAATAAAATACGTACTTTAACTATATGCAATCCTGTCTATATTATACTGTTGTCAACAGAAACATTATCAAGAGCCAACTTCATGAAAGGAGATATGTGATAGAAGATGGAGTTGTTGGAATGAAAAAAAGGTCAAATTTTACTTTGGATTAATCAGAGGTAAGAAAGCAGACAGATAGGAAAGGAAAGACAGGCTTAGCCAAGTTGAAGAAAGAGGCTGAACTCAGGAGGCAGTAGGAGAATAGGATCATAGTTTGAAGAGAGCTGCGAGGCTTAGTCCAGGTGAGGATCATAATCCCAGAAGACCCAGTCACAAACACCATAGCCCTGAATGTTGAAATCCTGAAAGATCAAAATTCCTAAGGACTAAATTCTTTTTTTAAAATAGAAACAGAGTGAATTGGTTCATTCTCATGCTCCCAATAAAGACATACACGAACCTGGGTAATTTATAAAAGAAAGAGGTTTAATTGACTCAGTTCAGCATGGCTGGGAAGGCTTCAGAAAACTTACAATCATGGTGAATGCAAACAAGAACCAAGACACCTTCACAAGGCAGCAGGAGGTGCTGAGCAAAAGGGGAAAAGCCCGTTATAAAACTTTCAGGTATCACTCACTGTCATGAGAACAGCACGGGGGTAACCACCCCCTTGATTCAATTACCTCCAACTGGGTTCCTCCCACAACATGTAGTGATTATGGAAACTAAAATTCAAGGTGAGATTTGGGTGGGGACACAGCCAAACCATATGATTCAGCCCCCAGCCCCTTCCAAATCTCATGTCCTTACATTTTAAAACATGATCATGCTTTTCTAACAGTCTGCCAAAGGCTTAGCTCATTCCAGCATTAACCCAAATGTCCAAGTCCAAAGTCTTATCTTAGACAAGGCAAGGCCCTTCTGCCTATGAGCCTGTAAAATCAAAATCAAGTTAGTTACTACATAGATACAATGAGGATATAGGCCTTGGGTAAATACACTTGTTCCAAATGGGAGAAATTGGCCAAAATGAAGGGACTGCAGGCCCCATGCAAGTCCAAAATTCAATGGGTCAGTCAAATCTTGAAGCTCTGAAATGATTTCCTTTGACTTCATGTCTCACATCCAGGTCACGCTGAAGCAAGAGATGGGCTCTCATGGCCTTGGACAGCTCCACCCCTGTTGATTTGCAGGGTACAGCCCTCCTCCTGACTGCTTTCACAGGCTGGTGCTGAGTGTCTGTGGCTTTTCCAGGCAATACGGTGTAAGCTGTCAGTGTATCTACCATTCTAGTGTCTGGAGGATGGTGGCCCTCTTCTCTCAGCTCCAGTAGGCAGTGCCCCAGTGGGGATTGTGTGGGGGCTCTGACCCCACATTTCCCTTCTGCACTCACTGCCCTAGCAGAGGTCCACCATGAGGGCTCCATCCCCGTCACAAATTTGTGCCTGAACACCCAGGCGTTTCCACGCATCCTCTGAAATTTAGGCGTAGATTCCCAAACCTCAATTCTTGACTTCTGCGTACCCACAGGCCCAACACCTCATGTAAGCTGCCAAGGCTTGGGGCTTGTACCCTCTGAAGCCATGGCCTGAGCTGTACATTGGTCCTTAAGCCATGATTGGGACACAGGGCACCAAGCCCTGAGACTGCACAGAGCAGCAAGTCCCTGCACCGGGCCCATGAAACCATTTTTTTCCTCCTAGGCCTCCTGGCCTATGATGGTTTGAGTAGCCGTCAAGGTCTCTGACATGCCCTGAAGACATTTTCCCATTGTCTTGGTGATTAATATTCAGCTCCTCATTACTTATGCAAATTTCTGCAGCTGGCTTGAATTTCTGTCCAGAAAATGGGTTGTCCTTTTCTATCTCATCATCAAGCTGCAAAATTTTTAAAACTTTTATGCGTTGCTTCCTCTTGAACACTTTGCTACTTAGGAATTTATTCTGCCAGAGACCCTAAACCATGTCTCTCTAGTTTAAAGTTCCACAGATTTCTCAGGCAGGGGCAAAATGCCATCAGTCTCTTTGCATAGCAAGAGTCACCTTTACTCCAGTTCCCAACAAGTTCTTCATCGCCATATGAGGCCACCTCAGCCTGGACTTCATTGTCCATGTCACTATCAGCATTTTCCTCAAAACCATTCTGCAAGTCTCTAGGAAGTTCCAAACTTCCTAACATTTTTCTGTCTTCTTCTGAACCCTGCAAACTGTTCAACCTCTGCCTGTTACCCAGTTCCAAATTCACTTCCACATTTTCTGGTATCCTTAAAGCAATGCTCCAATACCTCAGTACCCATTTACTGTATCAGTCCATTCTCATGCTGCTAATAAAGACATAACCAAGCTTGGGTAATTTATAAGGAAAGAGGTTTAATTGACTCACAGTTCATCATAGCTGGGGAGGCCTCAGGAAACTTACAAGCATGGTAGAATGCGAAGGGGAAGCAAGTCACCTTCTTCACGAGGTGGCAGGAAGGAGAAGCACAAGCAAAGGGGGAAAAGCTCCTCATAAAACCATCAGATCTTGTGAGAACTCAGTCACTATCATGAGAACAGCATGGGGTAACTGCCTCCATGATTCAATTACCTCCCACTGGGTCCCCATCATGATATGTGAGTATTATGAGAACTACAATTCAAGATGAGGTTTGGTTGGAGACACAGCCAAACCATATCATGGGGTCTCACTTTATTGCCCCGGCTGATTTCAAACTCCTGGGCTCAAGTGATCCTCCTGACTTGGCCTCCCAAAGTGCTGGGAATACAGGCATGAGCCACCATGCCCAGTCCTAAAGTCTAAATTCTTAACATCTAAAATCCAGAAAATCACAATCACAGGAGAGTTGTACCACGTTCTTTGCATCATGTTAGGTACAACTGTTGCTTTGTTTTCTTTTTATTTGGAAGTTATGTATGGTTTAAGGAGGTCCACATGGGTGCCAAATCTACAAGGGGTGGACTTGCAGACTTAATTTCAGGTGTCAACTTGACCGGATTAAGGAATCCCTGGAAAGCTGGGAAAGCATTATTTTGGGTATGTCTGTGATGGTTTTCTCAGAAGAGATCAGTGTGTGGGTCTGAGCAGACTAGGTGGGGAAGATCTGCTGTCACTGTTTTGAATGTCTTGAATATCACAGAAGAAGTGAAAATGAAAGTAAAAAATACACAAAATCTTGTCTGCCAAATTATATAATCATGTACCAAGCATTTCTACATGTAGCACCATGCTTGCCTTCACAAAATGCCTTTTGTCAGATAATAAAAATAGTTGGACAAATTCAGTGGCCTTCTGAGCCAGACACTTCCTGGCACAGAGCTTCCTCCAGTGCTACAAGACATATTAAATCAGAAACTATTCTTGATTAGGGATTTGACTGTCAAAAAAGATAAACATATTTATTCACCACTAAGTGTAACATAACAAAACTGCTGCATGTTTCACTTTGGCTGATAAATGGCACTTTCAAAACTGTCCCCAGTGGGTTTTTTTAATCAACTTTATACAGTTTATGCCCCCATTGGATTACAAAATTCTGTAATTTAATCGGCATGTTTATGGTTTAATAACTGGAAAAAGTGAAGTACTTTATAAAAGCTTATTTGGAGGGCTTTGCAGAAGAAAATAGATTTCAATTGGATCCCCAAATTATAATGACAAGTTTTTAATTAGGTGTGATCAAAGTTTCTAAAAGTGAATTGCAGTAAATACCAGTAAATACCAGTAAAGTTTATATCTTCCATTCAGCCCAGCTCATTTGCCAGAAAATTCAGGTGAGTGGATTGGCCAGGCCATATGGCAATGATGAAAATTTTAGTTTAAAAATGTGTCATTTGTCTGTATTGGCATTCCTTCCACCTGATAAAATTCCAGGAGCTTTTGATAAATTAAAATCACAATTGCCTGAAGAAGCCAGAAATATTACATACTGGTTGGAAAATAATGATGTGCAAGGTTGGATAAGAAGTCATTCAGGCAACGGTGTTGCTGTTCAATCAAGAGTATTGTTTCTGCCAAATGAGTGGCCTGTATATGAGGGCCTGCAAAATGGATTTCCACATACTCAAAACGATAGACAAGAATGGCATAGAAGACTGGAAAATGTAATAGGAAATTCTCATGTCCGTGTGTTCAAAAAGAGCAGTGCCACGTAGAAAATGAATGTGAATGTATTTTATGAGGACAGTCAAATCCTAAAAACAAAAAAGGCAACTATTCATCGTGATGCAAGACTTCAAAATATAGTTAATGATCATGAAAGTCAGCCAGCTATGATGAACTCTGCAATTGCCCATAATCTATCCATGTAATATACTTTTTATATGTCAATTTTCTTTTTAGTTTTTTCTTTTTCCATTTTTTCCACTATTTTAAATTGTCAGCATTATTTTTTACAAGTTGCTATGCTGTGTATTTCATCTTAGTATCATTTCCAATACTGGAGGTATAAATTTTGCAAAGACTTTTAGAGAGTTCTAATTTGTTTTATGCGGTTTTTTTTTTTTTTGCAAATGTAACTCCACAAGAGTGCATTATCACAACACTGACTTTGTGTGTAAGCATTTTACATGTACATAAAAACATTAAAGTTTCCTCAGTAAGTGAGAATATATCCTTTTTGCACATTTGCATTTGGGAAAGAGAAAATTCCTCAGGATCTCAGCTCTTTGACTGCATATTAGATGGTGACCCATTACAGCTTTTGATGAATCTGGTCAAAAGACTTAGGTTGTCTGTCACAATATTCCAGATGACCTAAGTTATAAAGCTGAGTTCACCCAGTTACCAACCATGCTTTTATACATTTTGCTTTTTGACCCATTTCTTTACAAATACAACTCATCTGCTCATTACCATTATACCCGTGAGACTATCGTTAGCATACCTGAGTTTTATGCTTGCAAATATATGTATGTTATTATTGCCTATTGATTGTGTAAAGTGGCCTAGGAAGCGTTCTGTTGTGTTTTTATACGTTTCTCAAATAAATTCCATCTTAAAAATATAAATAAATGCTTTTTTGTTGTTGTTTTTAGACAGAGTCTCACTCTGTCGCCCAGGCTGGAGTGCAGTGGTGTGATCACGGCTCACTGTAACCTCCACCTCCTGGGTTCAGGTGATTCTCCTGCCTCAGCCGCCCGAGTAGCTGGGACTACAGGCACCTGTCACGATGCCTGGATAATTTTTTGTATTTTTAGTAAAGATTGGGTTTCACCGTGTTAGCCAGGATGGTCTCCATCTCTTGAATTTGTGATTCACCCGCCCCAGCCTCCAAAAGTGCTGGGATTAAAGGCATGAGCCACCATGCACTGCCCAATAAATGCCTTTTAAAGAATGTGTTAATAATTTTTTTCCAGAATTGTATGTTCAGAATTTTGTTTTTTTAGGATTGTAATTTTCAGGATTTTAGACCGTACAGATTTAGATCTTTTGGGACTTCAACATTTGGGATTACAACGTTTAGGATTGTGTTTTCCTGGGCTGTGGCCCAAACTCGTGTGGTCCAACACTATTTCACATGAGAGGAAAGCAAACCACGTGCACAGATGCAATGAAGGCTTAAATAGGCGTCATGTATAGATTATATCCCAGGAAAACATGATTAAGATGATACATAGCGACTTTTTTTTTCCCCAGTGAAAAAGATCCACATTCTTTTTCTTGTGCGGAATTAAACACAATTTCTGAATCAATGTAAGTGAATGCAAATCACCACGTTCACTTAGCTGATGCTCCTTTATTAACAGGGATAGAAAGGAGGTCATTCGAAGAGATGATGGCGCGGGACCCAGGACCTGAGGAAGCTGCGGTGGGTGAAGGGGAGAAACAGAGGAGCAGGGGATGGAGAAAGAGTGGGGAGTCATCAACCACCCTCCTTTCTCCTGGCATCTGGTGTTCGGAGCCCAGAGGTCTTCTCTAGGGCCTCGGAGAAGCTTCCAAGTCTGTTCATTTCTCTTTCCCCACCCCTGCTTGTATCACAAATAAAGAAATTATTGACAACTGAGTTCCTGACTAGGTGGCAGGATTTTAGGGACCCTTCACCTCGTCTGAAACTCATGAAGGTAGTGGGAATCCCATAGGTTAGTTAGCAATAGTCCCTGAGATTATTTGGTCATATAAATAATCAGAAAACTCATAGTCATCTTGCTTTTCTCATAATGTTCAGCTGGGGGATGGTTGGGGTAGGGAGGACTGGAGTGAGAAGAGATAGAACCAGAGCTGGCTTTCATGTATGGGGCTCTCCAGAGCAATCAGTACAACCAAGTACAACCAAGAAGGGTACAACCAAGTACAACCAAGAAGGGTCTTGAAGCCGCTCTGGTGAGGGCAGCCTGGTCTCAGGCCCCAGCTCACACCAAGCACATCACCTGTCCGACTGGGAAGCTTAAGCAATGTGTTTCTGTTTTTGCTTTTGTTTTCTGGTAAAGAATTGAATGTCATTAGCTACATTCACAATGCTGTGCAATCATCACCGTTATCCATTTCTGAAACATTCTATCATCCCAGGCAGGAACTCTGTGCCCATTAGACACTAACCCCGCCCATTTCCACCTCCTGCCAGTCCTGAAAAACTCTATTCTACTTTGTGTCTCTATTAATTTACCTGTTCCAGGTTCTTCATATAGATGGAATCACGTAGTCTGTGTTTGACGTCTCACTTAGCATAATGTTTTTAAGTTTTATCTATGTGGTAGCAAGTATCAGAATTCCCTCCCTTTTTAAAGATCACTAATATTCCATTTTATTTCTATACCACATTTTGTTTATCCATCTATTCTTCAATAGACTTTTTAGGTTGTTTCCACCTTGTGGTTCCTGTAAATAAGGCTGCTGTGATGCTGCAATGAACACAGGTGTAGCAGGCAAGTGTGGTGGCATGCACCTGTAGTTCCTGCTACTCAGGCATCTGAGGCAGGAAGATTGCTTGAGCCCAGGAGTCCTGGGCTGCAGTGTGCTGTGTTGATCAGATGTCTGCACGAAATTAGACATTAGTACAGTGACCTCCTGGGATAAGGGACTACCAGGTTGCCTAAGGAGGGGCGAACCGGCCTGGGTTGGAGACAAAGCGGGGCACAACTCCCAGTTTGACCAGCAGGGGGTCATGCCTGTGGACAGCCATGAAGCAGGGAGATCCTGCCCGTGGACAGCCCTACAGCAGGGAGATCCTGTCCATGGACAGCCCCGCAGCAGGGAGATCCTGCCCGTGGACAGCCCTACAGCAGGGAGATCCTGTCCATGGACAGCCCCGCAGCAGGGAGATCGTGCCCGTGGACAGCCCCACAGCAGGGGGATCGTGCCTGTAAACAGCCCCGCAACAGGGGTCATGCCTGTGGACAGCCCCTCAGCAGGGGTTCGTGCCTGTGGACAGCCCCGCAGCAGGGAGGTTGTGCCTGTGGATGGCCCCGCAGCAGGGGATCGTGCCTGTGGACAGCTCCCCAGCAGGGGGATCATGCCTATAAACAGCCCTTGCACTCCAGGCTGGGAAACAGAATGAGACCCTATTTATTAAAAAAAAAAAAAAAGGGGTGGGGTGGGGAGAAAACACAGGTGCACAAGTATCTATTTGAGTAACTGCTTTCCATTCTTTTGAAGATAGATATAGGTAGATAAAGATACAGATATAGAGATTTATAGATGTGAGTGGGATTACTGAATCATACGGTAATTCTATGTCTAAATTCTTGAGGAACCGTATGTTTTCCACAGCCGATGTACTATTTTTCATACCCACCCTCAATGCACAATAGTTACAATTTTTCCACATCCTTGTCAGCCCTTGTTATTTTCTGGGTGTTTTTGTTTTGTTTTGAGGCTGAGTCTCCTTCTATCTCCAGGCTGGAGCTCAGTGGCGTGATCTCGGCTCACTGCAACCTCCGCCTCCCAGGTTCAAGTGATTCTCGTGCCTCAGCCTCTCAATTAGCTGAGATTACACATGTGTGCCACCATGCCTGACTAATTGTGTGTGTGTGTTGTTTTTTGTTTTGTTTATTTTTATTTATTTATTTTTTTGGTACAGATGAGGTTTCACCCTGTTGGCCAGGATGCTGTCAAACTCCCGACCTCAGGTGATCCCAAAGGGCTGGGATTACAGGTGTGAACCAGCATGCATGGCCCCTGATTTTTTTGTTTTTTCTTTTTTGATAGCAGCCATCCTAATGGTTGTGCAGTGTGTGTGTGTGTGTGTGTGTGTGTGTGTGTGTGTGTTTAATATCACATTAGTTGATTCTAATGTGTAACCAGGAAAGAAAAGCATGGATTCTGAGTCTCAATTTTTCATCTAGGTAAACTGGAGCAAATAAAACCTATTGAAGAGTTCTCCTGATGATTGAATGAGTTCCCCCATAGAAGGCAAAATCTACAAATGTTGGTTCCGCTCTTATTCCCTTGGAATTCTACTAAACTTCCTGCCTCAACATACAGAGAAACACTCTGAAGCCTAAAACTATGCAGATTTGACACAGGGCTGATTTTAACTTCTGTTTTGCTTTTACCATATAGCTAGCTGCAGATGTCACATGTGTCCTCCGACATCTAAATAACACTACACCTGCAACAGCTTTCCTCTCAAATTAACTACTCATCAGTTCTATTATTAAACAAACAAGGAGCAGCTGTAATACTGAAGGAATGAGTGGAATTATGCTTTAAAATTACATCTCTGCCAACACTTTTAGTTTGCTTGTTGAATAACTACAAGTTTTCCAGTTAAATTAATAGAATACATTATACCCATAAAATCCTGAAATACTTGGCAATACACACAAAAAAAATCTTACAAGTAGAGGATATAATAAATGTATGACACTTTAGAAATTCATTGAGATAGGTTTAAACAGTGTTTACTTTTCATTGGTGTGCTTTCTTTCATCTCACAGTAATAAGCTGTGGTTTAGTTTATCGGCTGAATACTCACTATGCAGTTTTTTGTAAAATTTTGGAGGTCCACAGTAATGTGATTATTGAGCTTCAACAGAACACACAGAAGATCCCAGGAACCACAAACTAATCCATCCACTATGCAGTATCTAAAGTGTTTGCAAAAATAAAAACAAACAACAACAACAACAAAAAAACTGAACAACTGACTTGTAGCAAAGCTATCAGGTTAGTGCAAAAGTAATTGTGGTTTTGCCATTGAAAGTAATGAAAGTAATTGAAAGAATAGGTGTTCTAGCTGGACATTTTACAATGCATGCCACAACCATGGATCAATTGTGTATTGAAAACCCAAACCAACTGAGGATCACTGCTGTGAATTACTCCCATCGTGTCATAATGTGGCAAACTAAAACTAAGCACTTGTAACAAGGGATTTTCAGAGGGAGAACAAACATATTGGTTAAAGCAAAGAAAACTGGCAATTTTCAATTTTCTCAAATCAAACTATTCACTACTTTGTATCCTCTACAAAATCCAGAACTTTTGAAAGATGACCCTTAGGTAAAACTGTAAAGTGAGTAGCTTCTGATCAATAGGCCTCAACTCCTTTTCCCTTCTGTATCACAGACCTTGTGGGTGAATCCATCACATGACCTAATACGATTTGGCCAGTTGGGAAAGGTCTCTTTAAAGAACTAACACTCAGGCTGGGATCTAGAGCAAAGCATCGTAAACTTGAATGTGCATATGAACCACCTGGGCACCTTGTCAACAGGCAGATTCTGATTCAC
Source organism: Pan paniscus (assembly GCF_029289425.2). Lineage (NCBI taxonomy): Eukaryota > Metazoa > Chordata > Mammalia > Primates > Hominidae > Pan > Pan paniscus. The sequence goes on from NC_073271.2 coordinate 2,851,393, forward strand.
TGGATCTAGGGTGGTGCCTGAGCTCTAGCAAGCTCCCAGAGATGCCTATGTGACTGCCTTGGACATCAGTTACAGTAGCAAGAATATAAGCAGATACCAGCCAACAAAGCAGGAGTGAATGCATCACGGCCCAGGCAGCCCTGGACCACGCCAGCTCAGGGATCTGAGAAAAAAGTAACTGGACTGAGGTCTATGAGTGCTTCCATGAGAGGTGAGGCTGAGAAGGTGCACAAGATCTAGGTCAATGTGTTAACTTCCTACTAAATGCAAGGCTAGGCTCTGCATAAACAGAAACAAATAAGGCAAACCTAGTCCTTGTATCTTTAGAGTTTGCAGTCTAGCAGAATTATTTCGTGGGTAGAAAATCATTAAAGATTTTTAAACGAAGGAGAGACATGATCTAATTGAAATTTTTGAAGAACCTCTCTGGGTGTGCCATGGAGAAGGTATTGGAGAGGCAAAAAGTTGGAAAGAGGAGTATATGTTTGCAGATCAGGTGAAAGATGCGGATGACAGAAGCTGATAATTTTAACACATATTTTGAAAGTGAAATAACAGTACTTGTTTGCAAGTTGTGATGGTAGGGGGGTTGCAGGAAGAAGAAAGCATCAAGGATGATGATGCTTTCTGGAAGAAGCAAATGGGTAAATGGAGACGATTTTTATAAAGAATGGTAAGGCTGAAGAAGAAATAAACTAACAAAAGGGAAATGATTGAGGAAGTGGCACAGATGTGGGGGCAGAACTCAAGAGTTTTGAATTCTGATTTTAGGAATGCCTGTGAAAATCCCAGTGGAGATTTCAAGATGGCAGGTGCACATAATGTTTTGGAGCTTGGGAGGAGAGGTCTGTAGGAGCCATATGCATATCAATGGTATCTAAAGCCATAGGAATTAATAAAACCTTGTCTAGAGTCTGTGTAGGCAGGGGTGTCCAATCTTTTGGCTTCCCTGGCTGCATTCAAATAAGAAGAATTGTCTTGGGCCACACATAAAATATGCTAACATTAACAATAGATGATGAGCTAAAAAAAATCATAAAGTATCTTATAATGCTTGAAGAATGTATACAAATTTGTGTTTGGCTGCATTCACAGCTGTCCTGGGCCACACGTGGCCCACAGGCCATGGGTTGGACAAGCTTAGTATGGAATAAGAACAGAAGAGGACCCAGGATTTAGGAACTTCAACATTTAAAGTTTGGGCAAAGAGGGAGAAGCTGATAAGAAAATAGTTCAATCTAGAGGAAGAGGTTAGGGGTCTACTCTACCGAATGTTCCTGAGACCCCATTGGACTTATATATTACATAATATGTACAATATATGTTACTTTGGTGCTGGATACCCTAATAGCTTTGAACTGACCACTATGCATGGAACAAAATTGCACATGTATCCCATAAATTTTATATAAACAAAAGTAAATAAATAGAAGGAAGGAGAAAGAGAGAGAAGGAAGGAAGGGTGAGGAAAAGGAAGAAGGAGAGGAGAGTGAGGAAAGGAAGGGAAGGGAAAGGAAAGGAAAGGAAAGGGAAGGAAAGAAGGAAGGGAGAGCAAGGGAAGGTTAGGAAAGGGAGGGAAGGAAGGAAGAGAGAAATAAAGAGGAAAGAAAGAGAGAGAGAAAGAGAGAAAGAGAAGAAGGAAAGAAAGAAAGAAAAGAAAGAAAGAAAGAAAGAAAGAAAGAGGAATAGTGTTCATGATGTTTAGGAATCACCAATTCTGGGGGTGCTGAATTGTGTCCCCCCAGATTCCTATGTTGAAGGGCTGATCCCCACTGCCTCAGAGGGACTGATTTAGAGAAGGCATTCAAAGAGGTAAGTGAGGTCAAATGAAGCCATATGGGTGGACCCTAAACCAATATGGCAGGTGTCCATCTAAAAAGAGATTGAGACACAGGCAACACAGCCTGAGGACATAGCAAGAAGGGAGGCGTCTGCAAGGCAGCAGTTCTCAGAAGAAGGCAAACCTGCTGACATTCCTTCCTGGATTTCCAGTCTTCAGAGCTTGAGAAGATAAACCACTCAATCTGTGGCAGCTTGTGATGGAAGCCCCTAGCACTCTTATATGGTGACCTTAGCACAAGCAGTTTCATAGGCTTGATGAAAGTGAAAGCCAAACTGACCTGAATAAAGAGTGAAAGGAAAATGAGCAAAAGGAGATAGTAAGTGTGGAAAATACTTGAGAAAAATTTGCCAAGAAAGGAGGAGATGACTTGATAGCTAGAAAGACACACAGAGTCAAAGTTAAGGTTCCTCCAAAATAGAAGATATTTTAAATGAAAAATTTATATTTAAATGCTGACAGAATGCATCAAGAAGGAGAGAGATTGAAGATGCAGATGACAAATGGAAAAGCAATGAACAGAATCCCTGAAAAGTCAGGAAAAGAAGGGAGATTATTAGAGGGATGTCCTTTTACAGGAAGAGGAATACTTCCTCCACTGCCCCAGGATTTAAAAAGCTTATAAATTACAGGTAACATTCTACCTAATTATAGAGCTTTATGCTTTTCAACAAATTTTATTGTACATAATACAGTCACTCTGTGAATTCCGTGAGACAGATAGTTATCCACATTTTACATAAAAAGAAAGAAAAGGCAGAAAAGAAGTGATCTGCTTGAAGTAACACAGAAATAGCTGGTAGAACCATGTACTGTGTAGATGGCAGGGCTCCTGACTTCTCATTTCACACCAGAAATGTAGACAGAATTAGATATAATGACAGTTATTATATTTTTAAACCTTTCAAATAAGAATATCCTTAGAATTTCATTCATTAACCAAGCTCAAAGCATGTGATTAGCGTCTGAAAATGTTTTATTATAAAATCACTAGACAGCAAAAGAGGTTTCCGTTTTCCTATGTATTTGAAAGAGTTCAACAGCCCTAAGTCACACAGTTGGAGGAAACTCAAACAAGGGAAATTTCGTTTGAAGTGATGAAATTAGCATGATGAAGTTTACAGGACTCTAAGGTTTGGTAGGGAGGAAGGGGAAAGGCAGACGACACCAAATAAGACTGGTTGGAGAGGGGATGAGAAGCATCAATTAGAAAGCTCTTCAAATTCAAACGGACCGTTCAAACCATCCTAGGACTAGACTCCAATCGAGAAAGACTCTGAAGGAAATGATCTCCTACTCCCACGAGATGGCTAACGTGATTTAGGTAAAAAGCTTTTAGTTTTATGGCTGGGGAGGTAGCAATAAAGAAAATGAACTTCCTACCAGTGATTCTTTTTCAAGCTCTGCGAATTCCTGTGTCTGGGGAAGCTATAAAGAATGTCCAGCCTCATGTCAAAAGAATTGCCACAGATCTCCAGCTCACCTGCATTCAAGCATTGAAACATCCCTAAGCCTGTTCCCAGGCCAGCCTGGAACTGAGAATCCAGGACAGTCTTTTCTGTTCTGCTGCTGCAGCCACACTATCTACTTGTTAGCATAACCAGGGCCACCAGCAACACATGCTAGAGAAATACAGAGAGCAAAAATCAACAGCTGATGAAAAGCAGAATCTTTTCTTTTTGACAGCAATACCAACAGCATGAAGCATGTCGTTTTTGGAGCTTTCCAAACCAATTGAAAAGCGAGTTTTCTGGTGTGGATCAAGAAAGCTAGCCAAATTGCCCCTGAGTGCATAGCCACTGGCCAGGATATTGATGACTGCAGGCAGCTCAGGACGCATCCTCGGTCCCGGTGCTGTCTTTCTCAGAGCTCTGTTTAATTCCATCAGGCGCGGGCAGCATTTGGAGAAAGCTGTGTTGATTTTTGTGATCTTCAGCCAGCACAGAAGTGGCCAGTTCCCTAGCCTCCCAGCACCGTCCTTCTCCTGCCCTGCCCCTTCATGGCCTGCCTGGGCTCACTGGACCCGGACTTGTCTTTCACCCCTGTCAAAACCTCACAGTCCTGTGTGTCTGTTTCCCTTTGAACTACACAAACTAACTAATTTGGTGAACCTATTAAGTGGACTTCTTTATACTCATGGTCTAGAGTGCATTGAACACTAAAGTGTTTGCTAGAGGTTGTCAAAATCAATTCAGTCTTCTTCCAACTGGACCAAGGCTTCCTTGAGTTAATAAAAACTCTGAGAAATCTGAGTGGATTTTTCATAGTATCTCTTTCTATTCTTTTGGGTTTTTTTTGTTTGTTTTTTACTTTTCATGGAGATTTTCCTTAATTTAACCCAAAAGATATACCCATATGACATTTGAACTAATATGAAAGAGGTAGTAGGACAAAGAATTTGTAGACAGTCTTTCAGAGCCCCACAAAGTACTTGAAATTTATCAATAAACCCCTCCCGGTTCTTCCCACCATGTTCCACATTCCATCTCCATTTTAAGCCATGAAGCTTGAAGTGGCATCTCCTCCTGTGAAACCTACAGTTTGGAGATAATTATTGATGACTAATGACTTAGAAGAACCAAAGAAAGGATCCTCTAGTGGAAACACAGCATGGAAATGGTGGTCCAGGGTGAGATGGAACTGCTTCCAATCCCAGTGCCGCCTATGTGGTTCCAGCTGTGTGCTTCCCTTCCTCTAATCTTGTTTACTCGTCTCTAATACGGGACTAATAACATATACATCAGACTATTGTGAGGGTTGAATGTAACGATATTCCAAATTGTTGTATGTGTCCAGTACTTAACATAGTGCCAAGAACAAAACATGTATCAATAAGTATGAATAGCCGTCCCAGCACACACCTCCAAACAGTGGTTTTCTGGCCGATGACAAGTAGTGGTTCCCAGCGGTCCTACAGGTTATGGTTTAACTTACCACTAGCCAATCAGTAAGTTTGCCTCAGACCACATCACAATTCTTTTGCAAGCCTGGAGGTTGGTGAAAAACAAGGGGGAAAATAATCAATGTCCCTAAGGCAGATGCTGAAAGATTAACCTCATAACATAATTCTCTCACCAGACTTGTTTCCTGAATGTCTATTTAAATTTTAACTCTGCAAATAAAATAAAGTTGGTAATGAAGGTGATTAAGATGGTATTTATCCAGGGAACGAATCTCCTCACAACATACCTAAGAAAGAGATATATGTACAGAAAACGAAGCACAGTAAAATATCACTTCATTACTATTGGAGATTTTCCCCAAAAACAGAGAAAGCTCTACGGAGCTGAGCTTAAGCCAGAACTCTGTTATTTACTTGGTCTAATGCCAAAACATGCCAGAGACCCCTTTCACCTACTCTCTTTAATCCCAAATCCATGTCTCTCTTTGATCTAAGAAAGAGCCAAATGCCCAGGAGGCACCAGGGTAGAGAAAAGCAGCCAGCTGGAGAGTGGCCTCCGTGCCAGGGGAGTGTGTCTGAGCTTTGTTTTATTTTTCTTATTTGTCTGTAGTTGTGTGATTGGTAGAAGAGAGTAGATATGCAGTCTACTGACACAGGATTGGTCTTCAGGCATGTCTTACCAAGCATTTGGGGGAACAGAGGGGTTCCACAAATAAGAGAGCAATGATCAGACTTTCTTCTAAAAGGAGCAGCCACAAGCTACTTTAACTCTCCAACTTGCCCATTAATCTTCACCTAGAGTTAGGAAGATTTCACCATTAGCTGTGGCCCATAAAAGATCCTTAAGCTTGACCAACCACAGAGGTCCATCTCCTTGAGGAGGAAGTGAAAGGGGTATGGACAGAAGCTGTGAGCTTTCTGTCCTCCGCAGGCCGCCAGCTGTGTCTTCTACTTATTGTACAAGATAGTCTCTAAATGATGTTTTCTGGCTGACAATGCCACATAACTGATCCTTATCTCACTATGGAAATGAAAGATTTCAAAGAATTTGTTGCCTGAAATATCGTGCCCTAATCATATATTAATAAAGCTGCTATCCAGAAAGAAGGCAGATTTCAAAAGAAAGGTTGTTAGCATTCTCAGGGACCTAAAAATTACATATTGTAGAACAATGGTAAATAGATCTCGGAATCCGGTAGACTTTAATTCAAACCCCAGCTATGCCACTTATTAACTTATGTGACATTGGGAAAGCCTCTCAAATTTAGATTTGCAAAATCAGAATAATGTAAGTAGCCAACAAATAGGGTTTAATGGAGGTAATAATGAAGGTTATTAAGATGATAAAATTAAACAGTGAATACAAAGTCCTTAGCATTTAATAAATTTATTGTATGATTTCAAAGCACATGCTTTTACCTACAGTGCTATAAAGCTGCTTGCAATAGTCAAAGTTAATAGAAGCTCTCTTCAGAGCTAATAGAAGCCTTATATATGTAATTATTTAAGAATTCTGTAAATATACACAATAGGGTAGGAATGAGAAAATATTTAGAGGAAATATTCAAGTATGTTTGATTTCTAGCAAATCCAGATAGACAGTTTTGGCAACAACCAAGTCATAATTTTAAGTCTTGTTATAGGAGCTAGAATTTTATTCAAGGGACAACTGATTTGATTAGATTAGATGCTGTGCACTGCATGTTTCCTTCAACAAATGCACAAGTTGAAACTCTAACAATAGAATGGCATTAGAAGGAGGACCTTTGGAAAGTAATTTGGTTTTGATGAGGATGGAGTTCCCACAATGGGGTTAGCATCCTAATAAGAAGAGTAGGAGACTAGAGCCCTCTTCTCTCAGCCATGTGAAGATACAACAAGAACACCGGCAATCCAGTAAGAGGGCCTTCACCAGACACTGGCTCTGCTGGCCCAGATTTTAATCTTTGAATTCCCACAACTGTGAGAAACAAATATATGCTGTTTAAGCCACTCAGTCTACAGTTGTTTGTAGCAGTAGCCCGAGCAGACAAAGACATAGGGTTCCTTTTATTTTCAGAATACGGTTTAGCTGTAATCACCTACCATCCTGAAATGCTCTTTCCTCCCTTGAAATATAAGCTCTGGGACTATAGCTTCATGGACAAATTCTGAAGAATTTGTCTCTGCTCTTGTGGGATGCTAACCTAACCAATCAAGGAATGTTTGCTCAATGGAATGAAACATCTTAATGCAGCTCGCCAGCCAATATCTGCAGAGCACACCTCATGGGTTCTGGCTGGCTTGAATTTCTGTGACCACTTCATCCTACTCTTCAAACTGTGGACTCAGATTCAGCCAGGAGGCCCAGATTCTAGCGTCAGTTTTGCCCTTGGGATACAAATGCACGTCCTGCTTCACTGAACATGAAACCCTGAATATTTGGCCATTACTCTGGCAATTGTCCTCTCTCCTTGTGCCAATTGCAAATCAACCCAACTCCCAGGCAGCCTTGGCAATTATGTCTGCTTGGCCTGCTGTAGCAGCCAATGACTTAGTAAAAGTCAGAACAGAGATCTGCTACCTCCCAGTCCAGGATTTCCCCATAACTCGTCCATGTTTATATTAAACAACTAGGTTTGCTTTTAAAATTCTTTTTCATTTAGCCTCTTCTTAAAACTTATCATTTTGAGAACCCTGACCTGCCAATATTCCATAACCTTTCTGAAAGTGACACAGCAAATACGATGTATGCACACTGCTAACTGCAGCTGATTTCATTTTCCATCATCTATAAAGCACATGAGGTAATTTCTAAACCAGCAGCAAAATCTATTTATAAAGAATGCTGATTTGTTTTCTGCATTTTCCAACACAGAGCTTCAATTTATTTCCTTACCATAGAAACCATTACTTTTTAAAACAATCATAGTTAGTATATTTTATAAATGCTTTAATTTTTGTAAAGTCCAACTTGCAAATTGGAGTGTAAATAGCTTTCTTAAAATGGAAGGAACTGTGTTAGACCCAGTATGTTGATTGATTATTTCACTGTGCTTCAAAGCAGACGATTTCACAGACATTGGGTATATAATGTAATGAGTTTTTATAAAGCAATTGATATCATTAAAAATATAATTATAATAAATAAAATTATAGGGAAAAGGAAATCTTCATTCTGACAATACCAAATTTTTTAACTAACTCATTGCTAAAAGATTATGTTTCTTCATGAAAAATTTTACACATTCTTTCTATGAAATAAACCTGATAACACCTTGAAAACTTAATAGTTATGGAAAAGGAACTACTGTGATTTTTTTTAGAAAATGTCATGTTCTTGATGTTCTTGAGTGAGCTGTCCCATGTTATTAGAAAGGAAACAGCAGCACCTTGTGGACAAACAAAGAAAGTGAATGAATTTTTAGGACCTGGTGCAGTGGTTCAGGCCTGTAATCCCAGCACTTTGGGAGACTTGGGCGGAGGGTAACTTGAGCCCAAGAGTTCAAGACCAGCCTGGGCAACACAGTGACACGCCAATCTTTACCAAAAATTGAAAAATTTGCTGGGCTTGGTGGCTCATACCTCAGGTCCCAGCTACTTGGAAGGCTGAGGTGGGAGGATCGCTTAAGCCCAGGAGGTCAAGGCTGCAGTGACTGTGATCATACCCCTGCATTCCAGCCTGGGTGACACAGCAAGACCCTATTTCAAAAAAATTATATTTATGTGGCACTTTCTACAAGGAATATAGTATCATGTTTGTATTTAAATGACATCAGGACCAGCATGGTGGCTTACACATGTAATCTCAGCTCCTCAGATGGTGGAAGGCAGGAGGATTGCTTGAGGCCAGGAGTTGGAAGACCAGCCTGGGCAGCATAATGAAGCCCTCATTTCTACAAAAATAATAATAGTAATCAAAAGCTAGGCGTGCTGGCACACACCTGCAGACCTAGCTACTGTGGAGGCTGAGTGGAAGGATAACATTGAGCCCAGGAGTTTGATTGTATTGTGTATTGTGAGCTACAACCTAGCCACTCCACTCCAGACAATATGGCAAGATCCAGTCTCTAAACAAAATAAAGGGACATCAGAGCATTGTTTATAGAGATTTATAAATGATCCCAAAATGTCTTCAGAGAGATAAATCATCTAAATATAGCTATATCGACTCTTCCTAAATTCCAAATTTGGGTGGGAACAATAAATGAGATAGAAGACTTCTTGAAATGTATCAAGACTCAGAAAGACAAAACAAAAACTTTCATTAGGCAGTATCAAGAATGTTCATTGCTATTTCTAATTTATGATACGATCATCTAAAGAGGAAATCCCAGCATCAAGAGGCCAAAGGAAAGGGAAAAGAAATGAAAACAAGGACCATACTTTCTCCACATCCAACCTCTTCTCTACCACCTCTCAGCAAGACCTCCCACCCCCAATCACTGCTTTCTCTTGCGGACTTACCCTCTACTCTGTGAACACATGAGCCAGAGAACCCTGAGAAGTCCCTGAGTCCCTTCCAGGGGCTCTGCAAGGTCAAAAGTCTTTTCATAAAAATACACAGGCTTTGTTTACCTTTTCCACTTTCATTCTCTCACAGGTATAATTGGAGTTTCCCAGAGGCTACCTGACAAGTGATGTCAAAAGAAATTAAATGTAGAAGTAGAAAGGAGAACAAGTTTTCTTCTATTAAACCAGACACTAAAGACATACCTAAAAATATAAAACAATGTCACTGTTCTCACAAACTTTACTGCTTAAAAATGATAATTTTAAATAAAAATGTGATTTATGTAAACATATAAGTATATATTTTTTTAATTTCTCAGTTTTAATGTTTACTATGATAAATATAGATAGACATAATCCAAATAAATAAAAGCTCTTTGGGGTCCTCAATAACTTTTAAAAATGTAAAGTGTTCCTGAAACCAAAAATTTGAGGACTGATGCGCTAAATCTCATACCCTTTGTTGTAGCTTCCACCCAGGTCATTTCTTAAATACTTGATCAATCATTTCCCCATGTCCCTCACCCTATCCTTGTTGCAAAATACCATTTTCCTACTCCAGCCCTCCCTGTCATGAGAAAGTTCCCAGGGTTTTAGACATGATTTACTAAATCTTTCTTAACAGCTTTATCATGATAACATGACATATACAAATTGTGTAAATTTAAGGTAACTTAATGTTTTGATATTTATATACTTTTTGAAACGATCATCACAATCAAGCAAATTAGCAAATTATCTCTACATATTTACCATTGTGTGTGTGTTGACAGTAATTAATTTATGATCTAGTACTTTAGCAGAACACAAGAATATGATACAGTGTTGTTCCACGTTGTACATTATATCTCCAGAAATTATAATAACTTGAACATTGCACAATTTAATTAACATCACCCCATTTCCCCTCCCTGAGCCCCTGGCAACCACTGTCCTATTCTCTGTTTTCATGAATTTGACTGTTGTAGATTCCACATGTAAGTGAGGCCATGAAGTATTTGTCTCTGTGTCTTGCATTTTTGCTTGGCGCAATATCTTCCAGCTCCATCAATATTTTCACAAATAGAAGGATTTCCTTCTTTTTTAAGGTTGTATAATATTTCATTTTATGTATACACGTCACATTTTCTTTACCCATTCATCTGTTCCTCTGCCAAAGGACATTTAGGTTATTTTCCTATTTTGGTCATTGTGTGTCATGCTGCAATGAACAGAGGATGACAGACACCTCTCTAAGACTCTTATGTCAATTTCACTGGACATATATCCAGAAGTGAAATTGTTGGATTATATGGTAGTTCTTTTTTTCATTTTTGAAACCGGGTCTCACTCTGCTATCCGGGGTAAAGTCCAGTGGCAAGATCATAGCTCACTGCAGCCTTGAACTCCTGGGCTCAAGCGATCCTCCTACCTCAGCCTCCTGAGTAGCTGGGACTACAGGTGTACAACATCATGTCTGGCTAATTTTAATTTTATTTCTGAGATGGGGTCTTGCTATGTTACCCAGGCTGGTCTGGAGCTCCTGGCCTCCTGCCTTGGCTTCCACAAATCCTGGGATTACAGGTGTGAGCCATCACACGAGGCCAGTGCTATTTTCAATTTTTTTTGGAGGAACCTCTATACTGTTTTCTGTGTTTTACTAATTTGCATTCCCATCAATAGTGTATAATGGTTTCCTTTTCTCCACATTCTTACCAACACTTATCTTTTCTCTTTTTGATAATAGCCATTCTAACAGGTGTGACATGATATCTCATTGTGGTTTTGATTTGCATTACTCTGAAGTTTAGAGATGTTGAGTACATTTTCTTACACCTGTTAGCCATTTGAGTTTCTTCTTTTGAGATGTATTTATATAAGTTCTTTGCCTTAAAATAAAATTAGGTTATTTATGATTTTGGAATTGATGTGTATGTGTCCTTCTTATTTTTTGAACTCCTTATAAGAGATATGGTTTACAAACATTTTCCCCACTTCATAGGTCGCCTTATCATTTCATTAGTTGTTTTCTTTGCTGTGCAGAAGCATTTTAGTTCGATGTATTTCATTTATCTATTTTGCGTTTGTTGCCTGTGCTTTTGGCATCATATCTAAACAAATTATTGCCAAGACCAATGTCAAGAATGTTTTCTCCTGTCTTCTTCCAGGAGTTTTGTTTCAGTGATTACATTTCAACGTTTAATCCATTTTGAGTTAATTTTTACATAAGGCGTGAGCTAGGGATCAGATTTCATTCTTTTACATGTAGACATCCAGCTTTCCTAACACCATTTGGTAAAGAGCATATCCTCTGCCTATAGTGTCTCCTTGTCACCTTCCAGGGTGATCAACTGCTGCAAATGTGTGGGTTATGCCTAGGTTCTCTATTTTGTTTCACTGGTTTATGTGTTTGTTTTTATGCCAATACCACAGTGTTTTTCTTTCTACAGCTCTGTAATTTAATTTGAAGTCAGGAACTGTGATACCTGTAGCTTTGTTCTTGCTCAAAATAGCTTCAGCCACTCAGAGATTTTTCTGATTCTATATGAATTTTGGGATTTTTTTTCTATTTCTGTGAGAGATACCATTGGGATTTTGATATGGATTACATTAAATGTGTAGATTGCTTTGAGTAATATGGACACTTTAATAATACAGTACTAACTCTTTCAATCCATGGGTTGTCTTTCAATTTACTTTGGTTTAAATTTCTGTCATCAATCTTTTATAGTTTGTAGTGTTTAAGTCTTTCACTTTGGTTAGTTAGTTCCAAAGTAGTTTATTTGATACTGTTTTTTAAATTTCCCTTTCAGACAATTCATTGTTAGTGTTTAGAAATAGCAGTGATTTTTGTATGTCAATTGTGTATCCTACAACTTTAGTAAATTTATTATATAGTCAGTCCTTCATATCAATGGGTTCTGCAACCATGAACTCAATCAACCATGAACCTAACTTGTACATATTTTCCATCTGTGGTGGTTTGAATCCACAGATGTTGACCCATGGATACATAGGGCCAACTGTACACGATTTTATGTGAGGGAATTGATCATCACAGATTTTGTTATCTGAGGGGTTCCTGAAACAAATCCCCAGCAGATATGAAAGACTGACTGTATTATTTCTAACCATTTTCTGTGGAGTCTTTAGAGTTTTCAATGTATAATAATCATGTCTTCTGTTAACAGAGGTAACTACATCTTTCCTTTCAATTTTGATGCCTTTTATTTCTCTTGCCTGATTGCTGTGGCTAGGACTTCCAGTACTATGTTGAATAGGAGTGATGAGAATAGACATCCTTGTCTTGTTCCAGATATTAAATAAAAAGCTTTCAGTTTTTCCCCATTGATTATAATATTAGATATAGGTTTTTCATATACAGCCTTTATAGTGTTGAAGTAAGTTTCTTGTATACTTATTTTGCTGAGAGTTTTATCATGAAAGTATATTGAATTTTGTCAAATGTGTTTTCTGCATCTATTGGAATGTTATTTTTGTCTTTCGTTCTGTTAATGTGGTATACCACATTATTAATTTTTACACGTTGAAACATCCTTGTATCCCATAGATAAATTCCAATTGGTCATGGTGTATGACCTTTTCAATATGCTTTTGAATTCAGTTTGCTAGTTTGTATTTTATTGAGAATATTTGCATCTATATTCAATAAGGATACTGGTCTGTAATTATTTTTTCTCGTGTTGTCTTCGTCTAGCTTTTAAGTCATGGTAACATCGGCCTCATGAAATGAGTTTGAAAGCATTCTCTCTTCTATTTTTTCTGAAAAGTTTTAGAAATTTTGGTGTTAGTTCTTCTTTGAATATTTGGTAGAAGTTGCCCATGAAAGCATCTGCACCTGGGCTTTTCTTTGTTGGGAAATTTTTGATTACTGGTTAAATCTCTTTGCTTGCTTTTGGTCTGCTCTATTTCTTTTTTGTTCCACCTTGGTAGATTGCATCTTTCTAAGAATTTATCCATTTCTTCTAGGTTATCCAATTTATTGGCATATAATTGCTTAATTGTCCCTTATAATCATTTGTATTCCTGTGCATTTGTTATAATGTCTTCATTTTCATTTCTGATTATATTTACTTGAGTTTCTCTTTTTTTCTTAGTGTAGCTAAGGGTTTGTTATTTTTGTTTCTATTTCTAAAAATTCAACTCTAGCTTTGTTGATTTTTCTATTGTTTTTTATTTTATAGTTATTTTATTTATATTCTAATCTTTATTATTTACTTCATTATGCTAACTTTGGGTTTAGTTAGTTTTTCTTTTTCTAATTGTTTATTTGTAAAGTTAGGTTGTTCGAGTGAGATCTTTCTTATTTTTTAATGTAGGTATTTATCACTGTAACATTTCCCCCTTAGCACTTCTTTTGCTGCATCCTTTAGTTTTGTTGAGTTTTATGTTCATTTGTTTGTCTCAAATATTTTTAAAATTCCCTTTTGATTTCTTCTTTTACCCAGTGGTGGTTCAAGAGTGTGTTGTTTAGTTTCTGCATTTTTGTAAATGTTTCTGTTTTCTTTGTTATTGACTTCTAATTTTATTCCATTGTGATCTGAGAAGATACTTGGCATTATATTAAATTTCTTAAATTTGTAGGATGACTTGTGACCTAAGATTTGATCTATCTCAGAGAATATTCTGTGTGCACTTGAGAAGAATGTATATTCTGCTGCTGTTGGATGGAAAGTTCTGTATATGTCAGTGTTTAATCTACTGTGTTGTTCAAGTCAGCTGTTTCCTCTTTTTTTATTCCTGCCTAGATATTCTATCCATTATTGAATTTGGGGTACTGAAGTTGGCTACTATTATTTTAGTGTTACTGATTTCTCCCCTTAGCTTTGCTGATATTAACTTTATATATTTAGGTGTTCTAATGTTGAGTGGATATATATTTACAATCTTCCCATTGAATTGAACTTTTTTCATTATATAATGACCTTCTTAGTCTCTAATGACAGTTTTTGATTTCAAGTCTATTTTTTCTGATCTAAGTATAGATACCCTTGCTCTTTTTTGGTTACCATTTGCATACAGTATCTTTTCCCATCCCTTCACTTTGAGCCTCTATGTATCTTTATATCTAAAGTGACTCCCTTATAAATATGTACTGATGAGTATCTTTTATGCATAGTGCCACTGTATGTCTTTTAATTAGATAGTTTAATCCTTTCACATTTAAAATCATTGTTGATAGGTAAGGAGTAACTTGCATTTTGTTAATTGTTTTTCATATGTTTTGCAGTTCTTTTTTATTCCTCTCTTGCTGTCTTCTTAGTTTGGTTATTTCTTGTAGTGGTTTGGTTTCATTTATTTTTCTTCACATTTTGTGCATCTCCTATAAGTTTTGAATTTGTGGTTACAAATTTACATCTTCTATAGAAAGCTGTATTAATGTTATCAGCTTTTTGGGAATCATTTTCTTTCTCTTCCCTCTTCAGACATATATGCAAATACTCTGTTTTTCAAGACATGGTAAATAGGGCTCTGGTTAGAAATTTATCAATATGAAAAAGAGATCCTCTGAGTATTTTGATAAGTTAGAAAATAATGATAGACTGCGGTAGAATGTCATGTATTTCAACTTCTGTCATCTATGTTACTCTACAATATATTTTCTGTGTGTATTAGTCAATGTTATATATTTACAAGGTAAATCCATAAAGCATACATTCTAGAATGTCCTAACTTATGTTCTTAAGAGATATGCTCCTTATAGCCTTCTTGGCACTCCTGAAGTGTTAAATATTTCCATTGAAGAAGGTTGCATATGGCTTCTGAGATGAAGTCTAGACAGGTTAGGATTATTTTTTGCTCCTTTTGCCCACACAGCACCCACTGTCCCCTCCCTTTGTTATTAGCCATTATCTGATACCCTAGATGAAGCCACCTTCTGTCCTTCAGTTTTGGCGTGGGAGCTTTCACCCCCAGTTTCAGGAATAAGCACAGGACACCTACTAACAGGTATGTTGTTCACTCAAGGAAGAAACCCAGCTAAGGGAGAAAGGGGGGCTGAAATCCAGCCTACATGCTCTTCTCCAAGCCACATGACCCGATACAGGGCTGCATCTAACTGGAGAAAGGGGAGCCATTTTCTAATACTTGCAAAGGCATTGTGTGGACAGTGGAAACCCTGTATGAGCTCGTGACACAGGCCTGGCCAATGAATATACTTCTAATCCTGGCACAGATGAAACTAGAGATGGACATGAAATCCAAGCCTCACACCCAAAGTCAATCTCTAGTCTCTTATTGAAACTATTAGAAGTGTTTCTGTTTTTGCTTTATTCTGGGGCTGTGGAACTAAGGGGAAGAAAAAAGCAAGGAAGAGGAAAACAGCCAAGCCCTGAGTCCCTACGTTCAGCCATTCTGAAGCTATACCCTGGATTTTTCCATTATACGAGTCCACAAATTAATATTTTTTTTGGCTTAGACCAGTTTGAGTTTGAATTCTATTATTTATAATCAAAGGAGTCCTACTATATTATCTTAGCCGGATTTTCATGAACACGGTATATGTTGATCAACAAAATTCCTAAATGTTTCACGTTCACTCCAAAGAAGGAGGGGGAAAAATAAAGAAGAGGAAGAAAATGATTACTTATCATCCACAGTAGTCAAGGAAGCTGCAGAAACATCAAGCAAAAGCAGCATAAGTTAGCTTTGTACTCCCACAAACCCTGCTCTGAAGTACTCCGCCTAGTGGCCCACAGCAGCAACTGCATTTCTAAAATCTTTAAAAAGACAGAAAAGGAATCACCACTTACCCTGGGAACCCTAACAGAGGAGCAGGCCACATAGGAATATGTCCCATTGGTTTGAGGTC
This sequence comes from Pan paniscus, assembly GCF_029289425.2. Lineage (NCBI taxonomy): Eukaryota > Metazoa > Chordata > Mammalia > Primates > Hominidae > Pan > Pan paniscus. The sequence goes on from NC_073271.2 coordinate 2,867,437, forward strand.
GATAAGTCCATTTTCAAAGCTTTAGTAATTCCAGAAACAAGAATATATTTATTTTACTTTGATCACACAATGCCTAGTTATATTAAAAGTAAGGAGACGTTCAATAAATACCTTTTATGGAAATAAAAACAGACAATTTAGGAGAAAATTAAATATCAACGCATTATTTTCAAAGGTAAAGAAAAAAGAAATTATTCTGAACACACAAAACGATTTTATCAAATATCATGGTAAATTATCATTATATACTAGGTCACTTAATAAATTTCCAGAGGTAATTGGAAAGAGTTTCCACAATAGATTTTGTTTCACCCCAGGAAGAAGTTTCACAAAAAGTTAGTTACTTATCTCCATTGTTACTAGTACCAAATTAATCCTATGATTCTGAGTCAAATTACAAATAACGTCCAAAGTTTTCTCCAGTGAGATCAGAGGAGATGCCTAAGTGGAGTGTGTTTTAATGTGAGGGGATAATTGGTTTATATTTTTCACTGAAAATAACAAATTCTAGACAACTTAAGCAAAACAGGAATTCAATGAAAGGATATTGAATAGTTCACAAAATCATTGAAGATGCTGGAGAAGCAAGGTAAGAACTGAGGGAAACTCAGCACAGCCAAGTTCATTCGACGGAAGCAGATCTTGGGATGCCACCACTAGGATGTTGTCATTTGACACTTGTCACCATGTAGCTGGGCTCTGCTGAAGCTAGGCACTTGCTGCCACATTCCTGGACCTGCATCTCTGCTCAATTTCTCAGAATCATCTCTGATTCTTTCAGGTCTTTTGCATCATTTCATCGGGTTCCAAGTTCTAATAAAGAGCCATCAGTTGGCTGGGCCTAGATATGTGCCCACACGTGAGTGGCCAAGAAACTGGAAAAAGGATCATGCACTCCCTTTCAGCTTTTGTAATGGAAGGTGGGGCCTGTCCTCATATTTCGCTTGGGGTTCAAAAAACTAGGAAGGGTGTTTTGTTGAAATGAAACCCAAAACTATAGCTATCCATTTACAGCACCTTATTTGTACAGGAAGAAACCATAAGACAAAACGTATAAAAGTGCATGGGAGGTCTAAACATATGAGGGGGATTTTGAGGAGAGAAAGATCATACTTGATTGGTGCTGTGGTTTCACTCTGCCTCCTCCGAGATTCAGCGTTGACAATGTGATAGTGTTGAGGTGGAGCCTACAGGAAGTGATGAGGCCATAAGGACTACTACCTCAGGAATGGGTTTAGGAACCCTCATGAAAGAGCTCCATGGAGGGATTTCATCCCTCTTGCTCTCCCGCCTTCCACCATGTGAGGAAACAGTGTTCCTTGTCTCTGGAAGATGCAGCATCAAGACACCATCTTGAACGGAGAGAACAGCCCTTACCAGACATCAGACCTGCCAACGCCTTGATCTTGGACTTCCTAGTCTCCAGAACTGTGACAGATAAACGTCTGGTTTTCATAAATTGTTTAGTCTGTGTTATTTTGTTATAAGAGCATAAATTGACTAAGACAATTGGAGATTAGGAAAAGTTTTTTGAAGTGGCATTTGAGAAGGGCTTGATAGATAAAATCTCGACAAATAGAAATAGAGAGATGGTTTCAAATCACCCAGGTGAAAGGAATAACATAACCATGTTCAGTCTGAATGCAAAATGGAGATGGTAAAAAGTACATAGGATTCCACCACCAGTGGGAGGACAGAATTGTAATGTGGCAGCAATCTGTAAATATAATATTTATCACTCATTCACATTTATTTAGAATCTAATGTGTTCCAGGTTCTGAAATTAAGCAAAGAAAATCTAGATATGCGTAAGTCCAAGACTTTGCCTTTGTGACAGTCAAAATAATGACCTCTAGTCCCTGGAATCTGTGACCATATTACTTTACGTGGGGCAAAAGGGACTTTGGAGATGTGATTAACCCTTGAGTTAGGGGGATTATCCTTGATTATCTTGGGGGCCAATCTAATTGCATGTGTCTATAAAATCAGAGAATCTTTCCTAGCTACAGTCAGAAGGTGATATGACTACAGAACAATGGTCACAGACATCCCACATTACTGGCTTTGAAGATGGAGGGATTGTCCCATGATCCAAGGAATAGGGACAGCATCTAAAAGTTGGAAAAGGAAATGGATTCTCTCTAGAGCCTCCAGAAAGCAATACAGCCCTGACAACACCTTTACTTAAGCCCAGTAAGACCACGGTCAGAGGTTTGCCCTACAGAACTATAGGGTCGTAAGTCTTTGATTTAAGCCACAAAATTGTGGTAATTTGTTATGGCAGCAATAGAAAATTAATTTTAAGAACTTTATTATTTGGAAGATAGGCAGACCAGAAAATCCAAATTATAATGTAATTCGATTAAAACCTATGGAGATTTGGGCTAGGTGTTTTAGAAAAGAATTGAGTATTAACAAGACTAACAGAAGAAATGTTCTAAAATTTACACACTAAGTACATCACATTTTTCTAATGATCACGTTGATAGAGCATCTTAGAATCCATGGTTTTAACAAACCAACAGGCTTATATACATAAATATAAAAATATTATGTATATATATAATATATAATACATGGAATAGCCCCATGGGCACGGGCAGCCCTGGGTCAAAGGGCGGCACTGTACTAGCAGCCCACACCCCACCTCACCCACCTACCCTGAGCTGACTTGTCTGCTAAATGCTAAATAAACCTGTCAACCTGTCTGGTTTAACTAAGAAGGGCCTGGATGCAACAAGCCTGAGGGCTGTGACTTGGGGAAGAGAGAGCACAGATGGAGCTCCTCCTCCTTCTTCCACTGCCCACCAACTGAAAACCACCACCTGAAGTTTGCTTAGATTCTCAGCCTACACTTTGTTCCCAAAAAAACTCATGCAATACTTGGGCCCCCACTACAATCTCTGGAACAAAATATTCTACGGATCTGCTTTTTGAGCTGCAACTTATCTTACTAAATTCCAAGAAGCTTATGTAAGAGAAAACCAACAGATAATACAAGATTTTCAATGTGATCATCATTGCTACTTTTAACTAGAAATTATCCAGTAAATGTATTGTGAACTGCTTTGTGACTATGCTGATTTATTTAGTCTTTCTGATCCTTGGTTTGATTATCTCAAATATATGAGTATCACCAATTTTATAAAGTTGCTCTAAAAATTAAATGAAAGAAAAATAATCCTCCTTCTCCATATATTGAACACTTACAAAATTATAGGCATTGTGTCTAGGTTTTTACACACTTACCTGATAGAAGTCTCCTGACAACCCTGTCTTTTAAATTACAAGCATTTTGCCATGATTTTTACATATGTACGTTATGGAAGCCTCGTAACAATCACATCTTTTATAGATCAGCAAACTGAGCCTCAGACGAGTTAAAAACACATTCACCATCAAATCATAATGAGGGATGATGGAACTGGGATTCAAATCCGGTTCTCTCTGATGCCAAAAATGGTTCCATTTAACGAGGACCAAGTTACACCCAGAACATGGAGGGATCAAAACATGTGGATTCCCTTTTCTGCCCCCTCATGTGGGAATTTCAATAGCTTTCACTGCCTCAGAGCAATCCTAAACTCCCTCCCAGATTGCCTTGCAATAGCCCCCTTATTCGTGGGGATGATTAGGAATCTGCATTTTTGGACCACAAGCATCTATAAAGAGTTGTGTTGATCAAGAAATAAAATTTACTAGGCCATAGGTTACTGTGAATTGTCTAGCTTCTCTGCAAAAAATAAAGGGGCTATTCCATGTAAAAAAATCACAGGATCCACTGAATCTGTGCAGAAAGACATAGAACTATACTGCAGGAGCATCTTACAGACAGCTGCGCCTGAAGACAAGCTGAAACACACAAAGCAAGAGCACCTCCAATGACCAAGTGTGGTGGCTCTTCCTGTCATCCCAGCAGTGTGGGAGGCCAAGGTGGGTGAATCACTTGACGCCAGGGGTTTGAGACCAGCTTGGGCAACACAATGAGAACTTGTCCCTACAAAAAAATCATTTTTTTATTATTAGAATCAAGAAGAGTTCCTCTAACCCCTTGCTGTTGCTCTAGGGTAGAAAGCTCTGGTCTAGAACTCAAGTTGTGAAACTGTGAGTCCCAGTGTAGCTACTTAAGTTTAAATACAAGAGCTGTCAGACATTTCCTCTACAGAAACGAAATCTGTAGCATCCATTTTGTACTTTGAAAACTTAGTTTTTGGCCAGCCTCTAGGAAGAAGAGGGCCCAGAACTGGGCATATGGGTAGTGAGGGGAAAAGAAACTGACTGGATGCAACAGGGAAAGACGAAGGGATGGAGACCCCAGGCAGAGCCAGCCCTCAGGCTTGGGGCCTGGGCCTAGGAAAGGAACTAGGTGAAGAAGGGAGGAGCGCCAGGCTGTGGATGTCTCTGGGGAAACCTTGGTTCAGCAACGGCCAGAGGAGCTCCTGAGGCCAAGCGGTATCTGTCGCCTCCCTACCTTTGGGCATCTTCTGGTCGCCAATGTGCTGCAGGTCATGGCTCCAGAATCAAATTGGGCTCAAATTGTGTGAGCTCCAACGCAGTGGAGCCTGGCCCTACTCCCACCAACACCTCGTGGATCTCAGAGCTGCAGGATGGCTCTGCCCACCGCACCCTAAGCTGGCCTCGCTTGGGGCTGGCATTGGGGGACAGCATGTTCTGGGTGTCTCTGCTCCTTTCTGCTGGTGCCTGCGCCTGTGCTGGCCGCCCACTCATAGATATCAAAGCCAGAGGACGGCCCCGCAGAACCCCTGCGCTGGCCCTGCCGGGGGCTGGCTTTGGTGCACATGCGACAGTTCATCATGGACCCCATGGGGCACCTCTGCTCTTCTCAAGGCAGCTTGGGCCTTCGCTTGCCCCCACGTCTGCAGAGCTGAGCACCTGCCCCCTCTCCCCAGGAAAGGCAACCAAATGCCACCAACTTAAGGCACCCACTGAAGGCCACCAACTGAAGGCCAGTTGCCCTGACAACCTGATGTGTCCTGCTTAGGAAGAACCAATCGGGCCTTGAGTTCCTTCCACACGCTGCCTTCCATTTGTGACGTGGGAGTCCAGGCACTGGCTCACAAAGCCGTGGCCCCCAGCGACCCCGCCCCACCTTTCATTTATTGGTAAGTGGTAGCAACTTTCAAGTTTCCTCACTGTGAATTATGAATATGAATTATGATGAAATTACTGTATCCTAATGTACCTCATGCACTATCTGACAGCCAAAGTCCCCTCTTCCCCCATGGCCTCTGAGTTTTTTGGAAACTAGAAAGAAGATACATTTCTGCATGTGCTTTCAGAGAAAAACGTTGCCACGATCTAAGGTTACTCTGTGATGTCAAGTCATATTTCATATGTCATACATATTCATATTCATATTCATAATTCAAAATGCACATATTCAATCAAATTAACAGGATCAAAAACGAAATTTTCTAAAATTTATACACTAAGTACATTATATTTTTCTAATGATCACTTTGATAGAGCAAACTTAGAATCTATGGTTTCAACAAATGAAGAGGCTTATGCAAGAGAAAACCACCACCTAACACAAGATTTTCAATGTGATCATCATTGCTACTTTTCACTAGCAATTATCCAGTCAATATATTGTAAACTGCTTTGTTACTATGGTGATTTATTTAAACTTACTGATCCTTTGATTATCTCAAAAATATGAATAATACCAATTTTATAAACTTGTTCTAAAAATTAAATGAGAGAAAAATAATCCTCCTTCTCTATATATTGAAAACCTACAAAATTAGTAACATTGTGTCCAGATTTTTACACACTTACCTTATTGAAGCCTCATCACAACCCCGTCTTTTAAATTACAGAATTATTCCCAGATTTTTACACACTTACCTTATTTGCAAGTCTCATAACAATCCCATCTTTTATAGATGAGCAAACGGAGGCTCAGACGAGTTAAAACACATTCACCATCAAATCATAATGAGTGAAGGAACTGGGATTCAAATCTAGTTCCCTCTGACACCAAAGGTGGTGCAATGTAATGAAGACCAAGTTATATCCATCACATGGAGGGATCAAAACATGTGGATTCCCTTTCTCTACCCTCTTACATGTGAATCTCAATGGCTTTCACTGCCTCCGAACAATCCTAAACTCCCTCCCAGGTTGACTTGCAGAGGATCCCTTCTTTTTGGGGATGATTAGGAATCCGCATTTTTGGACCATAGGCATCTATAAAGAGTTGTGTTGATCAAGAAATAAAATTGTCTAGGCCATAAGTTACTGTGAATTGTCTAGCTTCTCTGCAAAAAAATAAATGGGCTATTCTCTATTTTTTTATTATTCCACTATTGACAATAGCCTAGAATCAACCTAAGTGTCCAAGAAGACTTGGTTTAACCCTGAGGATTACTAATGTTTTCACTGTGGTCATTGTGGCAGATTATATTACCATTCTCCCATTATCTGGTCTTCCTGCTGTAGTGGCCCTATCTCCTAGAAGATTATACATTTCTGTCCTATTGAAGGAAGGGTCAGATTTAGACACGTGACCTGTTTGGCCAGTGAAATGCAGGTAGAAGTGGCATGTGTAACTTGTAAGCAGAAAATTTCCTTTTTCAAGGATCTGGGAGCCATCTCTTTCAAACGTAATCCTCCAGAAAGATAATACCTTATTTCCCAGGCTCCATGAGAGAGTAAGAGCCTAATCTTGCTCCAAGTTGTAAAAATTACCTTATATCATAAAGATAAAAGAAAGTTTATTTTTCCTTTGAAAAAAGAGAGTTAGCAAAGACAGGTGGCCTATGATCGCCCCCTTACCTTCACTTTCAAAAACTCCACGGCCCTTTGTATCAGGGGAGCTGAGTTCAGACGAGTTCTGGACTCTCTCCAGTATTGCAATAGCTTGAATAATATCTTCCTTACTTATTTAACTTTTTCCAGTGCAATTTTTTCTTTGACTCTTTCCTCCCTCTCTAAAACTTACATTGAAATTTTAGTAGGATTCAAGGCAGCCAATCTCGAAGCTGGAATATATAAAAGAACCTTTAAGATTAAAAAACCCATATTATCTCCCATAAGTTATTTCTTCGGACTATTGCCTTATTAAAATTTTCTAGTTCTTATTTTTGCATTGAAAAGGAGAATGATGATTTTTAAATGAGTTCCTACTCACTTTTAATTTCTACTATGACAGTTTTATTGCTTTTCATGGCAATAGCTCCCTCTGGTTCAACAAGAGGGCCAGAACAAGGAAGTACAGAAACATCTCAATATATCTCAAAAAATTATTTAACATGGACAGTGTCATTTAGTATCTTTAACATCCCTATCAAATGGATGCCATTATTGTCCCCATTTTACAGGATATTAAAACTTACATACTGTAAATAACCAGCTGAAAGTCATATAGCATGGAAAATACAATAAGCATACAAAGAAGCAATGGCATTTGAAGTGGAGGAGGGTGAAGGATTAAAAGGCTAAACTTAGTTTGGTTAAGAAAAAAGAAAACTAGAAGGTGGCAAACTCTTGTTGGAAAGGGGAAGGATTTGGGCAGAGCAAGGTAGTGGAGTAGATCTCTCCAGTAATCATACCCCTATGGACACATCTATTTGAACAACTATCCACATATGAAATTACCTTTACAAAAGCTAATGAACCCCGAATACATGAGTGAGTCTATGAAGCCCCTTTGGACTGCAAAGAGGAGTAAAACCATGCTTGGACAGTAAGGGAAACAGTACTCTGTGACTGTGATACTCCTCCCCCAGGCCATAATGGTATTATATGCAGAAAGTCCTCCTGAACTCACAGTTCTTACACTGAATAAAGTGAGCAGAAGTTGAATATTTTTTCCACCATACTGAGTGCCTTCACAGTAGACTCACTCCTGCATCAGCCCACAAGCAGCACCATGAGTGTCAACAGAGCTGAACCACCAGAGGCATGCCAGGGACATAGAGAAGGGATTGGGTTAGCAATACTTACTATATGAAACTTAGCAGTGGCTAGCCATTCCTACCAGAGGAAATATTATACCAGACAGGTTGTTTATGGGCACCACGCTGTGGGAAACATGATACACAGACTGTCCAGATTTGATGGTCTGACTTGTTCTCCCACCCAGACAGCAGCCTTTCTGTGGATCACCCATGGGCCCATCCAGTTACATTGCATCAGTGGTGAAGCCCCATTGCAAGACTTATGTCTAACCTTTGCTTTGGGCACCTCCTAATGCTAAAATGGAATATAATGGAAATCCACGCAGAATTTCTAAAGAAGCCCACTGAGAAACAGTCAAAAACAAACCCAGACTGAGAAGACTGAAATAAATATTTAATTCATCAATGTGCTGACAGAGATGTACATCTACAAAAAATAAGAATAGCCTAGGAAAAACTGCCTCACCAAATGGAGAAAACAAGGTGTCAGCAACTGAACCTAAAGACATGAAAATGAATGACATGGCAGACAAAAATATTCAAATAGCTGTTTTTTTAAAAAAAAAAAATCTGTGCACTTCAACAAAGTACAGAGAAACAATATGGAAATTTATGAGAAATTCAACAAAGAATTTAAAATAATGGGAAAAATCAAATGGAAATCCTGGAGGTGGAAAGTTCAGTAAACAAACTGAAAAAATGCACTAGAGGGCATCAAGAGCAGAACTGATCAAGCAGAAAAAAAAAGCAGTGAGCTCAAAGACGGGGTCTTTGAAAATATACTGTCAGAGCAGAAAAGAGAAAAAAATGAGAAGAAACAAAGAAAACTTATGAGATCCATGGGACACCATCAGAAAAACAAATCTACAGTGTTAAAATGTAACTAAGAATGAAAAAGAGTTAGAAGCTTATTCAGAGGAATAACAGACAACTTTTTAAACTTGGAGAAGGATTAAGATGTTTAGGATGGCCAAAGGTCACTAATCAGAATTAATCTGAATAAGACAACCACAAGACACATTATAATTAAACTTTTAAACGTCAAAAACAAAGAGTAGGTCCTGAAAGAATTAAGAAAAAGGAAGCGTATAACACATGAGAGAATTCCAATGTGCCTGGCAGCAGACTTCACAGCAGAAACAATATGGGCCAGGAGAGAGTAGGATAATAGAATAAAGTGCTGAAGAAAAAAACTGTCAACCATGAATACAGTATCCAGCATGGCTCTCATTTAGAAATGAAGGAGAGGTTAAAACATTCTAAGACAAACAAAAGATGAAGGAATTCATTGTAACCATACCTGCCTTAAAAGAAATGTTAAAGAACAGTCTTCAAACTGAAAGAAAAGGTCACTAATATGTAATACAAAAAATTGGAAGGTATAAATCCGCAGGTAAAAATAAATATTCAGACAAATTCAGCATGCTCTAATATAGTAATAATTGAATGTAAACCACTTACATGTTTTTAGTAAGAAGGTTAAAATACAAAACAAAAACAATAACAACTACAATAATTTGTTAAGGGATAAGTGATATAAAAGATGTAAATTAAGACATCAAAAATGCAAAATGTGGGGGAGTGATTGAGTTAAAGAGCAGAGTGTTTGCTTTTCCCCATTTCTTATTACCAAAATTAAGTTGTTATCCATTCAAAATTACCTATTGAAACTATAAAATATTCTTCACATGCCTCATAGTAACTAAAAGGCAAACATTTTTATTAGATACACTAAAAATAAAATAACAAGAAACAAAAACACACAGAGAAAATCACTTAACTACAAAGGAAAACAACAAAGGGACAAAAAGGTACAAAAATTCTAAAAGACAACAAGAAAACAGTATATGGCAGTATAAGTCCTTATCTATCAATAATTACCTTGAATGGAAATAGATTAAACTATCCAGTAAGAAGACAGAGAATGGGTAAATTGATTAAAAACAAGACCTAACTATATTCTTTCTACAAGAGACTCCCATCACCTGTAAATACACACATAAATTGAAAGCGATCAGATGAAAAAATATATTTTATGATAATGGAAACCAAATAATGCAGAAGTAGTTATATTTATATCAAATAAAATAGACTTCAAGTAAAACAACTGTAAACACAGACAAACAAGGTCATTATGTAATAATAAAGGGGTCAGTACAACAAGAGAATACAATAATTGTAAATATATAATGCACTCAACATTGGAGAATCTAAATATATAAAGCAAACATTAATAGATCTAAAAGGAGAGACAAAAAACTGTACAATAATAGTAAGAAACTTCGACATCCGGTTTTCCGCAATGAACAGATCATTGAGAATTTCAACAAAGAAACATTTAAACTGCACTCTAGATCAAAAGAATTTAACAGTTATTTACATAACATTTCATCCAACAATTGCATAAATCACTGTCTTTTCACCTGCACATGGAATATTGTCCATGATAGATATGTTAGACCACAAAACAAGTCTTAGTTAATCAAAAAATCAAATAATATCACTTGTTTTTTTAACCATATGGAATAAAGCTAGAAATAAACAACAGGAGGAACTTCAGAAATTTTGCAAATACATACAAATTAAACAACATATCCTTAAACAACCAATGGGTCAATGAAAAAAATTTAATTTTAGAAATGTCTGAAGACAAATAAAAATGAAATCAGAACATATGAAAACTTATGAAATACAGCAAAACAGTCCTTAGAGGGAAGCTTATAGCAATACATTTCTACATCAATAAAGAAGAAAGATAATGAATAAACCATCTAACAATGTATTTCAAGGAACTATAAAATCAAGAACAAACTAAGACCCAAATTAGAAAAAGAATATAAAGATCAGAGCACAAATATACAAAATGAAGACAAAAAATACAAACGACTAATTAAATGAAGGAATCTTTTTTGAAAACGTAAAATTGACAAATGTTTTGTCAGACTAAGAAAAAAGGAGAAAATTCACATAAAATCAGAGATGAAAAAGGATATACTATGATAGACTCTAGAGAAATATAAGGAATCATGAGTAAGTACTACAAACAATTATACGCCAATAAATTGAAAAACTTAGAAGGAATACGTATGCTCTGGACACATATAACCTATCAAAATTGAAGAAAGAAGAAATAGAAAATGTGAACACACCAATGACAAATAATGAGATTGAAGGAGCAATTTAGGCTCTCAGTCAAGGAAAATCCAAAAGACTTCACACAGTAGCTCACACCTGTAATCTCACAGTTTAGGAGCCCAAGGCAGGAGAATCACTAGAGGCCAGGAGTTCCAGATTAGCCTGGGCAACACAACGAGACTCCATCTCTAAAAATAAAAATAAAAATTATCCAGGTATAGTGGTGTGTATTTGTACTCAGGAGGCTGAGGCAGGAGGATCACTTAAGACCAGGAGTTTGAGGCTGCAGTCAGCTATGACTGCACCACTGTATGCCAGCCTCAGTGATAGAGTGAGGATTCTGTCTCTAAAAAAATAGAGGAAGAAAGAAAAGTTCACAACTTGGTGGTTTTCGCTGACAAATTCTACAAAACATTTAAAAAACTTATACAAATTATTTACAAACTATTTCAAAAAATGAAAAGGAGGGAACTCTTCCAAACTCATTCTATGAAGACAGCATTTCCTGATTCCAAAATGAGACAAGAACAGCAAACAAAAGAAAACTCCAGGCCAATATCATTGATAAACGTAGATGCAAACATTCAAAACCAGCAGTTCTAGCAATGATATTTCAAAAGCATATTAAAAAGATTATCCACCATAATCAAATGGTATTTACCCGGGGAGGTAAGGATAGTCTAATACATGTAAATCAATAAAATGTGATACATCACATTAAACAATGAAGGATTAAAAACATATAATCGTTTCAATAGATGCAGAAAAAGCATTTGACAAAATTAAATATCCTTTTATGACCAAATCTTTCAACAAATTAGTTATAAAAGAACATAATAAAATAAAGACCATATGTGATAACCCACAGGCAACATTATACTGAATGGTGAAAACTTGAAAGCTTTGCCTCTAGGATCTGGAACAAGACAAGGATGTTCACTTTAATCACTTTTTTCAACATAGTACTGGAAGTCCTAGTCAGAACAGTTAGGCAAGAGAAGGAAATAAAAAGCATCCAAATTGGAAAAAAAAAGTCAAATTGTCCCTCTTTGCAGATGACATGATCATATATGTAAAAAACCCTAAATACGCCACTGAGAATCAGAAATAGTAAATGAATACAATAAGGTTTCAGGATACAAAAGCAACATAAAAAATCAGTAACATTTCTATACACCAATAGCAGACTATCTGAAAAAGGAATCAAGAAAGTAATCCCATTTAAAATAGCTATTAAAAAAACAAAATACCTACAAGTAAATTAAGCTACAGAAAGATGAAAATTATTAAACATTGATAAAAACAATTAAAAAATTAAAATAAATAGAAAGATATCCGATGTTCATGGACTAGAAGAATTAATATTGTTGAAATGACCATGCTATGAAAATCAATCTATAAATCCAATATAATCTCTATCAAATTTCCAATTTCATTCTTCACAGATGTTAAAAAAATCTTAAAATTCATGTGAAACTACAAAACACCCCAAATAGCCAAGTAAATCTTAAGCAAAAAGAGCAATGCTAGAGGTATTACACTATCTAATTTCAAAATATATTACAAAGCTATCTTAACTAAAACAGCATGGTATTGGCATAAAAACAGGCCCGTAGACCAGTGGAACAAAAATAGAGAGCCCAGACATAAAACCACATATTTACATGCAACTTATTTTTGACAAAGATGCAAACATTCAACTGGGAAAAGACAGTCTTTTCAACAAATGGTGCTGGGAAAGTGCATATCCACATACAAAAGAATGAAAGTAGACCCCTATCTCTCATCATATACAAAAATCAACTCAAAATAAATTAAATATTTAAATGTAAGACCCCAAACTATGAAACTAGTAGAAGAAAACTTAGGTGAAATGTTATATGTCATTGGTCTGGGCAAGGACTTTTTAGAAAAGACATCAAAAGACATGCACAACAAAAGCAAAAATAAACAAATGGGATTACACCAAATAAAAACTTCTGCACTGCATAGGAAACAATCATGAGAGTGAAAACACAACCTACAAAATGGGAGAAAATATCTGCAAACTCTTCACTTCATAAGGGGTTAATATCCGAAATTTATAGAAAACTCAAACAACTCAATAGCAAAAATACAAATAATTGGATTAGAAAATAGTCAAGACAGCTGAATAGACATTTCTCCAAATAAGACAAAAAAAAAAAAAAAAACACCAACAGGTATATGAAAAAATGCTCACCATCACTAATAATCAGAGAAATGCAAGTCAAATCCACAGTGAGATATCATCTCACCCTGTTTAGAATGCTTTTTATGAAAGAGTCAAAAAATAACAAATGCTGGCAAGGATGTGAAGAAAGGGGAATTTTCATACACTGTTGGTGGAAATGTAAATTAGAGCAATTGTTATGGAAAACAATATAACTTCCAAAAACGTTAAAAATAGACTTATCACAAAATCCAACAATCCCACTACTGGGTATATATTCAAAGAATATTAAATCAGTATGTCAAAGAGATTTCTGGACTCTCATGTTAATTACAGCACTAGTCACAATAGCCTAGAATCAACCTAAGTGTCCATCAATGAATGAATGGAGAAAGAAAATGTGGCATATATGCTGTATTTGGTCATTCTTGCATTGCTATAAAGAAATACCTGAGATTGGATAATTTATAAGAAAAGAGACATAATTGGCTCCTGGTTCCATGGGCTGTACAGGGAGCATAATGCCAACATCTGCTTGACTAGTCAGGAAGCTTGGGAACTCGTTCACTATCATGTGGTATCACCAAGCCATGAGGGATCTACCTCCATGACCCAAACACCCCCTACCAGGCCCAATCTCTAACAGTGGGGATTACAATATAACAAGAGATATGGGTCAGGACAAATATCCAAACTATATCATATGCACATTTGGCCATAATGAAGGGTAAAATCGTGTCACTTGTGACAACATGAATGAGCATAGATGACATTGTGGTAAGTGAAATAAGCTAACCATGGTAAGACAAATATCACATGATCTCATTCATATGTGAAATCTAAAAACACTCATCTACTAGAGAGTAGAAGAGTGGTTACCAGACTGGGAAAGATAGGGAGGAGAGGTTTTAACAATGTGTCATGTATCAAAATACCACATTGTACCCCATCAACATGTGAAATTATCATGTATCCACTTAATAAAAGAAAAGAAAAAAGAAAATGGAAGAGTCAAGATACTGGGGCACTTGAAGAGATAGAAGAGAAGGTGAGTTGGCAGTAAGGAAGAGAGAGTCTGAAAGAGCATGTCACAGAGTGGAACATTAAAGTTTATAACATTAGAAATCAATTTTTAAGTTATTGAAAAGTTAAGTTTATAGCCATGAAAGTGAGTAGCTCAATTGAAGTGAAAGTAAAAGTCAATGAAAGATTAAATTAGAAAATATATTGCTTGGCATTTAGTAATTACTTCAGAAATATTAATAAATCTTAAGAAAATTAAGAACACCAAAGCATTCATAGTGGGCCATTATCATAATACGAATTTATGTGGTAATATTTTATTCTTTCCAGTGAAGGGAGTAATTCAACAGTCTTGATTACAGGTTAGAAAATGATTTCTCCAGGTGTGACCCACTGACCAGATTCATTGTATTTGAATTGCTTGAGCAATTTGTTTCAGGAGAAAATGGAAAGATTTTAAGATGGACCAACGAAATTACCACTGAGTGTCTTTAATGGAAATCTCATCCTTGTCTAGAATAACCTGGGTTATCTGTTTCTATGGGGTCTCTGTGCCTTTTGTTTTCTTTGTTATTTGCAATTCTGTTAGTTGTAGATTACTGATAGTAATGCAAATATTCTTGTCTATAGACAGGCAAATGATTGATTTTGGTGGAAGTATAATTAATTTTCCTTTTTCCACCTTCCATCAAGAAGTCAGTTTTGAACCTATCAAGCAAATTTATTTCAGTGTTCCTTAGTGCCTAGATATGTGTGTGGCTCTTAATTTTCCATAAAACTTAGCATAACATCTTACTGGCTCCCTCATTAAATAAATGAGTTAAAAATCTTAGACAAGTGTTCATTTTATATTTGTAAGTCATAATTTACCCTATTTTAAGCAATTTTCCTTTATCATTCCTAAAAATCCAGATTCCTATGTCCCATGCTAGACCTATTGAATCAAAATCTCAGGCCGAAGGCACAATAATTTACGTTGTTAGTAAGCTTTTTAAGTGATTTTTAGGCATACTAAATTGTATTAACCTTTACCATTCTAATTCTTTAAACTTGAATTATTGTATTTATAATTCCATCTTCATCAAATTAAACTTTTGGTTAGCAAAAACTGTAGAAACCCCCTTATTCAATCAGATTGGGACCAGCAATAAACAGATTAATCACAAATTTAAGTTAGATGGAGGAATCATAAGAAGTATTAGATGTAAGTCCTTAAAACTTAACTTTAATTTAAAAGACATGTGTAAATAAATTTGCCAGAATTTTGATGACAAGATCAAAGCCTTGCACGGATTCAGAGTGGAGTTTCTTGTGGAAACTATGCCAATGATATGTTGTCATGGATTTCTTGTTCACTTTCTGTGAAGACAACTGGGGTAAAGCAATCTGAAATCCTAGATTACACAATTTTTCCCATTTGTTTCTAGTTGTCTTGCCAACAGTTAAGCTGACCGCAACTGTTTGAGTTTCTCATTTTTCCAACACATTTAGTTTATTTCTCAAAGAAACAACAATGCTACTCTTGTTATACTCATTTGCTCAGTTTACATAATATTTATTTATTTATTTATTTAGAGACAGAGTCTCACTGTGTCACCCAGGCTGGAGTGCAGTGGTGCGATCTCTGCGCACTGCAAGCTTCGCCTCCCGGGTTCATGCCATTCTCCCGCCTCAGCCTCCCCAGTAGCTGGGTATACAGGCACCCGCCACCACGCACAGCTAATTTTTTTGTATTTTCAGTGGAGACGGGGTTTCACCGAATTAGCCAGGATGGTCTCGATCTCCTGACCTAGTGATCCGCCCGTCTCAGCGTCTCAACATAATATTTAATTAAATCGCATACCTACAAGAACAAGAACAAATGGTGTAAACATATTTAGGAATCAACACAGCTTCCTCTTAGAAACTATACAATTTCTGTGATGGAAGGAGAAATTTACAGGCATTAAAAGTAGCTCAAAGGCTTTCAGTTTACAGTGGACATCAGTCAATAAGTTGTACAGGGGTAGTAGAAAGTGCTAATTGCAAATCAGTTAAGTGGAGGTCAGTTAAGGCAGCATCCACTGTATCTTAATTTGTAAAGTGAATGTTCTAAAACTGGGTTCACTTTTGCTATAAAGGACCAGATGATAAATATTTTAGGCTTTGCGAACCATACGGTCTCTATAGCAACCATTCAACTCTACCATTGTAGCAGGAAAGCACCATAGATCCATAGATGTGCTCCAATAAAACTTTATTAAAACAGGCAGCTGGTCTGAGGGCCATGTATATATCTTGCTGTTTTCATACAATTTTCTAAGTTAGTAGTCCCCTGCCTTTTTAATAATCAAGGATTACTTTTAATCCTCTCCTCTGATTTTATGTTTCAAAAGCCTTAAGAAAACCCCACAAAATATATTTATTTTGTAATTTTGGGGGGTTTCTTATTTTACTAATAAGTAATCAATGATATATAAAGGCTACCCACTAGGTCAGTATGAAATAATCAACATTATTAACTCTAATGACTTAGTTCTGGATAGAAATAAAAAGTATTCAACTATATATATATAACTTAAAACCTGTATAGCTTTTTCTGGTGTAAATATATAACTTTTCGAGATTTTTCAAGTATTAAATAAAACTTTTGGAAATCCTCACACCTGGCTCCCTATGATGACATTCAAGAATTCTTAGGATTCTGGGAATCTTAGAATGAAAGTCACTGCTCTGTAGGAATGAATGAACGAATAAGAAAGGGAAGGAAGAAGAAAGAGCATGTTTACTAAATGTAAATTAATCATCAAGGAACTGTTATTTTATTAATACATTTGTCAATTTTAGGTTGCCAAATCTAACAAGATACCAACATGGCATTCATGGTGATCACACCTCTAGTCAAATTTTATTTTAGTTCATTGACTATAGTATTAATATCCTGAAATACTCAAAAATTCTGTCCTAACTGTGTGAATAATTCACTTATTAATCACCCTATACACTACTTAATGAATGGAATGATGCTTGGAATAAAGATAATTACAGGGCTAAAAGAGTTTTCTCCAGAGGCAGGTTATAAGATTTTGTTGTCTGACTGGATTAAAACAAAATTAATCAATATTTTCTGCAACCAGTGGCTTTTGACTTAGTCATCTATTAATATCTATCAATCACTATAACCTCAGTCCTATTTCCTCCATTCTTCTTTTTGCTATCATAAAAACTTGTCCATTTTTTTTCCTGTTAGATCTATATGTTTCTCCTCTTTTCTTTTCATCCAAACAACTGGACATCAACTTAGTACAGATAGTGCAATTGATCCAAACCCTACAGAACTCACTGTTTCCATTTACATAACTTACATAACTGTCAAGCTGAAATCACTCTCAAATTTTTTTAATTCAAAATTTTAATTTCATTTAATCATATTTATTTATTCATTCATTAATTTATTTTGAAAATAATTTTAACTTGTATTTTACATTCAGGGGTACATGTGCCAGTTTGTTACATGGGTATATCTCATAATGCTGAGTTTTGGGGTATGAATGATCCCATCATCCAGATGCTGATTTGGTATGGTTTGACTCTGTGTCCCCACCCAAATCTCATGTTGAATTATAATTCCCAATGTAGGGGGAATGACCTGGTGGGAGGTGATTAGCTCATGAGAGCAGACTTCCCCCTTGCTGTTCTTAGATGGTAAGTGAGTTCTCATGAGATCTGATGGTTTAAACATATGGCACATACCCCCTGGCTCACTTGCTCTCCTGCCGCCATGGTAGAACGTGCCTTGCTTCCCCCTTCACCTTCTGCCACGATTATAAGTTTCCTGAAGGCTCCCAGCCATGCTTCCTGTGCAGCCTGTGGAACTGTGAGTCAGTTAAACCTCTTTTCTTTATAAATTACCCAGTCTCGGGTAGTTCTATATAGCAGTGTGAGAACAGATTAATACATGAGCATAGTACCCAATAGTTAGTTTGTCAAACCTTGCCTTCCTCCTTCTCCCCTCTAGTAGTCCCAGTGTTTATTCTTTCCATCTTTATGTCCATAAGTACCCAGTGTTTAGCTCCCACTTATAAGTGAGATCATGTGGTATTTCGTTTTGTATTCCTGCATTAATTTACTTAGGATAATGGCCTTCAGCTGCATCCATGTTGCTTCAAAGGACATGATTTTGTTATTTTTATGGCTGCATAGTATTCCATGGTGTGTGAAATGGTTTGGAAGGTGGCCCCTATAAATCTCATGGTGAAATGTAATCCTCAGGGTTGGAGGTGGGGCCTGGTAGGAGGTGTTTGGGTCATGGGGGTGGATCTCTCATGATCTGATACCATCCTTGTGATAGCGAATTCTTTCAAGATCTGGTTGTGTAAGGGTGTGTGGTACTTACCCCCACTCCCATTCTCTCTTGCTCCTGCTCTGGCCATGTGATGAGCCTTCTACCTCTTCACCTTCCATCATGAGGAAAAGCTCCCTGGAGACTCCACAGGTGCAATCAGATGCCGTCACCATGCTTCCTTTACAGCCTGCAGAGCTATGAGCCAATTTAATCTCTTTTCCTTATAAGTTACCTAGTCTCAGGTATTTCTTCATAGCAATGCAAGAATGGCCTAATAATACTGTGTGGATGTACCACATTTTATTGATCAAATCCACTGTTGATGGGCACCTAGGCTAACTCCATGTCTTTGCTATTGTGAATAGTGCCGCGATGAACATGCAAGTGCATATGTCTTTTTGGTAGAATAACTGACTTTCTTTGGGTCATATACCAGTAATGGAATTGTTGGCTTGAAAGGTAATTCTATTTTAAATTCTTTGAGAAATTTCCAAACTGCTTCCAACAGTGGCTGAACTAATTTACATTCACACCAATTATGTGTAAATGTTCCCTTTTCTCCAGAGCCTCCCAAGATCTGTTGTTTTTCGATTTTTTAATAGTAGCTATTCTGACTGGTATAGGATAGTATCTCGTTTTGGTTTTGATTTGCACTTCTCTCATGATTAGTGATGTTAAGCCTAATCTCTGCCACCTGAAAACTGGGAAAATACAGCGTCACTTGTCAAAATAAGTTGTTTTACTTTGCTTTAAAAACAATCAATTGAGTAGTATATTTCTTCCATCAAAATTAACAAGTAAACATTTAGAAATGTACAGTACCTTGCTGTTAAGTCTTCGCACAAGTATACCAATCCAACATAAAGGCCATCTTAAACTTTCATTTGAAATGAAAGGCAATTTTTAAGAGGTTAAGGGCTAGTAATTTGTTAAAGTCCTGAAGTTAAATCAGCTCAAGTAAATACAAAGACTTTCTTTTAATTAAAGCCTTTTAAATGAACACTTTAAAGCATTGTTGGTTTCTCCCTCAAATCTTGTCCAAAGCCACTGTTTACAACTCAGTATATCAAAGAAGATTTCAGACATGATTGTGAAGCTCCCTCAACTTACAATGTGCTATTTGCAACTTTAGATGGCTATCATTCTGGCTTTTCTACCTTTTAGCAACAATAAGCACACCATTCCCATTTCTCCCCCACCCTGACTTACCCCTCTTTGCATTTAATATATAATTTTTCTCAGAGTGTTCTTACACATCTTTAACTGTAAATATGACAAAAGCACACAGTATAGTACATGTGCCACATGTATAAATGTTGTATCTAGTCATACAATTTTCCTTTTAAAAAAGAAATATTTTAATTTCAAAAAGCAAAGACTCTAGGAATCTTTTCTAGCTGCCAGTCATAAAAACATAAATTCCTGGTTAGATTCCCAAATTTGCCTGACCATAAGAACCACTTGTGATACCTGTCAAACACATGTATTCTGAGTCCCATCCGTGATCTCCTGAATCAGAATCAGCAGATGAGAGGCCTGGGAATACACATTTTAAACAAACGTCCACAGTGATTACGATTAGTCAAGCTTGAAAAAAATTTCACTAGGATCTTTATGACTGAATAACCTCACAAACATAGGAAAGTTACTGGAGAAAAATATGGGCAGAATTTCAGAATTCTGCCTTTGCTGAAAGTGTTTGTTCCCTCCTCCTCTACTCATCAAGACCTGACTGCTTATGTAACTCCCCCAAACCACCAACACCTGGAAGGAGTTGAAAATGATTTTAATGAAAAGAAAAGCTGATGTTTAATTTCAAAACTGACGGCGACAATAGAAGGGAGAGGCATGAATTTATCTTGATTCTAACACAAAGCATTGTATTTGAGTCTACAAACGAAATTGGTTTCATTTTTATTTTTTGTAAGTTTTTGCCAAACTCTAAGCATATATAGAGGCTGGGCAAGAAAGAAAGAAATACAGAAATATGGCATATGCCATCCCTTATTTATTTCCTCATGCGACAAGCCAACAGCTTTTTCACCTAGTCCCTGCTTCAAGCTTTGTGTCTACTTCTCTATCAGAAATGGAGCTTCCCTAAAGACTGCCTCAATGTCAGTTACCCAGAGGCCTTTTTTCCATCTTGTGCTCCTAAACTTCTATGATATTAAATGATATTACCCTTTCTGGAAATTCTCCTTAGCTTTGATTTTATAATTTTACTCTAACTCTGTTTCATTCCTTCTTTTATAGCCTTTCTTTTCTCTATCCCTTTACTGCAGACATGTTGTACGGCTTTGTTCTTGACCTTCTGATCTCTCCACATTCATTCCCTCAGAGCATGTATCCATTTTTTTGGTGTCGGCATTCCTGACTATCTGATTATTACCATCATATAACAATGTTGGTGATAAGCATAGCTAACATATCCTAGGCATTTTCCATGTAGATTATAATAAGCACCCTATATAATTTATACCATTTAATTCCTCAAACCTAAATGGTACTATTACTAACCACATTGTATGAGATGAAGACACTGAGATTTTCATCAAAACCATGGAAAGCCAACGTGAGGAGCCCCTGTGTGTATCCTTTGTTAATGCCTCTGGGCATCATGGCATGTGGATTGCCGTGGAATGGGGATTAGGAAGGGCAGCACTGTGAAAACACCAGAAAATATGTTATGATAGCGGGTAAGGAAGCTCATCTCTGCACATTGAGATGGTTTTGTTTCTGAGTAAGGTTTGAGATGAGCCAATCCTGACTCCGTGGTGCCACCAGGGATCACGAATTTAATAAGATCTTCGTGGATGCTTGGAACCCAACTGGTCTCTGTTTTGTACTTTAAGGAAAGAGCCACAGCTTGAGTGGGGTGGTTTTGGTGTCACATACGCTATCAATAATACCCACCGTTTTGGTGTCACATACGCGATTAATAATACCCACCGCTGCAGAGGAATCACCGTGGACTACTCCTCCTTTCATCCCATACTCTTGCGATGGATCCCTCTCACCTGTTTACTGATTTCATTCAAATTCTTCAGCGACCACAGGACCCCGACTTGCCTTCTCTATCCTGGCTCCCATCACTCTGCTTTACAGGCCTGGCATGCTCGCGGCTCCTCACACCAGCGCTGCATGGCTCCCTCCACGCCTCTGCCCTGTTTCCTCCATCTGACAGGGCTAGTTTCCTCCATCAGACACGGCTAGCTTCCTCCATCTCTATCGGGAAAAAGCCTGCCCAGCGTTCAAGACCCTCCTCAGATGCCGCCTCCACGATTAGGCTTCTTCCTGACCCCTGAGCCTGTAACACGCGCCTGTAACTCTCCACCTCAGCCCACATTCCCACAGCACTTGCGACGTCCGCGGCCCTCAACATGGCGCTTCATTCTATTTTAGGGTATTTCCTGCTTGTTTCCTGCACACACGGTCGCGCGAGGCACAGCCCCGAGTGACCCATGCACGAGTGGCCAGCGCTTCCAGACGCGCCGCCGCAGGCCGGCGAGGGAAGGCTGAGCCGCTTCCTGCCCCCGCGGGGACCGTCGCCAGCCCGCAGCTCTAGCGGGAGGCGGTTCCACAGCGAGCCAGGCAGTCCCGCCACCGTCAGCACCGGCGCCTCGGGCGGGCTTTCCCCACCTCTGGGAGGCACGAATCCTCAGGGGCTCCTCGAGAGGGCGCCAGGGAGCAGCTGCGTACGGACACCTTTCGGCCCTCTGCGGCCGCCGTAGCTCCCCGGCAGAAACCCGGAAGTGGAAATCTCAGCCATTCAGCGTTTGGGTGAAGACGAAGGCGGGTTCTGGACAGACGTACGCTGTCAGGGAGTGTTTACTTCGCCTCCACTTCTGTTCCTCCCCGCCGTGGTGCTGCTCTGGGTCACATATTCGTCCTGAGCCGGCTTCAGCCTCTCCGCGCAGAAGTCTCCCAGAACCATGGCCGAGTACTCCCATGTGAAGTCTACCAAGCTTGTGCTTAAGGGAACCAAGGCGAAGAGGTGGGTCCTGCAGCTCCGGCGGGAGCCTCCTCAGTTCTTTTCGGACGCACTCCACCCCCTCGAATCCGGTGGAAGCCGTGGCGCGGAGAGCCGGCTTTGTGGCCTCCCAGGCTTCGCCCTGGCCCCTGTCCGGGCTGGACGGAGGCCGGACCGCGGTTCCTGGCGCCTGTGCAGAGAGGGGCAGCCTCCCGCGCGGACGACCCTGGAAACAGGATAGACGGGCGGGTGACCCGTGGCCCCGTACCCACGAGTTTCGGTCCTCTGAGGCATCTCTCCAGGTCTCTGCCTGGTGGGTCTGCGTTAGTGTGATCTCGTAGTTCATGATAATAACTTCCTTTATTAGGGATTATTCTTTTCTCCATTGTCTCTTCCTGGAAAAATTATTGATTAATTTTTTCTAAGCTAATATGTAGAGTGAAACCAGGATGAATCACACAGTGGTTGAGGTGTATATGGACTTTGATAGGGATATGGGCTGGAACCTGCACTCTGTCATTTACTAATTTTGTAATTTGTGGCAAATTGGTTAATATGTCTGGACTTCCATTTACTCATTAAGAGATCAAATATCTTTGAACCTCCGTTTACACATTTATACTTTCAGGCCATTTTTTATACCTTTAGAAGACTCTGAGGATTAAATGAGAGAACATATATGCAGTAAATAAATTGAGCCAAATGTGAGGAGGAGGTCGTCGTGGTAATTTATTAGCTCTTTAGGAGAAAAATACCTGTGCATTCATATCCCCGCTTCTTTTATAACTGGCAGATTTGCCTGAGGTTAACTGTACATACAAATATTGAGCATTTCCTCCTGGTCTCCGTGATAAACAAAGCTTTTGATATTGTTAGGCAAGATGGAAAGAAAGTATCAAGGAGTGAGCTGAAGCCACTGCCCTTGAGAATCCTCTCGAGGAGTCTGGCCTCATGAAGATGCCAGAATAAACGGCAGGTATATCCTGAATGAATGTGAGATTTTTACCCTGTGAATTTCCTGTGAGGAGTGGTGAGTTATCTTCTGAAAACTTTATGATGAAAATGCAGACAAGAGTGTCTTAAGATTATCGTAATAATCATAATTAATGCTTATATAGCACTTTCAATGCACCAAGAAATTGTTGTAGGCACTTTGCACATTAACTTTTTTCAAATCGCTCTTGGGTTTTTTTTTTATTGCGATGTAATTCATAATTATAAAATTCACCCTTTTTTACAGTCAGTGGTTTTTAGTATATATTCAAGAGGTTCACTACTGTCTAGTTGCTCAGCATTTTCATCATCTCAGAAGAATCTCTTCCTACCCATTAAAGCAGTCACATCCCATCCTCCCCCTCTCCTAGTCCTTGGCAACCACTAGTCTGCTATCTATGTGAAATTGCCTATTCTGAATATTTCCTAAGAAATCATGCAACATGTGGCCTTTTGTATCTGGCTTCTTTCATTTATAACATTCTTGAGGTCCATCATTGTTGTAGCACTTGTTCCTTTTTATGACTGCATAGTATTCCATTGTATGGATGTAGCATTTTGTTCATCCATTCATCAGTTGATGAACATTTAGGTTGTTTCCCCTTTTTGACTATTGTGACTAATGCTAGTGTGAATATTCTTATGTAAGTATTTTTGTGGGTGTATGTTTTCATTTCCCTTGGGTATACATACTTAGGAGTAAAATTGCTGGGTCATATGGTAACTCTTTAACTTTTTGAGGAACCCCAAACTGTTTCCTGTAGATGCTGCACCATTTTACATTTCCACCAGCAATGTGTGAAGATACATATTACCTCTTAATCCTCACAATAGCCTTAAGAGTTAAGTTATTATCCTAATTTTTTAAGTGGGGAAACTGACTCACAGAGAGATTCAGTACCTTTTCCAAAAATCACAGAGCTAAGAAATGACAGAACCAGGATTTAAAATCTGGCAGTGTGGCTCTACAATCTGCTTTGAACTTTAACATGATATGTACAAAGCCTGAAGCAACTTCTCAGTACTGTATTTAAGAGGGCATAGCAATGTAAGTCTTCCTAAATCAATAATTTATAAATGCAACAGCTTAAAAGACTTCCAAGTTTCAATCTTATGATATTTATTTATCACACAAATCGATATACCTAAACTCATCTATATAAATTATGTCCTGTAGTAAGAAGAAAAAGAGGAAAGATAAGAAGAGAAGAAGATGAAGAAACCCAGTTTGATATGTTGGTGAGTCAGATTTCAGTGCTTTATTCTGAAAAAAAGTTAACAGTTCTTGAGATCTCATTGAAAATATTTTCCTAGTTAGAAATTTATGATGTATTCATATTTGTCTTAAAGTGCTTAAATATTACCTACATTTGTAAATTCCATTTATTCTTTAGCACAGTAGATGCTACTGATGCCTTTACTTCATTATCAGAACAGAGCACAGGAGAGAAGAATTACAACTCTCTGACTTAGTAGGCACCATTAGACTGCTTAATAGCCAGAGATTCTGATACATAATTTTAAAGGCTTAATGTAAATGTTATTCAACCAAATATATTTTACAATTTATTTTCTTTGAACATGTATACATTTTAGTTGTAGAAGTCAGTTGTCTCTTAAACGAAGTATCTTCACAGGAAAAATCATTATTTTGTGAACTCTGAAATGAATGAAAATTTTAAATACAATATCAGGGTAGCCTGTAAATGATACTAGAAATAAACTGACTCAAACACACTTAACCAGCCTGTTTTCCGTTTAGCTGTTTCCATACTTTTTTTTTCTGTTTTAAAACTTGGCAAGTTGCATTTTGAATCTTGATAAATTATGGAAGCTTAAAAATATATAAAATATGGAATGGTATAAAACTAATGTTCTGGAAGAATCATTGCTTTTGAAATGGCAAATCAACAATTCTAAAATTAGGGTATATATCTAGGGTAGATATGTAGATGTGGAATTGCTGTGTCAAAGGATAAGTGAATGTTTAACTATATAAGAAACTGCCAAAAATTTTCTAAAGTGGTTGTGCCATTTTACCCTCCCACCAAGAATGAATTAGTTCTCCAGTTACACCCTTGCCAAAAGTTGATGGTGTTGTCAGTCTTTTCTCCCAGTCTGAGTTTTTCCTTTTCAGTTTCTTAATGGTGGTTTTTGGATGGACAGCTTTTTTTTTTTTTTTTTTTTTTGAGATGGAGTCTCACTCTGTCGCCCAGGCTGGAGGGCAGTGGCGCAATCTCGGTTCACTGCAAGCTCCACCTCCCAGGTTCATGCCATTCTCCTTCCTCAGCCTCCCAAGTAGCTGGGACTACAGGCACCTGCCACCACGCCCAGCTAATTTTTTGTGTTTTTAGTAGTCACAGGGTTTCACCATGTTAGCCAGGATGGTCAGAAGCTGTTAATTTTTATAAAGCTTAGTTTATTTTTTTCTTTTATGGTTACTACCTTATCTCTTTGATCTAAGAGATCTTTCCTTACCCCAAAGTCAGGAAAATATTCTACGTTGTCTTTTAGAGGCATCATAGTTTTAGTTTTTACATTACATCTGTCTTTAGTCTCAAATTAATTTATGGCATGGTGTGAGTTTGTTTTCAAAATATACTTTTTTTTTTTTTTAACATCTTGATAGCCATTTGTGCCAGCACCACTGGTGTTTCCTTTTTCCATTAATCCAGTTTCATATCTTCATAAAAAATCAATTATCTTTCTATATATTGGTCTATTTCTGGACCCTGTTCTATCGATTGTCTGTTTTTCTTTTGGTATATTTCTCTTGATTGCTATAATTTCATGAAGTCTTGAGATCAGGTAGTGTGTGTCCTCCAACTTTGTACTTACTATTAGTTTATTAATTTCTATAGTGAGGCCTGTTGGATTTTCTTGGAGAATTGTATTGAGTCTAGATCATTTGGGGGAGAATCAACATCTTAATATTGGGCCTCAATATTTCATAATTTTCAATGTAGCAGTCTTGCATGCCTGTTTAAAAATTTATTCTTAAGTATTTTATAATTTTACACTACTGTCAGTAGAACTTTTGAATTTGATTTTCCAGTTGTCTGCTGTCAGTATGTAGATATACAATTGATTTTTGTATAGTGACTTTGTAGTCTCATAAGTCTGTTTCACTTATTACTTCTAGTGGTTTGTTTATATAGAATACTAAGAAATTTGCAATTATGTTTCCTGTGACTATCATTTTACTTTCTTTCTGATCCTTACGTCTTGTCTTGCTTTTTATTGGTTTATTATACTGCCCAGGACTTCCATAGTGTTGAACATAAGTCACGAGAATGGGCATAATTGCATTGTTTCCAAGCTTAGGCAGAAAGCTTTCAGTAGTCCACCATATGGTATGGTGTCTCTAGGATCTACAGAGAAAACCTTTATCAAAATGAGGACATTCCTTTTAAACTTTGTTTCTTGGGAGTTTTTTATCATAACAATGTTTAATGCTGTCAAATGCCTCTTTCTGTGTCTGCTGAGATGATTATACAACTTTCTTCATTTTGCCAATGAATTACATTGGTTTCATTTTCAACTTTTAAACTAACTTTACATCCCTGAGATAAACCCCACTTGGTTGTGGTGCGTTGCCTTTTGGGATATTGCTAGATTTGATTTCTAGGTTTTTTTTTTTTTTTTAAGATTTCTATATTGGTGTTGATGGGAGATATTGAACTTTTGTATCCTTTTCTTGTAATGGCTTTATTTGATTTTGGTGTCAAGGCGATACTGGGTGTCATAAAATTAGATGGGAAGTGCTGTCTCCTTCCCTGTTTTTGGAAATAGCTGTGTAAGATCGGTATGATTTCTTCCTTACATGTTTGATAGGATTTACCAGTGAAGTCATCTGAACCTAGAGGGTTTTGTTTGGTTTGGTTTTAATTTTTTGTGGGAGAATTAAGATATTTTAAGAGATATGTTCAGATTTTTCTGTTGTCAGTTTTGGTAACTTGTGTCTTTTAGGAAAATTTCATTTCATCCAAGTTGTTGGATTTATTGGCATAAAATTGTTCAGAATATTCCTTTAATATCCTTTTAATGTCTGTAGAATCTAATCTGTATTGCAGTCTCTTCATATTGGCAATTTGTGTTTTTTCTATTTTTTCCTGGATCAGTCAGTCTAGCTGGAGGTTTATAAATTCTTTATAAGATCATTTATTTTAGATCATTAATGATCTTTTACTACAGGGGTATTCAATCTTTTAGCTTCCCTGGACCACAATCGAAGGAGAAGAATTGTCTTGGGCCACACATAGAATACACTAACGATAAGCTGATGAGCCCAAAAAAAAAAAAAAAAAAATCTCATAATATTTCAAGAAAGTTTATGAATTTGTGTTGGGCTGCATTCAAAGCTGGCCTGGGCCACATGCAGTCCTCAGGATTTGACAAGCCTGTTTCAGTATTACTTATTTTATCTTTTTTTCATTTTTTATTTCATGTATTTTCAGTCTTTTTTTCCCCTCCCTTTAACTTATTTTCAGTTTACTTTGCTCTTGTTTTATTGCTTCTGAAGAAGAGAGTTAGATCTCTTCATTCCACTTTAGTTTTAGTTATAGTCAACACATTCTGCTTTCATTTTCATTCCATTCAAAATATTATCTAGTTTTCCTTGTGATTTTTCTTTTCATGGACACTTGAGTTATTTAAAAGTGTATTGTTTTTAATTTCTACTACATAGAGATATTATAGGTATGTTATGGTTGCTGATTTCTAATTCATTTATAGTATAGTTGGAGAACATACTTTCTTAGTGAATTTCTACGTACACTTGAAAAGAATGTGTATTCTGCAGATGTTGGTTCAGGGTTTTTTTTTTTTTTTTTTTGGAGACGAATTCTCGCTCTGTTGCCCAGCAGGCTGGAGTGCAGTGGCACAATCTCGGCTCACTGCAGCCTCTGCCTCCCAGGTTCAAGTGATTCTCCTGCCTCAGCCTCCGGAGGAGCTGGAATTACAGGCACCTGCCACCATGCCTGGCTAATTTTTTAAATATTTTTAATAGAGACGGGGTTTCACCACGTTGGCCAAGCTGGTCTCAAACTCCTGACCTCAGGCGACCCACCCACCTCGGCCTTCCAAAGTGCTGGGATTACGGGCGTGAGCCATGGCACCCGGCGGTTCAGTGTTTTTTAGATGTCAGTTAGATCAACTGGTGGAGCTTGTGTCTATGCACATCTGTGTCCTTACTGATTTTTTATTCATCCTACAATGTAATGAGAGTTATGTTAGAATCTCCAGCTGTAATTCTAGATCTGTCTACTTGAGCAGTTTTTGCTTAAAGTATTTTGAAGCTGTCATGTGTACGCATTTAGGATTGTTAAGTCTTCCTTATAAATTCAGTCTTTCATTTTCATAACATTTTAACCTTTATTTCTGTTAAATGTCTTGATGCCTAGTTAAATTATTTGACCACCCTTTTTCTCCTGTCAAGCCGGGCCTTTGTTAGTTCGTGGTTATTTATTAGGTTTTTGCCTGTAGACTTAGACAGTGACTCTTACTCTAGGAAAGGCTCATCCTCATGGGCCTCAGCCACATGTTCTAAGTATACTTGGTGAGTTCTGTCCACTCTGCTGTGTCCCAAATTTGTGTGATCTCTGGCATCTCCAGTCAGCCCTCAGAAGTGCCAGCTACTCTGCAGAGGCCTTGTGGAGCCTGCCTACTGTATGCACTCCCCCCAGCCCTTGGCCCCAGACCTGCAGAGAACTTTTGCATACTATTCCGAGGCCTCACCTGTATGTAGTTCCCTCTTCTCCAGTACCTTATTCTATAAACTCCAAACATGTTAGCACTGCAAGACTCTCAGCTTAGTGACAGTGACATTGCCTCATTTTTGGAGGTCTCTACCTCTCTGCGTGGTCAAGAAACTGCCATTGGGCAGAAAACAGAAGTGTGTGTGAGATTTGCCTCCTGTGTTTTCCTGTTCTCAAATATCACAGTCCTGTTCTGCCTGTGTTCCAGTCCCCGAAAACAGTTTTCTCAAATATTCTATCCAGTTTCAGTTTTCTCGTTGGTCATGGTGGGAGGGCAAGTCCATCTTGGCTGGAAGAGGAAGTCCTTCTGCATCTTTTTCTCTTTGTCCTTCCACCTTCTTTTGCATTGTGGATTTTCTAAACTTGCCGTATAAGTAAGCAAGTGCCTATTTGTGAAGGGAAAGAAAAAAACCTTTTAATTTTTTAAAGCCCCTCTGTTGGTTCCTCACAAGGATCTGAAGGGATTGGTAAATAGGATGAAAGAAACTCTGTCTTTCACATGGAGAGTACCATGTGTGACATTAATAAAAATGAGCCTGTCTGTAAGCAAGGATTTTCACTGAGCTCTGCTAGATTCAGAAGCAATTGAACTTACAACATCGTAGTTTGCAAAACACAAATTTGATTTACCCAGGAACTAAAGCTAAGTCAGCTATGGGTTAATAGAAGGTCTGTGAAGAGTACTTAGACTACAGTAAGATTGGGGAAGAAAATTCCCTTTCCAAATCTAAGATATATCATTCCTTTGTGCCAAGCACATAATGAAGGCAGAGATTTAAGGGGGTCCTTAGCACAGAAGCACTGGGTTAGTCAGAATGTGAGGTGAGCTGTCACACAGCCTTGATGCTAGAATGAGGGTGCCCTGGTAGTATCTTATCAGCCATGACACTGGTGCATCGGGCCAGTTTTTTTTTTTTTTTTTTTTTTTTGAGACAGGCTGTTGCTTTGTTGCTCAGGCTGGAGTGCAGTGACATGATCATGGCTCGGTGCACCCTCGACCTCGTAGGCTCAAGCAGTCCTCTCACCTTGGACTCCCGAGTAGCTGGGACCACAGCCTTGTACCCCCATACCCAGCTAATTTCTTAATTTTTTTGTACAGATGGGGGTCTCCTTTTGTTGCCTAGGCTGATTTTGAACTCTTGGGCTTAAATGATTCTCCTGCTTCCACCTCTCAAAGTGCTGGATTACAGGCATGCCAGACATATGGGAACATTCTCAACTATGTGAAAATATGTGAAAAGCTTTGTTATGCATTGTGAGACAACACAGCGGAAATATTTCACCATCTGCCTAAGGTTTAAAAGGAAATAACTTTAAGCATGTGTCTAAATAGCAAGTAATGTTTTTGAGTGGATTCTCTTAAATTCAGCTTGGGCGTCTGCAGCATATACACAGCTTGAGCTGTCACCTGACGTAGAGACAGGCAACTTCAGTGCCCACTGTTCTTAGGATCCACTGCTTTTTCACAGCTAAAACCCCGGAGTGGCACCGTTAAATATTATGTTATGTTACTTTAGTCGCTAAACATATAAGCATACCTTCAAAGGTTGAATGTAGGCCACTTGCAGAAAGTAGACAGAATGCTCACATTTAATTCTTGATGATACTGTGTTTAGCTTTCTTATTCTTTGAAATCCCATTGAGAAAAAATACTGGCATCTGCTCAAAGTAATTTCTTTTTCAGTTGACAATATTATAAGTAATGTTATTGTATCATTTCCCTACTTGGACAGAGTGTGAAAATTTTGAGGAGCTTGTCTGCCAGAAATTTCTTCTTCATTTGCAAAACATTAATGAGATATTATATTTAAATGATTTTATTTAATATTAAGTGTACTTGGTGAACGTGGCATAGAACATACAAAATAAAACTAAGTTAAAATTATTAACTGTTACATTTATAAGAAAGGCTTGCTAATCATCACACTGTTCATAATGATTCTGAATAAAGCATTATTTCTTTTACTGAAAACAATTGTAGCTATAACTCAATCATCTAAATTGTCATTAGTTTTATTGCTTTCTAATCGTCTTTAGCTGAAATTTTAATTTTGATTAATTTTCTTTTTCTCCATTGTTTTTGTGTGTGTGTGTGGAGGTAAAATATACAGAATATAGAATTGGCCAGTTTTTCTTTTTTTTTCTTTATTATAATTATACTTTAAGTTTTAGGGTACAAGTGCACAATGTGCAGGTTACTTACATATGTATACATGTGCCATGCTGGTGTGCTGCACCCAGTAACTCATCATCTAGCATTAGGTATATCTCCCAATGCTATCCCTCCCCCCTCCACCCACCCCACAACCGTCCCCAGAGTGTGATGTTCCCCTTCCTGTGTCCATGTGTTCTCATTGTTCAGTTCCCACCTATGAGTGAGAATATGCGGTGTTTGGTTTTTTGTTCTTGTGATAGTTTACTAAGAATGATGATTTCCAATTTCATCCATGTCCCTACAAAGGACATGAACTCATCATTTTTTATGGCTGCATAGTATTCCATGGTGTATATGTGCCACATTTTCTTAATCCAGTCTATCATTGTTGGACATTTGGATTGGTTCCAAGTCTTTGCTATTGTGAATAATGCCACAATAAACATACGTGTGCATGTGTCTTTATAGCAGCATGATTTATGGTCCTTTGGGTATATACCCAGTAATGGGATGGCTGGGTCGAATGGTATTTCTAGTTCTAGATCCCTGAGGAATCGCCACACTGACTTCCACAATGGTTGAACTAGTTTACAGTCCCACCAACAGTGTAAAAGTGTTCCTATTTCTCCACATGCTCCCCAGCACCTGCTGTTTCCTGACTTTTTAATGATCGCCATTCTAACTGGTGTGAGATGGTATCTCATTGTGGTTTTGATTTGCATTTCTCTGATGGCCAGTGATGATAAGCATTTTTTCATGTGTTTTTTGGCTGCATAGATGTCTTCTTTTGAGAAGTGTCTGTTCATGTCCTTCGCCCACTTTTTGATGGGGTTGTTTGTTTTTTCTTGTAAATTTGTTTGAGTTCACTGTAGATTCTGGATATTAGCCCTTTGTCAGATGAGTAGGTTGCAAAAATTTTCTCCCGTTTTGTAGGTTGCCTGTTCACTCTGATGATAGTTTCTTTTGCTTTGCAGAATCTCTTTAGTTTCATTAGATCCCATTTGTCAATTTTGGCTTTTTGTTGCCATTGGTTTTGGTGTTTTAGACATGAAGTCCTTGCCCATGCCTATGTCCTGAATGGTAATGCCTAGGTTTTCTTCTAGGGTTTTTATGGTTTTAGGTCTAACGTTTAAGTCTTTAATCCATCTTGAATTGATTTTTGTATAAGGTATAAGGAAGGGATCCATTTTCAGCTTTCTACATATGGCTAGCCAGTTTTCCCAGCACCATTTATTAAATAGGGAATCCTTTCCCTATTGCTTGTTTTTCTCAGGTTTGTCAAAGATCAGATAGTTGTAGATACATGGCGTTATTTCTGAAGGCTCTGTTCTGTTCCATTGATCTATATCTCTGTTTTGGTACCAGTACCATGCTGTTTTCATTACTGTAGCCTTGTAGTATAGTTTGAAGTCAGGTAGTGTGATGCCTCCAGCTTTGCTCTTTTGGCTCAGGATTGACTTGGCAATGCGGGATCTTTTTTGGTTCCATATGAACTTTAAAGTAGTTTTTTCCAATTCTGTGAAGAAAGTCATTGGCAGCTTGATGGTGATGGCATTGAATCTGTAAATTACCTTGGGCAGTATGGCCATTTTCACGATATTGATTCTTCCTACCCATGAGCATGGAATGTTCTTCCATTTGTTTATATCCTCTTTTATTTCCTTGAACAGTGGTTTGTAGTTCTCCTTGAAGAAGGACCTCTTCAAGGAGAATGTGCCAGTTTTTCTGTTTTTATGTGTACACTTCAGTGACATTTAAATACATGCACCATTTTACCTTCCCACCAGCATTGCACAGGGTTTCAGTTTCTCCACAACCTGCCCAACATTTGTTTTTCTGGTTTTCTTGGTTTCTGTTTTTTGTTTGTTTTGATAATAGCATTCTAATGGGTGTGATGTGGTATTGCATTATGGTTTTGATTTATATTTCCCTAGTGACTAGTGATGTTGAGCATCTTTTCGAGTGCTTATTGGCCATTTGTATATCATCTTTGGAGCAATGTCCATGTATATCCTTTGCCCAGTTTTGAATTCTGGTATTTGTCTTTTTGGAGTTCTCTATGTAGTCTGGATATTAATTCCTTATATTGTATGTAGTTTACAAATATTTTCTCCATTCTCTGGGTTGCCTTTTACTCTGTTGACAGTGGTTCTTGATGCACAAAAGTTTTTAATTCTGATGAAGTCCAGTTTGTCTGTGTTTTCTTTTGTTGCCTGTGCCTTTGATGTTCTATATAAGAAATCATTGCCAAATTCATTGTCGTGAAGCTTTTCCAATTTCTTCTAAAAGTTTTGTAACTTTATCTCTTACATTTAGGTCTGTGGTCTATTTTAAGTTACTTTTTGTGTTTGGTGTTAGATAAGGGTCCAACTTCATTTTAGCTGAAATTTTATGTATTTTAAAATTGATTATGAAAAGCATGAAATGTTTAGTTGAATAGAAAATTTTGTGCAGTGGAATTAACTGAATCTTTAAAACCTTTTCGTTATGGAAATATCCAAACTAATCCATACATAGAAGAATATAATGAGTCCCCCATGTGCCCAGGCCCCAGCATTAATTATCAATATTTTGCCAATCTCCTTTCATTTACATGCACCCCCCACACACGTTTTTTACAAGAAAATTTTAAGTAAAATCACAGATATTACATCATTTTACCCGTAAGTACATAAATGTACATTTCTTAATGTGGTATGTCTTTCTCTCATCACCTGTTTTGTTGTTTACTTTTATACATTATACTATGTCATTATCAGACCTTGTAAAATTAACAAGAATTCCTTAATATGTCATATCCAGTTAATGATTGACTCATTTCTACTCTAGTTAAAGTACAATTTAGGAGAAGGTTTGAGGATATTTTTTAACATTAAGATGTAAACTTTTATAACAACTGCTAAAATAATTGTTGCTAGAGTCTAACATTTCTATTG
This sequence comes from Pan paniscus, assembly GCF_029289425.2. Taxonomy (NCBI): domain Eukaryota; kingdom Metazoa; phylum Chordata; class Mammalia; order Primates; family Hominidae; genus Pan; species Pan paniscus. The sequence goes on from NC_073271.2 coordinate 2,901,845, forward strand.
GCAAATTGGAAATTAGTATACATAGACATAGATTCTGCTCATTTTGCTTTCAATCTAAAATCGTTGTTAAGATTACTGGCCGGGTGCAGTGGCTCACACCTGTAATCCCAGCACTTTGGGAGGCAGAGGCAGGTGGATCACGAGGTCAGGAGTTCAAGACCAGCCTGGCCAATGTGGTGAAACCCCGTCTCTACTAAAAATACAAAAAAAAATATTTAGGCATGGTGGCAGGCTCTTGTAACTGCAGCTACTTGGGAAGATGAGGCAGAGAATTCTTTGAACCCAGGAGGTGGAGGTTGCAGTGAGCCAAGACTGCCTCACTGCACTCCAGTCTGGGTGACAGAGCAAGACTCCATCTCAAAAAAAAAAAAAAAGATTACTATGCTAGAAAGTCTTCCTGTAGAGGCATTTTTAAGAAGCATTATGATAGGCATTGCCTCGGGAAAGCAGGCATGAATAGATGGCTGGGGTCTATCATGAGAGAGACCGTTCTCCATATATCACTTTGTACCCTCACATGTTGCCTTTTGTTTTGTTTTGGTCTTTTTTTGAGACAGGATCTTGTTCTGTCACTCAGGCTAGAGTGCAGTGGCGTGATCATAGCTCACTATAACCTTGAACTCCTGGGCTCAAGTGATCCTCTTTCACAGCTCCCCAAGTAGCTGGGATTACAGGCATGCACCCCCATGCCTGGCTGTATGTTGCTATTGTGTATTTTAAAAACCTAATCCTGACTGTGCTGGTAGTCACATGAATCTGTGCACATACATGCAAACAAGTACATGTAAAACTGGTGAAATCTGAATAAGCTTCATGGATTATATCAATGTCAGTTTCCTGATTCTAACAATGTATGATACTTATGCAGGATGTCATCATTGAGACAAAGTGAGTGAAGGATATGTGAGATCTTTGTAGTATTTCTTATGACTGCAAAATAAAAAGTTGTAAAAACTAAGTTATAATAACAAAGAACTCTGTGTCAAAACTAAAATGTAAAGTTGAAATATCAATTTTATTTTTTAGGAATCTGGTGGACGGTAACAAACTTTGGTGGAATTTCAGGAACCATAGCCATTGAAATGGATGAGGGAACCTATATACATGCACTCGACAATGGTCTTTTTACCCTGGGAGCTCCACACAAAGAAGGTTTGTGTCTGGAAGGGAAGATCCTGCCACAAGTGTAGATTTTAGGACATTCATTCACTCAGGCCAAACTCTAACTAGTCTCAAACATTTTCCAAAGAAATGGAACCATTGCATTTGACTCTTCCATTTTTTAATTCCTTAATATTTACCAGCCATTGGGAAGTCCCTCTTTCTAATATAAGCATTTGAAAACATTCCATATAGTTCCATAAGAGTATCTTTGGAAATCAAAACAATATGAATAATTAAAATAGTAAGTGGAAAGAAAAAAGAAAACCTACTTGAGTCAAACATATTTGAATTTCTTTTTTATTCAGACCTATTACCAAAACTAACCTGGGTGCATTTAACAATTTGAAGTTTCCTCATTTTCTTTAGCCCATCAGAGGAAGCACTAATGAGATATGAAGTAATTAGAAGGTAAAAAGCAGTATCATTTGGTCAGCAAGGCCATCCATTGAATAAATGAAAGCGTTTAGCTTTTTTAAATAAGTGCTTATTTATGACTGTATTTTAAAACATAAAGATAAGCTATCTTGAAAGTTATTAAATAAGCATTATATCACCCTGTCTTACTCAGTGTATAAAATTAGCACTGTAGTTACAAGAAGGTAAAGTAGATCTTGATTCCAAAGATACAGTATTACAGTGACATCAGTATATCTGAATATTCTTACATTTAATTGCGGAAGAAAATAGCCACATTTTTTAAAGCAAAATAATGTCTTTATATTTATAGCAAATGTCAAATTTATTTTCAAATGTTCTTTCTCCAATAGTTGATGAGGGCCCTAGTCCTCCAGAGCAGTTTATGGCTGTCAAATTATCTGATTCCAGGTGAGCTTATGTTGTAATATAATTAGTAACCAGTTATTTTAAAAATTTAATTGTATTCATTAAAAATTTTAGTATCTGTCTTAAGCCCACAGTAATTTTGATATAAAAAATGAAATAGCTTTTTTGAAAAGTAGATTTTGTGATCTACTTTTAGTGGATTTCCTATCAATATATAATGCTAGGCTGGAAAAAAGATATGTAAGTTAAAAAATGAAGATTAATAATTTCACACACCAAGTAAGATAGATTAAAAAATAAATCAAATAGTGCAAAACCTGGTTCACTGTTGCTATGATATTTAAACTCACTGTTTGGAAGTCTAAAGACAAACAGGAAGACTAAAAAAAGGAATATTGTTGAAACCAGCAGAGAATGTTACAGCATCATAACGACCAAAAGAATATTTTTACTCACTATTTTTACAGTCATTTTATAAAGTAGCCTTTTTTATTCTCACCTTGTGCAGAAGTATAGAATGATTCTTTGGGTAAAAGATACTGAAAGTGAATTTACATATTTTAGTAATTGGTTACATCGACATGATAATGATTTCTGTTATATAATCATTAACGTATAAAGGAGTAAAAGTCAATTCTGGCATCCAAGGAGATTCTTGGTAAGGTAAAAGAAATCATAATTTTAAAAAATCACATTAAGATGATTATTTCTGTACTTTCTTTGGAAGTCAGATAAGTAGGGTGAAAGACAAAGAATAAAAGCAGAGGAAGAAAAAATTCAATAGTTTTAAACTGCTTTACAATTATAAACAAAAAAGGAATATAAAGAAAATTAACTGACAAATGAGGAAAATATTTACAACAATCTTAATAGGCAGTGAGTTCTTACTCTTCATATGTATCTTGTATAAAATTCATAGCACTGAAGACCCCAGTAGAAAAATTGCGAACAATCAGATCTGAATAGAAAAGTGGACAAGGCACATTACCAGATAATCTAAAAACTAAAAAGGAAAGGAAAAGAAAAACAATTGTTATTCTAGTTAACTACTAAAATGCAAATTAATAGGATACTGTTTTTTCCATATCACGTTTTCAAGTATTTTTTTAGAGTCATAATGTTTAAAAAAAAATCCATGATACAAAACATGCTCTGTTAATTTGAGGTAAGAATGTAAATGGAAGCAGCATTTTCTGGAAAACAGTTTAATGACATAAAGTTTTAGTAATTATTGAAGTTCATAACTAAAGAGGTATAATTGAAGAATGACGAATTTTGAAAATATTTATTATGTAATATATAAGGTACAATGTTTATATTAAAAAAGCAAAATATGAAACTAAATTTAAAACTGCACTGTCCAATATAGCAACAACTAGTCACATGTAGCTTTTTTTTTTTTTTTTTTTGAAGGCACAGAGTCTCACTCTGTCACCCAGGCTGGAGGGCAGTGGTGTGAACATAGTTCACTATAACCTCAAATTTCTGGGCTCAAGCACTCCTCCTGCATCAGCCTCCCAAGTAGCTGGTATTACATGTGCACACCACCATGCCCAGCTAACTTTTAAAATTTTTTGTAGAAATGGGGTCTCACTATGATGTCCAGGCTGATCTTGAACTTCTTGCCTCAAGCAATTCTCCCATTGCCTTCCCAAAGCACAGAGATTACAGGCGTGAGTCACCACTCAGCCACATGCATCTTCTGAACACTTGGAATATGTCCAGTCTGAAATTTTAGATATGTACACACCCCCACACATACACATGTCCTGTTTTGATGTCCTATAATTAATTTTCTGTCAGTTTTTAAATTTTATCTATCTTATTAATGTATAGAATTGCCCTGAAATCTGGCTATGGAAAATATCTTGGTATAAATTCAGATGAGCTTCTTGTTGGGCATTCAGATGCAGTTGAACCAAGAGAACAATAGGAACCAGCCTTTAAAAATATAAGTGCTGTTATTGTTTATAAAAACTTCCTGTCAGTTTAACAGAAAGTCTGTAACAGTCAATCATAATATATTTAAAAAGAAAAAGTAGGATGCAATAGTATAATACATTAAATAGGAATAAATCAGTAAGAACATAGAGCCTTAAAGAGATCTCAAAATATAGTGCAACAAAAATAGCTTTAGTACTTTTGCCCACAATTATTTCTGTGTACCATTAGTGCCTAGATATGGATCTCATTTCCACTGAAGAACCAGTCAATTTTAGGTCACAGAGTAGGAAAACAGAATAGTTCCTAAGTATGTTCCTTGTAGCAGAAATCATGGATGCTTTCAGAAACATTACAGACTGTAAGAGAACAGTGGAGCTAGCTAAGAACAAGTTGTGACAATTTGTGTATAAAATATAAATAATAATAGTTCATTGAAGTAAATTATCTCTAAAAGACTTTCAGTTCATAAGCTTAAATTAGTGTATGAAAAGATGTTTTAATATAAGAAAGAAAGATAATATACTAATTCTTAATTTTAGTAAGTAGACAGTTGTTGTATATGGATGTTTTGTTAAATCTTTGTTGATACAGAATACATGATTTCCTTTTTCTGTGAGAGAAGTAAAGATTGAACAAAAAATATGTGAGTGCTAAACTGTCTTTAAAAAGTAGATAACTATATCAAAAACAGTAAGGACCAGTGGGTACCACGCAGAACAAGCAAATAGAAGATAAGCTCAGCCTTTGAGTAGCAGCTTTGGTAGTATACAATAATGAACTGAAAATAGGAACTCAGCAGTGTTTTCTAAGTTGACAGATTAAACAAACATCCCACCAGAAAGAGGTAATCACTTAGACTAATTTCTTCATCCCCTAGGATAATATCTTAAGTCAGTGACTTGAAAACTATTTTGACCCAATCCATTGAGAAATGCATTTTTACATTGCAGCCCAGCACACACATATGCATAACTGAAGCAAGAGTTGTACTTAACAATACTTACTTATCCAGGTGTTATGCACCTTGATATTTCTTATTCTCTTTTACCCCTTCCTCTGTGTGTCTGTGTGTATTCCTTTTCCCCCCAGCCCACCCAATACCGTTTAGGAAACACTACATTGATTTCATTACCTGTTAATGTGTTGCAACCCCTTTGAGATGATCCTACTAGTTGTGATGAGATGTTTCTAATAAAAGTTACACCAGTAGAAAATGCCAATATTTCATAAGGCCAGGATAATGACTTAGATAGTACTAATAATACAACACTTTAGGAAAGTTCTTTTCATTTTATTTTTAGGAAGGACGCTAAGTTTCAAAAATTTAAATTTAAATGAAAGAGGGTCTTAAAACTCTATTTCAAAAAGGACTCAGCTGAATAATCTGTGGCACAGGTTTAAATCGCCTTGGACCACACCGCCATGTTCCAGGGCTCACCAGGAGCCATCCAGATGAGAGACCACCCAGCCCTTGGGACTTGACTAAGAAATTAAATCCATGTTATCAGCACATTTTTAACTGGATGTGATATAAGGTTAACATATTTTGTAATCATTGTATTTATAAATATTTTGTCTAAATGTTATGGTATTCCAAGTTTTCCAAAAGAATCAACCAAATACAAGTTATAAATAAACATTATATTTGTTACAGGAGTTAAGCTAACCAAATTTGTAACCCAGATTTAGATACACAAGAAAATCAGTTTTTAAAGTTTTGTTTAATAGAAAGCAGTGTAATACATCAAACATTAAACAACTAAAAATGTATATGAATATTTATTTTCACACACAAAAGTCCCTCAGACATTGATTCTTAAATTCAAAACACCAAAGGTATTGTATGTACCTTTTCATGTTTTCTAATTGTGAAGAAAATAAATTTTATTTAAAATGTTAATATTTGAATAAAGTGTGCATTCATAATTATGTTCCTGTTTTTAAAGTTAATTTTCCAAACAGAACTAAATCAGTTTCATCTTCAGTAGATCTTTCAGAAAGGAAGCAATCCTACCTCATCTAATTAGAATTTAGTCCTACTAGGAAGATACATTACAAATGTTTATTGTGGTAAACTTTGAATAGTAAAATGAAAGGTGATTTTGGTTTCCTTTTCTATATGTTCTTGTATTATATTTTTCAGGTTTTTCTCTAAGTTCTTTTCTGTGATTTTTAAATCAGGGAGGAAAAATTAATTCAGTCTAAACACTTAATGTTTCTTCCACAAGAAGTATCCTCATGGCTATTTTGTTATTTTGTTTCACTTAGGGGAAAATGGCTTTGTTGGCCTCAAATAGCTGCTTTATTAGATGCAATGAAGCAGGGGACATAGAAGCAAAAAGTAAAACAGCAGAAGAAGAAATGATCAAGGTAATGATGACATTTTATACAGATGACTGCATTCACACATGCGATGTGACTGTATCTCTTTAAAATGTTAAGTCATCATTTACTGTCACTTTAAAGATTTAGTTAATAGCTTTTTATAATGTGGTGTTTCAAATAGACTCATTTTAAATTATAAATCCCATAGTTGATGGCTTGTTTATACAATATGTTAGAGAAATCAGTGCATCTAGGAACTACCTTGCCATTATCTCCATGGATTAGTATATTTTTCTGGTAGTTCCACATGCTCCTTTTAGGCTTTCATTTTCTTGTTTTCTTGCTTGTATTTTAAAATCTGATTTTTTAAATAGATAACGTACACGTGGTCCAACATTTTTAAATAAAAGCATATAAAGATTAAGATACATGCCTGCCATGCATCTTACTCACCTGTGTCCCAGCTCCTGTTCCTCGTTCCCTTTGTTTTGTTTTTTTATAGCCTCCTAAAGTTTCTCTATAAACATATGAATATATTTATAATTTTCAACTGTTTTACACTAAAGACAACCTCCTCTATAGTCTTCTCGACTTTGATTTTTTTTTCCTTAAAATTGTATCTTGGAGAGTTTTCTACTATTAGTTTGAATGTAGAAAGTTTTCTCTTTGTCTTGCTTTTCCTCTCTTTCTCTCTCTCTCTTTTTTAACAGCCACACAAAATTCCATTTTAGGGATGTACCTTAATTTATTTAGTCTTTTGTAGATGGAAATTTAGGCTGTTTCCAGTCTTTTGCTCTTATAAACAGTGCTGCAGTACATAACATTGAATATGCATCAATTTGTAGATGTGCGGGTGGACCTGAAGATAAATTTCCAGAAGCAGAATTACCAGGTCAGGGTATACGTGTTTGTATTTATGTAATGCTTGAGCTTCTGTGATGATAATCACTCTATGAAACGTAAAAAAATCATAGCAGAACTTCTGAGGCCTTAGCCCTTACATTTTAAAAATATTTTTATTAATAGTACCTGTCTTCTTTGCATTAGGAGAAACATGAATCACATAAAACATGGTTTTTATTTTATTTTTAAAATTCATGTGCATCACTAAGCTGGAAATAAAAGTTCCTTATTCCAGGCTAAATTCCCTCATCCATAGTCAGATGTGTTATCCATTGCACCAGTGGCCTGTGCCCTCCCTAATCCTACTCTTTGTTTTACATCATTGTAAAAGTTACACAGACATCTTCATATCAAGGTGAAATTCCAAATAATACTGTTAATATAACCTAGATAAATCAGGTAGTTAACTGGAACTTGATGAAAACATTTAAGGATTAATTTTTTAGACTCACAAAAGCCACTGATCTTTAATGATATACATATACCAGGATGTGTCTAAGGAACAACTCCCCCCTTCTTGACACATGGTTTTTCTGTGTTTTGGCATTCCATCGCAGTACTGAGCAAAGGCACTGATCTTTAATGATAAACATATACCAGGATGTGTCTAAAGAATAACTCCCCCCTTCTTGACACATGGCTTTTCTGTGTCTTGGCATTCCATCCCAGTACTGACCATCCAGAACCTTACTTTGTTTGCCTCTGTTGGGAATCACAGGTTGCATCCAGTCTGACCCAGATTTGCTCTGTAAGGCATTGTGGGGGCCAGAGTGGAAGGCTCTAAGAGAGGGGGCAAATGCCTTTTCTAAAATGCCCTTCATTCTTATAATTAGAGCATAAAAATTTATGTTACATTTTTCTCTACTACCAATGTAATTTAAAAGCATCTATCAATTCTCTGTATGTGCTTCATGTTAGATTTCCGGTCATATGTTTGATTTTCTTTTTAGAATAGTCTTGATTTCAGATACTTTCAAATCTAAATCTCAAACAATTTCAATCTAAAATGTAGGTATTTTCTTACAGTTAGAGAAGTGAAATGTTATATTTTTTCGTTGCATGCATCCGGCACATGCGTTGTAGTCTTGAATTTCCATAATGCTCCTGTGAGGTGGATGTGAACTCAGCCTTACAGACAGGAAGACAGCCTCTGACCCTCCTTACATCCTCGTGGTTTTTGTCAGTCAGTTCATGGAAATCACAGTGATTTCAAGGTATGGTAAGACAGGATGTGCACCCAGGCCCAGCTGACTCCAGAGGCCACTCTCAGTATTTCATAGCACATTGCTTCTCAGGAAACAGGTCATTGGGGAAATGCAGATGGGTTTGTGACTTACATTTAATTTTATTTATTTATATTTTATTGTATCATGTTTAAATTATTTTTCATCTGGATATCATCACAAAAGTGTTACTGAAGGCAAAAATTGCAAATATATGTGCAGTGCTTTGCACTTATACAAAGATACAAAGATACTTATACAAAGATTGCATTTTTCATGATTTAAAGCAATTTTCAGATGAAATACAAAGTTTTCTGGGTCTTTTTGGTTAGTCAAGTACTTGGAAGCTCTGAACAGTGATTATTTAGGACTCTTTTTGTACCATTTAATTGCAGGCTGTCCTAATCTCTGTCAGCCCTTCACCTTTATGAGCTTGCCTTGTCTACCAGAACACAGACCCCTCTTACTAAAGGTAGCATTGTGCTACAGGCCCTAGCAGGGAATGTTTTCAGGTCTGGGACCCCTCCAATCAAAACTGTCACAAAGATGTCATTGGCACAAACACGTTATTTGTCATCACTTTCTAAGCAGCCCTGGAACTGGACTCTGGCCACAGAGATCCCTTAGGAGACTTGAGTCCTTACCATTGCCAATTGCCTGTTCTGTGGGCGATCCTAATTGTTGAATGCAGATTAATTAACTTATGACATGTGATAGTAAACATCTATCCAAACTTAGGAGGATATAAGAAGCTAGTAAAAGAGGTGGGTTCCAATTAATTAAAAACAAGTTGTGTAATGTTAAAAGATTTAATACTTTGGTAATAGTCTGTGCAATGTAAAATAGCTATTAAGCTTTTAATCTGATCAAATGAACACTTGTCTACTAGGGATAATTTGATCCCAGTGTATTCACTTGGCGGACAAAATTAAATTAATGATTTCTTTATTGCCTAGCAGGATCTGATGTGTAAAGTGTTTCTGAAATAATTTTGTCTGTAGTGTTTCTGACACAAGGGCTGTGGAGAAAGCATGTGATAGCACTTACTCATATAGATTATATATATGAAGTAAAAACACATAGCCAGAACCTGTCTTTTTCTGAATATTGTTGCTCAGTTAATTTTTTCTTCTGCATAAGAAATCATCTCGAATGTTCTTATGTGATGCGTAAAGTGGGGAAGGTGGAAGATAAACATATAACCCATTGGATTCTCTTTTCCAATATCTAGATTAGATCCTGTGCTGAAAGAGAAACCAAGAAAAAAGATGACATTCCAGAAGAAGACTAAGGAAATGTAAAACAATGTGAAATCAATTATGTGTATGTATGATTTTCCTTTTAGACCTACAGATTTGACAGTGAAGTGCTTCTCAAAGTGCTTTCAAAATAAATTACCTAATTAGCTGGGGATGGTGATGCATGCCTGTAGGCCCAGCTACACGGAAGGCTGAGACAGGAGGATTGAGCCCAGGAGTTCAAGGCTGCGGTGAGCTCGGATCACCACTGCATTCCAGCCTGGGTGACAGAGTAAGACCCTGTCTGAAAAAATGAAAACTGATGGACAAGAAGAGGCAACACAATGTAGCCTCTAGGACAGAGCACTGAGCTCAATGCTTTTCTCTTCTTGAGGGTTCAGTTTTCCTAATCATCCTACCAGCTCCCAAAGGTAGTCACTCTGGTTAGTCAATCTCTCTATTCATTCATAGAATGGGCCTGATGCCAGTCAAAGGCTGTGCTATGGCCAGGACACAGGGGACTCCAGCCAGCATGACTTAATAGAAGTGGGGCCTTCTGCTACCCAGTCAATGAGTGGCCCTCCTCTTGAGAGGTTATGAAGGTCATCTTTGTTGTTCAAAATCTCCAGCTTATTTAAAAAAATACAATTAGACTTTTTTTTTTTTCTCCCCCGAGACAGAGTCTCACTCTGTCCCCCAGACTGGAGTGCAGTGCCATGATCTCGGCTCATCGCATCCTCCTCCTCCCAGGTTCATGTGATTCTCCTGCCTCAGCCTCCCGAGTAGCTGGGACTACAGGCACGCACCACTACACTCGGCTAATTTTTGTATTTTTAGTAGAGATGGGGTTTCACCATGTTGGCCAGGCTGTTCTTGAACTCCTGACCTCGAGTGATCCGCCTGCCTTGGCCTCCCAAAGTGCTGGGATTGCTGGCATGAGCCACTGTGCCTGGCCTACAATTAGATCTTTTTAATAAGTGAAAAAGAAATTAACAGTATTTACAAATTTAATAGTAAATATGTATAATCAGTTTGAGGTATTTTTCAATGAAGACATTTTCTTTGCAGAAAGAAATTTCAGAGCTTCCAAGACCACAAATTTAAAATAAGTAAAGAAGAGAGTAAAATTCTTAAAAAAGGCTCAGAAAGATGGATTTTTCATGAGACGCTTCTGGACAGGTAGCTATTTATTTACTTATTTTCACTATTTTCAGTAGCCCATAGAAATGGCATGTAGAAAACCTATATTCTCTTAAATTACTGTAGTTTTCACATTTTTGTGTTTATTTCTAATTTATGAGTGTGGCAATATTACCTAGAGAGGACATCATGAGTTTGGGAAAAGACTGTCAAGAAAGAATATCTAAAAATTATAACCGATTCTAAGTATATATTTTAAGAAATTCAGGTTTGACTGTATCTACTTCATAAATTTATCATCATCTTTTTATAACTATTAGAACCAGAGTTAGAAAGAAGCAGTTTGACTAATATAAAAATTATGTGGATTCTGTTAGAGTAGTTCAGGTTCCTTAAAATAAGCATAGATCAACTAAAAAACTAAGTATAAAAGCTGAACAAGTGAAATTGAAACAGTTTTATTGTAAGATTTGGAAGAGTGCAGGATGTTTATCATAGCACATTATTAATATTTATTACTCTTCCTATGTAGATAAGTAGTGTCCTAGATTTACAACATAGAAAAACAGGTAGAGACATTTAGCTGTGAGTGTACAAGTATAAATCAATTAAGTGCCAGATTTTGATAATCACCAGCCGCTCATTCAAGTCCTATGTTGCAAAGTTACTCTTACACTTTTTTTACATTACTTGATAAAGGCAATGTTTAATTACATATTTTCTATTAACTAGCTGGTAGAGTTCATACCTAAAGTCAGTAAATAATGTTAAGAGTTTTTTCCAGCTGAGCAAGTGAGTATGTATCTAGTTGTAAGAAATCAAGAAGAGGATATAAAATATAATCAGGATGTGGACTCTAAAACGGAATAACCTCTATGTCCTGTAACTTTTATCACTCGTAATAATACAGCATTCTCACCCTATTAAATGGAAATTTAAAGCATCTTTAAATTCTAGAATAATTAAAATTGCTATTTGGATTGAAAAAGCCCTTAGGTGACATTTATTGAATATTAGGAAATAACTTTTATAAGATTAGAATCCATTTTTTATAGAAACCAAATTTGAAAGTATACATATTTTAATATAAGTGTTGTGGTAATACAGTAACCAAAATTGAACACACAGTTTTAAAGCTTTTTATATTCAGTAGCAGTTGAATATATGTGGCATGTTTTACATAGATTAATTTTACTATTTTTCTTTGTTTAAAAAAGAGAACCAAATTGAAAGCCGACAGATACTGCAAATGACTGAGATTTTTGTTTCTGCCTTATCTTTTTGTATTTTTTTCTGAATAAAATATTCAGAGGAAATGCTTTTACAGAGTTCTTGAGTTGTTGTGAAATTATTATTTAGCTAGTACCTAGTTTAACCAGGATTAAACAAGTTTAATCAGGATTCTTCATGGATGTACTTTTTAGCTAACTACAGTTTTTCACATGGAAATGAAACTTACAGTACACACTTAACATACCACATAATTTTTTTCTGGATTTCCTGTCCTGAAGCATGAAGTGTAGTAGAAACCAATTCTTCCTGCGCTACTTGTGGAATCTTTCTTACTGGATCATAATCTTACTTACTTTATACAATAGATGCTTAATCAGTGCCTTTAATAGGAAGTTAGAAACTCCCAATCCAATCAACAAGGCTTTGATTCTACCTCCTAAGTAGTATCCAGATCACAGACAATCCAAATATCAGAACTAGGGGGCCGGGCAGAAAGGACAAATCATCTATTAGGGAGTGGGACAGAAAGTAGAAACATTACAAAGGAGCAAGTAGTCTCAGAACAGAGGGGAGAGTAGTACTGGGAAAACTCCCTACTGAGGAAAGGTTTGCCACAGTGGATATGTATGTGATGCTTTTGTCCTCTTGGGCTGGAATGGAAGCTGATAAAGAAGTTCAGATGCTACGTGTTGCTTAGGTCTGCTTTGTTGAAGCCTGTCTCTTTCAGAGTTCCTAAACACAATATTCCCGTGGCATCTAATCCCAGTGAGTGCTCCAAATCCAGGCTGTGTATCAGATGCCACGGGAAATTCTGCCTCAGGACTGAGGTTGGTTCAAGTGATACAAACCACAGAATGAGGAACACGCCTTCAGGAGACTGAATCCTGCTTCCCAACCCTAGCTTGGTATCTGAGACCATCTGCCTGCTGACTGGCTTTCCTGGCACAAACATTCTGCATGTAGGCACAGTGTGTTCCTGGACTCCATGTCAACCCGTTCACCCTCATGTTCCCTTGGTTCCTCTCCCCAGTCCAACGAGCAGAACTGATTACAGATCTTGACAACAGAAGATACAGATTTAAAATAACTTGCCTGTTCCCGTGGACTTTATCCACTAGTGGAGGAGGACAAGTGGACAAGGGGAGAGGGTAGGTGGGGGCTCCTTCCCTATTCCTCCCATTCCACTTTATACAAACCCCAGCTAGACCACTGGGAGAGCAACGGAGGTTAAGAATGACTGCATCTAAATATTGTCATCTGGTCCACTCTTCTTCCATCTTGTACACAAGAATATCATGAGTTTTGGTTAAAGCACTACTGAAACCAAGATAAACTCTGGCTTAGCATGCCCCTGATGGATCAGTCTAGTAATCATATCAAAACCAAGACTACCTAAAAGCACTAACCAAAGGAAAGCTCCCTCACCCCAACCTATGACTGCTCACATTTTTCAGATTGAATCATTTCAATTGTATTTTAAGGTTCATTGACTCTTTACCACCTCCAAGCTGCTCCTGAACACAACTGATTGTTATTTTTTAATTTTGAAAACTTTCTCACTTCTAGAATTTCCACTTGAGCCTTTGTTATTATTGTAGTTTCTTCTTCTCTGCTGTGATTTCCTATCCATTTATTTTATGGGTTTTTGGGGTTTTGATTTTAGTAAGAATTACAATAACTACTTTAAAAATCCACAGTAATTCCAACATCTGGGTCATCTCGAGGTCAGTCTCTATTGATTGCCTTTTTCTTTGAATATGTTTCTTTATATGTTTGATATAATGGGATTGAATTCTGAATATTGTAAAACTAGATTCTGTTTTGTTCCTCTGAAAATTTTGATAATTTTATGTTGTATTTGTTGTATTTTGCTTGATTGTTTCTTTCTATTGTATACTTTACAATATATTTTCTTCCAATGGTTTTAACATTTCTGTTTCTCAAAATATTTATGTTTATGTTAAAAATTATACAAAGTAACTTGGTGCAGTGGCTCCCATCTGTAATCCCAGAACTTTTTAGAGGCCAAGGCAGGAGGGTCACTCGAGCCCAGGAGTTGGAAACCAGCCTAGACAACAGGACAAGACCCTGTCTCCACAAAAAATTATTAGGATGGTGCAAAAAGTAATTGCGGGTTTTGCCATTACTTTCAATGGCAAAACCCGCAATTACTCTTGCACCAACCTGATAAAAAAAATAAGCTGGGTATGGTGGTGGCGTGTGCCTGTGGTCTCAGCTATTTGGGAAGTGAAGGCAGAGGTGGGAGGATTGCTGGAGCCCAGGAGTTCCAGACCAGCCTGAGAACCTGTCTCTATGAGAAAAATAAATAAATAAATAAATAGCTGGGCCCACGTACCTGTGGTACTAGCAACTTGGGAGGCAAAGGCAGAGGTGCCAGAATCACTTGAGCCCAGAAGCTCAAGGCTGCAGGGCACTGTGATTGTGCCACTGCACTCCAGCCTGAGTGATGGAGCATGACCCTGACTCCAAATAATAATAATAATTACAAAAAGGAAAGACCGAGAACACCAGGTTAGGGTTAAGTATTCTAAAATTCAGCTGACTTACTCTGTTCACTATAAAGCAGGTTGCCACAGAAAATATAGCATGCCCAGTTAATTTGAAATTTCAGATAAACAAATACTTTTTTCAGTGTAAGTATATCCCATGCAGTATTTGGGACATGCGTATACTAAAATATTATTCCTTGTTTATCTGAAATTGAAATTTAACTGGGTATTACATAATTATAGCAGCCTGACCATAAAAGATATGAGCTGAGCAAAATTCTACTTTAAACTTCAAGATTTATAATAATGCATTATTAATCAAGAACTATTATTTACTGAAAACTGTGTAGATCCCCGTGTTTATCTTTTTAAATGTGGAACTAGGAAAGCTACATAAAGAACATTTATAGAAATAAATGACTGTTCTATAGCTGAAAGGAAAACTCTAGCTTTCATTTTTCTCCCCAAACTTAAGGTTTATTCTACATTTGTATAAACAATAAAATTACAGCTCAACTTTGGAAGCACAGATCATAATATAAAAATAAAGCAAAGATCCCAGAAACATTTAACAGGCAACAAATCTTTCACATCATCTTACTTTATCAACTAAACATATAATAACTTAGAATGATCCATTAATTATAAGTAAAGAATAAATTCTTTTACAAAGCATAACTATTAATATTATTGACCATCATAAGAGCAAATATTTTAAGTAAAACACCATGAATACTTTACAGAAAGGAGCGAGTTGCAGACACAGTCATTCTTGGATTTTTTTCAACACCAGGCTTTCTTCCCTTTTTACCTGAACTGGGAGTTGAATATTTCCTCTCTTTGCCCTCTGACCCTCTAGTCTCTGAAGCATCTTTTGTACTAGAGGTATGTGCAGAGACTTCCTGGAAATTTGGATTTCTAAATTGTGCTGTTGTATCTTCTAGGCACTGCAGTGATCCAGATATAGAGCTGTTGCTCTTGCTTGTGTAAGTGTAACATTTTGATTCAAAAAAGGAAGTAAAAGGAAGAGAGTTGATTACATTTGGCTACTGACATTAATAATAATAAATAATAATTGTACTTGTAATATAAACATCTGAAAGTTTTAGTTGTAAGAATGGGTGTCCACATAAGAAAATTATGTAAAAATAATTAATGTCTATTATAATTACTTTTCTTTAACCAAAGAAAAAGTATAACTTAAAGATGGCTGTTTAAGGATCAAATTGCAGCCATTGGTAAAAGTAGATATTAGTCATATTTATTAACTGACACACAGTGATACTGAAGGCACTTACTTCTCAAGAAACATCATTTTTTCCCAACAAGAACATACTACATCCTAGACATGAAATGAAAATAAGCTTTAATTTTCACCACAGGAGGGCGACAATCAGAGAACTGAGGTGGTACAGATCCATTAGAGGACCATATCCATGAGTCCATCAGTCTCTACTGTAGGACAGAGCAAGAATTTTTAAAGAATCTCGGTAAAGGCTCCTTTTCAAAAAAATACAAAGATTAAAGCCTTTGAAACGTAAATTATTTTTTCCAGTTATTACATTGAGGACAAAGTTATAGTTGCAAAGTTAAGATTTTTATAACTATCCCTAAAATTGATTCTCAGTGACTCCCTTGATCTACATATGTTAAGGAAAAAGGCAAGATAAAGATGTGTTAAATATTTTCCAGTTTTTAATAATCAGTTTTAATATAAGGTATACCCAAATAATGGTTAATTAAATGACAATGAAAGAATGTTATAGCAGAGGCTCACTTATCAACATGTCTTGAAATTAAAGGTTTATAAGGTGCATAAGGGCAAAGTTTTTGATGTTGCCATTACATTCACAAAAGTATCTGAGGCGTGTACAGCATGAAGTTCACTAAGTGCTTGCAACATAACCAGCACTAAATTTTGTTGAATAAATAAATGAATAATTTTGTATAGCATCTGTTCAAAATCTCTGATGTAAAAATGAAAATAATCTGAAAATATGCAAAACTGAAATTTCCCACATACGGCTGCCAATTCGGACAAACAATAAGATGAATTTCAAAATGAGAACATGACAATAAAATCAAGTTTCAAAATGGCTGGCCTTTTTTTAGCAATACCCATGTTCAAAAAAAGGAATAAGACATCAATTGTTTTGAGAACCAAAATTTCACTGCTGCTTTTCTCACACCCTGTTGTTAATCTAAGCCCCCATGCTCTTACTGTAAATAACAGATTTTCATCATAAAATACAAGAAACAGGCAGGGTGACTGTCAATAACAGATATTCATCATCAAATACAAGAAACAGGCCAGGCACGGTGGCTCACACCTGTAATCCCAGCAATTTGGGAGGCTGAGGCGGGTGGATCACTTGAGGCCAGGAGTTTGAGACAAGCCTGGCCAACATGGTGAAACCTCATCTCTACTAAAAATACAAAAATTAGCTGGGTGTGGTGGCAGGCGCCTGTAATCCCAGCCAATCAGGAGGCTGAGGCAAGAGAATCGCTTGAACCTGGGAGGTGGAGGTTACAGTGAACTGAGATCGAGCCACTGTACTCCAGCCTGGGTGACAGAGCAAGACTCTGCCTTAAACAAATAAATACACAACATAACAGAATCACTGGGACACATTCAAAGCAGTGTGTAGAGGGAAATTTATAACACTGAATGCCCACAAGAGAAAGCAAGAAAGATCCAAAACTGACACCTTAACATCACAATTAAAAGAACTAGAAAAGCAAGAGCAAACACATTCAAAAGCTAGCAGAAGGCAAGAAATAACTAAAATCAGGGAAGAACTGAAGGAAATAGAGACATAAAAAACCCTTCAAAAAATTAAGTAATCCAGGAGCTGGTTTTTTGAAAAGATCAACAAAATCGATAGATCACTAGCAAGACTAATAAAGAAGAAAAGAGAGAAGAATCAAATAGGTGCAATAAAAAATGATAAAGGGGATATCATCACCGATCCCACAGAAATACAAACTACCGTCCGAGAATACTAAAAATACCTCTACACAAATAAACTGGAAAATCTAGAAGAAATTGATAAATTCCTTGACACATACATCTTCCCAAGACTAAACCAGAAAGAAGTTGAATCTCTGAACAGACAAATAACAGGCTCTGAAATTGTGGCAATAATCAATAGCTTACCATCCAAAAAAAGTCCAGGACCAGATAGATTCACAGCTGAATTCTACCAGAGGTACAAGGAGGAAATGGTACCATTCCTTCTGAAACTATTCCAATCAATAGAAAAAGAGGGAATCCTCCCTAACTCATTTTATGAGGCCAGCATCATCTTGATACCAAAGCCTGGCAGAGATACAACCAAAACAGAGAATTTTAGACCAATATCCTTGATGAACATTGACGCAAAAATCCTCAATAAAATACTGGCAAACCAAATCCAGCAGCACATCAAAAAGCTTATCCACCATGATCAAGTGGGCTTCATCCCTGAGATGCAAGGCTGGTTCAACATATGCAAATCAATAAATGTAATCCAGCATATAAACAGAGCCAAAGACAAAAACCACATGATTATCTCAATAGATGCAGAAAAGGCCTTTGGCAAAATTCAACAAAACTTCATGCTAAAAACTCTCAATAAATTAGGTATTGATGAGACATATCTCATAATAATAAGAGCTATCTATGACAAACCCACAGCCAATATCATACTGAATGGACAAAAACTGGAAGCATTCCCTTTGAAAATTGACACAAGACTGGGATGCCCTCTCTCACAACTCCTATTCAACATAGTGTTGGAAGTCCTGGCCAGGGCAATCAGTCAGGAGAAGGAAATAAATGGTATTCAATTAGGAAAAGAGGAAGTCAAATTGTCCCTGTTTGCAGACGACATGATTGTATATCTAGAAAACCACATTGTCTCAGCCTAAAATCTCCTTAAGCTGATGAGCAACTTCAGCAAACTCTCAGGATACAAAATCAATGTACAAAAATCACAAGCATTCTTATACACCAATAACAGACAAACAGACAGCCAAATCATGAGTGAACTCCCATTCAAAATTGCTTCAAAGAATAAAAAACCTAGGAATCCAACTTACAAGGGATGCGAAGGACCTCTTCAAGGAGAACTACAAACCATTGCTCAATGAAATAAAAGAGGATACAAACAAACGGAAGAACATTCCATGTTCATGGGTAGGCAGAATCAATATCGTGAAAATGGCCATACTGCCCAAGGTAATTTATAGATTCAATGCCATCCCCATCAAGATACCAATGACTTTCTTCACAGAAATGGAAAAAACTACTTTAAAGTTCATATGGAACCAAAAAAGGGGCCGCATTGCCGAGTCAATCCTAAGCCCAAAGAACAAAGCTGGAGGCATCATGCTACCTGACTTCAAACTATACTACAAGGCTACAGTAACCGAAGCAGCATGGTACTGGTACCCAAACAGAGATATAGATTAATGGAACAGAACAGAGCCCTCAGAAAAAATGCTACATATCTACAACCATCTGGTCTTTGACAAACCTGACAAAAACAAGAAATGGGGAAAGGATTCCCTATTTAATAAATGGTGCTAGGAAAACTGGCTAGCCATATGTAGAAAGCTGAAACTGGATCCCTTCCTTACACCTTATACAAAAATTAATTCAAGATGGATTAAAGACTTACATGTTAGACCTAAAACCATAAAAACCCTAGAAGAAAACCTAGGCAATACCATTCAGGACATAGGCATGGGCAAGGACTTCATGTCTAAAACACCAAAAGCAATGGCAACAAAAGCCAAAATTGACAAATGGGATCTAATTAAACTAAAGGGCTTCTGCACAGCAAAAGAAACTAGCATCAGAGTGAACAGGCAACCTGCAGAATGGGAGAAAATTTTCACAACCTACTCATCTGACAAAGGGCTAATATCCAGAATCTACAATGAACTCAAATAAATTTACAAGAAAAAAACAGACAACCCCATCAAAAAGTGGGCAAAGGATATGAACAGACACTTCTCAAAAGAAGACATTTATGCAGCCAAAAAACACATGAAAAAATGCTCATCATCACTGGCCATCAGAGAAATGCAAATCAAAACCACAATGAGATATCGTCTCACACGGGTTAAAATGGCGATCATTAAAAAGTCAGGAAACAACAGGGGCTGGAGAGGATGTGGAGAAATAGGAAAACTTTTACACTGTTGGTGGGACTGTAAACGTGTTCAACCATTGTGGAAGTCAGTGTGGCAATTCGTCAGGGATTTAGAGCTAGAAATACCATTTGACCCAGCCATCCCATTACTGGGTATATACCCAAAGGACTATAAATCATGCTGCTATAAAGACACACGCACACGTATGTTTATTGCGGCACTATTCACAATAGCAAAGACTTGGAACCAACCCAAATGTCCAACAATGATAGACTGGATTAAGAAAATGTGGCACATATGCACCATGGAATTCTATGCAGGAGAAAAAAATGAAGAGTTCATGTCCTTTGTAGGGACATGGATGAAACTGGAAACCATCATTCTCAGCAAACTATCGCAAGGACAAAAAACCAAACACCACATGTTCTCACTCATAGGTGGGAATTGAACAATGAGAACACATGGACACAGGAAGGGGAACATCACACACTGGGGACTGTTTTAGGGTGGGGGGAGTGGGGAGGGATTGCATTAGGCGATATAAACCTAATGCTAGATGACGAGTTAATGGGTGCAGGACACCAGCATGGCACATGTATACATATGTAACTAACCTGCACATTGTGCACATGTACCCTAAACCTTAAAGTATAATAAAAAAAAAAAAAGAAAAAGAAAAAGAAACAACAGATGCTGGAAAGGCTGTGGAGAAATAAACACTTTTACACTGTTGGTAGGAATGTTAATTAGTTCAATCATTGTGGAAGACAGTTTGGCAATTCTGCAAGGATCTAGAACCAGAAATCCCATTTGACCCAGAAATCCCATTACTGGGTATATATCCAAAGGACTATAAATCATTCTAGTATAAAGATGCATGCAAGCGTATATTTATAGCAGCACTATTCCCATTAGCAAAAACATGGAATCAATCCCAATGCCCATCAGTGATAGACTGGATAAAGAAAATGTGGTACATACACGCCATGGAGTACTATGCAGCCATAAAAAGGAATGAGATCATGTCTTTTGCAGGGACATGAATGAATCTGGAAACCATCATCTTCAGCAAACTAATACAGGAACAGAAGACCAAACACCACATGTTCTCACTCATAAGTGGGAGCTGAATAATGAGAACACCTGGACACAGGGAGGGGAACAACACACACTGGGGCCTGTCATTGGGGACGGGGAGGAAGAGCATCAGGAAGAGCTAACGCATGTGGGGCTTAATACCTAGGCACCTAGGCTGTGGGTTGATAGGTACAGCAAATCATCACAGTGCACGTTTACCTACGTAACAAACCTGCATGTCCTGCACATTTATCCTGGAACTTAAAATTTAAAAAAATAAAAAGAAAACAAGAGTACTGAAAATTGGCTCACAGTTCCACAGCCTGTACAGCAAGCATGATGCTGACATCTGCTCAGCTTCTGGGGAGGCCTCAGGACACTTAACAATCATGGTGGAAGGGAAAGCAGGAGCAGGAGGAAGAGAGAGAGGGGGAAGGTCCTACACACTTTAAACAACAAGGTCTCATGAGAACTCTATCACAAGAGCAGCGCTAGGGGGATTATGCTTAACCATTAGAAACTGCTCCCATGGACCAGCCACCTCGCAGCAGGCCCCATCTCCGACAGTGGGAACCACTGGAGGCTGCTCCTGTGGACCAGCCACCTTCCAGCAGGCCCCGTCTCCAACACTTGGAACCACTGGAAACTGCTCCCATGGACCAGCCACCTCCCAGCAGGCCCCATCTCCGACACTGGGGATTACATTTCTATAGAAGTTTCCAATAATTTTGGAACACATATTAATAACATATTTATAAAAATATAGTCCAAAGTAGCCCAAACATCATTCACTCTTCTATTTGAAAGTTTTCCCTCTATTCTAATGTCACAATCTCCAGCGTTATTAATCAGAATCCTGCATTTAAGGGCATCTGTTAAATTTTATAGCTGATTATAAAACCATCATTTAAAGAGGACCAAAATGAGACAATTGTCTGTGGATGACAAAAACATTAAGGGCAGCCACAGTTAAAGACATGAACAACAGCCTTTAAAGTAGAATTTGCTGTAGAGCCTATTATGAGGGAAATATTTCTAGTTATTACCTCTTTTATTCTAAACCATGGAAAAAGGACCTATCAAATAAAGTCCTTCTAGAAGAGTGAAGGGCTCCTGGCAATGTTCTCTTTAATCCATGATGTGGGATAAGGGGAGTTTTTACTGATTATGAGGCAATGTATATACCACTAAAGTTTCAACACCCCAAAAGGAAAAAAAAGGGGGGGAGCGAAGTCCTGGAAGAACCAGATGGAGCCGTAGCAGAAGATGATTTCAATCCACTCACCCCTGAATTGTGGGCTGGTTGTGCTGCATCGCTCTGTGACTTATGATTCTGCCACAAAAAAGATCTAATTCCCAGGGTTATAGGAAAAGACACCTGTGGTACTCCTGAGGCAGAGAGAAGGGAGAAATCCAAACCTGACTTAAGTCTAGGGTTCTTAAACCACACAATCTGCTCACAAGGAGGACCTTAACTCTGAAGATACCGATTTGGGGCTGTTTCAAAAAAGAAATTATAAATATGAGTGGGAAAGAGAACAACCTTCGCCATATCCAGTGGCAAAAAAATGAGAGAGAGGGAAGAAAGGAAGGAGGGAAGGAAGGAGAGAGGGAAGAAAGGAGGGAAGGAAGGAGAGAGGGAAGAAAAGAGGGAAGGAAGGAGAGAGGGAAGGAAGGAAGTAGGGAGGGAGGGAGGGATGGAAGGAAGGAAGGAAAGAGGGAAGGAAGGAATGAAGGAAGGAAAGAGAGAAGGAGGGCAGGAAGGAAGGAAAGAAGGAAGGAGAGAGGGAAGTAAGGAGGGAAGGAAGAAAAGGAAATAGGGAAGGAAGGAGGGAAGGAATGAAGGAAGGAAAGATGGAAGGAAGGAAGCAGGGAAGGAAGGAAGGGAAGGAACTTGGATATGCACAAAAACAAAATTAAATTAAAACGGAATTCTATCATCTGACCTAATTGGAAATGTACTATTTTCTAAAGTAACCTATACAGTCCAAAGGTAAAAGGGTGCTGATTGGTATTTGTAACTCTCCAGCATGTATTCGAATCAATTTTAACATCTGCTGAAGTCTACCAATTGGCATACCTTCACAAACTTAACCAATACTGGAGCTCAAACTTTGTTATACCTGAGATTTCACTAAATTTAAACATTGCATCCCCTAATCCTAGCAGAGTAACTGCATATAGAATACAGGACACATAGTTATGCCTCATATTTGTTACCTTGACTAAATTTCCCGTAGTCATAGAAGCCTTTGTCCATAGGTGACCTGGATGCTCTGACCCAATGAGTAACAAATTGATATTAAATCATTTGAACTTACACATTGACTTCACCAAATGTAACCTTACAGAACTCCCTCTCCTTTTTTTTTTTAATTTGATTTGTTTTTAATTTTTCATTTTTTTTAGAGATGGGGTCTTGCTCCATTACCCAGGCTGAATGAAGTGCGGTGGCACAATCATAGCTCACTGCTGCCTTGAACTCCTGGGCTCAAGCAATCCTCCCAGTTTAGCCTTCCAAGTAGCTGGGATTACAGGCATGTACCAGCACAGCCAATTAAAAAAATTATAGAAGTGGAGTCTTGCTATGTTGCCTAGGCTGGTCTCTAACTTCTGGCCTCAAGAAATCCTCCCCTGCCTCGGCCTCCCAAAGTGCTGGGATTACAGGTGTGAGCCATCGTGCCTAGCCTCCCCATCTTGATAAATTATCAAATATGATCCAACATAAATTACAACATGACTTCAAATAAATAAAACTTATTATATAAGACCTAATTAATTAGTGAAGGGGTGATAATCCTCATTGCTTCAACGTTTAGCAGTAGAATTTGGCCTGTTCTTAAACCTGCAAATAATAAATGGTGTTTCACAGTGGATTACTGTAATGTGACTGCAGTGCTCCCATCCATTCAGGCCCTCGTACCCAATGCCTAATATTGTGGTTAATTTTTTTTTATTTCAATAGGTTTTTGGGGAATATGATGGTTTTCTTTTTATTTCAATAGGTTTTGGGGAAACAGGTGGTTTTTGGTTACAGGACCAAGTTGTTTAGTGGCGATTTCTGAGATTTGTGGTGTACCCATCACCCAAGCAGTGTACACTGCACCCGTTGTGTAGTGTTTTATCCCTCACTGCACCCACCCCACCACTCCCAAGCTTTCCCTGAGTCCCCAAAGACTATTGTATCATTCTTATGCCTTTGCATCCTCATAGCTTAGCTCTCACTTATGAATGAGAACATACAATGTTTGGTTTTCCATTCCTAAGTTGCTTCACTTAGAATAATGGTGTCCAGTTTCATCCAGGTTGCTGTGAATGCATTATTTCATTCCATCTTACGGCTGAGTAGTATTCCATGTGGTAAATATTTATACCACATTTTCTTTATCCACTTACTGATTGATGGGCATTTAGGCTGGTTTCAAATTCTTCTAACTGCATATTGTGCTGCTATAAACATGCGTGTGAAAGTATCTTTTTCATATAATGACTTATTTTCCTCTGAGTGGTACCCAGGAGTGGAATTACTGGATCAAATGATAGATCTGCTTTTACTTCTTTGGAAATCTCCTCACTGTTTTCCATAGCTGTTGTACTAGTTCACATTCCCTCCAAAAAGTGTAAAAGTGTTCCCTTCTTAACACACCCATGCCAATATCTATTAGTTTTTGATTTTTTGATTATGACCATTCTTACAGGAGTGAAGGGGTATCATATTGTATTGTGGTTTTGATTTGCATTTCCCTGATAATTAGTTATGCTGAGCATTTTTTCATGTTTGTTGGCCAGTTGCTTATCTTCTTTTGAGAATTGTCTTTTCATGTCCATAGCCCACTTTTTGATGGGATATTTTTCTTCCTGGTTTGTTTGAGTTCCTTGCAGATTCTGGGTGTTAGTCCTTTAATCAGAAGTACAGATTGCGAAGATTTTCTCCCACTCTGTAGGTTATCTGTTTACTCTGCTATTTCTCTTACTGCGCAGAAGCCTTTTAGTTTAATTAAGTCTCATCTATTTATCTTTGTTTTAGTTGCATTTGCTTTTTGGGTTATTGGTCATGAAGTCTTTGCCTAAGCCAGTGTCTAGAAGGTTTTTTCCAATGTCGTCTTCTAGAATTTTTATGGTTTCAGGTATTAGATTTAAGTCCTTGATCCATCTTGAGTTGATTTTCGAATAGGGTGAGAAATGAGCATTCACTTTCATTCTTCTATGTGTGGCTTGCCATTTATCTCAGCACCATTTGTTGAATAGGGTATTCTTTCTCTGCTTTCTGTTTTTGTTTGTTTTGTTGAAGATTAGATGACTGTAAGTATTTGGCTTTATTTCTGTGTTCTCTATGATGTTCCATTGATCTTTATGGCTATTTTTATGCCAGTACCATGCTGTTTTGGTGACTATGGCCTTCTAGTATAGTTTGAAGTCAGCTTCTAGATTTGTTATTTTTGCTTAGTCTTGCTTTGGCTATACAGACTCTTTTTTGGTTCTAGGCTTTTACTACCTTAAGGTATTTCCCTTCTATGTCTTTTTTAGTTCCGTGTGAATTTTTGTAGTTCTGTGAAGACTGATGTTGGTACTTTAATGGGGATTACATTGAGTTTGTAGATTGCTTTTGGCAGTATGGTATTTTCACAATATTGATTTTACCCATCCGTGAGCATGGGATATGTTTCCATTTCTTTGTATCTATGATTTCTATCAGCAGTGTTTTGTAGTTTTCCTTGTAGAGGTCTTTTGTCTCTTTGGTTAAGTATTCCGGATATAATTAAGATTTTGTCTGCAAAGATTGCATGCAATTGACAATTATAGGAATATACTATTATAATTATAGGAATTATAATATTCCTAAGGTTTTTATTGCAACTATTGTAAAAGGGGGTGAGTTTTTTATTTAATTCTCAGCTTGTTCACTATTACTGTATAGCAGAGCCACTGACTTGTGTACATTAATTTTTTATCCTGAAACTTTGCTGAATTCATTTACCAGTTCTAGTAGCTTTTGGGATGAGTCTTTAGGGTTTTCTAGGTATACGATCATGTCATCAGCAAAGAGTGACAGTTCGACTTTCTCTTTACCGATTTGGATGCCCTTTATTTCTCTTATCTGATTGCTCTGGCGAGGACTTCTAATACTATGTTGAATAGAACTGGTGAAAGTTGACATCATTGTCTTGTTCCAGTTTCAGGGGGAATGCTTTCAACTTTTCCCCATTCCATATAATGTTGGCTGTGTGTTTGTCATATATGGCTTTTATTACCTTAAGATATGTCCCTTCGATGTTGATTTTGCTAAGGGTTTTAATCATAAAGGGATTCTGGATTTTGTCAAATGCTTTTTCTATGTCAATTTTGCTGAGGGTTTTAGGCATAAAGGGATGATGGATTTTGTCAAATCCTTTTTCTGCATGTATTGAGAGGATCATGTGATTTTTGTTTTTAATTCTGTTTATATGGTGTATCACATTTATTGACTTGCAGATGTTTAACCATCCTGCATCCCTGGTTTCTCTTCAGATCGTATACCTCTTTCACCTTATGATGGTTAATTTTATTTGCCAAGTTGGGTTGCCTAGATATTTGGTTAAACACCCTGGATGTGTCTGTGAGGGTGTTCCTTGATGAGACGAACATTTGAATATGTAGACTTAGTAAAGTAATTGCCCTCCCCAGTGTGAGTGGGCCTCATCCAATCCATTAAAACCCAAATAAAACACAAGGGTAGAGGAAGAGAGAATTCACTCTCTTTGATTATTTCAGAGCTGAGACGTAGATCTTCTCTCGCCTTTGAAGTGAGACGTGGACTGTAACTTATGCCATCAGCTTTCCTGGTTCTCAGGACTTTAGGCTTGGACTGGAACTCCAACATTGGCAGTCCTGGTTCTCCAGCTTGCTGACTGCAGGTCCTGGGACTTCTTAGCCTCCATAACCACATGAGCCAATCCCTTATAATAAACCTATATATATTCATGCAACTGATAAATATTTTGTTGTTACAGATTTGGCTACCATGTTCTTCTGGTGCCTATTTTAACAGAGTCTCAGTCATAGCCTGCCTTCATCTCTGAAGGGATCAGGCGACCCACGGAGTGCCTCGGCAGCCTTGTCATTGCATGCAATCTTCACAGACAAGATCTCACTGCAACCACCTTTCTACAGGAGCACAGGTGTGACATTGTACTGATGACATCATTCTCAGAGAAAATTCATTTTACACACTAAGGACACACAGACACAAGGAGGCTTACACAAAGGGAATGGACCTTTCCCAACACAGTAGTGCAAGGCCCTGCCACTTTGCTTCAATTCCTGAAATTTCCTTGGTAAATATGGGGCTGCCCTATTCCTGAGACCTTCAAAAAATAATTATTCATCCTCTCAGCATCCACAATGTTAATACAAGCCTAATATTCTTTAATTTGTGTTTTGTTTTTTGGAGGTACAGTCTTGCTCTGTCACCCAGGCTGGCATGAAGTGGCATGGTTTCAACTCACTGCAGCCTCGACCTCCTGAGCTCAAGCAGTTCTCCCATCTCAGCCTTCCAAGTAGCTAGGACTTCAGGTGTGTGCCATGACACTCAGCTAATTTTGTTTATATTTTTGTAGAGAAAAGGTCTCGCTATGTTACCCAGGCTGGTCTGAAACTCCTGGGGTGAAGCGATCCTCTTGCCTCTGCCTCCCAAAGTTCTGGGATTACAGGTGTGAGCCACTGTGCCCAGCCCTTTAATTCTTTACTTGGGGTTCAGGTGACAATATATTTCTTATTTACAAATCTTATTTAATCTCACTGATGCTGTCATTGGCAAACTGACCCACCTTGAATGAAGCCTCCTCCAAGTCTGGAATCTGTCCGAATTTAAATTAGCAGGTGCTCCTATGAATTCCCTCAGAGAACACACTGTGGATGATTTAGCAACCTCTTCCTATGCCTCCTGAAGTATCTGGGTGGCATATGGTGGCCATAAGTAGTCCATGGGCTTCTGATGTAAAAAACAAACCTGCCCCTTTTGACCCTGTTCTGTACAGCATCAGGGCAGCGATTGCTGACCACATGCTGGACCCTCTGGAAACAGAGGGCTCTGCATCCATGTCCACGAGGCTTCATGTCCATCTGGCCATCAGGCCTTGGGAAGCAGCACCCCACAGCCTTGGCACAGCTGCAGAGACCTCCTTGCATCAGGATGGAGTCAAACCTGGACCCCCTGCCATTCTCATCTGCAGGAAACACTGGCCTCCTTCATCCTTAGTCTGTGTTACTGGAAGTCACCCATCTCCGAGGCCCCTTGGGATCGACTGAGTGACCAGCAGTGAAGTTCGTCCACCTCCTGAATGGATGCCATCATCTGACGTGATGGAGCTCAGTGGGATGCTGCTGCCTTCCCTCGCTTAGCTAGGATGTCCCTGATAAAGGATGACACCAAAGCCTCAGCACGACTGGCCAAACTTGAGGTGGTCATCTCAGCACTGATGCTGGGCCAACAATTAGCCCCATTTGTACATTTTTACAAATTTTTGGCAATTGCCAAGAATTCTCCACCTTCCCTCCCCATTGAATTAAAGAAACTTCTTGCCTCATGGACACTCAGAATACAGTCAAGGTAACAGATGCCTTTTTTTTAAACCAAGGACACAGTACGGATCTCACAGGGACACTCCTTATCCCCTGCAGAGTGTTCCAGACACTACTGATGGTGACCAAGGCAACATTTCATCAGAAAACACAGTGCTAGGCTTGTGAAAGTGTCCAGTAGGGGTTCCACTGCCCCTATAGGCTGCAGGCAGCTGCTTTAGTTGAGAGATAGACTGAGCTCCTCAAAGAATTCCTATTTAAGTTACAAAGCAGCGAGTGGATGCCCTGCTGGGTTCCACTGTTGCCACAGGCTTTGATTACTCTTAAGTTCATGCTTCTTAGGAAATTGCACTTTTTACACCAATGCTACACAGTTCCCTCAGTTGCCTTTACTGGACATCAAGGAGTTCACATTTTTGACAACCATTCAGTCCTGGACTGTCCAAGGGGTGGAGGTAGCTCCGTACAGGAAGCTGCCTGCTGCGTGTGGATCAGTAATATCAGACTTGCCCAACAACTCACTGGAGACATGAAAACCAATGCATGGGGGATGCATGACGTCACCCAAATATTTATGAACACGCTTGTGCTGCCAGAGACCCCAGATCTCTAAACCAATGCATGGGGAATGCATGATGTCACCCAAATATTTATGAAGAGGCTTGTGCTGCCAGAGACCCCAGATCACTTTTCCTGCCTCCTGCTAAATAAATGGGGGCAGTAGATTTGCATCGGTTTCCACATTACATTACTCATAACTGTGGCCTTCCTAATTTCTCATGTCCCTAAGCACTTATTACAATGTCTCAGCAGCTTTCTCTCAGCCTCTCAAAATATTAGTCATCATGAAAATAAATGTCTGATGTTAAAGCATCAGGGGTCAATTGTATTGTGACACCTAAAATTTCATGCACACCCCACCATGTTCTCAGCCTAATGGCTTTCATGCCCCCACCAGACTGCAAAACTCTGAATTAGTCAAGCACATCCCTGAAGGGACCAGGGGTTACTCCACCCTCTGATTTCTACCAAGCCTGCCTCCCACACCCTCTGTTCCAGCGTGCAACCCTGGGTAGACCTGCATAAATGCAGTGTCATCCCCCTGGCTGAGTATGTGTGACGAGTAAATTACTGGGAATTTCATCTGCTCAGTGTTTATTTTGTCTGCAGCCATTCCCAGAATTCTAGGCCAATGGGGTGAACAGGAAGGAACCCAAGTAGGAATTGCCTTTTTAAAAAAATCCCTTCCCACCCTCTTAATTATGTAATGCATGTATTTTTATAGCTTTTTTGCTCATTCCATTACCTGAGGTCAGCCACTGATATTTAACCCATCCTTAGCCTCGGAGGAGGGCAGAGGAGCACTGGTCATATTGATTACCCTAGCGGTGACATGATTTCCTCCTGTGCCACTCAAATTCTCTCCTTCTTTAACTTGATGCTCAGTAGGTTGTGTTTCTCTCGTCTTTGCAGATTGTTAGGAAGATGAGAATCAGCTTTCATTTTTGATGTTGCCATAGAGAAGACTCCATGGTAATGTTTATTTGCACAATCAACTTTTTCTTTTCCCCCAGAAATTGCAAATTCTTATGTGAGAGACAGCTTTCTGGAGTCTGCAAATATAGAGTATCGTCTCTCTTTTGATGGTAAATTTATTATATCCCCACCATCAATAAAATACTTACATATAATTTTGGCATGTCATATTGATTTCCAACTACACATAAGAACATTCCTTGATTTTAAATCTAGACTAATTATGAAAATTTGGGTAGTCACAAAAAATTATTGTGCACAAATTTATAGACCTTAGGATTAAATGAGTTACTATTAACTAATATTTATTGTGCAGTCAGTGTATGGCAGAAGCTTACTATCTACTATTTCATTTTATACTTAAAACAGTATTCTATGCAAAATGCTATAATTTCACCATGCCTCTAATTTGGACATGATAAAACTGGGTCTTGTAAAGTTTTCACCCCAGAGTTCTCTGCTTAGTAAGAAGTAGAAATAAGTTTAAACCTAAATTATCTGATTTCAGAGCCCATATAGTTAAATGCTCTAAATGCAGCTTCCCCTGGTGATGGTGACTATGACAGCCTGTCACATATGATGTAGGACAGTGCTTCCCTGTAACATGCACAAGATTCCCGTGGTGATGGTGACTATGACAGCCTGTCAGATACTATGTAGGACAGTGCTTCCCTTTAATATGCACAGGATTCCCGTGATGATGATGACTATGACAGCCTGTCACATATGATGTAGGACAGTGCTTCCCCGTAACATGCAGAGGATTCCCGTGATGACGGTGACTATGAGAGCCTGTCACATATGATGTAGGACAGTGCTTCCCTGTAACGTGTGCAAGATTCCCGTGATGATGGTAACTATGAGATCCTGTCACATATGTAGGACAGTGCTTCCCTGTAACGTGGGCAAGATTCCCATGATGATGGTGACTATGAGAGCCTGTCAGATACTATGTAGAACAGTGCTTCCCTGTAACATGCACAAGATTCTTGTGATGATGGTGACTATTTGAGCCTGTCACATATGATGTAGGACAGTGCTTCCCTGTAACTTGCCCAAGATTCCCGTGATGATGGTGACAATGACAGCCTGTCAGATACTATGCAGAACAGTGCTTCCCTGTAACATGCAGAAGATTCCCATGATGATGGTGACTATTTGAGCCTGTCACATATGATGTAGGACAGTATTTCCCTGTAACATGCACAAGATTCCCGTGATGATGGTGACTATGACAGCCTGTCACATATGATGTAGGACAGTGCTTCCCTGTAACGTGTGCAAGATTCCCGTGATGATGGTGACTATGAGAGCCTGTCAGATACGATGCAGGACAGTGTTTCCCTGTAACATGCACAAGATTCACCCTGGAATCTTATTAAAATGCAAACTCATGGACCACACTTTGACTAGCTAAGACAAGAGCATTTAAATGGATGTCCAGGTGACATTGCTAAGATCCTACTCTTCATGTGGGCACTGGCTCACCATATTAATGAAGCTTAGGACCTCCAGTCCCTGCTGGAAAAGAAATACAGATACATAGGATATGACTGTGCATATGGAATGTCTGTTGTGTTCTCGACATTGTACTAGACACTAGAGATAAAAAATCAAATATCCCTTGCCTCTTTCTGAAAGGAGCTTCCTACACAGTGGCTTCTGACTGCAGTGTATATTTTCTCTTCTGTCCTGGGTGGGTGAGCTCTATCTCAATGTTGGTAACTGAACACTGCCCAGTGGGTTTGATGGGGGAGATCACAGCTAGCTGCGCTCCCACATAGCTATGACCACAGCATACCTCGTGATGCCATTTCCCCCTTGTCAGAAGCCTCCCTCCAGTATCATACACGCTCCCCATGATTATAAATTCTTCCTCCTTCCACTAAATGTTCCTAAATCTTGCAAAGATAAAAACATAAACCACATTCTTGTCATATTAGTTATATATTAATGATGAAAGTTCCTTACTTTTCTTTCTTATTTTTTGCGACGGAGTCTCGCTCTGTCCCCAGGCTGGAGTGCATTGGCGCGATCTCGGTTCCCTGCAAGCTCTGCCTCCCGGGTTCATGCCATTCTTCCGCCTCAGCCTTCCGAGTAGCTGGGACTACAGGCACCCACCACCACCCCTGGCTAATTTTTTTGTATTTTTAGTAGAGACGGGGTTTCACCATGTTATCCAGGATGGTCTTGATCTCCTGACCATGTGATCCGCAAGCCTCGGCCTCCCAAAGTGCTGGGATTACAGGCATCAGCCACGGCACCCAGCCCAAGTTCCTTATTTTTCATGTGTTTAATATTTTCTCCCAATTTATAGAATATATTGATTAAGAATAAATTTTAGCCATGCACATCTTTTACAAACTTCATGATATACTTTGCTATATTTAAATTTCTTATACTCTTATAAAATGTGTGTTCTGATCTCACGTTGGCTTCCATTTCTTCCCTCTGGCTTCTATAAGTTTAGGCTATGAGCAGAGATGGACGAGGTGGCTACTGTAATAGATCAAGGCTATGAGCAGAGATGGATGTGAGGCAGCGGCTGTAATGGATTAAGGCTATGAGCATCTTGTGAAGTAGGATGTAAAATCTGTAAATGTCAGAATGAATCCAAAGTTATCAATTCAAAGCTGGATTGTAAAACAGCTCAAAAAAAGACTGAAAACACAGCTCTACACTTTAGGAGGCTGAGGCAGGCAGATTGCTTAAGTTCAAGAGTTGGAGACAAGTCTAAGAAACATGGAAAAACCGTCTCTACAAAAAAAATTTTTAATTAGGAGGGTATGGTGGTATGAGCCTGTGGTCCCAGCTTTTCAGGAGGCTGAGGTGAGAGGATTGCTTGAGCCCAGAAGGTAGAGGCTGCAGTGAGCTCCGATCACACCACTGCATTTCAGCCTAGGTGACAGAGTGAGACCTGTCTCAAAAACAAACAAAAATAACAAACAAAAGCAGCTCTAAACAAAAGTGGCTAGAAAAGTAGCTCAAGTTGTTCCTGTCTGGTTAAATAGAAACATAAATGAACTACTTATGTGCCCCAGTGGCTTCATAATGCTGAGAGGAAAGTCAATTATTCTAGCAGGTTCTAGAAAACTTTGTCATATCATGGGGTTCAATGAAAATATCAAATCATAAATATAATAATCAAATCTGAAAGTGAATCTAGTTTCAAAGACCTCAGAAGCCAGTGTGTAGGAAGCTCTTTTCAGATAGAGACAAAGGATTATTTGACTTCTTATCTCTGTTGTCTAGCACAATGTCCAGAACACAACAGATATTCCATATGCACAGTCACATCCTATGTATGTGTTATTTCTTTTCCAGCAAGGACTAGAGGTCCTAAGCTTTGTTTATATGGTGAGCCAGTGCCCAAATGAGCAGCAGAATCTTAGCACAGTCAGCTACACACTCATTTCAAAGCTCTGGCCTCTTATCCAACCTTGTCAAAGTGTGGGCTATGGTTTTGCATTTTAAGGGATCCCCGGGTGAAACTTGTGGCTGTCAAAGGAGGAGAAGCACTGCCCTCAAAATATAGAAAAGGTGAACTAATTTATACAGGCAGGTGGCTGTTTATTTATGTATTTATTTATCTTGTTGATGGGAAGATTCAAATTGACATACACAATCACTCCATAAGGATTTCAGGTAAAAAACAAACAAAGGTTTAGATATCAGATGTGTTTTACAATTAGCACACCAGTCTTTTTACTACAGAATCTAGTAGCATATTTCCAATAGATCTAGGTGAAAATTTCTATCTCATGACCCTTCTGTCAGTATTTTTAAAATTGGGTACTCCATTAGTGGCAAAATTGAATCTCTTACAGGCATCTCACTCAAACTGCAGTCATACTTTCCAAAAGGCCCCATAAAAATCCTTGCTCTGGAGCAATCTAACATATTTATCCACCTCTTTAGACACTTAGGTAAGTATAATAATACAAGTTTTGTGCGTGTGTGTGTGTGTGTGTGTGTATTGTGTACCTTGTGGCCTCTTGTCCAGTTTCTGCAACACCTGAATCTGAGGCAAGTTTAATGTAAATAACGTCCAGCAATGTCAGAAATGTTGACTTTTATGTGCCCATCAGGAAAAAAGGATGAATGTTATTGTAGAGTAAATTTTCATTCTGGAAAAAATGCATACTGTTTGAATGTTGCTTTCATGCTTTCCACAGATATTATACACAGATATTATATTCCAAGGATTATGTTTCAAAGTCTTCAAAAATAGAAAATTCATTTTATATTTCTAGCTGAAAATAAAAACAGTAATTAGCCTACCTTTGGGGAAATGTGATAAAAATACTAATGACCATCACAACTCATTAAAAGCATAAAATGTGCAATGATTTAAACTACATGTTCTTTCTATGAATCTGCATAGAAATATAGACACATTTGATAAATGCTATTTAAAGTCTGAGTGCTTTGGTAAATGATTCATCTATAGGTTGAAGGGATTATTTTATCTGCCTTCATAGTGAGAATTAGATTTCTATTCTTTATAAAGCAGGGAATACAGATTGTGCATGGAGTAAAAGCCTTCAATCCTTATTAATAATGATGGTAGCTGCGCTGCAGAAAAGAAAGCCTGTCAGAGTAACGTGTTCAGTTTTACATCATAATCAGAGGTATGTCGATCTCTGTTGAAGGCAGAATTAAAAACGCCTTCAACGTTTTTAAAATAATAGATGAAAAACATCTCAACGTCACTTTTAAAATTTGAATTGACGATTCCACATAACAGGAAAAGGACCAAGACCATCTTAAATACTTCATGATGGAAGTGATGTTTTAAGTGCAATTTCATCAAGGAGAAGTTTTTCCAGAAAGTCTTTTGACCTCAGTAAGAAGCTTATTTACTCTGGTAAATAATTTATCGTAAGATGAGAAAGACTCGATTTTTTAAAAACAATAAAAAATTTACATGGTTTAATCTAATGTTGTGATTTCGAAAGTACTACTTTTGCCCTTATAGTTACTCTTGTGTATTTATATGCATTTTTTTGGTTCATTCAAATGCCAATAAAATACTTTACTATCCAGGCTCCTTAAAAGCCAAATTAATTTCTAAAAGTGAGGATTGTATGTATGCTGTGAGGTGTGCGCAGGTGTATGTGTGTGATGTGTATGTATGGTGTGTGTATGTGGTCTGTGTGTGTAGTAGGTTCATGGGGTATGTATATGTGTGTGTAGTGTGTATTGTGGGTGTTATGTGTGTATACTGTGTGTAGTTTGTGGGTGGTGCATGGTGTGTATATGTGCTGTGTTTGTGGTGTATGTGTGTGTGGTGGGTGTGTACTACGTGTGGTGTGGTGTGCGTATGATATATGTGTGTGCAGTTTGTGGTTTATGTGATGTGTGTGTGTATGGTGCTGGATGTGTGTGTACTGTGTGTAGTGTTTGATGTGTGATGAGTGTAGAATGTGTGGTGTGTGTGTGCACAGTATGTGTGGTGTGTACGTGATGTGTGTGCTCTGTGTGTGTGGTGCTATATATACGTGTGCAGTGTGTGGGGAGTATGTGTGGGGCGTGTGTTTGATGTGTGTGGGGAGTATGGGGTGTGTGTGGTGCTGCATGTGTATGTTGTGTGTGTAGTAGATTCTTGTGTGTGGTGTAGTGTGTGCGGTGTGTGGGGGGTATGCGTGTGTGCACATTGTGCATTGTGGTGTGGGGATGTGTGTGCATGTGCACATGGTGTGTGTGCAGTGTGTATGGTGTCTGGGGTGTGTGTGTGCACTTGGTGTGTGTGTGGTGTATCAGGGGTGTGCGTGTGTGCACCGGGTCTGTGTGCAGTGTATGTGTCTGTGGTGGGGTGTGTGCGCGTGCACATGGTGTGTGGTGTGTGTGATTTTGGGGGTTTGTGTGCATGTATACATGGTGTGTGTGCAGTGTGTGATGTCTGTGTCGGGTGTGTGTGTACGTGGTATGTGTGCAGTATGTGTGGTGTGTGGGGGTGTGTGTGCGTGTATGCATGGTGTGCTGTGTGCAGTGTGTGTGGTGTCTGTGTGGTGTATGTGTGGGGCATGTGTGCTTGTGTATACTGTGTGAGGTGTGTGTGTGGTGTGTGCATGTACACGGTGTGGCATGTGCAGTGTGGTGGGCTGTGTGTGCAGTGTGTGGTGTCTGTGTGTGGGGTGTGTGTGCACATGGAGTGGTGTGTGCGGTGTGTAGTCTCTGGGGTGTGTGCGTGTGCAGTGTGGGGTGGGTATGCATGCACATGGTGTGTGTGCAGTGTGTGTGGTGTGTTTGTGCACATGGTGTGTGTGCAGTGTGTGTGTGGTGTGTGTGCACATGGTGTGTGTGCAGTGTGTGGTGTCTGTGTGATGTGTGTGCATGTGCTCATGAGGTATGTGCAGTGTGTATGGTGTCTGGGTTGTGTGTGTGCATATGGTGTGGTGTGTGCAGTGGGTGTGGTGTCTGGGGAGTGTGTGCAGTGTGTGCGGTGTCTGTGGGGTGTGTATGCGTGTGTGTGGGGAAAAGAAAAAGATCAGACTGTTACTGTGTCTATGTAGAAAGAAGTAGACATAAGAGACTCCATTTTGTTCTGTACTAAGAAAAATTCTTCTGCCTTGAGAGGCTGTTAATCTGTAACCGTACCCCCAACCCTGTGCTCCCTGAGACATGTGCTGTGTCAAGTCAAGGTTAAATGGATTAAGGGCTGTGCAGGATGTGCTTTGTTAAACAAATGCTTGAAGGCAGCATTCTTGTTAAGAGTCATCACCACTCCCTACTCTCAAGTACCCAGGGACACAAAACACTGCGGAAGGCCACAAGGAACTCTGCCTAGGAAAGCCAGGTATTGTCCAAGGTTTCTCCCCATGTGATAGTCTGAAATATGGTCTCATGGGAAGGGAAAGACCTGACCATCCCCCAGCCTGACACCTATAAAAGTTCTGTGCTGGGGAGGATTAGTAAAAAGGAAGGCCTCTTTGCAGTTGAGATAAGAGGAAGGCATCTGTCTCCTGCTTGTCCCTGGGCAATGGAATATCTCAGTGTAAAGCCCAGTTGTATATTCCATCTACTGAGATAGGGGAAAACTGCCTTAGGGCTGGAGGTGGGACATGCTGGCAACAATACTGCTCTTTAAGGCATTGAGATGTTTATGTATATGAACATCAAAAGCACAGCACTTTTTTCTTTACCTTGTTTATGATGCAGAGACATTTGTTCATATGTTTTCCTGCTGACCTTCTCTCCACTATTACCCTATTGTCCTGCCACATCCCCCTCTCTGAGAAACGCCTGATAATGATCAATAAATACTAAGGGAACTGAGAGACTGGTGCCAGCGTGGGTCCTCCGTATGCTGAGCGCCATTCCCCTGGGCCCACTTTTCTTTCTCTATACTTCGTCTCTGTGTCTCTTTTCTCAAGTCTCTTGTTCCACCCGATGAGAAACGCCCACAAGTGTGGAGGGGCAGGCCACCCCTTCACGTGTGCATATGGTGTGTGTGCTGTTTGTGTGGTGTCTGTGTGTGGGGTGTGTGTGCGTGTGCACATGGTGTGGTGTGTGCAGTGTGTGTTATGAGTGACTGCTTCTCTTAGCATGTGGGCATCAGTCTTCCAGACCAGCTTTCTCCATGTGTCTGGGAACATAAGAAACAAGTTTCTGCAATAATTGTTACACAGCTTTTCCAGAGAGGTACCAAATCTCTGTCGTGAGTGGATATCTGCGTCATTGCAGGAGGGAATGTGATGTCCTGGTTTGGCTCACACCCTCTGAGGGCTTAGGCAGGGTTCCTGATGGATCCCTCACTGTGGCCAGAGACGGAGGGCTCTGTTTCACCATAGGGCACCGGAAGAGGACTGGTGCGTAGGAAGACCAGGTAATCATAATGGTATTAATAATAGTGGTAATAATACTGTTTTATACATTGTATATGTCATAAGGATTTTAACTTTCATCTAACATAATTGTTGTAAAAATGTCCCCAGTTTGTTTTGTGCTATTTACTTGGTGTTGAAATGTGTAAGAATGTACGTTTTAGGTACGTTAGGTTTATTCCTTTTTATATAGTTTCTGTTTGCAATTTTGATTTTAGAAGACATTCATTCATTCTCAAGGTCATAAAACAAAGGTACATCTAATTTTCTTTTCTTTTCTCTCTCTCTTTTTTTTTTTTTTTACATTTAATACTGGAATTAACTTTTATGTAAGGTGTGGGACTAGGACTCAATTCTATCATTTTATATTCTCAAATCATTACCCAATATTTTAACATCATAAATGGAAAAATGGCTCTGTTTTGTGGGTTTAAAATATTACCGTTACTAGATAAAATTACACTCAATTTCTGTGTTTTTGTTTCTCTTTCATTAATGTGTTTATTTTTGTGCCATTTCAAATTTGTTTAATTTTGAATAGTAATAACAATCTTAAATATGTCATAGTAAATTTTATAAAATTGGCTCTCGTGTGTGTTCAATATGTGGATTTAAAAATCACATTTTCTTGTTCGAAAATATTTTTCTTGGAATTTTTATTGGAATTTGAGCATATTTTTAAATGATTTACAGCAAACTAAAGAGTTAATATTATTGAGTCCTCTCATCCAGAATGTGACATGCAAATTTCTCAAACCTCCTTTAATGCCATTTTGTCAAAATTAATATGTTAAATCAATATAAATTAGTATAAATGAGTATAACTAATGATTAAAATAAAATAATGTATTTGGCTCCACGTTTCTGTCTTCTGCCTTCTATCACTGATGTTTTTTATTCCTATCCTTGTTGTTTTCTACAGTTTCTTTTATTATGTCTTTTTCTGTCTTGTGATGTGAAAACTATATGACACATTGTAATGTTTTAATTTTTCTAATTTTTTGCTCTTAATTTTAACTAATTTTATTTTTTAGAGAAGTGCAGGTTCACAGCTAAACGGAGCAGAGAGTAAAGACTTCTCATATGTCCCTTTCCCCACACACAGCCTCCCCACTACAACTTCCTGCCTCACAGGAGCACACCTGTGACAACCAGGAACCTACGTTGACCCTTCAGTATCACTCAAAGCTTACAGTGCACATTCATGCTTATTTACTCTTCACATTGTACTTTCTGAGTCATGACAAAAGTATAATGGCAATATGATATTATTCACCGCTAACAGGAGATGATCTATCAAGCCACAAAAAAATACATGGAGGAAACTTAAATGCATATTGCTAAAAGAAGAAGCCAATCCAAAAAGTCTACGTACTGTTCAATTCCAATTATATGACGTTCTGGAAACGGTGAAACTATGGGAACAGTAGAAAGATCAGTGGTTGCCATGGACCAAGGGGAAGGAAGAGATGGATACACAGAGAACAGAGAAACTTCACGGCAGTAAAACCATTCTGTATGATACTGTAATGGTAGATATATACATTTGTAAAAATCTATCTTAACTTTTAATCTTTTGAATTACGTTTGTTCTTTTTTTTTGATGGAATCTTGCTCTGTCGCAAGGCAGGAGTGCAGTGGCACGATCTCGGCTTACTGCAATCTCCACCTCCCGGGTTCAAGAGATTCTCCTGCCTCAGCCTCCCAAGTAGCAGGGACTACAGGTGACCGCCACTGCGCCCGGCTAATTTTTGTATTTTTAGTAGAGACTGGGTTCACCATCTTGGCCAGGCTGGTCTCGAACTCCTGACCTTGTGATCCACCTGCCTTGGCCTCCCAAAGTGCTGGGATTACAGGCGTCAGACACCACACCTGGCCGTTTTTGTTTTAAGAACTTCAGACAAGCTGGGTGCAGTGGCTCAAGCCTGTAATGGCTGCACTTTTGGAGTCTGAAGTGGCTGGATTGCTTTAGCCCCAGAGTTCAAGACCAGCTGGGCAACATAGTGAGATCCCGTCTCTACAACAAAAGTATTAAAAAAAAAATCCAGGCATAGTGCTGCATGCCTGTAGTCCCAGCCACTCAGGAGGCTGTGGTAGAAAAATAACTTGACCCAGCAGTTTGAGGCTGCAGTGAGCTATCATCATGCCACTGCACTCTGGCCTGGGCGACAGAGCGAAACCCCATCTCAAAACAAAGAACAACCAAAAACCTACAAGCATACTCAGAGATATTGTGGGTTTGGTTCCAGACAACTTCAATAAGGCAAATGTTACAACCAAAAACCTACAAGCATACTCAGAGATATTGTGGGTTTGGTTCCAGACAACTTCAAGAAGGCAAATGTTACAACCAAAAATCTACAAGCACACCTCAGAGATAGTGTGGGTTTGGTTCCAGACCACTGCAATAAGGCAAATGTTACAACCAAAAACTTACAAGCACACCTCAGAAATATTGTGGGTTTGGTTCCAGACCACTGCAATAAGGCAACTGTTACAATCAAGTTAGTTGCATAAACATTTTGTTTCCCAGTGCTTATTAAAGTTATGCTTAAACTATATTGTAGTCTAATGAGTATTTAATTATTAATTAGCAATTAATAGCATGTCTGAAAAACTGTGTACATACCTTAAGTTAAAATACATCAGTGCTAAAAAATGCTAATGAATATCTGAGCCTCACCAAGTCATAATCTTTTTGCTGGTGAGGGTCTTGCCTCTATATTGATGGCTGCTGGCTAATCAGTGTGGGGGCTGCCGAAGGTTGGGTGCCTGTGTCAATTTCTTCAAACAATGAAGTTTGTTCCTTTCACAAAATATTTCCCTGTAGCATGTGATGCTGTTTGACAGCATTTTATTAACAGTAGAACTTTTTTCAAAATTGGAGTAAACCCTCTCAAACCCTGCTGCTGCTTTATCAACTAGGTTTATGGAATATTCTAAATCCTTAGTTGTCATTTCAACAATGTTTGTAGCATCTCCACCTGGATTAGATTCCATCTCAAGAAAATATTTTCTTTGCTCGTTCATAAGAAGCAACTCCCTATTTGTTCAAGTTTCATCATGAGTTTACAGCAATTTCATCTCACCTTAAGGCCCTAATTCTAATTCTAGTTGTCTTGCGATTTCTACCACATCTGCAGGGACTTCCTCCACTGATATCCTGAGCCCGCAAAGTCATCCATGAGGGCTGGAATCAACTTCTTCCAAACTCCTGTTAATGTTAATATTTCAACCTCCTCCCATCAATCACAAATGTCCTTAATTGCATTTAAGGATTGCTATTAAGGACATTTGTGATTCACGGGAGGAGGTTCAAATATCATGAAAGGATTAATGGTGTATCCTTTCCAAAAGGTTTTCAATTCAGTTTATCCAGATTCATCAAAGAAATCACTATCTATGATAGCTATACCTTTGCAAAATGCATTATTAATTAATAAAAACACTTGAAAGACAAAGCCACTCCTTGATCCACAGGCTGAAGGTAAATATTGTATTAGCAGCCATGAAAATAACATTAATTTCCAAGTACCTCTCCATCTAAGCTTCTGGGTAGCTAGGTGAATTGTCAATAAGCAGCAATCTTTTTTTTCCTTTTTCCTTTTCTTTCCTTTTATTTTATTTTATTATTATTATTTTTTTTGACGTAGTTTCGCTCTTGTTCCCCAGGCTGGAGTGCAGTGGTGTGGTCTCGGCTCACTGCAACCTCCGCCTACAGAGTTCAAGCCATTCTTCTGCCTCAGCCTCCTGAGTAGCTGAAATTACAGGTATTACC
This sequence comes from Pan paniscus, assembly GCF_029289425.2. Classification (NCBI taxonomy): domain Eukaryota; kingdom Metazoa; phylum Chordata; class Mammalia; order Primates; family Hominidae; genus Pan; species Pan paniscus. The sequence goes on from NC_073271.2 coordinate 2,943,224, forward strand.
ACCATGCCCGGCTAATTTTTTTGTATTTTTATTAGAGATGGGGTTTCATCATTTTGGCCAGGCTGGTCTTGAACCCCTGACCTCAGGTGATCCTTGGCCTCCCAAAGTGCAGGGATTACAGGTGTGAGCCACTATGCCTGGCCAAGCAACAATCTTTTTAAAGGAATCACTTTTTTTTCTGAGCAGTAGGTCTCAATATTGGGATTAAAATATTCAGTAAACCATGCCATTAACAGATGTGCTGTCACCCAGACAGTGATGTTCCATGTCTAGAGCACAGAAAGAATAGATTTTGCATAATTCTTAAGGGCCCTGAGATTTTCAGAGTGGTCAATGAGCACTGGGCTGTAACTTAAAAGTCACCAGCTGCAGTGGTCCTCAAAGAGAGTCAGCCCATCCTTTGAAGTTTTGAAGCCAAGCATTGACTTCTCTCTAGCTATGAAAATTCTACATCTTCATTAAGCTTAATCATTTCTAGCTCTGGACTTCAAGTGAAAGACGTGCAAGTCTTCCTTTCATTTGAGTTCTTTGAGGCCACTGTGGTTACTAATTGGCACCCCCGGTGGGTGTCACCCTCCTCCCTCCTCTATCGAGTTCACCCACAACAGGGCATGGGGAACGGCGCTTCCGACACCGCACATGCCCTGCGCGCCTGGGGCTCTCCCACAGGGGGCTTTCGTGAGCCAGGCAGCAAGGGCCATCCCCCTGCTCCAGCCCAGCCAGGCTGCGCAGGCAGAAGGACTCTCCCAACCTGCCCGAGCATGTGGGGCTTTGTGTTCCCTGCCCTGGTTCCTCCGGAACTGGGGCTGTCCCATCCTCAGACTCCCTGGTGGCCTCCGCACCCCAACAAATGACAGGAAGACCAGAAACCGCTGCGCGAGGGCCTGCTGGGCGCGTGCTCATTTTGGGCCCCCTCAAGCTGAGTCACAGGGGCAAGGTGTGCTTGTGCCATCCACGTCCCACCAGAATCCGTAGTGGGGCTGGAGCCCCAGGTCGCCAGGGCGACGTGGGAACCCGAAGACGGGGCACCTCTACCTCCGGAGATCGCGACCCGCGGCCTCCGCGTCAAGAACAGATGCCAGCCATCCAGGCTCCTCTCAACCGCTCCAGGAGCCGGGGAGCTCGTCTGCACTCACCTCCAGCCTGTTAGATGAGCTCCTGTCAACCCCAGAGTTTCAGCAAAAGGCACAACATTTCCTAGATCCGGCGCTACTGGGGGAGCTGAAGGACGTGGAAGAGCCCGCTTTGCTGGAACCACTCCTCAGCCAGGATGAACACTGGGCTCTGCTGGAGGAGCAGGTTGGGGCGGGGTTGGGGCGGGGTGGGGGCAGAGCGGCGGCCTCTCTTTCGCGGTGAACCTCAGGCTTGGTATGGAGAGACGTGTCTTCCCTTCCAGCTGACCTGCCTAGGATCCCTGAGTTCCAGGTCAAGCGAGAGACTCCACACAGAGGAGGGCTCTCAAGAATGACAAGAAAGAATTCCTGAGCATCCTGGGGATCCCAGGGCCGGTCCAGGTACCCGGAAGTGGGCTGTCTACTGCGCATGCGCGGGTTTCCAGGCAGCAGCCTAGGTTTTCTAACTAGCCCAGGCGGAGCTCTCATCCCTTTTTCCCCCGCGTTCTTCAATCGGGTTGGCGGAGACCTCAGTCCGAGAAACACTGGGCCGGGGCAGAAGCCAGGCCAGTTCTTTCTGCGGCTCGACTCCTCTGTCTCTTTGCTCTCCATCACTTGCCAACCGTTGTCCCGCCAGCCTCCTTGCCAGCACCATGGAGAGCCTTGCAACTAAATGTAGACCCGAGACCGCGTGCAAACTGAGGTGCTGCCCTTTCCAGGCAAGACGGAAGGCAGGCAGAGATGAGGAAAGGAACGGAGACAAAGTGAGATGGAAGGATGGAGCTAGGAAAGAATGGGTGGAAGGAGGGACCCTGGAAGGGAGAGAAAGAGGGAGGGAGGGAGAAAGGGAGAAAAAAGCCGGGGGAGGGAAGGAAGAACAGAGGGAAGGATGGACTGAGGGACAAAAGGAGCAAGAAACAGAGAACGGAAGGCAGAGAGAAAAACGGTCTTCTGCCTCCAGAACCAACAGGACCCAGCACTCCGGGAAAATGTAGGGTGCCCAGTGCGGGCTAAGTGCTGGGCCCACAGCCCCGTTGGCCGGTGGGGCGCTCAGCAGCCCTCTGGATCGCCAGCCTGGGTTACTTCATCCCGGAGCAATTCAGACCAATTCCGTTTCCGAATGAGCGAATTCCCCAGAGAGCAATGAGCCGAGACTCACCTGGTTGTCTGTTTTTCATCCACATGGTTCACAGATGACATATCCCCACGTTGAGCCCTGCAACAGAGCGCGAGGCGGATAGTCCCATCCACACAGGAGTCACACTTAGGCCAACTGAAGCGTGATTCTGGATTCCACGTTTCTTTGCCCTCTGCAAAGGTTCCTGTTGCTCAAGTTTCTGCCCTCTGAAAGCGTGACCATGTTGACTGTTTGTTTCCCGTGCTCTGTGGGGTCCCAGAAACTTCCAGGAATGCGTGGAAGACCAGCATTGTGTCAGTGCTCTCCTTTCCGGTTTTCAAACAGGCTATATTGGAGACTCCCCATTTTGCAGGAAACAGGAATCCATCGTCAGGCCGTGATGCACGGGATGTTTCTTTTCTCTGTGGTTTCGCTCTCGTTGTCTACGTGAAAATGAACGAGATCCACACACCTGCATGTATGAGAATATCACAGCAACTGTGACACCCACGCGCTGGCAATAGAGTTGGCAGCCTGATCCCAGGACTAAGGTACTGATGTACATCCAGACTCACCCACCACGATCATTAGCAAACCCACTCCCAAATACACAGACACACATGGGCGCACGCGCGGGAACACAAGCACACACACAGACACAGAAAGACACAGACAGCTTGAAGGAGAGCAAGGGACAGAGGGATGGAGAGATAGAAACGGAAGGAGAGAGAAACAGCGATCGAGAGAGAGACACAGAGGAACCGGGGAGATTGAGAGAGAGCAAGGTGGAGAGGGAAGTAGAGAAAGGGAAAGGGTGAGGGAGCTAGAGAGGGAGAGCAACAGAGCCTTGGAGAGGGAGGCTCTATCTGGTAGACAGGGGCCCCTTTGGCCAGGGTAGGGTGGAGGGTGTCTGGGACGGGCTGGAACAGGGGGGCAGGGCCACCCACGCGGGAAAACCAACAGAGCCCTGAGACGTGTTTTTACTTGGATTGGTTGGTTGCTTTGGGGGTACGTTTCGTAGCTTCATTCCTTTGTTGGCTCCTCCCTGTCCTCTTGGTGCTGTGGGCCCTGAAAGTTGTAGAGTGCGCCCCTCACTTTGGCAGGAGCAGTGGCGCTGAGCGTGCCCACGGGTCGCGGCTTGGGTCTCTCTCGTTTTCCGTGTGGTGTGGCCGTAGACAATGGCAGTGGCGCCTGGCTGGCCCAAGAGTCCAGTCCAACTACGCCCGCTTGATTCCAGGCGTCACCAGCAACCCGGGGCCACAAGGCTGGGATCAGGCACCTCAGAGCCACTTGCCCCTGGCCGGGCGGCTCTCCCTCTCTACGCCCAAGCACCACCAGTCACCGCGCTGCGCTTTCCGCTGACCTCCCAGAGCGTCCCGCAGTCGCCGGCAGCCAGACCACGTGCGAGACCGCCTAGGCACCAGAAGCCTCCCTCCCCTGCCAGGGCTCTGGACTCTCCAGGTGGCCACCCTCTCGCTGACACTCCAGGCCTTCCCCCGGCTCTCGAGCTCCAGAGCTTCCAACACCTGGGGCCCGCTCAGGAAGGGGTGTGCTCCGAGGCGTCAGGGCCCAGGGCCCACTGTCCTGGGGTCCCCTCCGGTCCTCTGCCTTGCCGCGGAAAAATTATTTTGGATTCCTTACTGCCCCTCCTTCAAGGCCCCCTCTTGCCCCGCACACCCACAGCCGCCAGGGCTGACCGGGGCGAACAGACGGCCCAGCCCCGCGGGCCATTTTTCTTACAACGCTTACACAATCGTCGCTTGTTCCGACAAGGACCCGCCGTGGCCAACGGGGCAGGAAGGCTCTGCTTTGCCCCACGCCAGCACTAGAGCCCCGGCAGCCTCACCCTGGGAAAGAGGGGCTGACGGACACCCAGACACCCAGACACACCCCACCACTACCACGAGCAAACCCACCCTGACACACACACGGATACACACGGGTGCATGCGGGCAGACACACACACACGGACACAGACACACCACACCCGGGCACACACACATGGACACACAAAGACACAGACACAGATAGCTTGAAGGGAGACCACCCCTCATATTGTCTTATGCCCAATTTCTGCCTCCACTTCGACCCCTGACCTACTCGGTTATGTTATCTATAGGTTACAGACATTGTATAGAAAAGCACTGTGAAAATCCCTGTCCCGTTTTTTTCTGATCTAATTACCGGTGCATGCAGCCCCCAGTCACGTACCCTCTGCTTCCACAATCCATCACGACCCTCTCACGCGGACCCCCTTAGAGTTGTAAGCCATTAAGAGGGACAGAAATTGCTCATTCAGAGAGCTAGGTTTTTGGAGACGTGAGTCTGCCGATGCTCCTAGCTGAATAAAGCCCCTCCTTCTACAACTCGGTGTCTGAGGGGTTTTGTTTGCAGCTCCTCCTGCTACAGAAGGAGAGCAAGGGAGAGAGCGATGGAGAAACAGAACCAGGAGAGAGAGAGACAGCGATAGAGAGAGAGAGACAGAGAAGGGGGGAGGAGAGACAGAGAAGGGGGAAGAGAGAGCGCCACAGTAGAGCGCAAGGTGGAGTGGGAAGTAGAGAAAGGGAGAGGGTGAGGGAGTGGTAGAGTGACAGCAACAGAGCCTTGGAGAGGGAGGCTCTGCTCAGGTAGACAGGGCACCTTTCGGCAGGCCGGGGTGGGGTGGAGGGTGCTTGGGCCGGGCTAGAACAGGGTGTCAGGGCCCCCCACCCGGGAAAACCAACGGAGTCCTAAGACGTGTTTTATTTTCTTGAATTGGTTGGTTGCTTTGTGGGTGCCTTTCATAAGGTCCTTCCTTTGTTTGCTTCTTTCTGTCTCCTTGTTGCGGTGGGCCCCGAGATTTGTAGAGTGTGCTCCTTTGTCTGGAGGGAGCCGTGGTGCCGAGCTTGTCCACGGGGCGAGGCTGGGTCTCTCTCCCCTCCTCAGGACTGGAGTTCACACGAACTCAGTGGCATTGGGAAACCGGGTGCACAGGGACGGATTTCCTCGTGGCTGGCGAAGACAATGTCCTTCCCCTGGGGAAAGCAGCCCACGGGTTCTGGAGCGGAGGTCTTGGCTGGGGTCTGTGGGACCCACTGCCCCTGCCCGCCCCTTCCCCCGGCTTGGACGGTTGCAGCGTCGCTGGATGAATGAATAGAATTGCCTGGGAGTCCGGGGAGTGTGAAGACACCCGGGACCTCAGGGGACCCACGCCTGCGCCCTCGGGGTCAGTCCCATCCTGCCCGGGTTGGAGTCGGGCTCCTGGTGGGGTTGCCGCGAGTCAGAAGAGGTGGGATGCTGCTGCCTGGCGGTGCTGCAGTGGTGGGTCTTCAGGAGGAGGTCCTGGGCTTCGGCTGGGGAGCGGGGGCGGTCAAGGGGAAGCAGAGTCGGGGGGCGGTTGGGAAGCACGGAAACAAAAGGGGGAAAGAGGGAGAGAGCGGGAAGCCAAAAGCCTACCGTACCGGCTATTACCAGACGGAATCCCATCCAAGTACTAACCAGGACCGACCCTGCTTAGCCTCAACAAATCAGAGGCGAGCGGGCGCATTCAGGGTGGTGTAGCCTAGACGCCAGCAGGGGCGCCTGGCTGCCCCAAGAGCCCGGCCCAGCAACACACGCACGACTCCAGGCGTCACCGCCATCCCAGGACCGCGGGTCTCGGATCCGGGACCCCCAGAGGCGCTCGCCGGTGCCCCCAGGCAGCTGTCTCCCTCTACACCCGAGCACCGCCGGCCTCCCAGAGCGTCCCGCCGTCACCGGCGGCCAGACCTGGCGCAGGACCACTGTGGTGCCGCCCTGCTGTTGCTGGGGGGCGCCGGAGGCCTCCGTCCCCTGCCCAGGCTTCCGGCTCTCGGGGCGGCCTCCTTTCAGCCCACGCTCCAGTCCTTCCGCGAGCTCCCGAGCTCCGGGGCTTCCACCACATCTGCAGGCTCAGGACGGGTCGTGCTCATCCCTTAACTTTGTAACTTTTTGTTGCTTCTATTTATATTTTATTGTGCTATGTCTTGAAATGTTGTTGTAGTTATTACTTTTGATTGGATATTATTTAGTATTCCTACTTTGAGTAAGAGTAGTTTGCACACCACACAGCTATAGTGTTATAATATTCTGGTTTTTTTTGTATCCTATTAGCAGTGAGGATTTTTTTTTTACCTTTAGGTGATCATTCATTGCTCGTTAATGTCCTTTTCTTCCTGACTGAAGTACTCCCTTTAGCATTACTTTAGGACAGGTATGGTATTCATAAAATACTTCAGCTTTTGTTTGTCTGAAAAAGTCAGTATTTCTTTTTATTTGAAGAAAACTTTCACTGTATATTCTATTCTAAGGTAAAAGTTTTTTTCCTTTAATACTTTAAATATTTATTGCTTCTCTCTCCTGGCCAGTATAGTTTCCACTGTAAAGTCTGCTGCCAGACGTGTTGGAGCTCCCCAGTATGTTATTTGTTCCTTTTCTCTTTCTTCGTTTAGAACTTTTCTTTATCTTTGACTTTTGGAAGATCTATTGAATGCTTTGAAGTAGTCTTTTTTGTGTTAAATCTTCTTAATGTTCTATAACATTTTTGTAGGTGGATATGGATATCTTTCTCTAGGTTTGGAAAGTTCTGTGTTATTATCTCTTTGAATAAATTTTTCTACCCCTGCCTCTTTCTCTACATCTTCTTGAAAACCAATAACTCTTAGATCTGTCTTTGTGAGGTTATTTTCTAGATCCTCCCCTGCCTCTTTCTCTACATCTTCTTTAAAACAAATAACTCTTAGATCTGTCTTTGTGAGGCTATTTTCTAGATCCTGTCCGCATGATTTGTTGTTTTTATTCTTTTTCTTTTTTCTCTTCTATGTATTTTCAAAGAGCCTGTCTTCAAGCTCACTATTTCTTCTGCTTGATCCATTCTGCTATTACATGGCTCTAATGCATTCTTCAGCATGCCAATTGCATTTTTCAGCTCAGAATTTCTGCTTTATTTGCTGTAACTATTTCAATCTCTTTGTTGAGTTTAGCTGATAAAATTTGGAATTTCTTTACTTTGCTATCTTAAATTTCTTTCAGTTTTTTTTTTTTTTAAATACAGCTATTTTGAATTCTCTGTCTGAAACATCACATATCTCTTTTTCTCCAGGATTTGTCCCCAGTGCCTTATTTAGTTCACTTGGTGAGGTCATGTTTTCCTGGATGGTGTTGATGCTAGTAGATGTTCTTCAGTGTCTGGACATTAAAATCTTGGGCATGCAGCACCATATGAGAGGTTTAAAAAATAAAATTTAAAGAGAGAAAAGGTGAGTATTTATTGTAGTCTTCATTGTCTGGGCTTATTTGTAGCTGTCTTTCATGGGAAGGCTTTTCACATATTTGAAAAGAGTTGGGTGTTGTGATCTAAGCCATATCTGCTTTATGGGGCACCTTATACCCAATAATGCTGTAATTCTTCCAGACTCAGAGAAGTACCTCCCTGACAGCCTTCAACAAGATCCAGGAGAATTTTCTGGATTACTAGCCAGAGACTCTTTTTCCCTACCCTTATTTTCTCTCAAAGATACAGAGTCTTTCTCTCTGTTCTAAGCCACCTAAAGCTGGGAGAAGAAAGACACAAGCACCCCTGGCCACCACCACTATGATGCCCTGGATCAGACCTGAAGCTAGCACAGCACGGGTCTTGCTGAAGTCCTGCTGCATGCACTTTCTGACGACTGCCTATGCTCACTCAAGGCCTTTGGTCTCTACAATTAGCAGTTGGCAAAGCCAGACAGGCCTGTGTTCTTTTCTTTAGGGCAGTGAGATCCCTCAGTCCCTGGCTGGGTCCAGAAGTGCCATTCAGAAGTCAGGGCTTTGGCCACTTTTTAATAGGGTTTTTTGTTTTTCTCTTGTAAATTTAAGTTCCTTATATTGAATATTAGATCTTTGTCAGATACATAGTTTGTAAATATTTTTCCTCATTCTATATGTTGTCTGTTCACTCTCTTGATAATTTCTTTTGCTGAGCAGAAGCTTTTAAGTTTAATTAGATCCCACTTGTCAATAGTTGTATTCGTTGTTTTTGATGTCTTATCATGAAATCTTTGCCTCTTTCTATGTCCAGGATGGTATTGTCTATGCTGTCTTCCAGGGCTTTTATAGTTTTGCGTTTTACATTTAAGTATTTAATCCATCTTGAGTGATTTTTGCTTATGGTATAAGGAAGAAGTCCAACTTCAATCTTCTGCATATCGCTAGCCAATTATCCCAGCACCATTTGTTGAATAGGGAATCTTTTCCCCATTGCTTGTTTTTGCCAGCTTTGTCAAAGATTAGATAGTTGTAGGTATGTGGTCTTACTTCTAACCTCTCTATTCTGTTCCACTGGTGTATGTGTCTGTTTTTGTACTAGTACCATGCTGTTTTGGTTACTATACTGCTGTAGTATAGTTTGAAGTCGGGTAATGTGATGCTTCAAGCTTTGTTCTTTTTGCTTAGGATTGCCTTGGCTACTTAGGTTCTTTCTTGGTTCTATATGAATTTTTGAATAGCTTTTTTCTACTTCCATGAAGCATGTCATTGGTAGTTTAATAGGAATAGCCTTGGGCAGAACAACCATTTAAATGATATTAATTATTTCTCTCCATTAACATGGAATGATTTTTCATTTATCTGTGTCTTCTCTGACTTCTTTGAGCAGTGTTTTGTAATTTTCATTGTAGAGATTTTTCACCTCCCTGGTTAGCTGTATTCGTATGTACTTTATTCTTTTTGTGGAAATTGTGAATAAAAATGCCTCTCTGATTTGGCTCTTAGTTTGGCTTTTCTTGGTGTATAGGAATGCTAGCAAATTTCGTACATTGATTTTGTGTCCTGAAACTTTGTGGAAGTTGTTTATCAGCTTAAGGAGCTTTTGGGTCGCAACTATAGGGTTTAGATAGATAATTATGTTGTCTGCAAACAGACGTAGTTGGACTTCTCTTTCTATTTAAATACGCTTCGTTTCTTTCTCTTGTCAGATTGCTCCAGAAAGGACTTCTAATACTATGTTGAATAGGAGTGGTGAGAGAGGGCATCCTTGTCTTGTGCGGGTTTCAAGGAGGATGCTACCAGATTTTGCCCATTTAGTATAATGTTGGCTGTGAGTTTGTCATAGGTGGCCTTTATTATTTTGAGGTATGTTCCTTTGATACCTCATTTATTGAGAATTTTTAACATGAAGCTTTGTTGAATTTTACTGAAAGCCTTTTCTACATCTATTGAGACAATCACGTGGTTCTTATCTTTAGTTTAATTTATGTTATGAATCACATTTTATTGATTTGCCCATGATGGACCAACCTTCCATTCCAGGGAAGAAGCTTACTTTATTATGGTGAATTAGCCTTTTGATGTGTTGCTAGATTCAGTTTGCAAGTATTTTGTTGTGGATTATTGAATGGATGTTCATCAAGGATACTGGCCTGAAGTTTTCTTCTTTTGTTGTGTCACTTCCAGGCTTTGGTATCAGGATGATTCTGGCTTCATAGAACAAGTTGGGGAGGAGTCCCTCCTCCTCTATTTCTTGAAATAGTTTCAGTAGGACTGGTACTGGCTCTTCTTTGTACATCTGTTAAAATTTATTAATCTATCAGGTCCTGGGTTTTTTTGGGGGGGTGTTGATAGGCTATTTATTATGGATTCAATTTTTGGAGCTCATAATTTGTCTGCTCAGAGACTGAATTTCTTCCTGGTTCTGTCTTGAGAGAGTATATGTGTCCAGGAATTTATTAATCTCTTCTAATGTTTCTAATTTGTGTGTATAGAGGTACTCATAGTAGTTTCTGGTTGTTATTTTTATTTCTCTGGGGTCAGTGGTAACATTCCCTTCATCATTTCTAATTTTATTTATTTGAATCTTCTCTCTTTTCTTCTTTATTAATCTAGCTAGTGCCCTATCTATCTTATTAATTTTTTCCAAAAACCTTGATTAAGTGATCTTTTGAACAGTTTTTCATGTCTCAATTTCCTTCAATTCAGCTCTGATTTTAGTTATTTCTTGTCTTCTATAAGCTTCGTGGTTGAGTTCTTGCTTCTCTAATTCTTTCAGTTGTGATCTTAGGTGGTTAATTTGAGATATTTCTAATTTTTTGATATGGGCATTACTTCTTATGCCCTACTCTAACTTTTGTCCTTCTAGAAAACTCAGAACTATGCTTTCTAAACCAATTCAGACTTTCTCAGTGAATCAGCCTGGTCTCCCTGAGGCAAAGTTAGCAATTTTCCATTACTCATGGTTCTCTTTCTCTGTAAGAATATCTAATGCAACAATGCAAGTGTTTATTTCCCTCCTGGTAATGTGGGGAACTCCTTTTGGCTGAGACCAAGACATGAAACCTTGTTCTTTCAACATTAATGAAGATCTATTTAGAAAGCCTCCATTTTTACAGAAAAGATATATAAACACCAATGAAAATAAATATGAAATTATATGACATACAATTATATTGTGGAAAGACTGAATAAATAAATGAACTAAGCTCTAAGAAAAATGATGATGATGTAAAATGATATAGAAATAAAAACTTGGGCTGGTATAGCATAATTAATGTATCAGTAAAGTATGTACATTGTAGAAGGGGCAGGAAGACAGCATAGAGAGTGAGACCTGACCAAAAGCTTTAAGGAAAGTTCTATACCCTTAAACGAGATTAAAGTGGACTCAGGAAAACATGGGCCACATGAGGGGAAGGACACATGTTCCAGACGGGCCAAAGCTCAGGGCATCTCTACCTTCTCCAGGAGGAAAGGGGAGGCAAAGCAGCAGGCAGAAGACAGCACGGCCAGGTCAGCACAGGGCACCCAGGCCAAGCCAGGTGGGCTCCGTTGTACAGGTAGTGAGGAGCCACTGCCAGGTGGGCTTTATTCATTAGTTTGTTTTGTTTCCTTTAGTAATGAAGACACATGATCAAAGTTGACCTTTGTAAATGTTGCTGCAGCTGAACAAAAAGATGGATAAAACCAGTGTTTTAAAAATTATGTTGTGTACAGCACTAGCCTCAGTGAGACATTAGTAGAACACACAGGCACACACATGCACACACACTCACACTGAGCCCAGATTATTCTGGCAAATGTTGGGTTAAGCAAATTAAAAGAAACATCTTAGTTCTGGACTTCTCAGAACCTGGAATGTGGCTATATGACTCATAAAACAGCAAGGTTAAGACAGAGCATGTCATTTTTTCCCAGAAATGTTGAAACACTTTCCTTACCTTGGCTTCAGTGTCATCTTCTTTCTCCTGGTTCTCCATCAACCTCTTTGGCTGCTCCTTCTTGATTTCCTTTTTGACAATCTGCTGCTGCTCAGCCATTCTCTTTTCATTCCCCATGGATTTCTCAAGTGTGTTTCTATTCCGGCATTTTAAAATTTCCTTGTTTTTCCTGACACCTCTCCTTGTCTGACCCTGCCCTGTTCTAAGGCAGGTGTTCCATCCGTGTGTGCTTTTGGCATCCTGGGATGCTCCCAGCATGTTCCCTGCCACACTCCATCAGGTTTTCTCAGCAGACTCCGCGAGGGTAGCAGCCTTGTCTCCACCGTTCTTCAATGCTCACCACATAACACAGAAGCTGACTCCATAATATTTAGTTGGCCAACTGAGACTAATTGTATGTTCCTCTAGATCTTAAAAAGTTACAGAAACATAGCACAATAGACAAAAAAATATCTTTAGTCAGGAGTTCTCTATACATGTACAAGAGTTTGAAGTCATTATTAAAGCAAAGAGAAAGAGAAACTGTCACAGAATTCCCTAAGATAAATTATTTTGCTTTAATCTTCAATTCATCATGTGAGATAATCAAGACCATGTGTTACTGTAAATATTTCTAGCTTAAAACACAATGACCTGATTTTTATTGTTTGAAATAACTGCAATATAAATCATTTAATCAGAAATCGCATAAATAATCCTTTCAAATAAAATTCTGCCTAAATTTTACATTACTCATATGTTCAAATGATAATGAACCCATAAGCTTTTCTAATACCTCAGTCAAAACATTGTACTGATTCCAGGTGTGGGAATCGTATCTGAAAGTTATTTTACAGATGGGGAAAAGGTACGTACGTGACATTGGCCTTTGCACTACTGTGCCCTTTTGGGTCAGGAAAAAGCTGTTCCCTTAAAATCCTAAAAACTCTTCTGTCAGGTCTGAAGGGTGGGTGGGAAACACAGTTTTACAAATTTTAGCAACAGATATTTTATTCCTTGCTTAAAGCAGTGACTAGATAAAGGCCAGTAGAAGAGTCTCCAATGTTTCTTTAGAAGCGTGCGCCTGAGAACATCTTCCTGAAACACTCCCTTGTCTCTGCCCAAAATCACCTTTGGTAGGAAAATCACAGCTCAGCAGGCTGAGGAGATCCAAGGGGATCATTGAGCTCTGAGGCTTATGAGAGAAGAGAGAGAGATCTAAGACTTTTTTTGTATAAATTTATGGGTTCCAAGTGCAATTTTGCTGTAAGCATGGATGGCATAGTGGTGAAGTCAGGGCTTTTAGGTATCCATCACCAGAATAATGCACATTGTACCCATTAAGTAATTTCTCACTATTCACCCCTTCCATCCCCTCACCCTGCAGAGTCTCCATTATCATTCCACTCTCTACATCAATACCCTCACATCTTTTAGCACCCGCTTATGAGTGATAAAATACGATGTTTACTCTGTGTCTGGCTTGCTTCACTTACAACAATGGCCTCCAGTTCCATCCATGTGTCTTCAAAAGTTATGATTCTATTGTTTTTTATGCCTTAATAGTATTTCATTGTGTATATTTTCTACATTTTCTTTCTCCAATCATTTGTTGATGGACATTCAGTTTGATTTTATGTCTGTGCTACTGTGAATAGTGTTGCAACAAATACACGAGTACAGTTATCTTTCTGATAAATTGATTTCTTTTCCTTTGCATAAATACTCAGTGGTGGGATTGCTGAATCAGACAGAGCCAATAGATGATCAGTAATGGTGGCCAATCATCAGCTAGAAAAAAGTGCTTAGCAGGGCTTGAAAACACCGAAACTCTGAGACAACTGAGCTTCAAAAACTTCAACAGCCCTGAGTGAACAGTCCAAACACGTTTATCTACCATTCAAGGACGCTTTATTGTCTGTCCTTTGTGCATCTCAGTAATCTCTTTTTACCACACTGTCTATATACTGCATGAGCCATTTATATGAAACTATCTGACACTCCAAGGCATCTTATACTATATATTCAACCTAGTATATATACTATATACTAGGGATACACAGAGTATCCCTAGTACCTAGCACAGTCCTGGCATATAGTTTGCTACTAAACGTTTGCAGAATGAAGGAATTATCTTGTATCCAGGTTCCAAGTTTTAAGGTGATTCTTCACTAAAAAAAAAGTATTACAGTTCACAAATAATCTATTTCCCTTTTTACAAATGGGATCGATTTTATTCTTATCCCCTAATAACTTTACTTTCATTTACTCCCATCTAAATATGCTGTCTTAAGAGAGCAATAAGAAAGAGAGTTGAAGCTGGAGTTTGAAGAATTGTACATGGTCCTGTGATACCCTACCTGTTTTAACCTGAGTGACTCTCTCCTAGCGGAGAGAGAGCCGGACAGACTCTATTTCAGTTTCTTCAAGTGCAGCCCCCTTTACCTCCCTCCCTTAAGGCCATAACTAGTGTAAATTGACTCAAAGCACGTCCAGGAATGCACTTACTGATAAGATATTTAGGCAAGCCGCACCAGCAGCTCCTGGGGACACACTCAGTGAATATCACACAAAACCCCTGCATTTCTCTCTTTGTGATAGTTTAAGCCCCTGCACCTGGAACTGTTTATTTGTTTTGTAACTGCTTTTGTAACCAATTAATTTTTTAACTATTTTCCAGCTCTGCCTCTGTAAAAATTGTTTCGATAAACTCCCCACTCCCCTATTTAGACCACGGAATAAAAAAAAACAGCCCCTTCCTCGGGGCCAAGAGAATTTTGAGTGTTAGCTGCCTCACGGTCGCTGGCTAATAAAGGACTCCTTAATTTGTCTCAAAGAGTGGCATTCCTCTATAACTCGCTTGGTAACAACAGTCCACACTGTGGCCTGAGGTGCATCGCGCACCTGAACTTCATCTGTTAGGTATGTCAGGGAAGATAAGCAGGGCGAGAGTGGCCTCATCAGAGGACCCCAGAACTCTGGCTTCCCCATCTGGCAAGTGCACCTCTGTGAACAAAGACTTCAGAGCCAGATGACAAGAACGGCCCAAGCAGTCCACCAGGGAAACCTGGGCCCAGTGTACATCAATGCAGAGCATCAAGCACGGTGTAATAGGTGCACAGTTGCCTATTCCTGTTCAGACATGACTGCATCCCACACACTGTAAAATGAGGAAATGCAGAGAAGCAGATGTAACTGAAGAAGACAGCAGGAGCAACAAGGAGGGACAACCACGACCTAGGAAGGCACGATGCCAGAGACGCCTGGACCCCATGCTAGGCTCAGTGCCTGTTATACTCTTGGGACCCAGGACTTTCCCTGTCCATCACAATGCATACTTGATATTTTTTGTTGTTTAAAATATTGTCCTTAGTTTTCACCTTTCTTTGTGATTCGTTAGTTCATCTCACAGAGTTGAACATTTCTTTTTATTGAGCAGTTTGGAAATACTCTTATTGTAGAATCTGCAAGTAGAACATTGGAGGGCTTTGCGGCCTATGTTAGAAAAGGAAATATCTTCAAATAAAATTTAGACAGAAGCAATCTCAGAAACTACTTTGTGATGTGTGCATTCACCTCACAGAGTTAAACCTTTCTTTTGATTAAACAGTCTATAAAATCTCTTTTTGTAGAATCTGCAAGTGAACATTTGGAGTGCTTTGAGGCCTATGGTGGGAAAGGAAATATCTTCACATAAAAACTAGACAGAAGAATTATGAGAAACTTGTTTGTGATGGCTGAGTCCATCTCACTGAGTTGAAACTTTCTTTTGATTGAGCATTTTGGCAACAATCTTTTGCAGAATCTGCAAGTGGACATTTGGAGCCCTTTGCGGCCAAAGTTCCAAAAGGAAATATCTTCAAATAAAATCTAGAGAGAAGCAATCTGAGGAACTTCTTTGTGACGTGTGCATTCATCCCACAGAGTTAAAACTTTCTTTTGATTGAGGAGTTTTGAAACTCTCTTTTTGTAGAATCTGCCAGTGGACATTTTGAGGGTTTTTAGGCCTATAGTGGGAAAGGAATTATCTTCACATTAAAACTAGACAGAAGAATTCTGAGAAACTGGTTTGTGATGTGTCCATTCATCTCACAGAGTTGAAAATTTCTTTTTATTGAGCAGTTTGTAAACACTCTTTTTGTAGAATCTGCAAGTGGACATTTGGAGCGCTTTGCGGCCTATAATAGAAAAAGGAATATCTTCAAATAAAATCAAGACAGAAGCAAACTGAGAAACTTCTTTGTGATGTGTGCATTCATCTCACAGAGTTAAAACTTTCTTTTGATTGAGCAGTTTTGAAACTCTCTTTTTGTAGAATCTGCAAGTTGACATTTGGAGTGCTCTGAGGCCTATGGTGGAAAAGGAAATATCTTCACATAAAAACTAGAAAGAATAATTCTGAGAAACTTCTTTGTGATGTGTGCGTTCATCTCACAGAGTTGAACCTTTCTTTCTATTGAGCAGTGTGGAAACACTCTTTTTGCAGAATCTGCAAGTGGACATTTGGAGGGCTTTTTTTCCTATGGCAGAAAAGGAAATATCTTCACATAAAATCCAGACAGAAATAATCTGAGAAACTTTTTTGTGATGTGCACATTCATCTCAAAGTGTTAAAACTTTTGATTGAGGAGTTTCAAAAGTCTCCTTTTGTAGAATCTGCTAGTGGACATTTGGAGCACTTTGATGCCTATGGTGGAAAGGGAAATATCTTCACATAAAAACTAGGTAGAAGTATTCTGAGAAACTTCTTTGTGATGTGCGCATTCATCTCACAGAGTTGAACATTTCTTTTTATTGAGAAGTTTGGAAACACTCTTTTTGTCATATCTGCAAGTGGACATTTGGAGCGCTTTGCGGCCTATTGTTGAAAAGGAAATATCTTCACATAAAATCTAGACAGAAGCAATCTGAGAAACTTCTTTGTGATGTGTGCATTCATCTCACAGAGTTAAAACTTTCTTTTGAATGAGCAGTTTTGAAACTCTCTTTTTGTAGAATCTCCTAGTGGGCATTTGGAGTGCTTTGAGGCCTATGGTGGAAAATGAAATAGCTTCACATAAAAACTAGACAGAAGAATTCTTAGAAACTTCTTTGTGATGTGTGCATTCATCTCACAGAGTGGAACTTTTCTATCCATTGAGCAGTATGGAAACATTCTTTTTGTAAAATCTGCAACTGGACATTTGGAGCGCTTCACAGTTTATGGTAGAAAATGAAATATCTTCATATACAATTTAGACAGAAGAAATCTGGGAAACTTCTTTGTGATGTGTGCATTCACCTCACAGAGTTAAACGTTTCTTTTGATAGAGCAGTTTTGAAACTCTGTTTTTGTAGAATCTGCAAGTGGACATTTGCAACTTCTTGAGGCGTATAGTGGAAAAGGAAATATCTTCACATAAAAACTAGACAGAAGAATTGTGGGAAACTTCTCTGTGATGTGTGCATTCATCTCACAAAGTTGAAACTTTCTTTTGATTTAGCAGTTTGAAAGCACTATTTTTTCAGTGTCTACAAGTGGACATTTGCAGCGATTTGCTGCCGATGGTACAAAAGGAAATAACTTCACTTAAAATCTAGAAAGAAGCAATCTGAGGAACTTCTTTGTGATGTGTGCATTCATCTCACAGAATTAAACATTTCTTTGATTGAGCACTTTTGAAACTCTCTTTTTGTAGAGTCTGCAAATTGACATTTTGAATGCTTTGTGTCTTATGGTGGAAAAGGAAATAGCTTCCAAGAAAACTACACGGAAGAATTCTGAGGAACCTCTTTGTGACGTGTCCATTCTTCTCACAAAGTTGAAAATTTCTTTTGATTCAGTAGTTTGGAAATACTCTTTTTGTAGCATCTGCAAGTGAACATTTGGAGCACTTTGTGGCCTATGGTATAAAAGGAAATATCTTCACATAAAATCTAGACAGAAGCAATCTGAGAAACTTCTTTGTGATGTGTCCATTCATCTCACAGTTAAACCTTTCCTTTGATTGAAGAGTTTTGAAACCCTCTTTTTGTAGCATTATCTTCAAGTGGACATTTGGAGCGCTTTGCGGCCTATGTTAGAAAAGGAAATAACTTCACATAAAATCTAGACAGAAGCAATCTGAGAAACTTCTTTGTGAGGTCTGAATTCATCTCACAGAGTTAAACCTTTCTTTTGATTGAGGTGTTTTGAAACTCTCTTTTTGTAGTATCTTCACGTGGACATTTGGAGTGCTTAAATGCCAGTGGTGGAAAAGGAAATATCTTCATGTAAAAACTAGACAGAAGAATTCTGAGAAACTTCTTTGTGATAGGTGTGTTCATCTCACAGAGTTGAATCTTTCTTTTCATTGAGCAGTTTGGAAACACTCTTTTTGTAGAACCGGCAAGTGGATATTCAGAGCGCTTTGGGGCCTATAGTAGAAAAGGAAATATCTTCACATAAAATCTAGACAGAAGTAATCTGAGAAACTTATTTGTGAAATGTGCATTCACCTCACAGAGTTAAATCTTTCTTTTGATTGAGGAGTTTGGAAACTCTTTTTGTAGAATCTGCAAGTGTATATTTTGAGCGTTTTGAGGCCTATAGTGGGAAAGTAAATATCTTCACATAAAAACTAGAGAGAAGAATTCTGAGAAATTTCTTTGTGATGTGTGCGTTCATCACACAGAGCTGAATCTTTCTTTTTATTGAGCAGTTTGGAAACCCTCTTTTTGTAGAATCTGCAAGTGGACATTTGGAGTACTTTGTGGCCTAAGGTAGAAAAGGAAATATCTTCACAGAAAATCTAGACAGAAGCAATCGTAGAAACAGCTTTGTGATGTGTGCATTCATCTCACAGAGTTAAACCTTAATTTTGATTGAGCAGTTTTGAAACTCTCTTTTTGTAGAATCTGCAAGTGGACATTTGGAGCGCTTTGTGGTTTATGGTAGAAAAGGAGATATGTTCAGATAAAATCTAGATAGAAGCAAACTGAGAAACTTCTTTGTTATGTGTGCATTCACCTCACGCAGTTAAAACTTTCTTTTGATTGAGCAGTTCTGAAACTCTCTTTTTGTAGTATCTGCAAATGGCCATCTGGAACACTTTGAGGACTACGGTGGAAATGGAAATATCTTCACATAAAAACTTGACAGAAGAATTCTGAGAAACTTCTTTGTTATGAATGCATTCATCTCTCAGAGCTGAAACTTTCTTTTGATTAACCAGTTTGGAAAGATTCTTTTTGTAGATTCTGCAAGTGGCATTTGGATTTCTTTGCCCCCTAATGTAGAAAAGGAAATATCTTCACATAAAATCTAGACATAAGTAATCTGAGAAATTTCTTTGTGATGTGTGCATTCATCTCACAGAGTTAAACCTTTCTTTTGAGGGAACAGTTTTGAAACTGTTTTTATAGAATCTGCAATTGGACATTTGGAGCACTTTCAGGCCAATGGTGGAAAAAGAAATATCTTCTCATAAAAACTAGACAGAAGAATTCTTAGAAACTTCTCTGTGATGTGAGCATTCATCCCACAGAGTTCAACGTTTCTTTTGATTGAACAGTTTGGAAACACTCTTTTTGTAAAATCTGCAACTGGACATTTGGAGTGCTTCGCGGTTTATGGTAGAAAAGGAAATATCTTCATATAAAATCTAGACAGAAGAAATCTGGGAAACTTCTTTGTGATGTGTGCATTCATCTCACAGAGTTAAACGTTTCTTTTGATAGAGCAGTTTCAAAACTCTGTTTTTGTAGAATCTGCAAGTGGACATTTGCAACTCCTTGAGGCGTATAGTGGAAAAGGAAATATCTTCACATAAAAACTAGACAGAAGAATTCTGGGAGACTTCTTTGTGATGTTTGCATGCATCTCACAAAGTTGAAACTTTCTTTTGATTTAGCAGTTTGGAAGCACTATTTTTTCAGTGTCTACAAGTGGACATTTGCAGCGTTTTGCTGCCTAAGGTAGAAAAGGAAATATCGTCACTTAAAATCTAGAAAGAAGCAATCTGAGAAACTTCTTTGTGATGTGTCCATTCATCTCACAGAGTTGAACATTTCTTTTGATTGAGCAGTTAGGAAACCCTCTTTTTGTAGAATCTGCAAGTGGAGATTTGGAGCACTTAGCAGCCTATGGTAGGAAAGGAAATATCTTCACATAAAATCTAGACAGAAGCAATCTGAGAAACTTCTTTGTGACGTGTGCATTCATCTCACAGTGTTAAACCTTTGTTGTCATTGAGTAGTTTCAAAACTCTCTTTTTGTAGAATTTGCAAATGGACATTTGGAGGGCTTTGAGGGCTATGTTGGAAAAGGAAATATCTTCACATAAAAACTAGACAGAAGAATTCTGACAAACTTTTTTGTGATGTGTACATTCATCTCCCAGAGTTGAACCTTTATATTGATTGAGCAGTTTGGAAAAGCTCTTTTTGTAGAATCTGCAAGTGGATATTTGGAGCGCTTTGTGGCCTATGGTAGAAAAGGAAATATCTTCACATAAAATCGAGAAAGAAACAATCTGAGAAACTTATTTGCAATGTGTACATTCATCTCACAGAGTTGAAGCTTTCTTTTGATTGAGCAGTTTGGAAACACTCTTTTTGTAAAATCTGCAGGTGGACATTTGGAATGCTTTGCGGCCTATAACTTAAAGTATAATAAAAAAATAAAAAATAAAAATAATAAAAATAATAAAAAAATTAAAAAAAGAAAAGAAATTTAAAAAGACAGAACATGACTATCATATACATACATGAACTGACAAAGAGACTAAAATCTCCTACTGGAGATTATGTTAGGACTTGAGCAAAAGCTTCTAAAAAAAAGAAAAAAAGAAAAGGAAAATCTTCATATCACAAAGAGAGAGTTTTAAAACTGCTCAAATTAAAGAAAGGATCAACTCTCTGTGATGAACGCACACATCACAAAGAAGTTTCTCAGAATTCTTCTGTCTAGTTTTTATGTGAAGATATTTCCTTTTCCACTGCAGGCCTCAAACCACTCCAAATATCCTCTTGCAGATTCTACAAAAAGACAGTTTCAAAACTGCTCACTCAAAAGAAAATTTTAACTCTGTAAGATGAATGCACACATCACAAAGTAGTTTCTCAGATTGCTTCTGTCTATAATTTATGTGAAGATGTTTCCTTTTCTACCATAGGCCCCAAAGCGCTCCAAATGTCCATTTGCAGATTCTACAAAAAGAGTGTCTCCAAATTGCTCAATCAAAAGTAATGTTCAACTCTGTGAGAAGAAGGTCCGCATCACAAAGAAGTTTCTCAGAATTCTTCTGTCGACATTTTATGTGAGGATATTTCCTTTTCCACAGCAAGCCTCAAAGTGCTCCAAATGTCCACTTGCAAATTCTACAAAAAGAGAGTTTCCAATCTGCTCCATCAAAAGAAAACTTCAGCTCTGTGAGATGAATGCACACATCACAAAGGAGTTTCTCAGATTGCTTCTGTCTAGACATTATGTGAAGATATTTCCTTTTCCAACATAGGACTCAAAGTGGTCCAAATGTCCACTTGTAGATGCTACAAAAGAGAGTTTCAAAACTGCTATATCAAAAGAAAAGTTTAACTCCATGAGATGAATACACATATCTCAAAGAAGTTTCTCAGATTGCTTCTGTCTAGATTTTATGTGAAGATATTTCCTTTTCTACCATAGTCCGCAAAACTCTCCAAATGTCCACCGGCAGATTCTACAAAAAGAGTGTTTCCAAACTGCTCAATTGAAAGAAAGGTTCAACTATGTGAAATGAATGCACACATCACAAAGTTGTTTCTCAGAATTCTTCTGTCTAGTTTTTATGTTAAGATATTTCCTTTTCCACCATACACCTCAAAGCGCTCGAAATATCCACTTGCGGATTCTACAAAAACAGAGTTTCAAAACTCCTCAATCAAAAGAAAAGTTTATTTCTGTGAGACGAATGCACACATCACAAAGAAGTTTCTCAGATTGCTTCTGTCTTCTTTTTATGTGAAGATATTTCCTTTTCCACCGTAGGCCTTAAAATGTTCCAAATATCCACTTGCAGATTCTACAAAAAGACAGTTTCAAAACGGCTCACTCAAAAGAAAGTTTTAACTCTGTGAGAGGAATGCACACATCACAAACTAGTTTCTCAGATTGCTTCTGTCTACAATTTATGTGAAGATGTTTCCTTTTCTACCAGAGGCCCCAAAGCGCTCTAAATGTCCACTTGCAGATTCTACAAAAAGAGAGTTTCAAAACTGCTCAATCAAAAGAAAGGTTAACTCTGTGAGATGAATGCACACATCACTCAGAGGTTTCTCAGATTGCATCTTTCTAGATTTTATGTGAGCATATTTCATTTTCTACCACAGGCCACAAAGCTCTCCAATGCTACAAAAAGAGAGTTTCAAAACCGCTCTATCAAAAGATAGGTTCAAATCTGTGAGTTGAATGCACACATAACAACGAAGTTTGCTGGAATACTTCTGTGTAGTTTTATCTGAAGATATTTCCTTTTCCAAAATTGACCGCAAAGCCCTTGAAATATCCACTTCCAGATTCTACACAATAGTGTTTCAAAACTACTCAGTCAATAGAAAGTTTCAACTCTTTGTGATGAATGCACTCATCACAAAGAATTTCCCCAAAATGGTTCTGTGTAGTTTTTTTTTTTTTTTTGAAGATATTTCCTTTTCCACCATAGGGTGCAAAAGGATCCAAATATCCACTTGCAGATTCTACAGAAAGAGAGAGTCAAAACTGCTGAATCAAAAGACAGGTTCAACTCTGTGAGTTGAATGCACAGATAACAAGAAATTTCACAGAATGCTTCTGTGTAGTACTTATGTGAAGACATTCCCTTTTCCACAACAGGCCTCAAAGCTCTCCAAATATCTACTTGCAGATTCTACAAAAAGAGTGTTTCAAAACTGCTCAATCATAATATAGGTTCAACCCTGTGAGATGAATGCACACATCACAAAGAAGTTTCTCAGAATGCTTCTGTGTACTTTTTATTTGAAGATATTTCCTTTTCCACCATAGGCGACAAAGGGCTCCATATATCCACTTGAAGATTCTAGAAAAAGAGAGATTCAATACTGCTGAATGAAAAGATAGGTTCAACACTATGAGTTTAAAGCACACATCACAAAGAAGTCTCTCAGAATGCTTCTGTGTAGTTTTTATGTGAAGATATTTCCATTTCCTCAATTGGCCACAAAGCTCTCAAAATATCCAGTTACATATTCTGCAAAAAGAGAGATTCAAAACTGCTCAATCATTAGATAGGTTACATTCTGTGATTTGAATGCACAAATCATGAAGGAGTTTCTCAGAATGCTTCTGTGTAGTTTTTAAGTGAAGATACTTCCTTTTCCACAGTAGGCCTCAAATCGCTCCAAATATCCACATGAAGATTCTACCAACAGAGTGTTTCAAAACTGCTCAATCAAAAGAAAGTTTCAACTCTGTGAGATGAATGCACACATCACAAAGAAGTTTCTCAGAATGCTTCTGTGCAGTTTTTATGTGAAGATATTTCCTTTTCCACAATAGGCCTCAAGGCGCTCCAAATATCGACTTGCAGATTCTACAAAAAGAGTGTTTCAAAACTGCTCAATCATAAGATAGGTATAACCCAGCAAGATGAATGCACACATCACAAAGAAGTTTCTCAGAATGCTTCACTGTAGTTTTTATTTGAAGATATTTCCTTTTCCACCATAGACTGCAAAGGGCTCCAAATATTCACTTGCAGATTATACAAAAAGAGATTCAAAACTGCTCAATCAGAATATCGGTTCAACTCTGTGAGTTGAATGCACACATCACAAAGAAGTTTCCCAGAACGCTTTTGTATAGTTTTTAAGTGAAGATATTTCCTTTTCCACAATTCGTCTCAAAGCTCTATGAATATCCACTTGTAGAGTCTGCCAAAAGAGAGATTCAAAACTGCTCAATCAAAAAATAGCTTCTACTCTGCGATTTGAATGCATACCTCACAAAGAAGTTTCTCAGAATGCTTCTCTGTAGTTTTTATTTGAAGATATTTGCTTTTCCACAGTAGGCTTCAAAGCACTCCAAATATCCACTTGCAGATTCTCCAAAAGAGAGATACGTAACTGCTCAATCAAAAGATAAGTTTAAATCTGTGAGTTGAATGCACACATAGCAAAGAAGTTTCCCAGAATGCTTTTGTGTAGTTTTCATGTGAAGATATTTCCTTTTCCACAATGGGCCCCAAAACTCTCCCAATATCAAATTGCAGATTCTGCATAAAGGGTGTTTCAAAACTGCTCAATCAAAGGAAGTTTTCAACTCTCTCTGATAAATGCACTCATCACAAAGAAGTTTCTCTGAATGCTTCTGTGTAGTTTTTATTTGAAGATATTTCCTTTTACACCATAGAGCACAAAGGGCTCCAAATATCCACTTGCAGATTCTACAAAAAGAGAGTTTAAAAACTGCTCAATCAAAAGATAGGTTCGACTCGGTGAGTTGACGGCACACATCACAAAGTAGTTTCTCAGAATGGTTCTATGTAGTTTTTTTCTGTAAAGATATTTCCTTTTCCACAATAGGCCTAAAAGTGCTCCAAATATCCACTTGCAGATTCTAAAAAAGAGTGTTTCAAAACTGCTCAATTGTAAGATGGGTTCAATCCTGTGAGATGAATGCACACATCAGAAAGAAGTTTCTCAGAATGTTCTGTGTAGTTTTTATTTGAAGATATGTCCTTTTCCACCCTTCGCTGCTAAGGGTTCCATATATCCATTTGCAGATTCTACGAAAAGAGAGATTCAAAACTGCTCAATCAAAAGATAGGTTCAACACTCTGAGTTAAATGCACACATCACAAATAAGTCTCTCAGAACGCTTCTGTGTAGATTATATGTGAAGATATTTTCTTTTCCACAATAGGCCTCAAAAGTACCCAAATATCCAGTTGCAGATTCTGCAAAAAGAGAGATTGAAAATGCTCAATCAAAACATAGGTTCGACTCTGTGAGTTGAATGCATACCTCACAAAGAAGTTTCTAAGAATGCTTCTGTGTTGTTTTTATGTGAATATATTTGCTTTTCCACAGTAGCCCTCAAAGCGCTCCAAATATACAGCTGCAGATTTTGCAAAAAGAGATATTCAAAACTGCTCAATCAAAAGACAGATTCAACTCTGTGAGTTGAATGCACACATAACAAAGAAGTTTCTCAGATGCTTCTGTGTGGGTTTTATGTGAAGGTATTTCCTTTTCAACCACAGGCCCCAAAGCACTCCAAATATCCACTTGCAGATTCTACAAAAAGAGTGTTACAAAACTTCTCAATCATAAGGTAGTTTCAACCCTGTGAGATGAATGCACACATCACATAGAAGTTTCTCAGAATGCTTCTGTGTAGTTTTTATTAGAAGATATTTCCTTTTCGACCATAGGCCGCAAAGGGCTCCAAACATCCACTTGCAGATTCTACAAAAAGAGACATTCAAAAACAGCTCAATCAAAAGATAGGTTCAACTATCTGAGTGGAATGCACACATCACAAAGAAGTTTCTCAGAATGCTTCTGTGCCGTTTTTATGTGCATTTATTTCCTTTTCAACAATAGGCCTAAAATCGCTCCAAATATCCACTTGCAGATTCTATAAAAAGAGTGTTTCAAAACTGCACAATCAGAAGAAAGGTTCAAGTTCGTGAGGTGAACGCACACATCACAAAGTAGTTTCTCAGAATGCTTTTGTGTAGTTTTTATGTGCAGATATTTGCTTTTCCACACTTGGCCTCAAAGCACTCCAAATATCCACTTGCAGATTCTACAAAAAGAGTGTTTCAAAACTGCTCAATGGAAAGATATTTTCAACTCTGTGAGATGAATGCACGCATCACAAAAAAGTTTCTGAGAATTCTTATGTGTAGTTTTAATGTGAAGATACCTCCTTTTCCACAATACGCCTCAGAAGCTCCAAATATCCACTTGCAGAAATTACAGAAAGAGTGTTTCAAAACTGCTCAATCAAACGAAAGGTTCAACCTTGTGAGATGAATGCCCACATCACAAAGAAGTTTCTTAAAATGCTTCTGTGTAGTTTTTATATTAAGATATATGCTTTTCCACAGTAGGCCTCAAAGCACTCCAAATATCCACATGCACATTCTACAAAAAGAGAGTTTCAAAACTGCTCAATCATAAGATATGTTCAACCCTGTGAGATGAATGCACACATCACAAAGCAGTTTCTCAGAATGCTTCTGTGTAGTTTTTATTGGAAGATATTTCCTTTTCCACCATAGGCCACATAGGGCTCCAAATATCCACATGCAGATTCTACAAAAATAGAGATTCAAAACTGCTCAATCAAAAGATAGGTTCACCTCTGTGAGTTGAATGCACACATCACAAAGAAGTTTCTCAGAATGCTTCTGTCTAGTTTTTATTTGAAGAAATTTCGTTTTCCACAATAGGCCTCAAAGCCCTCCAAGTTTCCACTTCCGGTTTCTACAAAAAGAGTTTTTCAAAACTGCTCAATCAAAAGAAAGGTTCAACTCTGTGTGATGAATGAACTCATCACAAATAAGTTTCTCTGAATGCTTCTCTGTAGTTTTTATTTGAAGATATTTCCTTTTCCACCACAGGGTGCAAAGGGCTCCAAATATACACATACAGATACTACAAAAGGAGATATGGAAAACTGCTCAATCAAAAGATAGGTTCAATTCTGTGATTTGAATGCACGCATCACAAAGATGTTTCTCAGAATGCTTTTGTGTAATTTTTATGTGAAGATATACCCTTTTCCACAACAGGCCTCCAAGCTCTCCAAATACCCAACTGTAGATTTTGCAAAAACAGAGATTCAAAACTGCTCAATCAAAATATAGGTTGGACTCTGTGAGTTGAATGCACACCTCACAAAGAAGTTTCTCAGAATGTTTCTGTGTAGTTTTTATGTGAAGAGATTTGATTTTCCACAGTAGGCCCAAAACGCTCCAAATATCCACTTGCAGATTCTGAAAAAAGAGAGATTCAAAACTGCTCAATCAAAACATAGGTTCGACTCCGTGAGTTGAATGCACACCTCACAGAGAAGTTTCTTAGACTGCTTCTGTGTAGTTTTTATGTGAAGATATACTCTTTTCCACAGAGGGCTTCAAATCCCTCCAAATATCCACATGCAGATTCTGCAAAAACAGAGATTCAAATCTGCTTAATCAAAAGATAGGTTAGACTCTGTAAAATGAATGCACACCTCCCAGAGTAGTTTCTCAGAATGGTTCTGTGTAGTTTTAATGTGAAGATATTTGGTTTTCCACAGTAGGCCTCAAAGTGCTCCAAATATCCACTTGCAGATTCTACAAAAAGAGCATTTCAAAACTGCTCAATCAAAAGAAAGATTCAACTCTGTGAGATGAATGCACGCATGACAAAGAAGTTTCTGAGAATGCTTCTGTGTAGTTTTTATGTGAAGATATTTCCTTTTCAATATTTGGCCTCAAAAGCTCCAAATATCCACTTGCAGATCCTACAGAAAGAGTGTTTCAAAACTGCTCAATCAAAAGAAAGGTTCAACTCTGTGATGTGAATGCGCACATCAAAAAGAAGTTTCTCAAAATGCTTCTGTGTAGTTTTTATGTGAAGATATTTGCTTTTCCATGGTAGGCCTCAAAGCACTCCAAATATGCACCTGCAGATTCTACAAAAAGATTGTTTCAAAACTGTTCAATCATAAGATTGGTTCAACCCTGTGAGATGAATACACACATCACAAAGAAGTTTCCCAGAATGCTCCTGTGTAGTTTTTATTTGGAGATATTTTCTTTTCCACCATAGGTCACAAAGGCCTCCAAACATCCACTTGCAGATTCTACAAAAAGAGACATTCAGAAACAGCTCAATCAAAAGATAGGTTCAACTATCTGAGTGGAATGCACACATCACAAAGAAGTTTCTCAGAATGCTTCTGTGTAGTTTTTATGTGCATTTATTTCCTTTTCCACAATAGGCCTCAAAGCTCTCCAAATATCCACTTGCAGATTCTGAAAAAAGTGAGTTTCTAAACTGCTCAATCAAAAGATGGTTTCAATCCTATGAGATGAATGTACACATCACAGAGAAGTTTCACAAAATGATTCTGTGTAGTTTTTATGTGAAGATATTTCCTTTTCCACAATAGGCCTCAAGTCGCTCCAAATATCCACTTGCAGATTCTACAAAAAGAGTGTTTCAAAACCGCTCAATCATAAGATAGGCTTAACTCTGTGAGATGAATGAACACATCACAAAGAAGTTTCTCAGAATGCTTCTGTGTAGTTTTTACTTCAAGATATCTCCTTTTCCACCAAAGGCTGCAAAGGGTTCCAAATATCCACGTGCGGATTCTACAAAAAGAGAGATTCAAATCTGTCCAATCAAAAGATAGATTCAACTCTGTGAGTTGAATGCCCACATCACAAAGAAGTTTCCCAGAATGTTTCTGTGCCGTTTTTATGTGAAGATATTTTCTTTTCCACGATTGGCCTCAAAGCTCTCCAAATATCCACTTGCAGATCCTACAAAAAGAGAGTTTAAAAACTGCTCAATCAAAAGATAGGCTCATCTCTGTGAGTTGAAGGCACACATCACAAAGAAATTTCTAGGAATGCCTCTGTGTATTTTTTATGTGCATTTATTTCCTTTTCCACAATCGCTCCAAATATCCACTTGCAGATTCTATAAAAAGAGTGTTTCAAAACTGCACAATCAGAAGAAAGTTTCAAGTCTGTGAGGTGAACGTACACATTACAAAGTAGTTTCTCAGAATGCTTTTGTGTAGTTTTTATGTGCAGATATTTGCTTTTCCACACTTGTCCTCAAAGCGCTCCAAATATCCACTTGCAGATTCTACAAAAAGAGTGTTTCAAAACTGCTCAATGGAAAGATATTTTCAACTCTGTGAGATGAATGCACGCTTCACAAAAAAAGTTTCTGAGAATTCTTATGTGTATTTTTTATGTGAAGATATCTGCTTTTCCACAATAAGCCTCAGAAGCTCCAAATATCCACTTGCAGAATTTACAGAGTGTTTCAAAACTGCACAATCAAATGAAAGGTTCAACCCTGTGAGATGAATGCCCACATCACAAAGAAGTTTCTCAAAATGATTCTGTGTAGTTTTTATATTAAGATATATGCTTTTCCACAGTAGGCCTCAAAGCACTCCAAATATCCACATGCACATTCTACAAAAAGAGAGTTTCAAAACTGCTCAATCATGAGATATGTTCAACCCTGTGAGATGAATGCACACATCACAAAGCAGTTTCTCAGAATGCTTCTGTGTAGTTTTTATTGGAAGATATTTCCTTTTCCACCATAGGCCACATAGGGCTCCAAATATCCACATGCAGATTCTACAAAAATAGAGATTCAAAACTGCTCAATCAAAAGATAGGTTCACCTCTGTGAGTTGAATGCACACATCACAAAGTAGTTTCTCAGAATGCTTCTGTATAGTTTTTACGAGAAGATATTTCCTTTTCCACCATCGGCAACAAAGGCTTCCAAAAAACACATGCAGATTCTCCAAAAGGATTGTTTCAAAACTGCTCAAAAAAAGAAAGTTTCAACTCTGTGAGATGAATGCAAACACAACAAAGAAGTTTCTCAGAACACTCTGTGTAGTTTTTATTTGAAGATAGTTCCTTTTCCTCCATAGGTTGCAAATGGCCACAAATATCCCCTTGCCGATTCTACAAAAAGAGAGTTTCAATACGGCTCTATCAAAAGATAGGTTCAACTCTGTGAGTTGAATGTACACATCAAAAAAGAAGTTTCTCAGAGTGCTTCTTTGTAGATTTAATGTGAAGATATTTCCTTTTCCACAATACGCCTCAAGCCACTCAATATATCCACTAGGAGATTCTACAAAAAGAATGTTTCCAAACTGCTCAATCAATAGAGAGGTTCAAATCTGTGAGAAGAATGTACACATCACAAAGAAATTTCTCGTAATGCTTCTGTGTAGTTTTTATGTGAAGATATTTCCTTTTACACCATAGGCCTCAAAGCGTTCCAAGTATTCACTTGCATATTCTACAAAAAGAGAGTTTCAAAACTGCTATATAAAAAGATAGGTTCAACTCTGTGAGTTGAATGCACACATCAAAAAGAAGTTTCTCAGAATGCTTCTGTGTAGTTTTTATGTGAAGATGTTTCCTTTTCCACAATAGGTGGCAAAGGGCTCCAAATATCCACTTACAGATTCTACAAAAACTGAGTTTAAAAACTGCTCTATCAAAAGTCAGGTTCAACTCTGTGAGTTGAAAGCACAAATCGCAAAGAAGTTTCTCAGAATGCTTCTGTGTATTTTTTATGTGAAGGTATTTCCTTTTCCACCATAGGCCTCAAAGGGCTGCAAATACCCACATGCAGATTCTACGAAAAGAGTGTTTTAATACTGCTCAATCAAAAGAAAGTTTCAACTCTGTGGGTTGAATTCACACATCACAAAGAAGTTTGTCGGAATCCTTCTGTGTAGTTTTTAAGAGAAGATACTTCCTTTTCCACAGTAGGCTGCAAAGGGCTCCAAATATCCACTTGCAGATACTACAAAAACAGAGTTTCAAAACTGCTCAACCAAAAGATAGATTCAGCCCTGTGAGATGAATGCACACATCACAATAAGGTTTCTCAGAATGCTTCTGTGTAGTTTTTATGTGAAGATATTTCGTTTTCCACCGTAGACCTCAAAGTGCTCCAAATATTCACTTGCAGATTGTACAAAAAGAGTGTTTCAAAACAGCTCTATCAAATGAAAGTTTCAACTCCGTGAGATGAATGCACACATCACAAAGAAGTTTCTCAGAATGCTTCTGTGTAGTTTTTATGTGAAGATATTTCCTTTTCCACCATAGGTCGCAAAGTCTCCCAATACCCACTTGCAGATTCCACAAAAAGAGAGTTTCAAAACTGTTATATTTAAAGAGAGGTTCAACTCTGTATGATGTATGCACACATCACAAAGACGTTTCACTGAATTTTTCAGTGTAGTTTTTATGTGAAGTTATTTCCTTTTCCACCATAGGCCTGAAATCACTCCAAATATCCACTTGCAGATTCTACAAAAAAGTGTTTCCAAACTGCTCAATCAAAAGAAAGGTTCAACATTATGAGATGAAAGCACGCATCACAAAGAAGTTTCTCAGTTTGCTTCTGTGTAATTTTCATGTGAAGATATTCCCTTTTCCACCATTGGCCACAAATAGCTCCAAATATCCAATTTTAGATTCTACAAAAAGAGTATATCAAAACTGCTCAATCAAAATAAAGGTTCAACTCTGTGAGGTGAATGCACAAATCACAGAGAAGTTTCCCAGAATCCTTCTGTGTAGTTTTTATGTGAAGATATTTCCTTTTCCACCATCGGCCACAATGGGCTCCAAATAACCACATGCAGATTCTACAAGAAGAGAGTTTCAAAACTGCCCAATCGAAATAAAGGTTCAGCTCTGTTTGATGAATGCACACATCACAAAGAAGTTTCTCAGAATGCTTCTGTGTAGTTTTTATATGAAGATATTTCCTTTTCCACATAAGCCTTTAAGCGCTCCAACTATCCACTTGCAGATTCTATGAAAAGAGTCTTTGAAAACTCCTCAATCAAAACAAAGTTTAAACTCTGTGAGATGAATGCACACTTTACAAAGAAGTTTCTCAGAATGCTTCTGTACAGTTTTTATGTGAAGATATTTCCTTTTCCACCATAGACCACAAACGACTCGAAATATCCATGGGCAGATTCTACAAAAAGAGAGTTTCGATACTGCTCTCTCAAAAGATAGGTTCAACTCTGTGAGTTAAATGCGCACATCACAAAGAAGTTTCTCAGAATGCTTCTGTGTAGTTTTTATGTGAAGATATTCTCTTTTCCACAGTAGGCCTCAAAGGGTTCCAAATATCGAATTGCAGATTCTACAAAAAGAAAGTTTCTAAACTGCTCTATCAAAAGATATGTTGAACTCTGTGACATAAATGCACACATCACAATGAAGTCATTCAAAATGCTTCTGTTTGCTTTTCATGTGAAGATATTTCCTTTTCCTCACTAGACCTCAAAGCGCTCCAAATATCTACTTGCAGATTCTACAAAAAGTGTGTTTCAAAACTACTCAATCAAAAGAAAAGTTCAACTCTGTGAGGTGAATGCACACATCACAAAGAAGATTCTCAGAATGCTTCTGTGTAGTTTTCATGTTTAGATATTTCCATTTCCACCATAGGCCTCAAAGCGCTCCAAATATTCACTTGCAGATTCTACAAAAAGCGTGTTTCAAAACTACTCACTCAAAAGAAAGGTTCAGCTCTGTGATATGAATGCACACATCACAAAGAAGTTTCTCAGAATGCTCCTGTGTAGTTTTTATGTGAAGATATTTCCATTTCCACCATTGGCCTCAAAGGGCTCCTAATATCCACTTGCAGTTTCTACAAAAAGAGTGTTTCCAAACTGTTCAATCAAATGAACGGTTCAACTCTGTGAGATGAATGCACACATCACAAAGAAGTTTCTCAGAATGCTTCTGTGTAGTATTTATGTGAAGATATTTCCTTTTCCACAATAGGCTTCCAAGGGCTCAAAATATCCACTTGCAGATTCTAATAAAAGAGTGTTTCCAAACTGCTCAAACAAAAGTAATGTTCAACTCTGTGAGATGAATGGGCACATCACAAAAAGTTTCTGAGAATACTTCTCTGTAGTTTTTACAGGAAGACATTTCGTTTTCCACAGTAGACCTCAAAGCACTGCAAATATCCACTTGCGGATTCTACAAAAAGAGTGTTTCAAAACTGCTCAATCAAATAAAATGTTCAACTCTCTGAGATGATTGCACACATCACAAAGAAGTTTCTCAGAATGCTTCTATGTAGTTTTTATGGGAAAGTATTTCCTTTTCCACCCTCAGCCACAATGGGTTCAAAATAACCACTTGCAGATTCTACAAAAAGACAGTTTCAAAACTGCTCTATCAAAAGGTAGGTTCAACTCCATGAGTTGAATGCAAACTTCAGACAGAAGTTTCTCAGAATGCTTCTGTGTAGTTTTTATGTGAGGATATTTCCTTTTCCACCACAGGCCACAAAGCGCTCCAAATATCTACTTGCTGATACTACAAAATGTGTGTTTCAAAAATGCTCAACGAAAAGAAAGGTTCAACTTCGTGAGATGAATGCACACGTCACAAAGGAGTTTCTCAGAATGCTTCTGTGTAGTTTTTATATGAAGATATTTCCTTTTCCACCTTAGGCCCCAAAGCTCTCCAATTATCACCTTATAAATACTAAAAAAGAGTGTTTCCAAACTACTCAGTCAAATGAATGGCTCAACTCTGTGATATGAATGCACACATCACAAAGAAGTTTCTCAGAATGCTACTGTGTAGTTTTTATGTGAAGTTACTTCCTTTTCCACCATAGGATGCAAAGGGCTCCAAATATCCACTTGCACATTTTACAAAAAGAGAGTTTCAAAACTGCTCTATCAAAAGACATGTTGAACTCTGTGACTTGAATGTACATATCACAAAGAAGTTGCTCAGAATGCTTCTCTGTAGTTTTTATGTTAAGATATTTCCTTTTCCTCCATGGACTTCAAAGCGCTCCAAGTATTCACTTGCAGATTCTATGAAAAGAGTGTTTCAAAACTACTCAATAAAAAGAAAGGTTCATCTCTGTGAGATGAATGCACACATCACAACGAAGTTTCTCAGAATGCATCTTTGTGGTTTTTGTGTGAAGATATTGAATTTTCCACCATAGGCTGCAAAGGGCTCCAAATATCCACTTGCAGATTCCACAAAAAGATAGTTTGAAAGCTGCTCTAACAAAAGATAGGTTCAACTCTGTGAGATGAATGCACACAATACAAAAAGTTACTCAGAATGCTTCTGTGTAGTTTTTATGTGAAGATATTACCTTTTCCACCATAGGCCTCAAAGCACTCAAAATATCCTCTTGCAGATTCTACAAAAAGAGTGTTTCGAAACTGCTCAATCAAAATAAGCTTCAACTCTGTGAAGTGAATTCACACATCAAAAAGAAGTTTCTGAGAATACTTCTGTTAATTTTTATGGGAAGATATTTCCTTTTCTACAGTAGGCCTCAAAGCCCTGCAATTATCCACTTGCAGATTCTACAAAAAGAGTGTTTCAAAACTCCTCAATCAAATGAAATGTTCAACTCTCTGAGATGAGTGCGCATATGACAAAGAAGCTTCTCAGAATGCTTCTGTGTAGTTTTTATGAGAAGATATTTCCTTTTCCACCATAGGCAGCAAAGGGCTCCAAATATCCATTTGAGATTTACAAAAAAAAAAAAAGATAGTTTCAAAACTCCTCTAACAAAAGATAGGTTTAACTCTGTGAATTGAATACACTCATCAAAAGGAAGTTTATCAGAATACTTCTATGTAGTTTTTATGTGAAGATATTTCCTTTACCACCATTGGCCATAATGCCCTGCAAATATCCACTTGCAGATTCTACCAAAAGAGTGTTTCAAAACTGCTCAATGAAAAGAAAGGTTCAACTTTTTAAGATGAATGCACACATCACAAAGAAGTTTATCAGAATGCTTCTATGTAGTTTTTATGTGAAGATAGTTACTTTTCCACCTTAGGCTGCAAAGGGCTCTAATATCCATTGCAGATTCTACAAAAAGAGATTTTCAAAGCTGCTCTACCAAAAGATAGGTTCAACTCTGTGAGATGAATGCACACATCACAAAGAAGTTTCTCGGAACGCTTCTGTGTAGTTTTTTTGTGAAGATATTTCCTTCTCCACATTAGGCCACAAAGCGCTCCAAATATCCACTTGCACATTTTACAAAAAGAGTGTTTCCAAACTGCTCAATAAAATGGGATGTTCAACTCTGTGAGATGAATGCACACATCAGAAAGAAGTTTATCAGAAAGCTTCTGTGTAGTTTTTATATGAAGATATTTCCTTTTCCACCATCAGCCACAAGGGGCTCTAAATTACCACTTGTAGATTCTACAAAAAGAGAGTTTAAAAACTGCTCTATCAACAGATAGGTTCAACTCTGTGAGTTGAATGCACACATCACAAAGAAGTTCCTCAGAATGCTTCTGTGTAGTTTTTATGTGAAGATATTTCCTTTTACACCATTGGCCTCCAAGTCCTCTAAATATCCATCTACTGATTCTACAAAAAGAGAGATTCAAAACTGCTCAATCAAAAGAAAGGTTCAACTCTGTGAGATAAATGCACACATCACAAAGAAGTTTCCCAGAATACTTCTGTCTAGTTTTTATGTGAAGATATTTCGTTTTCCACTAAAGGCCTAAAAGGGATCCAAACGTCCACCTGCAGATTCTATAAAAAGACAGTTTCAAAACAGCTCAATCAAAAGAAAGGTTTAACTCTGTGAGATGAATGCACACATCACAAAGAAGTTCCTCAGATTGCTTCTGTCTAGATTTTATGTGAAGATTCTTCCTTTTCTACCATTGGCCACAAACTGCTCCAAATACATTGTTGCAGATTCTACAAAAGAAGGTTTCCAAACTGCTCATCAAAAGAAAAGTTCAACTCTGTGAGATGAATGCACGCATGGGAAAGAAGTTTCTCAGAATTCTTCTGTCTAGTTTTTATGTGAAGATATTTCATTTTCCACCATACACCCCAAGGCTCCCAAAATGTAAATTTGCAGATTCTACCAAAAGAGTGTTTCTAAACTGCTCAATCAAAAGAAAAGTTCAACTCTGTGAGATGAACGCACACATCACAAAGCAGTTTCTCAGAATTCTTCTGTCTAGTTTTTACGTGAAGATATTACCTTTTCCACCATAGGCCTCAATGCGCTCCAAATGTCCACTTGCAGATTCTACAAAAAGAGAGTTTCAAAACTGCTCCATCCAAAGAAAGTTTTAATTCTGTGAGATGAATGCAAGCATCACAAAGGAGTTTCTCAGATTGCTTCTGTCTAGATTTTATGTGAAGATTTTTCCTTTTCTACCGTGGGCTGCAAAGTGCTCCAAATGTTCACTTGCAGATTCTAGAAAAGAGTGTTTCCAAACTGCTCAATCAAAAGAAAGGTTCAACTCTGTGATGTGAAAGCACACGTCACAAAGAAGTTTCTCAGAATTCTTCTTTCTAGTATTTATGTGAAGATATTTCCTTTTCCACCAAAGGCCTCAAAGCGCTCCAAATATCCACTTGCAGATTCTACAAAAAGAGAGTTTCAAAACTGCTCAATCAAAAGAAAGTTTTAAATCAGTGAGATGAATGCACACATCACAAAGAAGTTTCTCAGATTGCTTCTGTCTAGATTTTTTGTGAAGACATTTCCTTTTCTACTATAGGCCACAAAGCTCTCAAAATGTCCATTTGCAGGTTGTACAAAAAGCGTATTTCAAAACTGGTCCTTCAAAAGAAAGGTTCAACTCTGGGATATGAATGCACACATCATAAAGAAGTTTCTCAGAATGCTTCTATCTAGTTTTTACGTGAAGATATGTTCTTTTCCACCATAGGTATCAAAGCACTCCAAATGTTCACTTGCAGATTCTACAAAAAGAGAGTTTCAAAACTGCTCAATCAAAAGAAAGGTTCAACTCTGTGAGATGAGTGCACTCATCAAAAAGAGGTTTCTCAGAATTCTTCTGTCTAGTTTTCATGTGAAGATATTTCCTTTTCCACCATAGGCCTCAAAGCGCTCCAAATATCCACTTGCTGATTCTACAAAAAGAGAGTTTCAAAACTACTCAATCAAAAGAAAATTTTATCTCTGTGAGATGAAAGCACACATCACAAAGAAGTTTCTCAGATTGCTTCAGTCTAGGTTTTATATGAATATGTTCCCTTTTCTACCACAGGCCGCAAAGGGCTCCAATTGTCCACTTGCAGATTTTACAAAAAGAGAGTTTCAACACTACTCAATGAAAAGAAAGTGTTAAGTCTGTGAGATGAATACAAACATCACAAAGAAGTTTATCAGATTGGTACTGTCTAGATTTTATGTGAAGATATTTCCTTTTCTACCATAGGCCACAAAGCGCTCCAAATGTCCACTTGCAGATTCCACAAAAAGCGTGTTTCCAAACTGCTCAATCATAAGAAAGGTTCAACTTTATGAGATGAACGCACACATCACAAAGAAGTTTCTCAGAATTCTTCTGCCTAGTTTTCAAGTGAAGATATATCCTTTTCCACCCTATGCCTCAAAGCGCTCCAAATCTCCACTTGCTGATTCCACAAAAAGAGAGTTTCAAAACTGCCCTATCATAAGAAAGTTTTAACTCTGTGAGATGAATGCACACACCACAAAGAAGTTTCTCAGATTGTTTCTGTCTAGAGTTTATGAGAAGATATTTCCTTTTCTACCAAAGGCTGCAAAGCGCTACAAATGTCCACTTGCAGATTTTTCAAAAAGAGAGTTTCAGAACTGCTCAATGAAAAGAAAGGTTTAACTCTGTGAGATGAATGCACACATCACAAAGAAGTTTCTCAGATTGCTTCTTTTAGATTTTATGTGAAGATATATTATTTTCCACCCTAGGCCTCAAGGCGCTCGATATCTCCACTTTCAGATTCTACAAAAAGTGTATGTCAATACTGGCCCATCAAAAGAGAGGTTCAACTCGGAGATGAATGCCCACATCAGAAAGAAATTTCTCAGATTCCTTCTGTCTAGATATTACGTGAAGATATTTCCTTTTCTTACACAAGCCACAAAGCGCTCCAAATGTCCACTCGCAGATTCTACAAAAAAAGTGTTTCCAAAACTGCTCAATCAAAGGAGATGTTCAACTCTGTGAGATGATCGGAAACATCCCAAAGTAGTTTCTCAGAATTCTTCTGTCTGGTTTTTATATGAAAATATTTCCTTTTCCACCATCAGCCTCAAAGTGCTACAAATATCCACTTGCAGATTCTACAAAGAGAGTTTCCAAACTGCACAATCAAAAGAAAGGTTTAACTCTGTGAGATGAATGCACACATCATAAAGAAGTTTCTCAGATGGCTTCTGTCTAGATTTTAGGTGAAAATATTTCCTTTTCTAACATAGGCCACAAAGCTCTGCAAGTTTCACCTTGCAGATTTTGCAGAAAGAGTATTACCAAACTGCTCAATCAAAAGAAAGTTTCAACACTGTGACATGAACGCACACATCACAAAGAAGTTTCTCAGAATTCTTCTGTCTAGTATTTATGTGAAGATATTTCCTTTTCCACCATAGGCCTCAAAGTGCTCCAAATGTCCACTTGCAGATTCTACAAAAAGAGAGTTTCAAAACTGCTCTATCAAAAGCGATTTTTAAGTCGATAAGATGAATGCATACATCACAAAGAAGTTTCTCAGATGGTTTCTGTCTAGATTTTATGTGAATATATTTCCTTTTCCACCACAGGCCTCAAGGCCCTAGAAATGTCCACTTGCAGATTCTACAAAAAGCATATTTCAAAACTGGTCTTTCCGAAGAACAGTTCAACTCTGGGAAATGAATGCTCACATCACAAAGGAGTTTCTCAGAATGCTTCTATCTAGTTTTTATGTGATTATATTTCCATTTCCACCATATACCTCAAGTGCTCCAAATGTCCACTTGCAGATTCTACAAAAAGAGAGTTTCAAAACTGCTCAATCAGAAGAAAGGGTTAACTCTGTGAGATGAATGCACACATCACAAATAAGTTTCTCAGATTGCTTGTGTCTATATTTTCTATGAAGATATTTCCTTTTCTACCATAGGCCACAAAGCCCTCCAAATGTCCACTTTCAGATTCTATAAAAAGAGTGTTTCCAAACTGCTCAATCGAAAGAAAGGTTCCACTCTGTGTGATGAATGCACACATCTCAAAGTAGTCTCTCAAAATTCTCCTGTCTAGTTTTTACGTAAATATATTTCCTTTTCCACCATAGGCCTCAAAGCGCTCCAAATGACCTCCCACAGATTCTACAAAAAGAGAGTTTCAAGTCTGCTCAATCAAAAGAAAGGTTTAACTCTGTGAGATGAATGCACACATCACAAAGAAGTTTCTCAGATTGCTTGTGTCTAGATTTTCTGTGAGGATATTTCCTTTTCTACAGTAGGCCGCAAAGCACTCCAAATGTCCACTTGCAGATTCTACAAAAAGAAGGTTTCCAAACTGCTCAATTGAAAGAAAGTTTCAAACCTGTGAGATGAACGCACACATCACAAAGAAGTTTCTCAGAATTCTTCTGTCTAGTTTTTATGTCAAGATATTTCCTCTTCCACCATAGGCCTCAAAGCGCTCCAAATGTCCACTTGCAGATTCTACAAAAAGAGAGTTTCAAAACTGCTCAATCAAAAGAAAGTTTTAACTCTGTGAGATGAATGCACACATCACAAAGTAGTTTCTCAGATTGCTTCTGTCTATATTTTATGTGGAGATATTTCCTTTTCTACGATAGGCCACACAGCACACAAAATGTCCACTTGCAGATCCTACAAAAAGAGTTTTTCCAAACTGCTGAATCAAAAGAAGGATTCAACTCTGTGAGATGAAGGTACACATCACAAAGAAGTTTCCCAGAATTCTTCTGTCTAGTTTTTAAATGAAGATATTTCATTTTCCACCAAAGGCCTGAAGGCGCTAGAAATGTCCACTTACAGACTCTACAAAAAGTGTATTTCAAAAGTGGTCCATCAAAAGAAAGGTTCAACTCTGTGAGAAGCATGCACACCTCACAAAGAAGTTTCTCAGATTGCTTCTATCTAGTTTTTATGTGATTATATTTCCTTTTCCACCATAGACCTCAAAATGCTCCAAATGTACACTTGCAGGTTCCACAAAAAGAGAGTTTCAAAACTGTTCAATCAAAACAAAGTGTTAACTCTGTGAGATGAATGCACACATCACAAAGAAGTTTCTCAGATTGCTTCTGTCTAGATTTTTTGTGTCGATATATCCTTTTCTACCATAGGCCACAATGCACTCCAAATGTCCACCTGCAGATTCTACAAAAAGAGAGTTTCAAAACTGCTGAATCAAAAGAAAAGTTTAACCCTTTGAGATGAATGTACAGCAAAACTCTAAGACCACTGCCCTTCAAAAACTTCAACAGCCCTGAGTGAAAAGTCCAAACACATTCATCTACCATTCAAAGACCCTTTATTGTCTGTCCTCTGCACATCTCAGTAGTCTCTTTTTGCCACACTGTCTATATACTGCATGAGCCATTTATATGAAACTATCTGACACTCCAAGGCATCTTATACTATATATTCAATCATGTATCCCTAGTAATTATCACAGTCCTGGCATATAGCTTGCTACTAAACGTTTGCAGAATGAAGGAATTATCTTGTATCCAGGTTCCAAGTTTTAAGGTGATTCTTCACTAAAAAAAAGTATTATAGCTCACAAATAATCTACTCCCTTTTTTACAAGTGGGATCGATTTTAATCTTATCCCCTAATAACATTACTTTCATTTATTCCCATCTAAATATACTGTCCTAAGAGAGCAATAAGAAAGAGAGTTGAAGCTGGAGCTTGAATAATTGTACATGGTCCTATGATACCCTACCTTGTTTTAACCTGAGTGACTCTCTCCTAGCGGAGAGAGAGCCGGACAGACTCCATTTTAGTTTCTTCACTTGCAGCCCCCTTTATCTCCCTTCCTTAAGGGCATAACTAGTGTAAATTGACTCAAAGCACGTCCAGGAATGCACTTACTATTAAGATATTGAGGCAAGCTGCACCAGCAGCTCCTGGGGATGCGCTCGGTGAATGGCACCCAAAACCCTTGTATTTCTTTCTTTGTGATAGTTTAAGCCCCTGAACCTGGAATGGTTTATTTATTTATTTTTTTTGTAACTGCTTTTGTAACCAATTAATTTTTTTAACTGTTTGCTAGCTCTAGCTCTGCTTCTGTAAAAATTGCTTCAGCTGAACTCCCCCCTCCCCTATTTAGACGACGGTATAAAAACAAAACCAGCCCATTCCTCGGGGCCAAGAGAATTTTGAGCGTTAGCTGCCTCTCGGTCGCTGGCTAATAAAGGACTCCTTAATTTGTCTCAAAGGGTGGCTTTCCTCCATAACTCGCTTGGTTACAACAGTCCACACTGTGGCCTGAGGTGCATCGCCCACCTGAGCTTCATCTGTTAGGTATGTCAGGGAAGATAAGCAG
This sequence comes from Pan paniscus, assembly GCF_029289425.2. NCBI lineage: Eukaryota > Metazoa > Chordata > Mammalia > Primates > Hominidae > Pan > Pan paniscus. The sequence goes on from NC_073271.2 coordinate 2,983,721, forward strand.
GGCGAGAGTGGCCTCATCAGAGGACCCCAGATCTCTGGCTTCCCCATCTGGCAAGTGCACTTCTGTGAGCAAAGACTTCAGAGCCAGATGACAAGAACGGCCCAAGCAGTCCACCAGGGAATCCTGGGCCCAGTGTACATCAATGCAGAGCATCAAGCACGGTGTAACAGGTGCACAGTTGCCTATTCCTGTTCAGAGATGACTGCATCCCACACACTGTAAAATGAGGAAATGCAGAGAAGCAGATGTAACTGAAGAAGACAGCAGGAGCAACAAGGAGGGACAACCACGACCTAGGAAGGCACGATGCCAGAGACGCCTGGACCCCACGCTAGGCTCAGTGCCTGTTATACTCTTGGGACCCAGTGCTTTCCCACTCCATCATGTGGCATACTTGGCATTATTTCTTGTTTAAAATATTGTCCTTAGTTTTCACCTTTCCTAGGAGACACAGGCAGAACCTGTGACACTACAGTGTCTGGCACACAGTAGGTGCATCACAAACATCTGCCGAGTTCACACACTCTTGCCTTCTCAAACCTTCTTGTCAAGTCTTCAGTGAAAAGGAATTGCTGATTGAGCAAGAATTAAACTTCTAGAGACTCCTGGATCCACTGAAGTTTGAGACAAGGTGAGATTTGTTTACTGCCATATTCCTAGCTCATAGCATATTGTAGTCAATTAAAAAATGTTCGTTGAATCAGTGAGTGAATTGATTCATATGTCATACTTAGCTATATATTTTCTGAGTAAAATTGATAAATTTAATAGTTTACTTCTAGTATAATTTTACTTTACTTATTCAACGAACCTGACAATTCAACTAGGTGCCAGGCACACCGCTGCTGAACAAAAAGAGGTATAAGATACAACTTCTGTCTACAAGAAAGCCACGGTCTAAAGAGTAGAAACATATGAACAAATCATAACAATAAACAGGCTGAATTCAAAATCAGAGGGGTTTGTTTCTATTTTAAACAGCTCTAGTCAGGAAGTGTTAGAAAGTTCTAAACAGGAAATGTTCCAACACACCATCCAAGCATGAAGCAGAAGACACCCATAATTGAGTTTGCTGCCACCAATCCCAACAGCAAGAATTCCAGTCCTGCTGCTGCAAAGTAAGTGTCACTCTGATTTTATTACTGCTGTGTAACGCAGTTTTAGACCCTTTGGTTGTCACTTAATCTTCTAAAAAATATTAAAGAGAAAATATTATTACGGTGATGAGCCCATCCACTGCAGCCATCTCAACATCATAGCAATTATAAGGCCTATCATTTAAAAAGAAAACTGTTAGTTTAACTTATTTATCCAAATATCAGTATTAGATAAACATGTTTGTCATCAGATTTTGGATTTATGGGTTAAATGGCATAAAAATATGATTAGAGCCTTAAAGTTTACACTTCTCTGGTTTTCTCAAATTTTTTGCAAAATAGCATATGCCTTTCTAAAAAATTGTTAGTATTTTTTTAAAATGAACATTAAAATTATATATTTTCCAAAAACAAAATACAGCTCCCATTGGCAAATGGTGATGTTGAGATACAACAGACAACTTCTCTTGGGAACCATTTAATCAGTGCTCTCTTTTGCACTCTTTCCAGAAATGTCAATGCCTTTAAAATGTAGAAGTATATTATACAACTAAACTTACACTTATTCAGTATTGTGCAACATTTAGTACTTGTTCTAGCTATCTCTTGCTGAATAGTAAGCCATTCCAAAACTTAAGGAATTATTTATAGTTTAATATTGTTTATTGTTATTGTTTAGTGATTATAAATAATGTTATTTCTCATGGTTTTGTGGGTTGATGGGCACTACAAAATTTCTCTTTTGGAGTCTTTCTTGCAGTTGCGGTTGGTTGGCTGCTGCTGAACTCACCTGAAAGCTCAACTAGGCTAAAGAGCCTAGACGGGTCACTTACATGGCTGGCAGTGCATATTGGCTGCTGGGTGTGATGCCTATCTGACCTCTCCATGTTATCTGGAGTGCTCACAACTTGGTAGTTGGTCCCAAAGCACACAGGCAAATACCACAAAGCTTCTTAGGACCTAGCCTCGGAAGTCCTAGAATACAACTTCTGCTCCATCCTATTGGTAAAGCAAGTCATTGTGACCAGCACAGATTCAAGAAATGGGAGATTCGACTCTAACTGTCAATGTAAAGAGCAGCATGTGCATGCAGGGAGGAAAGAAATTGAGGGCATCATGTCGAAGACTATCATATCACACCATTATTCCAACTAATGAACATTATGTTTTAGATGGGTAGTACTAGCTACTCATCTCTCCCCCAGAAACCCAACTAAGCATGGACATATTGAAGAGAATGTCAGCACCATTAAAAAAACTCTAGAAAAATCACATGTGATGACTGAGGTTAATTCAGTCTGTCAATTACATCAATATAATTCCCTTCTTGTAACCCTAAATATGGTGAAGCAGAATTGAATTCTACAAAAGTCTTTCATCTGTTTTCCTGTGGAATAATTAACAAACCCAATGAATGTATAAATAACATGAAGTCCGATTTATTTTAGATTTTTACCTCTTAATTTCAAAGCTTATAGAAATCCATAGAACAAATCATCATAATCCACAATGCCTGGACCAGAAGTCCTTGTTCTAAGAGTATCTTGTGGCATGCTAAAAACTTATTACTAACTAGGAAATTTAAAACTTTTTGTTAGTGATTTTAAGAGAGCTGACTAGCTCATCACCACAATTCACACAGAGTAAGAATAGAGATTACTTTGCTGAGTGGATTGATAGTGATCAGAAAAAATCACGAAAGAGGAAAGGAGATAGAGAAGGGGAAACATACTGTCAATCCCTACAATTAAAGTGACTTTTCGAATGGTTTGATTTTGTATTTGCAAAGGAAAGGCAGCTTATTGTGATAGAATACGAATCCCACTTCTATATCTTTTTTTTTTTTTTTTTTTTTGAGATGGAGTCTCGCTCTGTCGCACAGGCTGGAGTGCAGTGGTGCGATCTTGGCTCACTGCAAGCTCTGCCTCCCGGGTTCACGCCATTCTCCTGCCTCAGCCTCCCGAGTAGCTGGGACTACAGGCGCCCGCCACCACGCCCGGCTAATTTTTTGTATTTTTTGTAGAGACAGGGTTTCACCGTGTTAGCCAGGATGGTCTCGATCTCCTGACCTTGTGATCCACTCATCCTGGCCTCCCAAAGTGCTGGGATTACAGGTCTGAGCCACTGTGCCCGTCTATTCTTCTTTTAAGAAGTGTCTGCTTATGTCCCTTGTCAATGTTTTAATGGAGTTGTTTTCTTAATGTTCAACTTCACTAATCATCAGAGAGATACCATCTCATATTAGTCAGAATGGCTACTATTAAAAAGTAAAAAAATAACAAATTCTTGTTAGACTTCAGAGAAAATGAAATGCTTATACACTGTTGCTGAGAATGTAAATTAGTTCAGCCACTGTGAAAAGCAGTTTGGAGATTTTTCAAAGAATTTAAAACAGAAGTACCATTCAACCAGCAATTCCATTACTGAGTATATGTCCAAAATAAAATTAAAAATTCTACAAAAAGAAACCCCACATGCACTTGTATATGCGTCATATTGCTATTCACAATAGGGAAGGCATGGAATTAACTTATGTGTTAATCAATAAATTGGATAGAAATATGTGCCACATATACACCATAAAATACTATGAACACATTAAAAAGAATTCAATCATGTCCTGTGCAGCAACATGCATACGTCTGGAGGCCATTATCCTAGGGAAATTAATACAGGAACAGAAAACCAAATACCACATGTTCTTGCCTATAAGTAGGATCTAAACATGGGGTACTCAGGAATATAAAGATGACAACAATAGACACTGAGAACTACTAGATGAAGGAGGGAAGGAGGAGGGCAGGGGGTGAGAAACTATGAGTGCTATGCTTACTGCCTAGGTGATGGGATCAAATATATCCCACAATATATGCTCACTACCTTGGTGATGGGATCAATAATATCCCACATTGCTCAGCATCACACAATATATCCATGTAATAAACCTGCCAATATACTCCCTAAATCTAAAAAAATTAAGGCAGAGACAGAATAAGAGGGCAGAATAGAAGCCTACATTCTCATCCACCACACAAAAACACCAAATTTTCACAACTCACTACATTCAAGAAGCACTGTCAAAGGGACCAAAAATTGGGTGAGCAATCACAGTACCTGGTATTAACTTCATATCACTGAAACAGACATTGGAGAAGACAAACAAATAAAAGACGGTCTAGAAGCAAGTATGTCACCTCTTTTTCAACCACCAGTAGTGGCTACATCGTGCAGAGATAGTATGTTTGGGAGAGGGAGAGCATAGTTTGTGAGGCTTTGCAATAAACTCAGTACTACCCTGACACAGTGAAAAGCAGAACGAGACTGTACTCAGCTGACATCTCCCAATGTGGGGAACACTTGAATTGGCCTTACAAAGAGGAAAACCTCCCATCCCAGTATTGGGAGCTTCAGTTTTTGCAAGTCTTGCCATCATGAGTTGACGTGCTATTGGACTCTAAGAGAACTTAAGGGGAATTCTAAGCCACAAGGACTTCAATTATTAGACAAATCATATTCCGAGCTGGGCTCAGAGCCAGTGGAATGTGGATGGTGGGGAGAATGGAATCTACTGAGACAGCAGCCAGAGAAGCAAAGGGACTGCTCACAACACCACTCCCCCACTCTCACCTAGCAGCAGCCACACAACACAGAGAAACCTGTGAATTTGGGAGAGGGAGAGCACAGTGACTGGAGGACTTTGCATTAAACTCAGTGCTGCCATGTCAGTAAAGATCTGGCAGAATTCATCACCTGCTGACTAAAGAACCCCTGTACCCAGAATAAAAAACAGTGACAACCAGGTAATACACCATGGGCATTGGGCTCTGAGAAGCGCCAACTTCAGGTGTGACCCAGTACATTTCCAGCTGTGGGAGCTATGGTGAAAGACTTCTGTTTGAGAAAAGCAGGGGGGAATGTAAAGGGACCTCTGCGTTGCACCTGATATGCCAGCTCAACCACAGTGGGGTAGAGCACCAAGCAGATTCTTAAAGTCCCTGAGTCCAGGCCTAAGGTCTTCTTGGTCAGCATTTCTGTGCTTGCCCTGGGCCAAAGGTTGAGCCCCAGACATTGCAGAATTTATCACAAGCTAATTAAAGAGTGCTTGAGCTTTAAGTGAGAAAGTGATGATGATTTGGTGGAAACCCCCCATGGGCCAGTAGTGTTTGCAGTCATAGAAGAGGTTCTTCTGCCTGCAGACAGGGCAAGGAAGAGTAGAAAATACTTTGTCTTATTCCCTAAGTGCCAGGTTAGCTACAATAAAATAGAAGAGCAGGTAAATTTTGAAGATTCTATGCTTTAATCTCTGGCTCCCAGGTAGCATCTGTGGAGCCACTCATGGCTAGGGGAACTTGCCGCCCTATAGGCAGAGACACAAACCTGGCTGGCTTTGCCACATATTAATCACAGAGTCCTAGGGCTTTGAATAAACATATGGTAGCCAAGTAGTGTTGCAGTGGGCCTTGCGTGAGACCAAGTTCTGTGCCTACTTCAGGTGTGAACCAGCACAGTCTCAGTGGTGGTGGCCACAGGATTGCTTATGTTACCCCAACCCCAGCTTCACATGTCTCAGCACAGAAAGAGAGACTGCTGATTTGAGAGAATGTAAGGGAAGAGAACAAGAGTCTTTACTTGATAAATCAAGAGAATTTTTCTTGATGTTAATTCAAGGCCACCAAGGCAGTACCTCTATGTGTTTGCATAAACTACTGTGCTATTGGGTTTGGGACCCAAGTTTCTTTGAATACCTGGAAAGTGTTCCCAAAGATAATGGGCACTAACAAGCCCAGACTGTGAAGACTACAGTAAAGACTGAACTGTTCAATGCCCAGATACAGATGAACATCTACATGTATCAAGGCCATCCAGGAAAACATGACCTCACCTAACAAGCCAAGTAAAGCACCAGCGACAAATCTTGGAAAAACAGAAATATGTGACCTTTCATACAGGAAATCCAAAATAGTTGGTTGTGGTAATTCAAAGAAATGTACAATATAACACAGAGAAGGAATTCAAAATTCTATCAGATAAATTTAACAATGAGATTGAAATAAAAGAATAAAGCAGAAATTCTCAAGTTAAATTGCTATTGTCATACTGAAGAATGGATCAGAATTACTTAAAAGAATTGACCAGGAAAAAGATAGATTTAGCGAACTTGAAGTCAGACTGTTTAAAAATACAAAGTCAGAGGAGACAAAAAAGAATAAAAAATAAAGCATGCCTATAGAATTTAAAAAATAGCCTCAAAATAGCAAATCTAAGAGTTATTGGCCTTAAAGAGGAGGTAGAAAAAGAGATGAGTTGAACATTTATTTAAATAAATAATATTAAATCATATTAAACAATTCCTCAACATTTGAAATCAATATTCCAGTAACAAAAAGTTACAGAACATAAAGTAGATTTAACCCAAAGAAGACCACCTCAAGGCCCTTAACTGAACTCTCAAAAGTTAAGGATAAATAAATGATTCTACAAGCATCGAGAGAAGAGAAACAAATAACTTTCAGTGGAACTCCAATACATCTGACAGCAGACTTTTCAGGGGAAAATTTACAGGCTGGGAGACTGGCATGACATATTAAAAAAGCTGAAGAAAAAAAGACTTTTACTTTAGAATAATGTCTCAGGCAAAAATGGCCTTTAAACTTGATGGAAAAATAAGAACTTTTTCCGACAAACAAAAACTGAGGGATTTCATTAACACCAGACCTGTCCTACAAGAAATGCTAAAGGGATATCTTAACCTAGAAGAAAAAAAGTTAGCGAGCAAGAAGAAATCATCTGAAGGTACAGAACTCACTAGCAATAGCACATGGAAAAACACTGAATATTATAATATGGTAATTATGGGGGGCAAAAATCTCAAATAGAAAGAGTAAACATATGAACTTTAAAGTAGTTTTTTCAAATTCTGTGAAGAAAGTCATTGGGAGCTTGATGGGGATGGCATTGAATCTGTAAATTACCTTGGGCAGTATGGCCATTTTCACGATATTGATTCTTCCTACCCATGAGCATGGAATGTTCTTCCATTTGTTCGTATCCTCTTTTATTTCCTTGAGCAATGGTTTGTAGCTCTCCCTGAAGAGGTCCTTCACATCCCTTGTTAGTTGGATTCCTAGGTATTTTATTCTCTCTGAAGCAATTGTGAATGGGAGTTCACTCATGATTTGGCTGTCTGTCTGTTATTGGTGTATAAGAACGCTTGTGATTTTTGTACATGGATTTTGTATCCTGAGACTTGGCTGAAGCTGCTTAACAGCTTAAGGAGATTTTGGGCTGAGACAATGGGGTTTTCTAGATATACAATCATGTCATCTGCAAACAGGGACAATTTGACTTCCTCTTTTCCTAATTGGATACCCTCTATTTCCAACTCCTGCTTGATTTCCCTGGCCAGAACTTCCAACACTATGCTGAATAGGAGTGGTGAGAGAGGGCATCCCTGACTTCTGTCAGTTTTCAGAGAGAATGCTTTCAGTTTTTGCCCATTCAGTATGACATCAGTTGTGGGTTTGTCATAGATAGCTCTTATTATTTTGAGACACGTCCGATCAATACCTAATTTATTCAGAGTTTTAACCATGAATGTTGTTGAATTTTGGCAAAGGCCTTTTCTGCATCTATTGAGATAATCATGTGGTTTTTGTCTTTGGTTCTGTTTATATGCTGGATTACATTTATCGATTTGCGTATGTTTAACCAGCCTTGCACCCCAGGGATGAAGCCCACTTGATTATGGTGGATAAGCTTTTTGATGTGCTGCTGGATTTGGTTTGCCAGTATTTTATTGAGGATTTTTGCATCAATGTTCATAAAGGATATTGGTCTAAAATTCTTTTTGTTGTGTCTCTGCCCGGCTTTGGTATCAGGATGATGCTGGCCTCATAAAGTGAGTTAGGGAGGATTCCCTCTTTTTCTATTGATTGGAATAGTTTCAGAAGGAATGGTACTAGCTCCTTCTTGTACCTCTGGTAGAATTCGGCTGTGAATCCATCTGCTCGTAGGCTTTTTTGATTGGGAAGCTATTGATTATTGCCTCAATTTTAGAGCCTGTTATTGGTCTATTCAGAGATTCAACTTCTTCCTGGTTTAGTTTTGGGAGGGTGCATGTGTCGAGGAATTTATCCATTTCTTTTAGATTTTCTAGTTTATTTGCATGGAGGTGTTTATTATATTCACTGATGGTAGTTTGTATTTCTGTGGGATCGGTGGTGAGATATCCTTTATCATTTTTTATTGCATCTATTTGACTCTTCTCTCTTTTCTTCTTTATTAGTCTTGCTAGCGGTCTATCAATTTTGTTGATCTTTTCAAAAAACAAGCTCCTGGATTCATTGCCTTTTTGAAGGGTTTTTTGTGTCTCTATTTCCTTCAGTTCTGCTCCGATTTTAGTTATTTCTTGCCTTCTGCTAGCTTTTGAATGTGTTCGCTCTTGCTTCTCTAGTTCTTTTAATTGTGCTGTTATGGTGTCCATATTAGATCTTTCCTGCTTTCTCTTGTGGGCATTTAGTGCTATAAATTTCCCTCTACACACTGCTTTGAATGTGTCCCAGAGATTCTGGTATGTTGTGTCTTTGTTCTCGTTGGTATCAAAGAACATCTTTATTTCTGCCTTCATTTCGTTATATACACAGTAGTCATTCAGGAGCAGGTTGTTCAGTTTCCATGTAGTTGAGTGGTGTTGAGTGAGTTTCTTAATCCTGAGTTCTAGTTTGATTGCACTGTGGTCTGAGAGACAGTTTGTTATAACTTCTGTTCTTTTACATTTGCTGAGGAGAGCTTTACTTCCAACTATGTGGTCGATTTTGGAATAGGTGTGGTGTGGTGCTGAAAAGAATGTGTATTCTGTTGACTTGGGGTGGAGAGTTCTGTAAATGTCTATTAGGTCCACCTGGTGCAGAGCTGCGTTCAATTCCTGCATATCCTTTTTAACTTTCTGTCTCATTGATCTGTCTAATATTAACAGCGGGGTGTTAAAGTCTCCCATTATTATTGTGTGGGAGTCTAAGTCTCTTTGTAGGTCTCTAAGGACTTGCTTTATGAATCTGGGTGCTCCTGTATTGGGTGCATATATATTTAGGATAATTAGCTCTTCTTGTTGAATTGATCCCTTTACCATTATGTCATGGCCTTCTTTGTCTCTTTTGATCTTTGCTGGTTTAATGTCTGTTTTATCAGCAACTAGGATTGAAACCCCTGCCTTTTTTTGTTTTCCATTTGCTTGGTAGATCCTCCTCCATCCCTTTATTTTGAGCCTGTGTGTATCTCTGCACATGAGATAAGTTTCCTGAATACAGCACACTGATTGGTCTTGACTTTTTATCCAATTTGCCAGTCTGTGTCCTTTAATTGGAGCATTGAACCCATTTACATTTAAGATTAATATTGCTATGTGTGAATTTGATCCTGTCATTATGATGTTAGCTGGTTATTTTGCTCGTTAGTTGATGCAGTTTCTTCCTAGCATCGATGGTCTTTACAAGTTGGCATTTTTGCAGTGACTGGTACCAGTTGTTCCTTTCCATGTTTAGTGTTTCCTTCAGGAGCTCTTTTAGGGCAGGTCTGGTGGTGACAAAATCTCTCAGCATTTGCTTGTCTGTAAAGGATTTTATTTCTCCTTCACTTATGAAGCTTAGTTTGGCTGGATATGAAATTCTGGGCTGAAAATTCTTTTCTTTAAGAATGATGAATATTGGCCCCCATTCACTTCTGGCTTGTAGAGTTTCTGCCGAGAGATCAGCTGTTAGTCTGATGAGCTTCCCTTTGTGGGTAACCTGACCTTTGTCTCTGGCTGCCCTTAACATTTTTTCCTCAAGCATTTTTCCAAAAGCAATGGCAACAAAAGCCAAAATTGACAAATGGGATCTAATTAAACTAAAGAGCTTCTGCACAGCAAAAGAAACTACCATCAGAGTGAACAGGCAACCTACAAAATGGGAGAAAATTTTTGCAACCTACTCATCTGACAAAGGGCTAATATCCAGAATCTACAATGAACTCAAACAAATTTACAAGAAAAAAACAACCCCATCAAAAAGTGGGCAAAGGATATGAACAGACACTTCTCAAAAGAAGACATTTATGCAGCCAAAAAACACATGAAAAAATGCTCACCATCACTGGCCATCAGAGAAATGCAAATCAAAACCACAATGAGATACCATCTCACACCAGTTAGAATGGCAATCATTAAAAAGTCAGGAAACAACAGGTGCTGGAAAGGATGTGGAGAAATAGGAACACTTTTACACTGTTGGTGGGACTGTAAACTAGTTCAACCATTTTGGAAGTCAGTGTGGCGATTCCTCAGGTATCTAGAACTAGAAATACCATTTGATCCAGCCATCCCATTACTGGGTATATACCCAAAGGACTATAAATCATGCTGCTATAAAGACACATGCATACATATGTTTATTGCGGCATTATTCACAATAGCAAAGACTTGGAACCAACCCAAATGTCCAACAATGATAGACTGGATTAAGAAAATGTGGCACATATACACCATGGAATACTATGCAGCCATAAAATATGATGAGTTCACGTCCTTTGTAGAGACATGGATGAAATTGGAAATCATCATTCTCAGTAAACTATCACAAGAACAAAAAACCAAACACTGCATATTCTCACTCATAGGTGGGAATTGAACAATGAGAACACATGGACACAGGAAGGGGAATATCACACTCTGGGGACTGTTGTGGGGTGGGGGGAGGGGGCAGGGATAGCATCGGGGGATATACCTAATGCTAGATGACGAGTTAGTGGGTGCAGCACACCAGCATGGCACATGTATACATATGTAAGTAACCTGCACAATGTGCACATGTACCCTAAAACTTAAAGTATAATAAGAAAAAAAAAAAAAAAGAAAAAGCCAGGGTGTGCCGGCAGAGGCATGCTGCAGGTGTGGAGCCCTCATGGAGATCCTCTACTAAAACAATGGAGAAAAGAAATGTGGGGCGACAGTCCCCAGGCAGGCTCCCCACTGGGTCATGGCCTAGTAGATCTGTGAGGAGAAGATCACTGTCCTCCAGGCCGCGGAATGGTAGATCTAGCTACAGCCTGCACCTGGCACCTTGAAAAGCCAGAGGCACAGAATGCCAGCCCATGAGAGCAGCTGTGAGGGCTGAACCATGCAAAGTCACAAGGTAGAACCTTCCCAAGGCATTAGTGTGCCCTGGAAATGGGACACAGAGTCAAAAATAATTATTTTGGAGCCTTACAATTGAATAACTGCCCTTCTGGGTTTCAGACTTTCATGGGTCCTGTGGCCCCTTTCTTTTGGCTGATTTCTTCCTTTTAGAATAGGAGTATTTACCCAATGCCTCTGCCTCATTTGTATCTTGGAAGAACCTAACTTGTTTTTTTTTTTATTTTACAGGCTTATAGAAGGAAGAAATTAGCTTTGTCTTAGATGAGACCTTTGACTTTTGAGTTAAGGCTGAAATTAGCTAAGACTTTGGAGATTATTGGGAAGTCATGATTGTATTTTGAAATATGAGAAGGATATGAGATTTGGAATGCCCAGGGGCAAAATGATACAGTTTGGATGTGTATTCCCACCAAAATCTTATATTGAAATATAATCCTCAATATTGGAAGTGGGCCTAGAGGGGAGGTGACTGAATCATGAGGGCAAGATTTCCATGAACAGTTTGGCATCATTTCCTTTGGTGCCATTCCCACAATAGTAAGTTTTTATCAGAGCTGGTTATCTACAAGTGTGTGTAGCACTTCCCCCTGCCCTCACAGTTACCATGTGATGTGCAAGCACCGGATTTATTTTTCACCTTGTCAGTTGTTAGAGGCTTCCCCAGAAGCAGAAGCCAGTGCTATGCTTTCAGTACAGCCTGAAGAACCATGAACCAATTAAACCTATTTTCTTTATAAATTAACCACTGATTACTTTTTATAGCAATATGAGAATGGCCTAATACATCCACCAAAAACTATTAGAAGTAATAACTTGAGTAAATTTGCAGAATACAAATCAACATATACAAATCAGTAGGATTTCTATATGCCAACAGTCAACCAACTGAAAAAGAATTAAAAAATGTAATACTATTTGCAGTAGCCACAAATAAAACAAAATGTGTGGGAATTTACCAAAGAAATAAAATTTCTCAACAGTTAAAACTGTAAAACACTGATAAAAGAAATGGAAAAGGATCCAAAAATTGGAAAGATATTTTTATGTTCATAGATTGGGAGAATCAGTATTTTTTAAAAATGTCCATACAATCCATAGCAATCTATACATTTCATGCCATCTCTATCAAAATAACAGGCCAGGGGCAGTGGCTCATGCCTGTAATCCCAGCACTTTGGGAGGCTGAAGTTGGTGGATCACGAAGTCAGGAGTTCAAGACCAGCCTGGCCAACTTGGTGAAACCCCACCTCTACTAAAAATACAAAAAAATTAGCCAGGCATGGTGGCGGGTGCCTGTAATCCCAGCTACTCAGGAGGCTGAGACAAAGAATTGCTTGAACCCAGGAGGTGGAGGTTGCGGTGTGCAGGGATAACATCACAGAGCAAGATGCAATCTAAAAAAAAAAAAGAAGACGACATTCCTCACAGATATAGAAAAAAAATTCTGAAATTTATATGGAAACATCACAAAACAGCATAATAGTCAAAGCTATGCTGAGTATATAAAACAAAACTGGAAGAATTCCATTACCTGGTTTTAAATTATACTACTAAGTTATAGTAATTAAAACAGCATGACACTAGCATAAAAACAGACATAAAGACAGATGGAACGAAATAGAGACCTTAGAAACAAACTCATACAGCTAAATTAATTTTCAACAAAAGTGCCAAGAATATACAATAAAAAATAAGACAGTTTTTATAATAAATAGGGCTGAGAAAACTGGCATTCTGTGTGAGGGACAAACATTCAGACCCTCATAGCAGTGTTCAGGAATCCTATGTGAGGGACAAACATTCAGACAACAGCAGGAGTGTTCTGGAATCCCCTGTGAGGAACAAACATTCAGACCCTCGTAGCAGTGTTCTGGAATCCTATGTGACAAACATTTAGAACCCAGCAGCATTCTGGAATCCTATGCGAGGGACAAACATTCAGACCCTCGTAGCAGTGTTCTGGAATCCTATGGGAGGAACAGCTAAATTAATTTTCAACAGAAGTACCAAGAACATACAATAAAAAATGAGACAGTTTTTGTAATAAATAGGGCTGGGAAAACCGGCAAGCCATAGGCAGAAGAATAAAACTAGAACCCGATTTCTTGCCACTTACAAAAATCAAATTAAAATGAATTAAAGACTTAAACCTAATGCCTCAAACCATCAAACTTTTACAACAAAACATTGGGGAAACTCTTTAGGGCATTGGTTTGGGCAAAAATTCCTTAAATAATGCCCCAGAAGCACAGACAACCCAAACAAACATGGACAAATGGGATTACAGAAAGTCAGAAAGCCTTTTTAAAGTGAAGGAAACAAGAAACAAAGTGAAGAGAAAATCCACAGAATGAGAGAAAATATTTGTAAATTATCCATCTGAAAAGCAATTAATAGCTACATGATATGGTTAGGATTTGGGTCCCCACCCAAATCTCATATTGAATTGTAATCCCCAGATGTTGAGGGAAAGACTTGGTAGAAGGTGACTGGATCATGGGGGTGGTTTCCCCCATGCTGTTCTTCTGATAATGAGTGATTTCTCATGAGATCTGATGGTTTTATAAGGGACTCTTCCCCCTTTGCTTCACATACATGCTCTCTCGCCTGCTGTCATGTAAGAGGTGCCTGTTTCCCCATCTGTCATCATTGTAAGTTTCCTGAGGCCTCCCCGGCCATATGGAACTGTAAGTCAATTAAACTCATTTCCTTTATAAATTACCCATTCTTGCAGGTGTGGTGGCTCATGCCTGTAATCTCACCACTTTGGGAGGCTGAGGCGGGTGGATCACGAGGTCAGGAGTTCAAGACCAGCCTGACCAAGATGGTGAAACCCCGTCTCTACTAAAAATACAAAAATTAGCCAGGCATGGTGTCAGGTGCCTGTAATCTCAGCTACTCAGGAGGCTGAGGCAGAGAATTGCTTGAATCAGGAGGTGGAGGTTGCAGTGAGCCGAGATTACACCACTGCACTTCAGCCTGGGCAACAGACCAAGACTTCATCTCAGTAAATAAATAGATAACACAGTCTCAGGTATTTTTTTATAGCAGTGCAGAAACAGACTAATACACTACAATATATTGAGTTCAAGAAATTCTATAGAAAAAAGTAATAAATAAAGAGTACAAAAAATTTAAATAGACACTTATGAAAAGAAGACATACAAATGTGAAACAGGCAAATCAATAGGTGCTCCACATTACTGATCATCATAGAAATGCAAATCAAACCCAAAATGAGATATCATTTCACCCCAGTTAAGATGGCTTTTATCCAGAAGTCCGTGAAAGACAAATGCTGGTGAGTATGTGGAGTGAAGGGAACCCTTGTACACTGCTGTTGGGAGCACGTTTAAGGAGTTTGGATGTTCCCGATATAACTAAAAATAGAGCTACTATGTGGTCCAGCAATCCCACTGCACAGTATATGCCTACAAGAAATAAAATTGGTAAATCAAAGACCTATTGGCACTCTCATGTTTGCTACAGCAGGGTTTATAATAGCCAAGATTTGGAAGGAACCTAAATGTCCATCAACAGTTGACTGGATAGAGAAAATGTGGTACATATACACAATGGAGTACTATTCAGCTGTAAGAAAGAATGAGACGCCTGCCATTTGCAATAACATAAATGGAACTGAAAGTCATTATGTTTGTGAAAGTCTTTATGTTTATGAAAGTGAAATGTCAGGCACAGAAAGACAAATGTCACATGTTCTCACTTATTTGTGGGTGCTAAAATTCAAAACAATTGGTGTCATAGATATAGAGAGTGTAAGGATGGTTACCAGATACTGGGAAGGGCAGGGAGGGAACAAGGGGATAGTGGGGATGCTAAATGGGTAAAAAAAAAACTATTGTTAGAAAGAATGAATAAGACAGCATTTGAAAGCACAACAGGGTGATTATAGTCAAAAATAATTTAATTCCACATGTGAAAAAACTAAAAGAGTATAATTGGATTGTTTATAACACAAGCTATAAATGCTTGAGGGGACAGATACCCCATTTTTTATTATGTATTACTCATTGCATGACTGCATCAAAGTATGTTATGTACCCCCATAAATATATACACCAACTATGTACCCACAAAAATAAATTAAAAATTGAAATTTAAATTAAAATTAAAACCAAAGGGAGGAGAGTATAATGAGGCATATGTGACCCATGGCTTGAGCTAGCTTTTCAGGTTAACTTTGGGATGTCCTTATCCAAGAAGAGAGGTCCATTTAGTCAACAGGGGTTTAGAAATTTATTTTTAGTCTATAAATGGAAAAAAGAAGGATTTTTAATCCTGAGCCATACTTCTCAGTCAATCAATCCCTGCAAAGAACCCTGTTCTTTACTCTGGAGATAAACATTAGTTTTCTTTTCCATGGAATAACACCACATTTCAAAATGAGGGGAAACATCTTGAAACTAAGAGGTAGAGCCTTATTCAATTTGATTTGGTTTCCATTGTAATTAATTTAATCACATGTGTTCTGGAGTTTGTCCTCAGTCTTCCCCTAGTTTAGGCCCATGATCTGTTGAACTTGCTCAGCTCCCTGCTCAACAGCAGGAAATCATAATTATTTAAAAACCTCATTGTGGCTGGGAGTGGTGGCTCATGCCTGTAATCCTAGCAATTTGGGAGGCCAAGGTGGGCAGATTGCTTGTTGTCAGGGGTTTGAGACCAGCCTGGCCAACAGAGTGAAACCCCATCTCTACTAAAGATACAAATATTAGCTGGGTGTGGTGATTCATGCCTGTAATCCCAGCTACTTGGGAGGCTGAGGCAGGAGAATTGCTTGAACCCGGGAGGCGCAGGTTTCAGTGAGCCAAGATGCTGCACTGCACTCCAGCCTGGGAAACAGAGCAAGACTCTGTCTCAAAATGATAATAATAATAATAATAATAATAATAAGAAGAAGAAGAAGAAGAAGAAGAAGAAGAAGAAGAAGTAAAACTGAAAATCTCATTTTGTTTCAAACAAAATTTCTTTTGAATATCAACTGCATCAACTTGCATATTAACTGTAATCATTTTGTTTACTTTATATCCAATCTGGAGAAATCTTTGAGGACTAATTTCACTCTTTTCTGCCATTTTGGTAAACATACCAAATGCCATCAAACAAAATGCATAAAATTCCTGAGAAATACACTTTCTCCTTGAGGAGTAGACTTGCTCTGTTAGAGGAACTCATGGTTACCTAGCTTCTAGTTTAATAAACATGACTAGAATATTCTATCTTAATATGAGTAGCTAGGTACTCACAAGGCATCTAGAAGGTTAGTGTTCATGGTCTGAAAATAGTCACATTTTTTACTTGGCCACAAATCACAATTGCAGAATATTTGTGGTCATACAAGACATCTTCCACCAAGCCTAAAAAATGTATAAATGTCCTAGGAGTGCAGCATATTTTTGTAAGGATATTATTAATGAGGTAGCTTAGGTCAATAGGTTAATGGTTATTGTTAAAACCAGTAGCCCCAACTTTAGTGACTACATCTGCACCTTCCAAGTTTATTTATAACTCTTTCTCTTGATAGTTATTTATAAGTAGAGACACTAACAAAAGACAATGCATTCCTCTTCTTGTTTTCTGAGGATGTCCAACTCTGTAATGGAGTAATTTCTCATAAACTTGCTTCTTTCACTGTGCTCTCTGACTCACCTCAAATTTTTTCCTGCACAAGATCTAAGAATCCTACTTTGTGGTCTGTATCAGGACCCTCTTTTCCAGCAACATCTTTCAGCAACACCATGAACGGACACCAAGACAAGACCCCCACTCCAAGGAAAAAAATCCACACAGAATCAATCAGCTGACACCTGGCAAGTGGGCTGTCTTTTAGAGTCGTGAAGCCATTCTGGTGGGCAAGAATGATTATCCACTATTATCATACTCAGATTAGAGGCCAAGCCCACAGGGTTAGAGGCCCTGGAAATATTGAGAAGAATGGATTTGGCTAAACAAGATATTTGCCACTTTCTCTTTTTGGACTGTCCACCTTGTGCTCTCTGTCCCTCACCTGAGTGCTCTACATATTGTCACCTTTCTGCTCACCGCCTCTGTTTTGTAGTAGCCTGGAGGCTGCCCCAGGACCGAGGCCCCAAACAGCTTAGCTTTTACTTTCCTCATCGATCCTCTGACTCTTAACTGACTGCTTGGTTAATTTGCCACTGGTCCAAGTGACACTGAAAGAAAGAATTGTCTTCTAACCTAGTATTTTTTTTACTGTAATTATCAGAAAAGATCAGCAGTAACCTTGCCATCATTATGACCAGAAGTTGAAATGTGGTATTTAAGAGCTCTACATGATAAGATCAGATATGCCTGTTTAGTGACAGCCTCTTCTATGACAACCCTCTGCAAACAATTACCCTCAAGATGGAGAACATGAGGGTTTTTCTTAACAGTTTTCTCTCATTTGTTAACCATAAAGCCATCTTTGATGAGCTGGTATAGGGCAGCTGGACCCTACTTTCTAAACCCAGCAAGTCACTTTTTTCCTGAGACAGTTTTGTCAGTTTTGTCATAGCAGTGTGAAAATGGACTAATACATTACAATATACAAGCTACAGCCTTCCTATTTCCCCTGTTTGATCTGACTCCTATTTTGCAGCTTAATTTATTTTATAGAAGAGAAACTAAGTGGGAGGAAATACATTACATACAGGCTTCTCTGATGCTTGGTCAGGATAAAAAATTAAAATGGGCTTCCATATGTTTGATGGAGGAAAAGACAAAATAGGAACAGCATGTAATTGATTACCCTTTTAATGCAAGTACCTCTTAATATTAGGCTTTTCTTAGCTGGGGTTGAGCTCCCCCTGCCAGTCCAAGCACCCCATAAGAACACAGTGAGACTCCTTCCAGTTCTGGTGAGGTGTGCAACATGTTATTAATTTCTTCTAGTTTTCCAAGGTTATCTAGTGTCCGGTCATCATCTTCTCCCTGCCCTTTGAGTCCTGTCTTATGTACACACCTCACTCTCGAAACACCCGAGCTTCACCAGAACAACATGCAGTGGGGCCTCTTATCAGCTAGCAAAGTTGAATGTTTGCCCTCTCTGGGAAGTGACAGATGATAATAGGGACACTATATTGAAAGGGTGGCCTGTCCCTCCACACCCGTGGGTGTTTCTCATCAGGTGGAACAAGAGACTTGTGGAAAGAGTCTCAGAGACAAAGTATAGAGAAAAAGTGGGCCCAGGGCATTGGCGCTCAGCATATGGAGGACCCGCGGCGGCACCAGTCTCTGAGTTTCCTTAGTATTTATTGATCATTATCGGGCATTTCTCGGAGAGAGGGACGTGGCAGGACTATAGGGTAATAGTGGAGAGAGGGTCAGCAGGAAAACATGTGATCAAATGTCTCTGCATCGTAAACAAGGTAAAGAAAAAAGTGTTGTCCTTTTGTTGTGCATATACATAAACATCTCAATGCCTTAAAGAGCAGTATTGCCTCCAGCATGTCTCACCTCCAGCCCTAAGGCGGTTTTCTCCTATCTCAGTAGATGGAATATACAATCGGGTTTTACACTGAGACATTCCATTGCCCAGGGACAAGCAGGAGACAGATGGCTTTGTCTTATATCAACTGCAAAGAGGCCTTCCTCTTTTACTAATCTTCCTCAGCGCAGACCATTTACTGGTGTCGGGCTGGCGGATGGTCAGGTCCTTCCCTTCCCACGAGGCCGTATTTCAGAATATCACATGGGGAGAAACCTTGGACAATACCTGGCTTTCCTAGGCAGAGGTCCCTGTGGCCTTCCGCACTGTTTTGTGTCCCTGGGTACTTGAGAGTAAGGAGTGGTGATGACTTTTAACAATCATGCTGTCTTCAAGCATATGTTTAACAAAGCACATCCTGCATATCCCTAAATCCATTAAACCTTGAGTGGACACAGCACATGTTTCTGTGAGCACAGGGTTGGGGGTAGGTTTACAGATTAACAGTATCTCAAGGCAGAAGAATTTTTCTTAGTACAGAACAAAATGGAGCGTCTTACGTCTACTTCTTTCTACATAGAAAAAGTAACAGTCTGATCTCTCTTTCTTTTCCCCACACTATATAGGTATATTTACCCTTTTCTACGTCTGAATTAGCCATATGCAAGGAAAAACTAAAACAGTTTTCAGAGGTTCCGGAAAAATTCATAGACAAATTTAAGGGGCTAACCTTGATGTATGATCTGACCAGGCAGGATTTGCATATATTTATGTTTACCTGCTGCATGGTAGAAACACAGTGCATTACGGGAGTGGCTAGAGCACATGCTAATAGGGTGGCAGCCTGCAACCAGGGGCAAGACACCTATAAAATAGGAGGCATAGCAGTGCCTGACTAGGACCCAAAAGAACTAGAATCTAGAAAAGACAAATGAATTAAGAAGAAAGTGGGATATAGAGAGAAAAAATTATGATCATTTGACTCCTTGAAGGAATAAAAAAAGTGTGATAAAGCTTTTTAATTTTTATAAAGTCTGGAAAATTACTCAGGGAAAAGATGAAAACCTAGCCTTATTACAAGGGTGGATAATTTAGACCTTGAGGAAATACACTAACACTGACCCTGACTCCAAGAAGGGACAAGCATTGCTAGGAGTTTATTTTATAGCCCGGTCTGCTTCTGATATCTATAGGAAGCCACCAAAAGCAGCCTTAGGCTTCCAGACTCCCATGGATCAGATTTTAGACTTGGATTTTGCAGTTTTCCATCCATCACAGGAATAGGGCCAAGAAAATATAAAATAAAGCAAATCTTCCAAGAGGCCCAGCTTCTAGCTGCAGCCTTGTGCTCTCCACCACTTCAGAGGAAGCCCCTTAACCCCTGGCCCTCACAGAGGAAGTGAGAAGGTAAAAGTCCCAGTCTGTGACTCTGGGCCATTGTGCCTTTGATATAAATCAATGTGCCTTCTGTAGGAAGGTCGGCCACTGCCGAAGGAAATGCACTGTGCTTCCAAGGGAGCCATCATCAGAGCCCAGCAGACTCAAAACTGGGAGGGCCTGATACTTCCTGCCTCCGCTCCCATTGGACTATTAGCTATCGAGAGATGGAGGAGCCTCAGGTGACTCTTGAAGTAGCAGGTAGGAGTATTAACTTCGTATTAGGTATGGGAGCAGATTACTCTGTTCTGACTCAATACAATGGGCTCCTGTCTTCTCATGATGGACAAGCCCAAAATCACTGCTTTTCATATCTTCTAAGTTGTCCTCCAGAGCCTCTAGGTTTCTTGCCTGCCTTTTTAGTACTGTCTGATTGCCTGACCTCTTACTGGGGAGAGGTTTATTGACTCAGGAGACCAAGTCATGGTCACCTTCACAGATCATAAAGCATAGAAAGTGTTACTTTTGTTCCTGACCCCTCAGGGGAAAAAAGAAGTTAAGAATGAGCTGTCACATTTATCACCTGAGGTGTTGTCTCAATTAAATCTTGAGGTTTGGGCCACAGAGGCTCTGGGAAACGCACTAAACACCTCCCCCATTCAAATCCAACTTCAGCCTAGTGCTCCTCACCCTCAGAAGAGACAATACATTTTAAGGCGAGAAGCATGAGGGGAAATTCAACGCCTTATTGCCAAATTCTTGCCATATGAGTTATTAAGGCCATGAGAGTCTCCTACAATACTCGCATGTTACCAGATAAAAAGCCTAATGGCAAGTACAGATTTGTCAGAACCCTTAGAGCATTAAGAAATGCAGTTGTCTCCGTACACCTCATTGTCCCCAATACTTACCAAGTCCCAGGGGATGCAAGCTGGTTTACATTCCTAAATCTGAAAGATGCACTTTTCTGGATCTCAATGCATCCAGATTCATATGTTTGCCTTTGAATGGACTGATCCAGATATCCATTCAGCCTCAAAACTAACCTGGACAGTCATCTCTGAAGGGTTCTGGGATAACCCCCACTTATTTGAAAATGCTCTAGCTAACGACCTAACAAATCTACAATTGGAAAGGGACACAATTATTCAGTATGTAGGTGACTTGCTCATTGCTAGCCCAACTAAAGAAGACTCATAATAATAATGTTCAGTTGGTAAATTTCCTGGGAACTTGCAGATATAGGGCATCACCACACAGGGCTCAGATTTTGACTGAAAGACTTAAATATTTGGAATCTGTCTTAACCTCTGGAACTGATGAACATCCCGAGAAGATAAAAAAGTTATTTCAGTCACCCAAGAGTCCGTGTCCAAAAAATGACTGTGGGCTTTTTTAGGAGATAGCTGGGTACTGCTGCTTATGGGTGCCCAGATTTGGGCATGTAGCCAAGCCTTTATATGATACATTAAAGGGAAAGATTTAGAGCTCCTAGAATGTAATGAGAACTGCAAGCAAACCTTCAATACTCTCAAGGAGAAATTGGGCTCTGCTGCAGCCACAGCAGTCCCCAAGTTGGATGAACCATTTTTTCTTTATGTGACCAAAAAGCAAGGCATAGGCCTTGGGTAATCTTGTCCCCAAACTGGGGGACATTCCAAGGCCAGTAGCCTAATTTTATAAGCAGATAGACCAGGTGGCCTCAGGGTGGCCTTGATGTCTTAGAGCTATTGCTGTTACCACTTTTCTAGCAGGCAAAGCTAATAAACTAACATTAGAACAGCACCTACAGGTTTTTGACCCCACACCAAGGGAAGGTGGTCCTAGAAGCTAAAGGGCAGCAGTGGATAATAGGAGGACATTTATGAAAGTATCAGGCCTTATTGCTAGACCCTCCAGACATAACTTTTAAAGGCTGCCAAACCATAAACCCAGCTACTTATCGGCCAGAGTTCACAGGTGCTTCTAGACTTCCTGGCATACAGGTTGTATTAGTCTGTTCTCATGCTGCTAATAAAGACATATCTGAGGCTGGATAATTTACAAAGAAAAGAGGTTTCATTGACTCACAGTTCCACATGGTCGGAGGCTTCACACTCATGGCAGAAGGCAAATGAGGAGCAAAGTCACATCTCTTACATGGCAGCAGGCAAAAGGGCTTGTGTAGGGAAACTCCCCTTTATAAAACCATCAGCTGTAATCCCAGCACTTTGGGAGGCCAAGGCAGTGGATGACCTGAGGTGAGGAGATCAAGGCCAGCCTGGCCAACATGGTGAATCCCCGTCTATACTAAAAGTACAAAAATTAGGCTGGTGGTAGGCACCTGTAATCCCAGCTACTCGGGAGGCTGAGACAGGAGAATCACTTGAACCCAGGATTCAGAGGTTGCAGTGAGCCAAGGTCATGATAATGCACTCCAGCCTGAGCAACAGAGCAAGACTATGTCTCAAAAATAAATAAATAAATAAATAAATCATCAGATCTCATGAGACTTATTCACTGTCACGAGAACAGCATGGGAAAGACCCATCCCCCTATTCGATTACCTCCCACTGGATCCCTCCCACGATATATAGGAATTATGGGAGCTACAATTCAAGATAAGATTTGACTGGGACACAGCCAAAGCGTGTCACAGGTTATGAAACAAATTTATTCTAGCGGGCCAGACTTAAAAGAGATGAGCCCCTTGACCATCCCAAGGAAGAGTGGTTAACAGATGTATGTTGTTTTATGCATCAGGAAAACAGGAGTGGTAGATATGCTATTAGTAGTCAGCACAAGAGAATCAAGGCACAAATCTTGCTGGCCTCGACCTCAGCTCAAAAAGCTGAGTTAATTGAACTTACTCAGCCCCTGCAGTTGGGAAAGGATTTAAAAGTTAACATTTACACTGATTCCAAGTATGACTTTTTAGTGCTTCATGCTTATGCTGCAATTTGGAATGGGTAGGGACTCCTGACCCCCAAGGGTTTTTCCATACAACATCATTCAGATATTGAACTTGTTAGAATGCTGCTTTGCTGCCAAAAAGTGACTGTAATTAATTGCAGAGGACATCAAAAGAGAGACTGACCATGTAAAAGGAAATGCCCTTGCAGATGCTGCAGCCAAGGCCCCTGCACTGAAAGGGCCAATGAAGCTTATGGGTGTGCTGGTCAGCATACATTGAACTGAGCCAGAACACTCTGAAGAAGAACAAAAATGGGCCAGGGATTGCATTTCAGTCCAGGGTCCCTCTGGCTGGCTGAATGATGGTAATAAATTACTAATGCCAAGTACCAATCATAGGAATATAATTCAGCACTTTCATGATTCTTTTCACCCTAGAAGGGATTATTGGTTTCCGTTAATGTCTCATTTGTTTATAGGGGTAAATCTTTTCAAGACACCAAAACAGGTGACTCAGCCCTGTGATCTCTGTGCCTGACATGACCCAAACGGCTAGCAATTTTCTCCTTCTACAGGTAAACCTGTCCAAAATTGAGGAACCTATCCAGGTGAGAACTGGCAACTCTAATTTACTCAGCTACCTTTCTGCAGGAGATTCAAATATTTGCTAATGCTTACTGATACCTTCATTGGTTAGATCGAGGCATTCCCCACCCCATCTGAAAAATGTTTACCAGAAGAAATAACTCCTCAGTTTGGGTAATCTAAAAGCCTGCAAAGTGGCAATGGCCCGTCTTTCACAGCAGGTGTATCCCAACACCTATGCTCAGCTTTAAGAATCCAATATTACCTTCACTCTGTGTGCAGACCGCAGTCCTCTGGAAAGGTGAAAGGGCTAATCCTACTCTAAAGAAGACTCTAGCTAAATCAGAAGCCTGACTATCTCTAACACCCATAGCTTACTGCGGGTTTGAACTGTTCCAAAGTAAAACTTATAATTAAATCCTGTTAACATTCGGAAGACCTTTCCTAAGCACAGATCTCCTAATAGACGAAAAGACTCATCAATTACAAAAATATGTCATCAATCTAGGACAGGTGCAAAGACACTCTGTGAATATGGATACAAGAGTCTTCCCCTCCCACATGGGAGGAAAATTCAGTTTCAGCTCAGCTAGGGATTTAGTCTTACTAAAGATGTTGGAGGAAGTTCTCCAGCTGACCAGCTTTCCCCAACGTGGAAAGGATCACAGCAAGGACACCTGAGTTCTCCAACAGACGTTCAACGCCAAGGGATTCACAGGTGGGTACACCTGTGTGGAAGTAAAGCTGTTGCTTATTCTGTGAGCCGAATCCGAGGCTGAGGGAGGTGGGCGCGGGGCTATTTCAGTGGTGGTGGAATGTGGGCTGGGTAGCTGCGCGTCTGCTCCTCCTTCTCGCGTTTCTCCTGCCACTCTAATCCCTCCTTGGCCATGAGGGAAATCGTGCTCACTCAGGCCGGGCAGTGCGGGAACCAGATCGTCGCCGAGGTTGTATTTGACTCCATAAAAATTAAAATTTTGTATGAGAGAAAAATGTCTCAAAGTCAAAAGTCAACAGACTGGGGAAATAGATCTGCAACATACATGACAGACAAAAAGCTAATTTGGGATATATATATATACACATATAAATATATATATACCTATAAATATATATACATATAAATATATAGATAGATAGATGTAAATATCCGTTTTTAACACCATTTTAAAAAATACCGTCCTTTCCCCATTGAACAGTGTTGACGCTCTTGTTAAAAATCATGACCATATTTTTTGGTTCTTTATTTCTATTGCATTGGTCTTTGTGTCTGTCTCTATGCTGGTACAGCATTGTTTTGCATACTGAAGTTTGAAACCAGGAGGTGTTAGTCCTTTAACTTTGTTGGTTTTTAAGATTGATTTGGCTGCTTGGGGTTTTTTTGAGATTTCGTCTGAATTTTAGAACAGGTTTTTCTATTTTTTCAAATATTGGAATTTTTACAGTGATTTTATTGAATCTGTAGATGACTATAGATAACAATGGCACCTTGACAAGATTTTGTCTTCCAGTCCATAAACACATGATGTCTTTTCATTTATTTGTGTCATCTTTAATACTTTCATGCCATGTTTGTAGTTTTTGCTGTACAGGTTTTTCATTTCCTTGGTTAAGTAGGTTTCTAAGTATTTTATTCTTTTGATGCTATCATACATGATACTGTTGTCTTGATTTCTTCTTCAGATAGCTTATTGTTATTGTAGAAATACAACTGATTTTTGTGTATTATTTTGTATCCTGCAGCTTTGCTGAATTTTATTTATTGCATCTGACAGTTTATTTCACAGAAACTAAAAGATTTTTAATATATAAGGTTATGTCATCTGCAAACAGATAATTTTACTTTTTAAAAAATTGGAATATCTTTAATTCTTTTACTCACCTTATTAACTAACTAGAAACTTCAGTACTATACTAAATAGCAGTAGTAAAAGCAGGCATCCTTGTTTTTGCTCTTAGGGTAAAAGCTTTCAGTCTTTCACCATGTTAGCTGTGTTTTTTTGTTTTGTTTTGTTTTGTTTTTTGTATAGCATTATGTTAATGTGTTTTCTTTCTTTTTATAGTTTATTAAGTATATTTTATCATGAATGTGGGTTAAATTTTGACAAGTGCTTTTTCTTCTTTGCTTAAGATGATCACGTGAGGGTTTTTTCCTTATATTAATGTGATATTACGCTGATTTTCATGTGCTGGAACATACTTTCATTTCAGGAGTCAATTACACTCATTCATAGTGTATAATCCTTTTAATGTACTGCTAAGTTTGAGTTGCTGGTATTTTGTTGAGGATTTTTGCATCAGCATGTATAAGGGATGTTTGTTTGTAGTTTTCTTATGGTGCCTTTGTCTGGCTTGGTGTCAGGGTAATACTGGCCTCATAGAATAAGTTAGAAAAAACTACCTCCTTTTCAACGTTTTGAAAAAGTTTGAGAAGAAGTGGTGTTAATTCTGCTTTAAACATTGGGTAGAATTCAACAGTGAAACCATCTGGTTCAGGCTTTTCTTTGTTGCTGGGTTTTTGATTACTGATGCAATCTTCCTGCTGAATCTCCTTGATGAATAGGTTGATTCAACTTTTCTGATTCAGTCTTAGTAGGTTTTTTGTTTCTAGGAATTTGTTCATTTTATTTAAGCTATTCAATTTTTTAGTGTATAGTCCCTTATGGTACTCTCCTACACCCCTTTTTTACTCCAAAAATTTGTTAGTAATGTACCCATTTTATTTTTGAGTTTAGTAATTTGAATATTCCCTTTCTTTCTTAGTCAATCTAGATAAAATTTTGTCAGTTTTGATGTTTTTCAGAGAACAAACTAGGTTGTGTTGATTTTTGATATTGTTTTTCTATTCTCTATTTCACTTATTTCCACTGCTATCTTTATCATTTTTTTAATTTTGCTAGCTTTTAGTTGTCCCTCTTTAATAGTCCCTCTTTTTCTCTCTGTTTTTAGTTCCTTAGGAGTAAAGTTGTTGATTCAGTATCTTATTTTTTATAAACATTTATAGCTATAAATTTTTCCCTTATGGTACCATTTTTAATGTATCTCTTAACTTTTGATATTTCATGTTTTTAATTTGTCTCTAGATATTTTTTCTTTTCTCCTGTGATTTCTTCCTTTATCCATCCTTGAGTGTTTCATACCTATATTTTTAGACATAAAATGTGTAACCTACAATATTTTCTTGATTTGTTAGTTTTATTTGTTGTAAGTTTTTATTTCAGAATTAAATGTGTGTATCAACATTTGTTATGTTCTCATAAACTTTGTAATACATGGAGATTCCTGGTCCACATATGTAAGTCTCTACATGAATATTATTTTGAAGCATTTAACCTTCTATTTTAATACTTCAAAGGTCTAAATGAAATTGAGATTTTGGTTTCTGAGATGAAATCATGGTAGGTGACTGAGAAATGCTTAAAAATTAGCCAAAACTTAAAATTAAGTTAAAGTTTACCTTCAAGATTCAACCTGAATAAGTCGCCCTGTATTGCTGGTAATAAAGAATAAGTCTTTAATGATATAAAAGGAAACTTCAGAGAATGTTTTTTTTTCCCCAGTTGACATATAAATTAAAAGATATAAAAAATTTTTATGGCCTTATGTATTTTTTACTTTAGAATTCCAACTTTTTCTGGTTAACATTTTTCCAAACAGATTCCTGTGTATTTGAAAGACAAATAATTTTTTAGTTGAAATGCTTAAGCAGTTAAATAAGGCCATGAAAGTTTCTTGAACTTGTGGGAATCCATGAGAAAATCTGACATTATGTTCTATTCTCTTGGAAGGTAGAAATATCGTATGACTTCTGTTTCCCTGACAAGAAATGTCCTGAGCAAGGCTACCTGGGACAATGACCTCACACATGGAAAACGTTGGAGCCCATCTGTTTCCAATCAGCTGTTTTCCAAAAATTAGTGAAGTTCAGTTTTCCCTTTGATACTCTCTGTTACTACCAATCCCAATGCCAGGGCTGTCCTGCTTCTACAAGTGACAATGACAAATATAGGCCTGAAGAAAGATGAGCTGATGGGATTCCCAGCTTATTACCTCTCCTTGGGGGCCTTATCTCACATACATGGATTCAACTCATAGACTCAGCTGGGCGAGGATCTATTATTCAGCTACATTAGAAGTGACTGCTTAAGACTCAGGTGTGTGGTGAAATGAGGCAGAATTTTCTCTATGGAGTGTTAGCAGAATTTTCTCCTCATAATTACCATCTTACTATCACTAAATCATAACTAAAATGAGGAAATTATTCAAGAAGAAATAGAAATGTAATCATATGAGGACATAAATTTAGAGATTTGTGGAGAGCTCTTCATAATTTTTTGGCGTTCTCTTTGAGCTGGGATTATAGTTGACATTTCATTATAATATATTAGCCGTTCTAGACTTTATGCATTTATGTAAAGTTTTCTTTGTTGTACTTTAAGTTCTGTGATACATGGGCAGAGCATGCAGGTTTGTTACATAGTTATACACGTGCCATGGTGGTTTGCTGCACCCATCAACCCGTCATCTACATAGGTATTTCTTCTAACGCTATTCCTCCCCTAGCCTCCCGCCCCATGACAGGCCCCAGTGTGTGATGTTCCCCTTCCTGTGTCCATGTGTCCTCATTGTTCAACTCCCACTTATGAGTGAGAACATGCAGTGTTTGGTTCTCTTTTCTCTTTTTCTTTCTCTCTCTCTCTTTTTTTTTTTTTTTTGAGACAAATTTTCACTCTCGTTGCCCAGGTTGGAGTGCAATGGCGCGATCTCGGCTCACCACAACCTCTGCCTCCTGGGTTCAAGCGATTCTCCTGCCTCAGCCTCCCAAGTAGCTAGGATTACAGGTATGTGCCAATACGCCTGACTAATTGTTTGTATTTTTAGTAGAGACGGGGTTTCTCCATGTTGGTCAGGCTGATCTCAAACTCCCCACCTCAGCCTCCCAAAGTTCTGAGACTACAGGCATGAGTCACTGCTCCTGGCCTGGTTTTCTTTTCTTGTGTTAGTTTGCTGAGAATGATGGTTTCCAGCTTCATCCCTGTCCCTGGAAAGGACATAAATGCATAGTATTCCATGGTGTATATATGCCACATTTTCTTTATCCAGTTTATCATTAATGGGCATTTGGGTTGGTTCCAAGTCTTTGCTATTGTGAACAGTGCTGAAATAAACATACAGTGCTGAAATAAACATACAGTGCTGAAATAAACATACAGTTCATGTGTCTTTATAGTATAATAATTTATAATGCTTTGGGTATATACCCTATAATGGGATTACTGGGTCAAATGGTATTTCTGGTTCTATATCTTTGAGGAATTTTCACACTGTCTTCCACAATGACTGAACTAATTTACACTCCTACCAACAGTGTAAAAGCATTCCTGTTTCTCCACAGCCTCATCAGCATCTGCTGTTTCCTGACTTTTTAATAATCGCCATTCTAACTGGAGTGAGATGGTATCTCATTGTGGTTTTGATTTGCATTCATCTAATGACCAGTGGTGATGAGCTTTTTTTCATATGTTTGTTGGCTGCATAAATGTCTTCTTTTGAGAAGTGTCTGCTCGTTTCCTTTGCCCACTTTTTGATGGGGCTGTTTTTTTCTTTTAAATTTGTTTAAGTTCTTTGTAGATTCTGGATATTAGCCCTTTGTCAGACAGATAGATTGCAAAAATTTTCTCCCATTCTGTAAGTTGTCTGTTCACTCTGATGATAGTTTATTTTGCTGTGCAAAAGCTCTTTACTTTAATTAGATCCCATTTGTCAATTTGGGCTTTTGTTGCCATGGCTTTTGGTGTTTTAGTCACAAAGTCTTTGCTCATGCCTATGTCCTGAATGGTATTGCCTAGGTTTTCTTCTAGGGTTTTTATGGTTTTAGGTCTAAGATTTAAGTCTTTAATCCATCTTGAATTGATTTTTATTACCTCTCCTTGGGGGCCTTATCTCACATACATGCACCTGGAGGTATCACAAGTAAAGGCTGCGAAACAGCAAAGATGGCAACCTGATCCTTCCTCTGGGAGCACCAGTCCAAGGGGGTACTGACTTGATGCCAGCTGGAACGCTCCTGTAGGAGGTTTCTGGTGACCCCTGTTGGGAGGTCTCACCCAGTCAGGAGGAACAGGATCAGGGACTGCTTAAAGAAGCAGTCTGGCTGCCCTTTGGCAGAGCAGGTGTGTTGTTCTGATCCCCAGGAGTCTGCAGAGCCAGCAGGCTGGAAAGGTTCAGTTGGCTGAACTGGGGAGACAGTAGCTACCCCTCTCCCTGGGGACTTCATCCCAGGGAGAAATCAGAGTTCTGTCCATAGAACTCCGGCTGGAGTTGCTAAAATTCTGATGGGGAGGCCCTGTCCAGTGAGGAGGGATGGATTTCAGTCTCACTTAAAGAAGCAGCCTGGCCACAATCAGTCACAACAGCTGTACTGTGTTATAGGGGACTCCTCCTGGTCCCTGGTGCCAGCAGGCTAGAGCAGCCAACTCAAACCACAGATAGAGCCACTGCCCCTCCCCCTGGGAACTCAGTCCACCTCCGGCTATCTCCAGCCTGCTGCCACTGGCCTGCTGGAATTCCAAGCCAATGGGTCTTATAAGGTGCTGTGGGAGTGGGGCCTCAGAATGATGTCACTTGGCTCCCTGGATTCAGCCCCCTTCATAGGGGAATGCACAGATGTATCTCCCACTTTGCTGGAATTCTCTGGGCAGAGTATGCAAAATTCCTGGGTTTCCATGCATGCCCCAGTAAGCCAGCGAGCACTCCGCTGAGACTCTACACAGCTCTGTGCTTCAGACCCAAGGCCGTGGTGGCTGAGCTCTTGAGGGGACCTCTTCATCTGCAGGTTGCAAAGATCCGTCGGAGAAGCATGGTTTCCCGGGCAGAGTCGAACAATCACTCATGGCCTCCCTTGCCTGCGAGTGGGGGCTCGGCTAGCCACACCTGGATGGGTCATTGACCCACTTGCTTTTCCTGACTCTCTGTGGGTCGAGCTGTCTGCCCAGTCAGTTCCAATGCAAGAATCTGAATACCTCAATTGAAGGTGCAGAATTCACTCACAGTTTTCATTGCTCTCTGTGAGAGCCATGGGACACAGCTGCTTCTAATCGGCCAGTTTGACCCCATCTAAAGTATGATTTCTTAATACATGAGATGTTTTAATTACGTAACAATAATGATATTTATCACAAATATATTTTGTCTCAATGTGATATACAAATTGCTAATAAATCAATTCTTTTTTGGTTACCACAAAGCTATCTGGAAATGTAACGTCTGCCATTTATAAAATTTTTGTAGAGTTAATGGAACTTTACTTGAAGAGAGGCTGGCAATATGCATCATGTCTTCAAGCACTGCCAGTGAAGTTGTGGAGTTTGAAGTGGTACTCACATCTTGTTACTGGGATTATAAATTAGTAAAAACTATATCAATTGTAATTAAACAATATATACCAAAATTATAAATGGAAATACTCTCTGATTCAGCAATTTCATTTCCAGAAATTTACCCTACAGACATACTCATGATGCCTGGAATTATGTATGAATGGGAGAAAGTATTATACCACCTTTTTAATTAACAAAAGTCTAGAAATCACCTTAATGTTTATCAATCACATTAATGATTAACACCTTACTGTTTATTGAAATTATGGTTTTCATATGATAGACTACTATGCAGCTATTTAAAGAAATAAATTTTAAAGGATGCTCAAAAATGATGTCCAAGATATGTTACAAAGGAAAATACCTGCGTGGAGAGCCATGTGTCTGATATGCCTCCATTCCTATAAAATCAGAGTGTATATAAAGGCATAGAGTATCTCCATTAACTGGTAACTGTTACAAAATTCAAAGTTAATGCAGGCAAGCCCTTTCTTTTTTAATGCTAAAACTTCAAGGACCTGCACAATATTTGAGGATTTCCAACACAGGCTAATCTACCTTTGAACCTACAGATTTTAGGAAATGAAGCTCTTGAAAAATCAAGCATTAATATTCCTAGCTACAGTTGTTTGGAACATAATTAGAATGATCCATTCTTTGCAAGTCTGTAAAATTTGCTCATACAACCATCTGGGCCTAGTCCCTCCTTTGTGAGAGATTTTATTTTACTAGAGATTTTATGTTCTTCATGTTATAGTACTTCTTAGTTTTCTATTTCTTCTTGATTCTTGAGTCAATTTTGGTACCACTTAGTACCCCACAGGGTGCTTGGGCTCAGAAAACATCAGTCAAAGGAAGAGAGAAGAGAGGAAGTTAGGAAGGAGGGAGGAAGAAAGGAAGGAAGGAAGGGGACAAAGAAGGAAAGAGAGATGGAAGGAAAGAATGAGAGAAAGAAAGATGGAGGGAGAGAGAGAAAGAAAGAGAGAAGGAAATGAGAGAAAGAAGGAAGGAAGGAGGGAGAGAAAGAGGGAAAGAGAAAGAAGGAAAGAAACAAGGAAGCAGGGAGGGAGAGAAAGAAGAAGGTAGAGGAAGGAAGGAAGAAAGGAAGGAAAGAGGGAGGGAAGGAAGGGAGAGAGAGAGGGAGGCAGGGAAAGAAAGAAAGAGAGAAAGGTGAAAGGTGGGGATGGGAAGAAAAGAGGAGCCAGCCACAGGCTACAGGCTGTTTGTTCACTCTTTTAGTTGACCCAGGCAGTTCTGCCTTTTAAATATTCCACCTTCTGCCATGAGTTACACTGTTCAATATTCATTCCTCAGAGCATTCAAAGGTCTATGTGTGCCCTGCCATGATGGAGCATGGCTTCAGCTCCCAAACACAACTCTCAGCCAAAATATTCATGACTGGTCCCTCCCATATACTCATCAATCCCCCATGTATGGTCTTCATGTGTCCCCCCGAGCTCAAGTGTTGGAAACTTAATCCTCTATGTGACAGTGTTGAGAGGTGGGGCCTAATAAGAGTGATTGGGTTATGAGACTCTGCCCCCATGCATGGATTAATGTCACTATCTCAGGAATAGTTTAGTTATCTGGGGGGTGGGTTAGTTATCTTGGGAGCGCACTTGTATTAAAAGCAAGTTCAGCCCCTTTTGCTCCCTTTCTTTCTGAAAGTCTTGCTCTGCTGCCTTCAGCCATGAGATGACACAGCAAGAAGGCCCTCACCAGATGCAGACCCCCTCATCCTTGGACTTCCTAGCCTCCAGAACTCTAAGAAATAAATTTCTTTTCTTTATAGATTCCCTAGTCTATGGTATTCTGTTATAGCAGCACAAAATGGGTTAAGATGCCCCATTACATGGACAGTGCTGATCCACAGGGTTGAGATCATTGACTTAAGGCTTGGAGTCTTATACAACATCCCTACGGGAGTTGGCCTCCATATTCCCTAACTTCCAGGAATCTCAAATGGTGATCTCAGACCAAAATATAGCCCAGATATTTTGCATTTGGCAATATTGCCCACTTTTATACAACTTTATCATGGCAGCTTTGATGTGTTCACTTCTACGATCCCTTAAAGGATATGAGTTCAAGATCCTGCAAGGTTACAATCCAAGGATAGAAGAGCCTAGACAAGAGTTCCATCACCTGGGTGATCAGTGCAGAGCTATGTCACAAAGTCTCCGTAGGCAAAGCCTAGACAAGAGTTACATCACCTGGGTAATCAGTGCAGAGATATGTCACAAAACCCCTGTAGGCAGAGCCTAGACAAGAGTTACATCACCTGGGTGACAGGCAAACAACAATAACAACTTATTTTCATCCCCACTTCAGTCTTTGAGGTTAGACAGACCTGGATTCAAATCCAAGCTCCACCCCTCACTGTGTGAGCTTGCTCAAGCTGCTAACATCTCTGAGACTTCACTCTTCATTCATGAAATGAGGATAAAGGCCCTTCTCTCAGGGGCTGTGCCAAGGATGAAATGAGTCATGCATTGGTCAGGACAGGTGACGCTGTGTAACAAACAAGCCCCCAGACCTCAGTGGCTTCAACAGCAAAGTTGACTTCTTTTCTTTTTTTTTTTTTTTTTTTTGCTGGGGGTGGGGTGCGGTGGATGGAGTCTTGCTCTGTCACCCAGGCTGGAGTGCAGTGGTGCAATCTCAGACCACTGTAACCTCCACCTCCTGAGTTCAAGAGATTCTTCTGCCTCAGCCTCCTGAGTAGCTGGGACTACAGACGCCTGCCACCATGCCCGGCTAATTTTTTATATTTTTAGTAGAGATGGGGTTTCACCGTGTTAGTCAGGATGGTCTCGATTACCTGAACTCATGATCTGCCCGTCTCAGCCTCCCAAAGTGCTGGGATTACAGGCGTGAGCCACCACACCCGGCCTTTACTTCTGAATTGATTTCGCATCCATCACGGGTCAACAAGGGGGCTCTGGTGGTCGTAGTCATTCAGAGACTCAAACAGATAGACCCTTATCCCAGAAGATGCTCCCTCAGTTCCAGAAACAGAGCAAAGAAAACATAATCAGCCATGAGCCACTTCTTAAATCCCCTGCACGGAAAGGATGCACGTTTTTTCTGTCACAGCTGTTGCCCAAAATGTCTCAGGCGGCCAGGCACAGTGGCTCACATCTGTAATCTCAGCATTTTGGGAGGCAGAGGTGGGCAGATCACCTGAGGTCGGGAGTTCAAGACCAGTCTGACCAACATGGAGAAACCCTATCTCTACATATAATACGAAAATTTGCCAGTCATGGTGGAGGGTGCCTGTTAGCCCCAGCTACTCTGGAAGCTGAGGCAGGAGAATCACTTGGATCCGGGAGGTGGAGATTGCAATGAGTCGAGACCAGCCACTGCACCCCAGTCTGAGTAACAGAGTGAGACTTCATCTCAAAAAAAAAAAAAAAAAAAAAAGTCTCAGGCTATGACTGAACTAGGAGGGTAGAAAGAGTAGTCATTTTGGTTGCCACAAACAATCGAAACAAAGATGCAGATCATTGATGTAAAATTACAGTTAGTTCCTCCCCACTCCTTTTCAGCTTCTCTTTGTTGCTATGAGCCAGCGTTTCCAGTGTCAGTTTTCAGTCTGTTGCCTCCCAGCTCCTAGTGCACCTTTCAATACGTGCACTGTGATAAACTGGGAAACACTGTTCAATATGCCTTCTGGGAGTGAACATTCTGCAGGCATCTAGGTAGAGGATGGAGAGAATGCAGGGGGCAGGAGCTCTCTGGCTGTGCCTTGATCATGTTCAAGCCCCAACCACAGACCTAGGCGTGGTCCCTCAGCCACCTTGTAGCCTTGGCTTGCAACATCTCGACATGGAAACCAAAATGCAGCAGGGCCCATGTGATCTGAAAGTTCCTGAAAATTTTCCCAGACCCCATCTTGTACCCCTTGTGCAACCTGCACACAGTGATCTGTATTCTAGAGGGTCCGCACAGAGCTGCCATTCCTTCTGCCAGACCCTGCGGGACTCACGCATTCTGGAGGCTTCCTGCCCTACAAAGGCAGCCAGGCTCCCGCCATGCATCCCTGCACCAGCGGCTCACGGCTAGCTCCCTCATCTGCATTCCAGCGGCTCATGGCCAGCTCCCTCACCTGCACCAGCGGCTCTCGGCCGGCTCCCTCCCTTGCACACCAGCGGCTCACGGCCGGTTCCTTCCCCTGCATTCCAGCGGTTCACAGCCAGGTCCCTCACCTGCACTCCAGTGGGTG
Source organism: Pan paniscus (assembly GCF_029289425.2). Classification (NCBI taxonomy): domain Eukaryota; kingdom Metazoa; phylum Chordata; class Mammalia; order Primates; family Hominidae; genus Pan; species Pan paniscus. The sequence continues at coordinate 3,018,888 of NC_073271.2, forward strand.
GCCTAGTGCTTGTGCAAAAGCTGCTGACTAGCTCCAGCCTGCCCAAATCCACGAACGTCTCTTATGTGGTGGCTGAACCACATTTTATGACATCTGAACACCTTTCAAATCTGTGCTTCCTTGGGTACCTCCCTCTGCACTAGGGCACCAGGCAGGGTTGCTTTATGTCTTACAGTGACTCTTTTATCATAGTTGCAATCCTTTATACTACACTTCCCCGTTAGACCCACTATGTGGTTTCTATCTCTTGATGGGACCCAGGCTGCTACAGAACCTAACCCATGAACATTGCACTTCATTAGTTCCTCACCATTGGCCCAAGATCATGCTCCACCACCCCTCTCTGCACCCTGACTTTCTTTCCTTAAGTGAAACCCCTAAACGCCCTCTTTGTGCCCAAAGCTTACCTGCTCTTCCTTCCCTATATTCTTGGCCAGACACAAAAATCTGATGCTCTGGCAAATGCAGAAATGGGGAGAAGGCAGGGGAATCATTTCTCCTCCCTTAGGTAAGCACTGAGGGTTATGTAATTCCATTGTGTGAGGAATAAAAAAATGAGGCATAGAGAGCTGCCATGATTTGCCTGGACCAATGAAGCTGTCATGACAGAAGTGGAACAAAGGTTTAGGAGTCCCGAATGTCAGTCCAGCTCCTATGCCTTCAGAACGTGCTGTGGAGGGAGACGCCGGGGGCTCCACTCATGCTGAGCACTCAGGGGTACCCAAGTGCTGAGACTGGGGACGTGACAGGCTGAGTTGACTCAGCCAAGTCCTCCTACACCAAATAAGGATGGAAACCCTCACATAATAGATGTGAAGAGAGGGAACGAAGCCAGGAACTATTAAGAGGCTGATGCCTGGAAGGCCTGGGCAGAATGACAGTGAGATTGGCACAGAACAGAGGCCCTAGATGGGGACAAAGGGAAGGAATTGGCCTCAGTGGCTAGATGGCACCTGTCCACTGCACAGAGGCTGGAGCCTTGAGTTCCATCTAGTCCTTGTCAACCACAATCATTCTGCCCTATGGCTCAACGAGTCCTGGAGAAAATGTATTTTCTGCAGGCTGGGGAGGTAAGAATAAAACAATTCAGCCTTAAGAAGTTGAAAGCCCAGGAAATCATAGCACGTGGAGATGGGATTCATACTTAAACTTCCTGCCCTTGACTTCTGGTTTGGCCATGTGACTTACTTTGGCCAATGGATGTGGTAAAGTGGTAGTCTGCACATTCTGAGCCTGGGTGGTAAGATAAGAGACCTTCACATTTCCCTTTGTTCTTTGCACTCCTGCCATTGCCATGAGAAGAAGGCACCCTGGCAGGCCCCAACCCAAGGAGGATCAGAGACACTTGGAGCAGATCCAGCTCAGCCACCACAGTTCGAACTGAAACCTCCCAAGCAACCCATGCTCATGAGTGAGAAATGGTGGCCTATGGTCTTAGGCCTCTGAGGTGTGGGGTTACTTGTTACAGAGCAAGAGTTAACTAATAGAGATTTCTACCTCACATCCCTATGAATCAAAGAACAAAGGAAATAAAACAAAATATGAAAAGCAGATTTCCAATTTTTAGAAGAAAACAGAGGACAGATTTTATGACACTAAACAGAGAAAAACTTTTTTTAATATGACACAAAACACAGACATCATAAAAGAAATTACTGATAAATTCAATCATACTAAATGTAGTAGCTTTGATCTGACAAAAGAGGCGATGAATGAAGTTAAAAGACAAAGACAGTGCATGATACGGTTTGGCTGCATGTCCCCACCCAAGTCTCATCTTGAATTGTCCTCCCATAATTCTCCTGTGTTGTGGGAGGGACCTGGTGGGAGATAATTGGAATCATGGGGGTGGTTCCCCCATACTGTTCTCCTGGTAGTGAATAAATCTCACGAGATCTGACGGTTTTATCAGGGGGTTCCACTTTTGCATCATCCTCATTTTTCTGTGGCCACTGCCATGTAAGAAGTGCCTTTCACCTCCCACCATGATTCTGAGACCTCTTCAGTCATGTGAAACTGTAAGTCCAATTAAACCTCTTTTTCTTCCCAGTCTGGGGTATGTCTTTATTGGCAGTGTGAAAATGGACTAATACAGTGCACCAATAGGGAAAACATATTTGTAAGATATTTGGCCAAAAAAGCATTGATATACAGATCATTAAAATCAAAATTGGCCAGACGTGGTGGCTCATGCCTGTAATCCCAGCACTTTGGGAAGCTGAGGTGGGTGGATCACCTGAGGTCGGGAGTTCGAGACCAGTCTGACCAACATGGAGAAACCCTGTCTCTACTAAAAATACAAAATTAGCCAGGCGTGGTGGTGCTTACCTGTAATCCCAGCTACTCAGGAGGCTGAGGCAGGAGAATCGCTTGAACCCGGGAGGTAGAAGTTGCGGTGAGCCGTGATCATGCCATTGCACTCCCACCTAGGCAACAAGTGCAAAACTCCGTCTAAAAAAAAAAAATAGCATTTACAAGTCAGCAAGGAGTAACCAAAGACCCAACAGACATATGGGCCAGGAGCAATTCACAGAGGGGGAGACCTGAAGGGCTGGGAAACACAAGGCACGCATTCAGCTGCACAGCAAAATCCAGGAACAATATCAGAAAGTGCGATAACAAATATTGATGAAGATGAGTGAAGACGGATGTGCGCACTGCTGGCGAGGGGCATTGTGAGGTCTCCAGCCCCAAGGTCATCTGGCTGTGCTTCCTAGGAAGAAAGGGCTGAAAACAGACCTGTCCCAAGACTCCAAGCCTCACCAGGCTACGTGCAGGTCTTGGACCAGAACATCAGCATCACCTTGGGGTGGGGATTGCAGGGGGTTCACACATCCTCTGCTCACCAGAAATGCAGAATTCTAGATTCATCTGGAAGATATTGTTGAAGAGAAAATCAACTTTCAGGAGAGTATGTATGGACTGCTATTTGTATAAAATTGCAAAAACAGACCAAAGAACACTATCCATTCTTCATGGACATGCACACTAGGTATTAAACATGGATGGGAAGACACATATTGACTTCAGAATAGTGGGGAGGGAGGCGGTAACTGGACTAGAAAAGGGACATATAACTCGAGGGTCAGCATGAACATTATGGCTGAATCCGTAGTTTTCTTCCCTTAAACTCTGGGGCAAATGCATCCAAAAGCTACCACGTTTGAATTTTAACTGGGAGGTACATGAAAGTTTGATATCATTATCCTCTACATAGTCCTGTGTGTTTGTAATGTTGAGGCATATTTTTTCAACACTTGACACAGCATGAAAGGAAGCTTGCCTACATGGTAACAATGGTTATCTTTAGGTAGCAGAATTCAAGACTGCTTCTTTTTCTTTTTTTCCTACTTGTATGTTATCTCTATTTCCCTGTGTGAGGATTTATGACTGTTGTGATGAAAAGGCTAGTATTCTAACTCCCTGCATCATAAGCACACACCGTGTCCTGGTTGGAACGATGGGGAGGAGGGAGCGTGTCTGTTCACCTGGCCAGCCCTAGGCAACTCTGCAGAGAAAGATACAGGCACTTCCCCTCTGCAGCCAAAGAGTTAAGAAGGCTTGATGTGAAATAAATCATTCCAGGGGAGCTAAATCCCAGCCTTATCTAATTGTGTATCCTGAGGCTGATTAATTTAAACTCAAAAATAAAATAAACATCATCCTTAAATAGGGATTAAATACTCAGCGGGGTCCTTAGTTGAACAAACTGACATACATTTTATGGTATGGATTCAAGGGGCCTGGGGTGGGGCGAGGGGTATCTGTGGGGATGCTCGCTGAGCTAAGGAGAGAAAATCGCCAGAGCTCCTGGATTCCGGAGTACATTCACCTTTAGCTTCTTCTCTGGATACCCACAGAAAACCAAAGATCCACCCTGTGGCAGGATCTTCACACAGGAGGTGGGCTTGTGCCCTGTGTCCCTGAGGGAGAAGGGATTAGTGGAGGGAGTGGGTGAAGAGTTTGGAGGAAGCCCCTGATGTTCTTAGAAAACAGTAGGAAAGAGATTGCCTTGCTTGGGCATTGTTCCCAAATAGGAGACAAGAGCATGAACTAAAAACAGAGACTCTCAGCTCCCTCCATGGTTCCTGAATTCAGAAGGGAACCCAGGGAAGTGGGGCAAGTAAAAAATTGAGTGGGCTATCTGACATGTGCCTGGAGGGACCCACGAACCTGAGTCAGGCATGAGAGTGGGCAGCTGGTGGATTCTTCCAGGCCTGCAGCACAAAGCCAGGTGGATGTCCCAAGAACAAGCCATGTCTGCAGAGGCCTCTACTGCATCCCTGCCTCATGGGCACAATGTCACAGAACAGAATTACATCATTTGGGAGACCATGTGCAGTGTGAGTGTCATAATGGAGCTGGACCCAGAAGGTCCCAGACCCAGGTCCAGTTATGTCTCTGCTATAGTCAATGTTTGTGTGCCCCTAAAATCCGTGTGTTGAAACCTAACCCCTGATAGGTTAGGTTTGAATTAGGAGGCAAAGACTTTAGGAAGTGAATTCATCATGAAAGCAAAGACCCCATGAATGGGATAAGTGGCCTTGTAAAAGGGAGCCAAGGGAGCTTGTTCTCCTTCCACCATGTGAGGACACAGCTAGGAGGTGCCCTCTATAAGGAACAGGCCCTCAACAGACACCCAATCTGCCACTACCTCGACCTTCCACTTGACAGCATCCAGACCTATGAGACATAAATTTCTGCTGCTTATAAGCCCCCTAGGCTAAGGTATTTTGTTACGGCAGCCCAAATGGAATGAGACAGCCTCTGAGCATCTTGAGCAACTCACTTATCTGCTGAACTCTCCACAGATTTAACTGTGATGAAATCCCTTCAACAGATGTATATTGAACACCTACTTTGTATAAGGACACACTGTGTTATTGGATAGAGTATAAAACAAGTCACGGTTCCCCAGAGGTAGGCACTGCCATAGCTGAACAGCAAACCCAAGTTGCTGTGGCCAGTGGGGGAAGGGGTGGGTGTCAGAGAAGAAGAGAACGTGCTAGAGTCCATGTCTGCAGCAATATTGGAACGTCTAATGGATGGTTCTCAAAGTGGTGACTTCTCATCTTCCTACAAAAACTCATAGTTGTCCCTGTGTAAAGTCTTCCCAGAAGTGCAGAGCGGTTGATAATATGCAGATCAGAAAAGAGGAGAGGACAGAGAGAGCACATTCTTGGCATCAGCAGCCACGGACTTCTTGGAGGAAGGAAAGCAATTCTCCTGGATCCGTGGGTAGCAGATAAACATACAGAAATACATTTGTTAGCTATTTGGTTCATGGACTTTGAACATTTGCAGATCGAGAGGCTGAGAATCTTCTCCAACCAGATGATAGGGGGCTTGGAAGTACAGAAAGGGATGAAAGGAGGGGGAAAACAGAGCAATGAGAAGGGAGCTCTCAGCATGACCAACACAGAGACCTGGGTCTCTGCTACCAACAATAAGAGCTAATATATAATGATTGCAGGTCTGCAAACAGCAGGCTTTCCATATCACATGTGGCAAGCTCTGAAGACAACCCTGTGTGACAGGTATTGTCGGAGGCAGAGAGTTGCTAAATAATCACACACAGATGGTGGAATGCCAGAGAGTTTGGTTTTAATTGGTCATCTTCCTGTTTGCTTTTTATTTGTCGCATCTGTAGTTTGTTCTCTTTTTCCTCTTTCTCTGACTTCTTTTGAATTTGTTAAGTATTTTTATTTCATTTAATCTTCTTTTTTGGCCTTTTACATATAACTATTTTTCCTTGGTTTGGTTTTGAGACTTAGTCATTGCTCTATGGTTTATGATATATCATATTGTTTGGATCTGTGTCCCTACCCAACTCTCATGTGGAAAAGTAATCCCCAATGCCAAACGTGGGTTCTGGAGGGAGGTGATTGGATCATGGAGCCAGTTTCTCATGGTTTAACACCATCCCCGCTTGGTACTATATAGCAAGTGAGTTCTCACAAGTTCCAGTTGTTTAATAGTGTGTGGCACCTCCCCCTCTCTCTCTTCCTCCTGCTCCAGTCATATAAGATGTGCCTGCTTCCCCTTGGCCTTCTGTCATGATTGAAAGCTCCCTGAGGCCTCCCCAGTAGCCAAGCAGATGACAGAATCACACTTGTACAGCCTGCAGAACCGTGAGCCAATTAAATCCCTTTTCTTCATAAATTACCCAGTCTCAGACTTCTTTTTTTGAGATGTAGTCTTGCTCTGTCGCCCAGGCTGCAGTGCAGTGGTGCCATCTCGGCTCACTGCAACCTCCACCTCCCTGGTTCAAGTGATTCTGCTGCCTCAGCCTCCCAAGTAGCTTAGCTGGGACTACAGGCATATGCCACCATGCCCAGCTAATTTTTTTGTATTTTTAGTAGAGACAGGGTTTCACCATGTTGGCCAAGACGTTCTTGATCTCTTGACCTCGTGATCCGCCTGCCTCCGCCTCCCAAAGTGCTGGGATTACAGGCGTGAGACACCGCACCCAGCACCAGTCTCAGACATTTCTTTATAGCAGTGCAAGAGCAGACTAATACAGTATATGTATTCAACTTAGCATTGGCTGCCGTCAACATTATACCACTTCACATAGAGGATAAGAACCTTAAAGCAGTACCCATTCATTTCCCTCCTTTTGGGTTTTGTGTTATTGTTTTCATGCATTTTGCTTCTATATGTGCTGTAAACTCACATTAATTTGTTATCATTTTTTTGCCTTAAACAGTCAATTATCTTTTAAAAATGCTTTTTAATACTGTATTTTTGCTCACATATTTGACGTCTTTGGTGCTGTACATTCTTTTGTGTAGATCTGGACTTCCATCTGGTTTCACTTTCCCTCTGACTGAAGGATTTCCTTTAATATTCCTTGTAGTGAGGACTGGCTGGTAATGAATTCTTCAAGCTTTTCAATGTCTGAACGTCTTTATTTCACTATCATCTTTGAAAGATATTTTTGCTGGGTGTAGAATTCTAGACTGACAATCATTTTATCCTTAAGTATTTTATAGAAGTTACTGCACTATCCTCTGGTTTGCATTGTTTCTGTTCTTTTCTCTTTTTTTTTTTTTTTTTTTTTTTTTTCAGACAGAGTCTCACTCTGTCACCCAGGAAGGAGTGCAGTGGCATGATTTCAGCTCACTGAAACCTTTACCTCCTGGGTTCAAGCAATCCTCCCACCTCAGCCTTCCAAGTAGCTGGGACTACAGGTATGCGCCACCACACCCAGCTAATTTTTACATTTTATGTAGAGGTCAGGTTTTGCCATGTTGCCCAGGCTGGTCTTGAACACCTGGGCTCAAGTGATCATCCTGCCTTGGTCTCCCAAAGTGCTGGGATAACAGGTGTGCATCACCAAGCCTGGCCTTGCTTTGTTTCTAACCAGATGTCTGCCTTTTTTTTTTTTTTTTTTGAGACAGAGTCTCGCTCTGTCGCCCAGGCGTCATCTCAGCTCACCGCAACCTCCGCCTCCCAGGTTCAAGTGATTTTTCCCTCCTCAGCCTCCTGATTAGCTGGGGTTACAGATGCGCACCACCACGCCCTGCTAATTTTTGTATTTTCAGTAGAGACAGGGTTTCACCATGTTGGCCAGGCTGGTCTTGAACTCCTGGGCTCAAGTGATCATCCTGCCTCAGTCTCCCGAAGTGCTGGAATTACAGGTGTTAGCCACCACGCTCAGCCCATTTTCATCTTCGTTCCTCTCTGTATAATGCCCTTTTCCCTTTGGTAACTTTTCATATTTTCTCGTTGTCACTGGTTTGGGGCAATTTGATTATGATGTGCTTCAGTGTGTCATCCTCATGTCTGTTGTGCTAGGGGTTCATTGGTTCTTAGATCTCTGGGTTTATGGTTTTTATCAAATTTAAAATTTTTCAGCCACAGTTTTTTCAAATATTTTTTCTTATACTACTCCCCACTTCTTCAGGAACTCCAATTACACATATATTAGTCCTGTTGGTGCTGATTTTCTGTTCAATTTTTTCCATTTTTTTCTCCATGTTCCATTTTTGATAGTTTCTACTGCTACATCTTCCAGTTGACTAATCCTTCTTTGTATAATATCTATTCTATTTTAAATGCCATTTACTATATTTTTCATCTCAGACATTGTATTTTTCATCTCTACAAGTTCAAGCTGGGTCTTCCATGTCTCTACTTCCATGTTCTAGCTTCCCTTTACCTTCTTGTTGTGGAATGTTATCATTATAATAACTGTTTTAATATCATTGCCTACTAATTCCATCTTATGTGCCATTTCTGTATCTATTGATAAAATTTTCTTCTCATTATTGAGACATTTCCTTTCTTTTCACATGTCTGGTAGTTTTCAGCTGGATGGCAGACAACGTGAAATTTATCTTATTGTGCATTGGATATTGTTGGGTTCCTGTAAATATTATTGAGCTATGTTCTAGGATGCAGTTAAATTATCTGAAAAGATTTTGGTTCTTTCAGGGTTTTCTTTGAGGTCTTGTTAAGTAGGACCTTAGCAGCCTTGGCCTAGATCTAATCTTCCACACTACTGAGGCAAATTCTTTTCTGAGTGTTCCATCCAATGGTCTGGGAAGTATAAGATTTGTCCACTGTTGCTGGTGGGAACACCAAATATGCCTGGTTCTGTGGGAGGTTTGAGAGTTGTTCTTTCTGTTTACTTAAAGTGTTTTTGTTTTCCCCCAGACTTGGGTAGTTTACACACATACATGTTCTGATCAGTATTTAGCTGAAGACTCTGGAGCTTTTTTGTTTTGTGACTTTGTCCTTTTCATACCCTGAATACTCTGCCCTGCAGAGTTTATCTGAGCTTCTTTGGTCTCGCTGGACTCCCAGTTTCATCTCACCTCAGGACCATCAACAGGCTCAGCCTGGTTTCTCCCTCCCTGAGCTGTGGCCTAGAAACGGTTTCCACTCCCTGATTCCCTTCTGGTCACCACACCTGGGCAGTCCAGAGTCACGAGAAACCCTAGGCCATGTGGCAGAATGCCCACTGTCCCCACTTCACCACACTGTACTCTCTCCATCCAGTGCTAGCTGCAGCCAGGCTGTCTAACAGTCCAGAATGCTAGCCAGAGACCAAGCTTTCTGCAGTGCTTTGGCTGGGGAACACAGATAAGAATGGCTAAGCAGTGCTCCAGAAGCCAGCAGATGCCATCAATCAGTTTTACATCTGCCAGGCACTGAGAATCTTTAGACACCAGAAGTGTCCTCTGTTGCCAGAGCTGAACTCTCAAGTGAAGACTCCAGAAGGCCCTGAAATGAGGGCAGTCTTCCATCATTGCCAGTCTGTGGCCACAAGGACACAGTCTCCTTCCATGGCTGGTGAGATATCCAGCACTCCTGGGGCTCTGGAAAGCCCCTTTTCAACTTTAGGCCTTAGCTGAGCTCTCCATTTACCTCAGGCCAGGCAGTGCACATTATGGGGGACACCGCTGGATGTTGGATGAGGATGGCACTTGGCATGTGAGCTAGGATTGAGAGCCCACCGCTCTCTTCCTCAGCCAGGCGGTGGCCAGTTACCATCTCTGGCTTCTGTCCGCTTACCAGCCTCCTCTGCTACAATTGCATTTCTGGCAGACAGTGGATCAGGGAAGCACCGGCAGTTGAGAACCATGTGGATAACCACTACTGGCCAAGCATTCCCAACCTGACGGCAGAACAGGAGTACAGCAGAGCTGAGGTGAACCTGACAGGGAACTTTGAGACCATGAAGGAAGCCAACACTTCCAACTCATCACAACCTGCTTCTCTCATAGATTTATTGTAGACCAACTCAACCATCTCCATGTCAACAAGAAATGGCCCTCAATCTAAGCCATCACCCTTGGATTTAGATCATGGGGCTGTCCTGTCTTTAGTATGGAACCGAAAAGCTTTAATTTCTACAAAAATGTAAGGTTTTGGGCCACAGCCTTATTAAAACAAACAAATATGAGCATAGAGAACTACAGATGGAATATCTGGGGCCCTAAACAAACTACTACTTGAAAGTATAATCACTGTCTTTTGTTTGTTTCTTTAGCCTGGTAGAAGAATATCAGAAATTTCCCTGGTCATAGAGAATATAAAACATAGTTTGAACAAAAGCAGCAATAAAGCTACAAACTATTTTTTGGTGTATTTGCTTAAGTAAGACATAGCTGATCAGGGCTTTATCATGTAACGTTAGTTTGCTTAGTTTTCATTAAGTTTGTTAAACTTGAATTGTGAATAAATATACGGCTGATTCATATTGCAATTAAACTGCATATTGACATAAACTGTACATTAAAAGTTGCTGCACATTGTCATCCAAAATAATACTTAAGTAAAACCAAAAATGCAATAAACCAATGTCAAGGAACCTACCCTAAAATAAAAGTACAGTTAACATGGAATTGCAAAACTAGAATGGGAGAAATATTTACCCATAAAATCTTGTTTGGAACATTGATATAACACTAGAAAAGATTTTTTCTAAATAACTACAATGTTCAACTGTGACTGTGCATCTGTGAAGACCAGGCATTTTGAATCATTGCCCTGTGGTGTGTGGCAGTACAATTTTACAGAAATGCACTACAATAATTAATAAAATTCTCTAATGGGAAAATTTTAATAAGTATTTACACTATATTTATATTATTAATATATTGATGCTACTATTTCACAAAATAAAAAGCTATAATACAGTTTTAAAAGGAAATAATAACCTTACATTTCTAAATAAAGAAAAAATATAAATTTTGTGAAATATGGCTAAGAGTAATTGATAAAATGAAAATTAGTGCATAAATTATATTATAGTTTAATAGAGGCTGAAAAAATGGATCAAAATTTTAATGAGCTCTTTTTGCCTGCTCTAAACTTAATCCTATAGGTGAACATTATAATATATATAGGGTACCTACTAGCTATCTAATTTACTGTTTACACAATGTATAAATCATAGCCTATTGTTCTTAATATTTGAACCTAAAATAACACACAAACTACAACAGAACAAAATAAGGAAGAAACTTATGGAGACAGTGACATTATCAAGATGGTGGAATAGGGGGTCACTACTTTTATATTCCCCTGCAGGAATCAAAACTAGTCAGCCATCCATCAACCAAAGTAACTTTATGAGAGAGCCAGGCACAGTGGCTCATGACAGTAATCTCCTCCATTCAGGAGCCTGAGGCAGGAGGACTGCTTCAGGCCAGGAGTTCAAGAACAGTCTGGGCAATATAGTGAGCTTTGGGATGGAGGGCATTACGAAACCTTGCTAAAACCCAAGACCAAGAAGAGTCATTTTGAGAAGGCAGGCCCTTTGGTTAATAAGATGTCGTATTGCTCTCTCCCTCTCCCTCTCCCTCTCCCTCTCCCTCTGCCTCTCCCCATGGTCTCCCTCTCCCTCTCCCCATGGTCTCCCTCTCCCTCTCTTTCCATGGTCTCCCTCTGATGCCGAGCCAATGCTGGACTGTACTGCCACCATCTCGGCTCACTGCAACCTCCCTGCCTGATTCTCCTGCCTCAGCCTACACAGTGCCTGAGATTGCAGGTGCGCACCGCCACGCCTGACTGGTTTTCGTATTTTTTTGGTGGAGACGGGGTTTCGCTGTGTTGGCCGGGCTGGTCTCCAGCTCCTAACTGCAAGTGATCTGCCAGCCTTGGCCTCCTGATGTGCCAGGATTGCAGACGGAGTCTCGTTCACTCAGTGCTCACTGTTGCCCAGGCTGGAGTGCAGTAGCGTGATCTCCGCTCACTACAACCTCCACCTCCCAGCTACCTACCTTGGCCTCCCAAAGTGCCAAGATTGCAGCCTGTGCCCAGCCGCCACCCTGTCTGGGAAGTGAGGAGCGTCTCTGCCTGGCCGCCCATTGTCTGGGATGTGAGGAGCCCCTCTGCCTGGCTGACCAGTCTGGGAAGTGAGGAGCACCTCTTCCCGGCTGCTATCCTGTCTAGGAAGTGAGGAGCTCTCTGCCTGGCCACCCATCATCTGGGATGTGGGGAGTGCCTCTGCCCCGCCACCCCTTCTGGGATGTGAGGAGTGCCTCTGCCTGGCCGTGACCCCGTCTGTGAAGTGAGGAGCACCTCTGCCCGGCCACCCTGTCTGAGAAGTGAGGAGCCCCTCCGCCTGGCAGCCGCTCCGTCTGAGGAGTGAGGAGCCCCTCCACCCGGCAGCTGCCCCCTTCTGGGAAGTGAGGAGCCCCTCCGCCTGGCAGCCGCCCCATCCGGGAGGAGGGGGCAGCCCCGCCCGGCCAGCCGCCCAGTCCAGGAGGGAGGTGGGGGACAGCCCCCGCCCGGCCAGCTACCCCATCCAGGAGGGAGGTGGGGTGCAGCCCCCACCCAGCCAGCCACCCCATCCGGGAGGGAGGTGGGGGGCAGCCCCCGCCTGGCCAGCCACCCCGTCTGGGAGGGAGGTGGGGGGCAGCCCCCGCCCAGCTGGCGCTGCCCTGTCCAGGAGGTGGGGGGTGCCTCTGCCCAGCCGCCCCTTCTAGGAAGTGAGGAGCCCCTCTGCCCGGCCACCACCCCATCTGGAAGGTGTACCCAACAGCTCATTGAGAGCGAGCCATGGTGACGATGGCAGTTTTCTTGAGTAGAGGGGGGGGATATGTGGGGAGGGGATGGAGAGGTCGGATTGTTGCTGTGTCTGTGTAGAGGGAAGTAGACATAGGAGACTCCATTTTGTTCTGTACTAAGAAAAATTCTTCTGCCTTGGGATGCTGTTAATCTATAACCTTACCCCCAACCCCATGCTCTCTGAAACATGTTCTGTGTCCACTCAGGGTTAAATGGATTAAGGGCAGTGCAAGATGTGCTTTGTTAAACAGATGCTTGAAGACAGCATGCTCATTAAGAGTCATCACCACTCCCTAATCTGAAGTACCCAGGGACACAAACACTGCGGAAGGCTGCAGGGTCCTCTGCCTAGGAAAACCAGAGACCCTTGTTCACTTGTTTATCTGCTGACCTTCCCTCCAATATTGTCCTGTGACCCTGCCAAATCCCCCTCTGCAAGAAACACCCAAGAATGATCAATAAATACTAAAAAATAAAAATAAAAAAATAAAATTCAAGAGGGGGGAGACTAAAAAAAAAGGAACCCTGTCTCTACTAAAAATTAAAAAAATAATAAGATGTCATATTATCCAAAGCAATCTGTAAGTTAACTCAAATCCCTATCATAATCCCTGTCCCACTTTTTATAGTAATAGAAAATGCAAGCCTACAATGTAGGCTGAATGGCCAAACCAATCATGAAGAATAAGAAAAAAGCTGGGGACATCATACTTGTGACCCACACAAAACAGCTCAAAAGTCACTGTTTGAAGATAACCTGGGGACATCCTGCTAGGTACTCAGTGGGAGCCACACTCACCCACACATCTGCTATTAGGCCCAGCATACAGCAGAACACTGCCCTAGTGCCTGCTCCACAGAACAAATCCCTGAAGACAATCCAGCCTACCCAAAAACATGACAGAACTCACAACCACACGTGCTCCTGGTAACAAGCCCACTAAAGGTAAAACCCACTCCAGATTCGGCAGCCACCTTGTGACCCAGCTGCAAGCCTTTTTACTGCAAACCCAGTAAAGATTTCATCAGCCTTGAGACCCAATAGATTAAGATCTTTGCCTACTAAAGCCAGTTTATAAAAATGAAAAGAGGTGTTTGCTCCTTCAAATGCACAAACACCAATGCGAGCCTATATTATGCCCATTCTAATGGTTCTATTTTAACATAGAACCGGAAGTCCTACATAGAATAACTAAGTCCTACATCAAATAATTAAGCAAGAAAATCTAAAAGATCCAAATAGAAAAGAAGAAAAAAAGTCAGTGTTTGTAGATGACATAATTTTACATGTAAAAAACATAAATAGTACATTTAAATAGTGCATTTAAACTAATAAATGCACTCAGTAAAGAAGCAGAATATACAATTAACATACAAATATCAGTTTTGTTTCTATATACTAGCAACAAACCAGTAAAAAAGAAAAAATGCCATTTACAATAGCAACAAAATAATAGATTTCCTAGTAATAAATTTAACCAATGTGGTGAAAGATTTTTACAATAAAAAATAAAAGATATTGATAAAAAATTAAAGAAGATATAAATAAATGTAAATATATTACATGTTTATGGATTAGAAGAATATGGTCTAATTGCCGTATTATCCAAAGCAATCTGGAGATTAATTCAACTTCCTATCAAAATTCCTGTGCCACTTTTTACAGTAATAGAAAATAAAGTCTACAATATATATAAAACTATAAGAAATATTGAATGGCCAAAGAAATCATGAGGAATAAAACGAAATCTGGGGACATTATACTTTGTTATTTAAAACTACATTTCAAGACTCAGTAAACATAATAGAATGGTATGTTTATAGGAACAAACACAAAAACCAATGGAACAGAATACAGAGCCCAGAAGTAAATCTATGCACCTAAAGTTAATCTTTGACAAGGGCACTATGAATACACAATACAAAAAGTGTAGCCTTTTCAATACTTGGTGCTGGGAAAACTGGATACTCGCAAGCACAATAATAAAATTTGATCATATTTCTTATGCCAGACACAAAAATTGACTTAAAATAAAGACTTAAATTTAATACATAAATCCTTGAAATAAAATCTTTAAAAAAGCATATGAAAAGCCTCCATGATACTCGTCTTGGCAATGATTTTTTAAATATGATATCAAAAGTATAGCAATAAAACCAAACATAAAGTTGTAGTGTATCAAACTATTGTGCACAGCAAAAGATAAGAAAACCTTTAAGATGGGATAAAATATTTGCAAACCATATATGATAAGAGGTTAGTGTTCAAAATATAGCAGAAACTAATACAAATCAGAAGCAAAATACTAATAATACCCAATTAAAAAATAGGCAAAAGACTAAATATTTTTAGCAAACATATTCAAATGGCCAACAGTTGTGTAGAAAGATGCTAAACATTACCATTCATCAGAAAATTGCAAATCAAAATCATGAGACAGCCCTTTACAGCAGTTAGAATGGCTAATATCAAAAAGAAGAAATATGGCAAGTGTTAACAAGGTTGTGGCGAAATATTTCCGTACAGTCTTAATGAGTTGTAAACTGGAAGAGTCATTATGAAGATTAGCATGTAGGTTATTTAAAAAAAAAGAACTATTGTACAATCCAGGAATTCCACTTCTGTCTATAAAAAAAATAAAATCAGTGTCTCAAAGAGATGTCTGCACCCCTGTATTCAATGCAGCATTATTCACAACTGTCAAGGATTTTTTTAAAAAGATTTATCTGTAGATGCTGAATGGATAAGGAAAACGTGATATAAATAGACAACCGAATATTATTCACCCATAAAAAGGAATGAAATTCTGCTATTTCAACAACATGAATGGAACCGGGTACATTATGCTAAGCAAAATAAGCCGGGCACAGAAAGACAGGCACTGTATGTTCTCACTTAAATGGAGAATTTAAAAAGGCTGAACTCATGGAAGCAGAGAGTACAATGGTAATGACCAGGTCTGGAGGTAGAAAAAATGATAAGGTGTTCAAAGAGTACAAACTTTCAGTTATAAGATAAGTAAGTTTTGGGGATCTAATGTATAGCTTTAAAATGCAGTTAATAACTGTGTTTTATATGCTTAAAATTTGCTACAATAGTAGGAGACCTCAAGTGCTCTCACTGCAAAAAACATAACCATGTGAGATGACATGAATGTTCAACTTAATTGTATTAAACATTTTACAATATATATCTATCAAATTATTAGAATGTACACAATACATAATTATGCAATTTTTATTGTTCAAAAAATTAATGTTATATACACATGCATATATACACATAAGTGTGTATATGCACATATATAAAACATATACATATATATCAATTACATATGTTATGTGTATACTTGTGTGTGTATACATATATACACATACATATCAATGACACAATCCTAGTACGCTTCAAACTAAACAAGAGAAAATTATAAAATGATAACTATTTAAAAATCAGGAAACAAATGGGAATTTAATACATGCTCAGCAATGTTCTAAGTTCCTCAATGGCAAAGTACATGTTTTAAACGTAGAAAGTAGTTACGTTAAACCATATTACAGTTTAGGAATTATGGCACAGGGTGTTTACAGTATTAGCCTCAATACATATCAAAAACCTTAAAATTTTGAAGTAAAATAACATTAGGTTTTATTATATGGGGCAGATGATGCTTAGTGTTCTGATAAAATTATTGAGTATGAATTTCTGTAGAATCACATTTGAAACCTTCATAGGATATGAAATTATACAGCAGAAAACATACGACATCTGGATGTGGTGTTTCTGGGATTTCTAAACCAAATCCCAATATCTCCACTACTCTCACACGTTTTAGACAAGACTTAAAATGGAAAATAGAAAATGTTCAACATAGAGTTCCTTAAAAATCACGGAAGGCCCCATGTCCTCAAAAGCAATAAAAGAGCAAGCAGCCAGGTCCTCCAGTCCCTTGTAAGCCATACAAAGGGCTTTGATTTTCCTTGTAACCTAGAAGAATAATCGTTGAAGGGGAAGTCCAGTCCTAGAGAATTGAAGAGCATGGGGCAGAAGATGTCTGTCTCTATATGAGAGCAAGGGAAAGAAACCAGGGCTTCTCAGAAACGATTTCCATTGGAGCATAGATTCGCAAACCACACTTTAAGATCTGGCTTTCTCCTTGACCTTTGGACATCTCATCTGTGTCATCTGCTTTACTCACTCCCACCTATTTGGATGTTTGGCTACTATCTCCTGTCTCCTCACACTCTGGGGCTTTTTCTTTCTCTCAATGTAGGTGATCAGGTTTAGCTTAGAAAACAGCCAAGGACGCTGTATTAGAAAAAGTAATATGACTTCTGCTGTGATTTTCCAATTGCTACTTAGTACTGTGCTCAGTGGAAATAACAGAACATTATAAAGGAGTCTAAAAATTTAATACCAAATACTGTTTCTTCAGAGAAACGTTATGATATTTAAAAACTTTTCTAAATTTGTGGGTCCTTAGCTCCACAACCCTGTGCTGCTTAATCAAAACTTGGTGGTGGTTGGCTGGGCATTCTGGCTCACACATCTGATCCCAGCACTTTGAGAGGCCAAGGCAGGCAAATCACTTAAGCCCAGGAGTTTGAGGCCAGCCTGGGCAACACGGCAAGACCTAATCTATGGAGTGGGGGTGGGAGAGGGGGAAAGGTGGTGATAATGTGATTATAAAGTGTGGGCAACCATATTTTGTGCCTCTAAATTTGTGGAGTTATCAGTAATCTAAAATTAAGGATACAGATCGGCTGAAGAAAGAAAAACATTTATGTCGAGATGAAACCTCTTCGTGGGGGTCTGCAGCTGCAATACCCCAGTCAGCAGCATCCCACCTCTTCCGCCTGGCTGCAGCCCCACTAGGAGCCAGGCTCCAGCTGGGGCGCTGCAGCAGGTACTGGACCCCGAAGGCGCAGGCGTGGGTTTCCTGCCATCCCGGGGTGTCTTCCCGCTCTCTGGATGCCCAGGCAATTCATTCATTAAGAGCCGCTGCAACCGTCCAAGCTGGGGGCAGGGGCAGCATGTCCCACATACACAGCCAAGACCTCCGCTCCAGAACCTGTGGGCTGCTTTCCCCGGGGGAAGGACATTGCCTTCACCAGCCACGAGGAAATCCGTCCTTGTGAACTTTGGCACCGACTTCATGTAAACTCCAGTCCTAAGGACAAGAAAGAGACCCAGGCCTCACCCCATGGACACGCTCGGTGCCACAGCTCCCGCCAGACGGATGGGCGCACTCTACAAATCTTGGGCCCACCGCACCAAGAAGACAGAAAGAAGCCAGCGAAGGGGTGGCCTGCCCCTCCACAGCTGTGGGTATTTCTAGTCAGTTGGGACGAGAGACTGAGAAAAGAAATAAGACACAGAGACAAAGTATAGAGAAACAACAGTGGGCCCAGGAGACCGGCACTCAGCACACCAAGGACCTGCACAGGCACCAGCCTCTGAGTTCCCTCAGTTTTTACTGATTATTATTTTCATTATTTCAGCAAAAATGAATGTAGTAGGAGAGCAGGGTGATAATAAGCAGAAGGTCAGCAAAAAACATGTGAGCAAAAGAATCTATGTCATAATTAAGTTCAAGGGAAGATAGTATGCCCGGATGTGCACGTAGGCCAGATTTATGTTTCTCCCAAACATCTCAGTGGAGTAAAGAATAACAAGGCAGCATTACTGCAAACACGTCTCACCTCCCACCATAGGGCGGTTTTTCTCCTATCTCAGAATTCAACAAATGTACAATCGGGTTTTATACCGAGACATTCAGTCCCCAGGGGCAGGCAGGAGACAGTGGACTTCCTCTATCTCAACTGCAAGAGGCTTTCCTCTTTTACGAATCCACCTCAGCACAGACCCTTTACGGGTGTCGGGCTGGGGGACAGTCAGGTCTTTCTCATCCCAAGAGGCCATATTTCAGACTATCACATGGGGAGAAACCTTGGACAATACCCCGCTTTCAAGGGCAGAGGTCCCTGAGGCTTTCAACAGTGCATTGTGCCCCTGGTTTATTGAGACTAAAGAAAGGCGATGACTTTGACCAAGTACACTGCTTGTAAATATTTTGTTAACAAGGCACGTCCTGCACAGCCCTAGGTCCCTTAAACGTTGATTCCATACAACACATGTTTTTGTGAGCTTCAGGTTGGGTCAAAGTGGCTGGGGCAAAGCTACAAATTAAAAACATCTCAGCAAAGCAATTATTTAAAGTACAGGTCTTTTTCAAAATGGAGTCTCTTATGTCTTCCCTTTCTACATAGAACAGTAACAGTCTGATCTCTCTTTCTTTTCCCTACAGCCAGCAAAGGAAGGGTCCTATGAAACGCACCCACAAAGCAACCAACCAATCCAAGGAAAAACACATCTCAGGGCTCCGTTGGTTTTCCCTCATGGGGTCCCTGAACCCCTGTTCTAGCCCGGCCCAAGCACCTTCCACCCCACCCCCGCCTGCTCAAAGGGTCCCTGTCTACCTGAGCAGAGCCTCCCTCTCCAAGGCTCTGTCTTTCTCGTTCCACAGCTCTACAACTCCCTCACACTCTCCATTTCTTTACTTCCCCCTCCACCTCTCATTCCTCTCTCTCCCTCTCCTTCCTCCCTCTCTCTCTCTACTTCCCCCTCCACCTCTCGCTCTTCTCTCTCTCTCTGTTTCTATCTCTCCATCCCGATCTCCCTAGCTCTCTTTCAAGCTGTGTCTTGGAAACTGGAAAGGAGAGCGAAGACACGAGGCTGCTTTTCCACGCTTCTCTGGAGGTTTCTGTGTCCCTACAGGGCTCGGGAAACAAACAGTCAACATGGTCACGCTTTCGAGGGCTGGAGACACGTGAGCAACAAGCCCCCTTGCAGAAGGCAAACGAACGTGGAACCCGAAACCACCTTTCAGTCGTCCTGAGTGTGACTCCTGTGTGGACAGGACTATCCACCTCGCGCTCTGTTGCACGCTCAACGTGGGGATGTCATCTGTGAACCATGTGGATGAATAAAGGACAATCACCCGAGCCTCGGCTCATTGCTCTCTGGGTAATTCACTCATTCCGTGGGAGACGAAATTCGTCTGAGTTGCTCAGGGATGAAGTGACCCAGGCTGGTGATCCGGAGGGCTGGTGAGCGCCCTGCAGGCCGACGCGGCTGTGGGCTGAGCACTTAGCCTGCACTGGACACCCAACAATTCCCCGGAGTGTGAGGTCCTGCTGGTTCTGGAGGCAGAAGACCGCTTTTCTCTCTGCCTTCCTTTCTCTCTCTCTTGCTCCCTCCCTCCCTCTTTCCCTTCTTCAATTCCTCCCTCCCTCCCTCCTTCTATCCCTTCATCCCTTCCAAGGTCCCTCTGTCTATCTGTTCCTTCTTCCCTCCATTGCTCCCTCCCTCTCTGTCTCCCTTCCTCTCCCCATCTCTGCCTGAGTTCCTTCCTGCGTAGAAAGGGCACCACCCCGGTTTGCGAGGAGTCTCGGGTCTGCATTTAGCTATCAGGCGCTCCACAGTGATGGCCAGGAAGCTGGCGGGGCACGGATAGGCGAGTGACGGTGGGGCAGGGAGGCAGAGGTGGCCAGACGCTGTCCGGCCGCTGTCCGGGCCAGTGTTTCCTGGGATGGAGGTCTCCGCCCACCCCAATGAAGAAAGCAGGTGGGTGGGGGAGGAAGGGATGAGAACTCCGCCTGGGCTGGTTGAAAACCTAGGCTGCTGTCTGCAAACCCACGCATGAGCAGTAGACAGTTCACATCCCAGTACCTGGGCGGGCTCTGGGATCCCCGAGATGCTCAGGAAAGAATGACAGCCCTCCTCTGCATGGAGATTCTCGCAGGACCTCGAACTCAGGGATCCTAGACAGGTCAGCTGGAAGGGAAGACACGCCTCTCCATACCAAGCCTGAGGTTCACTGCGAAAGAGACGCCGCGGACCTGCCCCCACCCCGCCCCAACCTGCTCCTCCAGTGTTCTTCCTGGCTGAGGAGTGGTTCCAGCAAAGCGGGCTCTTCCATGTCCTTCAGCTCCCCCAGTGGCGACGGATCTAGGAAAGGTTGTGCCTTTTGCTGAAACTCTGGGGTCTACAGGAGCTCATTTAACAGGCTGGAGGTGAGTGCAGACGAGCGCCTCAGCTCCTGGAGCGGTTGGGAGGCGCCTGGATGGATGGCATCTGTGCTTGACGTGGAGGCCTTCGGGATCACTAGCTCCGGAAGTGGAGGTGCCCCGTCTTTGGGTTCCCACGAAGCCCTGGCGACCTGGGACGCCAGCCCCACCACGGACTTCGGTGGGACATGGGTGGCGCAAGCAGACCTTGTCTCTGTGACTCAGCTTGAGGGGGCCCAAGCTGTCCCACTGAGCACGGACCCAGCAGACCTTCATGCTGCGGGTCCTGGTCTTCCTGTCATTTGTTGGGGTGCGGAGGCCACCAGGGAGTCTGAGGGTGGGAGAGCCCCAGTTCCAGAGGAGCCAGGGCAGTGAACAAAAAGCCCCACATACCCGGGCAGGTTGGGAGAGTCCTTCTGCCTGCGCAGCCTGGCTGGGCTGGAGCAGGGGATGGCCCTTGCTGCCTTGCTCACGAAAGCCCCCTGTGGGAGAGCTCCAGGCACGCAGGGCATGTGGGGTGCGGGAAGCACCGTTCCCCATGCCCCGGTGTGGGTGAACTCTATAGAGGAGGGAGGAGGGTGACAGCCACCGGGGGTGCTAATTAGTAACCACAGTGGCCTCAAAGAACTCAAATGAAAGGAAGACTTGCACGTCTCTCACTTTAAGTCCAGAGCTAGAAATGATTAAGCTTAGTGAAGATGTAGAATTTTCATAGCTAGAGAGAAGTCAACACTTGGCTTCAAAACTTCAAGGGATGGGCTGACTCTCTTTGAGGACCACTGCAGCTGGTGACTTTAAGTTACAGCCAATGCTCATTGACCACTCTGAAAATCTCAGGGCCTTTAAGAATTATGCAAAATCTATTCTTTCTGTGCTGTAGAAATGGAATGTCACTGTCTGGGTGACAGCACATCTGCTAATAGCATGGTTTACTGAATATTTTAATCCCACTATTGAGACCTACTGCTCAGAAAAAAAAAAAAACCGATTCCTTTAAAAAGATTGTTGTTTGGCCAGGCATAGAGGCTCACACCTGTAATCCCTGCACTTTGGGAGGTCAAGGATCACCTGAGGTCAGGAGTTCGAGATGAGCCTGGCAAAATGGTGAAACCCCATCTCTACTAAAAATACAAAAAAAAATTAGCCAGGCATGGTGGTGGTACCTGTAATTTCAGCTACTCAGGAGGCTGAGGCAGAAGAATGGCTTGAACCCTGGAGGCAGAGGTTGCAGTGAGTCGAGACTGCACCACTGCACTCCAGCCTGGGCAACAAGAGTGAAACTACATCAAAAAAAATAAAAATAAAAATAAAAAATAAAAAGAAAAAAGAAAAAAAAGAAAAGAAAAAAGGAAAAAAAGATTGCTGCTTATTGACAATTCACCTAGCTACCCAGAAGCTTAGATGGAGATGCACTTGGAAATTAATGTTATTTTCATGGCTGCTAATACAATATTTACCTTCAGCCTGTGGATCAAGGAGTGGTTTTGACTTTCAAGTGTTTTTATTAATTAATAATTGCATTTTGTAAAGGTATAGCTGTCATAGATAGTGATTTCTTTGATGAATCTGGATAAACTGAATTGAAAACCTTTTGGAAAGGATTCACCATTAATCCTTTCATGATATTTGAACCTCCTCCCGTGAATCACAAATGTCTTTAATAGCAATCCTTAAATGCCATTAAGGACATTTGTGATTGATGGGAGGAGCTTGAAATATCAACATTAACAGGAGTTTGGAAGAAGTTGATTTCAGCCCTCATGGATGACTTTGAGGGCTGAGGATGTCAGTGGAGAAGTCCCTGCAGATGTGGTAGAAATCACAAGACAACTAGAATTAGAATTAGGGCCCTAAGGTGAGATGAAACTGCTGTAAACTCATGATGAAACTTCAACAAATGGGGAGTTGCTTCTTATGGACGAGGAAAGAAAATATTTTCTTGAGATGGAATCTAATCTAGGTGGAGATGCTATAAACATTGTTGAAATGACAACAAAGGATTTAGAATATTCCATAAACCTAGTTGATAAAGCAGCAGCAGGGTTTGAGAGGGTTTACTCCAATTTTGAAATAAGTTCTACTGGAGATAAAATGCTGTCAACAGCATCACATGCTACAGGGAAGTATTTTGTGAAAGGAACAAACTTCATTGTTTTAAGAAATTGACACAGGCACCCAACCTTCGGCAGCCCCCACACTGATGAGTCAGCAGCCATCAATATACACGCAAGACCCTCACCAGCAAAAAGATTATGACTTGCTAAGACTCAGATATTCATTAGTATTTTTTTAGCACTGAGGTATTTTAAGTTAAGTTATGTACACAGTTTTTTAGACATGCTATTGCTAATTAATAATTATTAAATACTCATTAGACTAAGATATAGTTTAAGCATAACTTTTATAAGCACTGGGAAACAAAATGTTTATGCGACTAACTAGATTGTAACATTTGCCTTATTGCAGTGGTCTGGAACCAAACCCACACTATCTCTGAGGTGTGCTTGTAGGTTTTTGGTTGTAACTTTTGCCTTACTGCAGTGCTCTGGAACCAAACCCAGACTACCTCTGAGGTGTGCTTGTAGGTTTTTGGTTGTAATATTTGCCTTATTGGAGTGGTCTGGAACCAAACCCATACTATCTCTGAGGTGTGCTTGTAGGTTTTTGCTTGTAACATTTGCCTTATTGTAGTTGTCTGGAACCAAACCCACAATATCTCTGAGTATGCTTGTAGGTTTTGGTTGTTCTTTGTTTTGAGATGTGGTTTCACTCTGTCGCCCAGGCCAGAGTGCAGTGGAATGATCATAGCTCACTGCAGCCTCAAACTGCTGGGTCAAGTGATTTTTCTGCCACAGCCTCCTGAGTAGCTGGGACTACAAGCATGCAGCACTATGCCTGGCTATTTTTTTAATACCTTTTTTTTGTAGAGATGGGATCTCATTATGTTGCCCAGCTGGTGTTGAACTCCGGGGCTCAAGCAATCCAGCCACTTCAGCCTCCCAAAGTGCAGCCATTACAGGCTTCAGCCACTGCACCCAGCTTGTCTGCAGTTCTTAAAACAAAAATGGCCAGGCACAGTGTCTGACGCCTGTAATCCCAGCAATTTGAGAGGCCAAGGCAGGTGGATCATGAGGTCAGGAGTTCGAGACCAGCCTGGCCAAGATGGTGAACCAAGTCTGTACTAAAGATACAAAAATTAGCCGGGCACAGGGGCAGCCACCTGTAGTCCCAGCTACTCAGGAGGCTGAGGCAGAAAAATCGCTTGAACCCAGGAGGCAGAAGTTGCAGTAAGCCGAGATCATGCCACTGCACTCCCGCCTGGTGACAGAGCAAGACTCCATCAAAAGAAAATAATAATTTAAAAGATTAAAAGTTGATAGATTTTTACAAATGTATATATCTACCATTATAGTATCATACAGAATGGTTTTACTGCTGTAAAGATTCTCTGTGTTCTGTGTATCCATCTCTTCCTTCCCCTTGGTCCATGGCAACCACTGATCTTTCTACTGTTTCCATGGTTTCACCGTTTCCAGAACGTCATATAATTGGAATTGAACAGTACGTAGACTTTTTGGATTGGCTTCTTCTTTTAGCAATATGCATTTAAGTTTCCTCCATGTATTTTTTTGTGGCATGATAGATCATCTCCTGTTAGCAGTGAATAATATCCCATTGCCATTATACTTTTGTCAAGACTCAGAAAGTACAATGTGAAGAGTAAACGTGAATGTGCACTGTAAGCTTTGAGTGATACTGAAGGGTCAAGGTAGGTTCCTGGTTGTCACAGGTGTGCTCCTGTGAGGCAGGAAGCTGTAGTGGGGAGGCTGTGTGTGGGGAAAGAGACATATGGGAAGTTTGTACTCTCTGCTCCGTTTAGCTGTGAACCTGCACTTCTCTAAAAAATAAAATTAGTTAAAATTAAAAGCAAAAAATTAGAAAAATTAAAACATTACAATGTGTCATATAGTTTTCATATCACAAGACAGAAAAAGACATAATAAAAGAAACTATAGAAAACAACAAGGATAGGAATAAAACATCAGTGATAGAAGGCAGAAGACAGAAACGTGGAGCCAAGCACATTAATTTACTTTAATCATTAGTTATACTCATTTATACTAATTTAGATTGATTTAACATATTAATTTTGATTAAATGGCATTAAAGGAGGTTTGAGGAATTTGCATGCCACATTCTGGATGAGAGGACTCAATAATATTAACTCTTTAGTTTGCTGTAAATCATTTAAAAATACGCTCAAATTCCAATAAAAATTCCAAGAAAAATATTTTCGAACAAGAACATGTGACTTTAAATCCATATATTGAACACACACACGATGAGAGCCAATATTATAAAATTTACTATAAGATATTTAAGGTTATTATCACTATTCAAAATTAAAGAAATTTGAAATGGCACAAAAATAAACACATTAATGAAAGAGAATTAAAAACACAGAAATTGAGTGTAATTTTATCTAGTAACAGGGTAACATTTTAAATCCACAAAACAGAGGGATTATTCCATTTATGGTACTAAAATACTGGGTAATGATTTGAGAATATAAAATGATAGAATTGAATCATGATCCCACACATTACATAAAAAATTAATTCCAATATTAAATGTAAAAAAAAGAGAGAGAAAAGAAAATTAGATGTGTGTGTGTTTTATGACCTAGAGAATGAATGTCTTCTAGAATTAAAATTTCAAAGAGAAACCATATAAAAAGGAATAAACGTAACGTACCTAAAATGTAAATTCTTAAACATTTCAACACCAGGTAAAAAGCACAAAACACACTTGGGAAATTTTTACAGCAATTATGTTACATTAAAGTTAAAATCCTTATGATATATACAATGTATAAAAGAGTATGATTACTGCTATTATTAATACCATTATGAATACCTGGTTTTCCCGGACTCCAGTCCTCTTCTGGTGCCCTGTGGTGAAACAGAGTCCTCCCTCTCTGGTCACAGTGAAGGATACAGCAGGAACCTGTGCCTAAACCCACAGAGGGTGTGAGCCAAGCAGGGACCTCACAGTCCCTCCTGCAATGATGCAGATACCCACTCACGACAGAAATTTGGTCCCTCTCTGGAAAAGTTGTGTAATAATTATTGCAGAAACTTGTTTCTTATGTTCCCAGACACATGGAGGAAGCTGGTCTGGAAGACTGATGTCCACATGCTAACAGAAGCAGTCACTCATAACACACACTGCACACATCACACCATGTGTATACGCACACACACCCCACACACAGACAACACACAAACAGCACACACACCATGTGCACACACATACACACCCCACACAGACACCACACACTGCACACACAGCATGTGCACACGCACACCCCCACACACAATGCACACACACCCCCCCACACACCACACCCACTGCACACACACCATGTACACATGCACACACCCCAGACACCACACACACTGCACACACCACACCATGTGCACACACACACCACAGACACCACACACACTACACACACACCATGTGCACATGCACACACACCTCAGACACAACCACCCCCCACACAGACACCACACACTGCACACACCCCACACACCCCACCCACTGCACACACACCATGTGCACATGCACACACCCCATACAGACACCACACAATGCACACATACCATGTGCACACAGACACCACACATACTGCATACACCACACCATGTGCACATGCACACACACCTCACCCAGACACCACACACTGCACACACACCATGTGCACACACACCAGACACCACACACTACACACCATGTGCACATGCACACACCCGACACCACACACACTGCACACACACTATGTGCACACACACCCCACACACAGACACCACCCACACTGCACATACACCATGTGTACACACACCAGACACCACACGCACTGCACACACACCATGTGCACACGCACACACATCTCACACACCACACCCTGCACACACACAATGTGCACACACACCCCACACACATACACCATACACACTGTACACACACCATGTGCACACACACACCCCACAGACACCACACACACTGCACACACACCATGTGCACAGACACCCCATACACCATACACACCACGTGCACACGCACACCCCACACAGACACCACACTGCACACACGCCATGTGCACATGCACAACACCCCACATGCAGCTGCCATACACTGCACACACACCATGTACACACACAGAGACACCACACATCATGTGCGTGCACACACACACCCAACACCACACTGCACACACCCCACACACACCACACAATGCACACACACCCGACACCACACTGCACACACCCCACACACACCACACACTGCACACACACCACACACACATGCACACACACCCCAGACACCACACACACACTGACACCACACACACTGCACATAGCACACCATGTATATACACACACTCACACACCACACTGCACACACACCATGTACACACACACCAGACACCACACTGCACACAGCACACCATGTATACACACATTGCACACACACCATGTATACACACACTGCACACACACCATGTACACATGCACACACACCCTGCACACAGACACCACACATTGCACACATCACACCATGTGCACATGCACACACACCGACACCACAGACACCGCACACACTGCACACACCACACACACACCATGTGCACATGCACACACACACAGACATCACACTACACCCACACCATGTATACATGCACACACACCCCCACACCACACACACACCATGTGCACATGCTCACACACACCAGACACTGCACACACCATGTGCACACACGCACACCCCCAACACCACACACACCGCACTCACCATGTGCACACACCCCACACACCACACACACCGCACACTATGTGCACACGTGCCACACCCCCACACCACACACACACGAATCTACTACACATACACCACACACATACAGCACCACACACCCCACACATACTCCCCACACACTGCACACGTACATACAGCACCACACACAGAGCAAACACATACATCACATACACACATCACACCACACACATTCTACACACACATCACACATCAAACACTACACACACTGCACACACACAGCATCATAACCACACACACTGCACACATATCACATGCACACATCACACATAGTATACATACACACCACACACATACACCACAAACACAGCACATATACACACCATGCACCACCCACACACTACACACAGTATACACACATAACACCCACAATACACACTACACACACATATACATACCCCATGAACCTACTACACACACAGACCACATACACACACCATACATGCACATCACACACATACACCTGCGCACACCTCACAGCATACATACAATCCTCACTTTTAGAAATTAATTTGGCTTTTAAGGAGCCTGGATAGTAAAGTATTTTATTGGCATTGGAATGAACCAAAAAAATGCATATAAATACACAAGCATAACTATAAGGGCAAAAGTAGTACTTTCGAAATCACAACATTAGATTAAACCATGTAAATTTTTTATTGTTTTTAAAAAATCGAGTCTTTCTCATCTTACGATAAATTATTTACCAGAGTAAATAAGCTTCTTACTGAGGTCAAAAGACTTTCTGGAAAAACTTCTCCTTGATGAAATTGCACTTAAAACATCACTTCCATCGTGAAGTATTTCTTTAAGATGTTCTTGATCCTTTTCCTGTTATGTGGAATCGTCAATTCAAATTTTAAAAGTGACTTTGAGTTGTTTTTCATCTATTATTTAAAAATGTTGAAGGGGTTTTTAATTCTGCCTTCAACAGAGATCGACACTCTGATTATGATGTAAAACTGAACACGTTACCCTGACAGGCTTTCTCTTCTGCAGTGTCGGTGCCATCATTATTAATAAGGATTGAATTCTTTTACTCCATGCACAATCTGTATTCCCTGATTTATAAAGAATAGAAATCTAATTCTCACTATGAAGGCAGATAAAAGTAATCCCTTCAACCTACACGTGACTGAATCATTTACCAAAGCACTCAGACTTTAAATAGCATTTATCAAATGTGTCTATATTCCTACGTATATAATTCATATAAACAACATGTAGTTTGTTTGCACATAAAATCATTGCACATTTTATGCTTTTAATGATTTGTGATGCTCATCAGTATTTTTATCACATTTCCCCAAAGGTAGGCTAATTATTGTTATTATTTTCGGCTAGAAATATAAAATGTATTTTCTATTTTTGATGACTTTGAAACATAACCCTTGGAATATGATATCTGTGTATAATATCTGTGGAAAGCATGAAAGTAATATTCAAACAGTATGCATTTTTTCCAGAACGAAAATTTCCTCTACAATAGCATTCACCTTTTTTTCCTGATGGGCACATAAAAGTCAACATTTCTAACATTGCTGGACGTTATTTACATTAAACTTGCCTCAGCTTCAGGTGTTGCAGAAACTGGGCAAGAGG
This sequence comes from Pan paniscus, assembly GCF_029289425.2. Lineage (NCBI taxonomy): Eukaryota > Metazoa > Chordata > Mammalia > Primates > Hominidae > Pan > Pan paniscus. The sequence goes on from NC_073271.2 coordinate 3,047,976, forward strand.
CCACAAGGTACACAATATACACAGCCACACAAAGCTTGTATTATTATACGTACCTAAGTGTCTAAAGAGGTGGATAAATATATTAGGTTGCTCCAGAACAAGGATTTTTATGGGGCCTATTGGAAAATATGACTGCAGTTTGAGTGAGATGCCTGTAAGAGATTCAATTTGGCAACTGTTTATTGAGTATCCAATTTTAAAAGTACTGACAGAAGGCTCATGAAATAGAAATTTTCACCTAAATCTATTGGAAATGTGCTACTAGATGCTGTAGTAAAGACTGGTGTGGTAATTGTAAAACACATCTGGTATCTAAACCTTTGTTTGTTTTTTACCTGAAATCCTTACGGGGGTGATTGTGCATATCAATTTGAATCTTCGCATCAGCAAGATAAATAAATAAAAAGCCAGTCTGCCTCGATAAATTAGTTCACCTTTTCTATATTTTGAGGCAGCGCTTCTCCTCCTTTGACAGCCACAAGATTCACCCAGGGATCTCCCTAAAATGCAAAACCATAGACCACACTGACTAGCTTGGATAAGAGGCCAGAGCATTGAAATGAGTGTGTAGGTGACTGTGCTAAGATTCTGCTGCTCATTTGGGCACTGGCTCATCATATAAACAAAGCTTAGGACCTCTAGTCCTTGCTGGAAAAGAAATAACACATACATAGGATGTGACTATGGATATGGAATATCTGTTGTGTTCTGGACATTGTGCTAGACAACAGAGATAAGAAGTCAAATAATCCCTTGTCTCTATCTGAAAGGAGCTTCCTACACAGTGGCTTCTGAGGTCTTTGAAACTAGATTCACTTTCAGGTTTGATTATTATATTTATGATTTGATATTTTCATTGAACCCCATGATATGATAAAGTTTTCCAGAACCTGCTAGAACAATTGACTTTGCTTTCAGCATTATGAAGCCACTGTGGCACATAAGTAGTTCATTTATGTTTGTATTTAACCAGACAGGAACAACTTGAGCTACTTTTCTAGCCACCTTCGTTTAGAGCTGTTTTTCTTAGTTATTTTTGCTTGTTTGTTTTTGAGACTTGTCTCACTCTCTCACCTAGGGTGGAATGCAGTGGTGTGATCAGAGCTCACTGCAGCCTCTACCTTCTGGGCTCAAGCAATCCTCTCACCTCAGCCTCCTGAAAAGCTGGGACCACAGGCTCATACCACCATACCCGGCTAATTAAAAAAAAAAAAAAAAAAAATATATATATATATATATATATATATATTTTTTTTGTAGAGACAGGGTTGTTCCATGTTTCCTAGACTTGTCTCCAACTCCTGAACTCAAGCAATCTGCCTGCCTCAGCCTCCTAAAGTGTAGGGCTGTGTTTTTAGTCTTTTTTGAGCTGTTTTACAATCCAGTTTTGAATTGATAAGTTAGGATTCATTCTGATATTTACAGATTTAACACCCTACTTCACAAGATGCTCATAGCCTTGATCCATTACAGCCACTGCCTCATCCATCTCTGCACATAGCCTTGATCCATTACAGTAGCCACCTTGTCCATCTCTGCTCATAGCCTAAACTAATAGAAGCCAGAGGGAAGAAATGGAAGCCAACATGAGTCCAGAACACACATTTTATAAGAGCAAAAGAAATTTAAAAATAGCAAAGTATATCATGAAGTTTTTAATAGATATGCATGGCTAAAATTTATTTTTAATCAATATATTCTATAAATTGGGAGAAAATATTAAACACATGAAAAGTAAGGAACTTGGGCTGGGTGCGGTGGCTCATGCCTGTAATCCCAGGACTTTGGGAGGCTGAGGCTGGCAGATCACAAGGTCAGGAGATCAAGACCATCCTGGCTAACACGGTGAAACCCCGTCTCTACTAAAAATACAAAAAATTAGCCAGGCGTGGTGGCAGGTGCCTGTAGTCCCAGCTACTCGGGAGGCTCAGGCAGGAGAATGGTATCAACCCGGGAGGTGGAGCTTGCAGTGAGCCAAGATCACGCCGCTGCACTCCAGCCTGGGCAACAGAGCAAGACTCCATCTCAAAAAATAAAGAAAGAAAAGTGAGGAACTTTCATCATTAATATACAACTAATATGATGAGAATGTGGTATATGTTTTTATCTTTGCAAGATTTAGGAACTTTTGGTGCAAGGAGGAAGAATTTGTAATCATGGGGAGCATGTATGATACTGGAGGGAGCCTTCTGACAAGGGAGAAATGGCTTCACGAGATATGCTATGGTAATAGCTATGTGGGAGCGCAGCTAGCTATGGTCTCCCCCATCAAACCCACTGGGCAGTGTTCAGTTACCAATTGAGATAGAGCTGACCCACCTAGGACAGAAGAGAGAATATACACTGCAGTCAGAAGCCACTGTGTAGGAAGCTCCTTTCAGTAAGAGGCAAGGGATATTTGACTTTTTATCTCTAGTGTCGAGTACAATGTCCAGAACACAACAGATATTCCATATGTACAGTCACATCCTATGTATCTGTATTTCTTTTCCAGCAGGGACTGTAGGTCCTAAGCTTAATTAATATGGTGAGCCAGTGACCACATGAACAGTAGCAACTTAGCACTGTCACCAAGACATCCATTTAAATGCTCTTATCTTACCTAGGCAAAGTGTGGTCTATGAGTTTGCATTTTAATAAGATCCCCGGGTGAATCTTGTCCATGTTACAGAGGAAGCATTGTCCTACATCATATGTGACGGGCTCTCATAGTCACCATCATCACAGGAATCTTGTGCATGTTACAGGGAAGCACTGTCCTACATCAAATATGACAGCCTCTCATAGTCACCATCATCATGGGAATCTTGTGCATGTTACAGGGAAGCATTGTCCTACATTTTTCTGTTCCATTGGTCTATGTGTCTGTTTTTATGCTAGTATCATTCTGCTTTGATGAGTACAGCTTTGCTATGTAGTTTAAAATCAGGAAGTATAATGCCTCCAGCTTTGCCTTTCTTACTCAAAACTGCTTTACTCTTTCATGATTCTAAACTTGAGAATATTTTTTCTATTTTTGCGAAATATGCTATTGAAATTTTGATAGAGACTGATTTGAATCTGTATATCACTCTGGGCAGTATGGATGTTTAAACAAACCTTTTTCAGGAACACAACATATTTTTGTTTTATTTGTGTCTCCTATAATTGCTTTCATTAATATTTTACAGTTATTGATGTACAGATCCTTGAACTTCTTGGTTATATTTATTTGTAAATACTTTGACATTTGTTAAATGGATTTATTTCAGGATTTCTGTCAGATATATTGTTAGGGCACAGAAATGCAAGTGATACTTTTGGTACATTGATACAATACCCTGAAACGTTACTTAATTAGTTTATTCATTCAAAAAGTTATTTGGTGTAATGAGGAGCACAATGGACTGTGGTTACACATTAAATGATAGCTTCTGTTAGTATATCATGGTGCCCCAAAATGTGATCTGCTGTATTTCTGCTGTTATAAATTCAGTCGCATTTTTTAGTGCTAGTATTTTTTCTTCTGAAATATTTTTGTCTGTCATTTGCTGATAATGTGTATCCTCTGCTTACTGTTCAATTGTGCTACCCATTTATCTTCAAGCCTAGTTAGTCCAACTTTCTAATAAAATTTTTAACAATGGTATGTTCATTTATTGTAAGCCTAAATAGTAAATTTGCATGATAGTTTTACAGTTACCAAATAGGATTTAAAACATGTCAATTTGTTGCTACTAATGAATCTCTGGGTTCCTAATTTTAAATTATTATGTATCATGTCTATTAAATATGTATGTGCAATGCCTTAGAATCATGCCTAACATATCATATGCACTAAGTATCAATCAAACCAATTTTTAAAATTATCTTCATACTATTAAAAATGATTTAGAGAGAAGAAAAATATACAGGTCATATACCTGGATCTACATAAAGAAAGGAAGAGCAGTAAAGAAAGAATAAATGAGGGTATCTTAACCAATCTACATATTATGTACAAACATATGTAACTATATACACACTCACGATTATGTGTGCTTATATATAGTTGAAATGAATGATGACAAGGACACAAAGGACAGGAAGATGGAAGAGAAAAATTATGTTAGAAGACAGTCATGCTACTTCTGAAGTGGTATAGTATTATTTGAAACTGGACTTGTAAGTGTATATTGAAACCCTAAGGCAACTACTATAAAATGTTTAAAAATATACAGCTATAAAGAAAATACATGCTAAGAAAGAAGATAAAATGGGATCATATAAAATGCTCAGTTAACATCACAAAAGGCAGAAAGAGTGGAAGACAAAACAATATGGGAATAATAACAATAACAAATATGCCAGATATTAATTCAAATATATCAATAATCACTTTGAATGTCAATGGTCTAAATGCACCAATTAAAACAGATTGTCAGAGTGGATCAAAGTACAAGACCCAACTATATGTTGTCTACAAGAAATCCATTTTAAATATAAAACCACACATTAATTAAAAGTAAATAGAGAAAAATATACAATGCTAACAATAATCAAAAGAAAGCAGGAGTGGCCAGGTGTGGTGACTCACACCTGTAACCCCAGCACTTTGGGAGGCTGAGGTGGGTGGGTCACTTGAGGTCAGAAGTTCAAAACCTGTCTGGCCAACGTGGTGAAACCCCATCTGTATTACAAAAAATACAAAAATTAGCTGGACATCTTGGTGGGCACATGTAATCCCAACTTCTTGGGAGGGTGAGGCAGGAGAATCACTTGAACCCAGGAGGTGGAGGTTGCAGTGAGCTGAGATCATGCCATTGCACTCCCGCCTGGGAAACAAGAGTTAAACTCTGTCTCAAAAAAAAAAAAAAAGAGTAACTATATTTCACACAAAGTAGACTTCAAAGAAAGAAAGTTATTATAGATAAAGAATGGTACTTCATCATGACATAGCAGTTAATCCTCCAAAAAGATGACAATCCTTAATGTGTATGCACCTGACAGCTGATTGTCAAAAGACATAAGGCAAAAACAGAACTGGAAGGAGAAGTAGATGGGTCCACTGTCACAATTTGAGACATCAGCACCTTCCATCAGAAACAGATCTAGCAGGCAGAAATTAGTAACAGTATAGTTGATTTCAATATCAATATAAATGAACTGGATACTGACAGAGAAAGAGCACCTGTCACCTTGGACAAACACTCCCACTTTAAGTTCCAGCTCCCTTCTTAGCCCCATGCATTTCAAGGATATCACTTCTAACTATAAGCAGCCAGAAAGAGCAGACAGTAAAACACTAATAAGACAGCTTGGGCACAGAGGGATGTGGGGCGAAAGTCTCTTGGGTAAAGTTTAACTGCCAAACTTCACCCTCATACAACAGACCCAATAAAATAGTGGGCCTTAATAAGCACATTCCTTTCCCTTCAGGTGCACTAAGATAGGAAAGCTAAACACAGACTCAGGGGACATGCTTGCCGCTGCAGAAAGATGTATGGGGACAGACACACAACTCTCCCACCCAGATAAGTGCAACACAGACACAGAAACAGTCCAAGCCTTGTATTAACTCTCCCACCCTGAAACCTTAAAAACTCTGAGTGTGTAAGAGAGTGTGCCTCTGCCCTAACTCAGCCAGAAGGCATCTCTCAGGTTTGTTTTCTATGAAATAAATCTGTCTTAACTGGCAAGACACCTTTCATGTTTCTCTCCTCTTTCTTTAATTCTTACAAATACAATTCCTATTTATAGACTTCATCCAACAACAGTAAAATATACATTCTTTTCAGGATCAATAGTCACCAAGATATACCACACTGTGGACCATAAAATATGCTTTAACCAATTTAAAAAAACAAATCTTGCCATATGCACTCTTAGACCACAATGAAATCAAACAAAATTAGCAATAGACAGACAAGTGGAAAATCTCTAAATACAGTGAGATAAAAGAACACCTTCTAAATAATGAATGCATCAAAGAAGAAATCTCAAGATAAATTAATATTTTATTGTATTATTTACATATATTTTTAGAGACAGAGTCTCACTGTCACCCAGGCTGGAGTGCAGTGGCATGATCAAATCCCACTGCAGTCTTGAACTCCTGGGCTCAAGCCATCCTCTTACCTCAGCCTCACAAGTGGCTGAAAATATAGGCACATGTCTCCCTGCTAACTTTTAAAAATTTTCTTGTAGAGACAGGGTCTTGCTATAGCTGCTCAAGCTGGTCTCAAACTCCTGGTCTCAAGTAATCCTCCTGCCTTGGCCTTTCAAATCTCAGCCTCCCTGGCCGAGATTACAAGTGTGAGCCACCATGTCTGGCCTAATAAATATTTTCACTAAATAAAAATGAAAATAAAACACAATTTGTCAAAATTTTTAGAATACAGCAAAAGCATGGCTTAGAAGAAAATTTATGGCATCAAATGCATATATTAGAAAACAAGAATGATCTAAAATAAAGGAAAAAGTGAGCAGATTAAACCCAAAGTAAGAATGGGAAAATAAATTGTTGCAGAAATCAATGAAATTGAAAACAGAAAAATCAAGAGAATATTATTAACAATAAAGCTGATTCTTTTACAATATGATTAACAACAAAGCTGCTTTTTTAAAAAACTGGTTCTTCAATAAAATTAAAAACCCTAGAGCCAGGCTAAGAAAAAAAAGACAGAAACTAATAATATCAGAAATGAAAGAGGGGATACCACTACACATCCTGTGGACATTAAACGGATAATAAGGAAATACTATGAACAACTCTGTGCACACATCTGATCATCTAGTTCAAATGGACCGCTTCCTTGACAGACACAATTTATTGAAACTCACACAAGAAGAAACACACAATCTGAATAACCTATTATTTTAATAACCTTCAAAACAGAAAGTACCTGACTGGGATGTATTCATTGGAAAATTGACCAAATATTTCAGGAAGAAATTATACCCATTCCCCACAATCTATTTCAGAGGATAGAGGCTGTTGAAATACTTCCTAGTTCATTATGTGAGGCCAGAATTATTCCAACGACATCAAAATAGAAAACCACAGACCATTATCTCTCATGAAAATACATACAAAATCCTCAAAAACACTAGTACATCAAATCCAACAATATATGGAAAGAATCATACACCATCACCAAGTGGGATTTATTCTGGGGATAGCAGGCTGGTTCAACATTTGAACATCAATTAATGTAATTCATTACATCAAGAGAGTGAAAAGGAAAAATCACATGATCAGGTGCAGAAAAAGCAGTTGACAAAATCCAGCATTCATTCATGATAAAATCTCTCAATAAGCTAAGAGGGGAATTTCCTGAAATTAATAAAGAATATCTACAGAAAACTACAGCAAACTTCATAATTAATAATGAGAAACTCAAAGCTTTTCCACAATATCAGGAGGAAGAAAAAGATGTATTCTCTCATCACCCCTTTCAATATCATACTGAAAATACTAGCTAATGCAATAAGGCAAGAAAATACAATTAAAGGCATACAGATTTGGAAGGAATAAATAAAACTTTGTTCACAAATGACAGGATTGTCTATGCAGAAAATCTAAAAAATTAAAAAAAAAAGAAAGAAAAAAGAAAAAGGACCAAACCGAAAAAAAAACCCTCCTGGAACTGAAAAGCAAGATTACAGAATACAAGGTTAAAAGAGAAAGTCAATCACTTTCCAATGCACCAACAACCAAGCACAATTTGCTATGAAAACACAGTACTACTTATATTTAGCACCCAACAGATGAAACGCTTAATGTATAAATTTAACAAATGTAACAAGATCTATATGAGGAATACAATAACACCTTAATAAACAAAATAAAAGTAAACCTGATTCTAAAGTTCACATGGAGAAGCAAAAGACCAAGAATAGTCAATTACTGAAGAACAAAGTTGGAAGACAAACACTGCCTAACTTTAAGCCTTATTCATTAATCAAAACACTGTGGTATTACCCAAAAGTAGGCAAATATAACAATGGAACAGGATAAATAGCCCAGAAATACACCCACCTAAATACACTAAACTGATACAATAAAGCAAAGTTGCTGTTTTCAACAAACGGCATGGGAACAACTAGAAATCCACATTAAAAAAAAAAAAAAAACCTGAATCCAGACATAGATCTTATGCCCATCACAAAAATTAACTCAAAATGGGTCACAGACTTCAATGTAAAATGCAAAAGTTATAACTGTAGAAAATAACAAAGGAAAAAACTTAGATGATGCTAGGAAAGGTAATGACTTTTTAGATATAACACTAATGTCAAGATCCATTTTAAAATGATTCATAAACAAGACTTCATTAAAATTGAAAACTTCTGTTCTGCAAAAGCCAATGTCACGAAAATGAGAAGAAAAGCCACAGATTGGGAGAGAAAATATTTGCAAAAGACACACCTGAGAAAGGGACTGTTCTACAAAACATCTGAGAAAGAGACTGTTCTACAAAACTTCTGAGAAAGACTGTTACACAAAACATCTGAAAAAGAGACTGTTACACAAAACATCTGAGAAAGAGACTGTTATACAAAACATCTGAGAAAGAGACTGTTACACAAAACATTCCAAAAACTCTTAAAACTCACATCTGATAAAGAGACTGTTACACAAAACATTCCAAAAACTCTTAAAACTCACATCTGATAAAGACTGTTATGCAAAACATTCCAAAAACTCTTAAAACTCACATCTGATAAAGAGACTGTTATGCAAAACAATCCAAAAACTCTTAAAACTCACATCTGATAAAGAGGGTGTTACATAAAATACTCCAAAAACTCTTAAAACTCTACAGTAAGAAAAGCACCTAATAAAATAGACCAAAGACCTTAACAAATACCTCACCAATGATGAGAAACATATAGGAAATAAACATATAAAAGAATGCACTATATTGTGTAACATTAGGGTAACATATTAAAACAATGAGATACCGCTACATACCTAGTAGAATGGCCAAAATAAGGAGCACTGACAACAACTGACAGTGAGAATGTGGAGCAACAGGAACTCTCATTCAGATTGTGGAAATGCAAATTGGTTGTTCTTGCAAAAGTAAACATATTCTTACCATATGATCCAGCATCTGCACCTCTTGGTATTTACCCAAAGGAGGTGACAATAAATGCTAGCATAAAAACCTATAAACAGAAATTTATAGCAGCTTTATTCAAAATAACTAAAATTTGGAAGCAACCAAGATGACCTTCAGTAAGTGAATGAAGAAACTATGGTACACACAATGGAACATAATTCAGCACTAAAAAGAAATGGGCTATCTTGTCCTCAAAAGATAAGGAGGAACCTTAAATGCATATTACTAAGTAAAAGAAGGCAGTCTGAAAATGCTACTTACTATATAACTGCAACTATGTAACATTCTGCAAAATGATGGAGATGGTTTGCAGGGTTAGGAGGATGATGAGTAATAAACAGGAAGAGCAGGGATGACTTTTAGAACAAAGTGTTCTGTGAGGTACTATAAGGCTGGATACATGTCATTATACATTTACTCAAACCCATAGCATGTAAAACCACAAGAGTAAACCCTAATGTAAACTATGGCCTTTGGACAACTATGATGTCTCAATGTAGGTTCCTCATTTTAACAAAGGTACTACTATGGTGGGGGGAGGTGTTGAAAAGGGCGAAGGCTACATATATATGTGGATCACAGTATATGGTAAATCTATGTACTTCTTAATTCTGCTGTGAAATTAAAACTGCCTTAACTAATAAAGTATATTTATTTTTAAAAAGAATTTAAGCATCTAAAAATGTTTTTAATAATAAAAATTAAATCAATATTAAAAACCACTTCCCCATTTGTAATAAGAACTCTCAATAATAATGAATGTATAAAGAAAATGTGGTCTATACATGCAATGAAATATTACTCAGCCTTAAAAAGGAAGAAAATCTTGCCATTTGCAAAAACATGCACATACCAGAAAGATATTGTGCTAAGAAATAAGCAAAACAGGAACAAAGTATTACATAATCCCATCTGCAATAGTCTGGATGTATGTATTCCCCTCAAATTCCTATGTTGAAATCTAATCACCAAGGTGATAGTATTAGAAGGTGAGGCCTCAGGGGAGTGATGAGGTGAGGGCTCTTCCCTCTCGAATGGACTGGGAGTGCATTCATTCACTGCCACTCTTTTGCTTTCCACCATGTAAGGATGCAGGAAGAAGTCTCTCATCAGGCACCAGATGACAGTGCCTTGATCTTGGACTTCCCAGCCTCCAGAACTGTTAAGAATAAATTTCTGTTCTTTATTAATTACCAAGCCTGAAGTATTTTGTTGTTCCAGCACAAATGAAGCCATGCTTCCTGTACAGCCTGTGGAACTCCACGTATATAAAAAAGGAAAACAGTTAAACTTACAAAGACATAGAGCTGAATCATGGTTACCAAGGGCTGAGAGGGAAGGGTAACTGGGGAGGTATTTGTCACAGAGTATAAGTTTTAGTTATGCAATGAGTAAATGGAATCTACAGATCAAAGAATGTAGTTAATACGGAATTGCACATTTAAAAATTTGTTAAGAGGATGCTATGGTTTCAATCTGTTTACTTGCCCAAATCTCACGTCAAATTGTAAGCCTCAAGGCTGGAGGAGGGGCCTGGTGGGAGGTGACTGGATAAGGGGGCAGACTTGCCCCTTGCTGTTCTCGTGTTAGTAAATTCTCATGAGATCTGGTTGTTAAAGGTGTACTGCACCTCCCCCTTCACCACTCACTTCCTTCTGCTCCAGACACATAGAACGTGCCTGCTTCCCCTTTATCTTACACCATAACTGTAAGTTTCCTGAGGCCTCCCCAGCCATGCTTCCTGTACAGCCTGTGGAACTGTGAGCCAATTAAACTGCTTTTCTTTATAAATTACCCAGTCCGAGGTAGTTTTTTACAGCAATGGGAGAACGGACTTATACAGAAAATATATGTTATGTCAAATGGCTGTATCCCAAAAGGGGCGTGGGGGGGAGGGAGAAATTCGTGGAGGCAAAAGTTGTTTATTGCACTGTTTGTGGTGACAGTTCCATGGGTGAATACTTACCTCTACAGGTAAGTATATTTTGCATGTGGGAGGAATGTAAATAATTTGTAGCCAGAGGGAAAACTGTGGTTTATTAAAGACTGCTACAGATTCTCACTATTCCTCTTATTGAGAGGTAGAAGCTAATTACTCTCTACTCTAAAACCGTGTGTAAAGGAAGAGAGAAGGATGTAATTTTATTTTGGATTTGTTAAGCTTGAGGTGCCTTTCGGATAGCTACAAAGAATCATTTAATGGAGAGTTGAACCTGTTGTCTAGAGCAGTGATCCCCAAATTTTTGGCACCAGGTTTTGTGAAACACAATTTTTCCATATACCAGGGTGTGAGGGGGGATGGTTTTGGGATGAAGCTGTTCATCAGGCATTAGATTATCATAAGGAGCAGGCAACCTAGATCCCTCACATGCATAGTTCACAATACGGTTCATGCTCCTATGAGAATTTAATGCTGCCATTCATCTGACAAGAGGCAGAGTGCAGGCAGTAATGCTTGCTTGCCTGCCACTCACTTCCTGCTGTGCAGCCCAGTTCCTCACAGGCCACAGACTGGACTGGTCCATGGCCTGGGGGTTGGGGATCCCTGGTCTAAAGGTCGGAGAAGTCCATGCTGGAGATAAACACAACTGCTACACCACAGAGAGCAGAACTGGTAAAAAAAACAAACAACCAACAACAAAAAAAGAACTGCACAGTGGGATGGGTGGGGAATTGGATGAAACAATTGGATAAGCTATGTAAAGAAGAAGTAGAAGAATTCAGGAAAAAAAGACAAGCAGCATCAGTGAGGTCATGATAGAAACTAACACAGAAGATTTCCAGGAGAAGATCATGAACAATAATTTGAAATGCAGGAGTCCCCCTTTATCCATGGGGGATACATTCCAGGTCCCCTAGCAGATCCCTGAAACTGTGTATAGTACCAAACCTTATATATACTATGTTTTTTGCTATATATACATACCCTTGACAGTTTCATTTGTAAATTAGGCACACTATGATATTAACAACAATAAAATGGAACAACGTACTATACTAAAAGTTATAGGAATGTGATCTCTCAAAATATCTTATTCTACTGTATTCAACATATTCAAAATAACAAAATATTCAAGATATTCAAAATATCTTATTGTCTTTTCTGTCTGCAGTTGACTACGGGGAACTGAAACCACAGAAAGCAAAACTGTGGATAAGGGGAATTACTGTACGGCATAAGATTCAAGTAAGGCAGACTGGAAAATAGCCATTGGAGTTGCATATAATTTAGGTTAATGGTGAGCATTAGAATAAACCAATTAAGACTACACTGAATGAAAGTGCAAGTGAACAGTGGAAATATTTGTCAGAAAATACAATTGTGAACAATCTGCTATAAATTCTCCATGTATAGATGAATTGACAGAAACGTATGGGGGTTAGTTAAGGACCTGTGGTCAACTCAATCCTCCAGATATTCTAGGTTTTAGCCATGAATCAAGTAGGGCCTTCCAAAAGCTGTCTGGGACTGCAATGTTTTAGCAACTCCAGAAAAACCTCATTACAGGAGTTATGCTTTAGCACTAAGTGACTATTTCTACTGCAAAATGCTAAAAGTGTTTATTTCCAGGTCGGCAGTAAAAAAAACTTTTCACTACATCATCTCTGTGACCAATGTAGTCAGTGTTCCAGACTTTGGTGACAGCAAGTCTTCCTGTCCCATGAGAATGCAGCATGCACACCTTCCAGGTTCCATTCCAATCATGTAACAAATGTGACTGCCTTTTTGTTGCAGCATCAGAAAGACCAGAGACACATTTGTACTCCAGTTCCATGGCTTATAACCTGCATATGTCTACATGCCAGCATTATTTTATTTATGTGCATTTCCTTTAACCTGAATTTTACTTATTTCTATTTTTTCATTTTAATCCGTGGACTCCATAAAGGCAAAAAATACAATGTAAAACAAAGAGAGGAATATATAAACAAAGGACTCACAACAGATTTATTCATCGTTTGTTGATCGTGGAAATGCACAGAGCACTCTGGAAGCATAGCTGGGAGAACAGTCGAATGGAGTGGGTTAAGCAGAGAACCGGTGTGGCTTGGTCCTAGATTCTCTTGCCAAAAACGCTCTACACAATAGCTGGAAAAGACTAAAACAACAACAAAACCTCCCTGTGACAGAATAGTCATTCATGCCTCAATAAGGGACAACAAATATCCCACTGAAGATGTACCCACAAGTACATTAATTAGTAGAGATACATACAATTTATTTTGGGATTAATGAAAACATGTATTACCTACTGATTTAGGGACAATTAATTTATCCAAAGAAACAATGTAATAACTTAAACCAAAGAAATATACATTTAGTCTTCAATGAAATTAATATTGTAGAAATATAATTCAGCTGCATTAACAATTTCACTACTAATATGGAGATTCTACACGATTCCATATAGGTGTTTCCACTAGAATACATCTTGCTTTTATACCTTCGCATCATTGAAAGGATTCATGTTTTATATATCTACGCATCACTGAAAGGATGCATCTTTTATATACCTAAGCATCATTGAAAGGATGCATCTTTTATATACCAACGCATCATTGAAAGGATGCATCTTTTATATACCTGCGCATCATTGAAAGTATGCATCTTTTATATACCTAAGCATCATTGAAAGTATGCATCTTTTATATACTTAAGCATCATTGAAAGTATGCATCGTTCATACACCTACGCATCATTGAAAGGATGAATCTTTTATATACCTAAGCATCATTTAAAGGATGCATCTTTTATATAACTACTTATCATTGAAAGGATGTATGTTTTATATACCTAAGCATCACTGAAAGGATGCATCTTTTATATACCTACTCATCATCGAAAGGATGCATCTCTTATATACCTATGCATCATCAAAAGTATGCATCTTTTATATACCTAAGAATCATTGAAAGAATGCATCTTGCAACCCAACATTTTCTGCCCACGATTATATAGGGGGAAAAATGTACATATTGTATATTTCTTGGGATATACTGTTTTAGTAATGTTTCCTAGTGACAAGTCTCCCAGTATCTAAGACCTCATAGAGGGTGCTCTGATAATGAATGGGGTTCTGCCGTTTGAGTTGCTTCGGCCAATGGGACATAGAAAATATGATGAAAATATAGGTTGGAAAAGTACTTGCCCACTTGTGCTTGCCTTCTTGGACAAGTGTCAGCATGAACCACCAGACATGTGAGTGAAGGCACCAGATGACTAAAGCCTCATTTGTGATCCAGACAACATTAGCAAAGGAAATGCCCAGGTGAACACAAGCCAAAATGTGAATCAACAGAACTTCTATCAAATAAAATGGTCACTTCTTTTTAAGCCATTGAGTTTCGTTGGTTCTTTAGACAGAAAACAGTAACTGATACACCTAAGCCACCAGAACTCAATGTTTGTAAGAAAATCATGTGAAGGAGATAATGTGAAATTACTTGTCAAATACAATCACTAGAACGTCACAACCTCATGTAGAAGTTTGGCAAATCACAATAAATGCCAACTTGATGGAAATCAGTGAGACTGCTGTTACTAAGAGACCATGTTAATCATAAAAAGCAACTCTTTGCATATTAGTAAATTGTGTTTTAAAGTTCTTTACATCATAAAAATGTCTGTTGACTTAAAAAAACATAATACACAAAAAGGATCTCTTACGAGTGAGCATTGTACTGTATTTTACTTACATTTTAAGACACTGGTTGGAATAGAAGTGAGACACTGTCTAATCTTCCCTTTTTAAGTATGTAAAATATGCTATTGTTTTCCTACAGAATTTATAATTTCCAAGAACAGATTACTGACACTGAGCAGGAAACACTTGTTATTTGTCCTTGAGGTCACAAAATTCACAGAAAGAGTTGGGGATAAAAAGGAACAGAGATGGTTAAGGAAATGTTTCTGCTTGGTTGGTTGGTTGGTTGGTTGGTTGGTTTTGAGACAGAGTCTCATTCTGTCACCGAGGCTGGAGTGCAGTGGCACAACCACAGCTCACTGTAACTTCGCCCTCCTGGGCTCAAGTGATCTTCCCACCTCAGCCCCCCAAGTAGTTGGGGCCACAAGTGGATGCCACCACAACCAGCTATTTTTTTTTTTTTTTTTTGTAAACACATAGGGTCTCCCTATGTGGCCAAGGCCAGTCTCAAACTCCTGGGCACAAGCGATCCTCCTGTCTTGACCTCCCAAAGTGCTATGATTATAGCTGTGAGATACTACGCCCGGCAAGGGAAAGTACTTTATTATTATTTTTTCCAGCGGGAGGGGTGGGCAGGCAGGGAGGGGCTGAGAAAGTACTTTAAAGCAATATTTGTTCTTAGTTGACTTCAGTGTCAACAAAAATCTAAAAAAAAAAAAAAAGTTTTGACTTAATTGGAGCAAAATGAGTAACACTAGCCAAAAAGTCAGGATGCATAACATCTGTATATCATGTGACCCTGGCAAGTCACAGCTCCTCAAAGCCAAATTTTTTCCATCATTCTCATAAGGTAGAAATAGTTTGGCTAACCCTTACTGAACTACCAGGAAAAGCTACCAGGATAGAGGGAGCTTCAGCATATCACTGGATGCTAAATTTAGTGACTGGACGCTAAATTTCGTGACAGGAATTATTATTATTATTTTTTTTTTTGAGAGACAGAGTCTCGCTCTGTTGCCCAGGCTAGAGTAGGGTGGCACAATCTCGGCTCACTGCAACCTCCGCCTCCCCAGTACAAGTGATTTTCTTGCTTGAGTTTCCCAAGTAGCTGGGACTATACAGGTGTGCACCACCACACTCAGCTAATTTTTGTATTTTTTAGTAGAGACAAGGTTTCACTATATGTTGGCCAGGCTGGTGTTGAACTCCTGACCTCAGGTGATCCTCCTGCCTTGGCCTAGACTACTTTTAAGAAAGTTCAGCCACTGGAAACAGAGAGAAACGATTGAAGGAATGAAAGTGTCTTTACAGAGTACTCCAGACAGATCCTCTCAAGTATAACAGGATATTTTTCCACCGAAGACCACACTATTAGTCCCCTCCAACAAGTAACATCTCTTTGGCCCTTGCCTGTCATTCGCAGCCAAACTCCCCTCTTCCTTCTGAATGTTGGTCCAAACCTTCCGTTACCACCCAGTGTTTGAGAGCTATTGGATAAGGTCTTATCAACCAAATCTGGGCCATTCTGGGGAGTGGGAAAATAACTGCTTGGGTCATACAAACTGGAATCTTCACCTGTGACACCTCCTCTGCTTTGAAGTACCAGTGAGAGGGTTAGTCCAAAGAGGTGTTCTTTTAGGTGGGATTCCTAAAAGGCGCCCTCCTCGAAACTTTGTAACACCTACTTTATTACAAAGAAAACAGGATCATCATCTGGGACCCCCAACTTCCCTAGAAACCAGATCTTGTATAAACTCCTATAAACTAAAGCGGGGATGGGATGCGTAGGAAGGGGACACAAGCAGAATCTTCACTTACTGAAAACACACCGGGAAACCCTACTAATACACTCGCCAGGTAGTAGGACGGTGTGCATGCGCTTCGTACTCCTCGTCTGGGAATGAGGGGCATCTCCCTACAACTGTCCGTATGCTGACCTTACAAGGGCGTGCACGGAACGCCGCACAAGTTCCATGCAGTGCCGGAGCGCAGCCTCCCCGCAGACCTCCCAGGCTCGGCCGGCCTGCAGACCCCGTCCCTGCGCCACCGGCTTCGCCCACCCGCTCCGGCGTCTCTGGAACTGGCTTCAGTACCGGGATCCCACGCCCGCCCTCCCAGCAGCGCCGCCCTTTCAGCCCCAGCCTGGGTCCGCGGCCCGCACTTGTGCGTCAGGCCCCGCCCCCGAGATGTGCCCACGCCTCTGCTCCCACCAACAGTGGCACGTCAGCCCCGCCTCCCTATGGTGCCTCCAAGCCCGCTGTCTCCTGTTTCATCCTACCACCAACCTGCAGGGATGAAGACCCCAATGCCAGAGCTTCCAGAGCAGCCTCTCCATTGCAGCAGGAGCCGGGATTCTCTGGCGGAAGATGGCGTGCGTAGGCGGGGCGGCGCAAGCGCAAAGAGCCCTTCCTGCCGCCCTGTGCTGATGACGTCATTGGAAGCCGAGACTGCATTTCCCACGAGACATTGCGGTATTGAGGCGGGAAATTCTGTTCCAAGCGGAAGCGGAGGATGGATCGGGATTGGTGTCTATCCGCCTGACTGAGGTGGAATCTGGTTATTAAATCCTGGTTTGACAACCAGGCACATTGCGGGAATGTTGGGAAAAGTCGAATGTGGGCCAACTAGTCAATTATATTAGCAAGTAATCTTACTTTTTTTTTTAAGTTCTAAGTGTTGCTGTCACAGAAAAAACTTTTTTTTTCTTTTTAAACCGATTCTCCCTCTGTCTCCCAGGCTGCAGTGCAGTGGTGGGATCTCAGCTCACTGCAGCCTCCGCCTCCCAGGTTCAAGTGATTCTCCTGCCTCAGCCTCCAGAGGAGCTGGGACTACAGGCATGTGCCACAAAGCCTGGCTAATTTTTGTATTTTTAATAGAGATGGGGTATCCCCATGTTGGCTAGGCTGGTCTTGAATTCGTGGCCTCAAGAGATCTGCCCACCTTGGCCTTCAAAAGTGCTGGAATAGAGGACTCGAGAGACTAGAGAGACCGATATGGAGAACAGGACGATTGTTTATTTTAGGGTATGTAGGGTCCAGCCCCACAGGGTTGGTGGGTTTTCTCCTCGTGTGCAGAGACAAGAGAGCATAGAAATAAAGACACAAGACAAAGAGATAAAAGAAAAGACAGCTGGGCCTGGGGGACCACTACCACCAAGACGCGGAGACTGATAGTGGCCCCGAATGCCAGGCTATGCTGATATTTATTGGATACAAGACAAAGGGGCAGGATAAGGAGTGCGAGCCATCTCCAATGATAGGTAAGGCCACATGGAACATGTGTCCACTGGACAGGGGGCCCTTTCCTGCCTGGCAGCCAAGGCAGAGAGAGAGAGAGGAGAAAGAAACAGCTTACATTATTATTTCTGCTTATCAGAGACTTTTAGTACTTTCACTAATTTGCTACTGCTAACTAAACGGCAGAGCCAGGTGTACAGGATGGAACATGAAGGTGGACTAGGAGCATGACCACTGAAACACAGCATCACAGGGAGATGGTTAGGCCTCTGGATAACGCGGGTGGGCCTGGCCCTCCACAAGAGGTGGAGGAGTAGAGTCTTCTCTAAACTACCCGGGAAAAGGGAGACTCCCTTTCCCTGTCTGCTAAGTAGCAAGTGTTTTTCCTTGACACTAACGCTACCGCTAGACCATGGTCTGCTTGGCAATGGGCGTCTTCCCAGACGCTGGCATTACCACTAGACAAAGGAGCCCTCTGGTGGCCCTGTCCAGGTGTAACAGAAGGCTTGCACTCTTGTCTTCTGGTCACTTCTCACTATGTCTCCTCAGCTCCTATCTCTGTATGGCCTGGTTTTTCCTAGTTTATGATTATAGAGCGAGGATTATTGTAGTATTGGAATAAAGAGTAATTTCTACAAACTAATGATCAATAATATTCATATATAATCATATCTAAGATCTATATCTGGTATAACTATTCTTATTTTATATTTTATTATGTTGGAACAGCTCGTGTCCTCAGTCTCTTGCCTCAGAACCTGGGTGGCTTGCCGCCCACACGGTATGCACTGGATTCGTGGATTCATATCTAAAAAGCTGAGCATTGAACAAAGACTGAGCGGGGCTTTTCTAAGCAAACTTACATAAGCAAAACAAAAACAGTTAATCATACAGTGACAGGTCACGTAATCTATAGCATAACTGTTGACTTGTCATAACTTGTGGCCTTGCATAGCTAGTGGCCTTGTAGCTGCATCAAAAGAAAAATAAGAACTGGCTAAATACAGAAATTTGTAAAACATCATCATGCTTAAGAAGCCAGGGAAAGGAGTAACAGTAAAGGAATTTGTCTTTCTCTCTTGCTTTTTTTTCTTTTAACTTTGCTCTGGAAGTGGGGGTGGTCTGGAGCCTATTCCTTTGGCCTTTGCTTCTCTAACAGTGTTATAACTGTCTTTGAAGTGAGCTTACTAGGCAGAGGAAAACTTGTTCTTTTCTTTTTAACCTTTGCTTTGCCTGTTGCTTTTCTTGGAGTGAATGAATGCATATTTATTTTTAAATTTCTGCCTCAGTTTCCTCCTTTTGATGCCTTTTATAAAAGAAGTTTAATAGAAGGCATCACTATTACTGAATTCTGCCTGAAGAGACAAGTTTTCTTCTTTAGGCACAGGCTGATATTTATATAGATCCATTAGCTGAGTGGTAGTTTGCCTAGCTACTGTTGCCTCTATAGCTGATTAAGTGCTTCTAACAAGGAGGGGTAAGAGGCAAGGGAGTATTGGGCAAACTCTTAGTATGGCCAGGACTATTCTTATTAAAGTCTTGAATCCACTGAAGGAGGAAAACCAGCCTCCAAAGAGGGAATCTGGAGACTACCATTTCCAAGTTTGAACTGGAACATGGGGTAATTCTCTCATTCTTGCAGTTATTTCTATAATTGCCTTTCCATTGTCATCAATTTCCAGGCAGAAATTAGTTAGATTTAACTTTCCACATACTCCTGCTTCCTAGGCTAGGAGGTAGTCTAAAGCTAATCTGTTCTGATAAATAGCATTCTTCATTTTTGTGGCTTGCTGGGCCATTAAATCTAATGCATTTGCTGTTTCATTAGTGATCATTTCAAGTACTGCCTGAAAACTTATGATGTGGCTAGGCATGTAAATAGGAGTGCAGTACCCTCATGACCTATCTTGTGCCTAGGTAGCTGGCCTATAGTATTGCATTATTCTTTCAGGGGGCCAATCTGTGTCTTTCTAATTTCTTATTTCTATATCCCTTTTTATGTCTGCGTCTCTTTTGCTTCTTCTTCTAACTTCATCATAGACGGGATACCTTAAAGTTTCTCCCTGTTGAAGTGGGAGTAGGAAGAAAGATGGTCTAATTGTTTCAAACACAATGGACTTTGTCCATTTAGCTGGCAACTGTCGATATGCCTGTGGCATACAGATGCCAATAAAGACCAAGGGGTGCTTGCCAAGTATTTGGAGCTTCAAGCTGATACCAGGTGTGGTTTAGAGGAGAGAAACAGGAGAACGGATTTGGTTGAGGTGCTTTGGAGTCATCTCTGCCTCACCACAAAGTTTTCTTTAGTGTTTCATTATAATATTGCTGTCCTAAGAAGGTTAGCTCTCCTACTGCGTCTGTAAAAGCCTTTCTTCAGGGAGCAACACATTATCTCCTGATAATAGAAGTTTTTAAGAGTCAGATGCTTGAACTTGTGGGCATCGGTTTGGGGGAAGAGTCTATTAGAGTTAAGTTATCTTGTGGCATTAACTCTTTTGCTTCCTAAGGCCATTGGTCTCCTACGTTAGTCTTTCTACAAACATAACATGAAACGCCCAGGCTGCCGGCAGTGTTTTCAGCCAGCTGAGCAAACAGGTTTTTGGCTAAAGAAGTAGTCTCTGGTAACTTCTGGTCTACATGCTTATAGAATGATTTAAAGATTTGGAACTGTTGCTGGGCTGGATGGTTCTGGGTTCTTTTTTTGATAACATACAGGAGGATTGCTGGGTATGTGTGTATATACACATGAATGGTGTAACATGCAGTCTACATGGGTAAGTCTGGCTTTAGAAGGGTGAAATTTACAGGATTACAGGTTTTTGCTTCACAATCTGGTTTCACCGGCATTTTGGTAAAAGCATAATTGACCTTTGTTGTGTGCTAGGGTGCTACGATATGCAATGCCAACAATCTTTTTCTGGGGTCCTAGGGGAACAAAGTGGAGTTACTCTTGGCATGCATACATATTTGTAGTCATTTCTATCGTATCTGTCTAAAGGTAGGTTACCACAGACAGGGGAGTCGGTCTGCTGCCTGACAAGCATCAAAATACAGATAAATAGGCCCTTGGTTAAAGGGAGGGACCCTGGTTTGGTTTAAGAGGGGATTTTCCTTTGACCTCTCATGATAAGTCTCTGGGCAATATTTCTTCAGTAGCTGCTTGAGTGTCTGGTTCATGCGTTCTACTTTTCTTGAACTTTGCAGCCGATAGGCTGTGTGTAACTTCTATTTTATTTTTAACAGTCTTGTTAAATCTTGCACTATTTCAGCTACAAATGCTGGCCTATTGTCTGACTTTAAAGTTACAGGCTGTCAAAACCTGGGAATAATGTCTTTTAGTAGTACTTTAGTCACTTCTCGTGCTTTTTCTGTCCTGGTGGGGAAAGCCTCAACCTATCCTGAAAAAATGCAAATAAACGCTAGCATATACTGATAGCCTCTGGCACGGGGCATTTTGGTAAAGTCTATAAGCAAGTTTTCACAAGTCACGAAGGCATGGCTCCTTCTCCTGTTCAGTTTCTTAGAGGAGGGTTTCTTTCTCTCTCTCTCTCTTTTTTTTTTGTAACTTCATATAATGGCTTAGCCATCAGTGAGAAATTTATAATATAGATACAGCAGAATCTTGCTGCTTTCAACTTCTAATGTGACGATGGGCTTTTGGAGGCCTAATGTGAAGGAGCGCGGTGTGTTTTAGTCCTCACATCTTTCAGCTCTTGCTAGCCTGATCAGATCAGTATGTGGTTCCTCGAAGGGGCGGCAGCTTTTGGCCAATGGCCTCTTTGTCTAGTGGCCTTGGCCATTTCTTTCATTGCCTTCTGGACATTCATCTTTGTAGTGTCCTTTTTTTTTGCATCTCGCACATTTTTTTGCATCTCGCACATTGATCCTTCTCTAGCCTTGGTCAACTTTCAAATCCTTGTCTAACTTGACTTATTCTATGTCCACATCTGTGTCCACATCATCTTACACTGCTAATCTCTTTTTCTGTAAAGGCTGCTGCCAACAGATCTTAAGCCTCCAATCTGCTTCTTACTTTGCCTCCTGGTCATGGTTAACATACACTTTAGTGGCTACTTCTACAAGCTGGGTGGCATTCATACCCCCAAAACTTTCTAACTTCTTCTTTTTTTTTTTTTTTTCAGACGGAGTTTCACTCTTTCGCCCAGGCTGGAGTGCGGTGGCATGATCTTGGCTCACTGCAACCTCTGCCTCCCAAGTAGCTGGGATTACAGGCACCCACCACCACAGCCGGCTAATTTTTTGTATTTTTAGTAGAGATGGGTTTCACCATCTTGGCCATGCTGATCTTGAACTCCTGACTTCATGATCCACCCACCTTGGCCTCCCAAAGTGCTGGGATTACAGGCATGAGCCACCGCACCCGGCCAAAACTTTCTAACTTCTTAAGATTTTGTTTGATATCACTTTGGGCCTGTCCTACAAATGACGTATTCACTATATGCTGATTTTCAGTGGCCTCAGGGTCAAACGGGGTGAAAGCCGGTATGCCTCACACAATCTTTCATAAAACTGGCTAGGGCTCTCATCACTTCCTTGAAGCACTTCTGAAATATTCTTTATGTTAATGGCTTTCTTTCCACCATCTCAGCCTTTGCAGAAGTGCCTCTTGGTACCTCTGCAAACACTGAAGCTGAGTTGCATCCTCTGGGTCCTAGTTAAGATCTTGGTCTGGGAACAGACCTTGAGTGTGTGCCTGAGCATGCACTGCGTCTGCATCATGCCTGAGCATGCACTGCGTCTGCTGATGCCTGGGCTTCTAGCCAGCATTTGGGAACTGACCTTGGGTGTATGTCTGAGCATGCACTGTGTCTGCTGATACCTGGGCTTCTAGCCAGCATTTGGGAACTGACCTTGGGTGTATGTCTGAGCATGCACTGCGTCTGCTGATGCCTGGGCTTCTAGCCAGCGGAGAGCTGCCTAGGTTACACCCAGGCACTCCTCAGTGTTAAATAACGTGAGAAGGAGCTGCTGGCAGTCTGGCCAGTTGGATTGTGTGTCAGAAAGATGGATTGCATCAGATCAATAAGAGCTCGAGGCTTCTCTGTGTAGGAGGGAGTATGGTGTTTCCAGTTTAAAACATCAGTGGTTGAAAAGGGATGACTGATGAAAGTCCATTGCCTTCTTTGCACTTGGTCTTTGTCATCATAATAAATGGGTCCTCGCGTCTCCTAGAGAGGCATTAGCAGAGCTTGAGCACCGCCAGATCTGAGACAACCTGCTTGACTATCTTGACTTCCTTCCCTGGCCTTTCAACGCTCTGATCCTCCCCTTCGCGGTGAAACTTGGGGCATGCTGGCTCTTGAGTCTGGCTCCTGCGGGGCTGTTGGACTTGGTAAAGGGGGGTAGACTGGGACATATGGAGGAAGAATCTCTGTTCTTTCTGGCAGCTCCAGCAAAACTGACTTTTCTTGCTCTCTTTGGGACTTCTTTAACTCTGTGTCTGCCAGTGAAGCTGCTCTTACTTTCACTCTTGGCTGAGCTCAGGCCACACATGTTTCACGATAAGCTGCTAAACAGGGCTGGATCCAGGCCAGTCTTATCTGTGCTATATTTAACCATGAATCGTATAAGGAAATTGATCTGGATGCCTTGGCTGTCCTCTCAATCTTGTCACCACCTTAAATACACAGCCAATTATTTCCTAATCTATAGTTCCTTCGGTTGGCCATCTAACACTAAAAGAAGGCCATTCTAATTCACAGAGAGTTCTCAACCTCTATGGGGTTAGCTTAACTCCATAGTCCTCTGCAAAACCTTTCTTAAAGTTCTGCAACATTCACTCTGACGGGGTAAGTTTTGATGACTTTCTTCCTGTTCTTTCTTTTAAGGCACAGCACACTCTTTCCTCTCATTTCGGCCTACTATACCATCTCCTATTATGGGAGTTTTCAGAGCCTGCTTGGCTTTGGAGAGTTCCTTATTCCTGCTACAACTCTGAGCTGTAGGGCAGTTCTTATAAGCCCTATGCAGATCACTACAGTTTGTAGTCGGCCTTACACTTTGCTCGGAGCACACAGTCTACGCTAAGAGATCTGTGACTCCTTACTTCGTGGCTGATGAGCTTAATTAGGCCTTTTCATTCACACACTTTCACACGCTTCTCTACTCCTAGTTCTTGTGTACCTAACTGGGGTGGCAAACCACTCTCACCGTCTCTAGTTTCTTTTTCTTAACCAAGTTAGCAATCCAGTCTCACATCTTGTGTTTGTTGGGTTTTGGGTTTCATCTGAATTGGCGATCCTTTCTCACTGCCTTTAGCCTCTCTGGGTTGGACTATTAGGCACACCTCGGGAGGTGATCAGGCTCCTCCTCCATCCTTATGGGATGGGTCCTTCCTTGGGCCTTAAAACTTTACTGCAGTTCTTGAAGCGCACTGTTTCTGGAATCATCCTGGAGCCTTTCTTAAGGTTCTGTTTCTCTGCTGGGTAGGGGCGCCGGGTCACGTGAAAGCCCATCTGCTCTCTGGGCTGAAGTTCTCCTGGTGGCGACTCGGGTCATAGATCTCCTGAGGCCTGGGGCTCTAGCCCCTAGAGGCAAAGGAGACAGTAAACTTGCCATCTCCGGTCCCTTCATGGTCGACGAAAATGTTGCAGGGAACTGAGGACTAGAGAGACTGATATGGAAAACAGGAGGATTGTTTATTTAAGTTATGCACCAGCTCAGTTTTTTTTTTCTTTTTTGAGATGGGGTCAGGCTGTGTTGCCCAGGCTGGAGTACAGTGGTGCAGTCTCAGCTCACTGCAACCTCCACCTCCTGGGTTCAAACGATTCTTGTGCCTCAGCCTCCCAAGTAGCTGGGTTTACAGGTACACACCATCACACCTGGCTAATTTTTGTGTTTTGGGTAGAGACGGGTTCTCACCATGTTGGCCATGCTGGTTTCGAGCTCCTGACCTCAGGTGATCCACCCACCTTAGCCTCCCAAAGTGCTGGGATTACAGACATGTGCCACCATGCCTGGCCCACTTCTCCTTTTGTAATGTAGATGGCTTACATTTATTTCTGTTGCCAAATTGTCCTGGCTAGCACCTCCAACACAATGATGAATGGATGTAGTGAGAGTGGATTTATCTATTTTGTTCCTGATCTTAGGATATAAGTATACAGGCTTTCAACATTAAGTATGCTATTGGCTGTGGTTTTTCATATGCCCTTTATTAGTTTAAAGATGTTCCCTTCTTTCCTTCTTTGTTGAATATTTCATCATGAAAGGCTGTTGGATTTTGCTTCTGCAACTATTGAGATGACTGTGGTTTTGCTTATTGTGTTGGTATAGTGTATTAGATTAAATAATTGTTGGCTGCTATCCAACCTTGTATACTTGGGATGAATCCAACTTGGTCATGAGGTATAATTATTTTTACATGTTTCTGTATTCTGTTTGCTTGTATTTTATTTTATTTTATTTTATTTTATTTATTTCATTTTTTGAGACAGAGTCTTGCTCTGTCACCAAGGCTGGGATGCAGTGGCATGATCTCGGCTCACTGCAAGCTCCACCTCCTGGGTTCATGCCATTCTCCCTCCTGCCTCAGCCTCAGGAGTAGCTGGGGCTACAGGTGCCCACCACCATGGCTGGCTAATTTTTTGTATTTTTGGTAGAGACAGGGTTTCACTGTGTCAGCCAGGATGGTCTCAATCTCCTGACCTCGTGACGCCCCCACCTCAGCCTCCCAAAGTGCTGGGATTACAGGCATGAGCCACCGCACCTGGCCTCTCTGTTTGCTTGTATTTTATTGAAGAGTTTTGCATCTATATTCATAAGATATATTGGTCTGAATTTTTCTTTCCTCATGATGTCTTTGGATGGCTTTGCTATCATGGTAATAATATGGTAATACTGGCCTCATAGAATGAGTTGGGACATGTCTCCACCACTCCTATTTTTTGGAGAGTTTAAAAGAATTGATCCTAAATATTCTTCAAATATTAGACAAAATTCACCAGTGAACTTTCTGGGCTAGGGCTTTTCTTGGTGTGGAGTTGTTTCTTTATTAATAATTCAATCTCTTTGCTTATCATGTCTAGTGAGAGCATTTTTTATTGCATCAGTGTCACTGGTTTGGGTCTAGAAATTTTTCCATTGTATCTAAGTTACCTAATATATTGGCTTACCATTGCATATTATTTTTCCTTAAATGTATTTTTTTTTTTGCAATGCTGCTAGTAATATATCCTCTTTCATTTCTGATTTTAGTTACTTGAGTCTTCTATTTTTCTAGTCAGTGTAGAAAAATGTTAGGAAAACTCCCTGCCAGAACTGAGCTATCATACATAATGGAGATGAAGCTCTCAGACCAAAGAAAGAGACAGACCACTCCAGGCTGGTAGATAGTCAAAGATTTATTCAGGAGGAACTTACTGGGATAGTCTTGGCAGCAGAAAGATGACACAGATCTCCACATTTGCAGTGCAGGACTGTCTAACCTTTTATATCATGAAAATAACAAGGGATAAAAGAAAAAAAAGCCATCTAAATTGCTTTCTTAATTTATTTACTTTCTACTTAAAGGAATTGTTCGGGTTTCCTACAATCTGGTCAACATTTTTAGGTGAGGGGATGCAGGGGGATGATCCTAGCAACAGCAGTTATCTTGGTCCTCCAGTTCCTGTGTCCTACAACTCACTACATCTTGGTCGTATACCCAAAATACATTTTCATGACAATAAGGTTTGTCAGTTGTGTTAGGCTTGTTTGAATGTGCTTCTGGTTTCATTGTTTTTCTCTATTGCTTTTCTAGTCTCTGTTTCATTGGTTACTGCTATGATCTTTATTGTTTCCTTCCTTCTGCTTACTTTAGCTTCCATTTCCTCTCCTTTTCCCAGTGTCCTTATGTCAAAAGTTATGTCATTGATTTGAAATAGTTCTCTTTTTTATTATCTGTATTTACAGTAATAAATTTCCTTGTAAGCATGTCTCTAATTGTCTTTCATTAAGTTTTGTATGTTGTGACTTCATTTTCATTCCTCTAAGTATATTTTCAAATTTCTGTTTTGATTTCTTCTTTGATTAGTAATTTGGATGTGTGTTGTTTAATATCCACGTATTTGGGTTTCCCTACTTTTTTGTTATTAACTTCTAGTTTCACTCTATTGTGATTGCAGTACATGCTGTTCAGTTCCTTTAATGGCCTAGTGTAGAGTCTATGATGGACAATGTTGATGAGCCCTTGAGAAGAATGTAGCTTCTCTTGTTGTGTGGAATGTTTTGCACGTGTTTTTCAGGTCTAGCTGGACTATGAAGTTGTTTGAGTCTTCTGTTTCCTTGTTGCTCTTCTGCATAGTTTTTCTATCCATTAGTCAAAGTGCAGTATTGAAGTCTCCACTCATCATCAATTTTGGCTGTCATTTCTGTCAGTTTTTGTTTCATGTACTTTGGTGATGTTTAATTGGGTACATATATGTTTATACTTGTGCTTTCTTTCTTTCTGATGGATTGGTCATTTTATTATTGTAAAATATCCCACATTATCTCTAAAAACAATTTTTTTTTTTTTTTTTAGACAGAGTTTCTCTCTTGTCACTCAGGCTGGCATGCAATGGCGTGATCTCAGCTCACTGAGGAAATAATATAACTTTCACTCAACCTCCACCTCCCAGTTTCAAGCAATTCTCCTGCCTCAGCCTCCTGAGTAGCTGGGATTATAGGCACATGCCATCACACCCAACTAATTTTTGTATTTTTAGTAGAGACGGAGTTCCACCATCTTGGCCAGGCTGGTCTAGAACTCCTGAACTCAGGTGATCTGCCCACCTTGGCTTCTCAAACTCCTGGGATTACAGGCATGAGCCACTGCACCTGGTCAGATTATTTTTTGTTTTAAAAGTCATTGTGTCCGATATTAGTATAGCTACTTTAGAATAGCTTTCTCAGGGTTTCTGTTTGCATAATATATGTATTTCCATCCTTTTACTCTATTTATATCTTTGAATCTAAAATGTTACTCTGGTAGATGGCATAGAGGATCTTATTTTTTATTGTCTGACAAGAATTAACTTTTGATTAGGTTGTTTAATCAAGTCATATTTAATATTATTATTGATATAGTTGGATCATATCAGACATTTAATTTTTGTTTTTTATTCCTCATATGTCCTTTTAACTCTTCAGTCCTGTTTTCTGCTTCCTTTTGCAAACAGTGAATATTTTCTTTTCTTTTTTTGAGACAGAGTCTCACTCTGTTGCCAGGCTGGAGTGCAGTGGTGCAATCTCGGCTCATGCAACTTCTGCCTCCCAGGTTCAAGGGATTCTCTTGCCTCAGCCTCCTGAGTAGCTGGGACTGCAGGTGCCCGCCACCACGCCTGGATAATTTTTGTATTTTTAGTAGAGATGGGATTTCACCATGTTGGCCAGGATGGTCTCAATCTCTTGACCTCATGATCCACCCACCTCAGCCTCCCAAAGTGCTGGGATTACAGGTGTGAGCCACTGCACCCGGCAACAGTGAATATTTTCTAAAATGACAATTACATTTCTTTAATGATTTTAGTACTGTATTTTTGACTTATTATCATAGTCAGTTTCTTGGGCTTACATTATACATCTTAACCTATCAGAATCAGCTTCAGATTCATGCTAATTCAGAATAGTTTCAGTTAGACACAAAAACATTACCCCTACCTTGCTTCACACCCTTCTGCACATAGCTTTGTACCCTATGTAGTTCTATACCCTTCTTAATGTACGTTTTTAAGGTATTATTCTTATTTATATGACATCTATAAATACTAAAAACTCAACAATACATTGTTACAATTATTGCATCATATAACCATATCTTTTAAGAAGCTGAGAGGAAAAAGTAAAGCACATAAATATTTAAAATTTTAAGTTAACCTTCTTATTTATCATCTATGGTTCTCTTCATTTGTTTTTATAGACTCGAGTTGTCTGTAGTGTGATATATGGAGTTGTTGTCTTAACCCAATACAGCTTTGTTCCCACTCATCTTGGTTAGATTGTTATTGGCAAACATATTAAATTTTGTATGTCACAGGACAAACAATACA
Source organism: Pan paniscus (assembly GCF_029289425.2). Lineage (NCBI taxonomy): Eukaryota > Metazoa > Chordata > Mammalia > Primates > Hominidae > Pan > Pan paniscus. Next base: position 3,076,973 of record NC_073271.2, read on the forward strand.
TTAAATAGACATTGTTTTATAAATTGTTTTCTAAATCCAGAGAAAAAATAGAAAAATGTGCATTTATGCTGCCTTTTATTATTTTCATAATATAAAATATATTAGTTTTAGAGTTTCATATTTACCTTTACTGGTGCGTGTGTTTGTGTGTGTGTGTGTGTGTGTAAATTTGGATTATTGTCTGGGGTTATCATTTTCAGCCTGAATAACTTCTTTTAATATGTCTTGTAAGATAGGTCTGGTAGCAATGAATTATTTCAGTTTTGTTAATCTAGGTATGTCTTTGTTTCACCCTCATTTTTTAACCATAGCCATGGTGAATAAAAGATATTTTCTTCAGACATTGTATATGTTATTCCTCTTCTTCCTGGCCTCTATTGTTTCTGGTGAGAAATCAGCTGTTAGTCTCCTTGGGATTCCTCCTATTTATAACAGTTTTAGAGGATCCCTTTTAAGCTCAATGGCTCCTCTTTCTTTATCTCACTTCTGCTTTCAGCGTTTCCCATGTGTCTTTAGCTTTCAGCATCATTACTATGATGTGTCTGTGAATCTCTTTATGTTTGTCTAATTTGAAGTTCCTTGAATTCCTGCATGTGAGTAAAACTTTATTTGCTGTGCGCTCTTGGGACCATTTCCAGAGACTGTGAATGGTTATTTTTGTTTTGTATAGTTTTTAAAATTTTTGCTAATTTTCAGAAGAGAATTTATTTCTCACCCACCTTCCTATGCAGATCGGTGAGGGATATGTGGTTCTCCACAGATGCAGATCGGTGAGGGGCATGTGGTACTCCACAGATGCAGGTGGGTGAGGGGCATGTGGTACTCTACAGATGCGGGTCGGTGAGGGGCATGTGGTACTCCACAGATGCAGGTCGGTGAGGGGCATGTGGTACTCCACAGATGCGGGTCGGTGAGGGGCATGTGGTACTCCACAGATGCAGGTCGGTGAGGGGCATGTGGTACTCCACAGATGCAGGTGGGTGAGGGACATGTGGTACTCCACAGATGCAGATCGGTGAGGGGCATGTGGTACTCCACAGATGTAGGTCGGTGAGGGGCATGTGGTACTCCACAGATGTAGGTCGGTGAGGGGCATGTGGTACTCCACAGATGCAGGTCGGTGAGGGGCATTTGGTACTCCACAGAGTGCCTCAGGGACTAGGCTGTTGCTAGCTCTGCCATCTTAGAGCTGCTCCATCTAGAGCACATTGCAGGTTGCACAGCTGTAAGTGTACCACATAAGAGTAAGTTTCCCTCTGCAAATTGATCAGGAGTTAGGCAGACTTAGGGGTAAGCTGATGCAACTGAGCTCGGTTCACATGCCACGAGGTGACCCCTTTTCCAGCTCCCAGGGTATCCCCTGGGTCCACAGAGAATTTTCTTTGTTCTGCCTCCTTGCTGGTTTGGACGTCATTATTTAACCTGGCTCAGTCCTGCCTTCCAAATAGCTTTCCTTAAAAGTTCCCATAATATTTACCACAATCAGAGGTCAAAGCAGTCAATAACTGAAATTACTACCAACCTTGAAATAGATGAAGATGAGTTAGTTTCCACTGAGGCAAGGTTCCAGTGGGGTTCTTGGGGCCTCAGATTGGTGGTAGTGGGGTGCCAATTGTGTGGAATTTGAAGCTAATCTGTAAGTTGGGAAAATTTTGGATTTGGGGGACAGTCAGACTTCACCGGGATTTAGACAGGTAGAGGCCACCCTTCAACTGGTGGATGAGAACGTTTGTGTCCAACAAAAACACTTGGTGGAACATGATACAGCTTTCAATCATCACTTTGCCCAGGCTTGGGACTTGTGTGTGGTGCTGAACAAAACTGAATGTTCCACGTATCTTTCCCCTGATTTTACTACCATGGAGAACTTAATTTAAAAGGTGGCCAGTAATACTGTTTCTATAAACATTGCCATTGAATACATTAAGAGAATTTCTCAGGGGAAAGAAACACATGATGTGCTTTTGGGAGCAGCATGTGGCTGATTTGTAGGCTCCCTGAATGATGGTTGGCATCATTCCAAGATTTTCTAATTGTTATGTTTCATTTAGTCCAGGTTACTATGACTTGTGTTACCCCACTGATAAGCTTTGGATGTTTTTTCCCCTCCAAATATCACATTGAAATGTGACCTCCAATGTTGGAGGTGGGCCCACTAGGAGGTATTTTGGTATTCGGGTCATAGGGACAGATCCCTCATGAAGGCTTGGTGTTGTCCTCATGGTCACGAGCAGGTTCTTATGCAGAGTTTACATAAGATCTGTTTTTTGTTTTTTGTTTTTTTTTTTTTGAGATGGAGTCTCTGTCACCCAGGCTGGAGTGCAATGGCACAGCGTGATCTTGGCTCACCACAAGCTCTGCCTCCCAGGTTTATGCCATTCTCCTGCCTCAGCCACCCGAGTAGCTGGGACTAGAGATACCTGCCACCATGCCCAGCTAATTTTTTGTTTTTTAGTAGACATGGGGTTTCACCGTGTTAGCCAGGATGGTCTCAATCTCCTGACCTCGTGATCCACCCACCTCGGCCTCCCAAAGTGCTGGGATTACAGGCATGAGCCACTGCACCTGGCCAAGTTCTGATTATTTAAAGAGGCTGGCATCTCCCTTGTCTCTCTCTTGCTCACTCTCACCATGTGATGGCCAGCTCCCTCTTGGCCTTCTGCCATGATTGTAAGTTTCCTGAGGCTTCCTTAGAAGTAGATGCCAGCACCATGCTGCCTGTATAACCTGCAGAACTGTGAACAAAATAAACCTCTTTTCTTTTTAAATTACCCAGCCTCAAGTATTTATTTATAACAATATAAATGGAGTAAAACACAGACCAACTTAAAGCATGAATACCTCTTTGAATCAGGCCACTTCACTGTGAAATATGGCTCGTAATCATCATCATGCCCCAACAAAGACTATGACCAATAGGACTTGATGACTGTAGTGCTCTCTCTATTGCATGAGTTTTGAATTGTTTGATTTTAATGTTTTCTTTGCTGAAATTCCTGTTAAGGAGTGCATTTCAGTTTCTTGGTATTATCCTTCTGATAACCGCCATGATGTCATCACTAATGTGTTGTACTCATTTAAAAGTCTTACATACTAGTATGCAGCCCATTCTTTGTACATCAACTAGTCTCATTATGATTGGAGTAGCAAAACCTTGAAGAAAACATGAGAATCATGTAATTATTTTGACATTGTGAATTATGAATACCATACTGAGATCAAACAAATTCATCGTGATGATGACAGAAGGTGGTGTCATTGCTCATGCCTTTGGTCAGTCTCACATAGCTCCCTCTCCACAGCAGGTAATTGTTAAATCAAGTTGGGCATAAAGCTGCCTCTGTACATGGTGAACTGTAACATGACTGAATGTGAACACAAACTATAAGCCAAGAGTATACATTCTTGTGTCAAGGAGCCAAGTCTTGGCTGAAGGTTCCTGCAGCCAGTCTCAGGCTGAAACCTGTGAAAACATGATCAAATAAGGCAAATGCTGACTGCAGCCAACAAAGGCTCTCTGTATGTCATTTTTTTCCGGCTATAAATATAGCTTGCAACCCCATGTGGGGTGGAGGATTCTGAACCACTTTTGTCCTGAGTGCTACCCAGTTTATGAACTTTTTCTGCCCAACTAAACTCTGTTAAATTGAACTTGTCTAAGGCTTTTATTTTAACACCCCAATCCCTAACCCAGATCTTCGTTTGTACGAGTGTGTATGTGTGTGTTTATGTGTTTGTACATGTATTTTGTTACGTGTTTTTGATCACCAGGCAAGAAATTTGGCTTAAACTTAAAGAGTACTTATAAATTAAATAATTCACCCAAATATTTTTCAAGTTAACATGACTTATTGATTAAGAAATTTCATACTTATCTCTGCCATATACTATAAGGTGTCAGAATTCGGCATAAAATTTATAAAATCAGCCAGGCGCAGTGGCTCACGCCTGTAATTCCAACACTTTGGGAAGCCGAGGTGGTTGGATCACGAAGTCAGGTGATTTGATCACAGCAGAGGTGGTTGGATCACATTGAGGCAGGAGGTAATTGGCACTTAAGAGTCAGTGTCAAAATCCTTTTAGGCACATTTGGAGCAACAAGGGAGATTTGAAGGGAGTAGTTTTCAGGCTAAGTCTACCTGGAGTTCATTATTAAGTTCGATTTTGTCTGTTCTGCAATCTTTTGGTATCATCTCAAAGTGCTGTACCGGCATTATTCTGTTAGGAGTTGTACTTTTGAAAAAAAAACTTAAGTAATGGATACACAGTTTAAAAAAGGAAATTATGAAGTAAATAGTAATAGGAAAATTCTAGTTTGTATAATGGCTTTGAGCCATTAACCTAGGCTTACAGACAACTAATTGAATAAATCAAATGACCATAGGGAATCAGGTGAGATGGTGTAACCCTGTGGCCTGTCTTCTTCTTTTGTGTCTATAAATTTCTAATTTCCTGGAGAAATTTATCCAGTACAGCATATAGTATTGACAATAACACAGTCATTTTCTCATTTAACCAAAGGATACTTATGAGCTTAAGCTATTGATTGTGAATTTTCATTCACATCATTATTCTGCCAAGTGAAAAATATAGCATTAAGGAGGAGGAGGGGTAAAAATCTCATCACAAGGAGTCTTGTTCCAATGACCTGGGAAAATCTGTTCTAATGACCTAGGAAAATTGGCATGAAAACATTAACTTCTAGTGCTTTGTAGTTTGAATGTCTTTGGTCATGACATCAGTTGGTTTGGTGAACTCTTTCTGTGATCCATACACCAGGCACAAGTTTATTCTTTAAAATTTATCTAGTTTCAGCTCATAGGGCTTTAGTAACAGAGCAGCTTTTGCTTTTAGTTGGAGAGTTGTTGCCAAATTAGGAGAAATACGTTAGGAAAATTCAGGATGTAGTGTAATCTACACGTAGATAATAAGAACTTGAAAAGAATGCACAGATTTACAATCTACTAACAGACGCATTATAGTTTTTCTTTAGAAACAGAACTTTCTCTCTACATTAATCCACAGAAAGTTCAGGTTTAAAAACCTCTTGAGGCCAAAGCAAGAGAGGTTTCAGAGTTTACTTCCAATCTTAAAGTTCTTGAGCCTGCCATGAAGTGACAAGTTTTACTCATTCACTGTCAGGCTGGAAGCAATGGAAGCCAGGCATTTTATGCACATTCTTAAATATGAGATTTCGGTCAAACCGTTAATAATATAACCAATGTTTTCAATGGCATTCTGTTTATGAAGAGAAACAGATATCTGTCGAGTAAAACTAAAAGGATACTCACAAATACTTTCCAAATTTTGCAGGAATCAAGTAGGGAGAAGAAATGAATGCTTCCATCTTTGTTCAAAAAATTATACTTTACTGAATTTTTGTAAACTATAGGTAGCTTACGAGATAAAGTGTTCTTAAATCTGGAAAACGAAATATTTCAGAACCAATAATGTTTCAAAGAAAAGTCATAAAAACATCATCTTCATGAACCACTTGGTTTCATGTAATTGTTTTGCTTTGTTTAATCTTGATTAACAGTTTTATAAACCCATCAGTTTATATATTTGAGCTCTGGAGACTTTTATTTAGTCTACTGATCTTAAATTATCAAAAATTTGGCCAGGCACAGTGGCTCACATCTGCAATCCCAGCACTTTGGGAGGCTGAGGCAGGTAGATCGCTTCAACTTGGGAGTTTGAGACCAGCCTGGGCAATATGGAGAAATCCCATTTCTATAAAAAAATACAAAAATTATCCAGGAGGCTGAGATTAGAGGATTGGGAGGTCGAGGATGCCATGAGCCAAGACTGTGCCACTGTATACCAGCTTGGGCAGCAGAGTGAGACCCTGTCTCAAAAAATTTATCAGAATTCTGTGTTCAAGAGTATTTGATATTTTCTATGAAAAGCCGTTTTGGACTATAGCAGATTGCAAACGCTTTTAGAGAAATTTTCAAAACAACTGTGAATGACAAAACTTGGAATAGCCATGGTTTAAAATCTGATCAAAGGTCCCAATTGACAATGAAACTTGGTTATTTTTATTACATGCAACCAGAATCATAACTGACTACATCACATCAGGACTTTTATTAATTTCAAGTTACGTTGGAGTAAAACACTGTTTTTTCACTGATTTCTAGAAGAGACAAATATAAAACCATCTGACCAGTTAACCCGGGTAAAATGTACACTGACCATTTTGAAGATATTTCTATTTTTATTTTACCACTAATTTTAGAATAGTTTATTTATCACAGATTTAATTAAGCCACATGAATTAAAAAGCATTTAGGTTAATTATTGTATATTTCATGAGGCCATTTATCTAAATAGACTTTCTTAAGGGATTTCTGAATCAGTACACCAGATTTTACTATGAAGACAAAACATATAACAAAATACATGTGTATATGCATAAACACATCTGACCACATATACACACACAAATAACAGATCTTATGGTTTTTTTATTTAGACTTTTAGTCATGAGATAGTAATACTAATCCACCAGTTTATAAAAGACAGTTGGACCCAAATTATATTTTTTTGCAAAATGTAAAACATGGCTAAAATTTATTTGCCACGATAGGTAATCTAATAAGTGCTGTGAACCGCAGTTTGGGTAAAGCAGTTTCCATGGCAGTTTGACTTCTTAAAAAACTTTTTTCATCTTTTCTTAAGTTTCAAATGAGTTTAGGGTTATATTTTCAATGTTTACATTTAAGCTGGGACTGGATAAATTGTATAAGAGAAATAAAATCTCCGTGTAACCTTGAATTAGTAGCAAATCTATTTTCTGTTTTCCAGTGTGATTTGCTTGACTAGCAAGTGTGGACAGGAAAGATTTTTAGTGGTTTTAAATTATTTATAATTTTTATTTTTTGCTTCTGCGTGGCAGAAATAGCAAAATTTTTGTGCTTGACATACCTTAGATTATTGCTGTAAGGTCAAGATTTTGACCTGTTTGATCTGAGAGCCTAATTTCATAAATATTTATCTAGTTATTTTTCTCTTATATTAACTACTAATTAAGTATTCTGTCATTGTACACAGTTGTAAGTCAGGTAAACCTAAATTTATATTTCTTATTTTTTTAACACACAGTATTTTAGAATTAAATTTTTATTTCTAAAGATTATCTCACTTGTTGATATCATGAAGCTGTTGTAATTTATAAAGCCATTAATTTGAAAACTCTTTAAGATTTGGGGCAAAGGCCAAAATTCCATATACAGTGAATGGGCAGAAGAAGAACAGAGGGAGGTATACAGAGAACTTAGAACCCTCTACATGTTAACTCTATAATTGCAGGTTTTCCAAATAATGACTATTGGAGATCTGAATTTATCTTGATGTAATTTTCCCAGCAAGTTAAAAATATGTGCCATAATATATAACCAGCTGGAGTCCCAGAAAACCTAGCATGCTTTAATGTTTGAGAATGTGATTCTGTTTTGTTTTTGTTTTTTTTTTTTTAAGATGGAGTCTTGCTCTGTTGCCAGGCTCTCATGCAGTGGCACAATCTCGGCTCACTGCAACCTCCACTTCCCAGGTTCAAGCAAGTCTCCTGCCTCAGTTTCCCAAGTAGCTGGGACTACAGGCACACACCACCATGCTTGGCTAATTATTTTGTTTTTTTGTATTTTAATAGAGACGAGGTTTCAGCATGTTGGCCAGGATAGTCTTGATCTCTTGATTTCGTGATCCACCCACCTTGGCCTCCCAAAGTGCTGGGATTACAGGCATGAGGCACCGCACCCTGCAACCATTCTGTTTTTCATTAATCTTGCAAGAGTAGAGAAAATCCTATAAATCCTGTCATGGAATTTCAGGGGTTAGGCCAGTGTTTTAGAGGGTGACAACTGCCATGGGAGTTTTTAGTTAGCCATCCTGACCCACCATTTAGAATGTTTACTTTTTCTCTTGGGATAATTTCAGAAACAAGGATAAAGAGTCAAATAAAATCAAAAGAAACCAAGATAAGATTGTTCACAAAAATTTTAACCTAGACATGCAGATCAAAATATTAAACTAGGCACGCAGACCAATTTGAAAGTAAATTCACTAGAATATGTGCCTCACATACAGAATGTAAAATCTGTGGAAACCAAGACTGATCCAGAAAGACACTGATCTTTATTCCAGAAAAGACTTACCAAAAAAGACAAAAAGTCTTTTATCATCTCTGGAGGGATGTGTGGTCCTTCATTAAGGTAGCTTATCCAAACCAGTTCCCAAATGGTATAAAAAAGCCTCTACCAAAAGGAGGGAGGCTTAGCCTGAAAGAAGACAGGAAAAACAGGCAGGAAAAAACAAGCTGTGAAAGAAAGCAAAGAGGTCAAAAGTCTCAAAGGTGAGTACTGCACACTGGTTCTGGGAGTAATTCCTCTCAATCTTGGTTTCTGAACAAGAACTTAGTGAAAAAATGAAGTCAGCAAGATTCTTGAGGGGTGGTAATTATACTTTCTGTGGTTAGTTAGGGAGAACATCTGTGGGCTTTTGGGTTAAAGGACCACTGACATCATGAAAACCAGGGCAGCCTCTCCCAAGAATACTATGTTCCTCCTTGTCTTCTTCATTCACAGACAGGATTCCCTTCATCTGAGAAAGCCAGTTCTCATCCAAAGGATCCACCTCACACAAGTCCGGGGTAATTATAATGTATTGGCAACACCCATTCACTATATTGTACATTTTGAAAAAGCTATTAATTTCACTACATCTGCATTTAACAGTTAAACACACAATTGCAGACACTGTGTGCAGAGTCTTTTTCTTGGAATGCTGATGTCCTGGGCTCAGTACTTTCTCCAGAGGTTTTGCACAATTTGGGGATTTTCTCTACAGATTGGAGAAGGCTTTTTTTGCTAAATACAAAAGACAAACTCTTGAGAGGAAAAATCATGTTTCAATATAAAAGTAAATGTGATTCCCAAAGGCCTACTTTGAAAGAAAAGGGACAAAACTGAGGTGTCATTCCAGACAGTGTGATAGGTATGTCAACAAATGATTGGTATGTCCAACGGACACCTCCAAATACACGCCTCCTAAAAATGTATCAATTTTTATTTATTCAAGTAATATCTTTGTGAGCTGCTTTCCAAAAAGGCAAAATCAATTATTTTGAATGGGCAGAAAATCTTCAAATTTTGAGGGTAAATTATAAGCTGAAGAACAATCAAGTCATTCATAGCAGGGTTTGATACGTCAGGAGGATGAATGAATGGAAAGAATGCTGTTGGTGTCCAAAGGTAAACCTGGCTTTCTTCTGCTAGGTGGCGTCTAAGGCACATACAATGTGACAGCTTTGAAGGGCAGAGGGTCTTGACATTGACTCTCCACAACGATATGGAGATCAGTGTAAGTGCCCGCATGTTGACTCCTGGGACAATACTAAGCATTTGCCACCTCCTCCAAGGTGGAGGTCCACAAGAAGGCTCCAGAGTCATTCACAGGTGTTGACAACTTCCAGCATCAGTGCAGCTCTCCTTACCTGCTCAGCTAGAGACACAGACAATATTGGCAATACAGTATTCTTGTGGGATTTGTGTGCTTCCGGCATAGCAAATGAATTTTTCTCCAACAAACACAACAATTCATCTTCAACAGGCACCAGTTCCTCCTAAATATGGAAGATTCAGCATGTCGTAGTGTGGGTTCCCCCAGAAGCAGAACTTCAGACAAAGATTTCAGTGCACGTAGTTTATTTAGGACATGATCCCAAGGAGACAGGAAGCACTGGTCAACAAGGGACAGAATGGGACAGGGAACAGGAAAAAGACGAAATAAGAATGTGTTGCCAAGTGAGTTACACTGCAGATGACTGGTGCTTACTCCCATGACAGAACTCTGGGGAGCCACGTCGAACATGGACCTCAGAGTTACGCAGCCAGGGGACAACGGAACTGAGGCATGTATTCTCCAGTCCAGTCAGTAGTAGAAGGCTTTTCTGGGGTGGGGAATGGAACCCAGGCCAAGTGGGCTCTAGCTGCAGAGAAGGGGATACACAACCTTAGGTAAGAGGGTGTACATCCCAGCCATTGGATGTGGGGCTGGAGGAAGACATTCAGCTGGGCTCCTACCATGTATACTATTATACTGTTAGGGTTAGTAAGAGACAGGTGGTGATGATGTTGTCAGTTAAGAATAGCCATCATTTGCTTAGTGAAGTGTGGAATTGTCCTGGGAGTCTAACTTGCTAAGCTAATTTCACACCTAACTCCCACAGCTTGTCCACATCTAATTTCAGGATATATATCAAAAGGTAAGAATAAATGTGATATACTGGTATATAAGTTACATCAGTGGTCCCCAGCCTTTTTTGGCACCAGAAATGGGTTTCATGGAAGACAGTTTTTCCACAGATGGCAGGGAGGATAGTTTCAGGATGAAATTGTTCAACCTTATATCATCAGGCATTGGATTCTCATAAATGCATGCAACCTAGATCCCTCACATGTGCAGTTCACATTGGGATTCGTACTCCTATGAGAATCGAATGCTGCAGCTGATCTGATAGGAGGTGGAGCTCAGGTCATAATGCTCGCTCAGCCACCACTGACTTCCTGATGTGCAGCCCAGTTCCTCAGAGGCCACAGACACATACCTATCCATGGCCCAGGGGTGGGGACCCCTGAGTTACATTATATATACTATTAATATATGGCTGTACCAAACAGTATTGTGAAAATATTTATAGCCCTGTTTGAGGGTCTTTTCTGAAGCTTTCCATTTACAAATAGAAAAGAATATTAAAGTCAGGCATGGTGGTTCATTCCTGTAATCACTGCACATTGGGAAGCTGAGGCAGGAGGATCCTTTGAGCCCAGGAGTTTGAGACCACCCTGGGAAACATGGAAAAACCCTCTGTGTACAAGAAAATACTAAAATACACCAAGTGTGGTGTTACATGCCTGTGGCCTCAGGTACTTGGGAGGTTAAGGTGGGAGGATCACTTGAGCACAGGAAGTTGAGGCTGCTGTGGGTTGTGATTGCACCAGCCTGGGTGATAGAGTGTCACCCTGTCTCAAAAGTATATATATATATATATAACAGATACTGTGGTTTCTATCTTTTTGGTCCTCTCATAGCAAAAATCAACAAAAGAAACTAATGTATAAGCTAGCAAAATACAGCAAGCACTAGGAATTTTCTATTTCAGTGCCTTAGGCAATCTGACAGATAGTAGTTCAAAAAAAGTGTTTGCTGTACTGTGAAATGTACATTTAGATATGCAGACAGCCTCTTGACACAGACATTGCTATAGTGGTTTCTAGCATAATTTAAGGCTTTTTGTTCTTGATTAACAGTGAGATGCCATGCACCTCAGTGTGTGCCCTAAGAAATTAAAGAGATGTCAGGAAGGAAAAGTATTAATGAGGAGTTTAAAATTCTACTTTTAAAAAACGTCTTGGCCAGATGCGGTGGCTCATGCCTGTAATCCCAGCACTTTGGTAGGCTGAGGCAGGTGGATCCCCTGAAGTCAGGAGTTTGGGACCATCCTGGCCAACATGATGAAACCCCGTCTCTACTAAAAATACAAAAAATTAGCTGGGCATGGTGGTGCATGTCTGTAATCCCAGCTACTCGGGAGGTTGAGGCAGGATAATTGCTTGAACCTGGGAGAAGGAGGTTGCAGTGAACTGAGATTGAGCCACTGCACTCCAGCCTGGGTAATAAGAGTGAAACTCCATCTCAGAATAATAATAATAATAATAATAACAACCACCGATTTTTGCAAGGCTACAGAGAAAAGGGAATGCCTATACACTCTTGGTAAGAATGCAAATTAGTTCAGCCACTGTGGAAAGTGGTTTGAAGATTTCTCAAAAAACAGAACTATCATTAGACCCAGCAATCCTATTACTGGGTGTATACCCAAAAGAAAATAAATTATACTTATTCTACCCAAAGACACATACACGAATATGTTCACAATAGCAAAGACATGGAATCAACCTAGGTGCACATCAATGATGAATAGGACAAAGAAAATGTGGCATATACACACCATGGAATACTATGCAGCCATAAAAAAGAATGAAATAATGTTTTTTTGCAGCAACATGGATGCATCTGGATCCCATCATCCCAAGCAACTTAATGCAGAAACAGAAAACCAACTATCACAGGTTCTCACTTATAAGTGGGAATTAAATCTTGGGTACACACAGACATAAACATGGGAACAATAGACACTAGGGACTTCAAATGATGGAGGAAGGAATGGGGCAAGACCTGAGAAGCTTCCTATTAGGTACTATGTTGGCTATCTGGTTGATGGGATCAATAGAAGCTCAAACTTAAGCATCATGATATATACCCTTAAAACAAATCTGCACATGTACCCCTGAATCTGAAATAATAAACGAAATAAAAATGTTTTATTAGCCTAAAACCTGTCAATATGACATAGAAGTAATTATCAGGTTGGGCACAGTGGCTCATATCTGTAAACCCAGTGCTTTGAGAAGCTGAGGCAGGAGGATCACTTGAGGCCAGGAAGGCCAGCCTAGTCAACATAACAAGACCCCATTTTTACTAAAAAGAAAAAAAAGAAAAGAAAATACTCAAAATAAAAAGCAATTGCCTTTGTTACTCCTTCTTCTCTCTTCATTCCTACACCAGTCTTATTTTTCTAAATGACAAAAATTATCAATATTTATTAAGGTTTTGTAATTCTAGTACTTTTCAATAATAAATATCAACTAATTGCATTGTTTTTAAAATCAATATTTCAAAAACAAATCAGTATTTCACATGGCTATAAAAGCACAAAACATTGATTAAAGTTAAATAAAAACATGACAATAAATTATTTCAAATAAATATAAAGTTAATATAATTTAATTGAAGGAAAAACTACTTGAAAATAATTAAGGTTGTTCAGGTGCAAATCAACAAATTCCATGATCAAAAATTTAAAATGTTAAGGTCTGGTAAGTGATAGAATTAATGCCTAAATATGCCTAAATGACAACATTGCTAACTGATGTTCCTGTTTGTTTATTTATTTATTTATTTTTGAGATGGAGTCTTGCTCTGTCACCCAGGCTGGATTGCAGTGGCATGATCTCAGCTCACTCCAAACTCTGCCTCCCACATTCAAGCAATTCTCCTGTCTCAGTGTCCTGAGTAGCTGGGATTACAGGCGAGTGCCACCACGCCTGGCTAATTTAGTATTTTCAGTAGAGACGGGGATTTGCAACGTTGGCTAGGCTGTTCTCGAACTCCTGACCTCAGGTAATCTGCCCTCCTCAGCCTCCCAAAGTGCTGGGATTACAGGCGTGAGCCCCCATGCCTGGCCTGATGTTATTTAATTTTTATTTTAAAGAACAATCCCTAAGCAGTTCATGGTGCTAAGTACAAATAAGTCAAAAATAAAGCACATAACTTTTTTTCTGCAGAACTTCATAATTTAGTTGGGATGACAAGATTAAAAATAATAGTGATAAACCCTGTGATAGAAGGAAAAAATGAAACTAAAGGAGTGTGGAGGAATAAGGTCTCTATTTTAATTTATGAGTTTTGCAGCCACTTTGTAGACATGACACTTGAATTTTAAATAAGTTAAAAGAAAAAAAATGACAACTTCCAAACCTTTCTCTCTCACCCAACTTTATTCATATGTATTATTTCTATTAATGATTATCACAAAAGAAATTAGGACTTCTAAATTAGTAAATATTGGCCAGGTGCAGTGGCTCACACCTGTAATCCCAGCACTTGGGGAGGCTGAGGCAGGTGGATCACAAGGTCAAGATATCAAGACCATCCTGGCCAACACGGTGAAAACCCATCTCTACTAAAAATACACACAAAAATAATTAGCCAGGCGTGGTGGTGGGCACCTGTACTCCCAGCTACTCGGGAGGCTGAGGCCAGAGAATCGCTTGAACCCAGGAGATGGAGGTTGCAGTGAGCTGAGATCGTGCCACTGCACTCCAGCCTGGAGACAGAGCAAGATTCCACTTAAAAAAAAATTAGTAACATGCTTAAAAATAATAAATTCCGTTCATGCTAACAAAATAGTATTTTAAAATAAAACAAGTCCCCAAATAGTTTGAAGAGTTGCAATGTTTTTACATTTTTGCAAAATATCTGGCTTAACTGAAGACAGCTTGATACTCATATCTGCTTCTGAATTCAATCTGTTGCAATATATTGTTCTAAGTGTATGAAGAAAATAGTGCCCCACACAGACATGAAGTTGTAGAAAGGAAGACTAATTTAAAATAATTTTTGGACGAGGTGTGGTGGCACATGCCTGTAATCCCAGCACTTTCAGAGGCTGAGGCGGGTGGATCGCCTGAGGTCAGGAGTTCGAGACCAGCCTGGCCAACATGGTGAAACCCCGTCTCTACTAAAAATACAAAAATTAGCCAGCATGGTGGTGAGTGCCTGTAATCCCAGCTATTTGGGAGATGGAGGCAGGAGAATCGCTTGAACCCAGGAGGTGGAGGTTGCAGTGAGCCAAGATTGTGTCCAGCCTGGTGACAGAGTGAAACTCCATCTCGAAAAAAAAAAAAAATTAAGTATTTTTGGCCAACTATTCTTCTTCTTCTTTGATCTCCAAACAAATGCTTTATTCAGGTTATTGCAATGGGAGGCATGACACCACATCATATGTTTTTCTGCTATATCACATCAAAACCTACAGATCTATTTTCAATGTTAATGGGTCTTTTACAAATCATGATTTTTATCATATTGGTATGGCCATTGGGAAAATATTGGTTCATCGAATAATGCAGATGTTCCAAATATTGATACACTTTATTATAAAATATTTTGAAATTCAGTAATATTACCCTTGATCTCCTCAGAAAAATCCGTAAGTTTTGAAAAATTGTCATGTTCAAGAATGCAGATACGTTTTCCAAATTTTAATTTTCACTTGAAAACTTTTTACATTTTCAGTAACAGCTCAGTTATTTTTCTTTAAGACAATCTCACTTTTTTTTTTCAGACAAGGTCTTGCTCTGTTGCCCAGGCTGGAGTGCAGTGGTGCAATCATAGCTCACTGCAACCTCTGCCTCCCAGGGCCAAATGATCCTCCCGCCTCAGCCTCCCCAGTAGTAGACTGTGGGCAGCAAGCCACCCAGGTGCCAAGGCAAGAGACTGAGGGCATGATCTGTTCCAGTGTAATAAAGAAAATATATAGAAGAATACTTGTATTAGAAATAGAATATAGATGATGATATGTGAATATTAATAATCATTAGTTTGTAGTATTACTCTTTATTCCAATATTATAACAATCTGTTCTACAACTATAACCTAGGAAAAACCAGGCCATACAGAGATAGGAGCTGAAGGGACACGGTGAGAAGTGACTAGAAGACAAGAGTACGAGCCCTCTGTCACGCCCAGACATGGCCGCCAGAGGGCTCCCTGGTCTGGCGGTGACGCCAGCGCCTGGGAAGACACCTGTTACTTAGCAGACCTTGGTCTAGCGGTAGCGCTAGTGCCTGGGAAGGCACCGGTTACTTAGCAGAACGGAAAAGCGAGTCTCCCTTTCCCCGGGGTAGTTAGAGAAGACTGCTCCACCACCTCTTGTGGAAGGCGACATCAGTCAAGCTCGCCCGCAGCTATCCGGAGGCCTGTCTCCCTGTGATGCTGTGCTTCAGTGGTCAGGCTCCTGGTCTGCTTTCATGTTCCACCCTCTGCACCTGGCTCGGCCTTCTAGATAGCAGTAGCGGAATTAGTGAAAGTACTAAAAGTCTTTGAAATGCATAGAAGAAATAAAGGCGTAAGCTGTCCTCTCTCTCTCTCCGCCTCGGCTGCCAAACAAGGAAGGTCCCCCAACTGGTGGACACGAGACCTACGTGACCTTACCTATCATTGGAGATGGCTCACACTCCTTACCCTGCCCCCTTGCCTTGTATTCAATAAATAACAGTGCGGCCAGGCATTCGGGGCCACTACCAGTCTCCACATCTTGGTGGTAGTGGTCCCCTGGGCCCAACTGTCTTTTCTTCTATCTCTTTGTCTTGTGTCTTTATTTCTACGATCTCTCATCTCTGCACACGATGAGGAAAACCCACAGACCCTGTAGGGCTCATCCCTACAGTAGACTACAGGCTTACATCATCACCCCTGGCTAATATTTATTTGTAGAGATTGGGTTTCACCATGTTACTTCAACTGGTCGCAAACTCTTGAGCTCCAAAAGTGCTGGGATTACAGGCGTGAGCCACTGCACCCTGTCACACTTAGTTCATTTTTAAGTAATAAGTGCTCTATGAGTTCTTACCATTTTATCAAATACTGAAAAGACATACTTGGGGATTTAGACTTAATGAAAATTTTATTTTTTACTGCTTCATCAATGATATTCTTAAGTAACATGAAAATAAAATTGGCATGTTTACTTATTTAGGCAACCATGTGACTGTAAATAATAGAACTGCTACTATTGTTTGGAGCCACTGTCTTGTTTTGTGCTACGGTTTTACTTACTATTGCATTTGCACCAAAGCAGAGAACAAAAACAAGCGAAAAAGACAAGTAACATAGCTGTATTATGATAGAAAGAGTCTTATTTTCATGGAGCACTCTGAGATCCACTGTTCCAGCTACAGTTCTCTCCCAGACCCATCACCTGTTCTGTCACAAAGTCTTATTAATTCTACTTCTTAAGTATTCTAATACTCACTGCTTCCTCTCCACAATTTTATGACTCAGTGAAACCCTCACTCTCTCTCACCTGAAATATTTCCATTTTCCATCATGCTCCCACCAGCCTGCACTCCTCGACTCAGTTAAACCCTCATTCCCTCACCTAAAATATTTCCGCTTTCCATCATGTTTCCATCAGCCTGCACTCCTCGACTCAGTGAAACCCTCACCCTCTCTCAACTGAAATAGTTCCATTTTCCATCATGTTTCCATCAGCCTGCACTCCTCTTACTTCCCGTTATCTTGTTCACTTCCAGACTAACATCTCTAGACAGGTAAGTGTGCTCCTCAAGGACTTAAAATCACTTAACAACAGCTTAAAACTTAGGTTCTCACTCTTTAGCAAGGACTTGAAGACTTTTAATGATTCAGCTCCTGCTCACAAATCTAACCTCACTTTTTCCCACATCAACACTGAACAGAAACTAAGTTTCACTCATATATAAAATCTTTCAATTTTCTGGAATAAAAAAGATTATGTAGCTGTCACCCATAATCTGACTCCAGAACTCTGTTTTTGCACCTTCGTATCAAACTCATAATAAGTCTCCATATTAGTCTGTTCTCATGCTGCTAATATGGACATGCCCAAGCCTGGGTAATTTATAAAGAAAAATAAGTTTAATGGACTCACAGTGCCACGTGGCTGGGGAGACCTCACAATCATGGCAGAAGGCAAAGGTCAGGTCTTACACGGCAGCAGACAAGAGACAGCATGTGCAGGGGAACTTCCTTCCATACAATCATCAGATCTCATGAGACGTATTCACTATCATAAGAACAGCACTGTCCTCATGATTCAATTATCTCCCACCAGGTCCCTCCCACAATACGTGGGAATTATGGGAACAATTCGAGATTTGGGTGAGGACACAGCCAAACCATATCAGTCTCATAATAAAAACAAAAGGGCAAGCCTTAACTAAGTCGTCCTTAAGAGACTCATGCAGATTTCATAATTTGCTCCCAGTTGGGCCTTTTCTCAAGACCTTGACATTTTGATCTGGACTCAGATGCCTTTGTGGCTCATTATGAATCCCATTTGTGTTCTTACACTGGACTCAGTAAGATAGCTACTCTTTCATCAATTTCTCACTATTTATTAATTCTTTGCATAACTGGACTTCAAAATAGGATTTTAAAAAAAGTTTTGTCCATGTGCTCTTCACAATGAAGATCACTAGGCATTTGTTATGTGATTCTTTCTTTCCTATCATATGGGAAAAAGAGGATTGGGCTGTGTGCCCTGAGAGGGAGGGCACACTTAGATATTTTAGGAGTTGTAAATAGAAGACCAAACATCAGACAGAGAGACTTTGCTTCACTTGTAGTTCAAATGGTTAGTTAGGACAGGCGCAGTGGCACATGCCTGTAATTCCAGCACTTTGGGAGGTTGAGGCAGGTGGATCACTTGGGCTCATGAGTTCAAGAGCAGCCTGAGCAACATGGTGAAACCCTGTCTCTACAAAAAATAGAAAAACTAGCTGGGCATGGTGATGTGCAGTATTATGAGGTTGCACTTCACTGAAAAACTGAAGATGTTTAGCACTTCCATGTGAACCACACCGTCTCACAACTATGAGGTGTAGCAGAAGTCCAGTCCCAAGGACACAAAGAAGACACACCATGTTAATGGAATGACATACTGCAGTGTATCTAGATAAATGATCCTGGGCCTTGATGAGAGAGATATATGCAGTCTTGAATGAACGGATTATGCAGTGATTCTGCATTTAAATATTTGACCAAATTTTAATAACAAAAATGTATGTACCTTTCATTTTCAAAGTACAGTTTTTCCTCAGTATCTGTGGGAAATCAGCTCCAGAATACCCCCACAGTTACCAAAAACCATCAATGCTCAAGTCTTATCTAAAATGGTATATTTGCATATAACCCATGCTTATCCTTCCATATGCAGTCATGTGCCTCATAATGATCTTTTAATCATCAATGAACCATGCATATCACCATGTTCTCCTAAGATTATAAACACACATAGAAACCTTCTTGCGGGAAGTCAGAGACCCCAAACGGAGGGACTGGCCGGAACCATGGCTGAAGAACATAAATTGTGAAGATATCATGGACATTTATTAGTTCCCATAAATACTTTTATAATTTCGTATGCCTGTCTTACTTTAATCTCCTAATCCCGTCATCTTCATAAGCTGAGGATGTATGTCGCCTCAAGACCCTGTGATGATTGTGTTAACTGTGCAAATTGTAAAACATGTGTGTTCAAACAATATCAAATCTGATCGTAAAACATGGGTGTTTGAACAATATGAAATCAGTGCACCCTGAAAAAGAACAGAATAACAGCGATTTTCAGGGAATGAGGGAAGATAACTACAAGGTCTGACTGCCTGCGGGGTCCGGCAGAATACAACCATATTTTTCTTCTTGCAGAGAGCCTATAGACGGAAATGTGAGTAAGAGAATATTGCTGAATTCTTTTCCCAGCAAGGAATATTAATAATTAATACCCTGGGAAAGGAATGCATTCCCGGAGGTAGGTCTATAGACGGCCACTCTGGGAGTGTCTGTCTTAAGCAGTTGAAATAAGGACTGAAATACACCCTGGTCTCCTGCAGTACCCTCAGGTTTGCTAGGATTGGGAAATTCCAGCCTGGTGAATACTAGTCAGACTGGTTCTCAGCTCTTGAAACTTGTTTCCTGTTAAGATGTTTATCAAGACAATTTGTGCACAGCGGGACACAGACCCCCATTAGTAGTTCTAGTTTTGCCTCTGCCTTGTGATCTTTATGGCCCTTTGAAGCATGTGACCCTTGTTACCAACTCCCTGTTCGTACAACCCCTCCTCTTTCAAAATCCCTAATAAAAACTGGCTGATTTTGCAGCTCAAGGTCTCCATCATGGTCCTACCAATGTGATGGCACCCCCGGAGGCCCAGCTGTAAAATTTCTCTCTTTGTACTCTTTATTTCTCAGACCAGCCAACACTTAGGGAAACTAGAAAGAACCTACATTGAAATATTGGGGGCTGGTTCCTCGATAAAACCTGATATGTGGGACTTGATACTAGCACTGGAGATCAAGTAGGGAAAGTGACTGATATTCAATGATGGTGCTAGAACATATGGTTTCTCATATGAAAAAATATAAACATATATACCATCTAGGGTTATGTAAGAACACTTTATGATGTTCACAAAACAAAAATATTGCTTGGTAAATCATGTCTCAGAACATAAACATGTCATTAAGCCATGCATAACTGTACTTTATATCACCTCTGGAACACTTCAGTCAATCAAGAAAAATGACCAAGACAAATCTCGATCATTTTAGAAGGTTTATTTGTCAACATTAAGGACGCACACCCAGGAGACAGGTCTATGCCTTTCTTCAAAAATGATTTTGAGGGCTCCAAATTTAAAGGGGAAAGAGTGAAATATTGAGAAATACAGTTTTCATGTAAGACTGGGGTAGGGGGAAAACATTCATTGATACAGTTTGGCTCTGTGTCCCTACCCAAATCTCACCATAAATGGTAATAATCCCCATGTGTCAAGGGTGGGACCAGGTGGAAGTAATTGGATCATGGGGGCAGTTTCCTCTGTGCTGTTCTCATGATAATGAGTCACATGAGATCTGATGGTTTTATGAGTGTCTGGCATTTCCCCTGCTTGCACTCATTGTCTCTGCTGCCACCCTGTGAAGAGGTGCCCTCTGCCATTATTGTAAGTTTCCTGAGGTCTCCCCAGCCATGCAGAGCTGTGTCAATTAAACCTCTTTCCTTTATAAATGACCCAGTCTTGAGCATTTCTTCAGAGCAGCATGAGAACAGACTGATACAGTCATTCATGCCTTTGGCTCAGTGAATCTGCATTTGTACATAACATAGACAAACAGGGAGGGGGAGCAATCAGATATGCATTTGTGTCAGGTGGGCAGAGAGGTGATTCTGGGTTCTGTCCTATGCACTCTAAAGATGAGCTCTCAGACCAGGTGTGGCAGCTCACATCTGTAATCCCAGCACTCTAAGAGGCTAAGGTGGGTGGATCACCTGAGGTCAGGAGCTCGAGACCAGCCTGACCAACATGGAGAAACCCCGTCTCTACTAAAAATACAAAATTAGCCAAGTGTGGTAGTGCATGCCTGCAATCCCAGCTACTCGGGAGGCTGAGGCAGGAGAATTGCTTGAACCCAGGAGGTGGAGGTTGCAGTGAGCTGAGATTGTGCCACTGCATACCAGCCTGGGTGACAATAGTGAAACTCCATCTCAAAAAAAAAAAAAGGATAAGCTATCAATTTACATTGCCATGATGAATTTTAACAGAAACACTTTAAGATCTTAAAGCATACCAGAAATTTCCTTGTGGGAAAAATATGAGGGAGGGGCTACAAGATAAAAAGCTTTTTATCTTGTAGCCATCTTATTTAGGAACCAAAAGGAGGAGGCAGGTTTGCATGACCGAGTTCCCAGCTTGACTTTTCCCTTTAGCTTAATGAGTTTGGAGTCCCAAGCTTTATTTTTCTTTCACTCTTAGAAGACCAAATACAATGTGGATGTAAATAGTTGTGTTGTTTAGGAAATAATGACAATAAAAAGTCTGAATATTTTCACCACAGATGCAAGCGTCTGATTTTATTTCAAATATTTTGCACCCAAGTTTGTTTACATATGCAGATGTTAAACCTACAGATACAAAAAGCTGAGTGTACTTACAAATTAATAGCTGTACACAGGCAGCATAAAATTCTCTTTGTACATGCCAAAAACATTCTGTGTCCACCCAGGGTGAACACAGCCACTTCACAAACAGGGTGTAAATAAGGAGGTTCACTAAGTACAGGAAAGTTACATGACTATATTGGCATTTTAACAGCCATTCCTGAGAAAGAGAATGGGAAAGGGCTTAAGAGTCAGAGGAGAGGAAAATAGAAAGCCAGATGACCTCCTGCATCAGAAGATGGAGCAGTGAGAATACAGAATAAGGAAGAAATAGTTAAAAGGAAAAAAAGTAGAAACAGGATTTGATGTCAATTTGCTGTGCAGAGTGTAAAAAGGGTAGTTTTGTTTCCAGGCTATCTGCCATGATCACAGCTAGTTTGTTACTGCTGATGTGAAATTTGGAAAAATAAAAGAACAATATGATGGCCAGAAGAGATACAGTCTTAGACACATCATGTTTGAAATATCTGAGGTCCCATATGTAGGGAAGTCCAACTGGCAATTGGGAATACAGTTCCAGAGTTCACGAGAGAGATCAAAGCTGGAGATAAAAATTTTGGAACTATCAGAATTTCAATGGTACCTGAATCCATCAGACCAAGTGAACCTAAGAGAATGAAAGGATAAAAAGGAACAAGTACAGAATCCACAGAAACACTAATATTTACAAAGAGAAAGTCTGTTGAGACCAAGAAGGAACTGTCTGAGTTCATTTCACAAATTAAGAAAAGATCAATATTAGAAAGTCTATTGATACAATTCATCATATTCAGAGTCCTGAGGAGAAAAATCCTTTAATTGTCCACATAGGTATTAAGAAGATAAGTCTTAGAAACAGATTCCAGGTTCTGATTTCTGTATGTAAGAAGCTTAGAAGTGGCCAGGTGCAGTGGCTCATGTCTGTTATCCCAGCACTTTGGGAGACCGAGGTGGGCAGATCACCTGAAGTCAAAAGTTCAAGACCAGCCTGGCCAAGAAGGCAAAACCCCGTCTCTACTAAAAATACAAAAATTAGGCTGGGCACGGAGGCTCACACCTGTAACCCCAGTACTTTGGGAGACTGAGGTTGGTGGATCACCTAAAGTCAGGAGTTTGAGACCAACCTGGCCAACATGGCAAAACCCCATCTGTACTAAAAATACAAAAATTAGCAAAGTGTGGTGGTATGTGCCAGCAGTACCAGCTACTTGGGAGGCTGAGGCAGAAGAATTGGTTGAACCTGGGAGGTGGAGGTTGCAGTGAACCAAGAAGATGCCACTGCACTACAGCCTGGATGACAGAGTGGGCTCTGCCTCAAAAAAATAAAAAATAATATAATAATACAAAAATTAGCCAGCATGGTGGTGGGGGCCTGTAATCCCAACTACTCAGGAGGCTGAGGCAGGGAGAATCACTTGAACCTGGGAGCCAGAGGTTGCAGTGAGCTGAGATTGCACCATTGCACTCCACCCTGAGCAATAAAGCGAGACTCCATCTCAAAAAAAGGAAAAAAAAAAAAAGAATGGAAGTAATCAGTCCATCTTAACAACACATGAAAAGCTGAAAAGGTCAGGTGTGGTGGCTCATGCCTGTAATCCCAGCACTTTGGCAGGCCAAAGCAGGAGGATCACTTGTGTCCAGGAGTTTGAGACCAGCCTGGGCAACATAGTGAGACCCCCAACTCTAAAAAAAACATTTAATGAAACAAAAGCTGAAGAGACTGAAAAATCAACAATTCTTTGTGGATTTATTGTGAAGAGAGGATATAGGGCAAACCACTGCCTCCAAAATTGGAGAGATAGAGAAGTGAATATAGGAATTTATGGCCTACAGGAACAGAGACTTACTACTGAAACCAACTTAGGAACCAGTGCTGGAGTAGAAAATCTTCAACTATAGCTGGTGAATTGCTGAAGGTTCCATATGGACAACTCAAGGAGGTAAAAACGCCAGGGAGATCCAGTTATGAGAGAGCATAATATTTTAAAATTTACCTCTGAGGCTTCACCAGCCTCCTGTGGCAAATACCTGAGAAAACTCGCTTCCTGCTTCCACCTTTGGGAAGGAAAAAGGAAAACCATCTTAAAATATGCCAGAGCACCCTGTTCTTAACAAGGCTTTTCCTCAGGAGAAATTACTGACCCTCAGCCTAACCTGCTCTCATATAATCAGATCCTAAATGACCTGCTGGAAGGAAAATACCCAACTCCAGCCTACTCCAGTCATTACTAAAGGGGAAGATAAAAACAGAGAAACACATCTGAAGTTCATAGTCCAAAAGCAGAGACTCACTTAAACAATTAGGCCTGATCGTAAGACTCCAGAACACTTCTGTTACAGTCTGAATATTTGTTCCCTGCCCTACCCACTGCAGAATGTGCCTGTTGAAACCGAGTCTCCAATGCACTAGAATTAAGGGGTGGGGCCTTTGAAATGTAATGGCAATGCCATCCTGATTAGCATTAGTGCACTTATGAAAGAGGCCAAAGGAAGCTTCTTTGTCCATTCCAACATGAGAGGATATATAGCTGGCACCATCTATGAGGAATGGGTCTCATCAAACACTGAATCTCCTGGAACCTTGACTTTGGACTTTCTAGCCTCTAAACTGAGCAATAAATTTCGTTGTTTACAAATTACTTGCTTTTAGTTATGCTGGTTGATGGACTAAGACAGCTTCCCCTCCCCTGCACAGCTTCCCATCATTACTGGGTGCACTGTTACAGTAGTTCCCTTTACCTGGTGTCTCATCTCTAGGAATAAAGAAAAAGCACAAGGCATACTAAAAGGCAAAAAACACAATTTGAAGTGACAGATCATCAGAACTAGACACAGCTTTGATTTTGGAATTGTCAGACGGGGATTTTAAAAAAAATCTGAGTAGTATGCTAAGGGCTCTGATGAACAAAGGAGACAGCATTCAAGAACAGATAGGCAATGTAAGCAGAGAGACAGAAGTCCAAGAAAAGAACAAAAAAGAAACAGTAGAGATAAAAAAATACTGCAACAGACCTGAAGAATATCTTTGATTGGCTTACTAGTAGACCGAACACAACAAGGGAAAGAGTCTCTGAGCTCTGGAAACATTGAAGGAAACTTTAAAAACTGAAAACAATGGAACATAATATCCAAGAACTGTGGGACAGCTAGAAAATGTGTAACATAGAGTGATGAGAATACCAGAAGGAGAAGAGAGAGAAATAGAAGAAACATCTGAAACAATCATGTCTGACAACTTCCACTGTTAATATCAGACACCAAACCAAAGATCCAGGAAGCTCAGAGCACACCAGGCAGGATGAATGCAAAAAACCTACACCTAGACATATTATTCTCCAACTGTATAAAACATCAAATCCAAAAGAAACCAAAGGTGGAGTGGACAACATCTTACCTATAGAGAAACAAAGATAAGAATCACATTCAGGCCAGGCTCGGTGGCTCACACCTGTAATCTCAGTACTTTGGGAGGCCGAGTTGGGCAGATCACGAGGTCAGGAGATCAAGACCATCCTGGCTAACACGGTGAAACTCCGTCTCTACTAAAAATACAAAAAAATTAGCTGGGCATGGTGGCGGGCACCTGTAGTCCCAGCTACTCGGGAGGCTGAGGCAGAAGAATGGTGTGATCCCAGGAGGCAGAGCTTTCTCTGAGCTGAGATCACACCACTGCACTCCAGCCTGGGCAACAGAATGAGACTCTGTCTCAAAAAAAAAAAAAAGAATTACATTCAAAATCTCAGAACCATGAAAGTAAAAAGAGAGTGGAATGAAATATTGAACATGCTGAGAGAAAAAAAAAATCAACTTAGATTTCAGTGTCCTGTGAGATCTTCTTTCAAAAGTAAATGAGAAACAAAACATTTCTTGGACAAAGAAAAGTTGAGGAAACTTGTTTCCAGCAGATGTGTCATGTGAGAAAATATTAAACATTATCTAGAGAAAAAAAAGATCTACATCTGAAAACTGAATCTACATTTTATTTATTTTTATTTATTTATTTTGAGACAGAGTCTCACTCTGTTGCCCAGGCTAGAGTGCAGTGGCACAATCTCAGCTCACTGCAACCTCTGTCTCCCAGGTTCAAGCAATTCTCTTCCTCAGCCTCCCAAGTAGCTGGGATTACAGGCAACCTCCACCACGCCTGGCTAATTGTTTTGTATTTTTAGTAGAGACAGTGTTCCATCATCTTTGCCAGAGACGGGGTTTCACCATGTTAGCCAGGATGGTCTCAATCTCCTGACCTCGTGATCTGCCCGCCTCTGCCTCCCAAAGTGCTGGAACTACAGGCATGAGCCACTGCACCCGGCCGCTTACTTTTTATTCTTAATTGACCTAACATATAATAGTTTGTATATAATAACAATGTATGCAATTACTTTTTTTTTGAGATGGAGTCTTGCTCTGTCACCCAGGCTGGAGTGCAGTGGTGTAATCTCAGCTCACTGCAACCTCCACCTCCTCCCTGATTCAAACAATTCTCCTGTCTCAGCCTCCCGAGTAGCTGGGACTACAGGCGTGTGCCACCACATCCAGCTAATTTTTTATATTTTTAGTAGAGATGGGGTTTCGCCATGTTAGCAAGGAGGGTCTCCATCTCCTGACCTCATGATCCACCTGCCGCAACCTCCCAAAGTGTTGGAATTACAGGCATGAGCCATGGCACCCGGCCAATTACATAGTTT
Source organism: Pan paniscus (assembly GCF_029289425.2). Lineage (NCBI taxonomy): Eukaryota > Metazoa > Chordata > Mammalia > Primates > Hominidae > Pan > Pan paniscus. The sequence goes on from NC_073271.2 coordinate 3,103,021, forward strand.
AATATATACAAGGCTATGTATGCTTACATATAAGTGAAACAAATGGCAACAATAACACAAGAGATGGGAATATGAGAGAAGCTGGTATTACATTTCCATTAGAAGGCAGTTGAAGTAACTGAACTGGTATAGTGTTATTTGAAGGTGGACTTGGATTTGTTGCAAGTCTATACTGCAAACTCCAGGGCAACTAGTAAAAACCAAAGTATAAAAATGCTAAAAAGAGGAAACAGGCCAGGTACGGTGGCTCATGCCAAGGTAGAAAGATGGCTTGAGCCCAGGAGTTAGAGACTATCCTGAGCAACACAGTGAGACCCTGTCCCTACAGAAAAGAAAAGGCCAGGTATGGTGATGCATACTTGTAGTCCTAGCTAATTGCATACTTGTAGTCCTAGCTAATTGGGAGACTGAGGTGGAAGGATCACTTGAACCCACGAGGTTGAGGCTCCAGGGAGCCATGATCACACCACTACACTCTAGCCTGGGTGACTGCCTCAATAAAAAAAAAAGAGAGAGGAAACAAAAATCATATAAAATCATCAACTCCATAAAAGGCTGAAAAAGAGTGGAGGACAAAGCAATAACAAAGAACAATAGGAGTGAATGGAAAATGATATGGCAAAATTAATCCAACTCTATAATCACTTTGAATGTCAATGGTTTAAATGCACCAATGAAAAGACAAATTGTTAGAGCCCATCAAAATAGAGGCACAACTCACTTTATCGAGCTTCACTTTATTTTGCTTGGCAACATCACCTTTTTAACAAATTAAAGATTTGTGTCCACGAAATGCTGAGTAAGTCTGACCAGCACCATTTTTCCAACACCGTGTGCTCACTTCACATCTGTGTCACATCTTTTGGCAATCCCCACAGTCTTTCAAAGATTTTAGTTATCACATCTGTTATGATGATCTGTGATCAGTGTTTTCTGATGTTACTATTGGAATTGTCTCAGGGTGATGGAACTCTATGGAAGACAGAAAACATGAGGGAAAAATGTTGTGTTTGACTGCTTCATTGACTAGTAATTTTACTGTCTCTATTTCTCTCTTCCAGCCCCCCATTCCCCAAGATATAACAGTGAAATTAGGCCACTTCACTCTGCAGTGGCCACCATGTGTTCAAGAGAAAAGAAGTGTGCACATCTGCCACTTCAAATCAAAAGGTGGAAATCATCAAGCTTAGTGAAGAAGGCATGTTGGCAGCTAAGACAGTCCAAAGCTAAGCTTCTTGCATCAGCTACCCAAGTTGTGAATGCAAAGAAAAAGTTCTTGAAGGAAGTTATAGGTGCTACTCCAGTGAACACATGAATGTTTTTTAAAAAACAAAACAGGTTTTTACTGATACAGAGAAAGTCTGAGTGGTCTGCATAGAAGATCAAACCAGCCCCAACATTCCCTTGAGATAAAGCCTAATCTTGAGAAAGGCCCTAACTCTCTTCAATTCTATGGAGGTGAAGAGAGGTGAGGAAGTTGCAGAAGAAATGTTTGAAGCTGGCAGAGGTTGGTACATGAGCTTCTAGGAAAACAGCCATATCTGTGACATTAAAGTGTGAAGTGTGCTGTAAAAATGGGAACAAGAAAGCCTGCATGATAGCACATCTCTTACAGCATGGTTAAGACCTTCTTGTTGGTAGGCCAGGAGGTAATGGTCACCATTTGTGGCCATATTCTCCTAGACTGAGCATGGAGAAATCTATAATAGTAGCCAGAGACGTGTAGGTTGTGTGTTCCAGGGAAAAAAGAGTGATTTTGAGGGAACGCATAGCCTGCCTCAGCTACGTCAGATTTTTCTCCTATATGGGTTTGTTGATGCCTGCTGAGGTGTGACTTCTGGCAAAAGGTTTTCCCACATTCCTTACATTCATAAGGTTTTTCTCCTGTGTGTGTTCTCTGATGTATACCAAGGCCTGACTTCTGGGAGAAAGTTTTCCTATATTCATTACATCTAAAATATTTTTCCCCTGTGTGAGTTCTGTGATGTACAAAGAGTTTTGACTCCTGGGAGAAGGTTTTCCTACATTCTTTACATTCAAATAGCTTCTTACCTGTGTGAGTTCTCTGATGTACAGTGAGAACTGTCCTATGGCAAAAAGATTTCCTACATTCATCACATTTATAGGGTTTCTCTCCAGAGTGAGTTCTCTGATGCGTATTGAGGTTTGACTTGTGACAAAAGGTTTTCCCACACTCATTACATTTGTAAGGTTTTTCTCCAGTATGGGTTCTATGATGTACAGTGAGGACTGACTTCTGACTGAAGGTTTTTCCACATTCACTACATTCATAGTGTTTCTACCCCATGTGAATACTTTGATGCTTCTGAAGATTTGCCTCCTGATGAAAGGATTTTCCACATTCATTACTTTCATAGGGTTTTTCCCCACTTTGAGCTTTCTGATGTATAATAAGGTATGATTTCTGACAAAAAGTTTTTCCACTTTCATTACATCCATACGGTTTTTCCCATGTGAGTTCTCCAGTGTACGGTGAGGAATGACTTGAGATGAAAGGTTTTTCCACATTCATTACATACATAAGGTTTCTCCCCTGTGTGAGTTCCCTGATGGGTGCTGAGATTTGACTTCTGACGAAAGGTTTTTCCACATTCATTACATTCATAGGGTCTTTCCTCTGTGTGAGTTCTCTTGTGTATCCCAAGGTTTAACTTATGGATAAAGGTTTTCTCACATTCATTAAATTCATACAGTTTTTTGCCAGCATGAGTTATCTGATGTATAGTTAGGAATGACTTACAGTAAAAGGATTTTCCACATTCATTACATTCATAAGGATTTTCCCGTGTGAGTTCTGTGACGTACTGTAAGTTATGACTTGTGGCTATATGTTTTTCCACATTCGTTACATGCATATGGTTTTTCCCCAGTATGAGTTCTCTGCTGGACAGTGAGGAATGACTTACGGGGAAAGGTTTTCCCACATTCATTGCATTCATAGGGTTTTTCCCGTGTGAGTCCTTTGATGAACAGTGAGGAAAGACCTATGGTGAAAGGTTTTCCCACATTCATTGCATTCATAGGGTTTTTCCCCTATGTGAGTTCTCTGATGTATCCTGAATTTTGACTTATTGATAAAGGGTTTTCCACACTCATTACATTCATAGGGTTTTTCCCCTGTGTGTGTTCTCTGATGGACAGTAAGCCTTGACTTATGGCTAAATGCTTTTTCTCATTGGTCACATGCATAGGGCTTTTCCCCGGTGTGAGTTCTATGATGTATTGTGAGGTATGACTTCTGGCTAAAGGTTTTTCCACGTTCACTGCACTGATAGGGCTTTTCCCCTGAGTGAGTTCTGTGATGTAAAGTGAGAAGTGACTTACGGTGAAAAGTTTTTCCACATTCAATAAATTTGTAGGGTTTATCCCCTGTGTGAGTTCTTTGATGTAAAGTGAGGAATGACTTATGGTGAAAGGTTTTTCCACATTCATTGCATCCATAGGGCTTTTCCCCTGTGTGAATTCTCTGATGGATAGTGAGGCTGGACTTATAGCTGAACAATTTTTCACACCAGTTACAGGCATAAGGTTTTTCCTCAGTAGGCATCTTGCGCTGTATCATAAGGTCTGATTTGCTAATGGAGAGTTTCTCACATCCAATACATTCATAGGGTTTCTCTCCTGTGTGTGTTTGCTGATGTTTAGTGAAGTCAGACTTTCTACAGCAAGTTGGCTGTCCTACCTGAGTTACCCCTTGGATAATAACAGCTAAGTTATTACAGACTTTCTCATATTCATTATATTTACCAAAGGTCTGTCCTATATGAACCTTCTTATGTATAAAGAACATTGCCTCTGTGTTGAAGGTTTTCCCTTGCTCATTACATTGAAAAACCTGCAGCAGAGTTTGAATCTTGTGATGTTGAGTAAGATGCTCATGATATCTGTGGGATTTCCTGGTTATATCAGGGACATGAGGTTTCTCTCCAGACTGTGTCTCACAAGGCTTAATAGGGAAAAGCACATTCTGGCAAACGTTAAACTGCCCAGGCTTCATTCCTGAACTGTTTCCATTATTTGTAATCATATTTAATACATGGTTTGAGTTCAAATTAAACGTTTTTCCTAATTCCACTCTCTCCTGAGTTGATTTGTTGCTGTTGGTGATTACGATTTGCCAGAAAAATCTATCATGACTTTCATGGCTCCTTTCAATAAGGTCATCAATGATCTGGACAGCTGAAATGAGAAAAAGGTATCCATGAACCACACATGAGCATGTCTTACAGAATGCTTGTGTAAAGGTAAAAAAAATTACTTCCTATCCCAGTGGAGAAAGATTTGATAAAAATTAATAATGCGTGTTTGTTTTATATGCATATGGTTCCTGTTCCTACTGACATAATGTAATAAATCAGTATATATTCTAATGTTCAACTGAGTTTTTTTTTGCATTTTGAAGTTTTCCTGTTCTTTTTTATTTCACAAAGAACTACTTGGTAATAATATGTATCTATTTCCTACTCATAGGTTTTAATAAGTTCTAATTATCTGTCATTTGTTTTCTCTCTTTTTTTCTAATTATTCATATAACAATTGTGGCTGTTTTAATGGCTGGTATTTTTTTCATTATTCTTCTTTGAAGATAGCCAATTTTTCCTGGGTCAGCAACTGGCAGGTACAGGAGATGACCATTTTTCTGTCTCCTAAGCATGGAAGTAGCTTGTGGACAGGATTTTGCCTATATGTTAACCTTTCACTCCTCCCTGAGAATGGTTAAAAGTGTCTGGAGGTTTTCCAAGCAGAAAATCTCTTATTCCCCATGTTAAACAAAAACAGATCCTGGCAAATTCCTACTTAAACATGACATCCCCTGCTTCCCAGAACCATAATAGGCACAGAAGCTCCAGTCAAAAAACCATACTGGTGATCTGAAGGATTGGTTCTGCAACTCAGGCTGTGCCCATCATCTTTGAAAAGTGTATTTCTGGTTCCTTCTGAGATCAACAGCCCTGCCCCCTCCACTCACACACCCCTGCTTGATAATTCACCATTTTTGAAGGGTTTTATTTTGTGTTTTGGAGTTTCAGATGTCACATAGTTTTATATAAAAATGAAGTTTCCTGTACATTTCTCATCTTCAAATGGTAACTACAAACTCCACTCTCAAACAGAAATCTGAGCCCTTCAACAGGAAATAATTGGTTTCTTTGGACTTGAGACCCAGAATCTTCTGGTTCTCCTCCCAAGTCCAGCACCACACCTATCCAGGGTCCTATGATGGGTCCTCCTCAGCTTCATAATTTCTTTCTGAGACAGGATCTTACTCTGTTACCCAGGCTGGAGGGCAGTGTTGCTATCACAGCTCACTGAAGCTTCAAACTCCTGAGCCCAAGCAATCCTTCCACCTCAGCCTCCCAAGTATAAAAACTGGGATTACAAACCCATGTCACCATACTCAGCTACTATATATATATATATATATATATATATATATATATATATATAGATTTTTTTTGTAGTTGCAGGCCTACAAGGGTCATTTGAGGCCAGAAGTTGAAGACCAGCCTGGGCAATAGAACAAGACCTCATATTTACAAACAATAAAAAATTATCTGGGTGTGGTGGCACACACCTGTAGTCCTAGCTACTTGGGAGGCTAGGGTGGGAGGAACTCTTGAGCCCAGGAGTTCATCATTACAGTTAACTATAATCATGCCACTGCACTTGAGTCTGAGAAACAGAGTGAGAACCATCAGTTTAATAAAAAATAAAACAAGAAGAATACAGCTACGGCTTAAAAAGAAACACTATTTTCATCATCATTGTTATAATGACTGATTCTTAAAAATTGCTTAAGATACATTCAAAGGATAAATAAATGCATGAACATCTAAAAATTTGTTTAAGATACTACATCACAATAGAGGAAAAGGGGGAAATAGAGAAAATAAATAGCAAAGAAAAATGCCTAAGGAGAGGATGGCAGGGATTGGATTTGGGGTAAATAGAATAAGATACTCAGAAAAATAAGATACTGTGATATATGAAAGAGAGCTACCTCTGGGGACTATATAATGCACATTTAATGCAGACCAACAGTCTTCAGGTCGACGACCTAGGGAAAAAAGTGGTGAAAACAAGATAACACTACCAAAATCTGCTGGGCATTACTCCTGCAGGCCTCCCTGCCCAGTATTCACCGACTGACCTGAAAGTCTCAGGTTTGGGGCTTCTTCTACTATCCATGGCTCTGCTCCTTGCTCTAGCTTGAAGATCATCTCAGGTTTGGTAATGCAATGCCCTGGTAATGAGAAACAATGGAAGACTTTGTCAAACCACTAAGTCAAATCCTTTTCAGAATGACAACAGCTGGGCTTCAGGGACTGTGCAATGAAGGAGCCAATTTGAACATTTCATTACAGATTAGTGACATATTTTTCATCAAGTGGAATCTTACAAGTAAATATTATTATACCTTAAAAGGGTTCTTATATTTACCAACAACAAAACACATTCGTGGGAGTTACTGGGAAGTTTCACTCACCCAATGATACCAGGCTGCTGTAGGTCTCCAACATCATGTCCCTGTACAGGTTTCCTCTGAGCGTCATCCAGGTGGGGGTATCAACCCCTGTAATGGCACATTTTTCCTCAAGTCAAAGCATCAGCCCAGGGCCAAAATAACAAGAATCTTGGAATTCACTCTTTTGTGTGTCCATGCGTCTTATATGTATTTTACATAAGATGTAGTTTGTTTTGTACTGCTTATGGTGGGAGAAGGAGTAATCACAGTAGAGATATGCTTCCACCATAATAACTTATGAATTAATAAAATTGTATTACAAAGTTGACCTTATGGATCTAGAACCACCCTTGTTGCTAGGGATAAAAGTATAAACAAAATGCAAGACCTTCTCTCTACAAAAATAATTAATAAATAGGCATAATGCATGCCTGTAGTCCTGGCTACTCTGGAAGCTGAGGCTGAAGGACTGCTCGAGCCCAGGAGTTTGACAGTGCAGTGAGGTATGATCACACCACTGCACTCCAGCCTGGCCAACAGAGACCCTATCTGTCAAAAAAAAAAAAAGGAATAAAATTCTACTCCTCAAAGGAGCTCATGATCTGGTTATGAATATATAAGTATAAACACATACTGGGAATAATGTTTAGGTGAACTCATTGAGACCCAACTTCAGTGCCGACTAAGATAAGAGAGGAGAAAATAAATTTTGTTTATTTTGCATCATGAAGTTCCACTTTACTGAAAAATGAGATGTTTGGCTCTTCCACATGAACCATGAATTCTCATGACTATGAGAAAGTATCAGAAGTCTACTCACAAAGGCAAAAAGGACACATACCACTTTAATGAAACTCTGGACAGCACCATGCCTAGACGAATGATCCTGGGCAGTGATGAAAGTTAAATGCAATATTTAAGGAATGGATTATGCAGTGATTCTGCACTTAAATATTTGACCTAATTTCAAAAATTCGTTTGCACCTATCATTTTTACATTACATTACTTCCTCAGTATCCATGGGGACTGACTCCAAGATACCCCCAGATACCAAAATCCACAGATTGGATAATTCTCTTATATAAACGTCTCATATTTGCATATAATTTATGCACATCATCCTGTATACAGTCATGAGCTGCATAATAACATTTCAGTCAATGATGAAACATGTATATCACAATAGTCCCATAAGATGATGATGAAACATACACAGAAACCTGATATTCGCATTGCAGATGAAGTGCAGAAAATTATATTCAATAATGGCTCTGAGACATCTGGTTAACCATATACCAAAAACATATAAATAAAAATATAATATCATGTAGGTTTTTGTAACACTATGATGTTCACAAAACAATGAAATTACCTAAGGATACATTACTCAGAAAGTAATCCCATCAGTAAGCCATGCATGACAGAACTTTAAATCTTTGAATTATATATAATACTGAAGACAATGTAATGCTACATAAATGGCTGCTATACTGTACTGTTTAGGAAATAATGACAAGAAAAATTTCTGTAGATGCTCTGCACAGAGACAACCATCTATTTGTGTGGGAATATTTTCAATCTGAAGTTGGCTGAATCCACAGATGCAAAACACATGAATACAAAAGGGTGAGTACAATTAATTAAAAACATATACACTGGCATTTCAAAATTTCCTCTCTACAGGACAAAAAATTGCTGTATCCACCCAGGCTGAACACAGCCACTTCACAGACAGGTGTAAATAAGGAGATCCAGTAAGGACAGAAAAGTTACATGACCATATTGGCATTTTAACAGCCATCCCTGAGAAAGAGAATGGGAAAGAGCTTAAGGGAAAGTCAGAAGGGAGTAAAGAGGAAGACAGATGACCACCTACATCAGTACATCAGGACACGGAGCATAAGAATACACAATAGGGAAGCAGTTCTTAAAAGGAAAAAAATGTAGAAACAGGATTTGGTACCAATTTGCTATGCAGTGGGTAAAAAGGGGAGTTTTGCTTCCAAGTTATCTGCCCTGATCCAGCTAGTTTGATACTTGTGTTGTGAAGTGAAATTTGCAAAAAAATAAAAGAATATGATAACCAGAAGTGACACAGACCTGGACATATCATGTGTGAAACATCTGAGGTTCCATATGTGGGAATGTTCAACTGGCAATTGGGAATATGGCTCCAGTGGTTCAGAAGAGAGATCAAAACTACAGATAAAGATTTGGAAATTACCAGAATTTCAATGGTACCTGAATCCATCAGACCAAACGAAAATGAGAGAAGGAAAGAATAAAAGAAACAAGTACAGAATCTACAGAAACGCTAACATTTACACAGGAAGAGAAATAGACTGTGGAGACCAAGAAGGAACTTTCTGAGTTTATTCCACGAATAAAGAAAAGTTCAATATTCGGAAGTTTAATATAATTCATCACTATCATATTGCTGTGGAAAAAAATCCTTTAACTGTGCACACAGGCATTGAGAAGATAGTTTTAGAAACATATTCCACGTTCCTATTTCTGCATGTAAGAAGCTTGGAAGTAATTAATAAGTACTTTACAATAATTAATTTTAATAACAATCTTAAAAACAAATTAATATGACACGATTAATCTTTACAACAAATAAAAAGTTGAAGAGACTAAACAATCAACAATTCTGTCTAGATTTGAAACTCAGGGGAGGACACAGGGCAAACCACTGCCCCCAGGATTGCAGAGACAGAGAAGTGAATATAGGACTTAATGGCTTACAGGAACATGGACACACTACTGAAACCAACTTTGGAACCAGTGCTGGAGTAGAAAAACTCAAACTGTAACTGGTGATTGGCTGGAGGATACACAAGGACAACTCTAAGTGGTAAAAACTACAAAGAGATAGAGTTATTGTGGGGGAGGGGGAACAATATTGTAAAATTGTCTCATGGAGCTTCACCAGGCTCCTGTGACAAATACCTGCGAAAACTCCCCTCTTGCTTCAGCCTTTCGGAAGGAAAAAGGGAAACCAGTTTGAAATGTGCCAGAGCACCAAGTTCTTAAAAAGGCTTGTCCACAGGAGAAACTACCTAACTTCAGCCTAATCTGCTCTAGTATAATCAGAGACTAAATAACCTAGGGGAAGGGAATTACCCCTTCCACTGTAGCCCATTCTAGTCATGTTCCACCTAAGGTGGAAAATTAATTAAAAAGGAACACTTCTGAGATTCACAGTATAAACCCAATCATAACATTCCAGAACACGGCTGCTGGGGTCTGCGTGTTTGTCCCTCATATATGATACCAAAACGCTGCTCCTGAGGTCTGAATGTTTCTCCCTCACATAGGATTCCAGAACACTGCTATGAGGGTCTGAATGTTTGTCCCTCACAAAGGATTCCAGAACATTGATGTTGGGGTCTGAATGTTTACTCTTAACTTAGGATTTCAGAACGCTGTTCCTGGGGTCTGAATGTTTGTCCCTCACACAGGATTCCAGAACACTGATGCTGGGGTCTGAATGTCTGTCCCTCACATAGAATACCAGAACACTGATACGAGGGTCAGAAGGTTTGTCCCTCACATAGGATTCCAGAACACTGCTGCTGGGGCCTGAAAGTTTGTCCCTCACATAGGATTCCAGATCACTGCTACGAGGTTCTGAATATTTGTCCGTTACATAGGACTCCAGAACACTGCTGTCGTGGTCTGAATGTTTGTCCCTCACATAGGATTCCAGAACACTGCTGCTGGGGTCTGAATGTTTGTCCCTCACATAGGATTCCAGAACACTGCTGCTGGGTTCTGAATGTCTGTCCCTCACATAGAACTCCAGAACACTGCTGCGAGGGTCTGAATGTTTCTCCCTCACATAGGATTCCAGAACACTGCTGCTGGGTTCTGAATGTTTGTCCCTCACATTGGATTCCAGAACATTGCTACGAGGGTCTGAAAGTTTGTCCCTCACATAGGATTCCAGAACACTCCTGCTGTAGTCTGAAAGTTTGTCCATCACATAGGATTCCAGAACGCTGCTGCTGTGGTCTGAATGTTTCTCTGTCACATATGATTCCAGAACACTGCGGCTGGTGTCTCAATGTCCCTGACATAGGATTCCCAAACAGTGGTACGAGGGTGTAAATGGGGTCTGTCACATAGCATTCCAGAACACTGCTACGAGTGTCTGAATGTTGGTCCTTCCCATAGGATTCCAGAACACTGCTACGAGAGTCAGAATATTTGACCCTCACATAGGATACCAGAACACTGCTACGAGAGTCAGAATATTTGACCCTCACATAGGATACCAGAACACTCTTGCTGTGGTCTGAATGTTTGTCTCACAGAAAGCATTCCAGAACACTCCTGCTGTGGTCTGAATGTTTGTCCCTCACATAGGATTCCAGAACACTGCTACGAAGGTCTGAATGTTTGTCCATGACATAGGATTCCATAACACTGCTGTGAGGATATGAATGTTTGTCCCTCACATAGGATTCCGGAACACTCCTGTTCGGGTCTGAATGTTTGTCTCTCACATGGGATTCCAGAACACTGCTGCTGTGGTCTAAATGTCTGTCCATCGCATAGGATTCCACAACACTACAAGGCTCTGAATGTTTTTCCCCCACAAAGGATTCCAGAACACTGCTGCTGTTGTCTGAATATTTGTCCCTCACGTAGGATTCCAGAAGCCTCCTGCGAGTGTCTGAATGTTTGTCCCTGACATAGCGTTCCAGAAGACTCCTGCTGTGGTCTGAATGTTTGCTCTCACATAGGATTCCAGAACATTCCTGCAGTGGTGTGAATGTTTGTCCCTCACGTAGGTTTCCAGAAAACTGTTATGAGGGTCTGAATGTTTGTCTCTCACATAGGATTCGAGAACACTGCCACGAGGGTATGAATGTTTGTCCCTCACGTAGGATTTCAGAACACTCCTGCTGGGGTCTGAATGTTTGTCCCTCACACAGGATTCCAGAACACTGCCATGAAATTCTGAATGTTTGTCCCTCACATAGGATTCCAGAAGACTCATGCTGGGGTCTGAATTTTTGTTCCTCACATAGGATTCCAGAACACTCCAGCTGTGGTGTGAATGTTTGTCCCTCACATAGTATTCCAGAACACTGCCATGAAATTCTGAATGTTTGTCCCTCACATAGGCTTCCAGAACACTGCTAAGAGGGTCTGAATGTTTGTCCCGCACTTAGGATACCAGAAAACTACTATGAGGGTCTGAATGTTTGTCCCTCACACAGGATTCCAGAACACTCCTGCTGTTGTCTGAAAGTTTGTCCCTCACATAGGATTCCAGAACATTGCTACGAGGGTCTGAATGTTTGTCCTTCACATAGGATTCCAGAACTCTCCTACTGTGGTCTGAATGTTTGTCCCTCACAAAGGATTCCAGAACACTCTTGCTGTGGTCTCATTGTTTGTTCCTCACATAGGATTCCAGAACACTGCTTCCATTGTCTGAATGTTTGTCCCACACATAGGATTCCAGAAGCCTGCTGCTGGGGTCTGAATGTTTGTCCCCCATATAGGATTCCAGAACACTGCTGCGAGGGTCTGAATGTATGTCCCTCACATACGATTTTAGAACATTGATGCTAGGGTCTGTATGTTTGCCCTTAACATATGATTTCAAAACACTGCTCCTGGGTTCTGAATGTTTGTCCTTCACATAGGAATACAGAACACTGCTGCTGGAGTCTGAATGTTTGTCACTCACATAGAATTCCAGAACACTGCTGCGAGGATCTGAATGTTTGTCCCTCACATGGGATTCCAGAACACTGCTGCGAGGGTCTAAATGTCTGTCCCTCACATAGGTTTCCAGCACAATGTTATGAGATTCTGAATGTTTGTCCCTAACATGGGATTCCAGAGCACTCCTGCTGTGCTCTGAATGCTTCTCCCTCACATAGGATTCCAGAACACTGCTACGAGGGTCTGAATGCTTATCCCTCATATAGGATTCCAGAACACTCCTGCTGTGGTCTGAATGTTTGTTCCTCACATAGGATTCCAGAACACTCCTGCCGTGGTCTGAATGTTTGTCCCTCACATAGGATTCCAGAACATTCATGCTGGGGTCTCAATGTTTCCCTTAACATAGGATTTCAGAACACTGCTCCTGGGGTCTGAATGTTTGTCCGTCACATGGGATTACAGAACACTGCTGCTGGAGTCTAAATGTTTGTCAGTCACATAGAATTCCAGAACACTGCTACGAGGGTTTGAATATTTCTCCCTCACCTAGTATTCCAGAACACTGTTGCAAGGGTCTGAATGTTGGTCCGTCATATAGGATTCCAGAACACTGCTGCTGTGTTCTGAATGTTTGTTCCTCACATACGATTCCAGAACACTCCTGCTGTGGTCTGAATGTTTGTCCCTCACATAGAATTCTGGAACACTGCTACAAGGGTCTGAATGTTTGTCCTTCACATACCATTCCAGAACACTGCTGCCGTGGTCTGAATGTATGTCCCTCACATATGATTCCAGGACACAGCTATGAGGGTCTTAATGTTTGTCCTTCACATAGGATTCCAGAACACTCTTGCTGTGGTCTGAATGGTTGTCCCTCACATAGGATTCCAGAACACTTCTGCCATGGTACGAATGTTTGTGTCTCACGTAGGATTCCAGAACACTGCTACGAGGGTCTCAATGTTTGTCCCTCACATAAGATTCCAGAACACTGCTGCTGGGGTCTGAATGCTTATCCCTCACATACGATTACAGAACACTGTTGCTGGAGCATGAATGTTTGTCCCTTACATAGGATTCCAGACCACTGCTGCTGGGGTCTCAATGTCTGTCCCTCAAAAAGGATTCCAGAACACTGCTACGAGGGTCTGAATTTTTGTCCCTCACTTAAGACTGCAGAACACTGCTTCAAAGGTCTAAATGTCTGTCCTTCACATATGATTCCAGAACACTGCTACGAGAGTCTGAATGTTTGTCCTTCACATAGCATTTCAGAACTGCCACGGTCTGAAGGTTTGTCCCTCACATAGTATTCCAGAACAATGCTACGAGCGTCTGAATGTTTGTCCCTCACATAGGATTCCAGAACACTTCTGCTGGTGTCTGAATGTTTGTACCTCACATAGGATTCCAGAACACTGCTACGAGGGTCTGAAAGTTTGTCCCTCACATAGGATTCCAGAACACTGCTGCTGGGGTTTAAATGTCTGTCCCTCACATAGAATTCCAGAACACTGCTGCGAGTTTCTGAATGTTTGTCCTGCAGATGGGATTCCAGAACACTGCTGTGAGGGTCTAAATATCTGTACCTGACATAACATTCCAGCACACTGCTACAAGGTTTTGAAATGTTTGTCCCTCACATAGGATTACAGAGCACTGCTGCTGTGGTCTGAATGTTTGTCCCTCACATAGGATTCCAGAACACTGCTGCTGGGCTCTGAATGTTTGTCCCTCACATAGAATTCCAGAACACTCCTGCTGTGGTCCTAATGTTTGTCCCTCACATAGGATTCCAGAACATTCCTGTTGTGGTCTGATTGTTTCTCACATAGGATTCCAGAACACTGCTACGAGGTTCTGAATTTTTTTCCCTCACATAGGATTCCAGAACACTGCTTCCAGGGTTTGAATGTTTGTCCCTCACATAGGATTCCACAACACTACTGCTGGGGTCTGAATGTTTGCCCCTCACATAGGATTCTAGAACACTCCAGCTGGCTTCTGAGTGTTTGTCCCTCACATAGGATTCCTGAAGACTGCTGCTGGTGCTATAGTTGTTGCGAGTGTCTGAATATTTGACCTTCACCAAACACCAAATATCCTGGCCCTTTAGTCTTGGACTTTCCAGCCTCCAGATCTGTGAGTAATAATCTCTGTTTTTGATGAATTACTCAGTCTAAATTATTTTGTTATAGTAGCCTAAAGAGACTAAGAGAGCATCAACTGCCCTGTCACCTCATCACCACATTACTGAAGCTATACTAACAGCAGTCACTTTTAGTGGGTACTTCATGCATGAGAATAAAGGGAAAAAATTGCAAGGCATACTAAAATCCAACAAAAGAAAAAAATACAATTTGTGTCAACAGAGCAAGCTTCAGAAGCAGACAAAAATGTGATTTTGGAATTTTTTTTAAACCTCTGGAGAATATGCTAAGGGCTCTAATGAATGAAGTAGACAGCATTCAAGTGTATATGGGTAATGTAATCAGAAAGACAGACATCGTAAGAACCTTCAACATAATGTAGTGATAAAAAATGTGGTAAGTAACTGAAGAATACCTCTGATGGCTTATTAGTAGACTGGACTCAGCTGAGTAAAGAATCTCTGAGCTTGAGGATTTATCATCAGAAACTTCGAAAACTAAAGAAAAGAAACACTGAAAATAACAGAAGATGATATCCAAGACTGCGGGACAACTACAAAAGGTGAAACAGAGTAATGAGAATACCAGGAGGAGAAGAAATACAAGAAAGTTCTGCAACAACCATGTCTGAGAACTTCCAGTATTAATGTCAGACACCAAACCAAAGATCCAGGAAACTCCGAGAACACCAGGAAGAATAAATGCCAACAACCTACACTTGGACATATAATTTTCAAACTATATGAAATAAAAGATAAAGGAAAACTCTGAAAGAAACCAGATGTGGGGCAGAAAACACCTTACCTACAGAGACACAAAGATAAGACCTGCATTCAACATTGCAGTAACTGTGAAAACAAGAAGACAGTGAAATGAAAAATTCAAAATGTTGACAGAAAAAACCCCACCAACCTAAGTTTCTGTACCCACTGAAACCACCCTTCAAAAGTGAAGGAGAATTAAGGCCTTCCTCAGAAAAATAAAAATTCAAGAAACTTGTTGCCAGGAGACGTGTCTTGTAAGAAATGTTAAATGAAATTCTTTAGAGGGAAACAAAAGATATATAACTGAAACCTGGATCAACTTTTTTTTTTAAAAAAGAGCATTAAAGAAAGAATTGTGGTACAATAAAAACCTATGTATTTATTCTTAATTGATCTGACCAAGCAGTTCATAGACAATGAGAAATACGCACAGATAGATTATGTATGCTTATACACAAGTGAAATGAGTAACACTAATACAAGGAATGGAATGGAAGGATGGGAGGGAGGAATTGTGGTAGAATAAAAACATGTATTTATTCATAATTGATCTGACCAATAAGTTTGTAGATAATAATAAATACACACAGATAGATTATGTATGCTTATACACAAGTTAAATAAGGAGCAATAATACAAGGAATGGAATGGAAGGATGGGAGGGAGGAATCAGGTGTTTTCTTTGTTAAGCAGGTAGTCATCAGTGAAGTGGGATGTTATCTGAAAGTGGACTTGAATTGGTTGTAAATGTATATTGAGGAATTAGGTGTGTTCTTTGTTAAGCAGGTAGTCTTATTTGTGGGATAGTGGGATAGTGTTATTTGAAAGTTGACTTGAATTGGTTGTAAATGTTACTGAGGAATTAGGTGTTTTGTTTGTTAAGCAGGTAGTCTTATTTGTGGGATAGTGGGATAGTGTTATTTGAAAGTGGACTTGAATTGGTTGCAAATGTATATTGCAAATTCCGTGGCAACTAGTTAAAAAAAGTTTTAAAAAGAGAAGTACATGCTAAGAAAGACAGGGAAAATGCAGTCACTTAAAATCATCAATGAAAACTGCAAAAGGCAGAAAAAGAGTGGTAGACAAAAGAATGAAGACTGAGGAGAATGAATAGAAAACAGTAACAAATATAGTAGATATTAACCCAATGATATCAATAATCACTTTGAATGTTAATGGTATGAACGTACCAATTCAAAGATAGAGATCGTCAGAGTCTATCAAAAGACAGACACATCTTGTTTAACTGCACTTTGCTTTATTGTGTTTTATGACCATGTTTTTTACATATTGAAGGTTTGTGGCCACCCTGCAATAAGCAGGTCTCACTGGCACCATTGTTCCTACAGTACGTGCTCACTTCACGTCTCTGTGTCACATTTCGGTCATTCTCACAGTATTTTAAGCTTTTTATTATTGAATCTGTTATGGTGATCTGTAATCAGTGATCTTTAATGCTACTGTTGTCATTGTTTGGGAACCACAAATCACACCCGGATAAGACAGCAAACAATTGACAAATGCATTTGTTCTGACTGCCCCACCAATGGGCCATTTCTCTTTCTCTCTCTTTTTCTTAGGATTCTTTTTATTAATATTAAAATGTGGCCAATTAATAACCCTACAATAGCCTCTATATGTTCAAGTGAAAGAAGAGTTGCATGTCTGTCACTTTAAACCAAAAGGAAGAAATAATTAAGCTTAGTGAGGAAGGCATGCTGTAAGCAAGACAGGCCAGTAGCTAGACCTCATGCAGCAAACATTAGCCGAGTTGTGAATGCAAAGGAAGTGTTCTGGAAAGAAATTTAAAGTACTACTCCAGTGAACACATGAATGATAAAAAGCTAAACAATCTTGCTGCTGTTATGAAGAAAGTTTAATTGGTCTAGACAGAAGATAAAAAATAAAAAACATTCCATTAAGCCTAAGCCTAACTCTCTTTTTACTTTTTTTCTTTGTTTTTGAGACAGAGTTTCATTCTTCTTGCCCAAGCTGGAGTGCAATGGCGCTATCTTGGCTCATCGCAACCTCTGTCTCCCAAGTTCAAGCCATTCTCCTGCCTCAGCATCCCGAGTAGCTGGGATTACAGGCATGCACCACCACGCCTGGCTAATTTTTTGTATTTTTAGTAGAGATGGGGTTTCTCCACGTTCGTCAGACTGGTGTCGAACTCCCGACCTGAGGTGATCTGCCCGCCTCGGCCTCCCAAAATGCTAGGATTACAGGTGTGACAGCCACCGCACCCAGCCTCTCTTCAATTCTATGAAGACTCAGAGAGGTGAGGCAGCTGCAGAAGAAAAGTCTGAAGCTAGAAGAGCTTGTTTCTTGAGGTTTAAGGAAAAAAGTCATCTCCATAACATAAAAGCGCAAGATAAAGCAGCAAGTACTGATGGAAAAGCTGCAGAAAGCTATCTAGAAGATAACTGATTAAGATGGCTACACTAAACAGATTTGCAATGGAGACAAAACAGCCTTCTACTAGAAGGAGATGCCATCTAGGATGTTCCCAGCTAGAGAGGAGTTGATGCCTGGCTTTAAGGCTTCAAAGGACATGCTGACTCTTTTGTTAAGGGCTAATGCAGTTGGTGACGTTAACTTGAAACCAATGATGATTTACTATTCTGAAAATCCAAGGGCCCTGAAGAATTATGATAAAACACAGCTCTGCCTGTACTCTACAAATGGGAACAAAGCCTGGATGACAGACTATCGGTTTACAAATATGGTTTACTGAATATCTTAAGCCCACTGTTGACACCTACTGCTCAAGAAATAAGATTCCTTTCAAAGTGTTACCACTCACTGACAATGCCCCTGGTACTCAAGGGCTTTTACAGAGATGTATAAAGAGCTGAATATTGTTTTCATGCCTACTAACCCAACATTCATTCTGGTGCCCTTGGATCAAAGAATAATTTCCATTTTCAAGTCTTATCACTTAAAAAATATGTTTCATAAAGCTATAGCTTCTATAGAAAGTGATTCCTTTTATGGATCTGGGCAAAATAATTGAAAACCTACTGGAAAGGATTCACCACTCTAGATGCCATTGAGAACATTCATGATTTAAAAAAGATCAAAATAGCAACATTAGGAGAAGTAGGGGCCGGGCTTGGTGGCTCACGCCTGTAATCCCAGCACTTTGGGAGGCCAAGGCACGTGGATCATGAGGTCAGGAATTTGAGACCAGCCTGGCCAACATAGTGAAATCCTGTCTGTACTAAAAACACACAGAAAAATAGCTGGGCCTGCTCGGGGGTGACTGTAATCCGAAATACTTGGGAGGCTGAGGCAGGAGAATTGCTTGAACCTGGAGGTGGAGGTTGCAGTGAGCTGAGATCACATCACTGCACTCCAGCCCAGGCAAGACTTCATCTCAAAAAAAAAAAAAGAGAGAGAGAGAGAAGTTGGGAAGATTATTCCAACCCTCACAGATGACACTGAGGGGTTCACGACTTCTGTGGAGGAAGTAAATGCAGATATGGTGGAAATAACAAGAGCACTAGAATCAGAGACAGAGCCTGAAGATGTGGCGAGACTGCAGCAGCCTCCAGAGAAAACGTGAGTGGATGAGTTGCTTCAACGGATGAGCAAAGAAAGTGGTTTCTTGAGATGAAATCTACTCGTGGTGAATACAGTGTAAACATTGTTGAGATGACAACAGATTTAGAATAAACTTAGTTGGTACAGCAGAAGGAGGGCTTGACAGGATTGAACCCAGTGATTTACAATAATACATAAACTTAGTTGGTACAGCAGTACGAAGGTTTGACAGGATTGAGTCCAATTTTGAAAGTTCTACTGTGGGTAAAAAGCTATCAAACAACATCGTATGCTACAGATAAATCTTTTGTGAAAGGGAGAGTCAATTGACACAGCACACTTCAATGTTGTCTTATTTTAAGAAATTGCCACAGCCACCCCAACGCTCAGCAACTACCACCTTACATTAAGGCAAGACCCTCCATCAGCAAGAAGATTGAAACTTGGCCAGGTGCAGTGGCTCACACCTGTCATCCCAACACCTTGGGAGGCCAAGGTGGGTGGATTGCTTGAGCCCAGGACGTCAAGGCAACATTGCAAAACCCCATCTCTACAAAAAAAAAAAAAAAAATACAAAAATTAGCTGGACATGGTGGCATGCACCTGTAGTCCCAGCTAGTCAGGAGTCTGAGGTGGGGGTTTGATTGAGCATAAGGTTGAGGCTGCAATTACTCCAGCCTGAGCCACAGAGTAAAACCCTGTCACACACAGAAAAAAAGATTGCAGCTTTCTGAAGGCTCAGATGACTGTTAGTACTTGTTAACAATAAAGTATTTGTAAATTAAAGTGTGCACACTTTGTAGACATATGCTATTGCACACTTTATACAGCACAGTATAAACATACTTTTACATGCACTGGGAAACAAAAAGAAATTGTGTAACTCACTTTATTGCAGTGGTATGGAAACAAACCGACATATATCTCTGATGCATGGTCGTCCTGTATTTTACACTTAAAAAAAAAACTTAAGAGGGTATACATTAGGTGAAATGGTCATCTCATTTTTTTTTTTGAGATGGAGAATCGCTCTGTTGCCCAGGCTGGAGTGCAGTGGCACTATCTCGGCTCACTTCAAGCTCTGCCTCCCGAGTTCACACCATTATCCTGCCTCAGTCTCCCGAGTAGCTGGGACTACAGGAGCCCGCCATCACGCCCAGCTAATTTTCTGTATTTTTAGTAGAAACGGGGTTTCACTGTGTTAGCCAGGATGGTCTTGATCTCCTGACCTCGTGATCCACCTGCCTCGGCCTACCAAAGTTCTGGGATTACAGGCGTGAGCCACAGCTCCCGGTCTCATTTTTTAAAAAGGGTGAGAATGAGAAATATATGGGGAGTGATGGCCAAGTTTACGGCATTATTTGTTGTGATGAGTCCTGGGGCGAATATTTACCTCTAAACTCATTAAGATGTATATATTCGGTGTCACACGCCTGTAATCCCAGCACTTTGGGAGACCGAGGCAGGTGGATCATCTGAGGTCAGGAGTTCGAGACCAGCCTGACCAACATGGTGAAACCCTGTCTCTACTAAAAAAATATACAAAAATTAGCCGGGCGTGGGGGCACACGCCTGCGATTCCAGCTACTCAGGAGGCTGAGGCAGGAGAATTGCTTGAACCCGGGAGGTGGAGGTTGCAATTAGCTGAGATCGTGTCACTGCACTCCAGCGTGGGCAACAAGAGTAAAACCTCCGTCACACACACACACACACACACACACACACACACACACGGATATATTAAATATGTGTAATTTTTGTATGTCAACCACACCTTTGTTTTATTTTATTTTATTTTTTTTTGAGACAGAGTCTCGCTCTGTCACCCAGCCTGGAGTCCAGTGGTGCAATCTCGGCTCACGGCAAGCTCCACCTCCCAGGTTCACACCATTCTCCTGCCTCAACCTCTGGAGTAGCTGGAACTACAGGCACCCGCCACCACGCCCGGCTAATTTTTTGTATTTTTAGTAAAGACGGCATTTCACCGTGTGAGCCCGGATGGTCTCGATCTCCTGACGTGATCTGCCTGCCTCAGCTTCCCAAAGTGCTGCGATTACAGGTGTGAGCCACTGCGCCCAGGCAATTTTTATTTTTTTGAGACAGAGTCTCACTCTGTCACCCAGGCCGGAGTGCAGTGGCACTATCTTGGCTCACTGCAACCTCTGCCTCCCATGTTCAAGCAATTCTCCTGCCTCAGTCTCCCGAGTAGCCAGGACTACAGATGCATGCTATCATGCATGGCTAATTTTTTGATTTTTAATAGAGATGAGGTTTCACCATGTTGGCCAGGCTGGTCTCAAACTCCTGACCTCATGTGATCTGCCCACCTCAGCCTCCCAAAGTGCTAGGATTACAGGTGTAAGCCACTGCACCTGGCAATTTTTAAATATATATAATTAAAAATTAATAAGATACAGGTATTCCCAAGTTTCCATTTTGTTATATGCTTATTATTCTTTATCTTTATGTCAGGTTGCTGTGTCAATACACTTAGGAGATCATAGTTTCTAAATTGAAATACATATAAACATGTCAGAAATTTTTTCTTTTTCTTTTTTTTTTTTTTTTTGAGATGGACTCTCGTTCTGTCACCCAGGCTGGAGTGCAGTGGTGCAATCTCAGCTCACTGCAACCTCCGCCTCCCAGATTCAAGTGATTCTCCTGCCTCAGCCTCCAGAGTAGCTGGGATTACAGGCACCTGCCACAGCACCCAGCTAACTTTTATATATTTTTTTCTATTTTTATTAAAGACAGGGTTTCACCATGTTGGCCAGGCTGGTCTCCAACTCCTGACCTCAGATGATCCACCCGCCTCGGCCTCCCCAAGTGCTGGGATTACAAGTGTGAGCCATTGTGCCTGGCCTGGAATTTTTTTCTAAAATTTACATTTCTGAGTTAAGAATGCTTAAAATATTATAAAAACAGAAGAACAATTCATTATGTGTTCCATTAATAACCTTTATTAAAAACAACGCAATTAGATTACAATAGGACAAAAAATGTTTAAGCAAATGAAAACAAAACCATGACATACCCAAACTCAGGAGGAGGCAACAAAGGCATTGCTAAAGGGAAGCTTACAGCTACAGACGCTTAAATTAAAAAGAAGAAAGATCTCAAACCCATGCTAAAGGGAAGCTTACAGCTGCAGATGCTTAAATTAAAAAGAAGAAAGATCTCAAACCCAAGCTAAAGGGAAGCTTATAGTTGCAGGTGCTTAAATTAAAAGGAAGAAAGATCTCAAATCAATAACCTAACATTACACCTGAAGGGGAAAAAAAAACTAATGACAAACCTAGCAAAAGGAAGAAAATAACAGATTAGAGCAGAGATAAGGAGAACAAGACCAGAAAAAAAGGAAAAAAACCCATTGAGTTTGTTTTTTTAAAGATCAATAAAAATTTTAAAAATCACACCTATATTAAGAAAAAAAGAGAAATCTCAAATACTAAAATCATAAATAAAAGAGGCGACAGTACAACAGATGCCACAGAAATGAAAAAGATTACAAGAGACTAATGTGAGCAACCATATGCCACAAAACTGGGCAACCTAGAATAAATTTATAAATTCCTAGAAACACAAACCACCATACTGCATCACAGAGAAATAAAAAATCCAAAGACACCTGTAACTAGTAAGAAGATTCAACCAGTAATCAAAAACCCCCCCAAAAAGAAAATTCCAGGTCCAGATAACTTCACTGGAGAATTTTACCAAACATTTCAAGAAGAATTAATGCCAATCCTCTGCAAAATACTCCAAAAATGTTCAAAAACCAGAAGGGGACATTCCAATCCATTCTATCAGGTCAACATTTATCTGGTTCCAGAGCCAGATGAACACCTTTTGTAATAAAAACACTCAAAGAATTAGTAATATATGGAAACTCCTCAGTAAATAAAGATCGTACATGAAAAGCTCACAGCTAACATCATACTCAATGGTGAAAACTAAAATCTTTTCCTCTAGGATCAGGAATAAGATAGCAACATCTCTTCCTGCCACTTCTATTCACCACAGTACTGGAATTTCTACTCAGAATAATTAGGCAAGAGAAAGTAATAAAAAGCATGCAAATTGGAAAGGAAAAAGTACAAAATTTTGTTCACAGACAACAGGATGTAATGTGTAAAAATCCTGAAATTCCACAAAATACTGGTAAAATAATGAAATTCAACAAAGTTTCAGGATACAGTAACACACACAAGTCAGTTGCATTTCTATAAACTAACAATGAACAATCTGCAAATAAAATTTAAAAAAATGAGGCCAGGTGCAGTGGCTCACACTTGTAATCCCAGCACTTTGGGAGGCCAAGACGGGTGGATCACCTGAGCTCAGGAGTTCATGAACAGCTGGGCCAATTCCATCTCTAATATAAATAGTAAAACTCTGTCTCTATTAAAAATACAAAAATTAGCTGGGCGTAGTGGCAGACACCTGTAGTCCCAGCTACTTGGGAGGATGAGGCAGGAGAATTGCTTGAACTTGAAAGGTGGAGGTTGCAGTCAGCTGAGATTGTGCCACTGTGCTCCAGCTTAGGAAACAGAGTGAGACGCTGTCTCAAAAAAAAAAAAAAAAGAAAGAAAGAAAGAAAGAAAGGAAAGAAAGAGAGAGAAAGAAAACAAATAAAAGAAAGAGAAAACAAAAGAAAAGAAATTTTTAAAAAGAATGACATTTGGCCGGGTGCGGTGGTTCATGCCTGCAATCCCAGCAGTTTGAGAGGCCAAGGCGGGCAGATCACCTGAGGTCACAAGTTCAAGACTAGCCTGGTCAACATGGAGAAACCCTGTCTCTACTAAAAATACCAAAAAATTAGCTGGGCGTGGTGGTGCGCACCTGTGATCCCAAGTACTTGAGAGGCTGAGGTTGGAGAATCGCTTGAATAAAGAAGGCACAGGTTGCAGTGAGCTGAGATAGTGCCACTGCACTCCAGCCTGGGAGACAGAGCAAGACTCCGTCTCAAAAAAAAAAAAAAAAAAGAATTACAACAGCATTATACAAATTAGAAATAAGCTTAACCAAGAGGGCAAAAGATTTGAACACAGAAAACTACAAAACACTGTTGAAAGAAATTAAACACAAATAAATGAAAAGAAAAGCTGGGTTTGCAGATTAGATGATTTCATCTTGGAATGATGTCAACACTACTCGAAGTGACCTAGATTCAACACAATCCTTATAAAGATTCCAATGACATTTTTGATAAACAGAAAAACCTATCCTAAAATTCATATGGAATCTCCAGGGCCCATGAATAGCCAAATTGATCTTGAAACAGAACAAAATTAAAGGTCTCAAAACAATTACAAAACTGCAATAAGCCAAAAAAAATGTGGTTATGGCATAAAGACACACTTGACACACTTATGGACCAACACAACACAGACCTCAGAAATCAACCCTGGCATATATGGTCCGAAGATCTTCCACAAGGATGCCAAGACCACTCAATGACAAAGGACAGTTTCTTCAACAAATGGTGTTGGGAAAATTGTATATCTACATGCAAAACAATGAAGTTGGACTCTTACCTTATACCACGTTAAAATTAATTCAAAGTGAATTATAAACCTAAATGTAAAACTAGAACTATCAAACTCCTAGGGAAAACAAATTTGGAAAATGCTTTATGATGATGAATTTGTCAATAATTTTTAGGATATGACATTAAAAGCTCAGGCAGTAAAAGCAAAAATATATCAAACCTAAAAACTTATGTACCTCAAAGGTCACAACCAACAGGGTAAAAGGAAAACTGTAGAATAAAAGAAAATACCAGTTGAGTGTCCCTTATTAGAAATGCTTGGGATGTGTTTCAGATTGTGTGATATTTGCATTATTCTTAGTGGTTGAGCATCTTGAATTCAAACACCTGAGTCTGAGATGCTCCAATAAGAATTTCCTTTGAGTGTCATACTGGCACTCAAAAAGTTTCAGACTTTGGAGCATTTGGGATTTCAGATTTTTGGATCAGAGACATTCAACCTATAGTTGCACATCATGTATCTCATAAGAAGTGAACATTCAGAATACGTAAAGAACTCCTACAGAGAGAATACCAGAAGCAGAGAGGAGCAAACACATTTTCACACCTCCTATCTCTCCTGGATTCCAATTAGGGCAGAGTAAGTGCTAGTTCTCTGCCAATCCAGGATTAGGCCCTGCAGCTGCAGTGAAAATAATCACAGAAGAAAACTAAGAAATAAAAAATGGAGAAAGTGAAACATCAAACTAAAATTACTAGAAACCCCCAAGAAGAAGGAAAAAGAAACCAAGAAAACAGAAAAACAATCAAACCAGTTAATTAAACCTTGGCATGACCAGAATATCAGAGTTTCCTAAAGGAGTGGAAATTTATTGACTTGAAGAGGATTTATTGATTACTGATTTGAAGAGGAAGAAAAACCATGAATGGTCTAAAGCAGAAGCCTAGTATGTGAAGAACTCAGTAGGGTGAAAACAAGAGCTGGCCAGAATGTCCACAGATGGTGACAAGCTTGCAAAGCCTTTACTAGACTACTCGTGAGGCTAACTAGAGGCCAAGGAGCCAACACTGCCCCTGTCCTTACAGAGAAACCCTACACAGGATTCCCAGATATACATGGAAGGACAACATCTTATCAGGTCCTCTCTGTGCATATGTGGTTATCATTCCAAATAATGAGCCCCAGCCCCAAGACTGTTCCATCCTCAATTGCTTTGAGTGGGTAATGTAGGCTCTCCACACACGAGCTACATGTAGGTTCCTTGGGTACCCAGATGGGAGCCGTGAAACACAAACCCTCCATGGTCAGGTCCGTATCTGTTTCCTGCCTTTTTCCCAGCAATCCCCAGGCCCCAGCAGCGGTGGTCTACCTCTGCTGATTCCCATTCAGAATCTAAACTTAGAAACAATTATAACCTAGACCCCAATTCTACCTGAAAGTAACAGAATAACATAATCTATACCCTGCAGCATGACTGTTTGCCCAACGTAATGAGGATGAACTGAGAGAT
The DNA here is from genome assembly GCF_029289425.2 of Pan paniscus. Taxonomy (NCBI): domain Eukaryota; kingdom Metazoa; phylum Chordata; class Mammalia; order Primates; family Hominidae; genus Pan; species Pan paniscus. The sequence goes on from NC_073271.2 coordinate 3,128,659, forward strand.
AATGAATGATCATGACCCTGGCCCAAGTAATGAGAATGAACTGTGAGATAAATGAATGATCATGACAAAAAACCCCGCTACAACCCAACAACAAAATAAAGTGATTAAAAAATGGACAAAGAACATTTATCCAAAGATGCAAAGATGATATACAAATAACCAACAGATACATGAGATATATGAGAAGATGTGTAACATCACTAGTCATTAGAGAAATGCAAAAAGAAACCACAATGGGACATCACTTCAAACCCAACAGAAAGTAACAAGCGCAGGTGAAACTGAAACCCTTGAACACTGTTGGTGGAAATATGAACTGGCTCCTCAAAAAAAAATAAAATAAAATGACCATATGATCCAGCCATCCAACTACTACAGAGACAGAATAACTAGTAGCAGGACCTCAAACAGATATGTGCACCCCTATGTTCACAGCAGCATTACACAGCCACAAGGTGGAAGAAACCAAACGTCCGTCCAGGAATAGATGGATAAACAAAAGCATATATATATATTAGATATATATTATATACATATATTATATATTAGATATAAAATATATGTATATAATATATATCTAATATATATGAAGAAATATTATTCAGCCATAGAAAGGAAGAAAATCCTGACACATCTGACACATAACATGGAACCTACTTACAAAACAACAAATATTATATAACCCTAGGTATATAAGCCAAATTTTTAGAAACACAAAGTAGAATAGTATTTGCCAGGAGGTGGAAGGAGGGGGAAATTAATAGTTGTTGAATGGGTATAGAGTTTTCCAAGATAAAAAAAATCTAGAAATCTGCTACACAACACTGTAAATATTCTTAACTCTACAAAACTGTATACGTACAACTGGTTATGACGGTAAATTTTAAGGTATGTGTTTGTTACCAAAATTCTAAATAATGAATTATTTATAAAAAATGATCTTTTTTGACACAGGGTCTTACTCTGTTGCCCTGGCAGGAGTGCAATGGCATAATCACAGCTCACTGCAGCCTCAACCTCCCAGGCTCAAGCAACCCTTCCTCCTCAGCCTCCCGAATAGTTGGGACTACAGGTGCACACCAAGATGTCAGGCTAAATTTTGGTTTGGTTTTTTTGTAGAGAGGGTTTTGCCATGATGCCCAGGCTGGTCTCAACCTCCTGGGCTCAAGCAATCCACCTCCCTTGGCCTCCCACAGAGCTGAGATTACGAGCATAAGCCACCATGCCCAGCCTCTAAAAAATTATTTCAAAAAGCCTAAAGATTAATCAAACTGGAATATTTAGAAATATTTAACCCAAAAGAAGTTAGGAAAGAATATATAGAAGATCAAAACACAGACGAAGGCCAGACATGGTGGCTCATGCCTCTAATCCGAACACTTTGGGAGGCCAAGGTGGGTAGATTGCTTGAGCTCAGGAGTTCAAGACCAGCCTGTGCAACATGGCAAAACCCTATCTCTACAAAAAATATAAAAATTAGCCAGGTGTGTTTCCATGCGCCTGTAGTCCCAGCTACTCAGTGGGCTCCAGTGAGGATTGGTTGGGCCTGGGAGGCAGAGGTTGCAGTGAGCCAACATTGCACCATTGCACTACAGTCTCGGTGACAGAGCAAGACCCTGTCTTAAAAAAAAAATAAACAAACAAATAGAAAATAAGTAGAAAAATGGCAGACCTAAATCCAACCTTAGCAATGATTAGTTACAATGTAACTGGACAAATACTCTACTTAAGACAGAGACTGCCAGACCTGAGAGGAAAGCAAGACCCAACAATATGGCATCCACAGAGACACAATTTAAATACAAAGACACAAAGTATGAGAAAAAATATGCTATGCAGACACTAATCATAAAAATATGCTATCCAGACACTAATCATAAAAAGCTTCAACGGAGATGTTAACACTAGATGAAAGAGGCTTCAGAACAAAATATATCACCAGAAATAAACAAGGTAATTTCATAAAAATAAAATAATCAGAGAGGATGATGTTACAATTATAAATTGTGCCTCAAAGTGCTCACAAAGTACACACACACACAGAGCCTCAAAATATGTGAATCAAAAACAACAGAACAAAAGCAGGAAATTGACAATCCAAAATTATAGCTGCTGAATTAATACTGCTCTCTCAGTAACTGACGGAACAACCAGATAAAAATATAGGAAAAATACGGATCTAAATGACAAAATCCTGACCCAAATGGTACTTGGCAGTACCAGGATAGACTGTATGTCGATCAATTGAGAAAAGGTTCAAGTCTGAAATAGTATACAAAGTATGTTGTCTGAACACTTGAAATTAAATTAGAAACCAACAACAAATTGATATCCAGAAAAGCCTCAAATGTCTGAAAACCAAGTAATAAACTTTGAAATACCCTGTGAGTCAAAAAAGTATTCACAAGGAGAACTGGAATGTATTTGGAACAAACTTGTTATAAAAATCATATTTCTGGTAGACTAAAGGTGACAACTTCTTTCCTGCTCCTCTCTCTGTGAGAACCAATTCCCCTTAAACCTTGCCCAGACTACTGACTTGTTTGGCCAACAGAAGGTGACAAAGGTGGTATTTGGGGACTTCAGAAGCCAGGCTGAGAAAACAGAACACTTATCCAGGAGAAAGCCAGTCACCAGGCAGGAAATCCCACTCCCCTGAGACCCCATGATGGAAACCACACGGCCAGTCCATGACTAGCTGCACGCATTGCATTGACATCCCCCACTGACCCTCCAGCAACACCGACTCCCAACCACTAGTGAGCCTTCAGCAACATCCACTCCCAACCACTAGTGAGCCACCCTGCACACCACCCCGCTGTGCTTTCACACAATCCAGCTTGGCTGCAATTGTGTGTGAGATGAGCTGGCCACCAAGACTCTCTAAGCCAAAAAACAAGTAATAATGAGTTGTTTTAAGCTGCCAAGTTTTGGGGATGGTTTCTTCAGAATAGATAACTGGAACAGAATATGGTAGCTGGAAATGAGCTGCTGTGGTAATCAGAAGCTACAATATTTGCCACGACTGTGAGGCTGACATGTAACTGGGCCTCAAGGAGACCATTCATGCAACCTGGAAGGGCATCAAGACTCTTGGTCAGGGCCTGAAGAACGGTGAGAAAATGTCATTGGAAACTGGGGAAAAGACCTGAGAGTTATGTGCTGAGGGACTGTGAGAAAACTATGGCCACAACATGGAAACTGAAAGGGCACTGCACCATCTCAGGGATCTGCCTAAGGAGACATCTGGGAAGAACATGGAAAGTGCTACCAGCCTCCCCTAACTGTCACTGAATAAATATGACAGGAGAGGGACATGATCTAAAGAAGGAAGTTCAGTTTTCAAACAAAATTTACAGAAAATATAAAGAAATAATTTCTTGTCTCAAAAGGCCAAAGAAAAGAAAAGAAAAGGAAAAAAAATTAAAAAGAAGCCATTGAATACCCTATTGACCATAAGAAAAAGGCAGAGAAAGTTGGTCAACGGCAACCCAGGCACTGAAGGAAAAAGAACATGGAGAATGACAAAAGCCCAGAGGGAGGAGTAAAAGGACACAAACGCTGTTCTCAGGGACAAGGACTGGGCGCCGTTCTCAGGGACCCGGACTGGGCACTAATCACAGAACTGTAACAGGCGCCCCATGGGAATGACCAACTGTTAGACGGGGCCTGCAGGGCAGCATCTCCCTCCTGCCTTCCACCAATAGCTTCTAAAGGGAAATGCCGACTGTTTTCACAGCAGTCCGCTCACTGCGGCTGAGTGTGCGGGCTCAGATGATAGGTCACAACAACCTGATTCAGTCCTCACTGTGTCTGAGTGCGTCAGGGGCAGATGACATGCCACCACAACCTGATTCAGTCCTCACTGTGGCTGTGTGTGGGGGGGCAGATGACAGGCCACCACAACCTGATTCAGGATTCAGTTGGGCTACCAGCCAGTGCCATAAGGAAAACCATTTTGGGACTCTTGAGAGGGGCAAAGCATAATTTGCATGTGGGAGAAACGTTAATAGTTTGTGGACAGAGGACAACCTGTGGTTTATTAAAGACTGCTGCAGGTTCCTACTATGCTTCTCATCAAGAGGTGGAATCTAATCACCTTCCCCCCTTGAATCATGGCTGGTCTCAGTGATGAGTACGACTGGACAGTGTGGCAGGAGAGATGCTCTGGGACTTCTGAGGGATGATCATGAGAGACCTTACAGCTTCTGCCTGGGCCTCTTGGACACACGCCCTGGGAGAAGCCAGACAAACCTGACTACCTGACACTGCCAGACTGGGAGGAAGTCCGTGCTGGCCACAAAGAGAGGGCTCGGTGCCTGCTCCATGTCCCCAGCCACTAGAGTCCTTCTGGGTGCCTGCTTCACGTCCTCAGCCACTATAGTCCTTCCAGATGAGACCAGGGACATCATGAAGCAGCCAACCCACACCGCCTTGTCCAGTGTCTTGACCCAGAAAATTGTGACATGTAAAAAGAATAAATTCCTGGTTTAAGCCAGTAAGGTTACTGGTACATTGTTACATTGCAGATAATTAAAACCGTGAAAAACTCATGAGAGATCACAAGTAAAACCTTGATCTGAAACATGGCATGTGGTGATTTATATTGAGTATTAGGTTAAAAATGCAAGAATGGAGCATAGTTAATATTTTACGTTAAAGCTAAAACTATAATTGCCCACTTAAAATTTTCAGTTAATTAGGTCGTCACTTTTTCTTCTTAACCAAGAAATCAACTAGTTTTAGTCCATAAACAGTTGGAACTGATGCACACATCCGTTTTTCCTTACTCATTTTAAGCAGCTATCTGAAATAGGAAGCGTAACATAATGTTTAAAGAATCTGAAAATATGACAGAAATGTTTAAACTATAAACATATATTGTAAATGTTAGCATATTGTATACATTGCATATTAACATAAGCTAGAATCATTGACATAAATTTATATAAACAAAAGGTAGAAAATATGACAATGTTCTTCTTGTTTTTTGTCTTTGCATATTTCTTTATTGGCCCTTGTCAAACGTGACCCACTAACTCCTGAATGCTTTCTCTCTCCCCATGGATTCCTAAGGATGTCACCACAGTGCTGGTCAGATGCACAGGTCACAGGTGACTGAACCTCATCACCCCACAAACACACCCTTCAGGTTTTGCCAAGAATGACACTGTAAATATAACAAAGCTTCTGTGCTTGTTAGTGAACACCAACTCAGCTTCTCTCCTGTATTCGGAAATCAGGATGAGATGAAAACAACAAGCAGACCATGCATGGTGGCTCAGGCCTGTAATCCCAGCACTTTGGGATGCCGAGGCGGGTGGATCACCTGAGGTCGGGAGTTCGAGACCACCCTGATCGAAACAGAGAAACCCCATCTCTACTAAAAATACAAAATTAGCCGGGCGTGGTGGCAAATGCCTGTAATACCAGCTACTCAGGAGCTGAGGCAGGAGAATTGCTTGAACCCAGGAGGTGGAGGCTGCAGTGAGCTGAGATCACACCACTGTGCTCTAGCCTGGGCAACAAGAGCAAAACTCTGTCTCAAAAGAAAAAAAATAAAAATAAAAGAACAAGGAAACAAAAGTAACAAGGCTTGACACCAGATGAGCCTGAATCTAAGCAAGAAAAGCCCAGAAGAAATCCCATTTTGGGTCACTGGCTGCATGGTAGTAATGCCATACATATAAGGGAAGAGAAGAGGATGTGGCTTTCACTTCGAATTTTTTGATCTTAAGGTAAATTTGGATAGCTACAAAGAAGCATTCAACAGAGAGTTAAACCTATGATGGAAAGACTGAAGAGGTCCAAGCTGTAGAGAAACAGGACTGCAAACCACAAAGGGCTGAATCAGTTAAGGAGAACTGCAGGGCGAGATGAACAGGGACCAATGGAACATTTGCATAAGCTGTTGAGAAGAAAGGAGAATTCAGAGAAAAAGAACTGTCAGTGAGGTCATAATAGGAACTGTTACAGTGAACTAAATATGGCCTGGGAAGGACTCTGTACTTCTAGATTTGAGTCCCTGTGGACAAACTGCAACCTAACTTAATAGGTAGAAAGACTGAAAACCTAACTTAGGAGTATGTGCCTAAAACAGTAGCTGAGTCCTGGCCAATCCCAACAGCCAAACTTCTGCCACTCACACACTGCTGAGTGTTCAGCTGTGTTCAAATAAGGCAAATGCTGAGCACTGTAACCAGTCCAGTTGTTTCTGGACCTCACTGCTGAGAACTGTAATGGACCCAGTTGCTTCTAGACCTCACTCTTCACTTCAGATTTTTGTACATCATGTTCCCTTTATTGTCTATAAATCTTCCACCATGTGTCTGTGCTGGAGTCTCACCAAATCTGCTGTGATTCTGGGGGCTGCCTGATTCGTGAATCATTCATTGCTCAATTAAGTTCCTTTAAATTTAGTTCAGCTGAAGATTTTCTTTTAATAGATGGTGTCAGAAGTGGGATGTGTGGGAGCAGGACTGCTAGGGCCTCCGGAGCTATAGTGTGGTGAGCAGTGTTGCTAGGGCTTCTAATGACCCCCAGGAGTGCTGAGGTACAAGAAAGGCACCTGCAAGGACTGCTCTGTGATGGCAGCAGTGGCCCACGTGGAGCAGTTGCTACAGAGACACTGGCTGCAGTGGGGAGGTGTGGCTGGGGCTGTGCGCTCCTCGAAGCTGGTGGGAGCCAGGAATGGGTGGGAGACCCACCCCTTCTAAATTGGCAGGCAGGAGCCCCGCCCTCCCAGGCACAGCTGCAGCCATCCAGCCATGACTGCAAACCCGGGCATCTTTGCACTCTCAGAGGCCCAGCAAGCCCCCCTGCCCCTGCAGGCTCAGTCGTACCTGGTCCCACCACCTGGCATCTCTCCGCTCCCAGAGCCCACTCCAACTTTGGATCCAAGTTGAGGCTGAACCCAGGCACAGTCACAACCCGGCCCGGTTTCTACAAGCTCAGGGCAGTGCTGACATGCCAGCCCCCTGCCACCTCGGCCCCCTCCAGACTTTGGGCACTGATGAGCACAAGAGGGAGGTTGAGGTGGGGCTAAGAGTGGCTCAGCACTGGCCTGAAGGCACTCCTCAGCTTGAACAGCCTTGGCAATGTGGGCACAGCTAACCACAGTGTGTCTCTCTCAGCTGCTGAGAGCTGAACAGACATTGGGATGACCTGCCTGCAGAAAGGAGCTACCCACTGCAGGTCTCCTCTGAGCTGTACTGTGGCTCAATAAAGCACCTCTTCACCTTGCTCACCTTCTACTTGCCCACATACCTCATTCTTCCTGGACACAGGACAAGAACTCGGGACCTGCCAACTAGCAGGGCTGAAAGAGGTGTAACATAAACAGGGCTGAAACGCACCCTTTGCTTGCCGAATTGCAGGCAAAAAGAAGAGAAGAGAGAAGGAGACATGAGCTGTGGCTCTTCAGGGAGCCCAGACCTAGGAGCTCCCCAAGCCAGGGCTGTGACACCTTCTTTGGGGCTCTGCAGTTCCTGCATCTCCAAGTTTCCGGGCGCCACTGCATTCCCTGATAACCACAGTGGAAGCTGTTTGCAGTCGGCCTGGTCCAGCTGCAGCCTCACAGGGAGCTGGCACCTGTGCCGGTGCCTGGAGCTGCCCACCCCACTGCAGCTGGCATGCTTGGCTGTGTGCAGTGGCCAGATCCCATGCTTGCTTGCTCACACACCCTTCACTGCTCTGTACCCAGCTCACCCTTGGCAGGTGTGGGGTCCACACCATTAGCATGAGCCGAGTGGACAGAACGAACCCAGTGGGCCCGAGCAAAACACAGGTAAAGACACCACCAGCCAGAGGTTTCAGGCAGAAAAGTGACGTCTCAGGATTCTGTAACACATGTGCCCTTTGACCTCTCGGAGCAGCTGGGGATTATGGTAAATTCTCTCTCGGATTTCAGAGCTCCATGGATTTGTGTTTTGAGCTCTGAGTTTCTTTGAGCAAATTTGTGTTCCAAACTGCTTTCCAGCCATGACTGGCTGGATGTTTTAGAAGTTATGACAGAAACGGGACCGGGTCCAGGATCAGATTTGATCCAGTAGTTAACTGGCTTGAATCCAGTTCCAGTTAGAGATCTCCTACATCTGAATGGGTCAGAAGGAAAGTGGTAGTAAATGATAATATTGGAGGGTTGTAAAATTTGGCTTTTGAAAATTCACAGGGATTTTTGTGTTCTACCCCTTTGTTTCATTTTCCTCACATGCTTAGGTAGGAAAAAAAAAATCATTGGCTAAGTCAATCAAGGGAACCTGGGAGTAAAGCCAATATATTAGGTAAAAATAGGATCCTTAATTTCTGGAAAACTTAGTTCCTTCTGGCTAATTCATTAGGCCTGGGAAGCAGTAAAGTCTTACAGAAATGGCAAAATCTTACTAAAGATAACTTACAGTGGAACATTCCAAATGAATAATGCCCTGAAGTGCATTTAAAAATGAGGGCTCCCAAATTAGTCTCATCTAGGGATGCCTATTAATATGCAGAAGCTTCTAAAAAGATTTAGAGATGGCACGGCCTATCTGGGAGCAAATTTAAGTCTTACCAGTTTGACACTGGGTGCTAAGCAAAGTGGCTCATGTCTATGTTTTGTCACATGTATTTTGCTCTGAGTAGAATGAAAAATGTTAATTTGGTAACTCCAAGCAACCCCTTGGGCAGCATCTTGCAAAGCTGACTGGATTCTTCCTGTGGCTCCATGATTTCCATTGTGATGCAGCTTGGCCCCAGAGCTATAATGTGGTGAGGAGGGTGACAGAGCATGACGTTATCTTTAAAAAAAAATGGCCAGGGGCAGTGGCTCACGCCTGTAATCCCAACACTTGGGGAGGCCGAGGCAGGTGGATCACCTGAGGTCAGGAGTTCAGGGCCAGCCTGACCAACAAGGAAAAACACTGTCTCTACTGAAAACACAAAATTAGTTGGGCATGGTGGGACATGCCTCTAATCACAGCTACTCAGGAGGCTGGGGTGGGAGAATTGCTTGAACCTGGGAGGCAGGGGGTTGCAGTATACCGAGATCACACCATTGCACTCCAGCCTGGGCAACAAGAGGGAAAATCCACCTCAAAAAAAGAAAAGAATAATAGATTTGCCTATAAGGTTTTATGAAAAAGTGGGTGACATTTGGCTTTCTCTCTTTAAAGAAGATTTTCAGAAAATATTAAAAAATAATGGGAGAAGGAGCCAAGATGGCCGAACAGGAACAGCTCGAGTCTACAGCTCCCAGCATGAGCGACGCAGAAGACGGGTGATTTCTGCATTTCCATTTGAGGTACTAGGTTCATCTCACTAGGGAGTGCCAGACAGTGGGCACAGGAGAGTGGGTGAAGTGCACTGTGCACTAGCTGAAGCAGGGTGAGACATTGCCTCACTTGGGAAGCTCAAGGGGTCAGGGAGTTAGTTACCTTTCCTGGTCAAGGAAAGGGGTGACAGATGGCACCTGGAAAATCGGGCCACTCCCACCCTAACACTGCACTTTTCTGATGGGCTTAGGAAATGGCACACCAGGAGATTATATCCGGCACCTGGCTCAGAGGGTCCTACGCCCACGGAGTCTCACTGATTGCTAACACAGCAGTCTGAGATCAAACTGCAAGGTGGCAGCCAGGCTGGGGGAGGCGCACTGGCTATTGCCCAGGGTCTCTTAGGTAAACAAAGCAGCCGGGAAGCTCGAACTGGGTGGAGCCCACCACAGCTCAAGGAGGCCTTCCGGCCTCTGCAGGCTCCACCTCTGGGGGCAGGGCACAGACAAACAAAAAGACAGCAGTAACCTCTGCAGACTTAAATGTCCCTGTCTGACAGCTTTGAGGAGAGCAGTGGTTCTCCCAGCACGCAGCCGGAGATCTGAGAATGGGCAGACTGCATCCTCAAGTGGGTCCCTGACCCCTGACCCCCAAGCAGCCTAACTGGGAGGCACCCCCCAGTAGGGGCTGACTGACACCTCACATGACCAGGTACTCCTCTGAGACAAAACTTCCAGAGAAACGATCAGACAGCAGCATTAGCGGATCAGGAAAATCCACGGATTTGCAGACACCACTGCTGATACCCAGGCAAACGGGGTCTGGAATGGGCCTCTAGCAAACTCCAACAGACCTGAAGCTGAGGGTCCTGTCTGTTAGAAGGAAAACTAACAAATAGAAAGGACATCCACACCAAAAACCCATCTGCACATCACCATCATCAAAGACCAAAAGTAGATAAAACCACAAAGATGGGGAAAAAACAGAGCAGAAAAACTGGAAACTCTAAAAAGCAGAACACCTCTCCCCCGCCAAAGGAACGCAGTTCCTCACCAGCAATGGAACAAAGCTGGACAGAGAATGACTTTGACAAGTTGAGAGAAGAAGGCTTCAGACGATCAAACTACTCCGAGCTACAGGAGGAAATTCAAACCAAAGGCAAAGAAGTTGAAAACTTTGAAAAACTTTAGACGAATGTATAACTAGAATAACCAATATAGAGAAGTGCTTAAAGGAGCTGATGGAGCTGAAAGCCAAGGCTCGAGAACTATGTGAAGAATGCAGAAGCCTCAGGAGATGATGAGATCAACTGGAAGAAAGTGTATCAGTGATGAAAGAAGAAATGAAAGAAATTAAGCAAGAAGGGAAGTTTAGAGAAAAAAGAATAAAAAGAAATGAACAAAGCCTCCAACAAATATGGGACTATGTGAAAGGACCAAATCTGCGTCTGATTGGTGTACCTGAAAGTGACAGGAAGAATGGAACCAAGTTGGAAAACACTCTGCAGGACATTATCCAGGAGAACTTCCCCAATCCAGCAAAGCAGGCCGACATTCAGATTCAGGAAATACAGAGAACGCCACAGAGATACTCCTCGAGAACAGCAACTCCAAGACACGTAATTGTCAGATTCACCAAAGTTGAAATAAAGGAAAAAATGTTAAGGCAGGCAGAGAGAAAGGTCAGGTTACCCACAAAGGTAAGCCCATCAGACTAACTGCTGATCTCCCAGCAGAAACTCTACAAGCCAGAAGAGAGTGGGGGCCAATATTCAACATTCTTAAAGAAAAGAATTTTCAACCCAGAATTTCATATCCAGCCAAACTAAGCTTCATAAGTGAAGGAGAAATAAAATACTTTACAGATAAGCAAATGCTGAGAGATTTTGTCACCACCAGGCCTGCCCTGAAAGAGCCCCTGAAGGAAGCACTAAACATGGAAAGGCACAATCAATACCAGCCACTGCAAAAACATGCCAAATTGTAAAGACCATCTAGACTAAGAAGAAACTGCATCAACTAACGAGCAAAATAACCAGCTAACATCATAATGACAGGATCAAATTCACACATAACAATATTAACTTTAAATGTAAATGGACTAAATGCTCCAATTAAAAGACACAGACTGGCTAATTGGATAAAGAAAGAGTCAAGACCCATCAGTGTGCTGTATTCAGGAAACCCATCTCATGTGCAGAGACACACATAGGCTCAAAACAAAAGGATGGAGGAAGATCTACCAAGCAAATGGAAGACAAACAAAGGCAGGGGTTACAATCCTAGACTCTGATAAAACAGACTGTAAACCAACAAAGATCAAAAGAGACAAAGAAGACCATTACATAATGGTAAAGGGATCAATTCAACAAGAGGAGCTAACTATCCTAAATATATATGCACCCAATACAGGAGCACCCAGATTCATAAAGCAAGTCCTGAGTGACCTACAAAGAGACTTAGACTCCCACACAATAATAATGGGAGACTTTAACACCCCACTGTCAACATTAGACAGATCAATGAGACGGAAAGTTCACAAGGATACCAAGGAATTGAACTCAGCTCTGCACCAAGCAGACCTAATAGACATCTACAGAACTCTCCACCCCAAGTCAACAGAATATACATTTTTTTCAGCACCACACCACACCTATTCCAAAATTGACCACATACTTGGAAGTAAAGCCCTCTTCAGCAAATGTAAAAGAACAGAAATTAAACTGTCTCTCAGACCACAGTGCAATCAAACTAGAACACGGCATTAAGAAACTCACTCAAAACTGCTCAACTACATGGAAACTGAACAACCTGCTCCTGAATGACTACTGGGTACATAACAAAATGAAGGCAGAAATAAAGATGTTCTTTGAAACCAATGAGAACAAAGACACAACATACCAGAATCTCTGGGACACATTCAAAGCAGTGTGTAGAGGGAAATTTATAGCCCTAAATGCCCACAAGGGAAAGCAGGAAAGATCCAAAATTGACACCCTAACATCACAATTAAAAGAACTAGAAAAGCAAGAGCAAACACATTCAAAAGCTAGCAGAAGGCAAGAAGTAACTAAAATCAGAGCAGAACTGAAGGAAATAGCAACAAAAAAAAACTTCAAAAAATTAATGAATCCAGGAGCTGGTTTTTTGAAAGGATCAAAATTGATACACTGCTAGCAGGACTAATAAAGAAAAAAAGAGAGAAGAATCAAGTAGACACAATAAAAAATGATAAAGAGGATATCACCACTGATCCCTCAGAAATACAAACTACCATCAGAGAATACTATAAACACCTCTACGCAAATAAACTAGAAAATCTAGAAGAAATGGATAAATTCCTCGACACATACACTCTCCCAAGACTAAACCAGGAAGAAGTTGAATCTCTGAATAGACCAATAACAGGATCTGAAATTGTGGCAATAATCAATAGCTTACCAACCAAAAAGAGTCCAGGACGAGATGAATTCACAGCCAAATTCTACCAGAGGTACAAGGAGGAACTGGTACCATTCCTTCTGAAACTATTCCAATCAATAGAAAAAGAAGGAGTCCTCCCTAACTCATTTTATGAAGCCAGCATCTTCCTGATACCAAAGCCAGGAAGAGACACAACCAAAAAAGAGAATTTTAGACCAATATCCTTGACGAACAGTGTTGCAAAAGTCCTAAATAAAATACTGGCAAACCAAATCCAGCAGCACATAAAAAAGTTTATCCACCATGATCAAGTGGGTTTCATCCCTGGGATGCAAGGCTGGTTCAATATAAGCAAATCAATAAATGTAATCCAGCATATAAACAGAACCAAAGACAAAAACCACATGATTATCTCAATAGATGCAGAAAAGGCCTTTGACAAAATTCAACAATGCTTCATGCTAAAAACTCTCAATAAATTAGGTATTGATGGGACGTATCTCAAAATAATAAGAGATATCTATGACAAACCCACAGTCAATATCATACTGAATGGGCAAAAACTAGAAGCATGCCCTTTGAAAACGGGCACAAGACAGGGATGCCCTCTCTCACCACTCCTATTCAACATAGTGTTGGAAGTTCTGGCCAGGGCAATTAGGCAGGAGAAGGAAATAAAGGGTATTCAATTAGGAAAAGAGGAAGTCAAATTGTCCCTCTTTGCAGATGACATGATTGTATATCTAGAAAACCCCACCGTCTCAGCCCAAAATCTCCTTAAGCTGATAAGTAACCTCAGCAAAGTCTCAGGATACAAAATCAATGTACAAAAATCACAAGCATTCTTATACACCAATAACAGACAAACAGAGAGCCAAATCATGAGTGAACTCCCATTTGCAATTGCTTCAAAGAGAATAAAATACTTAGGAATCCAATTTACAAGGGACATGAAGGACCTCTTCAAGGAGAACTACAAACCACTGCTCAATGAAATAAAAGAGGATACAAACAAATGGAAGAACATTCCATGCTCATGGATAGGAAGAATCAATATCATGAAAATAGCCATACTGCCCAAGGTAATTTATAGATTCAATGCCATCCCCATCAAGCTACCAATGACTTTCTTCACAGAATTGGAAAAAACTACTTTAAAGTTCATATGTAACCAAAGAAGAGCTTGCATCACCAAGTCAATCCTAAGCCAAAAGAACAAAGCTGGAGGCATCACCCTACTTGACTTCAAACTATACTACAAGGCTACAGTAACCAAAACAGCATGGTACTGGTACCAAAACAGAGATATACACCAATGGAACAGCACAGAGCCCTCAGAAATAATGCTGCATACCTACAACTATCTGATCTTTGACAAACCTGAAAAAAACAAGGAGTGGATTCCATATTTAATAAATGGTGCTGGGAAAACTTGCTAGCCATATGCAGAAAGCTGAAACTGGATCCCTTCCTTACACCTTATACAAAAATTAATTCAAGATGGATTAAAGACTTAAATGTTAGACCTGAAAGCATAAAAACCCTAGAAGTAAAACTAGGCATTACCATTCAGGATATAGGCATGGGCAAGGACTTCATGTCTCAAACACCAGAAGCAATGGCAACAAAAGCCAAAATTGACAAATGGGATCTAATTAAACTAAAGAGCTTCTGCACAGCAAAAGAAACTGCCATCAGAGTGAACAGGCAACCTACAAAATGGGAGAAAATTTTTGCAACCTACTCATCTGACAAAGGGCTAATATCCAGAATCTACAACGAACTTAAACAAATTTACAAGAAAAAAACAAACAACCCCATCAAAAAGTGGGCAAAGGATATGAACAGACACTTCTCAAAGGAAGACGTTTATGCAGCCAAAAGACACATGAAAAAATGCTCATCATCACTGGCCATCAGAGAAATGCAAATCAAAACCACAATGAGATACCATCTCACACCAGTTAGAATGGCAATCATTAAAAAGTCAGGAAACAACAGGTGCTGGAGAGGATGTGGAGAAATAGGAACACTTTTACACTGTTGGTGGGACTGTAAACTAGTTCAATGATTGTGGTAGTCAATGTGGCGATTCCTCAAGTATCTGGAACTAGAAATACCATTTGACCCAGCCATCCCATTAGTGGGTATATAACCAAAGGACTATAAATCATGCTGCTATAAAGACACATGCACACGTATGTTTATTGTGGCACTATTCACAATAGCAAAGACTTGGAACCAACCCAAATGTCCAACAATGATAGACTGGATTGAGAAATTGTGGCACATATACACCATGGAATACTATGCAGCCATAAAAAATGATGAGTTCATGCCCTTTGTAGGGATATGGATGAAATTGGAAATCATCATTCTCAGTAAACTATCGCAAGGACAAAAAACCAAACACTGCAAGTTCTCATTCATAGATGGGAATTGAACAATGAGAACACATGGACACAGCAAGGGGAACATCACACTCTGGGGACTGTTGTGAGGTGGGGGGAGGGGGGAGGGATAGCATTAGGAGATATACCTAATGCTAAATGACGAGTTAATGGGGGCAGCACACCAGACTGGCACATGTATGCATATGTAACTAACCGGCACATTGTGCACATAAACCCTAAAACTTAAAGTATAATAATAATAATAATAATAATAATAATAATAATAATAAAGTAAAATGAAAAAATGAAAAATTTGTTTGCCTTGTAAATAAACTACCAAATAAAAAGGAAAAACAAGAGGCAGATTATTTGTGGAGATAAGTCTTCCCCCTATCAATGAGTAAAGATTTTTGCCCTTTAAAAATTTTTTAAGTCATGATTTTAGGTAAATGAATGACTTACGTTGACGTGGAATTCTATTTCACAACATCAAGTGTTTAAACCTTTAATATATTTAATAGGCTTCCCAAAATCAAATTTCAACTTCAAAATTTTCTTTTCTGACCTATAACTTTGGGATACTACAGAGGCCCCTGAAGCACCCAAAAGAGAGGTAAACAGGACTATTAAACATGTTAAGTCACATGGCTAGCACTGTCAAAATAAAAAATAATGTTGAACCTTCTTTAGGATATATTCAGTGTATGTCATCAATCCATTCTAAAATTGTATAGGATTTGTAAAATTCTTGTATTTTTTTTTTTCTGAGATGGAGTCTTGCTGGGTCACCCAGGCTGGAGTACAGTGGTGCAATCTCGGCTCACTGCAACCTCCACCTCCCGGGTTCATGCCATTCTCCTGCCTCAGCCTCCTGAGTATCTGGGACTACAGGCACCCACCACCATGCCAGGCTAATTTTTGTATTTTTAGTAAAGACGGATTTCACCATGTTAGCCTGGATGGTCTCGATTTCCTGACCTCGTGATCCTTCCACCTCGGCCTTCCAAAGTGCTGGGATTACAGGCATGAGCCACCACATCCACCCTAATTATAGTTATTAAGTCATTGTAGACCACAGAAATAACCAAACTTCCTTGTCAATTGTCTTTAACTGTAACTATTTAAAGTCATTTCCACAGTTGATTGCTTAATGGTGATGCAGTTTCTAAAAACTTCACAAGCATGCAAAATTCTAAAATATGGTGTCTCTTAGAAGATTCATGAAAGAATGAAAAGGATCCTGAAAAACACTCGTGAACACAGATTTCTAATAACTTTAATATCATGGGTAAAAATTCCCCGTAAGTTCCCCGAAACCCCAAGAATTGGACTGGTTAAGAATTCTCAAAAGTTAGGCTGGGTGCAGCTGCTCATGTCGGCAATCCCAGCACTTTGGGAGGCCAAGGCCAGTGGATCACTTGAGGTCAGGAGTTTGAGACCAGCCTGGCCAACGGTGAAACCCCACCTCTACTAAAAATATAAAAATTAGCCAGATGTGGTGGTATGTGCCTGTAATCCCAGCTACTCTGGAGGCTGAGGCAAGAGAATTGCTTGAACCCAGGAGGCGGAGGTTGCAGTGAGCCAAGATTGTGACACTGCACTCCAACCTAGGTAACAGAGTGAGACTCTGTCTCAAAAAAAAAAAAAATCCCAAAAGTTTAATAAAAAGACCAACTGGTTTATAAAACTGCTAACCTAAGTAAAACAAAAATTGTATACCAAGGAAATATTTTGCCACATTTGCAAGCTAAATCACCAATATTGAAATTGTTTAGATATATAATTTAAATAAACTCCATGGTCTAAGTCAAATCACCTATAACTACTCATCAGTTACCAGTGCCATGCACCTAATTTGGAGAAACAGCTGGTATTCAAGAGGATGTAAGTCTAATGTTAATTAAGCACAGACTTATGAAGAACCAGGATGGCCACCTTATCCTTCTTAAGTCCTTAAAACTTTTGTTATTAAAAGTTCTGCATTCCATAACTCATCCTGGAAAGAGTAAATGATCCAAATTAAATATATTGGTGTGGTGATTTCTAAACTGCTAAAATAGTTTATCACCAATGTTTGGTTTGTCAAACCTATATTCCTAGGAAAACAATCAAAACTTTAGGTACATTTGGTTACCTGATGGGCCATTTAAACATTTTATAAAGGGATTTCATTCAGTTGTCATTTTCAGTGTATGTTTTCTGATTGTATAAAAGCTCTTCCATGCGAGAGAGTTGATGTTAAAATAGTAGATTATTACCCTGAAGTGTATTTTCACCAGGTAAAGAAAGCCTTTTATGGTTCACTGAGGACAGTCAACCCCTGCAAAATCTAGAATCTGATGACTGGATCTTCTGAGAACATTAGAGAAGGACTGCCCTTGCCATCCACATGGCAGCAAAACTTTAAAACCTTAAATTTTGGGTTCATAGTCTCACAACTCAGAAGGGTCCTTCCACACTTGGAACCATATACCCACTGGAACCCTTAAGGTAAAGCTAACAAGGACAGTTCCCCCCCAGAAGAAGATGGTATCCTTAATGTGAACAGCTTTTCCCAAGATCACAGATCAAGACTTCTCTACTATCATGAGACACTTATCTGAAGTATCTGTGCAGCTGCTAACACTTATAACATGTGGAGAAAACATGGGGTATTATAAAGATTTGGTTGTAGGGAATTAACAGAAAAACCCACTTAGTTAAGCAAGTAAACTCTTTATCTAATTCATTCTTTAATCTATTTGATTTTAGGTGGTTTGATTTATGGGGACCCTGAGTTAGGAGCATATACCAAATTCTTGGTGTTATCCCAATAGTCATAAGAGTCTCCCTGGTGCACTGTACTTACTCAAATGTTTTAAGAGTTTGCATGCAGGCATCTCTAAAATATCAAATGGTATCTCTTCAACTGGAATGACAAGAGATTAAAAAAACAAGTGCAACCATAAGGACACCGTAACCTATGAGTGACATGCTAAACCGGAAACCCAAAACAATGAGAGTGACATGCTAAACCAGAAACCCAAAACAATGGGAGTGATGACTAAAACTGGAACCCAAAACAATGGGAGTGACGTGCTAAACCAGAAACCCAAAACAATGGGAGTGACTTGCTAAAACTGGAACCCAAAACAATGGGAGTGACGTGCTAAAACTGGAAATGAAAACAATGGGAGTGATGTGCTTAAACCAGAACCCAAAACAATGGGAGTGACCTGCTAAACCAGAAACCCAAAACAATGGGAGTGAGGCGCTAAAACCAGAAACCCAAAACAATGGGAGCGTCCTGCTAAACCAGAAGCCCAAAACAATGGGAGTCACGTGATAAAACCAGAAACCCAAAACAATGGGAGTGACGTGCCAAACCAGAAACCCAAAACAATGGGAGTGACGTGCTAAAACCTGGAAACCCAAAACAATGGGAGTGAGGTGCTAAAACCAGATACACAAAACAATGGGAGTGACGTGCTAAAACCAGAACCCAAAACAATGGGAGTGACGTGCTAAACCAGAACCCAAAACAATGGGAGTGACATGCTAAAACAGGAACCCAAAACAATGAGAGTGACTGCTAAACCAGAACCCAAAACAATGGGAGTGATGTGCTAAAACAGGAACCCAAAACAATGAGAGTGACGTGCTAAACCAGAAACCCAAAACAATGGGAATGACGTGCTAAAACTGGAACCCAAAACAATGGGAGTGACGTGCTAAACCAGAAACCCAAAACAATGGGAATGACGTGCTAAAATCGGAACCCAAAACAATGGTAACTAAGAGTGATGCTAAGGCCCTACATTTTGGTCACACTCTCAACTAAGTGAGAACTTGACTGAAAAGGAGGATTTTTTTTTCTAAGACAGAGTCTTGGTCTGTCCCCCAGAGTGGAGTGCAGTAGCACGATCTCAGCTCACTGCAAGCTCCGCCTCCCGGGTTCAGGCCATTCTCGTGCCTCAGCCTCCTGAGTAGCTGTGACTACAGGCACCCGCCACCACACTTGGCTAATTTTTTTGTATTTTTAGTAGAGATGAGGTTTCACCGTATTAGCAAGGATGGTCTCAATCTCCTGACCTCGTGATCTGCCCACCTCAGCCCCACAAAGTGCTGGGATTACAGGTGTGAGCCACCGCACCCAGCCAAAAGGAGGAATTTTTTAAGCAAAATTATGGGAGGCCATTGTTTTGAACTAAGCTCATGCAATAGGTCCCAACAGACCAAACCAAACCAAAATGGAGTCACTCATGCTAAATGTAACATAATCAAACTAAGACTTTAAGGAAACACATAAATCCTAGAACAAACCAGGTTTTGTTTTTCTCCTGTAAACAGGATGTTCCAGCATAAGAAGATATCTTCTACTCAAGTCCTTGTTCCACCTTTTCAAATCTCACTGGTCTATTTCCCCATGGGTTTCTAAACCAAGTAAGTACATTTGCAATGGTAATAGTGACACCAGTGACTGAAGTTTTGGCCAATCTCTCAAAATTGAGAAAATAACCAAAGGGAAGGCATTGTTAAAGTGAACTAAGTATGGCCTGAGAAGGACTCCATAATTATATATATGAGTCCTTGTGGATGAACTGCAACCTACTTTAATAGGTATACAAGAAAGAAAAACTAACTTGAGAGTATGCACCTGGAACAACAGCTACATCTTGGCCAATCCCAATGGCCAAACTTCAACCACTCAGGCACTGCCAAATGTTCAAACTGTGTTCAAACAAGGCCAATGCTGAGTTGTTTCTGTACCTCACTTCCGATTTCGGTATGCCATTTCCCTTTTGTCTATAAATCTTCTTCCACCACATGACTGCGCTGGAGTCTCTGTGAATCTGCTGTGATTCTGGGGACTGTCTGATTCGTGAATCGTTTATTGCTCAATTAAACTCCTTTAAAGTTTTTCTTTTAACAGACCTAACACAGAAGAATTTCCAGATCATGACCAGACGTTTTGTAACATCCAACCTTGTATTAACATGAATAGACTCTTCCTTAGATAGCTAACCTTGTTTTTAATATGAATAGACTCTCCCTTAGCTGAGAAAACCAGACAAACTCCATTTGGCTCCTTCATTTACAAGACATCAAGGGCTCCTTACCCACCCCCTTTCCTCAAGTACTTTAACTTGTGCAAGCTGATTTTCAACATATCAAAGAGTGCAATTAACTGATAAAGTGCTGAGACAAGCGATGTCCGCAGTTCCCAGCAAATTACTCAGAGATAGTATCATAAAGCCCCCACATTTGTCCGGCAGATAATGCCCAGAGCCCCCTCATCTATCACTTTGTGGTGAATTTAAAGCCCCTGCACCTGGAACAGTTTGTTTTCCTGTAACCATAAGTCTTTTTAACTTTTTTGTCGTTTTTTTCTTCTGTAAAGTTGCTGCAGCTAGAATCCCCCCTCCTCTCTCTAAACCAAAGTATAAAAGAAAATCTATTCCCTTCTTCTGGGCCAAGAGAATTTTGTGCATTAGCCATCTCTCAGTCACTGGCTAATAAAGGACTCCCGAATTCATCTCAAAGTGTGGCGTTTCTCTTTAACTCACTCAGGTATGACAGTTTCAACTATGGTAGAAGACTCGAGTAAGGCAAATACAGTCCCCCTAAATTTGACTATTATTTAGGTTAATGGTGAGTTTAGAGGAAATAAGTTAAGACTACACAGAGTGGGCTAAAGTACAAATAAACACTGGAAATATTTCCCAGAAAATATGACTTTGAACAGGCTGCTGCACACCCTGCATGTACAGATAAACTAAGAAAAAGATGTGGAGAGTTATTTAAGGACCTATGGTTAACTCAGTCCTCAAGATGTTCCAGGTTTCATCCATGAATCAAGGAGGACCTCCCAAAAGCTGTTTGGGACCACACTCTTTGAGCAAGGAGCATACCTTACGATGGAAGCTGTGCTTTAGTGGCCAATGACCATTTCCACTGCACAACACACTGTGCTTTAGCGGCAGATGACCATTTCCACTGCACAACACTACAAGTGGTTACTGCCAGGCCGCTGTGAAATATGTTCCAGCACATAATCTATGTCACCAATGAAGGTGGTGGTTCAGACTTGGTGCACACAAGCTTTCCTGTCCCACAAGAACACAGCATGCTCTCTTCTCGGATTCCATTCCAATCACGTAAAAAATATGACTGCCTTTTTTGTCTCGGCATCAGAAAGATCAGAGGAAAATTTGCACTCAACTTAGACAACTCTAAGCTCTTATAACCTGCCCATATCTACAGGTCAGCTTTATCTTATTTATGTATGTTTCCTTCAACTTGAGTTTTACTTATTTTTACTTTTCCTTTTTAATTCACAGACACCCATAAACTCAGAAAATACAGTGTAAAACAAACTGAAGAACAAATAAACAACTCACCAGAGATTTATTCATTTCCTGTTGCTCTTGGAAACACCCAGAGGACACTGGAAACATAGCTGGGATAGAAGGCAAATGACGTGGATTAGGGAGAGAACTGGTGTGGTGTGGTCCCAGATTCTTCTGCCCAACACTCTAGACACATTACCTGGGAAAGCCCGCCTCCCTCCTGAAAAAGAAAAACTTCCCCATGGGAGAAGAGACCTTCATGCCTCATTAGGGGCAGAAAAGACTCAAGTTAAGATAAGATACATCTACAAGTACATTAATTGGTAGATATTAGATGCTCAATTTATTTTTGAATAAAAATATGTATTACCTACTAATTTAGTAACAATATTATCTAAAGACATAATCTAATAATTTAATACAAAGAAACATTATTAAGTTCACTAAAATAAATGTTATAGAAATATACTGGGCCATATTAACAATTTTCCTATTAATATGTAGATTCCACAAATAACTTCATATGAGTGTTCCCATGACAGTACATCTTGCTTTTCTATACCTCAACATCATGGAAAGTGCATCTTGCAAACCAGCAATTTTGGCCTACAGTTACGTTTTTTAAAATGTACATAATATGTACTTCCTGCAGCACACCATTCTACTCATGTTTACCCATAACACTTTTCCTTCTATCCAAGCCCTCATATTATGCTCTGACAATAAATTGGGCTTTTCCATCTGACTTGTCCAGTGAATGGACAATGGAAAATGTGATGTAAATATCCATTGGTTCTTCCCTTTTTGGACACAGTCAAATTGTGAAGAGGTCTGGAGCTAGCATGTTGGAGACACAGGGCCTAGCCAAGAGTCACCACAAACCACCAGATTGTGAAGGAAACTATCTTAAACCAACCAGACTCAGTCAAGTCACCAGGTGACTAAGGCCTTTTTGTGATCCAGGCAACACAAATATATCAACTACCCAGCTGAACCCACCACACCAAAATGCAGATCCACAGAACTTCAAACAAATAAAATGGTGGTTGTTTTTTATAAGCCAGTAAGGTTTAATTAGTTCCTTAAACAGCAAGTATTAACTGTTTCACCTAAGTGAACAGAATTCATTTCTGTGTTTTTAACAAAATTACGTAGGGGGAGAAAATCTTAAATTACAAATCAAATACAATCAATAGAACTTCGCAATCTAATGCTAAATGTGGTGATGGACTAGGTTTAATATATCTCAGACGCTGGAAAAATCGAGCTAAGGTTGAAGGAATGGGACTGTGTTTGGAGAGTATTTTAATCTTCTCAAGTATGACAGGTCACTCCTGTACCCCAGACCACACTTTCAGGCCCCTTCAAATAAGGAATATTTCCTAAGTCCTTGCCTGTTCTTCTCAGCTGAATTCACCTCAACCTTCTGAAAGTTCGTCCAAACCTTCTACTATCACCTAGTCTTTGCAAATCTTGTGCATTCTAGGGAGTAGAATTAATATTTCCTGAGGGAGGAAAACTGGGATCTTCACCTGTGACCTTTTTTCCTCCTCTGAAGCACCAGTGAGAGGTTAGACCAGACAGCTGTTCTTTCAAGTGCGCTTCTTATTCATAGGGAACCCTCCCTTTCAAACTTTGTAACACACAGTTAAGACTGAAGTACCCTTAAGGCTGACGACCATCATCCATTACACCATCTCCCTCGCGGAATCAGTGAGTTTTTCCCTGGAAACTAGGTCTCATATAAACTTCTGTAAATGCGACCCAGGAGGACTAGGCAGGTCACACAGTGAAGGAGGGAACCAGAAACTTCACTTGCTAAAGAGACACCAGGAAACCCAACTAATACAAACGGCAAGTTTAAGACTAGAGGCGCACGCGTTTCGCACTACTACTCTGGGAATGGGGAACGTCTCCCGAGAACTGTGTGTTAGCACCGGGACACATGGGCAAACTGAGCGACATGCGGGTTGGTAACCGGGTCCCTCAGCGGCAGGACAGGAGCTTGGCCTGCAGACTCCAGGCCCAGGGCCACCGGCCTCGCCTACCCGCTCCTGCACCTCTAGAACCCGCTTCACTGCCAGGACCCCACGCTTGTCCTCCCAGCCCCCGCCAGGGTCCGCGGCCCACACCTGCACTTCAGGCCCTGCCCGCCCGCGATGCGCCCACGCGTCTGCTCCCACAACTAGGGAACACTGGTCTGGCCCCCCGGGATCCCCTGAGGCCCACGGGTTCCTCTTCGCCCTCGCACCGACCCGCAGGGACATAGAACCAAGCCCCAAGCCGGCCCAGCTACAGGACCGCCTCTGGGTGCCCCACTTCCGGAGGAAAATGGCGGAGTGGGCCGGGCGGCGCAAGCGCAGAGAGAAAAGCTGGTTCCCAAGGTCCTTGATGGTAACATCATTGGAAGGTGACACTACATTTCCCATGAGGCTCTGGGGTCCCCCGTTAGGAACCTACGCAGGACATTCTGTTTTGCCCAGCAGTTGAGTTCAGTTACCCAGACACCCGGACTTAATGGATCAGGACTGGTCCCAACCCAGGTGACACAGATGTGGCATTCTGGTTCTTTATTAAATCCTGGTTTCACAGCCTGGGACATTGTGAAAATAATGGAGAAATTTCAATAGAGGCCAATTGGTCTATGCTACTAATGAGTAACTTTTTTTTTTTTTTTGGAGACAGAGTCTCACTCTGTCGCCCAGGCTGGAGTGCAATGGTGCAATCTCGGCTCACTGCAACTTCCGCTTCCCGGGTTCAAGCGATTCTCCTGCCTCAGCCTCCTGAGTAGCTGGGATTACAGGCGCACACCACCACACTCGCCTAATTTTTGTATTTTTAGTAGAGACGGGTTTTCACCATGTTGGTCAGGCTGGTCTCCAACTCCTGACCTCGCGAGCCGCCCTCCTCGGCCTCCCAAAGTGCTGGGATTACAGGCGTGAGCCTCTGCTCCCAGCCCTCAAGTCCATTTTTTATAGATGCATTCGAAAGCATGAAAAAAATCATGTCTCTATTTTACTTTAAAATTTTAAAAACACAACTAATGAATATGGTAATTCTCTTCCAATCCGTTATCTTTTCTCTCACTAAACTAATTTGTGAGCCTTCAATTTACACAGTTAGAAAATATGCTCTAGTGCATATACTAGGATCAAATAACAGGGTCATAAGACAGGTGCACTCCATAATCTTTGTGATAACTTACACTTCCAGTGTCTGATAAATATTTGCCTGCAAACTCCCACATTTCATCCATCCATCAATCAATCAAATCTACCTATCTTTATTTATTTATTGTGAGAAAGACCTGAAATTTGCCTTTCCTTCCCTGATTTCTGCCACAAACTAGGCAAGGAGTTCTGCCTAGGGGTTTCTCAGAGCTCCAGCTATCACTGAGGTTCCTAACAGGGAAACTCAGGCTTGAATGCTCAGGGTTGATGTGGGAGTGCGTGCGAAACAGGGGTGGGGTGAAAGGGCAGTGACGTTTGTAGGTGGGCAGATGGGGGTGTGAAGGGCTTTCAGGTAAGAGGCACACAGGAAACTGGGAGAGGCAGCGAAAGCACCTCGCGCCTCAGATCACCAGAAGACGCTCCCACCAGTGCCATGACAGTTTGCCAATGCCATGGCACCACGGGAAGTCCCTAACCCTTGCCATAGAGACAGCTGTAAGTTGCTGCCCATTTCTAGCTATTTCTGAATAACCCGCCCCTTAATTAGCATGCCATTAAAAGTGAATTATAAAAATGACTACAAGCCACCCCTAGGCTGCTGCTCTGGGAGCACAACCCACGGAGGGCTCCCTGCCCTGCCGGAGTGGACGCAGGGCTGTAACACCGCCAATGCCTCTGTAGAGCTGCTTTCTTCCACCACAGGCTTGCTTTTGGATTTCTTCCTGAGCGACGCCAAGAACCTGCCCTTCCACAGTGTGACTCTTGCCTAAAACTTATCCCTGGTATTCTCTTTTCCTAAGCATGCCCTGACTTGTTCTTTCATCTCCTCTGATCTTGCAATTGGTCCTCAGTGACTCTATTCTGCAGATCGAGAAAACTCAACCTTAATCTTCCCAGAGCCCTGTTGTCTCCAATATTGGAATCTCTAGCCTTGTTTTCTCAGACGCCTAGATTACAGGCCTCTCTCTTGAACACCTATTGGTATGGTATCTGGGGATCCTTTTAATACACGGTGATTGGCAGGGGTTACATAGCGGAAATCAGTGCCTGACAATTCGCCTTCCAGGATATGGACTCTCATTCACTCTCTTGGTGGGCCTCAGTCTCTTATCCATAAAAGTGGAGATTGTAATACTCATTTGAATTGCAGATACCTCAACCCGAACCCACCTAATACAATGTAAAAGCCAAGAATGCAACCCCTTTCCTCACCCCGTGAAGGTAAAGCCCTCAGAGCCAAGGAGAGAAGGCTCAGGGATGGTATCTGGGTGTTTCCAACGCTAACCATGTATTGTGGTTTTAGTGTTCAAGTTTAAGCTTCCCCAGCTTTAATTCTATTGTAACAAGATTTATTTTTGTAATTCCATTTTTGGATTCTTGATTTCTTGATAAATAAATAGTTATTTTTGTATACCAATCTTATATAGTGTTACATTCTTAAATTTGTTCATGAGTCCTAATAATTTTTAGTAAATTTCTTACGATTTTCTAAATGCAAGATCGTGTCATCTGTACATAAAGACAACTGTACTTCTTCCTTTCCAATCCAGATGCCGTTTATTTATATACGTTGCCAAGTTGTCCCAGCTACTACTGTTATCAAGTAAAAGGGTCTCACTGCCCAAAGCACAAGAAGCCGGTACCATGACACTGAGTTTTCGAGAAAATAAAAAGTTTAAAGTCAAACCAAAACCTATGGGGTACAGGCGGGGCGCAGTGGCTCATGCCTGTAATCCCAGCACTTTGGAAGGCCGAGGCGGGCGGATCACAGGGTCAGGAGATTGAGACCATCTTGGCTAACACGGTGAAACCCCGTCTCTACTAAAAATACAAAAAACAAAAATTAGCCAGGCGTGAAGGCGGGTGCCTGTAGTCCCAGATACTCGGGAGGCTGAGGCGGGAGAATGGCGTGAACCCGGGAGGCGGAGCTTGCAGTGAGCCGAGATCGCGTCACTGCACTCCAGCCTGGGCAACAGAGCTAGACTCCGTCTCAAAAAAAAAAAAAAAAAGCTATGGGATACAGTAAAAACAGTACTACAGTGCTAAGAGGTAAGTTTCTAGAAAAAAGCATCTACATCAAAAAAAGTAGAAAAACTTCAAATAAACAACGTAATAATACATCTTAAATAATTAGAAAAGCAAGAGCAAACCAAAACCAAAATTAGTAGAAGGAAACATAGCAAATATCGGAGCAGAAATAAATGAAATTGAAATTTAAAAATATAAAATATCAATGAAATGAAAAGTTAATATTTTTTAAAAGACCAACAAAGTCAACAAACATTTAACCAGACTAAGAAAAAAGAGAGAAGACTCAAATACATAAAACCAGAGATTAAAAAGGAGACACTATAACTGATACTGCGGAAATTCAAAGACTCATTAGAAACTATTATGACCGACTATATTCCAATAAATTGAAAAACCTGGAAGAAATGGCTGGGCACCGTGGCTCATGCCTGTAATCCCAACACTTTGGGAAGCCAAGGCAGTTGATCACCTGAGGTCAGGAGTTCAAGACCAGCCTGGCCAACATGGTGAAACCCCATCTCTACTGAAAATACAAAAATTAGCCAGGCATGGTGGCATGCACCTGTACTCCCAGCTACTCCAGAGGCTGAGGCAGGAAAATCACTTGAACCTGGGAGGCAGAGGTTGCAGTGAGCTGAGATTGTACCACGCTGCAGCCTGGGTGACAGAGCAAGACCCCATCTCCAAAAAAAAAAAAAAAAACCTAGAAGAAATGGATAAATGAAATTGAAGCCATAATAAAACATCTCCTAGCAAAGAAAAGCCTGGATTCAATGGCTTCACTGGCTTCACTGATTAATTTTACCAAACACTGAAGGCAGAATTACTATCAATCCTACTCAAACTATTCCAAAAAACAGAGAAGACTGTAGTATTTCCAAACTCATCCTATGAAAAAGACCATTCATCATGTCTAAGGGGGATTTATACCGAGGATGCCAACATGGTTCAACATATGCAAATCAATGAATGTGACACATCATATCAACAGAATGAAGGCCAAAAACCTTATGATAATTTCAATTGATGCTGAAAAGCATTTAATAAAATTCAACATCCCTGTGATAAAAAGAAACCCTCAAAAAAAAACTAGATATAGAAGGAACATACCACAACTCAATAAAAACCATATGCAACAGACCCACAGCCAGTATCATCCTGAACAGGGAAAAGCTGAAAGCCTTTCTTCTAAGATCTGGAACAAGACAGGAATGTCCACTTCCAACATTGTTACTCAACATAGTACTGGAAGTCCTAGCTAGAGCAATTCAGACAAGAGAAAACAATAAAAGGGATCCAAATTGGAAAGAAGTAAAATTATTACTGTTTTCTTGTTTGCAGATGATTTGATCTTATATTTGGAAAAACCTAAGGACTGCACCAAAAAACTATTAGAACTGATCAACAAATTCAGAGTCACAGGATACAAAATCAAACTACAAAAGTCAGTAGCATTTCTAAATGACAAAAATGAACAATCTAAAGAAGAAAATCAAGAATGTAATACCATTTACAATAACTACAAATAAAATAAAATATCTAGGAATAAACATAACAGAAGAAGTGAAAGATCTCTACAATGAAAACTATAAAACATCGATGCAAAAAAATTAAAGAGGACACCAAAAGGAAAAAAAAAGGAAAGATAGTTCATGTTCATTGATTGGAAGAGTAAATATTGTTAAAATACCCATACTTCACAAAGCAATCTACAGATTCAATGCAATCCCTATTGAAATACTAATAACACTCTTCACTGAAATAGAAAAAAAATCCTAAAATTTATACGAAACCATAAAAGACCCAGAATACCAAAAGCCATCCTGAGCAAAAAGAACAATACTGGAAGAATCACATTACCTGACTTTAAATTATAGTACAGAGCAATTGTAAAAAAAACAGCATGGTACTGGCATAAAACAGACACGTAGACCAATGGAACAGAATAGAGAACCCAGAAATAAATCCATACATTTACAATTAACTCATTTTCAATGAAGGTGCCAAGAATATACATGAGGGAGAGGACAGTCTCTTCAACAAATTGTGCTGGGAAAACTAGATATTCATTGGCAGATTTTTTTTTTTTTGAGATGGAGTCTAGCTCTGTTGCCCAGGCTGGAGTGCAGTGGCGCGATCTGGGCTCACTGCAAGCTCCACCTCCCAGGTTCACACCATTCTCCTCCTCAGCCTCCCAAGTAGCTGGGAGTACAGGTGCCCGCCACCATGCCTGACTAATTTTTTTTTTTGTATTTTTAGTAGAGACGGAGTTTCACCATGTTAGCCAGGATGGTCTTGATCTCCTGCCCCCATGATCTGACCACCTTGGCCTCCCAAAGTCATTGGCAGAATAATTAAACTAGAACCCTCTCTTGCACTATATACAAAAATCAAATCCAAATGGGTTAAAGACTTAAATCAAAGACATGAAACTACTGAAAGAAAACATTAGGGAAACTCTCCAGGAAATTGGTCTTGGCCCAGATTTCTTGAGTAATACTCCAAAAGCTCAGGCAAACAAAGCTAAAATGAACAAGTGGTATCACATCAAGGTCAAAAGTTTCTGCATAGTAAAGAAAACAATGGGCAAAGTGAAAAGACAATCCACAGAGTGGAAGAAAATATTTGCAAACTATATATCTGACAAGGGATTAATAACCAGAATATATAAGTAGCTCAAACAACTCTATAAGAAAAAAACTAACAATCCAATTATTTAAATGGGCAAAAGATCTGAACAGACATTTCTCAAAAGAAGGCACACAGGTCAGGCGCAGTGGCTCACACCTGTAATTCCAGCACTTTGGGGAGCCAAGACGGGTGGGCCACTTGAGCCCAGGAGTTCAAGACCAACCTGAACAACATAGCAAATAATTTTAAAAACTACCTGGGCATGGTGATGCCTGCCTGTGGTCCCAGCTACTCAGGGGGCTGAGGTGGGAGGATTGCTTGAACCCTGGCAGTCAACACTACATTAAGCCATCATCATACCACTGCACTCCAGCCTGGGTGACAGAGTGAGACGCTGTCTCAAAAAATGAGCAAAAACAAAAAAGAAGATATATAAATGTCAAATAGGTATATGAAAAGAAGCTCAATATCATTGATCATCAGAGGAATTGAAATCAAAACTACAATAAGATATCATCTTACCCCATTAAAATGGCTTTTATGCAAAAGACAAGCAATAACAAATGCTTGCAAGAATGTGGGGAAAAGGGAACACTCTTACTCTGTTGGTGGGAATGTAAATTAGTATATTCACTATGGAGAACAATATGGAGGTCCCTCAAAAAATTAAAAATAGAACTATCATATGATCCACTGCTGAGTATATATCCAAGAGAGGGAAAAATAGTATATCAAAGGGATATCTGCATTCCCATATTTATTTCAGCATTATTCATAATAGCCAAGATTTGGAAGCAACCTAAGTGTGCAGCAACAGATGAAGGGATAAAGAAAATGTAGTACATATACACAATGGAGTACTCTTCAGCCATGACAAAGAATAAGATTCTGTCATTTGCAACAACATGGATGGAACTAGAGGACATTATGTTAAGTACAATGAGCCAGGCACAGAAAGACAGACTTTGCATGTTCTCACTCATTTGTGGGAGCTAAAAATTAAAACAACCGAACTCATCAAGATAGAGAGTAGACAGAGTTTCCAAAGGCTGGGAAGAGTAGCGGTGTTACGGGATCTTTGGGGTGTTACTTTTCTGGACAGAAACCTCTATGGCTGGTGGCACCTTTGCCCGAGTTTTGCCGGGCCCCGCACACTCAGCCTGGCAGGCTGTGCTCAGCTCATGCTACCACGTTGGATCCCATGCCTGCCAAGGGAGACTGCATGGAGTGGCAAGGGGTGTGTGAGTGAGCATGGGGTCTGGCCACTATGCAGTCAGATCTGCTGGCTGCTGCAGTGGGGCAGGTGGCTCCAGGTGCCAACACGGGAGCCAGCTCTCCACAAGGCTGTGGCTGGACCACGGGCACCTCAAGCAGCTTCCATAGCTGGCACACTGGGAACACAGTGGCACCCAGAATCTTGGAGATATCAGGAACCAAAGGGCCCCAAAGAAGGAATCACAGCCCTGGCTTGGGGAGCTCCCAGGTCTGGGCTCCCCAAAGGGCCACAGCTCTTCTTTCCTTCTCTTTGCCCACAATGTGGTGAGCAAGCGGCATGTATCAGCCCTGTTTGTGTTACAGCTCTTTCAACCTCTTCCCTAGGATTTGTCATAATTAATTCCCATATCGTCTTATTTTTTTACATGTGTTTCAACTTCAGAAGATGTATGGATCTAAACACAACATGATGTGTTAGCTAGCTGCCATATGAGTTTCTCCCTGTTTCACCACTATGTAGCCTAAAGTTATTCCGTCATCCATGACTATCCTGGCTAAAGAGTCTGAAGATCTTTATTTGGTAGCTATGGCTTCAGCTAGTTCACTTGCTAAGTTACCTAGAGTGGTTGACAGATTTCTAATTATACGTTCATGAGAGGTTACTCCCCACCATTGCAAGAGACTTCTGCCAAACATAGGCCAAAATTCATCTCCTTGGTTTGCAGGTACGGTTTGTCTAATCCTGGAAAATAATTTCGATGAACTACTTCAGCGTTCAGAAACATTGGAGTTATAAATAGAAAAAGGAAGAGCCACATAACCTAATAGACAATTACCTCTCATATGTCAGTGGTCAACACATTCATAAGCCCATGTGTGCTTGATCCAGGGACCACACAGGGTCCCTGACGGATTCTGAAATTTAAGGCTTTGGTTTACTGGTAACAGAGACAGGTTAAAGTACATGTCTTCAGTCTTGAGTAGAGTGTAATCAGTCTGATTTCTTCTTTATTTTTTAATGAGACAAACATCAGGTAAAGACCTTGACAAGAAGGAAGAGAAATCCCGAGATTCTATAATCATAATAATCGAATTGTAATTGCTAATTTAAGTAGTCCTTCAAAAATACATCTCATTCCTGACAGGATAAAACAAGTTTTATAAAATATATTATATCTGGGTTCACTAGGGAACACTTGGAGCCAGGAAATAATTCAGGATTCAGCCCAAATTATAGGCAAATGATAAAAACTCGGAAAAAATGATCAGGGCTGGAAACTAATAGCATATGTCACAGTTTTCTTTTGGAACATAAATTTTCTCTCTCTAGTCCATCATTTTATCAAAGACAAATCATAGTAGGACAAATTTCTGTGCAAAATAAGTTTTAGTCTTATCATACCTGGCCTGATTATTTGCATAAAGTGCAGCAAGAATATTTATTGACCATATAGGCTTCTTAAAATTGGCTTTGTTAGAACTTTTTAATAAGGAATCTTAGACTTTTAAAAGCCTTGAGGCTAGCCAAGTCAAAGATTTGCATCAGACTGTGTCTGTAATACTTTTTTTTAACCTACTTTTTTTTATTATACTTTAAGTTGTGGGGTACACGTGCAGAATGCACAGGTTTGTTACATAGGTATACATGTGCTGTGGTGGTTTGCTGCACCCATCAACCCATCACCTATATTAGGTATTTGTCCTAATGCTTTCCCTCCCCCCGCCCCCACCCCCCAACACGCCCCAGTGTGTGATGTTCCCCTCCCTGTGTCCTTGTGTTCTCGTTGTTCAACTCCCACTTATGAGTGAGAACACGTGGTGTTTCATTTGCTGTTCTTGTGTTAGTTTGCTGAGAATGACAGTTTCCAGCTTCATCCATGTCCCTACAAAGGACATGAACTCATCCTTTTTTATGGCTGCATAGTATTCCATGGTGTATATGTGCCACATTTTCTTTATCCAGTCTATAATTGATGGGCATTTGGGTTGGTTCCAAGTCTTTGTTATTGTGAACAGTCCTGCAATAAACATACGTGTGCATGTGTCTTTATGGTAGAATGATTTATAATCCTTTGGGTATATACCCAGTAATGGGATTGCTGGGCCAAATGGTATTTCTAGTTCTAGATCCTTGAGGAATAGCCACACTGTCTCCCACAATGGTTGAACTAATTTACACTCCCACCAACAGTGTAAAAGCATTCCTATATCTCCACACCCTCTCCAGTATCTGTTGTTTCCTGACTTTTTAATGATCACCATTCTAACTGGCATGAGATGGTACCTCATTGTGGTTTTGATTTGCATTTCTCTAATGACTAGTGATGATGAGCTTTTTTTCATATGTTTGTTGGTTGCATAATTGTCCTCTTTTAAGAAGTGTCTGTTCACATCCTTTGCCCACTTTTTGATGGGATTGTTCTTTCTTGTAAATTTGTTTAAGTTCTTTGTAGATTCTGGATATTAGCCCTTTGTTAGATGGACAGATTGCAAAAATTTTCTCCCATTTTGTAGGTTGCCCGCTCACTCTCATAGTTTCTTTTGCTGTCCAGAAGCTCTTTAGTTTAATTAGGTCCTCTTTGTCAATTCTGTTTTTTTTGCCATTGTTTTTGGTGTTTTAGTCATGAAGTCTTTGCCCATGCCTATGTCCTGAATGGTATTGCCTAGGTTTTCCTCTAGGGTTTTTATGGCTTTAGGTATTAAGTTTAAGTCTTTAATCCATCTTGAGTTAATTTTTATATAAGGTGTAAGGAAGGGATCCAGTTTCAGCTTTCTGCCTAAGGCTAGCCAGTTTTCCCAACACCATTTATTAAATAGGGAATCCTTTACCCAGTGCTTGTTTTTCTCAGGTTTGTCAAAGATAAGATGGTTGTAGATATGTGGTGTTATTTCTGAGGGTTCTGTTCTGTTCCTTTGATCTATATATCTGTTTTGGTACCAGTACCATGCTGTTTTGGTTACCATTGCCTTGTAGTATAGTTTGAAGTCAGGTAGCATGATGCTTCCAGCTTTGTTCTTTTTGCTTAGGATTGTCTTGGCTATTCGGGCTCTTTTTTGATTCCATATGAAATTTAAAATATATTTTTCCAATTCCGTGGAGAAAGTCAATGGTAGTTTAATGGGGATAGCAGTGAATCTATAAATTACTTTGGGTAGTATGGCCATTTTCATGATATTGATTCTTCCTATCGATGAGCATGGAATGTTTTTCCATTTGTTTGTGTCCTCTCTTTTTCCTTGAGGAGTGGTTTGTAGTTCTCCTTGAAGAGGTCCTTCACATCCTTGTAAGTTGTATTCCTAGGTATTTCATTCTTGTTGTAGCAATGGTGAATGGGAGTTCACTCATAGTTTGGCTCTCTGTTTGTCTGTTATTGGTGAATAAGAAAGCTTGTGATTTTTGCACATTGATTTTGTATCCTGAAACTTTGCTAAAGTTGCTTATCAGCTTAAGGAGATTTTGGGCTGAGACGATGGGGTTTTCTAAATATATAATCATGTCATCTGCAAACAGAGACAATTTGACTTCTTCTTTTCCTAATTGAATACGCTTTATTTCTTTCTCTTGCCTGACTACCCTGGCCAGAACTTCCAACACTATGTGGAATAGGAGTAGTGAGAGAGGGCATCCTTGTCTTGTGCTGATTTTCAAAGGGAATGCTTCCAGTTTTTGCACATTCAGTATGTTATTGGCTGTGGGTTTGTCATAAATAGCACTTAATATTTTGAGATATGTTCCATCAATACCAGTTTAGTGAGAGTTTTTAGCATGAAGGGCTGTTGAATTTTTTCAAAGGCCTTTTCTGCCTCTATTGAGATAATCATGTAGTTTTTGTCATTGATTCCGTTTATGTGATGGGATTACATTTATTGATTTGCATGTTGAACCAGCCTTGCATACCAAGGATGAAGTAAACTTGGTCATGGTGGACAAGATTTTTGATGTGCTGCTGGATTCAGATTTCCAGTATTTTATACAGAATTTCTGCATCGATGTTCATCAGGGATATTGGCCTAAAATTTTCTTTTTTTGTTGTGTCCCTGCCAGGTTTTGGTATCAAGATGATCCTGGCCTCATAAAATGAATTAGGGAGGATTCTCTCTTTTTCTATTGTTTGGAATAGTTTCAGAAGGAATGGTACCAGCTGCTCTTTGTACCTCTGGTAGAATTTGGCTGTGAATCCGTCTGGTACTGGGCTTTTTTTCGTTGGTAGGCTATTGATTAATGCCTCAATTTCAGAACTTGTTATTGGTCTATTCAGGAATTTGACTTCTTCCTGGTTTAGTCTTGGTAGTATTCTCTGATGATAATTTGTATTTCTGTGGGATCAGTGGTGATATCCCCTTAATCATTTTTTATTGCATCTATTTGATTCTTCTCTCTTTTCTTCTTTATTAGTTTGGCTAGTAGTCTGTTTTGTTGATCTTTTCAAAAAACCAGCTCCTGGATTCATTGATTTTTTGAAGAGTTTTTCGTGTCTCTATCTCCTTCAATTCTGCTCTGATCTTATTTATGTCTTGTCTTCTGCTAGCTTTTGAATTTGCTTGTTCTTGCTTCTCTAGTTCTTTTAATTTTGATGTTAAGGTGTCAATTTTAGATCTTTCCTGCTTTCTCTTGTGGGCATTTAGTGCTATAAATTTCCCTCTACACACTGCTTTAAAAGTGTCCCAGCGATTCTGGTACGTTGTGTCTTTGTTCTCATTGGTTTTGAAGAACATCTTTATTTCTGCCTTCATTTCGTTATTTACCCAGTAGTCATTCAGGAGCAGGTCACCCAGTTTCCATGTAGTTGTGAGGTTTTGAGTGAGTTTCTTAATCCTGCATACCAATTTGAATGCATTGTGGTCTGAGAGACTGTTTGTTATGATTTCAATTCTTTTGCATTTCTTGAGGAGAGTTTTACTTCCAATTATGTGGTCAATTTTAGAATAAGTGCAATGTGGTGCTGAGAATAAGGTATACTCTGTTGATTTGGGGTGGAGAGCTCTGTAGATATCTTTTAGGTCCAGTTGGTCCAGAACTGAGTTCAAGTCCTGGATATTATTGTTAATTTTCTGTCTCATTGATCTAATATTGACAGTGGAGTGTTAAAGTCTCCCACTATTATTGTGTGGGAGTCTAAGTCTCTTTGTAGGTCTTTAAGAACTTGCTTTATGAATCTGAGTGCTCCTGTATTGGGTGCATATATGTCTAGGATAGTTAGCTCTTCTTGTTGCATTGATCCCTTTACCATTATGTAACGCCCTTCTTTGTCTCTTTTGATCTTTGCTGGCTTAAGATCTGTTTTATCAGAAGCTAGGATTGCAACCCCTGCCTTTTGTTGCTTTCCACTTGCTTGGTAAATGTTCCTCCATCCCTTTATTTTGAGCCTATGTGTATGAGATGGGTCTCCTGAGTACAGCACATTGATGGGTCTTGACTCTTTATCCAATTTGCCAGTCTGTGTCTTTCAATTGGGGGCATTTAGCTCATTTACATTTAACGTTAATATTGTTATGTATGAATTTGATCCTGTCATTATGATACTAGCTGGTTATTTTGCTCATTAGTTGATGCAATTTTTTCATAGTTTCAATGGTCTTTATAATTTGGTATGTTTTTGCAGTGGCTGTTACCAGTTGTTCCTTTCCGTGTTTAGTGCTTCCTTCAGAAGCTCTTGTAAGGCAGGCCTGGTGGTGACAATATCTCTCAGCATTTGCTTGTAAAGGATTTTATTTCTCTTTCAATTATGAAGCTTAGTTTGGCTGGATATGAAATTCTGGCTTGAAAATTCTTTTTTTAGGAATGTTGTATATTGGCTCCCACTGTCTTCTGGCTTGTAGGCTTTCTGCCAAGAGATCCACTGTTAGTCTGATGGGCTTCCCTTTGTGGGTAACTCAACCTTTCTCTCTGGCTGCCCTTTATATTTTTTTCCTTCATTTCAACCTTGCTGAATCTTATGATTTTGTGTCTTGGGGTTGCTCTTCTTGAGGAGTATCTTAGTGGTGTTCTCTGTATTTCCTGAATTTGAATGTTGGCCTGTCTTGCTAGGTTGGGGAAGTTCTCCTGGATAATATACTTGAGAGTGTTTTCCAACTTGGTTCCATTCTCTCTGTCACTTTCAGGTACACGAATCAAACATAGATTCAGTCTTTTAACATAGTCCTCTATTTCTTGGAGGCTTTGTTCATTTCTTTCACTCTTTTTTCTCTAATCTTGTCTTCTTGCTTTATTTCATTGAGTTGATCTTCAATCTCTGATATCCTTTCTCCTGCTTGATTGATTCAGCTATTGATACTTGTGTATGCTTCATGAAGTTCTTGTGCTGGGTTTTTCAGCTCCATCAGGTCATTTATATTCTTCTATAAACCGGTTATTCTAGTTAACAATTCGTCCTACCTTTTTTTTCAGGCTCTTAGCTTCCTTGCATTGGGTTAGAACATGCTCCTTTAGCTCGGAGGAGTTTGTTATTACCTGCCTTCTGAAGCCTACTTCTGTCAATTCATCAAACTCGTTGTCTGTCCAGTTTTGTTCCCTTGCTGGTGGGGAGTTGTGATCTTCTGGAGGAGAAGAGGCATTCTGGCTTTTGGAGTTTTCAGCCTTTTTGCACTGGTTTCTCCCCATCTTTATGGATTTATCTACCTTTGCTCTTTGATGTTGGTGATGTTGATACTATTCCTTTCTGTTTGTTAGTTTTCCTTCTAACAGTCAGGTCCCTCTGCTGCAGGTTTGCTCGAGTTTGCTGGAGGTCCACTCCAGACCCTGTTTGCATGGGTATCACCAGTGGAGGCTGTTGGAAATGCATGAACCACCTGCCTTCTGTGTTGATCTCATTGGGTGCTGCAGGCCGGAGCTGTTCCTATTCAGACATCTTGCCAGCTCTCCTGTAATACTTTTATGAATGGGTGTAGTCCTCTCTTCTCAAGGTCCCCAAATAACTTGAGGTTCCTGTGCCCGTCAGAAATTGACATTCTTTACTTCTTACCACAAGGACAGCAACTTTGTAAAGGACCCTTATACACAGGACACCAAGCCAGTCATTCTAAGGGGCTTTGTATTGGTGCTATGAAGTCAACCTCAATTCCTTAAAGTGGTCTGGTTGTATCTGCCATTCGAGTTAAAGCCTTGAGAAAACAAACAGTGTCTCCAATGGAATCCTGTTACTAAAAATAGATTCTTATTGAAATTATGCAAATAATTATATTGCCATAATTTAGGAATGCTCACGAATGGCTTCTGAATTCTGGAGAAATCAGTTAGAGAGACAGATAAATGGCTCAAATTTTTGTTCACAATGTAGTTTATCTAATGTATTGTAAGTTAAAAATAGCTGAAAAGAAAAAAAATTCTTGACTTTGGAAAACAAAACATAAAGAGAATCAACAATGTTTCCAATGGAAGGGCCATGAATAAAATCTTTTCCTTCTTTTATAAGTTCAGTCCCATGTAACTAAATCTTGTTCTGCTTGATTTCAAATAGCAATTCTCATTCAGTTTTTTGTGTTTTGCTGGATTTCAATTGGAAATTCTCATTCAGCTTTTTAAAGTCCTGGAAGGTTTTCCTAGTCCAATGGTATGATCCCCAAAGTTAT
The DNA here is from genome assembly GCF_029289425.2 of Pan paniscus. NCBI lineage: Eukaryota > Metazoa > Chordata > Mammalia > Primates > Hominidae > Pan > Pan paniscus. The sequence goes on from NC_073271.2 coordinate 3,166,667, forward strand.
CTGAAACCATATTTAAGAGAACTTGTCAGAGTCCTTTCCATTAAAAGTAATTTAGATGATAGCTGTTTGTAAAGGCTTTTTTTTTTTTTTTTTTGAGACATGATCTGGCTCTATCACTCAGGATGGAGTGCAGTGGCATGATCTTGGTTCACCACAATCTGTCCCTCCCAAACTCAAGCCATCCTCCTACCTCAGCCTCCGAAGTAGCTGGGACCATAGGCATGCACCATCATGCCTGGCTAATTTTTGTATTTTTGTGGAGACAGGATTTTACCATGTTGCCCAGGCTGCTTTCAAACTTCTGAGTTTAAGCAATTCACCCACCTCGGCCTTGCAAAGTGCCGGGATTTTTACACGCGCGAGCCACCGTGCCCTGCACCACGCCCAGCACCATGCCCTGCACGGCCTCCAGCACCGCGCCTGACCTGTAAAAGTTTTCAGAGAAGAACTTTAAACAATCACCGTGGATGACAAAAACTTAGAATAGCCTTTGGTTAAAATCCAGTGGAAGTTCTCAAATGGCGAGAAAATTTAGTTATTTGTATTATATGTAGCATTTTAAGATAACAGCCAGAATCATGACTGATGGCAACACATCAGATCCATCAGACTTCCACAAATTTTATATAATCTTTAGAATATGTATATTAATAATATATCTATACACATACAACTTTAGAAAATATTTAACATCATCAAAATTATGACTGATACCATATTAGATTTGTATAATTTATATAACGTTGAAAATATTTATATTAATAACATACTTATAAATGTAACCAAAAGAAGATTTAGGCCAGGCACAGTGGCTCATGCCTGTAATCCCAAAACTTTGGGAGGCCAAGTTGGACAGATCCTCAGAGGTCAGGAGTTCGACACATGCCTGGCCAACATGGAGAAATCTTGTCTTTACTAAAAATACAAAATTAGCCGGGCATGGTGGCACGTGTCTGTAGTCCCAGCTACTTGGGAAGTTGAGGCAAGAGAATCGCTTGAACCTTGGGGCAGAGGTTGCAGTGAATCCAGATGACGCCACTGCACTCCAGCCTGGGTGACAAAGCAAGATTCTGTCTCAGAGAAAAAAAAAGAAGATTTAGTGTTACTTATCTTTTGGCAATGCTTCCCATACAATGTTATCAACTAAGTTTTAGCAAAGATGTCAAAAAATTGAAAACATTTGACCAAAACAGAATGACAGTTTATTGTTTTTCATTTTATTATTTTTTTGAGACAGGGTCTCACCCTGTTGCTCAGGCTGGAGTGAAGTGGTGAAATCATGGCTCACTGCAGCCTCAACCTCCCAGGCCCAGGTGATCCTCCACCTTAGTCTCCCAAGTAGCCAGGACTATGAGCACGTGCTACCACATCTAGCTAGCTTTTGTATTTTTAGTAGAGATGGGGTTTTGCCATTTTGCCCAGGCTGGACTTGAACTCCTGGGCTCAAGTCATCCACCCACCTCGGCCTCCCAAAGGGCTGGAATTGCAGACATGAGCCGCTGCACACAGCCACATGTCATTTTTAAATAACAGTCATTCATTTAATTAGCATGACAACCAAAAGACATCAAAAGCAACATAGAAGGTTACATGGATGTGAAAACTGAAAACCCTCAGTTTTCCCAAGTAATTAAAAAAACAATAAAGGCAACACATGGATTATCTTGATAAAACCTAAAATCTTCATTACAGGCCAGTCATTTAAAGGGTAAAACCTCCTGTGGCATAATTGTGTCTTCTTATGGGAAGCTAATTTAAATCACTTGGAAGTCAAACCCGATGACAAGGAGACTTGAATTTAATTAGACATAGAAAGAGTGTGTCCAGGGTCATGAGTGAGCATAATATTACAGAGGAATGTAAACAGGAAAACGAGAGCATAGAGCAGTGGGGATCCATAGCTCTCAAAGATAGCATGGAAGTTTCCTGGTTACATGAAGTAATTAAGACATATTTAAAAGCCAAGAGTACAAAATTAGACCTGATGAAAAAGCTGAAAGAGTTATCATCCCAGCCAAGCAGGAAACCCAAGCCTTTTATTCCTTCTCAAGAAGGAACAGGAGACAATGATGTGATCTGTGAGTCATGTGTAACATGAAAGTACAGGAAAAGTTGAAATTCTGATATACAAATCTGAAAAGTTTTTATAGTAACAGATTTCAGGATTAAAAGTCAATATTTATTACCTCTTATTATGAGCAAATAAATACATTAAGAAAACTTTGTTGTTTTAACCAAAATTTTTAGTTTTTTATCACTATGTTTTTAATATTACAGCTAATTTAAATAAACTTTATAAACAGTCTATCTGATCTCAATCAGTTTTGACCTCGAGGTAAGATTTACATAAACTTTTAATAACCTCGTATAATTTTTTCCATCTTTCCTAACTTTTTATACACATTTAGTTTTATCTTTCTTTTTTATTCCTTCAATTTAAAATAATCCTTAAAAATCTCTAAGCGAATTTACTTTCTCTGAAACAAAAACCGGTATACATTTTGCATACAGAATTGTTTCTTTTGTATCTAGTCATCTTAATCACATATATCTACAAAGATATTAACACTTAGAAACCTTTATTTTAATAAAAAACCTAAGAAGCAAGAAATCTTGAATTGTCATATAGCAGTATCTTACATATGAGAATAATTTCATAATTTAGAATTATGTGTTCCTAAAACATTTTTTTTTAGGATGGATTTTCACTCTTTTTGCCCAGGCTGGAGTGCAATGGTGTGATCTCAGCTCACTGCAACCTCCGCCCCCCAGGTTCAAGCAATTCTCCTGCCTCAGCCTCCTGAGTAGCTGGGATTACAGGGACACACCACCACACCTGGCTAATTTTTTGTATTTTTTAGTAGAGATTGGGTTTCACCATGTTGATCAGGCTGGTCTTGAGCTCCTGACCTCGGGTGAGCCACCCGCCTTGGCTTCCCAAAGTGTTGGGATTACAGGTGTGAGCCACAGTTCCTGGGCTAAAACATGAGTTTCAAATTGGAAATAACCCAGATATTTAATGAGTATCTATTATTTAATGTAAGATAACTAAAATTTCAAAAATAGGCTGGGCATGGTGGCTCACACCATGAGACCAGCCTGAGCAAAATAGAGAGATGCTGACTCTACAAAAAAAAAAAAATAAAGGTTAGCTGACCATGGTGGTGCATGCCTGTAATTAACAGTTTCTTGGGAGGCTGAGATGGGAGGATCCCTTGAGTGCAGGAGGTCAAGGTTGCAATGAGCTGTGATCATGCCACTGCACTTCAGCCTGGGTGACAGACAGAGACACTGGCTCAAAAAATTTTCAAAAATACATTAAGATGTCTTGTATAGATATTTATCCATTTACATTTACTTATTTTTGACAGTTTATCTAGAGTATTTGTGAGAACTGAGGTATTAGACAAAGCTAGTCATCATTTCTAAGTTATTTTCTTGTTAACCATGATATAGCCTGTGAATATCAGGTGTTCACATAAGTGAGGACTTCAAAGTTAAATACAAGGGTATTTTACCAATAACTCAGAAAATTCCATTATTTTTGTTCAACAAACCGTATTAAATTGGTCTTATGTATTTAAAAAATCACATAAACAAATATTCTTTTCTTTCCTGTGTTTATAGCTTTATAACCTTCATGCCAAAACCTAGCACCTTAAAATATCTAGCAAATGTAAATATAAAAGACAGTCAAAAATGTATGCTGACAATTCTGAAGACATTTCTATTTTTATTTTACCAATACTTTTTAAATTATTTGTATTTATAAAAGAACTCTTTTGTCTGGGCACAGTGGTTCATGCCTGTATCCCAGCACTTTGAGAGGCTGAGGCAAGAGGATCACTTGAGCTCAGGAGTTTGAGACCAGTCTGGGCAACATAGTGAGACCCAATCTCTACTAAGAATAAGATAAATATTGCCAGGCATGGTGGTGCATGCCTATTGTCCCAGCTACTAGAGAGGATGAGGCAGGAAGATTGCTTGAGCCTAGGAGGTTGAGATAACAGTGAGTTATGATCCCACTACTGCACTCCAGTCTGGGGAACAGAGTGAGACCTTAGAGTGAGACCTTGTCTCAAAAAGAGAAAAAAATATAGAATTGTTTCATTCTTTTGTTTTTCTTCAGCCAAGTAACCTCGAATTGGTAACACAACAGACAGTAAGTCTTATCTCAACACCAGTAGACAAATCAGCAGATTCAAAGTAGGCAGTGGAAAAAAAAAGGTAGGCAAAAGAACTGAGACTTTTTCATTTTATGGTTTTTAAAAATAGTCACTATTTGAGTTCTGAATTTTCTTTCATGTAATTTGGCCGTCAGGTTTAAAGTGTGCACTAGAGGCCAGGTACAGTGGCTCATTCATGTAATCCCAACACTATGGGAGGCTGAAGCAGGTGGATCACTTGAGGCCAGGAGTTTGAGACCAGCCTGGCCAACGTGACAAAACCCCATCTCTACTGAAAATACAAAAATTAACTGGGTGTGGTGGTGTGCACCTGTAGTCCTAGCTATTCAGGAGGCTGAGGCAGGATAATCACTCAAACCTGGGAGGTGGAGGTTGCAGTGAGCCGCGATTGTACTACCATACTCCATCCTCGGCAACAGAGCAAGACTCTGTATCAAAAAGAAAAAGAAAAAAAATATATATATATATATATAGGCTGGGCACAGTGGCTCATGCCTGTAATCCCAGCAGTTTGGGAGGCCAAGGCAAGTGGATCACTTGAGATCAGGAGTTTGAGACCAGCCTGGCCAACATGGTGAAACCTCATCTCTACTAAAACCACAAAAATTAGCCGGATATGGTGGCACACACCTGTAATCGCAGCTACTCAGGAGGCTGAGACAGGAGAATTGCTCAAACCTGGGAAGTGGAGGTTGCAGTGAGCCAAGATCACACCACTGCACTCCAGCGTGGGCAACAGAGCGAGACTCTGTCTCAAAAAAAATTGTGTGTGTGTGTGTGTGTGTGTGTGTGTGTGTGTGTGTGACTAGAATGGTCCATAATATATAGCCAGCTCGAGTCCCAGAAAACCTAGCAAGCTTAAGGTTAGAGCTTCTCATTTTGACCTTTTCAAGATTAAATCTCCTTTAGTAAGCCCTTCCCCTCTAGGGAGGTACTTGCCGGAGCACTGCCGGAAGTTGGTTTTCTGATGCCCTGTTGTTTCTGTTCTGAATGGTTTATTTCTCATTATAAGAGCTCAGCAAAGCAGGCAGAGTTAAAAAGCAGAGACATGAAGGTTTTAAAATCATGGACTTCACTCCTACACTGAATCGCAGGTCCCTGTAAAGACAGAAACACCATGGGACCACAGCAAAGGCAGAAGGAGGAGTGAGAGAGGGAGGTGGACAGAACAACAAACAGGTGTTGGCTCTCAATTTTTCAAGTGTACCATTTTCTTTAGGTTTTTCTAGTTTATGGAGTCTCTTTGCTCCAGCTGAGCACACAGATAAACTAGAGATCTCACAAGGTTTTTGCTGAGAACATCAAAGCCTTTAACCTCTGTTGGGCCAAATATTTAGACCAAAAATACAGATAGACACGCAAAAGCCAGAACCAGACCAGATTGAGTATGTCAGTGGCTACAGCCTTTATTCCCTTTATTCTTTAGGATTCGAACTCAAACCAGATGCAGGATTCTAACCCAACCAGGACCCCCCTGGGGTGAAACTGAAACCCCACAGTCTAGACAAGGTTGGGGGTCTTTTTTATTTTTTATTTTTTTGAGATGGAGTTTCACTCTTGTTGCCCAGGCTGGAGTGCAATGGTGCAATATTGCCTCACTGCAACCTCTGCCTCTCAGGTTTAAGCACTTATCCTGCCTCAGCCTCCCAAGCTGGGATTAGAGTCTTGTGCCACCACGCCCAGCCCATTTTGCATTTTTAGTAGAGATGGGATTTCTCCATGTTGGTCAGGCTGGTCTCGAACTCCCAACCTCAGGTGAACCGCCCACCTAAGCCTCCCAAAGTGTTGGCATTACAGGCATGAGCCACCGCACCCAGCCTGCTTGTTCTTTTCATTTCATCCTGATCTCCAAATACAGGAGAGTAGCTGATTTGGTGTTCACTAACAAGCACAGAAGCTTTGTTACATTTACAGTGTCATTCTTGGCAAAACCTGAAGTTTTGCCTCCTGGGTTCACACCATTCTCCTGCCTCAGCCTCCTGAGTAGCTGGGACTATAGGCGCCCGCCACCTCACCCAGCTAATTTTTTGTATTTTTAGTAGAGACGGGTTTTCACCGTGTTAGCCAGGATGGTCTCGATCTCCTGACCTTGTGATTCACCCACCTCGGCCTCCCAGAGTGCTGGGATTACAGGCGTGAGCCACTGCACCCAGCCAGAAGCTCTAATTTCAATGATGATTGTGCTTTTTATCTCTTCCTCAGCATCTGGCTCATGATAAAATTTCAGGTGTCTTGATGGTATCTAAATCAGTTGTTGATTCGGTCCTGGAGAAACACAAGCATAACCTCTATGCCAAGTTATAATTTTGCCTATTTCCCAACTTTTTGTTATTGGATCGCTCCGCTAAACCAGTTGTTCTGCTTCTGTCTTTGCAGCTGGTTTCTGTAGATGCTGTTCAGCTGCTGATAACATCTGGCCTTTGGGCAGGCTCAAAAAATTGAAAGTTCATGATGTTAGATTCAATTGTATATGGGCTATCCCGTAATACCTGTTTCTCCCCCTTTTTTGTTTTTATTATCAGTTGTTCATCTGTATGAAATCGCAACTGAGCATTTTCAATTAACTGTGTGGAATGAACCATGTATGAAGAATCAGAAATCACATTAATAGGCATATCAAAAGCAGTCAACACCTCAATTACAGCTACAAGCTCCGCCTTTTGAGCTGAAGTATAGGGTGTCTGGAAAACTTTACCTTTTGATCCAGAATAAGAAGCTTTACCATTACTAGACCCATCTGTGAAACAATGAAAACGCTTAGCAGGCTGCAGGTTGTTTACTGCAGGCATTGTAAATGCAAACCGTTCACAGTCTTGCTCAGCTAAAAGGGTAGTAAAGAAACAGTCTTTTAAATCTGTGACTATTAAAGGCCAATTTTTTGGAATTATAGTAGGAGAAGGCAATCCTGGCTGTTATGTTTCCATTGGTTGTATAACTGAATTGATGGCTCTTAAGTCAGTTAACATTCTCCATTTACCTGATTTTTTTTTAATTATGAAAACTGGAGAATTCCAAGGGGAAAACGTTAGAGCTATGTGCCCATTTTCTAATTGTTCAGTAACTAATTTCTCTAAAGCATCCAGTTTCTCTTTGCTTAGCAGCCATTATTCTATCCAAATTGGCTTATCTGTTAACCATTTTAAAGGTATAGGTTTTGGAAGCTTAACAATGGCCACCATCAAAAATGCTATCCTAATCTTTGGCAGGAACTTTGTCTTTCCGTTTGAAGCAGTTCTTTCAAACCTTGCAAATTTTTTTCTACTCCCATACCAGAGACGTGCCCCATTTCGTGCATCATATGTTGACTTTGAGGGCTGTATAATTGTTAGGGAATTAGAACTTGTGCTCCCCATTGTCATAATAAATCTCTCCCCCATAAATTTATAGGTACAGAAGTTGTAATTGGTTGAACAATCCCAGGTTGTCCATCGGCCCTTCACAATGCAAAATATAGCTACTTTGATACACTTCTGGAGCTTTAGCAGTTTCCACTGTGTTAAATTGAGTGGGCTGAATTGGCCATGTGGATGGCCAGAGCTGTAGAGAAATGATTGAAATGTCCAGTCCTACCAAAAAAAAAAAAAAATAGTATCTACTAAACCTTTAAAGTTCTTTCCCTGGATAGTTATTTCACAGGTAGGATGTTTATCAGTAATTTGATTTACCCAATAAGCTGCCTTGCCTTTTTTATTTGTGCTTCCAAATCCTCCAGTTCATTTAATTTCACTTTTTCCCATTCCCACATATGGCACACTCAGGGGCTGTGCTATGCGCACTCCTAGCTGTGCTTTCCAGGGAACAGAAATAGATATCACAATTTGAATTTCCTCATTGTAATCTGAATCAATGACTCCAGTGTGTATTTGTACCCCTTTTAAACTTAAACTAGATCTTCCTAAAAGTAATCCCATTGTCCCTCCTGGCAACGCTCCACAGACTCCTGTTAGGACCTTTTGTGGGTGTTCCCCAGGCAGAAGGCTCACAGCCTTTGTGCAGCATAAATCTACTGCAGCACTATGGAATGTGGTGGGGGACAGATAATATTTGGGGGTGAGGGAATGGCCTGAGCTGGAAATGCCCTGGATTAGAACAGGGCCTGGGATGGGCCCATCAGGGAGTTTCCCAAAATTGGGTTCCCCTCTTTATCAAACTTAGAGTGACACTGATTAGCCCAAAGTTTTCCTTTTTTACATTTTGGACATATTTCAGGAACAGCAGTTTTCTTTTTTCCCCTATCTGGTGGCCTGACTCGCTGATTTTTTTTCTACATTGTTTTTAGTATGGCCATGTTTCCCACAGTTAAAACAAGCTCCAGGAAATGCAGTATTTCCTTTATCCACTCTCAGTCCTGCCATCGCCTGTGCCAACAAAGTAGCTTTATGTAGATTACCTCTGATATCATCACAGGTCTTGATATAATCAACTAAATGTGCTTTCCCTCTGATAGGTCGCAGAGCAGCCTAGCAATAGGGATTAGCATTGTCAAAAGCTAATAACTGCAACACTATATCCTAAGCAGCCAAATCTGCAATAATCTTTTTAAGAGACTCCTGTAACCAAGCTATAAAATCCACATATGGTTCTCTTGGTCCCTGTTTTATACCACTAAAGAAAGGGTAGTGTTCTCCACATGAAGTGATTTTTTCCAAGCTCTAATGCACACTCCTCTAAGCTGTTCTATGGCATCATCCTGCATGACACTTGGGCATGTAAACCAGCCCAGCCACCAACCCCCAAAAGTTGGTCTGCAGTTATATTAATTTGAGATTGGGCCCAGGCATTGCGAGCAGCCTGAATGGAAGCTTCATCTGCCCACTAAGTTTTAAATTGTAAGAACTGAGCAGGAGTTAGACAAGCTCGAGTAATAGTGTCCCAGTCAGTAGGAATCACATGACTGGAAACAGCAACATTCTTTAACGGTCCCATTTCAAAAGGAGAACCTGGTCCATACTGATTTAGCTTGTTTAATTTTTTTGAGTAATTTAAAAGGAAAAGGCTCAAATGTAGCTATAATATTTCCCTGTTGATCTGGGGCATGTATTCCAACAGGGAACTGCCAAGCCTCTAAATCCCACTTTTGTCTAGCTTGCTGAATTCCTGCCTGAATAGAACTAAGAGCGGTCGCTCAAGGCGCTGCTCGAACAGTCACCAGGGTAACTACTTTTCACACAGTGTCCTCCAGAAAAGAAAGATCTGGAGGGTCGTTTTCTTCAAAATAATAATGAGGGGGTACAGAAGGGTAGGGATGAACCTCTCCCTCCTTTTCTGCTTCAGCTTTAGGTGGCAAATAAACCTGGTCTGTAACCTCTACTGTTACTTTGTTATACTCTCCTTCCTCCTCATCATCCGTGTGAAAAAGTTCCAAGGTAGAACGAACCACAGCCCACACTTGTCCCATTGTTACCCTGATGCTTCCGAGCTCCCCCTTCTTACTCACCACGGGGATTGCTTTAACACTACTTGGGTGTCCTCCAGCTAGTCCCACATTCCACGTGCTCCAGCGATCCTTTGACCTGTGTTCGAGCCCCCATGAATGGGCACCACTTGCTGAGACCAGGTCAGTCGGGGAGACCCTAACCCAGCAGCGCTAGAGGAATTAAAGACACACACACTGAAATATAGAGTTGTGAAGTGGAAAATCAGGGGTCAGAGCTGAGAGCCCTGAACAGAGATTTACCCACGTATTTATTAACAGCAAGCCAGTCATTAGCATTGTTTCTATAGATATTAGATTAACTAAAAGTATCCCTTATGGGAAACGAAGGGATGGGCTGAATTAAAGGAATAGGTTGGGCTAGTTAACTGCAGCAGAAGCATGTTCTTAAGGCACAGATCACTCATGCCCAACTACTGTGGGGACCTTCTTTGGTGGCTCCCCAGGAAGTAAGGAGATGGGAATTGTTCTGTAGAGGTCTACAGCAACACTGCTTGCTGAGGTTGGGGACAATTGTTGTACATTTATAAGGGCAGTGGCTGTGCTGGGTATGCCTCGGTTTGTTGAGGGGCTCGAGGCAGGTCCCTCTTCCTATTTCCTGAAACAGGTTGTCCATCTTTGCTAAATTTAGAATGACACGGACTTGCCTAGTGATTGCCTTTCTTACACCAGGGACATACACTGTGACTTTTCTGTTGATTGATGGTAGTAGTTTTCGTCTTTTGAATTCCTTTCTACATTCTTTTCTTGTGTCCAATTTGCCCACAATTAAGGCAAGAGCCTGAGAAATGAAGCATATTTTTTCTTACTCTTAATCTAGCCGTAGCCTGAGCTAAAAGAATAGCCTTATGTAAGTTACCTCCAATGCCATCACAAGCCTTAATATATTTAGTTAAATGAGCCTTCTCTCTCAGGGGTCTAATAGCAGTTTGACACTCTGCATTAGCATTATTGTATGCAAGAAGCTGTATTACAACATCCTGAGCTGTTTTTATCATTTATGGCTTTATACACAGCCTCTTGTAGCTGAGCAATAAAATTAATATATGGTTCTTTAGGTCCTTGTCAGACAGAACTGAAATAAGGATACTTTCCCCCGGTAACATTTATCCTTTTCTATGCCTGCAAGCACATGAAGCACAGCTGAACAATGACAACATCTTCCATTACTACTTGATTTCCTAATCAACCCCAGTTAGGGCCAACTCCTATTAACTGATCAAAGAAAACAGGCACAGGTGGCTGCCCTTGTGTGTTTTCTTTTGCCTGAGTTTAAGCTTCAACAGCCTACCAAGTTTTAAACTGCAAGTGCTGAGATGGAGTGAGAACAGGTTTTGTCAAAGTATCCTAATTATATGGTATTAATCTATTATCAAGAGCCATATTTTTAAATAAAGTTTGCACAAAAAGAGAGTTCAGTCCATATTGACTAATGGCTTGCTTAAATTCTTTAGTAACTTAAAAAAAAAAGAGCCTAATTAGCTATATTCTGTCCTACTTGCTGGATTATAGTAACGGGAAATTGCCATGCTTCAAGGTCTCCCTTGGCTTTAGCTTTTTGAATAGAATTTTGTCTAGCAACACCAATTGCTCCAGGTTTTAATGTTGCAACTACAGGAGCAGTAAGTTTTTCAGCTAATTTATTTTCTCACCCATTTAAGGGAGAGAGAGGAGGTGACCATTCACTTAATTCAGCAGGTGGAGCCAACGGGTTAGTAAAACATACTTTTTAAATTTTTTCTTTCTTTTCTTTAATCTCCTGCAGTAGCTGCTCCCCACACTCAGAATTTGAAGTTAGTTTTTTACACTCATCCTCCTCTTCCTCATCTGAATCTGCCTCATCATCTGTTTGAAATGGCTCAAGGGCTGCCTTTATTAGTGCCCACACTGACCATACAGAAACTGGAATTTCTGCTCCATCTTTATATGCCTTTTAAAAAATCTCTTCCAATTCTCTCCCATTCATCCAACTTCATACTCCTTTGTTCTGGAAACCATGGGCAAAACTGCTTTACTGTACTAAAGAGTGATAACAAATTCTAAGTACTAACTTTCACTCCCCATCTTTGTATGTCCTCGGGTGTCTTTTGATGATGTGTCCTCTGCTTTAGCATGCTCTAGCCTTCCTTCACCAGGGTCTTTGTCGCCCCATGTTGGGCACCAGGAATGTTGGGGTGATCAGACCCAACACTAGGTCAGGGGGGTGATGAAGTCCGGCAGAGTCAAAGGAATGAGAAAAAGACAGTTTGAGAGAGAAAGTGGAACCAGGGGACCATCACGAGTGTGGAGTCTGCAAAGTCCCCAAGCTCTGGAAGCCTATGCTATTTATTGGTGCTCAAACAAAGAAACAGGTGGTGAGGATGTGGGGGTTGAAAGGAAACGGTGTATCAAGTGAATGAGAAACATATGGCCCTGCCTCAGCTTCTGTTCCAACACTCAGCTTTTCTCCCAACACATTCCCCTTAAGAACAGGAATAAAATAGGGATGCCTGTTCTCACCACTCTTGTTCAACAAGTCCTAGCCAGAGCAATCAGGCAAGAGAAAGAGATAAAAGGCATCCAAATAGGAAATGAAGTCAAATTATCTCTCTTCACTGATGATATGATTATACACCTAGAAAACCCTAAAGACTGTGCCAAAAGGCTCCTAGAACTGATAAAAACTTCAGCAAAGTTTCACGATAAAAAAATCAACATATAAAAAGAAGTAGCATTTCTGTACACCAAAAATGTTTAAACTGAGAGGTAAATCAAGAGTGCAATCCTGTTTACCACAGCAACCCCCAAAATAAAATAAAATAAAAGAAGAATATGTCTAACCAAGGAGGTAAAGGATATCTAAAAGGAGAACTATAAAACACTGCAGAAAGAAATCATAGATGACAAAACAAATGGAAAACCATTCCATGCTCATGGATCAGAAAGATCAATATTGTTAAAATGGCTATACTGCCAAAAGCAATCTACACATTCAACACTATTCCTATGAAACAACCAATGTCGTTTTTCACAGAATTAGAAAAAAACTATTCTAAATTTCATATGGATTTTTAAAGAGCCCAGACAACTGAAGGAAACCTAAGCAAGAAGAACAAAGCTGGAGACATCACATTACTTGACCTCATACTATTCCCTAAGGCCACAGTAGACAAAATAGCATGGTAGTGATATGAAAACAGACACAAAGACCAATGAAACAGAATAGAGAACCCCAAAATAAACACATGCACCTACAGCCATCAGCTTTCCCAGGATAACACAAAGAGAGCCAAGTGGCACCTGCACATTACACTGTGGAAGAAAAACCCAAACTCAAGAAACCCCAACTTGTGTTATGGGAAGTTCACTTGGCTGTACCCTTCCCTAGAGGGAGAAATTATCTGCATTATACTAGACAGTAAATAAACTTTTCCTTTGTTCCAGAAGGAGGTACTGGTTTTCTATTCCAAGGCTGTTTTCTATACAAACATGCTTGAAATCAATCATTTGGAACAAGAAAGTCAGCGTTCATACTTGCAAAATGTGCAGAAATTAAAGAGACTCAAAAACTGTTTCTCTACCAATTTCTATTTTTTAAAAATCACATTTTCCCCGTATAATATGCTTTTAATATGTGATCATATTCTGAAATTGTCTTAGCATTTACCCCCATTTCTGAGTCCAGAAGGATACAATAAATTTAATTTAATGTAGTAACACTTCAAATAGTAGTGATTGTAATAGCAGAGCTAGTTTGTAGCATAAAGAAAAAATAATAATATTATTAGGTGACACTTACAAATAATGCTAGTCACCATTTCTAAGTGTCACGGTAAGTACAGTGATTATTTTCTTTTTTTCTGACTCTTTTTTATTTTATTTTTTATTTTTTTCCCATAGGTTATTGGGGTACGGTGGTATTTGGTTCCATGGATAAGTTCTTTACTGGTTATTTGTGAGATTTGGGTGCACCTATCACCCGAACAGTGTACACTGCACCCTATTTGTAATCTTTTATCCCTCGCCCCCCTCGCTATTAAATAATAGACAAAAAATAATGGGTTTAGAATAAATGAGTTCAAATGAATTGTCAAACCTATATGAGAAAAGTGTAATCAGTTTGTGAGAAAAAGCAAAAAACTCAACAGAAATGGTGATAAAGCATCATCCCTTCATGGCTAGAGCTGCCAGGACACTAGAACACCAAAATCAGCTAGGGAAATTTTGTAGAAGTCCCAGATGTACTAAATGTTCTGTGAATACACAGAGATATAATTATAACTGTTACCTGCATGTAGAGTAAAGATGAGAAGTCATTGGTCATGGTGGCAGCTACCTCAGGAATTACAAAGCAGACGTGGTTCCAGGACAGTATATGTCAGGGCAAAGCTGTCCTGGGAGGCTATTAGGAGTTGGTTACGGCACAGACATTGTAAGTCAGATGGTCTCATTACTTTCAATGACAAAACCAAAATTACTTTTGCATCAGACTAATACAACGGCCTGGCAAGAGCACAGAAAAAGTCCCTGTGCTGTTAAGTGGGGACCACTGATGCAGCACAATTCCTTCATCCCCTTCTCCAAAACCCCCTCTTCCAATTCAATTGAAGAGAAAATCTGATGGAAGTCCTGTGTAAGTAGGCTCAGATATATCTACCACTATAGATAGTGGAGGTGATTCATAAATCCAAGCCTATCAAATACATCATAAATAAGTTACACGTTTAATTTTTTTTTGAAATTAGGGATCATGATATAAAAGTTATCAGAATCAAAACTGTCACTAATCTTTAAAAAGAAAAGAAAAAACCTGGACAAATAGATTCAGAGAAGGCCATGAAGAGAGGGTTCTCATGCTTCCAGGCCTGATAAAATCTATCACAAAATACCACAAAAACCACAACCTTGCACAAAGGCCATAGCAACCTCACACAAAATACACTTCTGTGAGGACATCTATCCAGCAACTGCCTGCCCAAACTTCAACTGACATTGACCTTGTTGTTGATCTTCATAGTCAAAGATAACTATAACAAAACAATTATATAAGCCTCTTCATTTTTCCTTTATTTATTTTTTTCTACTCCCCCATACTTCCAGGTTGATCGTTTTTCTTTTAAAGACCTTGTCTTCCTTTACCATTTGAATCTACACAGTTTGCTTTGTCATGCATATTCCCATTGCAGTGCCCTCCTCCCTAAGATGTGTCTTTTTCCTTTAGAGAGCCTTTCTCTGTTTGTTATTTAGGTTTACAATGAGAAGGCATGTAAAGTATTTTTACTGTCTTCCTAGGAAAAAATCACTGACTTACAGTATTTATATTTATTTATTTACATTCCTGGGGATGAGGAATTAAAGATTTCACAAATTTTCTTATTGAGAAGATCCATGTTTTCATGTGAGCAAAACTGAATATGTTAATTGTATGTAAATTATGCTGCAGATAATATAGTCAAATGTTTACTTGTATTTAATTTGTTACACATGAATATTGCATATGTAAGATAATATACTAAGAAATTATCACATTTAATGAAATGCTTTAATCAAATTCCTGATTGAGTTTTTGATGTCAATATCTTTTTCATTGTTTAGTCCATCTTTAGAGTGAACAGGGCTGTCTAGGCCAAAGTCCTCGCTTCTATCTAAATTGTCTGAGTAACAGAACTTTTTGAATTTATTATGTTGTCACAGGAAGTTTCTTATTGCTTGTTTAAAGGAGTCTCTCTCAATATGATGCAGAATCCAAAAGCACTGAAGGACATATATCCTGAGTTTCTGTTACTGAAGCCAAAGGTTGCCAATTTCTTGTAGATCCTGCTAGAGTTAAACTTCATTGAAGTAATCATTAAAAGCTGCATTTATTCCCTCACTTGAAATTTTGATTTCACAGTATTAGTCCTCTAAGTCTTTGCTGAGATATGTTCCTCCTTTTCTTGTAGCTTGACTCTGATGATCTCTATATACAACATCAATTGACATAAATTAAAGTACATTCAGGGCAAGAGAGTTTCTTTAAATATTACTTTGTTATTCAAAATAATCACAAAAGCACTCATCGTAGGAAAACTTGTGAGGACTCAAATATAGGGAAATACTTTTTCTTTCTAAGGCATAATTCTGTAAAGAAGTTCACCTTAATTTGAATATACATGGGAAAATATCCTTGTTCACTAATAGTCTATATTCACTCTGTTTTCTTCCCTCATAGACCAGCCGGTTCACTATTATTCTCCAAATGATGTGTGCCTCTCTAGAGTCCAGGCTATCTGCATATCTAATTTTTCCCACAAATTACTGTTTTGAATTGCACTGAATTCAATTCAAGGGGTGTCATTTATAAACAGTGCAAATATATACTGCACGAGGGATCTTAGAAATCATATGCATGGTTTGATCCATAAGCTCATATGAGCGTGCAATGTCAACTTTTTTCATGTTTTTTTAAATCCACTTAAATTCTATTTTAAGCCACCATCTGTCTGTGCAGTTAGGGCAGTTAGCCTTCAATCATTTTAAGATCTCCCCTCTAAGTATTGTGATAGTGATAGAGAAGTCACCAGTCAGGTGTCCTAGGAAGCCGACTCCGAGTTGCAGATTTGCATGCAAGGAGGTTGAAATGATATTCCCAACACCAGTGGAAGAGTGACAGCAATAGGATTGAGTGGAGCAGGAAGTCAGCTGGAATGCAATCACTATCATGGCCGCAGTCCACTCTACAGGGATCTTGGTGAGTTTACCTAATGACCTCGAATTGGAGCAAGAAAACCAGGCCATTATATTTCTGTACCAAGCAGTTCTTGGATGTGGGATGCCTTGAGAAGGGACATGAACTTGGATGAAGGAACTTTTTTGTGCTGTGAGTATTGTTGCCAGGAGTGAGCTGTCAACACCCCCAGGAGACGGGGAATTATGCTTTAGTCACGGAGGCGGCATCTAGTGTCAGACCACAGCCTTGTTAAACAGAGCCAGAATTTGGAGGATGGTTGGTGGGTTTTACATTTGGGGCTTGACATCTTGTCCCCACAAGCTGCTGCTGGCCTCTTCCTTGTCCATTTCTGTGTGGCCTGTTTAGGTCCCCCAGCTTCCTGCTTCTTCTTTACCATATTTGGAATGCAAAAATCTACACGTAATTTGGCCCATGGTCCCTTCTGCTTAGACATATCCTTGTAGCTATTTTTTTAAAAAGATGACTATGCCTTCTAGAATATTTCTAAGAAACTGCCTAAGTCACCACTGCTCACCAAGAGGCCTTTGTTTTTTCCTCTTCTTAACCATGGGAAAGGAATGTAGGAGTGTAGGGAGTGGATATTTTCTAACCTGGAAAAAACTCATTTTACCCTATATAATTTTTGTTAGCAAATCCCTTCTTTGCACTTACTCCACAATCTTTCCAAATTCTCCCAAATGCTCAAGCTTTTAAAAAGCAAAAGACAGAAAGATAGCAGGTTATTAGGTTTTCCACCAAACCTTTTCTTTCTATTCCTTTACATCAGTGAGCTTAGAATAACTCTGCTCCTGGAACTGGGAAAGGGACTTGGGAAAAGAAAGAAAAAAAAGCTCTCAAAGTTTAACGTCACAAAACATTATAGTCACTGCTATTTTAATATTTATTTATTTATTTATTTTTGAGATGGAGTCTTGTTCTGCCACCAGGCTGGAGTGCAGTGGTGCGATCTCGGCTCACTGCAACCTCCGCGTCCTGGGTTCAAGCGATTCTCCTGCCTCAGCCTACTGAGTAGCTGGGACTACAGGCGTGTGCCACCACACCCAGCTAATTTTTGTATTTTTAGTAGAGATGGGGTTTAACCGTGTTAGCCAGGATGATCTCGATCTCCTGACCTTGTGATCCGCCCGCCTTGGCCTCCCAAAGTGCTGGGATTACAGGCATGAGCCACCGTGCGTGGCCTTGCTTTGTAATTTTTATATCATATATCCCCTGTTAGACCAAGAGCTTGTAAAAGCCAGAAGACATACACCATTTATAGTTCAATTAGAGATGTTCACTGATAAAACTGATTCTTCCATCTGAGGGTGGTATTTGTAGTTACAGTAATGTAGATGACAATCTAAGTTACGTTCTATAAACTGTGTCACTGACATCTCAATCTACAGCTAACTTCAATTTTTTAAAAGCAGAGGACTGGGTTGTATAGGTTTAGAAATATATCCATCAAGCTAGCTAAGTGAGATGGATTCAAACCTTCAACTCACTGTAATATTTACCAAATTATCTATTCATTAGCTAAAGGAGCCATATAAACAAGGTACTTTTTAAAATTCAAAATTATGTAAGGTTTTATTTCCTTTTTATGTTGTTATGAATTGGATTGTAGAGGTTATAAGGTAAAATAAGATTACTTTTACAGTAAAACATACAACACATTGTCACAAGAGGGCAGCCTTTGAACATGAATTGCTTCTCAGGCATTCCTTGAAATTTTGAGACAGTTATTTAATTACAACTACTAAATAATAAAACACTACAGAAGATCTAAGAAGCTACTTTGTCTTATGCATATTGTTACTTTTTTATTACTGCTAGTGGAAGATGTAATCAACAAGGAAGGTAAGGGCTGAATTTGTTTTATGTAAAAAGACAAATTTCTTTGGGTTTTAGCTTTCAAACATCAAGATAGTAGGTCAATGTCTAAATGAGTATATCAAAGTTCTCACACTAGCACATGTAAATCCACCTCTTATCTACCCAAAACTCTAACCAAGCAAAGGCAAGTTGGAAGAATCAGACAAATGTAAGTGCCTAGGATACATAAATGTCACTGGATTTTATGTTTTTAACTTTCAACCTCCCAAGTTTCACTAAGAGACATGTTATTTGGAGAGGTTGCTAAAGTGTAGTTGTATGATGTCTCTGTGTACGGTTGGTCTGGACCTCTTTCTGTCCAGTGGTTGCCCTCAACTGATGAGAGTCACCTCTCTAAAGATCATGCTTATGTCCCTGGAGCAGTCCATAGCACTATCAATGTCTGACCTCCACCTTTTTCCAATTAATATTTCTGTACTTACTGAATTGGAAAACATACAGGTGTTTTTTGCCTGGTCACTTGTGGTTTTACAACACTCCCCCCACTTCCCCACCACTGCCCCACGTGATTTTGATGCCAGCCAAAGTGTGAGAACTACTGGCAGCTGCTGGCAGACAGCAGCAAAGGCCCAAATTCTCTGTGTGATTTCAAGACCCGCATCTGGTTTTCAACCATATTTCCTTCTCCTTCTCACAGCTGAGCCCACTCCTCCCTCACCATCTGTAGGCTATGCTTTCCAGCCTGTGTCCAGGATTAGTCCTGATGTAAGGCACGTGGGGTTCAAGGATCTCTCTGTTCAGTCTTATTTCTGCACCATCTCTGACAGATATATTCCAGTTGTAATCATGGGGCTACCTCCTTTTATTTCCAGTCCCATGCTCGTTTTCTCTATCACATTCTACCTTGTAATAACCTAAATCTTCTGGTGGGCAAGCTTCTTCCTCAATCAAATTTGTGTTTATGATTGTGTTGGGGATTGGCTTAGTAATCTAGGTACTGCTAGTGCCTTGAAAGCGGAGACGCATCCTTCTGTCTGGATTTCTTGAGTTTCTGGATTGTAAACCTTATTAGGGTCCACTTTTCCTAGAATTGGAGCCTCTATTTTATTCTTGCTACTTTAGTTCCCCCAGAAAGCACGACCTCTGCCTGAATTTCAAAGTGTTGACTAGTTTAAATATCCTTTTGTGAGACTTTTGTCTTGCTTCAGGGTGATTTTTTCATCTTACATGCCATTGCTAATCTTTTTATGTTGAATGTAATTGAAATAGTTTTAATCTGTGTTACCAGCAACAAGAACCCCTTTTATGAGATGAAGAGGCCAGGTCAGTCTCATAACATGTGTCCCCCTCCGTGTGTTGAATTTATGTCAGAGCCAGGTTCTTTCCTATTTGATGTCTCTCACCAAATTCCAGTGATTATGTCCTAGGAGGTGCCCAATACATTCTAGAGTTGATACAAGCTGTAATTTTAGAGAAATTAAATTAGCAATCACCAATACAATGTTGAATAGAGGTGATGAACACACACATCCCTTACTTGTCCTAATCTATGTGGCTTAAACATTTACGGTTTCACCATTAAATATAATATTGTTCATATGTTTTGTTGTGGATGCTTTCCAACACTTCGAGAAAATTTCTTTTTCTAGCTTGCTAAGAGTTTTTTTTTTTTTTTTAATCTGCAATAGATATTTCTCTGAAGAAAATATCCAAATTACCAACAGGTACATGAAAAAAATGCTCAGCATCACTAATCATCAGGGAAATGCAAATCAAAACCACAAAGAGATATTGCCTCAAGCCTGTTAGAATGGTCTTATTAAAAGAAAAACATAACGAGCGGTAACAATAGGGAGAAATTGGAGCACTTGTACAGTGTTTCTGGGAAAGTAAAACTGTGCAGCCTCTATGGAAAACAGTACGGTGGTTCCTCAAAAAAATTAAGAAAGTAGAACTACCATATGATCTAGTAGTCTCACTTCAGGATATTTATCTGAAAGAATTGAGATTGGGATGATTCTCAGGCTCATTGCAGCATTATTTACACTAATCAAAATGTGGAAATAAGGTTAATGTCTATTGGCAGATGAATAGATAAAGAAAATGTGGTATATTCATAAAACGGAATATTATTCATCTTTAAAACAAGAAAGCCCAGCAATATGCAACATGGATGAACCTAGAGGACATTAATGCTAAGTAAAGTAAATCAGTCACAGAAGGACAAACTGTATGATTCCACTTGTATAAAGTATCTAAGATAGCCAAATTCATTAGAATCACAGATTAGAATGGTGATAGCCCTTTAAATTGAAATCAATTTTGCATTCCTGGGTTTTGTAGTTTTGCTATCAGGATTCTGACTCATAAAACAAGTTTGGAATTTCCCCCTTCTTTATTTCTGAAATAATTTAAAAATTTTATTTTTTTAAACGTTTGAAAGAATTCATCAGCAAAACCCTTTGGATCTGGAGTTTGCTTATTTTTTTATTTCTTTAGATTTATCTTTTTATGTGCAGGTATTTGACAATTAATTTAATTACTTTAATAAATGTCAATTACTTCATATGTTCCATTTAGTCTTGTGAATTTTTTTATAATTTATTTTCAAGGAATTCACCCTTTCTTCCAAGTAATGAAAATTAGCATAAAATGTTTCACAGTATTCCATTATCTTGTTAATGTCTCTTGTGTCTACAACTGTGCAATCTCATTAATCCCTGATATTTATAATTTGTGTTTTCTTTCTTTCTCACAGAACTAAATTTTGGCCATATTTTCTCCTGTGTCTGTTTTCTGTCTCACTGATTTCTAGTTTCTGTTTTATTTCCTTTCTTCTACTTGTTTTGGACTTAATTTGCTCTCTTGTTTTAGATTTTCTTTTTAAGGTAGACAATTAGTTCACTTGTTTTGAACTTCTCTTTTTTAGAATAAGCATTTATACAAAAAATTTACTCTGGGTCTGCTTAACTTTATCCCATACATTTTGATATATTATATTTTTATTTGTATTCACTTCAATGTATTTAAAGGTGTTTCTTATGATTTCTTCCTTGAGCTAAAGGGCATTTTAAGATGTATTTAAATCTTCCAATAATGTAGACTTTCCTGGGTAGCTTGTTTTTACCCATTTCAACTCATTTTCATTATGGTCAGAAAGCATACTTTCTATGTTTACAGTGTTTTGAAACTTCTTGAGAGATATTTTGTGGTCTATAGCCTATTGATAAATGTTTCACGTGTAGCATAATAGAACATATATTCTATTGTCTTGGTCAATATCGATTAGGTCAAGCTGTTGTCAAAATTATTTTATCTTAACTTTCTTTAGTTATTCTGTCAGCAATACAGCATTATGTCTTCATAATTACTTGACATTTTATCATTATGAAATAGCTTTCTGTTGTAATATTGCTTGTTTGGAGGTCTAATTTTTCTTATATTAATATAGCCACATAAGTTTTCTTGTGCTTGTTGTTTCCTTGGTATACTTGGAAATTATTTTACTCTCAACTTATCTATACCATAATATTTGGCATGCATCTCTTATAGGTACTTTTCTTATCCAGTTGGACAATCTGTGTTTTATTTGGAGTATTTAAATTACATTTGAAATAATTATTGATAAGGTTGGATTTAAGCATTCTATTTTTGCTTTTTTTTTTTTTTTTTTTGAGACAGAGTCTGGTCCTGTCACCCAGGCTGGAGTGCAGTGGCGGGATCTCAGCTCACTGCAAGCTCCGCCTCCCGGGTTCACGCCATTTTCCTGCCTCAGCATCTGGAGTAGCTGGTACTACAGGCGCCCGCCGCCATGCCCGGCTAATTTTTGTATTTTTAGTAGAGACGGGGTTTCACCGTGTTAGCCAGGATGCTCTCGATCTCCTGACCTCGTGATCCACCGGCCTCGGCCTCCCAAAGTGCTGGGATTACAGGCTGAGCCTCTGCGCCCAGCCTATTTTGCTCTTATGTTCTATTTGTTCCATCATTTTTCCTCCTCTGTTCTTTCTTTCATGCCTTTTTATATTAACTGAACAATATTCAGCGTTCCATTTTAATTCCTTTATTGGCATTTTAGAAGAATATCTTCATATAATGTGGTGGTTCTCTAGGGATTATAATAAACATCCTGGGCTTATCGCAGTCCACTTAGTGTTAATAGTCAATGTTTTCATGTAACATAAAGAAAAGTTGCGGCGAAATTGTTGCCTTTAGTCTCCTGTCAAAGCTATTAATTTAGAATATTTTACTCTACATACATTATCAATAGTACACTTAATTAATTTTTTATTCAAACCATCAGTTGTTTGTTATAAAACTAAAAGAAAAAAGCCTTAGTTTTTCACGTTTATACACATGCCATTCCTAGAGCTTCTCCTTGCTTCCTGTAGGTCAGAATTTCCATCTGTTGTTATCTTTCTTTAGTCTAAAAAATTTCCGTTTGCATTACTTGTATCTAGGTCTGCTAATGACAATTGTTCGAAGCTTTCTTTTATCTGAATAAATCTTTCTTTTCTCAAGAATTACTTTTTCTAGTTATAGAATTTGGAGTTGACAGTTCTCTTTTATTTTGAAGATGTAGTTTCATTGCTTTTTAAAGTGTCATTTCTGATGACAGGTCATCTGTCTATTTGTTTCCACGTATGTAAGTTATTTTCTCCCTCCCTTTAGCTACTTTCAAGATTTACTCCTTTTTTGCCCAGTGGTTTGACTATGGTATGTCTACATTTGGTTCTCTTTATTTTTATTTTGTTCTTTGAGTTTCTGAAACCTGTAAGTTGATATATGGTGACAATTAGGAAAACTTTTGGTCTTTACTTTTTCAAATAGCTTTTTCTGTCTCATTTTCTTCTCTACTCTTTCTAGGACTCCAATTATAATAGCGCTAGACTGGCCCTATTTTTATTATTTTTCTTCCTTTGTATTATCTGTATTGGGAAATTGTTCTTGATCTGTTTTTAAGTGCACTGATAGTTTTTTCTGCCATCTTTAATTTACTCGTATGTGCATACAATGACATTTTTATATAAGATATTCAGTCTCTCAGTTCTAAAATTTGTCCTATTATCTCTTTATCATTTTTACTTCTCTGTTGAGATTCTCCATATATTCCCTCTTATGACCATCTATTCCTTAAATCCTTGAATATGCTTATAATAGCTTATTTTAAATTTCTTATCTTCTAATCCCAGCATGTTGGCCATTTCACTGTCTTAATCCATTGTTTACTTTTTTTGTTATGCATCATATTTTCCTGGTTTTATGTCTAGGCAGGTTAAATTATATGTTAGATTATGTGTATGATATTTTGTAGAGATAGGTTCTTCTATTTTCCTTTGAAGAGTGACTCTTTTCTAACATTAGTCTTTTTTCTGTAGTCAAACACCAAAATTTCACTCCTGAGCTATATGCAATGGTTGAAATCTCTGCTCTGTACTAGCAATTTAGCTGTTGTTTTCTGCTGGATTCTATGGAGTCTCTTTTAATGAATATGAAATGTAGCAGCCATCATATATCTGAATGAAGTTGAAGTGCTGATTTTAGATTTTTACTCTGTGACATTCTCCTCTGTGACTTTCAATTGTGTGAGATTTCCTCCCATGTCATTCAAATTTCCCAGTTCTTCTTTTCTGTCAGCCTGGAACTCTGTGCTCTTATTCCTCAAGCTAGTAAAACTCACCGCTTTACTCATAGACATCTAATTTTGCACAGACTGGGAAGCGTCATCAGGTGTGAGGTTGCACTGATGCAAATTTAAATCATTGCAATTTTCTTTATTCAATGGTCAAATACTTCATCAGTGGTTGAATATTCTACTATTTCTGCCTGTTTTCTGTTTCTCATTGCCATCAAATGTGTATCTAATTTTTTTTGGAGTTAATAGTTTTTTTCCCTGCATTTGAGTTAGACCTGAGCTACTACCACATTTTGTAATTCAAACTTTTTGTCTAACAATGTTTTAAAAAACTCTTTATTTGGAGGGAATTCTCAAATTTCTAAATACTCCACAAACATTAGGATCAGGGCTCACATTCCCAGTTTCCCTTGTAGCCAGATGTACATATGGAAAATGGCCTCAGCTAATGAAGCATACCCACATATTTGAAACTCAGAAAAGTGTTAAGAGGAACTGTAGATATCATTTTAGTTGATGCAAGGATGGAAAAAAATAACCAACTTTCACTGGTGAACTTTGTCTTCAATCATTGTTTTCCTGTGGGTAAGTGGCTAATTTTCTGGCCTAGAGGTGGAATTGGTGTGTTGGTAACAATTGATTTAATGATAACCTGCTTTTGTCTTTTTAAAAATTGCTAATCCACCATTGTTTCTGGTCCTGTTTTATACTTATGCAGTGTATAATGTCTCATGCAAAATTTAGTTCTTTGTTTCTCAGCTTAAACTGGATTTTGATGAGCAGTTTTCAACTTCAAATGAAAGAAATGGCTTTGGTTGATGTTAGACAAAAATAAAAAGAGGGAATTAAAGAAATATGTTTGTCATCTTGTAATATTAAATAAATGAAACTGAAAATTCAACAATTCTGCTTCATAAAAAAATAGAAAGTTTCTACTGTTTTTCATTATTTTTGAAGCTATGTGATTAAATGAAATTTCTGCCTCATGGAAGGTTTTTAGAACTATGTAATAATACCATAAAGACCATTAGGAGAGAAATGAATAAAGACTGAAAGAAGTAAGCACTGTGTGGTAACGTAGATGGCACATAGTTGTGTGCGTGGAGCCCTAATACATTTTACCATGGAATTTATACAATAAATGTTAGTTTCCTGTGAACCTGCTAATTAATATGACTTTCTCAGACATTTCCTTAACCTAAACAGTTTAGGTTTCCTGTAGATAGACTGCATGTATTCTCATCTTTAACCTTTCCATAATCTTCCCTAATTACAGATGTCATTGGTTCTTAATAGCAAAAGAACGGCAGTAGCTTATAAAGTTATATTATTTGTTTTTTACTAATATGTGAAGTGATTTTGTCTTTCATTTCACCTCTAAAGCTAATTATGTCTTCTAAGTTAACAAAAATTCCGGATCATACCATCATTAGTTTAAACTTTACAATGAATTCATTCTTTCCATTTATTACTAACCTGCATTATAGCAATATTTAGCTAATGAATTCTCAAAATATTTCTTGAAAGGTGAAAGAGTACCTCAAGTAAATGGTGTAATTAATTTATTTATCAGAATTTTAAATTAAGTGTTCTGTTTAATCTCAAAGGGGTACCAATGAAGTTAGGGCATAAGGAGTCCGTGGTTAATAAAATGGCAAGAATTAAAAAAGATTATTACATTTTTCCTCATACTATGATGGCTATAATTTTTAAAACAGTAGAAATGTTTAATTTTTAAAGGCTACTAGTGTCTATTTAATTCAAAGATGTGAGATCTTCAGTTCAACTTGTTGTTTGAAATTTGAACAGCTTTTTCTTGCTGTTGTTCAATACAGTTATTAAACAGTCCAGGCAGGCCTCTGGAGTTACATATATGTATGTGGCTATGTGTGTATATATACATAGAAGTAGAAATAGCATATAATCAATTTACATAAGTCTTTTGTTTTTGATGAAAATTCCTCTAAAAGTGAATATAAATTAATAGCATATGGAGCCTACAAAAATTGTCTAATAGGGAAGTAGGAAAATATAATTTGTGAAGAAAAAGTTCGCTAAAACAGACTTTTTATTTTTACATGTAATAAATTTATATTGAAGGGTTTCCAGAAATATAAAATGTTATAGGCCACCTATCCTGAGACACACGAAGGAGACAAGGGATAGAGCTAGGATGGAAGTGAAAATAAAGGACAAATAGAGATAGATACATAAGTGGAAATGAAACACTGCATGTTCTCACTCATAGGTGGGAATTGAACAATGAGAACACATGGATACAGGAAGGGGAACATCACACACCAGGGCCTGTTGTGGGGTGGGGGAGGGGGGAGGGATAGCATTAGGACATATACCTAATGCTAAATGACGAGTTAATGGGTGCAGCACACCAACATGGCACATGTATACATATATAACTAAACTGCACGTTGTGCACATATGCCCTAAAACTTAAAGTACAAAAAAAAGTCATCAAACAGGTGGTAATTTTAAAACATGGCTTTTCCAGGCAGCAAATTTTCTGAATGTATTGCAAAAGAAGATAAATTGTGTGTCTATGTAGATCATGTCAATGAAATAAACAATAAAGGTTACTTATTGGAATATTGAAAGTGGTTGATAATAAATTAATTATTTATATTTATGGTAAAAGCAATAAACTTGATTTTTAGGGGGTTCAATGACTTCCTGAAAATATCCTCTCACAGATTTTCTCAGAGTGTCTAGTTGGCAAAAGCACAGCTCCAAATTGCTATTTCCGTCAACGTCTACAGAACATTTACAGTTCGATTTCCAAAAGTTTCCATTTCTACTGACCTTACAAATTTGTAAAATGAATGCCCACCAGGACAAAATATTAAGTGATCAAATTAATTGGATCCTACAAGTGAAAATCTAGGCAAGGAAAATCTTCCTTCTTAATGAATGATTTTTATGTCTCTTCATTCTTGTCCTTCTAGGTAAAGCAACACTCTGGAGACCTTCTTTTGAGGCATTTCACCACCAGAGTAAGTGTGATGTATGAGTAATTAGTCCACCCACAGGGAGCTGGTGAAATTAAATTGGAAGTTATTTCCTAACTGGCATATCTTGGAGTAAAATTAATCTAATAACAGTTTTCATAAGAGAGCATAAGCTTAAAAGACAACATTTTTCATTCAGCTTTACCAAACAAAGTGCAAATTTAGGTGTCCAGTTGTGAAGTTTGGTTGTGTGTGGATTGTACAGTGAAGGTACCAGTGGACAACAGTTGCTCATCAAGCAAGTTTATACAAAAGCTTTCGGACAAGTCCAACTCTAGATAAAATTCTGAAGTATTTCATGCTTGTGTTCAGAGATTCTTTTTCTCTCTCCAAGGTAACCCACATATCAAAAGACATACGGGGTTATGGGTAGAACTTCCTAAAATTGCTCATGAGAAGTGTGCCATGCATAAACATACTTTACTAGCTTCAATTTTCTGTTAGTCTCACAGGCAACAATTAAAATCCTGTATGTTTTTCTATCTCCACACACTCCTGAACATAGAAAGACCAAGTGACATCTCTGGTTAAGATGTGTACAGGTTACAAGACATGTCTAAATATATTCACCAAGAGGTTTATTATTTTCACAGTGGCATTCACTAAATCAGTTGTCAGTGTAGCAATACTCAAGGAATAAGCAGGGTCTTCAATTTATCAGTTTGTAGTCCACCCCAAGTTGAATCACTGAAGCACGTAACTGTAGATAAGGTCACTCAAAAGCACAAATCCAGGTTATAAATATTCAGTAGTAGTTTATATGCATTTAGCAATTTGAATGCTGCGAAGTGTAGCCCAGAAAATCAATCGACATTGAACTATTAAAGAGGCCTTCATGGCACCTGCACTTTGAATCTCTTCAGACTCAGGTTAAACAGGAGACATGGTAGCTCATATATACTGCAAAAACCCTTCCTCTTTTCCTTTTTATCTATGAACCTGTCCTTTTCAATGTTGTCTAGATGCCTGAAGTTATGAATACCCTTGATCTTAGTAAAAAATGGTACCACCCTTCAGCAAAATCTCACTGATCAGTGTCTATGTTGCCTCACTGAGTTAGCCTTTTGTGTTCTTGTGGCCCAGGATGACAATGTTGACACAATCCAAACCAGTAGTTGGAAAGTTAATGTTGGATGCGTCTTTGACAATTGATGGAATGACCTGAAATCAAATGTGAGGCGGTGGAGACCCAAGAATGCTATTCAGGCAGTAAGTGATCTGTGGAGATACTAAATGAAATATCTGGAAGGAATTGTAATCTTGCAACTATGCTTTTACGTGTTTTTTGACATAAACAGTTTCTATTTATGGTGGAGCTGCAGTGTCCATTTCCCATGAAGTTCCCATAGTGTTAACTAATACAGTCATGTGTCACTTAATGACAGGGGTGTGTCTGAGAAATGCATTGCTGGACAATATTATTATTGTATGAACATTACAGAGTTTACTTACATAAACCTAGATGCTATAGCTGATTACATACCTAGGTTAGGTGGTATAGCCTATTCCTCCTAGGCTACAAACCTGTGCAGCATGTTACTGTACTGAATACTGTAGGCAATTGTAACACAACAGTTAAGTATATCTATACTTACTTATATCTATACAGTAAGTGTATCTATACATGTCTAAACATACAAGAGGTACAGTAAAAATACAGTGTTATGATTTTATTGCACCACTGTCATACATGTGCACTATCCTTGACCAAAATGTTGTTATGTGATGCATGATTGTAACAAAAGAATTAATTAAAGATAATATTGAAGTGCCTATTGAGATTTCAATGAAGAAAGGAATATTTGTAAATTCTGATTACCTTAAGTGGTAATTGACTTTCTTCCTGTTTCCATGGCTGTTCTTGTGAAAGAGCATAGCTTTCCAAAGACCTGAAATCTCTGACAAAACTTGCAATTCTCTATTGCCTGCATTATGAAGGTCACCTGGTATCAAATGAGGCAAAATGGTAGATTATAAAGACCTGTACTTTATTGTCAGTTCCTAAACATAGAAAGCATTGGTCTATCTTGAACATTTCTGCAGTTATAAACTAGCCTTGGGTCATGATTTTCTGCCTTTTTATCATAGACAAGATTTAATTTAGGAGATGTCCTTTTAATGTGTAATGTGAATAGTAAGTGCCACTTATGAAGCCCTATTTTCTTCCAGCCATTTTAATTGTCAAATCTGTCCAGTCAAGATGCATTGTTAGAGGCTTCACTGACAACACCGTCTGTGTGTGTGGGTGTGTGTGTGTGTGTGTACATACATATGATTGAGCAGGATTTAATGTAAGTCAAAACTGTCTCAAATTTCCTAGGACAATACAGCTTCCTTGGCCATTCCCTTGGAGCTCTGAGTTGAGGAGCTGGTGATGTGTATTTCTTGTGCATGTTCTCCACATTATCCCTATGCAGGCCTTCCATGGGCTTGGTTTTGG
Source organism: Pan paniscus (assembly GCF_029289425.2). Classification (NCBI taxonomy): domain Eukaryota; kingdom Metazoa; phylum Chordata; class Mammalia; order Primates; family Hominidae; genus Pan; species Pan paniscus. The sequence continues at coordinate 3,195,907 of NC_073271.2, forward strand.
AACCAGTGATGAGGAAGATCATTAGAATTGTTGTGCTCAAAAAGATTCCTCCATTCTTCTGTATAAGCAATGGGAATTTTCCCAGACCAATATTTCTTCTTTTGAAATGGTAAATTTTGAATATTAACTGGTTAGTATAATCCCATAAAATAACAAAGTTTGAGCCCTACGAACTGTGTTTTAGGCTAAAGTTGTGTTTTATGCTAAATCATCATTTACTTCTTGTATGATTTTTTTTTTGAGACAGAGTCTGGCACTGTCACTCAGGCTGGAGAGCAGTGGCACAATTTTGGCTTACTGCAAGCTCCGCCTCCCAGGGGCACACCATTCTCCTGCTTCAGCCTCCTGAGTAGCTGGGACTACAGGTGCCCACCATCACACCCGGCTAATTTTTTTTTTAAGATTAAGGGCGAAATCAAAGCTGCTCCTCTATATTACATTCATAAGTCAGAATGATTAAAGCAAGCTATTTATTTATTAGAAACACATACTCCAAATTTAGCATCTAAGACATGACAGCCTTTCAGGAGACATCAATTTACTTTTTAGGGTCTATAGCTATATTTGTATTCATGCTATTGGTGTCCATAATATTTCATTAGATGTTCTGGTTAAATTGATAAATGAAAATAATGTATGTGATAAGGAGAACAACCTAGGTCTCCTGGAGGGCCCCTTACAACTCAGCTGGTGTTAGCAGAAATGCCTGGGTGTAACAGTGAGAAACAACCTTTCAAAAGTGTTGAGCAATTTTTCAGGCAGAGGAATATGTATGCCAATCCAGGCAGCAAGATAAGTGGAGGTCAGTTAAAAGATCAGTGTGTGATTACATTTTTTTTTAGGTTTCTACTGAGAGGAAATATAATACTCAGTTATTATTTTCTCTGTATATCTCTGGTTATTTTGTCACAACTTTTTATGTAAGCTACTACCAAACATTGGGTTATACAAGATCTATGTGTCATATTCAATATTTGCTTTTCCCTCAACTACTAACACGTTTGATTCCCTTTGTAACTTTCTCCCCTATTTCTCCTTTCAACCTGTTTTCTCCAACCACACTGAGTTAATACGCCTCCTATATACTCTCATACCCTGTTTTATCTAAAGAGATTTCCTTTTTCTACTATTATACCCATCTCATTCCCTAATTTATTTCTTCTTATTTCTCTCTCTATTTTTTATTCTTTTAGGCACAGCTCATGTCTCATGACTTTCAAAAAGTTTTTCTTCTGATATTCCCAGCTCGAATTAGGCATATCCCAATCAGTTTCCTTAGTCTTACAACTCTGCATATTATTGGCTTATAATCTGTCTTAGGCTGGGAATTAGCTCCTTGTAGGCAGGGGCTAGAATTTATTTACTCTTATGTCCATAATGCCTCACACAGGAACTATTCTCACATACAAATTGTAGGGCCATAATTCCTGAGAACATATGTATATTGTAGTGACTCATAAAGGCTTGAAATAAATTTTTTAAATGATTAATTGGGAAGTCCATGAACTTGACATCTTGATGTAGAATAAAAGCAAGGGCAGATGAAGCAGTTATACAGGATACTTGAAATACCAGAAGAATATAATCAGAGAGCAATAAATTAATCCTTGATTTTTAGATGTGAAGAAGTTCTGAGAAATATTTGAAGACATGGCTCTTGGGATGAGTACAAAACAGAGACCAGTAGCCAGACTCAGAGCTTTAAAGAGTGAAGAAATTGCATTGCAGGGGGAAGGACTGTTGTATACTAAATAGAAATTGTCATTAAATGGAAGACTAAGCAAGAGGCTGATGATCTGTGGATGAGAGACCAAAATGGTGTGGAGATAGAGGTAAATGCCATAATCTACAAAGAAGATATTTTTGTGCCAGGAAGAAATAATAGGTCTAGAACATAATAAAAGATAAATGGTTAACTACATTGTAATGTGGTCTCAGAACTCACTGAAGGCGTAGCCATTGATATTAACTTCCACTTTGCTTCCAGACAAAAGATTTTAAATATTTTAAAAATTGCATTTGATATTGTATGATTCATCAAGACAGAAAGTAAAGCTGTAGTTGCCCTGGGAGGGCAGGGAATGGGGAGTCACTTTTTAATGGGTACAGGATTTCAATTTTACAAGACAAAAAGAATTATGGAGATGGGTGGTGGTGATGCTTGCACAACATTGTGAATACATTTAATAACACTGAATTGTATACTTAACAGTGGTTAAGATGCAAATTGTTGAGTGTGTTTTGCCACAATTAAAAAATGGAAAACAATAGTATTTTATGATATAGCCCATTTCATCTGGTAGCTAGCTGTATGTGTCTGCTCAGCTGTGGATAGATATTTATGCTGTTTCTGAACTGGAGGTTACTGGTATTCGCTAAGGTATAGGAAAATTGATCTTATGTGGCTAACGGAGGTGGATATAGTTGTATCAGTCAGACAGTAATGATATAATCATGATAGTTTACATTTAACATAATTTACATGTGTTATACTTTAGAAAGCACTTCATAGATATTATTACTTCATACCATTTTCCCCTTACCATATTTGTCTCTCCTTTCTCTGCTGACTTCAGAAAATGTCTCTTCCACACTACTCAATTCATCTCCTTATTTTGTCAAAATTTTAAGTCTCAGAGTCTCCAAAAAAAATTCCAGACAAATCTCATCAGCTTTCGGTCATTGATTAATCGATGCCCTTAGAGGCTTTCCCTTTCCCTTCTCAATTTGACATAGCTTCCAAATACACTTGTCATTAAAACAAAGTTGTTTATATGGTTTTGTATTTCTTCCTGCTGAATTATGAACATTTTTTCATATTGACATTGATTTCCATCTGGCCATGAAATACTCACGGTGAAGAAAATGAAACAAAATTTGTTATATTTATCAAGAGCCAGGTACCGTTTTCAGTGTCCTAGAAGCATAAACTAGTGTAATGCTCACCACCTCATATGAGAGGCAAAAATGGATGAAACTATAAAACCAAGACACAGAGAGTTAAGGGAAATTTCCCAAGATCACACAGCCACTGAGGATATGAACTAGATTTTGACTTCAGGCTATTTACCCCAGAACCTGTGCTTTCAACCATCATTTGTACTGCTTCCCTAAATTACACTTGAGTACACTGTGACAACAAATTTCACCTATGACACTGATTATCTGGGGAACTTTGCAACTTATTCTGAATATGACTCAGTTTTGTTTTCTGTACAGAGATAAAGTCAGTATATACTCCATAGATTTGTTATAAGGATTATATGAAATGACACATGAGAAGGCTTTAAAAGGACTTGGAAAGCAATAAGTTTTTTGTTTTCAATCATTTTTCAATAGGTTATCAGTGTTGTGAATGGTTCATGAAAAATGACTTTGGGCTCAGTGAGTAACTGAAATGTTGTTGCTTAATAGTGTGTTTAATATTAATATAATAGTAACCAATGTCGTTATTGTTGAGTAATAGTTATTTGGCTTTTCACTGCTTTTCTTTTCTAGTGTTTTAGTCAGAGACTTCTTAAGTCTCCTCAAGTGTGTACACATTTCTTAAATTTGTTGGAAAGTACCAAATTTAAGATATCTTGCATTTTTTTCTTCCTTAGTAAACACTAAATTCCATCATGCAGCAGAAAAAGGGCTCTGTTATTGTCAGTATAATGGTTTAATATTCACTTTTATTCCCTGTATCGTAGTTCTGATTTAATTGCTATTTAGAGTAAAACTTGTTCCTTATTATATGCATTCATAATTATAAAATTTGTGTTTTAATGACTTCTACACATATACTGTGCTTTTCTTTATTTCCTTATATCTTTTACTGTTGCATGATCCTGGTATTTGAAATCTCATTAAGTGTTGTTTGGGGATTTGCTGGGAATGTCATCTACATAGTAATGCCTCAAGTTTGTAGCATCTTTAAAACATAATAGGAGATGGAATTCACAGCAGAGTAATAAGCCTCCCACTTTAGGCAATATATTTGTGATTGGTATGACTTTGTTCCCAGAGGGCAGTTAGCAACACAATATTATGGCTATGTGTACAAGGAAAACTAATTTTAAAAATCTCCTTTAAAAAAAAGTTCCCAATCCTAACCAGTATCATGCACAGAATCCGTTTCCACCTCTTCACATGGAAGCAGCTGTGGGTGGACATCTAGAAAGTTGGATAACTATTTATCACACATGATCTGAAAAGTTTGCATTGCCATAGATAGGAATGAATTATCTGTTTATAAAGAAAAAAAACAATAAAAATATGAACCAAGAAAACACAGAAGGTAGTAACCACATTTAGATGTTTATCATGGAATCGTCTTTATAATCCATCTGTTACAATTCCACAGAGCAAATGACAAGTAATTGTGAAGTTTCCCCTCATTTTATAGGTTTGGTCTTATAAGGCATGCAACACAAATTTTAATTACTTTTCTTTTTGGTATTTGGATCTTAATTTGGTCAAGTGGCCACTGGGTAGATGATGGAGCCTCTTGAGACATACAGTCTTCTAGCTTTGTTGATGTGAATATTACTGTGTATTTTTCATTCACTTATTATTTTACAAGGCATGCTTCATTAAAAATATGTCAACATCTCATTGACAAATCACAAAATTTTAAAGGCAGAAGAAAAAAACAATTTATTTAAAACATTCCTGTGTAAAAGTAGTCACCACTCTTACTATTCTTCAAATATTTTTATTATATTTAAATGCAAGCCTAGTTTTATCTCGAGTGTCTGACCTTGATGATATTGTACACTTTAAACTTAGAAAAATTGAACTCTATTGGAAATTTCCTACAGATCAGCTTTTCTAGATGCCAAGCACCTTGTTTCAGCCATGGTGATGACAGCAAATTGGGTTCTCAGGGATTCTGGCCTCTGGCATCATCTCAGTTGTTTATAATTGAAGTTGGCTCTGATGAGAACTCAGCTTAGATGCATGGTTGGACTGCTGGGCTTAAGGCTGGCCTGCCAGGAGGTTGCATTGAGCTGTAACTAGGCAAAGAAAGAAGGAGTTTATTGAGGCATTACTGACAATAGCAAAGACTTGGAACCAACCCAAATGTCCAACAATGATAGACTGGATTAAGAAAATGTGGCACTTATACACCATGGAATACTATGCAGCCATAAAAATGATGAGTTCATGTCATTTGTAGGGACATGGATGAAGCTGGAAACCATCATTCTCAGCAAATTATCACAAGGACAAAAAACCAAACACTGCATGTTCTCACTCATAGGTGGGAATTAAACAATGAGAACACATGGACACAGGAAGGGGAACAGCACACACTGGGGCCTGTTGTGGGGTGAGGGGCTAGCGGAGGGAAAGCATTAGGATATATACCTAATGTAAATGACGAATTAATGGGTGCAGCACACCAACATGTCACATGTATACGTATGAAACGAACCTGCACGTTGTGCACATGTACCCTAGAACATAAAGTATAACAAAAAAAAGAAGGGGTTGGGCAAAATTACCAACAATCTTCAACTATGAATTTTTATGAGTAGGGGCTTCCCACACCATCAGGCACTCCAAGTTGGAGAAACAAGGGATGTTGAATTGAAAGTTTAATTTTTTAGGCTTGATAGTCAGATTAGGGAAGTTTTGGGTACATCTTTCCCACTCTAGAGCCCTCTCCCTAACTCACGGCCAATTTGGGACATGGGCTCAATGGAAAAGAGTACTGAGATCAATTCGAAATATCCATCATGAACATAGGAGGCAGGCATTCTGGCTAAGGGGTGCGTCTTCCCACTTTGTAATCCAGAGTGCGATTTCTTGGTATCTGTCCCTCCATAAATAAGCGTTGGGTGAAGGACAAGCTAGTTACAATTGAGGATGGAATGAGATTCTAGCAGAATTGCAAAATGAACTGAGAGCCACGAAACTATTCTTCTGTGAACCAGCAGAGAGATCTGTGGAAGGCAAAGGAAGAGGAGCCAAGAGGCCAGATAACATTCCTGCTTCCCCTACATTGTGAGAGTGAAATTGTCAGCAACCTATATCAGTAATTAACCAGAGGCTTTTTAGAGAGTAAGACTTCTGATAGATACCTCAAGAGCTGAAGTTGCTCTTCAGTACTGCACAGAACCTGTGGACAGATTTTCATCATTATTCTCTTCTTCAACAGACAGATATTAAATTCAAGGCATAGTTCTAAACTATGCAGTCAATTACAAAAAATAATAATGAAGGGCATTAGCTGTGCCTCATAGGACGTTAAAACTCTAGCTGCTAAATGAGACAAATAGGGTTCCCACATCAAGTGCCTGGGCTCCTGTTATAACCTGGACTCTGTTTCCATTGGCTTCTCTTGTTTCTGTTTTGGTAAACCCATCATTTGGCTTAGTCCCTATCCTTGCCATGCTCACCCACCAGTAGGTGGACCTCCTTGACCATAACTTGGCATAGATCTTTGATTGTTTCTTTTCAAATGTTTTCTTACTTTAGAGCTGCAGTCAATTGTTGTTTGGACCATAAGACTCTGAGGCTGTGTGTGGTTGAAACTGTCTTGAGACTCAAAGAGCTATTGAGGAAGGGATTTGGTAGCTGAACTCTTTTGAAGATTTTCTCTGTCTCTCACACATCTGGGGCTGAATAGCTTAACTTTTAATTTCTACATCGATGATAGTTTAATAGGCATTCATGCAAATCAGTTCGGCTGTGAGTTATTATCCTTCTCCAATAACAAGTAATGCATTCCTTAAATTTAGTGTACGTATAAATTCTACATGGTAAGTGAAGCTGTCTTTATGAATTGCTGCTATAGAATATACTAGATTGTGTAGGTTTTAGTACAATCCAGGTAATTATCAAGCCTTTGTAATATTTTCAGGAAAGTGATCCTTTCACTTCAGTTTATGGAACTTGAAAATTTTTCAGTTGCCACCCACTAATTAGATCATAAACTTAATTCTATGTATCTGAATTTATTTTTCTATTTATAAATTTATCTGGATGCTTTCTCAAAGGTTTCTCAGATTAAAAACCTATGGCTTTGTAAAATTAAAACAGAAGTAATAGGAATTGTGTTAAAAAACAGAATCAGGCCAAGCCTGGTGGCTTATGCCTGTAATGCCAACACTTAGGGAGGCCGAGGTGGGAGGATCATTTGAGGTCAGGAGTTCAAGACCAGCCTGGGCAACATGGCAAAACCCCACCTGTATTTTTAAAATGCACAAATTAGCTGGGCGTGGTGGTGAATGCGTCTAGTCCTAGCTACTCAGGAGGCTAAGGCAGGAGAATAGCTTGAACCCAGGAGGCTGAGGTTGCAGTGTGCCAAGATAGAGCCACTGCATTCCAGCCTGGGTGACAGAGTGAGATCCTGTCTTAAAAAAAAGAAAAAAAGAAAAGAAAAAGAAAAAAACCAGAATCATACAGTGAGAGAGATTGTATAGCCCTTTTAATTGTCCATTATGGATACATTTCTTTTTCTGTGTAATAGTTTATCAGCACGAAAATTTTCCTTTTCTGTGTAATAGTTTATCAGCATGGAAAAAAACAGTCACTGAACACTGACAATTTTCTTTCTCTCTCTCTCTCTTTTTTTTTCCTTTTTTTGGAGATGAAGTCTCACTCTGTCACCCAGGCTGGAGTGCAATGGCAACATCTCTGTTCACTGCAACCTTCACATCCTGGGTTCAGGCGATTTTCCTGCCTTAGCCTCCCAAGTAGCTCGGATTCCAGGGACATCCCGTCATGCCTGGATAAGTTTTTGTATTTTCAGTAGAGACGGGGTTTCATCATGTTGGCCAGGCTGGTCTCAAACTCCTGACCTCAAATGATCTGCCCACCGTAGCCTCCCAAATTACTGGTGATGAGTTTCATTTAATGGTGTTCTACAAAGTGAGTTTAGGCAGTGAAAGGGCACATGTCATCTATAGTTTACCAGAAAGTAGTACCGGTCACCAGCATTGAAGCGTACTCCTAACCCTGGAAAATTTCTTCAACAGCCAGAATTAATCTCAGATTTTGAGACTGGAGCAAAGACTAATTTGGTATGTGTTCATTCAGATTAGTAAATCTCCATGGTGTTCGAACTGTATAATATCAAATCTAAAATAAGTCAAGAGAGTTGGACAATATCTCATCTCTGAGAAAAAAATGCCTTATTTTCAACAGATTTAAGGCTGAATTTAAAATCCAACTGCCTATTCCAGTGTATGTTTCTCTAGAATAAGGCCAAGCCCTACAAATTCTGGATAGTGTCCTCCAAGTTGTGTTTAAGTGATAATTGATAAATCTATGGTTTAGACACATATGGAATTCCAAATAACTTTAACTCCAGCCTTTGTGAGTAAAAATTGGCAGTGATCATGACCTTAATGGAGGCATGTGGTTAATTGGAATTTTCAGTACCAAAAGTCTTCTTCCTACTAGTTTACCAGGGTACCCTATAATAGTATCCATAACTTATTGCCCACTTGTCTGCTTTGATTTCTTTTTTAAAAAGACAATTTTAAACTTAGAGGTTTTGTACCTCAAGTCACATATGTGGCACATTTATAAAATAATCATGCCTTTGCATATTTTTCCTTTGATATCTTAGCTGTAAATCCAAGTCATTTATGTTTTTAATTGCCACAAATATTGCACTGAAATAGAGCACTAGTTGCAAAAATGCCTGGTATAACATTTCTTCTTGTTCTTGAAAGTTATTTTAGTATCCCATGTTTAAGATATTCCTAGACAACTATATGTAACTATAATTATTTCTGCTAGGTAGAAACATCTTTGTGGTCAACATTTTTGAAGGGCCTTGCAAATAATAATATGCTTGAGTAGGAATAGTATTTTGCAAATATAGCCCTAAATAGAGCTACTGATTTTACCAAGTACTAAAGACTCCAAACTCTGTCTTTGTCTTTCAAATTTGGTTTATAGGAACATCTCATTACAATGAGCAAAAAGCCTATCTGATCATTAATGAGATAATTTTGACACTTCCAAATGACACAGCTAATTTGTAGTAGGTTTTTGAAGTGCAAATTACATGTTTCTGTTTAAATAATGACAGTAAAATATAGACACTATGTATTCACACTCTATATACACAACTAACTCCAACTTGTCTCTAGAAGAAAAGTTTAATTTTTCAGGTCTCATCCATAAAATTAAGTGTTAATAAGCTGTATCTTTATTCTCACTTGGAAGTAATTTCTTCTTAACCATTGTATAACACTGCTACAGTTTGTACGGAGATAAAATAACTCAAGGTGAGAAATCCAGTTATTTAAAGAAATCATTTTACCTTCAATCACTTTTAGAATATCTATGGTTTTAGAGTAAGGATGAAAATTTATAAACATTTGTTAAATTATGCAACTGTTTTTGAATTTGTTTCAAAATTACATTTTCCTTATTTTACAACTAGTTTTCATGTATTCACAAATGAGACACATGAGAATTATTAATGCAAAAGCACAGCATATCAACAAAATTTATAATGTAAATAGATTAGTTAGGAAAGAATGTAATGAGTGAATTACCAAAGCTATTTTATTGGTCCCTAGATTTACCATAGAAGAAAATAAAGCACCCTTATAAAAATTTCTCAGCACTGAGTCCATTTAAGGTCTATTTTGTATGCCGTAAGTTCTAAAAAATGTTATTGCCGGTAAAAATAGGGTGCCTATCTAAAATTGTCTTTTTAAAGGTTCTCTCTTATTCTTCTTCCCTTCCTATGTGTGCCCAGAATACTTTCATCGTCTTGATTGGAACACTGTCTCTCTTTCTCAGAGGGTGTACATTTGTAGAAGGGAGAAAATATTTGTTAATTTTGCTTTCTATAAGATAAGGCCTCAATGGTTGAAGGTCAGTTAACAAACTTTTTTTTTTTGTCTTCATACTATTATCTTGGAATTACCAACTGGCTTCTATTTAGATTTTGAATAATGAAAGAAAAGAACTAGCATTTGTTAGAACTTACTGTGTTCCAGAAACTTTATTGATGCCATTTCTTCTCATTATCACATTCATTCTTTCAATTAGTATTATTTTTTTCCATCTTAATAAGGTGGGACCAGAGGTTTTGTAATATCCACTAACCCACTGTGGATTTCATGGATTGCAAGAGGAAGAAAGCATGGTGGAACTCAGGTTTCTCTGATTCCAAATTCACATCCTTTCATGTCTCCATGAAAAATAGAAAAGATAAATTGGGCTCTATTCTAACAAGAGAAATACAATTTTCTGTCAGTTAAATGAATAATTCTTTTTTTATTTTATTTTATTTTATTTTTATCATTATACTTTAAGTTTTAGGGTACATGTGCACATTGTGCAGATTAGTTACACATGTATACATGTGCCATGCTGGTGTACTGCACCCAGATACCTAAACGAATAATTCTTAAACCTCAAAAATAAAACGTAGCAAAACCTCAATTCAAGAGTAGACATAAAGGTTGTGACATGGGTAGCAGGGACATATGTCTAGTGACATAGATTTGCTATGCATATCTGACCAAAAATCTCCCTCAAGATTTTCAAATCAGATGCATAACTACATTTAATGAGTTTCACGAATCATTAATATCAGGCTCTGAAAACAGGGTCATTAAAAATGATTAAGATTTTCAACAACAAAATCTTACCTAAATAGTAAGGAAATTATATTAGATGGCTCCATTCTCTGGGCGGTCTAGTTAACAATTCAACTTGTTCAAAGCTATAAAATATGGCAACGTAAAAAATTATGAAAGTTTTTCTAACTTTGTGCTTAAGGTAGTTGGCCATTCTTCGTCTTGGGAATAAGAAGGTTAGATTTTCTGTCGAAGCATTTTACTATTGCTTTTCAGTTTCCTTTTATGGAAAGTAGATAAAATTGCAATTTTTTAATTATAAATTTAAAGTCAAAATGGAGATAAGTATCTCCATTAATTAAGTAAAGATTAATTTTTTAAAAAATGGCATTTACTAAATTCTAATCAATCAACTGATTGACTATTTTTATCCCTGGCTCAATGTAACTCTCTTTGACATACTCTTGTCTTAATTCTAGTTTATGTCAACAATGTGTAATCATAGATGACTCTTTGCCATTTTGATCTCTCAGTTCTATGAACACCTTTGATCTAATGATAATGTTTTCCAACAGAATTATTTCTACTCAAACTTCTGAGATCAAATTTGTGGATTTAGTCTCACCCCAATCAATTCTTCAACTCTCAGGACACCAAATGGTGTCCTACAATTCAATTCAATCCTGAGACTATTTATCTGGAGATAGCATCAGATCCCAAAAGTTCAGGGTTCAGGCCCACAAGACTGCACCCCCACCATTAGAGAGGAGTTGTGGGCCTCCCATACTCCTGACCAACTGTCTATAAATTAGGACTTCCATGGATTCCTTCCCCAGGTTCTATAATTTGCTAAGATGGCGCACAGAACCCAAGAAAGCACTTTGCTTACAGTTACTGTCTGATACAAATCAGGAACTGTCAAATAGAAGAGAGACACAGGGCCAGGTATGGTGAAAAGGGGCACAAAGCTGCCATATGACCTCTAAGTATGTCACTGTATCACCCTCCCAGCACCTCAGAGGTGATGGAGGAGAGGGCTGACAGTTTCAACCATCTAGTTATGCCTTCATGTTTCTGATGTCCAGCACCCACCCTGAAGCTATACGGGTCTCCAGCCACCACTCATGTCATGTCAATAGCATAAACTCAGGTATGGCTAAGAGGGACTTATGACTAGTAAAGGATGGTCCTCTCATCTCTATCAGGAAATTTCAAGTTTTAGGAGCTCTGTACTGTGAACTGGGGAGGAAGACCAAATAGGACATACCCTAGACCAGTTGTGCTAACTACTGTGTGCCTCAAAATTGCCTACAATTGTGTTACAATAAGAGATTGCTGAGGCCTGCTATTGGAATTTCAGATTTGGTAGATCTGGGCGTGTAACCTGAGAATGTGCAGTTCTAGTAAGTTCCCAGGTGATGCTGATGTTGCTAGCACAGGGACCACACTTCCAGACGGACTGAGTGAAGCATCGTCGTTACTTATAATAGCAACTTCTCTGTAGTCATAATTTCATTCATCCCATTCTCTGAGCTCCTCCTTTAATCATTCCCTTTCATACGCTGACATAAAATTTTTCAATCTCTCTGAGACCTCCAAACTATTATTTTATCATATTCGCAATGACCCTTACCAACTTGATGTACTCTATTTCCTGTTCTCCTGCCTAAATTCCATGGCCAACCATTCCCAGGAAACTTCAACTTCCTTGTTGCTCTTTCACTTTGCTGAATCTAACCAGAAAAATAACCCTGGTTAGATCCAAATTTCCACCAAATCCCCACATATATTTGAGCAACTAGCTATATGGATCAAATTGAAAAATATCCCACTTGAAAATGAGAATCTCAGTGCTGCCTATCAATCAATCATACTACATACGCTCCAATCTATTCACTCTCTAATTTACCTAATTTTGTATCTTATTCTGTCTCTAATCCCTAACACTTCCCCAGAAATCTTCAATGTCTTTTTGGTTGTGCTTCCCTGAGAACATTGAATCACCCAAAGACAACTTCCACAGACTCCTGAAACCATTTAAACTCACTTTGCCATGTCTACACCCACATACTCTCCATTTTCACCTATTATTATCTGTGAAATAACTTGCCCCTATCTGTATATTGTCTGATGATGATTTCTATATTACATGTGAAGAAAATGAGAATAGGGTTACAGCTACTTTCTCATTATAGCATAGCTTAGAATCAAATCCATGCAGTCCACCACTGAAACTGGGGTTCCAAGTCAGTGTATTTGGAGAAGGAGAGCTAGTAGATAAATAAGGATGAAAAGATCCAGGATGAAGCTTCTGATGGAAGAAAAGGACATGTTTACTATTATGAACTCCTTGAAGTAGACCTTAAGCATTCTCATCTGGACAAATATACATTCATCCACTCCAGTGAGCTGATTAAGTTTTAGGATTTTAAGGGTCAGTGAACAATTATTCCTCACTCAGCAATTAAAGAAGGATTAATATGAGTATTATCTTGGAGAAGTTTAATTTAAAATATATTTGATTGATTTTTGGCAATTGTCTTCTATCAGATCATTACCAATCCATATGAGTTGGTAGGAAGGGAGAAAACCCAAAATTTAATCAGATGCCTGAAGTTAGGGAACATTTTATAACCAACCCCGGGGGAAAAATGCTCAAAAGGGGAAAGATGAGGACAGAAAATACACTTCAAAGATTTTAACTTTTTGACAAAATGTCAATTCTGTGCAAGAAAAACTGATTGTGTGAATATAACTTTGTCATTTACATCTGCCAATGTGTTCAGAAATATATAACGTATAATTTTTTTAATAGTAGTTTGTTAACACAAAATTTATTCATCAAAGTATCTAAAACATTCTAAAAATACTAAAAATTTTCAATTTAAATATTAAGCTAAACAGCTCTGTATGTATAAATAAGCTCAAACAAACGTGCATGCTCCCCAACAATAACACTGCTACAGATATTGACAGGTGGTTTTCATTTCATTTCATTTTATAATGGCAAATCTGGTTAAAACCCAGATTCTGGGCTGGGCACAGTGGCTCACGTCTGTGATCCCAGCACTTTGAGAGGCTGAGGCAGGCAAATCACAAGGTCAACAGATCGGGACCATCCTGGCCAACATGGCGAAACCCCATCTCTAATAAAAAAAAAACAAAAGTTAGCTGGGCATTGTGGCACGTGCCTGTAGTCCCAGCTACTTGGGAGGCTGAGGCAGGAGAATCACTTGGACCTGGGAGGCAGAGGTTGCATGAGCCGCGACTGTGCCACTGTACTCCAGCCTGGTAACAGAGAGAGACTCCATCTCAGAACAAAACAAAACAAAACAACACAAAACAAAACCCCAGATTCTGAACTGACTCTCACAATAAGGATCTCAATTGCTTCAAAGAGAATAAAATACCTAGAAATCCAACTTACAAGGGATGTGAAAGACCTCTTCAAGGAGAACTACAAACCACTGCTCAATGAAATAAGATACAAACAAATGTAAGAACCTTCCATGCTCATGGGTAGCAAGAATCAATATTGTGAAAATGGCCATACTGCCCAAGGTAATTTATAGATTCAATGACATCCCCATCAAGCTACCAATGACTTTCTTCACAGAATTGGAAAAAACTACTTTAAAGTTCATATGGAATGAAAAAAGAGCCTGCATTGCCAAGTCAATCCTAAGCCAAAAGAACAAAGCTGGAGGAACCATGCTGCCTGACTTCAAACTATACTACAAGGCTACAGTGACCCAAACAGCATGGTACTTGTACCAAAAGAGAGATAGAGGCCAATGGAACAGAACAGAGCCCTCAGAAATAATGCCACATGTCTACAACTATCTTATCTTTGACAAACCTGACAAAAACAAGAACTAGGGAAAGGATTCCCTATTTAATAAATGGTTCTGGGAAAACTGGCTAGCCATATGTAGAAAGCTGAAACTGGATCCCTTCCTTACACCTTATACAAAAATTAATTCAAGACGGATTAAAGACTTACATGTTAGGCCTAAAACCATAAAAAACCCTAGAAAAAAACGAGGCTATACCATTCGGGACATAGGCATGGGCAGGGACTTCATGTCTAAAACACCAAAAGCAATGGCAACAAAAGACAAAATTGATAAATGGGATCTAATTAAACAAAAGAGCTTGTGCACAGCAAAAGAAAGCACCATCAGAGTGAACAGGCAATCTACAGAATGGGAGAAAAGTTTTGCAATCTACTCATCTGACAAAGTGCAAATATCCAGAATCTACAATAAACTCCAACAAATTTACAAGAAAAAAGCAACCCCATCAAAAAGTGGGCGAAGGATATGAACAGAAACTTCTCAAAAGAGGACATTTATGCAGCCAAAAAACACATGAAAAACTGCTCACCATCACTGGCCATCAGAGAAATGCAAACCAAAACCACAATGAGATACCATCTCACACCAGTTAGAATGGTGATCATTAAAAAGTCAGGAAACAACAGGTGCTGGAGAGGATGTGGAGAAATAGGAACACTTTTACACTGTTGATGGGACTGTAAACTAGTTCAAACATTGTGGAAGTCGGTGTGGCGATTCCTCAGGGATCTAGAACTATAAATACCATTTGACCCAGCCATTCCATTACTGGGTATATACCCAAAGGACTATAAATCATGCTGCTCTAAAGACACATGCACACGTATGTTTATTGTGGCACTATTCACAATAGCAAAGACTTGGAACCAACCCAAATGTCCAACAATGATAGACTGGACTAAGAAAATGTGGCACATATACACCATGGAATACTATGCAGCCATAAAAAATGATGAGTTCATGTCCTTTGTAGGGACATGGATAAAGCTGGAAACCATCATTCTCAGCAAACTATCACAAGGACAAAAAACCAAACAGCACATGTTCTCACTCATAGGTGGGAATTGAACAATGAGAACACATGGACACAGGAAGGGGAACATCACACACTGGGGACTGTTGTGGGGTGGGGAGAGGGGGGAGGGATAGCATTAGAAGATATACCTAATGTTAAATGACGAGTTAATGGGTGCAGCACAACAGCATGGCACATGTATATGTATGTAACAAACCTGCACGTTCTGCACATGTACCCTAAAACTTAATGTATAATAATAATAATTTAAAAAAAGAAATGAAAACATATGTCCACACACACACAAACAAGAAAAAAATAAGGATCTCAAAGAGGTCAATATGTATATAATCTATTCTTAAAGAAAAATTTTCTCCAATTGTTTATTGAAATATCACACAGGCTCTGACTTTGTTTATACCCTTAAAAAGTATGTAGATTTATGTGTAGCTTTTGTAAAGTGAAAGCTCAGAATGTCTACTCTGTTCTGGTACCACTTTAGTTTAATTGTTGGAAAATATTTAATAAAAATGAATTACTCAACAAGTGGAAAATTTGAACTTTGCATACTAAATTTTTACTTCATATTATCAACTCTTGAAAAATAAGTGTGTCTATTAGAAATGACACTCATTTGACTATACCATAATATATTTCAGACTTTTTATCTTCAGCTACAGAATTTCTCCATCCTTTGAATTATGTTAGCGGGCTTCAGTTGGCCAGTATTGGTGATTCGCCTCCACTAATTCACAACTCTATTATCTTACCCCCGGGGATGCATTTCCATAGTTCTGCCTTGTTATGAGTGTCATTTTTTTCTTCTGTTTTGTTGACTGCCATTCAAATAGTTTTGGCTTTATCAGAGACTCTCACTTTATTGTTTGTCACCCCCTCATTTTTTTAGCTTCTCATAATTTACTGTATTATATCTGCCTGGGCTTTTGGTTCCTTTACAGATTTGTTTCACTTTATTTTTAGCTTATGATACTTCTAAAGTCTGTACCCTTTTAATTTTCACTTGCTTCATCATCACATTCTTGTGTTTTGTTTTCATTTCAAAATACCAGAAAGTAGGATGTCTCAGCATCTTGGTGAGTGGAATAGTTTAGTTATAATAGAAAAAAAAAACCCATACTTTTTGTGAGCTATCTGTTTCTAAGTAAAAATTTTATATATAAATTCTTGGAAAAAAATCTTAAACTTCTAAGGGATTGAATGACATTTTAAAATCATTCTATACAACAATGGGTGCAAAATTTGTATTCCTCTACTCAAGAGAAATAATGAACATTTGTTATTAGTTTACTAACATCTAAATGTTAATGTATTCAATTATATATTATTAAAACACGATGAAGCTTAAGAGGTGGAAAAGTATAAAACAAACAAGTGTATAATTTACCTTTATTAGTATGAAACATCTTTTTCTCTCCTGAAAATAAAGATTAACCAGTGGTGTGCTGGGGCGGGAGGGGGTGTATTGGAGGGAGAAAAGCCATGATTTGCCAATTTCAGCACGAAACTGAAAATGGTTATTAATCTTTACTGGCTCCAGATATCTTTTAACATATATTGAAATCTATGATCCTTAAAAAGAAAACATATATACAGATTTTGACAAAACTTTGCAGTTCCACTCATGGATCCTTGTATAAGAATCCCTTTTATATGTGTGTTTGCAATTTAAAGAGTTCAGACTTTATGATTCACAGGTGACAATTAATGATTTAAAATCAACACTTAGGCTTTTATAATTTGGGAGTCAGGTGTTTAACTTCTGTAGTAGTAACTGCTTCTTCTCTGAGAAACTTAGGAGCTAAGACCAGGGAAATATCCCTTGGTATGCAACACACCTCTTCTTTCTGAACATATCGTATAAGAAGTTAACTTTGTCTCTAAGTTTATATGACTTTTGAATTTGCAGTTACTAGCTATTTTCTTTTGGAACTGTAGGACTTGGAGAACTTTCCCTCTACCCTGTGAAGGTATGATAACTGAGTCTATGAAATAAATGGATAACAGGCATGTCAAAAGAAGAAAAGGTATACACATTTATTACACGCATGGGGGAATCACAGGAAAGAAAAGTGGAATCAAAAACAAAACAACAAACAAACAAACAAAACACCAGCAAGAAAAAACCCCAGTGAGATTTGGGAGCTTATAGGGAAGGCAGGAGGAAGAATGTAGGAAACTTAGGGGGGAGCAAATGACTTTTGGGAAAGATGACCAGACCCTTAGGACAATAGATGATAGTTTGTGGCAGTCTGTCTTGGTGTGGTATGGACCCTTAGTCTTGTCTCCTGTGATATGAGGAGTCAATTTTCCCTGGCTGATGAAACTCCTAGGAAGGAGATGAATGTCTTTGTGCTGACAAGACAGTATCTTGAAGCTTTGTTTTCCAATTCAGTTCTAAATCTGCAGTATATAAAAATCTCCTCATCATGCTTTGGATGTTATGGTAGATAAATGGTATCTTTACAAAAATACATTCATTCCGGTATTGAAAGTTCCTTTTGGAGGATCTCTCTTGAGGAACGTAAAGGGAGTGCAGCGAAAGCATGTCCCGCATTTGTTGTTTTTCAAATATTTTCAGTTCGATGTAATCAGTACACCAAAGCAATCCATTTAGGACTGGCATTTCCTGAACACCTTCAGAACTCTTTTTGTCCCATGTTATTTCTATGAGATCACGTGATTTAAGAACAACTTTTACTTGCCACTTACATATATATTGAAAAGGCAAACTTTCCTTTCATAGTTTGCTAATTTTGGCAAAGTACTTTAACAAAAGTTAAATTGAGTAAGTGAAATTTTCTGTTCTATTGTTTTGAAAACAATTCTAGAAACTGTCCTTGTAAGAACAGCAAAAAGAGAAAAAGATAATTCTCAACTGCTGCTTCAACCATTCTTTGTTTAACAATGTATCTAATTAAAAGGCAAAACTCTCTATTTCAGGTTTATATATATCAATTGCTTGATTAGAAAGTAAATTATTTACCCCATATAATCTGGTGTCAAAACACTTATAATAAAATTACTTTGATTTTATTGCTTATAAGTTTGTGAATTTAAATCTCAACTGACAGTGATGAATTTATTTGCTTTGTGCTGACAAGACAGTATGTTGAAGTTTTGTTTTCCAACTCAGTTCTAAATCTTCAGTGTATCAAAATCTCCTCATTATGCTTTGGATGTTATGGTACATAAATGGTATCTTCACAAAGATGCATTCATTCTGGTACTGAAAGTGCATACTTAAAGTTCTGCATGAACAGTTTTATTGAAAAAATATGTAGACAAGCCATTAATTATACACAGTGACTTGGAACAAATTCTTACAAGAAGCATAGTATGTCTTCCATTAAATGTATACATTTTCTAAAAAGTTACTGAAAGTCTTCCTGAGGTTAAACAATAAATCTTTTAAATTTAACCACTGTGCTCCCTCAAAGGTAATTTTTTCTTTATTACACTCACTTAGGGGATACAGTCAGATCTCAGCTTACCTTAAACAACTAGGCAGTATTTTTAGTGCACTTTTCTGTGTGTTAAAAAGCTAGTTGTCAAGAATAAGTTGCTCAGTTATCTTCCTCAATTACTTTTTATTTTGTTTTGTAATTATTATCCTATTTTGGCTTTCCTTTAGAATTGTGAAATATCTTGAATCAGAAATTGCAGAGAATATATAAATGAGTAAGAATGCACTCTTCAATCAAACTAGATCTCGAAAGTGTTTTGTTGTAGTTTATAGCTTGAATTCGAAGGCCATTCTATACAAGGCACTTGAAAAATTTTCAAGCTCTTATATTTCATAATAATACAGAATATATTGTTGTTTTATTTGCAAGGAGATAGACCAGACAAAATATCACTTTATTTTTACAATGTTGACTTTGATATTCTAAACTTGTCAGTTTGTACAGATTAATGTAGACTCCGTACATGTAAAATTCACTATGATTTTTTTTTCTGGTATGAGAGTCCAAACAAATAGTAACTACATACCCAAACAGGTAAAGTTAAAATTTACAATAGCTTGACAAAAAAAAAAGAAGAAGAAGAAGAAAGAAACCCCTATACATTCCTTAACATTCTTAAACCCTGAGGACCATATTGGATTCAAAAGAAACATTTCTGGTGGCAGGGAAAGCGCTAAAAAGCTAAAGTACATAATAAGTAAATTCCTCATTGCTATAAAATATATGACCAGCATGACATTTCAATACATGTTCAAGTTTTCTGAAAAAAGTTCTAGGATAATAGGATTTCAACTTTTGATTCTACAGATATCATTCTCGTGATTGGTATGGGAGAATCATCCTCTTCATGTATTAGTGGATTCAAATGAAAAAAAAAATCAGGCAGCTAGTTCCTTTCCAAGAAGCCTTAGAGATTGTTGTACGTAAAAATATGAGCCATATTTCTGATTCAAATTGTAGCGAATTCTCTTTATTCCCTCTTCTGCATAAAATTATGCACTGGCACTCTGCTCTCCAGACAAGTAAAACTTCTTACCTGCTATCATTTGAGATACCCAAGACTCAGAACATATTATCTCCTAGCTGAAAGTCCCAACAAACTTCTCAGGACAAAAACAACAAAAACTTAAATACACAGAGATAGAGTATAAAACAGTGGTTACCAGCGGCTGGGGGTGAGAAGAGAAAATGGAGATACAGAATTCAAAGAATGCAAAGTTGTAGATATGTAGAATTAACACGTTGAGGGATATAATGTACAACATGAGGACTGTAGGTATTAATATTTATTGTATTTGGCATTTAACTAAAAGGGTAGTTTGTAGGTATCCTTTCCTCACACACATATCCAAAAGAAACGTAACTGAGATTTTCAAAGGGAATGCTTCCAGGTTTTGCCCATTAAGTATGATATTGGCTGTGGGTTTGTCATAAATAGCTCTTATTATTTTGAGATATGTCCCATCAATATCTAATTTATTGAGAGTTTTTAGCATGAAAGTTGTTGAATATTCTCAAAGGCCTTTTCTGCATCTATTGAGATAATCATATATTTTTTGTCGTTGGTTCTGTTTATATGATGGATTATATTTATTGATTTGTGTATGTTGAGCCAGCCTTGCATCCCAGGGATGCAGCAGATTTGATCATGGTGGATAAGCTTTTTGATTTGCTGCTGGATTCGGTTTGATAGTATTTTATTGAGGAATTCTGCACTCCACTTCACTCCACTCCACTGCATTCCATTCCATTCCATTCCATTCCACTTCATTCCATTCCATTCCTTTCCACTCCCTTCCATTCTACTTCACTCCATTCCGCTCCACTCCAGTCCAATACACTCCATTCCATTCCATTCCATTCCATTCCATTTCTTTCCAATCCATTCCATTCCATTTTATTTCGTCAGGATCTCACTCCATCACCCAGGCTGGAGTGCAGTGGCACAATCTCAGCCCACATTTCATTTGACCGTTTCCTTCCATTCCACTCCATTCCATTCCATTCAATTCCATTCCATTCCATTTCATTAAATTCAATTCCATTTCATTCTATTCCAAACCACTCTACTCCACTCTCCTCCACTGCATTCCTTTCCATTACATTCCATTCCATTCCTCTTCATTCCACTCCAATCCACTCCTCTCCAAACCACTACACTCAATTCCATTCCATTCCATTCCATTCCTCTTCATTCCACTCCAATCCACTCCTCTCCAAACCACTACACTCCATTCCATTCCATTCATTTTCATTCCATTCCATTCCATTCCACTCTAATCCCTTCAATTCCTTTCCTTAGACAGGATCTCACTCTGTCACCCAGGACGGAGTGCAGTGGCACAATCTCAGCTCACATTTCATTTCACCATTATATCCCATTACATTCCATTCTATTCCATTCCATTCCATTCCACTCCAATCGTCTCAACTCCAATCCACTCCACTGCACTCCATTCCACTCCATTCCATTCCACACCACTCCATTCCACTCCATTCCATTCCAGTCCACTCCATTCCACTCCATTCCATTCCACTCCATTCCACTCCACTCCACTCCATTCCACTCCACTCCACTCCACTGCATTCCACTGCATTCCATTCCATTCCAATCCATTCCATTCTACTCCATTACAATCAATTCCACTACATTCCGTTCCACTCCAGTCCACTCCACTCCACTCCACTCCATTCCACTACTCTACACTCCAATACACACCACTCCATTCCATTCCATTCCAATCCATTCCATTCTATTCCAATACACTCCACTCCATTCCATTCCACTCCATTCAATTCCATTTCACTCCACTCCACTCCATTCCACACCACTCCACTCCACTCCATTCCACACCACTCCACTCCACTCCATTCCATTCCACTCCACTCCAATACACTCCACTCTACTCCATTCCACTCCACTGCACTCCACTCCAATCCATTCCAACCCAGGCCATTCCATTCTATTTCACTCTATTCCATTCCACTCCATTCCTCTCGACTCCACTGCATTCCACTCCACGCCACTCCAATCCACTCTACTCCATTCCATTGCATTCCGCTCCACTCCACTCCACTCCATTCCATTTGATTCCATTCCACTCCATTCCATTACATTCCATTACATTCCACTCCATTCCATTACATTCCATTCCACTCCATTCCATACCATTACTTTTCACCCCATGCCACTCCATTCCACTCCACTCCATTCAACTCCATGACATTCCATCCATTCCATTACTGTCCACTCCATTCCACACTACTCCATTCCATTCCACTACACTCAATTACACTCCATTCCACTCGATTCAGTTCCAATCCACACCACACCACTCCACTCCATTCCATTCCATTCCATTCCATTCCACTCCCCTCCATTACACTCTATTCCACTCCATTCCATTCCATTCCACTCCATTCAATTCCACTCCAATCCATTCCACTCCTTCCCACTCCAATATATTCCATTCCACTCCACTCCACTCCATTCCATTCCACTACACTCCACTCAATTCCACTCCATTACACACCACTGCATTCCATTCCACTCCATTCCATTCCATTCCATTCCATTCCACACCATTCCATTCCATTCCATTCCACTCCACTTCACTCCATTCCACTCCATTCCCCTCCATTCCATTCCACTCCCTTTCACTCCATTCCATTCCACTCCACTGCACTCCATTTCACTACAATCCATTCCACCCCATTCCATTCCATTCCTTTACGTTCCACTGCATTCCATTGCACTCCACTACATTCTATTCCACTACCTTTTTTACCAATCTATTCCACTCCTTTCATTCCACTCCACTCCACTGCCGTCCATTCCATTCCATTCTATTCCATGCCATTGCTTTCCATTCCATTCCACGCCACTTCATTCCACGCCATTGAATTCCATGGCATTCCATTTCATTCCACTCCATTCCATTCCATTCCATTCCATTCCAATCCACTAGACAAAATTCCATTACATTCCCTTCCATTCCGCTCCATTCCGTTCCACTCCACTTCATTCCATTCCACTCCACTCCAAATTATTCCATTCCATTCTATTCCACTCCATTCCATTCCACTCCAGTCAACTCCACTCCACTCAACTCCATTCCACTCCTCGCCACTCCAACACACACCACTCCATTCCATTCCATTTCAATCCATTCCATTCCACTCTATTCCAATACACTCCACTCCATTCCATTCCACTCCATTCAATTCCATTTCACTCCACACCACTCCACTCCATTCCACACCACTCCACTCCACTCCACTCCAATCCACTCCACTCCACTCCATTCCACTCCTCTCCACTCCAATCTATTTCAACCCAGGCCATTCCATGCCATTCCACTCTATTCCATTCCACTCCATTCCTCTCAACTCCTTTCCATTCCACTCCATGCCACTCCAATGCACTCTACTCCACTCCATTGCATTCCGCTCCACTCCACTCCACTCCAATCTACTCCACTCCATTCCATTCGATTCGATTCGATTCCATTCCATTCCATTCCATTCCACTGCATTCCATTCCATTCCATTACATTCCATACCATTCCATTACATTCCATACCATTAAACTTCACCCCATGCCACTCCATTCCACTCCACGACATTCCATTCCTGTCCATTCCATTCCACACTACTCCATTCCATTCCACTCCACTCAATTACACTCCATTCCACTCGATTCAGTTCAACTCCACACCACACCATTCCACTCCTGTCCACTCCATTCCATTCCATTCCACTCCATTCCATTCCACTCCATTACACTCCATTCCACTGCATTCCATTCCATTCCACTCCACTCCATTCCACTCCTTTCCACTGCATTATATTATATTCCACTCCACTCCACTCCATTCCACTCCATTCCACTCCATTGCACTCCATTCCATTCCATTCCACTCCATTCCATTCCACTCCACTCCATTCCACTCCTTTCTACTCAATTATGTTATATTCCACTCCACTCCTCTCCACTCCACTCCATTGCTTTCCACTACTGTCCACTCAATTCCACTATTACACACCACTGCATTCCATTCCATTCCACTCCATTCCCTTCCATTCCATTTGACTCCACTCCATTCCATTCCACTCCACTCCAATCCATTCGACTCCACTCCATTCCACTCCTTTCTACTCAATTATGTTATATTCCACTCCACTCCTCTCCACTCCACTCCATTGCTTTCCACTACTCTCCACTCAATTCCACTATTACACACCACTGCATTCCATTCCTTTCCACTCCATTCCCTTCCATTCCATTTGATTCCACTCCATTCCATTCCATTCCACTCCAATCCTTTCCACTTTATTGCATTCCATACCACTCCATTACACTCCTCTCCACTCCATTCCACTCCATTACAGTCCTCTCTACTCCATTCCACTTCACTCCAGTCCACTCCCATCCACTCCACTCCATGACACTCCATTCCACTCCACTCCACTCCACTCCACTCCAATCCACTCCTTTACACTCCTCTCCACTCCATTCCACTCCACTCCACTCCAAACCACTCCAATCCCCTCCATTCCACTCCACTCCATTCCACTCCACTCAATTTCATTACACTCCACTCCATTCAACTCTACTCCATTCCGTTCCATTCCATTCCATTCCATTCCATTCCATTCCATTCCATTCCATTTCAATCCATTCAAATCCATTCCATTCCATTCCATTTCTTTCTAGTCCATTCCAGCCCACTCTAATAAATTCCATTCCCCTCCACTCCTTTCCACTCTATTCCACTCCATTCTATTTAACCCCACTCCACAACACTCCACTACTCTCCACTCCACTACACTCCACTCCATTCCATTAAATTCCATTCCTTTCTAGTCCATTCCAGCCCACACTAATCCATTCCATTCCCCTCCACTCCATTCCACTCTGTTCCACTCCATTCTATTTAACCCCACTCCACAACACTCCACTACTCTCCACTCCACTCCACTCCATTCCATTCAATTCCATTCAACTCCATTTCATTTCATTCCACTCCACTCAACTCCACTCCATTCCACTCCAGGACATTACATTCCACTCAACTCTATTCCATTTCGCTCCACTCCATTCCACTCCATTAAACTCCATTCAATTCCAGTCGTCTCCACTCTACTGCATTCCACTCCACTCCATTCAATTCTACTCCATTCCACACCACTCCATTCCTTTCTATTCCTTTCCTTTCCATTCCACTGCATTCCTTTCCATTCCATTCCACTCCACTCCAATCCATTCTGCTCCAATAACTCCACTCCATTCAGCTCCACTCCGTTCAACTCCACTCCATTCCACTCCTGTCCACTCCATTCCTCCCACTCCACTCCATTCCACTCAAATCTACTCCATTCCATTTTACTCCAC
This sequence comes from Pan paniscus, assembly GCF_029289425.2. Taxonomy (NCBI): domain Eukaryota; kingdom Metazoa; phylum Chordata; class Mammalia; order Primates; family Hominidae; genus Pan; species Pan paniscus. The sequence goes on from NC_073271.2 coordinate 3,221,196, forward strand.
TCCACTCCATTCAACTCCACTCTACTACTTTCCATTCCACTCCATTCCACTCCACTTCTTTCTACTGCACTCCTTTCACTCCACTCCATTCCACTCCACTAAAACCCATTCCACTCCAATCCACTCCATTCCACTCCACTCCATTACATTCAACTCCACTCCACTCCTTTCAACCCCAATCCACTCCATTCCATTCCACTCCACTCCACTCCATTCCACTGCACTCCACTCCATACCACTACACTCCATTCCACTCTGCTTCATTCCACTCCAGTCAATTCCAATCCAATCCATTCCTTTGCGTCTCCCTCCACTCCACTCCATTCCAATACACACCATTCTACTCCATGCCCCTCCACTCCATTTGATCCCAATCCATTCCATTCCATCTCACTGCATTCCATTCCATTCCAATCCACTCAACTCCACTCCACCCCATTCCACTCCATTTCACTCCTGTCAATTCCATTGCATTCCAATCAACTCCATTACATTCCAAACCACTACACTCCATTCCACTCGATGCCACTCCATTCAATTCCATTCCACTGCATTCCATTCCACTCCACTCCATTCCACTCCCTTCCATTCCATTCCATTCCATTCCACTGCATTCTATTCCACTCAACTCCATTCCAATCCATTCAACTCCATTCCATTCCAATCCATTCCACTCCACTCCACTCCATTCCCCTCCACCCCACTCCAATCCACTCCATTCCCCTCCACTCCACTCCAATCCACTCCACACCACTGCACTCCACTCCTTTCCATTTGATTCCAATCCATTCCAATCCACTCCATTCCAATCCATTCCATTCCACTGCAGTCCACTCAACTCAACTCCATTCCACTCCTCTCCACTCCACTACACACCACTCTATTCCATTCCATTCCAATCCATTCCATTCCACTCTATTCCAATCCAATCCACTCCATTCCATTCCACTACATTCTATTCCATTTCACTCCACTCCACTCCATTCCACAGCAGCCCACTCCACTCCACTCCACTCTTTTCCACTCCACTCCACTCCATTCTATTCCCCTCCACTCTATTCCACTCCATTCCACTCCATTCCACTCCACTCCACTCCATTCCATTCCATCTCAGGCCATTCCATTCCATTCCACTCTATTCCATTCCACACCATGCCTCTCCAATCTACTCCAGTCCACTCCATTGCATTCCATTCTACTCCAATCCACTCCAGTCCACTCCAATCCATTCCATTCCATTCCTTTCCATTCCACTCCACTCCATAACAATCCATTCCATTCCACTCCATTCCGTTCCATTACACTCCACTCCATTCCACTCCACTTCATTCAACTCCACAACATTCCATTACATTCCTGTTCATTCCATTCCACTCTAACCCATTTAATTCCACTCCACTCAATTCCACTCCATTCCACTCCATTCCATTCCATTCCACTGATTTCCATTCCATTCCATTCCACTGCTTTCCATTCCATTCCACTCCACTTCACTCCACTCCATTCCACTACATTCCATTCCACTCCGGTCCACTGTACTCCCCTCGACCATATTCCACTCATCTCCACTCCACTGCACTCCACTCTAGTCCATTCCATTCCAATCCATTCCATTCCACACCATTCCAATCCACCCCACTCTATTCCATTCCACTCCATTAAATTCCATTGCATTCTACTCCACTCCTTTCAATTCCACACCACTCCACTGCACTCCACTCCATTCCACTCCACTCCATTCCACTCCACTTAACTCCTTTCCATTCCACTCCACTCCATTCCTCTCCACTCCATTTCATTCCACTCTATTCCATTCCAATCCATTCCACTCCACTCCATTACACTCCACTCCACTCCATTCCACTGCCCTCCATTCCACTCCACTCCATTCCATTCCATTCCGTCCCACTGCTTTCTATTACACTCCACTACATTCTATTCCACTCCTCTACTTTCTACTCCTTTCCACTCCATTTCATTCCTCTCCATTCTAATCCACTCCACTGCCCTACACTCCATTCCATTCCATTCCCTGCCATTTCTTTCCATTCCATTCCACTCCAGTCCATTGAACTCCATTCCATTCCATTCCATGGCATTCCATTCCATTCCATGGCATTCCATTCCATTCCATGGCATTCCATTCCATTCCATTCCATTCCCTGGCATTCCATTCCATTCCTTCCACTCCACTTCAGTCTATTCTATTCCATTCTATTCCACTCCAATCCATTCCACTCCACTCCACTCGACTCCACTCCATTCCACTCCTCTCCACTCCATTACTCTCCACTCCATTACTCTCACTCCACTCCATTCCACTCCAATCTACTCCATTCCAGTCCACTCCATTCCTTTTCACTCCACTCCACTCCATTAAACTCCACTCTACTTCTTTCCATTCCACTCCACTCCACTCCATTCCAGTCCACTTACTTCTCCTGCACTCCACTACACTACACTCCATTCCACTCCTCTCCACTCCATTACACTCCACTGAAATCCATTCCACTCCAATCCACTGCATTCCACTCCACTCCATTTCATTCCATTCCACTCCACTCCTTTCAACTCCACACCAGTCAATTCCATTCCACTCCACTCCACTCCATTCCACTGCACTCCACTACATTCCACTACACTCCATTCCACTGTGCTCCACTCCACTCCAGTCAATTCGAATCCACTCCATTCCTTTCCGTCCCACTCCATTCCACTCCAGTCCACTACAAACCATTCTACTCCATGCCACTCCACTCCATTCCATTCCAATCCATTCCATTCCATCCCACTGCATTCCATTCCATTCCAATCAACTCCACTCCACTCCATGCCATTCCACTGCATTCCAGTCCAATCAATTCCATTGTATTCCAATACACTCCATAACATTCCATACCACTACACTCCATGCCACTCAATTCAATTCTATTCAACAGCATTCCATTCCACTCCATTCCATTTCATTCCACTCCACTCCATTCCATTCTACTCCACTCCATCCCATTCCACTCCATTCCATTCCTTTCAGTTCCATTCCATTCCAACCCACTGCATTCCATTCCACTCCACTCCATTCAACTCCACAACATTCCATTCCATTCCTGTCCATTCCATTTCACTCTAACCCATTCCATTCCACTCCACCCAATTCCACTCCATTCCACTCCACTCCATTCCACACCACTCCACACCATTCCACTCCAGTCCACTCCATTCCATTCCATTCTATTCCACTCCATTCAATTCCATTCCACTCCACTTCACTCCATTCCATTCCACTCCATTGCACCCCATTCCATTCCATTCTTCTCCACTCCATTCCACTCCTTTCCACTACTTTATATTATATTCCACTACACTCCACTCCATTCCACTCCATTCAACTCAATTGCACTCCATTCCATTCCATTCCACTCCATTCCATTCCACTGCACTCCATTCCATTCCTTTCTCCTCTATTACATTATATTCCACTCCACTCCACTCCTCTCCTCTCCATTCCATTCCACTATTCTCCACTCAATTCCACTGTTTCCCACCACTGCATTCCATTCTATTCTACTCCATTCCATCCCATTCCACTACACTCCACTCCATTTCACTCCATTTCCTTCCATTCCATTTGATTCCACTCCATTCGATTCCGTTCCACTCCATTCCATTCCGATCCACTCCATTCCTTTCCACTCTATTCCGCTCGACTCCACTCCATTACACTCCTCTCCACTCTATTCCACTCCACTCCAATCCACTCCACTCCATGGCACTCCATTACACTCGAATTCACTCAACTTCCCTCCACTCCATTACACTCCTCTCCACTCCATTCCAAAGTAGTCCACTCCAAACCACTCCAAACCAATCCATTCGTCTCCACTCCATTTCATTCAACTCCACATCACTCCATTCCATTCCATTCCAATCCATTCCACTCAGGTTGATTCCATTCCATTCCATTCAATTCCATTCCATTCCATTCCATTCCATCCCATTCCATTCCACTCCATTCCACTCGGGTTAATTCAAATCCATTGCACTCCATTCCATTCCATTTCTGTTGATTCAATTCTGTTCTATTCCATTCCATTCCATTCCATTTAAATTCCATTCAATTCCATTCCACTCTGGTTGATTCCATTCCATTCCATTCCATTCCAGTTGATTCAATTCCATCCTTTTCCATTTCATTTCATTCCATTCCATTCCATTCCATTCCATTCCACTCGGGTTGATTCAATTCCATTCTATTCCTTTCCATTCCAATCCATTCCATTCCATTCCATTCCATTCCATTCCATTCCATTCCATTCGGGTTGATTCATTTCCATTCTATTGGGTTTCACTCCATTCCATTCCATTCCATTCCATTCCATTCATTTCCACTCAGGTTGATTCAATTCCATTCTATTGCATTTCACTGCATTCCATTCCATTTTGCAAGAGTGGATTCCATAACATTCTAATGCATTCCTTTCAATTCCATTCCATTCCGTTCCATTCCATTCCATTCCATTCCATTCCATTCCCTTCTATTCCATTCCATTACACTCGGGTTAATTCAATTACATTCTACTGCATTTCACTCCCATTCCATTCCATTCCATTCCATTCCCTTCCATTCCATTACACTCGGGTTGATTCATTTCCATTGTGTTCCATTCCATTCCATTCCATTCCATTCCATTCCGGTTAATTCCATTCCGTTCCATTCCACTCCACTAGGGTTGATTCCATTCCATTCAATTACATTCGATTGCATTCCATACCATTCCATTCCATTCCATTCCATTCCATTCCAATTGGTACAATTTCATTCTATTCCATTGCATTCCAACCATTTCATTCCATTCCATTCCACTTGGGTTTATTCAATTACATTCTATTCCATTCCATTCCACTCCATTCCGTTCCACTCAGGTTGATTCAATTCCTTTGCATTCCATTCCATTCCAATCCATTCCTTTCCATTCCATTACAGTCGATTTCATTCCATTCCATTCCAGTTGCTTCAATTCCATTGCATTCCAATCCATTCCATTCCACTCCACTCGGGTTGAATCAATTCCATTCTACTCCATTCAATTCCATTCCATTCCATTCCATTCCAGTCAGGTTGATTCAATTCCATTCCATTCCATTCCATTCCATTCCATTCCATTCCATTCCATTCCATTCATTACCATTTCATTCCATTCCATCTCATTCTAATCCACTCCGGTTGATTCAATTACTTTCCATTCCATTCCATTTCATTCCATTCCATTCTTATTGATTAAATTCCATTCCATTCCATTCCATTCCATTCCAGTTTTTTCCATTACATTCCTTTCCATTGCATTGCATTCCATTCCATTCCATGCCAGTTGATTCTATTCCGTTCTATTCCATTCCATTCCATTCCATTCCATGCCATTCCATTTCATCCCTTTCCAGTTGATTCAATTCCATTCTTTTCCATTCCGTTCCATGCCATTCCAATCCAATCAATTCCACTCCATTCCATTCCATTCCACTCGAGTTTATTCGATTCCATTCCATTCCATTCCCATCCATTCCATTCCATTCCACTTCATTCAATTCCATTCTATTCCATTCCATTCAATTCCATTCCAGTTCATTCATTTCCATTCTACTCCATTCCATTCCATTCCATTCCATTCCACTCCATTCCATTCCATTTCATTCCACTCCATTCCATTCCATTCCATTCCATTGCCCTTGGATTGATTCAATTCCATCCCATTCCATTCCATTCCATTCCATTCCAATCCACTCCGCTCGTGTTGATTCATTTCCATTCTATGCCATTCCATACCATTCCATTCCATTCCATTCAGTTGGTTCAATTTCATTCTACTCCATTCCATTCCATTCCCCTCCATTTCATTCCATTCCATTCTATTCCATTCCATTCCATTCCATCGGGTTGATTCAATTCCATTCTATTCGTTTCTATTCCGTTCCATTCAGTGCCACTCCGTTCCATTCCATTCCATTCCACTCGGCTTGATTCAATTTCATTCTATTCCATTCCATTGCATACCATTCCATTCCATTCCATTCCCTTCCATTCCATTCCAATCCATTCCATTCCACTCCACATCACTCCATTCCATTCCAATCCATTCCACTCAGGTTGATTCCATTCCATTCCATTCCATTCCATTCTATTCCATTCAATCCCATTCCATTCCACTCCATTCCACTCGGGTTCATTGAATTCCATTCCATTCCACTCGGGTTCATTCAATTCCATTCCATTCCATTCCATTTCAGTTGATTCAATTCTGTTCTATTCCATTCCATTCCATTCCTTTCCTTTCCATTGCATTCCAGTAGATTCAATTCCATCCTATTCCATTTCATTCCATTCCATTCCATTTCATTCCATTCCACTCGGGTTGATTCAATTCCATTCTATGCCATTCCTTTCCATTCCATCCCATTCCATTCCATTACATTCCATTCCAATCAATTGCACTCCGTTCGATTCCATTCTACTCGGGTTTATTCCATTCCATTCCATTCCATTCCGTTCCATTCCATTCCATTCCACTTCGTTCAATTCCATTCTATTCCATACCATTCAATTCCATTCCAGTTTATTCATTTCCATTCTACTCCCATTCCATTCCATTCCATTCCATTCCATTCAAATCGGGTTGATTCAATTACATTCTGTTCCATTCCATTCTATTCCATTCCATTGCATTCCACTCGGGTTTATTCCATTCCATTCCATTCCATACCATTGCAGTCCATTCCACTCCACTCGGGTTCATTCCTTTCCATTACATTCCATTCTGCTCTTTTCCATTCCTTTCCTTTCCATTCCACTCGGGTTTATTCCATTCCATTCCATTCCATTCTATTCCTTTCCATGACATTCCATTACATTCTCTTCCATTCCACTCCGGTTGCTTCAATACCATTCTATACCATTCCATTCCATTCCATTGCATTTCATTCCATTCCGTTCCGCTCGGGTTGATTCAATTCCATTCCATTCCATTACAGTCCATTCCAGTCGATTCAATTACATTCTATTCCATTCCATTCCACTCCATTCCATTCCATTCCAATCCATTCCACTTGGGATGATTCCATTCCATTTTATTCCATTCCATTCCATTCCATTCCATTCCATTCCATTCCATTCCAATCCATTCCACTTGGGATGATTCCATTCCATTTTATTCCATTCCATTCCATTCCATTCCATTCAATTCCATTCCACTATGGTTGATTCCATTCCTTTCCATTCCATTCCATTCCATTCCACTCGGGTTTACTCCAATTCATTCCATTCCATACCATTCCATTCCATTCCACTCCACTCGGGTTGATTCCTTTCCATTCTATTGCATTCCTTTCTTTTTCATTCCTTTCCATTCCATTCCACTCAGGTTGATTCCATTCCATTCTATTCCTTTCCATTCCATTCCATTACATTCTGTTCCCTTCCACTCGGGTTGATTCCATTCCATTCCAATCCATTCCATTCCATTCCATTCCATTCAATTCCATTCCATTCCATTCCATTTCATTCCGTTCTATTTCATTCCATTACATTCCACTCGTGTTGATTCCATTCCATTCCATTGCATTCTCTTCCATTCCTTTCCATTCCACTCGGGTTGATTGAATTCTCTGCATTCCATTCCATTCCATTCCGTTCCATTCCATTCCATTCCATTCCATTCCATTCCATTCCATTCCATTCCACTCGGGTTGATCCACTTGCATTCTATTCCATTCCATTCCATTCCATTCCATTCCATTCCATTCCATTCCATTCCACTCGGGTTTGATTCATTTCCATTCTATTGGGTTTCACTCCATTCCATTCCATTCCATTCCATTCCGTTCTATTCCATTCCATTACATTCCACTCGTGTTGACTCTGTTCCATTCCATTCCATTCTATTCCATTCCTTTCCATTCCACTCGGGTTGATTGAATTCCCTGCATTCCATTCCATTCCATTCCATTCCATTCCATTCCATACCATTCCATTCCATACCATTCCATTCCATTCCGTTTCATTCCATTCCACTCGGGTTGATTCAATTCCATTCTATTTCATTCCAATCCATTCCATTCCATTCTATTCCACTCGGGTTGATTCACTTCCATTCTATTCCATTCCATTCCATTCTATTCCATTCCATTCCATTCCATTCCACTCGGGTTGATTCGTTTCCATTCTGTTGGGTTTCACTCCATTCCATTCCATTCCATTCCATTCATTTCCACTCGTGCTGATTCAATTCCATTCTATTGCATTTCACTCCATTCCATTCCATTCTATTCCACTCGAGTGGATTCCATTCCATTCTATTGCATTCCATTTAATTCCATTCCATTTTGCAAGAGTGCATTGCATACCATTCTAATGCATTCCTTTCCATTCCAAACCATTCCATTCCCTTCTATTCCATTCCATTCCACTCGGGTTGATTCAATTACATTCTACTGCATTTCACTCTATTCCATTCCATTCCATTCCTTTCCATTCCATTCCATTCCCTTCCATTCCATTACACTTGAGTTGATTCGATTCCATTGTGTTCCATTCCATTCCATTCCATTTCATTCCATTCCATTCCACTATGGTTGATTCCATTCCGTTAAATTCCATTCCACTAGGGTTGATTCCATTCCATTCAATTCCATTCCATACCATTCGATTTCATTCCATTTCATTCCATTCCATTCCATTCCATTCAATTCCATTCCATACCATTCGATTTCATTCCATTTCATTGCATTCCATTCCATTCCATTCAATTCCATTCCACTCTGATTGATTCAGTTCCATTCTATTCCATTTCATTCCATTCCATTCCTTTCCATTCCACTCGGGTTGATTCATTCCCATTCTATTGGGTTTCTTTCCATTCTATTCCATTCCATTCCATTAAATTCCATTACATTCATTTCCACTCGGGTTGATTCAATTCCATTCTGTTGCATTTCACTCCATTCCATTCCATTCCACTCCAGTTGATTCCATTCCATTCCATACCATTCCTTTCCATTCCATTCCATTCCATTTCAATTGATTCAATTCCATTCTATTCCATTCCATTCCATTCCAATACTCTTGGATTGATTCAATTCCATTCTTTTCAATTCCATTCAATTCCATTCCATTCCATTACATTCCATTCCACTAGTGTTGATTCAATTCCATTCCATTCCATTCCATTCCATTCCACTCTGGTTGATTCAATTCCATTCCATTCCACTCCATTCCATTTCATTCCATTCCATGCCATTCCATTCCGTTCCGTTCCATTCCAATTGATTCAATTCCATTCTATTCCATTCCATTTCATTCAATTACGTTCCGTTCCATTCCATTCCATTCCACTCCACTACATTCCATTCCATTTCATTCCACTCCACTCCATTACATTCCATTACATTCCATTCCAATCCACTCCAATCGGGTTGATTCAATTCCATTCTATTCCATTCCATACCATTCCATTCCGTTCCATTCCATTCCATTCCATTCCATTCCATTCCATTCCATTCCTTCCTATTTGGTTCGATTTCATTCTATTCCATTCCATTCCATTCTATTCCATTCCATTCCATTCCTTTCCATTTCATTCCATTCCATTCCAAAACATTACATTCCACTCGGGTTTACTCAATTCCATTCTATTCCATTCCATTCCATTCCATTCCACCCCATTCAACTCAGGTTGATTCAATTCCATTCCATTCCGTTCCAATCCATTCCATTACATTCGATTCCATTCCATTCCATTCCAGTTGTTTCAATTCCATTGCATTCCATTCCATTCCATTCCATTCCATTCGACTCGGGTTCATTCAATTCCATTCTACTCCATTCAATTCCATTCCATTCCAGTCGGGTTGATTCAATTGCATTCTATTCCATTCCTTTCCATTAATTCCCCTTCAATTCCATTCAATCCAATTCTATTCCACTCAGGTTGATTCAATTCCTTTCCATTCCATTCCATTAAATTCCATTCCATTCTATTCCATTCCTATTGATTAAATTCCATTCCATTCCATTCCATTCCATTCCATTCCACTCCAGTGGATTCTATTCCATTCTATTGCATTCCATTCCATTCCAATCCATTCCATTCCATTCCATTCCATTTCATGCCATTTCCTTCCATTCCAGTTGATTCAATTCCATTCTTTTCCATGCCATTCCATTCCATTCCTTTCCACTCAGGTTGATTCAATTCCATTCCATTCCATTCCATTCCAATCCATTCCTTTCCATTACATTACATTCTATTCCATTCCATTCCATTCCAGTTGTTTCAATTCCATTGCATTCCATTCCATTCCACTCCACTCGGGTTGATTCAATTCCATTCTACTCCATTCAATTCCATTCCATTCCAGTCAGGATGATTCAATTCCATTCCATTCCATTCCATCCCATTCCATTCCATTCCATTCCATCCCATTCCATTCCATTCCATCTCATTCTATTCCACTCCGGTTGATTCAATTACTTTCCATTCCATTCCATTTCATTCCATTCCATTCTTATTGATTAAATTCCATTCCATTCCATTCCATTCCATTCCATTCCAGTTGTTTCCATTACATTCCTTTCCATTGCATTCCATTCCATTCCAATCCATGCCAGTTGATTCTATTCCATTCTATTCCATTCCATTCCATTCCATTCCATTCCATTCCATTCCATGCCATTCCATTTCATCCCATTCCATTCCATTCCAGTTGATTCAATTCCATTCTTTTCCATTCATTCCATGCCATTCCAATCCAATCAATTCCACTCCATTCCATTCCATTCCACTCGAGTTTATTCGATTCCATTCCATTCCATTCCAATCCATTCCATTCCATTCCACTTCATTCAATTCCATTCTATTCCATTCCATTCAATTCCATTCCAGTTCTTTCATTTCCATTCTACTCCATTCCATTCCATTCCATTCCATTCCATTCGGGTTGATTCATTTACATTCTGTTCCATTCCATTCCATTCCATTCTATTCCATTCCATTCCATTCCACTCGGGTTTATTCCATTCCATTCCATTCCATTCCATTCCATTCCATGGCAGTCCATTCCATTCCATTCCATTCCATGGCAGTCCATTCCACTCCACTAGGGTTGATTCCTTTCCATTCCATTCCATTCCGTTCTATTCCATTCCTTTCCATTCCATTCCACTCGGGTTGATTCCATTCCATTCCATTCCATTCTATTCCTTTCCATTCCATTCCATTACATTCCATTCCATTTCACTCGGGTTGCTTCAATACCTTTCTATTCCATTCCATTCCATTTCATTCCATTCCATTCCATTCCATTTCATTCCATTCCATTCCATTCCATTCCATTTCATTCCATTCCATTCCATTCCATTCCATTTCATTCCATTCCATTCCATTCCATTCCATTTCATTCCATTCCATTCCATTCCATTCCGCTCGGGTTGATTCAATTCCATTCCATTCCATTCCAGTCCATTCCAGTGGATTCAATTCCATTTTATTCCATTCCATTCCAATCCATTCCATTCCAATCCATTCCACTTGGGATGATTCCATTCCATTCTATTCCATTCCATTCCATTTCATTCCATTTCATTACATTACGTTCGATTCCATTCCATTCCATTTGGGTTGATTCAATTCTATACTATTTCATTCCATTCCATATCAGTCCATTCCATTCTATTCTATTCCATTCCATTCCATTCCATTCTATTCCACTCCACTCCATTTCAATCCATTCCATTCCATTCCACTCCATTTCATTCCATTCCATTCCATTTCATTCCATTCCATTCCACTTCATTCCATGTCATTCCATTCCATTCCATTCCATTCCATTCCATTTCATTCTATGCCATTCCATTCCATTCCATTCCATTCCATTCCATTCCATTTCATTCCATTCCATTCCATTCCATTCCATTCCATTCCATTCCATTCCATTGCATTCCATTCCATTCCATTCCATTCCATTCCATTCCATTCCATTCCATTCCATTCCATTTCGTTCCATTCCATTCCATTTCATTCCATTCCATTGCATTCGATCCCATTCCATTTTATTCCATTAAATTCCACTCCATTTCATTCCATTCCATTCCATTCCATTCCATTCCATCCCATCCCATTCCATTCCATTGCATTCCATTCCATTCCATTCCAATTCATTCCATTCCATTCCATTCCATTCCATTCCATTCCATTCGGGTTGCATTCAATTACATTCTGTTCCATTCCATTCCATTCCATTCTATTCCATTCCATTCCATTCCACTCGGGTTTATTCCATTCCATTCCATTCCATTCCATTCCATTCCATTCCATTCCATTCCATTCCATACCATTGCAGTCCATTCCGCTCCACTAGGGTTGATTCCTTTCTATTCCATTCCATTCCATTCTATTCCATTCCTTTCCATTCCATTCCACTCGGGATGATTCCATTCCATTCCATTCCATTCTATTCCTTTCCATTCCATTCCATTCCATTTCACTCTGGTTGCTTCAATACCTTTCTATTCCATTCCATTCCATTTCATTCCATTCCATTCCATTCCATTCCATTCCATTCCATTCCATTCCATTCCGCTCGGGTTGATTCAATTCCATTCCATTCCATTCCAGTCCATTCCAGTGGATTCAATTCCATTTTATTCCATTCTATTCCATTCCATTCCATTCGATTCCACTCCATTCTATTCCAATCCATTCCACTCCAATCCATTCCACTTGGGATGATTCCATTCCATTCTATTCCATTCCATTCCATTTCATTGCATTACGTTCCATTCCATTCCATTCCACTTGGGTTGATTCAATTCTATACTATTTCATTCCATTCCATTTCAGTCCATTCCATTCTATTCCATTCCATTCCATTCCATTCCATTCCATTTCATTCTATTCCACTCCAGTTGATTCAATTCCATTCTATTGCATTCCAATCCATTCCATTCCATTCCATTCCACTCGGGTTGATTCACTTGCATTCTATTCCATTCCATTCCATTCCACTCGGGTTGATTCATTTCCATTCTATTGGGTTTCGCTCCATTCCATTCCATTCCATTCCATTCCGTTCTATTCCATTCCATTACATTCCACTCCTTTTGATTCCGTTCCATTCCATTCCATTCTATTCCATTCCTTTCCATTCCACTCGGGTTGATTGAATTCCTTGCATTCCATTCCATTCCATTCCATTCCATTCCATTCCATACCATTCCATTCCATTCCGTTTCATTCCATTCCACTCGGGTTGATTCAATTCCATTCTATTTCATTCCATTCCATTCCATTCCATTCTATTCCACTCGGGTTGATTCACTTCCATTCTATTCCATTCCATTCCATTCCATTCCACTCGGGTTGATTCATTTCCATTCTGTTGGGTTTCACTCCATTCCATTCCATTCCATTCCATTCCATTCCATTCATTTCCACTCATGCTGATTCAATTCCATTCTATTGCATTTCACTCCATTCCATTCCATTCTATTCCACTCGAGTGGATTCCATTCCATTCTATTGCATTCCATTTAATTCCATTCCATTTTGCAAGAGTGCATTGCATACCATTCTAATGCATTCCTTTCCATTCCAAACCATTCCATTCCCTTCTAATCCATTCCATTCCACTCGGGTTGATTCAATTACATTCTACTGCATTTCACTCTATTCCATTCCATTCCATTCCATCCCATTCCATTCCATTCCATTCCATTACACTCGGGTTGATTCAATTCCATTGTGTTCCATTCCATTCCATTCCATTTCATTCCATTCCATTCCACTCCGGTTGATTCCATTCCGTTAAATTCCATTCCACTAGGGTTGATTCCATTCCATTCAATTCTATTAAATTCCATTCCATACCATTCGATTTCATTCCATTTCATTCCATACCATTCCATTCCATTCAATTCCATTCCATACCATTCGATTTCATTCCATTTCATTGCATTCCATTCCATTCCATTCAATTCCATTCCATTCTGATTGATTCAGTTCCATTCTATTCCATTTCATTCCATTCCATTCCATTCCACTCGGGTTGATTCATTCCCATTCTATTGGGTTTCTCTCCATTCCATTCCATTCCATTCGATTCATTTCCACTCGGGTTGATTCAATTCCATTCTGTTGCATTTCACTCCATTCCATTCCATTCCACTCCTGTTGATTCCATTCCATTCCATACCATTCCTTTCCATTCCATTCCATTTTAATTGATTCAATTCCATTCTATTCCATTCCATTCCATTCCATTTCATTCCATTCCATTCCATTCCAATCCTCTTGGATTGATTCAATTCCATTCTTTTCAATTCCATTCAATTCCATTCCATTCCATTACATTCCATTCCACTTGTGTTGATTCAATTCCATTCCATTCCATTCAATTCCATTCCATTCCACTCTGGTTGATTCAATTCCATTCCATTCCACTCCATTCCATTTTATTTCATTCCATTCCATGCCATTCCATTCAGTTCCTTTCCATTCCCATTGATTCAATTCCATTCTATTCCATTCCGTTTCATTCAATTACGTTCCGTTCCATTCCATTCCATTCCACTCCACTACATTCCATTCCATTTCATTCCACTCCACTCCATTCCATTCCATTCCATTCCACTCGGATTGATTCAATTACATCTCATCCCATTCCATTCCATTCCATTGCAATCCACTCCAATAGGGTTGATTCAATTCCATTCGATTCCATTCCATACCATTCCATTCCGTTCCATTCCATTGCATTCCATTCCATTCCTTTCTATTTGGTTCAATTTCATTCTATTCCATTCCATTCCATGCATTCCATTCCATTCTATTCCATTCCATTCCATTCCATTCCATTCAACTCAGGTTGATTCAATTCCATTCCATTCCATTCCAATCCATTCCATTACATTCGATTCCATTCCATTCCATTCCTGTTGTTTCAATTCCATTGCATTCCATTCCATTCCATTCCATTCCATTCGACTCGGGTTCATTCAATTCCATTCTACTCCATTCAATTCCATTCCATTCCAGTCGGTTTGATACAATTGCATTCTACTCCATTCCATTCCATTCATTCCCATTCAATTCCATTCAATCCAACTCTATTCCACTCAGGTTGATTCAATTCCTTTCCATTCCATTCCATTAAATTCCATTCCATTCTATTCCATTCCTATTGATTAAATTCCATTCTATTCCACTCCATTCCATTCCATTCCAGTTGTTTTCATTACATTCCTTTCCATTCCATTCCATTCCATTCCACTCCAGTTGATTCTATTCCATTCTATTCCATTCCATTCCATTCCAATCCATTCCATTCCATTCCATTCCATTTCATGCCATTTCATTCCATTCTAGTTGATTCAATTCCATTCTTTTCCATGCCATTCCATTCCATTCCATTTCACTCCAGTCCAATCAATTCCACTCCATTGCATTCCATTCTACTAGGGTTTATTCCATTCCATTCCATTCCATTCCATTCCACTTTATTCAATTCCCTTCTATTCGATTCCATTCAATTCCATTCCAGTTCATTCATTTACATTCTACTCCTTTCCATTCCATTCTATTCCATTCCATTCGGGTTGTTTCAATTACATTCTGTTCCATTCCATTCCATTCCATTCCATTCCATTCCATTCCATTCCACTCGGGTTTACTCCATTTCATTTCATTCCATACCATTCCATTCCATTCCACTCCACTCGGGTTGATTCCTTTCCATTCCCTTGCATTCTGTTCTTTTTCATTCCTTTCCATTCCATTCCACTCGGGTTGATTCCATTCCATTCCATTCCATTCTATTCCTTTCCATTCCATTCCATTACATTCTGTTCCATTCCACTCAGGTTGTTTCCATTCCATTCCATTCCATTCAATTCCATTCCAATTAATTCCATTCCATTCCATTCCATTCCATTCCAATCCATTCCATTCCATTCCATTCCATTTCTATTCCATTCCTTTCCATTCCACTCGGGTTGATTGAATTCCATGCATTCCATTCCATTCTATTCCATTCCATTCCATTCCATTCCATTCAACTCAGGTTGATTCAATTCCATTCCATTCCATTCCAATCCATTCCATTACATTCGATTCCATTCCATTCCATTCCTGTTGTTTCAATTCCATTGCATTCCATTCCATTCCATTCCATTCCATTCGACTCGGGTTCATTCAATTCCATTCTACTCCATTCAATTCCATTCCATTCCAGTCGGTTTGATACAATTGCATTCTACTCCATTCCATTCCATTCATTCCCATTCAGTTCCATTCAATCCAACTCTATTCCACTCAGGTTGATTCAATTCCTTTCCATTCCATTCCATTAAATTCCATTCCATTCTATTCCATTCCTATTGATTAAATTCCATTCTATTCCACTCCATTCCATTCCATTCCAGTTGTTTTCATTACATTCCTTTCCATTCCATTCCATTCCATTCCATTCCACTCCAGTTGATTCTATTCCATTCTATTCCATTCCATTCCATTCCAATCCATTCCATTCCATTCCATTCCATTTCATGCCATTTCATTCCATTCTAGTTGATTCAATTCCATTCTTTTCCATGCCATTCCATTCCATTCCATTTCACTCCAGTCCAATCAATTCCACTCCATTGCATTCCATTCTACTAGGGTTTATTCCATTCCATTCCATTCCATTCCATTCCATTCCATTCCATTCCACTTTATTCAATTCCCTTCTATTCGATTCCATTCAATTCCATTCCAGTTCATTCATTTACATTCTACTCCTTTCCATTCCATTCTATTCCATTCCATTCGGGTTGTTTCAATTACATTCTGTTCCATTCCATTCCATTCCATTCCATTCCATTCCATTCCATTCCACTCGGGTTTACTCCATTTCATTTCATTCCATACCATTCCATTCCATTCCACTCCACTCGGGTTGATTCCTTTCCATTCCATTGCATTCTGTTCTTTTTCATTCCTTTCCATTCCATTCCACTCGGGTTGATTCCATTCCATTCCATTCCATTCTATTCCTTTCCATTCCATTCCATTACATTCTGTTCCATTCCACTCAGGTTGTTTCCATTCCATTCCATTCCATTCAATTCCATTCCAATTAATTCCATTCCATTCCATTCCATTCCATTCCAATCCATTCCATTCCATTCCATTCCATTTCTATTCCATTCCTTTCCATTCCACTCGGGTTGATTGAATTCCATGCATTCCATTCCATTCTATTCCTTTCCATTCCATTCCTTTCCATTCCACTCGGGTTGATTCAATTCCCTTCTATTTCATTCCAATCCATTCCATTCCATTCCATTCCACTTGGGTTAATTCACTTCCATTCTATTCCATTCCATTCCTTTCCATTCCATTCCACTCGGGTTGATTCATTTTCATTCTATCGGGTTTCACTCCATTCCATTCCGTTCCATTCCATTCCATTCCATTCATTTCCGCTCGTGCTGATTCAATTCCATTCTATTGCATTTCACTCCATTCCATTCCATTCTATTCCACTCGAGTGGATTCCTTTCCATTCTATTGCATTCCATTTAATTTCATTTCATTTTGCAAGAGTGGATTCCATACTATTCTAATGCCTTCTTTTCCATTCCAATCCATTCCATTCCATTCCATTCCATTCCATTCCATTCCATTCCATTCGGGTTGATTCAATTACATTCTACCGCATTTCACTCTATTCCATTCCATTCCATTCCATTCCATTCAACTCAGGTTGATTCAATTCCATTCCATTCCATTCCAATCCATTCCATTCCATTCCATTCCATTCCACTTGTTTCAATTCCATTGCATTCCATTCCCTTCCATTCCATTCGACTCGGTTTCATTCAAGTCCATTCTACTCCATTCAATTCCATTCCATTCCAGTCGGGGTGATTCAACTGCATTCTATTCCATTCCACTCCATTCCATTCCATTCATTCCCATTCAATTCCATTCAATCCCATTCTATTCCACTCAGATTGATTCAATTCCTTTCCATACAATTCCATTAAATTCCATTCCATTCTATTCCGTTCCTATTGATTAAATTCCATTCTATTCCATTCCGTTCGATTCCATTCCAGTTGTTTCCATTACATTCCTTTCCATTCCATTCCATTCCATTCCAGTTGATTCTATTCCGTTCTATTCCATTCCATTCTATTCCATTCCATTTCATTCCATTCCATTCCATTTCATGCCATTTCATTCCATTCCAGTTTATTCAATTCCATTCTTTTCCATTCCATTCCATTCCATTCCATTCCATTAAATCCCATTCCATTCCTATCAATTCCATTCCAATCAATTCCACTCCATTCCATTCCATTATAGTAGGGTTTATTCCATTCCATTCCATTCCATTCCATTCCACTTGATTCAATTCCCTTCTATTCGATTCCATTCAATTCCATTCCAGTTCTGTCATTTGCTTTCTACTCCATTCCATTCCATTCGGGTTGATTCAATTACATTCTGTTCCATTCCATTCCATTCCATTCCATTTCATTCCACTCCACTCGGGTTTACTCCATTTCATTCCATTCAATTCCATTCCACTCCACCCGGGTTGATTCCTTTCCATTTCATTGCATTCCGTTCTTTTTCATTCCTTTCCATTCCACTCCACTCGGGTTGATTCCATTCCATTCCATTCCATTCTATTCCTTTCCATTACATTCCATTACATTCTGTTCCATTCTACTTGGGTTGATTCCATTCCATTCCATTCCATTCCATTCCATTCCATTCCATTCCATTCCATTTAATTCCATTCCATTCCATTCCATTTAATTCCATTCCATTCCATTCCATTCCATTCCATTCCATTCCATTACATTCCCCTCGTGTTTATTCCATTCAATTTGATACCATTCCATTCCATTTCATTCCATTCTATTCCCTTCCTTTCCATTCCACTCGGGTTGATTGAATTCCATGCATTCCATTCCATTCCATTCCATTCCATTTCATTCGATTCCACTCGGTTTGATTCAATTCCATTCTATTCCATTCCATTCCATTTCATTCCATTCCATTCCATTCCACTCGGGTTGATTTATTTCCATTCTATTGGGTTTCATTCCATTCCATTCCATTCCATTCCATTCCATTCCATTACATTACATTACATTCATTTCCACTCGTGCTGATTCAATTCCATTCTATTGCATTTCACTCCATTCCATTCCATTCTATTCCACTCGAGTGGATTCCATTCCATTCTATTGCATTCCATTTAATTCCATTCCATTTTGCAAGAGTGGATTTCTTACCATTCTAATGCATTCCTTTCCATTCCAATCCATTCCATTCCCTTCTATTCCATTCAATTCCACTCGGGTTGATTCAATTACATTCTACTGCATTTCACTCTATTCCATTCCATTCCATTCCTTTCCATTCCGTTCCACTCGTGTTGATTCAATTCCATTGTGCTCCACTCCATTCCATTCCATTCCATTCCACTCCGGTTGATTCCATTCCGTTAAATTCCGTTCAACTAAGGTTGATTCCATTCCATTCAATTCCATTTGATTCCATTCGATACCATTCCATTTCATTCCATTCCATTCCATTCCATTCCATTCCATTCCATTCCATTCCAATTGGTTCAATTTCATTCTATTCCATTGCATTCCATTCTATTTCATTCCATTCCATTCCACATGGCTTTATTCAATTCCATTCTATTCCATTCCATTCCATTCCATTCCATTCCACTCCCTTCCACTCAGGTTGATTCAATTCCTTTCCATTCCATTCCAATCCATTCCTTTCCATTATATTACATTCGATTCCATTCCATTCCATTCCAATTGTTTCAATTCCATTGCATTGCATTGCATTCCACTCCATTTCACTCTGGTTTATTCAATTCCATTCAACTCCATTCAATTCCATTCAATTCCAGTCAGGTTGATTCAATTCCATTCCATTCCATTCCATTCCATTCCATTCCATTCATTCCCATTTCATTATATTCCATTCCATTCCATTCCATTCATTCCCATTTCATTCTATCCCATCCCCTTCTATTCCACTCGGGTTGACTCAATTCCATTCCATTCCATTCCATTCCATTCCATTCCATTTCATTCCTATTGATTAAATGCCATTCTATTCCATTCCATTCTATTCCAGTTGTTTCCATGACATTCCTTTCCATTCCATTCCATTTCATCCCATTCCATTCCCTTCCAGTTGATTCAATTCCATTCTTTTCCATTCCATTCCATTCCACTCCATTACTTTCCATTCCAATCAATTCCACTCCATTCGATTCCATTCTACTCGGGTTTATTCAATTCCATTCCATTCCATTCCATTCCATTCCATTCCATTCCATTCCATTCCATTCCATTCCATTCCATTCCATTCCTTTCCACTTGATTCAACTCCTTTCTATTCCATTCCATTCAATTTCATTCAAGTTCATTATTTCCATTCTTCTCCATTCCATTCCATTCCATTCCTTTCCATTCCATTCCATTCCATTCCATTCCATTCGGCTTCATTCAAATACATTGTGTTCCATTCCATTCTATTCCATTCCATTCCATTCCACTCGTGTTTATTCCATTCCATTACATTCTATTCCATTCCATTCCATTCCATACCATTGCAGTACGTTCCACTCCACTTGGGTTGATTCCTTTCCATTCCATTCCATTCCATTCTATTCCATTCGTTTCCTTTCCATTCCAATCGGGTTGATTCCATTCCATTCTATTCCTTTCCATTCCATTCCATTACATTCCGTTCCATTCCACTCCATTTGCTTCAATACCATTCTATTCCATTCCACTTCATTCCATTCCATTTCATTCCATTCCATTCCATTCTGCTCGTGTTGATTCAATTCCATTCTATTCCATTCCAGTCCATTCCAGTTGATTCAATTCCTTTCTCTTCCCTTCCGTTCCATTCCACTCCATTCCATTCCATTCCAATCCATTCCAATTGGGATGATTCCATTCCATTCTATTCCATTCCATTCCATTCCATTCCATGCCATTCCATTCCATTCCATTACGTTCGATTCCATTCCATTCCACTTGAGTTGATTCAATTCTATACTATTCCATTCCATTCCGTTTCATTCCATTCCATTCCATTCCATTCCGTTTCATTCCATTCCATTCCATTTCATTCCATTCCATTCCATTCCATTTCATTCCATTCCATTCCATTCCATTCCATTCCATTTCATTCCATTCTATTGCATTCCCTTCCATTTCATTCCATTCCATTTCATTCCATTCCATTCCATTCCATTCCACTCCATTCCGTTCCATTCAATTCCATTACATTCCAGTCCATTCCATTCAACTAGTGTTGATTCAATTCAGTTCTATTCCATTCCATTCCATTCCTTTCCAGTCGATTCAATTCCGTCCCATTCCGTTCCGTTCCATTCCATTCCATTCCATTCCATTCCAATCCACACTACTCTAGTTGATTCAATTCCATTCCATTCCACTCCATTCCATTCCATTCCTTTCCATTCCATTCCGTTCCATTCCAGATGATTCAATTCCATTGTATGCCATTCCATTCCATTCCAATCCATTCCATTCCATTCCATTCCATTCCACTCCACTACATTCCATTCCATTCCATTCTATTCCACTCCATTCCATTCCAATGCATTTCATTCCACTCCACTCCATTCCATTCCATTTCATTCCACTCCACTCAACTCAATTCCATTCCATTGCCCTCGGATTGATTCAATTCCATCCCATCCCATTCCATTCCATTCCATTACAATCCACTGCGCTTGTGTTGATTCAATTCCATTCTATGCCATTCCGTACCATTCCCTTCCATTCCATTGCATTCCAACGGGTTGATTCGATTCCATTCTATTCGTTTAAATTCCGTTCCATCCAGTTCCACACCGTTCCATTCCATTCCATTCCACTCGGGTTGATTCAATTTCCTTCTATTCCATTCCATTCCATATCATTCCATTCCATTCCATTCCATTCCCTTCCATTCAATTCCAATCCATTCCATTCCACTCCACATCACTCCATTCCATTCCATTCTAATCCATTCCACTCAGGTTGATTCCATTTCATTCCATTCAATCGAATTCCATTCAATCCCATTCCATTCCACTCCATTCCACTCGGGTTGATTCAATTCCATTCCATTCCATTTCAGTTCATTCAATTCCATTCTATTCCATTCCATTCCATTCCATTCCATTCCACTCTGGTTGATTCCATTCCATTCCATTCCATTCCATTCCATTCCATTCCATTCCATTCCATTCCTTTCCATTCCATTCCAATTGATTCAATTCCGTCCTATTCCATTTCATTCCATTCCACTCCATTTCATTCCATTACACTCGAGTTGATTCAATTCCATTCTATGCCATTTCTTTCCATTCCATTCCATTCCATTCCATTCCATTCCATTCCATTCCATTCCATTCCATTCCTCTCTGGTTGATTCAATTCCATTCTTTTCCATTTCATTCCATTCCATTCCATTCCGTTCCACTCGGGTTGATTCATTCCCATTCTATTGGGTTTCACTCCATTCCTCTCCATTCCTTTCCCTTCCATTCCATTCCATTCCATTCATTTCCACTCGGGTTGATACAATTCCATTCTATTGAATTTCACTCCATTCCATTCCATTCCACTCGAGTGGATTCCATTCCATTCTATTGCATTCCATTCAATTCCACTCCTTTTTGCAAGAGTGGATTCCATACCATTCTATTGCATTCCTTTCCATTCTACTCCATTCCTTTCCATTCCATTTTCTTCTCTTCCATTCCAGTACACTCGGGATGATTCAATTACATTCCACTGCATTTCACTCTATTCCATTCCGTTCCGTTCCGTTCCATTCCATTCCATTACGCTGGGGTTGATTCAATTCCATTGTGTTCCATTCCATTCCATTCCATTCCATTCCACTCTGGTTGATTCCATTCCATTCCATACCATTCCTTTCCATTCCATTCCATTCCATTCCAATTGATTCAATTCCATTCTATTCCATTGCATTCCATTCCATTTCATTCCATACCCTTCCATTCCATTCCTCTTGGATTGATTCAATTCCATTCTATTCAATTCCATTCCATTCCATGCGATTTCATTCCATTCCATTCCACTAGTGTTGATTCCATTCAATTCCATTCATTTCAATTCCATTCCTTTCCATTCCACTCCATTCTATCCCATTCCATTCCATACCACTCTGTTTGATTCAACTCCATTCCATTACACTCCATTCTATTCCATTCCCTTCCATTCCATGCCATTCCATTCCATTCCGTTCCATTCCAATTGATTAAATTCCATTCTGTTCCATTCCACTCCATTCTATCCCATTCCATTCCATACCACTCTGTTTGATTCAATTCCATTCCATTCCGCTCGGGTTGATTAAATTCCATTCCATTCCATTCCATTCCCTTCCATTCCATTACACTCGGGTTGATTCAATTCCATGGTGTTCCGTTCCATTCCATTCCATTCCACTCAGTTTGATTCCATTCCATTCAATTCCATTCGATTCCTTTCCATACCATTCCATTTCATTCCATTCCATTCCATTCCATTCCAGTTGGTACAATTTCATTCTATTCCATTGCATTTCATTCCATTTCATTCCATTCCATTCCACTTGGGTTTCTTCAATTCCATTCTATTCCATTCCTTTCCTTTCCACTTGGGTTGATGGAATTCTATTGCATTCCTTTCCATTCCATATCATTCCATTCCATTCCATTCCATTCCATTCCATTCCATTCTACTGGGGTTGATTCAATTTCATTCTATTCCATTCCATTCCATTCCATTCCACTCCATTCCATTCCACTCCATTCCATTCGGGTTCATTCAATTCCATTTTATTCCATTCCATTCCATTCCATTCCATTCCATTCGGGTTCATTCAATTGCATTCTATTCCATTCCATTCCATTCCATTCCATTCCATTCAACTAGTGTTGATTCAATTCAATTCCATTCCATTTCATACCATTCCTTTCCAGTCGATTCCATTCCATTCCATTCCATTGCATTCCATTCCATTCCAAACCATACCACTCTGTTTGATTCAATTCCATTCCATTCCACTCCATTCCATTCCATTCCATTCCGTTCCATTCTCTTCCATTCCATTCCATTCCGTTCCATTCCAATTGATTCAATTCCATTGTATTCCATTCCGTTCCATTCCATTCCACTCCATTCCATTCCATTTCATTCCACTCCATTCCATTCCATTCCATTCCATTGCCCTTGGATTGATTCAATTCCATCTCATTCCATTCCATTCCATTCCATTCCAATCCACTCCACTCGTGTTGATTCATTTCCATTCTATGCCATTCCATACCATTCCATTCCATTCCATTCAGTTGGTTCAATTTCATTCTACTCCATTCCATTCCATTCCATTCCCCTCCATTTCATTCCCTTCCATTCTATTCCATTCCATTCCATTCCATCAGGTTGATTCAATTCCATTCTATTCGTTTCTATTCCGTTCCATTCGGTTGCACTCCATTCCATTCCATTCCATTCCATTCCACTCG
The DNA here is from genome assembly GCF_029289425.2 of Pan paniscus. Classification (NCBI taxonomy): domain Eukaryota; kingdom Metazoa; phylum Chordata; class Mammalia; order Primates; family Hominidae; genus Pan; species Pan paniscus. Next base: position 3,245,826 of record NC_073271.2, read on the forward strand.
CCTTGATTCAATTTCATTCTATTCCATTCCATTGCATACCATTCCATTCCATTCCATTCCCTTCCATTCCATTCCAATCCATTCCATTCCACTCCACATTACTCCATTCCATTCCAATCCATTCCACTCAGGTTGATTCCATTCCATTCCATTCCATTCTATTCCATTCAATCCCATTCCATTCCACTCCATTCCACTCGGGTTCATTGAATTCCATTCCATTCCACTCGGGTTCATTCAATTCCATTCCATTCCATTCCATTCCATTTCAGTTGATTCAATTCTGTTCTATTCCATTCCATTCCCTTCCATTCCTTTCCATTGCATTACAGTTGATTCAATTCCATCCCATTCCATTCCATTCCACTCCATTCCAATCAATTCCACTCCGTTCGATTCCATTCTACTCGGGTTTATTCCATTCCATTCCATTCCATTCCGTTCCATTCCATTCCATTCCACTTCATTCAATTCCATTCTATTCCATACCATTCAATTCCATTCCAGTTCATTCATTTCCATTCTACTCCCATTCCATTCCATTCCATTCCATTCAAATCGGGTTGATTCAATTACATTCTGTTCCATTCCATTCTATTCCATTCCATTGCATTCCACTCGGGTTTATTCCATTCCATTCCATTCCATACCATTGCAGTCTATTCCACTCCACTCGGTTTCATTCCTTTCCATTCCATTCCATTCCGTTCTTTTCCATTCCTTTCCTTTCCATTCCACTCGGGTTTATTCCATTCCATTCCATTCCATTCTATTCCTTTCCATTTCATTCCATTACATTCTGTTCCATTCCACTCCGGTTGCTTCAATACCATTCTATTCCATTCCATTCCATTCCATTGCATTCCATTCCATTCCATTCCATTCCGCTCGGGTTGATTCAATTCCATTCCATTCCATTACAGTCCATTCCAGTCGATTCAATTACATTCTATTCCATTCCGTTCCACTCCATTCCATTCCATTCCATTCCAATCCATTCCACTTGGGATGATTCCATTCCATTCCATTCCATTCCATTCCATTCCATTCCATTCCACTATGGTAGATTCCATTCCATTCCATTCCACTCGGGTTTACTCCAATTCATTCCAATCCATACCGTTCCATTCCATTCCACTCCACTCGGGTTGATTCCTTTCCATTCCATTGCATTCCTTTCTTTTTCATTCCTTTCCATTCCATTCCACTCAGGTTGATTCCATTCCATTCTATTCCTTTCCATTCCATTACATTACATTCTGTTCCCTTCCACTCGGGTTGATTCCATTCCATTCCAATCCATTCCATTCCATTACATTCAATTCCATTCCATTCCATTCCATTTCATTCCGTTCTATTTCATTCCATTACATTCCACTCGTGTTGATTCCATTCCATTCCATTGCATTCTATTCCATTACTTTCTATTCCACTCGGGTTGATTGAATTCCCTGCATTCCATTCCATTCCATTCCAATCCATTCCATTCCATTCCATTCCATTTAATTCCATTCCACTCGGGTTGATTCAATTCCATTCTATTTCATTCCAATCCATTCCATTCCATTCCTTTCCACTCGGGTTGATTCACTTGCATTCTATTCCATTCCATTCCATTCCACTCGGGTTGATTCATTTCCATTCTATTGGGTTTCACTCCATTCCATTCCATTCCATTCCATTCCATTCCATTTCATTCCGTTCTATTCCATTCCTTTACATTCCACTCGTGTTGATTCCGTTCCATTCCATTCCATTCTATTCCATTCCTTTCCATTCCACTCGGGTTGATTGAATTCCCTGCATTCCATGCCATTCCATTCCATTCCATTCCATTCCATTCCATACCATTCCATTCCATTCCGTTTCATTCCATTCCACTCGGGTTGATTCAATTCCATTCTATTTCATTCCAATCCATTCCATTCCATTCTATTCCACTCGTGTTGATTCACTTCCATTCTATTCCATTCCATTCCATTCTATTCAATTCCATTCCATTCCATTCCATTCCATTCCATTCCATTCATTTCCACTCGTGCTGATTCAATTCCATTCTATTGCATTTCACTCCATTCCATTCCATTCTATTCCACTCGAGTGGATTCCATTCCATTCTATTGCATTCCATTTAATTCCATTCCATTTTGCAAGAGTGCATTGCATACCTTTCTAATGAATTCCTTTCCATTCCAAACCATTCCATTCCCTTCTATTCCATTCCATTCCACTCGGGTTGATTCAATTACATTCTACTGCATTTCATTCTATTCCATTCCATTCCATTCCATTCCATTCCATTCCATTCCACTCCATTCCATTCCACACGGGTTGATTCAATTCCATTGTGTTCCATTCCATTCCATTCCATTTCATTCCATTCCATTCCACTCCGGTTGATTCCATTTCGTTAAATTCCATTCCACTAGGGTTGATTCCATTCCATTCAGTTCCATTCAATTCCATTCCATACCATTCGATTTCATTCCATTTCATTGCATTCCATTCCATTCCATTCCACTCTGATTGATTCAGTTCCATTCTATTCCATTTCATTTCATTTCATTCCATTCCATTCCATTCCATTCCACTCCATTCCATTCCACTCCATTCCATTCGGGTTCATTCAATTCCATTTTATTCCATTCCATTCCATTCCATTCCATTCAGGTTCATTCAATTGCATTCTATTCCATTCCATTCCATTCCATTCCATTCCATTCAACTAGTGTTGATTCAATTCAATTCCATTCCATTTCATACCATTCCTTTCCAGTCGATTCCATTCCATTCCATTCCATTGCATTCCATTCCATTCCAATCCATACCACTCTGTTTGATTCAATTCCATTCCATTCCACTCCATTCCATTCCATTCCATTCCATTCCGTTCCATTCCCTTCCATTCCATTCCATTCCGTTCCATTCCAATTGATTCAATTCCATTGTATTCCATTCCATTCCATTCCATTCCACTCCATTCCATTCCATTTCATTCCACTCCATTCCATTCCATTCCATTCCATTGCCCTTGGATTGATTCAATTCCATCTCATTCCATTCCATTCCATTCCATTCCAATCCACTCCGCTCGTGTTGATTCATTTCCATTCTATGCCATTCCATACCATTCCATTCCATTCCATTCAGTTGGTTCAATTTCATTCTACTCCATTCCATTCCATTCCATTCCCCTCCATTTCATTCCCTTCCATTCTATTCCATTCCATTCCATTCCATCAGGTTGATTCAATTCCATTCTATTCGTTTCTATTCCGTTCCATTCGGTTGCACTCCATTCCATTCCATTCCATTCCATTCCACTCGCCTTGATTCAATTTCATTCTATTCCATTCCATTGCATACCATTCCATTCCATTCCATTCCCTTCCATTCCATTCCAATCCATTCCATTCCACTCCACATTACTCCATTCCATTCCAATCCATTCCACTCAGGTTGATTCCATTCCATTCCATTCCATTCTATTCCATTCAATCCCATTCCATTCCACTCCATTCCACTCGGGTTCATTGAATTCCATTCCATTCCACTCGGGTTCATTCAATTCCATTCCATTCCATTCCATTCCATTTCAGTTGATTCAATTCTGTTCTATTCCATTCCATTCCCTTCCATTCCTTTCCATTGCATTACAGTTGATTCAATTCCATCCCATTCCATTCCATTCCACTCCATTCCAATCAATTCCACTCCGTTCGATTCCATTCTACTCGGGTTTATTCCATTCCATTCCATTCCATTCCGTTCCATTCCATTCCATTCCACTTCATTCAATTCCATTCTATTCCATACCATTCAATTCCATTCCAGTTCATTCATTTCCATTCTACTCCCATTCCATTCCATTCCATTCCATTCAAATCGGGTTGATTCAATTACATTCTGTTCCATTCCATTCTATTCCATTCCATTGCATTCCACTCGGGTTTATTCCATTCCATTCCATTCCATACCATTGCAGTCTATTCCACTCCACTCGGGTTCATTCCTTTCCATTCCATTCCATTCCGTTCTTTTCCATTCCTTTCCTTTCCATTCCACTCGGGTTTATTCCATTCCATTCCATTCCATTCTATTCCTTTCCATTTCATTCCATTACATTCTGTTCCATTCCACTCCGGTTGCTTCAATACCATTCTATTCCATTCCATTCCATTCCATTGCATTCCATTCCATTCCATTCCATTCCGCTCGGGTTGATTCAATTCCATTCCATTCCATTACAGTCCATTCCAGTCGATTCAATTACATTCTATTCCATTCCGTTCCACTCCATTCCATTCCATTCCATTCCAATCCATTCCACTTGGGATGATTCCATTCCATTTTATTCCATTCCATTCCATTCCATTCCATTCCATTCCATTCCATTCCATTCCATTCCATTCCACTATGGTAGATTCCATTCCATTCCATTCCACTCGGGTTTACTCCAATTCATTCCAATCCATACCGTTCCATTCCATTCCACTCCACTCGGGTTGATTCCTTTCCATTCCATTGCATTCCTTTCTTTTTCATTCCTTTCCATTCCATTCCACTCAGGTTGATTCCATTCCATTCTATTCCTTTCCATTCCATTACATTACATTCTGTTCCCTTCCACTCGGGTTGATTCCATTCCATTCCAATCCATTCCATTCCATTACATTCAATTCCATTCCATTCCATTCCATTTCATTCCGTTCTATTTCATTCCATTACATTCCACTCGTGTTGATTCCATTCCATTCCATTGCATTCTATTCCATTACTTTCTATTCCACTCGGGTTGATTGAATTCCCTGCATTCCATTCCATTCCATTCCATTCCATTCCATTCCATTCCATTCCATTTAATTCCATTCCACTCGGGTTGATTCAATTCCATTCTATTGCATTCCAATCCATTCCATTCCATTCCTTTCCACTCGGGTTGATTCACTTGCATTCTATTCCATTCCATTCCATTCCACTCGGGTTGATTCATTTCCATTCTATTGGGTTTCACTCCATTCCATTCCATTCCATTCCATTCCATTCCATTTCATTCCGTTCTATTCCATTCCTTTACATTCCACTCGTGTTGATTCCGTTCCATTCCATTCCATTCTATTCCATTCCTTTCCATTCCACTCGGGTTGATTGAATTCCCTGCATTCCATTCCATTCCATTCCATTCCATTCCATACCATTCCATTCCATTCCGTTTCATTCCATTCCACTCGGGTTGATTCAATTCCATTCTATTTCATTCCAATCCATTCCATTCCATTCTATTCCACTCGTGTTGATTCACTTCCATTCTATTCCATTCCATTCCATTCTATTCAATTCCATTCCATTCCATTCCATTCCATTCCATTCCATTCATTTCCACTCGTGCTGATTCAATTCCATTCTATTGCATTTCACTCCATTCCATTCCATTCTATTCCACTCGAGTGGATTCCATTCCATTCTATTGCATTCCATTTAATTCCATTCCATTTTGCAAGAGTGCATTGCATACCTTTCTAATGCATTCCTTTCCATTCCAAACCATTCCATTCCCTTCTATTCCATTCCATTCCACTCGGGTTGATTCAATTACATTCTACTGCATTTCACTCTATTCCATTCCATTCCATTCCATTCCATTCCATTCCATTCCATTCCACTCCATTCCATTCCACACGGGTTGATTCAATTCCATTGTGTTCCATTCCATTCCATTCCATTTCATTCCATTCCATTCCACTCCGGTTGATTCCATTTCGTTAAATTCCATTCCACTAGGGTTGATTCCATTCCATTCAGTTCCATTCAATTCCATTCCATACCATTCGATTTCATTCCATTTCATTGCATTCCATTCCATTCCATTCCACTCTGATTGATTCAGTTCCATTCTGTTCCATTTCATTCCATTCCATTCCACTCGGGTTGATTCATTCCCATTCTATTGGGTTTCTTTCCATTCCATTCCATTCCATTAAATTCCATTCCATTCATTTCCACTCGGGTTCATTCAATTCCATTCTGTTCCATTTCACTCCATTCCATTCCATTCCATTCCACTCTTGCTTATTCCATTGCATTCCATACCATTCCTTTCCATTCCATTCCATTCCATTTCATTTGATTCAATTCCATTCTATTCCATTCCATTCCATTCCATTTCATTTCATTCCAATCCTCTTGGATTGATTCAATTCCATTCTTTTCAATTCCATTCCATTCCATTCCATTCAATTCCATTCCATTCCAATCCTCTTGGATTGATTCAATTCCATTCTTTTCAATTCCATTCCATTCCATTCCATTCCATTCCATTCCATTCCATTCCATTCCACTCTGGTTGATTCAATTCCATTCCATTCCACTGCATTCCATTTCATTTCATTCCATTTCATGCCATTCCATTCCGTTCTGTTCCATTCCAATTGATTCAATTCCATTCTATTCCATTCCATTTCATTCAATTACTTTCCGTTCCATTCCATTCCATTCCACTCCACTACATTCCATTCCATTTCATTCCACTCCACTCCATTACATTCCATTCCATTCCACTCGGATTGATTCAATTAAATCTCATTCCATTCCATTCCATTCCAATCCACTCCAATCGGGTTGATTCAATTCCATTCTATTCCATTCCATACCATTCCATTCCGTTCCATTCCATTCCATTCCATTCCATTCCATTCCTTTCTATTTGGTTCAATTTCATTCTATTCCATTCCATTCCATTCCATTCCATTCCATTCCATTCCATTCCATTCCATTCCTTTCTATTTGGTTCAATTCCATTCTATTCCATTCCATTCCATTCCATTCCATTCCATTCCATTCCACCCCATTCAACTCAGGTTGATTCAATTCCATTCCATTCCGTTCCGATCCATTCCATAACATTCGATTCCATTCCATTCCATTCCAGTTGTTTCAATTCCATTGCATTCCATTCCATTCCATTCCATTCCATTCCATTCCATTCCATTTGATTCGGGTTCATTCAATTCCATTCTACTCCATTCAATTCCATTCCATTCCAGTCGGGTTGATTCAATTGCATTCTATTCCATTCCATTCCATTCCATTCCATTCATTCCCATTCAATTCCATTCAATCCAATTCTATTCCACTCAGGTTGATTCAATTCCTTTCCATTCCATTCCATTAAATTCCATTCCATTCTATTCCATTCCTATTGATTAAATTCCATTCTATTCCATTCCATTCCATTCCATTCCAGTTGTTTTCATTACATTCCTTTCCATTCCATTCCATTCCATTCCATTCCAGTGGATTCTATTCCATTCTATTCCATTCCATTCCATTCCAATCCATTCCATTCCATTCCATTCCATTTCATGCCATTTCATTCCATTGCAGTTGATTCAATTCCATTCTTTTCCATGCCATTCCATTCCATTCCGTTCCACTCAGGTTGATTCAATTCCATTCCATTAGATTCCATTCCAATCCATTCCTTTCCATTACATTACATTCGATTCCATTCCATTCCATTCCAGTTGTTTCAATTCCATTGCATTGCATTCCATTCCATTCCATTCCATTCCATTCCACTCCACTCGGGTTGATTCATTTCCGTTCTACTCCATTCAATTCCATTCCATTCCAGTCAGGTTGATTCAATTCCATTCCATTCCATTCCATTCATTACCATTCCATTCCATTCCATCTCATTCTATTCCACTCCGGTTGATTCAATTACTTTCCATTCCATTCCATTTCATTCCATTCCATTCTTATTGATTAAATTCCATTCCATTCCATTCCATTCCCTTCCAGTTTTTTCCATTACATTCCTTTCCATTGCATTCCATTCCATTCCATTCCATGCCAGTTGATTCTATTCCGTTCTATTCCATTCCATTCCATTCCATTCCATTTGATTCGGGTTCATTCAATTCCATTCTACTCCATTCAATTCCATTCCATTCCAGTCGGGTTGATTCAATTGCATTCTATTCCATTCCATTCCATTCCATTCCATTCATTCCCATTCAATTCCATTCAATCCAATTCTATTCCACTCAGGTTGATTCAATTCCTTTCCATTCCATTCCATTAAATTCCATTCCATTCTATTCCATTCCTATTGATTAAATTCCATTCTATTCCATTCCATTCCATTCCATTCCAGTTGTTTTCATTACATTCCTTTCCATTCCATTCCATTCCATTCCATTCCAGTGGATTCTATTCCATTCTATTCCATTCCATTCCATTCCAATCCATTCCATTCCATTCCATTCCATTTCATGCCATTTCATTCCATTGCAGTTGATTCAATTCCATTCTTTTCCATGCCATTCCATTCCATTCCGTTCCACTCAGGTTGATTCAATTCCATTTCATTAGATTCCATTCCAATCCATTCCTTTCCATTACATTACATTCGATTCCATTCCATTCCATTCCAGTTGTTTCAATTCCATTGCATTGCATTCCATTCCATTCCATTCCATTCCATTCCACTCCACTCGGGTTGATTCATTTCCGTTCTACTCCATTCAATTCCATTCCATTCCAGTCAGGTTGATTCAATTCCATTCCATTCCATTCCATTCATTACCATTCCATTCCATTCCATCTCATTCTATTCCACTCCGGTTGATTCAATTACTTTCCATTCCATTCCATTTCATTCCATTCCATTCTTATTGATTAAATTCCATTCCATTCCATTCCATTCCCTTCCAGTTTTTTCCATTACATTCCTTTCCATTGCATTCCATTCCATTCCATTCCATGCCAGTTGATTCTATTCCGTTCTATTCCATTCCATTCCATTCCATTCCATTCCATTCCATTCCATGCCATTCCATTTCATCCCATTCCATTCCATTCCAGTTGATTCAATTCCATTCTTTTCCATTCATTCCATGCCATTCCAATCCAATCAATTCCACTCCATTCCATTCCATTGCACTCGAGTTCATTCGATTCCATTCCATTCCATTCCAATCCATTCCATTCCATTCCATTCCATTCCATTCCATTCCACTTCATTCATTTCCATTCTACTCCATTCCATTCCATTCCATTTGGGTTGAATCAATTACATTCCTTTCCATTCCATTCTATTCCATTCCATTTCATTCCACTCGGGTTTATTCCATTCCACTCCATTCCATTCCATTCCATACCACTGCCGTCCATTCCACTCCACTAGGGTTGATTCCTCTCCATTCCATTCCATTCCATTCTATTCCATTCCTTTCCATTCCATTCCACTCGGGTTGATTCCATTCCATTCCATTCCATTCTATTCCTTTCCATTCCATTCCATTACATTACATTCCATTTCAGTTGGGTAGCTTCAATACCTTTCTATTCCATTCCATTCCATTTCATTCCATTCCATTCCATTACATTACATTACATTCCATTCCGCTCGGGTTGATTCAATTCCATTCCATTCCATTCCAGTCCATTCCAGTGTATTGAATTCCATTTTATTCCATTCCATTCCATTCCACTCCATTCCATTCCAATCCATTCCATTCCAATCCATTCCACTTAGGATGATTCCATTCCATTCTATTCCATTCCATTCCATTTCTTTCCATTTCATTACATTACGTTCGATTCCATTCCATTCCACTTGGGTTGATTCAATTCTATACTATTTCAATCCATTCCATTTCAGTCCATTCCATTCTATTCTATTCCATTCCATTCCATTCCATTCCACTCCGTTTCATTCCATTCCATTTCATTCAATTCAAGTCCATTCCATTCCATTCCATTCCACTCCATTTCAATCCATTCCATTCCATTCCACTCCATTTCATTCCATTCCATTCCATTTCGTTCCATTCCATTCCATTTCATTCCATTCCATTCCACTCCATTCCATTTCATTCAATTCCATTCCATTCCATTTCATTCCATTCCATTCCATTCCATTTCATTCCATTCCATTCCATTCCATTTCATTCCATTCCATTCCATTCCATTCCATTTCATTCCATTCCATTCCATTCCAATCCATTCCATTTCATTCCATTCCATTCCATTCCATTCCATTCCATTCCATTCCATTTCATTCCACTCCATTCCATTCCATTTCATTCCATTTCACTCCATTCCATTTCATTCCATTCCATTGCATTCCATCCCATTCCATTTCATTCCGTTAAATTCCCTTCCATTTCATTGCATTCCATTCCATTCCATTGCATTCCATTCCATTCCATTCCATTGCATTCCATTCCATTCCATTCCATTCCATTCCATTCCATTCCATTGCATTCCATTCCATTCCATTCCATTTCATTCCGTTCCATTCCATTCCATTCCAAACATTCTCCTCGGGTTGATTCCATTCCATTCCATTCCATTCTATTCCATTCCTTTCCATTCCACTTTGGTTGATAGAATTCTATTGCATTCCTTTCAATTCCATTCCAATCCATTCCATTCCATTCCATTCCATTCCACTGGGGTTGATTCAATTCCATTGTATTCCATTCCATTCCTTTGCATTCCATTCCATTCCACTCCATTCCAGTCCATTCCATTCGGGTTCATTCAATTCCATTCCATTCCATTCCATTCAACTAGTGTTGATTCAAATCCATTCCATTCCATTCCATTCCTTTCCAGTCGATTCCATTCCATTCCATTCCATACCACTCTGGTTGATTCAATTCCATTCCATTCCACTCCATTGCATTCCATTCCATTCCATTCCGTTCCATTCCAGTTGATTCAATTCCATTGTATTCTATTCCATTCCATTCCATTCCACTCCACTTCAATCCATTCCATTCCATTTCATTCCCGTCCACTCCATTCCATTGCACTCAGATTGATTCAATTCCATCCCATTCCATTACCTTCCTTTCCATTCCATTCCATTCCACTCCACTCGTATTGATTCAATTCCATTCTATTCCATTCCATACCATACCATTCCATTCCATTTGTTCAATTTCTTTCTATTCCATTCCATTCCATTTCATTTCATTCCATTTCATTCCATGCCATTCCACTCGGGTTTATTCAATTCCATTCTATTCCATTCCATTCCATTCCATTCCATTCCATTGCATTGCATCCCATTCCATTTCGTTCCATTCCATTCCATTCCATTTCATTCCATTCCATTTCATTCCATCCCATTCCATTTCATTCCATTCCATTGCATTCCATTTCATTCCATTCCGTTGCATTCCATTCCATTCCATTTCATTCCATTCCATTCTATTTCATTCCATTCCATTCCATTCCATTCCATTCCATTGCATTCCAAACATTCTCCTCGGGTTGATTCCATTTTTTTCCATTCCATTCTATTCCGTTCCTTTCCATTGCTCTTCTGTTGATTGAATCCTATTGCATTCCTTTCCATTCCATTCCAATCCATGCCATTCCATTCCATTCCATTCCACTGCGGTTGATTCAATTCCATTCTATTCCATTCAATTCCATTCCATTCCATTGCATTCCATTCCACTCCATTCCATTCAGGTTTATTCAATTCCATTCCTTTCCATTCCATTCCATTCAACTAGTGTTGATTCAGTTCGATTCCATTCCATTCCATTCCATTCCATTCCTTTCCAGTCGATTCAATTCCATTCCATTCCACTCCATTCCCTTCCATTCCATTCCATTCCATTCCACTCCATTCCGTTCCATTCCAGTTGATTCAATTCCATTGTATTCTATTCCAATCCATTCCATTCCATTCCGTTCCATTCCATTATACTCCACTCCACTCCATTCCATTCCATTTCATTCCCGTCCACTCCATTCCATTGCACTCGGATTGATTCAATTCCATCCGATTCCATTACATTCCTTTCCATTCCATTCCAAACCACTCCGCTCGTATTAATTCAATTCCATTCTATTCCATTCCATACCATACCAAACCATTCCATTCCATTCCATTCCATTCAATTGGTTCAATTTCATTCTATTCCATTCCATTCCATTCCATTTCATTCCATTTCATTCCATGCCATTCCACTCGGGTTTATTCAATTCCATTCTATTCCATTCCATTCCATTTTTTCCATTCCATTCCATTCCATTTCATTCCATTCCACTCAGGTAGATTCAATTCCATTCCATTCCATTCAATTCCATTCCCCTCCATTTCATTCCATTCTATTCTATTCCATTCCATTACATTCCATCGGGTTGATTCAATTCCATTCTATTCCTTTCCATTCCGTTCCATTCAGTTCCACTCCGTTCCATTCCATTCCATTCCACTCGGGTTGATTCAATTTCATTCTATTCCATTCCATTCCATTCCATTCCATTTCCTTCCATTCCATTACAATCCGTTCCATTCCACTCCACATCACTCCATTCCATTCCATTCCAATCCATTCCACTCAGATTGATCCCATTCCATTCCATTCCATTCCATTCCATTCAATCCCATTCCATTCCACTCCATTCCACTCGGGTTGATTCCATTCCATTCCATTCCATTTCAGTTGATTCTATTCCGTTCTATTCCATTGCATTCCATTCCATTCCTCTATGGTAGATTCCATTCCATTCCACTCGGGTTTACTCCAATTCATTCCATTCCATGCCGTTCCATTCCATTCCACTCCACTCGGGTTGATTCCTTTCCATTCCATTGCATTCCGTTCTTTTTCATTCCTTTCCATTCCATTCCACTCAGGTTGATTCCATTCCATTCTATTCCTTTCCATTCCATTCCATTACATTCTGTTCCCTTCCACTCGGGTTGATTCCATTCCATTCCATTCCAATCCATTCCATTCCATTCCATTCAATTCCATTCCATTCCATTCCGTTTCATTCCGTTCTATTTCATTCCATTACATTCCACTCATGTTGATTCCATTCCATTCCATTGCATTCTATTCCATTCCTTTCCATTCCACTCGGGTTGATTGAATTCCCTGCATTCCATTCCATTCCATTCCGTTCCATTCCATTCCAATTCATTGCATTCCATTTCATTCCATTCCACTCGGGTTGATTCAATTCCATTCTATTGCATTCCAATCCATTGCATTCCATTCCATTCCTCTCGGGTTGATTCACTTGCATTCTATTCCATTCCATTCCATTCCATTCCACTCGGGTTGATTCATTTCCATTCTATTGGGTTTCACTCCATTCCATTCCATTCCATTCCGTTCTATTCCATTCCATTACATTCCACTCGTGTTGAATCCGTTCCATTCCATTCCATTCTATTCCATTCCTTTCCATTCCACTCGGGTTGATTGACTTCCCTGCATTCCATTCCATTCCATTCCATTCCATTCCATTCCATTCCATACCATTCCATTCCATTCCGTTTCATTCCATTCCACTCGGGTTGATTCAATTCCATTCTATTTCATTCCAATCCATTCCATTCCATTCTATTCCACTCGGGTTTATTCACTTCCATTCTATTCCATTCCATTCCATTCCATTCTATTCCATTCCATTCCATTCCATTCCACTCGGGTTGATTCATTTCCATTCTGTTGGGTTTCACTCCTTTCCATTCCATTCCATTCATTTCCACTCGTGCTGATTCAATTCCGTTCTATTGCATTTCACTCCATTCCATTCCATTCTATTCCACTCGAGTGGATTCCATTCCATTCTATTGCATTCCACTTAATTCCATTCCATTTTGCAAGAGTGGATTTCTTACCATTCTAATGCATTCCTTTCCATTCCAATGCATTCCATTCCCTTCTATTCCATTCCATTCCACTCGGGTTGATTCAATTACATTCTACTGCATTTCACTCTATTCCATTCCATTCCATTCCATTCCATTCCATTCCATTCCATTCCATTCCACTCGGGTTGATTCAATTCCATTGTGTTCCATTCCATTCCACTCCGGTTGATTCCATTCCGTTAAATTCCGTTCAACTAGGGTTGATTCCATTCCATTCAATTCCATTCGATTCCATTCCATACCATTCCATTTCATTCCATTCCATTCCATTCCATTCCATTCCAATTGGTTCAATTTCATTCTATTCCATTGCATTCCATTCCATTTCATTCCATTCCATTCCACATGGCTTTATTCAATTCCATTCTATTCCATTCCATTCCATTCCATTCCATTCCATTCCATTCCACTCGCTTCCACTCAGGTTGATTCAATTCCATTCCGTTCCAATCCTTTCCTTTCCATTATATTACATTCGATTCCATTCCATTCCTTTCGAGTTGTTTCAATTCCGTTGCATTCCATTGCATTCCATTCCATTTCACTCTGGTTTATTCAATTCCTTTCTACTCCATTCAATTCCAGTCAGGTTGATTCAATTCCATTCCATTCCATTCCATTCCATTCCATTCATTCCCATTTCATTATATTCCATCCCATTCCATTCCATTCCATTCCATTCATTCCCATTTCATTCTATCCCATCCCCTTCTATTCCACTCGGGTTGATTCAATTCCTTTCCATTCCATTCCATTCCATTCCATTCCATTCCATTCCTATTGATTAAATGCCATTCTATTCCATTCCATTCTATTCCAGTTGTTTCCATGACATTCCTTTCCATTCCATTCCATTCCATTCCATTCTATTCCAGTTGCTTCTATTCCGTTCTATTCCATTCCTTTCCATTCCATTCCATTCCATTCCATTTCATCCCATTCCATTACATTCCAGTTGATTCAATTCCATTCTTTTCCATTCCATTCCATTCCACTGCATTACATTCCATTCCAATCAATTCCACTCCATTCGATTCCATTCTACTCGGGTTTATTCCATTCCATTCCATTCCATTCCATTCCATTCCATTCCATTCCATTCCATTCCATTCCATTCCACTTGATTCAACTCCTTTCTATTCCATTCCATTCAATTCCATTCAAGTTCGTTATTTCCACTCTTCTCCATTCCATTCCATTCGGGTTCATTCAAATACATTGTGTTCCATTCCATTCCATTCCATTCTATTCCATTCCATACCATTGCAGTACTTTCCACTCCACTAGGGTTGATTGCTTTCCATTCCATTCCATTCCATTCTATTCCATTCCTTTCCTTTCCATTCCAATCGGGTTGATTCCATTCCATTCCATTCCATTCCATTCCATTCCATTCCATTCCATTCCTCTCGAGTTTATTCACTTCCATTCCATTCCATTCCATTCCATTCCAATCCATTCCATTCCACTTGATTCAATTTCCTTCTATTTGATTCCATTCAATTCCATTCCAGTTCTTTCATTTGCATTCTACTCCATTCCTTTCGGGTTGATTCAATTACATTCTGTTCCATTCCATTCCATTCCATTCCATTCCATTCCACTTGGGTTTACTCCATTTCATTCCATTCCTAACCACTCCATTCCATTCCACTCCACTCGGGTTGATTCCTTTCCATTTCATTGCATTCCGTCCTTTTTCATTCCTTTCCATTCCATTCCACTCAGGTTGATTCCATTCCATTCCATTCCGTTCCATTTCATTCCATTCTATTCCATTCCATTCCAATCCATTCCATTCCATTCCATTCCATTTCATTCCATTCTATTCCATTCCATTACATTCCCCTCGTGTTGATTCCATTCCATTCCATTCCATTCCATTCCATTCCATTCCTTTCCATTCCACTCGGGTTGATTGAATTCCATGCATTCCTTTCCATTTCATTCCATTCCACTTGGGTTGATTCAGTTCCATTCTATTCCATTCCATTCCATTCCATTCCATTCCACTCGGGTTGATTCATTTCCATTCTATTGCGTTTCACTCCATTCCACTCCATTCCATTCCATTCCATTCCATTCCATTCCATTCCATTCCATTCCATTCCATTCATTTCCAGTCGTGCTGATTCAATTCCATTCTATTGCGTTTCACTCCATTCCATTCCATTCTATTCCACTCGAGTGGATTCCATTCCATTCTATTGCATTCTATTTAATTCCATTCCATTTTGCAGGAGTGAATTCCATACCATTCTAATGCATTCCTTTCCATTCCAATCCATTCCATTCCCTTCTATTCCATTCCATTCCACTCGGGTTGATTCAATTACATTCTACTGCATTTCACTCTATTCCATTCCATTCCATTCCATTCCATTCCACTTGGGTTGATTCAATTCCATTGTGTTTCATTCCATTCCATTGCATTCCATTCGACTCCGGTTGATTCCATTCCGTTAATTTCCATTCAACTAGGGTTGATTCCATTCCATTCAATTCCATTTGTTTCCATTCCATACCGTTCCATTTCATTCCATTCCATTCCATTCCATTCCAATTGGTTCAATTTCATTCTATTCCTTTGCATTCCATTCCATTCCATTCCATACCATTCCATTCCGTTCCGTTCCACTCAGGTTGATTCCATTCCATTCCATTCCAATCCATTCCTTTCCATTATATTACATTCGATGCCATTCCATTCCATTCGAGTTGTTTCAATTCCATTGCATTCCATTGCATTCCATTCCATTCCACTCTGGTTTATTCAATTCCATTCTACTCCATTCAATTCCATTCAATTCCAGTCAGGTTGTTTCAATTCCATTCCATTCCATTCGATTCCATTCATTCCCGTTTCATTATATTCCATCCCATTCCATTCCATTCCATTGCATTCCATTCCATTCATTCCCATTTCATTCTTTTCCATCCCATTCTATTCCACTCGGGATGATTCAGTTCCTTTACATTTCATTCCATTCCATTCCATTCCATTCCATTCCATTCCATTCCATTCCATTCCATTCCATTTCGTTCCTATTGATTTAATGCCATTCTATTCCATTCCATTCTATTCCATTCCATTCCATTCCAGTTGTTTCCATGTCATTCCATTCCATTCCATTCCATTCCATTCCATTCCATTCCATTCCAGTTGGCTCTATTCCGTTCTATTCCATTCCATTCTATTCCATTCCAGTTGATTCAATTCCATTCTTTTCCATTCCATTCCGTTCCACTCCATTACATTCCATTCCAATCAATTCCACTCCATTTGATTCCATTCTACTCGGGTTTATTCAATTCCATTCCATTCCATTCCATTCCATTCCATTCCATTCCATTCCATTCCATTTGATTCAATTCCTTTCTATTTCATTCCATTCAATTCCATTCCAGTTCATTATTTCCATTCTTCTCCATTCCATTCCATTCCATTCCTTTCCATTCCATTCCATTCCATTCCATTCGGCTTCATTCAAATACATTGTGTTCCATTCCATTCCATTCCATTCTATTCCATTCCATTCCATTCCACTCGGGTTTATTCCATTCCATTACATTCTATTCCATTCCATTCCATTCCATACCATTGCAGTACATTCCACTCCACTCGGGTTGATTCCTTTCCATTCCATTCTATTCCATTCCTTTCCTTTCCATTCCAATCGGGTTGATTCCATTCCATTCTATTCCTTTCCATTCCATTCCGTTACATTCCGTTCCATTCCACTCCAGTTGCTTCAATACCATTCTATTCCATTCCATTCCATTTCATTCCAATCCATTCCATTCTTCTCGGGTTGATTCAGTTCCATTCTATTCCATTCCAGTCCATTCCAGTTGATTCAATTCCTTTCTCTTCCGTTCCATTCCATTCCACTCCATTCCATTCCATTCCAATCCATTCCAATTGGGATGATTCCATTCCATTCTATTCCATTCCTTTCCATTCCATTCCATTCCATTCCGTTCGATTCCATTCCATTCCACTTTACTTGATTCAGTTCTATACTATTCCATTCCATTCCGTTTCATTCCATTCCATTCCATTCCATTCCATTTCATTCCATTCCATTCCATTTCATTCCATTCCATTCTTTTCCATTCCATTCTATTCCATTCCGTTCCATTCCAGATGATTCAACTCCATTGTATGCCATTCAATTCCATTCCAATCCATTCCATTCCATTCCATTCCACTCCACTGCATTCCATTCCATTCCATTCTATTCCACTCCACTCCATTCCAATGCATTTCATTCCACTCCACTCCATTCCATTCCATTTCATTCCACTCCACTCAGCTCAATTCCATTCCATTGCCCTCGGATTGATTCAATTCCATCCCATCCCATTCCATTCCATTCCATTACAATCCACTGTGCTCGTGTTGACTCAATTCCATTCTATGACATTCCATACTATTCCCTTCCATTCCATTGCATTCCAACGGGTTGATTCGATTCCATTCTATTCGTTTAAATTCCGTTCCATCCAGTTCCACACCGTTCCATTCCGTTCCATTCCACTCGGGTTGATTCAATTTCATTCTATTCCATTCCATTCCATATCATTCCATTCCATTCCATTCCCTTCCATTCAATTCCAATCCATTCCATTCCACTCCACATCAATCCATTCCATTCCATTCCAATCCATTCCACTCAGGTTGATTCCATTTCATTCCATTCCATCGAATTCCATTCAATCCCATTCCATTCCACTCCATTCCACTCGGGTGGATTCCATTCCATCCATTCCATTCCATTCCATTCCATTTCAGTTGATTCAATTCTGTTCTATTCCATTCCATTCCATTCCATTCCATTCCATTCCACTCCATTCCATTCCATTCCACTCTGGTTGATTCCATTCCATTCCTTTCCATTCCATTCCAGTTGATTCAATTCCATCCTATTCCATTTCATTCCATTCCACTCCATTTCATTCCATTACACTCGAGTTGATTCAATTCCATTCTATGCCATTCCTTTCCATTCCATTCCATTCCATTCCATTCCATTCCTCTCTGGTTGATTCAATTCCATTCTTTTCCATTTCATTCCATTCCATTCCATTCCGTTCCACTCGTGTTGATTCATTCCCATTCTGTTGGGTTTCACTCCATTCCACTCCATTCGTTTCCATTCCATTCCATTCCATTCCATTCCATTCCATTCATTTCCACTCGGGTTGATACAATTCCATTCTGTTGAATTTCACTCCATTCCATTCCATTCCATTCCACTCGAGTGGATTCCATTCCATTCTATTGCATTCCTTTCCATTCTACTCCATTCCTTTCCATTCCATTTTCTTCTCTTCCATTCCAGTACACTCAGGTTGATTCAATTACATTCCACTGCATTTCACTCTATTCCATTCCGTTCCGTTCCGTTCCGTTCCATTCCATTCCATTACACTGGGGTTGATTCAATTCCATTGTGTTCCATTCCATTCCATTCCATTCCATTCCACTCCGGATGATTTCATTCCATTCCATACCATTCCTTTCTATTCCATTCCATTCCATTCCATTCCAATTGATTCAATTCCATTCTATTCCATTGCATTCCATTCCATTTCGTTCCATACCATTCCACTCCTTTCCTCTTGGATTGATTCATTTCCATTCTATTCAATTCCATTCCATTCCATGCCATTTCATTCCATTCCATTCCACTAGTGTTTATTCCATTCAATTCCATTCATTTCAATTCCATTCCTTTCCATTCCACTCCATTCTATCCCATTCCATTCCATACCACTCTGTTTGATTCAATTCCATTCCATTACACTCCATTCTATTCCATTCCATTCCATTCCATGCCATTCCATTCCATTCCGTTCCATTCCAATTGATTCAATTCCATTCTGTTCCATTCCATTCCATTCCATTCTATTCCATTCCATTCCATTCCGCTCGGGTTGATTAAATTCCATTCCATTCCCTTCCATTCCATTACACTCGTGTTGATTCAATTCCATGGTCTTCCGTTCCATTCCATTCCATTCCATTCCACTCCAGTTGATTCCATTCCGTTCCATTCCATTCCACTCAGTTTGATTCCTTTCCATTCAATTCCATTAGATTCCTTTCCATACCATTCCATTTCATTCCATTTCATTCCAATCCATTCCAGTTGGTTCAATTTCATTCTATTCCATTGCATTCCATTCCATTTCATTCCATTCCATTCCACTTGGGTTTCTTCAATTCCATTCTATTCCATTCCATTCCATTGCATTCCATTCCATTCCATTCTGTTCCAATCACGTTGATTCAATTCCACTCCAATCCATTCCATTGCATTCCATTCCAAACCATTCCTTTCCATTGCATTACATTTGATTCAATTCCATTCCATTCCAGTTGTTTCAAGTACATTGCATTCCATTCCATTCCATTCCATTCATTCCCATTCCATTCCATTGCATCCCATTCTATTCCACTCGGGTTGATTCAATTCCTTTCCATTCCATTCCATTCCATTCATTCCCAATCCATTCCATTCCATCCCATTCTATTCCACTCGGGTTGATTCAATTCCTTTCCATTCCATTCTATTCCATTTCATTTCATTCTGGTTGTTTCCATGAAATTCCTTTCCATTGCCTTCCATTCCATTCCATTCCATTCCATTCCATTCCTTTTCATCCCATTCCATTCCATTCCATTCCATTCCATTCCATTCCAATCAATTCCACTCCATTCGATTCCATTCTACTCGGGTTTATTCAATTCCATTCCATTCCATTCCATTCCGTTCCATTCCATTCCATTCCACTTCATTCAATTCCATTCTATTCCATACCATTCAATTCCATTCCAGTTCATTCATTTCCATTCTACTCCCATTCCATTCCATTCCATTCCATTCAACTAGGGTTGATTCAATTACATTCTGTTCCATTCCATTCTATTCCATTCCATTGCATTCCATACCATTGCAGTCCATTCCACTCCACTCGGGTTCATTCCTTTCTATTCCATTCCATTCCGTTCTTTTCCATTCCTTTCCTTTCCATTCCACTCGGGTTTATTCCATTCCATACCATTCCATTCTATTCCTTTCCATTACATTCCATTACATTCTGTTCCATTGCACTCCGGTTGCTTCAATACCATTCTATTCCACTCCATTGCATTCCATTCCATTCCATTCCATTCCGCTCGGGTTGATTCAATTGCATTCCATTCCATTACAGTCCATTACAGTTGATTCAATTACATTCTATTCCATTCCATTCCATTCCACTCCATTCCATTCCATTCCATTCCAATCCATTCCACTTGGGATGATTCCATTCCGTTCTATTCCATTCCATTCCATTCCATTCCATTCTACTCCATTACATTACATTACTTTCGATTCCATTCCATTCCACTTGGGTTGATTCCATTCTATAATATTCCATTCCATTCCATTTCATTTCATTCCATTCCATTCCATTCCATAACATTCCATTTCATTCCATTTAATTCCATTGCATTCCATTCCATTCCATTCCACTCCATTTAATTCCATTCCATTTCATTTCATTCCATTCCATTCCATTGCATTCCATTGCATTCCATCCCATTCCATTTCATTCCATTCCATTCCATTCCATTTCATTCCATTCCATTGCTTTAAATTCCTTTTCATTCCATTCCATTCCATTCCTTTCCATTCCATTCCATTCCATTCCATTCCTTTCCATTCCATTCCATTCCATTCCATTCCATTCCATTCAATTCCATTCCATACCAAACCATTACATTCCCCTCGGGTTGATTCCATTCCATTCCATTCCATTCCATTCCATTCCATTCCATTCCATTCCATTCCATTCCACTGGGGTTGATTCAATTTCATTCTATTCCATTCCATTCCATTCCATTCCATTCCATTCCATTCCATTCCATTCCACTCCATTCCATTACGTTCCACTCCATTCCATTCCATTCCATTCAGGTTCATTCAATTCCATTTTATTCCATTCCATTCCATTCCATTCCATTCGGGTTCATTCAATTCCATTCTATTCCATTCCATTCCATTCCATTCCATTCCATTCCACTAGTGTTGATTCAATTCAATTCCATTCCATTTCATACCATTCCTTTCCAGTCGATTCCATTCCATTCCATTGCATTCCATTCCATTCCAATCCATACCACTCTGTTTGATTCAATTGCATTCCATTCCACTCCATTCCATTCCACTCCATTCCATTCCATTCCATTACATTGCCCTTGGATTGATTCAATTCCATCCCATTCCATTCCATTCCATTCCATTCCATTCCAATCCACTCCGCTCGTGTTGATTCATTTCCATTCTGTGCCATTCCATACAATTCCATTCCATTCCATTCAGTTGGTTCAATTTCATTCTACTCCATTCCATTCCATTCCATTCCCCTCCATTTCATTCCATTCCATTCTATTCCATTCCATTCCATTCCATCGGGTTGATTCAATTCCATTCTATTCGTTTCTATTCCATTCCATTCAGTTCCACTCCGTTCCATTCCATTCCATTCCACTCGGCTTGATTCAATTTCATTCTCTTCCATTCCATTGCATACCATTCCATTCCATTCCATTCCTTTCCATTCCATTCCATTCAATTCCATTCCATTGCATTCATTCCCATTCCATTCCATTCCATCCCATTCCACTCCAATCGAGTTCATTCTGTTCCTTTCCATTCCATTGCATTCCATTCCATTCCATTCCTACTGATTATATTCCATTCTATTCCATTCCATTCTAGTTGTTTCCATTACATTCCTTTCCTATCCATTCCATTGCCTTCTGTTCCAGTTGACTCTATTCCATTCCATTCCATTCCATTCCATTCCATTCCATTCCATTCCATTCCAGTTGATTCTATTCCATTCTATTCCATTCCATTGCATTCTATTCCATTCCGGTTGATTCAGTTCCAATCTTTTCCATTCCATTCCATTCCAATCAATTCCACTCCATTCCATTCCATTCTACTCGAGTTGATTCCATTCCATTCCATTCCCTTCCATTCCGTACCATTCTGTTCCATTCCACTTGATTCAATTCCATTCTGTTCCATTCCATTCCATTCCATTCCAGTTCATTCAATTCCATTCTATTCCATTCCATTCCATTCCAATCCATTCCTTTCCATTCGGGTTGATTAAATTACATTCTGTTCCATTCCATTTTATTCCATTCCATTCCAATCCTTTCCGATCGGGTTGATTCCATTCCATTCCATTCCATTCCATTCCGTTCTATTCCATTCCTTTCTTTTCCATTCCTCTCGGGTTGATTTCATTCCATTCCATTCCATTCCATTCCATTCCATTCCATTCCATTCCATTCCTTTCCATTCCATTTCATTCCATTCCATTTTATTCCATTCCATTCCACTCGGTTTGATTCAATATCATTCTATTGCATTCCATTCCATTCCATTGCATTCCGTTCCATTCCATTACGCTCGGGTTGATTTGATTCCATTCCATTCCATTCCATTCCATTCCATTCCAGTTGATTCAATACCATTCTAATCCATTCCATTCCATTCCATCCCATTCCATTCCTTTCCTTTCCTTTCCACTGGGGTTGATTCAATTCCATTCTATTCCATTACATTCCATTACATTCCATTCCTCTCCTTTCCATTCCAATCCATTCCACTCGGTTTGATTCAGTTGCATTCTCTTCCATTCTATTCCATTCCATTCCAGTCCTTTCCATTCCACTCCAATTCAATCCATTCCATTCCATTCCATTCAACTCGTGCTGATACCATTCCATTCCCTTCAATTTCACTCGGATTGATTCAATTCCATTCCATTCTATTCCATTTTATTCCATTCCATTCCATTCCATTCTATTCCATTCCATTCCATTCGGGTTGATTCAATTGCATTCCATTCCGTTCCATTCCATTCCATTCCATTCGGATTAATTCAATTGCTTTCTGTTCCATTCCATTCCATTCCATTCCAATCCATTCTACTCGGGATTTTTCCATTCCATTCCATACCATTCCATTCTATTCCACTACACTCGGGTTGATTCCTTTCCATTCCATTCTGTTCTATTCCATTCCTCTCCATTCCATTCCACTCGGGTTTATTCCATTCCATTCCATTCCATTCCATTCCTTTCCATTCCATTCCATTCCATTCCATTCCAGTTGATTCTATTCCATTCTATTCCATTCCATTGCATTCTATTCCATTCCGGTTGATTCAGTTCCAATCTTTTCCATTCCATTCCATTCCAATCAATTCCACTCCATTCCATTCCATTCTACTCGAGTTGATTCCATTCCATTCCATTCCCTTCCATTCCGTACCATTCTGTTCCATTCCACTTGATTCAATTCCATTCTGTTCCATTCCATTCCATTCCATTCCAGTTCATTCAATTCCATTCTATTCCATTCCATTCCATTCCAATCCATTCCTTTCCATTCGGGTTGATTAAATTACATTCTGTTCCATTCCATTTTATTCCATTCCATTCCAATCCTTTCCGATCGGGTTGATTCCATTCCATTCCATTCCATTCCATTCCGTTCTATTCCATTCCTTTCTTTTCCATTCCTCTCGGGTTGATTTCATTCCATTCCATTCCATTCCATTCCATTCCATTCCATTCCATTCCATTCCTTTCCATTCCATTTCATTCCATTCCATTTTATTCCATTCCATTCCACTCGGTTTGATTCAATATCATTCTATTGCATTCCATTCCATTCCATTGCATTCCGTTCCATTCCATTACGCTCGGGTTGATTTGATTCCATTCCATTCCATTCCATTCCATTCCATTCCAGTTGATTCAATACCATTCTAATCCATTCCATTCCATTCCATCCCATTCCATTCCTTTCCTTTCCTTTCCACTGGGGTTGATTCAATTCCATTCTATTCCATTACATTCCATTACATTCCATTCCTCTCCTTTCCATTCCAATCCATTCCACTCGGTTTGATTCAGTTGCATTCTCTTCCATTCTATTCCATTCCATTCCAGTCCTTTCCATTCCACTCCAATTCAATCCATTCCATTCCATTCCATTCAACTCGTGCTGATACCATTCCATTCCCTTCAATTTCACTCGGATTGATTCAATTCCATTCCATTCTATTCCATTTTATTCCATTCCATTCCATTCCATTCTATTCCATTCCATTCCATTCGGGTTGATTCAATTGCATTCCATTCCGTTCCATTCCATTCCATTCCATTCGGATTAATTCAATTGCTTTCTGTTCCATTCCATTCCATTCCATTCCAATCCATTCTACTCGGGATTTTTCCATTCCATTCCATACCATTCCATTCTATTCCACTACACTCGGGTTGATTCCTTTCCATTCCATTCTGTTCTATTCCATTCCTCTCCATTCCATTCCACTCGGGTTTATTCCATTCCATTCCATTCCATTCCATTCCATTCCATTCCATTCCTTTCCATTCCATTCCATTGCATTCCATTCCTTTCCATTCCATTCCATTCCATTCCATTCCATTCCAATCCTTTCGGGTTGATTCAATTATATTCCATTCGGTTCCGTTATATTCCATTCCATTGCATTACACTCGGGTTAATTTAATTCCATTGTATACCATTCCATTCCATTCCACTTCATTGTATTCCGTTCTATTCCTTTCCATTCCATTACATTGCATTTCATTCCATTCCACTCCATTCCAGTTCATTCAATTCCATTCTTTTACATTCCATTCCATTCCATTCTTTTCCATTCCATTCCATTCCATTCTACTCGGGTTGATTCCATTGAAGTCCATTCCCTTCCATTCCATTCCATTCCACTTGATTCAATTCCATTCTCTTCCATTCCATTCCATTCCAGTTCAGTCAATTCCATTCTATTCCACTCGATTCCATTCCATTCCATTCCGTTCCATTCCATTCCATTCTATTCCATTCCATTCGGATTAATTCAATTACATTCTGTTCCATTCCATTCCATTCCAATCCATTCCACTCGGGATTTTTCCATTCCATTCCATACCATTCCATTCTATTCCACTACACTCGAGTTGATTACATTCCATTCCATTCAGTTCTATTCCATGCCTTTCCTTTCCATTGCACTCGGGTTTATTCCATTCCATTCCATTCCATTCCATTCCATTCCATTCCATTCCTTTCCATTCCATTCCATTCATTTCCACTTGGGTTGATTCAATACCATTCTATTCCACTCCATTCCATTCCATTACATTCCATTCCGCTCGGGTTGATTCGGTTCCATTCCTTTCCATTTCATTCCATTCCAGTTGATTCAATTCCATTCTATTCCATTCCATTCCATTTCATTGCATTCCATTCCATTCCGTTCGGGATGATTCCATTCCATTCCATTCCGTTGCATTCCATTCTAGTTTATTCAATTCCATTCTATTCCATTCCATTCCATTCCCTTCCACTGGGGTTGATTCAATTCCATTCTATTCGAATCCATTGCATTCCATTCCATTCCATTCCACGCTTTTCCATTCCATTCCATTCCACTAGGTTTGATTCAATTGGATTCTATTCCATTGCATTCCATTCCGTTCCTTTCCCTTACTCTCCAATTCAATCCATTCCATTCCACTCGTGCTGATAGCTTTCCATTCCATTCCATTCCCTTCAATTTCACTTGGGTTGATTCAATTCCATTGTATTCTATTCTATTCCATTCCATTTCATTCCATTCCATTCCATTCCATTCCATTCCATTCCATTCCATTCCAGTTGATTCAATTGCATTCCATTCCATTCCATTCTATTCCCTTCCACTCCATTCCATTCTATTACACTCGGCTTGATTCTATTCCATTCTATACCATTCCATTCCATTCCATTCCATTCCATCCCATTCCTTTCCACTCGAGTTCATTCTATTCCATTCCATTCCTTTCCATTCCTTTCCAGTTGATTCAATTCCATTCAATTCCATTCCATTGCATTCAATTCCCTTCCATTGAATTCCATTCCATTCCATTCCATTCCATTCCATTCCATTCCATGCCATGCCATACCATTCCATTCCATTCCATACCATTCCTTCCCATTCCATTCCATTCCATTCCATTCCACTTGGGTTGATTCCATTCCATTCCATTCCATTCCATTTCATTCCATTCCATTCCATGCCATGCCATGCCAGTTCATTCCATTCCATTCCACTCGGGTTGATTCAATTCCATTCTATTCCATTCCTTTCCATTCCATTCCATTCTATTCCATTCCATTCCATTCAACTCGGGTTGACTTGGTTCCATTCTATTGCATTCCATTCCATTCCATTAGATCCCCTTCCATTCTCTTCCATTCCATTCCATTACATTCCACTCGGGTTGATTCCATTCCATTCCATTCCATTCCATTCCATTCCTTTCCATACCATTCCACTCGGTTTGATTGAATTTCATTCTAATGTATTCCATTCCATTCTATTCCATTCCATTCCGTTCCATTCCATTCCTTTCCATTCCGTTCTGTTCCATTCCATTGCATTCCATTCCATTCCTTTTCACTTCACTCCATTCCTTTCCATTCCATTCCACTCGGTTTTTATCAATTCCTTTCTATTCCATTCCATTCCATTCCATTCCATTCTATTCCATTCAATTCCATTCCATTCCATTCCACTCGGGATGGTTCTATTCCATTCTATTCCATTCCATTCCATTCCTTTCCACTCGCGTTGATTCAATTCTTTCTATTCCATTCCAATCCATTCCATTCCATTCCATTCCACTCGGGTTGCTTCAATTCCATTCTCTTCCCTTCCATTCCATTCCATTCCACTCATGTTGATTCAATTCAATTCCATTACATTGCATTCCATTCCATTCTATTCCATTCCACTCCATTCTATTCCATTCTATTCCATTCCATTCCATTCCATTCCTTTCCATTCTACTCGGGTTGATTCAATTCCATTCTATTCCATTCCATTCCATTCCATTTCATTCCATTCCATTCCACTCGGGTTGATTCAATTCCATTCCATTCCTTTCCAATCCATTCCATTCCATTCCACTCGGGTTAATTCTATTCCATTCTGTTCAATTCGATGCCATTCCATTTCATTCCATTCCATTTCATTGAACTCGTGTTGATTAAATTCCATTCTATTCCATTCCTTTCCATTCCATTCCATTCCATTCCACTCCTTTCCACCTGGATTGGTTCAATTCCATTCTATTTTTTCCATTCCAATCCATTCCATTCCATTCCACTGGGGTAGATTTAATTCCCTTCTATTCCATTCCATTCCATTCCATTCCATTACATTCTATTCCATTCCATTCCATTTCACTCAGATTGATTCAATTCCGTTTTACTCCATTCCATTCAATTCCATTCGATTCCATTGCATTCCATTCCATTCCAATCCATTCCACTCGGGTCCATTCAATTCCATTCTATTGCGTTTCATTCCATTCCATTCCATTCCATTCGGGTTGATTCCATTCCATTCCATTCCTTTTCATTCCATTCCATTCCATTCCATTCCACTCGGGGTGATTAAATTCCATTCTATTCCATTCGATTCCATTCCATTCCTTTCCATTCCATTCCATTCCTCTCCAGTTGATTCCATTCCATTCCATTCCATTCCATTGCATTTCACTCGGGTTAATTCAATTCCATTCTATTCCATTCCATTCCATTCATTTCCATCCCATTCCATTCCGTTCGGTACAGTTCCGTTCAATTCCATTCCATTCCATTCAATTATATTCAATTGCATTCCAATAGGGTTGATTCAACTCCATTCCATTCCATTCCATTCCATTCCATTCCATTCCATTCCATTCCATTGCATTTCACTCTTGTTGATTCAATTCCATTCTATTACATTGCATTCCATTCCACTCCATTCTACTCGTGTTGATTCAATTCCATTCCATTGCATTCCATACCATTCCATTCCATTCCACTCCATTCCACTCCATTGCATTCCATTCCGTTCCTTTTCATTCCATTTCACTCCATTCCACTCGGGTTGATTCCATTCATTTCTATTCCATTCCTTTCCTTTCCATTCCATGCCATGCCATTCTACTCGCGTTGATTCAATTCCATTCCATTCCTTTCCATTCCATTCCAATACATTCCATTCCATGCCATTCCATTCCACTCGTGTTGATTCAATTCCATTCTATTCCATTCCATTCCGTTCCATTCCATTCGATTCCATACCACTCCATTCCATTCCACTCGGTTTTGTTTCAAATCCATTCTATTCCATTCCATTCCATTCCATTCCATTCCATTCCACTCCATTCCATTCCATTCCAATCCATTCCATTCCACTCGGGTTGATTCAATTCCACTCTATTCCATTCCATTCTATTCCATTTCATTTCATTCCATTCAATTCCTGTCAGGTTAATTCAATTCAATTCTCTTCCATTCCATTCCATTCCATTCCATTCCATTCCATTCCTTTCCATTCCATTCCACTCGGGTTGGTTCAATTGCATTCTATTGCATTTCACTTCATTCCATTCCGTTCCATTCTATTCCACTCCATTCCATTTTATTCCATTCCATTCGGGTTGATTCCATTCCATTCCATTCCATTCCATTCCATTCCTTTCCTTTCCATTCCATTCCATTCCATTCCATTCCATTCCACTCGGGTTCATTCAATTCCATTCTATTACCTTCCTTTCCATTCCATTCCATTCCATTTCATTCCATTCCTTTCTATTCCGTTCCATTCCATTCCATTACACTCAGGTTGATTCCATTCCATTCCATTCCATTCCATTCCATTCCATTCCATTCCGTTCCTTCCCCTTCCATTCCATTCCATTCAATTCCATTCCATTCCACTCGGGTTGATTCAATTCCATTCTATTCCATTCCATTCCATTCCATTCCTTTCCTTTCCATACCATTCCACTCAGGTTGATTCAATTTCATTCTAATCCATTCCATTCCATTCCATTCCTTTCCATTCCTTTCCATTCCATTCCATTCCACTCCATTCCATTCCATTCCATTCCATTCCACTCCATTCCATTCCATTCCATTCCACTCCACACCATTCCATTCCATTCCATTCCACTCGGTTTGATTCAATTCCATTCTATTCCATTCCATTCAATTCCGTTCTATTCCATTTCATTCCATTCCATTCGGGTTGATTCAATTCCATTCAATTCCATTGCACTCCATTCCTTTCCATTCCATTCCAGTTGATTCCTTTCCATTCCATTCCATTCCATTCCCGTTGATTCCTTTCCATTCCATTCAAATCCATTCCATTCCTTTCCACTCGTGATGATTCCATACCATTCCATTCCATTCCATTCCATTCCACTCAGGTTTATTCCAATCCATTCCATTCCATTCCATTCCATTCCATTCCATTCCATTCTATTCGTGTTGATTCCATTCCATTCCATTCCTTTCCATTCCATTCCATTCCATTCCAGTTGATTTCATTCAATTTCATTCCATTCCATTCCATTCCAATCCCCTCGGGTTCATTTGATTCCATTCTATTGCATTCAATTCCATTCCAGGTCATTCCATTCTATTCCATTTCATTCCATTCCAATCCATTCCGTTCCATTCCATTCCATTTCATTCAGTTCCATTCCAGTTGATTCTATTCCATTCCATTCCGTTCCATTCCATTTCATTAAATTTTTTTCCATTCCACTGCTATCTGGTTGATTCCATTCCTTTCCATTCTATTCCATTCCTTTCCATTCCATTTCATTCCATTCCATTCCACTCAGGTTGATTCTATTTCATTCCATCCCACTCCCTTCCATTCCATTTCATTCCCTTCCATTCCATTCCATTCAACATGATTCCATTCCATTCCATTCAATTGCATTCCATTACAGTTGATGCCATTCCTTTCCATTCCATTCTACTTCATTTCACTCTGTTCAATTCCATTCCATTCCATTCCATTCCATTCCATTCCAGTTGACTCCATTCTTTTCCATTCCCCTCGGGTTGTTTCAATTCCATTCCATTCCATTCCATTCCACTCAGTTTGATTCCATTCCCTTCCATTCCATTCCATTTTTCTCCATTCCGTTCCAGTTGATTCCGTTCCATTCCACTCCATTCCTTTCCATTCCATTACTCTGTGGATGATTCCATTCCATTCCATTCCATTCCATTCCATTCTGTTAATTTCCCTTCCAATCCATTTCACTCTGGTTGATTCCATTCCATTCCATTCCATTCCAATCCAATCCATTCCATTCCGCTCTTCTTGATTCCATTCCATTCCATTCCATTCCATTCCATTCCGTTCCATTCCGTTCCATTCCATGTGATTCCATTCCTTTCCATTCCATTGCATTCCGTTCCATTCCATTACACTCATGTTGATTCCATTGCCTTCCCTTCCATTCTATTCTATTCTTTTCCATTCCATTCCATTCCATTCCACACGGGATGATTCCATTCCATTCCATTACATTACATTCTTTCCCACTCGTGTTGATAACATTCTATTGCATTCCATTCCATTCCGTTACATTCTTTTGCACTCGGATTGATGCCATTCTATTCCATTCCATTCCATTCCACTCGGGTTAATTCCATTCCTTTCCATTCCGTTTCATTCTATTTCATTCCGTTCCTTTCCTCTTCACTGGGGTGGATTTCATTGCATTCCAATCTATTCCATTCGATTCCATTCCATTGCATTGTTTTCCACTCAGGTTTATTCCATTCCCTTCCACTCCATTCCAGTTGATTCCATTCCATTCCTTTCCATTCCATTCCACTCGTGTTGATTCCATTCCATTCCATTCCATTTCATTCTATTCCATTCCATTCAATTGCACTCCACTTGGGATGATTTTATTCCATTCCATTCCATTCCATTCCGTTGCATTCTATTCCACTCTGGATGATTCCTTTCTATTCCATTCCATTCCATTCCATTCCATTCCATTCCACTCGGGTTGATTCCAGTCCATTCCATTTCAATCCGTTCCTTTCCATTCCATTCCATTCCACTCCATTCCATTCCATTCCACTCGGGTTGATTCCATTCCATTCCATTTCATTCTATTCCGTGCCATTCCATTTCATTCCATTCCAGTTGATTGCATTCATTTCCACTCCATTCCATTCCATTCCATTCCGTTCCATTCCATTTGATTCCATTCCATTCCTTTCCACTCCATTCCATTCCACTCGATTTCATTCCATTCAACTCAGGTTGATTCCATTCCATTCCATTGCATTTCATTCCATTCCACTCTGGTTGATTCCATTCCAATCCATTCCATTCCAATCCATTCCATTCCACTCGGATTAATTTCATTCCATTCCATTCCATTCCATTCCATTTCATTCCATTTGATTCCGTTCCATTCCATTTGATTCCATTCCATTCCATTCAGTTTCTTCCCTTCCTTTCCACTCGTGTTGATTCCATACCGTTCAATTTTATTCCATTCCATTCCATTCTATTCCACTCAGGCTTATTCCATTCCATTCCATTCCATTCCATTGCATTCCATTTTATTCCACTCGGGTTGATTCCATTCCATTCCATTCCATTCCATTCCATTCCATTCCATTCCATTCCATTCCACTCAGGTTGATTCCATTCCATTCAATTCCATTCCATTCCATTCCACTTCATTCCCCTCGGGATGATTTGATTCCATTCCATTTCATTCTGTTCCATTCCATTTCATTCCATCCTATTACATTTTATTCCATTCCAATCCATTTCATTCCATTCCATTCCATTCCAATCCATTCCGTTCCATTCCTTTCCATTCCATTTCATTCAATTCCATTCCATTTGATTCTATTCCATTCCATTCCATTCCTTTCCAGTTGATTAAATTCCGTTCCATTCCATTCCTTTAAATTTGTTTCCATTCCATTTCTCTCATGTTGATTCCCTTCCATTGTATTCCATTCCATTTCAATCCATTCCATGTATATATATATATATATAATGTATATTTTGTGTACTTGGATATATTATGTACAATATATCATATATAGTTTGTGTACTTTACTTTCATATTTTATGTAGAATATATAATATATATTTTGTGTACTTTGATATTGTTTGAACAATATATGATACATATTTTTTGTACTTTGATATTTTATGTTCAATAGATGACATATATTTTGTGTATTTTCATATTTTATGTACAATATATGATATATATTTTGTGTACTTTCATATTTTATATGCAATATATTATATATATTTTGTGTATTTTGATATTTCATGTACAATATATAACCTATATTTTGTGTATTTTGGTATTTCATGTACAATATATAGTACATATTTTGTGTACTTTGATATTTTATGTAAATTTTACAATATATATTTTGTGTAATTTGATATTTTATGTACAATATATGATACAAATTTTGTGTATTTAGATATTTTATGTACTATATATGATATATATTTTGTGTACTTTGATATTTTATGTACAATATATGATATATATTTAGTGTACTTTGATATTTATGTACTGTATATATTATATATTTTGCTTACTTTGATATTTTATGAACAATGTATATTTTGAGTACTTTGATATTTTATGTACAATACATAACATATATTTTGTGTACTTTGATATTGTATGTATAATGTATAATATATATTTTGTGTACTTTGATACTTTATGGCCAATATATAAGTATTTTGTGTACTTTGATATTTTATGTACAATATAAAATATATATTTTGTGTACTGTGATATTTTATGTACAATATATGATATAAATGATATATATTTTGTGTAGTTTGATATATTATGTACAGGATATGTCATATATTTTGTGTACTTTGATATTTTATATACAATATTTGATATGTATTATGTGTACCTTGATATTTTATGTACAATATATAATACATATTTTGTGTCCTTTGATATTTAATGTACAATATATGATATATATTTTGTGTACTTTGATATTTTATGTACAATATGTGATATATATTTTGTGTATTTTCATATTTTATGTACAATATATAACATATATTTTGTGTACTTTGCTTTGATATTTTATGTACAATATATAATATATATTTAGTGAACTTTGATATTTTATGTACAATATATGATACATATTTTGTGTACTTTGATATTTTATTTACAATATAAGATATTTATTTTGTTTACTTTCATATTTTATGTACAATACATAATACATGTTTTGTGTACTTTGATATTTTACGTACAATATATAATATATATTTTGTGTACTTTGATATTTTATGGCCAATATATAATATAAATTTTGTTTACTTTGATATTTTATGTACTATATATAATATATATTTTGTGTAATTTGATATATTATGTACAATATATAATATTAATTTCATGTGATTTGATATTTTATGGCGAATATATAATACATATTTTGTGTATTTTGATATTTTATGTACAATATTAGATATATATTTTGCATATTTTGATATTTTCTGTACAATATATAATACATTTGTTGTGTACTTTGATATTTTATGTACAATTTATGATATATATTTTGTGTTATTTTATGTTTTATGGGCAAAATATGATATATATTTTGTGTACTTTGATATTTTATGTACAGTATATAAGATATATTTTGTGTACTTTGATATTTTATGTGCAATATATGATATATTTTGTGTCCTTTGATACTTTATGTACTATATATAGGATATATTTTGTGTACTTTGATATTTTACGTACAATATAAAAAATATATTTTGTTTTCTTTGATATTTTATGTACAATCTGTAAGTTATATTTTGTGAACTTTGATGTTTTATGTACAATATACAAGACATATTTTGTATACTTTTATATTTTTGTACAATATATAAGATATATTTTGTGTACATTGATATTTTATGTACAATAAATAGGATATATTTTGTGTACTTTGATATTTTATGTACAATATGTGCCATATATTTTGTGTAGTTTTTGAAATTATATGTACAATATGTAATATTTTTTGTAGTTTGATATTTTATGTACAATATATAATATACATTTTGTGTACTTTCATATTTTATGTGAAATATAGGATATATATTTTCTGTACTTTGATATTTTATGAACAATATATCATATATATTTTGTGTAGTTTGATATTTTATGTAAAATATATGATATATATTTTGTGTAGTTTCATATTTTATGTACAATATATAATATATATTTTCTGTATGTCGATATTTTATGTACAATATATGATATATAATTTGTGTAGTTTCATATTTCATGTACAGTGTATAATATATATTTTCTCCAATTTGATATTTTATGGACAATATAAAATATGTAGTTTTTGTACTTTTATATTTTATGTACAATATATGACATATATTTTGTGTACTTTGATATTTAATGTACAATATATGATATATATTTTATCTTCTTTGATATTTTATGTAGAATGTATAATATATATTTTGTGTACTTTCATATTTTTTGTACAATATTGATATATAATTTGTGTTCTTTGATATTTTATGTACAATATATAATATATATATTGTGTAGGTTGATATTTTATGTGCAATATATAATACATATTTTGTGTACTTTCGTATTTTTTGTACAATATATAATATATATTTTTTGTGCTTTGATATTTTATGTTCAATATATAATATATATTTTGTGTACTTTGATATTTTATGTACAACATATGATACATATTTTGTGTACCTTGATATTTTGTGTACAATATATGATATATATTTTGTGTAGTTTCATATTTTATGTACAATATATAATATATGTTTTGTGTACTTTGATATTTTATGTACCATATAAACCGTATATTTTGTGTACTTTGATATTTTTTGGAGAATATATGATATACATTTTGTGTACTTAGATAATTTATGTACAATATATAATATATATTTTCTGTACTTTTTGATAGTTCATGTACAATACATAATATATATTTTGTGAACATTACTTTGATATTTTATGTGCAATATAGAATATATAGTTTGTGTACTTTGATATGTAATGTACAACATATAATATATACGTTGTGTACTTTACTTTGATATTTTATGTGCAATATATAACACATATTTTGTATACTTTGATATTTTATGTATAATATATAATGATTATATTGTGTACTTTCATATTTTATGTACAATATATAATACATATTTTGTGTACTTTGATATTTTATGGCAAATATATAATATATATTTTGCAGACTTTATTTTATGTACAATATAGAATATATATTTTGGGTAATTTGATACTATATACACAATATGTAATGTATTCTTTGTGTACTTTGATAGTTTATGTAAAATATGTGATATATATTTTGTGTAATTTGATATTTTATATACAATATATGGTATATATTTTGTGTACTTTGATATTTTATGTACAATATATAATATTTATTTTGTGTACTTTGATATTTTATGTGCAACATATAACATATATTATGTGTACGTTATTTTGGGTGCAATATATAATGCATATTTTCTGAACGTTCATGTTTTATGTACAATACATAACATATATTTTGTGTTTTTGATATTTTATGTACAATATATAATATATATTTTTTGTACTTTGATATTTTATGTGCAATATATAATATATATTTTGTGTAATTTGATATTTTATGTGCAATATATAAAATATATTTTGTTTACTTTGATATTTTATGTACAATATATGATATATATTTTGTGTACTTTGATATTTTATGTACAATACATGATATGTATTTTGTGTTCTTTGATATTTTATGTATAATATATAATGTATACTTTGTGTACTTTGATTTTTTTTTACAATATATAATATGTATTTTGTGTACTTTGATATTTAATGTACAATATATGATATATATTTAGTGTACTTTGATATTTTATGTACAATACATAATATATATCTTGTGTACTTTGATATTTTATGTACAATATATGATATATATTTTGTGTTCTTTGATATTTTATTTACAATATATAATATATATATGTTTTGTAGGTTGATATTTTATGTGTAATATATGATACATATTCTATGTAATTTGGTATTTTATGTTCAATATATAATATATATTTTTTGTACTTTGATATTTTATGTACTATATTATATATATTTTGTGTACTTTGATATTTTATGTACAATATATGATACATATTTTGTGTACTTTGATATTTTGTGTCAATATATCATATATATTTTGTGTAGTTTCATATTTTATGTACCATATATAATATATATTCTGTGTACTTTGATATTTTATGTGTAATATATAATATATACTTTGTGTAATATCCTCTTTTATGTACAATATATCGTATATATTTTTTGTCCTTTGATATTTTCTGTCCAATATATAATATATAGTTTGTGTGCTTTGATATTTTATGTCCAACATATATATTTTGTGTAATTTGATATTTTATGTACAATATATAATATATATTTTGTGTACTTTGATATTTTTTGTACAATATATAATACATATTATGTGTACTTTGATATTTTATGTACAATATATACTATATATTTTGTGTTGTTTGACAATTTATGTACAAAATATAATATATATTTTGTGTAGTTTGATTTTTTATGTACATTATATGATATATATTTTGTATGCTCTGATATTTTATGTACAATATATGATATGTATTTTGTGTATTTTGATATTTTATGTACAATATGTAATATATATTTTGTGTACTTTGATATTTTATGTAGAATATATGTTATATATTTTTTGTACTTTGATATTTTATGTACAATATATGATATATATTTTCTGTACTTTGATATTTTATATACAATATATGCCATATATTTTCTGTACTTTGATATTTTATGTACAATGTATGATGGATATTTTGTGTACTATGATATTTTATCTAGTATATATGAAATATATTTTGTGAACTTTGATATCTTATGTGCAGTATATGAAATATATACTGTGTACTTTGGTATTTTATGTACAATATATGATATATATTTTGTGTACTTTGATATGTTATGTACAATACATGATATATATTTTGTGTACTTTGAAATATTATGTACAATATACAATATATATTTTTTGTACATTTTTTATGTACAATATATAATATATCTTTTGTGTACTTTGATATTTTATGTTCAATACATAATATATATTTTGTTTACTTTGATATTTTATGTCCAATACATAAATATTTTGTTTACTTTTATATTTTATGTACAATATATAACATATATCTTCTGTATTTTGATATTTTATGTGCAATATATAACATATATTTTGTGTGCTTTGATATTTTATGTACAATAAATGACATATTTTCTGTAATTTGATATTCTATGTACAATATATGGTATATATTTTGTGTTCTTTGTTATTTTATGCACAATACATAATATATTATTTCTATACTTTGAAATTTTATGTAAAATACATAATATATATTTTGTGTACTTTGATATTTTATGGACAATATATGATATACATTTTAAGAAATTAGATATTTTATGTACAATATATAACATATATTTTCTGTACTTTTTGATATTTTAAGTGCTATTTATTATATATTTTGTGTACTTTGATTTTTTATGTAAAACATATAATATATATAGTGTACTTTGAAATTTTATGTGCAATATATAAGATATATTTTGTGTACCTAGATATTTTATGTACAATATATAGTGCATATTTTGTGTACTTTCATATTTTATGTACAATATATAATATATATTTTGTGTCCTTTGATTTTTTTGTACAATACATAATATATATTTTGTGTACTTTGATATTTTATGTGCAATATATAATATATATTTTGTGTAATTTGATATTTTATGTGCAATATATAATATATATTTTGTGTACTTTGATATTTTATCTACAATATATGATACATATTTTGTGTATTTTGATATTTTGTGTACAATATATGATATATATTTTCTGTAGTTTCATATTTTATGTAAAATATATAATATATAATTTGTGTTCTTTGATATTTTATGTACAATATATAATATGTATATTGTGTAGCTTGATATTTTAGGTGCAATATATAATATACATTTTCTGTAGTTTGTTATGCACAATATATAAAATGTATTTTTTGTACTTTACTTTGATATTATATGTACAATATATAACATATATTTTGTGTACTTTGATATTTTATATACAATATGTGATGCATATTTTGTTTAGTTTGAATTTTTGTGTACAATATATGATATATATTTTGTGTAGTTTCATTTTTTATTTACAACATATAATATTTTGTGTACTTGGATATTTTATGTGCAATATAATATATATTATGTGTAATTTGCTATTTTATGTAGAATATATAATATATATTTTGATTCCTTCGATACTTTATGTCCAATATGTAATATATGTTTTGTATGCTTTGATATTTTATGTACAATTTATAATATATATTTTGTGAACTTTGATATTTTATGTACAATATATAATACATATTTTGTGTACTTTGATATTTTATACAATATATAATATATATTTTGTGTACTTTCACAATTTATGTACAATATATAAAATATATTTTGTGTAGTTTGATATTTTATATACATTATATGATATATATTTTATGTACTCTCATATTTTATGTACAATACATGATATATATTTTGTGTACTTTGATATTTTATGTACAATATATAATATATATTTTGTGTACTTTGATATTTTATGTACAATATATGGTATATATTTTGTGTAATTTGGTATTTTATGTACAATATGTGACATATATTTTGTGTACTTTGATATTTTATATACAATATATGCCATATATTTTGTATACTTTGATATTTTATGTACAATGTATCATATATATTTTGTGTAGTTTGATATTTTTTGTAGAATATATGAATTATATTTTGTGAAATTTGAAAGCTTATGTACAATATATCATATATATTTTGTGTAATTTGATATTTTATGTACAATATATGATATATATTTTGTGCACTTTGATATTTTCTGTACAATATATGACATACATTTTGTGTATTTTGATATTTTATGGACAACACATAATGCATATTTTGCATACTTTCATAGTTTATGTACCGTATATAATATATATTTTGGGCACTTTGATATTTTATGTACAATACATAATACATATTTGGTATACTTTGAAATTTTATGTACAATATGTAATATATATTTTATGTACTTTGATATTTTACGTACAATATATAACATATATTTTGTGTATTTTGGTATTTTATGTACAATATATAACCTATATTTTGTGTACTTTTTGATATTTTATGTACTATATATCACGTATTTTGTGAACTTTGATATTTTGTGTACAATATATAATATATATTTTGTGAACGTTACTTTGATATATTATGTACAATATATAATATATATTTTGTGTA
Organism: Pan paniscus; assembly: GCF_029289425.2. NCBI lineage: Eukaryota > Metazoa > Chordata > Mammalia > Primates > Hominidae > Pan > Pan paniscus. Next base: position 3,285,983 of record NC_073271.2, read on the forward strand.
ATTTCATGTTTTATATACATTATATAATATATATTTTGTGTAATTTTTTTTGATATTTTATGTGCAATATATTATACACATTTTGTGTACTTTGATATTTTATGTGCAATATATAGTATATATTTTGTGTAATTGATATTTTATGAACATTATATAATATATATTTTGTGTAATTTGATATTTTATGTACAATATATGATATATATTTTGTGTTCTTTCATATTTTATGTACAATATATAACATACACTTTGTGTACTTTGATATTTTATGTACAATATATAATATATATTTTGTGTACTTTGATATTAAATGTATAATATATGATATATATTTTGAGAACTTTGATATTTTATGTACAATATGTAATATATATTTTGTGTACATTGATATTTTATGTACAGTATATGATATGTATTTTGTATACTTTGATATGTTATGTACAATATATATTATATATATTGTGTAGGTTGATATTTTATGTGCAATATATCGTACATATTTTGTGTACTTTGTCATTTTATGTAAAATATAACATATATTTTGTGTACTTTGATATTTTATGTGCAATATTTCGTACATATTTTGTGTACTTTCGCATTTTATGTAAACATATAATATATATTTTGTGTACTTTGATATTTTATGTGCAATATTTCGTACATAATTTGTGTACTTTCGCATTTTATGTAAACATATAATATATATTTTGTGTACTTTGATATTTTATGTGCAATATATGATATATATTTTGTGAAATTTGATATTTTATGTAAAAATTATGATATATATTATGTGTTCTTTGACATTTTATGTTCAATATATAATATATATTTTATATACTTTGATATTTTATGTCCAACATATAACATATGTTTCCTGTTATTTTTGATATTTTAAGTACAATATATAATATATAATTTGTGTACTTTGATATTTTATGTACAATATATAATACATATTTTGTGTACTTTACTTTGAAATTTTATGTACAATATATAATATATATTTTGTGTACTTTGTATTTTATGTATTATATAACATATATTTTGTGTACTTTGATATTTTATGTACAGCATATAATACATATTTGGTGTACTCTTATATTTTATGTACACTACAAAATATGTTTTTGGTGTACTTTGATATTGTTTGCACAGTACATAATATATATTTGGTGTACTTAGATATTTTATGTACAATACATAATATATGTTTGGTGAACTTTGATATTTTATGTTCAGTATATAATATATATGGTGTACTTTCATATTTTATGTGCAGTATATAATATATATTTGGTGTTCTTTGATATATTATGTACAGTATATAACATATATTTGGTTTAATTTGATATTTTATGTACCGTATATGATACATATTTGGTTTATTTTGATATTTTATGTACAGTATATAATATATATTTGGTGTACTTTGATATATTATGTACCACGTATAAGATATATATGGTGTACATAGATATTTTATGTAAAGTATATAATATGTTTTTGGTATACTGTGATATATTATGTACAGTATATAAAATATATTTGTTGTACTTTGATGTTTTATGTACAGTATATAATGTAGATTTGTTGTAGTTTGATATTTTATGTATAGAATATAATATATATTTGGGGTACTTTGATATTTTATGTACAGTATACAATATATAATTTGTGTACATTGATATTTTATCTGCAGTTTATAACATATATTTGGTGTACATTGATATTTTCTGTACAGTATATAATGTACATTTGGTGTACTTTGATATTTTATGTGCAGTGTATAATATATTTTTGGTGTACTTTGATATTTTATGTGCATTATAAAAAATATATTTGGTGTACTGTGATGTTTTAAGTAGGGTATATAATATATATTTGTTGTACTTTGATATTTTATGTACAGTATATAATATTCATTTGGTGTACTTTGATATTTCATGTACAGTATATAGTACATATTTCGTGTACTTTGGTATTTTATTTACAGCATATAATATATTGGGTGTACTATGACATTTTATGTACAGTATATAATATATATGGTGTACTTTGATATTTTATGTACAGTATATAATATATAATTGGTTTACTTTGATATTTTATGTACAGCATACAATATATCTTTGGGGTACTTTGATATTTTATGTACAGTATATAACATATATTTGGAGTAGTGTAATATTTTATATACTGTGTATAATATATATTTGGTATACTGTGATATTTTATGTGCAGCATGTAACATATATTTGGTGTACTTTCATATTTGATGTACAGTGTATAATATATATTTGGTGTACTTTGATGTTTTTTGTACAGTATATAATATATATTTTGTGTACTTTTATATTTTATGTATAGTATATAATATATATTTGGTATACATTGAAATTTTATGTACCGTATATAATATATTTGGTGTACTTTTATATTTTATGGACAGTATATAATATATTTAGAGTACATTGATATTTTATGTACAGTACATAATATATGTTTTGTGTAGTTTGATATTTTATTTAGAGTATATAATATATATTTGGCATACTTTGATATATTATGTACAGTATATAATATATATTGAGTATACTTTGATATTTTATGTACAGTATATAATACATACTTGGGGTACTTTGATATTTTATGTACAGTATATAATACATATTTGGGTTATTTAAATATTTTATCTACAGTATATAATACAACTTTGGGTACTTTGATATTGTATCTACTGTATATAATATACATTTGGGGTACTTTGATATATTATGTACAGTATATAGTACATATTTTTGGTACTTTGATATATTATGTAGAGTATATAATACATACTTTGGGGACTTTGATATTTCATATGCAGTATTTCATATATATTTGGTGTAATTTGATATTTTATGTAAAGTCTATTATATATTTGGGTTAATTTGATATTTTATGAAGAGTACATAATACATATTTGGGGTACTTTGGTATTTCATATACAGCATTTAATTTATATTTAGGGAACTTTGATATTTTATATACAGTATATAATACTTATTTGCGGTACTTTGATATATTATGTACAGAATATAATACATATTTGGGGTACTTTGATATTTCATATAGAGTATTTCATGTATATTTGGTGTACTTTGATATTTTATGTACCGTATATAATATATATTTGGGTTACTTTGATATTTTCTGAACAGTATATAATACATATTTGGGGTACTTTCATATTTCATATACAGTATTTAATACATATTTGGGGTACTTTGATATTTTATATACAGTATATAATATATGTTTGGGGTACTTTGATATTTTATGTACAGTATATAATGCATATTTGCTATACTTTGATAATTCCTGTGCAGTATCTAATTCATATTTGGTGTACTTTGATATTATATGTTCAGCAAATAATACATGTTAGGTTTGCTTTAATATTTTATGTACAGTATATAATACATATTTGGTGTCCTTTGATATTTTATCTACAGAATAAAAGGCATATTTGTTTCACTTTGATATTTTATGTACAGTATAAATTCATATCTGTTTCTCTTTGATAATTTACCTACAGTATATAATACATATTTGGGGTAGTTTGATATTTTATGTACACTATATAATGCATATTTGGGGTATTTTGATATTTTATGTACAGTATATAATACATATTTGGGGTACTCTGATATTTTATGTATAGTATATAATACACATTTGGGTACTGTGATATTGTACCACCTGTATATAATACATATTTGGGGTACTTTGATATTTTATGTACAGTATATAATACATACTTGGGGTAATTTGATATTTTATGTACAGTATATAATACATATTTGGTTTACTTTGATATGTTTTGTACTGTATATAATACACGTTTGGATACTTTGATATTGTATCTACTGTATATAATATATATTTGGGGTACTTTGATATTTTATGTACAGTATATAATACATGTTTGGGGTACTTTGATTTCTTATGTACAGTATGTAATATTTATTTGTGTTAATTTGTTATTTTATATACAGCATATAATACATATTTTGGGTACTTTGATATTTCATATACACTATTTCATATATATTTATTGTACTTGGATATTTTGTGTACACTATAAAATATGTATTTGGGTTACTTTGATATTTTATGAACAGTATATAATACATATTTGGGGTACTTTGATATTTCATATACAGTACATAATACATATTTGGGGTAATTTGATATTTTATGTACAGTATACAATACATATTTGAGTACTTTGATATTGTGTCAACTGTATATAATACGTCTTTTGGGTACTTTGATATTTTATGTACAGTATATTATACATATTTGAGTACGTTGATATTTTATCTGCTGTATATAATACCTATTTGGGGTACTTTCATATTTCATGTACAGTATATAATACATACTTGGGGTACTTTGATATTTTATGTACAGTATAAAACACATACATGGGGTACTTTGATATTTTCTGTACAGTAATTAATACATATTTGGGTTACTTTGATATGTTATGTACTGTATATAATACACATTTGGGTACTTTGATATTGTATCTATTGTATGTAATATATATTTGGAGTACTTTGATATTTTATGTAGAGTATATAATACATATTTGGGGTACTTTGATTTATTATGTACAGTATGTGATATTTATTTGGGTTACTTTGTTATTTCATATACAGTATATAACACTTATTTGGGGTAATTTGATATTTTATGTACAGTATATAATACATATTTGGGGTACTTTGATATATTAAGTACAGTATATAATACATATTTGGGGTATTTTGATATTTCATATACAGTATTTCATATATATTTTGTGTACTTTGACATTTTATGTACAGAATATAATACATATTTGGGTACTTTGATATTTCATATACTGTATTTAATATATATTTGGGGTACTTTGAAATTTTATGTACAGTATATAATATATGTTTGGGGTACCTGGATATTTTATGTACAGTATATAATACATATTTGATGTAGTTTGATAATTCATGTACAGTATAGAGTACATATTTGGTGTACTTTGATATTTTATGTACAGCATATAATACATATTCGGTTTTCTTTAATATTTTATGTACATTATATAATACATGTTTTGTGTACTTTCATATTTTATCTACAGTATAAAAGGCATATTTGTTTCACTTTGATATTTTATGTAGAGTATAAAATACATATCTGTTTCTCTTTGATAATTTATCTACTGTATATAATACATATGTGGGGTATTCTGATATTTTATGTACACTATATAATGCATATTTGGGTTACTTTGATATTTTATGTACAGCATATAATACATATTGGGTCTACTTTAATATTTTATGTACAGTATATAATACATATTTGGTGTACTTTGATATTTTATCTACAGTATAAAATGCATATTTGTTTCACTTTGATATTTTATGTAGAGTATAAAATACATATCTGTTTCTCTTTGATAATTCATCTACAGTATATTATACATATTTGGGGCACTTTGATATTTTATGTACACTATATAATGCATATTTGGCGTAATTTGATATTTTATGTACAGCATATAATACATATTGAGTGTACTTTAACATTTTATGTACAGTATATAATACACATTTGGGTACTTTGATATTGTATCTAGTGTATATAATACATATTTGGGATACTTTGATATTTTGTGTACAGTATATAATACATACTTGGTGTACTTTGATATTTTATGTACAGTATATAATACATATTTGGTTTACTTTGATATGTTGTGCACTGTATGTAGTACACGTTTGGTTACTTTGATATTGTATCTACTCTACCTAATATATATTTGGGGTAATTTGATATTTTATGTACTGTATATTACACATGTTTGGGGTATTTTGATTTCTTATGTACAGTATGTAATATTTATTTGGGTTAATTTGTTATTTTATATAGAGTGTGTAACACATATTTTGGGTACTTTAATATTTCATATATATTATTTCATATATATTTATTGTACTTTGATATTTTATGTACAGTATGTAATATGTATTTGGGTTACATTAATATTTTATGAACAGTATATAATACATGTTTGGGGTACTTTGATATGTCCCATAGAGTATTTAACATTTATTTGAGGTACTTTGATATTTTATGTACAGTATATAATACATATTTGTGGTACTTGGATATATTATGTTCAGTATATAATACATATTTGGGGTACTTTCATATTTCATATACAGTATTTCATATATATTTGGTGTACTTTGATATTTTATGTTCAGTATATAATATATTTTTGGGTTACTTTGTTATTTTATGTACCGTATATAATACATATTTGGGGTACTTTTATTTCTTATGTACAGTATGTAATATTTATTTTGGTTACTTTGTTATTTTATATACAGTATATAATACATATTTGGGGTATTTGATATTTTATGTACGTTATATAATATATATTTGGGGTACTTTGATATATTATGTACAGTATATAATACATTTTGGGGGATTTTGATATTTCATATACAGTATTTCATATATATTTGGTGTTTTTATATTTTATGTATAGTACACAACATGTATTTGGGTTACTTTGATATTTTATGAACAGTATATAATACATATTTGGGGTACTTTGATATTTCATATACAGTGTTTAATATATATTTGGGATACTTTGATATTTTATGTACAGTATGTTATATATGTTTGGGGTAATTTGATATTTTATGTACAGTTTATAATGCATATTTGGTGTACTTTGATAATTCATGCACAGTATATAATACATATTTGGTGTAGTCTGATATTTTATGTACAGCATATAATACATATTAGGTTTAATATTTTATGTACACTATATAAAACATATTTGGTGTTCTTTGATATTTTATCTACAGAATAAAATGCATATTTGTTTCACTTGATATTTTATGTACAGTATAAAATACATATACGTTTCTCTTTGAAAATTTATCCTCAGTATATAATACATATTTGGGGTACTTTGATATTATATGTACACTATATAATCCTTTTTTGGGGTACTTTGATATTTTATGTCACGTATATAATACATATTTGGGGTACTTTGATATTGTATGTATGGTATATAATACATATTTGGGGTACTTTGATATTTTATGTACAGTACATAATAGAGATTTGGGAACTTTGATATTGTATCTAGTGTATATAATACATATTTGGGGTACTTTGATATTTTATGTACAGTATATAATACATACTTGGGGTACTTTGATATTTTATGTTCAGTATATAATACATATTTGGGTTGCTTTGATAATTTATGTACAGTACATAATACACGTTTGGGTACTTTGATATTGTATCTACTGTAAATAATACAAATTTGTGGTACTTTGATTTTTTATGTACAGTTTATAATACATATCTTGGGAACTTTGATATTTTATGTACAGTACATAATACACATTTGGGTACTTTGATATTGTATCTACTGTGTACAATACATATTTGGGGTACTTTGATATTTTATGTACAGTATATAATACATATTTGGGGTACTTTGATATTTTATGTACATTACATAATACATATTAGGGTTACTTAGATATTTTATGTACAGTATATAATACACAATTGGGTACTATGATATTGTATCTACTGCATATAATACATATTTGGGTTACTTTGATATTTTATGTTCAGTATATAATACATGTTTATGGTACTTTGATACTTTATGTACAGTACATAATACACATTTGGGTACTTTGATATGGTATCTACTGTATATAATACATATTTGGGGTACTTTGATATGTTATGTACAGTATATAATACATAATGGGGTACTTTGATATTTTATTTAGAGTCTATAATACATATTTGGTGTACTTTGATATTTTATCTACAGTATAAGATGCATATTTGTTTCAATTTGATGTTTTATGTACAGTATAAAATACATATCTGTTTCTCTTTGATAATTTATCTACTGTATATAAAGCATGTTTGGGGTACTTTGATATTTTATGTACATGATATAATGCATATTTGGTTTCTTTGATATTTTATGTACAGTATGTAATACATATTTGGGGTACTTTGAGAATTTATGAACAGTATATAATACATATTTGGGGTACTTTGATATTTTATGTACAGTATATAATACACAGTTGGTTACTTTGATATTGTATCTACTGTATATAATACATATTTGGGGTACTTTGATATTTTATGTACAGTACATCATACATACTTCGGGTACTTTCATATTTTCTGTACAGTATATAATACATATTTTGGTTACTTTGATATTTTATGTACAGTATATATTACAAATTTGGGTAATTTGATATTGTATGTACTATATATAATACATATTTGGGGTACTTTGTTATTTTATGTACAGTATATAATACATACTTGGGGTACCTTGATATTTTATGTACAGTACATAATACATATTAGGGTTACTTTGATAATTTGTGTACAGTATATAATACACATTTGGGTACTTTGATATTCTATCTACTGTATATAATGTATAATTGGGGTTTTTTGAAATTTTATGTACGGTATATAATACATATTTGGGGTAATTTGGTATTTTATGTACAGTATATAATATATATTTGGGTTACTTTGATATTTTGTGAAGAGTATATAATACATATTTGGGGTACTTTGGCATTTTTTGTACAGTATATAGTATATATTTGGGTTACTTTGATATTTTATGAACAGTATATAATACGTATTTGGGGTAATTTGATATTTCATTTACCGTATTTAATATATATTTGGGGTACTTTGATATTTTATGTACAGTATATAGTATAAGTTTTGGTTACTTTGATATTTTATGTACAGTATAAAATACATATTTGGTGTACTTTGATAATTCATGTAGAGTATATAATACATATTTAGTGTACTTTGATATTTTATATACACCATATAATACATATTAGGTTTACTTTAACATTTTATGTACAGTATATAACACATATTAGGTGTACTTTCATATTTTATCTACAGTACAAAACGCATATTTATTTCACTTTGATATTTTATGTAATGTATAAAATACATATCTGTTTCTCTTTGATAATTTATCTACTGTATATTGTACATGTTTGGGGTTCTTTGATATTTAATGTTCACTATATAATGCACATATGGTGTACTTTGATATTTTATGTACAGTATGATTCATATTTGGGGTACTTTGATATTTTATGTACAGTATATAATACATTTTTGGATACTTTGTTATTCTATCTACTGTATATAATACATATTTGGGGTACTTTGATATTTTATGTACAGGATGTAATACATATTCGGGGTATTTTGATATTTCATATACATTATTTCATATATATTTGGTGTACTTTGATATCTTATGTACAGTATATAATATATATTTGTGTAACTTTGATATTTTATGTACAGTATATAATACGTATTTGGGGTAATATGATATTTTATGTACAGTATATAATATATATTTGGGGTACTCTTATATTTCATATACAGTATTTCATATATATTTGGTTTTCTTTGATATTTTATGTACAGTATATAATATATATTTGGGTTACTTTGATATTTTATTAACAGTATATAATACATATTTGGGTACTTTGATATTTCATATACTGTAGTTAATACATATATAGGGTACTTTGATATTTTATGTACAGTATATAATATATGTTTGGGGTAATTTGATATTTTATCTACAGCATATAATACATATTAAGTTTACTGTAATATTTTATGTACAGTATATAATACATATTTGGTGTATTTTGATATTTTGTCTACAGTACAAAATGCATATTTGTTTCACTTTGATATTTTTTGTATAGTATAAAATACATATCTGTTTCTGTTTTATAATTTATCTACAGTATATAATATATATTTGTGGTACTTTGATATTTTACATACACTATATAATACATATTTGGATTACTTTGATTTCTTATGTACAGTATGTAATATTTATTTGGTTTACTTTGTTATTTTATAGTCAGTACATAACACATATTTGGGGTACTTTGATATTTTATGTACAGTATATAATACATGTTTGGGTACTTTGATATATTAAGAACAGTACATAATACATATTTGAGGTACTTTCTTATTTCATATACAGTATTTCATATATATTTGGTGTTGTTTGATATTTTATGTACAGTATATAATACATATTTGGGGTACTTTGATATATTATGTACAGTATATAATACATATTTTGGGTACTTTGATATGTCATATACAGTATTTCACATATATTTGGTGTTCTTTGATATTTGATATACAGTATATAATATATATTTTGGTTACTTTGATAATTTATGTACAGTATATAATACATATTTTGTGGTACTTTGATATTTTATGTACAGTATATAATACATATTTGGGGTACTTTGATATACTATGTACAGTATGTAATACATGTTTGGGGTCCTTTGATGTTTCATATACAGTATTTCATATATATTTGGTGTACTTTGATATTTTATGTACAGTATATAATATATATTTGGGTTACTTTGATATTTTATGAAAAGTATATAAAACATATTTGGGGTACTTTGATATTTCATACACAGTATGTAATATATAATTGTGGTATTTTGATATTTTATGTACAGTGTATAATATATGTTTGGGGTTCTTTGATATTTTATGTACAGTATATAATACATATTTGGAGTATTTTGATAATTCATGTACTGTATATAATACACATTTGGTGTACTTTGATATTTTATGTACAGCATATAGTACATATTAGGTTTACTTTAATATTTTATATACAGTATAAAATACATAATTGGTGTTCTTTGATATTTTATCTACAGTATAAAATGCATATTTGTTTCAGTTTCATATTTTAAGTACACTATAAAATACATATCTGTCTCTCTTGGATAATTTATCTACAGTATATAATTCATATTTTGGGTACTTTGATATTTTATGTACACTACATAATGCATATTTGGGATACTTTGATATTTTATGTACAGTATATAATACATATTTGGGGTACTTTGAAAATTCATGTACAGTATATAATACATATTTTGGGTACTTTGATATTTTATGTACAGTATAAAATGCATATTTGTTTCACTTGATATTTTATGTACAGTGCAAAATGCACATCTGTTTCTCTTTGAAAATTTATCTACAGTATATAATACATATTTGGGGTACTTTGATATTTTATGTACAGTATATAACACACATTAGGGTACTTTGATATTTTATCTACTGTAGATTATATTTATTTGGGGTACTTTGATATTTTATGTCAGTATATAGTACATATTTGTGATACTTTGTTATTTTATGCACAGTATATAATACATATTTGGTGTACTTTGATATTTTGTGTACAGTATAGAATACATATTTGCTGTACTTAGTATTTTATGAACAGTATATAATACATTTTAGGGGTATTTTAAAATTTTATGTACAGTATATAGTACATATTTGGTGTACTTTGATATTTTATGAACAGCATATAATATATATTTGGTGTAATTTTATATTTTATGTACAGTATATAATTCATATTTCGTGTAGTTTGATGTTTTATGTACAGTATATAATACATATTTGGTGTACTTTGATATTGTATGTACAGTATAAAATACATATTTGTTTCCCATTGAGGATTTATGTACAGTATATAATACATATTTGGGGTGCTTTGATATTTTACGTACAGTATATAACACATATTTCTAATACATTTTTATGTAAAGTATATAATATATATTTGGTGTAGTTTAATATTTTATATACAGTATATAATATATATTTGTGGTACTTTGATATTGTATGTATGGTATATAATACATATTTGGGGTACTTTTATATTTCATGTACATTATTTAATATATATTTTGGGTACTTTGATATTTTATGTACAGAATAAAATATATATTTGGTGTACTTTGGTATTTTATGTACAGCATATAATACATATTTTGTGTACTTTGATATTTTATTAATAGTATATAATACTTATTTGGTGTAGTTTGATATTTTATGAACAGTATTTAAATCATATTTGGTGTATTTTGATATTTTATGTACGGTTTATAATACATATTTCTTTCACTTTGATATTGTATGAACAGTATATAATACATATTTGATTCACTTTGATACTTTTGTACAGTATGTAAGAGATATTTGGGATAACTTGATATATTCTGTACAGTATTTAAGACATATTTGTGGTTCTTTGATATTTCATGTACTGTATATAATACGTATTTGGAGTATTTTGATATTTTATCTACAGTATATAATCCATATTCGGGGTATTTTATATTTTATGTACAGTATATAATACATGTTTGGGGTACTTTGATATTTCATGTACAGCATATAATATATCTTTAGTGTTTTTTGCTATTTTATGTACACTATATAGTTTATATTTGGGGTATTTTGATATTATATGTAGAGTACATAATCCATATTGGGGACACTTTGATATTTTATGTACAGTGTATAATACATGTTTTGTGTACTTTGATATTTTATGTACAGTGTATAATACATATTTTGCATAATTTGATTCTTTATGTACTGTGTATAGTACATATTTTCATTGTTTGATATTTTATGTGCAGTGTAAAATACATATTTTGCTTAGTTTGATATTTTATGTACTGTGTATAGTACATATTTTAGGTGCTTTGATATTTTATCTAGAGACTATAATACATATTTTGCATAGTTTGATATTTTATCTACAGTGTATAATACATATTTTGTGAAATATAATATTTTATCTAGAGTTTATAATACATATTTTGCATAGTTTGATATTTTATCTACAGAGTAAAATACATATTTTGCTTACTTTGGTATTATATCTACAGTCTATAATACATATTTTGCGTACTTTCATATTTTATGTACAGTGTAAAATACATATTTTGCATAATTTGATATTTCATCTACAGTGTGTAATACATATTTTGCGTACTTTGATGTTTTATGTACAGTCTATAATACATATTTTGGGTACTTTGATATTTTATATACTGTATATAATACATATTTTGCATAGTTTTTGATATTTCATCTACAGTATATAATACATGTTTTGCATAGTTTTTCATATTTTATGTACAGTATATAATACATATATTATGTACTTTGATATTTTATGTACTGTATGTGATACACATTTTGCATATATTTTCATATTTTATGTACAGCATATAATACATATTTTGCATTCTTTGATACTTTATGTACAGTATATATTACATGTTTGGTATATTTTGATATTTCATGTACAGTATATAATATATCATATATTAAATATGTAACATATATTATATATGATATATTGTATGTAATATACATCATATATTTTATGTTACATTTCATTTATTATATGTTATATGTAATATATTATCAATAATATATATCATACATTATAAAATGTATAGCATATGTTATATACTAAATGGCATATATTATATAATATATCACATATCTTATATAATATATATCATATATCATATTATATACCATATATCACATATCATACATCATACATTATATTATATTTATCATATATAATGTATGTCATATGGTATATTTATTATATTTGGTATATATTACCTATAAGTTATTATTTACATATCATATAATATATGATTTATTGACTGTATTCTGTATTATATATTTTATTTAAAATATATTATATATAATATATTTATCATATATTTTATAAATTATGTATTTATTTAATAACATATAAAAAATATTATATATAATAGATAGTATATAATGTATATTATATACATGTCACAAAATATAATATATATTATTGTTCATTATATAATATACATAATATTCTTTATCATATATTATATAATATATATGATATATTATATATCATGTAATATATATTTTATATATTATATAATATATATGATATATACAATATATTATATAATATGTATAATATATAATATATTTTCCATAATATATTATATATAATATATTTTATATTATATATAATATATATAATATATTTTATATAATATATATCATATATATAACATATTATATATATTTTATAAATAATACATAATATGTAATATATATTATGTCATATTATATATTATATATTATATATTATATGTAATAATTATTAGTAATAATGATAGTTTTGAGACGGAGTTTTGTTCTGTTGCACAGGCTGGAGTGCAATGGCGCCAGCATGGCTCACTGCAAACTCTGCCTCACAGGTTCAAGCGATTGTCCTGCCGCAGTCTCCCGGGTAGCTAGTACTACACCACACTGGGAGTACACCAGCTGCCAACATACCTGGCTAAGTTTTTTTGTTTTGTAGAGACAGGTTTTCATTCTGTTGGCCAGGTAGGTCTTGATCTGCTCACCTTGTGATCCTCTTGCCTTGGCTTCCCAAAATGCTGGTATTAGAGGCCTGAAGAAAGATACATATTTTTTAAATGAAGAAAAATTTCAAAAGTACTCTGCTTGGTACAATAATCAAATGTATAAATTGAGGAATAAAAAATGACCATGAAACATATCGATAACTGAATATGGAAAATACAGAGGATAATTTTTTACATAACATATTTGGAAAGCACTAACTAGTAATTTGGAGAGTTTGCATTAGACAGGCCAGTATGAACATAGCTGGAATGAAGAAACACGGTTCCCCATAAGAAAAATCAAAATCAGGGAAAATGAAAACACAAAAGTTCAGTCTGCTCTTACCTTCGAAAAACTCAGCACAGACAGTGGCTCTTAGGACCAAGGGCAGTAGCTCCCTAATCCCACCACCATGGCGATAGGGCATAAATATTCCAGGGTGAAGGCACAATCCACATTGTGAGGTCAAACTACCGACAGGCAGACAGGAGTGTTTTACATGTACAGGAAAGTCACTGAAGGCTCACTGTTTGTTTCAAAAACTGAATCCCAAGCCCACACATTCCCTTGCTGTACTTCTTAAAATAAGTTATGAGTTGGGAAATAGGGCACCCCCAAAAATACATATACATACATATGTGTATATACATATACAATTATCTATAATGTAACATATATAACATATGTAATAATTATAACATATATATAATTTTTTACATACTGCATCCTCACATTATATATAATATATTATGTATAATATAATGTAAAATATTATATAATTATGATATACAATATAATACATATAATATTATATAATTATATATAACATAATATGTAATTATACATATAATTATATAATTATATATGACATAATAATATATAATACATAATGTATAATATATAGTATATTATATAATATATAATATTAAATGTATAATATAGTATATAATTTATAATATCTAATATATAATGTAATATATACTGTATTACATATTACATATTATATGTAATATATTATACATATTATACATTATATTAGATGTTATATATTATATAATATATAATATACTAGATATTTTATATCATATTTTATATTATAGCTTAATATAATATATTTTAGAATGTTATATATGACAAAAATTAGATTATATACAACATATATTATCAATAGTAATAATATAATATAATATATAATATATCATGTTATAATACATATTATATATTAAGATATAGCATATATAAAATACAATATAATCATATATAATAGAATATTATATAATTATCTTTATTTGATAAAATATATAATAGATATCATCTATTATATATAATATATAACATATATTATATATAATATATGTCGTATATTATATATCATATATTATATATAATATGTATCACAAATTATATATATTATATGTTATATATAATATGTACCATATATTATATGTTATATATCATTTATTATGAATAGTATATATCATATGTTATATATAATATATATCACATATTGTTTAATATGTAGTATATACTATATAATGTATATCATATATTATATAATATATAGCATATATCATATGACATATAGCATATATCATATTATATAGCATATATCATATATACTTCATACATAATATTATATATATCATATATTACATAATATATTTCATATTTTATATTTATTATATATGGTATATTTTACATAAAATATATTCTTTACGTGTCATATAATATACAATTATCCATATTATAGAATATATTATAAATTTTATTTAATACATATTATATATAATATAGTTATCATATATTTTATATGTTATATAATTGATATATAATATATGTAATATATAATATATATTATATAATATATATTATTTAAATGTCATAAAATGTAATACATATTTCTTTATATAATATACATCATATTATATATTATAGAATATATATGTTAAATATAATATAACATATAATGTATGTTATATATATTATATATAAAACATATTATATATGTTCTATGTAATATATTATGTCACATTATATATATTATGTATTATATGTGATATATATTACATATTATATGTACTGTATACAATATGACATAATATATAATATATACTATGATTTATGACATATTATATATTATATATATTATATATAACAAATATAATATATTATATATAACATATATATTTTATTATATTTAACAAATATAATATATTATATATAACATGTATAATATATTATATAATATATATTACATATGTAATGTATAATATATTATATAATATATATTACATATGTAATGTATATTATATATATAATTGTTTTTATTCAGAGTCTTCTTCTTTTGCACAGACTAGGGTGTAATGGCACCATCTTGGCTCACTGCTAACTCTGCCTCATGGGTTCAAACGATTGTCCTGCCTCAGCCTCCCAGGTAGCTGGTACTACACCATACTGGGACTACTACAGCTGCCACCATGCCTGGCTAATTTTTTTTAGTTTTAGTAGAGACAGGATTATACTGTATTGGCCAGGATGGTCTTGATCTCCTCAGGTTGTGATCCTCTTGCCTTGGCCTCCCAAATTGCTGGGATTAGAGGCCTGAGCCAAGATACATATATTTTAAATGAAGAAAAATTTCAAAGTTACTCTGCTTGGTCAAATAATCAAATATATAAATTCAGGAATAAAACATAACCATGAAACCTATTGATAACTGCATATGTAAAATACAGAGGATAATATTCTAAATAACATATTTGCAAAGCACTAACTAATAATCTGAAGAGTTTGCATTTGACAGGTCAATATGAAAATACCTTGAATGCAGCAACACAGATTCAACAAGAGAAAAATCAAAATCATGGGAAATGAAACCACAAAGGTTCAATCTGCCCTAAGCTTTGTAAAACTCATCAAAGACAGTGGCACTTAGGACCAAGGGCAGGAGATCCCTAATCAAATCACCACGGCGATAGTGCATACACATTCCAGGGTGAAGGCACAATCCACATTGTGAGGTCCAACTGCTGCCAGGCAGTCAGCAGTGCTTTTCCATGTACAGGAATGTCACTGAAGGCTCAGTGTTTTGTTTAAAAGACTAATCCCAAGCCCACATATTACTACTCTGTACTTCTTAAAATAAGTTAGGAGATGGGAAATAGGGCACCCCCAAATATATATATATGTGTGTATATATAAAAATATATAATTTATAAAACGTAATATATATAAATTTTATAATATATATAGCATACATATAATTTTCTTTTACATCCTGCATCCTTATATTATATATAATATATTATGCATAATATAATATATAATGTTATGTTATTATATAAAATATAATATAAGTAATAAAATATAATTTTTACATATAACATCATATATAATTATATATATAATTATACAATTATATATAATAATATATAATGTTATCATATAGAATATATATAATATATAATATATGATATAATATAGAATATCATATATAACATATTATATAATATACAATATTTACTAAATAATATAATATATAATGCACTATATATTACATATAATATGAAATATATTATACATAATATATAATATATTAGATATCATAAAATGTACACTATATTATATATTAAAAATTATATATTATAAGACATATTATAAATAATATCATAATATAATATATATTATAATATATATGATATATATTACATTAAATATGTAATATATTACATTATATATAATAATATTATATATTATAAAATATGTTATAAGTTATATATAATATATTATGATATATTATATATAATAAATTATGATGTAATATATACTATGTAATAAGATATTTTTCACAATATATAATACAATCATATGTTATAGACTATTATATATTATATATAATATATAACATTTATAATGTATATCATATATCATATATAATATATATCATGTATTCTATATCATATATTATATATAGTATGTATCATATATTACATATATCATACATTATATGTAAGAAATATCTTATATTACATGTTATATATCATATATTATCTGTTATATATCATATATTATCAATAATATGTGTCATATGTTCAATGTAATATATATCATACATTATATAATGTATAGCATAGGTTATAAAATATTTATAATATATTATATAATTTATAGCATATATTATATAATATATATCATATATCATATTATATACCATATATCATATAATATACATCATATATTATGTTATATATATCATAAGTTATATAATATATGTCATATATTATATTTATTATACACGGTATATATTACCTATAATGCATTATTTACATATCATATAATTTATAACTTAAATATTATAGAATATATTATATGTTTTGTTTAAAGTATAATATATAATATATATTATATATTTTATATAAGATATATTCAATATATGATATATAATATCTAATATATATTATATATTATATAATATCAAACATATATTATATATTATATATTATATAATATATGATATATATTATATATTATAGAATATATATTATATATTCTATAATATATATTATCTACATGTCATAAAATATAATATATATTATAGATCATTATATAAGACACATATTATATATTAAATAAAATACATAATACATATCATATATATTATATATAATATAAATAATATAAATTATATGTAACATATAATGTCATATATCATGTATTATATATTGTATATAATATGTAACACATATAATATATATTATATATAATATATAATATTTTTATGTATAATATGAGATATTACATAATATATATTTATATTACAGATGTAATATATTATATAATATATAATGCATATATACTTTATATATTATATATTTAATTGTTTTTAGACAGAGTCTTGTTCTGTTGCACAGACTGGGGTGCAATGGCACCATCTTGGCTCAGTGCAAACTCTGCCTCCCGGGTTCAAGCGATTGACCTGCCTCAGCCTCCCAGGTAGCTGGGACTACACCATACTGGGATTACTCCAGCTGCCACCATGCCTGGATAATTTTTTTTAGTTTTAGTAGAGACAGGGTTTCACTGTATTGGCCAGGATGGTCTTGATCTCCTCACGTTGTGATCCTCTTGCCTTTGCCTCCCAAAGTGCTAGAATTGGAGGCCTGAACCAAGATACATATTTTTCAAATGAAGAAAAATTTCAAAGGTACTCTGCTTGGTACAGTAATCAAATATATAAATTGAGGAATAAAACATAACCATGAAACATATTGATAACTGCATAGGGAAAATACAGAGGAAAATGTTTTAAATAACATATTTGGAAAGCACTAACTAAGAATTTGAAGAGTTTACATTTGACTGGCCAGTATGAACATACCTTGAATGCAGCAACACAGGTTCCACATGAGAAAAATCAAAATCAGGGAAAATGAAACCACAAAATTTCAATCTGCTCTGAGCTTTGAAAAACTCAGCACAGGCAGTTGCACTTAGGACCAAGGGCAGGAGATCCCTAATCCCATCACCATGGCGATAGGGCATACACATTCCAAGGTGAAGGCACAATCCACATTGTGAGGTCCAACTGCTGCCAGGCAGTCAGGAGTGCTTTTAAAAGTACAGGAATGTCATTGAAGGCTCAGTGTTTTCTTTCAAAAAGTGAAGCCCAAGCCCACACATTACTATGCTGTACATGTTAAAATAAGATATGAAATGGGAAATAGGGCACCTACAAATATATACATATGTGTGCATATATATATAAAAGTGTATATATATATAATTTATATAATGTAAATATAAAACTTAAATAATATGTATAACATATATATAATTTTCTTTTATACCCTGCATCCTTATATTATATATAATATACTATGTATAATATAATATATAATGATAAGATAATATTTTATACAATATAATACATGTAATAATATATAACTATTACATATAACATAATATATAATAATATATGTTTATGCAATTATATATATAATTATATATAATATAATATGTAATATATAATATATATTATATAATATATCATATATTATATAATATAGAATATCATATGTATAACATATTGTAAAATATATAATATTTACTATATAATACAATATAAAATGTATTATGTTACTTATGACATGTAATATACAACACATAATATATAATATATTAGATATTATCAAATATATAATATATAATATATTAGATATTATATATTATATAACATACTATATAATATCATAATAGAATGCATATTATTATATTATATATGATATATTAAATGAAATATTATATAATATATTACTTTATGCATAATAATATAATATAATATAAAATATATTATTATATATTATATGTAATATATTATGATATAATATATATTATATATTAAGATATTTTATATATAATATAAAATATAATCGTACATAATAGGATGTTATATATTATATATAATATATAACATATATAATATATTTCTTATATCATATATAATACATATCATGTATTATGCATAATATATTACATATAATATGTATCATATATTACATATATCATTCATTACATGGAATATATATCATATATTATACGTTATATATCATTTTTTATATGTTATATATCAAATATTAGCAATAATATATCATATGTTCAATATAATATATATCACACATTATATAATATGTAGCATGTTATAAAATATTTATAAAATATTATATAATATATAACATATATTAATATATATCATATAACATATTATATACCATATGTAATATGATATACATCATACATTATATGATCTGTTATGTAATATATGTCATATATTTTATTTATTATAGATGGTATATATTACCTATAATATATTATTTACATATCATATAATATATGATTTAAATATTATATAATATATTATATGTAATATATGATGTCATATAATATATATCATATATTATATGTTATTTGTAATATATAATACCTATAAAATATGCAATATATAATATGACATAATGTTTTTTATGTATATTATGAGATATTATATATTATATATTATATCTTACAGATATAATATATTATATAATATATAATGCATTTATATAATATGTATTATATATATAATTGTTTTTAGATAGAGTCTTGTTCTGTTACACAGACTGTGGTGCAATGGCACCATCTTGGCTCACTGCAACTTCTGCCTCATTGGTTCAAGCGATTGTCTTGCCTCAGACTCCCATGTACCTGGGACTACACCATAGTGGGACTCCTCCAGCTGCCACCATGCCTGGCTTATTTTATTTAGTTTTAGTAGAGACAGGATTTCACTATATTGGCCAGGATGGTCTTGATTTCTTCACGTTGTGATCTTCTTGCCTTGGTCTCCCAAAGTGCTGGGATTAGAAGCCTGAGTCAAGATACATATTTTTTAAATGAAGAAAAATTTCAAAGGTACTCTGCTTGGTCCAATAATCAAATACATAAATTGAGGAATAAAACATAACCACGAAACATATTGATAACTGCATATGAAATATACAGAGGATAATGTTTTAAACAACAAATTTGAAAAGCCCTAACTAATAATTTGAAGAGTTTGCATTTGAAAAGCCAGTATGAACATACCTTGAATGCAGCAATACAGGTTCAACATGAGAAATATTATTATATGTTTATATATATATAATATATAAATATTTATATGTTTATGCAGGTATCTATATAAATATTTTTATATTTGTACATATATCTATATAAATATTTACATATTTATACAGATATTTAAATAAATATTTATATATTTATACAGATATGTATATATTTATATGTTTATACAGATATCTATATAAATATTTATGTATTTATACAGATACATACATAAATATTTATATATTTATACAGATATCTATATAAATGTTTATATGTTTATATACATACATATATAATATTTATATATTTATACAGATAACTATAAAAATATTTATCTATTTATATAGATATCTATATAAATATTTATATATACAGATATCTATATAAATATTTATATATTTATACAGATGTTTATATAAATATTTATATATTTATGCAGATATGTATATAAAGATTTATATAATTATACAGATATCTATATAAATATTATTTATATATTTATATGCATATATATTAATATTTATGTATTTATACAGATATCCAAATAAATATTTATATATTTACACAGATATCTATATAAATAATATTTATATATTTAGACAGATATGTACATAAATATTTATATATTATACAGATATCTATATAAATAATATCTATATATTTATACAGATATCTGTAATAATATTTATATATTTATACAGATATCTATATAAATAATATTTCTATATTTATACAGATATCTATATAAATAATATTTATATATTTAGACAGATATCTAAATAAATAATATTTATATATTTAGACAGATATCTATATGAATAATCTTTTTATATTTAGACAGATATCTCCATAAATATTTATATATTTATAAAGATATCTATAAAATATTTATATATTTAGACAGATATCTATAAAAGCATTTAAATATTTATACAGATATCTATATAAATATTTGTATATTTATAAATATATTTGTATAAATATATATTTATAGAGATATCTATAGAAATACTTATATATTCATACAGATATCTATATAAATAATATTTACATATTTATACAGATATCTGCATAAATATTTCTATATTTATACGGATATCTGCATAAATATTTATATATTAATACAGATATCTGCATAAATATTTATATATTTACACAGATAATCTTTATAAATATTTATATATTCATACAGGGATCTATTTTAATAATATTTTTATATTTATACAGATATCTATATAAATACTATTTTCATATATCTACAGATATCTATATAAATACTTATATATTTCTACAGATATCTATGTAAATATTTATATATTTATTCAGATATGTCTATAAATATTTATATATTCATACAGATATCTATATAAATATTTGTATATTCATACAGATATCTATATAAATAATATTTATATATTTATACACATATACATAAATATGTATATATTTATACAGATAACTATATATTTATATATTAATACAGATATGTATATAAATAACATTTATGTATTTATAGAGATAACTATATGAAAATTTATATATTTATACAGATATCTATATAAATAATATTCATATATTTATACAGATATCTGTATAAAAATATTTATATGTTTAGAGAGATAACAATATAAAAAATATTTATATATTTAGACAGATATCTATATAAATAATATTTATATATTTAGACAGATATCTATATTAATAATCTTTTTATATTTAGACTGATATCTATGTAAATATTTATATATTTCTAAAGATATCTAAAAAATATTTATATATTTAGACAGATAACTATATAAGCATTTAAATATTTTACAGATATCTATATAAATATATCTATATTTAAAAATATATTTATTTTTATTTATCTATTTCTACTGATATCTTTAGAAATATTTATATATTTATACAGATATCTATACATATATTCATAAAGTTACACAGATACCTATGCAAATATTTATATATATACAGAAATGTATATAATTATTAATATATTTCTATAAATATTTATATAAATGTATATATATTTATAGAGATATCTGTATAAATATTTATATATTTCTACCCATATCTGCATACTTATATATATATTTATACAGATATCTACATAAATAATATATATATCTTTATAAAGATATCTATATAAATAATATTTATATAATTATACAGATATCTGTATAAATATTTATGTATTCATACATGTATCTATATAAATAATATTTTTATATTTATAGAGATATCTATATAAATACTACTTATATATTTAAACAGATATCTATATAAATACTTATATATTTCTACAGATATCTTTGAAAATATTTAATATTTGTACAGATATTTATATAAATATTTATATATTTCTACAGATATCAATGAAAATATTTATATATTTATACAGATATCTATGTAAATATTTATATATTCACACAGATACCTATATAAATATTTATATATTCATACAGCTAACTACATAAATAATACTTATATATTTATACACATATATAAATATTTATGTATTTATAAAGATAACTATGTAAATAATTATATATTTATACTGTTATGTATATAAATAACATTCATATATTTATACAGATAACTATGTAAATATTTATATATTTATACAAATATCCATATAAATAATACTTATATATTTATACAGATATCTGTATAAAAACTATTTGTATATTTAGACAGATATCTATATAAATAATATATATTTAGACAGATATTTATATAAATATTTATACATTAATACAGATATCTACATAAATATTTCTATAGTTATAGAGATATCTATATAAATATTTATATACTTATTCAGATATCTATATAAATATTTATATCTTTATACAGATATCAACATAAATATTTATATATTTATACAGATATATATAAATAATATTTATATATTTAAACAGATATCTGTATAAATAACATTTATATATTTATACAGATATCTGTATAAATAATATTTATTTGATAATACAGATATCTGTATAAATAATATTTGTATGTTTTGACAGATATCTGTATAAATAATATTTATATGTTCATACAGATATCTGTATAAATAATATTTATAAGTTTAGACAGATATCTGTATAAATAATATTTAAGTGTTCAGATAGATATCTGTATAAATAATATTTATATGTTCATACAGATATCTGTATAAATAATATTTATATGTTCATACAGATATCTGTATAAATAATATTTATGTGTTTATACAGGTATCTGTAAAAATATTTATGTGTTTATTCAGATATCTGTATAAATATTTATGTGTTTATACAGATATCTGTATAAATATTTACTTGATTATACAGATATCTGTATAAATATTTATGTGCTTATACAGATATCTCTATAAATATTTATATATTCATACAGATATCTGTATAAATATTTATATGTTTAAACAGATATCTCTATGAATACTTATATGTTTAAACAGATATCTGTATAAATACATAAATGATAATACAGATATCTGTGTAAATATTTATATGTTTATACAGATATCTGTATCAATATTTATATGTTTACACAGGTATCTGTTTAAATAATATTTGCATGTTTATACAGATATCTGTAAAAATAATATTTGCAGGTTTACAGATATCTGTATAAATAATATTTACTTGTTTCTACAAATAACTCTATAAATAATATTTTCATGTTTATAAATATATCGGTTTAAATAGTTACACGTTTAATCAGATATTTGTAAAAATATTTACATGTTCGCACACATATCTGTATAAATATTTACATATTTGTTTATACATATGTCTGTATAAATATTTACATGTTCATACAGATATCTGTATAAATATTTACATGTTTATTTATACAGATATCTGTTAAAACACATAAATGTTTATACAGATATTTGTATAAACACATAAATATTTATAAACATGTCTGTATAAACATAAATATTTATAAAGATATCTGTACAAACACATAAATACTATTTATAAAGATATCTGTATAAACATATAAATATTATTTATACAGATATCTCTATAAACATGTAAATATTATTTATACAGATATCTATATAAACATGTAAATATTTATACAGATATCTGTGTAAACACGTAAATATTATTTATACAGATATCTGTATGAACATGTAAATATTATTTATACAGATATCTGTATAAACTTGTAAATATTATTTCTACAGATATCTGTATAAACATATAAATATTTATACAGATGTCTGTATAAATGTCTAAATATTTTCACAGATATCTGTTTAAACATGTAAATATATACACAGATATCTGTATAAACATGTAAATATTTATACAGATATATGTAAATACAAACCTGTAAATATTTATAGAGATATCTGTATAAACCTGTAAATATTATTTATTCAGATATCTGTATTAACATGTGAATATTATTTATACAGATATCTGTATAAACAAATAAATGTTTGTAGAGATATCTGTATAAACAAACATGTAAATATTTATACAGACATCTGTATAAACAAACATGTAAATATTTATACAGATATCTGTATAAACATGCAAATATTTATACAGATATCTGTATAAGTATGTAAATATTTATACAGATAACTGTATAATCATGTAAATATTTATACAGATAACTGTATAATCATGGAAATATTTACACAAATATCTGTACAAGCATGTAAATATTATTTATACAGATATCTGTATAAACATCATATAAATATTATTTATACAGATATCTGTATAAACATATAAATATTATTTATATAGATATCTGTATAAACATATAAATATTATTTATACACATATCTGTATAAACCTATAAATATTATTTATACAGATATCGTTATAAACATAAAAATTATATTATTTATGCTGATATCTGGGTAGACATAAATATTATTTATGCAGGTATCTCTTTAAACATATAAATATTTATGCAGATATCTGTATGTACATATAAATATTTATTCCGATATCTGTATAAACATATAATTATTTATACAGATATGTGTATAAACATAAATATTATACAGATGTCAGTATAAACACATTAATATTTATACAGATATCTGTGTAAACACATAAATATTTATACAGGGATCTGTATAAACACGTAAGTATTTTCACAGATATGTGTATAAACATATAATTATTATTTATACAAATATCTGTGTAAATATATAAAAATTATTAATTCAGATATCTGTATAAACATATTAATATTATTTATAAAAATATATTTATAAGCATGTCAATATTATTTATACACGTATATGTGTAAACATAAATATTATTTATACAGATATCTGTATAAACATAAATATTACTTATACTGATATTGGTATAAACATATAAATACTATTTATAGAGATATCTGTATAAACATACAAGTATTTATAAAGATATATGTATAAACATATAACTATTAATAAAGATGTCTGTATAAAGGTATAAATATTTATACTGTTGTCTGTATAAACATAAATATTTTTGCAGATTTCTTTATAAACACATCAATATTTATAAAGATGTCAGTATGAACACAGATATATTTATACAGATGTCTGTATAAATATGAATATATTTACACAAATGTCTGTATAAACATGTAAATATATACACAGATGACCGTATAAACATGTAAATATTTCACAGATGTCCATATAAACATGTAAATATTTACAGAGATGTACGTATAAACATGGTAATATTGACACAGATGTCTGAATAAACGTGTGAATATTTAGACTGATGTCTGTATAAACATGTAAATATTTATACAGATATATGTATAAACATGAAAATATTTATACATTTTTCTGTATAAACATGAAAATTTTTATAAAGATATCCGTATAAACATGTAAGTGTTATTTATACAGATATCCGAATGAACATGTAAATATTATTTATATAGATATCTCTATAAACATGTAAATATAATTTATACAGATATCTGTGTAAACAAGTAAGTATTATTTATACAGACATCTGAATAAACATATAAATATTATTAACACTGATATCTGTAAACATATATATATAATTTCTGTAGATATCTGCATAAACATATAAATATTATTTATACAAATATGGGTATAAACATAGGAATAATATTTATACAGATCTCTGTATAAACACATCAATAATATCTATGCAGATATCTGTAGAAACATATAAATATTATTAACAAAGATATCTGTAGAAACATATAAATAATATTTACGCAGATATCTGTATAAACATATAAAGATTATTTATACAGTTATGTGTATAAATATAAAAATATTATTTATACAGATATCTGTATGAACATATCAATATTATTTTTACAGATATCTGTATAAACAAACATGTACACATTTATACAGATATCTGTATATACATGTAAATATTTATAAAGATATCTGTATTAACATGTAAATATTCTTTATACATATATCTCTATTAACATGTAAATATTATTTATACAGATATCTGTATGAAATTGTAAATATTATTTATACAGATATCTGTATGAACTTGTAAATATTATTTATACAAATATCCGTATAAAAATGTAAATATTATTTATAGAGATCTTTGTATAAACATGTAAATATTATTTACATGTATATCGGAATAAACACATAAATATTTATACAGATGTCTGTATATACATGTAAATATTTACCCAGATATCTGCATAAACATGTAAATATTTATACAGATATCTGTATGAACACGTAAATATTTATACAGATACCTGTATTAACATGTATATATTATTTATACAGATATCTCTATGAACATGTAGATATTATTTATACAGATATCTCTATCAACACATAAATATTATTTATACAGATATATGTGAAAACACAAAAATATTATTTATACACATATCTGTATAAATATATAAATATTATTTATACAGATATCGGTATAAACATATAAATATTATTTATACAGATATCTGTGTAAACACATAACTATTCCGTATACAGATATCTGCATGAACGTATAAATATTTACACTGATATCTGTATAAACATAAAATATTTATACAGATATCTGTATAAACACATAAATATTTATACAGATATCTGTATAAACAGATAAATATTTATACAGATATCTCTATAAACACATAACTATTTATACAGATGTCTACATAAACACTTAACTATTTATACATATATCTGTATACAAACCTAAATATTATTTATACAGATATCTATATGAAAATATAAATCTTATTTATACAGATATCTGTATAAACATATAAATATCACTTCTATGGATGTCTTTAGAAACAGATAAATATTATTTATACGGATATCTGTTTAAACATATAAATATTATTTATAGTGATAGCTGTATAAACATATAAATATTGTTCATACGGATATCTGTGTAAACATGTAAATATTATTTATACAGATATCTTTATAAACATTCAAATATTAGTGATACAGATATCAGTATAAACATATAAATATTATTTATACAGATATCTGTATAAAGATAAATATTTATACAGTTATCTGTATAAAGATAAATATTTGTACAGATATCAGTATAAACACATAAATATTTATTGAGATATCTGTATAAACATATATTTATACAACTATGTGTATTAACATATAAAATTTGTACTAATGTGTGTACACACCTTTAAATATTTATACAGATGTCTGTATAAACAGAAATATTTATGTAGATGTCTGTATAAACATATAAATATTTATACAGTTGTCTGTATAAACATTTAAATATTTATACAGATATCTGTATAAACATGGAAATATTTATATAGATAGCAGTATGAACATGTAAATATTATTTATACATATATCTGTATGAAAATGTAAATATTATTTATACAGATATCTGTATAAACATGTAAATATTATTTATACAGATATGTGTATAGTCATGTAAATATTATTTATACAGATATCTGTATAAACACATAAATATTTATGCAGATATCTGTATAAACATGTAAATATTTATACAGATGTCTGTATATAAATGTAAATATTTATAAAGTTGTCTGTATAAACATATAAATTGTTATACAGATGTCTGTATAAACATGTTAATATTTGTACAGATCTCTGTACGAACATGTAAATATTTATACAGATATCCATATAGACATGTAAATATTTACACAGAGGTCTGTAGAAACATGTAAATATTTACACAGTGGTCTGTATTAACATGTAAATATTTACAAGGATGTTTGTGTAAACATGTAAATATTTACACAGATATCTGTTTAAACATGCAAACTTTTACACAGATATCTGCATAAACATTTAAATATTATTTACAGAGATATGTGTATAAACATGTAAATATTATTAATACAGATATCTGTATTAACACGTAAATATTTATACAGATGTCAGTATATACACCAAAATATTTAACAGATATCTGAATAAATATGTAAATATCTACAAAGATATCTGTATAAACACGTTAATGTTTATACAAATATTTGTGAAAACATGTAAATATTATTTATACAGTTATCTGTTTTAACATGTAAATATTATTTATACAGATATCTGCATCAACACATAAATAATATTTATACAGATATCTGTATAAACACAAAGATATTATTTATACTGATATCTGTATAAACATATAAATACTATTTATACAGATATCGGTATAAATTTATGAATATGATTTATAAAGATATCTGTATGAACCTATAAATATTGTTTATACAGATATCTGTATAAACATATAAATATTATTTATATATATATCTGTATAAACATATAAATATTATTTTTACAGATACCTGTATAAACATATAAATATTATTTATACAGATATCTCTATGAACATATAAATATTTATACTAATATCTGTATAAACATATAAATATTTATACAGATATCTGTATAAACACATAAATATTTATGTAGATATCTCTATATACACATTAATATTTATATAGATATCTGTATAAACAGATAAATCTTTATAGAGATATCTGTATTAACACATAAATATTTATTCGGGTATCCGTATAAACACATAAATATTATATGTACAGATGTCTGCATAAACATGTAAATATTATTTATACAGATATCTGTATGAAATTTTAAATATTATATATATAGATATCTGTATAAACATGTAAATTTTATTTATACAGATATGTGTATAAACATGTAAATATTATTTGTACAGATATCTGTATAAACACGTAAATATTTATACAGATGTCTGTATATACTTGTAAATATTTACTCAGATATCTGTATAAACATGTAAATATTTATACAGATATTTGTGTAAACACGTAAATATTGATAGAGATATCAGTATAAACATGCAAATATTATTTACACAGATATCAGTATGAATATAGAAATATTATTTATGCAGATATCTGTATCAACATATAAATATTATTTATACAGATAGCTCTATAAACACATAAATATTATTTATACAGATGGCTGTGTGAAGATATTAATATTATTTATACAGATATCTGTATGAACATGTAAATATTATTTATACAGATACGTGTATAAACAAATAAATATTACTTATACAATTACCTATATAAACATATAAATATTATTTATACACATATCGGTATAAACATGAATATTATTTACACAGATATCTGTAAGAAGATAAAAGTTTATAGACATATCTCTATAAACATATAAATATTTACACTCATATCTGTATAAACATAAATATTTATACAGATGTCTGTATAAACATATGAATATTTACAAAGATGTATGCATAAACATGTAAATATTTATACAAATGACTGTATAATCATGTAAATATTTACACAGATATCCATATAAACATGTAAATATTTACATAGATGTCCGTGTAAACATGTAAATATTTTCACATATTTCTGTATAAACCTGTAAATATTTACACAGATGTCTGTAGAAACATGTAAATGTTTACACAGATGTCTGTATAAACACATAGTTATGCAGATGTCTGTATATACTTGTAAATATTTACACAGATATCTGTATAAACATGTAAATATTTATACAGATATCGGTATGAAATTGTAAATATTATTCATACAGTTATCTGAATAAACATGTAAATATTATTTATTCAGATATATGTATAAACATGTAAATATTATTTATGCAGATATGTGTATAAACACATAAATATTTATACAGATGTCTGTATAAACCCGTAAATATTTATACAGATGTCTGTATAAAGATGTAAATATTTACACAGATGTCTGTATTCACAAGTAAATATTTACGCACATGTCCGTATAAACAGGTAAATACTTACGCAGATGTCCGTATAAAAATGTAAATATTTACACTGATGTCCGTGTAAACATGTAAATGTTTATACAGAGGTCTGTATAAACATGTAAATATTTACACAGACGTCTGTTTAAGTATGTAAATGTTTGCACAGGTATCTGTTTAAACATGTAAATATTTACACAGACATCTGTTTAAACATGCAAATATTTAAACACATATCTGTATAAACATGTAAATATTTATACTGATATCTGTATAAATATGTATATATTTATGCAGATATCTGTATAAACAAACATGTAAATATTTATACAGACATCTGTATAAACATTTAAGTATGGATAAACATATCTGTATAAACATGGAAATATTTATACACTTAACTGTATAAACATGTAAATATTTACACAGATATCTGTATGAACATGTAAATATTATTTATAAAGATATCTGTAGAAACATTTAAATATTATTTATACAGATATTTGCATAAACTTTTAAATATTATTTATAGAGATATCTGTATTAACATGTAAATATTTATACAGATGTCTGTATAAACATGTAAATATTATTTATACAGATATCCATATAACCATCATATAAGTATTATTTATACAGATATCTGTATAAGCGTATAAATTTTATTTATACAGATATCTGTATAAACATAAATATTTATACAGCTATCTGTATATACATATAAATATTTATACAGATATCTGTATATAAATATAAATATTTAGAGAGATGTCTGTATAAACACATAAATATTTATATATTTATCTATATAAACACATAAGTATTTATACAGATATCTGTTTAAACACATAAATATTTATACAGATATCTGCATACACATATAAACATTATTTATACAGATATCTGTATAAACAAATAAATGTTATTTATATAGATATCTGTATAAACATATAAATATTATTTATACATGTATCTGCATAAACACATAAAGATTATTTATACAGATATCTGCATAAACATATAAATATTATTTATACAGATATCTCTATAAACATATAAATATTACTGATACAGGTATCCGTATAAACATATAAATATTGTTTTTACTGATATCTGTATAAACATATAAATATTATTTATACAGATATGTGTATAAACATTTGATGTTTATACAGATATCAGTATAAACAAATAAATATTTATTCAGATACCTGTTTAAACATATAATTATACAGACATCTGTATAAACATATAAATATTTATGCTGATGTCTGTATAAACATGTGAATATTTATACAAATGTCTGCATAAACGTATAAATATTTATGCAGATCTCTGTATAAACATGTAAATGTGTATACAGATGTCTGTATAAACATGTAAGTATTTATACAGATGTCTGTATAAACATGTAAGTATTTATACAGATGTCCGTATAAACATGTAAGTATTTATACAGATGTCCGTATAAACATGTAAGTATTTATACAGATGTCCGTATAAACACGTAAATATTTATAAAGATATCATATAAACACGTAAATATTTATACAGATGTCCGCATAAACATGTAAATATTTACACAGATATCCATATAAACATGTAAATATTTGCACAGATATCCGTACAAACATGTTAATATTTACACAGAAGTCTGTATAAACATGTAAATGTTTACAAAGATGTCTGTATAAACATGTAAATATTTACACAGATATCTGTATAAACATGAAAGTGTTTACACAGATCTCTGTATAAATATGTAAGTATTTCTGCAGATATCTGTATAAACATGAAAGTATTTATACACATATCTGTATAAACATGTAAATATTATTTATACAGATATCCGTATAAACATATAGATATTATTTATACCGATATCTGTATAAACATGTAAATATTTACACAGATGTCTGTATAAACATGCAAATATTTACATAGATGTCTGTCGGTATAAACATGTAAATGTTTACACTGAAGTCTGTATAAACATGTAAATATTTACACAGATCTCTGTATAAACATGTAAATATTTACACAGATATCTGTATAAACATGTAATTATTTACACAGATATCTGCATAAACATGTAAGTATTTATACAGATATCTGTATAAACATGTAAGTATTTATACAGATACCTGTATAAACTGTAAATATTATTTATACAGAAATCCGTATAAACGTATAAAAATTATTTATACCGATATCTCTATAAACATGTAGATATTATTTATACAGATATCTGTATAAACATATAAATATTAATTATACAGATATCTGTATAAACATATAAATATTTATACAGATATCTGTATAAACATATAAATATTTATATAGATATCTGTATAAACATATAAATATCTATACAGATATCTGTATAAACATATAAATATTTATTTAGATGTCTGTATAAACCTAAATATTTATACAGATGTATGTATAAACATATTCATATTTATACAGATATCTGTATAAACATATTAATATTTATTTAGATGTCTGTATAAACATAAATATTTATACAGATGTATGTATAAACATAAGTATTTATACAGATGTCTGTATAAACATATAAGTATTTACACAGATGTCTGTATAAAGATGTAAATATTTTCACAGTTGTCTGTATAAACTTGTAAATATTTACACAGATGTCTGTATAACGATGTACATATTTACACAGATGTCTGTATAAACATGTAAATAGTTACACAGAAGTCTGTATAAGCATGTAAATATTTACACAGATGTCTGCATGAACAAGTAAATATTTACACAGATGTCTGTATAAACATGTATATGTTTCCACAGCTGTCTGTAAAAACAAGTAAATATTTACAAAGATGTCTGCATAAACATGTAAATATTTACAGAGATGTCTGTATAAAGATGTACATATTTACACAGATGTCTGTATATAGATGTATTTACTTACCCAGAAGTCCGTATAAACATGTAAATATTACACAGAAGTCTTTATAAACATGTAAATATTTACACAGACGTCTGTAGAAACATGCGAATATTTACACAGATGTCTGTATAAACATGTAAATATTTACCAAGATGTCTGTATAAACATGTAAATATTTACCAGATATCTGTATAAACGTAAAAATTTACACAGCTATCTGTATAAACATGTTAATATTTACACAGATATGTGAAAAAACATGTAAATATTTACAAAGATATCTGTATAAACATGTAAGTACTTTTACAGATGTCTGTATAAACTTCTAAATATTTACACAGATATCCGTACAATAATGAAAATATTTACACAGAAGTCTGTATAAACATGTAAATATTTACACAGATGTCAGTATATACATGTAAATATTTACACAGATGTCTGTATAAACATGTAAATATTTACACAGATGTCAGTATAAATATGTAGATTTTTACACAGATGTCTGTATAAGGATGTACATATTTACACAGTGGTCTTTATAAATGTGTACATATTTACACAGAAGTCTGTATAAATATGTAAATATTTAGACAGATGTCTGTATAAACATGTAAGTATTTATACAGATATCTGTATAAACATGTAAATATTATTTATACAGATATCCGTATAAACATATAAATATTATTTATACTGATATCTCTATAAAAATGTTAATATTATTTATACAGATATCTTTATAAACATATAAATATTATTTATAAACATATCTATATTAAGATAAAAATATTTATACAGATATGTGAATAAACATATGAATATTTATACAGATATCTGTATAAACATATAAATATTTATACAGTTATCTATATACACATATTCATATTTATCCAGATATCTGTATAAACATATAAATATTTATTGAATTGTCTGTATAAACATATAAATATTTATACAGATGTATGTATAAACATAAAGATTTATACAGATGTCTGTATAAACATGTAATTATTAACTCAGATGTGTATAAAAATGTAAATATTTACAAGGATGTCTGTATAAACATTTAAATATTTACACTGTTGTCTGTACAAACATGTAAATATTTACACAGATGTCTGTATAAACATGTAAATATTTACACTGATGTCTGTATAATGATGTACATATTTACACAGATGTCTGTATAAAGATGTACATATTTACACAGAAGTCTGTATAAACATGTAAATATTTACACAGATGTCTATATAAACAAGTAAATATTTAAACAGATGTCTGTATAAAATTGTATATGTTTACACAGCTGTCTGTACAAACAAGTAAATATTTACACAGATGTCTGTATAAACATGAAATATTTTCACAGATGTCTGTATAAAGACGTACATTTTTAAACAGATGTCTGTATAAGGATGTACATATTTACCCAGAAGTCTGCATAAACATGTAAATATTTACACAGAAGTCTGTATAAACATGTAAATATTTACACAGATGTCTGTAGATACATGCAAATATTTACACAGATGTCTGTATAAACATGTAAATATTTACACAGAGGTCTGTATAAACATGTAAATATTTACACAGAGGTCTGTATTAACATGTAATTATTTACACAGATGTCTCTATAAATAGGAAAATATTTTCCAGATGTCTGTATAAACACGTAAATATTTACACAGATATCTGTGTAAACATGTTAATATTTACACAGAAGTCTGTATAAACGTAAATATTTACACAGAGGTCTGTATTAACATGTAATTATTTACACAGGTGTGTGTAAAAACATGTAAATATTTACCAGATGTCTGTATAAACATGTGAATATTTACACAGATATCCGTGTAAACATGTGAATATTTACACAGATATCCGTGTAAACATGTGAATATTTACACAGATATCCGTGTAAACATGTGAATATTTACACAGATATCCGTGTAAACATGTGAATATTTACACAGATATCTGAAAAAGCATGTAAATATTTACATAGATATCTGTATAAACATGTAAGTATTTGTACAGATGTGTGTATAAACATGTAAATATTTAGACAGATATTGGTACAATCATGTAAATATTTACCTAGAAGTCTGTATAAACATGTAAATATTTACACAAATTTCTGTATAAACATGTAAATATTTACACAGATGTCTGTATAAACATGTACATATTTACACAGATGTCTGTATAAACATGTACATATTTACACAGATGTTTGTATAAAGATGTATATATTTACACAGAGGACTGTATAAATATGTACATATTTACACAGAAGTCTGTATAAATATGTAATATTTACACACTTGTCCGTATAACCATGTAAATATTTACACAGATGTCTGTATAAGGTTGTACGTATTTACACAGATATATGTATAAAGATTTACCTATTTACACAGAAGTCTGTATAAACATGTAAATGTTTACACAGAAGTCTGCATAAACATACAAATATTTACACACATGTCTGCATAAACATGTAAATATTTACACAGATGTCTGTATAAACATGTAAGTATTTACACAGATGTCGGTATAACATGTAAAGGTTTACACAGATGTCTACAAACATGTAAATGTTTACACTGATGTCTGTATTAACATATAAATATTTATACAGATATCTGTATAAACATATAAATATCTATACAGATAGGTGTATAAACATATAAATATTTCTACAGGTATCTGTATAAACATGTAATTATTTATACACATATCTGAATAAAAATATAAATATTATTTATAAAGATATGTGCATAAACATATAAATAATATTTATACAGATATCTGTATAAACATATAAATATTATTTATACAGATATCTGTATAAACATATAAATATTATTTATACAGATATCTATATGAACATACAAATATTATTTATTCAGATATCTGTATAAACATATAAATATTATTTATAAAGATATCTGTATAAACATATAAATATTTATTCAGTTATCTGTATAAACATGTAAATATATATACAGATATCTGTATAAACATATAAATATATATACAGGTATCTTTATAAACATATAAATATTATTTATCCAGATACTTGTATAAACTTATAAATATTATTTACACAGATAACTCTATAAACATAAAAATATTATTTATACAGATATCTGTATAAACATATAAATATTATGTATACTGATATCTGTATGTACATATAAATATTATTTATACAGATATCTCTATAGACATATAAATATGATTTATACAAATATCTGTATGGACATACAAATATTTATACATTTATCTGTATAGACATATAAATATTATTTATAGAGATATCGGTATAGACATATAAATATTATTTATACAGATATCTGTATAGACATATATATTATTTATACTGATATCTTTATAGACATATAAATATTATTTATACAGATATCTGTATAAACATATTAATATTTATATATATATCTCTATAAACATATAAATATTTATACAGATATCTGTATAAACATATACATATTATTTATGCTGATATCTTTATAAACATACAAATATTTTTTATACAAATATCTGTATAAACATATAAATATAATTTCTACAGATATCGGTATAAACATATAAATATCTACACAGGTATCTGTATAAACATATAAATATTTATACAGATATCTGTATAAACAGAAATATTTAAACAGAGATCTGTATAAACATATAAATATTATTTATACATATATCTGTATAGACATATAAATATTGTTTATACAGATATCTGTATAAACATACAAATATTTTTACAGATATGTGTATAAACTCATAAATATTTATAAACATCTGTACATATATATACAGATATCTGTATAAACATATAAATATTATTTATACAGACACCTGTATAAACATATAAATATTTTTTATACAAATAACTGAATATGCAAATAAATATTATTTATACAGATAACTGAATAAACATATAAATATTATTTATGCAGACATCTGTATAATCATATAAATGTTTACACAGATATGTGTATAAATATATAATTATTTAAACAGATACCATTATAAACATATAAATATTATTTATAAAAATATCTGTGTAAACATAAATGTTATATATATCTGTATAAACATATATATATTATTTATACAGATGTCTGTATAAACATATACATATTATTTATAGAGATATCTTCATAAACATATAAATATTATTTATACAGTTATCTGTAATAACATATAAATATTATTTATACGGATATCTGTATAAACATATAAATATTCTTTATACAGATATCTGTAAACATATAAATATAAGTTATACAGATATCTGTATCAACATATAAATATATATACAGATATCTGTATATATATAAAAATTTACACAGATATCTCTATAAACAGATAAATATTATTTATAAAGATAGCTGTATAAACACACAAATATTATTTATACAGATATCTCTATAAACATAGAAATATTATTTATACAGATATCTGTATAAACATATAAATATTATTTATACAGATGTCTGTTTAAACTTATAAATATTATTTATGCAGATATCTGTATACACATATAAATATTTATACAGATATCTGTATTAACATATAAATATTTACACAGATATCTGTATAAACATAGAAATATTTATACAGATGTCTGTATAAACAGCAAAATACTTATACAGATATCTGAATAAACATAAATATTGATAGAGATATCTGTATAAACAGAAATATTTATACAGACATCTGTATAAACATATTTTATATACTGTACATAGAAATTCAAATAGTACACGAAATATATAATATACTGCAAATAAAATATCGAAAAGTACAGTAAATATATTTTATATACTGTACATAAAATATTATCTAAAAGTACCCCTAATACATACTTTATACTGTAAATGAAATATCAGAAACTACATTAAATTTATATTAAATTCTGTACATAAATTATCAAAAAGTACACCAAATGTATATTGTACACTGTAAATAAACTATCAAAAAACACAGTACATATATTACATATTGTACATAAAATACTAAAATGTACACAGAATACATATTATATACTGTACATAAAATATCAAACAGTACACCAAATATTTATTATATACTGTACATAAAATAGCAAAAACTACAGTAAATATATTTTATATACTGTACATGAAATATCAAAAAGAACACAAAATGTATATTATATACTGTAAATGAAATATCAAAAAGTACAATAAATTTATACTACATACTGTACATAAAATATCAAAATGTACACCTTATATATTATATACAGTAAATGAAATATCAAAAACTACAGTAAATATATTTTCTATAATGTACATAAAACGTCAAAAAGTACACAAAATATATATTATATACAGTAAAAAAAATATCAAAAATACAGTAAATATATTTAATATAATGTATATTTAATATTATCAAACAGTACACCAAACACAGATTATATACCGTAAATGAAATATCAAATTTACAGTAAATCTATAGTACATACTCTTCATAAAATATCAAAATTACACCAAATATATAGTATATATTGTAAATAAAATATCAAAACTAGAGTAAATATATTTTATATACTGTACATAAAAAATCAAAAGGTACAAAAAATGTATATTATATACTCTAAATAAAATATCGAAATGTACAGTAAATATAATTTATATACTGTACATATAATACTAACAGTACACCAAATACACATTATATATTGTAAATGAAATATCAAAATTTCAGTAAATATATATTACATACGGTACATAAAATAACAAATGTACACCAAATATATATTATATACTGTACATAAAATATCAAAAATACAGTAAATATATTTTATATACTGTACATAAATTATGAAAAAGAACACCAAATATATATTATATACTGTAAATAAAATATAAAATTGTACAGTAAATATATATTACATACTGTACATGAAATATCAAAAAGTACACCAAATATATAATATATACAGTGAATAAAATATCAAAAATTACAGTAGATATATTTTATATACTGTGCATATAATATTATCTAAAAGTACACCAAATACATATTATATACTGTAAATAAAATACCTAAATGTACACTAAATATATATTATATACCGTACATAAAATACCAAATAGTACAAAAAAGATATAATATATAACGTACTTAAAATATCAAAAAGTACAGTAAATACATTTTATATAGTGTACATAAAATATCAAAAAGTACACCAAATATATATTATATACAGTAAATAAAATATCAAAAATTCAGTAAATATATTTTATATAATGTACATAAAATGTCAAAAAGTACAGCAAATATATCTCATATACTCCAAATAAAATATCAAAAAGTACAGTAAATATCTTTTATATACTGTATATATAATATTATCTAAAAGGAAACCAGATACATATTATATGCAGTAGCTAAAACATCAAAATGTACAGTGAATATATCTTACATTCTGTACATAAAATAACAAAAATTACACCAAATATATATCATATACTGTAAATGAATTTTCAAACAATACAGTAAATGTATATTACATATTGTACATAAAATATCAAAAAGTACATCAAATACATATTATCTACTGTAAATAATATATCAAAATCTACAGTAAGTATATTTTATATACCATATTTAAAATATCAAAAAGTACACCATATGTATATTATATACTGTAAATAAAATATGAAAAAGTACAGTAAATATATTTTATATACTATACATATTATATCATCCAACAGTACACCGAATACACATTATATACTGTAAATGAAATATCAAAATTAGAGTAAATATATATTACATATTGTACATAAAATATCAAAATGTACACCAAATATATATTATATACAGTAAATAAAATATCAGAAACTACAGTAAATATATTTTATATACTGTACATATAATATTATCTAACAGTACACCAAATACAAATTGTATACTGTAAATGAAATATAAAAATTATGGTAAATATATGTTACATACTCTACAAAAATATCAAAATTACACCAAATATATATTATATACTGTAAATAAAATATCAAAACTAGAGTAAATATATTTTACATAATGTACATAAAATATCAAAAGGTACACCTAATGTATATTACAGACTGTAAATAAAATATCAAAAGGTACAGTACATATATATTACAATCTGTACATAAAATACCAAAAGTTACACCCAATATATATTATACACTGTACATAAAATATCAAATAGTACACCAAATATATAGTATTTACTGTACATAAAATATCAAAAGTACTGTAATTATATTTTGTATACTGTACATGAAGTATCAAAAAGTACACCAAATGTATATTATATATTTTAAATAAAGTATCAAAATGTACATTTCATATATATTACATACTGTACATAAAATATCAAAAAGTGCACCAAATACACATTATATACTGTACATATAGTATCAAAAAGTACAGTAAATATATATTATATACTGTACATAAACTATCAAATAGTACAGTAAATACATTTTATGTACTGCACATATAATATTATCTAAAAGTTCACCAAATACATATTATATGCTGTTAATAAAATATCAAAAATTACAGTAAATGTATATTACATACTGTACATAAAATACAAAATGTACACCAAATATATATTATATACTCTAAATGAAATATCAAAAAGTACAGTAAATATATATTACATACAGTACATAAAGTATAAAAAAGTACACCAAATATATATTATATACAGTAAATAATATATGAAAACTGCAGTGAATATATTTTATATACTGTACATAAAATATCAAATAGTACACCAAATATATATTATATACTGTACATAAAATATCATGAAAAGTACCCCGAATATATATTACATACTGTAAATAAAATATCAAAAAGTCCAGTAAATATATATTACCTACTGCACATAAACTCTCAAAAAGTACAATAAATATATATTATATACTGTACATTAAATATCAAAAAGCGCACCAAATATGTATTATATACTCTACGTAAAATATCATGAAAAGTACACGGAATGCATATTATATACTTTATATAAAATATAAAAAATAAACCAAATATATATTATATACTGTAAATGAAATATCAAAAGTACAGTAAATATATTTTATATACTGTATATATAATATTATCTAAAGGTTCACCAAATATACATTATATACTGTAAATAAAATATCAAAATGTACAGTAAATATATATTTCTTACTGTACAAAAATATTAAAATGTACACCTGATATATATTATATACTGTAAATAAAATATCAAATCTACAGTAAATATATTTTATATGCTGTAC
The DNA here is from genome assembly GCF_029289425.2 of Pan paniscus. Lineage (NCBI taxonomy): Eukaryota > Metazoa > Chordata > Mammalia > Primates > Hominidae > Pan > Pan paniscus. The sequence goes on from NC_073271.2 coordinate 3,329,652, forward strand.
AAAAAATATCAAAAAGTACACCAAATATATACAACATACTATAAATAAAATATCAAAAATACTTTAAACATATTTTATATACTGTACATATAGTATTATCTATATGTACGCCAAATGCATATAATATACTGTAAATAAAATATCAACATACAGTAAATATATATAACATACTGTACATAAATTATCAAAAAGTGCACCAAATGTATACTATATGCTGTACATATAATATAAAACAGTACACCAAATATATATAATACTCTGTAAATAAAATATCTCAAAGGAGAGTAAATATATATTTTAAACTGTATATAAAATACGAAAAAGTACACCAAATATATATTATATACCATACATAAATTACCAAAAATTAGAGTAAATATATTTTATATACTGTACATCTAATATTATCTGAAATTACACCAAATACATATTATACACTGTGAATGAAATATCAAAAAGTACTGTAAGTATATATTACATACTGTACATAAAAAAACAAAAACTACACAATATATATATTATGTACTGTAAATAAAATATCCAAAACTACAGTAAATACAATTTATATACTGTTCAATATCAAAATATAAAGTAATTATGTTTTATATACTGCAAATATAATATCATCTAAAAGTACACGAAATACAGGTTATATAGGGTAAAAAAATAAAAAAATTTCTGTAAATATATTTTACATACTGTACATAAGATGTCAAAAATTACATCAAATATATATTATATACTGTACATATAATATCAAAAACTAAAACAAATATATTTTATAGACCGTAAATAAAATATAAAACTACAGGAAATATATATTTTATACTGTACATAAAATATCAAAAATACACCAAATACATATTATATACTGTACATTAAATATCAAAATGTACAGTAAATTTATTTTATATAATCTACAAATAATTTTATCTAAAAGTACACCAAATTCATATTATATTCTGTAAATGAAATATCAAAAAGTACAGTAAATACATATTGCATACCGTACAAAAAATATCAAAAAGTACACCAAATATATATTATATACTCTAAATAATATGTCAAAAAGTACAGCAAATATATCTTATACACTGTACATAAAATATCAAAATGTACACCGTATATATAATATAATGTAAATAAAATATTAAAAAGAACAGTAAATATATTTTATATAATGTACATATAATACTAATAGTACACCAATTACATATCATGTATTGTAAATGAAGTATCAAAACGTACAATAAATATATATTATATACTGTACATAAAATATAAAAATTACACCAAATATATATTATATACTTTAAATAAATTAAGAAAACTACAGTAAATATATTTTATATACTGAATATAAAATATCAAAAATTTCAACAAATATATCTTATATACTATAAATAAAATATCAAAATGTACAGTGAACATATTTTATATACTGTAACTAAAATATCAAAAAGTACACAAAATATATATTATATACTGTACATAAATTATCAAAAAGTACATCAAATATATATTATAAACTGTATATAAAATATCAAAAATACACCAATTATATATTATACACTCTACATAAAATAACAAGAAGTACACCAAGTATATATTATGTACCCTACAAAAAATATCAAAAGATTCACCAAATATATATTACATACTGGACATAAAATATCAAAAATACACCATATGTATTATATACACTACATAATATTTCAAAAAGTATACCTAATATATATTATATACTGCACATAAAATATCAACAATTACACCAAATATATATTATATGCTGTACATAAAATATCAAAAATTACACCAAATATATATTATATACTGTACATAAAATACCAAATATTACACCAAATATACATTACATACTGTACATAAAATATCATCAAAAATTACATTATATGTTTATTACATACTGTACAAAAAATATCAAAAATTACAACTAATATATAATAAATACTGTATATAAAATATCGAAAAGTACACCAAATATATATCATATACTGCACATAAAATATCAAATAGTACACCAAATATATATTATACACTGTTCATAAAATATCAAAAATTATACCAAATATATATTATATACTGTACATCAAATATGAGATGTTACAACTAAAATATATTATACAATGTATATAAAATATCAAAAAGTACACCAAATATATATTATATACTGTACATAAAATATTAAAAAGTACAAAAAACATACATTATATAATGTACATAAAATATCATCATAAATGATACCAAATATATATTAAATACAGTATATAAATTATCAAAAATTACACCTAATATACATTATATAATGTTCATAAAATACCAAAAAGTACACCAAATACATATTATATAGTGTACATAAAATATCAAAAAGCAAACCAAATATATATTATATACTGTACATAAAATATGAAATATATACTATATAGTTTACATAAAATATCAAAGTACACCAAATATATACTATATACTCTACATAAAATATCAAAAATACACCAAATATATATTATATACTGTATATAAAATGTCAAAAAATACAGCAAATATATATTATGTACTGAACATAAAATATCAGTATTATATACTGAACATTCACCATCCCCTAGGGCTTCACCACACTCACCTCTGTCATCAACAAAATACGACAAGCTCCCATTTACCTGTCCTCACCGTGGTGGGCAATCAATGAATCCATTGGGCTCTCCCGAGTCCTCCTCTGAGGATTCCTCAGAGTCACCACGTTCATCAGTAATATACCACATGTTCTTACTGCCATCACCCAGCACCTCACCCCCAGCTCTCGGGGGGTCTCCTGTGTCTCTCAGCTACTCTCCAAACAACCCCAGATTTCAGCGGGAGTCAGTTCCAGGCACCCAGGTATCACCACCAAACTCAGCAGTTTCACTGAGTTACTCCCAGTCTCTCTCATGTCTTCACCACCAGCCCCCTGGAACTCTCCTGTCTGTCCCAGCTACTCTCCCATCATGCCCAGATTTCAGCGAGAGCCAGCCTCCCACACTCCGGAATAACCTACAGACTCACAGACTTCACTGAGGTCCTCCCTGGTCTCTCACAGGTCATTGCCCTCAGCCCACAGGGACTCTTGTGTCTCTTTCAGCTACTCTCAAAACTTCTCTAGATTCCAGCTGGAGTCAGTTCCAGGCACCCACGATACACAACCGAACTCACGAATTTCTCTGACTTACTCCCCAGTCTCCCTCATGTTCTCACCCCCAGTCTTCAGGGACTCTTCTGTCTCTCTCAGCTACTCTCCGACCATCTCCAGATTTCACCTGGAGTCAGCTTCCCGCACCCAGGAATCACCTACAAACTCACGGACCTTACTGCAACCCTCCCCCATTTCTTTCACATCTTCAGCCCCTGCCCTCAGGGATTCTCCTGGGTCACCCAGCTTCTCTCCAGCCTTCCCCAGATTTCTGCCACAGTCAGCCCCGGGCACCCAGGACAACCATAGACACCCACAGGCCTCATGAAACTATCGCCCTATGACCTGTACCTATACAGGGATGGCTCCCACGCATCCCTCAGTGGCCCCAAACCCATCTCCACTTACACTCAGACACTCCCAGGAACTGACAGCTACTCCCCGTTATTGTCCTTCAGTTCGAAGCCCTGGCCAATCTACTAGCCCACATGTCGCAGTTACCTGGCCATTTCTCCATAGTTCCCGTGAGGGACCCACACCCAGTCGCGCAAGAGCCCCTCCTGCATTCCGTCCTCACACGCAGGCCTGTCCATCTACTTGCTACTGTCACACTCTTGCCAGCAGAAGAGGCCCCTGTAATGGCCGATATCACCACCCAGGCTATCCTCACCCCACAGCTGTGCAGCGGGACCCTCCTGCTGGCCCACGTGGCTGCCAGAGCCCATGCTGGCACAACGCTCCAGCAGGTCGGCGTCCCTGCGGGCCACACTACCGGTGACATGGCTAGCATGACCCTCCTTCCTGACAGTGACACTGTTGATGTGAACCCCAGTTTCACATCTGTCATTTGTAAATAGGACCATTTTCCCTTTTCGCTCTCCCTACCATTCACAGGGCTTTGCATTCTCTCTGTTTCTGCCTCCGTTTCAGATATTTACTCACCTTTTTCTCTCTCACTATGTCTGCCGTGGTGTCCATGAGAGTGCGCCACGTAAGATTCCCCCATTAAAAGTTATGAATTGAGTGGCTTTTAGTATAACTGTGGCTGTGCACATTCAATTTTAATCCGCAATCCATTGTAGAACGTCTTATCACCCCCGACCAGAGAAGAACCCTGTAGACATTAGTCACTCCTCATTCTGTCTCAACCCTTCTCCCTGACCCTCAGCCCTAGGTAGCAACTACATAGTGCGATCAATCCCATATGCATAGATTTCCATATTGTGGACATTTCCTATAAACGGAATTGCACAATAGGTGAGCTGTTATGACTGACATAACACGTAGCACAATATTTTCAAGATTCATCCACATTCTAGGCTTACCCACAGGGGGAATCCATTTTTATGGGGGGGTTTTAGTAACACCAGTGTTTTCTCCTTCCTTTCGTCCTTCTTTCCTCCCTTCCTTCCTTCCTTCCTTCCTTCCTTCCCTCCTTCCTTCCTCCTATTTCTCTCTTACTCCTTTTGCCCTCTCTCTTTCATATGCCTTAGGTGCATCCCACATTCTGCGTTTTCTTGGGGAAATCCTCGACAGGTGCAGGAAAATTGTGTTATTGTAACTATTTACCGCTATCTCTCTTTCACGGCTCTCCATCAGTTGTGAACATCTATTGGTTTATCCCAAGTCACTATGCATATTTTTATTAGGTACACCTGTTTTTCCTTATACAGCTGTTTCTGGAGTATAGGGTCGCATACTCATAAACCCAGTGTAACTCAGAAACGCATCTAATAATCCAATAAACCCATCATATCGTTGAAGAATCACAAATCAAACCATCATAAGTCACGGTCTGTCCGTGGATATGGGCGTCATCAATTCCATTGTATTCAGTAATGCTGTACACCATTAACAATGGCAGACTGATTGGGAGTGGATATTGATAGCACTATAAAAGTCAGTCATTAGAGGGCTACTTCTTTAACCTGACTGAAGAACTGATCTAATGGCTTTAGTACAGTGCATGATTATGTGAGATGTTTTGAGACTGAGTAGTACATTTGTGAATGAAATGTTATGGCTTTTTTCAATTAGTAGGAACCACTGTGTGTGGAAAAGTGAGAAAATTGCTTTCTGCTGTAGAGTCTGGCATTCATTGTAGATTTAAGCTTATTTTTCTGTGAGCAAATCTTACTCAATAAAATACTACTCTATATACTAAAAAACAAAAACAGTGGTGATGTGTGGTCATTATCCTCAGCAAATTAATCCAGGGAAAGAAAACCAAACGCCACATTCTCACTTATAATGGGAGCTGAAAAATGAGATCACGTGGACACAGGAAGGGGAACAACACACACTGGGGCCTTTCGGTAGGCAGAGCGTTAGGAAAAACAGCTACTGCATGCTGGGCTTAATACCTAGGTGATGGGTTGACAGGTGCAGCAAACCACCATGGCACACGTTTACCTTAGTAACAAATCTGCACATCCTGCACATATACCCCAGAACTTAGAAACGAAACGAAACAAAAGAAAAGGAAAAAGCAATAGCAAAACGCTAAAGGCAAAATAAAGTTTCAAACTCAGAAAGTGACCGACCAATGTTTGGTTCAAATCTTGGTTCTCAACCCAGGTGCCATAAGGTCAGGAGAAAGAATTTGATTACATATTGTAAATAAGACATGCAGCAAATGACCAGAAAGATTATTCTCAACATATGTGTGTCTTCTATTTCATTGGTGACGCTATCTACCGGGACATAGCATTAGATTCCAAAGGGCCGAGTCCCGCCAGACAGGCCTCCCACACTAATAACAATGGGGAGCCCTACGTTGTTTTACCTGTGCTTCTCAGCAACTGGCTATAAATCAGGTTGCCACCACTCCCAGATTTAGTTGCATTCATTTGCTGGAAGAGCTCACAGCACGCAGGGAAACACTTACACTTGCCTTTGTATTTTAGCGGACATTGCACAAAGTTGAGAGATAAATGTGGGGCCCGGCATGTGGGGAGGGGCGCACTACCTTCCGGGAAGTGTTATCCAGAAGCTCTCTGAACCCAGTCCTTTTGGGTTTTTATGGAGACCTCATTCTATAGGCATGATGGGTTAAACCATAGGCTATTGGTGATCAACTCCACCTGAGGCTCTCAACCCTCCCTGGAAATTGGGGTTGAGGCTTTGCCATTCTCAGTCTGACTTAAAGAATTTACCCAAATGGAATTTTAAAACCGATGAGCATAACTATAATCTTAATTAGATGATTGGATTATCTGGAGCCACACCTTGATATTCCTCACCCGAGCACCCTCATCCAACGAATGCTCCACCCAACTGGCTCCCAAGTCTCTACGTGGTTCCAGAGCAAAAGAATGTTTATACAACGCATATCTCCACCTTTTCTTCAAAGTCTTTTCGCTTACACGGAAAGACTTCTTAAACTGCCATGCGTCAGGGTCAGGGGGAGGTCTTGTTACAACACAGATCTGTGCATCTCCGGGGTTTGATTGTGGCAAGGGTGCTGCTGGTGTGAAAACCACAACGTGGGAACCACGGAACCACTAGTTGTTTTTCAGTATTTCAGTGTATACAATTCCTAATATATCTGGCCAAGAAAACTTGTAAGTTCTTAGATTGACCCCAAGGTGGCGCATGGAATCAATGCAGGAGAACAGTTTCTTAGGAGGTGTAGCCTGGGAAAGTTGGGGGTGACTGATGGAAAGGAGGGGTGAAGCTCCGCCCTTTCCGCTGCTAGGCTGCGCCTGAGGTATTTAAACCCACCCTGGCTGGCCTGTACTCAGATCTTCGCGGAGCGGATCAGCGGCCGGAGCGTTTGGCGGACTCTGCGTGGACTTGGAGCTCACAGCGTCTTGCGACTTGGAAGCGGATTCAGAGGACAGGACAGAACACTTGGGCAAGTGAATCTCTGTCTGTCTGTCTGTCTCATTGGTTGGTTGATTTCCATTTTCTTACGGGGCACATACCTCACACCGCACACACACAAACACACACACACACACACACGCAAGAACACACACTACTTACTTCTGCGAGTTAGAATATGAGAAGGGGCCCTGGGAGCTGCAGGGATCCTAATCATGTCTGCACCTAAGAACAGTAGGGTCTTGGCTGGCTTTTCTTATGAACAGTCCCCCAGCCCGGACTCCCCAAGGTCCATGCGAGCCTCACCCAGCTTCTCCCTCTCCCCTCTCAGAAACTCAGGCTTAAGGGGAAGCTCCCCACCAGGGATCCGGAGCTACCATTCACCATCCCCTAGGGCTTCACCACACTCACCTCTGTCATCACCAGAATCCCATAAGCTCCCATTTCCCTGTCCTCACCGTGATGGGCAATTAATGAAGCCATTTGGCTCTCCCGTGTCCTCCTCTGAGGATTCCTCAGAGTCACCACGTTCATCAGTAATATACCACATGTTCTTACTGCCATCACCCAGCAGCTCACCCCCAGCTCTCGGGGGGTCTCCTGTGTCTCCCAGCTACTCTCCAAACACGGACCCTCCAGTCTGTCCCAGCTACTCTCCAACCACGCCCACATTTCAGCACGGGTCAGTTCCAGGAACCCAGGGATCACCACCAAGCCCACCACTTTCACTGAGTTACTCCCCAGTCTCTAGCACGTCTTTATCTCCAACCCCCAGGGTCTCGCCTGTCTGTCCCAGCTACTCTCCAAACACGCCCACACTTCAGCGGGAGTCCGTTGCAGGCACCCAGAAATCACCACCAAACTCACCAAGTTCAATGCGTTACTCCCCAGTCTCTCTCATGTCTTCACCATCCCTCAGGGACTCTCCCGTCTGTCCCAGCTACTCTCCAACCACGCCCACATTTCAGCTGGAGTCAGTTCCAGGCACCCCGGAATCACCACCAAACTCACCGATTTCACTCAGTTACTCCTCAGTCTCTAGCACGTCTTTATCTCCAACCCTCAGGGATTCTCCTGTGTGTCCCAGCTACTCTCCAACCACGCCCACACTTCAGCGGGAGTCGGTTCCAGGCACCCAGGAATCACCATCAAACTCACCAATTTCACTCAAGTACACTCCAGTCTCTCTCACGCCTTCACCAGCCCTCAGGGACTCTCCTGTCTGTCCCAGCTACTCTCCAACCACGCCCACATTTCAGCTGGAGTCAGTTCCAGGCACCCCAGAGTCACCACCAAACTCACCAGTTTCACTCAGTTACTCCCCGGTCTCTCTCATGTCTTCACCCCCAGCCCTCAGGGACTCTCCTGTGTGTCCCAGCTACTCTCCAACCATGCCCAGATTTCAGCGGGAGTCAGTTCCAGGCACCCAGGTATCACCACCAAACTCAGCAGTTTCACTGAGTTACTCCCCGGTCTCTCTCATGTCTTCACCCCCAGCTCCCTGGGACTCTCCTGTCTGTCCCAGCTACTCTCCCACCACGCCCAGATTTCAGCGGGAGTCAGCCTCCCACACTCCGGAATCACCTACAGACTCACAGACTTCACTGAGGTCCTCCCTGGTCTCTCTCAGGTCTTTGCCCTCAGCCCACAGGGACTCTTGTGTCTCTTTCAGCTACTCTCAAAACTTCTCTAGATTCCAGCTGGAGTCAGTTCCAGGCACCCACGATACACCACCGAACTCACGAATTCCACTGACTTACTCCCCAGTCTCCCTCATGTTCTCACCCCCAGCCCTCAGGGACTCTTCTGTCTCTCTCAGCTACTCTCCGACCATCTCCAGATTTCACCTGGAGTCAGCTTCCCGCACCCAGGAATCACCTACAAACTCACGGACCTTACTGCAACCCTCGCCCATTTCTTTCACCTCTTCGCCCCCTGCCTGCAGGGACTCTCCTGGGTCTCCCAGCTTCTCTCCAGCCTTCCCCAGATCTCTGCCACAGTCAGCCCCAGGCACCCAGGACAACCCTAGACACTCACAGGCCTCACGAGACTATCTCCCTATGACCTGTACCTATACAGGGATGGCTCCCACGCATCCCTCAGTGACCCCAAACCCATCTCCACTTACACTCAGACACTCCCAGGGCCTGACAGCTACTCCCCGTTATTGTCCTTCAGTTCGAAGCCCTGGCCAATCTACTAGCTCACATGAAGCAGTTACCTGGCCATTTCTCCACGGTTCCCGTGAGGGCCCCACACCCAGCCGCACAAGAGCCCCTCCTGCATTCCGTCCTCACACGCAGGCCTGTCCATCTACTTGCTACTGTCACACTCTTGCCAGCAGAAGAGGCCCCTTTAATGGCCGATATCACCACCCAGGCTATCCTCACCCCACAGCTGTGCAGCGGGACCCTCCTGCTGGCCCATGTGGCTGCCAGAGCCCATGCTGGCACGACGCTCCAGCAGGTCGGCGTCCCTGCGGGCCACACTACCGGTGACATGGCTAGCATGACCCTCCTTCCTGACAGTGACACTGTTGATGTGAACCCCAGTTTCACATCTGTCATTTGTAAATAGGACCATTTTCCCTTTTCGCTCTCCCTTCCATTCACAGGGCTTTGCATTCTCTCTGTTTCTGCCTCCGTTTCAGATATTTACTCACCTTTTTCTCTCTCACTATGTCTGCCGTGGTGTCCATGAGAGTGCGCCACGTAAGATTCCCCCATTAAAAGTTATGAATTGAGTGGCTTTTAGTATACCTGTGGCTGTGCACATTCAATTTTAATCCGCAATCCATTGTAGAACGTCTTATCACCCCCGACCAGAGAAGAACCCTGTAGACATTAGTCACTCCTCATTCTGTCTCAAACCCTCTCCCTGACCCTCAGCCCTAGGTAGCAACTACCTAGTGCGATCAATCCCATATGCATAGATTTCCATATTGTGGACATTTCCTATAAACGGAGTTGCACAATAGGTGAGCTGTTATGACTGACATAACACGTAGCACAATATTTTCAAGATTCATCCACATTCTAGGCTTACCCACAGGGGGAATCCATTTTTATGGGGGGGTTTTAGTAACACCGGTGTTTTCTCCTTCCTTTCGTCCTTCTTTCCTCCCTTCCTTCCTTCCTTCCTTCCTCCTATTTCTCTCTTACTCCTTCTGCCCTCTCTCTTTCATATGCCTTAGGTGCATCCCACATTCTGCGTTTTTTTGGGGAAATCCTCGACAGGTGCAGGAAAATTGTGTTACTGTAACTATTTACCTCTATCTCGCTTTCACGGCTCTCCATCAGTTGTGAACATCTATTGGTTTATCCCAAGTCACTAAGCATATTTTTATTAGGTACACCTGTTTTTCCTTATACAGCTGTTTCTGGAGTATAGGGTCGCATACTCATAAACCCAGTGTAACTCAGAAACGCATCTAATAATCCAATAAACCCATCATAACGTTGAAGAATCACAAATCAAACCATCATAAGTCACGGTCTGTCCGTGGATATGGGCGTCATCAATTCCATTGTATTCAGTAATGCTGTACACCATTAACAATGGCAGACTGATTGGGAGTGGATATTGATAGCACAATAAATGTCAGTCATTAGAGGGCTACTTCTTTAACCTGACTGAAGAACTGATCTAATGGCTTTAGTACAGTGCATGATTATGTGAGATGTTTTGAGACAGAGTAGTACATTTGTGAATGAAATGTTATGGCTTTTTTTCAATTAGTAGGAACCATTGTGTGTGGAAAAGTGAGAAAATTGCTTTCTGCTGTAGAGTCTGGCATTCATTGTAGATTTAAGCTTATTTTTCTGTGAGCAAATCTTATTCAATAAAATACTACTCTTTATACTAAAAAACAAAAACAGTGGTGATGTGTGGTCATTATCCTCAGCAAACTAATCCAGGGAAAGAAAACCAAACGCCACATTCTCACTTATAATGGGAGCTGAAAAATGAGATCACATGGACACAGGAAGGGGAACAACACACACTGGGACCTTTCGGGAGGCAGAGCGTTAGGAAAAACAGCTACTGCATGCTGGGCTTAATACCTCGGTGATGGGTTGACAGGTGCAGCAAACCACCATGGCACACGTTTACCTTAGTAATAAATCTGCACATCCTGCACATATACCCCAGAACTTAGAAACGAAATGAAACAAAAGAAAACGAAAAAGCAATAGCAAAACGCTAAAGGCATAATAAAGTTTCAAACTCAGAAAGTGACCGACCAATGTTTGGTTCAAATCTTGGTTCTCAACCCAGGTGCCATAAGGTCAGGAGAAAGAATTTGATTACATATTGTAAATAAGACATGCAGCAAATGACCAGAAAGATTATTCTCAACATATGTGTGTCTTCTAATTCAATGGTGACGCTATCTACCGGGACATAGCATTAGATTCCAAAGGGCCGAGTCCCGCCAGACAGGCCTCCCACACTAATAACAATGGGGAGCCCTACGTTGTTTTACCTGTGCTTCTCAGCAACTGGCTATAAATCAGGTTGCCACCACTCCCAGATTTAGTTGCATTCATTTGCTGGAAGAGCTCACAGCACGCAGGGAAACACTTACACTTGCCTTTGTATTTTAGCGGACATTGCAAAAAGTTGAGAGATAAATGTGGGGCCCGGCATGTGGGAAGGGGCGCACTACCTTCCGGGAAGTGTTATCCAGAAGCTCTCTGAACCCAGTCCTTTTGGGTTTTTATGGAGACCTCATTCTATAGGCATGATGGGTTAAACCATAGGCTATTGGTGATCAACTCCACCTGAGGCTCTCAACCCTCCCTGGAATTTGGGGTTGAGGCTTTGCCATTCCCAGTCTGACTTAAATAATTTACCCAAATGGAATTTTAAAACCGATGAGCATAACTATAATCTTAATTAGATGATTGGATTATCTGGAGCCACACCTTGATATTCCTCACCCGAGCACCCTCATCCAACGAATGCTCCACCCAACTGGCTCCCAAGTCTCTACGTGGTTCCAGAGCAAAAGAATGTTTATACAACGCATATCTCCACCTTTTCTTCAAAGTCTTTTCGCTTACACGGAAAGACTTCTTAAACTGCCATGCGTCAGGGTCAGGGGGAGGTCTTGTTACAACACAGATCTGTGCATCTCCGGGGTTTGATTGTGGCAAGGGTGCTGCTGGTGTGAAAACCACAACGTGGGAACCACGGAACCACTAGTTGTTTTTCAGTGTTTCAGTGTATACAATTCCTAATATATCTGGCCAAGAAAACTTGTAAGTTCTTAGATTGACCCCAAGGTGGCGCATGGAATCAATGCAGGAGAACAGTTTCTTAGGAGGTGTAGCCTGGGAAAGTTGGGGGTGACTGATGGAAAGGAGGAGTGAAGCTCCGCCCTTTCCGCTGCTAGGCTGCGCCCGAGGCTATTGAAACCCACCCTGGCTGGCCTGTACTCAGATCTTCGCGGAGCGGATCAGCGGCCGGAGCGTTTGGCGGACTCTGCGTGGACTTGGAGCTCACAGCGTCTTGCGACTTGGAAGCGGATTCAGAGGACAGGACAGAACACTTGGGCAAGTGAATCTCTGTCTGTCTGTCTGTCTCATTGGTTGGTTGATTTCCATTTTCTTAAGGGGCACATACCTCACACCGCACACACACAAACACACACACACACACACATGCACGCACACACTCTACTTACTTCTGCGAGTTAGAAAATGAGAAGGGGCCCTGGGAGCTGCAGGGTTCCTAATCATGTCTGCACCTAAGAACAGTAGGGTCTTGTCTGGCTCTTCTTATGAACAGTCCCCCAGCCCGGACTCCCCAAGGTCCATGCGAGCCTCACCCAGCTTCTCCCTCTCCCCTCTCAGAAACTCAGGCTTAAGGGGAAGCTCCCCACCAGGGATCCGGAGCTACCATTCACCATCCCCTAGGGCTTCACCACACTCACCTCTGTCATCACCAGAATCCCACAAGCTCCCATTTCCCTGTCCTCACCGTGATGGGCAATTAATGAAGCCATTTGGCTCTCCCGTGTCCTCCTCTGAGGATTCCTCAGAGTCACCACGTTCATCAGTAATATACCACATGTTCTTACTGCCATCACCCAGCAGCTCACCCCCAGCTCTCGGGGGGTCTCCTGTGTCTCCCAGCTACTCTCCAAACACGGACCCTCCAGTCTGTCCCAGCTACTCTACAACCACGCCCACATTTCAGCGCGGGTCAGTTCCAGGAACCCAGGGATCACCACCAAGCCCACCACTTTCACTGAGTTACTCCCCAGTCTCTAGCACGTCTTTATCTCCAACCCTCAGGGACTCGCCTGTCTGTCACAGCTACTCTCCAAACACGCCCACACTTCAGCGGGAGTCCGTTGCAGGCACCCAGAAATCACCACCAAACTCACCAAGTTCAATGCGTTACTCCCCAGTCTCTCTCATGTCTTCACCATCCCTCAGGGACTCTCCGGTCGGTCCCAGCTACTCTCCAACCATGCCCACATTTCAGCTGGAGTCAGTTCCAGGCACCCCGGAATCACCACCAAACTCACCGATTTCACTCAGTTACTCCTCAGTCTCTAGCACGTCTTTATCTCCAACCCTCAGGGACTCTCCTGTGTGTCCCAGCTACTCTCCAACCACGCCCACACTTCAGCGGGAGTTGGTTCCAGGCACCCAGGAATCACCATCAAACTCACCAATTTCACTCAAGTACACTCCAGTCTCTCTCACGCCTTCACCAGCCCTCAGGGACTCTCCTGTCTGTCCCAGCTACTCTCCAACCACGCCCACATTTCAGCTGGAGTCAGTTCCAGGCACCCCAGAGTCACCACCAAACTCACCAGTTTCACTCAGTTACTCCCCGGTCTCTCTCATGTCTTCACCCCCAGCCCTCAGGGACTCTCCTGTGTGTCCCAGCTACTCTCCAACCATGCCCAGATTTCAGCGGGAGTCAGTTCCAGGCACCCAGGTATCACCACCAAACTCAGCAGTTTCACTGAGTTACTCCCCGGTCTCTCTCATGTCTTCACCCCCAGCTCCCTGGGACTCTCCTGTCTGTCCCAGCTACTCTCCCACCACGCCCAGATTTCAGCGGGAGTCAGCCTCCCACACTCCGGAATCACCTACAGACTCACAGACTTCACTGAGGTCCTCCCTGGTCTCTCTCAGGTCTTTGCCCTCAGCCCACAGGGACTCTTGTGTCTCTTTCAGCTACTCTCAAAACTTCTCTAGATTCCAGCTGGAGTCAGTTCCAGGCACCCACGATACACCACCGAACTCACGAATTCCACTGACTTACTCCCCAGTCTCCCTCATGTTCTCACCCCCAGCCCTCAGGGACTCTTCTGTCTCTCTCAGCTACTCTCCGACCATCTCCAGATTTCACCTGGAGTCAGCTTCCCGCACCCAGGAATCACCTACAAACTCACGGACCTTACTGCAACCCTCGCCCATTTCTTTCACCTCTTCGCCCCCTGCCTGCAGGGACTCTCCTGGGTCTCCCAGCTTCTCTCCAGCCTTCCCCAGATCTCTGCCACAGTCAGCCCCAGGCACCCAGGACAACCCTAGACACTCACAGGCCTCACGAGACTATCTCCCTATGACCTGTACCTATACAGGGATGGCTCCCACGCATCCCTCAGTGACCCCAAACCCATCTCCACTTACACTCAGACACTCCCAGGGCCTGACAGCTACTCCCCGTTATTGTCCTTCAGTTCGAAGCCCTGGCCAATCTACTAGCCCACATGACGCAGTTACCTGGCCATTTCTCCACGGTTCCCGTGAGGGCCCCACACCCAGCCGCACAAGAGCCCCTCCTGCATTCCGTCCTCACACGCAGGCCTGTCCATCTACTTGCTACTGTCACACTCTTGCCAGCAGAAGAGGCCCCTTTAATGGCCGATATCACCACCCAGGCTATCCTCACCCCACAGCTGTGCAGCGGGACCCTCCTGCTGGCCCACGTGGCTGCCAGAGCCCATGCTGGCACGACGCTCCAGCAGGTCGGCGTCCCTGCGGGCCACACTACCGGTGACATGGCTAGCATGACCCTCCTTCCTGACAGTGACACTGTTGATGTGAACCCCAGTTTCACATCTGTCATTTGTAAATAGGACCATTTTCCCTTTTCGCTCTCCCTTCCATTCACAGGGCTTTGCATTCTCTCTGTTTCTGCCTCCGTTTCAGATATTTACTCACCTTTTTCTCTCTCACTATGTCTGCCGTGGTGTCCATGAGAGTGCGCCACGTAAGATTCCCCCATTAAAAGTTATGAATTGAGTGGCTTTTAGTATACCTGTGGCTGTGCACATTCAATTTTAATCCGCAATCCATTGTAGAACGTCTTATCAGCCCCGACCAGAGAAGAACCCTGTAGACATTAGTCACTCCTCATTCTGTCTCAAACCCTCTCCCTGACCCTCAGCCCTAGGTAGCAACTACCTAGTGCGATCAATCCCATATGCATAGATTTCCATATTGTGGACATTTCCTATAAACGGAATTGCACAATAGGTGAGCTGTTATGACTGACATAACACGTAGCACAATATTTTCAAGATTCATCCACATTGTAGGCTTACCCACAGGGGGAATCCATTTTTATGGGGGGGTTTTAGTAACACCGGTGTTTTCTCCTTCCTTTCGTCCTTCTTTCCTCCCTTCCTTCCTTCCTTCCTTCCTCCTATTTCTCTCTTACTCCTTCTGCCCTCTCTCTTTCATATGCCTTAGGTGCATCCCACATTCTGCGTTTTTTTGGGGAAATCCTCGACAGGTGCAGGAAAATTGTGTTACTGTAACTATTTACCTCTATCTCGCTTTCACGGCTCTCCATCAGTTGTGAACATCTATTGGTTTATCCCAAGTCACTAAGCATATTTTTATTAGGTACACCTGTTTTTCCTTATACAGCTGTTTCTGGAGTATAGGGTCGCATACTCATAAACCCAGTGTAACTCAGAAACGCATCTAATAATCCAATAAACCCATCATAACGTTGAAGAATCACAAATCAAACCATCATAAGTCACGGTCTGTCCGTGGATATGGGCGTCATCAATTCCATTGTATTCAGTAATGCTGTACACCATTAACAATGGCAGACTGATTGGGAGTGGATATTGATAGCACAATAAATGTCAGTCATTAGAGGGCTACTTCTTTAACCTGACTGAAGAACTGATCTAATGGCTTTAGTACAGTGCATGATTATGTGAGATGTTTTGAGACAGAGTAGTACATTTGTGAATGAAATTTTATGGCTTTTTTTCAATTAGTAGGAACCATTGTGTGTGGAAAAGTGAGAAAATTGCTTTCTGCTGTAGAGTCTGGCATTCATTGTAGATTTAAGCTTATTTTTCTGTGAGCAAATCTTATTCAATAAAATACTACTCTTTATACTAAAAAACAAAAACAGTGGTGATGTGTGGTCATTATCCTCAGCAAACTAATCCAGGGAAGGAAAACCAAACGCCACATTCTCACTTATAATGGGAGCTGAAAAATGAGATCACATGGACACAGGAAGGGGAACAACACACACTGGGGCCTTTCGGGAGGCCGAGCGTTAGGAAAAACAGCTACTGCATGCTGGGCTTAATACCTCGGTGATGGGTTGACAGGTGCAGCAAACCACCATGGCACACGTTTACCTTAGTAATAAATCTGCACATCCTGCACATATACCCCAGAACTTAGAAACGAAACGAAACAAAAGAAAACGAAAAAGCAATAGCAAAACGCTAAAGGCATAATAAAGTTTCAAACTCAGAAAGTGACCGACCAATGTTTGGTTCAAATCTTGGTTCTCAACCCAGGTGCCATAAGGTCAGGAGAAAGAATTTGATTACATATTGTAAATAAGACATGCAGCAAATGACCAGAAAGATTATTCTCAACATATGTGTGTCTTCTAATTCAATGGTGACGCTATCTACCGGGACATAGCATTAGATTCCAAAGGGCCGAGTCCCGCCAGACAGGCCTCCCACACTAATAACAATGGGGAGCCCTACGTTGTTTTACCTGTGCTTCTCAGCAACTGGCTATAAATCAGGTTGCCACCACTCCCAGATTTAGTTGCATTCATTTGCTGGAAGAGCTCACAGCACGCAGGGAAACACTTACACTTGCCTTTGTATTTTAGCGGACATTGCAAAAAGTTGAGAGATAAATGTGGGGCCCGGCATGTGGGAAGGGGCGCACTACCTTCCGGGAAGTGTTATCCAGAAGCTCTCTGAACCCAGTCCTTTTGGGTTTTTATGGAGACCTCATTCTATAGGCATGATGGGTTAAACCATAGGCTATTGGTGATCAACTCCACCTGAGGCTCTCAACCCTCCCTGGAAATTGGGGTTGAGGCTTTGCCATTCTCAGTCTGACTTAAAGAATTTACCCAAATGGAATTTCAAAACCGATGAGCATAACTGGAATCTTAATTAGATGATCGGATTATCTGGAGCCACACCTTGATATTCCTCACCCGAGCACCCTCATCCAACGAATGCTCCACCCAACTGGCTCCCAAGTCTCTACGTGGTTCCAGAGCAAAAGAATGTTTATACAACGCATATCTCCACCTTTTCTTCAAAGTCTTTTCGCTTACACGGAAAGACTTCTTAAACTGCCATGCGTCAGGGTCAGGGGGAGGTCTTGTTACAACACAGATCTGTGCATCTCCGGGGTTTGATTGTGGCAAGGGTGCTGCTGGTGTGAAAACCACAACGTGGGAACCACGGAACCACTAGTTGTTTTTCAGTGTTTCAGTGTATACAATTCCTAATATATCTGGCCAAGAAAACTTGTAAGTTCTTAGATTGACCCCAAGGTGGCGCATGGAATCAATGCAGGAGAACAGTTTCTTAGGAGGTGTAGCCTGGGAAAGTTGGGGGTGACTGATGGAAAGGAGGAGTGAAGCTCCGCCCTTTCCGCTGCTAGGCTGCGCCCGAGGCTATTGAAACCCACCCTGGCTG
Organism: Pan paniscus; assembly: GCF_029289425.2. Classification (NCBI taxonomy): domain Eukaryota; kingdom Metazoa; phylum Chordata; class Mammalia; order Primates; family Hominidae; genus Pan; species Pan paniscus. The sequence goes on from NC_073271.2 coordinate 3,347,618, forward strand.
GCCTGTACTCAGATCTTCGCGGAGCGGATCAGCGGCCGGAGCGTTTGGCGGACTCTGCGTGGACTTGGAGCTCACAGCGTCTTGCGACTTGGAAGCGGATTCAGAGGACAGGACAGAACACTTGGGCAAGTGAATCTCTGTCTGTCTGTCTGTCTCATTGGTTGGTTGATTTCCATTTTCTTAAGGGGCACATACCTCACACCGCACACACACAAACACACACACACACACACACACATGCACGCACACACTCTACTTACTTCTGCGAGTTAGAAAATGAGAAGGGGCCCTGGGAGCTGCAGGGTTCCTAATCATGTCTGCACCTAAGAACAGTAGGGTCTTGTCTGGCTCTTCTTATGAACAGTCCCCCAGCCCGGACTCCCCAAGGTCCATGCGAGCCTCACCCAGCTTCTCCCTCTCCCCTCTCAGAAACTCAGGCTTAAGGGGAAGCTCCCCACCAGGGATCCGGAGCTACCATTCACCATCCCCTAGGGCTTCACCACACTCACCTCTGTCATCACCAGAATCCCACAAGCTCCCATTTCCCTGTCCTCACCGTGATGGGCAATTAATGAAGCCATTTGGCTCTCCCGTGTCCTCCTCTGAGGATTCCTCAGAGTCACCACGTTCATCAGTAATATACCACATGTTCTTACTGCCATCACCCAGCAGCTCACCCCCAGCTCTCGGGGGGTCTCCTGTGTCTCCCAGCTACTCTCCAAACACGGACCCTCCAGTCTGTCCCAGCTACTCTACAACCACGCCCACATTTCAGCGCGGGTCAGTTCCAGGAACCCAGGGATCACCACCAAGCCCACCACTTTCACTGAGTTACTCCCCAGTCTCTAGCACGTCTTTATCTCCAACCCTCAGGGACTCGCCTGTCTGTCACAGCTACTCTCCAAACACGCCCACACTTCAGCGGGAGTCCGTTGCAGGCACCCAGAAATCACCACCAGACTCACCAATTTCACTGCGTTACTCCCCAGTCTCTCTCATGTCTTCACCATCCCTCAGGGACTCTCCGGTCGGTCCCAGCTACTCTCCAACCATGCCCACATTTCAGCTGGAGTCAGTTCCAGGCACCCCGGAATCACCACCAAACTCACCGATTTCACTCAGTTACTCCTCAGTCTCTAGCACGTCTTTATCTCCAACCCTCAGGGACTCTCCTGTGTGTCCCAGCTACTCTCCAACCACGCCCACACTTCAGCGGGAGTCGGTTCCAGGCACCCAGGAATCACCATCAAACTCACCAATTTCACTCAAGTACACTCCAGTCTCTCTCACGCCTTCACCAGCCCTCAGGGACTCTCCTGTCTGTCCCAGCTACTCTCCAACCACGCCCACATTTCAGCTGGAGTCAGTTCCAGGCACCCCGGAGTCACCACCAAACTCACCAGTTTCACTCAGTTACTCCCCGGTCTCTCTCATGTCTTCACCCCCAGCCCTCAGGGACTCTCCTGTGTGTCCCAGCTACTCTCCAACCATGCCCAGATTTCAGCGGGAGTCAGTTCCAGGCACCCAGGTATCACCACCAAACTCAGCAGTTTCACTGAGTTACTCCCCGGTCTCTCTCATGTCTTCACCCCCAGCTCCCTGGGACTCTCCTGTCTGTCCCAGCTACTCTCCCACCACGCCCAGATTTCAGCGGGAGTCAGCCTCCCACACTCCGGAATCACCTGCAGACTCACAGACTTCACTGAGGTCCTCCCTGGTCTCTCTCAGGTCTTTGCCCTCAGCCCACAGGGACTCTTGTGTCTCTTTCAGCTACTCTCAAAACTTCTCTAGATTCCAGCTGGAGTCAGTTCCAGGCACCCACGATACACCACCGAACTCACGAATTTCACTGACTTACTCCCCAGTCTCCCTCATGTTCTCACCCCCAGCCCTCAGGGACTCTTCTGTCTCTCTCAGCTACTCTCCGACCATCTCCAGATTTCACCTGGAGTCAGCTTCCCGCACCCAGGAATCACCTACAAACTCACGGACCTTACTGCAACCCTCGCCCATTTCTTTCACCTCTTCGCCCCCTGCCTGCAGGGACTCTCCTGGGTCTCCCAGCTTCTCTCCAGCCTTCCCCAGATCTCTGCCACAGTCAGCCCCAGGCACCCAGGACAACCCTAGACACTCACAGGCCTCACGAGACTATCTCCCTATGACCTGTACCTATACAGGGATGGCTCCCACGCATCCCTCAGTGACCCCAAACCCATCTCCACTTACACTCAGACACTCCCAGGGCCTGACAGCTACTCCCCGTTATTGTCCTTCAGTTCGAAGCCCTGGCCAATCTACTAGCCCACATGAAGCAGTTACCTGGCCATTTCTCCACGGTTCCCGTGAGGGCCCCACACCCAGCCGCACAAGAGCCCCTCCTGCATTCCGTCCTCACACGCAGGCCTGTCCATCTACTTGCTACTGTCACACTCTTGCCAGCAGAAGAGGCCCCTTTAATGGCCGATATCACCACCCAGGCTATCCTCACCCCACAGCTGTGCAGCGGGACCCTCCTGCTGGCCCACGTGGCTGCCAGAGCCCATGCTGGCACGACGCTCCAGCAGGTCGGCGTCCCTGCGGGCCACACTACCGGTGACATGGCTAGCATGACCCTCCTTCCTGACAGTGACACTGTTGATGTGAACCCCAGTTTCACATCTGTCATTTGTAAATAGGACCATTTTCCCTTTTCGCTCTCCCTTCCATTCACAGGGCTTTGCATTCTCTCTGTTTCTGCCTCCGTTTCAGATATTTACTCACCTTTTTCTCTCTCACTATGTCTGCCGTGGTGTCCATGAGAGTGCGCCACGTAAGATTCCCCCATTAAAAGTTATGAATTGAGTGGCTTTTAGTATACCTGTGGCTGTGCACATTCAATTTTAATCCGCAATCCATTGTAGAACGTCTTATCAGCCCCGACCAGAGAAGAACCCTGTAGACATTAGTCACTCCTCATTCTGTCTCAAACCCTCTCCCTGACCCTCAGCCCTAGGTAGCAACTACCTAGTGCGATCAATCCCATATGCATAGATTTCCATATTGTGGACATTTCCTATAAACGGAATTGCACAATAGGTGAGCTGTTATGACTGACATAACACGTAGCACAATATTTTCAAGATTCATCCACATTCTAGGCTTACCCACAGGGGGAATCCATTTTTATGGGGGGGTTTTAGTAACACCGGTGTTTTCTCCTTCCTTTCGTCCTTCTTTCCTCCCTTCCTTCCTAACTTCCTTCCTTCCTTCCTTCCTACCTTCCTTCTTTCCTTCCTTCCCTTCTTCCTCCTATTTCTCTCTTACTCCTTCTGCCCTCTCTCTTTCATATGCCTTAGGTGCATCCCATATTCTGCGTTTTTTTGGGGAAATCCTCGACAGGTGCAGGAAAATTGTGTTATTGTAACTATTTACCGCTATCTCTCTTTCACGGCTCTCAATCAGTTTTGAACATCTATTGGTTTATCCCAAGTCACTAAGCATATATTTATTAGGTACACCTGTTTTTCCTTATACAGCTGTTTCTGGAGTATAGGGTCGCATACTCATAAACCCAGTGTAACTCAGAAACGCATCTAATAATCCAATAAACCCATCATAACGTTGAAGAATCACAAATCAAACCATCATAAGTCACGGTCTGTCCGTGGATATGGGCGTCATCAATTCCATTGTATTCAGTAATGCTGTACACCATTAACAATGGCAGACTGATTGGGAGTGGATATTGATAGCATTATAAAAGTCAGTCATTAGAGGGCTAATTCTTTAACCTGACTGAAGAACTGATCTAATGGCTTTAGTACAGTGCATGATTATGTGAGATGTATTGAGACAGAGTACTACACTTGTCAATGAAATTTGATGGCTTTTTTTCAATTAGTAGGAACCATTGTGTGTGGAAAAGTGAGAAAATTGCTTTCTGCTGTAAAGTCTGGCATTCATTGTAGATTTAAGCTTATTTTTCTGTGAGCAAATCTTATTCAATAAAATACTACTCTTTATACTAAAAAACAAAAACAGTGGTGATGTGTGGTCATTATCCTCAGCAAACTAATCCAGGGAAAGAAAACCAAACGCCACATTCTCACTTATAATGGGAGCTGAAAAATGAGATCACATGGACACAGGAAGGGGAACAACACACACTGGGGCCTTTCGGGAGGCCGAGCGTTAGGAAAAACAGCTACTGCATGCTGGGCTTAAAACCTAGGTGATGGGTTGACAGGTGCAGCAAAGCACCATGGCACACGTTTACCTTAGTAACAAATCTGCACATCCTGCACATATACCCCAGAACTTAGAAACGAAACGAAACAAAAGAAAACGAAAAAGCAATAGCAAAACGCTAAAGGCAAAATAAAGTTTCAAACTCAGAAAGTGACCGGCCAATGTTTGGTTCAAATCTTGGCTCTCAACCCAGGTGCCATAAGGTCAGGAGAAAGAATTTGATTACATATTGTAAATATGACATGCAGCAAATGACCAGAAAGATTATTCTCAACATATGTGTGTCTTCTAATTCAATGGTGACGCTATCTACCGGGACATAGCATTAGATTCCAAAGGGCCGAGTCCCGCCAGACAGGCCTCCCACTCTAATAACAATGGGGAGCCCTACGTTGTTTTACCTGTGCTTCTCAGCAACTGGCTATAAATCAGGTTGCCACCACTCCCAGATTTAGTTGCATTCATTTGCTGGAAGAGCTCACAGCACGCAGGGAAACACTTACACTTGCCTTTGTATTTTAGCGGACATTGCAAAAAGTTGAGAGATAAATGTGGGGCCCGGCATGTGGGGAGGGGCGCACTACCTTCCGGGAAGTGTTATCCAGAAGCTCTCTGAACCCAGTCCTTTTGGGTTTTTATGGAGACCTCATTCTATAGGCATGATGGGTTAAACCATAGGCTATTGGTGATCAACTCCACCTGAGGCTCTCAACCCTCCCTGGAATTTGGGGTTGAGGCTTTGCCATTCTCAGTCTGACTTAAATAATTTACCCAAATGGAATTTTAAAACCGATGAGCATAACTATAATCTTAATTAGATGATTGGATTATCTGGAGCCACACCTTGATATTCCTCACCCGAGCACCCTCATCCAACGAATGCTCCACCCAACTGGCTCCCAAGTCTCTACGTGGTTCCAGAGCAAAAGAATGTTTATACAACGCATATCTCCACTTTTTCTTCAAAGTCTTTTCGCTTACACGGAAAGACTTCTTAAACTGCCATGCGTCAGGGTCAGGGGGAGGTCTTGTTACAACACAGATCTGTGCATCTCCGGGGTTTGATTGTGGCAAGGGTGCTGCTGGTGTGAAAACCACAACGTGGGAACCACGGAACCACTAGTTGTTTTTCAGTGTTTCAGTGTATACAATTCCTAATATATCTGGCCAAGAAAACTTGTAAGTTCTTAGATTGACCCCAAGGTGGCGCATGGAATCAATGCAGGAGAACAGTTTCTTAGGAGGTGTAGCCTGGGAAAGTTGGGGGTGACTGATGGAAAGGAGGAGTGAAGCTCCGCCCTTTCCGCTGCTAGGCTGCGCCCGAGGCTATTGAAACCCACCCTGGCTGGCCTGTACTCAGATCTTCGCGGAGCGGATCAGCGGCCGGAGCGTTTGGCGGACTCTGCGTGGACTTGGAGCTCACAGCGTCTTGCGACTTGGAAGCGGATTCAGAGGACAGGACAGAACACTTGGGCAAGTGAATCTCTGTCTGTCTGTCTGTCTCATTGGTTGGTTGATTTCCATTTTCTTAAGGGGCACATACCTCACACCGCACACACACAAACACACACACACACACACACATGCACGCACACACTCTACTTACTTCTGCGAGTTAGAAAATGAGAAGGGGCCCTGGGAGCTGCAGGGTTCCTAATCATGTCTGCACCTAAGAACAGTAGGGTCTTGTCTGGCTCTTCTTATGAACAGTCCCCCAGCCCGGACTCCCCAAGGTCCATGCGAGCCTCACCCAGCTTCTCCCTCTCCCCTCTCAGAAACTCAGGCTTAAGGGGAAGCTCCCAACCAGGGATCCGGAGCTACCATTCACCATCCCCTAGGGCTTCACCACACTCACCTCTGTCATCACCAGAATCCCACAAGCTCCCATTTCCCTGTCCTCACCGTGATGGGCAATTAATGAAGCCATTTGGCTCTCCCGTGTCCTCCTCTGAGGATTCCTCAGAGTCACCACGTTCATCAGTAATATACCACATGTTCTTACTGCCATCACCCAGCAGCTCACCCCCAGCTCTCGGGGGGTCTCCTGTGTCTCCCAGCTACTCTCCAAACACGGACCCTCCAGTCTGTCCCAGCTACTCTACAACCATGCCCACATTTCAGCGCGGGTCAGTTCCAGGAACCCAGGGATCACCACCAAGCCCACCACTTTCACTGAGTTACTCCCCAGTCTCTAGCACGTCTTTATCTCCAACCCTCAGGGACTCGCCTGTCTGTCACAGCTACTCTCCAAACACGCCCACACTTCAGCGGGAGTCCGTTGCAGGCACCCAGAAATCACCACCAGACTCACCAATTTCACTGCGTTACTCCCCAGTCTCTCTCATGTCTTCACCATCCCTCAGGGACTCTCCGGTCGGTCCCAGCTACTCTCCAACCATGCCCACATTTCAGCTGGAGTCAGTTCCAGGCACCCCGGAATCACCACCAAACTCACCGATTTCACTCAGTTACTCCTCAGTCTCTAGCACGTCTTTATCTCCAACCCTCAGGGACTCTCCTGTGTGTCCCAGCTACTCTCCAACCACGCCCACACTTCAGCGGGAGTCGGTTCCAGGCACCCAGGAATCACCATCAAACTCACCAATTTCACTCAAGTACACTCCAGTCTCTCTCACGCCTTCACCAGCCCTCAGGGACTCTCCTGTCTGTCCCAGCTACTCTCCAACCACGCCCACATTTCAGCTGGAGTCAGTTCCAGGCACCCCGGAGTCACCACCAAACTCACCAGTTTCACTCAGTTACTCCCCGGTCTCTCTCATGTCTTCACCCCCAGCCCTCAGGGACTCTCCTGTGTGTCCCAGCTACTCTCCAACCATGCCCAGATTTCAGCGGGAGTCAGTTCCAGGCACCCAGGTATCACCACCAAACTCAGCAGTTTCACTGAGTTACTCCCCGGTCTCTCTCATGTCTTCACCCCCAGCTCCCTGGGACTCTCCTGTCTGTCCCAGCTACTCTCCCACCACGCCCAGATTTCAGCGGGAGTCAGCCTCCCACACTCCGGAATCACCTGCAGACTCACAGACTTCACTGAGGTCCTCCCTGGTCTCTCTCAGGTCTTTGCCCTCAGCCCACAGGGACTCTTGTGTCTCTTTCAGCTACTCTCAAAACTTCTCTAGATTCCAGCTGGAGTCAGTTCCAGGCACCCACGATACACCACCGAACTCACGAATTTCACTGACTTACTCCCCAGTCTCCCTCATGTTCTCACCCCCAGCCCTCAGGGACTCTTCTGTCTCTCTCAGCTACTCTCCGACCATCTCCAGATTTCACCTGGAGTCAGCTTCCCGCACCCAGGAATCACCTACAAACTCACGGACCTTACTGCAACCCTCGCCCATTTCTTTCACCTCTTCGCCCCCTGCCTGCAGGGACTCTCCTGGGTCTCCCAGCTTCTCTCCAGCCTTCCCCAGATCTCTGCCACAGTCAGCCCCAGGCACCCAGGACAACCCTAGACACTCACAGGCCTCACGAGACTATCTCCCTATGACCTGTACCTATACAGGGATGGCTCCCACGCATCCCTCAGTGACCCCAAACCCATCTCCACTTACACTCAGACACTCCCAGGGCCTGACAGCTACTCCCCGTTATTGTCCTTCAGTTCGAAGCCCTGGCCAATCTACTAGCCCACATGACGCAGTTACCTGGCCATTTCTCCACGGTTCCCGTGAGGGCCCCACACCCAGCCGCACAAGAGCCCCTCCTGCATTCCGTCCTCACACGCAGGCCTGTCCATCTACTTGCTACTGTCACACTCTTGCCAGCAGAAGAGGCCCCTTTAATGGCCGATATCACCACCCAGGCTATCCTCACCCCACAGCTGTGCAGCGGGACCCTCCTGCTGGCCCACGTGGCTGCCAGAGCCCATGCTGGCACGACGCTCCAGCAGGTCGGCGTCCCTGCGGGCCACACTACCGGTGACATGGCTAGCATGACCCTCCTTCCTGACAGTGACACTGTTGATGTGAACCCCAGTTTCACATCTGTCATTTGTAAATAGGACCATTTTCCCTTTTCGCTCTCCCTTCCATTCACAGGGCTTTGCATTCTCTCTGTTTCTGCCTCCGTTTCAGATATTTACTCACCTTTTTCTCTCTCACTATGTCTGCCGTGGTGTCCATGAGAGTGCGCCACGTAAGATTCCCCCATTAAAAGTTATGAATTGAGTGGCTTTTAGTATACCTGTGGCTGTGCACATTCAATTTTAATCCGCAATCCATTGTAGAACGTCTTATCAGCCCCGACCAGAGAAGAACCCTGTAGACATTAGTCACTCCTCATTCTGTCTCAAACCCTCTCCCTGACCCTCAGCCCTAGGTAGCAACTACCTAGTGCGATCAATCCCATATGCATAGATTTCCATATTGTGGACATTTCCTATAAACGGAATTGCACAATAGGTGAGCTGTTATGACTGACATAACACGTAGCACAATATTTTCAAGATTCATCCACATTGTAGGCTTACCCACAGGGGGAATCCATTTTTATGGGGGGGTTTTAGTAACACCGGTGTTTTCTCCTTCCTTTCGTCCTTCTTTCCTCCCTTCCTTCCTTCCTTCCTTCCTCCTATTTCTCTCTTACTCCTTCTGCCCTCTCTCTTTCATATGCCTTAGGTGCATCCCACATTCTGCGTTTTTTTGGGGAAATCCTCGACAGGTGCAGGAAAATTGTGTTACTGTAACTATTTACCTCTATCTCGCTTTCACGGCTCTCCATCAGTTGTGAACATCTATTGGTTTATCCCAAGTCACTAAGCATATTTTTATTAGGTACACCTGTTTTTCCTTATACAGCTGTTTCTGGAGTATAGGGTCGCATACTCATAAACCCAGTGTAACTCAGAAACGCATCTAATAATCCAATAAACCCATCATAACGTTGAAGAATCACAAATCAAACCATCATAAGTCACGGTCTGTCCGTGGATATGGGCGTCATCAATTCCATTGTATTCAGTAATGCTGTACACCATTAACAATGGCAGACTGATTGGGAGTGGATATTGATAGCACCATAAATGTCAGTCATTAGAGGGCTACTTCTTTAACCTGACTGAAGAACTGATCTAATGGCTTTAGTACAGTGCATGATTATGTGAGATGTTTTGAGACAGAGTAGTACATTTGTGAATGAAATTTTATGGCTTTTTTTCAATTAGTAGGAACCATTGTGTGTGGAAAAGTGAGAAAATTGCTTTCTGCTGTAGAGTCTGGCATTCATTGTAGATTTAAGCTTATTTTTCTGTGAGCAAATCTTATTCAATAAAATACTACTCTTTATACTAAAAAACAAAAACAGTGGTGATGTGTGGTCATTATCCTCAGCAAACTAATCCAGGGAAGGAAAACCAAACGCCACATTCTCACTTATAATGGGAGCTGAAAAATGAGATCACATGGACACAGGAAGGGGAACAACACACACTGGGGCCTTTCGGGAGGCCGAGCGTTAGGAAAAACAGCTACTGCATGCTGGGCTTAATACCTCGGTGATGGGTTGACAGGTGCAGCAAACCACCATGGCACACGTTTACCTTAGTAATAAATCTGCACATCCTGCACATATACCCCAGAACTTAGAAACGAAACGAAACAAAAGAAAACGAAAAAGCAATAGCAAAACGCTAAAGGCATAATAAAGTTTCAAACTCAGAAAGTGACCGACCAATGTTTGGTTCAAATCTTGGTTCTCAACCCAGGTGCCATAAGGTCAGGAGAAAGAATTTGATTACATATTGTAAATAAGACATGCAGCAAATGACCAGAAAGATTATTCTCAACATATGTGTGTCTTCTAATTCAATGGTGACGCTATCTACCGGGACATAGCATTAGATTCCAAAGGGCCGAGTCCCGCCAGACAGGCCTCCCACACTAATAACAATGGGGAGCCCTACGTTGTTTTACCTGTGCTTCTCAGCAACTGGCTATAAATCAGGTTGCCACCACTCCCAGATTTAGTTGCATTCATTTGCTGGAAGAGCTCACAGCACGCAGGGAAACACTTACACTTGCCTTTGTATTTTAGCGGACATTGCAAAAAGTTGAGAGATAAATGTGGGGCCCGGCATGTGGGAAGGGGCGCACTACCTTCCGGGAAGTGTTATCCAGAAGCTCTCTGAACCCAGTCCTTTTGGGTTTTTATGGAGACCTCATTCTATAGGCATGATGGGTTAAACCATAGGCTATTGGTGATCAACTCCACCTGAGGCTCTCAACCCTCCCTGGAAATTGGGGTTGAGGCTTTGCCATTCTCAGTCTGACTTAAAGAATTTACCCAAATGGAATTTCAAAACCGATGAGCATAACTGGAATCTTAATTAGATGATCGGATTATCTGGAGCCACACCTTGATATTCCTCACCCGAGCACCCTCATCCAACGAATGCTCCACCCAACTGGCTCCCAAGTCTCTACGTGGTTCCAGAGCAAAAGAATGTTTATACAACGCATATCTCCACCTTTTCTTCAAAGTCTTTTCGCTTACACGGAAAGACTTCTTAAACTGCCATGCGTCAGGGTCAGGGGGAGGTCTTGTTACAACACAGATCTGTGCATCTCCGGGGTTTGATTGTGGCAAGGGTGCTGCTGGTGTGAAAACCACAACGTGGGAACCACGGAACCACTAGTTGTTTTTCAGTGTTTCAGTGTATACAATTCCTAATATATCTGGCCAAGAAAACTTGTAAGTTCTTAGATTGACCCCAAGGTGGCGCATGGAATCAATGCAGGAGAACAGTTTCTTAGGAGGTGTAGCCTGGGAAAGTTGGGGGTGACTGATGGAAAGGAGGAGTGAAGCTCCGCCCTTTCCACTGCTAGGCTGCGCCCGAGGCTATTGAAACCCACCCTGGCTGGCCTGTACTCAGATCTTCGCGGAGCGGATCAGCGGCCGGAGCGTTTGGCGGACTCTGCGTGGACTTGGAGCTCACAGCGTCTTGCGACTTGGAAGCGGATTCAGAGGACAGGACAGAACACTTGGGCAAGTGAATCTCTGTCTGTCTGTCTGTCTCATTGGTTGGTTGATTTCCATTTTCTTAAGGGGCACATACCTCACACCGCACACACACAAACACACACACACACACACACACACATGCACGCACACACTCTACTTACTTCTGCGAGTTAGAAAATGAGAAGGGGCCCTGGGAGCTGCAGGGTTCCTAATCATGTCTGCACCTAAGAACAGTAGGGTCTTGTCTGGCTCTTCTTATGAACAGTCCCCCAGCCCGGACTCCCCAAGGTCCATGCGAGCCTCACCCAGCTTCTCCCTCTCCCCTCTCAGAAACTCAGGCTTAAGGGGAAGCTCCCCACCAGGGATCCGGAGCTACCATTCACCATCCCCTAGGGCTTCACCACACTCACCTCTGTCATCACCAGAATCCCACAAGCTCCCATTTCCCTGTCCTCACCGTGATGGGCAATTAATGAAGCCATTTGGCTCTCCCGTGTCCTCCTCTGAGGATTCCTCAGAGTCACCACGTTCATCAGTAATATACCACATGTTCTTACTGCCATCACCCAGCAGCTCACCCCCAGCTCTCGGGGGGTCTCCTGTGTCTCCCAGCTACTCTCCAAACACGGACCCTCCAGTCTGTCCCAGCTACTCTACAACCACGCCCACATTTCAGCGCGGGTCAGTTCCAGGAACCCAGGGATCACCACCAAGCCCACCACTTTCACTGAGTTACTCCCCAGTCTCTAGCACGTCTTTATCTCCAACCCTCAGGGACTCGCCTGTCTGTCACAGCTACTCTCCAAACACGCCCACACTTCAGCGGGAGTCCGTTGCAGGCACCCAGAAATCACCACCAGACTCACCAATTTCACTGCGTTACTCCCCAGTCTCTCTCATGTCTTCACCATCCCTCAGGGACTCTCCGGTCGGTCCCAGCTACTCTCCAACCATGCCCACATTTCAGCTGGAGTCAGTTCCAGGCACCCCGGAATCACCACCAAACTCACCGATTTCACTCAGTTACTCCTCAGTCTCTAGCACGTCTTTATCTCCAACCCTCAGGGACTCTCCTGTGTGTCCCAGCTACTCTCCAACCACGCCCACACTTCAGCGGGAGTCGGTTCCAGGCACCCAGGAATCACCATCAAACTCACCAATTTCACTCAAGTACACTCCAGTCTCTCTCACGCCTTCACCAGCCCTCAGGGACTCTCCTGTCTGTCCCAGCTACTCTCCAACCACGCCCACATTTCAGCTGGAGTCAGTTCCAGGCACCCCGGAGTCACCACCAAACTCACCAGTTTCACTCAGTTACTCCCCGGTCTCTCTCATGTCTTCACCCCCAGCCCTCAGGGACTCTCCTGTGTGTCCCAGCTACTCTCCAACCATGCCCAGATTTCAGCGGGAGTCAGTTCCAGGCACCCAGGTATCACCACCAAACTCAGCAGTTTCACTGAGTTACTCCCCGGTCTCTCTCATGTCTTCACCCCCAGCTCCCTGGGACTCTCCTGTCTGTCCCAGCTACTCTCCCACCACGCCCAGATTTCAGCGGGAGTCAGCCTCCCACACTCCGGAATCACCTGCAGACTCACAGACTTCACTGAGGTCCTCCCTGGTCTCTCTCAGGTCTTTGCCCTCAGCCCACAGGGACTCTTGTGTCTCTTTCAGCTACTCTCAAAACTTCTCTAGATTCCAGCTGGAGTCAGTTCCAGGCACCCACGATACACCACCGAACTCACGAATTTCACTGACTTACTCCCCAGTCTCCCTCATGTTCTCACCCCCAGCCCTCAGGGACTCTTCTGTCTCTCTCAGCTACTCTCCGACCATCTCCAGATTTCACCTGGAGTCAGCTTCCCGCACCCAGGAATCACCTACAAACTCACGGACCTTACTGCAACCCTCGCCCATTTCTTTCACCTCTTCGCCCCCTGCCTGCAGGGACTCTCCTGGGTCTCCCAGCTTCTCTCCAGCCTTCCCCAGATCTCTGCCACAGTCAGCCCCAGGCACCCAGGACAACCCTAGACACTCACAGGCCTCACGAGACTATCTCCCTATGACCTGTACCTATACAGGGATGGCTCCCACGCATCCCTCAGTGACCCCAAACCCATCTCCACTTACACTCAGACACTCCCAGGGCCTGACAGCTACTCCCCGTTATTGTCCTTCAGTTCGAAGCCCTGGCCAATCTACTAGCCCACATGAAGCAGTTACCTGGCCATTTCTCCACGGTTCCCGTGAGGGCCCCACACCCAGCCGCACAAGAGCCCCTCCTGCATTCCGTCCTCACACGCAGGCCTGTCCATCTACTTGCTACTGTCACACTCTTGCCAGCAGAAGAGGCCCCTTTAATGGCCGATATCACCACCCAGGCTATCCTCACCCCACAGCTGTGCAGCGGGACCCTCCTGCTGGCCCACGTGGCTGCCAGAGCCCATGCTGGCACGACGCTCCAGCAGGTCGGCGTCCCTGCGGGCCACACTACCGGTGACATGGCTAGCATGACCCTCCTTCCTGACAGTGACACTGTTGATGTGAACCCCAGTTTCACATCTGTCATTTGTAAATAGGACCATTTTCCCTTTTCGCTCTCCCTTCCATTCACAGGGCTTTGCATTCTCTCTGTTTCTGCCTCCGTTTCAGATATTTACTCACCTTTTTCTCTCTCACTATGTCTGCCGTGGTGTCCATGAGAGTGCGCCATGTAAGATTCCCCCATTAAAAGTTATGAATTGAGTGGCTTTTAGTATACCTGTGGCTGTGCACATTCAATTTTAATCCGCAATCCATTGTAGAACGTCTTATCAGCCCCGACCAGAGAAGAACCCTGTAGACATTAGTCACTCCTCATTCTGTCTCAAACCCTCTCCCTGACCCTCAGCCCTAGGTAGCAACTACCTAGTGCGATCAATCCCATATGCATAGATTTCCATATTGTGGACATTTCCTATAAACGGAATTGCACAATAGGTGAGCTGTTATGACTGACATAACACGTAGCACAATATTTTCAAGATTCATCCACATTCTAGGCTTACCCACAGGGGGAATCCATTTTTATGGGGGGGTTTTAGTAACACCGGTGTTTTCTCCTTCCTTTCGTCCTTCTTTCCTCCCTTCCTTCCTAACTTCCTTCCTTCCTTCCTTCCTACCTTCCTTCTTTCCTTCCTTCCCTTCTTCCTCCTATTTCTCTCTTACTCCTTCTGCCCTCTCTCTTTCATATGCCTTAGGTGCATCCCATATTCTGCGTTTTTTTGGGGAAATCCTCGACAGGTGCAGGAAAATTGTGTTATTGTAACTATTTACCGCTATCTCTCTTTCACGGCTCTCAATCAGTTTTGAACATCTATTGGTTTATCCCAAGTCACTAAGCATATTTTTATTAGGTACACCTGTTTTTCCTTATACAGCTGTTTCTGGAGTATAGGGTCGCATACTCATAAACCCAGTGTAACTCAGAAACGCATCTAATAATCCAATAAACCCATCATAACGTTGAAGAATCACAAATCAAACCATCATAAGTCACGGTCTGTCCGTGGATATGGGCGTCATCAATTCCATTGTATTCAGTAATGCTGTACACCATTAACAATGGCAGACTGATTGGGAGTGGATATTGATAGCATTATAAAAGTCAGTCATTAGAGGGCTAATTCTTTAACCTGACTGAAGAACTGATCTAATGGCTTTAGTACAGTGCATGATTATGTGAGATGTATTGAGACAGAGTACTACACTTGTCAATGAAATTTGATGGCTTTTTTTCAATTAGTAGGAACCATTGTGTGTGGAAAAGTGAGAAAATTGCTTTCTGCTGTAAAGTCTGGCATTCATTGTAGATTTAAGCTTATTTTTCTGTGAGCAAATCTTATTCAATAAAATACTACTCTTTATACTAAAAAACAAAAACAGTGGTGATGTGTGGTCATTATCCTCAGCAAACTAATCCAGGGAAAGAAAACCAAACGCCACATTCTCACTTATAATGGGAGCTGAAAAATGAGATCACATGGACACAGGAAGGGGAACAACACACACTGGGGCCTTTCGGGAGGCCGAGCGTTAGGAAAAACAGCTACTGCATGCTGGGCTTAAAACCTAGGTGATGGGTTGACAGGTGCAGCAAAGCACCATGGCACACGTTTACCTTAGTAACAAATCTGCACATCCTGCACATATACCCCAGAACTTAGAAACGAAACGAAACAAAAGAAAACGAAAAAGCAATAGCAAAACGCTAAAGGCAAAATAAAGTTTCAAACTCAGAAAGTGACCGGCCAATGTTTGGTTCAAATCTTGGCTCTCAACCCAGGTGCCATAAGGTCAGGAGAAAGAATTTGATTACATATTGTAAATATGACATGCAGCAAATGACCAGAAAGATTATTCTCAACATATGTGTGTCTTCTAATTCAATGGTGACGCTATCTACCGGGACATAGCATTAGATTCCAAAGGGCCGAGTCCCGCCAGACAGGCCTCCCACTCTAATAACAATGGGGAGCCCTACGTTGTTTTACCTGTGCTTCTCAGCAACTGGCTATAAATCAGGTTGCCACCACTCCCAGATTTAGTTGCATTCATTTGCTGGAAGAGCTCACAGCACGCAGGGAAACACTTACACTTGCCTTTGTATTTTAGCGGACATTGCAAAAAGTTGAGAGATAAATGTGGGGCCCGGCATGTGGGGAGGGGCGCACTACCTTCCGGGAAGTGTTATCCAGAAGCTCTCTGAACCCAGTCCTTTTGGGTTTTAATGGAGACCTCATTCTATAGGCATGATGGGTTAAACCATAGGCTATTGGTGATCAACTCCACCTGAGGCTCTCAACCCTCCCTGGAAATTGGGGTTGAGGCTTTGCCATTCTCAGTCTGACTTAAAGAATTTACCCAAATGGAATTTCAAAACCGATGAGCATAACTGGAATCTTAATTAGATGATCGGATTATCTGGAGCCACACCTTGATATTCCTCACCCGAGCACCCTCATCCAACGAATGCTCCACCCAACTGACTCCCAAGTCTCTACGTGGTTCCAGAGCAAAAGAATGTTTATACAACGCATTTCTCCACCTTTTCTTCAAAGTCTTTTCGCTTACACGGAAAGACTTCTTAAACTGCCATGCGTCAGGGTCAGGGGGAGTTCTTGTTACAACACAGATCTGTGCATCTCCGGGGTTTGATTGTGGCAAGGGTGCTGCTGGTGTCAAAACCACAACGTGGGAACCGCGGAACCTCTAGTTGTTTTTCAGTGTTTCAGTGTATACAATTCCTAATATATCTGGCCAAGAAAACTTGTAAGTTCTTAGATTGTCCCAAAGGTGGCGCATGGAATCAATGCAGGAGAACAGTTTCCTAGGAGTTGTAGCCTGGGAAAGTTGGGGGTGACTGATGGAAAGGAGGAGTGAAGCTCCGCCCTTTCCGCTGCTAGGCTGCGCCCGAGGCTATTGAAACCCACCCTGGCTGGCCTGTACTCAGATCTTCGCGGAGCGGATCAGCGGCCGGAGCGTTTGGCGGACTCTGCCTGGACTTGGAGCTCACAGCGTCTTGCGACTTGGAAGCGGATTCAGAGGACAGGACAGAACACTCGGGCAAGTGAATCTCTGTCTGTCTGCCTGTCTCATTGGTTGGTTGATTTCCATTTTCTTAAGGGGCACATACCTCACACCCCACACACACAAACTCACACACACACACACGCACACACGCACACACACTCCTTCCTTCTGCGAGTTAGAAAATTAGTAGGGGCCCCTGGGAGCTGCAGGGTTCCTAATCATGTCTGCACCTAAGAACAGTAGGGTCTCGTCTGGCTCTTCTTATGAACGGTTCCCCAGCCCGGACTCCCCAAGGTCCATGCGAGCCTCACCCAGCTTCTCCCTCTCCCCTCTCAGAAACTCAGGCTTAAGGGGAAGCTCCCCACCAGGGATCCGGAGCTACCATTCACCATCCCCTAGGGCTTCACCACACTCACCTCTGTCATCACCAGAATCTCACAAGCTCCCATTTCCCTGTCCTCACCGTGCTGGGCAATCAATGAAGCCATTGGGCTCTCCCGTGTCCTCCTCTGAGGATTCCTCAGAGTCACCACGTTCATCAGTAATATACCACATGTTCTTACTGCCATCACCCAGCAGCTCACCCCCAGCTCTCGGGGGGTCTCCTGTGTCTCCCAGCTACTCTCCAAACACGGACCCTCCAGTCTGTCCCAGCTACTCTACAACCACGCCCACATTTCAGCGCGGGTCAGTTCCAGGAACCCAGGGATCACCACCAAGCCCACCACTTTCACTGAGTTACTCCCCAGTCTCTAGCACGTCTTTATCTCCAACCCTCAGGGACTCGCCTGTCTGTCACAGCTACTCTCCAAACACGCCCACACTTCAGCGGGAGTCCGTTGCAGGCACCCAGAAATCACCACCAAACTCACCAATTTCACTGCGTTACTCCCCAGTCTCTCTCATGTCTTCACCATCCCTCAGGGACTCTCCCGTCTGTCCCAGCTACTCTCCAACCACGCCCACATTTCAGCTGGAGTCAGTTCCAGGCACCCCGGAATCACCACCAAACTCACCGATTTCACTCAGTTACTCCTCAGTCTCTAGCACGTCTTTATCTTCAACCCTCAGGGACTCTCCTGTGTGTCCCAGCTGCTCTCCAACCACGCCCACACTTCAGCGGGAGTCGGTTCCAGGCACCCAGGAATCACCATCAAACTCACCAATTTCACTCAATTACTCTCCAGTCTCTCTCACGTCTTCACCAGCCCTCAGGGACTCTCCTGTCTGTCCCAGCTACTCTCCAACCACGCCCACATTTCAGCTGGAGTCAGTTCCAGGCACCCCGGAGTCACCACCAAACTCACCAGTTTCACTCAGTTACTCCCCGGTCTCTCTCATGTCTTCACCCCCAGCCCTCAGGGACTCTCCTGTGTGTCCCAGCTACTCTCCAACCATGCCCAGATTTCAGCGGGTGTCAGTTCCAGGCACCCAGGTATCACCACCAAGCTCAGCAGTTTCACTGAGTTACTCCCCGGTCTCTCTCATGTCTTCACCCCCAGCCCCCTGGGACTCTCCTGTCTGTCCCAGCTACTCTCCCACCACGCCCAGATTTCAGCGGGAGTCAGCCTCCCACACTCCGGAATCACCTGCAGACTCACAGACTTCACTGAGGTCCTCCCTGGTCTCTCTCAGGTCTTTGCCCTCAGCCCACAGGGACTCTTGTGTCTCTTTCAGCTACTCTCAAAACTTCTCTAGATTCCAGCTGGAGTCAGTTCCAGGCACCCACGATACACCACCGAACTCACGAATTTCACTGACTTACTCCCCAGTCTCCCTCATGTTCTCACCCCCAGCCCTCAGGGACTCTTCTGTCTCTCTCAGCTACTCTCCGACCATCTCCAGATTTCACCTGGAGTCAGCTTCCCGCACCCAGGAATCACCTACAAACTCACGGACCTTACTGCAACCCTCCCCCATTTCTTTCACCTCTTCGCCCCCTGCCTTCAGGGACTCTCCTGGGTCTCCCAGCTTCTCTCCAGCCTTCCCCAGATCTCTGCCACAGTCAGCCCCAGGCACCCAGGACAACCCTAGACACTCACAGGCCTCACGAGACTATCTCCCTATGACCTGTACCTATACAGGGATGGCTCCCACGCATCCCTCAGTGACCCCAAACCCATCTCCACTTACACTCAGACACTCCCAGGGCCTGACAGCTACTCCCCGTTATTGTCCTTCAGTTCGAAGCCCTGGCCAATCTACTAGCTCACATGAAGCAGTTACCTGGCCATTTCTCCACGGTTCCAGTGAGGGCCCCACACCCAGCCGCACAAGAGCCCCTCCTGCATTCCGTCCTCACACGCAGGCCTGTCCATCTACTTGCTACTGTCACACTCTTGCCAGCAGAAGAGGCCCCTGTAATGGCCGATATCACCACCCAGGCTATCCTCACCCCACAGCTGTGCAGCGGGACCCTCCTGCTGGCCCACGTGGCTGCCAGAGCCCATGCTGGCACGACGCTCCAGCAGGTCGGCATCCCTGCGGGCCACACTACCGGTGACATGGCTAGCATGACCCTCCTTCCTGACAGTGACACTGTTGATGTGAACCCCAGTTTCACATCTGTCATTTGTAAATAGGACCATTTTCCCTTTTCGCTCTCCCTTCCATTCACAGGGCTTTGCATTCTCTCTGTTTCTGCCTTCGTTTCAGATATTTATTCACCTTTTTCTCTCTCACTATGTCTGCCGTGGTGTCCATGAGAGTGCGCCACGTAAGATTCCCCCATTAAAAGTTATGAATTGAGTGGCTTTTAGTATACCTGTGGCTGTGCACATTCAATTTTAATCCGCAATCCATTGTAGAACGTCTTATCACCCCCGACCAGAGAAGAACCCTGTAGACGTTAGTCACTCCTCATTCTGTCTCAAACCCTCTCCCTGACCCTCAGCCCTAGGTAGCAACTACCTAGTGCGATCAATCCCATATGCATAGATTTCCATATTGAGGACATTTCCTGTAAACGGAATTGCACAATAGGTGAGCTGTTATGACTGACATAACACGTAGCACAATATTTTCAAGATTCATCCACATTGTAGGCTTACCCACAGGGGGAATCCATTTTTATGGGGGGGTTTTAGTAATACCGGTGTTTTCTCCTTCCTTTCGTCCTTCTTTCCTCCCTTCCTTCCTTCCTTCCTTCCTTCCTACCTTCTTTCCTTCCTTCCCTCCTTCCTTCCTCCTATTTCTCTCTTACTCCTTCTGCCCTCTCTCTTTCATATGCCTTAGGTGCATCCCACATTCTGCGTTTTCTTGGGGAAATCCTCGACAGGTGCAGGAAAATTGTGTTATTGTAACTATTTACCGCTATCTCTCTTTCACGGCTCTCCATCAGTTGTGAACATCTATTGGTTTATCCCAAGTCACTAAGCATATTTTTATTAGGTACACCTGTTTTTCCTTATACAGCTGTTTCTGGAGTATAGGGTCGCATACTCATAAACCCAGTGTAACTCAGAAACGCATCTAATAATCCAATAAACCCATCATAACGTTGAAGAATCACAAATCAAACCATCATAAGTCACGGTCTGTCCGTGGATATGGGCGTCATCAATTCCATTGTATTCAGTAATGCTGTACACCATTAACAATGGCAGACTGATTGGGAGTGGATATTGATAGCATTATAAAAGTCAGTCATTAGAGGGCTACTTCTTTAACCTGACTGAAGAACTGATCTAATGGCTTTAGTACAGTGCATGATTATGTGAGATGTCTTGAGACAGAGTAGTACATTTGTGAATGAAATTTGATGGCTTTTTTTCAATTAGTAGGAACGATTGTGTGTGGAAAAGTGAGAAAATTGCTTTCTGCTGTAGAGTCTGGCATTCATTGTAGATTTAAGCTTATTTTTCTGTGAGCAAATCTTATTCAATAAAATACTACTCTTTATACTAAAAAACAAAAACAGTGGTGATGTGTGGTCATTATCCTCAGCAAACTAATCCAGGGAAAGACAACCAAATGCCACATTCTCACTTATAAAGGGAGCTGAAAAATGAGATCACATGGACACAGGAAGGGGAACAACACACACTGGGGCCTTTCGGGAGGCAGAGCGTTAGGAAAAACAGCTACTGCATGCTGGGCTGAATACCTAGGTGATGGGTTGACAGGTGCAGCAAAGCACCATGGCACACGTTTACCTTAGTAACAAATCTGCACATCCTGCACATATACCCCAGAACTTAGAAACGAAACGAAACAAAAGAAAACGAAAAAGCAATAGCAAAACGCTAAAGGCAAAATAAAGTTTCAAACTCAGAAAGTGACCGGCCAATGTTTGGTTCAAATCTTGGTTCTCAACCCAGGTGCCATAAGGTCAGGAGAAAGAATTTGATTACATATTGTAAATAAGACATGCAGCAAATGACCAGAAAGATTATTCTCAACATACGTGTGTCTTCTAATTCAATGGTGACGCTATCTACCGGGACATAGCATTAGATTCCAAAGGGCCGAGTCCCGCCAGACAGGCCTCCCACACTAATAACAATGGGGAGCCCCACGTTGTTTTACCTGTGCTCCTCAGCAACTGGCTATAAATCAGGTTGCCACCACTCCCAGATTTAGTTGCATTCATTTGCTGGAAGAGGTTACAGCACGCAGGGAAACACTTACACTTGCCTTTGTATTTTAGCGGACATTGCAAAAAGTTGAGAGATAAATGTGGGGCCCGGCATGTGGGGAGGGGCGCACTACCTTCCGGGAAGTGTTATCCAGAAGCTCTCTGAACCCAGTCCTTTTGGGTTTTTATGGAGACCTCATTCTATAGGCATGATGGGTTAAACCATAGGCTATTGGTGATCAACTCCACCTGAGGCTCTCAACCCTCCCTGGAAATTGGGGTTGAGGCTTTGCCATTCTCAGTCTGACTTAAAGAATTTACCCAAATGGAATTTTAAAACCGATGAGCATAACTGGAATCTTAATTAGATGATTGGATTATCTGGAGCCACACTTTGATATTCCTCACCCGAGCACCCTCATCCAACGAATGCTCCACCCAACTGGCTCCCAAGTCTCTACGTGGTTCCAGAGCAAAAGAATGTTTATTCAACGCATATCTCCACGTTTTCCTCAAAGTCTTTTCGCTTACACGGAAAGACTTCTTAAACTGCCATGCGTCAGGGTCAGGGGGAGGTCTTGTTACAACACAGATCTGTGCATCTCCGGGGTTTGATTGTGGCAAGGGTGCTGCTGGTGTCAAAACCACAACGTGGGAACCACGGAACCACTAGTTGTTTTTCAGTGTTTCAGTGTATACAATTCCTAATATATCTGGCCAAGAAAACTTGTAAGTTCTTAGATTGTCCCAAAGGTGGCGCATGGAATCAATGCAGGAGAACAGTTTCCTAGGAGGTGTAGCCTGGGAAAGTTGGGGGTGACTGATGGAAAGGAGGAGTGAAGCTCCGCCCTTTCCGCTGCTAGGCTGCGCCCGAGGCTATTGAAACCCACCCTGGCTGGCCTGTACTCAGATCTTCGCGGAGAGGATCAGCGGCCGGAGCGTTTGGCGGACTCTGCCTGGACTTGGAGCTCACAGCGTCTTGCGACTTGGAAGCGGATTCAGAGGACAGGACAGAACACTCGGGCAAGTGAATCTCTGTCTGTCTGTCTGTCTCATTGGTTGGTTGATTTCCATTTTCTTACGGGGCACATACCTCACACCGCACACACACAAACACACACACACACACACGCACACACGCACACACACTCCTTCCTTCTGCGAGTTAGAAAATTAGTAGGGGCCCCTGGGAGCTGCAGGGTTCCTAATCATGTCTGCACCTAAGAACAGTAGGGTCTCGTCTGGCTCTTCTTATGAACGGTTCCCCAGCCCGGACTCCCCAAGGTCCATGCGAGCCTCACCCAGCTTCTCCCTCTCCCTTCTCAGAAACTCAGCCTTAAAGGGAAGCTCCCCACCAGGGATCCGGAGCTACCATTCACCATCCCCTAGGGCTTCACCACACTCACCTCTGTCATCACCAGAATCCCACAAGCTCCCATTTCCCTGTCCTCACCGTGCTGGGCAATCAATGAAGCCATTGGGCTCTCCCGTGTCCTCCTCTGAGGATTCCTCAGAGTCACCACGTTCATCAGTAATATACCACATGTTCTTACTGCCATCACCCAGCAGCTCACCCCCAGCTCTCGGGGGGTCTCCTGTGTCTCCCAGCTACTCTCCAAACACGGACCCTCCAGTCTGTCCCAGCTACTCTCCAACCACGCCCACATTTCAGCGCGGGTCAGTTCCAGGAACCCAGGGATCACCACCAAGCCCACCACTTTCACTGAGTTACTCCCCAGTCTCTAGCACGTCTTTATCTCCAACCCTCAGGGACTCGCCTGTCTGTCCCAGCTACTCTCCAAACACGCCCACATTTCAGCGGGAGTCCGTTGCAAGCACCCAGAAATCACCACCAAACTCACCAATTTCACTGCGTTACTCCCCAGTCTCTCTCATGTCTTCACCATCCCTCAGGGACTCTCCCGTCTGTCCCAGCTACTCTCCAACCACGCCCACATTTCAGCTGGAGTCAGTTCCAGGCACCCCGGAATCACCACCAAACTCACCGATTTCACTCAGTTACTCCTCAGTCTCTAGCACGTCTTTATCTCCAACCCTCAGGGACTCTCCTGTGTGTCCCAGCTGCTCTCCAACCACGCCCACACTTCAGCGGGAGTCGGTTCCAGGCACCCAGGAATCACCATCAAACTCACCAATTTCACTCAATTACTCTCCAGTCTCTCTCACGTCTTCACCAGCCCTCAGGGACTCTCCTGTCTGTCCCAGCTACTCTCCAACCACGCCCACATTTCAGCTGGAGTCAGTTCCAGGCACCCCGGAGTCACCACCAAACTCACCAGTTTCACTCAGTTACTCCCCGGTCTCTCTCATGTCTTCACCCCCAGCCCTCAGGGACTCTCCTGTGTGTCCCAGCTACTCTCCAACCATGCCCAGATTTCAGCGGGTGTCAGTTCCAGGCACCCAGGTATCACCACCAAGCTCAGAAGTTTCACTGAGTTACTCCCCGGTCTCTCTCATGTCTTCACCCCCAGCCCCCTGGGACTCTCCTGTCTGTCCCAGCTACTCTCCCACCACGCCCAGATTTCAGCGGGAGTCAGCCTCCCACACTCCGGAATCACCTGCAGACTCACAGACTTCACTGAGGTCCTCCCTGGTCTCTCTCAGGTCTTTGCCCTCAGCCCACAGGGACTCTTGTGTCTCTTTCAGCTACTCTCAAAACTTCTCTAGATTCCAGCTGGAGTCAGTTCCAGGCACCCACGATACACCACCGAACTCACGAATTTCACTGACTTACTCCCCAGTCTCCCTCATGTTCTCACCCCCAGCCCTCAGGGACTCTTCTGTCTCTCTCAGCTACTCTCCGACCATCTCCAGATTTCACCTGGAGTCAGCTTCCCGCACCCAGGAATCACCTACAAACTCACGGACCTTACTGCAACCCTCCCCCATTTCTTTCACCTCTTCGCCCCCTGCCTTCAGGGACTCTCCTGGGTCTCCCAGCTTCTCTCCAGCCTTCCCCAGATCTCTGCCACAGTCAGCCCCAGGCACCCAGGACAACCCTAGACACTCACAGGCCTCACGAGACTATCTCCCTATGACCTGTACCTATACAGGGATGGCTCCCACGCATCCCTCAGTGACCCCAAACCCATCTCCACTTACACGCAGACACTCCCAGGGCCTGACAGCTACTCCCCGTTATTGTCCTTCAGTTCGAAGCCCTGGCCAATCTACTAGCTCACATGAAGCAGTTACCTGGCCATTTCTCCACGGTTCCCGTGAGGGCCCCACACCCAGCCGCACAAGAGCCCCTCCTGCATTCCGTCCTCACACGCAGGCCTGTCCATCTACTTGCTACTGTCACACTCTTGCCAGCAGAAGAGGCCCCTGTAATGGCCGATATCACCACCCAGGCTATCCTCACCCCACAGCTGTGCAGCGGGACCCTCCTGCTGGCCCACGTGGCTGCCAGAGCCCATGCTGGCACGACGCTCCAGCAGGTCGGCGTCCCTGCGGGCCACACTACCGGTGACATGGCTAGCATGACCCTCCTTCCTGACAGTGACACTGTTGTTGTGAACCCCAGTTTCACATCTGTCATTTGTAAATAGGACCATTTTCCCTTTTCGCTCTCCCTTCCATTCACAGGGCTTTGCATTCTCTCTGTTTCTGCCTTCGTTTCAGATATTTATTCACCTTTTTCTCTCTCACAATGTCTGCCGTGGTGTACATGAGAGTGCGCCACGTAAGATTCCCCCATTAAAAGTTATGAATTGAGTGGCTTTTAGTATACCTGTGGCTGTGCACATTCAATTTTAATCCGCAATCCATTGTAGAACGTCTTATCACCCCCGACCAGAGAAGAACCCTGTAGACGTTAGTCACTCCTCATTCTGTCTCAAACCCTCTCCCTGACCCTCAGCCCTAGGTAGCAACTACCTAGTGCGATCAATCCCATATGCATAGATTTCCATATTGAGGACATTTCCTGTAAACGGAATTGCACAATAGGTGAGCTGTTATGACTGACATAACACGTAGCACAATATTTTCAAGATTCATCCACATTGTAGGCTTACCCACAGGGGGAATCCATTTTTATGGGGGGGTTTTAGTAATACCCGTGTTTTCTCCTTCCTTTCGTCCTTCTTTCCTCCCTTCTTCCTTCCTTCCTTCCTTCCTACCTTCCTTCTTTCCTTCCTTCCTTCCTTCCTCCTATTTCTCTCTTACTCCTTCTGCCCTCTCTCTTTCATATGCCTTAGGTGCATCCCACATTCTGCGTTTTTTTGGGAAAATCCTCGACAGGTGCAGGATAATTGTGTTATTGTAACTATTTACCGCTATCTGTCTTTCACGGCTCTCCATCCGTTGTGAACATCTATTGGTTTATCCCAAGTCACTAAGCATATTTTTATTAGGTACACCTGTTTTTCCTTATACAGCTGTTTCTGGAGTATAGAGTCGCATACTCATAAACCCAGTGTAACTCAGAAACGCATCTAATAATCCAATAAACCCATCATAACGTTGAAGAATCACAAATCAAACCATCATAAGTCACGGTCTGTCCGTGGATATGGGCGTCATCAATTCCATTGTATTCAGTAATGCTGTACACCATTAACAATGGCAGACTGATTGGGAGTGGATATTGACAGCACTATAAAAGTCAGTCATTAGAGGGCTACTTCTTTAACCTGACTGAAGAACTGATCTAATGGCTTTAGTACAGTGCATGATTATGTGAGATGTTTTGAGACTGAGTAGTACATTTGTGAATGAAATTTGATGGCTTTTTTTCAATTAGTAGGAACGATTGTGTGTGGAAAAGTGAGAAAATTGCTTTCTGCTGTAGAGTCTGGCATTCATTGTAGATTTAAGCTTATTTTTCTGTGAGCAAATCTTATTCAATAAAATACTACTCTTTATACTAAAAAACAAAAACAGTGGTGATGTGTGGTCATTATCCTCAGCAAACTAATCCAGGGAAAGACAACCAAATGCCACATTCTCACTAATAAAGGGAGCTGAAAAATGAGATCACATGGACACAGGAAGGGGAACAACACACACTGGGGCCTTTCGGGAGGCAGAGCGTTAGGAAAAACAGCTACTGCATGCTGGGCTGAATACCTAGGTGATGGGTTGACAGGTGTAGCAAACCACCATGGCACACGTTTACCTTAGTAACAAATCTGCACATCCTGCACATATACCCCAGAACTTAGAAACGAAACGAAACAAAAGAAAACGAAAAAGCAATAGCAAAACGCTAAAGGCAAAATAAAGTTTCAAACTCAGAAAGTGACCGGCCAATGTTTGGTTCAAATCTTGGTTCTCAACCCAGGTGCCATAAGGTCAGGAGAAAGAATTTGATTACATATTGTAAATAAGACATGCAGCAAATGACCAGAAAGATTATTCTCAACATACGTGTGTCTTCTAATTCAATGGTGACGCTATCTACCGGGACATAGCATTAGATTCCAAAGGGCCGAGTCCCGCCAGACAGGCCTCCCACACTAATAACAATGGGGTGCCCTACGTTGTTTTACCTGTGCTTCTCAGCAACTGGCTATAAATCAGGTTGCCACCACTCCCAGATTTAGTTGCATTCATTTGCTGGAAGAGGTTACAGCACGCAGGGAAACACTTACACTTGCCTTTGTATTTTAGCGGACATTGCAAAAAGTTGAGAGATAAATGTGGGGCCCGGCATGTGGGGAGGGGCGCACTACCTTCCGGGAAGTGTTATCCAGAAGCTCTCTGAACCCAGTCCTTTTGGGTTTTTATGGAGACCTCATTCTATAGGCATGATGGGTTAAACCATAGGCTATTGGTGATCAACTCCACCTGAGGCTCTCAACCCTCCCTGGAAATTGGGGTTGAGGCTTTGCCATTCTCAGTCTGACTTAAAGAATTTACCCAAATGGAATTTTAAAACCGATGAGCATAACTGGAATCTTAATTAGATGATTGGATTATCTGGAGCCACACGTTGATATTCCTCACCCGAGCACCCTCATCCAACGAATGCTCCACCCAACTGGCTCCCAAGTCTCTACGTGGTTCCAGAGCAAAAGAATGTTTATTCAACGCATATCTCCACGTTTTCCTCAAAGTCTTTTCGCTTACACGGAAAGACTTCTTAAACTGCCATGCGTCAGGGTCAGGGGGAGGTCTTGTTACAACACAGATCTGTGCATCTCCGGGGTTTGATTGTGGCAAGGGTGCTGCTGGTGTCAAAACCACAACGTGGGAACCACAGAACCACTAGTTGTTTTTCAGTGATTCAGTGTGTACAATTCCTAATATATCTGGCCAAGAAAACTTCTAAGTTCTTAGATTGTCCCAAAGGTGGCGCATGGAATCAATGCAGGAGAACAGTTTCTTAGGAGGGGTAGCCTGGGAAAGTTGGGGGTGACTGATGGAAAGGAGGAGTGAAGCTCCGCCCTTTCCGCTGCTAGGCTGCGCCCGAGGCTATTGAAACCCACCCTGGCTGGCCTGTACTCAGATCTTCGCGGAGAGGATCAGCGGCCGGAGCGTTTGGCGGACTCTGCCTGGACTTGGAGCTCACAGCGTCTTGCGACTTGGAAGCGGATTCAGAGGACAGGACAGAACACTCGGGCAAGTGAATCTCTGTCTGTCTGTCTGTCTCATTGGTTGGTTGATTTCCATTTTCTTAAGGGGCACATACCTCACACCGCACACACACAAACACACACACACACACACGCACACACGCACACACACTCCTTCCTTCTGCGAGTTAGAAAATTAGTAGGGGCCCCTGGGAGCTGCAGGGTTCCTAATCATGTCTGCACCTAAGAACAGTAGGGTCTCGTCTGGCTCTTCTTATGAACGGTTCCCCAGCCCGGACTCCCCAAGGTCCATGCGAGCCTCACCCAGCTTCTCCCTCTCCCCTCTCAGAAACTCAGGCTTAAGGGGAAGCTCCCAACCAGGGATCCGGAGCTACCATTCACCATCCCCTAGGGCTTCACCACACTCACCTCTGTCATCACCAGAATCCCACAAGCTCCCATTTCCCTGTCCTCACCGTGCTGGGCAATCAATGAAGCCATTGGGCTCTCCCGTGTCCTCCTCTGAGGATTCCTCAGAGTCACCACGTTCATCAGTAATATACCACATGTTCTTACTGCCATCACCCAGCAGCTCACCCCCAGCTCTCGGGGGGTCTCCTGTGTCACCCACCTACTCTCCAAACACGGACCCTCCAGTCTGTCCCAGCTACTCTCCAACCACGCCCACATTTCAGCGCGGGTCAGTTCCAGGAACCCAGGGATCACCACCAAGCCCACCACTTTCACTGAGTTACTCCCTATTCTCTAGCACGTCTTTATCTCCAACCCTCAGGGACTCGCCTGTCTGTCCCAGCTACTCTCCAAACACGCCCACACTTCAGCGGGAGTCCGTTGCAGGCACCCAGAAATCACCACCAAACTCACCAATTTCACTGCGTTACTCCCCAGTCTCTCTCATGTCTTCACCATCCCTCAGGGACTCTCCCGTCTGTCCCAGCTACTCTCCAACCACGCCCACATTTCAGCTGGAGTCAGTTCCAGGCACCCCGGAATCACCACCAAACTCACCGATTTCACTCAGTTACTCCTCAGTCTCTAGCACGTCTTTATCTCCAACCCTCAGGGACTCTCCTGTGTGTCCCAGCTACTCTCCAACCACGCCCACACTTCAGCGGGAGTCGGTTCCAGGCACCCAGGAATCACCATCAAACTCACCAATTTCACTCAATTACTCTCCAGTCTCTCTCACGTCTTCACCAGCCCTCAGGGACTCTCCTGTCTGTCCCAGCTACTCTCCAACCACGCCCACATTTCAGCTGGAGTCAGTTCCAGGCACCCCGGAGTCACCACCAAACTCACCAGTTTCACTCAGTTACTCCCCGGTCTCTCACATGTCTTCACCCCCAGCTCTCAGGGACTCTCCTGTGTGTCCCAGCTACTCTCCAACCATGCCCAGATTTCAGCGGGAGTCAGTTCCAGGCTCCCAGGTATCACCACCAAACTCAGCAGTTTCACTGAGTTACTCCCCGGTCTCTCTCATGTCTTCACCCCCAGCCCCCTGGGACTCTCCTGTCTGTCCCAGCTACTCTCCCACCACGCCTAGATTTCAGCGGGAGTCAGCCTCCCACACTCCGGAATCACCTACAGACTCACAGACTTCACTGAGGTCCTCCCTGGTCTCTCTCAGGTCTTTGCCCTCAGCCCACAGGGACTCTTGTGTCTCTTTCAGCTACTCTCAAAACTTCTCTAGATTCCAGCTGGAGTCAGTTTCAGGCACCCACGATACACCACCGAACTCACGAATTTCACTGACTTACTCCCCAGTCTCCCTCATGTTCTCACCCCCAGCCCACAGGGACTCTTCTGTCTCTCTCAGCTACTCTCCGACCACCTCCAGATTTCACCTGGAGTCAGCTTCCCGCACCCAGGAATCACCTACAAACTCACGGACCTTACTGCAACCCTCCCCCATTTCTTTCACCTCTTTGCCCCCTGCCTTCAGGGACTCTCCTGGGTCTCCCAGCTTCTCTCCAGCCTTCCCCAGATTTCTGCCACAGTCAGCCCCAGGCACCCAGGACAACCCTAGACACTCACAGGCCTCACGAGACTATCTCCCTATGACCTGTACCTATACAGGGATGGCTCCCACGCATCCCTCAGTGACCCCAAACCCATCTCCACTTACACTCAGACACTCCCAGGGCCTGACAGCTACTCCCCGTTATTGTCCTTCAGTTCGAAGCCCTGGCCAATCTACTAGCCCACATGAAGCAGTTACCTGGCCATTTCTCCACGGTTCCCGTGAGGGCCTCACACCCAGCCGCACAAGAGCCCCTCCTGCATTCCGTCCTCACACGCAGGCCTGTCCATCTACTTGCTACTGTCACACTCTTGCCAGCAGAAGAGGCCCCTGTAATGGGCGATATCACCACCCAGTCTATCCTCACCCCACAGCTGTGCAGCGGGACCCTCCTGCTGGCCCACGTGGCTGCCAGAGCCCATGCTGGCACGACGCTCCAGCAGGTCGGCGTCCCTGCGGGCCACACTACCGGTGACATGGCTAGCATGACCCTCCTTCCTGACAGTGACACTGTTGATGTGAACCCCAGTTTCACATCTGTCATTTGTAAATAGGACCATTTTCCCTTTTCGCTCTCCCTTCCATTCACAGGGCTTTGCATTCTCTCTGTTTCTGCCTTCGTTTCAGATATTTATTCACCTTTTTCTCTCTCACTATGTCTGCCGTGGTGTCCATGAGAGTGCGCCACGTAAGATTCCCCCATTAAAAGTTATGAATTGAGTGGCTTTTAGTATACCTGTGGCTGTGCACATTCAATTTTAATCCGCAATCCATTGTAGAACGTCTTATCACCCCCGACCAGAGAAGAACCCTGTAGACGTTAGTCACTCCTCATTCTGTCTCAAACCCTCTCCCTGACCCTCAGCCCTAGGTAGCAACTACCTAGTGCGATCAATCCCATATGCATAGATTTCCATATTGAGGACATTTCCTGTAAACGGAATTGCACAATAGGTGAGCTGTTATGACTGACATAACACGTAGCACAATATTTTCAAGATTCATCCACATTGTAGGCTTACCCACAGGGGGAATCCATTTTTATGGGGGGGTTTTAGTAATACCGGTGTTTTCTCCTTCCTTTCGTCCTTCTTTCCTCCCTTCCTTCCTTCCTTCCTTCCTTCCTACCTTCTTTCCTTCCTTCCCTCCTTCCTTCCTCCTATTTCTCTCTTACTCCTTCTGCCCTCTCTCTTTCATATGCCTTAGGTGCATCCCACATTCTGCGTTTTTTTGGGGAAATCCTCGACAGGTGCAGGAAAATTGTGTTATTGTAACTATTTACCGCTATCTCTCTTTCACGGCTCTCCATCAGTTGTGAACATCTATTGGTTTATCCCAAGTCACTAAGCATATTTTTATTAGGTACACCTGTTTTTCCTTATACAGCTGTTTCTGGAGTATAGGGTCGCATACTCATAAACCCAGTGTAACTCAGAAACGCATCTAATAATCCAATAAACCCATCATAACGTTGAAGAATCACAAATCAAACCATCATAAGTCACGGTCTGTCCGTGGATATGGGCGTCATCAATTCCATTGTATTCAGTAATGCTGTACACCATTATCAATGGCAGACTGATTGGGAGTGGATATTGATAGCATTATAAAAGTCAGTCATTAGAGGGCTACTTCTTTAACCTGACTGAAGAACTGATCTAATGGCTTTAGTACAGTGCATGATTATGTGAGATGTCTTGAGACAGAGTAGTACATTTGTGAATGAAATTTGATGGCTTTTTTTCAATTAGTAGGAACGATTGTGTGTGGAAAAGTGAGAAAATTGCTTTCTGCTGTAGAGTCTGGCATTCATTGTAGATTTAAGCTTATTTTTCTGTGAGCAAATCTTATTCAATAAAATACTACTCTTTATACTAAAAAACAAAAACAGTGGTGATGTGTGGTCATTATCCTCAGCAAACTAATCCAGGGAAAGACAACCAAATGCCACATTCTCACTTATAAAGGGAGCTGAAAAATGAGATCACATGGACACAGGAAGGGGAACAACACACACTGGGGCCTTTCGGGAGGCAGAGCGTTAGGAAAAACAGCTACTGCATGCTGGGCTGAATACCTAGGTGATGGGTTGACAGGTGCAGCAAACCACCATGGCACACGTTTACCTTAGTAACAAATCTGCACATCCTGCACATATACCCCAGAACTTAGAAACGAAACGAAACAAAAGAAAACGAAAAAGCAATAGCAAAACGCTAAAGGCAAAATAAAGTTTCAAACTCAGAAAGTGACCGGCCAATGTTTGGTTCAAATCTTGGTTCTCAACCCAGGTGCCATAAGGTCAGGAGAAAGAATTTGATTACATATTGTAAATAAGACATACAGCAAATGACCAGAAAGATTATTCTCAACATACGTGTGTCTTCTAATTCAATGGTGACGCTATCTACCGGGACATAGCATTAGATTCCAAAGGGCCGAGTCCCGCCAGACAGGCCTCCCACACTAATAACAATGGGGAGCCCCACGTTGTTTTACCTGTGCTCCTCAGCAACTGGCTATAAATCAGGTTGCCACCACTCCCAGATTTAGTTGCATTCATTTGCTGGAAGAGGTTACAGCACGCAGGGAAACACTTACACTTGCCTTTGTATTTTAGCGGACATTGCAAAAAGTTGAGAGATAAATGTGGGGCCCGGCATGTGGGGAGGGGCGCACTACCTTCCGGGAAGTGTTATCCAGAAGCTCTCTGAACCCAGTCCTTTTGGGTTTTTATGGAGACCTCATTCTATAGGCATGATGGGTTAAACCATAGGCTATTGGTGATCAACTCCACCTGAGGCTCTCAACCCTCCCTGGAAATTGGGGTTGAGGCTTTGCCATTCTCAGTCTGACTTAAAGAATTTACCCAAATGGAATTTTAAAACCGATGAGCATAACTGGAATCTTAATTGGATGATTGGATTATCTGGAGCCACACTTTGATATTCCTCACCCGAGCACCCTCATCCAACGAATGCTCCACCCAACTGGCTCCCAAGTCTCTACGTGGTTCCAGAGCAAAAGAATGTTTATTCAACGCATATCTCCACGTTTTCCTCAAAGTCTTTTCGCTTACACGGAAAGACTTCTTAAACTGCCATGCGTCAGGGTCAGGGGGAGGTCTTGTTACAACACAGATCTGTGCATCTCCGGGGTTTGATTGTGGCAAGGGTGCTGCTGGTGTCAAAACCACAACGTGGGAACCACGGAACCACTAGTTGTTTTTCAGTGTTTCAGTGTATACAATTCCTAATATATCTGGACAAGAAAACTTGTAAGTTCTTAGATTGTCCCAAAGGTGGCGCATGGAATCAATGCAGGAGAACAGTTTCCTACGAGGTGTAGCCTGGGAAAGTTGGGGGTGACTGATGGAAAGGAGGAGTGAAGCTCCGCCCTTTCCGCTGCTAGGCTGCGCCCGAGGCTATTGAAACCCACCCTGGCTGGCCTGTACTCAGATCTTCGCGGAGCGGATCAGTGGCCGGAGCGTTTGGCGGACTCTGCCTGGACTTGGAGCTCACAGCGTCTTGCGACTTGGAAGCGGATTCAGAGGACAGGACAGAACACTCGGGCAAGTGAATCTCTGTCTGTCTGTCTGTCTCATTGGTTGGTTGATTTCCATTTTCTTACGGGGCACATACCTCACACCGCACACACACAAACACACACACACACACACGCACACACGCACACACACTCCTTCCTTCTGCGAGTTAGAAAATTAGTAGGGGCCCCTGGGAGCTGCAGGGTTCCTAATCATGTCTGCACCTAAGAACAGTAGGGTCTCGTCTGGCTCTTCTTATGAACGGTTCCCCAGCCCGGACTCCCCAAGGTCCATGCGAGCCTCACCCAGCTTCTCCCTCTCCCTTCTCAGAAACTCAGCCTTAAAGGGAAGCTCCCCACCAGGGATCCGGAGCTACCATTCACCATCCCCTAGGGCTTCACCACACTCACCTCTGTCATCACCAGAATCCCACAAGCTCCCATTTCCCTGTCCTCACCGTGCTGGGCAATCAATGAAGCCATTGGGCTCTCCCGTGTCCTCCTCTGAGGATTCCTCAGAGTCACCACGTTCATCAGTAATATACCACATGTTCTTACTGCCATCACCCAGCAGCTCACCCCCAGCTCTCGGGGGGTCTCCTGTGTCTCCCAGCTACTCTCCAAACACGGACCCTCCAGTCTGTCCCAGCTACTCTACAACCACGCCCACATTTCAGCGCGGGTCAGTTCCAGGAACCCAGGGATCACCACCAAGCCCACCACTTTCACTGAGTTACTCCCCAGTCTCTAGCACGTCTTTATCTCCAACCCTCAGGGACTCGCCTCTCTGTCCCAGCTACTCTCCAAACACGCCCACACTTCAGCGGGAGTCCGTTGCAAGCACCCAGAAATCACCACCAAACTCACCAATTTCACTCAATTACTCTCCAGTCTCTCTCACGTCTTCACCAGCCCTCAGGGACTCTCCCGTCTGTCCCAGCTACTCTCCAACCACGCCCACATTTCAGCTGGAGTCAGTTCCAGGCACCCCGGAGTCACCACCAAACTCACCAGTTTCACTCAGTTACTCCCCGGTCTCTCTCATGTCTTCACCCCCAGCCCTCAGGGACTCTCCTGTGTGTCCCAGCTACTCTCCAACCATGCCCAGATTTCAGCGGGTGTCAGTTCCAGGCACCCAGGTATCACCACCAAGCTCAGAAGTTTCACTGAGTTACTCCCCGGTCTCTCTCATGTCTTCACCCCCAGCCCCCTGGGACTCTCCTGTCTGTCCCAGCTACTCTCCCACCACGCCCAGATTTCAGCGGGAGTCAGCCTCCCACACTCCGGAATCACCTGCAGACTCACAGACTTCACTGAGGTCCTCCCTGGTCTCTCTCAGGTCTTTGCCCTCAGCCCACAGGGACTCTTGTGTCTCTTTCAGCTACTCTCAAAACTTCTCTAGATTCCAGCTGGAGTCAGTTCCAGGCACCCACGATACACCACCGAACTCACGAATTTCACTGACTTACTCCCCAGTCTCCCTCATGTTCTCACCCCCAGCCCTCAGGGACTCTTCTGTCTCTCTCAGCTACTCTCCGACCATCTCCAGATTTCACCTGGAGTCAGCTTCCCGCACCCAGGAATCACCTACAAACTCACGGACCTTACTGCAACCCTCCCCCATTTCTTTCACCTCTTCGCCCCCTGCCTTCAGGGACTCTCCTGGGTCTCCCAGCTTCTCTCCAGCCTTCCCCAGATCTCTGCCACAGTCAGCCCCAGGCACCCAGGACAACCCTAGACACTCACAGGCCTCACGAGACTATCTCCCTATGACCTGTACCTATACAGGGATGGCTCCCACGCATCCCTCAGTGACCCCAAACCCATCTCCACTTACACTCAGACACTCCCAGGGCCTGACAGCTACTCCCCGTTATTGTCCTTCAGTTCGAAGCCCTGGCCAATCTACTAGCTCACATGAAGCAGTTACCTGGCCATTTCTCCACGGTTCCAGTGAGGGCCCCACACCCAGCCGCACAAGAGCCCCTCCTGCATTCCGTCCTCACACGCAGGCCTGTCCATCTACTTGCTACTGTCACACTCTTGCCAGCAGAAGAGGCCCCTGTAATGGCCGATATCACCACCCAGGCTATCCTCACCCCACAGCTGTGCAGCGGGACCCTCCTGCTGGCCCACGTGGCTGCCAGAGCCCATGCTGGCACGACGCTCCAGCAGGTCGGCATCCCTGCGGGCCACACTACCGGTGACATGGCTAGCATGACCCTCCTTCCTGACAGTGACACTGTTGATGTGAACCCCAGTTTCACATCTGTCATTTGTAAATAGGACCATTTTCCCTTTTCGCTCTCCCTTCCATTCACAGGGCTTTGCATTCTCTCTGTTTCTGCCTTCGTTTCAGATATTTATTCACCTTTTTCTCTCTCACTATGTCTGCCGTGGTGTCCATGAGAGTGCGCCACGTAAGATTCCCCCATTAAAAGTTATGAATTGAGTGGCTTTTAGTATACCTGTGGCTGTGCACATTCAATTTTAATCCGCAATCCATTGTAGAACGTCTTATCACCCCCGACCAGAGAAGAACCCTGTAGACGTTAGTCACTCCTCATTCTGTCTCAAACCCTCTCCCTGACCCTCAGCCCTAGGTAGCAACTACCTAGTGCGATCAATCCCATATGCATAGATTTCCATATTGAGGACATTTCCTGTAAACGGAATTGCACAATAGGTGAGCTGTTATGACTGACATAACACGTAGCACAATATTTTCAAGATTCATCCACATTGTAGGCTTACCCACAGGGGGAATCCATTTTTATGGGGGGGTTTTAGTAATACCCGTGTTTTCTCCTTCCTTTCGTCCTTCTTTCCTCCCTTCCTTCCTTCCTTCCTTCCTTCCTACCTTCTTTCCTTCCTTCCCTCCTTCCTTCCTCCTATTTCTCTCTTACTCCTTCTGCCCTCTCTCTTTCATATGCCTTAGGTGCATCCCACATTCTGCGTTTTTTTGGGGAAATCCTCGACAGGTGCAGGAAAATTGTGTTATTGTAACTATTTACCGCTATCTCTCTTTCACGGCTCTCCATCAGTTGTGAACATCTATTGGTTTATCCCAAGTCACTAAGCATATTTTTATTAGGTACACCTGTTTTTCCTTATACAGCTGTTTCTGGAGTATAGGGTCGCATACTCATAAACCCAGTGTAACTCAGAAACGCATCTAATAATCCAATAAACCCATCATAACGTTGAAGAATCACAAATCAAACCATCATAAGTCACGGTCTGTCCGTGGATATGGGCGTCATCAATTCCATTGTATTCAGTAATGCTGTACACCATTATCAATGGCAGACTGATTGGGAGTGGATATTGATAGCATTATAAAAGTCAGTCATTAGAGGGCTACTTCTTTAACCTGACTGAAGAACTGATCTAATGGCTTTAGTACAGTGCATGATTATGTGAGATGTCTTGAGACAGAGTAGTACATTTGTGAATGAAATTTGATGGCTTTTTTTCAATTAGTAGGAACGATTGTGTGTGGAAAAGTGAGAAAATTGCTTTCTGCTGTAGAGTCTGGCATTCATTGTAGATTTAAGCTTATTTTTCTGTGAGCAAATCTTATTCAATAAAATACTACTCTTTATACTAAAAAACAAAAACAGTGGTGATGTGTGGTCATTATCCTCAGCAAACTAATCCAGGGAAAGACAACCAAATGCCACATTCTCACTTATAAAGGGAGCTGAAAAATGAGATCACATGGACACAGGAAGGGGAACAACACACACTGGGGCCTTTCGGGAGGCAGAGCGTTAGGAAAAACAGCTACTGCATGCTGGGCTGAATACCTAGGTGATGGGTTGACAGGTGCAGCAAACCACCATGGCACACGTTTACCTTAGTAACAAATCTGCACATCCTGCACATATACCCCAGAACTTAGAAACGAAACGAAACAAAAGAAAACGAAAAAGCAATAGCAAAACGCTAAAGGCAAAATAAAGTTTCAAACTCAGAAAGTGACCGGCCAATGTTTGGTTCAAATCTTGGTTCTCAACCCAGGTGCCATAAGGTCAGGAGAAAGAATTTGATTACATATTGTAAATAAGACATGCAGCAAATGACCAGAAAGATTATTCTCAACATACGTGTGTCTTCTAATTCAATGGTGACGCTATCTACCGGGACATAGCATTAGATTCCAAAGGGCCGAGTCCCGCCAGACAGGCCTCCCACACTAATAACAATGGGGAGCCCCACGTTGTTTTACCTGTGCTCCTCAGCAACTGGCTATAAATCAGGTTGCCACCACTCCCAGATTTAGTTGCATTCATTTGCTGGAAGAGGTTACAGCACGCAGGGAAACACTTACACTTGCCTTTGTATTTTAGCGGACATTGCAAAAAGTTGAGAGATAAATGTGGGGCCCGGCATGTGGGGAGGGGCGCACTACCTTCCGGGAAGTGTTATCCAGAAGCTCTCTGAACCCAGTCCTTTTGGGTTTTTATGGAGACCTCATTCTATAGGCATGATGGGTTAAACCATAGGCTATTGGTGATCAACTCCACCTGAGGCTCTCAACCCTCCCTGGAAATTGGGGTTGAGGCTTTGCCATTCTCAGTCTGACTTAAAGAATTTACCCAAATGGAATTTTAAAACCGATGAGCATAACTGGAATCTTAATTAGATGATTGGATTATCTGGAGCCACACTTTGATATTCCTCACCCGAGCACCCTCATCCAACGAATGCTCCACCCAACTGGCTCCCAAGTCTCTACGTGGTTCCAGAGCAAAAGAATGTTTATTCAACGCATATCTCCACGTTTTCCTCAAAGTCTTTTCGCTTACACGGAAAGACTTCTTAAACTGCCATGCGTCAGGGTCAGGGGGAGGTCTTGTTACAACACAGATCTGTGCATCTCCGGGGTTTGATTGTGGCAAGGGTGCTGCTGGTGTCAAAACCACAACGTGGGAACCACGGAACCACTAGTTGTTTTTCAGTGTTTCAGTGTATACAATTCCTAATATATCTGGCCAAGAAAACTTGTAAGTTCTTAGATTGTCCCAAAGGTGGCGCATGGAATCAATGCAGGAGAACAGTTTCCTAGGAGGTGTAGCCTGGGAAAGTTGGGGGTGACTGATGGAAAGGAGGAGTGAAGCTCCGCCCTTTCCGCTGCTAGGCTGCGCCCGAGGCTATTGAAACCCACCCTGGCTGGCCTGTACTCAGATCTTCGCGGAGAGGATCAGCGGCCGGAGCGTTTGGCGGACTCTGCCTGGACTTGGAGCTCACAGCGTCTTGCGACTTGGAAGCGGATTCAGAGGACAGGACAGAACACTCGGGCAAGTGAATCTCTGTCTGTCTGTCTGTCTCATTGGTTGGTTGATTTCCATTTTCTTACGGGGCACATACCTCACACCGCACACACACAAACACACACACACACACACGCACACACGCACACACACTCCTTCCTTCTGCGAGTTAGAAAATTAGTAGGGGCCCCTGGGAGCTGCAGGGTTCCTAATCATGTCTGCACCTAAGAACAGTAGGGTCTCGTCTGGCTCTTCTTATGAACGGTTCCCCAGCCCGGACTCCCCAAGGTCCATGCGAGCCTCACCCAGCTTCTCCCTCTCCCTTCTCAGAAACTCAGCCTTAAAGGGAAGCTCCCCACCAGGGATCCGGAGCTACCATTCACCATCCCCTAGGGCTTCACCACACTCACCTCTGTCATCACCAGAATCCCACAAGCTCCCATTTCCCTGTCCTCACCGTGCTGGGCAATCAATGAAGCCATTGGGCTCTCCCGTGTCCTCCTCTGAGGATTCCTCAGAGTCACCACGTTCATCAGTAATATACCACATGTTCTTACTGCCATCACCCAGCAGCTCACCCCCAGCTCTCGGGGGGTCTCCTGTGTCTCCCAGCTACTCTCCAAACACGGACCCTCCAGTCTGTCCCAGCTACTCTCCAACCACGCCCACATTTCAGCGCGGGTCAGTTCCAGGAACCCAGGGATCACCACCAAGCCCACCACTTTCACTGAGTTACTCCCCAGTCTCTAGCACGTCTTTATCTCCAACCCTCAGGGACTCGCCTGTCTGTCCCAGCTACTCTCCAAACACGCCCACATTTCAGCGGGAGTCCGTTGCAAGCACCCAGAAATCACCACCAAACTCACCAATTTCACTGCGTTACTCCCCAGTCTCTCTCATGTCTTCACCATCCCTCAGGGACTCTCCCGTCTGTCCCAGCTACTCTCCAACCACGCCCACATTTCAGCTGGAGTCAGTTCCAGGCACCCCGGAATCACCACCAAACTCACCGATTTCACTCAGTTACTCCTCAGTCTCTAGCACGTCTTTATCTCCAACCCTCAGGGACTCTCCTGTGTGTCCCAGCTGCTCTCCAACCACGCCCACACTTCAGCGGGAGTCGGTTCCAGGCACCCAGGAATCACCATCAAACTCACCAATTTCACTCAATTACTCTCCAGTCTCTCTCACGTCTTCACCAGCCCTCAGGGACTCTCCTGTCTGTCCCAGCTACTCTCCAACCACGCCCACATTTCAGCTGGAGTCAGTTCCAGGCACCCCGGAGTCACCACCAAACTCACCAGTTTCACTCAGTTACTCCCCGGTCTCTCTCATGTCTTCACCCCCAGCCCTCAGGGACTCTCCTGTGTGTCCCAGCTACTCTCCAACCATGCCCAGATTTCAGCGGGTGTCAGTTCCAGGCACCCAGGTATCACCACCAAGCTCAGAAGTTTCACTGAGTTACTCCCCGGTCTCTCTCATGTCTTCACCCCCAGCCCCCTGGGACTCTCCTGTCTGTCCCAGCTACTCTCCCACCACGCCCAGATTTCAGCGGGAGTCAGCCTCCCACACTCCGGAATCACCTGCAGACTCACAGACTTCACTGAGGTCCTCCCTGGTCTCTCTCAGGTCTTTGCCCTCAGCCCACAGGGACTCTTGTGTCTCTTTCAGCTACTCTCAAAACTTCTCTAGATTCCAGCTGGAGTCAGTTCCAGGCACCCACGATACACCACCGAACTCACGAATTTCACTGACTTACTCCCCAGTCTCCCTCATGTTCTCACCCCCAGCCCTCAGGGACTCTTCTGTCTCTCTCAGCTACTCTCCGACCATCTCCAGATTTCACCTGGAGTCAGCTTCCCGCACCCAGGAATCACCTACAAACTCACGGACCTTACTGCAACCCTCCCCCATTTCTTTCACCTCTTCGCCCCCTGCCTTCAGGGACTCTCCTGGGTCTCCCAGCTTCTCTCCAGCCTTCCCCAGATCTCTGCCACAGTCAGCCCCAGGCACCCAGGACAACCCTAGACACTCACAGGCCTCACGAGACTATCTCCCTATGACCTGTACCTATACAGGGATGGCTCCCACGCATCCCTCAGTGACCCCAAACCCATCTCCACTTACACTCAGACACTCCCAGGGCCTGACAGCTACTCCCCGTTATTGTCCTTCAGTTCGAAGCCCTGGCCAATCTACTAGCTCACATGAAGCAGTTACCTGGCCATTTCTCCACGGTTCCCGTGAGGGCCCCACACCCAGCCGCACAAGAGCCCCTCCTGCATTCCGTCCTCACACGCAGGCCTGTCCATCTACTTGCTACTGTCACACTCTTGCCAGCAGAAGAGGCCCCTGTAATGGCCGATATCACCACCCAGGCTATCCTCACCCCACAGCTGTGCAGCGGGACCCTCCTGCTGGCCCACGTGGCTGCCAGAGCCCATGCTGGCACGACGCTCCAGCAGGTCGGCGTCCCTGCGGGCCACACTACCGGTGACATGGCTAGCATGACCCTCCTTCCTGACAGTGACACTGTTGATGTGAACCCCAGTTTCACATCTGTCATTTGTAAATAGGACCATTTTCCCTTTTCGCTCTCCCTTCCATTCACAGGGCTTTGCATTCTCTCTGTTTCTGCCTTCGTTTCAGATATTTATTCACCTTTTTCTCTCTCACAATGTCTGCCGTGGTGTACATGAGAGTGCGCCACGTAAGATTCCCCCATTAAAAGTTATGAATTGAGTGGCTTTTAGTATACCTGTGGCTGTGCACATTCAATTTTAATCCGCAATCCATTGTAGAACGTCTTATCACCCCCGACCAGAGAAGAACCCTGTAGACGTTAGTCACTCCTCATTCTGTCTCAAACCCTCTCCCTGACCCTCAGCCCTAGGTAGCAACTACCTAGTGCGATCAATCCCATATGCATAGATTTCCATATTGAGGACATTTCCTGTAAACGGAATTGCACAATAGGTGAGCTGTTATGACTGACATAACACGTAGCACAATATTTTCAAGATTCATCCACATTGTAGGCTTACCCACAGGGGGAATCCATTTTTATGGGGGGGTTTTAGTAATACCCGTGTTTTCTCCTTCCTTTCGTCCTTCTTTCCTCCCTTCTTCCTTCCTTCCTTCCTTCCTACCTTCCTTCTTTCCTTCCTTCCTTCCTTCCTCCTATTTCTCTCTTACTCCTTCTGCCCTCTCTCTTTCATATGCCTTAGGTGCATCCCACATTCTGCGTTTTTTTGGGAAAATCCTCGACAGGTGCAGGATAATTGTGTTATTGTAACTATTTACCGCTATCTGTCTTTCACGGCTCTCCATCAGTTGTGAACATCTATTGGTTTATCCCAAGTCACTAAGCATATTTTTATTAGGTACACCTGTTTTTCCTTATACAGCTGTTTCTGGAGTATAGAGTCGCATACTCATAAACCCAGTGTAACTCAGAAACGCATCTAATAATCCAATAAACCCATCATAACGTTGAAGAATCACAAATCAAACCATCATAAGTCACGGTCTGTCCGTGGATATGGGCGTCATCAATTCCATTGTATTCAGTAATGCTGTACACCATTAACAATGGCAGACTGATTGGGAGTGGATATTGACAGCACTATAAAAGTCAGTCATTAGAGGGCTACTTCTTTAACCTGACTGAAGAACTGATCTAATGGCTTTAGTACAGTGCATGATTATGTGAGATGTTTTGAGACTGAGTAGTACATTTGTGAATGAAATTTTATGGCTTTTTTTCAATTAGTAGGAACGATTGTGTGTGGAAAAGTGAGAAAATTGCTTTCTGCTGTAGAGTCTGGCATTCATTGTAGATTTAAGCTTATTTTTCTGTGAGCAAATCTTATTCAATAAAATACTACTCTTTATACTAAAAAACAAAAACAGTGGTGATGTGTGGTCATTATCCTCAGCAAACTAATCCAGGGAAAGACAACCAAATGCCACATTCTCACTAATAAAGGGAGCTGAAAAATGAGATCACATGGACACAGGAAGGGGAACAACACACACTGGGGCCTTTCGGGAGGCAGAGCGTTAGGAAAAACAGCTACTGCATGCTGGGCTGAATACCTAGGTGATGGGTTGACAGGTGTAGCAAACCACCATGGCACACGTTTACCTTAGTAACAAATCTGCACATCCTGCACATATACCCCAGAACTTAGAAACGAAACGAAACAAAAGAAAACGAAAAAGCAATAGCAAAACGCTAAAGGCAAAATAAAGTTTCAAACTCAGAAAGTGACCGGCCAATGTTTGGTTCAAATCTTGGTTCTCAACCCAGGTGCCATAAGGTCAGGAGAAAGAATTTGATTAC
This sequence comes from Pan paniscus, assembly GCF_029289425.2. Lineage (NCBI taxonomy): Eukaryota > Metazoa > Chordata > Mammalia > Primates > Hominidae > Pan > Pan paniscus. The sequence goes on from NC_073271.2 coordinate 3,390,714, forward strand.
ATATTGTAAATAAGACATGCAGCAAATGACCAGAAAGATTATTCTCAACATACGTGTGTCTTCTAATTCAATGGTGACGCTATCTACCGGGACATAGCATTAGATTCCAAAGGGCCGAGTCCCGCCAGACAGGCCTCCCACACTAATAACAATGGGGTGCCCTACGTTGTTTTACCTGTGCTTCTCAGCAACTGGCTATAAATCAGGTTGCCACCACTCCCAGATTTAGTTGCATTCATTTGCTGGAAGAGGTTACAGCACGCAGGGAAACACTTACACTTGCCTTTGTATTTTAGCGGACATTGCAAAAAGTTGAGAGATAAATGTGGGGCCCGGCATGTGGGGAGGGGCGCACTACCTTCCGGGAAGTGTTATCCAGAAGCTCTCTGAACCCAGTCCTTTTGGGTTTTTATGGAGACCTCATTCTATAGGCATGATGGGTTAAACCATAGGCTATTGGTGATCAACTCCACCTGAGGCTCTCAACCCTCCCTGGAAATTGGGGTTGAGGCTTTGCCATTCTCAGTCTGACTTAAAGAATTTACCCAAATGGAATTTTAAAACCGATGAGCATAACTGGAATCTTAATTAGATGATTGGATTATCTGGAGCCACACGTTGATATTCCTCACCCGAGCACCCTCATCCAACGAATGCTCCACCCAACTGGCTCCCAAGTCTCTACGTGGTTCCAGAGCAAAAGAATGTTTATTCAACGCATATCTCCACGTTTTCCTCAAAGTCTTTTCGCTTACACGGAAAGACTTCTTAAACTGCCATGCGTCAGGGTCAGGGGGAGGTCTTGTTACAACACAGATCTGTGCATCTCCGGGGTTTGATTGTGGCAAGGGTGCTGCTGGTGTCAAAACCACAACGTGGGAACCACAGAACCACTAGTTGTTTTTCAGTGATTCAGTGTGTACAATTCCTAATATATCTGGCCAAGAAAACTTGTAAGTTCTTAGATTGTCCCAAAGGTGGCGCATGGAATCAATGCAGGAGAACAGTTTCTTAGGAGGTGTAGCCTGGGAAAGTTGGGGGTGACTGATGGAAAGGAGGAGTGAAGCTCCGCCCTTTCCGCTGCTAGGCTGCGCCCGAGGCTATTGAAACCCACCCTGGCTGGCCTGTACTCAGATCTTCGCGGAGAGGATCAGCGGCCGGAGCGTTTGGCGGACTCTGCCTGGACTTGGAGCTCACAGCGTCTTGCGACTTGGAAGCGGATTCAGAGGACAGGACAGAACACTCGGGCAAGTGAATCTCTGTCTGTCTGTCTGTCTCATTGGTTGGTTGATTTCCATTTTCTTAAGGGGCACATACCTCACACCGCACACACACAAACACACACACACACACACACGCACACACGCACACACACTCCTTCCTTCTGCGAGTTAGAAAATTAGTAGGGGCCCCTGGGAGCTGCAGGGTTCCTAATCATGTCTGCACCTAAGAACAGTAGGGTCTCGTCTGGCTCTTCTTATGAACGGTTCCCCAGCCCGGACTCCCCAAGGTCCATGCGAGCCTCACCCAGCTTCTCCCTCTCCCCTCTCAGAAACTCAGGCTTAAGGGGAAGCTCCCAACCAGGGATCCGGAGCTACCATTCACCATCCCCTAGGGCTTCACCACACTCACCTCTGTCATCACCAGAATCCCACAAGCTCCCATTTCCCTGTCCTCACCGTGCTGGGCAATCAATGAAGCCATTGGGCTCTCCCGTGTCCTCCTCTGAGGATTCCTCAGAGTCACCACGTTCATCAGTAATATACCACATGTTCTTACTGCCATCACCCAGCAGCTCACCCCCAGCTCTCGGGGGGTCTCCTGTGTCACCCACCTACTCTCCAAACACGGACCCTCCAGTCTGTCCCAGCTACTCTCCAACCACGCCCACATTTCAGCGCGGGTCAGTTCCAGGAACCCAGGGATCACCACCAAGCCCACCACTTTCACTGAGTTACTCCCTATTCTCTAGCACGTCTTTATCTCCAACCCTCAGGGACTCGCCTGTCTGTCCCAGCTACTCTCCAAACACGCCCACACTTCAGCGGGAGTCCGTTGCAGGCACCCAGAAATCACCACCAAACTCACCAATTTCACTGCGTTACTCCCCAGTCTCTCTCATGTCTTCACCATCCCTCAGGGACTCTCCCGTCTGTCCCAGCTACTCTCCAACCACGCCCACATTTCAGCTGGAGTCAGTTCCAGGCACCCCGGAATCACCACCAAACTCACCGATTTCACTCAGTTACTCCTCAGTCTCTAGCACGTCTTTATCTCCAACCCTCAGGGACTCTCCTGTGTGTCCCAGCTACTCTCCAACCACGCCCACACTTCAGCGGGAGTCGGTTCCAGGCACCCAGGAATCACCATCAAACTCACCAATTTCACTCAATTACTCTCCAGTCTCTCACATGTCTTCACCCCCAGCTCTCAGGGACTCTCCTGTGTGTCCCAGCTACTCTCCAACCATGCCCAGATTTCAGCTGGAGTCAGTTCCAGGCACCCCGGAGTCACCACCAAACTCACCAGTTTCACTCAGTTACTCCCCGGTCTCTCACATGTCTTCACCCCCAGCTCTCAGGGACTCTCCTGTGTGTCCCAGCTACTCTCCAACCATGCCCAGATTTCAGCGGGAGTCAGTTCCAGGCTCCCAGGTATCACCACCAAACTCAGCAGTTTCACTGAGTTACTCCCCGGTCTCTCTCATGTCTTCACCCCCAGCCCCCTGGGACTCTCCTGTCTGTCCCAGCTACTCTCCCACCACGCCTAGATTTCAGCGGGAGTCAGCCTCCCACACTCCGGAATCACCTGCAGACTCACAGACTTCACTGAGGTCCTCCCTGGTCTCTCTCAGGTCTTTGCCCTCAGCCCACAGGGACTCTTGTGTCTCTTTCGGCTACTCTCAAAACTTCTCTAGATTCCAGCTGGAGTCAGTTCCAGGCACCCACGATACACCACCGAACTCACGAATTTCACTGACTTACTCCCCAGTCTCCCTCATGTTCTCACCCCCAGCCCTCAGGGACTCTTCTGTCTCTCTCAGCTACTCTCCGACCATCTCCAGATTTCACCTGGAGTCAGCTTCCCGCACCCAGGAATCACCTACAAACTCACGGACCTTACTGCAACCCTCCCCCATTTCTTTCACCTCTTCGCCCCCTGCCTTCAGGGACTCTCCTGGGTCTCCCAGCTTCTCTCCAGCCTTCCCCAGATCTCTGCCACAGTCAGCCCCAGGCACCCAGGACAACCCTAGACACTCACAGGCCTCACGAGACTATCTCCCTATGACCTGTACCTATACAGGGATGGCTCCCACGCATCCCTCAGTGACCCCAAACCCATCTCCACTTACACTCAGACACTCCCAGGGCCTGACAGCTACTCCCCGTTATTGTCCTTCAGTTCGAAGCCCTGGCCAATCTACTAGCTCACATGAAGCAGTTACCTGGCCATTTCTCCACGGTTCCAGTGAGGGCCCCACACCCAGCCGCACAAGAGCCCCTCCTGCATTCCGTCATCACACGCAGGCCTGTCCATCTACTTGCTACTGTCACACTCTTGCCAGCAGAAGAGGCCCCTGTAATGGCCGATATCACCACCCAGGCTATCCTCACCCCACAGCTGTGCAGCGGGACCCTCCTGCTGGCCCACGTGGCTGCCAGAGCCCATGCTGGCACGACGCTCCAGCAGGTCGGCATCCCTGCGGGCCACACTACCGGTGACATGGCTAGCATGACCCTCCTTCCTGACAGTGACACTGTTGATGTGAACCCCAGTTTCACATCTGTCATTTGTAAATAGGACCATTTTCCCTTTTCGCTCTCCCTTCCATTCACAGGGCTTTGCATTCTCTCTGTTTCTGCCTTCGTTTCAGATATTTATTCACCTTTTTCTCTCTCACTATGTCTGCCGTGGTGTCCATGAGAGTGCGCCACGTAAGATTCCCCCATTAAAAGTTATGAATTGAGTGGCTTTTAGTATACCTGTGGCTGTGCACATTCAATTTTAATCCGCAATCCATTGTAGAACGTCTTATCACCCCCGACCAGAGAAGAACCCTGTAGACGTTAGTCACTCCTCATTCTGTCTCAAACCCTCTCCCTGACCCTCAGCCCTAGGTAGCAACTACCTAGTGCGATCAATCCCATATGCATAGATTTCCATATTGAGGACATTTCCTGTAAACGGAATTGCACAATAGGTGAGCTGTTATGACTGACATAACACGTAGCACAATATTTTCAAGATTCATCCACATTGTAGGCTTACCCACAGGGGGAATCCATTTTTATGGGGGGGTTTTAGTAATACCCGTGTTTTCTCCTTCCTTTCGTCCTTCTTTCCTCCCTTCCTTCCTTCCTTCCTTCCTTCCTACCTTCTTTCCTTCCTTCCCTCCTTCCTTCCTCCTATTTCTCTCTTACTCCTTCTGCCCTCTCTCTTTCATATGCCTTAGGTGCATCCCACATTCTGCGTTTTTTTGGGGAAATCCTCGACAGGTGCAGGAAAATTGTGTTATTGTAACTATTTACCGCTATCTCTCTTTCACGGCTCTCCATCAGTTGTGAACATCTATTGGTTTATCCCAAGTCACTAAGCATATTTTTATTAGGTACACCTGTTTTTCCTTATACAGCTGTTTCTGGAGTATAGGGTCGCATACTCATAAACCCAGTGTAACTCAGAAACGCATCTAATAATCCAATAAACCCATCATAACGTTGAAGAATCACAAATCAAACCATCATAAGTCACGGTCTGTCCGTGGATATGGGCGTCATCAATTCCATTGTATTCAGTAATGCTGTACACCATTATCAATGGCAGACTGATTGGGAGTGGATATTGATAGCATTATAAAAGTCAGTCATTAGAGGGCTACTTCTTTAACCTGACTGAAGAACTGATCTAATGGCTTTAGTACAGTGCATGATTATGTGAGATGTCTTGAGACAGAGTAGTACATTTGTGAATGAAATTTGATGGCTTTTTTTCAATTAGTAGGAACGATTGTGTGTGGAAAAGTGAGAAAATTGCTTTCTGCTGTAGAGTCTGGCATTCATTGTAGATTTAAGCTTATTTTTCTGTGAGCAAATCTTATTCAATAAAATACTACTCTTTATACTAAAAAACAAAAACAGTGGTGATGTGTGGTCATTATCCTCAGCAAACTAATCCAGGGAAAGACAACCAAATGCCACATTCTCACTTATAAAGGGAGCTGAAAAATGAGATCACATGGACACAGGAAGGGGAACAACACACACTGGGGCCTTTCGGGAGGCAGAGCGTTAGGAAAAACAGCTACTGCATGCTGGGCTGAATACCTAGGTGATGGGTTGACAGGTGCAGCAAACCACCATGGCACACGTTTACCTTAGTAACAAATCTGCACATCCTGCACATATACCCCAGAACTTAGAAACGAAACGAAACAAAAGAAAACGAAAAAGCAATAGCAAAACGCTAAAGGCAAAATAAAGTTTCAAACTCAGAAAGTGACCGGCCAATGTTTGGTTCAAATCTTGGTTCTCAACCCAGGTGCCATAAGGTCAGGAGAAAGAATTTGATTACATATTGTAAATAAGACATGCAGCAAATGACCAGAAAGATTATTCTCAACATACGTGTGTCTTCTAATTCAATGGTGACGCTATCTACCGGGACATAGCATTAGATTCCAAAGGGCCGAGTCCCGCCAGACAGGCCTCCCACACTAATAACAATGGGGAGCCCCACGTTGTTTTACCTGTGCTCCTCAGCAACTGGCTATAAATCAGGTTGCCACCACTCCCAGATTTAGTTGCATTCATTTGCTGGAAGAGGTTACAGCACGCAGGGAAACACTTACACTTGCCTTTGTATTTTAGCGGACATTGCAAAAAGTTGAGAGATAAATGTGGGGCCCGGCATGTGGGGAGGGGCGCACTACCTTCCGGGAAGTGTTATCCAGAAGCTCTCTGAACCCAGTCCTTTTGGGTTTTTATGGAGACCTCATTCTATAGGCATGATGGGTTAAACCATAGGCTATTGGTGATCAACTCCACCTGAGGCTCTCAACCCTCCCTGGAAATTGGGGTTGAGGCTTTGCCATTCTCAGTCTGACTTAAAGAATTTACCCAAATGGAATTTTAAAACCGATGAGCATAACTGGAATCTTAATTAGATGATTGGATTATCTGGAGCCACACTTTGATATTCCTCACCCGAGCACCCTCATCCAACGAATGCTCCACCCAACTGGCTCCCAAGTCTCTACGTGGTTCCAGAGCAAAAGAATGTTTATTCAACGCATATCTCCACGTTTTCCTCAAAGTCTTTTCGCTTACACGGAAAGACTTCTTAAACTGCCATGCGTCAGGGTCAGGGGGAGGTCTTGTTACAACACAGATCTGTGCATCTCCGGGGTTTGATTGTGGCAAGGGTGCTGCTGGTGTCAAAACCACAACGTGGGAACCACGGAACCACTAGTTGTTTTTCAGTGTTTCAGTGTATACAATTCCTAATATATCTGGCCAAGAAAACTTGTAAGTTCTTAGATTGTCCCAAAGGTGGCGCATGGAATCAATGCAGGAGAACAGTTTCCTAGGAGGTGTAGCCTGGGAAAGTTGGGGGTGACTGATGGAAAGGAGGAGTGAAGCTCCGCCCTTTCCGCTGCTAGGCTGCGCCCGAGGCTATTGAAACCCACCCTGGCTGGCCTGTACTCAGATCTTCGCGGAGAGGATCAGCGGCCGGAGCGTTTGGCGGACTCTGCCTGGACTTGGAGCTCACAGCGTCTTGCGACTTGGAAGCGGATTCAGAGGACAGGACAGAACACTCGGGCAAGTGAATCTCTGTCTGTCTGTCTGTCTCATTGGTTGGTTGATTTCCATTTTCTTACGGGGCACATACCTCACACCGCACACACACAAACACACACACACACACACGCACACACGCACACACACTCCTTCCTTCTGCGAGTTAGAAAATTAGTAGGGGCCCCTGGGAGCTGCAGGGTTCCTAATCATGTCTGCACCTAAGAACAGTAGGGTCTCGTCTGGCTCTTCTTATGAACGGTTCCCCAGCCCGGACTCCCCAAGGTCCATGCGAGCCTCACCCAGCTTCTCCCTCTCCCTTCTCAGAAACTCAGCCTTAAAGGGAAGCTCCCCACCAGGGATCCGGAGCTACCATTCACCATCCCCTAGGGCTTCACCACACTCACCTCTGTCATCACCAGAATCCCACAAGCTCCCATTTCCCTGTCCTCACCGTGCTGGGCAATCAATGAAGCCATTGGGCTCTCCCGTGTCCTCCTCTGAGGATTCCTCAGAGTCACCACGTTCATCAGTAATATACCACATGTTCTTACTGCCATCACCCAGCAGCTCACCCCCAGCTCTCGGGGGGTCTCCTGTGTCTCCCAGCTACTCTCCAAACACGGACCCTCCAGTCTGTCCCAGCTACTCTCCAACCACGCCCACATTTCAGCGCGGGTCAGTTCCAGGAACCCAGGGATCACCACCAAGCCCACCACTTTCACTGAGTTACTCCCCAGTCTCTAGCACGTCTTTATCTCCAACCCTCAGGGACTCGCCTGTCTGTCCCAGCTACTCTCCAAACACGCCCACATTTCAGCGGGAGTCCGTTGCAAGCACCCAGAAATCACCACCAAACTCACCAATTTCACTGCGTTACTCCCCAGTCTCTCTCATGTCTTCACCATCCCTCAGGGACTCTCCCGTCTGTCCCAGCTACTCTCCAACCACGCCCACATTTCAGCTGGAGTCAGTTCCAGGCACCCCGGAATCACCACCAAACTCACCGATTTCACTCAGTTACTCCTCAGTCTCTAGCACGTCTTTATCTCCAACCCTCAGGGACTCTCCTGTGTGTCCCAGCTGCTCTCCAACCACGCCCACACTTCAGCGGGAGTCGGTTCCAGGCACCCAGGAATCACCATCAAACTCACCAATTTCACTCAATTACTCTCCAGTCTCTCTCACGTCTTCACCAGCCCTCAGGGACTCTCCTGTCTGTCCCAGCTACTCTCCAACCACGCCCACATTTCAGCTGGAGTCAGTTCCAGGCACCCCGGAGTCACCACCAAACTCACCAGTTTCACTCAGTTACTCCCCGGTCTCTCTCATGTCTTCACCCCCAGCCCTCAGGGACTCTCCTGTGTGTCCCAGCTACTCTCCAACCATGCCCAGATTTCAGCGGGTGTCAGTTCCAGGCACCCAGGTATCACCACCAAGCTCAGAAGTTTCACTGAGTTACTCCCCGGTCTCTCTCATGTCTTCACCCCCAGCCCCCTGGGACTCTCCTGTCTGTCCCAGCTACTCTCCCACCACGCCCAGATTTCAGCGGGAGTCAGCCTCCCACACTCCGGAATCACCTGCAGACTCACAGACTTCACTGAGGTCCTCCCTGGTCTCTCTCAGGTCTTTGCCCTCAGCCCACAGGGACTCTTGTGTCTCTTTCAGCTACTCTCAAAACTTCTCTAGATTCCAGCTGGAGTCAGTTCCAGGCACCCACGATACACCACCGAACTCACGAATTTCACTGACTTACTCCCCAGTCTCCCTCATGTTCTCACCCCCAGCCCTCAGGGACTCTTCTGTCTCTCTCAGCTACTCTCCGACCATCTCCAGATTTCACCTGGAGTCAGCTTCCCGCACCCAGGAATCACCTACAAACTCACGGACCTTACTGCAACCCTCCCCCATTTCTTTCACCTCTTCGCCCCCTGCCTTCAGGGACTCTCCTGGGTCTCCCAGCTTCTCTCCAGCCTTCCCCAGATCTCTGCCACAGTCAGCCCCAGGCACCCAGGACAACCCTAGACACTCACAGGCCTCACGAGACTATCTCCCTATGACCTGTACCTATACAGGGATGGCTCCCACGCATCCCTCAGTGACCCCAAACCCATCTCCACTTACACTCAGACACTCCCAGGGCCTGACAGCTACTCCCCGTTATTGTCCTTCAGTTCGAAGCCCTGGCCAATCTACTAGCTCACATGAAGCAGTTACCTGGCCATTTCTCCACGGTTCCCGTGAGGGCCCCACACCCAGCCGCATAAGAGCCCCTCCTGCATTCCGTCCTCACACGCAGGCCTGTCCATCTACTTGCTACTGTCACACTCTTGCCAGCAGAAGAGGCCCCTGTAATGGCCGATATCACCACCCAGGCTATCCTCACCCCACAGCTGTGCAGCGGGACCCTCCTGCTGGCCCACGTGGCTGCCAGAGCCCATGCTGGCACGACGCTCCAGCAGGTCGGCGTCCCTGCGGGCCACACTACCAGTGACATGGCTAGCATGACCCTCCTTCCTGACAGTGACACTGTTGATGTGAACCCCAGTTTCACATCTGTCATTTGTAAATAGGACCATTTTCCCTTTTCGCTCTCCCTTCCATTCACAGGGCTTTGCATTCTCTCTGTTTCTGCCTTCGTTTCAGATATTTATTCACCTTTTTCTCTCTCACAATGTCTGCCGTGGTGTACATGAGAGTGCGCCACGTAAGATTCCCCCATTAAAAGTTATGAATTGAGTGGCTTTTAGTATACCTGTGGCTGTGCACATTCAATTTTAATCCGCAATCCATTGTAGAACGTCTTATCACCCCCGACCAGAGAAGAACCCTGTAGACGTTAGTCACTCCTCATTCTGTCTCAAACCCTCTCCCTGACCCTCAGCCCTAGGTAGCAACTACCTAGTGCGATCAATCCCATATGCATAGATTTCCATATTGAGGACATTTCCTGTAAACGGAATTGCACAATAGGTGAGCTGTTATGACTGACATAACACGTAGCACAATATTTTCAAGATTCATCCACATTGTAGGCTTACCCACAGGGGGAATCCATTTTTATGGGGGGGTTTTAGTAATACCCGTGTTTTCTCCTTCCTTTCGTCCTTCTTTCCTCCCTTCTTCCTTCCTTCCTTCCTTCCTACCTTCCTTCTTTCCTTCCTTCCTTCCTTCCTCCTATTTCTCTCTTACTCCTTCTGCCCTCTCTCTTTCATATGCCTTAGGTGCATCCCACATTCTGCGTTTTTTTGGGAAAATCCTCGACAGGTGCAGGATAATTGTGTTATTGTAACTATTTACCGCTATCTGTCTTTCACGGCTCTCCATCAGTTGTGAACATCTATTGGTTTATCCCAAGTCACTAAGCATATTTTTATTAGGTACACCTGTTTTTCCTTATACAGCTGTTTCTGGAGTATAGAGTCGCATACTCATAAACCCAGTGTAACTCAGAAACGCATCTAATAATCCAATAAACCCATCATAACGTTGAAGAATCACAAATCAAACCATCATAAGTCACGGTCTGTCCGTGGATATGGGCGTCATCAATTCCATTGTATTCAGTAATGCTGTACACCATTAACAATGGCAGACTGATTGGGAGTGGATATTGACAGCACTATAAAAGTCAGTCATTAGAGGGCTACTTCTTTAACCTGACTGAAGAACTGATCTAATGGCTTTAGTACAGTGCATGATTATGTGAGATGTTTTGAGACTGAGTAGTACATTTGTGAATGAAATTTTATGGCTTTTTTTCAATTAGTAGGAACGATTGTGTGTGGAAAAGTGAGAAAATTGCTTTCTGCTGTAGAGTCTGGCATTCATTGTAGATTTAAGCTTATTTTTCTGTGAGCAAATCTTATTCAATAAAATACTACTCTTTATACTAAAAAACAAAAACAGTGGTGATGTGTGGTCATTATCCTCAGCAAACTAATCCAGGGAAAGACAACCAAATGCCACATTCTCACTAATAAAGGGAGCTGAAAAATGAGATCACATGGACACAGGAAGGGGAACAACACACACTGGGGCCTTTCGGGAGGCAGAGCGTTAGGAAAAACAGCTACTGCATGCTGGGCTGAATACCTAGGTGATGGGTTGACAGGTGCAGCAAACCACCATGGCACACGTTTACCTTAGTAACAAATCTGCACATCCTGCACATATACCCCAGAACTTAGAAACGAAACGAAACAAAAGAAAACGAAAAAGCAATAGCAAAACGCTAAAGGCAAAATAAAGTTTCAAACTCAGAAAGTGACCGGCCAATGTTTGGTTCAAATCTTGGTTCTCAACCCAGGTGCCATAAGGTCAGGAGAAAGAATTTGATTACATATTGTAAATAAGACATGCAGCAAATGACCAGAAAGATTATTCTCAACATACGTGTGTCTTCTAATTCAATGGTGACGCTATCTACCGGGACATAGCATTAGATTCCAAAGGGCCGAGTCCCGCCAGACAGGCCTCCCACACTAATAACAATGGGGAGCCCCACGTTGTTTTACCTGTGCTCCTCAGCAACTGGCTATAAATCAGGTTGCCACCACTCCCAGATTTAGTTGCATTCATTTGCTGGAAGAGGTTACAGCACGCAGGGAAACACTTACACTTGCCTTTGTATTTTAGCGGACATTGCAAAAAGTTGAGAGATAAATGTGGGGCCCGGCATGTGGGGAGGGGCGCACTACCTTCCGGGAAGTGTTATCCAGAAGCTCTCTGAACCCAGTCCTTTTGGGTTTTTATGGAGACCTCATTCTATAGGCATGATGGGTTAAACCATAGGCTATTGGTGATCAACTCCACCTGAGGCTCTCAACCCTCCCTGGAAATTGGGGTTGAGGCTTTGCCATTCTCAGTCTGACTTAAAGAATTTACCCAAATGGAATTTTAAAACCGATGAGCATAACTGGAATCTTAATTAGATGATTGGATTATCTGGAGCCACACTTTGATATTCCTCACCCGAGCACCCTCATCCAACGAATGCTCCACCCAACTGGCTCCCAAGTCTCTACGTGGTTCCAGAGCAAAAGAATGTTTATTCAACGCATATCTCCACGTTTTCCTCAAAGTCTTTTCGCTTACACGGAAAGACTTCTTAAACTGCCATGCGTCAGGGTCAGGGGGAGGTCTTGTTACAACACAGATCTGTGCATCTCCGGGGTTTGATTGTGGCAAGGGTGCTGCTGGTGTCAAAACCACAACGTGGGAACCACGGAACCACTAGTTGTTTTTCAGTGTTTCAGTGTATACAATTCCTAATATATCTGGCCAAGAAAACTTGTAAGTTCTTAGATTGTCCCAAAGGTGGCGCATGGAATCAATGCAGGAGAACAGTTTCCTAGGAGGTGTAGCCTGGGAAAGTTGGGGGTGACTGATGGAAAGGAGGAGTGAAGCTCCGCCCTTTCCGCTGCTAGGCTGCGCCCGAGGCTATTGAAACCCACCCTGGCTGGCCTGTACTCAGATCTTCGCGGAGAGGATCAGCGGCCGGAGCGTTTGGCGGACTCTGCCTGGACTTGGAGCTCACAGCGTCTTGCGACTTGGAAGCGGATTCAGAGGACAGGACAGAACACTCGGGCAAGTGAATCTCTGTCTGTCTGTCTGTCTCATTGGTTGGTTGATTTCCATTTTCTTACGGGGCACATACCTCACACCGCACACACACAAACACACACACACACACACGCACACACGCACACACACTCCTTCCTTCTGCGAGTTAGAAAATTAGTAGGGGCCCCTGGGAGCTGCAGGGTTCCTAATCATGTCTGCACCTAAGAACAGTAGGGTCTCGTCTGGCTCTTCTTATGAACGGTTCCCCAGCCCGGACTCCCCAAGGTCCATGCGAGCCTCACCCAGCTTCTCCCTCTCCCTTCTCAGAAACTCAGCCTTAAAGGGAAGCTCCCCACCAGGGATCCGGAGCTACCATTCACCATCCCCTAGGGCTTCACCACACTCACCTCTGTCATCACCAGAATCCCACAAGCTCCCATTTCCCTGTCCTCACCGTGCTGGGCAATCAATGAAGCCATTGGGCTCTCCCGTGTCCTCCTCTGAGGATTCCTCAGAGTCACCACGTTCATCAGTAATATACCACATGTTCTTACTGCCATCACCCAGCAGCTCACCCCCAGCTCTCGGGGGGTCTCCTGTGTCTCCCAGCTACTCTCCAAACACGGACCCTCCAGTCTGTCCCAGCTACTCTCCAACCACGCCCACATTTCAGCGCGGGTCAGTTCCAGGAACCCAGGGATCACCACCAAGCCCACCACTTTCACTGAGTTACTCCCCAGTCTCTAGCACGTCTTTATCTCCAACCCTCAGGGACTCGCCTGTCTGTCCCAGCTACTCTCCAAACACGCCCACATTTCAGCGGGAGTCCGTTGCAAGCACCCAGAAATCACCACCAAACTCACCAATTTCACTGCGTTACTCCCCAGTCTCTCTCATGTCTTCACCATCCCTCAGGGACTCTCCCGTCTGTCCCAGCTACTCTCCAACCACGCCCACATTTCAGCTGGAGTCAGTTCCAGGCACCCCGGAATCACCACCAAACTCACCGATTTCACTCAGTTACTCCTCAGTCTCTAGCACGTCTTTATCTCCAACCCTCAGGGACTCTCCTGTGTGTCCCAGCTGCTCTCCAACCACGCCCACACTTCAGCGGGAGTCGGTTCCAGGCACCCAGGAATCACCATCAAACTCACCAATTTCACTCAATTACTCTCCAGTCTCTCTCACGTCTTCACCAGCCCTCAGGGACTCTCCTGTCTGTCCCAGCTACTCTCCAACCACGCCCACATTTCAGCTGGAGTCAGTTCCAGGCACCCCGGAGTCACCACCAAACTCACCAGTTTCACTCAGTTACTCCCCGGTCTCTCTCATGTCTTCACCCCCAGCCCTCAGGGACTCTCCTGTGTGTCCCAGCTACTCTCCAACCATGCCCAGATTTCAGCGGGTGTCAGTTCCAGGCACCCAGGTATCACCACCAAGCTCAGAAGTTTCACTGAGTTACTCCCCGGTCTCTCTCATGTCTTCACCCCCAGCCCCCTGGGACTCTCCTGTCTGTCCCAGCTACTCTCCCACCACGCCCAGATTTCAGCGGGAGTCAGCCTCCCACACTCCGGAATCACCTGCAGACTCACAGACTTCACTGAGGTCCTCCCTGGTCTCTCTCAGGTCTTTGCCCTCAGCCCACAGGGACTCTTGTGTCTCTTTCAGCTACTCTCAAAACTTCTCTAGATTCCAGCTGGAGTCAGTTCCAGGCACCCACGATACACCACCGAACTCACGAATTTCACTGACTTACTCCCCAGTCTCCCTCATGTTCTCACCCCCAGCCCTCAGGGACTCTTCTGTCTCTCTCAGCTACTCTCCGACCATCTCCAGATTTCACCTGGAGTCAGCTTCCCGCACCCAGGAATCACCTACAAACTCACGGACCTTACTGCAACCCTCCCCCATTTCTTTCACCTCTTCGCCCCCTGCCTTCAGGGACTCTCCTGGGTCTCCCAGCTTCTCTCCAGCCTTCCCCAGATCTCTGCCACAGTCAGCCCCAGGCACCCAGGACAACCCTAGACACTCACAGGCCTCACGAGACTATCTCCCTATGACCTGTACCTATACAGGGATGGCTCCCACGCATCCCTCAGTGACCCCAAACCCATCTCCACTTACACTCAGACACTCCCAGGGCCTGACAGCTACTCCCCGTTATTGTCCTTCAGTTCGAAGCCCTGGCCAATCTACTAGCTCACATGAAGCAGTTACCTGGCCATTTCTCCACGGTTCCCGTGAGGGCCCCACACCCAGCCGCATAAGAGCCCCTCCTGCATTCCGTCCTCACACGCAGGCCTGTCCATCTACTTGCTACTGTCACACTCTTGCCAGCAGAAGAGGCCCCTGTAATGGCCGATATCACCACCCAGGCTATCCTCACCCCACAGCTGTGCAGCGGGACCCTCCTGCTGGCCCACGTGGCTGCCAGAGCCCATGCTGGCACGACGCTCCAGCAGGTCGGCGTCCCTGCGGGCCACACTACCAGTGACATGGCTAGCATGACCCTCCTTCCTGACAGTGACACTGTTGATGTGAACCCCAGTTTCACATCTGTCATTTGTAAATAGGACCATTTTCCCTTTTCGCTCTCCCTTCCATTCACAGGGCTTTGCATTCTCTCTGTTTCTGCCTTCGTTTCAGATATTTATTCACCTTTTTCTCTCTCACAATGTCTGCCGTGGTGTACATGAGAGTGCGCCACGTAAGATTCCCCCATTAAAAGTTATGAATTGAGTGGCTTTTAGTATACCTGTGGCTGTGCACATTCAATTTTAATCCGCAATCCATTGTAGAACGTCTTATCACCCCCGACCAGAGAAGAACCCTGTAGACGTTAGTCACTCCTCATTCTGTCTCAAACCCTCTCCCTGACCCTCAGCCCTAGGTAGCAACTACCTAGTGCGATCAATCCCATATGCATAGATTTCCATATTGAGGACATTTCCTGTAAACGGAATTGCACAATAGGTGAGCTGTTATGACTGACATAACACGTAGCACAATATTTTCAAGATTCATCCACATTGTAGGCTTACCCACAGGGGGAATCCATTTTTATGGGGGGGTTTTAGTAATACCCGTGTTTTCTCCTTCCTTTCGTCCTTCTTTCCTCCCTTCTTCCTTCCTTCCTTCCTTCCTACCTTCCTTCTTTCCTTCCTTCCTTCCTTCCTCCTATTTCTCTCTTACTCCTTCTGCCCTCTCTCTTTCATATGCCTTAGGTGCATCCCACATTCTGCGTTTTTTTGGGAAAATCCTCGACAGGTGCAGGATAATTGTGTTATTGTAACTATTTACCGCTATCTGTCTTTCACGGCTCTCCATCAGTTGTGAACATCTATTGGTTTATCCCAAGTCACTAAGCATATTTTTATTAGGTACACCTGTTTTTCCTTATACAGCTGTTTCTGGAGTATAGAGTCGCATACTCATAAACCCAGTGTAACTCAGAAACGCATCTAATAATCCAATAAACCCATCATAACGTTGAAGAATCACAAATCAAACCATCATAAGTCACGGTCTGTCCGTGGATATGGGCGTCATCAATTCCATTGTATTCAGTAATGCTGTACACCATTAACAATGGCAGACTGATTGGGAGTGGATATTGACAGCACTATAAAAGTCAGTCATTAGAGGGCTACTTCTTTAACCTGACTGAAGAACTGATCTAATGGCTTTAGTACAGTGCATGATTATGTGAGATGTTTTGAGACTGAGTAGTACATTTGTGAATGAAATTTTATGGCTTTTTTTCAATTAGTAGGAACGATTGTGTGTGGAAAAGTGAGAAAATTGCTTTCTGCTGTAGAGTCTGGCATTCATTGTAGATTTAAGCTTATTTTTCTGTGAGCAAATCTTATTCAATAAAATACTACTCTTTATACTAAAAAACAAAAACAGTGGTGATGTGTGGTCATTATCCTCAGCAAACTAATCCAGGGAAAGACAACCAAATGCCACATTCTCACTAATAAAGGGAGCTGAAAAATGAGATCACATGGACACAGGAAGGGGAACAACACACACTGGGGCCTTTCGGGAGGCAGAGCGTTAGGAAAAACAGCTACTGCATGCTGGGCTGAATACCTAGGTGATGGGTTGACAGGTGTAGCAAACCACCATGGCACACGTTTACCTTAGTAACAAATCTGCACATCCTGCACATATACCCCAGAACTTAGAAACGAAACGAAACAAAAGAAAACGAAAAAGCAATAGCAAAACGCTAAAGGCAAAATAAAGTTTCAAACTCAGAAAGTGACCGGCCAATGTTTGGTTCAAATCTTGGTTCTCAACCCAGGTGCCATAAGGTCAGGAGAAAGAATTTGATTACATATTGTAAATAAGACATGCAGCAAATGACCAGAAAGATTATTCTCAACATACGTGTGTCTTCTAATTCAATGGTGACGCTATCTACCGGGACATAGCATTAGATTCCAAAGGGCCGAGTCCCGCCAGACAGGCCTCCCACACTAATAACAATGGGGTGCCCTACGTTGTTTTACCTGTGCTTCTCAGCAACTGGCTATAAATCAGGTTGCCACCACTCCCAGATTTAGTTGCATTCATTTGCTGGAAGAGGTTACAGCACGCAGGGAAACACTTACACTTGCCTTTGTATTTTAGCGGACATTGCAAAAAGTTGAGAGATAAATGTGGGGCCCGGCATGTGGGGAGGGGCGCACTACCTTCCGGGAAGTGTTATCCAGAAGCTCTCTGAACCCAGTCCTTTTGGGTTTTTATGGAGACCTCATTCTATAGGCATGATGGGTTAAACCATAGGCTATTGGTGATCAACTCCACCTGAGGCTCTCAACCCTCCCTGGAAATTGGGGTTGAGGCTTTGCCATTCTCAGTCTGACTTAAAGAATTTACCCAAATGGAATTTTAAAACCGATGAGCATAACTGGAATCTTAATTAGATGATTGGATTATCTGGAGCCACACGTTGATATTCCTCACCCGAGCACCCTCATCCAACGAATGCTCCACCCAACTGGCTCCCAAGTCTCTACGTGGTTCCAGAGCAAAAGAATGTTTATTCAACGCATATCTCCACGTTTTCCTCAAAGTCTTTTCGCTTACACGGAAAGACTTCTTAAACTGCCATGCGTCAGGGTCAGGGGGAGGTCTTGTTACAACACAGATCTGTGCATCTCCGGGGTTTGATTGTGGCAAGGGTGCTGCTGGTGTCAAAACCACAACGTGGGAACCACAGAACCACTAGTTGTTTTTCAGTGATTCAGTGTGTACAATTCCTAATATATCTGGCCAAGAAAACTTGTAAGTTCTTAGATTGTCCCAAAGGTGGCGCATGGAATCAATGCAGGAGAACAGTTTCTTAGGAGGTGTAGCATGGGAAAGTTGGGGGTGACTGATGGAAAGGAGGAGTGAAGCTCCGCCCTTTCCGCTGCTAGGCTGCGCCCGAGGCTATTGAAACCCACCCTGGCTGGCCTGTACTCAGATCTTCGCGGAGAGGATCAGCGGCCGGAGCGTTTGGCGGACTCTGCCTGGACTTGGAGCTCACAGCGTCTTGCGACTTGGAAGCGGATTCAGAGGACAGGACAGAACACTCGGGCAAGTGAATCTCTGTCTGTCTGTCTGTCTCATTGGTTGGTTGATTTCCATTTTCTTAAGGGGCACATACCTCACACCGCACACACACAAACACACACACACACACGCACACACGCACACACACTCCTTCCTTCTGCGAGTTAGAAAATTAGTAGGGGCCCCTGGGAGCTGCAGGGTTCCTAATCATGTCTGCACCTAAGAACAGTAGGGTCTCGTCTGGCTCTTCTTATGAACGGTTCCCCAGCCCGGACTCCCCAAGGTCCATGCGAGCCTCACCCAGCTTCTCCCTCTCCCCTCTCAGAAACTCAGGCTTAAGGGGAAGCTCCCAACCAGGGATCCGGAGCTACCATTCACCATCCCCTAGGGCTTCACCACACTCACCTCTGTCATCACCAGAATCCCACAAGCTCCCATTTCCCTGTCCTCACCGTGCTGGGCAATCAATGAAGCCATTGGGCTCTCCCGTGTCCTCCTCTGAGGATTCCTCAGAGTCACCACGTTCATCAGTAATATACCACATGTTCTTACTGCCATCACCCAGCAGCTCACCCCCAGCTCTCGGGGGGTCTCCTGTGTCACCCACCTACTCTCCAAACACGGACCCTCCAGTCTGTCCCAGCTACTCTCCAACCACGCCCACATTTCAGCGCGGGTCAGTTCCAGGAACCCAGGGATCACCACCAAGCCCACCACTTTCACTGAGTTACTCCCTATTCTCTAGCACGTCTTTATCTCCAACCCTCAGGGACTCGCCTGTCTGTCCCAGCTACTCTCCAAACACGCCCACACTTCAGCGGGAGTCCGTTGCAGGCACCCAGAAATCACCACCAAACTCACCAATTTCACTGCGTTACTCCCCAGTCTCTCTCATGTCTTCACCATCCCTCAGGGACTCTCCCGTCTGTCCCAGCTACTCTCCAACCACGCCCACATTTCAGCTGGAGTCAGTTCCAGGCACCCCGGAATCACCACCAAACTCACCGATTTCACTCAGTTACTCCTCAGTCTCTAGCACGTCTTTATCTCCAACCCTCAGGGACTCTCCTGTGTGTCCCAGCTACTCTCCAACCACGCCCACACTTCAGCGGGAGTCGGTTCCAGGCACCCAGGAATCACCATCAAACTCACCAATTTCACTCAATTACTCTCCAGTCTCTCACATGTCTTCACCCCCAGCTCTCAGGGACTCTCCTGTGTGTCCCAGCTACTCTCCAACCATGCCCAGATTTCAGCTGGAGTCAGTTCCAGGCACCCCGGAGTCACCACCAAACTCACCAGTTTCACTCAGTTACTCCCCGGTCTCTCACATGTCTTCACCCCCAGCTCTCAGGGACTCTCCTGTGTGTCCCAGCTACTCTCCAACCATGCCCAGATTTCAGCGGGAGTCAGTTCCAGGCTCCCAGGTATCACCACCAAACTCAGCAGTTTCACTGAGTTACTCCCCGGTCTCTCTCATGTCTTCACCCCCAGCCCCCTGGGACTCTCCTGTCTGTCCCAGCTACTCTCCCACCACGCCTAGATTTCAGCGGGAGTCAGCCTCCCACACTCCGGAATCACCTGCAGACTCACAGACTTCACTGAGGTCCTCCCTGGTCTCTCTCAGGTCTTTGCCCTCAGCCCACAGGGACTCTTGTGTCTCTTTCGGCTACTCTCAAAACTTCTCTAGATTCCAGCTGGAGTCAGTTCCAGGCACCCACGATACACCACCGAACTCACGAATTTCACTGACTTACTCCCCAGTCTCCCTCATGTTCTCACCCCCAGCCCTCAGGGACTCTTCTGTCTCTCTCAGCTACTCTCCGACCATCTCCAGATTTCACCTGGAGTCAGCTTCCCGCACCCAGGAATCACCTACAAACTCACGGACCTTACTGCAACCCTCCCCCATTTCTTTCACCTCTTCGCCCCCTGCCTTCAGGGACTCTCCTGGGTCTCCCAGCTTCTCTCCAGCCTTCCCCAGATCTCTGCCACAGTCAGCCCCAGGCACCCAGGACAACCCTAGACACTCACAGGCCTCACGAGACTATCTCCCTATGACCTGTACCTATACAGGGATGGCTCCCACGCATCCCTCAGTGACCCCAAACCCATCTCCACTTACACTCAGACACTCCCAGGGCCTGACAGCTACTCCCCGTTATTGTCCTTCAGTTCGAAGCCCTGGCCAATCTACTAGCTCACATGAAGCAGTTACCTGGCCATTTCTCCACGGTTCCAGTGAGGGCCCCACACCCAGCCGCACAAGAGCCCCTCCTGCATTCCGTCCTCACACGCAGGCCTGTCCATCTACTTGCTACTGTCACACTCTTGCCAGCAGAAGAGGCCCCTGTAATGGCCGATATCACCACCCAGGCTATCCTCACCCCACAGCTGTGCAGCGGGACCCTCCTGCTGGCCCACGTGGCTGCCAGAGCCCATGCTGGCACGACGCTCCAGCAGGTCGGCATCCCTGCGGGCCACACTACCGGTGACATGGCTAGCATGACCCTCCTTCCTGACAGTGACACTGTTGATGTGAACCCCAGTTTCACATCTGTCATTTGTAAATAGGACCATTTTCCCTTTTCGCTCTCCCTTCCATTCACAGGGCTTTGCATTCTCTCTGTTTCTGCCTTCGTTTCAGATATTTATTCACCTTTTTCTCTCTCACTATGTCTGCCGTGGTGTCCATGAGAGTGCGCCACGTAAGATTCCCCCATTAAAAGTTATGAATTGAGTGGCTTTTAGTATACCTGTGGCTGTGCACATTCAATTTTAATCCGCAATCCATTGTAGAACGTCTTATCACCCCCGACCAGAGAAGAACCCTGTAGACGTTAGTCACTCCTCATTCTGTCTCAAACCCTCTCCCTGACCCTCAGCCCTAGGTAGCAACTACCTAGTGCGATCAATCCCATATGCATAGATTTCCATATTGAGGACATTTCCTGTAAACGGAATTGCACAATAGGTGAGCTGTTATGACTGACATAACACGTAGCACAATATTTTCAAGATTCATCCACATTGTAGGCTTACCCACAGGGGGAATCCATTTTTATGGGGGGGTTTTAGTAATACCCGTGTTTTCTCCTTCCTTTCGTCCTTCTTTCCTCCCTTCCTTCCTTCCTTCCTTCCTTCCTACCTTCTTTCCTTCCTTCCCTCCTTCCTTCCTCCTATTTCTCTCTTACTCCTTCTGCCCTCTCTCTTTCATATGCCTTAGGTGCATCCCACATTCTGCGTTTTTTTGGGGAAATCCTCGACAGGTGCAGGAAAATTGTGTTATTGTAACTATTTACCGCTATCTCTCTTTCACGGCTCTCCATCAGTTGTGAACATCTATTGGTTTATCCCAAGTCACTAAGCATATTTTTATTAGGTACACCTGTTTTTCCTTATACAGCTGTTTCTGGAGTATAGGGTCGCATACTCATAAACCCAGTGTAACTCAGAAACGCATCTAATAATCCAATAAACCCATCATAACGTTGAAGAATCACAAATCAAACCATCATAAGTCACGGTCTGTCCGTGGATATGGGCGTCATCAATTCCATTGTATTCAGTAATGCTGTACACCATTATCAATGGCAGACTGATTGGGAGTGGATATTGATAGCATTATAAAAGTCAGTCATTAGAGGGCTACTTCTTTAACCTGACTGAAGAACTGATCTAATGGCTTTAGTACAGTGCATGATTATGTGAGATGTCTTGAGACAGAGTAGTACATTTGTGAATGAAATTTGATGGCTTTTTTTCAATTAGTAGGAACGATTGTGTGTGGAAAAGTGAGAAAATTGCTTTCTGCTGTAGAGTCTGGCATTCATTGTAGATTTAAGCTTATTTTTCTGTGAGCAAATCTTATTCAATAAAATACTACTCTTTATACTAAAAAACAAAAACAGTGGTGATGTGTGGTCATTATCCTCAGCAAACTAATCCAGGGAAAGACAACCAAATGCCACATTCTCACTTATAAAGGGAGCTGAAAAATGAGATCACATGGACACAGGAAGGGGAACAACACACACTGGGGCCTTTCGGGAGGCAGAGCGTTAGGAAAAACAGCTACTGCATGCTGGGCTGAATACCTAGGTGATGGGTTGACAGGTGCAGCAAACCACCATGGCACACGTTTACCTTAGTAACAAATCTGCACATCCTGCACATATACCCCAGAACTTAGAAACGAAACGAAACAAAAGAAAACGAAAAAGCAATAGCAAAACGCTAAAGGCAAAATAAAGTTTCAAACTCAGAAAGTGACCGGCCAATGTTTGGTTCAAATCTTGGTTCTCAACCCAGGTGCCATAAGGTCAGGAGAAAGAATTTGATTACATATTGTAAATAAGACATGCAGCAAATGACCAGAAAGATTATTCTCAACATACGTGTGTCTTCTAATTCAATGGTGACGCTATCTACCGGGACATAGCATTAGATTCCAAAGGGCCGAGTCCCGCCAGACAGGCCTCCCACACTAATAACAATGGGGAGCCCCACGTTGTTTTACCTGTGCTCCTCAGCAACTGGCTATAAATCAGGTTGCCACCACTCCCAGATTTAGTTGCATTCATTTGCTGGAAGAGGTTACAGCACGCAGGGAAACACTTACACTTGCCTTTGTATTTTAGCGGACATTGCAAAAAGTTGAGAGATAAATGTGGGGCCCGGCATGTGGGGAGGGGCGCACTACCTTCCGGGAAGTGTTATCCAGAAGCTCTCTGAACCCAGTCCTTTTGGGTTTTTATGGAGACCTCATTCTATAGGCATGATGGGTTAAACCATAGGCTATTGGTGATCAACTCCACCTGAGGCTCTCAACCCTCCCTGGAAATTGGGGTTGAGGCTTTGCCATTCTCAGTCTGACTTAAAGAATTTACCCAAATGGAATTTTAAAACCGATGAGCATAACTGGAATCTTAATTAGATGATCGGATTATCTGGAGCCACACCTTGATATTCCTCACCCGAGCACCCTCATCCAACGAATGCTCCACCCAACTGGCTCCCAAGTCTCTACGTGGTTCCAGAGCAAAAGAATGTTTATACAACGCATATCTCCACCTTTTCTTCAAAGTCTTTTCGCTTACACGGAAAGACTTCTTAAACTGCCATGCGTCAGGGTCAGGGGGAGGTCTTGTTACAACACAGATCTGTGCATCTCCGGGGTTTGATTGTGGCAAGGGTGCTGCTGGTGTGAAAACCACAACGTGGGAACCACGGAACCACTAGTTGTTTTTCAGTGTTTCAGTGTATACAATTCCTAATATATCTGGCCAAGAAAACTTGTAAGTTCTTAGATTGACCCCAAGGTGGCGCATGGAATCAATGCAGGAGAACAGTTTCTTAGGAGGTGTAGCCTGGGAAAGTTGGGGGTGACTGATGGAAAGGAGGAGTGAAGCTCCGCCCTTTCCACTGCTAGGCTGCGCCCGAGGCTATTGAAACCCACCCTGGCTGGCCTGTACTCAGATCTTCGCGGAGCGGATCAGCGGCCGGAGCGTTTGGCGGACTCTGCGTGGACTTGGAGCTCACAGCGTCTTGCGACTTGGAAGCGGATTCAGAGGACAGGACAGAACACTTGGGCAAGTGAATCTCTGTCTGTCTGTCTGTCTCATTGGTTGGTTGATTTCCATTTTCTTAAGGGGCACATACCTCACACCGCACACACACAAACACACACACACACACACACACACATGCACGCACACACTCTACTTACTTCTGCGAGTTAGAAAATGAGAAGGGGCCCTGGGAGCTGCAGGGTTCCTAATCATGTCTGCACCTAAGAACAGTAGGGTCTTGTCTGGCTCTTCTTATGAACAGTCCCCCAGCCCGGACTCCCCAAGGTCCATGCGAGCCTCACCCAGCTTCTCCCTCTCCCCTCTCAGAAACTCAGGCTTAAGGGGAAGCTCCCCACCAGGGATCCGGAGCTACCATTCACCATCCCCTAGGGCTTCACCACACTCACCTCTGTCATCACCAGAATCCCACAAGCTCCCATTTCCCTGTCCTCACCGTGATGGGCAATTAATGAAGCCATTTGGCTCTCCCGTGTCCTCCTCTGAGGATTCCTCAGAGTCACCACGTTCATCAGTAATATACCACATGTTCTTACTGCCATCACCCAGCAGCTCACCCCCAGCTCTCGGGGGGTCTCCTGTGTCTCCCAGCTACTCTCCAAACACGGACCCTCCAGTCTGTCCCAGCTACTCTACAACCACGCCCACATTTCAGCGCGGGTCAGTTCCAGGAACCCAGGGATCACCACCAAGCCCACCACTTTCACTGAGTTACTCCCCAGTCTCTAGCACGTCTTTATCTCCAACCCTCAGGGACTCGCCTGTCTGTCACAGCTACTCTCCAAACACGCCCACACTTCAGCGGGAGTCCGTTGCAGGCACCCAGAAATCACCACCAGACTCACCAATTTCACTGCGTTACTCCCCAGTCTCTCTCATGTCTTCACCATCCCTCAGGGACTCTCCGGTCGGTCCCAGCTACTCTCCAACCATGCCCACATTTCAGCTGGAGTCAGTTCCAGGCACCCCGGAATCACCACCAAACTCACCGATTTCACTCAGTTACTCCTCAGTCTCTAGCACGTCTTTATCTCCAACCCTCAGGGACTCTCCTGTGTGTCCCAGCTACTCTCCAACCACGCCCACACTTCAGCGGGAGTCGGTTCCAGGCACCCAGGAATCACCATCAAACTCACCAATTTCACTCAAGTACACTCCAGTCTCTCTCACGCCTTCACCAGCCCTCAGGGACTCTCCTGTCTGTCCCAGCTACTCTCCAACCACGCCCACATTTCAGCTGGAGTCAGTTCCAGGCACCCCGGAGTCACCACCAAACTCACCAGTTTCACTCAGTTACTCCCCGGTCTCTCTCATGTCTTCACCCCCAGCCCTCAGGGACTCTCCTGTGTGTCCCAGCTACTCTCCAACCATGCCCAGATTTCAGCGGGAGTCAGTTCCAGGCACCCAGGTATCACCACCAAACTCAGCAGTTTCACTGAGTTACTCCCCGGTCTCTCTCATGTCTTCACCCCCAGCTCCCTGGGACTCTCCTGTCTGTCCCAGCTACTCTCCCACCACGCCCAGATTTCAGCGGGAGTCAGCCTCCCACACTCCGGAATCACCTGCAGACTCACAGACTTCACTGAGGTCCTCCCTGGTCTCTCTCAGGTCTTTGCCCTCAGCCCACAGGGACTCTTGTGTCTCTTTCAGCTACTCTCAAAACTTCTCTAGATTCCAGCTGGAGTCAGTTCCAGGCACCCACGATACACCACCGAACTCACGAATTTCACTGACTTACTCCCCAGTCTCCCTCATGTTCTCACCCCCAGCCCTCAGGGACTCTTCTGTCTCTCTCAGCTACTCTCCGACCATCTCCAGATTTCACCTGGAGTCAGCTTCCCGCACCCAGGAATCACCTACAAACTCACGGACCTTACTGCAACCCTCGCCCATTTCTTTCACCTCTTCGCCCCCTGCCTGCAGGGACTCTCCTGGGTCTCCCAGCTTCTCTCCAGCCTTCCCCAGATCTCTGCCACAGTCAGCCCCAGGCACCCAGGACAACCCTAGACACTCACAGGCCTCACGAGACTATCTCCCTATGACCTGTACCTATACAGGGATGGCTCCCACGCATCCCTCAGTGACCCCAAACCCATCTCCACTTACACTCAGACACTCCCAGGGCCTGACAGCTACTCCCCGTTATTGTCCTTCAGTTCGAAGCCCTGGCCAATCTACTAGCCCACATGACGCAGTTACCTGGCCATTTCTCCACGGTTCCCGTGAGGGCCCCACACCCAGCCGCACAAGAGCCCCTCCTGCATTCCGTCCTCACACGCAGGCCTGTCCATCTACTTGCTACTGTCACACTCTTGCCAGCAGAAGAGGCCCCTTTAATGGCCGATATCACCACCCAGGCTATCCTCACCCCACAGCTGTGCAGCGGGACCCTCCTGCTGGCCCACGTGGCTGCCAGAGCCCATGCTGGCACGACGCTCCAGCAGGTCGGCGTCCCTGCGGGCCACACTACCGGTGACATGGCTAGCATGACCCTCCTTCCTGACAGTGACACTGTTGATGTGAACCCCAGTTTCACATCTGTCATTTGTAAATAGGACCATTTTCCCTTTTCGCTCTCCCTTCCATTCACAGGGCTTTGCATTCTCTCTGTTTCTGCCTCCGTTTCAGATATTTACTCACCTTTTTCTCTCTCACTATGTCTGCCGTGGTGTCCATGAGAGTGCGCCACGTAAGATTCCCCCATTAAAAGTTATGAATTGAGTGGCTTTTAGTATACCTGTGGCTGTGCACATTCAATTTTAATCCGCAATCCATTGTAGAACGTCTTATCAGCCCCGACCAGAGAAGAACCCTGTAGACATTAGTCACTCCTCATTCTGTCTCAAACCCTCTCCCTGACCCTCAGCCCTAGGTAGCAACTACCTAGTGCGATCAATCCCATATGCATAGATTTCCATATTGTGGACATTTCCTATAAACGGAATTGCACAATAGGTGAGCTGTTATGACTGACATAACACGTAGCACAATATTTTCAAGATTCATCCACATTGTAGGCTTACCCACAGGGGGAATCCATTTTTATGGGGGGGTTTTAGTAACACCGGTGTTTTCTCCTTCCTTTCATCCTTCTTTCCTCCCTTCCTTCCTTCCTTCCTTCCTCCTATTTCTCTCTTACTCCTTCTGCCCTCTCTCTTTCATATGCCTTAGGTGCATCCCACATTCTGCGTTTTTTTGGGGAAATCCTCGACAGGTGCAGGAAAATTGTGTTACTGTAACTATTTACCTCTATCTCGCTTTCACGGCTCTCCATCAGTTGTGAACATCTATTGGTTTATCCCAAGTCACTAAGCATATTTTTATTAGGTACACCTGTTTTTCCTTATACAGCTGTTTCTGGAGTATAGGGTCGCATACTCATAAACCCAGTGTAACTCAGAAACGCATCTAATAATCCAATAAACCCATCATAACGTTGAAGAATCACAAATCAAACCATCATAAGTCACGGTCTGTCCGTGGATATGGGCGTCATCAATTCCATTGTATTCAGTAATGCTGTACACCATTAACAATGGCAGACTGATTGGGAGTGGATATTGATAGCACCATAAATGTCAGTCATTAGAGGGCTACTTCTTTAACCTGACTGAAGAACTGATCTAATGGCTTTAGTACAGTGCATGATTATGTGAGATGTTTTGAGACAGAGTAGTACATTTGTGAATGAAATTTTATGGCTTTTTTTCAATTAGTAGGAACCATTGTGTGTGGAAAAGTGAGAAAATTGCTTTCTGCTGTAGAGTCTGGCATTCATTGTAGATTTAAGCTTATTTTTCTGTGAGCAAATCTTATTCAATAAAATACTACTCTTTATACTAAAAAACAAAAACAGTGGTGATGTGTGGTCATTATCCTCAGCAAACTAATCCAGGGAAGGAAAACCAAACGCCACATTCTCACTTATAATGGGAGCTGAAAAATGAGATCACATGGACACAGGAAGGGGAACAACACACACTGGGGCCTTTCGGGAGGCCGAGCGTTAGGAAAAACAGCTACTGCATGCTGGGCTTAATACCTCGGTGATGGGTTGACAGGTGCAGCAAACCACCATGGCACACGTTTACCTTAGTAATAAATCTGCACATCCTGCACATATACCCCAGAACTTAGAAACGAAACGAAACAAAAGAAAACGAAAAAGCAATAGCAAAACGCTAAAGGCATAATAAAGTTTCAAACTCAGAAAGTGACCGACCAATGTTTGGTTCAAATCTTGGTTCTCAACCCAGGTGCCATAAGGTCAGGAGAAAGAATTTGATTACATATTGTAAATAAGACATGCAGCAAATGACCAGAAAGATTATTCTCAACATATGTGTGTCTTCTAATTCAATGGTGACGCTATCTACCGGGACATAGCATTAGATTCCAAAGGGCCGAGTCCCGCCAGACAGGCCTCCCACACTAATAACAATGGGGAGCCCTACGTTGTTTTACCTGTGCTTCTCAGCAACTGGCTATAAATCAGGTTGCCACCACTCCCAGATTTAGTTGCATTCATTTGCTGGAAGAGCTCACAGCACGCAGGGAAACACTTACACTTGCCTTTGTATTTTAGCGGACATTGCAAAAAGTTGAGAGATAAATGTGGGGCCCGGCATGTGGGAAGGGGCGCACTACCTTCCGGGAAGTGTTATCCAGAAGCTCTCTGAACCCAGTCCTTTTGGGTTTTTATGGAGACCTCATTCTATAGGCATGATGGGTTAAACCATAGGCTATTGGTGATCAACTCCACCTGAGGCTCTCAACCCTCCCTGGAAATTGGGGTTGAGGCTTTGCCATTCTCAGTCTGACTTAAATAATTTACCCAAATGGAATTTCAAAACCGATGAGCATAACTATAATCTTAATTAGATGATTGGATTATCTGGAGCCACACCTTGATATTCCTCACCCGAGCACCCTCATCCAACGAATGCTCCACCCAACTGGCTCCCAAGTCTCTACGTGGTTCCAGAGCAAAAGAATGTTTATACAACGCATATCTCCACCTTTTCTTCAAAGTCTTTTCGCTTACACGGAAAGACTTCTTAAACTGCCATGCGTCAGGGTCAGGGGGAGGTCTTGTTACAACACAGATCTGTGCATCTCCGGGGTTTGATTGTGGCAAGGGTGCTGCTGGTGTGAAAACCACAACGTGGGAACCACGGAACCACTAGTTGTTTTTCAGTGTTTCAGTGTATACAATTCCTAATATATCTGGCCAAGAAAACTTGTAAGTTCTTAGATTGACCCCAAGGTGGCGCATGGAATCAATGCAGGAGAACAGTTTCTTAGGAGGTGTAGCCTGGGAAAGTTGGGGGTGACTGATGGAAAGGAGGAGTGAAGCTCCGCCCTTTCCGCTGCTAGGCTGCGCCCGAGGCTATTGAAACCCACCCTGGCTGGCCTGTACTCAGATCTTCGCGGAGCGGATCAGCGGCCGGAGCGTTTGGCGGACTCTGCGTGGACTTGGAGCTCACAGCGTCTTGCGACTTGGAAGCGGATTCAGAGGACAGGACAGAACACTTGGGCAAGTGAATCTCTGTCTGTCTGTCTGTCTCATTGGTTGGTTGATTTCCATTTTCTTAAGGGGCACATACCTCACACCGCACACACACAAACACACACACACACACACACACATGCACGCACACACTCTACTTACTTCTGCGAGTTAGAAAATGAGAAGGGGCCCTGGGAGCTGCAGGGTTCCTAATCATGTCTGCACCTAAGAACAGTAGGGTCTTGTCTGGCTCTTCTTATGAACAGTCCCCCAGCCCGGACTCCCCAAGGTCCATGCGAGCCTCACCCAGCTTCTCCCTCTCCCCTCTCAGAAACTCAGGCTTAAGGGGAAGCTCCCCACCAGGGATCCGGAGCTACCATTCACCATCCCCTAGGGCTTCACCACACTCACCTCTGTCATCACCAGAATCCCACAAGCTCCCATTTCCCTGTCCTCACCGTGATGGGCAATTAATGAAGCCATTTGGCTCTCCCGTGTCCTCCTCTGAGGATTCCTCAGAGTCACCACGTTCATCAGTAATATACCACATGTTCTTACTGCCATCACCCAGCAGCTCACCCCCAGCTCTCGGGGGGTCTCCTGTGTCTCCCAGCTACTCTCCAAACACGGACCCTCCAGTCTGTCCCAGCTACTCTACAACCACGCCCACATTTCAGCGCGGGTCAGTTCCAGGAACCCAGGGATCACCACCAAGCCCACCACTTTCACTGAGTTACTCCCCAGTCTCTAGCACGTCTTTATCTCCAACCCTCAGGGACTCGCCTGTCTGTCACAGCTACTCTCCAAACACGCCCACACTTCAGCGGGAGTCCGTTGCAGGCACCCAGAAATCACCACCAGACTCACCAATTTCACTGCGTTACTCCCCAGTCTCTCTCATGTCTTCACCATCCCTCAGGGACTCTCCGGTCGGTCCCAGCTACTCTCCAACCATGCCCACATTTCAGCTGGAGTCAGTTCCAGGCACCCCGGAATCACCACCAAACTCACCGATTTCACTCAGTTACTCCTCAGTCTCTAGCACGTCTTTATCTCCAACCCTCAGGGACTCTCCTGTGTGTCCCAGCTACTCTCCAACCACGCCCACACTTCAGCGGGAGTCGGTTCCAGGCACCCAGGAATCACCATCAAACTCACCAATTTCACTCAAGTACACTCCAGTCTCTCTCACGCCTTCACCAGCCCTCAGGGACTCTCCTGTCTGTCCCAGCTACTCTCCAACCACGCCCACATTTCAGCTGGAGTCAGTTCCAGGCACCCCGGAGTCACCACCAAACTCACCAGTTTCACTCAGTTACTCCCCGGTCTCTCTCATGTCTTCACCCCCAGCCCTCAGGGACTCTCCTGTGTGTCCCAGCTACTCTCCAACCATGCCCAGATTTCAGCGGGAGTCAGTTCCAGGCACCCAGGTATCACCACCAAACTCAGCAGTTTCACTGAGTTACTCCCCGGTCTCTCTCATGTCTTCACCCCCAGCTCCCTGGGACTCTCCTGTCTGTCCCAGCTACTCTCCCACCACGCCCAGATTTCAGCGGGAGTCAGCCTCCCACACTCCGGAATCACCTGCAGACTCACAGACTTCACTGAGGTCCTCCCTGGTCTCTCTCAGGTCTTTGCCCTCAGCCCACAGGGACTCTTGTGTCTCTTTCAGCTACTCTCAAAACTTCTCTAGATTCCAGCTGGAGTCAGTTCCAGGCACCCACGATACACCACCGAACTCACGAATTTCACTGACTTACTCCCCAGTCTCCCTCATGTTCTCACCCCCAGCCCTCAGGGACTCTTCTGTCTCTCTCAGCTACTCTCCGACCATCTCCAGATTTCACCTGGAGTCAGCTTCCCGCACCCAGGAATCACCTACAAACTCACGGACCTTACTGCAACCCTCGCCCATTTCTTTCACCTCTTCGCCCCCTGCCTGCAGGGACTCTCCTGGGTCTCCCAGCTTCTCTCCAGCCTTCCCCAGATCTCTGCCACAGTCAGCCCCAGGCACCCAGGACAACCCTAGACACTCACAGGCCTCACGAGACTATCTCCCTATGACCTGTACCTATACAGGGATGGCTCCCACGCATCCCTCAGTGACCCCAAACCCATCTCCACTTACACTCAGACACTCCCAGGGCCTGACAGCTACTCCCCGTTATTGTCCTTCAGTTCGAAGCCCTGGCCAATCTACTAGCCCACATGACGCAGTTACCTGGCCATTTCTCCACGGTTCCCGTGAGGGCCCCACACCCAGCCGCACAAGAGCCCCTCCTGCATTCCGTCCTCACACGCAGGCCTGTCCATCTACTTGCTACTGTCACACTCTTGCCAGCAGAAGAGGCCCCTTTAATGGCCGATATCACCACCCAGGCTATCCTCACCCCACAGCTGTGCAGCGGGACCCTCCTGCTGGCCCACGTGGCTGCCAGAGCCCATGCTGGCACGACGCTCCAGCAGGTCGGCGTCCCTGCGGGCCACACTACCGGTGACATGGCTAGCATGACCCTCCTTCCTGACAGTGACACTGTTGATGTGAACCCCAGTTTCACATCTGTCATTTGTAAATAGGACCATTTTCCCTTTTCGCTCTCCCTTCCATTCACAGGGCTTTGCATTCTCTCTGTTTCTGCCTCCGTTTCAGATATTTACTCACCTTTTTCTCTCTCACTATGTCTGCCGTGGTGTCCATGAGAGTGCGCCACGTAAGATTCCCCCATTAAAAGTTATGAATTGAGTGGCTTTTAGTATACCTGTGGCTGTGCACATTCAATTTTAATCCGCAATCCATTGTAGAACGTCTTATCAGCCCCGACCAGAGAAGAACCCTGTAGACATTAGTCACTCCTCATTCTGTCTCAAACCCTCTCCCTGACCCTCAGCCCTAGGTAGCAACTACCTAGTGCGATCAATCCCATATGCATAGATTTCCATATTGTGGACATTTCCTATAAACGGAATTGCACAATAGGTGAGCTGTTATGACTGACATAACACGTAGCACAATATTTTCAAGATTCATCCACATTGTAGGCTTACCCACAGGGGGAATCCATTTTTATGGGGGGGTTTTAGTAACACCGGTGTTTTCTCCTTCCTTTCATCCTTCTTTCCTCCCTTCCTTCCTTCCTTCCTTCCTCCTATTTCTCTCTTACTCCTTCTGCCCTCTCTCTTTCATATGCCTTAGGTGCATCCCACATTCTGCGTTTTTTTGGGGAAATCCTCGACAGGTGCAGGAAAATTGTGTTACTGTAACTATTTACCTCTATCTCGCTTTCACGGCTCTCCATCAGTTGTGAACATCTATTGGTTTATCCCAAGTCACTAAGCATATTTTTATTAGGTACACCTGTTTTTCCTTATACAGCTGTTTCTGGAGTATAGGGTCGCATACTCATAAACCCAGTGTAACTCAGAAACGCATCTAATAATCCAATAAACCCATCATAACGTTGAAGAATCACAAATCAAACCATCATAAGTCACGGTCTGTCCGTGGATATGGGCGTCATCAATTCCATTGTATTCAGTAATGCTGTACACCATTAACAATGGCAGACTGATTGGGAGTGGATATTGATAGCACCATAAATGTCAGTCATTAGAGGGCTACTTCTTTAACCTGACTGAAGAACTGATCTAATGGCTTTAGTACAGTGCATGATTATGTGAGATGTTTTGAGACAGAGTAGTACATTTGTGAATGAAATTTTATGGCTTTTTTTCAATTAGTAGGAACCATTGTGTGTGGAAAAGTGAGAAAATTGCTTTCTGCTGTAGAGTCTGGCATTCATTGTAGATTTAAGCTTATTTTTCTGTGAGCAAATCTTATTCAATAAAATACTACTCTTTATACTAAAAAACAAAAACAGTGGTGATGTGTGGTCATTATCCTCAGCAAACTAATCCAGGGAAGGAAAACCAAACGCCACATTCTCACTTATAATGGGAGCTGAAAAATGAGATCACATGGACACAGGAAGGGGAACAACACACACTGGGGCCTTTCGGGAGGCCGAGCGTTAGGAAAAACAGCTACTGCATGCTGGGCTTAATACCTCGGTGATGGGTTGACAGGTGCAGCAAACCACCATGGCACACGTTTACCTTAGTAATAAATCTGCACATCCTGCACATATACCCCAGAACTTAGAAACGAAACGAAACAAAAGAAAACGAAAAAGCAATAGCAAAACGCTAAAGGCATAATAAAGTTTCAAACTCAGAAAGTGACCGACCAATGTTTGGTTCAAATCTTGGTTCTCAACCCAGGTGCCATAAGGTCAGGAGAAAGAATTTGATTACATATTGTAAATAAGACATGCAGCAAATGACCAGAAAGATTATTCTCAACATATGTGTGTCTTCTAATTCAATGGTGACGCTATCTACCGGGACATAGCATTAGATTCCAAAGGGCCGAGTCCCGCCAGACAGGCCTCCCACACTAATAACAATGGGGAGCCCTACGTTGTTTTACCTGTGCTTCTCAGCAACTGGCTATAAATCAGGTTGCCACCACTCCCAGATTTAGTTGCATTCATTTGCTGGAAGAGCTCACAGCACGCAGGGAAACACTTACACTTGCCTTTGTATTTTAGCGGACATTGCAAAAAGTTGAGAGATAAATGTGGGGCCCGGCATGTGGGAAGGGGCGCACTACCTTCCGGGAAGTGTTATCCAGAAGCTCTCTGAACCCAGTCCTTTTGGGTTTTTATGGAGACCTCATTCTATAGGCATGATGGGTTAAACCATAGGCTATTGGTGATCAACTCCACCTGAGGCTCTCAACCCTCCCTGGAAATTGGGGTTGAGGCTTTGCCATTCTCAGTCTGACTTAAATAATTTACCCAAATGGAATTTCAAAACCGATGAGCATAACTATAATCTTAATTAGATGATCGGATTATCTGGAGCCACACCTTGATATTCCTCACCCGAGCACCCTCATCCAACGAATGCTCCACCCAACTGGCTCCCAAGTCTCTACGTGGTTCCAGAGCAAAAGAATGTTTATACAACGCATATCTCCACCTTTTCTTCAAAGTCTTTTCGCTTACACGGAAAGACTTCTTAAACTGCCATGCGTCAGGGTCAGGGGGAGGTCTTGTTACAACACAGATCTGTGCATCTCCGGGGTTTGATTGTGGCAAGGGTGCTGCTGGTGTGAAAACCACAACGTGGGAACCACGGAACCACTAGTTGTTTTTCAGTGTTTCAGTGTATACAATTCCTAATATATCTGGCCAAGAAAACTTGTAAGTTCTTAGATTGACCCCAAGGTGGCGCATGGAATCAATGCAGGAGAACAGTTTCTTAGGAGGTGTAGCCTGGGAAAGTTGGGGGTGACTGATGGAAAGGAGGAGTGAAGCTCCGCCCTTTCCGCTGCTAGGCTGCGCCCGAGGCTATTGAAACCCACCCTGGCTGGCCTGTACTCAGATCTTCGCGGAGCGGATCAGCGGCCGGAGCGTTTGGCGGACTCTGCGTGGACTTGGAGCTCACAGCGTCTTGCGACTTGGAAGCGGATTCAGAGGACAGGACAGAACACTTGGGCAAGTGAATCTCTGTCTGTCTGTCTGTCTCATTGGTTGGTTGATTTCCATTTTCTTAAGGGGCACATACCTCACACCGCACACACACAAACACACACACACACACACACACATGCACGCACACACTCTACTTACTTCTGCGAGTTAGAAAATGAGAAGGGGCCCTGGGAGCTGCAGGGTTCCTAATCATGTCTGCACCTAAGAACAGTAGGGTCTTGTCTGGCTCTTCTTATGAACAGTCCCCCAGCCCGGACTCCCCAAGGTCCATGCGAGCCTCACCCAGCTTCTCCCTCTCCCCTCTCAGAAACTCAGGCTTAAGGGGAAGCTCCCCACCAGGGATCCGGAGCTACCATTCACCATCCCCTAGGGCTTCACCACACTCACCTCTGTCATCACCAGAATCCCACAAGCTCCCATTTCCCTGTCCTCACCGTGATGGGCAATTAATGAAGCCATTTGGCTCTCCCGTGTCCTCCTCTGAGGATTCCTCAGAGTCACCACGTTCATCAGTAATATACCACATGTTCTTACTGCCATCACCCAGCAGCTCACCCCCAGCTCTCGGGGGGTCTCCTGTGTCTCCCAGCTACTCTCCAAACACGGACCCTCCAGTCTGTCCCAGCTACTCTACAACCACGCCCACATTTCAGCGCGGGTCAGTTCCAGGAACCCAGGGATCACCACCAAGCCCACCACTTTCACTGAGTTACTCCCCAGTCTCTAGCACGTCTTTATCTCCAACCCTCAGGGACTCGCCTGTCTGTCACAGCTACTCTCCAAACACGCCCACACTTCAGCGGGAGTCCGTTGCAGGCACCCAGAAATCACCACCAGACTCACCAATTTCACTGCGTTACTCCCCAGTCTCTCTCATGTCTTCACCATCCCTCAGGGACTCTCCGGTCGGTCCCAGCTACTCTCCAACCATGCCCACATTTCAGCTGGAGTCAGTTCCAGGCACCCCGGAATCACCACCAAACTCACCGATTTCACTCAGTTACTCCTCAGTCTCTAGCACGTCTTTATCTCCAACCCTCAGGGACTCTCCTGTGTGTCCCAGCTACTCTCCAACCACGCCCACACTTCAGCGGGAGTCGGTTCCAGGCACCCAGGAATCACCATCAAACTCACCAATTTCACTCAAGTACACTCCAGTCTCTCTCACGCCTTCACCAGCCCTCAGGGACTCTCCTGTCTGTCCCAGCTACTCTCCAACCACGCCCACATTTCAGCTGGAGTCAGTTCCAGGCACCCCGGAGTCACCACCAAACTCACCAGTTTCACTCAGTTACTCCCCGGTCTCTCTCATGTCTTCACCCCCAGCCCTCAGGGACTCTCCTGTGTGTCCCAGCTACTCTCCAACCATGCCCAGATTTCAGCGGGAGTCAGTTCCAGGCACCCAGGTATCACCACCAAACTCAGCAGTTTCACTGAGTTACTCCCCGGTCTCTCTCATGTCTTCACCCCCAGCTCCCTGGGACTCTCCTGTCTGTCCCAGCTACTCTCCCACCACGCCCAGATTTCAGCGGGAGTCAGCCTCCCACACTCCGGAATCACCTGCAGACTCACAGACTTCACTGAGGTCCTCCCTGGTCTCTCTCAGGTCTTTGCCCTCAGCCCACAGGGACTCTTGTGTCTCTTTCAGCTACTCTCAAAACTTCTCTAGATTCCAGCTGGAGTCAGTTCCAGGCACCCACGATACACCACCGAACTCACGAATTTCACTGACTTACTCCCCAGTCTCCCTCATGTTCTCACCCCCAGCCCTCAGGGACTCTTCTGTCTCTCTCAGCTACTCTCCGACCATCTCCAGATTTCACCTGGAGTCAGCTTCCCGCACCCAGGAATCACCTACAAACTCACGGACCTTACTGCAACCCTCGCCCATTTCTTTCACCTCTTCGCCCCCTGCCTGCAGGGACTCTCCTGGGTCTCCCAGCTTCTCTCCAGCCTTCCCCAGATCTCTGCCACAGTCAGCCCCAGGCACCCAGGACAACCCTAGACACTCACAGGCCTCACGAGACTATCTCCCTATGACCTGTACCTATACAGGGATGGCTCCCACGCATCCCTCAGTGACCCCAAACCCATCTCCACTTACACTCAGACACTCCCAGGGCCTGACAGCTACTCCCCGTTATTGTCCTTCAGTTCGAAGCCCTGGCCAATCTACTAGCCCACATGACGCAGTTACCTGGCCATTTCTCCACGGTTCCCGTGAGGGCCCCACACCCAGCCGCACAAGAGCCCCTCCTGCATTCCGTCCTCACACGCAGGCCTGTCCATCTACTTGCTACTGTCACACTCTTGCCAGCAGAAGAGGCCCCTTTAATGGCCGATATCACCACCCAGGCTATCCTCACCCCACAGCTGTGCAGCGGGACCCTCCTGCTGGCCCACGTGGCTGCCAGAGCCCATGCTGGCACGACGCTCCAGCAGGTCGGCGTCCCTGCGGGCCACACTACCGGTGACATGGCTAGCATGACCCTCCTTCCTGACAGTGACACTGTTGATGTGAACCCCAGTTTCACATCTGTCATTTGTAAATAGGACCATTTTCCCTTTTCGCTCTCCCTTCCATTCACAGGGCTTTGCATTCTCTCTGTTTCTGCCTCCGTTTCAGATATTTACTCACCTTTTTCTCTCTCACTATGTCTGCCGTGGTGTCCATGAGAGTGCGCCACGTAAGATTCCCCCATTAAAAGTTATGAATTGAGTGGCTTTTAGTATACCTGTGGCTGTGCACATTCAATTTTAATCCGCAATCCATTGTAGAACGTCTTATCAGCCCCGACCAGAGAAGAACCCTGTAGACATTAGTCACTCCTCATTCTGTCTCAAACCCTCTCCCTGACCCTCAGCCCTAGGTAGCAACTACCTAGTGCGATCAATCCCATATGCATAGATTTCCATATTGTGGACATTTCCTATAAACGGAATTGCACAATAGGTGAGCTGTTATGACTGACATAACACGTAGCACAATATTTTCAAGATTCATCCACATTGTAGGCTTACCCACAGGGGGAATCCATTTTTATGGGGGGGTTTTAGTAACACCGGTGTTTTCTCCTTCCATTCGTCCTTCTTTCCTCCCTTCCTTCCTTCCTTCCTTCCTCCTATTTCTCTCTTACTCCTTCTGCCCTCTCTCTTTCATATGCCTTAGGTGCATCCCACATTCTGCGTTTTTTTGGGGAAATCCTCGACAGGTGCAGGAAAATTGTGTTACTGTAACTATTTACCTCTATCTCGCTTTCACGGCTCTCCATCAGTTGTGAACATCTATTGGTTTATCCCAAGTCACTAAGCATATTTTTATTAGGTACACCTGTTTTTCCTTATACAGCTGTTTCTGGAGTATAGGGTCGCATACTCATAAACCCAGTGTAACTCAGAAACGCATCTAATAATCCAATAAACCCATCATAACGTTGAAGAATCACAAATCAAACCATCATAAGTCACGGTCTGTCCGTGGATATGGGCGTCATCAATTCCATTGTATTCAGTAATGCTGTACACCATTAACAATGGCAGACTGATTGGGAGTGGATATTGATAGCACAATAAATGTCAGTCATTAGAGGGCTACTTCTTTAACCTGACTGAAGAACTGATCTAATGGCTTTAGTACAGTGCATGATTATGTGAGATGTTTTGAGACAGAGTAGTACATTTGTGAATGAAATTTTATGGCTTTTTTTCAATTAGTAGGAACCATTGTGTGTGGAAAAGTGAGAAAATTGCTTTCTGCTGTAGAGTCTGGCATTCATTGTAGATTTAAGCTTATTTTTCTGTGAGCAAATCTTATTCAATAAAATACTACTCTTTATACTAAAAAACAAAAACAGTGGTGATGTGTGGTCATTATCCTCAGCAAACTAATCCAGGGAAGGAAAACCAAACGCCACATTCTCACTTATAATGGGAGCTGAAAAATGAGATCACATGGACACAGGAAGGGGAACAACACACACTGGGGCCTTTCGGGAGGCCGAGCGTTAGGAAAAACAGCTACTGCATGCTGGGCTTAATACCTCGGTGATGGGTTGACAGGTGCAGCAAACCACCATGGCACACGTTTACCTTAGTAATAAATCTGCACATCCTGCACATATACCCCAGAACTTAGAAACGAAACGAAACAAAAGAAAACGAAAAAGCAATAGCAAAACGCTAAAGGCATAATAAAGTTTCAAACTCAGAAAGTGACCGACCAATGTTTGGTTCAAATCTTGGTTCTCAACCCAGGTGCCATAAGGTCAGGAGAAAGAATTTGATTACATATTGTAAATAAGACATGCAGCAAATGACCAGAAAGATTATTCTCAACATATGTGTGTCTTCTAATTCAATGGTGACGCTATCTACCGGGACATAGCATTAGATTCCAAAGGGCCGAGTCCCGCCAGACAGGCCTCCCACACTAATAACAATGGGGAGCCCTACGTTGTTTTACCTGTGCTTCTCAGCAACTGGCTATAAATCAGGTTGCCACCACTCCCAGATTTAGTTGCATTCATTTGCTGGAAGAGCTCACAGCACGCAGGGAAACACTTACACTTGCCTTTGTATTTTAGCGGACATTGCAAAAAGTTGAGAGATAAATGTGGGGCCCGGCATGTGGGAAGGGGCGCACTACCTTCCGGGAAGTGTTATCCAGAAGCTCTCTGAACCCAGTCCTTTTGGGTTTTTATGGAGACCTCATTCTATAGGCATGATGGGTTAAACCATAGGCTATTGGTGATCAACTCCACCTGAGGCTCTCAACCCTCCCTGGAATTTGGGGTTGAGGCTTTGCCATTCTCAGTCTGACTTAAAGAATTTACCCAAATGGAATTTCAAAACCGATGAGCATAACTGGAATCTTAATTAGATGATCGGATTATCTGGAGCCACACCTTGATATTCCTCACCCGAGCACCCTCATCCAACGAATGCTCCACCCAACTGGCTCCCAAGTCTCTACGTGGTTCCAGAGCAAAAGAATGTTTATACAACGCATATCTCCACCTTTTCTTCAAAGTCTTTTCGCTTACACGGAAAGACTTCTTAAACTGCCATGCGTCAGGGTCAGGGGGAGGTCTTGTTACAACACAGATCTGTGCATCTCCGGGGTTTGATTGTGGCAAGGGTGCTGCTGGTGTGAAAACCACAACGTGGGAACCACGGAACCACTAGTTGTTTTTCAGTGTTTCAGTGTATACAATTCCTAATATATCTGGCCAAGAAAACTTGTAAGTTCTTAGATTGACCCCAAGGTGGCGCATGGAATCAATGCAGGAGAACAGTTTCTTAGGAGGTGTAGCCTGGGAAAGTTGGGGGTGACTGATGGAAAGGAGGAGTGAAGCTCCGCCCTTTCCACTGCTAGGCTGCGCCCGAGGCTATTGAAACCCACCCTGGCTGGCCTGTACTCAGATCTTCGCGGAGCGGATCAGCGGCCGGAGCGTTTGGCGGACTCTGCGTGGACTTGGAGCTCACAGCGTCTTGCGACTTGGAAGCGGATTCAGAGGACAGGACAGAACACTTGGGCAAGTGAATCTCTGTCTGTCTGTCTGTCTCATTGGTTGGTTGATTTCCATTTTCTTAAGGGGCACATACCTCACACCGCACACACACAAACACACACACACACACACACATGCACGCACACACTCTACTTACTTCTGCGAGTTAGAAAATGAGAAGGGGCCCTGGGAGCTGCAGGGTTCCTAATCATGTCTGCACCTAAGAACAGTAGGGTCTTGTCTGGCTCTTCTTATGAACAGTCCCCCAGCCCGGACTCCCCAAGGTCCATGCGAGCCTCACCCAGCTTCTCCCTCTCCCCTCTCAGAAACTCAGGCTTAAGGGGAAGCTCCCCACCAGGGATCCGGAGCTACCATTCACCATCCCCTAGGGCTTCACCACACTCACCTCTGTCATCACCAGAATCCCACAAGCTCCCATTTCCCTGTCCTCACCGTGATGGGCAATTAATGAAGCCATTTGGCTCTCCCGTGTCCTCCTCTGAGGATTCCTCAGAGTCACCACGTTCATCAGTAATATACCACATGTTCTTACTGCCATCACCCAGCAGCTCACCCCCAGCTCTCGGGGGGTCTCCTGTGTCTCCCAGCTACTCTCCAAACACGGACCCTCCAGTCTGTCCCAGCTACTCTACAACCACGCCCACATTTCAGCGCGGGTCAGTTCCAGGAACCCAGGGATCACCACCAAGCCCACCACTTTCACTGAGTTACTCCCCAGTCTCTAGCACGTCTTTATCTCCAACCCTCAGGGACTCGCCTGTCTGTCACAGCTACTCTCCAAACACGCCCACACTTCAGCGGGAGTCCGTTGCAGGCACCCAGAAATCACCACCAGACTCACCAATTTCACTGCGTTACTCCCCAGTCTCTCTCATGTCTTCACCATCCCTCAGGGACTCTCCGGTCGGTCCCAGCTACTCTCCAACCATGCCCACATTTCAGCTGGAGTCAGTTCCAGGCACCCCGGAATCACCACCAAACTCACCGATTTCACTCAGTTACTCCTCAGTCTCTAGCACGTCTTTATCTC
Source organism: Pan paniscus (assembly GCF_029289425.2). Classification (NCBI taxonomy): domain Eukaryota; kingdom Metazoa; phylum Chordata; class Mammalia; order Primates; family Hominidae; genus Pan; species Pan paniscus. The sequence continues at coordinate 3,431,851 of NC_073271.2, forward strand.
CAACCCTCAGGGACTCTCCTGTGTGTCCCAGCTACTCTCCAACCACGCCCACACTTCAGCGGGAGTCGGTTCCAGGCACCCAGGAATCACCATCAAACTCACCAATTTCACTCAAGTACACTCCAGTCTCTCTCACGCCTTCACCAGCCCTCAGGGACTCTCCTGTCTGTCCCAGCTACTCTCCAACCACGCCCACATTTCAGCTGGAGTCAGTTCCAGGCACCCCGGAGTCACCACCAAACTCACCAGTTTCACTCAGTTACTCCCCGGTCTCTCTCATGTCTTCACCCCCAGCCCTCAGGGACTCTCCTGTGTGTCCCAGCTACTCTCCAACCATGCCCAGATTTCAGCGGGAGTCAGTTCCAGGCACCCAGGTATCACCACCAAACTCAGCAGTTTCACTGAGTTACTCCCCGGTCTCTCTCATGTCTTCACCCCCAGCTCCCTGGGACTCTCCTGTCTGTCCCAGCTACTCTCCCACCACGCCCAGATTTCAGCGGGAGTCAGCCTCCCACACTCCGGAATCACCTGCAGACTCACAGACTTCACTGAGGTCCTCCCTGGTCTCTCTCAGGTCTTTGCCCTCAGCCCACAGGGACTCTTGTGTCTCTTTCGGCTACTCTCAAAACTTCTCTAGATTCCAGCTGGAGTCAGTTCCAGGCACCCACGATACACCACCGAACTCACGAATTTCACTGACTTACTCCCCAGTCTCCCTCATGTTCTCACCCCCAGCCCTCAGGGACTCTTCTGTCTCTCTCAGCTACTCTCCGACCATCTCCAGATTTCACCTGGAGTCAGCTTCCCGCACCCAGGAATCACCTACAAACTCACGGACCTTACTGCAACCCTCGCCCATTTCTTTCACCTCTTCGCCCCCTGCCTGCAGGGACTCTCCTGGGTCTCCCAGCTTCTCTCCAGCCTTCCCCAGATCTCTGCCACAGTCAGCCCCAGGCACCCAGGACAACCCTAGACACTCACAGGCCTCACGAGACTATCTCCCTATGACCTGTACCTATACAGGGATGGCTCCCACGCATCCCTCAGTGACCCCAAACCCATCTCCACTTACACTCAGACACTCCCAGGGCCTGACAGCTACTCCCCGTTATTGTCCTTCAGTTCGAAGCCCTGGCCAATCTACTAGCCCACATGAAGCAGTTACCTGGCCATTTCTCCACGGTTCCCGTGAGGGCCCCACACCCAGCCGCACAAGAGCCCCTCCTGCATTCCGTCCTCACACGCAGGCCTGTCCATCTACTTGCTACTGTCACACTCTTGCCAGCAGAAGAGGCCCCTTTAATGGCCGATATCACCACCCAGGCTATCCTCACCCCACAGCTGTGCAGCGGGACCCTCCTGCTGGCCCACGTGGCTGCCAGAGCCCATGCTGGCACGACGCTCCAGCAGGTCGGCGTCCCTGCGGGCCACACTACCGGTGACATGGCTAGCATGACCCTCCTTCCTGACAGTGACACTGTTGATGTGAACCCCAGTTTCACATCTGTCATTTGTAAATAGGACCATTTTCCCTTTTCGCTCTCCCTTCCATTCACAGGGCTTTGCATTCTCTCTGTTTCTGCCTCCGTTTCAGATATTTACTCACCTTTTTCTCTCTCACTATGTCTGCCGTGGTGTCCATGAGAGTGCGCCACGTAAGATTCCCCCATTAAAAGTTATGAATTGAGTGGCTTTTAGTATACCTGTGGCTGTGCATATTCAATTTTAATCCGCAATCCATTGTAGAACGTCTTATCAGCCCCGACCAGAGAAGAACCCTGTAGACATTAGTCACTCCTCATTCTGTCTCAAACCCTCTCCCTGACCCTCAGCCCTAGGTAGCAACTACCTAGTGCGATCAATCCCATATGCATAGATTTCCATATTGTGGACATTTCCTATAAACGGAATTGCACAATAGGTGAGCTGTTATGACTGACATAACACGTAGCACAATATTTTCAAGATTCATCCACATTGTAGGCTTACCCACAGGGGGAATCCATTTTTATGGGGGGGTTTTAGTAACACCGGTGTTTTCTCCTTCCTTTCGTCCTTCTTCCTCCCTTCCTTCCTTCCTTCCTTCCTCCTATTTCTCTCTTACTCCTTCTGCCCTCTCTCTTTCATATGCCTTAGGTGCATCCCACATTCTGCGTTTTTTTGGGGAAATCCTCGACAGGTGCAGGAAAATTGTGTTACTGTAACTATTTACCTCTATCTCGCTTTCACGGCTCTCCATCAGTTGTGAACATCTATTGGTTTATCCCAAGTCACTAAGCATATTTTTATTAGGTTCACCTGTTTTTCCTTATACAGCTGTTTCTGGAGTATAGGGTCGCATACTCATAAACCCAGTGTAACTCAGAAACGCATCTAATAATCCAATAAACCCATCATAACGTTGAAGAATCACAAATCAAACCATCATAAGTCACGGTCTGTCCGTGGATATGGGCGTCATCAATTCCATTGTATTCAGTAATGCTGTACACCATTAACAATGGCAGACTGATTGGGAGTGGATATTGATAGCACAATAAATGTCAGTCATTAGAGGGCTACTTCTTTAACCTGACTGAAGAACTGATCTAATGGCTTTAGTACAGTGCATGATTATGTGAGATGTTTTGAGACAGAGTAGTACATTTGTGAATGAAATTTTATGGCTTTTTTTCAATTAGTAGGAACCATTGTGTGTGGAAAAGTGAGAAAATTGCTTTCTGCTGTAGAGTCTGGCATTCATTGTAGATTTAAGCTTATTTTTCTGTGAGCAAATCTTATTCAATAAAATACTACTCTTTATACTAAAAAACAAAAACAGTGGTGATGTGTGGTCATTATCCTCAGCAAACTAATCCAGGGAAGGAAAACCAAACGCCACATTCTCACTTATAATGGGAGCTGAAAAATGAGATCACATGGACACAGGAAGGGGAACAACACACACTGGGGCCTTTCGGGAGGCCGAGCGTTAGGAAAAACAGCTACTGCATGCTGGGCTTAATACCTCGGTGATGGGTTGACAGGTGCAGCAAACCACCATGGCACACGTTTACCTTAGTAATAAATCTGCACATCCTGCACATATACCCCAGAACTTAGAAACGAAACGAAACAAAAGAAAACGAAAAAGCAATAGCAAAACGCTAAAGGCATAATAAAGTTTCAAACTCAGAAAGTGACCGACCAATGTTTGGTTCAAATCTTGGTTCTCAACCCAGGTGCCATAAGGTCAGGAGAAAGAATTTGATTACATATTGTAAATAAGACATGCAGCAAATGACCAGAAAGATTATTCTCAACATATGTGTGTCTTCTAATTCAATGGTGACGCTATCTACCGGGACATAGCATTAGATTCCAAAGGGCCGAGTCCCGCCAGACAGGCCTCCCACACTAATAACAATGGGGAGCCCTACGTTGTTTTACCTGTGCTTCTCAGCAACTGGCTATAAATCAGGTTGCCACCACTCCCAGATTTAGTTGCATTCATTTGCTGGAAGAGCTCACAGCACGCAGGGAAACACTTACACTTGCCTTTGTATTTTAGCGGACATTGCAAAAAGTTGAGAGATAAATGTGGGGCCCGGCATGTGGGAAGGGGCGCACTACCTTCCGGGAAGTGTTATCCAGAAGCTCTCTGAACCCAGTCCTTTTGGGTTTTTATGGAGACCTCATTCTATAGGCATGATGGGTTAAACCATAGGCTATTGGTGATCAACTCCACCTGAGGCTCTCAACCCTCCCTGGAAATTGGGGTTGAGGCTTTGCCATTCTCAGTCTGACTTAAAGAATTTACCCAAATGGAATTTCAAAACCGATGAGCATAACTGGAATCTTAATTAGATGATCGGATTATCTGGAGCCACACCTTGATATTCCTCACCCGAGCACCCTCATCCAACGAATGCTCCACCCAACTGGCTCCCAAGTCTCTACGTGGTTCCAGAGCAAAAGAATGTTTATACAACGCATATCTCCACCTTTTCTTCAAAGTCTTTTCGCTTACACGGAAAGACTTCTTAAACTGCCATGCGTCAGGGTCAGGGGGAGGTCTTGTTACAACACAGATCTGTGCATCTCCGGGGTTTGATTGTGGCAAGGGTGCTGCTGGTGTGAAAACCACAACGTGGGAACCACGGAACCACTAGTTGTTTTTCAGTGTTTCAGTGTATACAATTCCTAATATATCTGGCCAAGAAAACTTGTAAGTTCTTAGATTGACCCCAAGGTGGCGCATGGAATCAATGCAGGAGAACAGTTTCTTAGGAGGTGTAGCCTGGGAAAGTTGGGGGTGACTGATGGAAAGGAGGAGTGAAGCTCCGCCCTTTCCACTGCTAGGCTGCGCCCGAGGCTATTGAAACCCACCCTGGCTGGCCTGTACTCAGATCTTCGCGGAGCGGATCAGCGGCCGGAGCGTTTGGCGGACTCTGCGTGGACTTGGAGCTCACAGCGTCTTGCGACTTGGAAGCGGATTCAGAGGACAGGACAGAACACTTGGGCAAGTGAATCTCTGTCTGTCTGTCTGTCTCATTGGTTGGTTGATTTCCATTTTCTTAAGGGGCACATACCTCACACCGCACACACACAAACACACACACACACACACACACATGCACGCACACACTCTACTTACTTCTGCGAGTTAGAAAATGAGAAGGGGCCCTGGGAGCTGCAGGGTTCCTAATCATGTCTGCACCTAAGAACAGTAGGGTCTTGTCTGGCTCTTCTTATGAACAGTCCCCCAGCCCGGACTCCCCAAGGTCCATGCGAGCCTCACCCAGCTTCTCCCTCTCCCCTCTCAGAAACTCAGGCTTAAGGGGAAGCTCCCCACCAGGGATCCGGAGCTACCATTCACCATCCCCTAGGGCTTCACCACACTCACCTCTGTCATCACCAGAATCCCACAAGCTCCCATTTCCCTGTCCTCACCGTGATGGGCAATTAATGAAGCCATTTGGCTCTCCCGTGTCCTCCTCTGAGGATTCCTCAGAGTCACCACGTTCATCAGTAATATACCACATGTTCTTACTGCCATCACCCAGCAGCTCACCCCCAGCTCTCGGGGGGTCTCCTGTGTCTCCCAGCTACTCTCCAAACACGGACCCTCCAGTCTGTCCCAGCTACTCTACAACCACGCCCACATTTCAGCGCGGGTCAGTTCCAGGAACCCAGGGATCACCACCAAGCCCACCACTTTCACTGAGTTACTCCCCAGTCTCTAGCACGTCTTTATCTCCAACCCTCAGGGACTCGCCTGTCTGTCACAGCTACTCTCCAAACACGCCCACACTTCAGCGGGAGTCCGTTGCAGGCACCCAGAAATCACCACCAGACTCACCAATTTCACTGCGTTACTCCCCAGTCTCTCTCATGTCTTCACCATCCCTCAGGGACTCTCCGGTCGGTCCCAGCTACTCTCCAACCATGCCCACATTTCAGCTGGAGTCAGTTCCAGGCACCCCGGAATCACCACCAAACTCACCGATTTCACTCAGTTACTCCTCAGTCTCTAGCACGTCTTTATCTCCAACCCTCAGGGACTCTCCTGTGTGTCCCAGCTACTCTCCAACCACGCCCACACTTCAGCGGGAGTCGGTTCCAGGCACCCAGGAATCACCATCAAACTCACCAATTTCACTCAAGTACACTCCAGTCTCTCTCACGCCTTCACCAGCCCTCAGGGACTCTCCTGTCTGTCCCAGCTACTCTCCAACCACGCCCACATTTCAGCTGGAGTCAGTTCCAGGCACCCCGGAGTCACCACCAAACTCACCAGTTTCACTCAGTTACTCCCCGGTCTCTCTCATGTCTTCACCCCCAGCCCTCAGGGACTCTCCTGTGTGTCCCAGCTACTCTCCAACCATGCCCAGATTTCAGCGGGAGTCAGTTCCAGGCACCCAGGTATCACCACCAAACTCAGCAGTTTCACTGAGTTACTCCCCGGTCTCTCTCATGTCTTCACCCCCAGCTCCCTGGGACTCTCCTGTCTGTCCCAGCTACTCTCCCACCACGCCCAGATTTCAGCGGGAGTCAGCCTCCCACACTCCGGAATCACCTGCAGACTCACAGACTTCACTGAGGTCCTCCCTGGTCTCTCTCAGGTCTTTGCCCTCAGCCCACAGGGACTCTTGTGTCTCTTTCAGCTACTCTCAAAACTTCTCTAGATTCCAGCTGGAGTCAGTTCCAGGCACCCACGATACACCACCGAACTCACGAATTTCACTGACTTACTCCCCAGTCTCCCTCATGTTCTCACCCCCAGCCCTCAGGGACTCTTCTGTCTCTCTCAGCTACTCTCCGACCATCTCCAGATTTCACCTGGAGTCAGCTTCCCGCACCCAGGAATCACCTACAAACTCACGGACCTTACTGCAACCCTCGCCCATTTCTTTCACCTCTTCGCCCCCTGCCTGCAGGGACTCTCCTGAGTCTCCCAGCTTCTCTCCAGCCTTCCCCAGATCTCTGCCACAGTCAGCCCCAGGCACCCAGGACAACCCTAGACACTCACAGGCCTCACGAGACTATCTCCCTATGACCTGTACCTATACAGGGATGGCTCCCACGCATCCCTCAGTGACCCCAAACCCATCTCCACTTACACTCAGACACTCCCAGGGCCTGACAGCTACTCCCCGTTATTGTCCTTCAGTTCGAAGCCCTGGCCAATCTACTAGCCCACATGAAGCAGTTACCTGGCCATTTCTCCACGGTTCCCGTGAGGGCCCCACACCCAGCCGCACAAGAGCCCCTCCTGCATTCCGTCCTCACACGCAGGCCTGTCCATCTACTTGCTACTGTCACACTCTTGCCAGCAGAAGAGGCCCCTTTAATGGCCGATATCACCACCCAGGCTATCCTCACCCCACAGCTGTGCAGCGGGACCCTCCTGCTGGCCCACGTGGCTGCCAGAGCCCATGCTGGCACGACGCTCCAGCAGGTCGGCGTCCCTGCGGGCCACACTACCGGTGACATGGCTAGCATGACCCTCCTTCCTGACAGTGACACTGTTGATGTGAACCCCAGTTTCACATCTGTCATTTGTAAATAGGACCATTTTCCCTTTTCGCTCTCCCTTCCATTCACAGGGCTTTGCATTCTCTCTGTTTCTGCCTCCGTTTCAGATATTTACTCACCTTTTTCTCTCTCACTATGTCTGCCGTGGTGTCCATGAGAGTGCGCCACGTAAGATTCCCCCATTAAAAGTTATGAATTGAGTGGCTTTTAGTATACCTGTGGCTGTGCACATTCAATTTTAATCCGCAATCCATTGTAGAACGTCTTATCAGCCCCGACCAGAGAAGAACCCTGTAGACATTAGTCACTCCTCATTCTGTCTCAAACCCTCTCCCTGACCCTCAGCCCTAGGTAGCAACTACCTAGTGCGATCAATCCCATATGCATAGATTTCCATATTGTGGACATTTCCTATAAACGGAATTGCACAATAGGTGAGCTGTTATGACTGACATAACACGTAGCACAATATTTTCAAGATTCATCCACATTGTAGGCTTACCCACAGGGGGAATCCATTTTTATGGGGGGGTTTTAGTAACACCGGTGTTTTCTCCTTCCTTTCGTCCTTCTTTCCTCCCTTCCTTCCTTCCTTCCTTCCTCCTATTTCTCTCTTACTCCTTCTGCCCTCTCTCTTTCATATGCCTTAGGTGCATCCCACATTCTGCGTTTTTTTGGGGAAATCCTCGACAGGTGCAGGAAAATTGTGTTACTGTAACTATTTACCTCTATCTCGCTTTCACGGCTCTCCATCAGTTGTGAACATCTATTGGTTTATCCCAAGTCACTAAGCATATTTTTATTAGGTACACCTGTTTTTCCTTATACAGCTGTTTCTGGAGTATAGGGTCGCATACTCATAAACCCAGTGTAACTCAGAAACGCATCTAATAATCCAATAAACCCATCATAACGTTGAAGAATCACAAATCAAACCATCATAAGTCACGGTCTGTCCGTGGATATGGGCGTCATCAATTCCATTGTATTCAGTAATGCTGTACACCATTAACAATGGCAGACTGATTGGGAGTGGATATTGATAGCACAATAAATGTCAGTCATTAGAGGGCTACTTCTTTAACCTGACTGAAGAACTGATCTAATGGCTTTAGTACAGTGCATGATTATGTGAGATGTTTTGAGACAGAGTAGTACATTTGTGAATGAAATTTTATGGCTTTTTTTCAATTAGTAGGAACCATTGTGTGTGGAAAAGTGAGAAAATTGCTTTCTGCTGTAGAGTCTGGCATTCATTGTAGATTTAAGCTTATTTTTCTGTGAGCAAATCTTATTCAATAAAATACTACTCTTTATACTAAAAAACAAAAACAGTGGTGATGTGTGGTCATTATCCTCAGCAAACTAATCCAGGGAAGGAAAACCAAACGCCACATTCTCACTTATAATGGGAGCTGAAAAATGAGATCACATGGACACAGGAAGGGGAACAACACACACTGGGGCCTTTCGGGAGGCCGAGCGTTAGGAAAAACAGCTACTGCATGCTGGGCTTAATACCTCGGTGATGGGTTGACAGGTGCAGCAAACCACCATGGCACACGTTTACCTTAGTAATAAATCTGCACATCCTGCACATATACCCCAGAACTTAGAAACGAAACGAAACAAAAGAAAACGAAAAAGCAATAGCAAAACGCTAAAGGCATAATAAAGTTTCAAACTCAGAAAGTGACCGACCAATGTTTGGTTCAAATCTTGGTTCTCAACCCAGGTGCCATAAGGTCAGGAGAAAGAATTTGATTACATATTGTAAATAAGACATGCAGCAAATGACCAGAAAGATTATTCTCAACATATGTGTGTCTTCTAATTCAATGGTGACGCTATCTACCGGGACATAGCATTAGATTCCAAAGGGCCGAGTCCCGCCAGACAGGCCTCCCACACTAATAACAATGGGGAGCCCTACGTTGTTTTACCTGTGCTTCTCAGCAACTGGCTATAAATCAGGTTGCCACCACTCCCAGATTTAGTTGCATTCATTTGCTGGAAGAGCTCACAGCACGCAGGGAAACACTTACACTTGCCTTTGTATTTTAGCGGACATTGCAAAAAGTTGAGAGATAAATGTGGGGCCCGGCATGTGGGAAGGGGCGCACTACCTTCCGGGAAGTGTTATCCAGAAGCTCTCTGAACCCAGTCCTTTTGGGTTTTTATGGAGACCTCATTCTATAGGCATGATGGGTTAAACCATAGGCTATTGGTGATCAACTCCACCTGAGGCTCTCAACCCTCCCTGGAAATTGGGGTTGAGGCTTTGCCATTCTCAGTCTGACTTAAAGAATTTACCCAAATGGAATTTCAAAACCGATGAGCATAACTGGAATCTTAATTAGATGATCGGATTATCTGGAGCCACACCTTGATATTCCTCACCCGAGCACCCTCATCCAACGAATGCTCCACCCAACTGGCTCCCAAGTCTCTACGTGGTTCCAGAGCAAAAGAATGTTTATACAACGCATATCTCCACCTTTTCTTCAAAGTCTTTTCGCTTACACGGAAAGACTTCTTAAACTGCCATGCGTCAGGGTCAGGGGGAGGTCTTGTTACAACACAGATCTGTGCATCTCCGGGGTTTGATTGTGGCAAGGGTGCTGCTGGTGTGAAAACCACAACGTGGGAACCACGGAACCACTAGTTGTTTTTCAGTGTTTCAGTGTATACAATTCCTAATATATCTGGCCAAGAAAACTTGTAAGTTCTTAGATTGACCCCAAGGTGGCGCATGGAATCAATGCAGGAGAACAGTTTCTTAGGAGGTGTAGCCTGGGAAAGTTGGGGGTGACTGATGGAAAGGAGGAGTGAAGCTCCGCCCTTTCCACTGCTAGGCTGCGCCCGAGGCTATTGAAACCCACCCTGGCTGGCCTGTACTCAGATCTTCGCGGAGCGGATCAGCGGCCGGAGCGTTTGGCGGACTCTGCGTGGACTTGGAGCTCACAGCGTCTTGCGACTTGGAAGCGGATTCAGAGGACAGGACAGAACACTTGGGCAAGTGAATCTCTGTCTGTCTGTCTGTCTCATTGGTTGGTTGATTTCCATTTTCTTAAGGGGCACATACCTCACACCGCACACACACAAACACACACACACACACACACACACATGCACGCACACACTCTACTTACTTCTGCGAGTTAGAAAATGAGAAGGGGCCCTGGGAGCTGCAGGGTTCCTAATCATGTCTGCACCTAAGAACAGTAGGGTCTTGTCTGGCTCTTCTTATGAACAGTCCCCCAGCCCGGACTCCCCAAGGTCCATGCGAGCCTCACCCAGCTTCTCCCTCTCCCCTCTCAGAAACTCAGGCTTAAGGGGAAGCTCCCCACCAGGGATCCGGAGCTACCATTCACCATCCCCTAGGGCTTCACCACACTCACCTCTGTCATCACCAGAATCCCACAAGCTCCCATTTCCCTGTCCTCACCGTGATGGGCAATTAATGAAGCCATTTGGCTCTCCCGTGTCCTCCTCTGAGGATTCCTCAGAGTCACCACGTTCATCAGTAATATACCACATGTTCTTACTGCCATCACCCAGCAGCTCACCCCCAGCTCTCGGGGGGTCTCCTGTGTCTCCCAGCTACTCTCCAAACACGGACCCTCCAGTCTGTCCCAGCTACTCTACAACCACGCCCACATTTCAGCGCGGGTCAGTTCCAGGAACCCAGGGATCACCACCAAGCCCACCACTTTCACTGAGTTACTCCCCAGTCTCTAGCACGTCTTTATCTCCAACCCTCAGGGACTCGCCTGTCTGTCACAGCTACTCTCCAAACACGCCCACACTTCAGCGGGAGTCCGTTGCAGGCACCCAGAAATCACCACCAGACTCACCAATTTCACTGCGTTACTCCCCAGTCTCTCTCATGTCTTCACCATCCCTCAGGGACTCTCCGGTCGGTCCCAGCTACTCTCCAACCATGCCCACATTTCAGCTGGAGTCAGTTCCAGGCACCACGGAATCACCACCAAACTCACCGATTTCACTCAGTTACTCCTCAGTCTCTAGCACGTCTTTATCTCCAACCCTCAGGGACTCTCCTGTGTGTCCCAGCTACTCTCCAACCACGCCCACACTTCAGCGGGAGTCGGTTCCAGGCACCCAGGAATCACCATCAAACTCACCAATTTCACTCAAGTACACTCCAGTCTCTCTCACGCCTTCACCAGCCCTCAGGGACTCTCCTGTCTGTCCCAGCTACTCTCCAACCACGCCCACATTTCAGCTGGAGTCAGTTCCAGGCACCCCGGAGTCACCACCAAACTCACCAGTTTCACTCAGTTACTCCCCGGTCTCTCTCATGTCTTCACCCCCAGCCCTCAGGGACTCTCCTGTGTGTCCCAGCTACTCTCCAACCATGCCCAGATTTCAGCGGGAGTCAGTTCCAGGCACCCAGGTATCACCACCAAACTCAGCAGTTTCACTGAGTTACTCCCCGGTCTCTCTCATGTCTTCACCCCCAGCTCCCTGGGACTCTCCTGTCTGTCCCAGCTACTCTCCCACCACGCCCAGATTTCAGCGGGAGTCAGCCTCCCACACTCCGGAATCACCTGCAGACTCACAGACTTCACTGAGGTCCTCCCTGGTCTCTCTCAGGTCTTTGCCCTCAGCCCACAGGGACTCTTGTGTCTCTTTCAGCTACTCTCAAAACTTCTCTAGATTCCAGCTGGAGTCAGTTCCAGGCACCCACGATACACCACCGAACTCACGAATTTCACTGACTTACTCCCCAGTCTCCCTCATGTTCTCACCCCCAGCCCTCAGGGACTCTTCTGTCTCTCTCAGCTACTCTCCGACCATCTCCAGATTTCACCTGGAGTCAGCTTCCCGCACCCAGGAATCACCTACAAACTCACGGACCTTACTGCAACCCTCGCCCATTTCTTTCACCTCTTCGCCCCCTGCCTGCAGGGACTCTCCTGGGTCTCCCAGCTTCTCTCCAGCCTTCCCCAGATCTCTGCCACAGTCAGCCCCAGGCACCCAGGACAACCCTAGACACTCACAGGCCTCACGAGACTATCTCCCTATGACCTGTACCTATACAGGGATGGCTCCCACGCATCCCTCAGTGACCCCAAACCCATCTCCACTTACACTCAGACACTCCCAGGGCCTGACAGCTACTCCCCGTTATTGTCCTTCAGTTCGAAGCCCTGGCCAATCTACTAGCCCACATGAAGCAGTTACCTGGCCATTTCTCCACGGTTCCCGTGAGGGCCCCACACCCAGCCGCACAAGAGCCCCTCCTGCATTCCGTCCTCACACGCAGGCCTGTCCATCTACTTGCTACTGTCACACTCTTGCCAGCAGAAGAGGCCCCTTTAATGGCCGATATCACCACCCAGGCTATCCTCACCCCACAGCTGTGCAGCGGGACCCTCCTGCTGGCCCACGTGGCTGCCAGAGCCCATGCTGGCACGACGCTCCAGCAGGTCGGCGTCCCTGCGGGCCACACTACCGGTGACATGGCTAGCATGACCCTCCTTCCTGACAGTGACACTGTTGATGTGAACCCCAGTTTCACATCTGTCATTTGTAAATAGGACCATTTTCCCTTTTCGCTCTCCCTTCCATTCACAGGGCTTTGCATTCTCTCTGTTTCTGCCTCCGTTTCAGATATTTACTCACCTTTTTCTCTCTCACTATGTCTGCCGTGGTGTCCATGAGAGTGCGCCACGTAAGATTCCCCCATTAAAAGTTATGAATTGAGTGGCTTTTAGTATACCTGTGGCTGTGCACATTCAATTTTAATCCGCAATCCATTGTAGAACGTCTTATCAGCCCCGACCAGAGAAGAACCCTGTAGACATTAGTCACTCCTCATTCTGTCTCAAACCCTCTCCCTGACCCTCAGCCCTAGGTAGCAACTACCTAGTGCGATCAATCCCATATGCATAGATTTCCATATTGTGGACATTTCCTATAAACGGAATTGCACAATAGGTGAGCTGTTATGACTGACATAACACGTAGCACAATATTTTCAAGATTCATCCACATTCTAGGCTTACCCACAGGGGGAATCCATTTTTATGGGGGGGTTTTAGTAACACCGGTGTTTTCTCCTTCCTTTCGTCCTTCTTTCCTCCCTTCCTTCCTAACTTCCTTCCTTCCTTCCTTCCTACCTTCCTTCTTTCCTTCCTTCCCTTCTTCCTCCTATTTCTCTCTTACTCCTTCTGCCCTCTCTCTTTCATATGCCTTAGGTGCATCCCATATTCTGCGTTTTTTTGGGGAAATCCTCGACAGGTGCAGGAAAATTGTGTTATTGTAACTATTTACCGCTATCTCTCTTTCACGGCTCTCAATCAGTTTTGAACATCTATTGGTTTATCCCAAGTCACTAAGCATATATTTATTAGGTACACCTGTTTTTCCTTATACAGCTGTTTCTGGAGTATAGGGTCGCATACTCATAAACCCAGTGTAACTCAGAAACGCATCTAATAATCCAATAAACCCATCATAACGTTGAAGAATCACAAATCAAACCATCATAAGTCACGGTCTGTCCGTGGATATGGGCGTCATCAATTCCATTGTATTCAGTAATGCTGTACACCATTAACAATGGCAGACTGATTGGGAGTGGATATTGATAGCATTATAAAAGTCAGTCATTAGAGGGCTAATTCTTTAACCTGACTGAAGAACTGATCTAATGGCTTTAGTACAGTGCATGATTATGTGAGATGTATTGAGACAGAGTACTACACTTGTCAATGAAATTTGATGGCTTTTTTTCAATTAGTAGGAACCATTGTGTGTGGAAAAGTGAGAAAATTGCTTTCTGCTGTAAAGTCTGGCATTCATTGTAGATTTAAGCTTATTTTTCTGTGAGCAAATCTTATTCAATAAAATACTACTCTTTATACTAAAAAACAAAAACAGTGGTGATGTGTGGTCATTATCCTCAGCAAACTAATCCAGGGAAAGAAAACCAAACGCCACATTCTCACTTATAATGGGAGCTGAAAAATGAGATCACATGGACACAGGAAGGGGAACAACACACACTGGGGCCTTTCGGGAGGCCGAGCGTTAGGAAAAACAGCTACTGCATGCTGGGCTGAATACCTAGGTGATGGGTTGACAGGTGCAGCAAAGCACCATGGCACACGTTTACCTTAGTAACAAATCTGCACATCCTGCACATATACCCCAGAACTTAGAAACGAAACGAAACAAAAGAAAACGAAAAAGCAATAGCAAAACGCTAAAGGCAAAATAAAGTTTCAAACTCAGAAAGTGACCGGCCAATGTTTGGTTCAAATCTTGGTTCTCAACCCAGGTGCCATAAGGTCAGGAGAAAGAATTTGATTACATATTGTAAATAAGACATGCAGCAAATGACCAGAAAGATTATTCTCAACATACGTGTGTCTTCTAATTCAATGGTGACGCTATCTCCCGGGACATAGCATTAGATTCCAAAGGGCCGAGTCCCGCCAGACAGGCCTCCCACACTAATAACAATGGGGAGCCCCACGTTGTTTTACCTGTGCTCCTCAGCAACTGGCTATAAATCAGGTTGCCACCACTCCCAGATTTAGTTGCATTCATTTGCTGGAAGAGGTTACAGCACGCAGGGAAACACTTACACTTGCCTTTGTATTTTAGCGGACATTGCAAAAAGTTGAGAGATAAATGTGGGGCCCGGCATGTGGGGAGGGGCGCACTACCTTCCGGGAAGTGTTATCCAGAAGCTCTCTGAACCCAGTCCTTTTGGGTTTTTATGGAGACCTCATTCTATAGGCATGATGGGTTAAACCATAGGCTATTGGTGATCAACTCCACCTGAGGCTCTCAACCCTCCCTGGAAATTGGGGTTGAGGCTTTGCCATTCTCAGTCTGACTTAAAGAATTTACCCAAATGGAATTTTAAAACCGATGAGCATAACTGGAATCTTAATTAGATGATTGGATTATCTGGAGCCACACTTTGATATTCCTCACCCGAGCACCCTCATCCAACGAATGCTCCACCCAACTGGCTCCCAAGTCTCTACGTGGTTCCAGAGCAAAAGAATGTTTATTCAACGCATATCTCCACGTTTTCCTCAAAGTCTTTTCGCTTACACGGAAAGACTTCTTAAACTGCCATGCGTCAGGGTCAGGGGGAGGTCTTGTTACAACACAGATCTGTGCATCTCCGGGGTTTGATTGTGGCAAGGGTGCTGCTGGTGTCAAAACCACAACGTGGGAACCACGGAACCACTAGTTGTTTTTCAGTGTTTCAGTGTATACAATTCCTAATATATCTGGCCAAGAAAACTTGTAAGTTCTTAGATTGTCCCAAAGGTGGCGCATGGAATCAATGCAGGAGAACAGTTTCCTAGGAGGTGTAGCCTGGGAAAGTTGGGGGTGACTGATGGAAAGGAGGAGTGAAGCTCCGCCCTTTCCGCTGCTAGGCTGCGCCCGAGGCTATTGAAACCCACCCTGGCTGGCCTGTACTCAGATCTTCGCGGAGAGGATCAGCGGCCGGAGCGTTTGGCGGACTCTGCCTGGACTTGGAGCTCACAGCGTCTTGCGACTTGGAAGCGGATTCAGAGGACAGGACAGAACACTCGGGCAAGTGAATCTCTGTCTGTCTGTCTGTCTCATTGGTTGGTTGATTTCCATTTTCTTACGGGGCACATACCTCACACCGCACACACACAAACACACACACACACACACGCACACACGCACACACACTCCTTCCTTCTGCGAGTTAGAAAATTAGTAGGGGCCCCTGGGAGCTGCAGGGTTCCTAATCATGTCTGCACCTAAGAACAGTAGGGTCTCGTCTGGCTCTTCTTATGAACGGTTCCCCAGCCCGGACTCCCCAAGGTCCATGCGAGCCTCACCCAGCTTCTCCCTCTCCCTTCTCAGAAACTCAGCCTTAAAGGGAAGCTCCCCACCAGGGATCCGGAGCTACCATTCACCATCCCCTAGGGCTTCACCACACTCACCTCTGTCATCACCAGAATCCCACAAGCTCCCATTTCCCTGTCCTCACCGTGCTGGGCAATCAATGAAGCCATTGGGCTCTCCCGTGTCCTCCTCTGAGGATTCCTCAGAGTCACCACGTTCATCAGTAATATACCACATGTTCTTACTGCCATCACCCAGCAGCTCACCCCCAGCTCTCGGGGGGTCTCCTGTGTCTCCCAGCTACTCTCCAAACACGGACCCTCCAGTCTGTCCCAGCTACTCTCCAACCACGCCCACATTTCAGCGCGGGTCAGTTCCAGGAACCCAGGGATCACCACCAAGCCCACCACTTTCACTGAGTTACTCCCCAGTCTCTAGCACGTCTTTATCTCCAACCCTCAGGGACTCGCCTGTCTGTCCCAGCTACTCTCCAAACACGCCCACATTTCAGCGGGAGTCCGTTGCAAGCACCCAGAAATCACCACCAAACTCACCAATTTCACTGCGTTACTCCCCAGTCTCTCTCATGTCTTCACCATCCCTCAGGGACTCTCCCGTCTGTCCCAGCTACTCTCCAACCACGCCCACATTTCAGCTGGAGTCAGTTCCAGGCACCCCGGAATCACCACCAAACTCACCGATTTCACTCAGTTACTCCTCAGTCTCTAGCACGTCTTTATCTCCAACCCTCAGGGACTCTCCTGTGTGTCCCAGCTGCTCTCCAACCACGCCCACACTTCAGCGGGAGTCGGTTCCAGGCACCCAGGAATCACCATCAAACTCACCAATTTCACTCAATTACTCTCCAGTCTCTCTCACGTCTTCACCAGCCCTCAGGGACTCTCCTGTCTGTCCCAGCTACTCTCCAACCACGCCCACATTTCAGCTGGAGTCAGTTCCAGGCACCCCGGAGTCACCACCAAACTCACCAGTTTCACTCAGTTACTCCCCGGTCTCTCTCATGTCTTCACCCCCAGCCCTCAGGGACTCTCCTGTGTGTCCCAGCTACTCTCCAACCATGCCCAGATTTCAGCGGGTGTCAGTTCCAGGCACCCAGGTATCACCACCAAGCTCAGAAGTTTCACTGAGTTACTCCCCGGTCTCTCTCATGTCTTCACCCCCAGCCCCCTGGGACTCTCCTGTCTGTCCCAGCTACTCTCCCACCACGCCCAGATTTCAGCGGGAGTCAGCCTCCCACACTCCGGAATCACCTGCAGACTCACAGACTTCACTGAGGTCCTCCCTGGTCTCTCTCAGGTCTTTGCCCTCAGCCCACAGGGACTCTTGTGTCTCTTTCAGCTACTCTCAAAACTTCTCTAGATTCCAGCTGGAGTCAGTTCCAGGCACCCACGATACACCACCGAACTCACGAATTTCACTGACTTACTCCCCAGTCTCCCTCATGTTCTCACCCCCAGCCCTCAGGGACTCTTCTGTCTCTCTCAGCTACTCTCCGACCATCTCCAGATTTCACCTGGAGTCAGCTTCCCGCACCCAGGAATCACCTACAAACTCACGGACCTTACTGCAACCCTCCCCCATTTCTTTCACCTCTTCGCCCCCTGCCTTCAGGGACTCTCCTGGGTCTCCCAGCTTCTCTCCAGCCTTCCCCAGATCTCTGCCACAGTCAGCCCCAGGCACCCAGGACAACCCTAGACACTCACAGGCCTCACGAGACTATCTCCCTATGACCTGTACCTATACAGGGATGGCTCCCACGCATCCCTCAGTGACCCCAAACCCATCTCCACTTACACGCAGACACTCCCAGGGCCTGACAGCTACTCCCCGTTATTGTCCTTCAGTTCGAAGCCCTGGCCAATCTACTAGCTCACATGAAGCAGTTACCTGGCCATTTCTCCACGGTTCCCGTGAGGGCCCCACACCCAGCCGCACAAGAGCCCCTCCTGCATTCCGTCCTCACACGCAGGCCTGTCCATCTACTTGCTACTGTCACACTCTTGCCAGCAGAAGAGGCCCCTGTAATGGCCGATATCACCACCCAGGCTATCCTCACCCCACAGCTGTGCAGCGGGACCCTCCTGCTGGCCCACGTGGCTGCCAGAGCCCATGCTGGCACGACGCTCCAGCAGGTCGGCGTCCCTGCGGGCCACACTACCGGTGACATGGCTAGCATGACCCTCCTTCCTGACAGTGACACTGTTGTTGTGAACCCCAGTTTCACATCTGTCATTTGTAAATAGGACCATTTTCCCTTTTCGCTCTCCCTTCCATTCACAGGGCTTTGCATTCTCTCTGTTTCTGCCTTCGTTTCAGATATTTATTCACCTTTTTCTCTCTCACAATGTCTGCCGTGGTGTACATGAGAGTGCGCCACGTAAGATTCCCCCATTAAAAGTTATGAATTGAGTGGCTTTTAGTATACCTGTGGCTGTGCACATTCAATTTTAATCCGCAATCCATTGTAGAACGTCTTATCACCCCCGACCAGAGAAGAACCCTGTAGACGTTAGTCACTCCTCATTCTGTCTCAAACCCTCTCCCTGACCCTCAGCCCTAGGTAGCAACTACCTAGTGCGATCAATCCCATATGCATAGATTTCCATATTGAGGACATTTCCTGTAAACGGAATTGCACAATAGGTGAGCTGTTATGACTGACATAACACGTAGCACAATATTTTCAAGATTCATCCACATTGTAGGCTTACCCACAGGGGGAATCCATTTTTATGGGGGGGTTTTAGTAATACCCGTGTTTTCTCCTTCCTTTCGTCCTTCTTTCCTCCCTTCTTCCTTCCTTCCTTCCTTCCTACCTTCCTTCTTTCCTTCCTTCCTTCCTTCCTCCTATTTCTCTCTTACTCCTTCTGCCCTCTCTCTTTCATATGCCTTAGGTGCATCCCACATTCTGCGTTTTTTTGGGGAAATCCTCGACAGGTGCAGGAAAATTGTGTTATTGTAACTATTTACCGCTATCTCTCTTTCACGGCTCTCCATCAGTTGTGAACATCTATTGGTTTATCCCAAGTCACTAAGCATATTTTTATTAGGTACACCTGTTTTTCCTTATACAGCTGTTTCTGGAGTATAGGGTCGCATACTCATAAACCCAGTGTAACTCAGAAACGCATCTAATAATCCAATAAACCCATCATAACGTTGAAGAATCACAAATCAAACCATCATAAGTCACGGTCTGTCCGTGGATATGGGCGTCATCAATTCCATTGTATTCAGTAATGCTGTACACCATTATCAATGGCAGACTGATTGGGAGTGGATATTGATAGCATTATAAAAGTCAGTCATTAGAGGGCTACTTCTTTAACCTGACTGAAGAACTGATCTAATGGCTTTAGTACAGTGCATGATTATGTGAGATGTCTTGAGACAGAGTAGTACATTTGTGAATGAAATTTGATGGCTTTTTTTCAATTAGTAGGAACGATTGTGTGTGGAAAAGTGAGAAAATTGCTTTCTGCTGTAGAGTCTGGCATTCATTGTAGATTTAAGCTTATTTTTCTGTGAGCAAATCTTATTCAATAAAATACTACTCTTTATACTAAAAAACAAAAACAGTGGTGATGTGTGGTCATTATCCTCAGCAAACTAATCCAGGGAAAGACAACCAAATGCCACATTCTCACTTATAAAGGGAGCTGAAAAATGAGATCACATGGACACAGGAAGGGGAACAACACACACTGGGGCCTTTCGGGAGGCAGAGCGTTAGGAAAAACAGCTACTGCATGCTGGGCTGAATACCTAGGTGATGGGTTGACAGGTGCAGCAAAGCACCATGGCACACGTTTACCTTAGTAACAAATCTGCACATCCTGCACATATACCCCAGAACTTAGAAACGAAACGAAACAAAAGAAAACGAAAAAGCAATAGCAAAACGCTAAAGGCAAAATAAAGTTTCAAACTCAGAAAGTGACCGGCCAATGTTTGGTTCAAATCTTGGTTCTCAACCCAGGTGCCATAAGGTCAGGAGAAAGAATTTGATTACATATTGTAAATAAGACATGCAGCAAATGACCAGAAAGATTATTCTCAACATACGTGTGTCTTCTAATTCAATGGTGACGCTATCTCCCGGGACATAGCATTAGATTCCAAAGGGCCGAGTCCCGCCAGACAGGCCTCCCACACTAATAACAATGGGGAGCCCCACGTTGTTTTACCTGTGCTCCTCAGCAACTGGCTATAAATCAGGTTGCCACCACTCCCAGATTTAGTTGCATTCATTTGCTGGAAGAGGTTACAGCACGCAGGGAAACACTTACACTTGCCTTTGTATTTTAGCGGACATTGCAAAAAGTTGAGAGATAAATGTGGGGCCCGGCATGTGGGGAGGGGCGCACTACCTTCCGGGAAGTGTTATCCAGAAGCTCTCTGAACCCAGTCCTTTTGGGTTTTTATGGAGACCTCATTCTATAGGCATGATGGGTTAAACCATAGGCTATTGGTGATCAACTCCACCTGAGGCTCTCAACCCTCCCTGGAAATTGGGGTTGAGGCTTTGCCATTCTCAGTCTGACTTAAAGAATTTACCCAAATGGAATTTTAAAACCGATGAGCATAACTGGAATCTTAATTAGATGATTGGATTATCTGGAGCCACACTTTGATATTCCTCACCCGAGCACCCTCATCCAACGAATGCTCCACCCAACTGGCTCCCAAGTCTCTACGTGGTTCCAGAGCAAAAGAATGTTTATTCAACGCATATCTCCACGTTTTCCTCAAAGTCTTTTCGCTTACACGGAAAGACTTCTTAAACTGCCATGCGTCAGGGTCAGGGGGAGGTCTTGTTACAACACAGATCTGTGCATCTCCGGGGTTTGATTGTGGCAAGGGTGCTGCTGGTGTCAAAACCACAACGTGGGAACCACGGAACCACTAGTTGTTTTTCAGTGTTTCAGTGTATACAATTCCTAATATATCTGGCCAAGAAAACTTGTAAGTTCTTAGATTGTCCCAAAGGTGGCGCATGGAATCAATGCAGGAGAACAGTTTCCTAGGAGGTGTAGCCTGGGAAAGTTGGGGGTGACTGATGGAAAGGAGGAGTGAAGCTCCGCCCTTTCCGCTGCTAGGCTGCGCCCGAGGCTATTGAAACCCACCCTGGCTGGCCTGTACTCAGATCTTCGCGGAGAGGATCAGCGGCCGGAGCGTTTGGCGGACTCTGCCTGGACTTGGAGCTCACAGCGTCTTGCGACTTGGAAGCGGATTCAGAGGACAGGACAGAACACTCGGGCAAGTGAATCTCTGTCTGTCTGTCTGTCTCATTGGTTGGTTGATTTCCATTTTCTTACGGGGCACATACCTCACACCGCACACACACAAACACACACACACACACACGCACACACGCACACACACTCCTTCCTTCTGCGAGTTAGAAAATTAGTAGGGGCCCCTGGGAGCTGCAGGGTTCCTAATCATGTCTGCACCTAAGAACAGTAGGGTCTCGTCTGGCTCTTCTTATGAACGGTTCCCCAGCCCGGACTCCCCAAGGTCCATGCGAGCCTCACCCAGCTTCTCCCTCTCCCTTCTCAGAAACTCAGCCTTAAAGGGAAGCTCCCCACCAGGGATCCGGAGCTACCATTCACCATCCCCTAGGGCTTCACCACACTCACCTCTGTCATCACCAGAATCCCACAAGCTCCCATTTCCCTGTCCTCACCGTGCTGGGCAATCAATGAAGCCATTGGGCTCTCCCGTGTCCTCCTCTGAGGATTCCTCAGAGTCACCACGTTCATCAGTAATATACCACATGTTCTTACTGCCATCACCCAGCAGCTCACCCCCAGCTCTCGGGGGGTCTCCTGTGTCTCCCAGCTACTCTCCAAACACGGACCCTCCAGTCTGTCCCAGCTACTCTCCAACCACGCCCACATTTCAGCGCGGGTCAGTTCCAGGAACCCAGGGATCACCACCAAGCCCACCACTTTCACTGAGTTACTCCCCAGTCTCTAGCACGTCTTTATCTCCAACCCTCAGGGACTCGCCTGTCTGTCCCAGCTACTCTCCAAACACGCCCACATTTCAGCGGGAGTCCGTTGCAAGCACCCAGAAATCACCACCAAACTCACCAATTTCACTGCGTTACTCCCCAGTCTCTCTCATGTCTTCACCATCCCTCAGGGACTCTCCCGTCTGTCCCAGCTACTCTCCAACCACGCCCACATTTCAGCTGGAGTCAGTTCCAGGCACCCCGGAATCACCACCAAACTCACCGATTTCACTCAGTTACTCCTCAGTCTCTAGCACGTCTTTATCTCCAACCCTCAGGGACTCTCCTGTGTGTCCCAGCTGCTCTCCAACCACGCCCACACTTCAGCGGGAGTCGGTTCCAGGCACCCAGGAATCACCATCAAACTCACCAATTTCACTCAATTACTCTCCAGTCTCTCTCACGTCTTCACCAGCCCTCAGGGACTCTCCTGTCTGTCCCAGCTACTCTCCAACCACGCCCACATTTCAGCTGGAGTCAGTTCCAGGCACCCCGGAGTCACCACCAAACTCACCAGTTTCACTCAGTTACTCCCCGGTCTCTCTCATGTCTTCACCCCCAGCCCTCAGGGACTCTCCTGTGTGTCCCAGCTACTCTCCAACCATGCCCAGATTTCAGCGGGTGTCAGTTCCAGGCACCCAGGTATCACCACCAAGCTCAGAAGTTTCACTGAGTTACTCCCCGGTCTCTCTCATGTCTTCACCCCCAGCCCCCTGGGACTCTCCTGTCTGTCCCAGCTACTCTCCCACCACGCCCAGATTTCAGCGGGAGTCAGCCTCCCACACTCCGGAATCACCTGCAGACTCACAGACTTCACTGAGGTCCTCCCTGGTCTCTCTCAGGTCTTTGCCCTCAGCCCACAGGGACTCTTGTGTCTCTTTCAGCTACTCTCAAAACTTCTCTAGATTCCAGCTGGAGTCAGTTCCAGGCACCCACGATACACCACCGAACTCACGAATTTCACTGACTTACTCCCCAGTCTCCCTCATGTTCTCACCCCCAGCCCTCAGGGACTCTTCTGTCTCTCTCAGCTACTCTCCGACCATCTCCAGATTTCACCTGGAGTCAGCTTCCCGCACCCAGGAATCACCTACAAACTCACGGACCTTACTGCAACCCTCCCCCATTTCTTTCACCTCTTCGCCCCCTGCCTTCAGGGACTCTCCTGGGTCTCCCAGCTTCTCTCCAGCCTTCCCCAGATCTCTGCCACAGTCAGCCCCAGGCACCCAGGACAACCCTAGACACTCACAGGCCTCACGAGACTATCTCCCTATGACCTGTACCTATACAGGGATGGCTCCCACGCATCCCTCAGTGACCCCAAACCCATCTCCACTTACACGCAGACACTCCCAGGGCCTGACAGCTACTCCCCGTTATTGTCCTTCAGTTCGAAGCCCTGGCCAATCTACTAGCTCACATGAAGCAGTTACCTGGCCATTTCTCCACGGTTCCCGTGAGGGCCCCACACCCAGCCGCACAAGAGCCCCTCCTGCATTCCGTCCTCACACGCAGGCCTGTCCATCTACTTGCTACTGTCACACTCTTGCCAGCAGAAGAGGCCCCTGTAATGGCCGATATCACCACCCAGGCTATCCTCACCCCACAGCTGTGCAGCGGGACCCTCCTGCTGGCCCACGTGGCTGCCAGAGCCCATGCTGGCACGACGCTCCAGCAGGTCGGCGTCCCTGCGGGCCACACTACCGGTGACATGGCTAGCATGACCCTCCTTCCTGACAGTGACACTGTTGTTGTGAACCCCAGTTTCACATCTGTCATTTGTAAATAGGACCATTTTCCCTTTTCGCTCTCCCTTCCATTCACAGGGCTTTGCATTCTCTCTGTTTCTGCCTTCGTTTCAGATATTTATTCACCTTTTTCTCTCTCACAATGTCTGCCGTGGTGTACATGAGAGTGCGCCACGTAAGATTCCCCCATTAAAAGTTATGAATTGAGTGGCTTTTAGTATACCTGTGGCTGTGCACATTCAATTTTAATCCGCAATCCATTGTAGAACGTCTTATCACCCCCGACCAGAGAAGAACCCTGTAGACGTTAGTCACTCCTCATTCTGTCTCAAACCCTCTCCCTGACCCTCAGCCCTAGGTAGCAACTACCTAGTGCGATCAATCCCATATGCATAGATTTCCATATTGAGGACATTTCCTGTAAACGGAATTGCACAATAGGTGAGCTGTTATGACTGACATAACACGTAGCACAATATTTTCAAGATTCATCCACATTGTAGGCTTACCCACAGGGGGAATCCATTTTTATGGGGGGGTTTTAGTAATACCCGTGTTTTCTCCTTCCTTTCGTCCTTCTTTCCTCCCTTCTTCCTTCCTTCCTTCCTTCCTACCTTCCTTCTTTCCTTCCTTCCTTCCTTCCTCCTATTTCTCTCTTACTCCTTCTGCCCTCTCTCTTTCATATGCCTTAGGTGCATCCCACATTCTGCGTTTTTTTGGGAAAATCCTCGACAGGTGCAGGATAATTGTGTTATTGTAACTATTTACCGCTATCTGTCTTTCACGGCTCTCCATCAGTTGTGAACATCTATTGGTTTATCCCAAGTCACTAAGCATATTTTTATTAGGTACACCTGTTTTTCCTTATACAGCTGTTTCTGGAGTATAGAGTCGCATACTCATAAACCCAGTGTAACTCAGAAACGCATCTAATAATCCAATAAACCCATCATAACGTTGAAGAATCACAAATCAAACCATCATAAGTCACGGTCTGTCCGTGGATATGGGCGTCATCAATTCCATTGTATTCAGTAATGCTGTACACCATTAACAATGGCAGACTGATTGGGAGTGGATATTGACAGCACTATAAAAGTCAGTCATTAGAGGGCTACTTCTTTAACCTGACTGAAGAACTGATCTAATGGCTTTAGTACAGTGCATGATTATGTGAGATGTTTTGAGACTGAGTAGTACATTTGTGAATGAAATTTTATGGCTTTTTTTCAATTAGTAGGAACGATTGTGTGTGGAAAAGTGAGAAAATTGCTTTCTGCTGTAGAGTCTGGCATTCATTGTAGATTTAAGCTTATTTTTCTGTGAGCAAATCTTATTCAATAAAATACTACTCTTTATACTAAAAAACAAAAACAGTGGTGATGTGTGGTCATTATCCTCAGCAAACTAATCCAGGGAAAGACAACCAAATGCCACATTCTCACTAATAAAGGGAGCTGAAAAATGAGATCACATGGACACAGGAAGGGGAACAACACACACTGGGGCCTTTCGGGAGGCAGAGCGTTAGGAAAAACAGCTACTGCATGCTGGGCTGAATACCTAGGTGATGGGTTGACAGGTGTAGCAAACCACCATGGCACACGTTTACCTTAGTAACAAATCTGCACATCCTGCACATATACCCCAGAACTTAGAAACGAAACGAAACAAAAGAAAACGAAAAAGCAATAGCAAAACGCTAAAGGCAAAATAAAGTTTCAAACTCAGAAAGTGACCGGCCAATGTTTGGTTCAAATCTTGGTTCTCAACCCAGGTGCCATAAGGTCAGGAGAAAGAATTTGATTACATATTGTAAATATGACATGCAGCAAATGTCCAGAAAGATTATTCTCAACATACGTGTGTCTTCTAATTCAATGGTGACGCTATCTACCGGGACATAGCATTAGATTCCAAAGGGCCGAGTCCCGCCAGACAGGCCTCCCACACTAATAACAATGGGGTGCCCTACGTTGTTTTACCTGTGCTTCTCAGCAACTGGCTATAAATCAGGTTGCCACCACTCCCAGATTTAGTTGCATTCATTTGCTGGAAGAGGTTACAGCACGCAGGGAAACACTTACACTTGCCTTTGTATTTTAGCGGACATTGCAAAAAGTTGAGAGATAAATGTGGGGCCCGGCATGTGGGGAGGGGCGCACTACCTTCCGGGAAGTGTTATCCAGAAGCTCTCTGAACCCAGTCCTTTTGGGTTTTTATGGAGACCTCATTCTATAGGCATGATGGGTTAAACCATAGGCTATTGGTGATCAACTCCACCTGAGGCTCTCAACCCTCCCTGGAAATTGGGGTTGAGGCTTTGCCATTCTCAGTCTGACTTAAAGAATTTACCCAAATGGAATTTTAAAACCGATGAGCATAACTGGAATCTTAATTAGATGATTGGATTATCTGGAGCCACACGTTGATATTCCTCACCCGAGCACCCTCATCCAACGAATGCTCCACCCAACTGGCTCCCAAGTCTCTACGTGGTTCCAGAGCAAAAGAATGTTTATTCAACGCATATCTCCACGTTTTCCTCAAAGTCTTTTCGCTTACACGGAAAGACTTCTTAAACTGCCATGCGTCAGGGTCAGGGGGAGGTCTTGTTACAACACAGATCGGTGCATCTCCGGGGTTTGATTGTGGCAAGGGTGCTGCTGGTGTCAAAACCACAACGTGGGAACCACAGAACCACTAGTTGTTTTTCAGTGATTCAGTGTGTACAATTCCTAATATATCTGGCCAAGAAAACTTGTAAGTTCTTAGATTGTCCCAAAGGTGGCGCATGGAATCAATGCAGGAGAACAGTTTCTTAGGAGGTGTAGCCTGGGAAAGTTGGGGGTGACTGATGGAAAGGAGGAGTGAAGCTCCGCCCTTTCCGCTGCTAGGCTGCGCCCGAGGCTATTGAAACCCACCCTGGCTGGCCTGTACTCAGATCTTCGCGGAGAGGATCAGCGGCCGGAGCGTTTGGCGGACTCTGCCTGGACTTGGAGCTCACAGCGTCTTGCGACTTGGAAGCGGATTCAGAGGACAGGACAGAACACTCGGGCAAGTGAATCTCTGTCTGTCTGTCTGTCTCATTGGTTGGTTGATTTCCATTTTCTTAAGGGGCACATACCTCACACCGCACACACACAAACACACACACACACACACACGCACACACGCACACACACTCCTTCCTTCTGCGAGTTAGAAAATTAGTAGGGGCCCCTGGGAGCTGCAGGGTTCCTAATCATGTCTGCACCTAAGAACAGTAGGGTCTCGTCTGGCTCTTCTTATGAACGGTTCCCCAGCCCGGACTCCCCAAGGTCCATGCGAGCCTCACCCAGCTTCTCCCTCTCCCCTCTCAGAAACTCAGGCTTAAGGGGAAGCTCCCCACCAGGGATCCGGAGCTACCATTCACCATCCCCTAGGGCTTCACCACACTCACCTCTGTCATCACCAGAATCCCACAAGCTCCCATTTCCCTGTCCTCACCGTGCTGGGCAATCAATGAAGCCATTGGGCTCTCCCGTGTCCTCCTCTGAGGATTCCTCAGAGTCACCACGTTCATCAGTAATATACCACATGTTCTTACTGCCATCACCCAGCAGCTCACCCCCAGCTCTCGGGGGGTCTCCTGTGTCACCCACCTACTCTCCAAACACGGACCCTCCAGTCTGTCCCAGCTACTCTCCAACCACGCCCACATTTCAGCGCGGGTCAGTTCCAGGAACCCAGGGATCACCACCAAGCCCACCACTTTCACTGAGTTACTCCCTATTCTCTAGCACGTCTTTATCTCCAACCCTCAGGGACTCGCCTGTCTGTCCCAGCTACTCTCCAAACACGCCCACACTTCAGCGGGAGTCCGTTGCAGGCACCCAGAAATCACCACCAAACTCACCAATTTCACTGCGTTACTCCCCAGTCTCTCTCATGTCTTCACCATCCCTCAGGGACTCTCCCGTCTGTCCCAGCTACTCTCCAACCACGCCCACATTTCAGCTGGAGTCAGTTCCAGGCACCCCGGAATCACCACCAAACTCACCGATTTCACTCAGTTACTCCTCAGTCTCTAGCACGTCTTTATCTCCAACCCTCAGGGACTCTCCTGTGTGTCCCAGCTACTCTCCAACCACGCCCACACTTCAGCGGGAGTCGGTTCCAGGCACCCAGGAATCACCATCAAACTCACCAATTTCACTCAATTACTCTCCAGTCTCTCTCACGTCTTCACCAGCCCTCAGGGACTCTCCTGTCTGTCCCAGCTACTCTCCAACCACGCCCACATTTCAGCTGGAGTCAGTTCCAGGCACCCCGGAGTCACCACCAAACTCACCAGTTTCACTCAGTTACTCCCCGGTCTCTCACATGTCTTCACCCCCAGCTCTCAGGGACTCTCCTGTGTGTCCCAGCTACTCTCCAACCATGCCCAGATTTCAGCGGGAGTCAGTTCCAGGCTCCCAGGTATCACCACCAAACTCAGCAGTTTCACTGAGTTACTCCCCGGTCTCTCTCATGTCTTCACCCCCAGCCCCCTGGGACTCTCCTGTCTGTCCCAGCTACTCTCCCACCACGCCTAGATTTCAGCGGGAGTCAGCCTCCCACACTCCGGAATCACCTACAGACTCACAGACTTCACTGAGGTCCTCCCTGGTCTCTCTCAGGTCTTTGCCCTCAGCCCACAGGGACTCTTGTGTCTCTTTCGGCTACTCTCAAAACTTCTCTAGATTCCAGCTGGAGTCAGTTCCAGGCACCCACGATACACCACCGAACTCACGAATTTCACTGACTTACTCCCCAGTCTCCCTCATGTTCTCACCCCCAGCCCACAGGGACTCTTCTGTCTCTCTCAGCTACTCTCCGACCACCTCCAGATTTCACCTGGAGTCAGCTTCCCGCACCCAGGAATCACCTACAAACTCACGGACCTTACTGCAACCCTCCCCCATTTCTTTCACCTCTTCGCCCCCTGCCTTCAGGGACTCTCCTGGGTCTCCCAGCTTCTCTCCAGCCTTACCCAGATTTCTGCCACAGTCAGCCCCAGGCACCCAGGACAACCCTAGACACTCACAGGCCTCACGAGACTATCTCCCTATGACCTGTACCTATACAGGGATGGCTCCCACGCATCCCTCAGTGACCCCAAACCCATCTCCACTTACACTCAGACACTCCCAGGGCCTGACAGCTACTCCCCGTTATTGTCCTTCAGTTCGAAGCCCTGGCCAATCTACTAGCCCACATGAAGCAGTTACCTGGCCATTTCTCCACGGTTCCCGTGAGGGCCTCACACCCAGCCGCACAAGAGCCCCTCCTGCATTCCGTCCTCACACGCAGGCCTGTCCATCTACTTGCTACTGTCACACTCTTGCCAGCAGAAGAGGCCCCTGCAATGGGCGATATCACCACCCAGTCTATCCTCACCCCACAGCTGTGCAGCGGGACCCTCCTGCTGGCCCACGTGGCTGCCAGAGCCCATGCTGGCACGACGCTCCAGCAGGTCGGCGTCCCTGCGGGCCACACTACCGGTGACATGGCTAGCATGACCCTCCTTCCTGACAGTGACACTGTTGATGTGAACCCCAGTTTCACATCTGTCATTTGTAAATAGGACCATTTTCCCTTTTCGCTCTCCCTTCCATTCACAGGGCTTTGCATTCTCTCTGTTTCTGCCTCCGTTTCAGATATTTACTCACCTTTTTCTCTCTCACTATGTCTGCCGTGGTGTCCATGAGAGTGCGCCACGTAAGATTCCCCCATTAAAAGTTATGAATTGAGTGGCTTTTAGTATACCTGTGGCTGTGCACATTCAATTTTAATCCGCAATCCATTGTAGAACGTCTTATCACCCGCGACCAGAGAAGAACCCTGTAGACATGAGTCAC
Organism: Pan paniscus; assembly: GCF_029289425.2. Taxonomy (NCBI): domain Eukaryota; kingdom Metazoa; phylum Chordata; class Mammalia; order Primates; family Hominidae; genus Pan; species Pan paniscus. The sequence continues at coordinate 3,461,415 of NC_073271.2, forward strand.
TCCTCATTCTGTCTCAAACCCTCTCCCTGACCCTCAGCCCTAGGTAGCAACTACCTAGTGCGATCAATCCCATATGCATAGATTTCCATATTGTGGACATTTCCTATCAACAGAATTGCACAATAGGTGAACTGTTATGACTGACATAACACGTAGCACAATATATTCAAGATTCATCCACATTGTAGGCATACCCACAGGGGGAATCCATTTTTATGGGGGGGTTTTAGTAACACCGGTGTTTTCTCCTTCCTTTCGTCCTTCTTTCCTCCCTTCCTTCCTTCCTTCCTTCATTCCTACCTTCCTTCCTTCCTTCCTTCCTTCCTTCCTTCCTTCCTTCCTTCCTTCCTCCTATTTCTCTCTTACTCCTTCTGCCCTCTCTCTTTCATATGCCTTAGGTGCATCCCACATTCTGCGTTTTTTTGGGGAAATCCTCGACAGGTGCAGGAAAATTGTGTTATTGTAACTATTTACCGCTATCTCTCTTTCACGGCTCTCCATCAGTTGTGAATATCTATTGGTTTATCCCAAGTCACTAAGCATATTTTTATTAGGTACACCTGTTTTTCCTTATACAGCTGTTTCTGGAGTATAGGGTCGCATACTCATAAACCCAGTGTAACTCAGAAACGCATCTAATAATCCAATAAACCCATCATAACGTTGAAGAATCACAAATCAAACCATCATAAGTCACGGTGTGTCCGTGGATATGGGCGTCATCAATTCCATTGTATTCAGTAATGCTGTACACCATTAACAATGGCAGACTGATTGGGAGTGGATATTGATAGCATTATAAAAGTCAGTCATTAGAGGGCTACTTCTTTAACCTGAGTGAAGAACTGATCTAATGGCTTTAGTACAGTGCATGATTATGTGAGATGTTTTGAGACCGAGTAGTACATTTGTGAATGAAATTTTATGGCTTTTTTTCAATTAGTAGGAACCATTGTGTGTGGAAAAGTGAGAAAATTGCTTTCTGCTGTAGAGTCTGGCATTCATTGTAGATTTAAGCTTATTTTTCTGTGAGCAAATCTTATTCAATAAAATACTACTCTTTATACTAAAAAACAAAAACAGTGGTGATGTGTGGTCATTATCCTCAGCAAACTAATCCAGGGAAAGAAAACCAGACGCCACATTCTCACTTATAATGGGAGCTGAAAAATGAGATCACATGGACACAGGAAGGGGAACAACACACACTGGGGCCTTTCGGGAGGCAGAGCGTTAGGAAAAACAGCTACTGCATGCTGGGCTGAATACCTAGGTGATGGGTTGACAGGTGCAGCAAACCACCATGGCACACGTTTACCTTAGTAACAAATCTGCACATCCTGCACATATACCCCAGAACTTAGAAACGAAACGAAACAAAAGAAAACGAAAAAGGAATAGCAAAACGCTAAAGGCAAAATAAAGTTTCAAACTCAGAAAGTGACCGGCCAATGTTTGGTTCAAATCTTGGTTCTCAACCCAGGTGCCATAAGGTCAGGAGAAAGAATTTGATTACATATTGTAAATAAGACATGCAGCAAATGACCAGAAAGATTATTCTCAACATATGTGTGTCTTCTAATTCAATGGTGACACTACCTACCGGGAAATAGCATTAGATTCCAAAGGGCCGAGTCCCGCCAGACAGGCCTCCCACACTAATAACAATGGGGAGCCCTACGTTGTTTTACCTGTGCTTCTCAGCAACTGGCTATAAATCAGGTTGCCACCACTCCCAGATTTAGTTGCATTCATTTGCTGGAAGAGCTCACAGCACGCAGGGAAACACTTACACTTGCCTTTGTATTTTAGCGGACATTGCAAAAAGTTGAGAGATAAATGTGGGGCCCGGCATGTGGGGAGGGGCGCACTACCTTCCGGGAAGTGTTATCCAGAAGCTCTCTGAACCCAGTCCTTTTGGGTTTTTATGGAGACCTCATTCTATAGGCATGATGGGTTAAACCATAGGCTATTGGTGATCAACTCCACCTGAGGCTCTCAACCCTCCCTGGAAATTGGGGTTGAGGCTTTGCCATTCTCAGTCTGACTTAAAGAATTTACCCAAATGGAATTTTAAGACCGATGAGCATAACTGGAATCTTAATTAGATGATCGGATTATCTGGAGCCACACCTTGATATTCCTCACCCGAGCACCCTCATCCAACGAATGCTCCACCCAACTGGCTCCCAAGTCTCTACGTGGTTCCAGAGCAAAAGAATGTTTATACAACGCATATCTCCACATTTTCTTCAAAGTCTTTTCGCTTACACGGAAAGACTTCTTAAACTGCCATGCGTCAGGGTCAGGGGGCGGTCTTGTTACAACATAGATCTGTGCATCTCCGGGGTTTGATTGTGGCAAGGGTGCTGCTGGTGTCAAAACCACAACGTGGGAACCACAGAACCACTAGTTGTTTTTCAGTGGTTCCGTGTATACAATTCCTAATATATCTGGCCAAGAAAACTTGTAAGTTCTTAGATTGTCCCAAAGGTGGCGCATGGAATCAATGCAGGAGAACAGTTTCCTACGAGGTGTAGCCTGGGAAAGTTGGGGGTGACTGATGTAAAAGGGGAGTGAAGCTCCGCCCTTTCCGCTGCTAGGCTGCGCTCGAGACTATTGAAACCCACCCTGGCTGGCCTGTACTCAGATCTTCGCGGAGCGGATCAGCGGCCGGAGCGTTTGGCGGACTCTGCGTGGACTTGGAGCTCACAGCGTCTTGCGACTTGGAAGCGGATTCAGAGGACAGGACAGAACACTTGGGCAAGCGAATCTCTGTCTGTCTGTCTGTCTCATTGGTTGGTTGATTTCCATTTTCTTAAGGGGCACATACCTCACACCGCACACACACAAACACACACACACACACACACACACCCACACACGCACACACACTCCTTCCTTCTGCGAGTTAGAAAATTAGCAGGGGCCCCTGGGAGCTGCAGAGTTCCTAATCATGTCTGCACCTAAGAACAGTAGGGTCTCGTCTGGCTCTTCTTATGAACGGTTCCCCAGCCCGGACTCCCCAAGGTCCATGCGAGCCTCACCCAGCTTCTCCCTCTCCCCTCTCTGAAACTCAGGCTTAAGGGGAAGCACCCCACCAGGGATCCGGAGCTACCATTCACCATCCCCTAGGGCTTCACCACACTCACCACTGTCATCACCAGAATCCCACAAGCTCCCATTTCCCTGTCCTCACCGTGCTGGGCAATCAATGAAGCCATTGGGCTCTCCCGTGTCCTCCTCTGAGGATTCCTCAGAGTCACCACGTTCATCAATAATATACCACATGTTCTTACTGCCATCACCCAGCAGCTCACCCCCAGTTCTCGGGGGGTCTCCTGTGTCTCCCAGCTACTCTCCAAACACGGACCCTCCAGTCTGTCCCAGCTACTCTCCAACCACGCCCACATTTCAGCGCGGGTCAGTTCCAGGAACCCAGGGATCACCACCAAGCCCACCACTTTCACTGAGTTACTCCCCAGTCTCTAGCACGTCTTTATCTCCAACACTCAGGGACTCGCCTGTCTGTCCCATCTACTCTCCAAACACGCCCACACTTCAGCGGGAGTCCGTTGCAGGCACCCAGAAATCACCACCAAACTCACCAATTTCACTGCGTTACTCCCCAGTCTCTCTCATGTCTTCACCATCCCTCAGGGACTCTCCCGTCTGTCCCAGCTACTCTCCAACCACGCCCACATTTCAGCTGGAGTCAGTTCCAGGCACCACGGAATCACCACCAACCTCACCAATTTCACTCAGTTACTCCTCAGTCTCTAGCATGACTTTATCTCCAACCCTCAGGGACTCTCCTGTGTGTCCCAGCTACTCTCCAACCACGCCCACACTTCAGCGGGAGTCAGTTCCAGGCACCCAGGAATCACCATCAAACTCACCAATTTCACTCAATTACTCTCCAGTCTCTCTCACGTCTTCACCAGCCCTCAGGGACTCTCCTGTCTGTCCCAGCTACTCTCCAACCACGCCCACATTTCAGCTGGAGTCAGTTCCAGGCACCCCGGAGTCACCACCAAACTCACCAGTTTCACTCAGTTACTCCCCGGTCTCTCTCATGTCTTCACCCCCAGCCCTCAGGGACTCTCCTGTGTGTCCCAGCTACTCTCCAACCATGCCCACATTTCAGCGGGAGTCAGTTCCAGGCACCCAGGTATCACCACCAAACTCATCAGTTTCACTGAGTTACTCCCCGGTCTCTCTCATGTCTTCACCCCCAGCCCCCTGGGACTCTCCTGTCTGTCCCAGCTACTCTCCCACCACGCCCAGATTTCAGCGGGAGTCAGCCTCCCACACTCCGGAATCACCTGCAGACTCACAGACTTCACTGAGGTCCTCCCTGGTCTCTCTCAGGTCTTTGCCCTCAGCCCACAGGGACTCTTGTGTCTCTTTCAGCTACTCTCAAAACTTCTCTAGATTCCAGCTGGAGTCAGTTCCAGGTACCCACGATACACCACCGAACTCACGAATTTCACTGACTTACTCCCCAGTCTCCCTCATGTTCTCACCCCCAGCCCTCAGGGACTCTTCTGTCTCTCTCAGCTACTCTCCGACCATCTCCAGATTTCACCTGGAGTCAGCTTCCCGCACCCAGGAATCACCTACAAACTCACGGACCTTACTGCAACCCTCCCCCATTTCTTTCACCTCTTCGCCCCCTGCCTGCAGGGACTCTCCTGGGTCTCCCAGCTTCTCTCCAGCCTTCCCCAGATTTCTGCCACAGTCAGCCCCAGGCACCCAGGACAACCCTAGACACTCACAGGCCTCACGAGACTATCTCCCTATGACCTGTACCTCTACAGGGATGGCTCCCACGCATCCCTCAGTGACCCCGAACCCATCTCCACTTACACTCAGACACTCCCAGGGCCTGACAGCTCCTCCCCGTTATTGTCCTTCAGTTCGAAGCCCTGGCCAATCTACTAGCCCACATTACGCAGTTACCTGGCCATTTCTCCACGGTTCCCGTGAGGGCCCCACACCCAGCCGCACAAGAGCCCCTCCTGCATTCGGTCCTCACACGCAGACCTGTCCATCTACTTGCTACTGTCACACTCTTGCCAGCAGAAGAGGCCCCTGTAATGGCCGATATCACCACCCGGGCAATCCTCACCCCACAGCTGTGCAGCGGGACCCTCCTGCTGGCCCACGTGGCTGCCAGAGCCCATGCTGGCACTACGCTCCAGCAGGTCGGCGTCCCTGCGGGCCACACTACTGGTGACATGGCTAGCATGACCCTCCTTCCTGGCAGTGACACTCTTGATGGGAACCCCAGTTTCACATCTGTCATTTGTAAATAGGACCATTTTCCCTTTTCGCTCTCCCTTCCATTCACAGGGCTTTGCATTCTCTCTGTTTCTGCCTCCGTTTCAGATATTTACTCACCTTTTTCTCTCTCACTATGTCTGCCGTGGTGTCCATGAGATTGCGCCACATAAGATTCTCCCATTAAAAGTTATGAATTGAATGGTTTTTAGTATACCTGTTGTTGCGCACATTTAATTTTAATTCGCAATCCACTGTAGAACGTTTTATCACCCGCGACCAGAGAAAAACCCAGTAGACATTAGTCACTCCTCATACTCTTTCAAACCCTCTCCCTGACCCTCAGCCCTAGGTAGCAACTACCTAGTGCGATCAATCCCATATGCATAGATTTCCATATTGTGGACATTTCCTATAAACGGAATTGCACAATAGGTGAGCTGTTATGACTGACATAACACGTAGCACAATATTTTCAAGATTCATCCACATTGTAGGCTTACCCACAGGGGGAAACCATTTTTCTGGGGGGGAGTTTTGTAACACCGGTGTTTTCTCCTTCCTTTCGTCCTTCTTCCCTCCCTTCCTTCCTTCCTTCCCTCCTACATTCCTTCTTTCCTTCCTTCCTTCCTTCCTCCTATTTCTCTCTTACTCCTTCTGCCCTCTCTCTTTCATTTGCCTTAGGTGCATCCCACATTCTGCGTTTTTTTGGGGAAATCCTCGGCAGGTGCAGGAAAATTGTGTTATTCTAACTATTTACCGCTATCTCTCTTTCATGGCTCTCCATCATTTGTGAACATCTATTGGTTTATCCCAAGTCACTAAGCATATTTTTATTAGGTACACCTGTTTTTCCTTATACAGTTATTTCTGGAGTATAGGGTCGCATACTCATAAACCCAGTGTAACTCAGAAACGCATCTAATAATCCAATAAACCCATCATAACGTTGAAGAATCACAAATCAAACCATCATAAGTCACGGTCTGTCCGTGGATATGGGCGTCATCAATTCCATTGTATTCAGTAATGCTGTACACCATTAACAATGGCAGACTGATTGGGAGTGGATATTGATAGCATTATAAAAGTCAGTCATTAGAGGGCTACTTCTTTAACCTGACTGAAGAACTGATCTAATGGCTTTAGTACAGTGCATGATTATGTGAGATGTTTTGAGACCGAGTAGTACATTTGTAAATGAAATTTGATGGCTTTTTTTCAATTAGTAGGAACCATTGTGTGTGGAAAAGTGAGAAAATTGCTTTCTGCTGTAGAGTCTGGCATTCATTGTAGATTTAAGCTTATTTTTTCTGTGAGCAAATCTTATTCAATAAAATACTACTCTTTATACTAAAAAACAAAAACAGTGGTGATGTGTGGTCATTATCCTCAGCAAACTAATCCAGGGAAAGAAAACCAAACGCCACATTCTCACTTATAATGGGAGCTGAAAAATGAGATCACATGGACACAGGAAGGGGAACAACACACACTGGGGCCTTTCGGGTGGCAGAGCGTTAGGAAAAACAGCTACTGCATGCTGGGCTGAATACCTAGGTGATGGGTTGACAGGTGCAGCAAACCACCATGGCACACGTTTACCTTAGTAACAAATCTGCACATCCTGCACATATACCCCAGAACTTAGAAACGAAACGAACAAAAGAAAACGAAAAAGCAATAGCAAAACGCTAAAGGCAAAATAAAATTTCAAACTCAGAAAGTGACCGGCCAATGTTTGGTTCAAATCATGGTTCTCAACCCAGGTGCCATAAGGTCAGGAGAAAGAATTTGATTACATATTGTAAATAAGACATGCAGCAAATGACCAGAAAGATTATTCTCAACATATGTGTGTCTTCTAATTCAATGGTGACGCTATCTACCGGGACATAGCATTAGATTCCAAAGGGCCGAGTCCCGCCAGACAGGCCTCCCACACTAATAACAATGGGGAGCCCTACGTTGTTTTACCTGTGCTTCTCAGCAACTGGCTATAAATCAGGTTGCCACCACTCCCAGATTTAGTTGCATTCATTTGCTGGAAGAGCTCACAGCACGCACGGAAACACTTACAATTGCCTTTGTATTTTAGCGGACATTGCAAAAAGTTGAGAGATATATGTGGGGCCCGGCATGTGGGGAGGGGCCCACTACCTTCCAGGAAGTGTTATCCAGAAGCTCTCTGAACCCAGTCCTTTTGGGTTTTTATGGAGACCTCATTCTATAGGCATGATGGGTTAAACCATAGGCTATTGGTGATCAACTCCACCTGAGGCTCTCAACCCTCCCTGGAAATTGGGGTTGAGGCTTTGCCATTCTCAGTCTGACTTAAAGAATTTACCCAAATGGAATTTTAAAACCGATGAGCATAACTGGAATCTTAATTAGATGATCGGATTATCTGGAGCCACACTTTGATATTCCTCACCCGAGCACCCTCATCCAACGAATGCTCCACCCAACTGGCTCCCAAGTCTCTACGTGGTTCCAGAGCAAAAGAATGTTTATACAACGCATATCTCCACCTTTTCTTCAAAGTCTTTTCGCTTACACGGAAAGACTTCTTAAACTGCCATGCGTTAGGGTCAGGGGGAGGTCTTGTTACAACACAGATCTGTGCATCTCCGGGGTTTGATTGTGGCAAGGGTGCTGCTGGTGTCAAAACCACAACGTGGGAACCACGGAACCACTAGTTGTTTTTCAGTGTTTCAGTGTATACAATTCCTAATATATCTGGCCAAGAAAACTTGTAAGTTCTTAGATTGTCCCCAAGGTGGCGCATGGAATCAATGCAGGAGAACAGTTTCTTAGGAGGTGTAGCCTGGGAAAGTTGGGGGTGACTGATGGAAAGGAGGAGTGAAGCTCCGCCCTTTCCGCTGCTAGGCTGCGCCTGAGACTATTTAAACCCACCCTGGCTGGCCTGTACTCACATCTTCGCGGAGCGGATCAGCGGCCGGAGCATTTGGAGGACTCTGCGTGGACTTGGAGCTCACAGCGTCTTGCGACTTGGAAGCGGATTCAGAGGACAGGACAGAACACTTGGGCAAGTGAATCTCTGTCTGTCTGTCTGTCTCATTGATTGGTTGATTTCCATTTTCTTAAAGGGCACTTACCTCACACCGCACACACACAAACACACACACACACGCACACACACGCACACGCACGCACACACACTCCTTGCTTCTTCGAGTTAGAAAATTGGTAGGGGCCCCTGGGAGCTGCAGGTTTCCTAATCATGTCTGCACCTAAGAACAGTAGGGTCTCGTCTGGCTCTTGTTATCAACGGTCCCCTAGCCCGGACTCCCCAAGGTCCATGCAAGCCTCACCCAGCTTCTCCCTCTCCCCTCTCAGAAACTCAGGCTTAAGGGGAAGCTCCCCACCAGGGATCCGGAGCTACCATTCACCATGCCCTAGGGCTTCACCACACTCACCTCTGTCATCACCATAATCCCACAAGCTCCCATTTCCCTGTCCTCACCGTGCTGGGCAATCAATGAAGCCATTGGGCTCTCCCGTGTCCTCCCCTGAGGATTGCTCAGAGTCACCATGTTCATCAGAAATATACCACATGTTCTTACTGCCATCACCAAGCAGCTCACCTGCAGCTCTCGGGGGGTCTCCTGTGTCTCCCAGCTACTCTCCAAAAATCCCCAGATTTCAGCTGGAGTCAGCCCCCACACCCATATTATTTACACAGATATCAGTCTAAATATATAAATATTATTTATACAGATATCTGTATAAACATGTGAATACTTATACAGGTATCTGTATAAACATTTAAATATTTATACAGGTATTTGTTAAAACGTGTAAATATTTTTGCACATATGTGTATGAAGATATAAATATTATTTATACAGATATCTGTATAAACATTTAAATATCATTTATACAGATATCTGTACAAACATAAAATATATATACTGGTATCCATATAATCATATAAATATTTATACAGATATATATGTAAACATATTAATATTATATATATATCTCTATAAACATACAAATATTTTTTATACTGACATCTGTATAAACATATAAATATTATTTATACGGATCTCTTTATAAATATATAAATATAATTTATACAGATATCTGTATTAACATATAAATAGTATTTATACACATATCTGTATACACATATAAATATTCTTTAGAGAGATATCTGTATAAACATACAAATATTATTTGTACAGATATCAGCACAAACAAATAAATAATCTTTATATAGATAACTGTATAAACATATAAATATTATTTACAGGAATCTGTATAATAATATAAATATTATACAGATATCTGTATAATCATATAAATATTATTTATACAGATATCTGTAGAAACATATAAATACTATTTATACAGATATCTGTATATACATATAAATATTATTTATACAGATATCTGTATAAACATGTAAATATTTATTTTGATACCTGTATAAACATAAATATTTATACAGATAGCTGTATAAACAGATAAATCTTTTTACAGATATCTGTTTAAACATATATATATTTATACAGATATCTGTATAAATGTAAATATTTATACAGATATCTGTATAAACCTAGAAATATTTGTACAGACATCTGTGTAATCCTATAAATATTTATACCGATATCTGTATAATAATATAATTATTTATACAGATATCTGCATAATCATATAAATTTTATTTATGTAGATATCTGTATAAACATACAAATATTATTTATACAGATATCTGCATAAACATATAAATATTCATACAGTTATCTGTATTAATATATAATTATTTATACAGATATCTATATAAATATAAAAAATATTATCTATAAAGGTATCTGTACAAACACATAAAGATTATTTATAAAGATATCTGTAGAAACAGATAAATATTTATTCAGTTATCTGTATAAACATATAAATTTTATTTATGCAGACATCTTTATAAATATTTAAATATTATTTATGCAGATATCTGTATAAATATATAAATATTATTTATACAGTTATCTGTACAAACATAAATATTTATACAGATATCTGTATAAATGTATAAATACTATTTATAAAGATATCTGTATAAACTTATAAATATTATATATAGAGATATTTTTATAATCATATAAATATTATTTATACAGATATCTGTATAAACATATATATATTATTTATACAGATATCTGTATGAACATATAAATATTATTTATACAGATATCTGTATGAACATATAAATATTATTTATACAGCTATCTGTATAAACATATAAATATTATTTATACAGATATCTGTATAAATATTATTTATACAGATATCTGTATAAACTTATAAATATTATTTATACAGATATCTGTATAAATATATAAATATACAGATATATGTATAAACATATAAATATTTACACAGATATCTGTATAAACATATAAATATATATACAGATATCTGTATATATATGTAAATATTTATACAGATATATGTATCAACATATAAATATTCTTTATACAGTTATGTGTATAAACATATAAATATTTATGCAGATATCTTTATAAACATATAAATATTTATAAAATATCTGTATAAACCTATAAATATTATTTATACAGGTATCTGTATAACCATATAAATATTATTTACACAGATATCTGTATAAACATGTAAATATTATTTATTCTTTTATCTGTATAAACATATAAATATTGTTTACATTGATGTCTGTATAAACATACAATTATTTATACAGACACATTTACAAACGTATAAATATTTATACAGATATCTGTATAAACCTATAAATATTTAGACAGATATCTGCATAAACGGATAAATATTTATAGAGATATATTTATAAATGGATAATTATTTATACAGATATTTGTGTAAACGTTTAAATATTTATACAGTTATCCGTATAAATGTATAAATATTTATAAAGATATCTGTAAAAACATATAAATATTTATAGAGATATCTGTATAAACCTATATATATTTATACAGATATCTGTAGAAACTTATAAATATTTATACAGATATCTGTATAAACATATAATTATTTATACAGATATCTGCATAATCATATAAATTTTATTTATGTAGATATCTGTATAAACAAACAAATGTTATTTAAACAGATATCTGTATAAACATATAAATATTTTTAGAGATAACTGTATAAGCATATAACTATACAGATATGTGCATAAACATATAAATATTATTTATACAGATATAAATATCAACATACAAATCTTATTTATACAGATACCTGTATCAACCTATAAATCTCATTTATACAGATATCTGAGTCTACATATAAATATTTACACACATATCGGTATCAACATATAAATATTATTTATAAAGATATCTTTATCAACATATAAATATTATTTATACAGATATATCTATAAGCATATAAATATTTATACAGATATCTTTATAAACATATAAATATTTATATAGTTATCTGTATAAACATATAAATATTTATACAGGTATGTGTTTAAACATATAAATATCATTTATACAGATATCTGTATGAACATATTAATATTATTTACACAGATATCTGTATATACATATAAATATTATTTATGCAGATATGTGTATAAACATATAAATGTTATTTATACAGATATGTGTATAAACATATAATTATTTTTTATACAGATATCTCTATAAACATATAAATTTACACATATCTGTATAAACATATAAATAATTATACAGATATCTGTAAAAACTTATAAATATATAGAAAGATAATTCTATGAATATTTAAATATTTATACAGATATCTGTAAAAACATATAAATATTATTTATACAGATATGTGTAAAAATATATGAATATTTATACAGATATCCGTATAAACGTGTAAATAATTCTAATGATATCATCATAAACATGTTCATATTTATACAGATATCTGTATAAACATATAAATATTGCTTATACAGTTATCTGTATAAACATATAAATATTATTTATACAGATATCAGTATACAAATATAAATATCAATACAGATATCTGTATAAACATATAAATTTTATTTACACTGATATCTGTATAGACATAGAAATATTTACACACTTATCTGTATAAACATACAAATAATATGTATACAGATATATGTACAAACATATAAATATTATTTATGCATATATGTGTATAAACATATAAATATTATTTATACAGATATCTGTATAAACATATAAATATACAGATATCTGTATAAACATATAAATATTTATACAGATATCTGTATGTACATATAAACATATGTACAGATATCTGTATAAATATTAAAATATTTATGCAGTTATCTGTATAAACATATAAATATTAGTTATACAGATATGAGTATAAACATATAAATATTTCTATAGATATCTGTATAAACATATAAATATTTTTACAGCTATCTGTATAAACATATAAATATTATTTATACAGATATCTGTAAACATAAATATTTATACAGATATCTGTAGAGACATATAAATATTATTTATGCAGATATCTCTACAAACATAAATATTATTTTTACAGATATCTCCATAAATATATTAATATTATTTATACAGATATCTGTATAAACATATAAATATTATTTATACAGATATCTTTATAAACATGTAAATATACACATAGCTGTATAAACATATAAATATTTATACAGACATCTGTATAAGCATATAAATATATATACAGATATTTGTATAAATATTTAATTATTTATACAGATATCTGTATAAACACATAAATATTTATACAGATATATGTACAAATATTTTAATATTTATACGGATATCTGTACAAACATATAAATTTTATTTACTCAGATATCTGCATAGACATATAAATATTTATACAGTCATCTGTATAAACATATGAATAATACATATGCAGATATATGTATAAACATATAAATATTATTTATGCTGATATTTGTATAAACATGTAAATATTATTTACACAGATATCTCTATAAACATATAAATATTATTTATACAGATATCTGTATAAACATATAAATATTTTTACAGATATCTGTGTAAATATATAAATATTTACACAGATATCTGTATAAACATATAAATATTATTCACACAGATATCTGTATGAAAGTATAAATATTTTTTATACAGATATCTGTATAAACATATAAAAATTTATACAGATACCTGGATAAACATATAAACATTTTTTATACAGATATCTGTATAGACATATAAATATTAGTTGTACTGGTGTCTGTATAAACATGCAAATATATATACAGTTATCTGCACAATCATGTAAATATTTATACAGATATCTGTATAAACATATGTATTATTTAAAGAGGTATCTGTATAAATATATAAATATTATTTATACAGTTATCTGTGTAAAAATATAAATATTATTTATACTGATATCTGTGTGAACATATAAGTTTTTTTATACAGACATCTCTATATACATATAAATAATATTTATACAGATATCTGTATAAACATGTAAATATTATTTACACAGATATCTGTATAAACATATAAATATTATTTATACAGATATGTGTATAAACACATAAAGATTATTTATACAGATAACTGTATAAACATACAAATATTATTTATGCAGATATCTGTATGAATATATAAGTATTATTTATGCAGATATCTGTATAAACATATAAATATTATTTTTGTAGATATCTGTATAAACATATAAATATTATTCATGAAGATATCTGTATAAGCATATAAATATTATTTATACCGATATCTGTATAAACATAAAAATATTTAGACATATATCTATATAATCATATAATTACTTAAAGTATATCTGTATAAACATATAAATAGTATTTATTCAGATAAATAATTATACAGATATCTTTATAAAAAAAATATTTATACAGATATCAGAATAAACATATAAATATTTATACAGACATCTGTATAAACATATAAATATTTATACTGATATCTGTACAAACATATAAATATTTATACAGATATGTTTATAGACATAAATATTATTTATACAGATATCTGTGTAAACATATATATATTACTTATACGGATATCTGTAAAGACATATAAATATTATTTATGCAGACACCTGTAGAAACATATAAATATTATTTATACAGATATCTACATAAGCACATAAATATTTATACAGATATCTACATAATGACATAAATATTTATACAGATATCTGTATTAAAATATAAATATTTACACAGATATCTGCATGAACATATAAATATTATTTATACAGATATCTGTAAACATAAATATTTATACAGATATCTGTAGAGACATATAAATATTATTTATGCAGATATCTCTACAAACATAAATATTATTTTTACAGATATCTCCATAAATATATTAATATTATTTATACAGATATCTGTATAAACATATAAATATTATTTATACAGATATCTTTATAAACATGTAAATATACACATAGCTGTATAAACATATAAATATTTATACAGACATCTGTATAAGCATATAAATATATATACAGATATTTGTATAAATATTTAATTATTTATACAGATATCTGTATAAACACATAAATATTTATACAGATATATGTACAAATATTTTAATATTTATACGGATATCTGTACAAACATATAAATTTTATTTACTCAGATATCTGCATAGACATATAAATATTTATACAGTCATCTGTATAAACATATGAATAATACATATGCAGATATATGTATAAACATATAAATATTATTTATGCTGATATTTGTATAAACATGTAAATATTATTTACACAGATATCTCTATAAACATATAAATATTATTTATACAGATATCTGTATAAACATATAAATATTTTTACAGATATCTGTGTAAATATATAAATATTTACACAGATATCTGTATAAACATATAAATATTATTCACACAGATATCTGTATGAAAGTATAAATATTTTTTATACAGATATCTGTATAAACATATAAAAATTTATACAGATACCTGGATAAACATATAAACATTTTTTATACAGATATCTGTATAGACATATAAATATTAGTTGTACTGGTGTCTGTATAAACATGCAAATATATATACAGTTATCTGCACAATCATGTAAATATTTATACAGATATCTGTATAAACATATGTATTATTTAAAGAGGTATCTGTATAAATATATAAATATTATTTATACAGTTATCTGTGTAAAAATATAAATATTATTTATACTGATATCTGTGTGAACATATAAGTTTTTTTATACAGACATCTCTATATACATATAAATAATATTTATACAGATATCTGTATAAACATGTAAATATTATTTACACAGATATCTGTATAAACATATAAATATTATTTATACAGATATGTGTATAAACACATAAAGATTATTTATACAGATAACTGTATAAACATACAAATATTATTTATGCAGATATCTGTATGAATATATAAGTATTATTTATGCAGATATCTGTATAAACATATAAATATTATTTTTGTAGATATCTGTATAAACATATAAATATTATTCATGAAGATATCTGTATAAGCATATAAATATTATTTATACCGATATCTGTATAAACATAAAAATATTTAGACATATATCTATATAATCATATAATTACTTAAAGTATATCTGTATAAACATATAAATAGTATTTATTCAGATAAATAATTATACAGATATCTTTATAAAAAAAATATTTATACAGATATCAGAATAAACATATAAATATTTATACAGACATCTGTATAAACATATAAATATTTATACTGATATCTGTACAAACATATAAATATTTATACAGATATGTTTATAGACATAAATATTATTTATACAGATATCTGTGTAAACATATATATATTACTTATACGGATATCTGTAAAGACATATAAATATTATTTATGCAGACACCTGTAGAAACATATAAATATTATTTATACAGATATCTACATAAGCACATAAATATTTATACAGATATCTACATAATGACATAAATATTTATACAGATATCTGTATTAAAATATAAATATTTACACAGATATCTGCATGAACATATAAATATTATTTATACAGATATCTTTATAAACATACAAATATTATTTATGCACATATCTGTATAAACATATAATTATTATTTATAGAGATATCGGTATAAACCTATAAATATCTATACCGATATGTGTATAAATAAAAACATATAAATATTTATACAGATATCTATATAAACATATTAATATTATTTATACTGATATCTGTATAAAGATATAGATATTCTTTCTACCGATATCTGTATAAACATATAAATATTATTTATGCAAGTATCTCTATAAACATATAAATACTATTTATACAGATATCTGTATAAACATATATATATTATTTATACAGCTATCTGTATAAACGTATAAATATTATTGATACAGATATCAGTATAAACATAAATATTTAAACAGATATCTCTATAAAAATTAAATATACACATGTGTGTATAAACATATAAATATTATTTATACAGATATCTGTATAAAGATATAAATATTATTTATACAGATATGCATAAAGACATATAAATATTATTTATACATATATCTGTAAAAACATATAAATATTATTTATACAGATATGTGTAAAGACATATAAACATTATTAATGCAGATACCTGTATAAAATTATAAATATTATTTATGCAAATATCCGCATACACATACAAATATTTATACAGATATCAGTATTAACTTATATATATTTACACAGATATCTGTATAAACATATAAATATTTATACAGATAACTGTATAAACATATTAATATTTATACAGATATCTGTATAAACATATAAATATTTTTACAGACATCTGTACAAACATATAAATATTTTTACTGATATGTGTATAAACAGATAAATATTTGTACAGATATCTGCAAAAACATATAAATATATATACAGATATCTGTATAAACGTATAATTATTCTTTATACAGATATCTGTATAAACATATAAATATTATTTACACAGATATCTGTATAAACATATATATATCTTCACAGTTATCTGTATAAACATATAAATATTATTTATACAGATATCTGTAAAAACATAAATATTTATACAGATATCTGTATTAACATATAAATATTTACAGAGATATCTGCATAAAAATATAAATATTATTTTTGCAGATAACTGTATAGACATATAAATCTTTATAGAGTTATCTGTATAAACATATAAATAATATTTATTCAGATATCTGTATAAACATATAAATGTTATTAATAGTGATGTCAGCATAAATATATAAATATTATTTATACAGATATCTGTATAAATTTATAAACATTATTTATACAGATATCTGTATAAACATGTAAAGATTTACACAGGTATTTGTATAAATAGATAAATATTTATAAAGATATCTGAATAGACAGATAAATATTTATACAGATATCTGTATAAGCAGTCCAGTAAATAAATACTGTACATGAACTATGAAAAAGTACTGTAAATACATTTTATATACTGTACATATAATAATATATAAAAAGTGCACCAAATGCACATTATATTCTGTAAATAAAATATAAAAACATACATTAAATATATAGTTTTTACTGTGCTTAAAATATCAAAAAGTACAATAAATAAATATTATGTACCATAGATAAAATATCAAAAAGTAGACTAAATATATTTTATATACTGTACATATATTATTATCTAAAATTGCACCAAATGCATATTATATACTGTAAATTAAATATCCAAATGTACAGTAAATATATATTACATACTGTATATAAAATATCAAAAAGTACACGAAATATTTATTATATATACTGCAAATAAACTATCCAAAACTACAGCAATTATATTTTATATACTGTACATAAAATATCAAAAAGTACAATAAATATATATTACATAGAGTAAATGAAATATCAAAAATTACAGTAAATATCTTTTACATACTGTACATATAATATTGTCTAAAATACACCAAATATATATTATACCTTGAAATAAAATATCAAAAGGTAGAGTAAATATATATGACATTCTGTACATAAAATATAAAAATGTACACCAAATATATATTATATACTGTACATAAAATATTAAAAAAGTACAGTAAATATATTTTATATACTGAACATAAAATATCAAAAATTACACCAAACGTATATGATATACTGTAAATAAAATAAATATATATTACACACTGTAAGATAAATATCAAAAACTACACCAAATATATATTATGAAATTTACATAAAATATCAAAAGTACACCAAATATATATTTTATACTGTATATAAAATATCAAAAAGTACAGTAAATATATTTCATATATTGTACTTATAATATTTTGTAAAAGTACACCAAATACATATTATATACTGTAAATTAAATATCAAAATTACAGTAAATATGTATTATATACTGTACATAAAATATCAAAAAGTTCACCAAATATGTATTATATATACTGCAAATAAACTATCAAAAACTACAGTAATTATATTTTATATACTGTACATAAAATATAAAATAGTACACCAAATTTATATTACATACAATAAATAAAATATCAAAAATCACAGTAAATATATATTACCCACTGTATGTAAAATATCGAAAACTACACCAAATATATACTATATAATTTACATATAATATCAAATGTTCACCAAACACATATTATTTACCGTGCATAAAATATCAAAAAGTACAGTAAATATATTTTATATAATGTACATATAATATTATCTAAAAGTACACCAAGTACATATTATATACAGTAAATGAAATATCAAAAATTACAGTAAATATATTTTACATACTGTACATATTATATTTTCAAAAATACACCAAATGTATATCATACACTGAAATAAAATACCAAAAGGTATAGTAAATATATATTACATACTCTACATAAAATATAAGAAAGTACACCAAATATATATTGTATACTGTAAATAAAACATCAAAGATTACACTAAATATATTTTCTATACTGTACATAAAATATCAAATATTTCACCAAATGTATGTTATATACTGTAAATAAAATATCAAAAATTACAGTAAAGATATATTACACACCCTATGTAAAATATCAAAAACTACAACAAATGTATATTATATAATTTACAAAAAATATCAAAAGTACACAAAATATATATTATATACTGCACATAAAATATCAAAAAGTATAGTAAATATATTTCATGTATCGTACATATAATATTAACTAAAAGAACAACAAATACATTTAATATAGTGCAAAAAAAAATCAAAAATTAATTTAAATATATACTACACACTGTACTTAAAATATCAAAATGTACACCAAATATGTGTTATATATACTGTAAATAAACTATCACAAACTACAGTAATTATATATAATATACTGTACATAAAATATCAAAAATTACACCAAATGTATATTATTTAATGTTAATAATATATCAAAAAGTATAGTAAATATATATTACACACTCTATGTAAAATATCAAAAACTACACCAAATACATATTATATAATTTACATAAAATATCAAAAGGACACCAAATATATCTTATATACTGTACATAAAATATCGAAAATTACAGTAAATATATTTCATATATTGTACCTATAATATTAACTGAAATTACACCAAATACATTTTATATACTGTAAATAAAATATCAAAAAGTACAGTAAATATATATTACATACTCTACATAATATATCAAAAAGTAAATATATATTACATACTCTACATAATATATCAAAAAGTACACCAAATATGTGTTATATATACTGTAAATAAACTATCAAAAACTACAGTAATTATATTTAATATACAGTCCATAAAATATCAAAAATTACACCAAATGTATATTACATACTCTAAATAATATATGAAAAAGGACAGTAAATATGTATTACACACAATGTAAATTATCAAAAACTACACCAAATATATATTATATAATTTACATAAAATATCAAAAGGACACCAAATATATCTCATATACTGTACATAAAATAACAAAAAGTACAGTAAATATATTTCATATATTGTACATATAATATTAACTAAATATACACCAAATACATTTTATGTACTGTAAATAAAATATAAAAAAGTACAGTAAATAGATATTACATAATGTACATAAAATATCAAAATGCACACCATATGTGTTACATATACTGTAAATAAACTATCAAAAACTACAGTAATTATATTTAATATACTGTACAAAAAATATCAAAAATTACACCAAATGTATATTATATAATGTAAAGAAAATATCAAAAAGGACGGTAAATATATATTACACACCCTATGAAAAATATCAAAAACTACACCAAATATATATTATATAATTTACATAAAATATCAAAAGGACACCAAATATATCTTATATACTGTACATAAAATATCAAAAGTACAGTAAATATCTTTCATATATTGTACATATAATATTAACTAAAAGTACAGCAAATACATTTTATATACTTTAAATAAAATTTCAAAAAGTTCAGCAAATATATATTACATACTGTACATAAAATATCAAAAAGTACACCAAATATGTCTCATATATACTCTAAATAAACTATCAAAAACTACAGTAATTATATTTAATATACTGTACATAAAATATCGAAAATTACACCAAATGTATATTATATACTCTAAATAAAATATGAAAAAGGACAGTAAATATATATTACACTCTATGTAAATTATCAAAAACTACACAAAATATATATTATATAATTTACATAAAATATCAAAAGGTCACCAAATATATCTTATATAATGTACATAAAATATCAAAAAGTACAGTAAATATATTTCATATATTGTACATATAATATTTACTAAAAGTACACCAAATACATTTTATATACTGTAAATAAAATATCAAAAATTACAGTAAATATACATTACATACTGTACATACTATATCAAAAAGTACACCAAATATGTGTTATATATACTGTAAATAAACTATCAAAAACTATAGTAATTATGTTTAATATACAGTACATAAAATATCAAAAATTACACCAAACGTATATTATACACTGTAAATAAAATATGAAAATTACAGTAAATATATATTACACTCTATGTAAAATATCAAAAACTGCACCAAATATATATTATATAATTTACATAAAATATCAAAATTACACCCAATATATCCTATATACTGTACATAAAATATCAAAAATTCAGTAAATATATTTCATATATTGTACACATAATATTAACTAAAAGTACACCAAATACATTTTATATACTGTAAATAAAATATCCAAAACTACAGTAAATTTTATATTACATAATGTACATGAAATATCAAAAAGTACACCAAATATGTGTTATATATACTGTAAATAAACTATCAAAAACTACAGTAATTATATTTAATATACAGTATATAAAATATCAAAAATTACACCAAATGTATATTATATACTGTAAATAAAATATCAAAAAGGACAGTAAATATATATGACATACCCTGTGTAAAATATCAAAAACTACACCCAAATATATATTATATAATTTACATAAAATATCAAAAGGACACCAAATATATCTTATATACTGTACATAAAATATCAAAAAGTACAGTAAATATATTTCAAATATTGTACATATAATATTAACTAAAAGTACACCGAATACGTTTTATATAATGTAAATAAATTATCAAAAATTACAGTAAATATATATTACATACTGTACATAAAATATCAAAAAGTACACCAAATATGTGTTATATATACTGTAAATAAATTATCAAAAACTGCAGAAATTATATTTACTATACTGTACTTAAAATATCAAAATTTACACCCAATGTATATTATATACAGTAAATAAAATATCAAAAAGGACAGTTAATATTTATGAGACACCCTATGTAAAATATCAAAAACTACACCAAATATATATTATATAATTTACATAAAATATCAAAAGGACACCAAATATATCTTATATACTGTACATGAAATATCAAAAAGTACAGTAAATGTATTTCATATATTGTACATTTAATATTAACTAAAAGTACACCAAATACATTTTATGTACTGTAAATAAAATATCAAAATGTACAGTATATTTATATTACATACTGTACATAAAATATCAAAAAGTACACCAAATATGTGTTACATATACTGCAAATAAACTATCAAAAACTACAGTAATAATATTCAAAATACTGTACATAAAATATCCAAAATTACACCAAATGTACATTATATAATGTAAATAAAATATCAAAAAGACAGTAAATATATATTACACACCATATGTAAAATATCAAAAACTACAACAAATATATATTATATAATTTACATAAAACATCAAAAGGACACCAAATATATATTATATACTGTACATAAAATATCAAAAAGTACAGTAAATATATTTCATATATTGTACATATAATATTAACTAAAAGTACAGCAAATACATTTTATATACTGTACATAAAATATCAAAAATTACAGTGAATATATATTACATACTGTACATAAAATGTCAAAAAGTACACCAAATATGTGTTCTATATACT
Source organism: Pan paniscus (assembly GCF_029289425.2). NCBI lineage: Eukaryota > Metazoa > Chordata > Mammalia > Primates > Hominidae > Pan > Pan paniscus. The sequence goes on from NC_073271.2 coordinate 3,484,329, forward strand.
GTAAATAAACCATCAGAAATTACAGTAATTATGTTTACTATACTGTACATTAAATATCAAAAATTACACCAAATGTATATTATATACTGTAAATAAAATATCAAAAAGGACAGTAAATATATATGACACACCCTACGTAAAATATCAAAAAATACACCCAAATATATATTATATAATTTACATAAAATATCAAAAGGACACCAAATATATCTTATATACTGTACATAAAATATCAAAAAGTACAGTAAATATATTTCATATATTGTACATATAATATTAACTAAAAGTACACCGAATACATTTTATATACTGTAAATAAAATATCAAAAATTAAAGTAAATATATATTACATACTGTACAAAAATATCAAAAAGTACACCAAATATGTGTTATATGTAATGTAAATAAACCATCAAAAACTACAGTAATTGTATTTAATATACTGTACATAAATTATCAAAAATTACACCAAATGTACATTATATACTGTAAATAAAATATCAAAAAGGACAGTAAATATATATGACACACCCTATGTAAAATATCAAAAACCACACCAAATATATATTATATAATTTACATAAAGTATCAAAAGGACACCAAATATATCTTATATACTGTACATGAAATATCAAAAATTACAGTAAATATATTTCATATATTGTACGTTTAATATTACCTAAAAGTACACCAAATACATTTTATATACTGTAAATAAAATATCAAAAGTACAGTAAATATATATTAAATACTGTACATAAAATATCAAAAAGTACACCAAATATGTGTTATATATTCTGTAAATAATCTATCAAAAACTACAGTAATTATATTCAATATACTGTACATAAAATATCAAAAATTACACTAAATGTATATTATATAATGTAAATAAACTATCAAAAAGAACAGTGAATATATAAGACACACCCTATGTAATATATCAAAAACTACAACAAATATATATTATATAATTTACATAAAATATCTAAAGGATACCAAATATATCTTATATAGTGTACATAAAATATCAAAAAGTTCAGTAAATATATTTCATATATTGTACATATAATATTAACTAAAAGTACACCAAATAGGTTTTATATACTGAAAATAAAATATCAAAAAGTACAGTAAATATATATTACATACTGTACATAAAATATCAAAAAGTACACCAAATATGTGTTATATATACGGTAAATAAACTATCAAAAACTGCAGAAATTATATTTACTATACTGTACTTAAAATATCAAAATTTACACCAAATGTATATTATATACTGTAAATAAAATATCAAAAAGGACAGTTAATCTATATGACACACCCTATCTAAAATATCAAAAACTACACCAAATATACATTATATAATTTACATAACATATCAAAAGGACACCAAATATATCTTATATACTGTACATGAAATATCAAAAAGTACAGTAAATGTATTTCATATATTGTACATTTAATATTAACTAAAAGTACACCAAATACATTTTATGTACTGTAAATAAAATATCAAAATGTACAGTATATATATATTACATACTGTACATAAAATATCAAAAAGTACACCAAATATGTGTTATATATACTGTAAATAAACTATCAAAAACTACAGTAATAATATTCAAAATACTGTACATAAAATATCCATAATTACACCAAATGTATATTATATAATGTAAATAAAATATCAAAAAGACAGTAAATATATATTACACACCCTATGTAATATATCAAAAACTACAACAAATATATATTATATAATTTACATAAAACATCAAAAGGACACCAAATATATATTATATACTGTACATAAAATATCAAAAAGTACAGTAAATATATTTCATATATTGTACATATAATATTAACTAAAAGTACAGCAAATACATTTTATATACTCTACATAAAATATCAAAAAGTACAGTGAATATATATTACATACTGTACATAAAATGACAAAAATTACACCAAATATGTGTTCTATATACTGTAAATAAACCATCAGAAATTACAGTAATTATGTTTAATATACTGTACATAAAATATCAAAAATTACACCAAATGTATATTATATACTGTAAATAAAATATCAAAAAGGACAGTAAATATATATGACACACCCTATGTAAAATATCAAAAACTACACCAAATATATATTATATAATTTACATAAAATATCAAAAGGACACCATATATATCTCATATACTGTACATAAAATATCAGAAAGTACAGTAAATATATTTCATATATTGTACATATAATATTAACTAAAAGTACACCGAATACATTTTATATACTGTAAATAAATTATCAAAAATTACAGTAAATATATATTACACACCCTATGTAAATTATCACAAACTACACCAAATATATATTATATAATTTACATAAAATATCAAAAGGACACCAAATATATCTTATATAGTGTAGATAAAATATCAAAAAGTACAGTAAATATATTTCATATATTGTATATATAATATTAACTAAAAGTACACCAAATACATTTTATATACTGTAAATAAATTATCAAAAATTACAGTAAATATATATTACATACTGTACATAAAATATCAAAAAGTACACCAAATATGTGTTATATATACTGTAAATAAACTATCAAAAACTACAGTAATTATATTTAATATACCGTACATAAAATATCAAAAATTACACCAAATGTATATTATTTACTGTGAATAAAATATCAAATATTACAGTAAATATATATTACACACCCTATGTAAAATATCAAAAACTACACCAAATATATATTATAAAATTCACATAAAATATCAAAAGGACACCAAATATATATTATATGCTGTAAATAAAATATCAAAAGGTACAGTAAATATATTTCATATATTGTACATATAATATTAACTAAAAGTACACCAAATACATTTTATATACTGTAAATGAAATATCAAAAATACAGTAAATATATATTACATACTGTACATAAAATATCAAAAAGTACACCAAATATGTGTAATATATACTGTAAATAAACTATCAAAAACTACAGTAATTATATTTAATATACTGTACATAAAATATCAAAAATTACACCAAATGTATATTATATAGTGTAAATAAAATATCAAAAAGGACAGTAAATATATATTACACACCCTATGTAAAATATCACAAACTACACCAAATATATATTACATAATTTACATAAAATATCAAAAGGACACCAAATATATCTTCTATACTGTACATAAAATATCAAAAAGTACAGTAAATATATTTCATATATTGTATATATAATATTAACTAAAAGTACACCAAATACATGTTATATACTGTAAATAAAATATCAAAAATTACAGTAAATATATATTACATACTGTACATAAAATATCAAAAAGTACAACAAATATGTGTTATATATACTGTAAATATCAAAAACTACAGTAATTATATTCAATGTACTGTATATAAAATATCAAAAATTACACCAAATGTAAATTAAATACTGTAAATAAAATATCAAAAAGGCCAGTAAGTATATACTACACACTCTATGTAAAATATCAAAAATTACACCAAATATATATTATATAATTTACATAAAATATAAAAAGGACACCAAATATATCTTATGTATTGTACATAAAATATCAAAAAGTACAGTATATATATTTCATATATTGTACATATATTATTAATAGTACACCAAATACATTTTGTATACTGTAAATAAAATATAAAAAAGTACAGTAAATATATATTACATACTGTACATAAAATATCAAAAAGTACACCAAATATGTGTTATATATACTGTAAATAAACTATCAAAAACTACAGTAATTATATTTAATATACTGTACATAAAATATCAAAAATTACACCAAATGTATATTATATAGTGTAAATAAAATATCAAAAAGGACAGTAAATATATATAACACACCCTATGTAAAATATCACAAACTACACCAAATATATATTATATAATTTACATAAAATATCAAAAGGACACCAAATATATCTTCTATACTGTACATAAAATATCAAAAAGTACAGTAAATATATTTCATATATTGTATATATAATATTAACTAAAAGTACACCAAATACATGTTATATACTGTAAATAAAATATCAAAAATTACAGTAAATATATATTACATACTGTACATAAAATATCAAAAAGTACAACAAATATGTGTTATATATACTGTAAATATCAAAAACTACAGTAATTATATTCAATGTACTGTATATAAAATATCAAAAATTACACCAAATGTAAATTAAATACTGTAAATAAAATATCAAAAAGGCCAGTAAATATATACTACACACCCTATGTAAAATATCAAAAATTACACCAAATATATATTATATAATTTACATAAAATATAAAAAGGACACCAAATATATCTTATGTATTGTACATAAAATATCAAAAAGTACAGTATATATATTTCATATATTGTACATATATTATTAACTAATAGTACACCAAATACATTTTGTATACTGTAAATAAAATATCAAAAAGTACAGTAAATATATATTACATAATGTACATAAAATTTCAAAAAGTACACCAAATATGTGTTATATATACTGTAAATAAACTTTCAAAAACTACAGTAATTATATTTAATATACTGTACATAACATATCAAAACTTACACCAAGTGTATATTATATACTGTAAATAAAATATCAAAAAGAACAGTAAATATATATTACACACACTATGTAAAATATCACAAACTACACCAAATATATATTATATAATTTACATAAAATATCAAAAGGACAACAAGTATATCTTCTATACTGTACATAAAATATCAAAAAGTACAGTAAATATATTTCATATGTTGTATATATAATATTAACTAAAAGTACAGCAAATACATTTTATATACTGTAAATAAATTATCAAAAATTACAGTAAATATATATTACATACTGTACATAAATTATCAAAAAGTACACCAAATATGTTTAACATATACTGTAAATAAACTAACAAAAACTAGAGTGAATATATTTAATATACTGTACATAAAATGTCAAAAATTACACCAAATGTATATTATATACTGTAAATAAAATATCAAAATTACAGTAAATATATGTTACACACCCTATGTAAAATATCACAAACTGCACCAAATATATATTATATAATTTACATAAAATATCAAAATGACACCAAATATATCTTCTATACTGTACATAAAATATCAAAAAGGGCAGTAAATATATTTCATATATTGTATATATAATATTAACTAAAAGCACACCAAATACATGTTATATACTGTAAATAAAATATCAAAAATTAGAGTAAATATATATTACATACTGTACATAAAATATCAAAAAGTACACCAAATATGTGTTATATATACTGTAAATATCAAAAACTACAGTAATTATATTCAATGTACTGTATATATAATACCAAAAATTACACTAAATGTATATTATATACTGTAAATAAAATATCAAAAAGTACAGTACATATATATTACACACCCTATGTAAAATATCACAAACTACACCAAATATATATTATATTATTTACATAAAATATCAAAAGGACACCAAATATATCTTCTATAGTTTACATAAAATATCAAAAAGTTCAGTAAATATATTTCATATATTGTGTATATAATATTAACTAAAAGGACACCAAATACATTTTATATACTGTAAATAAATTATCAAAAATTACAGTAAATATATATTACATACTGTACATAAAATATCAAAAAGTACACCAAATATGTGTTATATATACTGTAAATATCAAAAACTACAGTAATTATCTTTAATATACTGTACATAAAATATCAAAAATTACACCAAATATATATTATTTACTGTAAATAAAATATCAAAAATTACAGTAAATATATATTACACACCCTATGTAAAATATCAAAAACTACACCAAATATATATTATAAAATTCACATAAAATATCAAAAGGACACCAAATATATATTATATACTGTACATAAAATATCAAAAGGTACAGTAAATATATTTCATATATTGTACATATAATATTAACTAAAAGTACACCAAATACATTTTATATATTGTAAATAAAATATCAAAAACTACAGTAAATATATATTACATACTGTACATAAAATATCAAAAAGTACACCAAATATATATTATATATACTATAAATAAACTATCAAAACTACGGTAATTATATATAAAATACTGTACATAAAATATCAAAAATTACACTAAATGTATATTATATACTGTAAATAAAATATCAAAAAGTACAGTAAATATATATGACACACCTATGTAAAATATCACAAACTACACCAAATATATATTATATAATTTACATAAAATATCAAAAGGACACCAAATATATCTTCTATACTGTACAAAAAATATCAAAAAGTACAGTAAATTTATTTCATATTTTGTATGTATAATATTAACTAAAACTACACCAAATACATTTTATATACTGTAAATAAAATATCAAAATTTAGAGTAAATATATATTACATACTGTACATAAAATATCAAAAAGTACACCAAATATGTGTTATATATACTGTAAATATCAAAAACTACAGTAATTATATTCAATGTACTGTATATATAATATCAAAAATTACACTAAATGTATATTATATACTGTAAATAAAATATCAAAAAGTACAGTACATATATTACACACCCTATGTAAAATATCAAAAATTACACCAAACATATATTATATAATTTACATAAAATATAAAAAGGACACCAAATATATCTATATATTGTACATAGAATATCAAAAATTACAGTATATATATTTCATATATTGTACATGTATTATTAACTAAAAGTACACCAAATACATTTTTTATACTGTAAATAAAATATCAAAATGTACAGTAAATATATATTACATAATGCACATAAAATATCAAAAAGTACACCAAATATGTGTTATATATACTGTAAATAAACTACCAAATACTACAGTAATTATATTTAATATACTGTACATAAAATATCAAAAATTACACCAAATGTATATTATATACTGTAAATAAAATATCAAAAAGTACAGTAAATATATATTACACACCCTATGTAAAATATCACAAACTACACCAAATATATATTATATAATTTACATAAAATATCAAAAGGACACCAAATATATCTTCTGTAATGTACATAAAATATCAAAAAGTACAGTAAATATATTTCATATATTGTATATATAATATTAATTAAAGGACACCAAATACATTTTATATACTGTAAATAAATTATCAAAAATTACAGTAAATATATATTACATACTGTACATAAAATATCAAAAAGTACACCAAATATGTGTTATATATACTGTAAATATCAAAATCTAGAGTAATTATATTTAATATACTGCACATAAAATATCAAAAATTACACCAAATATATATTATTTACTGTAAATAAACTATCAAAAATTACAGTAAATATATATTACACACCCTATGTAAAATATCAAAAACTACACCAAATATATATTATAAAATTCACATAAAATATCAAAAGGACACCAAATATATATTATATACTGTACATAAAATATCAAAATTTACAGTAAATATATTTCATATATTGTACATGTAATATTAACTAAAAGTACACCAAATACATTTTATATATTGTAAATAAAATATCAAAAAGTACAGTAAATATATATTACATACTGTACATAAAATATGAAAAAGTACACCAAATATATGTTATATATACTATAAATCAACTATCAAAACTACAGTAATTGTATATAATATACTGTACATATTATATCAAAAATTACACCAAATGTATATTATATACTGTAAATAAAATATCAAAAAGTACAGTAAATATATATTACACACCCTATGTAAAATACCACAAACTACACCAAATATATATTATATAATTTACATAAAATATCAAAAGGACACCAAATATATCTTCTATACTGTATATAAAATATCAAAAATACAGTCAATATATTTCATATATTGTATATATAATATTAACTAAAAGTACACCAAATACATTTTATATACTGTAAATAAATTATCAAAAATTACAGTAAATATATATTACATACTGTACCTAAAATATCAAAAAGTACACCAAATATGTTTTATATATACTGTAAATAAACTATCAAAACTACAGTAATTACATTTAATATACTGTACATAAAATATCAAAAATTACACCAAATGTATATTATTTACTGTAAATAAAATATCAAAAATTACAGTAAATATATATTACACACCCTATGTAAAATATCAAAAACTACACCAAATATATATTATAAAATTCACATAAAATATCAAAAGGACACCAAATATATATTGTATACTGTACATAAAATATCAAAAGGTACAGTAAAGATATTTCATATGTTGTACATATAATATTAACTAAAAGTACACCAAATACATTTTATATATTGTAAATTAAATATCAAAAAGTACAGTAAATATATATTACATACTGTACATAAAATATCAAAAAGTACACCAAATATATGTTATATATACTATTAATAAACTTTCAAAACTACAGTAATTATATATAATATACTGTACATAAAATATCAAAAATTAGACCACATGTATATTATATACTGTAAATAAAATATCAAAAAGTACAGTTAATATATATTACACACCCTATGTAAAATATCACAAACTACACCAAATATATATTATATAATTTACATAAATTATCAAAAGGACACCAAATATATCTTCCATATTGTACATAAAATATCAAAAAGTACAGTAAATATATTTCATATATTGTATATATAATATTAACTAAAAGGACACCAAATACATTTTATATACTGTAAATAAATTATCAAAAATTACAGTAAATATATATTACATACTGTACATAAAATATCAAAAAGTACACCAAATATGTGTTATATATACTGTAAATATCAAAATCTAGAGTAATTATATTTAATATACTGTACATAAAATGTCAAAAATTACACCAAATATATATTATTTACTGTAAATAAAATATCAAAAATTACAGTAAATATATATTACACACCCTATGTAAAATATCAAAAACTACACCAAATATATATTATAAAATTCACATAAAATATCAAAAGGACACCAAATATATATTATATACTGCACATAAAATATCAAAAGTTACAGTAAATATATTTCATATGTTGTACATGTAATATTAACTAAAAGTACACCAAATACATTTTATATATTGTAAATAAAATATCAAAAAGTACAGTAAATATATATAACATACTGTACATAAAATATCAAAAAGTACACCAAATATGTTTTATATATACTGTAAATAAACTATAAAAACTACAGTAATTACATTTAATATACTGTACATAAAATATCAAAAATTACACCAAATGTATATTATTTACCGTAAATAAAATATCAAAAAATACAGTAAATATATATTACACACCGTATGTAAAATATCACAATCTACACCAAATATATATTATATAATTTACATAAAATATAAAAATGACACAAAACATATCTTATATACTGTACATAAAATATCAAAAAGTACAGTAAATACATTTCATATATTGTACATAAAATATTAACTAAAAGTACACCAAATACATTTTATATACTGTAAATAAAATATCAAAAAGTACAGTAAATATATATTACACACCATATGTAAAATATCACAATCTACAACAAATATATAGTATATACTTTCCATAAAATTCCAAAGGACACCAAATATACCTTATATACTGTACATAAAATATCAAAAAGTACAGTAAATATATTTCATATATTGTACATATAATATTAACTAATAGTACACCAAATACAGTTTATATACTGTAAATAAATTATCAAAAATTACAGTGAATATATATTACATACTGTACATAAAATATCAAAAAGTACACCAAATATGTGTTATATATACTGTAAATAAACTATTAAATCTACACTAATTATATTTAATATACTGTACATAACATATCAAAAATAACAACAAATATATTTTATTTACTGTAAAGAAAATACCAAAAAGTACAGTAAATATATATTACACACCCTATGTAAAATATCACAAACTATACCAAATATATATAATATAATTTACATAAAATATCAAAAGGACACAAAATATACCTTATAGACTGAATATGAAATATCAAAATGTACAGTAAATATATTTCATATATTGTATATATAATATTAACTAAAAGTACACCAAATACATTTTATACACTGTAAATGAAATATCAAAATGTACCATAAATATATATTACATACTGTACATAAAATATCAAAAAGTACACCAAATATGTGTTATATATACTATAAATAAACCATCAAATCTACAGTAATTATATATAATATACTGTACATAAAATTTCAAAAATTACAAGAAATGTATATTATATACTGTAAATAAAATATCAAAAAGTACAGTAAATATATATGACACACCCTATGTAAAATATCACAAACTACACCAAATATATATTATATAATTTACATAAAATATCAAAAGGACACCAAATATATCTTATTTACTGTACATAAAATATCAAAATGTACAGTAAATATATTTCATATATTGTACATATAATATTAACTGAAAGTACACCAAATTCATTTTATATACTGTAAATAAAATATCAAAAATTACAGTAAGTATATATTATCTAATGTACATAAAATATCAAAAGGTACACCAAATATGTGTTATATATACTGTAAATTAACTATCAAAATCTTCAGTAATTATATTTAATATACTGTTCATAAAATATCAAAAATTACACCAAATGTATATTATACACTGTAAATAAAATATCAAAATGTACAGTAAATATATTTCATATATTGTATATATAATATTAACTGAAAGTACACCAAATACATTTTATTTACTGTAAATAAATTATCAAAAATTACAGTAAATATATATTACATACTGTACATAAAATATCAAAAAGTACACCAAATATGTGTTATATATACTGTAAATAAACTATCAAAAGTTACAGTAATTATATTTAATATACTGTACATAAAATATCAAAAATTACACCAAATGCATATTATTTACTGTAAATAAAATATCAAAAATTACAGTAAATATATATTACACACCCTATGTAAAATATCAAAAACTACACCAAATATATATTATAAAATTCACATAAAATATCAAAAGGACACCAAATATATATTATATACTGTACATAAAATATCAAAATGTACAGTAAATATATTTCATATATTGTACATATAATATTAACTAAAAGTACACCAAATACGTTTTATATACTGTAAATAAAATATCAAAAAGTACAGTAAATATATATGACACACGCTATGTAAAATATCAAAAACTACACCAAATATATATTTTATAATTTGCATAAAATATCAAAAGGACACCAAATATATCTTCTATACTGTACATAAAATATCAAAATGTACAGTAAATATATTGCATATATTGTACATATAATATTTACTAAAAGTACACCAAATACATTTTATATAGTTTAAATAAAATATCAAATTTACAGTGAATATATATTACATACTGTACATAAAATATCAAAAAGTACACCAAATATGTGTTATATATACTGTAAATAAACTATCAAAAACTACAGTAATTATATTTAATAAACTGTACATACAATATCAAAAATTACACCAAATGTATATTATTTACTGTAAATAAAATACCAAAAAGTACAGTAAATATACATTACACACCCTATGTAAAATATCACAAACTACACCAAATATATATTATATAATTTACATAAAATATCAAAAGGACACCAAATATACCTTATATACTGAACATAAATTATCAAAATGTACAGTAAATATGTTTCACATATTGTACATATAATATTAACTAAAAGAACACAAAATTCATTTTATATACTGTAAATAAAATATCAAAAAGTACAGTAAATATATATTACATACTGTACATAAAATATCAAAAAGTACACCAAATATGTGTTATATATACTGTAAATAAACTATCAAAAACTACAGTAATTATATTTAATATACTGTACATAAAATATAAAAAAATTACACCAAATGTATATTATTTACCGTAAATAAAATATCAAAAAATACAGTAAACATATATTACACACCGTATGTAAAATATCACAATCTACACCAAATATATATTATATAATTTACATAAAATATAAAAATGACACAAAACATATCTTATATACTGTACATAAAATATCAAAAAGTACAGTAAATACATTTCATATATTGTACATAATATATTAACTAAAAGTACACCAAATACATTTTATATACTGTAAATAAAATATCAAAAAGTACAGTAAATATATATTAAACACCATATGTAAAATATCACAATCTACAACAAATATATAGTATATAATTTACATAAAATTCCAAAGGACACCAAATATACCTTATATACTGTACATAAAATATCAAAAAGTACAGTAAATATATTTCATATATTGTACATATAATATTAACTAAAAGTACACCAAATACAGTTTATATACTGTAAATAAATTATCAAAAATTTCAGTGAATATATATTACATACTGTACATAAAATATCAAAAAGTACACCAAATATGTGTTATATATACTGTAAATAAACTATTAAAGCTACACTAATTATATTTAATATACTGTACATAACATATCAAAAATAACAACAAATATATTTTATTTACTGTAAAGAAAATACCAAAAAGTACAGTAAATATATATTACACACCCTATGTAAAATATCACAAACTATACCAAATATATATAATATAATTTACATAAAATATCAAAAGGACACAAAATATACCTTATATACTGAACATGAAATATCAAAATGTACAGTAAATATATTTCATATATTGTATATATAATATTAACTAAAAGTACACCAAATACATTTTATACACTGTAAATGAAATATCAAAATGTACCGTAAATATATATTACATACTGTACATAAAATATCAAAAAGTACACCAAATATGTGTTATATATACTATAAATAAACCATCAAATCTACAGTAATTATATATAATATACTGTACATAAAATTTCAAAAATTACACGAAATGTATATTATATACTGTAAATAAAATATCAAAAAGTACAGTAAATATATATGACACACCCTATGTAAAATATCACAAACTACACCAAATATATATTATATAATTTACATAAAATATCAAAAGGACACCAAATATACCTTATATACTGAACATAAATTATCAAAATGTACAGTAAATATATTTCATATATTGTACATATAATATTAACTAAAAGAACACAAAATTCATTTTATATACTGTAAATAAAATATCAAAAAGTACAGTAAATATATATTACATACTGTACATAAAATATCAAATAGTACACCAAATATGTGTTATATATACTGTAAATAAACTATCAAAAACTACAGTAATTATATTTAATATACTGTACATAAAATATAAAAAAATTACACCAAATGTATATTATTTACCGTAAATAAAATATCAAAAAATACAGTAAATATATATTACACACCGTATGTAAAATATCACAATCTACACCAAATATATATTATATAATTTACATAAAATATAAAAATGACACAAAACATATCCTATATACTGTACATAAAATATCAAAATGTACAGTAAATACATTTCATATATTGTACATAAAATATTAACTAAAAGTACACCAAATACATTTTATATACTGTAAATAAAATATCAAAAAGTACAGTAAATATATATTACACACCATATGTAAAATATCACAATCTACAACAAATATATAGTATATAATTTACATAAAATTCCAAAGGACACCAAATATACCTTATATACTGTACATAAAATATCAAAAAGTACAGTAAATATATTTCATATATTGTACATATAATATTAACTAAAAGTACACCAAATACAGTTTATATACTGTAAATAAATTATCAAAAATTACAGTGAATATATATTACATACTGTACATAAAATATCAAAAAGTACACCAAATATGTGTTATATATACTGTAAATAAACTATTAAAGCTACACTAATTATATTTAATATACTGTACATAACATATCAAAAATAACAACAAATATATTTTATTTACTGTAAAGAAAATACCAAAAAGTACAGTAAATATATATTACACACCCTATGTAAAATATCACAAACTATACCAAATATATATAATATAATTTACATAAAATATCAAAAGGACACAAAATATACCTTATATACTGAACATGAAATATCAAAATGTACAGTAAATATATTTCATATATTGTATATATAATATTAACTAAAAGTACACCAAATACATTTTATACACTGTAAATGAAATATCAAAATGTACCGTAAATATATATTACATACTGTACATAAAATATCAAAAAGTACACCAAATATGTGTTATATATAGTATAAATAAACCATCAAATCTACAGTAATTATATATAATATACTGTACATAAAATTTCAAAAATTACACGAAATGTATATTATATACTGTAATTAAATATCAAAAAGTACAGTAAATATATATGACACACCCTATGTAAAATATCACAAACTACACCAAATATATATTATATAATTTACATAAAATATCAAAAGGACACCAAATATATCTTATTTACTGTACATAAAATATCAAAATGTACAGTAAATATATTTCATATATTGTACATGTAATATTAACTGAAAGTACACCAAATTCATTTTATATACTGTAAATAAAATATCAAAAATTACAGTAAGTATATATTATCTAATGTACATAAAATATCAAAAGGTACACCAAATATGTGTTATATATACTGTAAATTAACTATCATAATCTTCAGTAATTATATTTAATATACTGTTCATAAAATATCAAAAATTACACCAAATGTATATTATACACTGTAAATAAAATATCAAAAAGGACAGTAAATATATATTACACTCTAGGTAAAATATCAAAAACTACACCAAATATATATTAGATAATTTACATAAATTATCAAAAGGACACCAAATATATCTTCCATACTGTACATAAAATATCAAAAAGTACAGTAAATATATTTCATATATTGTATATATAATATTAACTAAAAGGACACCAAATACATTTTATATACTGTAAATAAATTATCAAAAATTACAGTAAATATATATTACATACTGTACATAAAATATCAAAAAGTACACCAAATATGTGTTATATATACTGTAAATATCAAAATCTAGAGTAATTACATTTAATATACTGTACATAAAATATCAAAAATTACACCAAATATATATTATTTACTGTAAATAAAATATCAAAAATTACAGTAAATATATATTACACACCCTATGTAAAATATCAAAAACTACACCAAATATATATTATAAAATTCACATAAAATATCAAAAGGACACCAAATATATATTATATACTGTACATAAAATATCAAAAGTTACAGTAAATATATTTCATATATTGTACATGTAATATTAACTAAAAGTACACCAAATACATTTTATATATTGTAAATAAAATATCAAAAAGTACAGTAAATATATATTACATACTGTACATAAAATATGAAAAAGTACACCAAATATATGTTATATATACTATAAATAAACTATCAAAACTACAGTAATTGTATATAATATACTGTACATATTATATCAAAAATTACACCAAATGTATATTATATAATGTAAATAAAATATCAAAAATACAGTAAATATATATTACACACCCTATGTAAAATACCACAAACTACACCAAATATATATTATATAATTTACATAAAATATCAAAAGGACACCAAATATATCTTCTATACTGTATATAAAATATCAAAAAGTACAGTCAATATATTTCATATATTGTATATATAATATTAACTAAAAGTACACCAAATACATTTTATATACTGTAAATAAATTATCAAAAATTACAGTAAATATATATTACATACTGTATATAAAATATCAAAAAGTACACCAAATATGTTTTATATATACTGTAAATAAACTATAAAAACTACAGTAATCACATTTAATATACTGTACATAAAATATCAAAAATTACACCAAATGTATATTATTTACTGTAAATAAAATATCAAAAATTACAGTAAATATATATTACACACCCTATGTAAAATATCAAAAACTACACCAAATATATATTATAAAATTCACATAAAATATCAAAAGGACACCAAATATATATTGTATACTGTACATAAAATATCAAAATGTACAGTAAAGATATTTCATATGTTGTACATATAATATTAACTAAAAGTACACCAAATACATTTTATATATTGTAAATTAAATATCAAAAAGTACAGTAAATATATATTACATACTGTACAGAAAATATCAAAAAGTACACCAAATATATGTTATATATACTATAAATAAATTATCAAAACTACAGTAATTATATATAATATACTGTACATAAAATATCAAAAATTAGACCACATGTATATTATATACTGTAAATAAAATATCAAAAAGTACAGTAAATATATATGACACACCCTATGTAAAATATCACAAACTACACCAAATATATATTATATAATTTACATAAAATATCAAAAGGACACCAAATATATCTTCTATACTGTACAAAAAATATCAAAAAGTACAGTAAATATATTTCATATATTGTATGTATAATATTAACTAAAAGTACACCAAACACATTTTATATACTGTAAATAAGATATGAAATTGTACAGTAAATATATATTACATACTGTACATAAAATATCAAAAAGTACACCAAATATGTGTAATATATACTGTAAATAAACTATCAAATACTACAGTAATTATATTTAATATACTGTACATAAAATCTCAAAAATTACACCAAATGTATATTATATACTGTAAATAAAATATCAAAAAGTACAGTAAATATATATTACACACCCTATGTAAAATATCACAAACTACACCAAATATATATTATATAATTTACATAAATTATCAAAAGGACACCAAATATATCTTCTATACTGTACATAAAATATCAAAAAGTACAGTAAATATATTTCATATATTGTATAGATAATATTAACTAAAAGGACACCAAATACATTTTATATACTGTAAATAAATTATCAAAAATTACAGTAAATATATATTACATACTGTACATAAAATATCAAAAATACACCAAATATGTGTTATATAAACTGTAAATATCAAAATCTAGAGGAATTATATTTAATATACTGTACATAAAATATCAAAAATTACACCAAATATATATTATTTACTGTAAATAAAATATCAAAAATTACAGTAAATATATATTACACACCCTATGTAATATATCACAAACTGCACCAAATATATATTATATAATTTACATAAAATATCAAAAGGACACCAAATATATCTTCTATACTGTACATAAAATATCAAAAAGTACAGTAAATATATTTCATATATTGTATATATAATATTAACTAAAAGTACACCAAATAGATTTTACCAAATACATTTTACATACCGTAAATAAAATATCAAAAATTACAGTAAGTATATATTATCTAATGTACATAAAATATCAAAAAGTACACCAAATATGTGTTATATATACTTTAAATAAACTATCAAAATCTTCAGTAATTATATTTAATATACTGTACATAAAATATCAAAAATTACACCAAATGTATATTATACACTGTAAATAATATATCAAAAAGGACAGTAAATATATATTACACTCTAGGTAAAATATCAAAAACTACACCAAATATATATTATATAATTTACATAAAATATCAAAAGTACACCAAATATATATTATATACTGTACGTATAATATCAAAAAGTACAGTAAATATATTTTATATATTGTACTGCTGATATTAACTAAAAGTACACCAAATACATTTTACATACTGTAAATAAATTATCAAAAATTACAGTAAGTGTATATTATCTACTGTACATAAAATATCAAAAAGTACACCAAATATGTGTTATATATACTGTAAATAAACTATCAAAATCTTCAGTAATTATATTTAATATACTGTACATAAAATATCAAAAGTTACACCAAATGTATATTATAAACTCTAAATAAAATATCAAAAAGGACAGTAAATATATATTACACTCTATGTAAAATATCAAAAACTACACCAAATATATATTATATAATTTACATAAAATATCAAAAGTACACCAAATATATATTATATACTGTACATAAAATATCAAAAAGTACAGTAAATATATTTCAAAGATTGTACATATAATATTAACTAAAAGTACACCAAATACATTTTACATACTGTATATAAAATATCAAAAATTACAGTAAGTATATATTATCTAGTGTACATAAAATATCAAAAAGTACACCAAATATGTGTTATATATACTGTAAATAAACTATCAACATCTTCAGTAATTATATTCAATATACTGTACATAAAATATCAAAAATTACACCAAATGTATATTATACACTCTAAATAAAATATCAAAAAGGACAGTAAATATATATTACACTCTATGTAAAATATCAAAACCTACACCAAATATATATTATATAATTTACATAAAATATCAAAAGTACACCAAATATATATTATATACTGTACATAGAATATCAAAAAGTAAAGTAAATATATTTCATATATTGTACATATAATATTAACTAAAAGTACACCAAATACATTTTACATACTGTAAATAAAATATCAAAAATTACAGTAAGTATATATTATCTACTGTACATAAAATATCAAAAAGTACACCAAATATGTGTTATATATACTGTAAATAACCTATCAAAATCTTCAGTAATTATATTTAATATACTGTACATAAAATATCAAAAATTACACCAAATGTATATTATACACTCTAAATAATATATCAAAAAGGACAGTAAATATATATTACACTCTATGTAAAGTATCAAAAACTACACCTAATATATATTATATAATTTACATAAAATATCAAAAGTACACCAAATATATATTATATACTGTTCATAAAATATCAAAAAGTACAGTAAATATATTTCATATATTGTACATATAATATTAAATAAAGTACACCAAATACATTTTACATAATGTAAATAAAATATCAAATTTACAGTAAGAATATATTATCTACTCTACATAAAATATCAAAAAGTACACAAAATATGTGTTATATATACTGTAAATAAACTATCAAAATCTTCAATAATTATATTTAATATACTGTACATAAAATATCAAAAATTACACAAAATGTATATTATACACTCTAAATAAAATATCAAAATGGACAGTAAATATATATTAGACTCTATGTAAAATATCAAAAACTACACCAAATATATATTATATAATTTACATAAAATATCAAAAGTACACCAAAGATATATTATATACTGTACATAAAATATCAAAAAGTACACTAAATATATTTCATATATTGTACATATAATATTAACTAAAAGTACACCAAATACATTTTACATACTGTAAAAAAATTTCAAAAATTACAGTAAGTATATATTATCTACTGTACATAAAATATCAAAAAGTACTCCAAATATGTGTTGTATATACTGTAAGTAAACTATCAAAATCTTCAGTAATTATATTTAATATACTGTACATAAAATATCAAAAATTACACCAAATGTATATTATACACTCTAAATAAAATATCAAAAAGGACAGTAAATATATATTACACCCTATGTAAAATATCAAAAACTACACCAAATATATATTATATAATTTACATAAAATATCAAAAGTACACCAAATTTATATTATATACTGTACATAAAATATCAAAAAGTACAGTAAATATATTTTATATATTGTACTGATGATATTAACTAAAAGTACACCTAATACATTTTACATACTGTAAATAAAATATCAAAAATTTCAGTAAGTGTATATTATCTACTGTACATAAAATATCAAAAAGTACACCAAATATGTGTTATATATACTGTAAATAAACTATCAAAATCTCCAGTAATTATATTTAATATACTGTACATAAAATATCAAAAATTGCACCAAATGTATATTATACACTCTAAATAAAATATCAAAAAGGACAGTAAATATATATTACACTCTATGTAAAATATCAAAAACTACACCAAATATATATTATATAATTTACATAAAATATCAAAAGTACACCAAATATATATTATATACTGTACATAAAATATCAAAAAGTACAGTAAATATATTTCATATATTGTACATATAATATTAACTAAAAGTACACCAAATACATTTTACATACTGTAAATAAAATATCAAAAATTACAGTAAATATATATTACATACTGTACATAAAATATCAAAAAGTACAACAAATATGTGTTATATATACTGTAAATATCAAAAACTACAGTAATTATATTCAATGTACTGTATATAAAATATCAAAAATTACACCAAATGTAAATTAAATACTGTAAATAAAATATCAAAAAGGCCAGTAAATATATACTACACACCCTATGTAAAATATCAAAAATTACACCAAATATATATTATATAATTTACATAAAATATAAAAAGGACACCAAATATATCTTATGTATTGTACATAAAATATCAAAAAGTACAGTATATATATTTCATATATTGTACATATATTATTAACTAATAGTACACCAAATACATTTTGTATACTGTAAATAAAATATCAAAAAGTACAGTAAATATATATTACATAATGTACATAAAATTTCAAAAAGTACACCAAATATGTGTTATATATACTGTAAATAAACTTTCAAAAACTACAGTAATTATATTTAATATACTGTACATAACATATCAAAACTTACACCAAGTGTATATTATATACTGTAAATAAAATATCAAAAAGAACAGTAAATATATATTACACACACTATGTAAAATATCACAAACTACACCAAATATATATTATATAATTTACATAAAATATCAAAAGGACAACAAGTATATCTTCTATACTGTACATAAAATATCAAAAAGTACAGTAAATATATTTCATATGTTGTATATATAATATTAACTAAAAGTACAGCAAATACATTTTATATACTGTAAATAAATTATCAAAAATTACAGTAAATATATATTACATACTGTACATAAATTATCAAAAAGTACACCAAATATGTTTAACATATACTGTAAATAAACTAACAAAAACTAGAGTGAATATATTTAATATACTGTACATAAAATGTCAAAAATTACACCAAATGTATATTATATACTGTAAATAAAATATCAAAATTACAGTAAATATATGTTACACACCCTATGTAAAATATCACAAACTGCACCAAATATATATTATATAATTTACATAAAATATCAAAAGGACACCAAATATACCTTCTATACTGTACATAAAATATCAAAAAGGGCAGTAAATATATTTCATATATTGTATATATAATATTAACTAAAAGCACACCAAATACATGTTATATACTGTAAATAAAATATCAAAAATTAGAGTAAATATATATTACATACTGTACATAAAATATCAAAAAGTACACCAAATATGTGTTATATATACTGTAAATATCAAAAACTACAGTAATTATATTCAATGTACTGTATATATAATACCAAAAATTACACTAAATGTATATTATATACTGTAAATAAAATATCAAAAAGTACAGTACATATATATTACACACCCTATGTAAAATATCACAAACTACACCAAATATATATTATATTATTTACATAAAATATCAAAAGGACACCAAATATATCTTCTATAGTGTACATAAAATATCAAAAAGTTCAGTAAATATATTTCATATATTGTGTATATAATATTAACTAAAAGGACACCAAATACATTTTATATACTGTAAATAAATTATCAAAAATTACAGTAAATATATATTACATACTGTACATAAAATATCAAAAAGTACACCAAATATGTGTTATATATACTGTAAATATCAAAAACTACAGTAATTATCTTTAATATACTGTACATAAAATATCAAAAATTACACCAAATATATATTATTTACTGTAAATAAAATATCAAAAATTACAGTAAATATATATTACACACCCTATGTAAAATATCAAAAAATACACCAAATATATATTATAAAATTCACATAAAATATCAAAAGGACACCAAATATATATTATATACTGTACATAAAATATCAAAAGGTACAGTAAATATATTTCATCTATTGTACATATAATATTAACTAAAAGTACACCAAATACATTTTATATATTGTAAATAAAATATCAAAAACTACCGTAAATATATATTACATACTGTACATAAAATATCAAAAAGTACACCAAATATATATTATATATACTATAAATAAACTATCAAAACTACGGTAATTATATATAAAATACTGTACATAAAATATCAAAAATTACACTAAATGTATATTATATACTGTAAATAAAATATCAAAAAGTACAGTAAATATATATGACACACCTATGTAAAATATCACAAACTACACCAAATATATATTATATAATTTACATAAAATATCAAAAGGACACCAAATATATCTTCTATACTGTACAAAAAATATCAAAAAGTACAGTAAATTTATTTCATATTTTGTATGTATAATATTAACTAAAAGTACACCAAATACATTTTATATACTGTAAATAAAATATCAAAAATTAGAGTAAATATATATTACATACTGTACATAAAATATCAAAAAGTACACCAAATATGTGATATATATACTGTAAATATCAAAAACTACAGTAATTATATTCAATGTACTGTATATATAATATCAAAAATTACACTAAATGTATATTATATACTGTAAATAAAATATCAAAAAGTACAGTACATATATTACACACCCTATGTAAAATATCAAAAATTACACCAAACATATATTATATAATTTACATAAAATATAAAAAGGACACCAAATATATCTATATATTGTACATAGAATATCAAAAATTACAGTATATATATTTCATATATTGTACATGTATTATTAACTAAAAGTACACCAAATACATTTTTTATACTGTAAATAAAATATCAAAATGTACAGTAAATATATATTACATAATGCACATAAAATATCAAAAAGTACACCAAATATGTGTTATATATACTGTAAATAAACTATCAAAATCTTCAGTAATTATATTTAATATACTCTACATAAAATATCAAAAATTACACCAAATGTATATTATACACTCTAAATAAAATATCAAAAAGGACAGTAAATATATATTACACTCTATGTAAAATATCAAAAACTACACCAAATATATATTATATAATTTACATAAAATATCAAAAGTACACCAAATATATATTATATACTGTACATAAAATATCAAAAAGTACAGTAAATATATTTCATATATTGTACATGTAATATTAACTAAAAGTACACCAAATACATTTTACATACTGTAAATAAAATATCAAATTTACAGTAAGTATATATTATCTGCTGTACATAAAGTATCCAAAAGTACAACAAATATGTGTTATATATACTGTAAATAAACTATTAAAATCTTCAGTAATTATATTTAATATACTGTACATAAAATATCAAAAATTACACCAAATGTATATTATACACTCTAAATAAAATATCAAAAAGGACAGTAAATATATATTACACTCTATGTAAAATATCAAAAACTACACCAAATATATATTATATAATTTACATAAAATATCAAAAGTACACCAAATATATATTATATACTGTACATAAAATATCAAATGTACAGTAAATATATTTCATATTTTGTACATATAATATTAACTAAAAGTACACCAAATACATTTTACATACTGTAAATAAAATATCAAAAATTACAGTAAGTATATATTATCTACTGTACATAAAATATCAAAAAGTACACCAAATATGTGTTATATATACTGTAAATAAACTATCAAAATCTTCAGTAATTATATTTAATATACTGTACATAAAATATCAAAAATTACACCAAATGTATATTATACACTCTAAATAAAATATCAAAAAGGACAGTAAATATATATTATACTCTATGTAAAATATCAAAAACTACACCAAATATATATTATATAATTTACATAAAATATCAAAAGTACACCAAATATATATTATATACTGTTCATAAAATATCAAAAAGTACAGTAAATATATTTTATATATTGTACATATAATATTAACTAAAAGTACACCAAATACATTTTACATACTGTAAATAAAATATCAAAAATTTCAGTAAGTATATATCATCTACTGTACATAAAATATCAAAAGGTACACCAAATATGTGTTATATATACTGTAAATAAACTATCAAAATCTTCAGTAATTATATTTAATATACTGTTCATAAAATATCAAAAATTACACCAAATGTATATTATACACTGTAAATAAAATATCAAAAAGGACAGTAAATATATATTACACTCTAGGTAAAATATCAAAAACTACACCAAATATATATTATATAATTTACATAAAATATCAAAAGTACACCAAATATATATTATATACTGTACGTATAATATCAAAAAGTACAGTAAATATATTTTATATATTGTACTGATGATATTAACTAAAAGTACACCTAATACATTTTACATACTGTAAATAAAATATCAAAAATTTCAGTAAGTGTATATTATCTACTGTACATAAAATATCAAAAAGTACACCAAATATGTGTTATATATACTGTAAATAAACTATCAAAATCTCCAGTAATTATATTTAATATACTGTACATAAAATATCAAAAATTGCACCAAATGTATATTATACACTCTAAATAAAATATCAAAAAGGACAGTAAATATATATTACACTCTATGTAAAATATCAAAAACTACACCAAATATATATTATATAATTTACATAAAATATCAAAAGTACACCAAATATATATTATATACTGTACATAAAATATCAAAAAGTACAGTAAATATATTTCATATATTGTACATATAATATTAACTAAAAGTACACCAAATACATTTTACATACTGTAAATAAAATATCAAAAATTACAGTAAATATATATTACATACTGTACATAAAATATCAAAAAGTACAACAAATATGTGTTATATATACTGTAAATATCAAAAACTACAGTAATTATATTCAATGTACTGTATATAAAATATCAAAAATTACACCAAATGTAAATTAAATACTGTAAATAAAATATCAAAAAGGCCAGTAAATATATACTACACACCCTATGTAAAATATCAAAAATTACACCAAATATATATTATATAATTTACATAAAATATAAAAAGGACACCAAATATATCTTATGTATTGTACATAAAATATCAAAAAGTACAGTATATATATTTCATATATTGTACATATATTATTAACTAATAGTACACCAAATACATTTTGTATACTGTAAATAAAATATCAAAAAGTACAGTAAATATATATTACATAATGTACATAAAATTTCAAAAAGTACACCAAATATGTGTTATATATACTGTAAATAAACTTTCAAAACCTACAGTAATTATATTTAATATACTGTACATAACATATCAAAACTTACACCAAGTGTATATTATATACTGTAAATAAAATATCAAAAAGAACAGTAAATATATATTACACACACTATATAAAATATCACAAACTACACCAAATATATATTATATAATTTACATAAAATATCAAAAGGACAACAAGTATATCTTCTATACTGTACATAAAATATCAAAAAGTACAGTAAATATATTTCATATGTTGTATATATAATATTAACTAAAAGTACAGCAAATACATTTTATATACTGTAAATAAATTATCAAAAATTACAGTAAATATATATTACATACTGTACATAAATTATCAAAAAGTACACCAAATATGTTTAACATATACTGTAAATAAACTAACAAAAACTAGAGTGAATATATTTAATATACTGTACATAAAATGTCAAAAATTACACCAAATGTATATTATATACTGTAAATAAAATATCAAAATTACAGTAAATATATGTTACACACCCTATGTAAAATATCACAAACTGCACCAAATATATATTATATAATTTACATAAAATATCAAAAGGACACCAAATATACCTTCTATACTGTACATAAAATATCAAAAAGGGCAGTAAATATATTTCATATATTGTATATATAATATTAACTAAAAGCACACCAAATACATGTTATATACTGTAAATAAAATATCAAAAATTAGAGTAAATATATATTACATACTGTACATAAAATATC
This sequence comes from Pan paniscus, assembly GCF_029289425.2. Taxonomy (NCBI): domain Eukaryota; kingdom Metazoa; phylum Chordata; class Mammalia; order Primates; family Hominidae; genus Pan; species Pan paniscus. The sequence goes on from NC_073271.2 coordinate 3,510,749, forward strand.
AAAAAGTACACCAAATATGTGTTATATATACTGTAAATATCAAAAACTACAGTAATTATATTCAATGTACTGTATATATAATACCAAAAATTACACTAAATGTATATTATATACTGTAAATAAAATATCAAAAAGTACAGTACATATATATTACACACCCTATGTAAAATATCACAAACTACACCAAATATATATTATATTATTTACATAAAATATCAAAAGGACACCAAATATATCTTCTATAGTGTACATAAAATATCAAAAAGTTCAGTAAATATATTTCATATATTGTGTATATAATATTAACTAAAAGGACACCAAATACATTTTATATACTGTAAATAAATTATCAAAAATTACAGTAAATATATATTACATACTGTACATAAAATATCAAAAAGTACACCAAATATGTGTTATATATACTGTAAATATCAAAAACTACAGTAATTATCTTTAATATACTGTACATAAAATATCAAAAATTACACCAAATATATATTATTTACTGTAAATAAAATATCAAAAATTACAGTAAATATATATTACACACCCTATGTAAAATATCAAAAAATACACCAAATATATATTATAAAATTCACATAAAATATCAAAAGGACACCAAATATATATTATATACTGTACATAAAATATCAAAAGGTACAGTAAATATATTTCATATATTGTACATATAATATTAACTAAAAGTACACCAAATACATTTTATATATTGTAAATAAAATATCAAAAACTACCGTAAATATATATTACATACTGTACATAAAATATCAAAAAGTACACCAAATATATATTATATATACTATAAATAAACTATCAAAACTACGGTAATTATATATAAAATACTGTACATAAAATATCAAAAATTACACTAAATGTATATTATATACTGTAAATAAAATATCAAAAAGTACAGTAAATATATATGACACACCTATGTAAAATATCACAAACTACACCAAATATATATTATATAATTTACATAAAATATCAAAAGGACACCAAATATATCTTCTATACTGTACAAAAAATATCAAAAAGTACAGTAAATTTATTTCATATTTTGTATGTATAATATTAACTAAAAGTACACCAAATACATTTTATATACTGTAAATAAAATATCAAAAATTAGAGTAAATATATATTACATACTGTACATAAAATATCAAAAAGTACACCAAATATGTGTTATATATACTGTAAATATCAAAAACTACAGTAATTATATTCAATGTACTGTATATATAATATCAAAAATTACACTAAATGTATATTATATACTGTAAATAAAATATCAAAAAGTACAGTACATATATTACACACCCTATGTAAAATATCAAAAATTACACCAAACATATATTATATAATTTACATAAAATATAAAAAGGACACCAAATATATCTATATATTGTACATAGAATATCAAAAATTACAGTATATATATTTCATATATTGTACATGTATTATTAACTAAAAGTACACCAAATACATTTTTTATACTGTAAATAAAATATCAAAATGTACAGTAAATATATATTACATAATGCACATAAAATATCAAAAAGTACACCAAATATGTGTTATATATACTGTAAATAAACTATCAAATACTACAGTAATTATATTTAATATACTGTACATAAAATATCAAAAATTACACCAAATGTATATTATATACTGTAAATAAAATATCAAAAAGTACAGTAAATATATATTACACACCCTATGTAAAATATCACAAACTACACCAAATATATATTATATAATTTACATAAAATATCAAAAGGACACCAAATATATCTTCTATAATGTACATAAAATATCAAAAAGTACAGTAAATATATTTCATATATTGTATATATAATATTAATTAAAGGACACCAAATACATTTTATATACTGTAAATAAATTATCAAAAATTACAGTAAATATATATTACATACTGTACATAAAATATCAAAAAGTACACCAAATATGTGTTATATATACTGTAAATATCAAAATCTAGAGTAATTATATTTAATATACTGTACATAAAATATCAAAAATTACACCAAATGTATATTATTTACTGTAAATAAACTATCAAAAATTACAGTAAATATATATTACACACCCTATGTAAAATATCAAAAACTACACCAAATATATATTATAAAATTCACATAAAATATCAAAAGGACACCAAATATATATTATATACTGTACATAAAATATCAAAATTTACAGTAAATATATTTCATATATTGTACATGTAATATTAACTAAAAGTACACCAAATACATTTTATATATTGTAAATAAAATATCAAAAAGTACAGTAAATATATATTACATACTGTACATAAAATATGAAAAAGTACACCAAATATATGTTATATATACTATAAATAAACTATCAAAACTACAGTAATTGTATATAATATACTGTACATATTATATCAAAAATTACACCAAATGTATATTATATACTGTAAATAAAATATCAAAAAGTACAGTAAATATATATTACACACCCTATGTAAAATACCACAAACTACACCAAATATATATTATATAATTTACATAAAATATCAAAAGGACACCAAATATATCTTCTATACTGTATATAAAATATCAAAAATTACAGTCAATATATTTCATATATTGTATATATAATATTAACTAAAAGTACACCAAATACATTTTATATACTGTAAATAAATTATCAAAAATTACAGTAAATATATATTACATACTGTACCTAAAATATCAAAAAGTACACCAAATATGTTTTATATATACTGTAAATAAACTATCAAAACTACAGTAATTACATTTAATATACTGTACATAAAATATCAAAAATTACACCAAATGTATATTATTTACTGTAAATAAAATATCAAAAATTACAGTAAATATATATTACACACCCTATGTAAAATATCAAAAACTACACCAAATATATATTATAAAATTCACATAAAATATCAAAAGGACACCAAATATATATTGTATACTGTACATAAAATATCAAAAGGTACAGTAAAGATATTTCATATGTTGTACATATAATATTAACTAAAAGTACACCAAATACATTTTATATATTGTAAATTAAATATCAAAAAGTACAGTAAATATATATTACATACTGTACATAAAATATCAAAAAGTACACCAAATATATGTTATATATACTATTAATAAACTTTCAAAACTACAGTAATTATATATAATATACTGTACATAAAATATCAAAAATTAGACCACATGTATATTATATACTGTAAATAAAATATCAAAAAGTACAGTTAATATATATGACACACCCTATGTAAAATATCACAAACTACACCAAATATATATTATATAATTTACATAAAATATCAAAAGGACACCAAATATATCTTCTATACTGTACAAAAAATATCAAAATGTACAGTAAATATATTTCATATATTGTATGTATAATATTAACTAAAAGTACACCAAACACATTTTATATACTGTAAATAAGATATCAAATTGTACAGTAAATATATATTACATACTGTACATAAAATATCAAAAAGTACACCAAATATGTGTAATATATACTGTAAATAAACTATCAAATACTACAGTAATTATATTTAATATACTGTACATAAAATATCAAAAATTACACCAAATGTATATTTTATACTGTAAATAAAATATCAAAAAGTACAGTAAATATATATTACACACCCTATGTAAAATATCACAAACTACACCAAATATATATTATATAATTTACATAAATTATCAAAAGGACACCAAATATATCTTCCATATTGTACATAAAATATCAAAAAGTACAGTAAATATATTTCATATATTGTATATATAATATTAACTAAAAGGACACCAAATACATTTTATATACTGTAAATAAATTATCAAAAATTACAGTAAATATATATTACATACTGTACATAAAATATCAAAAAGTACACCAAATATGTGTTATATATACTGTAAATATCAAAATCTAGAGTAATTATATTTAATATACTGTACATAAAATATCAAAAATTACACCAAATATATATTATTTACTGTAAATAAAATATCAAAAATTACAGTAAATATATATTACACACCCTATGAAAAATATCAAAAACTACACCAAATATATATTATAAAATTCACATAAAATATCAAAAGGACACCAAATATATATTATATACTGTACATAAAATATCAAAAGTTACAGTAAATATATTTCATATATTGTACATGTAATATTAACTAAAAGTACACCAAATACATTTTATATATTGTAAATAAAATATCAAAAAGTACAGTAAATATATATAACATACTGTACATAAAATATGAAAAAGTACACCAAATATATGTTATATATACTATAAACAAACTATCAAAACTACAGTAATTGTATATAATATACTGTACATATTATATCAAAAATTACACCAAATGTATATTATATACTGTAAATAAAATATCAAAAAGTACAGTAAATATATATTACACACCCTATGTAAAATACCACAAACTACACCAAATATATATTATATAATTTACATAAAATATCAAAAGGACACCAAATATATCTTCTATACTGTATATAAAATATCAAAAAGTACAGTCAATATATTTCATATATTGTATATATAATATTAACTAAAAGTACACCAAATACATTTTATATACTGTAAATAAATTATCAAAAATTACAGTAAATATATATTACATACTGTACATAAAATATCAAAAAGTACACCAAATATGTTTTATATATACTGTAAATAAACTATAAAAACTACAGTAATTACATTTAATATACTGTACATAAAATATCAAAAATTACACCAAATGTATATTATTTACCGTAAATAAAATATCAAAAAATACAGTAAATATATATTACACACCGTATGTAAAATATCACAATCTACACCAAATATATATTATATAATTTACATAAAATATAAAAATGACACAAAACATATCTTATATACTGTACATAAAATATCAAAAAGTACAGTAAATACATTTCATATATTGTACATAAAATATTAACTAAATGTACACCAAATACATTTTATATACTGTAAATAAAATATCAAAAAGTACAGTAAATATATATTACACACCATATGTAAAATATCACAATCTACAACAAATATATAGTATATACTTTACATAAAATTCCAAAGGACACCAAATATACCTTATATACTGTACATAAAATATCAAAAAGTACAGTAAATATATTTCATATATTGTACATATAATATTAACTAATAGTACACCAAATACAGTTTATATACTGTAAATAAATTATCAAAAATTACAGTGAATATATATTACATACTGTACATAAAATATCAAAAAGTACACCAAATATGTGTTATATATACTGTAAATAAACTATTAAAACTACACTAATTATATTTAATATACTGTACATAACATATCAAAAATAACAACAAATATATTTTATTTACTGTAAAGAAAATACCAAAAAGTACAGTAAATATATATTACACACCCTATGTAAAATATCACAAACTATACCAAATATATATAATATAATTTACATAAAATATCAAAAGGACACAAAATATACCTTATATACTGAATATGAAATATCAAAATGTACAGTAAATATATTTCATATATTGTATATATAATATTAACTAAAAGTACACCAAATACATTTTATACACTGTAAATGAAATATCAAAATGTACCGTAAATATATATTACATACTGTACATAAAATATCAAAAAGTACACCAAATATGTGTTATATATACTATAAATAAACCATCAAATCTACAGTAATTATATATAATATACTGTACATAAAATTTCAAAAATTACAAGAAATGTATATTATATACTGTAAATAAAATATCAAAAAGTACAGTAAATATATATGACACACCCTATGTAAAATATCACAAACTACACCAAATATATATTATATAATTTACATAAAATATCAAAAGGACACCAAATATATCTTATTTACTGTACATAAAATATCAAAATGTACAGTAAATATATTTCATATATTGTACATATAATATTAACTGAAAGTACACCAAATTCATTTTATATACTGTAAATAAAATATCAAAAATTACAGTAAGTATATATTATCTAATGTACATAAAATATCAAAAGGTACACCAAATATGTGTTATATATACTGTAAATTAACTATCAAAATCTTCAGTAATTATATTTAATATACTGTTCATAAAATATCAAAAATTACACCAAATGTATATTATACACTGTAAATAAAATATCAAAATGTACAGTAAATATATTTCATATATTGTATATATAATATTAACTGAAAGTACACCAAATACATTTTATTTACTGTAAATAAATTATCAAAAATTACAGTAAATATATATTACATACTGTACATAAAATATCAAAAAGTACACCAAATATGTGTTATATATACTGTAAATAAACTATCAAAAGTTACAGTAATTATATTTAATATACTGTACATAAAATATCAAAAATTACACCAAATGCATATTATTTACTGTAAATAAAATATCAAAAATTACAGTAAATATATATTACACACCCTATGTAAAATATCAAAAACTACACCAAATATATATTATAAAATTCACATAAAATATCAAAAGGACACCAAATATATATTATATACTGTACATAAAATATCAAAAGGTACAGTAAATATATTTCATATATTGTACATATAATATTAACTAAAAGTACACCAAATACATTTTATATATTGTAAATAAAATATCAAAAACTACCGTAAATATATATTACATACTGTACATAAAATATCAAAAAGTACACCAAATATATATTATATATACTATAAATAAACTATCAAAACTACGGTAATTATATATAAAATACTGTACATAAAATATCAAAAATTACACTAAATGTATATTATATACTGTAAATAAAATATCAAAAAGTACAGTAAATATATATGACACACCTATGTAAAATATCACAAACTACACCAAATATATATTATATAATTTACATAAAATATCAAAAGGACACCAAATATATCTTCTATACTGTACAAAAAATATCAAAAAGTACAGTAAATTTATTTCATATTTTGTATGTATAATATTAACTAAAAGTACACCAAATACATTTTATATACTGTAAATAAAATATCAAAAATTAGAGTAAATATATATTACATACTGTACATAAAATATCAAAAAGTACACCAAATATGTGTTATATATACTGTAAATATCAAAAACTACAGTAATTATATTCAATGTACTGTATATATAATATCAAAAATTACACTAAATGTATATTATATACTGTAAATAAAATATCAAAAAGTACAGTACATATATTACACACCCTATGTAAAATATCAAAAATTACACCAAACATATATTATATAATTTACATAAAATATAAAAAGGACACCAAATATATCTATATATTGTACATAGAATATCAAAAATTACAGTATATATATTTCATATATTGTACATGTATTATTAACTAAAAGTACACCAAATACATTTTTTATACTGTAAATAAAATATCAAAATGTACAGTAAATATATATTACATAATGCACATAAAATATCAAAAAGTACACCAAATATGTGTTATATATACTGTAAATAAACTATCAAATACTACAGTAATTATATTTAATATACTGTACATAAAATATCAAAAATTACACCAAATGTATATTATATACTGTAAATAAAATATCAAAAAGTACAGTAAATATATATTACACACCCTATGTAAAATATCACAAACTACACCAAATATATATTATATAATTTACATAAAATATCAAAAGGACACCAAATATATCTTCTATAATGTACATAAAATATCAAAAAGTACAGTAAATATATTTCATATATTGTATATATAATATTAATTAAAGGACACCAAATACATTTTATATACTGTAAATAAATTATCAAAAATTACAGTAAATATATATTACATACTGTACATAAAATATCAAAAAGTACACCAAATATGTGTTATATATACTGTAAATATCAAAATCTAGAGTAATTATATTTAATATACTGTACATAAAATATCAAAAATTACACCAAATGTATATTATTTACTGTAAATAAACTATCAAAAATTACAGTAAATATATATTACACACCCTATGTAAAATATCAAAAACTACACCAAATATATATTATAAAATTCACATAAAATATCAAAAGGACACCAAATATATATTATATACTGTACATAAAATATCAAAATTTACAGTAAATATATTTCATATATTGTACATGTAATATTAACTAAAAGTACACCAAATACATTTTATATATTGTAAATAAAATATCAAAAAGTACAGTAAATATATATTACATACTGTACATAAAATATGAAAAAGTACACCAAATATATGTTATATATACTATAAATAAACTATCAAAACTACAGTAATTGTATATAATATACTGTACATATTATATCAAAAATTACACCAAATGTATATTATATACTGTAAATAAAATATCAAAAAGTACAGTAAATATATATTACACACCCTATGTAAAATACCACAAACTACACCAAATATATATTATATAATTTACATAAAATATCAAAAGGACACCAAATATATCTTCTATACTGTATATAAAATATCAAAAATTACAGTCAATATATTTCATATATTGTATATATAATATTAACTAAAAGTACACCAAATACATTTTATATACTGTAAATAAATTATCAAAAATTACAGTAAATATATATTACATACTGTACCTAAAATATCAAAAAGTACACCAAATATGTTTTATATATACTGTAAATAAACTATCAAAACTACAGTAATTACATTTAATATACTGTACATAAAATATCAAAAATTACACCAAATGTATATTATTTACTGTAAATAAAATATCAAAAATTACAGTAAATATATATTACACACCCTATGTAAAATATCAAAAACTACACCAAATATATATTATAAAATTCACATAAAATATCAAAAGGACACCAAATATATATTGTATACTGTACATAAAATATCAAAAGGTACAGTAAAGATATTTCATATGTTGTACATATAATATTAACTAAAAGTACACCAAATACATTTTATATATTGTAAATTAAATATCAAAAAGTACAGTAAATATATATTACATACTGTACATAAAATATCAAAAAGTACACCAAATATATATTATATATACTATTAATAAACTTTCAAAACTACAGTAATTATATATAATATACTGTACATAAAATATCAAAAATTAGACCACATGTATATTATATACTGTAAATAAAATATCAAAAAGTACAGTTAATATATATGACACACCCTATGTAAAATATCACAAACTACACCAAATATATATTATATAATTTACATAAAATATCAAAAGGACACCAAATATATCTTCTATACTGTACAAAAAATATCAAAATGTACAGTAAATATATTTCATATATTGTATGTATAATATTAACTAAAAGTACACCAAACACATTTTATATACTGTAAATAAGATATCAAATTGTACAGTAAATATATATTACATACTGTACATAAAATATCAAAAAGTACACCAAATATGTGTAATATATACTGTAAATAAACTATCAAATACTACAGTAATTATATTTAATATACTGTACATAAAATATCAAAAATTACACCAAATGTATATTTTATACTGTAAATAAAATATCAAAAAGTACAGTAAATATATATTACACACCCTATGTAAAATATCACAAACTACACCAAATATATATTATATAATTTACATAAATTATCAAAAGGACACCAAATATATCTTCCATATTGTACATAAAATATCAAAAAGTACAGTAAATATATTTCATATATTGTATATATAATATTAACTAAAAGGACACCAAATACATTTTATATACTGTAAATAAATTATCAAAAATTACAGTAAATATATATTACATACTGTACATAAAATATCAAAAAGTACACCAAATATGTGTTATATATACTGTAAATATCAAAATCTAGAGTAATTATATTTAATATACTGTACATAAAATATCAAAAATTACACCAAATATATATTATTTACTGTAAATAAAATATCAAAAATTACAGTAAATATATATTACACACCCTATGAAAAATATCAAAAACTACACCAAATATATATTATAAAATTCACATAAAATATCAAAAGGACACCAAATATATATTATATACTGTACATAAAATATCAAAAGTTACAGTAAATATATTTCATATATTGTACATGTAATATTAACTAAAAGTACACCAAATACATTTTATATATTGTAAATAAAATATCAAAAAGTACAGTAAATATATATAACATACTGTACATAAAATATGAAAAAGTACACCAAATATATGTTATATATACTATAAACAAACTATCAAAACTACAGTAATTGTATATAATATACTGTACATATTATATCAAAAATTACACCAAATGTATATTATATACTGTAAATAAAATATCAAAAAGTACAGTAAATATATATTACACACCCTATGTAAAATACCACAAACTACACCAAATATATATTATATAATTTACATAAAATATCAAAAGGACACCAAATATATCTTCTATACTGTATATAAAATATCAAAAAGTACAGTCAATATATTTCATATATTGTATATATAATATTAACTAAAAGTACACCAAATACATTTTATATACTGTAAATAAATTATCAAAAATTACAGTAAATATATATTACATACTGTACATAAAATATCAAAAAGTACACCAAATATGTTTTATATATACTGTAAATAAACTATAAAAACTACAGTAATTACATTTAATATACTGTACATAAAATATCAAAAATTACACCAAATGTATATTATTTACCGTAAATAAAATATCAAAAAATACAGTAAATATATATTACACACCGTATGTAAAATATCACAATCTACACCAAATATATATTATATAATTTACATAAAATATAAAAATGACACAAAACATATCTTATATACTGTACATAAAATATCAAAAAGTACAGTAAATACATTTCATATATTGTACATAAAATATTAACTAAATGTACACCAAATACATTTTATATACTGTAAATAAAATATCAAAAAGTACAGTAAATATATATTACACACCATATGTAAAATATCACAATCTACAACAAATATATAGTATATACTTTACATAAAATTCCAAAGGACACCAAATATACCTTATATACTGTACATAAAATATCAAAAAGTACAGTAAATATATTTCATATATTGTACATATAATATTAACTAATAGTACACCAAATACAGTTTATATACTGTAAATAAATTATCAAAAATTACAGTGAATATATATTACATACTGTACATAAAATATCAAAAAGTACACCAAATATGTGTTATATATACTGTAAATAAACTATTAAAACTACACTAATTATATTTAATATACTGTACATAACATATCAAAAATAACAACAAATATATTTTATTTACTGTAAAGAAAATACCAAAAAGTACAGTAAATATATATTACACACCCTATGTAAAATATCACAAACTATACCAAATATATATAATATAATTTACATAAAATATCAAAAGGACACAAAATATACCTTATATACTGAATATGAAATATCAAAATGTACAGTAAATATATTTCATATATTGTATATATAATATTAACTAAAAGTACACCAAATACATTTTATACACTGTAAATGAAATATCAAAATGTACCGTAAATATATATTACATACTGTACATAAAATATCAAAAAGTACACCAAATATGTGTTATATATACTATAAATAAACCATCAAATCTACAGTAATTATATATAATATACTGTACATAAAATTTCAAAAATTACAAGAAATGTATATTATATACTGTAAATAAAATATCAAAAAGTACAGTAAATATATATGACACACCCTATGTAAAATATCACAAACTACACCAAATATATATTATATAATTTACATAAAATATCAAAAGGACACCAAATATATCTTATTTACTGTACATAAAATATCAAAATGTACAGTAAATATATTTCATATATTGTACATATAATATTAACTGAAAGTACACCAAATTCATTTTATATACTGTAAATAAAATATCAAAAATTACAGTAAGTATATATTATCTAATGTACATAAAATATCAAAAGGTACACCAAATATGTGTTATATATACTGTAAATTAACTATCAAAATCTTCAGTAATTATATTTAATATACTGTTCATAAAATATCAAAAATTACACCAAATGTATATTATACACTGTAAATAAAATATCAAAATGTACAGTAAATATATTTCATATATTGTATATATAATATTAACTGAAAGTACACCAAATACATTTTATTTACTGTAAATAAATTATCAAAAATTACAGTAAATATATATTACATACTGTACATAAAATATCAAAAAGTACACCAAATATGTGTTATATATACTGTAAATAAACTATCAAAAGTTACAGTAATTATATTTAATATACTGTACATAAAATATCAAAAATTACACCAAATGCATATTATTTACTGTAAATAAAATATCAAAAATTACAGTAAATATATATTACACACCCTATGTAAAATATCAAAAACTACACCAAATATATATTATAAAATTCACATAAAATATCAAAAGGACACCAAATATATATTATATACTGTACATAAAATATCAAAATGTACAGTAAATATATTTCATATATTGTACATATAATATTAACTAAAAGTACACCAAATACGTTTTATATACTGTAAATAAAATATCAAAAAGTACAGTAAATATATATGACACACGCTATGTAAAATATCAAAAACTACACCAAATATATATTTTATAATTTGCATAAAATATCAAAAGGACACCAAATATATCTTCTATACTGTACATAAAATATCAAAATGTACAGTAAATATATTGCATATATTGTACATATAATATTTACTAAAAGTACACCAAATACATTTTAGTTTAAATAAAATATCAATTTTACAGTGAATATATATTACATACTGTACATAAAATATCAAAAAGTACACCAAATATGTGTTATATATACTGTAAATAAACTATCAAAAACTACAGTAATTATATTTAATAAACTGTACATACAATATCAAAAATTACACCAAATGTATATTATTTACTGTAAATAAAATACCAAAAAGTACAGTAAATATACATTACACACCCTATGTAAAATATCACAAACTACACCAAATATATATTATATAATTTACATAAAATATCAAAAGGACACCAAATATACCTTATATACTGAACATAAATTATCAAAATGTACAGTAAATATGTTTCATATATTGTACATATAATATTAACTAAAAGAACACAAAATTCATTTTATATACTGTAAATAAAATATCAAAAAGTACAGTAAATATATATTACATACTGTACATAAAATATCAAAAAGTACACCAAATATGTGTTATATATACTGTAAATAAACTATCAAAAACTACAGTAATTATATTTAATATACTGTACATAAAATATAAAAAAATTACACCAAATGTATATTATTTACCGTAAATAAAATATCAAAAAATACAGTAAACATATATTACACACCGTATGTAAAATATCACAATCTACACCAAATATATATTATATAATTTACATAAAATATAAAAATGACACAAAACATATCTTATATACTGTACATAAAATATCAAAAAGTACAGTAAATACATTTCATATATTGTACATAATATATTAACTAAAAGTACACCAAATACATTTTATATACTGTAAATAAAATATCAAAAAGTACAGTAAATATATATTAAACACCATATGTAAAATATCACAATCTACAACAAATATATAGTATATAATTTACATAAAATTCCAAAGGCCACCAAATATACCTTATATACTGTACATAAAATATCAAAAAGTACAGTAAATATATTTCATATATTGTACATATAATATTAACTAAAAGTGCACCAAATACAGTTTATATACTGTAAATAAATTATCAAAAATTTCAGTGAATATATATTACATACTGTACATAAAATATCAAAAAGTACACCAAATATGTGTTATATATACTGTAAATAAACTATTAAAGCTACACTAATTATATTTAATATACTGTACATAACATATCAAAAATAACAACAAATATATTTTATTTACTGTAAAGAAAATACCAAAAAGTACAGTAAATATATATTACACACCCTATGTAAAATATCACAAACTATACCAAATATATATAATATAATTTACATAAAATATCAAAAGGACACAAAATATACCTTATATACTGAACATGAAATATCAAAATGTACAGTAAATATATTTCATATATTGTATATATAATATTAACTAAAAGTACACCAAATACATTTTATACACTGTAAATGAAATATCAAAATGTACCGTAAATATATATTACATACTGTACATAAAATATCAAAAAGTACACCAAATATGTGTTATATATACTATAAATAAACCATCAAATCTACAGTAATTATATATAATATACTGTACATAAAGTTTCAAAAATTACACGAAATGTATATTATATACTGTAAATAAAATATCAAAAAATACAGTAAATATATATGACACACCCTATGTAAAATATCACAAACTACACCAAATATATATTATATAATTTACATAAAATATCAAAAGGACACCAAATATACCTTATATACTGAACATAAATTATCAAAATGTACAGTAAATATATTTCATATATTGTACATATAATATTAACTAAAAGAACACAAAATTCATTTTATATACTGTAAATAAAATATCAAAAAGTACAGTAAATATATATTACATACTGTACATAAAATATCAAATAGTACACCAAATATGTGTTATATATACTGTAAATAAACTATCAAAAACTACAGTAATTATATTTAATATACTGTACATAAAATATAAAAAAATTACACCAAATGTATATTATTTACCGTAAATAAAATATCAAAAAATACAGTAAATATATATTACACACCGTATGTAAAATATCACAATCTACACCAAATATATATTATATACTTTACATAACATATAAAAATGACACAAAACATATCTTATATACTGTACATAAAATATCAAAATGTACAGTAAATACATTTCATATATTGTACATAAAATATTAACTAAAAGTACACCAAATACATTTTATATACTGTAAATAAAATATCAAAAAGTACAGTAAATATATATTACACACCATATGTAAAATATCACAATCTACAACAAATATATAGTATATAATTTACATAAAATTCCAAAGGACACCAAATATACCTTATATAGTGTACATAAAATATCAAAAAGTACAGTAAATATATTTCATATATTGTACATATAATATTAACTAAAAGTACACCAAATACAGTTTATATACTGTAAATAATCAAAAATTACAGTGAATATATATTACATACTGTACATAAAATATCAAAAAGTACACCAAATATGTGTTATATATACTTTAAATAAACTATTAAAACTACACTAATTATATTTAATATACTGTACATAACATATCAAAAATAACAACAAATATATTTTATTTACTGTAAAGAAAATACCAAAAAGTACAGTAAATATATATTACACACCCTATGTAAAATATCACAAACTATACCAAATATATATAATATAATTTACATAAAATATCAAAAGGACACAAAATATACCTTATATACTGAACATGAAATATCAAAATGTACAGTAAATATATTTCATATATTGTATATATAATATTAACTAAAAGTACACCAAATACATTTTATACACTGTAAATGAAATATCAAAATGTACCGTAAATATATATTACATACTGTACATAAAATATCAAAAAGTACACCAAATATGT
Organism: Pan paniscus; assembly: GCF_029289425.2. Lineage (NCBI taxonomy): Eukaryota > Metazoa > Chordata > Mammalia > Primates > Hominidae > Pan > Pan paniscus. The sequence goes on from NC_073271.2 coordinate 3,526,737, forward strand.
GTTATATATACTATAAATAAACCATCAAATCTACAGTAATTATATATAATATACTGTACATAAAATTTCAAAAATTACACGAAATGTATATTATATACTGTAATTAAATATCAAAAAGTACAGTAAATATATATGACACACCCTATGTAAAATATCACAAACTACACCAAATATATATTATATAATTTACATAAAATATCAAAAGGACACCAAATATATCTTATTTACTGTACATAAAATATCAAAATGTACAGTAAATATATTTCATATATTGTACATATAATATTAACTGAAAGTACACCAAATTCATTTTATATACTGTAAATAAAATATCAAAAATTACAGTAAGTATATATTATCTAATGTACATAAAATATCAAAAGGTACACCAAATATGTGTTATATATACTGTAAATTAACTATCATAATCTTCAGTAATTATATTTAATATACTGTTCATAAAATATCAAAAATTACACCAAATGTATATTATACACTGTAAATAAAATATCAAAAAGGACAGTAAATATATATTACACTCTAGGTAAAATATCAAAAACTACACCAAATATATATTAGATAATTTACATAAATTATCAAAAGGACACCAAATATATCTTCCATACTGTACATAAAATATCAAAAAGTACAGTAAATATATTTCATATATTGTATATATAATATTAACTAAAAGGACACCAAATACATTTTATATACTGTAAATAAATTATCAAAAATTACAGTAAATATATATTACATACTGTACATAAAATATCAAAAAGTACACCAAATATGTGTTATATATACTGTAAATATCAAAATCTAGAGTAATTACATTTAATATACTGTACATAAAATATCAAAAATTACACCAAATATATATTATTTACTGTAAATAAAATATCAAAAATTACAGTAAATATATATTACACACCCTATGTAAAATATCAAAAACTACACCAAATATATATTATAAAATTCACATAAAATATCAAAAGGACACCAAATATATATTATATACTGTACATAAAATATCAAAAGTTACAGTAAATATATTTCATATATTGTACATGTAATATTAACTAAAAGTACACCAAATACATTTTATATATTGTAAATAAAATATCAAAAAGTACAGTAAATATATATTACATACTGTACATAAAATATGAAAAAGTACACCAAATATATGTTATATATACTATAAATAAACTATCAAAACTACAGTAATTGTATATAATATACTGTACATATTATATCAAAAATTACACCAAATGTATATTATATACTGTAAATAAAATATCAAAAATACAGTAAATATATATTACACACCCTATGTAAAATACCACAAACTACACCAAATATATATTATATAATTTACATAAAATATCAAAAGGACACCAAATATATCTTCTATACTGTATATAAAATATCAAAAAGTACAGTCAATATATTTCATATATTGTATATATAATATTAACTAAAAGTACACCAAATACATTTTATATACTGTAAATAAATTATCAAAAATTACAGTAAATATATATTACATACTGTATATAAAATATCAAAAAGTACACCAAATATGTTTTATATATACTGTAAATAAACTATAAAAACTACAGTAATCACATTTAATATACTGTACATAAAATATCAAAAATTACACCAAATGTATATTATTTACTGTAAATAAAATATCAAAAATTACAGTAAATATATATTACACACCCTATGTAAAATATCAAAAACTACACCAAATATATATTATAAAATTCACATAAAATATCAAAAGGACACCAAATATATATTGTATACTGTACATAAAATATCAAAATGTACAGTAAAGATATTTCATATGTTGTACATATAATATTAACTAAAAGTACACCAAATACATTTTATATATTGTAAATTAAATATCAAAAAGTACAGTAAATATATATTACATACTGTACAGAAAATATCAAAAAGTACACCAAATATATGTTATATATACTATAAATAAACTATCAAAACTACAGTAATTATATATAATATACTGTACATAAAATATCAAAAATTAGACCACATGTATATTATATACTGTTAATAAAATATCAAAAAGTACAGTAAATATATATGACACACCCTATGTAAAATATCACAAACTACACCAAATATATATTATATAATTTACATAAAATATCAAAAGGACACCAAATATATCTTCTATACTGTACAAAAAATATCAAAAAGTACAGTAAATATATTTCATATATTGTATGTATAATATTAACTAAAAGTACACCAAACACATTTTATATACTGTAAATAAGATATGAAATTGTACAGTAAATATATATTACATACTGTACATAAAATATCAAAAAGTACACCAAATATGTGTAATATATACTGTAAATAAACTATCAAATACTACAGTAATTATATTTAATATACTGTACATAAAATATCAAAAATTACACCAAATGTATATTATATACTGTAAATAAAATATCAAAAAGTACAGTAAATATATATTACACACCCTATGTAAAATATCACAAACTACACCAAATATATATTATATAATTTACATAAATTATCAAAAGGACACCAAATATATCTTCTATACTGTACATAAAATATCAAAATGTACAGTAAATATATTTCATATATTGTATATATAATATTAACTAAAAGGACACCAAATACATTTTATATACTGTAAATAAATTATCAAAAATTACAGTAAATATATATTACATACTGTACATAAAATATTAAAAATACACCAAATATGTGTTATATAAACTGTAAATATCAAATCTAGAGGAATTATATTTAATATACTGTACATAAAATATCAAAAATTACACCAAATATATATTATTTACTGTAAATAAAATATCAAAAATTACAGTAAATATATATTACACACCCTATGTAATATATCACAAACTGCACCAAATATATATTATATAATTTACATAAAATATCAAAAGGACACCAAATATATCTTCTATACTGTACATAAAATATCAAAAAGTACAGTAAATATATTTCATATATTGTATATATAATATTAACTAAAAGTACACCAAATAGATTTTACCAAATACATTTTACATACCGTAAATAAAATATCAAAAATTACAGTAAGTATATATTATCTAATGTACATAAAATATCAAAAAGTACACCAAATATGTGTTATATATACTTTAAATAAACTATCAAAATCTTCAGTAATTATATTTAATATACTGTACATAAAATATCAAAAATTACACCAAATGTATATTATACACTGTAAATAATATATCAAAAAGGACAGTAAATATATATTACACTCTAGGTAAAATATCAAAAACTACACCAAATATATATTATATAATTTACATAAAATATCAAAAGTACACCAAATATATATTATATACTGTACGTATAATATCAAAAAGTACAGTAAATATATTTTATATATTGTACTGCTGATATTAACTAAAAGTACACCAAATACATTTTACATACTGTAAATAAAATATCAAAAATTACAGTAAGTGTATATTATCTACTGTACATAAAATATCAAAAAGTACACCAAATATGTGTTATATATACTGTAAATAAACTATCAAAATCTTCAGTAATTATATTTAATATACTGTACATAAAATATCAAAAGTTACACCAAATGTATATTATAAACTCTAAATAAAATATCAAAAAGGACAGTAAATATATATTACACTCTATGAAAAATATCAAAAACTACACCAAATATATATTATATAATTTACATAAAATATCAAAAGTACACCAAATATATATTATATACTGTACATAAAATATCAAAAAGTACAGTAAATATATTTCAAAGATTGTACATATAATATTAACTAAAAGTACACCAAATACATTTTACATACTGTATATAAAATATCAAAAATTACAGTAAGTATATATTATCTAGTGTACATAAAATATCAAAAAGTACACCAAATATGTGTTATATATACTGTAAATAAACTATCAACATCTTCAGTAATTATATTCAATATACTGTACATAAAATATCAAAAATTACACCAAATGTATATTATACACTCTAAATAAAATATCAAAAAGGACAGTAAATATATATTACACTCTATGTAAAATATCAAAACCTACACCAAATATATATTATATAATTTACATAAAATATCAAAAGTACACCAAATATATATTATATACTGTACATAAAATATCAAAAAGTAAAGTAAATATATTTCATATATTGTACATATAATATTAACTAAAAGTACACCAAATACATTTTACATACTGTAAATAAAATATCAAAAATTACAGTAAGTATATATTATCTACTGTACATTAAATATCAAAAAGTACACCAAATATGTGTTATATATACTGTAAATAACCTATCAAAATCTTCAGTAATTATATTTAATATACTGTACATAAAATATCAAAAATTACACCAAATGTATATTATACACTCTAAATAATATATCAAAAAGGACAGTAAATATATATTACACTCTATGTAAAGTATCAAAAACTACACCTAATATATATTATATAATTTACATAAAATATCAAAAGTACACCAAATATATATTATATACTGTTCATAAAATATCAAAAAGTACAGTAAATATATTTCATATATTGTACATATAATATTAAATAAAGTACACCAAATACATTTTACATAAAGTAAATAAAATATCAAATTTACAGTAAGAATATATTATCTACTCTACATAAAATATCAAAAAGTACACAAAATATGTGTTATATATACTGTAAATAAACTATCAAAATCTTCAGTAATTATATTTAATATACTGTACATAAAATATCAAAAATTACACAAAATGTATATTATACACTCTAAATAAAATATCAAAATGGACAGTAAATATATATTAGACTCTATGTAAAATATCAAAAACTACACCAAATATATATTATATAATTTACATAAAATATCAAAAGTACACCAAAGATATATTATATACTGTACATAAAATATCAAAAAGTACACTAAATATATTTCATATATTGTACATATAATATTAACTAAAAGTACACCAAATACATTTTACATACTGTAAAAAAATTTCAAAAATTACAGTAAGTATATATTATCTACTGTACATAAAATATCAAAAAGTACTCCAAATATGTGTTGTATATACTGTAAGTAAACTATCAAAATCTTCAGTAATTATATTTAATATACTGTACATAAAATATCAAAAATTACACCAAATGTATATTATACACTCTAAATAAAATATCAAAAAGGACAGTAAATATATATTACACCCTATGTAAAATATCAAAAACTACACCAAATATATATTATATAATTTACATAAAATATCAAAAGTACACCAAATTTATATTATATACTGTACATAAAATATCAAAAAGTACAGTAAATATATTTCATATATTGTACATATAATATTAACTAAAAGTACACCAAATACATTTTACATACTGTAAATAAAATATCAAATTTACAGTAAGTATATATTATCTACTGTACATAAAATATCAAAAAGTACAACAAATATGTGTTATATATACTGTAAATAAACTATCAAAATCTTCAGTAATTATATTTAATATACTGTACATAAAATATCAAAAATTACACCAAATGTATATTATACACTCTAAATAAAATATCAAAAAGGACAGTAAATATATATTACACCCTAAGAAAAATATCAAAAACTACACCAAATATATATTATATAATTTACATAAAATAGCAAAAGTACACCAAATATATATTATATACTGTACATAAAATATCAAAAAGTACAGTAAATATATTTCATATATTGTACATATAATATTAACTAAAAGTACACCAAATACATATAACATACAGTAAATAAAATATCAAAAATTACAGTAAGTATATATTATCTACTGTACATAAAATATCAAAAAGTACACCAAATATGTGTTATATATACTGTAAATAAACTATCAAAATCTTCAGTAATTATATTTAATATACTCTACATAAAATATCAAAAATTACACCAAATGTATATTATACACTCTAAATAAAATATCAAAGAGGACAGTAAATATATATTACACTCTATGTAAAATATCAAAAACTACACCAAATATATATTATATAATTTACATAAAATATCAAAAGTACACCAAATATATATTATATACTGTACATAAAATATCAAAAAGTACAGTAAATATATTTCATATATTGTACATGTAATATTAACTAAAAGTACACCAAATACATTTTACATACTGTAAATAAAATATCAAATTTACAGTAAGTATATATTATCTGCTGTACATAAAGTATCCAAAAGTACAACAAATATGTGTTATATATACTGTAAATAAACTATTAAAATCTTCAGTAATTATATTTAATATACTGTACATAAAATATCAAAAATTACACCAAATGTATATTATACACTCTAAATAAAATATCAAAAAGGACAGTAAATATATATTACACTCTATGTAAAATATCAAAAACTACACCAAATATATATTATATAATTTACATAAAATATCAAAAGTACACCAAATATATATTATATACTGTACATAAAATATCAAATGTACAGTAAATATATTTCATATTTTGTACATATAATATTAACTAAAAGTACACCCAATACATTTTACATACTGTAAATAAAATATCAAAAATTACAGTAAGTATATATTATCTACTGTACATAAAATATCAAAAAGTACACCAAATATGTGTTATATATACTGTAAATAAACTATCAAAATCTTCAGTAATTATATTTAATATACTGTACATAAAATATCAAAAATTACACCAAATGTATATTATACACTCTAAATAAAATATCAAAAAGGACAGTAAATATATATTATACTCTATGTAAAATATCAAAAACTACACCAAATATATATTATATAATTTACATAAAATATCAAAAGTACACCAAATATATATTATATACTGTTCATAAAATATCAAAAAGTACAGTAAATATATTTTATATATTGTACATATAATATTAACTAAAAGTACACCAAATACATTTTACATACTGTAAATAAAATATCAAAAATTTCAGTAAGTATATATTATCTACTGTACATAAAATATCAAAAGGTACACCAAATATGTGTTATATATACTGTAAATAAACTATCAAAATCTTCAGTAATTATATTTAATATACTGTTCATAAAATATCAAAAATTACACCAAATGTATATTATACACTGTAAATAAAATATCAAAAAGGACAGTAAATATATATTACACTCTAGGTAAAATATCAAAAACTACACCAAATATATATTATATAATTTACATAAAATATCAAAAGTACACCAAATATATATTATATACTGTACGTATAATATCAAAAAGTACAGTAAATATATTTTATATATTGTACTGATGATATTAACTAAAAGTACACCTAATACATTTTACATACTGTAAATAAAATATCAAAAATTTCAGTAAGTGTATATTATCTACTGTACATAAAATATCAAAAAGTACACCAAATATGTGTTATATATACTGTAAATAAACTATCAAAATCTCCAGTAATTATATTTAATATACTGTACATAAAATATCAAAAATTGCACCAAATGTATATTATACACTCTAAATAAAATATCAAAAAGGACAGTAAATATATATTACACTCTATGTAAAATATCAAAAACTACACCAAATATATATTATATAATTTACATAAAATATCAAAAGTACACCAAATATATATTATATACTGTACATAAAATATCAAAAAGTACAGTAAATATATTTCATATATTGTACATATAATATTAACTAAAAGTACACCAAACACATTTTACATACTGTAAATAAAATATCAAATTTACAGTAAGTATACATTATCTACTGTACATAAACCATCAAAAAGTACAACAAATATGTGTTATATATACTGTAAATAAACTACTAAAATCTTCAGTAATTATATTTAATATACTGTACATAAAATATCAAAAATTACACCAAATGTATATTATACACACTAAATAAAATATCAAAAATGACACTAAATATATATTACACTCTATGTAAAATATCAAAAACTACACCAAATATATATTATAAAATTTACATAAAATATCAAAAGTACACCAAATATATATTATATACTGTACATAAAATATCAAAAATTACAGTAAATATATTTCATATATTGTACATATAATATTAACTAAAAGTACACCAAATACATTTTACATACTGTTAATAAAATATCAAAATTTACAGTAAGTATATATTATCTACTGTACATAAAATATCAAAAAGTACACCAAATATGTGTTATATATACTGTAAATAAACTATCAAAATCTTCAGTAATTATATTTAATATACTGTACATAAAATATCAAAAATTACACCAAATGTATATTATACACTCTAAATAAAATATCAAAAAGGACAGTAAATATATATTACACTCTATGTAAAATATCAAAAACTACACCAAATATATATTATATAATTTACAGAAAATATCAAAAGTACACCAAATATATATTATATACTTTACATAAAATATGAAAAAGTACAGTAAATATATTTCATATATTGTACATATAATATTAACTAAAAGTACACCAAATACATTTTACATACTGTAAATAAAATATCAAAAATTACAGTAAGTAGATATTATCTACTGTACATAAAATATAAAAAGTACACCAAATATGTGTTATATATACTGTAAATAAATTATCAAAATCTTCAGTAATTATATTTAATATACTGTACATAAAATATCAAAAATTACACCAAATGTATATTATACACTCTAAATAAAATATCAAAAAGGACAGTAAATATATATTACACTCTATGTAAAATATCAAAAACTACACCAACTATATATTATATAATTTACATAAAATATCAAAAGTACACCAAATATATATTATATACTGTACATAAAATATCAAAAAGTACAGTAAATATATTTCATATATTGTACATATAATATTATCTAAAAGAACACCAAATAAATTTTACATACTGTAAAAAAATTTCAAATTTACAGTAAGTATATATTATCTACTGTACATAAATTATCAAAAAGTACACCAAATATTTTTTGTATATACTGTAAATAAACTATCAAAATCTTCAGTAATTATATTTAATATACTGTACATAAAATATCAAAAATTACAACAAATGTATATTATACACTCTAAATAAAATATCAAAAAGGACAGTAAATATATATTACACTCTATGTAAAATATCAAAAACTACACCAAATATATATTATATAATTTACATAAAATATCAAAAGTACACCAAATATATATTATATACTGTATATAAAATATCAAAAAGTTCAGTAAATATATTTCATATATTTTTCATATAATATTAACTAAAAGTACACCATATACATTTTACATACTGTAAATAAAATATCAAATTTACAGTAAGTATATATTATCTACTGTACATAAAATATCAAAAAGTACAACAAATATGTGTTATATATACTGTAAATAAACTATCAAAGTCTTCAGTAATTATATTGAATATACTGTACATAAAATATCAAAAATTACACGAAATGTATATTATACACTCTAAATAAAATATCAAAAAGGACAGTAAATATATATTACACACTAAGTAAAATATCAAAAACTACACCAAATATATATTATATAATTTACATAAAATATCAAAAGTACACCAAATATATATTATATTCTGTACATAAAATATCAAAAAGTACAATAAATATATTTCATATATTGTACATATAATATTAACTAAAAGTACACCAAATACATTTTACATACTGTAAATAAAATATAAAAATTACAGTAAGTATATATTATCTACTGTACATAAAATATCAAAAAGTACACCAAATATGTGTTATATATACTGTAAATAAACTATCAAAATCTTCAGTAATTATATTTAATATACTGTACATAAAATATCAAAAATTACACCAAATGTATATTATAACTCTAAATAAAATATCAAAAAGGACAGTAAATATATATTACACTCTATGTAAAATATCAAAAACTACACCAAATATATATTATATAATTTACATAAAATATCAAAAGTACACCAAATATATATTATATACTGTACATAAAATATCAAAAAGTACAGTAAATATATTTCATATATTGTACATATAATATTAACTAAAAGTACACCAAATACATTTTACATACTGTAAATAAAATATCAAATTTACAGTAAGTATATATTATCTACTGTACATAAAGTATCAAAAAGTAAAACAAATATGTGTTATATATACTGTAAATAAACTATTAAAATCTTCAGTAATTATATTTAATATACTGTACATAAAATATCAAAAATTACACCAAATGTATATTATACACTCTAAATAAAATATCAAAAAGGACAGTAAATATATATTACAATCTATGTAAAATATCAAAAACTACACCAAATATATATTATATAATTTACATAAAATATCAAAAGTACACCAAATATATATTATATACTGTACATAAAATATCAAATGTACAGTAAATATATTTCATATATTGTACATATAATATTAACTAAAAGTACACCAAATACATTTTACATACTGTAAATAAAATATCAAAAATTACAGTAAGTATATATTATCTACTGTACATAAAATATCAAAAAGTACACCAAATATGTGTTATATATACTGTAAATAAACTATCAAAATCTTCAGTAATTATATTTAATATACTGTACATAAAATATCAAAAATTACACCAAATGTATATTACACACTCTAAATAAAATATCAAAAAGGACAGTAAATATATATTACACTCTATGTAAAATATCAAAAACTACACCAAATATATATTATATAATTTACATAAAATATCAAAAGTACACCAAATATATATTATATAGTGTACATAAAATATCAAAAAGTACAGTAAATATATTTCATATATTGTACATATAATATTAACTAAAAGTACACCAAATACATTTTACATACAGTAAATAAAATATCAAAAATTTCAGTAAGTATATATTATCTACTGTACATAAAATATCAAAAAGTACACCAAATATGTGTTATATATACTGCAAATAAACTATCAAAATCTTCAGTAATTATATTCAATATACTGTACATAAAATATCAAAAATTACACCAAATGTATATTATACACTCTAAATAAAATATCAAAAAGGACAGTAAATATATATTACAGTCTATGTAAAATATCAAAAACTACACCAAATATATATTATATAATTTACATAAAATATCAAAAGTACACCAAATATATATTATATACTGTACATAAAATATCAAAAAGTACAGTAAATATATTTCATATATTGTACTTATGATATTAACTGAAAGTACAGCAAATACATTTTACATACTGTAAATAAAATATAAAAAATTACAGTAAGTATATATTATCTACTGTACATAAAATATAAATAAGTACATCAAATATGTGTTATATATACTGTAAATAAACTATCAAAATCTTCAGTAATTATATTTAATATACTGTACATAAAATATCAAAAATTACACCGAATGTATATTATGCACTCTAAATAAATTATCAAAAAGGACAGTAAATATATTTTACACTCTATGTAAATTATCAAAAACTACACCAAATATATATTATAAAATTCACATAAAATATCAAAAGGACACAAAATATATATTATATACTGTACATAAAATATCAAAATGTACAGTAAATATATTTCATATATTGTACATATAACATTAACTAAAAGTACACCAAATACATTTTATATACTGTAAATAAAATATCAAAAATTACAGTATATATATTACATACTGTACATAAAATATCAAAAAGTACACCAAATATGTGTTATATATACTATAAATAAACTATCAAAACTACGCTAATTATATATAATATACTGTCCATAAAATATCAAAAATTACACCAAATGTATATTATATACTCTAAATAAAATATCAAAAAGTACAGTAAATGTATATGACACACCCTATGTAAAATATCAAAAACTACACCAAATATATATTATATAATTTACATAAAATGTCAAAAGGACACCAAATATATCTTCTATACTGTACAAAAAATAACAAAGGTACAGTAAATATATTTCTTATATTGTTTATATAATATTAACTAAAAATACACCAAATACATTTTATACACTGTAAATAAATTATCAAAATTACAGTAAATATATATTACATACTGTACATAAAATATCAAAAAGTACACCAAATATGTGTTATATATAGTGTAAATAAACTATCAAAAACTACAGTAATTATATTTAATATACTGTACATAAAATATCAAAAATTACACCAAATGTATATTATATACTGTAAATAACCTATCAAAAAGTACAGTAAATATATATTACACACCCTATGTAAAATATCAAAAACTACACCAAATATATATTATATAATTTACATAAAATGTCAAAAGGACACCAAATATATCTTCTATACTGTACAAAAAATATCAAAATGTACAGTAAATATATTTAATATATTTTACATATAATATTAACTAAAAGTACACCAAATACATTTTATATACTGTAAATAAAATATCAAAATGTACAGTAAATATATACTACATTCTGTACATAAAATATCAAAAAGTACACCAACTATGTGTTATATATACTGTAAATAATCTATCAAAAACTGCAGTAATTATATTTAATATACTGTACATAAAATATCAAAAATTAAACCAAATGTATATTGTATACTGTAAATAAAATATCAAAAATTACACTAAATATATATTACACACCCTATGTAAAATATCACAAACTACACCAAATATATATTATATAATTTACATACAATATCAAATGGACACCAAATATATCTTCTATACTGTTCATAATATATCAAAAATTACAGTAAATATATTTCATATATTGTACATATAATATTAACTAAAAGTACACCAAATACATTTTATATACAGTAAATAAATTATCAAAAATTACAGTAAATATATATTACATACTGTACATAAAATATCAAAAAGTACACCAAATATGTGTTATATATACTATAAATAAACAATCAATAACTACAGTAATTTTATTTAATATACTGTATATACAATATCAAAAATTACACCAAAGGAATATTATTTACTGTAAATAAAATATCAAAAACTACAGTAATTATATTTAGTATACTGTACATAAAATATCAAAAATTACACCAAATGTATATTTTATACTGTAAAGAAAATATCAAAAATTACAGTAAATATATATTACACACCCTATGTAAAATATCACAAACTACACCAAATATATATTACATAATTTACATAAAATAACAAAAGGACACCAAATATATCTTCTATACTCTACATAAAATATCAAAATTTACAGTAAATATATTTCATATATTGTACATTTAATATTAACTAAAAGTACACCAAATACATTTTATATACTGTAAATAAAATATCAAAAAGTACAGTAAATATATATTACGTACTGTACATAAAATATCAAAAAGTACACCAAATATGTATTACATAAACTGTAAATAAACTATAAAATACTACTGTAATTATATTTAATATACTGTACATAAAATATAAAAAATAGAGTAAATATATTTCATATATTGTACATATAATATTAACTAAGAGTACAAAAAATACAGTTTATATACTGTAAATAAAATATCAAAAAGAACAGTAAATATATATTACATACAGTTCATAAAATATAAAAAATAAACCAAATATGTGTTATATATAAGGTAAATAAACTATAAAAAACTACAGTAATTATATTTAATATACTGTATATAAAATATCAAAAATTACACCAAATGTATATTATATACTGTAAATAAAATATCAAAAATGTCAGGAAATATATACTACACACCATATGTAAAATATCAAAAACTACACCAAATATATATTGTATAATTTACATAATATATCAAAAGGACACGAAATATATCTGATATACTGTACATAAAATGTCAAAAAGTACAGTAAATATATTTCATATATTGTACATGTAATATTATCTAAAAGTACACCAAATACATTTTATATAGTGTAAATAAAATATCAAAAATTACAGTAAATATGTATTACATACTGTATATAAAACATCAAAAAGTACACCAAATATGTGTTATATATACTGTAAATCAACTATCATAAACTACAATAATTAAATTTATTATACTGTACATAAAATATAAAAAATTACACCAAATATATAATATACTGTAAATAAAATATCAAAAAGTACAGTAAATATATATTACACACCCTATGTAAATTATCACAAACTACACAAAATATATATTATATAATTTACATAAAATATCAAAAGGACACCAAATATATCTTATATACTGTACATAAAATGTCAAAAAGTACAGTAAATATATTTCATATATTGTACATGTAATATTAACTAAAAGTACACCAAATACATTTTATATAGTGTAAATAAAATATCAAATAGTACAGTAAATATGTATTACTTGCTGTACATAAAATATCAAAAAGTACACCTAATATGTGTTAGATATACTGTAAATAAACTATCAAAATCTACAGTAATTATATGTAACATACTGTACAAAAAATATCAAAAATTACACCAAATGTATATTATGTACTGTAAATAAATTATCAAAAAGGACAGTAAATATATATTACACTCTATGTAAAATATCAAAAACTAAAAATATATGTTATATAATTTACATAAAATATCAAAAGGACACCAAATATATCTCATAAACTGTACATAAAATATCAAAAATTTCAGTAAATATATTTCATATATTGTACATATAATGTTAACTAAAAGTACACCAAATACATTTTATATACAGTAAATAAAATATCAAAAATTACACTAAATATATATTACACACCCTATGTAAAATATCACAAACTACACCAAATATATATTATATAATTTACATAAAATATCAAAAGGACACCAAATATATCTTCTATACTGTTCATAATATATCAAAAATTACAGTAAATATATTTCATATATTGTACATATAATATTAACTAAAAGTACACCAAATACATTTTATATACAGTAAATAAATTATCAAAAATTACAGTAAATATATATTACATACTGTACATAAAATATCAAAAAGTACACCAAATATGTGTTATATATACTGTAAATAAACAATCAATAACTACAGTAATTGTATTTAATATACTGTATATACAATATCAAAAATTGCACCAAAGGAATATTATTTACTGTAAATAAAATATCAAAAACTACAGTAATTATATTTAGTATACTGTACATAAAATATGAAAAATTACACCAAATGTATATTTTATACTGTAAAGAAAATATCAAAAAGTACAGTAAATATATATTACACACACTATGTAAAATATCACAAACTACACCAAATATATATTATATAATTTACATAAAATAACAAAAGGACACCAAATATATCTTCTATACTCTACATAAAATATCAAAATTTACAGTAAATATATTTCATATATTGTACATATAATATTAACTAAAAGTACACCAAATACATTTTATATACTGTAAATAAAATATCAAAAAGTACAGTAAATATATATTACGTACTGTACATAAAATATCAAAAAGTACACCAAATATGTGTTACATAAACTGTAAATAAACTATAAAATACTACTGTAATTATATTTAATATACTGTACATAAAATATCAAAAATTACACCAAATGTATATTATTTACTGTAAACAAAATATCAAAATACAGTAAATATATGTTGCACACCCTATGTAAAATATCACAATCTACACAAAATATATATTACATAATTTACATAAAATATCAAAAGGACACCAAATATATCTTCTATAGTGTACATAAAATATCAAAATGTACAGTAAATATATTTAATATATTTTACATATAATATTAACTAAAAGTACACCAAATACATTTTATATACTGTAAATAAAATATCAAAAAGTACAGTAAATATATATTACATACTGTACATAAAATATGAAAAAGTACACCAAGTACGTGATATATATCCTCTAAATAAACTATCAAAAACTACAGAACTTATATTTAATATGCTGTACATAAAATATCAAAAATTACACCAAATTTATATTATTTACTGTAAATAAAATATCAAAAAGATCAGTAAATATATATTTCACACCATATGTAAAATATCACAATCTACACCAAATATATATTATATAATTTACATAAAATATCAAAAGGACACCAAATATATCTTATATACTGTACATAAAATATTAAAATGTACAGTAAATATATTTCACATATTGTACATATAATATTAACTAAAAGTACACCAAATACATTTTATATAGTGTATATAAAATATCAAAAATACAGTAAATATGTATTACATACTGTACATAAAATATCAAAATGTACACCAAATATGTGTTATATATACTGTAAATAAACTATAAAATCTACAGTAATTATATTAAATATACTGTACATGGAATGTCATATATTACACCAAATGTATATTATATACTGTAAATAAAATATCAAAAAGGACAGTAAATATATATTACACTCTATATAAAATATCAAAAAGTACAAATATATATTATATAATTTACATAAAATATCAAAAGGACACCAAATATATCTTATATACTGAACATAAAATATCAAAATGTAGAGTAAATATATTTCCTATATTGTGCATATAATATTAACTAAAGGTACACCAGATACATTTTATGTACGGTAAATAAAATATCAAAAATACAGTAAACATATATTACATTCTGTTCATAAAATATCAAAAAGCACACCAAATATGTGTTATATATACTGTAAATAAACTATCAAAAACTACAATAATTATATTTAATATACTGTACATAAAATATAAAAAATTACACCAAATATATAATATAGTGTAAATAAAATATCAAAAAGTATAGTAAATATATATTACACACCCTATGTAAATTACCACAATTACACCAAATATATATTATATAATTTACATAAAATATCAAAAGGACACCAAATATATCTTATATAATGTACATAAAATATCAAAATATACAGTAAATATATTTCATATATTGTATATATAATATTAACTAAAATTACAGCAAATACATTTTATATATCCTAAATAAAATATCAAAATTTACAGTAAATATATATTACATAGTCTACATAAAACATCAAAAAGTACACCAAATATGAGTTATATATACTGTAAATAAACTATCAAAAACTACAGTAATTATATTTAATATACTGTACATAAAATATCAAAAATTACACAAAATGTATATTATATACTGTAAATAAAATATCAAAAAGGATAGTAAATATATATTACACTCTATGTAAAATATCAAGAACTAAATATATATATTATGTAATTTAAATAAAATATCAAAAGAACACCAAATATATCTTATATACTGTACATAATATATCAAATCTTCAGTAAATATATTTCATATATTGTACATATAATATTAACTAAAAGTACACCAAATACATTTTATATACTGTAAATAAATTATCAAAAAGTACAGTAAATATATATAACATAGTGTAGATAAAATATCAAAAATTACACCAAATATGTGTTATATATACTGTAAATAAATTATCAAAACTACAGTAATTACATTTAATGTACTGTACGTAAAATATCAATAATTACACCTAATGTTTATTATATACTCTAAATAAAATATGAAAAGGGACAGTAAATATATATTACGCACCCTATGTAAAATATCAAAAACTACACCAAATATATATTATATAATTTACATAAAATATCAAAAGGACAACAAATATATATTATATACTCTACATAAAATATCAAAAAGTACAGTAAATATATTTCATATATTGTACATATATTATTATTTAAAAGTACACAAAATACATTTTATAAGTGTAAATAAAATATCAAAAAGTACGGTAAATATATATTACATAGAGTACATAAAATATAAAAAAGTACACCAAATATGTGTTATATATACTCTAAATAAACTATAAAATCTACAGTAATTATATTTAATATTCTGTACATAAAATATCAAAAATTACACCAAATGTATATTATGTACTGTAAATAAAATATCAGAGTACAGTAAATATATATTACACACCATATGTAAAATATCACAATCTACACCAAATATATATTACATAATTTACATAAAATATCATAAGTACGCCAATTATATCTTATATACTGTACATAAAATATCAAAAAGTACAGTAAATATATTTCATATATTGTGCATATAATATTAACTAATAGTACACCAAATACATTTTATATAGTGTAAATAAAATATCAAATAGTACAGTAACTATGTATTACATACTGTACATAAAATATCAAAAAGTACACCAAATATGTGTTATATATACTGTTAATAAACTATCAAAAACTACAGTACTTATATTTAATATACTGTACATTAAATATCAAAAATTACACCAAATGTATAATATATACTGTAAATAAAGTATCAAAAAGGACAGTAAATATATACTACACACCCTATGTAAAATATCAAAAACCACACCAAATATATATTATATAATTTACATAAAATGTCAAAACGACACCAAATATATGTTATATACTGTACATAAATATCAAAATGTACAGTAAATATATTTCATACATCGCACATATAATATTAACTAAAAGTACGCCAAATACATTTTATATACTGTAAATAAAATGTCAAAATGTACAGTAAATATATATTACATACTGTACATAAAATATGAAAAAGTACACCAAATATGTGTTATATATACTGTACATAAACTATCAAAAACTACTGTAATTATATTTAATATACTGTACATAAAATATCAAAAATTACACCAAATGAATATTATATACTGTAAATAATATATCAAAAAGTACAGTAAATATATATTACACACCCTATGTAAAATATCAATAACTACACCAAATATATATTATATAATTTACATAAAATATCAAAAGGACACCAAATATATCTTATATACTGTACATAAAATATCAAAAATACAGTAAATATATTTCATATATTGTACATATAATATTAACTAAGAGTACAAAAAATACAGTTTATATACTGTAAATAAAATATCAAAAAGAACAGTAAATATATATTACCTACAGTTCATAAAATATAAAAAATAAACCAAATATGTGTTATATATGGTAAATAAACTATAAAAAACTACAGTAATAATATTTAATATACTGTATATAAAATATCAAAAATTACACCAAATGTATATTATATACTGTAAATAAAATATCAAAAAGGTCAGGAAATATATACTACACACCATATGTAAAATATCAAAAACTACACCAAATATATATTGTATAATTTACATAATATATCAAAAGGACACCAAATATATCTGATATACTGTACATAAAATATCAAAATGTACAGGAAATATATTTCATATATTGTACATATAATATTAACTAAAAGGACACCAAAAACATTTTATATACTGTAAATAAAATATCAAAATGTACAGTAAATATATATTACATACTGTACATAAAATATCAAAAAGTACCCCAAATATGTGGCATATATACTGTAAATAAACTTTGAAAAACTACACTAATTATATTTAATATAATGTACATAAAATATCAAATATTACACCAAATGTCCATTATATACTGTAAATAACATATCAAAAATTACAGTAAATATATATTACACATCATATGTAAAATATCACAATCTACACCAAATATATATTATATAATTTACATAAAATATCAAAAGGACACCAAATATACCTTATATACCGTACATAAAATATCAAAACGTACAGAAAATATATTTCATATATTGTACATATAATATTAACTAAAAGTACACCAAATACATTTTATATACTGTAAATAAAATATCAACTAGTACAGTATATATATATTACATACTGTACATAAAATATCAAAAAGTACAGCAAATATGTGTTATATATACTGTAAATAAACTATCAAAAACTACAATAATTATATTTAATATACTGTACATAAAATATCAAAAATTACACCAAATGTATAATATACTGTAAATAAAATATCAAAAAGTACAGTAAATATATATTACACACCCTATGTAAATTATCACAAACTACACCAAATATATATTATATAATTTTCATAAAATATCAAAAGGACACCAAATATATCTTATATACTGTACAAAAATTATCAAAATTACAGTAAATATATTTCATATATTGTAAATATAATATAAATTAAAAGTACCACAAAAACATTTTATATACTGTAAACAAAATATCAAAAAGTACAGTAAATATATATTACATACAGTACATAAAATATCAAAAAGTACACCATGTGTTATATATATAGTAAATAAACTATTAAAAATTACAGTAATTATATATAATATTCTGTATATAAAATATCAAATATTACACCAAATGTATATTATATACTGTGAATAAAATATCAAAAATACAGTAAATATATATTGCACACACTATGTAAAGTATCAAAAACTACACCAAATTTATATTATATAATTTACATAAAATATCAAAAGGACACCAAATATATATTATATACAGTACATAAAATATCAAAAATACAGTAAATATATTTCATATATTGTGCATATAATATTAACCAAAATTACACCAAATACATTTTATATACTGTAAATTAAATATCAAAAATACAGTAAATATATACTTCATAATGTACATAAAATATCAAAAAGTACACCAAATTTGTGTTGTATATACTGTAAATAAACTATCAAAAACTACAGTACTTACATTTAATATACTGTACATAAAATATCAAAAATTACACCAAATGTATAATATATACTGTAAATAAAATATCAAAAAGGACAGTAAATATATACTACACACCCTATGTAAAATATCAAAAACTACACCAAATATATATTATATAATTTACATAAAATATCAAAAGGACACCAAATATATCTTATATACTGTACATAATATATCAAAGGTACAATAATATATATCATATATTGTTCATATAATATTAACTAAAAGTACACCAAATACATTTTATAAACTGTAAATAAAATATCAAAATGTACGGTAAATATATGTAACATACTGTACATAAAATATCAAAAAGTACACCAAATATGTGTTATATATATTGTAAATAAACTATCAAAAACTACTGTAATTATATTTAATATACTGTACATAAAATATCAAAAATTACAACAAATGTATATTATATACTGTAAATAAAATATCAAAAAGGACAGTAATTATATATTACACACCCTATGTAAAATATCAAAAACTACAGCATATATATATTATATAATTTACATAAAATATCAAAAGGCCACCAAATATATCTTATATACTGTAAATAAAATATCAAAAATACAGTAAATATGCTTCATATATTGTACAAATAATATTAACTAAAAGTACACCAAATACATTTTATATACTGTAAATAAAATATGAAAATCCTGTAAATATATATTACATACTGTACATAAAATATCCAAAAGTACACCAAATATGTGTTATATATACTGTAAATAAACTATCAAAAACTACAGTGATTATATTTAATATACTGTACATAAAATATCAAAAATTACACCAAATGTACATTATATAGTGTAAAGAAAATATCAAAAAGGACGGTAAATATATATGACACACCCTATGTAAAATAGGAAAAAGTACACCAAATATATATTATATAATTCACATAAAATATCAAAAGGACACCAAATATATCTTATATACTGTACATAAAATATCAAAAAGTACAGTAAATATATTTCATATATTGTACTAATAATATTAACTAAAGTACACCAAATACATTTTATATACTGTTAGTAAAATATCAAAAAGTACAGTAAATATATATTACATACAGTACATAAAATATCAAAAAGTACAACAAATATGTGTTATATATACTGTAAATAAACTATCAAAAACCACAGTAATTATATTTAATATACTGTACATAAAATATCAAAAATTACACCAAATGTATATTATATACTGTAAATAAAATATCAAAAAGTACAGTAAATATATATGTCACACCCTATGTAAAATATCACAAACTACACCAAATATATATTATATAATTTACATAAAATATCAAAAGGACACCAAATATATCTTCTATACTGTACATAAAATATCAAAATGTACAGTAAATATATTTCATATATTCTATATATAATATTAAATAAAAGTACACCAAATACATTTTATTTACTGTAAATAAATTATCAAAAATTACAGTAAATATATATTACATACTGTACATAAAATATCAAAAAGTACACCAAATATGTGTTATATATACTGTAAATAAACTATCAAAAACTACAGTAATTATATTTAATATACTGTACATAAAATATCAAAAATTACACCAAATGCATATTATTTACTGTAAATAAAATATCAAAAATTACAGTAAATATATATTACACACCCTATGTAAAATATCAAAAACTACACCAAATATATATTATAAAATTTACATAAAATATCAAAAGGACACCAAATATATATTATATACTGTACATAAAATATCAAAATGTACAGTAAATATATTTCATATATTGTACATATAATATTAACTAAAAGTACACCAAATACATTTTATATACTGTAAATAAAATATCAAAAAGTACAGTAAATATATATGACACACGCTATGTAAAATATCAAAAACTACACCAAATATATATTTTATAATTTGCATAAAATATCAAAAGGACACCAAATATATCTTCTATACTGTACAAAAAATATCAAAATGTACAGTAAATATATTTCATATATTGTACATTTAATATTAACTAAAAGTACACCAAATACATTTTATATACTGTAAATAAAATATCAAAATTAGGGTAAATATATGTTACACACTGTACATAAAATATCAAAAGGTACACCAAATATGTGTAATATATACTGTAAATAAACTATCAAAAACCACAGTAATTATATTTAATGTACTGTACATAAAATATCAAAAATTACACCAAATGTATATTATATACTGTAAATAAAATATCAAAAAGTACAGTAAATATATATGACACACCCTATGTAACATATCACAAACTACACCAAATATATATTATATAATTTACATAAAATATCAAAAGGACACAAAATATATCTTCTATACTGTACATAAAATATCAAAATGTACAGTAAATATATTTCATATATTGTATATATAATATTAACTAAAAGTACACCAAATACATTTTATTTCCTGTAAATAAATTATCAAAAATTACAGTAAATATTTATTACATACTGTACATAAAATATCAAAAAGTACACCAAATATGTGTTATATATACTGTAAATAAACTATCAAAAGCTACAGTAATTATATTTAATATACTGTACATAAAATATCAAAAATTACACCAAATGCATATTATTTACTGTAAATAAAATATCAAAAATTACAGTAAATATATATTACACACCCTATGTAAAATATCAAAAACTACACCAAATATATATTATAAAATTCACATAAAATATCAAAAGGACACCAAATATATATTATATACTGTACATAAAATATCAAAATGTACAGTAAATATATTTCATATATTGTACATATAATATTAACTAAAAGTACACCAAATACGTTTTATATACTGTAAATAAAATATCAAAAAGGACAGTAAATATATATGACACACGCTATGTAAAATATCAAAAACTACACCAAATATATATTTTATAATTTGCATAAAATATCAAAAGGACACCAAATATATCTTCTATACTGTACATAAAATATCAAAATGTACACTAAATATATTTCATATATTGTACATATAATATTAACTAAAAGTACACCAAATACATTTTATATAGTGTAAATAAAATATCAAAAATTACAGTGAATATATATTACATACTGTACATAAAATATCAAAAAGTACACCAAATATCTGTTATATATACTGTAAATAAACTATCAAAAACTACAGTAATTATATTTAATAAACTGTACATAAAATATCAAAAATTACACCAAATGTATATTATTTACTGTAAATAAAATACCAAAAAGTACAGTAAATATACATTACACACCCTATGTAAAATATCAAAAACTACACCTAATATATATTATATAATTTACATAAAATATCAAAAGGACACCAATTATATCTTCTATACTTTACATAAAATATCAAAATGTACAGTAAATATATTTCATATATTGTATATATAATATTAACTAAAAGTACACCAAACACATTTTACATACTGTAAATAAATTATCAAAATTTACAGTAAATATATATTACATACTGTACATAAAATATCAAAAAGTACACCAAATATGTGTTATATATACTGTAAATAAACTATCAAAAACTACAGTAATTATATTTAATATACTGTACATAAAATATCAAAAATTACACCAAATGCATATTATTTACTGTAAATAAAATATCAAAAATTACAGTAAATCTATATTACACACCCAATGTAAAATATCAAAAACTACACCAAATATATATTATAAAATTCACATAAAATAGCAAAAGGACACCAAATATATATTATATACTGTACATAAAATATCAAAATGTACAGTAAATATATTTCATATATTGTACATATAATATTAACGAAAAGAACACAAAATTCATTTTATATACTGTAAATAAAATATCAAAAAGTACAGTAAATATATATTACATACTGTACATAAAATATCAAAAAGTACACCAAATATGTGTTATATATACTATAAATAAACTATCAAAACTACAGTAATTATATATAATATACTGTACATAAAATAGCAAAAATTACACGAAATGTATATTATATACTGTAAATATAATATCAAAAAGTATAGTAAATATATATGACACACCCTATGTAAAATATCACAAACTACACCAAATATATATTATATAATTTACATAAAATATCAAAAGGACACCAAATATATCTTATGTACTGTACATAAAATATCAAAATGTACAGTAAATATATTTCATATATTGTACATATAATATTAACTGAAAGTATACCAAATACATTTTATATACTGTAAATAAAATATCAAAAATTACCGTAAATATGTATTACATACTGTAAATAAAATATCAAAAAGTACACCAAATATGTGTTATATATACTGTAAATAAACTATCAAAAACTACAGTAATTATATTTAATATACTGTACATAAAATATCAAAAATTACACCAAATGTATATTATTTACCGTAAATAAAATATCAAAAAATACAGTAAATATATATTACACACCGTATGTAAAATATCACAATCTACACCAAATATATATTATATAATTTACATAAAATATAAAAATGACACAAAACATATCTTATATACTGTACATAAAATATCAAAAAGTACAGTAAATACATTTCATATATTGTACACAAAATATTAACTAAAAGTACACCAAATACATTTTATATACTGTAAATAAAATATCAAAAGTACAGTAAATATATATTACACACCATATGTAAAATATCACAATCTACAACAATTATATACTATATAATTTACATAAAATTCCAAAGGACACCAAATATACCTTATATACTGTACATAAAATATCAAAAAGTACAGGGAATATATTTCATATATTGTACATATAATATTAACTAAAAGTACACCAAATACAGTTTATATACTGTAAATAAATTATCAAAAATTACAGTGAATATATATTACATACTGTACACAAAATATCAAAAAGTACACCAAATATGTGTTATATATACTGTAAATAAACTATCAAAACTACACTAATTATATTTAATATACTGTACATAACATATGAAAAATAACAACAAATATATTTTATTTACTGTAAAGAAAATACCAAAAAGTACAGTAAATATATATTACACACCCTATGTAAAATATCACAAACTATACCAAATATATATAATATAATTTACATAAAATATCAAAAGGACACCAAATATACCTTATATACTGAACATGAAATATCAAAATGTACAGTAAATATATTTCATATATTGTACATATAATATTAACTAAAAGTACACCAAATACATTTTATACACTGTAAATGAAATATCAAAATGTACCGTAAATATATATTACATACTGTACATAAAATATCAAAAAGTACACCAAATATGTGTTATGTATACTATAAATAAACTATCAAATCTACAGTAATTATATATAATATACTGTACATAAAATTTCAAAAATTACACGAAATGTATATTATATACTGTAAATAAAATATCAAAAAGTACAGTAAATATATATGACACACCCTATGTAAAATATCACAAACTACACCAAATATATATTATATAATTTACATAAAATATCAAAAGGACACCAAATATATCTTATTTACTGTACATAAAATATCAAAATGTACAGTAAATATATTTCATATACTGTACATATAATATTAACTGAAAGTACACCAAATTCATTTTATATACTGTAAATAAAATATCAAAAACTACAGTAAATATATATTACATACTGTACATAAAATATCAAAAAGTACACCAAATATGCGTAATATATACTGTAAATAAACTATCAAAAACTACAGTAATTATATTTAATATACTGTACATAAAATATCAAAAATTACACCAAATGTATATTATTTACTGTAAATAAAATATCAAAAATTACAGTAAATATATATTACACACCCTATGGCAAATATCAAAAACTACATCAAATATATATTATAAAATTCACATAAAATATCAAAAGGACACTAAATATATATTATATACTGTACATAAAATATCAAAAAGCACAGTAAATATATTTCATATATTGTACATGTAATATTAGCTAAAAGTACACCAAATACATTTTATATACTGTAAATAAAATATCAAAAAGTACAGTAAATATATATTACATAGTGTACATAAAATATCAAAAAGTACTCCAAATATGTGTAATATATACTGTAAATAAACTATCAAAAACTACAGTAATTATATTTACTATACTGTACATAAAATATCAAAAATTACACCAAATGTATATTATATACTGTAAATAAAATATCAAAAAGTACAGTAAATATATATTACACACCCTATGTAAAATATCACAATCTACACCAAATATATATTATATAATTTACATAAAATATCAAAAGGACACCAAATATATCTTCTATACTGTACATAAAATATCAAAAATTACAGTAAATATATTTCATACATTGTACATATAATATTAACTAAAAGTACACCAAATACATTTTATATACTGCAAATAAAATATCAAAAAGTACAGTAAATATATATTACATATTGTACATAAAATGTCAAAAAGTACACCAAATATGTGTTATATATACTGTAAATGTCAAAAACTACAGTAATCATATTCAATGTACTGTATATAAAATATCAAAAATTACACCAAATATAAATTAAATACTGTAAATAAAATATCAAAAAGGACAGTAAATATATACTACACACCCTATGCAAAATATCAAAAATTACACCAAATATATATTATATAATTCACATAGAATATGAAAAGTACACCAAATATATCTTATATATTGTGCATAAAATATCAAAAAGTACAGTATATATATTTCATACATTGTACATATATTATTAACTAAAAGTACACCAAATACATTTTGTATACTGAAAATAAAATATCAAAAAGTACAGTAAATATATATTACATACTGTACATAAAATATCAAAAAGTACACCAAATATGTGTTATATATACTGTAAATAAACTATCAAAAACTACAGTAATTATATTTAATATACTGTACATAAATTATCAAAAATTACAGCAAATGTATATTATATACTGTAAATAAAATATCAAAAAGTACAATAAATATACATTACACACCCTATGTAAAATATCACAAAGTACACCAAATATATATTATATAATTTACATAAAATATCAAAAGGACACCAAATATATCTTCTATACTGTACATAAAATATGAAAAAGTACAGTAAATATATTTCATATATTGTATATATAATATTAACTAAAAGTACACCAAATACAATTTTATATACTGTAAATAAATTATCAAAAATTACAGTAAATATATATTACATACTGTACATAAAATATCAAAAAGTACACCACATATGTGTTATATATACTGTAAATAAACAATCAAAAACTACAGTAATTATATTTAATATACTGTATATAAAATATCAAATATTACACCAAATGTATATTATTTACTGTAAATAAAATATCAAAAATTACAGTAAATATATATTACACACCCTATGGAAAATATCAAAAACTACATCAAATATATATTATAAAATTCACATAAAATATCAAAAGGACACCAAATATATATCATATACTGTACATAAAATAACAAAAAGTACAGTAAATATATTTCATATATTGTAAATGCAATATTAACTAAAAGTACACCAAATACATTTTATAGACTGCAAATAAAATATCAAATAGTACAGTAAATATATATTATATAGTGTACATAAAATATCAAAAAGTACACCAAATATGTGTTATATATACTATAAATAAACTATCAAAACTACACTAATTATATATAATATACTGTACATAAAATATCAAAAATTACACCAAATGTATATTATATACTGTAAATAAAATATCAAAAAGAACAGTAAATATATATGACACACCCTATGTAAAATATCACAAACTTCACCAAATATATATTATATAATTTACATAATATATCAAAAGGACACCAAATATATCTTCTATACTGTACATAAAATATCAAAATTTACAGTAAATATATTTCATATATTGTATATATAATATTAACTAAAAGTACACCAAATACATTTATATACTGTAAATAAATTATCAAAAATTACAGTAAATATATATTACATACTGTACATAAAATATCAAAAAGTACACCAAATATGTGTTATATATACTGTAAATAAACTATCAAAACTACACTAATTATATTTAATGTACTGTACATAAAATATCAAAAATTACACCAAATATATATTATTTACTGTAAAGAAAATACCAAAAAGTACAGTAAATATATATTACACACCCTATGTAAAATATCACAAACTACACCAAACATATATTATATAATTTACATGAAATATCAAAAGGACACCAAATGTACATTATATACTGAACATGAAATATCAAAATGAACAGTAAATATATTTGATATATTGTACATATAATATTCACTAAAAGTACACCAAATACATTTTATATACTGTAAATAAAATATCAAAAAGTACAGTAAATATATATTACATTCTGTACATAAAATATCAAAAAGTACACCAAATATGTGTTATATATACTGTAAATAAACTATCAAAAACTGCAGTAATTATATTTAATATACTGTACATAATATATCAAAAATAACACCAAATGTATATTATTTACTGTAAATAAAATATCAAAAAGTACAGTAAATATATCTTACACACCCTATGTAAAATATCACAATCTACACCAAATATATATTATATAATTTACATAAAATATCAAAAGGACACCAAATATATCTTATATAGTGTACATAAAATATCAAAATGTACAGTAAATATATTTCATATATTGTACATATAATATTAACTAAAAGTACACCAAATACATTTTATATACTGTAAATAAAATATCAAAATGTACAGTAAATATATATTACATACCGTACATAAAATATCAAAAAGTACACCAAATATGTGTTATATATACTGTAAATAAACTATCAAAAACTACAGTAATTATATTTAATATACTGTACATAAATTATCAAAAATTACACCAAATGTATATTATTTACTGTAAATAAAATATCAAAAATTACAGTAAATATATATTACACAAGCTATGTAAAATATCACAATCTACACAAAATATATATGATATAACTTACATAAAATATCAAAAGGACACCAAATATAACTTATATACTGTACATAACATATCAAAATTACAGTAAATATATTTCATATATTGTACATATAATGTTAACTAAAAGTAAACCAAATACATTTTATATCTTGTAAATAAAATATCAAAATGTACAGTAAATATATATTACACACCCTATGTGAAATATCACAATCTACACCAAATATATATTATGTAATTTACATAAAATATCAAAAGGACACCAAATATATCTTATATGCTGAACATAAAATATCAAAATGTACCGTAAATATATTTCATATATTGTACATATAATATTAACTAAAAGTACACCAAATACATTTTATATACTGTAAATAAAATATCAAAATGTAGAGTAAATATATATTACATACTGTACATAAAATATCAAAAAGTACACCAAATATGTGTAATATATACTGTAAATAAACTTTCAAAAACCACAGTAATTATATTTAATATACTGTAGATATAATATCAAAAATTACACCAAATGTATATTATATACTGTAAATAAAATATCAAAAAGTACACTAAATATATATGACACACCCTATGTAAAATATCAAAAACTACACCAAATATGTATTATATAATTTACATAAAATATCAAAAGGACATCAAATATATCTTATGTACTGTACATAAAATATCAAAAAGTACAGTAAATATATTTCATATATTGTACATATAATATTAACTAAAAGTACACCAAATACATTTCATATACTGTAAATAAAATATCAAAAAGTACAGTAAATATATATTACATTCTGTACATAAAATTTCAAAAAGTACACCAAATATGTGTTATATATAGTAAATACACTATCAAAAACTGCAGTAATTATATTTAATATACTGTACATAAAATATCATAAATTACACCAAATGTATATTCTTTACTGTAAATAAAATATCAAAAACTACAGTAAATATATCTTACACACCCTATATAAAATATCACAATATACACCAAATATGTATTATATAATTTACATAAAATATCAAAAGGACAACAAATATATCTTATATACTGTACATATAACATCAAAATGTAAATATATCTCATATATTGTACATATAATATTAACTAAAAGTACACCAAATACATTTTATAAAGTGTAAATAAAATATCAAAAATTACAGTGAATATATATTACATACTGTACATAAAATATCAAAAAGTACACCAAATATGTGTTATATATACTGTAAATAAACTATCAAAAACAACAGTAATTATATTTAATATCCTGTACATAAAATATCAAAAATTACACCAAATGTATATTATTTACTGTAAATAAAATACCAAAAAGTACAGTAAATATACATTACACACCCGATGTAATATCAAACTACACCAAATATATATTATATAATTTACATAAAATATCAAAAGGACACCAAATATACCTTATATACTGAACATAAAATATCAAAATGTACAGTAAATATATTTCATATACTGTACATATAATATTAACTAAAAATACACCAAATACATTTTATATACTGTAAATAATATATCAAAATGTACAGTAAATATATATTACATTCTGAACATAAAATATCAAAAAGTACACCAAATATGTGTAATATATACTGTAAATAAACTATCAAAAACTGCAGTAATTATATTTAATATACTGTACATAAAATATCAAAAATTACACCAAATGTATATTATTTACTGTCAATAAAATATCAAAAAGTACAGTAAATATATCTTACGCACACTAGGTAAAATATCACAATCTACACCAAATATATATTATATAATTTACATAAAATTTCAAAACGACACCAAATATATCTTATATACTGTACATAAAATATCAAAATGTACAGTAAATATATTTCATATATTGTACATATAATACTAACTAAAAGTAAACCAAATACATTTTATATACTGTAAATAAAATATCAAAAAGTAGAGTAAATATATATTACATACTGTACATAATATATCAAAAAGTACACCAAATATGTGTAATATATACTGTAAATAAACTATCAAAAACCACAGTAATTATATTTAATATACTGTACATAAAATACCAAATATTACACCAAATGTATATTATATACTGTAAATAAAATATCAAAAGTACAGTAAATATAAATGACACACCCTATGTAAAATATCACAAACTACACCAAACATATATTATATAATTTACATAAAATATCAAAAGGACACCAAATATATCTTCTATACTGTACATAAAATATCAAAATGTACAGTAAATATCTTTCATATATTGTAAATATAATATTATCTAAAAGTACACCAAATACAATTTATATACTGTAAATAAATTATCAAAAAATACAGTAAATATATATTACATACTGTACATAAAATATCAAAAAGTACACCAAATATGTGTTATATATACTGTAAATAAACTATCAAAAACTACAGTAATTATATTTAATATACTGTACATAAAATATCAAAAATTACACCAAATGTATATTATTTACTGTAAATAAAATATCAAAAATTACAGTAAATATATATTACACACCCTATGTAAAATATCACAATCTACACCAAATATATATTATATAATTTACATAAAATATCAAAAGGACACCAAATATATCTTATATAATGTACATAAAATATCAAAAGGTACAGTAAATTTATTTCATATATTGTACATATAATGTTAAATAAAAGTACACCAAATACATTTTATATAGTGTAAATAAAATATCAAAATGTACAGTAAATATATATTACACACCCTATGTAAAATATCACAATCTACACCAAATATATATTATGTAATTTACATAAAATATCAAAAGGACACCAAATATACCTTATATACTGAACATAAAATATCAAAATGTACCGTTAATATATTTCATATATTGTATATATAAAATAAACTAAAAGTACACCAAATACATTTTATATACTGTAAATAAAATATCAAAAATACAGTAAATATATATTACATTCTGTACATAAAATATCAAAAAGTATACCAAATGTGTGTTATATATACTGTAAATAAACTATCAAAAACTGACCTAATTATATTTAATATACTGTACATAAAATATCAAAAATTACACCAAATGTATATTATTTGCTGTAAATAAAATGTCAAAAAGTACAGTAAATATATATTACACACCCTATGTAAAATATCACAATCTACACCAAATATATATCATATAATTTACATAAAATATCAAAAGGACACCAAATATATCTTATATAGTGTACATAAAATATCAAAAGGTACAGTAAATATATTTCATACATAGTACATATAATATTAACTAAAAGTACACCAAATACATTTTATGTACTGTAATTAAATATCAAAAATTACAGTAAATATATATTACATACTGTACATAAAATATCACAAAGTACAACAAATATGTGTAATATATACTGTAAATAAACTATCAAAAACTACAGTAATTATATTTAATATACTGTATATAAAATATGGAAAATTATACCTAATGTATAATATACACTGTAAATAAAATATCAAAAAGTACAGTAACTATATATTACACAACCTATGTAAAATATCAAAAACTTCACCAAATATATATTATATAATTTACATAAAATATCAAAAGGACACCAAATATATCTTCTATACTGTACATAAAATATCAAAATGTACAGTAAATATATTTCATATATTGTACATATAATATTAACTAAAAGTACACCAAATACCTTTTATATAGTGTCAATAAAATATCAAAAAGTACAGTAAATATATATTACACACCTTATGTAAAATATCACAATCTACAACAAATATATATTATATAATTTACATAAAATACCAAAGGACACCAAATATACCTTATATACTGTACATAAAATATCAAAAAGTACAGTAAATATATTTCATATATTGTACATATAATATTAACTAAAGTACACCAAATCCATTTTATATAGTGTAAATAAATTATCAAAAATTACAGTGAATATATATTACATAA
Organism: Pan paniscus; assembly: GCF_029289425.2. Lineage (NCBI taxonomy): Eukaryota > Metazoa > Chordata > Mammalia > Primates > Hominidae > Pan > Pan paniscus. The sequence continues at coordinate 3,560,903 of NC_073271.2, forward strand.
TGTACATAAAATATCAAAAAGTACAGCAAATATGTGTTATATATACTGTAAATAAACTATCAAAACTACACTAATTATATTTAATATACTGTACATAAAATATCAAAAATTACACCAAATGTATATTATTTACTGTAAGTAAAATATCAAAAAGTACAGTAAATATATATTACACACCGTATGTAATATATCACAATCTACACCAAATATATATTATATAATTTACATAATATATCAAAATGACACCAAATATGTCTTATATACTGAACATAAAATATCAAAAATACAGTAAATATATTTCATATATTGTACACATAATATTAACTAAAAGTACACCAAATACATTTTATATAGTGTAAATAAAATATCAGAAAGTACAGTAAATATATATTACACACCATATGTAAAGTATCACAATCTACACCAAATATATATTATATAATTTACCTAAAATATCAAAAGGACACCAAATATATCTTATATACTGTACATAAAATATCAAATGTACAGTAAATATATTTCATATATTGTACATATAATATTAACTAAAAGTACACCAAATACATTTTATATTGTGTAAATAAAATATCAAAATGTACAGTAAATATATATTACATTCTGTACATAAAATGTCAAAAAGTACACCAAATATGTGTATATATACTGTAAATAAACTATCAAAAACTGCAGTAATTATATTTAATATACTGTACATAAAATATCAAATATTAAACCAAATGTATATTATTTACTGTAAATAAAATATCAAAAAGTACAGTAAATATATCTTACACACCCTATGTAAGGTATCACAATCTACACCAAATATATATTATATAATTTACATAAAATATCAAAAGGACACCAAATATATCTTATATAGTGTACATAAAATATCAAAATTTACAGTAAATATATTTCATTTATTGTATATATACTATTAACTAAAACTACACCAAATACATTTAACATACTGTAAATAAATTATCAAAAATTACAGTAAATATATATTACGTACTGTACATAAAATATCAAAAAGTACACCAAACATGTTTTATATATACTGTAAATAAACTAACAAAAACTACAGTAATTATATTTAATATACTGTACATAAAGTATCAAAAATTACACCAAATGTATATTATTTACTGTAAATAAAATATCAAAAAGTACAGTAAATATATATTACACACCCTATGTAAAATATCACAATCTACACCAAATATATATTATATAATTTACATAAAATATCAAAAGGACACCAAATATATCTTATATACTTTACATAAAATATCAAAAAGTACAGTAAATATATTTCATATATTGTACATATAATATTAACTAAAAGTACAGCAAATACATTTTATATAGTGTAAATAAAATATCAAAAATTACAGTGAATATATATTACATACTGTACATAAAATATCAAAAAGTACACCAAATATGTGTTATATATACTGTAAATAAACTATCAAAAACTAGAGTAATTATATTTAATATACTGTAAATAAAATATCAAAAATGACACCAAATGTATATTATTTACTGTAAATAAAATACCAAAAAGTACAGTAAATATACATTACACACCCTATGTAAAATATCACAAACTACACCAAATATATATTATATAATTTACATAAAATCTCAAAAGGACAATAAATATACCTTCTATACTGAACATAAAATATAAAAATGTACAGTAAATATATTTCAAATATTGTACATATAATATTAACTAAAAGTACACCAAATACATTTTACTGTACTGTAAATAAAATATCAAAAAGTACAGTAAATATATATTACATTCTGTACATAAAATATAAAAAGTACACCAAATATGTGTTATATATACTGTAAATAAACTATCAAAAACTGCAGTAATTATATTTAATATACTGTACATAAAATATCAAAATTACACCAAATGTATATTATTTACTGTAAATAAAATATCAAAAAGTACAGTAAATATATCTTACACACCCTATGTATAATATCACAATCTACACCAAATATATATTATATAATTTACATAAAATTTCAAAAGGACAACAAATATATCTTATATACTGTACATAAAATATCAAAATGTACAGTAAATATATTTCATATATTGTACATATAATATTAACTAAAAGTACACCAAATACATTTTATATACCGTAAATAAAATATCAAAAGTACAGTAAATATATATTACATACTGTACCTAAAATATCAAAAAGTACACCAAATATGTGTAATATATACTGTAAATAACCTATCAAAAACTACAGTAATTATATTTAATATACTGTATATAAAATATCAAAAATTACACCAAATGCGTATTATATACTGTTAATAAAATATCAAAAAGTACAGTAAATATATATGACACACCCTATGTAAAATATCACAAACTACACCAAATATATATTATATAATTTACATAAAATATGAAAAGGACACCAAATATATCTTCTATACTGTACATAAAATATCAAAATGTACAGTAAATATATTTCATATATTGTATATATAATATTAACTAAAAGTACACAACATACATTTTATATACTGTAAATAAATTATCGAAAGTTACAGTAAATATATTTTACATACGGTACATAAAATATCAAAAAGTACACCAAATATGTGTTATATATACTGTAAATAAACTATCAAAAACTACAGTAATTATATTTAATATACTGTACATAAAATATCAAAAATTACACCAAATGTATATTATTTACTGTAAATAAAATATCAAAAATTACACTAAATATATAACACACCCTATGTAAAATATCAAAAACTACACCAAATATATATTATAAAATTCACATAAAATATCAAAAGGACACAAAATATATATTATATACTGTACATAAAATATCAAAAAGTACAGTAAATATATTTCATATAGTTTACATATAATATTAACTAAAAGTACACCAAATACATTTTATATACTGTAAATAAAATATCAAAAAGTACAGTAAATATATAATACATACTGTACATAAAATATCAAAAAGTACACCAAATATGTGTTATATATACTATAAATAAACTATCAAAACTACACTAATTATATATAATATACTGTACATAAAATATCAAAAATTACACTAAATATATATTATTTTCTGTAAATAAAATATCAAAAAGTACAGTAAATTTCTATGACACACCCTATGTAAAATATCAAAAACTACACCAAATGTATATTATATAATTTACATAAAATATCAAAAGGACACCAAATATATCTTCTATACTGTACAGAAAATATCAAAAAGTACAGTAAATATATTTCATATATTGTACATACAATATTAACTAAAAGTACACCAAACACATTTTATATACTGTAAATAAAATATCAAAAATTACAGTGAATATATATTACATACTCTACATAAAATATAAAAAAGTACACCAAATATGTCTTATATATACTGTAAATATCAAAAACTACAGTAATAATATTCAATGTACTGTATATAAAATATCAAAAATTACACCAAATATAAATTAAATACTGTAAATAAAATATCAAAAAGGACAGTAAATATATACTACACACCCTATGTAAAATATCAAAAATTACACCAAATATATATTATATAATTTACATAGAATATAAAAAGGACACCAAATATATCTTATATATTGTACATAAAATATCAAAATATACAGTATATATATTTCATACATTGTACATATATTATTAACTAAAAGTACACCAAATACATTTTGTATACTGAAAATAATATATCAAAAAGTACAGTAAATATATATTATATACTGTACATAAAATATCAAAAAGTACACCAAATATGTGTTATATATACTGTAAATAAACTATCAAAAACTACAATAATTATATTTAATATACTGTACATAAAATATCAAAAATTACACCAAATGTATATTATTTACTGTAAATAAAATACCAAACAGTACAGTAAATATATATTACACAACCTATGTAAAATATCACAAACTACACCAAATATATATTATATAATTCACATAAAATATCAAAAGGACACCGAATATACCTTATATACTGAACATAAAATATCAAAATGTACAGTAAATATATTTCATATATTGTACATATAATATTAACTAAAAGTACACCAAATACATTTTATATACTGTAAATAAAATATCAAAAAGTACAGTAAATATATATCACATTCTGTACATAAAATATCAAAAAGTACACCAAATATGTGTTATATATACTGTAAATAAACCATCAAAATTGCAGTAATTATATTAAATATACTGTACATGAAATATCAAAAATTACACCAAATGTACGTTATTTACTGTAAATAAAATATCAAAAAGAACAGTAAATATATCGTACACACCCTATGTAATATATCACAATCTACACCAAATATATATTATATAATTTACATAAAATATCAAAAGGACACCAAATATATCATATATACTGTACATAAAATATCAAAATGTACAGTAAATATATTTCATATATTGTACATATAATATTAACTAAAAGTACACCAAATACATTTTATATACTGTAAATAAATTATCAAAAATTACAGTAAATATATATTACATACTGTACATAAAATATCAAAAAGTACACCAAATATGTGTTATATATACTGTAAATAAACAATCTAAAACTACAGTAATTATATTTAATATACTGTACATAAAATATCAAAAATTACACCAAAGGAATATTATTTACTGTAAATAAAATATCAAAAAGTACAGTAAATATATCTTACACACCCTATGTAAAATATCACAATCTACACCAAATATATATTATATAATTTACATAAAATATCAAAAGGACACCAAATATATCTTCTATACTGTTCCTAAAATATCAAAAATTACAGTAAATATATTTCATATATTGTACATATAATATTAACAAAAAGTACACCAAATACATTTTATATACTGTAAATAAACTATCAAAAAGTACAGTAAATATATATTACATACTGTACATAAAATATCAAAAAGTACACCAAATATGTGTTATATATACTGTAAATAAACAATCAATAACTTCAGTAATTATATTTAATATACTGTAAATAAAATATCAAAAATTACACCAAAGGAATATTATTTACTGTAAATAAAATATCAAAAATTACAGTAAATATATATTACACACCCTATGTAAAATATCAAAAACTACACCAAATATATATTATAAAATTCACATAAAATATCAAAAGGACACCAAATATATCTTATATACTGTACATAAATTATCAAATATACAGTAAATATATTTCATATATTGTACATATAATATTAACTAAAAGTACACCAAATACATTTTATATAGTGTAAATAAAATATCAAAATGTACAGTAAATATATATTACACACCATATGTAAAATATCACAATCTACACCAAATATATATTATATAATTTACATAAAATATAAAAAGGACACCAAATATACCTTATATACTGTACATATATTATCAAATGTACAGTAAATATATTTCATATATTGTACATATAATATTAACTAAAAGTACACAAAATACATTTTATATACTGTAAATAAATTATCAAAAATTACAGTAAATATATATTACATACTGTACATAAAATATCAAAAAGTACACCAAATATGTGTTATATATACTGTAAATAAACAATCAAAAACTACAGTAATTATATTTAATATACTGTACATAAAATATCAAAAATTACACCAAATGTATATTATTTACTGTAAATAAAATATCAAAAATTACAGTAAATATATATTACACACCCTATGTAAAATATCAAAAACTACACCAAATATATATTATAAAATTCACATAAAATATCAAAAGGACACCAAATATATATTATATACTGTACATAAAATATCAAAAAGTACAGTAAATATATTTCATATATTGTAAATATAATATTAACTAAAAGTACACCAAATATATTTTATATACTGTAAATAAAATATCGAAAGTACAGTAAATATATATTACATAGTGTACGTAAAATATCAAAAAGTACACCAAATATGTGTTATATATACTCTAAATAAACTATCAAAAACTACAGTAATTATATTTAATATACTGTACATAAAATATCATAAATTAAACCAAATGTATATTATATACTGTAAATAAAATATCAAAAAGTACAGTAAATATATATTACATAGTGTACATAAAATAACAAAAAGTACACCAAATATGTGTTATATATACTGTAATTAAACTACCAAAAACTACAGTAATTATATTAAATATACTGTACATAAAATATCAAAAATTAAACGAAATGTATATTATATACTGTAAATAAAATATCAAAAAGTACACTAAATATATATTACACACCCTATGTAAAATATCACAAACTACACCAAATATATATTATATAATTTACATAAAATATCAAAAGGACACCAAATATATCTTCTATACTGTTCCTAAAATATCAAAAATTACAGTAAATATATTTCATATATTGTACATATAATATTAACAAAAAGTACACCAAATACATTTTATATACTGTAAATAAATTATCAAAAATTACAGTAAATATATATTACATACTGTACATAAAATATCAAAAAGTACACCAAATATGTGTTATATATACTGTAAATAAACAATCAATAACTACAGTAATTATATTTAATATACTGTACATAAAATATCAAAAATTACACCAAAGGAATATTATTTACTGTAAATAAAATATCAAAAATTACAGTAAATATATATTACACACACTATGTAAAATATCAAAAACTACACCAAATATATATTATAAAATTCACATAAAATATCAAAAGGACACCAAATATATATTATATACTGTACATAAAATATCAAAAAGTACAGTAAATATATTTCATATATTGTAAATATAATATTAACTAAAAGTACACCAAATATATTTATATACTGTAAATAAAATATCGAAAGTACAGTAAATATATATTACATAGTGTATATAAAATATCAAAAAGTACACCAAATATGTGTTATATATACTGTAAATAAACTATCAAAAACTACAGTAATTATATTTAATATACTGTACATAAAATATCAAAAATTAAACCAAATGTATATTATATACTGTAAATAAAATATCAAAAAGTACAGTAAATATATATTACATAGTGTACATAAAATAACAAAAAGTACACCAAATATGTGTTATATATACTGTAATTAAACTACCAAAAACTACAGTAATTATATTAAATATACTGTACATAAAATATCAAAAATTAAACGAAATGTATATTATATACTGTAAATAAAATATCAAAAAGTACACTAAATATTTATTACACACCCTATGTAAAATATCACAAACTACACAAAATATATATTATATAATTTACATAAAATATCAAAAGGACACCAAATATATCTTCTATACTGTTCCTAAAATATCAAAAATTACAGTAAATATATTTCATATATTGTACATATAATATTAACAAAAAGTACACCAAATACATTTTATATACTGTAAATAAATTATCAAAAATTACAGTAAATATATATTACATACTGTACATAAAATATCAAAAAGTACACCAAATATGTGTTATATATACTGTAAATAAACAATCAATAACTACAGTAATTATATTTAATATACTGTACATAAAATATCAAAAATTACACCAAAGGAATATTATTTACTGTAAATAAAATATCAAAAATTACAGTAAATATATATTACACACCCTATGTAAAATATCAAAAACTACACCAAATATATATTATAAAATTCACATAAAATATCAAAAGGACACCAAATATATCTTATATACTGTACATAAATTATCAAATGTACAGTAAATATATTTCATATATTGTACATATAATATTAACTAAAAGTACACAAAATACATTTTATATACTGTAAATAAATTATCAAAAATTACAGTAAATATATATTACATACTGTACATAAAATATCAAAAAGTAACCAAATATGTGTTATATATACTGTAAATAAACATTCAAAAACTACAGTAATTATATTTAATATACAGTACATAAAATATCAAAAATTACACCAAATGTATATTATTTACTGTAAATAAAATATCAAAAATTACAGTAAATATATATTACACACGCTATGTAAAATATCAAAAACTACACCAAATATATATTATAAAATTCACATAAAATATCAAAAGGACACCAAATATATATTATATACTGTACATAAAATATCAAAAAGTACAGTAAATATATTTCATATATTGTACATATAATATTAACTAAAAGTACACCAAATATATTTTATATACTGTAAATAAAATATCGAAAGTACAGTAAATATATATTACATAGTGTACATAAAATATCAAAAAGTACACCAAATATGTGTTATATATACTGTAATTAAACTATCAAAAACTACAGTAATTATATTAAATATACTGTACATAAAATATCAAAAATTAAACCAAATTTATATTATATACTGTAAATAAAATATCAAAAAGTACAGTAAATATATATTACACACCCTATGTAAAATATCACAAACTACACCAAATATATATTATAAAATTTACATAAAATATCAAAAGGACACCAAATATATCTTCTATATTGTTCATAAAATATCAAAAATTACAGTAAATATATTTCATATATTGTACATATAATATTAACTAAAAGTACACCAAATACATTTTGTATACTGTAAATAAATTATCAAAAATTACAGTAAATATATATTACATACTGTACATAAAATATCAAAAAGTACACCAAATATGTGTTATATATACTGTAAATAAACAATCTAAAACTACAGTAATTATATTTAATATACTGTACATAAAATATCAAAAATTACACCAAATGTATATTATTTACTGTAAATAAAATATCAAAAATTACAGTAAATATATATTACACACCCTATGTAAAATATCAAAAACTACACCAAATATATATTATAAAATTCACATAAAATATCAAAAGGACACCAAATATATATTATATACTGTACATAAAATATCAAAAGTACAGTAAATGTATTTCATATATTGTACATATAATATTAACTAAAAGTACACCAAATATATTTTATATACTGTAAATAAAATATCGAACAGTACAGTAAATATATATTACATAGTGTACATAAAATATCAAAAAGTACACCAAATATGTGTTATATATACTGTAAATAAACTATCAAAAACTACAGTAATTATATTTAATATACTGTACATAAAATATCAAAAATTAAACAAAATGTATATTATATACTGTAAATAAAATATGAAAAAGTACAGTAAATATATATTACACACCCAATGTAAAATATCACAAACTACACCAAATATATATTATAAAATTTACATAAAATATCAAAAGGACACCAAATATATCTTCTATACTGTTCATAAAATATCAAAAATTACAGTAAATATATTTCATATATTGTACATATAATATTAACTAAAGGTACACCAAATACATTTTATATACTGTAAATAAATTATCAAAAATTACAGTAAATATATATTACAAACTGTACATAAAATATCAAAAAGTACACCAAATATGTGTTATATATACTGTAAATAAACAATCTAAAACTACAGTAATTATATTTAATATACTGTACATAAAATATCAAAAATTACACCAAATGTATATTATTTACTGTAAATAAAATATCAAAAATTACAGTAAATATATATTACACACCCTATGTAAAATATCAAAAACTACACCAAATATATATTATAAAATTCACATAAAATATCAAAAGGACACCAAATATATATTATATACTGTACATAAAATATCAAAAAGTACAGTAAATATATTTCATATATTGTACATATAATATTAACTAAAAGTACACCAAATATATTTTATATACTGTAAATAAAATATCGAAAATTACAGTAAATATATATTACATAGTGTACATAATATATCAAAAAGTACACCAAATATGTGTTATATATACTGAAATTAAACTATCAAAAACTACAGTAATTATATTAAATATACTGTACATAAAATATCAAAAATTAAACCAAATGTATACTATATACTGTAAATAAAATATCAAAAAGTACAGTAAATATATATGACACACCCTATGTAAAATATCACAAACTACACCAAATATATATTATAAAATTTACATAAAATATCAAAAGGACACCAAATATATCTTCTATACTGTTCATAAAATATCAAAAATTACAGTAAATATATTTCATATATTGTACATATAATATTAACTAAAAGTACACCAAATACATTTTATATACTGTAAATAAATTATCAAAAATTACAGTAAATATATATTACATACTGTACATAAAATATCAAAAAGTACACCAAATATGTGTTATATATACTGTAAATAAACAATCAAAAACTACAGTAATTATATTTAATATACTGTACATAAAATATCAAAAATTACACCAAATGTATATTATTTACTGTAAATAAAATATCAAAAATTACAGTAAATATATATTACACACCCTATGTAAAATATCAAAAACTACACCAAATATATATTATAAAATTCACATAAAATATCAAAAGGACACCAAATATATCTTATATACTGTACATAAATTATCAAATGTACAGTAAATATATTTAATATATTGTACATATAATATTAACTAAAAGTACACCAAATACATTTTATATAGTGTAAATAAAATATCAAAAATTACAGTAAATATATATTACACACCCTATGTAAAATATCACAATCTACACCAAATATATATTATATAATTTACATAAAATTTCAAAAGGACACCAAATATATCTTCTATACTGTACATAAAATATCACAATTACAGTGAATATATTTCATATATTGTACATATAATGTTAACTAAAAGTACACCAAATACATTTTATATAGTGTAAATAAAATATCAAAATGTACAGTAAATATGTATTACACAGCCTATGTAAAATAGCACAATCTACACCAATTAAATATTATGTAATTTACATAAAATATCAAAAGGACACCAAATATACTTTATATACTGAACATAAAATATCAAAATGTACCGTAAATATATTTCATATATTGTACATATAATATTAACTAAAAGTACACCAAATACATTTTATATACTGTAAATAAAATATCAAATATCTCAGTAAATATATATTACATTCTGTACATAAAATATCAAAAAGTACACCAAATATGTGTTATATATACTGTAAATAAACTATCAAAAACTGCCGTAATTATATTTAATATACTGTACATAAAATATCATAAATTACACCAAATGTATATTATTTACTGTAAATAAAATATCAAAAAGTACAGTAAATAAAATATCAAAAAGTACAGTAAATACATCTTACACACCCTATGTAAAATATCACAATCTACACCAAATATATATTATATAATTTACATAAAATATCAAAAGGACACCAAATATATGTTATATACTGTACATAAAATTTCAAAAGGTACAGTAAATATATTTCATATATTGTACATATATTATTAACTAAAAGTACACCAAATACATTTTATATAGTGTAAATAAAATATCAAAATGTACAGTAAATATATCCTACACACCCTATGTAAAATATCACAATCTACACCAAATATATATTTTGTAATTTACATAAAGTATCAAAAGGACACCAAATATATCTTATATACTGAACATAAAATATGGAAATGTACCGTAAATATATTTCATATATTGTACATATAATATTAACTAAAAGTACACCAAATACATTTTATATACTGTAAATAAAATATCAAAAAGTACAGTAAATATATATTACATTCTGTCAATAAAATATCAAAAAGTACAACAAATATGTGTTATATATACTGTAAATAAACTATCAAAAACTGCAGTAATTATACTTAATATATTGTACATAAAATATCTTAAATTACACCAAATGTATATTATTTACTGTAAAGAAAATACCAAAAAGTACAGTAAATATATATTACACACCGTATGTAAAATATAACAAACTACACCAAATATATATTATATAATTTACATAAAATATCAAAAGGACACCAAATATACCTTATATACTGAACATGAAATATCAAAATGTACAGTAAATATATTTCATATATTGTACATATAATATTAACTAAAAGTACACCAAATACATTTTATATACTGTAAATAAAATATCAAAATGTACAGTAAATATACATTACATTCTGTACATAAAATATCAAAAAGTACACCAAATATGTGTATATATACTGTAAATAAACTATCAAAAACTGCAGTAATTATATTTAATATACTGTACATAAAATATCAAAAATTACACCAAATGTATATTATTTACTGTAAATAAAATATCAAAAAGTACAGTAAATATATCTTACACACCCTATGTAAGATATCACAATCTACACCAAATATATATTATATAATTTACATAAAATATCAAAAGGACACCAAATATATCTTATATAGTGTACATAAAATATCAAAATGTACAGTAAATATATTTCATATATTGTACATATAATATTAACTAAAAGTACACCAAATACATTTTATATACTGTAAATAAAATATCAAAAAGTACAGTAAATATATATTACACACTGTACATAAAATATCAAAAGGTACACCAAATATGTGTAATATACACTGTAAATAAACTATCAAAAACCACAGTAATTATATTTAGTATACTGTACATAATATATCAAAAATTACACCAAATGTATATTATATACTGTAAATAAAATATCAAAAAGTACAGTAAATGTATATGACACACCCTATGTAAAATATCACAAACTACACCAAATATATATTATATAATTTACATAAAATATCAAAAGGACACCAAATATATCTTCTATACTGTACATAAAATATCAAAATGTACAGTAAATATATTTCATATATTGTATATATAATATTAACTAAAAGTACACCAAATACATTTTATATACTGTAAATAAATTATCAAAAATTACAGTAAATATATATTACATACTGCATATAAAATATCAAAAACTACACCAAATATGTGTTATATATACTGTAAATAAACTATCAAAAACTACAGTAATTATATTTAATATACTGTACATAAAATATCAAAAATTACACCAAATGCATATTATTTACTGTAAATAAAATATCAAAAATTACAGTAAATATATATTACACACCCTATGTAAAATATCAAAAACTACACCAAATATATATTATAAAATTCACATAAAATATCAAAAGGACACCAAATATATATTATATACTGTACATAAAATATCAAAATGTACAGTAAATATATTTCATATATTGTACATATAATATTAACTAAAAGTACACCAAATACATTTTATATATTGTAAATAAAATATCAAAAAGTACAGTAAATATATATTACATACTGTACATAAAATATCAAAAAGTACACCAAATATGTGTTATATATACTATAAATAAACTATCAAAACTACACTAATTATATATAATATACTGTGCATAAAATATCAAAAATTACACCAAATGTATATTATATAATGTAAATAAAATATCAAAAAGTACAGTAAATACATCTTACACACCCTATGTAAAATATCACAATCTACACCAAATATATATTATATAAGTTACATAAAATATCAAAAGGACACCAAATATATCTTATATACTGTACATAAAATTTCAAAAAGTACAGTAAATATATTTCATATATTGAACATATATTATTAACTAAAAGTACACCAAATACATTTTATATAGTGTAAATAAAATATCAAAAATTACAGTGAATATATATTACATACTGTACATAAAATATCAAAAAGTACACCAAATATGTGTTATATATACTGTTAATAAACTATCAAAAACTACAGTGATTATATTTAATATACTGTACATTAAATATCAAAAATCACACCAAATGTATATTATTTACCGTAAATAAAATACCAAAAATACAGTAAGAATACATTACACACCCTATGTAAAATATCACAAACTACACCAAATATATATTATATAATTTACATAAAATATCAAAAGAACACCAAATATACCTTATTTACTGAACATAAATTATCAAAATGTACAGTAAATATATTTCATATACTGTACATATAATATTAACTATAAGTACACCAAATACATTTTATATACTGTAAATAAAATATCAAAAAGTACAGTAAATATATATTACATTCTGTACATAAAATATCAAAAAGTACACCAAATATGTGTTATATATACGGTAAATAAACTATCAAAAACTGCAGTAATTATATGTAATATACTGTACATAAAATATCAAAAATTACACCAAATGTATATTATTTACTGTAAATAAAATATCACAAAGTACAGTAAATATATCTTACACACCCTATGTAAAATATCACAATCTACACCAAATATATATTATATAATTTACATAAAATTTCAAAAGGACAAGAAATATATCTTATATACTGTACATAAAATATCAAAATGTACAGTAAATATATTTCATATATTGTACATATAATATTAACTAAAAGTACACCAAATACATTTTATATACTGTAAATAAAATATCAAAAAGTACAGTAAATATATATTACATACTGTACATAAAATATCAAAAAGTACACCAAATATGTGTAATATATACCGTAAATAAACTATCAAAAACTACAGTAATTATATTTAATATACTGTACATAAAATATCATAAATTACACCAAATGTATATTATATACTGTAAATAAAATATCAAAAAGTACAGTAAATATATATTACACACCCTATGTAAAATATAACAAACTACACCAAATATATATTATATAATTTACATAAAATAACAAAAGGACACCAAATATATCTTCTATACTGTACAAAAAATATCAAAATGTACACTAAATATATTTCATATATTGTATATATAATATTAACTAAAAGTACACCAAATACATTTTATATACTGTAAATAAATTATCAAAAATTACAGTAAATATATATTAAATACTGTACGTAAAATATCAAAAAGTACACCAAATATGTGTTATATATACTGTAAATAAACTATCCAAAACTACAGTAATTATATTTAATATACTGTACATTAAATATCAAAAATTACACCAAATGTATATTATTTACGGTAAATAAAATATCAAAAATTACAGTAAATATATATTACACACCCCATGTAAAATATCAAAAACTACGCCAAATATATATTATAAAATTCACATAAAATATCAAAAGGACACCAAATATATATTATATACTGTACATAAAATATCAAAATGTACAGTAAATATATTTCATATATTGTACATATAATATTAACTAAAAGTACACCAAATACATTTTATATACTGTAAATAAAATATCAAAAAGTACAGTAAATATATATTACATACTGTACATAAAATATCAAAAAGTACACCAAATATGTGTTATATGTACTATAAATAAACTATCAAAACTACACTAATTGTATATAATATACTGTGCATAAAATATCAAAAATTACACCAAATGTATATTATATACTGTAAATAAAATATCAAAAAGTACAGTAAATGTATATGACACACCCTATGTAAAATATCAAAAACTACACCAAATATATATTATATAATTTACATAAAATATCAAAATGACACCAAATATATCTTCTATACTCTACAAAAAATATCAAAAAGTACAGTAAATATATTTCTTATATTGTATATATAATATTAACTAAAAGTACACCAAATACATTTTATATACTGTAAATAAATAATCAAAAATTACAGTAAATATATATTACATAGTGTACATAAAATATCAAAAGTTACACCAAATATGTGTTATATATACTGTAAATAAACTATCAAAAACTACAGTAATTATATTTAATATACTGTACATAAAATATCAAAAATTTCACCAAATGTATATTATATACTGTAAATAAAATATCAAAAAGTACAGTAAATATATATGACACACACTATGTAAAATATCAAAAACTACACCAAATATATATTATATAATTTACATAAAATATCAAAAGGACACCAAATATATCTTCTATACTGTACAAAAAATATCAAAATGTACAGTAAATATATTTCATATATTGTACATATAATATTAACTAAAAGTACAATAAATACATTTTATATACTGTAAATAAAATATCAAAAAGTACATTAAATATATATTACATACTGTACATAAAATATCAAAATGTACACCAAATATGTGTTATATATACTATAAATAAACTATCAAAACTACAGTAATTATATATAATATACTGTACATAAAATATCAAAAATTACACCAAATGTATATTATATACTGTAAATAAAATATCAAAAAGTACAGTAAATATATATGACACACCCTATGTAAAATATCACAAACTACACCAAATATATATTACATAATTTACATAAAATATCAAAAGGACACCAAATATATCTTATGTACTGTACATAAAATATCAAAATGTACAGTAAATATATTTCATATATTGTACATATAATACTAACTGAAAGTACACCAAATACATTTTATATACTGTAAATTAAATATCAAAAATTACAGTAAATATGTATTACATACTGTACATAAAATTTTAAAAAGTACACCAAATATGTGTTTTATATACTGTAAATATACTATCAAAAACTACAGTAATTATATTTCATATACTGTACATAAAATATCAAAAATTGCACCAAATGTATATTATTTACTGTAAATAAAATATCAAAAATTACAGTAAATATATATTACACACCCTATGTAAAATATCACAATCTACACCAAATATATATTATATAATTTACATAAAATATCAAAAGGACACCAAATATATCTTATATACTGTACATAAAATATCAAAATATACAGTAAATATATTTCATATATTGTACATATAATGTTAACTAAAAGTACACTAAATACATTTTATATAGTGTAAATAAAATATCAAAATGTACAGTAAATTTATCCTACACAGCCTATGTAAAATATCACAATCTACACCAAATATATATTTTGTAATTTACATAAAGTATCAAAAGGACACCAAATATATCTTATATACTGAACATAAAATATGAAAATGTACCGTAAATATATTTCATATATTGTACATATAATATTAACTAAAAGTACACCAAATACATTTTATATACTGTAAATAAAATATCAAAAAGTACAGTAAATATATATTACATTCTGTACATAAAATATCAAAAAGTACAACAAATATGTGTTATATATACTGTAAATAAACTATCAAAAACTGCAGTAATTATACTTAATATATTGTACATAAAATATATTAAATTACACCAAATGTATATTATTTACTGTAAATAAAATATCAAAAAGTACAGTAAATATATCTTACACACCCTATATAAAATATCACAATATACACCAAATATATATTATATAATTTACATAAAATACCAAAGGACACCAAATATACCTTATATACTGTACATAAAATATCAAAAAGTACAGTAAAGATATTTCATGTATTGTACATATAATATTAACTAAAAGTACACCAAATACATTTTATATAGTGTAAATAAATTATCAAAAATTACAGTGAATATATATTACATACTGTACATAAAATATCAAAAAGTACACCAAATATGTGTTATATATACTGTAAATAAACTATCAAAGCTACACTAATTATATTTAATATGCTGTACATAAAATGTCAAAAATTACAACAAATATATATTATTTACTGTAAAGAAAATACCAAAAAGTACAGTAAATATGTATTACACACCGTATGTAAAATATAACAAACTACACCAAATATATATTATATAATTTACATAAAATATCAAAAGGACACCAAATATACCTTATATACTGAACATGAAATATCAAAATGTACAGTAAATATATTTCATATATTGTACATATAATATTAACTAAAAGTACACCAAATACATTTTATATACTGTAAATAAAATATCAAAATGTTCAGTAAATATACATTACATTCTGTACATAAAATATCAAAAAGTACACCAAATATGTGTATATATACTGTAAATAAACTATCAAAAACTGCAGTAATTATATTTAATATACTGTACATAAAATATCAAAAATTACACCAAATGTATATTATTTACTGTAAATAAAATATCAAAAAGTACAGTAAATATATCTTACACACCCTATGTAAGATATCACAATCTACACCAAATATATATTATATAATTTACATAAAATATCAAAAGGACACCAAATATATCTTATATAGTGTACATAAAATATCAAAATGTAGAGTAAATATATTTCATATATTGTACATATAATATTAACTAAAAGTACACCAAATACATTTTCTATACTGTAAATAAAATATCAAAAAGTACAGTAAATATATATTACACACTGTACATAAAATATCAAAAGGTACACCAAATATGTGTAATATACACTGTAAATAAACTATCAAAAACCACAGTAATTATATTTAGTATACTGTACATAATATATCAAAAATTACACCAAATGTATATTATATACTGTAAATAAAATATCAAAAAGTACAGTAAATGTATATGACCCACCCTATGTAAAATATCACAAACTACACCAAATATATATTATATAATTTACATAAAATATCAAAAGGACACCAAATATATCTTCTATACTGTACATAAAATATCAAAATGTACAGTAAATATATTTCATATATTGTATATATAATATTAACTAAAAGTACACCAAATGCATTTTATATACTGTAAATAAATTATCAAAAATTACAGTAAATATATATTACATACTGCATATAAAATATCAAAAACTACACCAAATATGTGTTATATATACTGTAAATAAACTATCAAAAACTACAGTAATTATATTTAATATACTGTACATAAAATATCAAAAATTACACCAAATGCATATTATTTACTGTAAATAAAATATCAAAAATTACAGTAAATATATATTACACACCCTATGTAAAATATCAAAAACTACACCAAATATATATTATAAAATTCACATAAAATATCAAAAGGACAGCAAATATATATTATATACTGTACATAAAATATCAAAATGTACAGTAAATATATTTCATATATTGTACATATAATATTAACTAAAAGTACACCAAATACATTTTATATACTGTAAATAAAATATCAAAAAGTACAGTAAATATATATTACATACTGTACATAAAATATCAAAAAGTACACCAAATATGTGTTATATATACTATAAATAAACTATCAAAACTACACTAATTATATATAATATACTGTGCATAAAATATCAAAAATTACACCAAATGTATATTATATAATGTAAATAAAATATCAAAAAGTACAGTAAATGTATATGACACACCCTATGTAAAATATCAAAAACTACACCAAATATATATTATATAATTTACATGAAATATCAAAAGGACACCAAATATATCTTCTATACTGTACAAAAAATATCAAAAATACAGTAAATATATTTCTTATATTGCATATATAATATTAACTAAAAGTACACCAAATACATTTTATATACTGTAAATAAAATATCAAAATGTACAGTAAATATGTATTACATACTGTACATAAAATATCAAAAAGCACACCAAACATGTGTTATATATACTGTAAATAAACTATCAAAAACTACAGTAATTATATTTAATATACTGTACATAAAATATCAAAAATTACCCCAAATGTATATTATTTACTGTAAATAAAATATCAAAAAATACAGTAAATATATATTACACACCGTATGTAAAATATCACAATCTACACCAAATATATATTATATAATTTACATAAAATATAAAAATGACACAAAATATATCTTATATACTGTACATAAATTATCAAAATGTACAGTAAATAAATTTCATATATTGTACATGTAATATTAAATAAATGTACACCAAATACATTTTATATACTGTAAATAAAATATCAAAAAGTACAGTAAATATATATTACACACCATATGTAAAATATCACAATCTACAACAAATATATATTATATAATTTACATAAAATACGAAAGGACACCAAATATACCTTATATACCGTACATAAAATATCAAAAACTACAGTAAATATATTTCATATATTGTACATATAATATTAACTAAAAGTACACCAAATACATTTTATATACTGTAAATAAAATATCAAAAATACAGTAAATATATATAACATACTGTACATAAAATATCAAAAAGTACACCAAATATGTGTAATATATACTGTAAATAAACTATCAAAAACTACAGTAGTTATATATATTATACAGTACATAAAATATCAAAAATTAAACCAAATGCATATTATATACTGTAAATAAAATATGAAAAAGTACAGTAAATGTATATTACACACCCTATGTAAAATATCACAAACTTCACCAAATATATATTATATAATTTACATAAAATATCAAAAGGACACCAAATATATCATCTATACTGTACATAAAATATCAAAATTTACAGTAACTATATTTAATATATTGTATATATACTATTAACTAAAAGTACACCAAATACATTTAACATACTGTAAATAAATTATCACAAATTACAGTAAATATATATTACGTACTGTACATAAAATATCAAAAAGTACACCAAATATGTGTTATATATACTGTAAATAAACTATCAAAAACTACAGTAATTATATTTAATATACTGTACATAAAGTATCAAAAATTACACCAAATGTATATTATTTACTGTGAATAAAATATCAAAAAGTACAGTAAATATATATTAAACACCCTATGTAAAATATCACAATCTACAACAAATATATATTATATAATTTACATAAAATACCAAAAGGCCACCAAATATATCTTATATACTTTACATAAAATATCAAAAGGACAGTAAATATATTTCATATATTGTACATATAATATTAACTAAAAGTACACCAAATACATTTTATATAGCGTAAATAAAATATCAAAAATTACTGTGAATATATATTACATACTGTACATAAAATATCAAAAAGTACACCAAATATGTGTTATATATACTGTAAATAAACTATCAAAAACTACAGTAATTATATTTAATATACTGTACATAAAATATCAAAAATTACACCAAATGTGTATTATTTACTGTAAATAAAATACCAAAAAGTACAGTAAATATACGTTACACACCCTATGTAAAATATCACAAACTACACCAAATATATATTATATAATTTACATAAACTCTCAAAAGGACAACAAATATACCTTATATACTGAACATAAAATATCAAAATGTACAGTAAATATATTTCATATATTGTACATATAATATTAACTAAAAGTACACCAAATACATTTTACAGTACTGTAAATAAAATATCAAAAAGTACAGTAAATATATATTACATTCTGTACATAAAATATAAAAAGTACACCAAATATGTGTTATATATATTGTAAATAAACTATCAAAAACTGCAGTAATTATATTTAATATACTGTACATAAAATATCAAAAATTACACCTAATGTATATTATTTTCTGTAAATAAAATATCAAAAAGTACAGTAAATATATCTTACACACCCTATGTAAAATATCACAATCTACACCAAATATATATTATATAATTTACATAAAATTTCAAAAGCACACCAAATATATCTTATACTGTACATAAAATATCAAAATGTACAGTAAATATATTTCATATATTGTACATATAATATTAACTAAAAGTACACCAAATACATTTTACAGTACTGTAAATAAAATATCAAAAAGTACAGTAAATATATATTACATACTGTACATAAAATATCAAAAAGTACACCATATATGTGTAATATACACTGTAAATAACCTATCAAAAAGTACAGTAATTATATTTAATATACTGTACATAAAATATCAAAAATTACACCAAATGTGTATTATATACTGTTAATAAAATATCGAAAAGTACAGTAAATATATATGACACACCTTATGTAAAATATCACAAACTACACCAAATATATATTATATAATTTACATAAAATATCAAAAGGACACCAAATATATCTTCTATATTGTACATAAAATATCAAAATGTACAGTAAATATATCACATATATTGTATATATAATGTTAAATAAAAGTACACCAAATACATTTTATATACTGTAAATAAATTATCAAAAATTACAGTAAATATATTTTACATACTGTACATAAAATATCAAAAAGTACACCAAATATGTGTTATATATACTGTAAATAAACTATCAAAAACTACAGTAATTATATTTAATATACTGTACATAAAATATCAAAAATTACACCAAATGTATATTATTTACTGTAAATAATATATCAAAAATTACTCTAAATATATATTACACACCCTATGTAAAATATCAAAAACTACAACAAATATATATTATAAAATTCACATAAAATATCAAAAGGACACCAAATATATATTATATACTGTACATAAAATATCAAAAAGTACAGTAAATATATTTCATATAGTGTACATATAATATTAACTAAAAGTACACCAAATACATTTTATATACTGTAAATAAAATACCAAAAAGTACAGTAAATATATATTACACACCGTATGTAAAATATCACAATCTACACCAAATATATATTATATAATTTACATAAAATATAAAAATGACACAAAACATATCTTATATACTGTACATAAAATATCAAAAAGTACAGTAAATACATTTCATATATTGTACATAAAATATTAAGTAAAAGTACACCAAATACATTTTATATACTGTAAATAAAATATCAAAAAGTACAGTAAACATATATTACACACCATATGTAAAATATCACAATCTACAACAAATATATAGTATATAATTTACATAAAATTCCAAAGGACACCAAATATACCTTATATACTGTACATAAAATATCAAAAAGTACAGTAAATATATTTCATATATTGTACACATAATATTAACTAAAAGTACACCAAATACAGTTTATATACTGTAAATAAATTATCAAAAATTACAGTGAATATATATTACATACTGTACATAAAATATCACAAAGTACACCAAATATGTGTTATATATACTGTAAATAAACTATCAAAACTACACTAATTATATTTAATATACTGTACATAACATATCAAAAAAAACAACAAATATATTTTATTTACTGTAAAGAAAATACCAAAAAGTACAGTAAATATATATTACACACCCTTTGTAAAATGTCACAAACTATACCAAATATATATAATATAATTTACATAAAATATCAAAAGGACACCAAATATACCTTATATACTGAACATGAAATATCAAAATGTACAGTAAATATATTTCATATATTGTACATATAATATTAACTAAAAGTACACCAAATACATTTTATACACTGTAAATGAAATATCAAAATGTACCGTAAATATATATTACATACTGTACATAAAATATCAAAAAGTACACCAAATATGTGTTATATATACTATAAATAAACTATCAAATCTACAGTAATTATATATAATATACTGTACATAAAATTTCAAAAATTACACGAAATGTATATTATATACTGTAAATAAAATATCAAAAAGTACAGTAAATATATATGACACACCCTATGTAAAATATCACAAACTACACCAAATATATATTATATAATTTACATAAAATATCAAAAGGACACCAAATATATCTTATTTACTATACATAAAATATCAAAATGTACAGTAAATATATTTCATATATTGTACATATAATATTAACTGAAAGTACACCAAATACATTTTATATACTTTAAATAAAATATCAAAAACTACAGTAAATATATATTACATACTGTACATAAAATATCAAAAAGTACACCAAATATGCGTAATATATACTGTAAATAAAGTATCAAAAACTACAGTAATTATATTTAATATACTGTACATAAAATATCAAAAATTACACCAAATGTATATTATTTACTGTAAATAAAATATCAAAAATTACAGTAAATATATATTACACACCCTATGGCAAATATCAAAAACTACATCAAATATATATTATAAAATTCACATAAAATATCAAAAGGACACTAAATATATATTATATACTGTACATAAAATATCAAAAAGCACAGTAAATATATTTCATATATTGCACATGTAATATTAGCTAAAAGTACACCAAATTCATTTTATATACTGTAAATAAAATATCAAAAAGTACAGTAAATATATATTACATAGTGTACATAAAATATCAAAAAGTACTCCAAATATGTGTAATATATACTGTAAATAAACTATCAAAAATTACAGTAATTATATTTACTATACTGTACATAAAATATCAAAAATTACACCAAATGTATATTATATACTGTAAATAAAATATCAAAAAGTACAGTAAATATATATGACACACCCTATGTAAAATATCACCAACTACACCAAATATATATTATATAATTTACATAAAATATCAAAAGGACACCAAATATATCTTCTATACTGTACATAAAATATCAAAAATTACAGTAAATATATTTCATACATTCTAAATATAATATTAACTAAAAGTACACCAAATACATTTTATATACTGCAAATAAAATATCAAAAAGTACAGTAAATATATATTACATATTGTACATAAAATATCAAAAGGTACACCAAATATGTGTTATATATACTGTAAATGTCAAAAACTACAGTAATCATATTCAATCTACTGTATATAAAATATCAAAAATTACACCAAATATAAATTAAATACTGTAAATACAAATATCAAAAAGGACAGTAAATATATACTACACACCCTATGCAAAATATCAAAAATTACACCAAATATATATTATATAATTCACATAGAATATGAAAAGTACACCAAATATATCTTATATATTCTGCATAAAATATCAAAAACTACAGTATATATATTTCATACATTGTACATATATTATTAACTAAAAGTACACCAAATACATTTTGTATACTGAAAATAAAATATCAAAAAGTACAGTAAATATATATTACATACTGCACATAAAATATCAAAAAGTACACCAAATATGTGTTATATATACTGTAAATAAACTATCAAAAACTACAGTAATTATATTTAATATACGGTACATAAATTATCAAAATTTACAGCAAATGTATATTATATACTGCAAATAAAATATCAAAAGTACAATAAATATACATTACACACCCTATGTAAAATATCACAAAGTACACCAAATATATATTATATAATTTACATAAAATATCAAAAGGACACCAAATATATCTTCTATACTGTACATAAAATATGAAAAAGTACAGTAAATATATTTCATATATTGTATATATAATATTAACTAAAAGTACACCAAATACAATTTTATATACTGTAAATAAATTATCAAAAATTACAGTAAATTTATATTACATACTGTACATAAAATATCAAAAAGTACACCAAATATGTGTTATATATACTGTAAATAAACAATCAAAAGCTACAGTAATTATATTTAATATACTGTATATAAAATATCAAATATTACACCAAATGTATATTATTTACTGTAAATAAAATATCAAAAATTACAGTAAATATATATTACACACCCTATGGAAAATATCAAAAACTACATCAAATATATATTATAAAATTCACATAAAATATCAAAGGGACACCAAATATATATCATATACTGTACATAAAATAACAAAAAGAACAGTAAATATATTTCATATATTGAAAATGTAATATTAACTAAAAGTACACCAAATACATTTTATAGACTGTAAATAAAATATCAAATAGTACAGTAAATATACATTACATAGTGTACATAAAGTATCAAAAAGTACTCCATATATGTGTAATATATACTATAAATAAACTATCAAAATTGCACTAATTATATATAATATACTGTACATAAAATATCAAAAATTACACCAAATGTATATTATATACTGTAAATAAAATATCAAAAAGTACAGTAAATGTATATGACACACCCTATGTAAAATATCAAAAACTACACCAAATATATATTATATAATTTACATAAAATATCAAAAGAACACCAAATATATCTTCTATACTGTAAAAAAATATCAAAAATTATACTAAATATATTTCATATATTGTATATATAATATTAACTAAAAGTACACCAAATACATTTTATATAGTGTAAATAAAATATCAAAAAGTACAGTAAATATATATTACACACCATATGTAATATATCACAATCTACACCAAACATATATTATATAATTTACATAAAATATCAAAAGGACACCAAATATATCTTATATACTGTACATAAAATATCAAAAAGTACAGTAAATATATTTCATATACTGTACATATAATATTAACTAAAAGTACACCAAATACATTTTATATAGTGTAAATAAAATATCAAAAATTACAGTGAATATATATTAAATACTGTACATAAAATATCAAAAAGTACACCAAATATGGGTTATATATACTGTAAATAAACTATCAAAACTACACTAATTATATTTAATATATTGTACATAAAATATCAAAAATTACACCAAATATATATTATTTACTGTAAAGAAAATACCAAAAAGTACAGTAAATATATATTACACACCCTATGTAAAATATCACAAACTACACCAAATATATATTATCTAATTTACATAAATTATCAAAAGGACACCAAATATACCTTATATACTGAATATAAAATATCAAAATGTACAGTAAATATATTTCATATATTGTACATATAATATTAACTAAAAGTACACCAAATATATTTTATATACTGTAAATAAAATATCAAAGTACAGTAAATATATATTACATTCTGTACATAAAATATCAAAAAGTACACCAAATATGTGTTATATATACTGGAAATAAACTATCAAAAACTGCAGTAATTATATTAAATATACTGTACATAAAATATCAAAAATTACACCAAATGTATATTATTTACTGTAAATAAAATATCAAAAAGTACAGTAAATATATATTACACACCCTATGTAAAATATCACAATCTACACCAAATATATATTATATAATTTACATAAAATATCAAAAGGACACCAAATATATCTTATATAGTGTACATAAAATATCAAAATGTACAGTAAATATATTTCATATATTGTACATATAATATTAACTAAAAGTACAGCAAATACATTTTATATTGTGTAAATAAAATATCAAAAAGTACAGTAAATATATATTACACACCATATGTAAAATATCACTATCTACACCAAATATATATTATATAATTTACATAAAATATCAATAGGACACCAAATATACCTTATATACTGTACATAAAATATCAAAACTAGAGTAAATATATTTCATATTTTGTACACATAATATTAACTAAAAGTACACCAAATACTTTTTATATAGTGTAAATAAAATATCAAAAAGTACAGTAAATATGTATTACATACTGTACATAAAATATCAAAAAGTACACCAAATATGTGTTATATGTACTGTAAATAAACTATAAAATCTACAGAAATTATATTTAATATACTGTACATAAAATATCAAATATTACACCAAATGTATATTATATAATGTAAATAAAATAACAAAAAGGACAGTAAATATATATTACACTCTATGTAAAATATCAAAAACTACAAATATATATTATATAATTTACATAAAATATCAAAAGGACACCAAATATATCTTATATACTGTACATAAAATATAAAAATGTACAGTAAGTATATTTCATATATTGTACATATATTAACTAAAAGTACACCAAATACATTTTATATTCTGTAAAGAAAATATTAAAAAGTACAGGAAATATATATTACATACTGTACATAAAATATCAAAAAGTACACCAAATATGTGTTATATATACTGTAAATGAACTATCAAAAACTGCAGTAATTATATTTAGTATACTGTACATAAAATATCAAAAATTACACCAAATGTATATTATATACTGTAAATAAAATATCAAAAAGGACAGTAAATATATATTACACTCTATGTAAAATATCAAAAACTGAAAATATGTATTATATAATTTACATAAAATATCAAAAGGACACCAAATATATCTCATATACTGTACATAAAATATCAAAATATTCAGTAAATATATTTCATATAGTGTACATGTAATGTTAACTAAAAGTACACCAAATACATTTTATATACTGTAACTAAAATATCAAAAATTACAGTAAATATATATTACATACAGTACATAAAATATCAAAGAGTTCACCATGTGTTATATATACAGTAAATAAACTATCAAAAACTACAGTAATTATATATAATATACTGTATATAAAATATCAAAAATTACACCAAATGTATATTATATACTGTAAATAGAATATCAAAAAGGACACTAAATATATACTACACACCCTATGTAAAGTATCAAAAACTACACCAAATATATATTATACAATTTACATAAAATATCAAAAGTACACCAAATATATCTTATATACTGTACATAAAATATCAAAAAGTACAGTAAAAATATGTCATATATTGTGCATATAATATTAACTAAAAGTACACCAAATACATTTTGTATACTGTAAATAAAATATCAAAAATTACAGTAAATATATATTACATACTGTACATAAAATATCAAAAAGTACACCAAATATGTGTTATATATGCTGTAAATAAACTATCAAAAACTACAGTACTTATATTTAATATACTGTACATAAAATATCAAAAATTACACCAAATGTATAATATATACCGTAAATAAAATATCAAAAATGACAGTAAATATATACTACACACCCTATGTAAAATATCAAAAACTACACCAAATATATATTATATAATTTACATAAAATAGCAAAAGGAAACCAAATATATCTTATATACTGTACATAATATATCAAAGGTACAGTAAATATATATCATATATTGTACATATAATATTAACTAAAACTACACCAAATACATTTTATATACTGTAAATAAAATATCAAAATGTACGGTAAATATATATTACATACTGTACATAAAATATCAAAAAGTACACCAAATATGTGTTATATATACTGTAAATAAACTATCAAAAACTACTGTAATTATATTTAATATACTGTACATAAAATATCAAAAATTACACCAAATCTATATTATGTACTGTAAATAAAATATCAAAAAGGACAGTAAATATATATTACACACCCTATGTAAAATATCAAAAACTACACCATATATATTATATAATTTACATAAAATATCAAAAGGCCACCAAATATATCTTATATACTGTACCTAAAATATCAAAAAGTACAGTAAATATGTTTCATATATTGTACATATAATATTAACTATAAGTACACCAAATACATTTTATATACTGTAAATAATATATCAAAATCCTGTAAATACATATTACATACTGTACATAAAATATCAAAAAGTACACCAAATATGTGTTATATATACTGTAAATAAACTATCAAAAACTACAGTAATAATGTTTAATATACTGTACATTAAATATCAAAAATTACACCAAATTTATATTATATACTGTAAATAAAATATGAAAAATACAGTAAATATATATTACACTCTATGTAAAATATCAAAAACTACACCAGATATATATTATATAATTTACATAAAATATCAGAAGTACACCAAATATATCCTATATACTGTACATAAAATATCAAAAAGTACAGTAAATATATTTCATATATTGTAAATCTAATATTAACTAAAAGTACATCAAATACATTTTCTATACTGTAAATTATACATGAAAAAGTACAGTAAATATATATTACATAGTGTACATAAAATGTCAAAAAGTACTCCAAATATGTGTAATATATACTGTAAATAAACTCTCAAAAACTACAGTAATTATATTTACTATACTGTACATAAAATATCAAAAATTACACCAAATGTATATTATATACTGTAAATAAAATATCAAAAAGTACAGTAAATATATATTACACACCCTATGTAAAATATCAGAAACTACACCAAATATATATTATATAATTTACATAAAATATCAAAAGGACACCAAATATATCTTCTATACTGTACATAAAATATCAAAAATTACAGTAAATATATTTCATACATTGTACATATAATATTAACTAAAAGTACACCAAATACATTTTATATTCTGTAAATAAAATATCAAAATGTACAGTAAATATATATTACATACTGTACATTAAATATCAAAAAGTACACCAAATATGTGTTATATATACTGTAAATATCAAAAACTACAGTAATCATATTCAATGTACTGTATATAAAATATCAAAAATTACACCAAATATAAATTAAATACTGTAAATAAAATATCAAAAAGGACAGTAAATATATACTACACACCCTATGCAAAATATCAAAAATTACACCAAATATATATTATATAATTCACATAGAATATGAAAAGTACACCAAATATATCTTATATATTGTACATAATATATCAAAAAGTACAGTATATATATTTCATACATTGTACATATATTATTAACTAAAAGTACACCAAATACATTTTGTATACTGAAAATAAAATATCAAAAATACAGTAAATATATATTAAATACTGTACATAAAATATCAAAAACTACACCAAATATGTGTTATATATACTGTAAATAAACTATCAAAAACTACAGTAATTATATTTAATATACTGTACATAAATTATCAAAAATTACAGCAAATGTATATTATATACTGTAAATAAAATATCAAAAAGTACAATAAATATACATTACACACCCTATGTAAAATATCACAAAGTACACCATATATATATTATATAATTTACATAAAATATCAAAAGGACACCAAACATATCTTCTATACTGTACAAAAAATATCAAAAAGTACACCACATATGTGTTATATATACTGTAAATAAACAAACAAAAACTACAGTAATTATATTTAATATACTGTATATAAAATATCAAATATTACACCAAATGTATATTATTTACTGTAAATAAAATATCAAAAATTACAGTAAATATATATTATACACCCTATGGAAAATATCAAAAACTACATCAAATATATATTATAAAATTCACATAAAATATCAAAAGGACACCAAATATATATCACATACTGTACATAAAATAACAAAAAGTACAGTAAATATATTTCATATATTGTAAATGCAATATTAACTAAAAGTACACCAAATACATTTTATAGACTGCAAATAAAATATCAAATAGTACAGTAAATATATATTACATAGTGTACATAAAATATCAAAAAGTACTCCAAATATGTGTAATATATACTTTAAATAAACTATCAAAAACTACAGTAATTATATTTACTATACTGTACATAAAATATCAAAAATTACACCAAATGTATATTATATACTGTAAATAAAATATCAAAAAGTACAGTAAATATATATTACACCACCTATGTAAAATATCACAAACTACACCAAATATATATTATATAATTTACATAAAATATCAAAAGGACACCAAATATATCTTCTATACTGTACATAAAATATCAAAAATTTCAGTAAATATATTTCATATATTGTACAGATAATATTAACTAAAAGTACACCAAATACATTTTATATACTGTAAATAAAATATCAAAAAGTACAGTACATATATATTACATTCTGTACATAAAATATCAAAAAGTACACCAAATATGCGTTATATATAGTGAAAATAAACTATAAAATACTACAGTAATTGTATTTAATATACTGTACATAAAACATCAAAAATTACACCAAATGTATATTATTTACTGTAAATAAAATATCAAAAAGTACAGTAAATATATATTGCACACCATATGTAAAATATCACATTCTACACCAAATATATATTATTTAATTTACATAAAATATCCAAAGGACACCAAATATATCTTCTACACTATACATAAAATATCAAAAGGTACAGTAAATATATTTCATATATTGTACATATAATATTAACTAAAAGTACACCAAATACATTTTGTATACTGTAAATAAATTATCAAAAATTACAGAAAATATATATTACATACTGTACATAAAATATCAAAAAGTACACCAAATATGTGTTATATATACTGTAAATAAACTATCAAAAACTACATTAATTATATTTAACATACTGTACATAAAATATCAAATATTACACCAAATGTATATTATATACTGTAAATAAAACATCAAAAAGTACAGTAAATATACATTACACACCCTATGTAAAATATCACAAACTACACCAAATATATATTATATAATTTACATAAAATATCTAAAGGAAACCAAATATATCTTCTATACTGTACATAAAATATCAAAATGTACAGTAAATATATTTCATATATTGTATATATAATATTAACTAAAAGTACACCAAATACATTTTATATACTGTAAATAAATTATCAAAAATTACAGTAAATATATATTACATACTGTACATAAAATATAAAAAAGTACACCAAATATGTGTTATATATACTGTAAATAAACTATCAAAAACTACAGTAATTATATTTAATATACTGTACATAAAATATCAAAAGTTACACCAAATGTATATTATTTACTTTAAATAAAATACCAAATAGTACAGTAAATATATATTACACACCCTATGTAAAATATCACAAACTACACCAAATATATATTATATAATTTACATAAAATATCAAAAGGACACCAAATATAACTTATATACTGAACATAAAATATCAAAATGTACAGTAAATATATTTCATATATTGTACATATAATATTAACTAAAAGTACACCAAATACATTTTATATACTGTAAATAAAATATCAAAAAGTACAGTAAATATATATTACATTCTGTACATAAAATATCAAAAAGTACACCAAATATGTGTTATATATACTGTTAATAAACTATCAAAAACTGCAGTAATTATATTAAATATACTGTACATGAAATATCAGAAATTACACCAAATGTACGTTATTTGCTGTAAATAAACTATCAAAAAGAACAGTAAATATATCTTACACACCCTATGTAAAATGTCACAATCTACACCAAATATATATTATATAATTTACATAAAATATCAAAAGGACACCAAATATATCATATATACTGTACATAAAATATCAAAATGTACAGTAAATATATTTCATATATTGTACATTTAATATTAACTAAAAGTACACCAAATACATTTTATATACTGTAAATAAAATATCAAATAGTACAGTAAATATGTATTACATACTGTACATAAAATATGAAAAAGTACACCAAATATGTGTTATATATACTGTAAATAAACTATCAAAACTACACTAATTATATTTAATATACTGTACATAAAATATCAAAAATTACACCAAATATATATTATTTACTGTAAATAAAATATCAAAATGTACATTAAATATATATTACACACACTATGTAAAATATCAGAAACTACACCATATATATATTATATAATTAACATAATATATCAAAAGGACACCAAATATACCTTATATACTGAACATGAAATATCGAAAAGTTCAGTAAATATATTTCATATATTGTATATATAATATTAACTAAAAGTACACCAAATACATTTTATATACTGTCAATAAAATATCAAAAATTACAGTAAATATATATTACATTCTGTACATAAAATATCAAAAAGTACACCAAATATGTGTTATATATACTGTAAATAAACAATCAAAAACTACAGTAATTATATTTAATATACTGTACATAAAATATCAAAAATTACACCATATGTATATTATATACTGTAAATAAATATCAAAAATTACAGTAAATATATCTTACACACCCTATGTAAAATATCAAAAACTACACCAAATATATATTATAAAATTCACATAAAATATCAAAAGTACACCAAATATATCTTATATACTGTACATAAATTATCAAATGTACAGTAAATATATTTAATATATTATACGTATAATATTTACCAAAAGTACACCAAATACATTTTATATAGTGTAAATAAAATATCAAAATGTACAGTAAATATATATTACACACCATATGTAAAATATCAAAAACTACACTGAATATATATTATAAAATTCACATAAAATATCAAAAGGACAACAAATATATATTATATACTGTACATAAAGTATCAAAAAGTACAGTAAATATATTTCATATATTGTACATATAATATTAACTAAAAGTACACCAAATACATTTAATATACTGTAAATAAAATATCAAAAAGTACAGTAAATATATATTACATACGGTACATAAAATATCAAAAAGTACACCAAATGTGTGTTATATATACTATAAATAAACTATCAAAATTGCACTAATTATATATAATATACTGTACATAAAATATCAAAAATTACACCAAATGTATATTATATACTGTAAATAAAATATCAAAAAGTACAGTAAATGTATATGACACACCCTATGTAAAATATCAAAAACTACACCAAATATATATTATATAATTTACATAAAATATCAAAAGAACACCAAATATATCTTCTATACTGTAAAAAAATATCAAAAATTATAGTAAATATATTTCATATATTGTATATATAATATTAACTAAAAGTACACCAAATACATTTTATATACTGTAAATAAATTATCAAAAATTACAGTAAATATATATTACATACTGTACATAAAATATCAAAAAGTACACCAAATATGTGTTATATATACTGTAAATAAACTATCAAAAACTATAGTAATTATATTTAATATACTGTACATAAAATACCAAAAATTACACCAAATGTATATTTTATACTGTAAATAAAATATCAAAAAGTACAGTAAATATATATGACACACCCTATGTAAAATATCAAAAACTACACCAAATATATATTATATAATTTTCATAAAATATCAAAAGGACACCAAATGTATCTTATGTACTGTACATAAAATATCAAAATGTACAGTAAATATATTTCATATATTGTACATATAATATTAACTGATAGTACACCAAATACATTTTATATACTGAAAATAAAATATCAAAAATTACCGTAAATATGTATTACATACTGTACATAAAATATCAAAAAGTACACCAAATATGTGTTATATATACTGTAAATAAACTATCAAAAACTACAGTAATTATATTTAATATACTGTACATAAAATATCAAAAATTACACCAAATGTATATTATTTACTGTAAGTAAAATATCAAAAAGTACAGTAAATATATATTACAAACCGTATGTAATATATCACAATCTACACCAAATATATTTTATATAATTTACATAATATATCAAAATGACACCCAATATATCTTATATACTGAATATAATATATCAAAAATTACAGTAAATATATTTCATATATTGTATATATTATATTAACTAAAAGTACACCAAATACATTTTATATAGTGTAAATAAAATATCAAAAAGTACAGTAAATATATATTACACACCATATGTAATATATCACAATCTACACCAAATATATATTATATAATTTACATAAAATATCAAAAGGACACAAAATATATCTTATATACTGTACATAAAATATCAAAAAGTACAGTAAATATATTTCATATACTGTACATATAATATTAACTTAAAGTACACCAAATACATTTTATATAGTGTAAATAAAATATCAAAAATTACAGTGAATATATATTAAATACTGTACATAAAATATCAAAAAGTACACCAAATATGGGTTATATATACTGTAAATAAACTATCAAAATTGCACTAATTATATATAATATACTGTACATAAAATATCAAAAATTACACCAAAAGTATATTATTTACTGTAAATAAAATATCAAAAAGTACAGTAAATATATCTTACACACCCTATGTAAAATATCACAATCTACACCAAATATATATTATATAATTTACATAAAATATCAAAAGGACACCAAATATATCTTATATAGTGTACATAAAATATCAAAATGTACAGTAAATATATTTCATATATAGGGCATATAATATTAACTAAAAGTACACCAAATACATTTTATATACTATAAATAAACTATCAAAACTACACTAATTATATATAATATACTGTACATAAAATATCAAAAATTACACCAAATGTATATTATATACTGTAAATAAAATACCAAAAAGAACAGTAAATATATATGACACACCCTATGTAAAATATCACAAACTTCACCAAATATATATTATATAATTTACATAATATATCAAAAGGACACCAAATATATCTTCTATACTGTACATAAAATATCAAAATTTACAGTAAATATATTTCATATATTGTACATATAATATTAACTAAAAGTACACCAAATACATTTATATACTGTAAATAAATTATCAAAAATTACAGTAAATATATATTACATACTGTACATAAAATATCAAAAAGTACACCAAATATGTGTTATATATACTGTAAATAAACTATCAAAACTACACTAATTATATTTAATGTACTGTACATAAAATATCAAAAATTACACCAAATATATATTATTTACTGTAAAGAAAATACCAAAAAGTACAGTAAATATATATTACACACCCTATGTAAAATATCACAAACTACACCAAATATATATTATATGATTTACATGAAATATCAAAAGGACACCAACTATACATTATATACTGAACATGAAATATCAAAATGTACAGTAAATATATTTGATATATTGTACATATAATATTCACTAAAAGTACACCAAATACATTTTATATACTGTAAATAAAATATCAAAAAGTACAGTAAATATATATTACATTCTGTACATAAAATATCAAAAAGTACACCAAATATGTGTTATATATACTGTAAGTAAACTATCAAAAACTGCAGTAATTATATTTAATATACTGTACATAAAATATCAAAAATTACACCAAATGTATATTATTTACTGTAAATAAAATATCAAAAAGTACAGTAAATATATCTTACACACCCTATGTAAAATATCACAATCTACACCAAATATATATTATATAATTTACATAAAATAACAAAAGGACACCAAATATATCTTATATAGTGTACATAAATATCAAAATGTACAGTAAATATATTTCATATATTGTACATATAATATTAACTAAAAGTACACCAAATACATTTTATATACTGTAAATAAAATATCAAAATGTACAGTAAATATATATTACATACTGTATATAAAATATAAAAAAGTACACCAAATATGTGTTATATATACTGTAAATAAACTATCAAAAACTACAGTAATTATATTTAATATACTGTACATAAAATATCAAAAATTACACCAAATGTGTATTATTTACTGTAAATAAAATATCAAAAATTACAGTAAATATATATTACACACCCTATGTAAAATATCACAATCTACACAAAATATATATGATATAACTTACATAAAATATCAAAAGGACACCAAATATAACTTATATACTGTACATAAAATATCAAAATTACAGTAAATATATTTCATATATTGTACATATAATGTTAACTAAAAGTAAACCAAATACATTTTATATACTGTAAATAAAATATCAAAATGTACAGTAAATATATATTACACACCCTATGTGAAATATCACAATCTACACCAAATATATATTATGTAATTTACATAAAATATCAAAAGGACACCAAATATATCTTATATGCTGAACATAAAATATCAAAATGTACCGTAAATATATTTCATATATTGTACATATAATATTAACTAAAAGTACACCAAATACATTTTATATACTGTAAATAAAATATCAAAATGTAGAGTAAATATATATTACATACTGTACATAAAATATCAAAAAGTACACCAAATATGTGTAATATATACTGTAAATAGACTATCAAAAACCACAGTAATTATATTTAATATACTGTAGATAAAATATCAAAAATTACACCAAATGTATATTATATACTGTAAATAAAATATCAAAAAGTACACTAAATATATATGACACACCCTATGTAAAATATCAAAAACTACACCAAATATGTATTATATAATTTACATAAAATATCAAAAGGACACCAAATACATCTTCTATACTGTACAAAAAATATCAAAAAGTACAGTAAATATATTTCTTATATTGTATATATAATATTAACTAAAAGTACACCAAATACATTTCATATACTGTAAATAAAATATCAAAAAGTACAGTAAATATATATTACATACTATACATAAAATATCAAAAAGTACACCAAATATGTGTTATATATACTGTAAATAAACTATCAAATCTTCAGTAATTATATATAATATACTGTACATAAAATATCAAAAATTACACCAAATGTATATTATATACTGTAAATAAAATATCAAAAAGTACAGTAAATATATATGACACCCCCTATGTAAAATATCAAAAACTACACCAAATATATATTATATAATTTTCATAAAATATCAAAAGGACACCAAATATATCTTCTATACTGTACAAAAAATATCAAAACATACAGTAAATATATTTCATATATTGTACATATAATATTAACTAAAAGTACACCAAATACATTTTATATAATGTAAATAAAATATCAAAAAGTACAGTAAATATATATTACATACCATATGTAAAATATCACAATCTACAACAAATATATATTATATAATTTACATAAAATATCAAAAGGACACAAAATATATCTTATATACTGTACATAAAATATCAAAAAGTACAGTAAATATATATCATATATTGTACATGTAATATTAACTAAAAGTACACCAAATACATTTTATATTGTGTAAATAAAATATCAAAAAGTACAGTGAATATATATTACATTCTGTACATAAAATATAAAAAGTACACCAAATATGTGTTATATATACTGTAAATAAACTATCAAAAACTGCAGTAATTATATTTAATATACTGTACATAAAATATCAAAAATTACACCAAATGTATATTATACTGTAAATAAACTATCAAAAACTGCAGTAATTATATTTAATATACTGTACATAAAATATCAAAAATTACACCAAATGTATATTATTTACTGTAAATAAAATATCAAAAAGCACAGTAAATATATCTTACACACCCTATGTAAAATATCACAATCTACACAAAATATATATTATATAATTTACATAAAATTTCAAAAGGACACCAAATATATCTTATATACTGTACATAAAATATCAAAATGTACAGTAAATATATTTCATATATTGTACATATAATATTAACTAAAATTACACCAAATACATTTTATATACCGTAAATAAAATATCAAAAGTACAGTAAATATATATTACATACTGTACATAAAATATCAAAAAGTACACCAAATATGTGTAATATATACTGTAAATAACCTATCAAAAACTACAGTAATTATATTTAATATACTGTATATAAAATATCAAAAATTACACCAAATGTGTATTATATACTGTTAATAAAATATCAAAAAGTACAGTAAATATATATGACACACCCTATGTAAAATATCACAAACTACACCAAATATATATTATATAATTTACATAAAATATGAAAAGGACACCAAATATATCTTCTATACTGTACATAAAATATCAAAATGTACAGTAAATATATTTCATATATTGTATACATAATATTAACTAAAAGTACACAAAATACATTTTATATACTGTAAATAAATTATCAAAAATTACAGTAAATATATTTTACATACGGTACATAAAATATCAAAAAGTACACCAAATATGTGTTATATATACTGTAAATAAACTATCAAAAACTACAGTAATTATATTTAATATACTGTACATAAAATATCAAAAATTACACCAAATGTATATTATTTACTGTAAATAAAATATCAAAAATTACACTAAATATATATTACACACCCTATGTAAAATATCAAAAACTACACCAAATATATATTATAAAATTCACATAAAATATCAAAAGGACACAAAATATATATTATATACTGTACATAAAATATCAAAAAGTACAGTAAATATATTTCATATAGTTTACATATAATATTAACTAAAAGTACACCAAATACATTTTATATACTGTAAATAAAATATCAAAAAGTACAGTAAATATATATTACATACTGTACATAAAATATCAAAAAGTACACCAAATATGTGTTATATATACTATAAATAAACTATCAAAACTACACTAATTATATATAATATACTGTACATAAAATATCAAAAATTACACTAAATATATATTATTTTCTGTAAATAAAATATCAAAAAGTACAGTAAATTTCTATGACACACCCTATGTAAAATATCAAAAACTACACCAAATGTATATTATATAATTTACATAAAATATCAAAAGGACACCAAATATATCTTCTATAATGTACAGAAAATATCAAAAAGTACAGTAAATATATTTCATATATTGTACATACAATATTAACTAAAAGTACACCAAACACATTTTATATACTGTAAATAAAATATCAAAAATTACAGTGAATATATATTACATACTCTACATAAAATATAAACAAGTACACCAAATATGTGTTATATATACTGTAAATATGAAAAACTACACTAATAATATTCAATGTAATGTATATAAAATATCAAAAATTACACCAAATATAAATTAAATACTGTAAATAAAATATCAAAAAGGACAGTAAATATATACTACACACACTATGTAAAATATCAAAAATTACACCAAATATATATTATATAATTTACATAGAATATAAAAAGGACACCAAATATATCTTATATATTGTACATAAAATATCAAAATATACAGTATATATATTTCATACATTGTACATGTATTATTAACTAAAAGTACACCAAATACATTTTGTATACTGAAAATAAAATATCAAAAAGTACAGTAAATATATATTATATACTGTACATAAAATATCAAAAAGTACACCAAATATGTGTTATATATTCTGTAAATAAACTATCAAAAACTACAATAATTATATTTAATATACTGTACATAAAATATCAAAAATTACACCAAATGTATATTATTTACTGTAAATAAAATACCAAATAGTACAGTAAATATATATTACACACCCTATGTAAAATATCACAAACTACACCAAATATATATTATATAATTCACATAAAATATCAAAAGGACACCGAATATACCTTATATACTGAACATAAAATATCAAAATGTACAGTAAATATATTTCATATATTGTACATATAATATTAACTAAAAGTACACCAAATACATTTTATATACTGTAAATAAAATATCAAAAAGTACAGTAAATATATATCACATTCTGTACATAAAATATCAAAAAGTACACCAAATATGTGTTATATATACTGTAAATAAACCATCAAAATTGCAGTAATTATATTAAATATACTGTACATGAAATATCAAAAATTACACCAAATGTACGTTATTTACTGTAAATAAAATATCAAAAAGAACAGTAAATATATCTTACACACCCTATGTAATATATCACAATCTACACCAAATATATATTATATAATTTACATAAAATATCAAAAGGACACCAAATATATCATATATACTGTACATAAAATATCAAAATGTACAGTAAATATATTTCATATATTGTACATATAATATTAACTAAAAGTACACCAAATACATTTTATATACTGTAAATAAATTATCAAAAATTACAGTAAATATATATTACATACTGTACATAAAATATCAAAAAGTACACCAAATATGTGTTATATATACTGTAAATAAACAATCTAAAACTACAGTAATTATATTTAATATACTGTACATAAAATATCAAAAATTACACCAAAGGAATATTATTTACTGTAAATAAAATATCAAAAAGTACAGTAAATATATCTTACACACCCTATGTAAAATATCACAATCTACACCAAATATATATTATATAATTTACATAAAATATCAAAAGGACACCAAATATATCTTCTATACTGTTCCTAAAATATCAAAAATTACAGTAAATATATTTCATATATTGTACATATAATATTAACAAAAACTACACCAAATACATTTTATATACTGTAAATAAACTATCAAAAAGTACAGTAAATATATATTACATACTGTACATAAAATATCAAAAAGTACACCAAATATGTGTTATATATACTGTGAATAAACAATCAATAACTACAGTAATTATATTTAATATACTGTACATAAAATATCAAAAATTACACCAAAGGAATATTATTTACTGTAAATAAAATATCAAAAATTACAGTAAATATATATTACACACCCTATGTAAAATATCAAAAACTACACCAAATATATATTATAAAATTCACATAAAATATCAAAAGGACACCAAATATATCTTACATACTGTACATAAATTATCAAATATACAGTAAATATATTTCATATATTGTACATATAATATTAACTAAAAGTACACCAAATACATTTTATATAGTGTAAATAAAATATCAAAATGTACAGTAAATATATATTACACACCATATGTAAAATATCACAATCTACACCAAATATATATTATATAATTTACATAAAATATAAAAAGGACACCAAATATATCTTATATACTGTACATAAATTATCAAATGTACAGTAAATATATTTCATATATTGTACATATAATATTAACTAAAAGTACACCAAATACATTTTAT
This sequence comes from Pan paniscus, assembly GCF_029289425.2. NCBI lineage: Eukaryota > Metazoa > Chordata > Mammalia > Primates > Hominidae > Pan > Pan paniscus. The sequence continues at coordinate 3,603,740 of NC_073271.2, forward strand.
ATACTGTAAATAAAATATCAAAAAGTACAGTAAATATATATTACATTGTGTACATAAAATATCAAAAAGTACACCAAATATGTGTTATATATACTGTAAATAAACTATCAAAAACTGCAGTAATTATATTAAATATACTGTACATGAAATATCAAAAATTACACCAAATTTACGTTATTTACTGTAAATAAAATATCAAAAAGAACAGTAAATATATCTTACACACCCTATGTAAAATATCACAATCTACACCATATATATATTATATAATTTACATAAAATATCAAAAGGTCACAAAATATATCTTATATACTGAACATGAAATATCAAAATGTACAGTAAATATATTTCATATATTGTATATATAATATTAACTAAAAGTACACAAAATACATTTTATATACTGTAAATAAATTATCAAAAATTACAGTAAATATATATTACATACTGTACATAAAATATCAAAAAGTACACCAAATATGTGTTATATATACTGTAAATAAACAATCAAAAACTACAGTAATTATATTTAATGTACTGTACATAAAATATCAAAAATTACACCAAATGTATATCATATAGTGTAAAAAAAAATCAAAAATACAGTAAATAAATATTACACAAGCTATGTAAAATATCACAAACTACACCAAATATATATTTTATAATTTACATAAAATATCAAAAGGAAACCAAATATATCTTATATACTGTACATAAAATATCAAATAGTAGAGTAAATATATTTCATATATTGTACATATAATATTAACTAAAAGTACTCCAAATACATTTTATATACTGTAAATAAAATATCAAAATGTACAGTAAATATATATTACATACTGTACGTAAAATATCAAAAAGTACACCAAATATGTTTTATATATACTATAAATAAACTATCAAAACTACAGTAATTATATATAATATACTGTACATAAAATATCAAAAATTACACCAAATGTATATTATATACTGTAAATAAAATATCAAAAAGTACAGTAAATATATATGAAACACCCTATGTAAAATATCACAATCTACACCAAATATATATTATATAATTTACATAAAATATCAAAAGGACACCAAATATATCTTATGTACTGTACATAAAATATCAAAATGTACAGTAAATATATTTCATATATTGTACATATAATATTAACAGAAAGTACACCAAATACATTTTATATACTGTAAATAAAATATCAAAAAGTACAGTAAATGTATATTACATACTGTACATAAAATATCAAAAAGTACACCAAATATGTGTTATATATACTGTAAATCAACTATCAAAAACTACAGTAATTATATTTAATATACTGTACATAAAATATCAAAAATTACACCAAATGTATATTATTTACTGTAAATAAAATATCAAAAACTACAGTAAATATATATTACACACAGTATGTAAAATATCACAATCTACACCAAATATATATTATATAATTTACATAAAATATCAAAATGACACAAAATATATCTTATATACTTTACATAAAATATCAAAAAGTGCAGTAAATATATTTCATATATTGTACATATAATATTAACTAAAAGTACACCAAATATATTTTATATAGTGTAAATAAAATATCAAAAATTACAGTGAATATATATTACATACTGTACATAAAATATCAAAAACTGCACCAAATAAGTGTTATATATACTGTAAATAAACTATCAAAACTACACTAATTATATTTAATATACTGTACATAAAATATCAAAAATTACACCTAATATATATTATTTACTGTAAAGAAAATACCAAAAAGTACAGTAAATATATATTACACACCCTATGTAAAATATCAGAAACTACACCAAATATATATTATATAATTTACATAAAATATCAAAAGGACACCAAATATATCTTATATACTGTACATAAAATATCAAAAAGTACAGTAAATATATTTCATATATTGTACATATAATGTTAACTAAAAGTACACCAAATACATTTTATATAGTGTAAATAAAATATCAAAATGTACAGTAAATATATATTACACACCCTATGTAAAATATAACAAACTACACCAAATATATATTATATAATTTACATAAAATAACAAAAGGACACCAAATGTACCTTATATACTGAACATAAAATATCAAAATGTACCGTAAATATATTTCATATATTGTACATATAATATTAACTAAAATTACACCAAATACATTTTATATACTGTAAATAAAATATCAAAAATACAGTAAATATATATTACATCCTGTACATAAAATATCAAAAAGTACACCAAATATGTGTTATATATACTGTTAATAAACTATCAAAAACTACAGTAATTATATTTAATATACTGTACATAAAATATCAAAAATTAAAGCAAATGTATATTATATACTGTAAATAAAATATCAAAAAGTACAGTAAATATATATTACACACCCTATGTAAAATACCACAAACTACACCAAATATATATTATATAATTTACATAAAATATCAAAAGGACACCAAATATATCTTCTATACTGTTCCTAAAATATCAAAAATTACAGTAAATATATTTCATATATTGTACATATAATATTAACAAAAAGTACACCAAATACATTTTATATACTGTAAATAAATTATCAAAAATTACAGTAAATATATATTACATACTGTACATAAAATATCAAAAAGTACACCAAATATGTGTTATAGATACTGTAAATAAACAATCAATAACTACAGTAATTATATTTAATATACTGTACATAAAATATCAAAAATTACACCAAAGGAATATTATTTACTGTAAATAAAATATCAAAAATTACAGTAAATATATATTACACACCCTATGTAAAATATCAAAAACTACACCAAATATATATTATAAAATTCACATAAAATATCAAAAGGACACCAAATATATCTTATATACTGTACATAAATTATCAAATGTACAGTAAATATATTTCATATATTGTACATATAATATTAACTAAAAGTACACCAAATACATTTTATATACTGTAAATAAAATATCAAAAATTACAGTAAATATATATTACATTGTGTACATAAAATATCAAAAAGTACACCAAATATGTGTTATATATACTGTAAATAAACTATCAAAAACTGCAGTAATTATATTAAATATACTGTACATGAAATATCAAAAATTACACCAAATGTACGTTATTTACTGTATATAAAATATCAAAAAGAACAGTAAATATATCTTACACACCCTATGTAAAATATCACAATCTACACCAAATATATATTATATAATTTACATAAAATATCAAAAGGTCACCAAATATATCTTATATACTGAACATGAAATATCAAAAAGTACAGTAAATATATTTCATATATTGTATATATAATATTAACTAAAAGTACACAAAATACATTTTATATACTGTAAATAAATTATCAAAAATTACAGTAAATATATATTACATACTGTACATAAAATATCAAAAAGTACACCAAATATGTGTTATATATACTGTAAATAAACAATCAAAAACTACAGTAATTATATTTAATATACAGTACATAAAATATCAAAAATTACACCAAATGTATATTATTTACTGTAAATAAAATATCAAAAATTACAGTAAATATATATTACACACGCTATGTAAAATATCAAAAACTACACCAAATATATATTATAAAATTCACATAAAATATCAAAAGGACACCAAATATATATTATATACTGTACATAAAATATCAAAAAGTACAGTAAATATATTTCATATATTGTACATATAATATTAACTAAAAGTACACCAAATATATTTTATATACTGTAAATAAAATATCGAAAGTACAGTAAATATATATTACATAGTGTACATAAAATATCAAAAAGTACACCAAATATGTGTTATATATACTGTAAATAAACTATCAAAAACTACAGTAATTATATTTAATATACTGTACATAAAATATCAAAAATTAAGCCAAATGTATATTATATACTGTAAATAAAATATCAAAAAGTACAGTAAATATATATTACACACCCTATCTAAAATATCACAAACTACACCAAATATATATTATAAAATTTACATAAAATATCAAAAGGACACCAAATATATCTTCTATACTGTTCATAAAATATCAAAAATTTCAGTAAATATATTTCATATATTGTACATATAATATTAACTAAAAGTACACCAAATACATTTTATATACTGTAAATAAAATATCAAAATGTACAGTAAATATATATTACATACTGTACATAAAATATCAAAAAGTACACCAAATATGTGTTATATATACTGTAAATAAACTATCAAAAACTACAGTAATTATGTTTAATATACTATACATTAAATATCAAAAATTACACCAAATGTATATTATATACTGTAAATAAAATATGAAAAAGTACAGTAAATATATATTACACTCTATGTAAAATATCAAAAACTACACCAGATATATATTATATAATTTACATAAAATATCAAAAGTACACCAAATATATCCTATATACTGTACATAAAATATCAAAAAGTACAGTAAATATATTTCATATATTGTAAATCTAATATTAACTAAAAGTACATCAAATACATTTTATATACTGCAAATAAAATATGAAAAACTACAGTAAATAAACATTACATAATGTACATAAAATATCAAAAAGTACACCAAATATGTGTTATATATACTGTAAATAAACTATCAAAAACTACAGTAATTATATTTAATATACTGTACATAAAATATCAAAAATTACACCAAATGTATATCATATAGTGTAAAAAAAATCAAAAATACTGTAAATAAATATTACACAAGCTATGTAAAATATCACAAACTACACCAAATATATATTTTATAATTTACATAAAATATCAAAAGGAAACCAAATATATCTTATATACTGTACATAAAATATCAAATAGTAGAGTAAATATATTTCATATATTGTACATATAATATTAACTAAAAGTACTCCAAATACATTTTATATACTGTAAATAAAATATCAAAATGTACAGTAAATATATATTACATACTGTACGTAAAATATCAAAAAGTACACCAAATATGTGTTATATATACTATAAATAAACTATCAAAACTACAGTAATTATATATAATATACTGTACATAAAATATCAAAAATTACACCAAATGTATATTATATACTGTAAATAAAATATCAAAAAGTACAGTAAATATATATGAAACACCCTATGTAAAATATCACAATCTACACCAAATATATATTATATAATTTACATAAAATATCAAAAGGACACCAAATATATCTTATGTACTGTACATAAAATATCAAAATGTACAGTAAATATATTTCATATATTGTACATATAATATTAACTGAAAGTACACCAAATACATTTTATATAGTGTAAATAAAATATCAAAAATTACAGTGAATATATATTACATACTGTACATAAAATATCAAAAACTACACCAAATATGTGTTATATATACTGTAAATAAACTATCAAAACTACACTAATTATATTTAATATACTGTACATAAAATATCAAAAATTACACCTAATATATATTATTTACTGTAAAGAAAATACCAAAAAGTACAGTAAATATATATTACACACCCTATGTAAAATATCAGAAACTACACCATATATATATTATATAATTTACATAAAATATCAAAAGGACACCAAATATATCTTATATACTGTACATAAAATATCAAAAAGTACAGTAAATATATTTCATATATTGTACATATAATGTTAACTAAAAGTACACCAAATACATTTTATATAGTGTAAATAAAATATCAAAATGTACAGTAAATATATATTACACACCCTATGTAAAGTATCACAATCTACACAAAATATATATTATGTAATTTACATAAAATAACAAAAGGACACCAAATGTACCTTATATACTGAACATAAAATATCAAAATGTACCGTAAATATATTTCATATATTGTACATATAATATTAACTAAAATTACACCAAATACATTTTATATACTGTAAATAAAATATCAAAAATACAGTAAATATATATTACATCCTGTACATAAAATATCAAAAAGTACACCAAATATGTGTTATATATACTGTAAATAAACTATCAAAAACTACAGTAATTATATTTAATATACTGTACATAAAATATCAAAAATTAAAGCAAATGTATATTATATACTGTAAATAAAATATCAAAAAGTACAGTAAATATATATTACACACCCTATGTAAAATACCACAAACTACACCAAATATATAATATATAATTTACATAAAATATCAAAAGGACACCAAATATATCTTCTATACTGTTCCTAAAATATCAAAAATTACAGTAAATATATTTCATATATTGTACATATAATATTAACAAAAAGTACACCAAATACATTTTATATACTGTAAATAAATTATCAAATATTACAGTAAATATATATTACATACTGTACATAAAATATCAAAAAGTACACCAAATATGTGTTATATATACTGTAAATAAACAATCTAAAACTACAGTAATTATATTTAATATACTGTACATAAAATATCAAAAATTACACCAAATGTATATTATTTACTGTAAATAAAATATCAAAAATTACAGTAAATATATATTACACACCCTATGTAAAATATCAAAAACTACACCAAATATATATTATAAAATTCACATAAAATATCAAAAGGACACCAAATATATATTATATACTGTACATAAAATATCAAAAAGTACAGTAAATATATTTCATATATTGTACATATATTAACTAAAAGTACACCAAATATATTTTATATACTGTAAATAAAATATCGAAAAGTACAGTAAATATATATTACATAGTGTACATAAAATATCAAAAAGTACACCAAATATGTGTTATATATACTGTAATTAAACTATCAAAAACTACAGTAATTATATTAAATATACTGTACATAAAATATCAAAAATTAAACCAAATGTATATTATATACTGTAAATAAAATATCAAAAAGTACAGTAAATATATATTACACACCCTATGTAAAATATCACAAACTACACCAAATATATATTATAAAATTTACATAAAATATCAAAAGGACACCAAATATATCATATATACTGTACATAAAATATCAAAATGTACAGTAAATATATTTCATATATTGTACATTTAATATTAACTAAAAGTACACCAAATACATTTTATATACTGTAAATAAAATATCAAATAGTACAGTAAATATATATTACATACTGTACATAAAATATGAAAAAGTACACCAAATATGTGTTATATATACTGTAAATAAACTATCAAAACTACACTAATTATATTTAATATACTGTACATAAAATATCAAAAATTACACCAAATATATATTATTTACTGTAAATAAAATATCAAAAAGTACATTAAAAATATATTACACACACTATGTAAAATATCAGAAACTACACCATATATATATTATATAATTAACATAATATATCAAAAGGACACCAAATATACCTTATATACTGAACATGAAATATCAAAAAGTTCAGTAAATATATTTCATATATTGTATATATAATATTAACTAAAAGTACACCAAATACATTTTATATACTGTAAATAAAATATCAAAAAGTACAGTAAATATATATTACATTCTGTACATAAAATATCAAAAAGTACACCAAATATGTGTTATATATACTGTAAATAAACAATCAAAAACTACAGTAATTATATTTAATATACTGTACATAAAATATCAAAAATTACACCATATGTATATTATTTACTGTAAATAAATATCAAAAATTACAGTAAATATATCCTACACACCCTATGTAAAATATCAAAAACTACACCAAATATATATTATAAAATTCACATAAAATATCAAAAGTACACCAAATATATCTTATATACTGTACATAAATTATCAAATGTACAGTAAATATATTTAATATATTATACGTATAATATTTACCAAAAGTACACCAAATACATTTTATATAGTGTAAATAAAATATCAAAATGTACAGTAAATATATATTACACACCATATGTAAAATATCAAAAACTACACTGAATATATATTATAAAATTCACATAAAATATCAAAAGGACAACAAATATATATTATATACTGTACATAAAGTATCAAAAAGTACAGTAAATATATTTCATATATTGTACATATAATATTAACTAAAAGTACACCAAATACATTTTATATACTGTAAATAAAATATCAAAAAGTACAGTAAATATATATTACATACGGTACATAAAATATCAAAAAGTACACCTAATATGTGTTGTATATACTGTAAATAAACAATCAAAAACTACAGTAATTATATTTAATATACTGTACATATAATATCAAAAATTACACCAAATGTATAATATATACTGTAAATAAAATATCAAAAAGGACAGTAAATATATACTACACACCCTATGTAAAATATCAAAAACTACACCAAATATATATTATATAATTTATATAAAATATCAAAAGGACACCAAATATATCTTATATACTGTACATAATCTATCAAAGGTACAGTAAATATATATCATATATTGTACATATAATATTAACTAAAAGTACACCAAATACATTTTATATAGTGAAAATAAAATATCAAAATGTACGGTAAATATATATAACATACTGTACATAAAATATCAAAAAGTACACCAAATATGTGTTATATATACTGTAAATAAACTATCAAAAACTACTGTAATTATATGTAATATACTGTATATAAAATATCAAAATTTACACCAAATCTATATTATATACTGTAAATAAAATATCAAAAAGGACAGTAAATATATATTACACACCCTATGTAAAATATCAAAAACTACACCATATATATGATATAATTTACATAAAATATCAAAAGGCCACCAAATATATCTTATATACTGTACATAAAATATCAAAAAGTACAGTATATATTTCATATATTGTACATATAATATTAACTAAAAGTACACCAAATACATTTTATATACTGTAAATAAAATATCAAAATGTACAGTAAATATATATTACATACTGTACATAAAATATCAAAAAGTACACCAAATATGTGTTATATATACTGTAAATAAACTATCAAAAACTACAGTAATTATGTTTAATATACTATACATTAAATATCAAAAATTACACCAAATGTATATTATATACTGTAAATAAAATATGAAAAAGTACAGTAAATATATATTACACTCTATGTAAAATATCAAAAACTACACCAGATATATATTATATAATTTACATAAAATATCAAAAGTACACCAAATATATCCTATATACTGTACATAAAATATCAAAAAGTACAGTAAATATATTTCATATATTGTAAATCTAATATTAACTAAAAGTACATCAAATACATTTTATATACTGCAAATAAAATATGAAAAACTACAGTAAATAAACATTACATAATGTACATAAAATATCAAAAAGTACACCAAATATGTGTTATATATACTGTAAATAAACTATCAAAAACTACAGTAATTATATTTAATATACTGTACATAAAATATCAAAAATTACACCAAATGTATATCATATAGTGTAAAAAAAAATCAAAAATACAGTAAATAAATATTACACAAGCTATGTAAAATATCACAAACTACACCAAATATATATTTTATAATTTACATAAAATATCAAAAGGAAACCAAATATATCTTATATACTGTACATAAAATATCAAATAGTAGAGTAAATATATTTCATATATTGTACATATAATATTAACTAAAAGTACTCCAAATACATTTTATATACTGTAAATAAAATATCAAAATGTACAGTAAATATATATTACATACTGTACGTAAAATATCAAAAAGTACACCAAATATGTGTTATATATACTATAAATAAACTATCAAAACTACAGTAATTATATATAATATACTGTACATAAAATATCAAAAATTACACCAAATGTATATTATATACTGTAAATAAAATATCAAAAAGTACAGTAAATATATATGAAACACCCTATGTAAAATATCACAATCTACACCAAATATATATTATATAATTTACATAAAATATCAAAAGGACACCAAATATATCTTATGTACTGTACATAAAATATCAAAATGTACAGTAAATATATTTCATATATTGTACATATAATATTAACTGAAAGTACACCAAATACATTTTATATACTGTAAATAAAATATCAAAAAGTACAGTAAATGTATATTACATACTGTACATAAAATATCAAAAAGTACACCAAATATGTGTTATATATACTGTAAATCAACTATCAAAAACTACAGTAATTATATTTAATATACTGTACATAAAATATCAAAAATTACACCAAATGTATATTATTTACTGTAAATAAAATATCAAAAACTACAGTAAATATATATTACACACAGTATGTAAAATATCACAATCTACACCAAATATATATTATATAATTTACATAAAATATCAAAATGACACAAAATATATCTTATATACTTTACATAAAATATCAAAAAGTGCAGTAAATATATTTCATATATTGTACATATAATATTAACTAAAAGTACACCAAATACATTTTATATAGTGTAAATAAAATATCAAAAATTACAGTGAATATATATTACATACTGTACATAAAATATCAAAAACTACACCAAATATGTGTTATATATACTGTAAATAAACTATCAAAACTACACTAATTATATTTAATATACTGTACATAAAATATCAAAAATTACACCTAATATATATTATTTACTGTAAAGAAAATACCAAAAAGTACAGTAAATATATATTACACACCCTATGTAAAATATCAGAAACTACACCAAATATATATTATATAATTTACATAAAATATCAAAAGGACACCAAATATATCTTATATACTGTACATAAAATATCAAAAAGTACAGTAAATATATTTCATATATTGTACATATAATGTTAACTAAAAGTACACCAAATACATTTTATATAGTGTAAATAAAATATCAACATGTACAGTAAATATATATTACACACCCTATGTAAAGTATCACAATCTACACAAAATATATATTATGTAATTTACATAAAATAACAAAAGGACACCAAATGTACCTTATATACTGAACATAAAATATCAAAATGTACCGTAAATATATTTCATATATTGTACATATAATATTAACTAAAATTACACCAAATACATTTTATATACTGTAAATAAAATATCAAAAATACAGTAAATATATATTACATCCTGTACATAAAATATCAAAAAGTACACCAAATATGTGTTATATATACTGTAAATAAACTATCAAAAACTGCAGTAATTATATTTAATATACTGTACTAAAAATATCATAAATTACACCAAATGTATATTATTTACTGTAAATAAAATATCAAAAAGTACAGTAAATATATCTTACACACCCTATGTAAAATATCACAATATACACCAAATATATATTATATAATTTACATAAAATATCAAAAGGACACCAAATATATCTTATATACTGTACATAAAATATGAAAATGTACAGTAAATATATTTCATATATTGTACATATAATATTAACTAAAAGTACACCAAATACATTTTATGTACTGTAATTAAATATCAAAAAGTACAGTAAATATATATTACATACTGTAAATAAAATATCAAAATGTACACCATATATGTGTTATATATACTGTAAATAAACTATCAAAAACTACAGTAATTATATTTAATATACTGTATATAAAATATCAAAAATTAAACCTAATGTATATTATATACTGTAAATAAAATATCAAAAAGTACAGTAAATATACATTACACTCGCTATGTAAAATATCACAAACTTCACCAAATATATATTATATAATTTACATAAAATATCAAAAGGACACCAAATATATCTTCTATACTGTACATAAAATATCAAAATTTACAGTAAATATATTTCATATATTGTATATATAATATTAACTAAAAGTACACCAAATACATTTTATATACTGTAAATAAATTATCAAAAATTACAGTAAATATATATTACATACTGTACATAAAATATCAAAAAGTACACCAAATATGTGTTATATATACTGTAAATAAACTATCAAAAACTACAGTAATTATATTTAATATACTGTACATAAAATATCAAAAATTACACCAAATGTATATTATTTACTGTAAATAAAATATCAAAAATTACAGTAAATATATATTACACACCCTATGTAAAATATCACAATCTACACCAAATATATATTATATAATTTACATAAAATATCAAAAGGACACCAAATATATCTTATATACTGTGCATAAAATATCAAAAAGTACAGTAAATATATTTCATACATTGTACATATAATGTTAACTAAAAGTACACAAAATACATTTTATATAGTGTAAATAAAATATCAAAATGTACAGTAAATATATATTACACACCCTATGTAAAATATCACAATCTACACAAAATATATATTATGTAATTTAGATAAAATAACAAAAGGACACCAAATGTACCTTATATACTGAACATAAAATATCAAAATATACTGTAAATATATTTCATATATTGTACATATAATATTAACTAAAAGTACACCAAATACATTTTATATACTGTAAATAAAATATCAAAAATACAGTAAATATATATTACATACTGTACATAAAATATCAAAAGGTACACCAAATATGTGTTATATATACTGTAAATAAACTATCAAAAACTACAGTAATTATATTTAATATACTGTACATATAATATCAAAAATTTCACCAAATGTATATTTTATACTGTAAATAAAATATCAAAAAGTACAGTAAATATATATGACACACCCTATGTAAAATATCAACAACTACAACAAATATATATTATATAATTTACATAAAATATCAAAAGGACACCAAATATATCTTATGAACTGTACATAAAATATCAAAAAGTACAGTAAATATATTTCATATATTGTACATATAATATTAACTAAAAGTACACCAAATACATTTCATATACTGTAAATAAAATATCAAAAAGTACAGTAAATATATATTACATACTGTACATAAAATATCAAAAAGTACACCAAATATGTGTTATATATACTGTAAATAAACTATCAAAAACTACAGTAATTATATTTAATATACTGTACATAAAATATCAAAAATTACACCAAATGTATATTATTTACTGTAAATAAATTATCAAAAATTACAGTAAATATATATTACACACCCTATGTAAAATATCACAATCTACACAAAATATATATGATATAACTTACATAAAACATCAAAAGGACACCAAATATATCTTATATACCGTACATAAAATATCAAAATTACAGTAAATATATTTCATATATTGTACATATTATGTTAACTAAAAGTACACCAAATACATTTTATATAGTGTAAATAAAATATCAAAATGTACAGTAAATATATATTACACACCCTATGTAAAATATCACAATCTACACCCAATATTTATTATGTAATTTACATAAAATATCAAAAGGACACCAAATATATCTTATATGCTGAACAGAAATTATCAAAATGTACCGTAAATATATTTCATATATTGTACATATAATATTAACTAAAAGTACACCAAATACATTTTATATACTGTAAATAAAATATCAAAAAGTAGAGTAAATATATATTACATACTGTACATAAAATATCAAAAAGTACACCAAATATGTGTAATATATACTGTCAATAAACTATCAAAAACCACAGTAATTATATTTAATATACTGTACATAAAATATCAAAAATTACACCAAATGTATATTATATACTGTAAATAAAATATAAAAGAGTTCAGTAAATATATATTACACACCCTATGTAAAATATCAAAAACTACACCAAATATATATTATATAATTTACGTAAAATATCAAAAGGACAGCAAATATATCTTCTATACTGTACAAAAAATATCAAAAAGTACAGTAAATATCTTTCTTATATTGTATATATAATCTTAACTAAAAGTACACCAAATAAATTTTATATACTGTAAATAAATTATCAAAAATTACAGTAAATATATATTACATACTGTACATAAAATATCAAAATGTACACCACATATGTGTTATATATACTGTAAATAAACTATCAAAAACTACAGTAATTATATTTAATATACTGTACATATAATATCAAAAATTTCACCAAATGTATATTATATACTGTAAATAAAATATCAAAAATTACAGTAAATATATACGACACACACTATGTAAAATATCAAAAACTACATCAAATATATATTATATAATTTACATAAAATATCAAAAGGACACCAAATATATCTTATGTACTGTACATAAAATATCAAAAAGTACAGTAAATATATTTCATGTATTGTACATATAATATTAACTAAAAGTACACCAAATACATTTCATATACTGTAAATAAAATATCAAAAAGTACAGTAAATATATATTACATACTGTACATAAAATATCAAAAAGTACACCAAATATGTGTTATATATACTGTAAATAAACTATCAAATCTACAGTAATTATATATACTATACTGTACATAAAATATCAAAAATTACACCAAATGTATATTATATACTGTAAATAAAATATCAAAAAGTACAGTAAATAAATATGACACACCCTATGTAAAATATCAAAAACTACACCAAATATATATTATATAATTTACATAAAATATCAAAAGGACACCAAATATATCTTCTATACTGTACAAAAAATATCAAAATGTACAGTAAATATATTTCATATATTGTACATATAATTTTAACTAAAAGTACAATAAATACATTTTATATACTCTAAATAAAATATCAAAAAGTACATTAAATATATATTACATACTGTACATAAAATATCAAAATGTACACCAAATATGTGTTATATATACTATAAATAAACTATCAAAACTACAGTAATTATATATAATATACTGTACATAAAATATCAAAAATTACACCAAATGTATATTATATACTGTAAATAAAATATCAAAAAGTACAGTAAATATATATTACACACCCTATGTAAAATATCACAAACTTCACCAAATATATATTATATAATTTACATAAAATATCAAAAGGACACCAAATATATCATCTATACTGTACATAAAATATCAAAATTTACAGTAAATATAATTCATATATTGTATATATACTATTAACTAAAAGTACACCAAATACATTTAACATACTGTAAATAAATTATCACAAATTACAGTAAATATATATTACGTACTGTACATAAAATATCAAAAAGTACACCAAATATGTGTTATATATACTGTAAATAAACTATCAAAAACTACAGTAATTATATTTAATATACTGTACATAAAGTATCAAAAATTACACCAAATGTATATTATTTACTGTAAAGAAAATATCAAAAAGTACAGTAAATATATATTACACACCCTATGTAAAATATCACAATCTACACCAAATATATATTATATAATTTACATAAAGTATCAAAAGGACACCAAATATATCTTATATACTTTACATAAAATATCAAAAAGTACAGTAAATATATTTCATATATTGTACATATAATATTAACTAAAAGTACACCAAATACATTTTATATAGTGTAAATAAAATATCAAAAATTACTGTGAATATATATTACATACTGTACATAAAATATCAAAAAGTACACCAAATATGTGTTATATATACTGTAAATAAACTATCAAAAACTACAGTAATTATCTTTAATATACTGTACATAAAATATCAAAAATTACACCAAATGTATATTATTTACTGTAAATAAAATACCAAAAAGTACAGTAAATATACATTACACACCCTATGTAAAATATCACAAACTACACCAAATATATATTATATAATTTACATAAAATCTCAAAAGGACAACAAATATACCTTATATACTGAACATAAAATATCAAAATGTACAGTAAATATATTTCATATATTGTACATATAATATTAACTAAAAGTACACCAAATATATTTTACAGTACTGTAAATAAAATATCAAAATTTACAGTAAATATATATTACATTCTGTACATAAAATATAAAAAGTACACCAAATATGTGTTATATATACTGTAAATAAACTATCAAAAACTGCAGTAATTATATTTAATATACTGTACATAAAATATCAAAAATTACACCAAATGTATATTATTTTCTGTAAATAAAATACCAAAAAGTACAGTAAATATATATTACACACCCTATGTAAAATATCACAAACTACACCAAATATATATTATCTAATTTACATAAATTATCAAAAGGACACCAAATATACCTTATATACTGAATATAAAATATCAAAATGTACAGTAAATATATTTCATATATTGTACATATAATATTAACTAAAAGTACACCAAATATATTTTATATACTGTAAATAAAATATCAAAGTACAGTAAATATATATTACATTCTGTACATAAAATATCAAAAAGTACACCAAATATGTGTTATATATACTGGAAATAAACTATCAAAAACTGCAGTAATTATATTAAATATACTGTACATAAAATATCAAAAATTACACCAAATGTATATTATTTACTGTAAATAAAATATCAAAAAGTACAGTAAATATATCTTACACACCCTATGTAAAATATCACAATCTACACCAAATATATATTATATAATTTACATAAAATATCAAAAGGACACCAAATATATCTTATATAGTGTACATAAAATAACAAAATGTACAGTAAATATATTTCATATATTGTACATATAATATTAACTAAAAGTACAGCAAATACATTTTATATTGTGTAAATAAAATATCAAAAAGTACAGTAAATATATATTACACACCATATGTAAAATATCACTATCTACACCAAATATATATTATATAATTTACATAAAATATCAAAAGGACACCAAATATACCTTATATACTGTACATAAAATATCAAAACTAGAGTAAATATATTTCATATATTGTACACATAATATTAACTAAAAGTACACCAAATACATTTTATATAGTGTAAATAAAATATCAAAAAGTACAGTAAATATGTATTACATACTGTACATAAAATATCAAAAAGTACACCAAATATGTGTTATATATACTGTAAATAAACTATAAAATCTACAGAAATTATATTTAATATACTGTACATAAAATATCAAATATTACACCAAATGTATATTATATAATGTAAATAAAATAACAAAAAGGACAGTAAATATATATTACACTCTATGTAAAATATCAAAAACTACAAATATATATTATATAATTTACATAAAATATCAAAAGGACACCAAATATATCTTATATACTGTACATAAAATATAAAAAAGTGCAGTAAGTATATTTCATATATTGTACATATATTAACTAAAAGTACACCAAATACATTTTATATTCTGTAAAGAAAATATTAAAAAGTACAGTAAATATATATTACATACTGTACATAAAATATCAAAAAGTACACCAAATATGTGTTATATATACTGTAAATGAACTATCAAAAACTGCAGTAATTATATTTAGTATACTGTACATAAAATATCAAAAATTACACCAAATGTATATTATATACTGTAAATAAAATATCAAAAAGGACAGTAAATATATATTACACTCTATGCAAAATATCAAAAACTGAAAATATGTATTATATAATTTACATAAAATATCAAAAGGACACCAAATATATCTCATATACTGTACATAAAATATCAAAATATTCAGTAAATATATTTCATATATTGTACATGTAACGTTAACTAAAAGTACACCAAATACATTTTATATACTGTAACTAAAATATCAAAAAGTACAGAAAATATATATTACATACAGTACATAAAATATCAAAGAGTACACCATGTGTTATATATACAGTAAATAAACTATCAAAAACTACAGTAATTATATATAATATACTGTATATAAAATATCAAAAATTACACCAAATGTATATTATATACTGTAAATAAAATATCAAAAAGGACACTAAATATATACTACACACCCTATGTAAAGTATCAAAAACTACACAAAATATATATTATACAATTTACATAAAATATCAAAAGTACACCAAATATATCTTATATACTGTACATAAAATATCAAAAAGTACAGTAAAAATATGTCATATATTGTGCATATAATATTAACTAAAAGTACACCAAATACATTTTGTATACTGTAAATAAAATATCAAAAATTACAGTAAATATATATTACATACTGTACATAAAATATCAAAAAGTACACCAAATATGTGTTATATATGCTGTAAATAAACTATCAAAAACTACAGTACTTATATTTAATATACTGTACATAAAATATCAAAAATTACACCAAATGTATATTATTTACTGTAAATAAAATACCAAATAGTACAGTAAATATATATTACACACCCTATGTAAAATATCACAAACTACACCAAATATATATTATATAATTTACATAAAATATCAAAAGGACACCAAATATAACTTATATACTGAACATAATATATCAAAATGTACAGTAAATATATTTCATATATTGTACATATAATATTAACTAAAAGTACACCAAATACATTTTATATACTGTAAATAAAATATCAAAAAGTACAGTAAATATATATTACATTCTGTACATAAAATATCAAAAAGTACACCAAATATGTGTTATATATACTGTTAATAAACTATCAAAAACTGCAGTAATTATATTAAATATACTGTACATGAAATATCAGAAATTACACCAAATGTACGTTATTTGCTGTAAATAATCTATCAAAAAGAACAGTAAATATATCTTACACACCCTATGTAAAATATCACAATCTACACCAAATATATATTATATAATTTACATAAAATATCAAAAGGACACCAAATATATCATATATACTGTACATAAAATATCAAAATGTACAGTAAATATATTTAATATATTGTACATTTAATATTAACTAAAAGTACACCAAATACATTTTATATACTGTAAATAAAATATCAAAAAGTACAGTAAATATATATTACATACTGTACATAAAATATGAAAAAGTACACCAAATATGTGTTATATATACTGTAAATAAACTATCAAAACTACACTAATTATATTTAATATACTGTACATAAAATATCAAAAATTACACCAAATATATATTATTTACTGTAAATAAAATATCAAAAAGTACATTAAAAATATATTACACACACTATGTAAAATATCAGAAACTACACCATATATATTATATAATTAACATAATATATCAAAAGGACACCAAATATACCTTATATACTGAACATGAAATATCAAAAAGTTCAGTAAATATATTTCATATATTGTATATATAATATTAACTAAAAGTACACCAAATACATTTTATATACTGTAAATAAAATATCAAAAAGTACAGTAAATATATATTACATTCTGTACATAAAATATCAAAAAGTACACCAAATATGTGTTATATATACTGTAAATAAACAATCAAAAACTTCAGTAATTATATTTAATATACAGTACATAAAATATCAAAAATTACACCATATGTATATTATTTACTGTAAATAAATATCAAAAATTACATTAAATATATCCTACACACCCTATGTAAAATATCAAAAACTACACCAAATATATATTATAAAATTCACATAAAATATCAAAAGTACACCAAATATATCTTATATACTGTACATAAATTATCAAATGTACAGTAAATATATTTAATATATTATACGTATAATATTTACCAAAAGTACACCAAATACATTTTATATAGTGTAAATAAAATATCAAAATGTACAGTAAATATATATTACACACCATATGTAAAATATCAAAAACTACACTGAATATATATTATAAAATTCACATAAAATATCAAAAGGACAACAAATATATATTATATACTGTACATAAAGTATCAAAAAGTACAGTAAATATATTTCATATATTGTACATATAATATTAACTAAAAGTACACCAAATACATTTTATATACTGTAAATAAAATATCAAAAAGTACAGTAAATATATATTACATACGGTACATAAAATATCAAAAAGTACACATAATATGTGTTGTATATACTGTAAATAAACAATCAAAAACTACAGTAATTATATTTAATATACTGTACATATAATATCAAAAATTACACCAAATGTATAATATATACTGTAAATAAAATATCAAAAAGGACAGTAAATATATACTACACACCCTATGTAAAATATCAAAAACTACACCAAATATATATTATATAATTTATATAAAATATCAAAAGGACACCAAATATATCTTATATACTGTACATAATCTATCAAAGGTACAGTAAATATATATCATATATTGTACATATAATATTAACTAAAAGTACACCAAATACATTTTATATAGTGAAAATAAAATATCAAAATGTACGGTAAATATATATAACATACTGTACATAAAATATCAAAAAGTACACCAAATATGTGTTATATATACTGTAAATAAACTATCAAAAACTACTGTAATTATATTTAATATACTGTATATAAAATATCAAAAATTACACCAAATTTATATTATATACTGTAAATAAAATATCAAAAAGGACAGTAAATATATATTACACACCCTATGTAAAATATCAAAAACTACACCATATATATGATATAATTTCCATAAAATATCAAAAGGCCACCAAATATATCTTATATACTGTACATAAAATATCAAAAAGTACAGTATATATTTCATATATTGTACATATAATATTAACTAAAAGTACATCAAATACATTTTATATACTGCAAATAAAATATGAAAAACTACAGTAAATAAACATTACATAATGTACATAAAATATCAAAAACTACACCAAATATGTGTTATATATACTGTAAATAAACTATCAAAAACTACAGTAATTATATTTAATATACTGTACATAAAATATCAAAAATTACACCAAATGTATATCATATAGTGTAAAAAAAAATCAAAAATACAGTAAATAAATATTACACAAGCTATGTAAAATATCACAAACTACACCAAATATATATTTTATAATTTACATAAAATATCAAAAGGAAACCAAATATATCTTATATACTGTACATAAAATATCAAATAGTAGAGTAAATATATTTCATATATTGTACATATAATATTAACTAAAAGTACTCCAAATACATTTTATATACTGTAAATAAAATATCAAAATGTACAGTAAATATATATTACATACTGTACGTAAAATATCAAAATGTACAACAAATATGTGTTATATATACTGTAAATAAACTATCAAAAACTACAGTAATTATATTTAATATACTGTACATAAAATATCAAAAATTACACCAAATGTATATTATATGGTGTAGAGAAAATATCAAAAAGGATGGTAAATATATATTACACAACCTATGTAAAATATGAAAAACTACTCCAAATATATATTATAAAATTTACATAAAATATCAAAAGGACACCAAATATATCTTATATATTTTACATAAAATATTGAAAAGTACAGTAAATATGTTTCATATATTGCACATATAATATTAACTAAAAGTACACCAAATACACTTTAAATACTGTAAATAAAATATCAAAAAGTACAGTAAATATATATTACATACTGTACATAAAATATCGAAAAGTACACCTAATATGTGTTGTATATAGTGTAAATAAACTATCAAAAACTACAGTACTTATATTTAATGTACTGTAGATAAAATATCAAAAATTACACCAAATGTATACTATATACTGTAAATAAAATATCAAAAAGGACAGTAAATATATACTACACACCCTATGTAAAATATCAAAAACTACACCAAATATATATTACATAATTTACATAAAATATCCAAAGGACACCAAATATATCTTATATACTGTACATAATATATCAAAGGTACAGTAAATATATATCATATATTGTACATATAATATTAACTAAAAGTACACCAAATACATTTTATATACTGTAAATAGTATATCAAAATGTACGGTAAATATATATTACATACTGTACATAAAATATCAAAAAGTACACCAAATATGTGTTATATATACTGTAAATAAACTATCAAATACTACTGTAATTATATTTAATATACTGTACATAAAATATCAAAAATTACACCAAATCTATATTATATAATGTAAATAAAATATCAAAAAGGACAGTAAATATATATTACACACCCTATGTAAAATATCAAAAACTACACCATATATATTATATAATTTACATAAAATATCAAAAGGCCACCAAATATATCTTATATACTGTACATAAAATATCAAAAAGTACAGTAAATATGTTTCATATATTGTACATATAATATTAACTAAAAGTACACCAAATACATTTTATATACTGTAAATAAAATATCAAAATCCTGTAAATATATATTACATACTGTACATAAAATATCAAAAATTACACCAAATATGTGTTATATATACTGTAAATAAACTATCAAAAACTACAGTGATTATATTTCATATACTGTACATAAAATATCAAAAATTACACCAAATGTACATTATACAGTGTAAAGAAAATATCAAAAAGGACGGTAAATATATATGACAACCCCTATATAAAATATGAAAAAGAACACCAAATATATATTATATAATTCACATAAAATATCAAAAGGACACCAAATATATCTTATATACTGTACATAAAATATCAAAAAGTACAGTAAATATATTTCATATATTGTACTTATAATATTAACTAAAAGTACACCAAATACATTTTATATACTGTAAATAAAATATCAAAAATACAGTAAATATATATTACATACTGTACATAAAATATCAAAAAGTACACCAAATATGTGTTATATATACTATAAATAAACTATCAAAACTACACTAATTATATATACTATACTGTGCATAAAATATCAAAAATTACACCAAATGTATATTATTTACAGTAAATAAAATATCAAAAATTACAGTAAATGTATATGACACACCCTATGTAAAATATCAAAAACTACACCAATTATATATTATATAATTTACATAAAATATCAAAAGGACACCAAATATATCTTCTATACTGTACAAAAAATATCAAAAATACAGTAAATATATTTCTTATATTGTATATATAATATTAACTAAAAGTACACCAAATACATTTTATATACTGTAAATAAATTATCAAAAATTACAGTAAATATATATTACATACTGTACATGAAATATCAAAAGGTACAACAAATATGTGTTATATATATTCTGTAAATAAACTATAAAAAAATACAGTAATTATATTTAATATACTGTACATAAAATATCAAAATCTCACCAAATGTATATTATATACTGTAAATAAAATATCAAAAAGTACAGTAAATATATATGACACACACTATGTAAAATATCAAAAACTACACCAAATATATATTATATAATTTACATAAAATATCAAAAGGACACCAAATATATCTTCTATTCTGTACAAAAAATATCAAAATGTACAGTAAATATATTTCATATATTGTACATATAATATTAACTAAAAGTACACCAAATACATTTTATTTACTGTAAATAAAATATCAAAAAGTACAGTAAATATATATAACATACTGTACATAAAATATCAAAAAGTACACCAAATATGTGTTATATATACTATAAATAAACTATCAAAACTACAGTAATTATATATAATATACTGTACATAAAATATCAAAAATTACACCAAATGTATATTATATACTGTAAATAAAATATCAAAAAGTACAGTAAATATATATGAAACACCCTATGTAAAATATCACAATCTACACCAAATATATATTATATAATTTACATAAAATATCAAAAGGACACCAAATATATCTTATGTACTGTACATAAAATATCAAAATGTACAGTAAATATATTTCATATATTGTACATATAATATTAACTGAAAGTACACCAAATACATTTTATATACTGTAAATAAAATATCAAAAAGTACAGTAAATGTATATTACATACTGTACATAAAATATCCAAAAGTACACCAAATATGTGTTATATATACTGTAAATCAACTATCAAAAACTACAGTAATTATATTTAATATACTGTACATAAAATATCAAAAATTACACCAAATGTATATTATTTACTGTAAATAAAATATCAAAAACTACAGTAAATATATATTACACACAGTATGTAAAATATCACAATCTACACCAAATATATATTATATAATTTACATAAAATATCAAAATGACACAAAATATATCTTATATACTGTACATAAAATATCAAAATGTGCAGTAAATATATTTCATATATTGTACATATAATATTAACTAAAAGTACACCAAATACATTTTATATAGTGTAAATAAAATATCAAAAATTACAGTGAATATATATTACATACTGTACATAAAATATCAAAAACTACACCAAATATGTGTTATATATACTGTAAATAAACTATCAAAACTACACTAATTATATTTAATATACTGTACATAAAATATCAAAAATTACACCTAATATATATTATTTACTGTAAAGAAAATACCAAAAAGTACAGTAAATATATATTACACACCCTATGTAAAATATCAGAAACTACACCAAATATATATTATATAATTTACATAAAATATCAAAAGGACACCAAATATATCTTATATACTGTACATAAAATATCAAAAAGTACAGTAAATATATTTCATATTTTGTACATATAATGTTAACTAAAAGTACACCAAATACATTTTATATAGTGTAAATAAAATATCAAAATGTACAGTAAATATATATTACACACCCTATGTAAAGTATCACAATCTACACAAAATATATATTATGTAATTTACATAAAATAACAAAAGGACACCAAATGTACCTTATATACTGAACATAAAATATCAAAATGTACCGTAAATATATTTCATATATTGTACAAATAATATTAACTAAAATTACACCAAATACATTTTATATACTGTAAATAAAATATCAAAAATACAGTAAATATATATTACATCCTGTACATAAAATATCAAAAAGTACACCAAATATGTGTTATATATACTGTAAATAAACTATCAAAAACTGCAGTAATTATATTTAATATACTGTACTAAAAATATCATAAATTACACCAAATGTATATTATTTACTGTAAATAAAATATCAAAAAGTACAGTAAATATATCTTACACACCCTATGTAAAATATCACAATATACACCAAATATATATTATATAATTTACATAAAATATCAAAAGGACACCAAATATATCTTATATACTGTACATAAAATATGAAAATGTACAGTAAATATATTTCATATATTGTACATATAATATTAACTAAAAGTACACCAAATACATTTTATGTACTGTAATTAAATATCAAAAAGTACAGTAAATATATATTACATACTGTAAATAAAATATCAAAATGTACACCAAATATGTGTTATATATACTGTAAATAAACTATCAAAAACTACAGTAATTATATTTAATATACTGTATGTAAAATATCAAAAATTAAACCTAATGTATATTATATACTGTAAATAAAATATCAAAAAGTACAGTAAATATACATTACACTCCCTATGTAAAATATCACAAACTTCACCAAATATATATTATATAATTTACATAAAATATCAAAAGGACACCAAATATATCTTCTATACTGTACATAAAATATCAAAATGTACAGTAAATATATTTCATATATTGTATATATAATATTAACTAAAAGTACACCAAATACATTTTATATACTGTAAATAAATTATCAAAAATTACAGTAAATATATATTACATACTGTACATAAACTATCAAAAAGTACACCAAATATGTGTTATATATACTGTAAATAAACTATCAAAAACTACAGTAATTATATTTAATATACTGTACATAAAATATAAAAAATTACACAAATGTATATTATATACTGTAAATAAAATATCAAAAAGTACAGTAAATATATATTACACACCCTATGTAAAATATCACAAACTACACCAAATATATATTATATAATTTACATAAAATATCAAAAGGACACCAAATATATCTTCTATACTGTACATAAAATATCAAAATGTACAGTAAATATATTTCATATATTGTATATATAATATTAACTAAAAGTACACCAAATACATTTTATATACTGTAAATAAATTATCAAAAATTACAGTAAATATATATTACATACTGTACATAAACTATCAAAAAGTACACCAAATATGTGTTATATATACTGTAAATAAACTATCAAAAACTACAGTAATTATATTTAATATACTGTACATAAAATATCAAAAATTACACCAAATGTATATTATATACTGTAAATAAAATATCAAAAAGTACAGTAAATATATATGACACACCCTATGTAAAATATCAAAAACTACACCAAATATATATTATATAATTTACATAAAATATCAAAATGACACCAAATATATCTTCTATACTGTACAAAAAATATCAAAAAGTACAGTAAATATTTTTCTTATATTGTATATATAATATTAACTAAAAGTACACCAAATACATTTTATATACTGTAAATAAATTATCAAAAATTACAGTAAATATATATTACATACTGTACATAAAATATCAAAAGGTACACCAAATATGTGTCATAAATACTGTAAATAAACTATCAAAAACTACAGTAATTATATTTAATATACTGTACATATAATATCAAAAAATTCACCAAATGTATATTATATACTGTAAATAAAATATCAAAAAGTACAGTAAATATATATGACACACACTATGTAAAATATCAACAACTACATCAAATATATATTATATAATTTACATAAAATATCAAAAGGACACCAAATATATCTTATGAACTGTACATAAAATATCAAAAAGTACAGTAAATATATTTCATATATTGTACATATAATATTAACTAAAAGTACACCAAATACATTTCATATACTGTAAATAAAATATCAAAAAGTACAGTAAATATATATTACATACTGTACATAAAATATCAAAAAGTACACCAAATATGTGTTATATATACTGTAAATAAACTATCAAAAACTACAGTAATTATATTTAATATACTGTACATAAAATATCAAAAATTACACCAAATGTATATTATTTACTGTAAATAAATTATCAAAAATTACAGTAAATATATATTACACACCCTATGTAAAATATCACAATCTACACAAAATATATATGATATAACTTACATAAAATATCAAAAGGACACCAAATATATCTTATATACCGTACATAAAATATCAAAATTACAGTAAATATATTTCATATATTGTACATATTATGTTAACTAAAAGTACACCAAATACATTTTATATAGTGTAAATAAAATATCAAAATGTACAGTAAATATATATTACACACCCTATGTAAAATATCACAATCTACACCCAATATTTATTATGTAATTTACATAAAATATCAAAAGGACACCAAATATATCTTATATGCTGAACAGAAATTATCAAAATGTACCGTAAATATATTTCATATATTGTACATATAATATTAACTAAAAGTACACCAAATACATTTTATATACTGTAAATAAAATATCAAAAAGTAGAGTAAATATATATTACATACTGTACATAAAATATCAAAAAGTACACCAAATATGTGTAATATATACTGTAAATAAACTATCAAAAACCACAGTAATTATATTTAATATACTGTACATAAAATATCAAAAATTACACCAAATGTATATTATATACTGTAAATAAAATATAAAAGGGTTCAGTAAATATATATTAGACACCCTATGTAAAATATCAAAAACTACACCAAATATATATTATATAATTTACATAAAATATCAAAAGGACACCAAATATATCTTCTATACTGTACAAAAAATATCAAAAAGTACAGTAAATATCTTTCTTATATTGTATATATAATATTAACTAAAAGTACACCAAATAAATTTTATATACTGTAAATAAATTATCAAAAATTACAGTAAATATATATTACATACTGTACATAAAATATCAAAATGTACACCAAATATGTGTTATATATACTGTAAATAAACTATCAAAAACTACAGTAATTATATTTAATATACTGTACATATAATATCAAAAATTTCACCAAATGTATATTATATACTGTAAATAAAATATCAAAAAGTACAGTAAATATATACGACACACACTATGTAAAATATCAAAAACTACATCAAATATATATTATATAATTTACATAAATTATCAAAAGGACACCAAATATATCTTATGTACTGTACATAAAATATCAAAAAGTACAGTAAATATATTTCATATATTGTACATATAATATTAACTAAAAGTACACCAAATACATTTCATATACTGTAAATAAAATATCAAAATGTACAGTAAATATATATTACATACTGTAAATAAAATATCAAAAAGTACACCAAATATGTGTTATATATACTGTAAATAAACTATCAAATCTACAGTAATTATATATACTATACTATACATAAAATATCAAAAATTACACCAAATGTATATTATATACTGTAAATAAAATATCAAAAAGTACAGTAAATAAATATGACACACCCTATGTAAAATATCAAAAACTACACCAAATATATATTATATAATTTACATAAAATATCAAAAGGACACCAAATATATCTTCTATACTGTACAAAAAATATCAAAATGTACAGTAAATATATTTCATATATTGTACATATAATATTAACTAAAAGTACACCAAATACATTTTACATAGTGTAAATAAAATATCAAAAAGTACAGTAAATATATATTACATACCATATGTAAAATATCACAATCTACAGCAAATATATATTATATAATTTACATAAAATATCAAAAGGACACAAAATATATCTTATATACTGTACATAAAATATCAAAAAGTACAGTAAATATATTTCATATATTGTACATATAATATTGACTAAAAGTACACCAAATACATTTTATATTGTGTAAATAAAATATCAAAAATTAGAGTGAATATATATTACATACTGTACATAAAATATCAAAAAGTACACCAAATATGTGTTATATATACTGTAAATAAACTATCAAAACTACACTAATTATATTTAATATACTGTACATAAAATATCAAAAATTAAACCAAATATATATTATTTACTGTAAATAAAATACGAAAAAGTACAGTAAATATATATTACACACCCTATGTAAAATATCACAAACTACACCAAATATATATTATATAATTTACATGAAATATCAAAAGGACACAAAATATACATTATATACTGAACATGAAATATCAAAATGTACAGTAAATATATTTGATATATTGTACATATAATATTCATTAAAAGTACACCAAATACATTTTATATACTGTAAATAAAATATCAAAAATTACAGTGAATATATATTACATACTGTACATAAAATATCAAAAAGTACACCAAATATGTGTAATATATACTGTAAATAAACTATCAAAAACTACAGTAATTATATTTAATATACTGTACATAAAATATCAAAAATTACACCAAATGCATATTATTTACTGTAAATAAAATATCAAAAAGTACAGTAAATATATATTACACACCCTATGTAAAATATCACAAACTACACCAAATATATATTATATAATTTAAATAATATATCAAAAGGACACCAAATATATCTTCTATACTGTACATAAAATATCAAAATTTACAGTAAATATATTTCATATATTGTATATATAATATTAACTAAAAGTACACCAAATACATTTTATATACTGTAAATAAATTATCAAAAATTACAGTAAATATATATTACATACTGTACATAAAATATCAAAAAGTACACCAAATATGTGTTATATATACTGTAAATAAAGTATCAAAAACTACAGTAATTATATTTAATATACTGTACATAAAATATCAAAAATTACACCAAATGTATATTATTTACTGTAAATAAAATATCAAAAATTACAGTAAATATATATTACACACCCTATGTAAAATATCAAAAACTACACCGAATATATATTATAAAATTCATATAAAATATCAAAAGGACACCAAATATATATTATATACTGTACATAAAATATCAAAAAGTACAGTAAATATATTTCATATTGTGTACATATAATATTAACTAAAAGTACACCAAATACATTTTATACACTGTAAATAAAATATCAAAAAGTACAGTAAATATATATTACATAATGTACATAAAATATCAAAAAGTACACCAAATATGTGTTATATATACTATAAATAAACTATAAAAACTACACTAATTATATATAATATACTGTACATAAAATATCAAAAATTACACCAAATGTTTATTATATACTGTAAATAAAATATCAAAAAGAACAGTAAATATATATGACACACCCTATGTAAAATATCACAAACTTCACCAAATATATATTATATAATTTACATAATATATCAAAAGGACACCAAATATATCTTCTATACTGTACATAAAATATCAAAATTTACAGTAAATATATTTCATATATTGTATATATAATATTAACTAAAAGTACACCAAATACATTTATATACTGTAAATAAATTATCAAAAATTACAGTAAATATATATTACATACTGTACATAAAATATCAAAAAGTACACCAAATATGTGTTATATATACTGTAAATAAACAATCAAAAACTACAGTAATTATATTTAATATACTGTACATAAAATATCAATAATTACACCAAATGTATATTATTTACTGTAAATAAAATATCAAAAAGTACAGTAAATATATATTACACACCCTATGTAAAATATCACAAACTACACCAAATATATATTATATAATTTACATGAAATATCAAAAGGACACCAAATGTACATTATATACTGAACATGAAATATCAAAATGAACAGTAAATATATTTGATATATTGTACATATAATACTCACTAAAAGTACACCAAATACATTTTATATACTGTAAATAAAATATCAAAAAGTACAGTAAATATATATTACATTCTGTACATAAAATATCAAAAAGTACACCAAATATGTGTTATATATAATGTAAATAAACTATCAAAAACTGCAGTAATTATATTTAATATACTGTACATAAAATATCAAAAATTACACCAAACGTATATTATTTACTGTAAATAAAATATCAAAAAGTACAGTAAATATATCTTACACACCCTATGTAAAATATCACAATCTACACCAAATATATATTATATAATTTACATAAAATATCAAAAGGACACCAAATATATCTTATATAGTGTACATAAAATATCAAAATGTACAGTAAATATATTTCATATATTGTACATATAATATTAACTAAAAGTATACCAAAAACATTTTATATACTGTAAATAAAATATCAAAATGTACAGTAAATATATATTACATACTGTACATAAAATATCAAAAAGTACACCAAATATGTGTTATATATACTGTAAATAAACAATCAAAAACTACAGTAATTATATTTAATATACTGTACATAAAATATCAAAAATTACACCAAATGTATATTATTTACTGTAAATAAAATATCTAAAATTACAGTAAATATATATTGCACAAGCTATGTAAAATATCACAATCTACACAAAATATATATGATATAACTTACATAAAATATCAAAAGGACACCAAATATAACTTATATACTGTACATAAAATATCAAAATTACAGTAAATATATTTCATATATTGTACATATAATGTTAACTAAAAGTAAACCAAATACATTTTATATACTGTAAATAAAATATCAAAATGTACAGTAAATATATATTACACACCCTATGTGAAATATCACAATCTACACCAAATATATATTATGTAATTTACATAAAATATCAAAAGGACACCAAATATATCTTATATGCTGAACATAAAATATCAAAATGTACCGTAAATATATTTCATATATTGTACATATAATATTAAGTAAAAGTACACCAAATACATTTTATATACTGTAAATAAAATATCAAAATGTAGAGTAAATATATATTACATACTGTACATAAAATATCAAAAAGTACACCAAATATGTGTAATATATACTGTAAATAAACTATCAAAAACCACAGTAATTATATTTAATATACTGTAGATAAAATATCAAAAATTACACCAAATGTATATTATATACTGTAAATAAAATATCAAAAAGTACACTAAATATATATGACACACCCTATGTAAAATATCAAAAACTACACCAAATATGTATTATATAATTTACATAAAATATCAAAAGGACATCAAATATATCTTATGTACTGTACATAAAATATCAAAAAGTACAGTAAATATATTTCATATATTGTACATATAATATTAACTAAAAGTACACCAAATACATTTCATATACTGTAAATAAAATATCAAAAAGTACAGTAAATATATATTACATACTGTACATAAAATATCAAAAAGTACACCAAATATGTGTTATATATACTGTAAATAAACTATCAAATCTTCAGTAATTATATATAATATACTGTACATAAAATATCAAAAATTACACCAAATGTATATTATATACTGTAAATAAAATATCAAAAAGTACAGTAAATATATATGACACCCCCTATGTAAAATATCAAAAACTACACCAAATATATATTATAGAATTTTCATAAAATATCAAAAGGACACCAAATATATCTTCTATACTGTACAAAAAATATCAAAACATACAGTAAATATATTTCATATATTGTACATATAATATTAACTAAAAGTACACCAAATACATTTTATATAATGTAAATAAAATACCAAAAAGTACAGTAAATATATATTACATACCATATGTAAAATATCACAATCTACAACAAATATATATTATATAATTTACATAAAATATCAAAAGGACACAAAATATATCTTATATACTGTACATAAAATATCAAAAAGTACAGTAAATATATTTCATATATTGTACATGTAATATTAACTAAAAGTACACCAAATACATTTTATATTGTGTAAATAAAATATCAAAAATTACAGTGAATATATATTACATACTGTACATAAAATATCAAAAAGTACACCAAATATGTGTTATATATACTGTAAATAAACTATCAAAAACTGCAGTAATTATATTTAATATACTATACATAAAATATCAAAAATTACAACAAATGTATATTATTTACTGTAAATAAAATATCAAAAATTACAGTAAATATATGTTACACACCCTATGTAAAATATCAAAAACTACACCAAATATCTATTATAAAATTCACATAATATATCAAAAGGACACCAGCTATATATTATATACTGTACATAAAATATCAAAATGTACAGTAAATATATTTCATAAATTGTATATATAATATTAACTAAAAGTACACCAAATACGTTTCATATACTGTAAATAAAATATCAAAAAGTACAGTAAATATATATTACATACAGTACATAAAATATCAAAAAGTACACCAAATATGTGTTATATATACTGTAAATAAACTATCAAATCTACAGTAATTATATATAATATACTGTACATAAAATATCAAAAATTACACCTAATGTATATTATATACTGTAAATAAAATATCAAAAAGTACAGTAAATATATATGACACACCGTATGTTAAATATCAAAAACTACACCAAATATATATTATATAATTTACATAAAATATCAAAAGGACACCAAATATATCTTCTATACTGTACAAAAAATATCAAAAAGTACAGTAAATATATTTCACATATTGTACATATAATATTAACTAAAAGTACACCAATTACATTTTATATAGTGTAAATAAAACATCAAAAAGCACAGTAAATATCTATTACATACCATATGTAAAATATCACAATCTACAACAAATATATATTATATAATTTACATAAAATATCAAAAGGACACCAAATATATCTTATATACTGTACATAAAATATCAAAATGTACAGTAAATATATTTCATATATTGTACATATAATATTAACTAAAATTACACCAAATACATTTTATATACCGTAAATAAAATATCAAAAAGTTCAGTAAATATATATTACATTCTTTACATAAAATATCAAAAAGTACACCAAATATGTGTTATATATAGTATAAATAAACTATCAAAAACTGCAGTAATCATATTTAATTTACTGTACATGAAATATCATAAATTACACCAAATGTATAGTATTTACTGTAAATAAAATATCAAAAAGTACAGTAAATATATCTTACACACCCTATGTAAAATATCAAAAACTACACCAAATATATATTATATAATTTACATAATATATCAAAAGGACACCAAATATATCTTCTATACTGTACATAAAATATCTAAATGTACAGTAAATATATTTCATATATTGTATACATAATATTAACTAAAAGTACACCAAATACATTTTATATACTGTAAATAAATTATCAAAAATTACAGTAAATATATATTACATACTGTACATAAAATATCAAAAAGTACACCAAATATGTGTTATATATACTGTAAATAAACTATCAAAAACTACAGTAATTATATTTAATATACTGTACATAAAATATCAAAAATTACACCAAATGTATATTATTTACTGTAAATAAAATATCAAAAATTACAGTAAATATATATTACACACCCTATGTAAAATATCAAAAACTACACCAAATATATATTATAAAATTCACATAAAATATCAAAAGGACACCAAATATATATTATATACTGTACGTAAAATATCAAAAAGTACAGTAAATATATTTCATATAGTGTACATATAATATTAACTAAAAGTACACCAAATACATTTTATATACTGTAAATAAAATACCAAAAAGTACAGTAAATATATATTACATACTGTACATAAAATATCAAAAAGTACACCAAATATGTGTTATATATACTATAAATAAACTATCAAAACTACGCTAATTATATATAATATACTGTACATAAAATATCAAAAATTACACCAAATGTATATTATATACTGTAAATAAAATATCAAAAAGAACAGTAAATATATATGACACACCCTATGTAAAATATCACAAACTTTACCAAATATATATTATATAATTTACATAATATATCAAAAGGACACCAAATATATCTTCTATACTGTACATAATATATCATAATTTACAGTAAATATATTTCATATATTGTACATATAATATTAACTAAAAGTACACCAAATACATTTATATACTGTAAATAAATTATCAAAAATTACAGTAAATATATATTACATACTGTACATAAAATATCAAAAAGTACACCAAATATGTGTTATATATACTGTAAATAAACAATCAAAAACTACAGTAATTATATTTAATATACTGTACATAAAATGTCAAAAATTACACCAAATGTATATTATTTACTGTAAATAAAATATCAAAAAATACAGTAAATATATATTACATACTGTACAAAAAATATCAAAAAGTACACCAAATATGTGTTTTATATACTGTAAATAAACTATCAAAACTACAGTAATCATATTTAATATACTGTACATAAAATATCAAAAATTACACCAAATGTATATTATTTAATGTAAAAAATATATCAAAAATTACAGTAAATATATATTACACACCCTATGTAAAATATCACAATCTACACCAAATATATATTATATAATTTGCATAAAATATCAAAAGGACACCAAATATATCTTATATACTGTACATAAAATATCAAAAATACAGTAAATATATTTCATATATTGCACATATAATGTTAACTAAAAGTACACCAAATACATTTTATATAGTGTAAATAAAATATCAAAATTTACAGTAAATATATATTACACACCCTATGTAAAATATCACAATCTACACCAAATATATATTATATAATTTACATAAAATATCAAAAGGACACCAAATATACCTTATATACTGTACATAAAATATCAAAATGTACAGTAAATATATTTCATATACTGTACATATAATATTAACTAAAAGTACACCAAATACATTTTATATACTGTAAATAATATATCAAAATGTACAGTAAATATATATTACATTCTGTACATAAAATATCAAAAAGTACACCCAATATGTGTTATATATACTGTAAATAAACTATCAAAATCTGCAGTAATTATATTTAATATACTGTACATAAAATATCAAAAATTACACCAAATGTATATTATTTACTGTCAATAAAATATCAAAAAGTTCAGTAAATATATCTTTCACAACCTAGGTAAAACATCACAATCTACACCAAATATATATTATATAATTTACATAAAATATCAAAAGGACAGCAAATATATCTTATGTACTGTACATAAAATATCCAAATGTACAGTAAATATATTTCAAATATTGTACATATAATATAAACTAAAAGTACACCAAATACATTTTATATACTGTAAATAAAACATCAAAAAGTAGAGTAAATATATATTACATACTGTACATAAAATATCAAAAAGTACACCAAATATGTGTAATATATACTGTAAATAAACTATCAAAACCACAGTAATTATATTTAATATACTGTACATAAAATATCAAATTTACACCAAATGAATCTTATATACTGTAAATAAAATATCAAAAATTACAGTAAATATATATGACACACCCTATGTAAAATATCACAAACTACACCAAATATATATTATGTAATTTACATAAAATATCAAAAGGACACCAAATATATCTTATATACTGTACATAAAATATCAAAATTACAGTAAATATATTTCATATATTGTACATATAATGTTAACTAAAAGTACACCAAATACATTTTATATAGTGTAAATAAAATATCAAAATGTACAGTAAATATATATTACACACCCTATGTAAAATATCACAATCTACAACAAATATATATTATGTAATTTACATAAAATATCAAAAGGACACCAAATATACTTTTTATACTGAAAATAAAATATCAAAATGTACCGTACATATATTTCATATATTGTACATATAATAATAACTAAAAGTACACCAAATACATTTTATATACTGTAAATAAAATATCAAAAAGTACAGTAAATATATATTACATTCTGTACATAAAATTTCAAAAAGTACACCAAATATGTGTTATATATAGTAAATACACTATCAAAAACTGCAGTAATTATATTTAATATACTGTACATAAAATATCATAAATTACACCAAATGTATATTCTTTACTGTAAATAAAATATCAAAAACTACAGTAAATATATCTTACACACCCTATATAAAATATCACAATATACACCAAATATGTATTATATAATTTACATAAAATATCAAAAGGACACCAAATATATCTTATATACTGTACATATAACATCAAAATGTAAATATATCTCATATATTGTACATATAATATTAACTAAAAGTACACCAAATACATTTTATAAAGTGTAAATAAAATATCAAAAATTACAGTGAATATATATTACATACTGTACATAAAATATCAAAAAGTACACCAAATATGTGTTATATATACGGTAAATAAACTATCAAAAACAACAGTAATTATATTTAATATACTGTACATAAAATATCAAAAATTACACCAAATGTATATTATTTACTGTAAATAAAATACCAAAAATACAGTAAATATACATTACACACCCGATGTAATATCAAACTACACCAAATATATATTATATAATTTACATAAAATATCAAAAGGACACCAAATATACATTATATAATGAACATAAAATATCAAAATGTACAGTAAATATATTTCATATACTGTACATATAATATTAACTAAAAATACACCAAATACATTTTATATACTGTAAATAATATATCAAAATGTACAGTAAATATATATTACATTCTGAACATAAAATATCAAAAAGTACACCAAATATGTGTAATATATACTGTAAATAAACTATCAAAAACTGCAGTAATTATATTTAATATACTGTACATAAAATATCAAAAATTACACCAAATGTATATTATTTACTGCCAATAAAATATCAAAAAGTACAGTAAATATATCTTACACACACTAGGTAAAATATCACAATCTACACCAAATATATATTATATAATTTACATAAAATTTCAAAACGACACCAAATATATCTTATATAGTGTACATAAAATATCAAAATGTACAGTAAATATATTTCATATATTGTACATATAATACTAACTAAAAGTAAACCAAATACATTTTATATACTGTAAATAAAATATCAAAAAGTAGAGTAAATATATATTACATACTGTACATAAATTATCAAAAAGTACACCAAATATGTGTAATATATACTGTAAATAAACTATCAAAAACCACAGTAATTATATTTAATATACTGTACATAAAATATCAAATATTACACCAAATGTATATTATATACTGTAAATAAAATATCAAAAGTACAGTAAATATATATGACACACCCTATGTAAAATATCACAATCTACACCAAACATATATTATATAATTTACATAAAATATCAAAAGGACACCAAGTATATCTTCTATACTGTACATAAAATATCAAAATGTACAGTAAATATCTTTCATATATTGTACATATAATATTATCTAAAAGTACACCAAATACAATTTATATACTGTAAATAAATTATCAAAAATACAGTAAATATATATTACATACTGTACATAAAATATCAAAAAGTACACCAAATATGTGTTATATATACTATGAATAAACTATCAAAACTACACTAATTATATATAATATACTGTGCATAAAGTATCAAAAATTACACAGAATGTATGCTATATACTCTAAATAAAATATCAAAAATACAGTAAATGTATATGACACACCCTATGTAAAACATCAAAAACTACACCAAATATATATTATATAATTTACATAAAATATCAAAAGGACACCAAATATGTCTTCTATACTGTACAAAAAATAACAAAAGGTACAGTAAATATATTTCTTATATTGTATATATAATATTAACTAAAAGTACACCAAATACATTTTATATACTGTAAATAAATTATCAAAAATTACAGTAAATATATATTACATACTGTACATAAAATATCAAAAGGTACACCAAATATGTGTTATATATACTGTAAATAAACTATCAAAAACTACAGTAATTATATTTAATATACTGTACATAAAATATCAAAAATTTCACCAAATGTACATTATATACTGTAAATAAAATATCAAAAATTACAGTAAATATATATGACACACACTATGTAAAATATCAAAAACTACACCAAATATATATTATATAATTTACATAAAATATCAAAAGGACACCAAATATATCTTCTATACTGTACAAAAAATATCAAAATGTACAGTAAATACATTTCATATATTGTACATATAATATTAACTAAAAGTACACCAAATACGTTTTATATACTGTAAATAAATTATCAAAAATTACAGTAAATATATATTACATACTGTACATAAAATATCTAAAAGTGCACCAAATATGTGTTATATATACAATAAATAAACTATCAAAACTACAGTAATTATATATAATATACTGTACATAAAATATCAAAAATTACACCAAATGTATATTATATACTGTAAATAAAATATCAAAAAGTACAGTAAATATATATGACACACCCTATGTAAAATATCACAAACTACACCAAATATATATTTTATAATTTACATAAAATATCAAAAGGACACCAAATATATCTTATGTACTGTACATAAAATATCAAAATGTAGAGTAAATATATTTCATATATTGTACATATAATATTAACTGAAAGTACACCAATTACATTTTATATACTGTAAATAAAATATCAAAAATTACAGTAAATATGTATTTCATACTGTACATAAAATATCAAAAAGTACACCAAATATGTGTTATACATACTGTAAATAAACTATCAAAAACTACAGTAATTATATTTAATATACTGTACATTAAATATCAAAAATTACACCAAATGTATATTATTTGCTGTAAATAAAATATCAAAAAGTACAGTAAATATATATTACACACCCTATGTAAAATATCACAATCTACACCAAATATATATAATATAATTTACATAAAATATCAAAATGACACAAAATATATCTTATATACTGTACATAAAATATTAAAAAGTACAGTAAATATATTTCATATATTGTACATATAATATTAACTAAAAGTACACCAAATACATTTTATATAGTGTAAATAAAATATCAAAAAGTACAGTAAATATACATTACACACCATATGTAAAATATCACAATCTACAACAAATATATATTATATAATTTATATAAAATATCAAAAGGACACCAAATATATCTTATATACTGTACATAAAATATCAAATATACAGTAAATATATTTCATATATTGCACATATAATATTAACTAAAAGTACACCAAATACATTTTATATAGTGTAAATAAAATATCAAAAATTACAGTGAATAAATATTACATACTGTACATAAAATATCAAAAAGTACACCAAATATGTGTTATATATACTGTAAATAAACTATCAAATCTACACTAATTATATTTAATATACTGTACATAATATATCAAAAATTACCCCAAATATATATTATTTACTGTAAAGAAAATACCAAAAAGTACAGTAAATATATATTACACACCCTATATAAAATATCAGAAACTACACCAAATATATATTATATAATTTACATAAAATATCAAAAGTACACCAAATATACCTTATATACTGAACATGAAATATCAAAATGTACAGTAAATATATTTCATATATTGTACACATAATATTAACTATAAGTACACCAAATACATTTTATATACTGTAAATAAATTATCAAAAAGTACAGTAAATATATAATACATTCTGTACATAAAATATCAAAAAGTACACCAAATATGTGTTATATATACTGTAAATAAACTGTCAAAAACTGCAGTAATTATATTTAATATACTGTACATAAAATATAAAAATTACACCAAATGTATATTATTTACTGTAAATAAAATATCAAAAAGTACAGTAAATATATCTTACACACCCTATGTAAAATATCACAATCTACACCAAATATATATTATATAATTTACATAAAATATCAAAAGGACACCAAATATATCTTATATAGTGTACATAAAATATCAAAAGGTACAGTAAATATATTTCATATATAGTACATATAATATTAACTAAAAGTACACCAAATACATTTTATGTACTGTAATTAAATATCAAAAATTACAGTAAATATATATTACATACTGTACATAAAATATCAAAAAGTACAACAAATATGTAATATATACTGTAAATAAACTATCAAAAACTACAGTAATTATATTTAATATACTGTATATAAAATATCGAAAATTAAACCTAATGTATATTATATACTGTAAATAAAATATCAAAAAGTACAGTAACTATATATTACACAACCTATGTAAAATATCACAAACTTCACCAAATATATATTATATAATTTACATAAAATATCAAAAGGACACCAAATATATCTTCTATACTGTACATAAAATATCAAAATTTACAGTAAATATATTTCATATATT
Organism: Pan paniscus; assembly: GCF_029289425.2. Classification (NCBI taxonomy): domain Eukaryota; kingdom Metazoa; phylum Chordata; class Mammalia; order Primates; family Hominidae; genus Pan; species Pan paniscus. The sequence continues at coordinate 3,645,529 of NC_073271.2, forward strand.
GTATATATAATATTAACTAAAAGTACACCAAATACATTTTGTATACTGTAAATAAAATATCAAAAAGTACAGTAAATATATATTACACACCTTATGTAAAATATCACAATCTACAAAAAATATATATTATATAATTTACATAAAATACCAAAGGACACCAAATATACCTTATATACTGTACATAAAATATCAAAAAGTACAGTAAATATATTTCATATATTGTACATATAATATTAACTAAAGTACACCAAATACATTTTATATAGTGTAAATAAATTATCAAAAATTACAGTGAATATATATTACATAATGTACATAAAATATCAAAAAGTACACCAAATATGTGTTATATATACTGTAAATAAACTATCAAAACTGCAGTAATTATATTAAATATACTGTACATAAAATATCAAAAATTACACCAAATGTATATTATTTACTGTAAATAAAATATCAAAAAGTACAGTAAATATATCTTACACACCCTAGGTAAAATATCACAATCTACACCAAATATATATTATATAATTTACATAAAATTTCAAAAGGACACCAAATATATCTTATATACTGAACATAAAATATCAAAATGTACAGTAAATATATTTCATATATTGTATATATAATATTAACTAAAAGTACACCAAATACATTTTATATACTGTAAATAAAATATCAAAAAGTAGAGTAAATATATATTACTTACTGTATATAAAATATCAAAATGCACAGCAAATATGTGTAATATATACTGTAAATAAACTATCAAAATCCACAGTAATTATATTTAATATACTGTACATAAAATATCAAAAATTACACCAAATGTATATTATAAACTGTATATAAAATATCAAAAAGTACAGTAAATATATATGACACACCCTATGTAAAATATCACAAACTACACCAAATATATATTATATAATTTACATAAAATATCAAAAGGACACAAATTATATCTTCTATACTGTACATAAAATATCAAAATGTACAGTAAATATATTTCATATATTGTATACATAATATTAACTAAAAGTACACCAAATACATTTTATATACTGTAAATATATTATCAAAAATTACAGTAAATATATATTACATACTGTACATAAAATATCAAAAAGTGCACCAAATATGTGTTATATATACTGTAAATAAACTATCAAAAACTACAGTAATTATATTTAATATACTGTATATAAAATATCAAAAATTACACCAAATGCATATTATTTACTGTAAATAAAATATCAAAAATTACAGTAAATATATATTACACACCCTATGTAAAATATCAAAAACTACACCAAATATATATTATAAAATTCACATAAAATATCAAAAGGACACCAAATATATATTATATACTGTACATAAAATATCAAAATGTACAGTAAATATATTTCATATATTGTGCATATAATATTAACTAAAAGTACACCAAATATATTTTATATACTGTAAATAAAATATCAAAAAGTACAGTAAATATATATTACATACTGTACATAAAATATCAAATAGTACACCAAATATGTGTTATATATACTAGAAATAAACTATCAAAACTACACTAATTATATATAATATACTGTGCATAAAATATCAAAAATTACACAAAATGTATGCTATATACAGTAAATAAAATATGACAAATACAGTAAATGTATATGACACACCCTATGTAAAGCATCAAAAACTACACCAAATAAATATTATATAATTTACATAAAATATCAAAAGGACACCAAATATATCTTACATACTGTACAAAAAATATCAAAAAGTACAGTAAATATATTTCTTATATTGTATATATAATATTAACTAAAAGTACACCAAATACATTTTATATACTGTAAATAAATTCTCAAAAATTACAGTAAATATATATTACATACTGTACATAAAATATCAAAAGGTACACCAATATGTGTTATATATACTGTAAATAAACTATCAAGAACTACAGTAATTATATTTAATATACTGTACATAAAATATCAAAAATTTCACCAAATGTATATTATATACTGTAAATTAAATATCAAAAAGTACAGTAAATATATATGACACACACTATGTAAAATATCAAAAACTACACCAAATATATATTATATAATTTACATAAAATATCAAAAGGACACCAAATATATCTTCTATACTGTACAAAAAATATCAAAATGTACAGTAAATACATTTCATATATTGTACATATAATATTAACTAAAAGTACACCAAATACGTTTTATATACTGTAAATAAATTATCAAAAATTACATTAAATATATATCACATACTGTACATAAAATATCAAAAAGTGCACCAAATATGTGTTATATATACTATAAATAAACTATCAAAACAACAGTAATTATATATAATATACTGTACATAAAATATCAAAAATTACACCAAATGTATATTTTATACTGTAAATAAAATATCAAAAAGTACAGTAAATATATACGACACACCCTATGTAAAATATCACAAACTACACCAAATATATATTTTATAATTTACATAAAATATCAAAAGGACACCAAATATATCTTATGTACTGTACATAAAATATCAAAATGTACAGTAAATATATTTCATATATTGTACATATAATATTAACTGAAAGTACACCAATTACATTTTATATACTGTAAATCAAATATCAAAAATTACAGTAAATATGTATTTCATACTGTACATAAAATATCAAAAAGTACACCAAATATGTGTTATACATACTCTAAATAAACTATCAAAAACTACAGTAATTATATTTAATATACTGTACATAAAATATCAAAAATTACACCAAATGTATATTATTTGCTGTAAATAAAATATCAAAAAGTACAGTAAATATATATTACACACCCTATGTAAAATATCACAATCTACACCAAATATATATAATATAATTTACATAAAATATCAAAATGACACAAAATATATCTTATATACTGTACATAAAATATTAAAAAGTACAGTAAATATATTTCATATATTGTACATATAATATTAACTAAAAGTACACCAAATACATTTTATATAGTGTAAATAAAATATCAAAAAGTACAGTAAATATACATGACACACCATATGTAAAATATCACAATCTACAACAAATATATATTATATAATTTATATAAAATATCAAAAGGACACCAAATATATCTTATATACTGTACATAAAATATCAAATGTACAGTAAATATATTTCATATATTGCACATATAATATTAACTAAAAGTACACCAAATACATTTTATATACTGTAAATAAAATATCAAAAAGTACAGTAAATATATATTACATTCTGTACATAAAATATCAAAAAGTACACCAAATATGTGTTATATATACTGTAAATAAACTATCAAAAACTGCAGTAATTATATTTAATATACTGTACATAAAATATAAAAATTACACCAAATGTATATTATTTACTGTAAATAAAATATCAAAAAGTACAGTAAATATATCTTACACACCCTATGTAAAATATCACAATCTACACCAAATATATATTATATAATTTACATAAAATATCAAAAGGACACCAAATATATCTTATATAGTGTACATAAAATATCAAAATGTACAGTAAATATATTTGATATATAGTACATATAATATTAACTAAAAGTACACCAAATACATTTTATGTACAGTAATTAAATATCAAAAATTACAGTAAATATATATTACATACTGTACATAAAATATCAAAAAGTACAACAAATATGTGTAATATATACTGTAAATAAACTATCAAAAACTACAGTAATTATATTTAATATACTGTATATAAAATATCGAAAATTATACCTAATGTATATTATATACTGTAAATAAAATATCAAAAAGTACAGTAACTATATATTACACAACCTATGTAAAATATCACAAACTTCACCAAATATATATTATATAATTTACATAAAATATCAAAAGGACACCAAATATATCTTCTATACTGTACATAAAATATCAAAATTTACAGTAAATATATTTCATATATTGTATATATAATATTAACTAAAAGTACACCAAATACATTTTGTATACTGTAAATAAAATATCAAAAAGTACAGTAAATATATATTACACACCTTATGTAAAATATCACAATCTACAACAAATATATATTATATAATTTACATAAAATACCAAAGGACACCAAATATACCTTATATACTGTACATAAAATATCAAAAAGTACAGTAAATATATTTCATATATTGTACATATAATATTAACGAAAGTACACCAAATACATTTTATATAGTGTAAATAAATTATCAAAAATTACAGTGAATATATATTACATAATGTACATAAAATATCAAAAAGTACAGCAAATATGTGTTATATATACTGTAAATAAACTATCAAAACTACACTAATTATATTTAATATACTGTACATAAAATATCAAAAATTACACCAAATGTATATTATTTACTGTAAGTAAAATATCAAAAAGTACAGTAAATATATATTACACACCGTATGTAATATATCACAATCTACACCAAATATATATTATATAATTTACATAATATATCAAAATGACACCAAATATGTCTTATATACTGAACATAAAATATCAAAAATACAGTAAATATATTTCATATATTGTACATATAATATTAACTAAAAGTACACCAAATACATTTTATATAGTGTAAATAAAATATCAAAAAGTACAGTAAATATATATTACACACCATATGTAAAGTATCACAATCTACACCAAATATATATTATATAATTTACCTAAAATATCAAAAGGACACCAAATATATCTTATATACTGTACATAAAATATCAAATGTACAGTAAATATATTTCATATATTGTACATATAATATTAACTAAAAGTACACCAAATACATTTTATATTGTGTAAATAAAATATCAAAAATTACAGTGAATATATATTACATACTGTACATTAAATATCAAAAAGTACACCAAATATGTGTTATATATACTGCAAATAAACTATCAAAGCTACACTTATTATATTTATTATGCTGTACATAAAATATCAAACATTACAACAAATATACGTTATTTACTGTAATGAAAATACCAACAAGAACAGTAAATATATTTTACACACCCTATGTAAAATATAACAAACTACACCAAATATATATTATATAATTTACATAAAATATCAAAAGGACACCAAATATACCTTATATACTGAACATGAAATATCAAAATGTACAGTAAATATATTTCATATATTGTACATATAATATTAACTAAAAGTACACCGAATACATTTTATATACTGTAAATAAAATATCAAAATGTACAGTAAATATATATTACATTCTGTACATAAAATGTCAAAAAGTACACCAAATATGTGTATATATACTGTAAATAAACTATCAAAAACTGCAGTAATTATATTTAATATACTGTACATAAAATATCAAATATTACACCAAATGTATATTATTTACTGTAAATAAAATATCAAAAAGTACAGTAAATATATCTTACACACCCTATGTAAGATATCACAATCTACACCAAATATATATTATATAATTTACATAAAATATCAAAAAGACACCAAATATATCTTATATAGTGTACATAAAATATCAAAATTTACAGTAAATATATTTCATATATTGTATATATACTATTAACTAAAACTACACCAAATACATTTAACATACTGTAAATAAATTATCAAAAATTACAGTAAATATATATTACGTACTGTACATAATATATCAAAAAGTACACCAAACATGTCTTATATATACTGTAAATAAACTAACAAAAACTACAGTAATTATATTTAATATACTGTACATAAAGTATCAAAAATTACACCAAATGTATATTATTTACTGTAAATAAAATATCAAAAAGTACAGTAAATATATATTACACTCCCTATGTAAAATATCACAATCTACACCAAATATATATTATATAATTTACATAAAATATCAAAAGGACACCAAATATATCTTATATACTTTACATAAAATATCAAAATACAGTAAATATATTTCATATATTGTACATATAACATTAACTAAAAGTACGGCAAATACATTTTATATAGTGTAAATAAAATATCAAAAATTACAGTGAATATATATTACATACTGTACATAAAATATCAAAAAGTACACCAAATATGTGTTATATATACTGTAAATAAACTATCAAAAACTACAGTAATTATATTTAATATACTGTACATTAAATATCAAAAATTACACCAAATGTATATTATATACTGTAAATAAAATACCAAAAAGTACAGTAAATATACATTACACACACTATGTAAAATATCACAAACTACACCAAATATATATTATATAATTTACATAAAATCTCAAAAGGACAATAAATATACCTTCTATACTGAACATAAAATATAAAAATATACAGTAAATATATTTCAAATATTGTACATATAATATTAACTAAAAGTACACCAAATACATTTTACTGTACTGTAAATAAAATATCAAAAAGTACAGTAAATATATATTACATTCTGTACATAAAATATAAAAAGTACACCAAATATGTGTTATATATACTGTAAATAAACTATCAAAAACTGCAGTAATTATATTTAATATACTGTACATAAAATATCAAAAATTACACCAAATGTATATTATTTTCTGTAAATAAAATATCAAAAAGTACAGTAAATATATCTTACACACCCTATGTAAAATATCACAATCTACACCAAATATGTATTATATAATTTACATAAAATTTCAAAAGAACTCCAAATATATCTTATATACTGTACATAAAATATCAAAATGTACAGTAAATATATTTCATATATTGTACATATAATATTAACTAAAAGTACACCAAATACATTTTATATACCGTAAATAAAATATCAAAAAGTACAGTAAATATATATTACATACTGTACATAAAATATCAAAAAGTACACCAAATATGTGTAATATACACTGTAAATAACCTATCAAAATGTACAGTAATTATATTTAATATACTGTACATAAAATATCAAAAATTACACCAAATGTGTATTATATACTGTTAATAAAATATCAAAAAGTACAGTAAATATATATGACACACCCTATGTAAAATATCACAAACTACACCAAATATATATTATATAATTTACATAAAATATCAAAAGGACACCAAATATATCTTCTATATTGTACATAAAATATCAAAATGTACAGTAAAAATATCTCATATATTGTATATATAATATTAACTAAAAGTACACCAAATACATTTTATATACTGTAAATAAATTATCAAAAATTACAGTAAATATATTTTACATACTGTACATAAAATATCAAAAAGTACACCAAATATGTGTTTAATATACTGTAAATAAACTATCAAAAACTACAGTAATTATATTTAATATACTGTACATAAAATATCAAAAATTACACCAAATGTATATTATTTACTGTAAATAAAATATCAAAAATTACACTAAATATATATTACACACCCTATGTAAAATATCAAAAACTACACCAAATATATATTATAAAATTCACATAAAATATCAAAAGGACACCAAATATATATTATATACTGTACATAAAATATCAAAAAGTACAGTAAATATATTTCATATATTGTACATATAATGTTAACTAAAAGTACACCAAATACATTTTATATAGTGTAAACAAATATCAAAATGTACAGTAAATATATATTACACACCCTATGTAAAATATCACAATCTACACCAAATATGTATTATGTAATTTACATAAAATATCAAAAGGACACCAAATATACCTTATATACTGAACATAAAATATCAAAATATACCGTAAATATATTTCATATATTGTACATATAATATTAACTAAAAGTACACGAAATACATTTTATATACTGTAAATAAAATATCAAAAATTACAGTAAATATATATTACATTCTGTACATAAAATATCAAAAAGTACACCAAATATGTGTTATATATACTGTAAATAAACTATCAAAAACTGCAGTAATTATATTTAATATACTGTACTTAAAATATCACAAATTACACCAAATGTATATTATTTACTGTAAATAAAATATCAAAAAGTACAGTAAATATATATAACACACCCTATGTAAAATATCACAAACTTCACCAAATATATATTATATAATTTACATAAAATATCAAAAGGACACCAAATATATCATCTATACTGTACATAAAATATCAAAATTTACAGTAAATATATTTCATATATTGTATATATACTATTAACTAAAAGTACACCAAATACATTTAACATACTGTAAATAAATTATCACAAATTACAGTAAATATATATTACGTACTGTACATAAAATATCAAAAAGTACACCAAATATGTGTTATATATACTGTAAATAAACTATCAAAAACTACAGTAATTATATTTAATATACTGTACATAAAGTATCAAAAATTACACCAAATGTATATTATTTACTGTAAAGAAAATATCAAAAAGTACAGTAAATATATATTACACACCCTATGTAAAATATCACAATCTACACCAAATATATATTATATAATTTACATAAAGTATCAAAAGGCCACCAAATATATCTTATATACTTTACATAAAATATCAAAAAGTACAGTAAATATATTTCATATATTGTACATATAATATTAACTAAAAGTACACCAAATACATTTTATATAGTGTAAATAAAATATCAAAAATTACTGTGAATATATATTACATACTGTACATAAAATATCAAAAAGTACACCAAATATGTGTTATATATACTGTAAATAAACTATCAAAAACTACAGTAATTATATTTAATATACTGTACATAAAATATCAAAAATTACACCAAATGTATATTATTTACTGTAAATAAAATACCAAAAAGTACAGTAAATATACATTACACACCCTATGTAAAATAACACAAACTACACCAAATATATATTATATAATTTACATAAAATCTCAAAAGGACAACAAATATACCTTATATACTGAACATAAAATATCAAAATGTACAGTAAATATATTTCATATATTGTACATATAATATTAACTAAAAGTACACCAAATACATTTTACAGTACTGTAAATAAAATATCAAAATTTACAGTGAATATATATTACATTCTGTACATAAAATATAAAAAGTACACCAAATATGTGTTATATATACTGTAAATAAACTATCAAAAACTGCAGTAATTATATTTAATATACTGTACATAAAATATCAAAAATTACACCAAATGTATATTATTTTCTGTAAATAAAATATCAAAAAGTACAGTAAATATATCTTACACACCCTATGTAAAATATCACAATCTACACCAAATATGTATTATATAATTTACATAAAATTTCAAAAGAACTCCAAATATATCTTATATACTGTACATAAAATATCAAAATGTACAGTAAATATATTTCATATATTGTACATATAATATTAACTAAAAGTACACCAAATACATTTTATATACCGTAAATAAAATATCAAAAAGTACAGTAAATATATATTACATACTGTACATAAAATATCAAAAAGTACTCCAAATATGTGTAATATACACTGTAAATAACCTATCAAAAAGTACAGTAATAATATTTAATATACTGTACATAAAATATCAAAAATTACACCAAATGTGTATTATATACTGTTAATAAAATATCAAAAAGTACAGTAAATATATATGACACACCCTATGTAAAATATCACAAACTACACCAAATATATATTATATAATTTACATAAAATATCAAAAGGACACCAAATATATCTTCTATATTGTACATAAAATATCAAAATGTACAGTAAATATATCTCATATATTGTATATATAATATTAACTAAAAGTACACCAAATACATTTTATATACTGTAAATAAATTATCAAAAATTACAGTAAATATATTATACATACTGTACATAAAATATCAAAAAGTACACCAAATATGTGTTTTATATACTGTAAATAAACTATCAAAAACTACAGTAATTATATTTAATATACTATACATAAAATATCAAAAATTACACCAAATGTATATTATTTACTGTAAATAAAATATCAAAAATTACACTAAATATATATTACACACCCTATGTAAAATATCAAAAACTACACCAAATATATATTATAAAATTCACATAAAATATCAAAAGGACACCAAATATATATTATATACTGTACATAAAATATCAAAAAGTACAGTAAATATATTTCATATATTGTACATATAATGTTAACTAAAAGTACACCAAATACATTTTATATAGTGTAAATAAATATCAAAATGTACAGTAAATATATATTAAACACCCTATGTAAAATATCACAATCTACACCAAATATGTATTATGTAATTTACATAAAATATCAAAAGGACACCAAATATACCTTATATACTGAACATAAAATATCAAAATATACCGTAAATATATTTCATATATTGTACATATAATATTAACTAAAAGTACACGAAATACATTTTATATACTGTAAATAAAATATCAAAAATTACAGTAAATATATATTACATTCTGTACATAAAATATAAAAAAGTACAACAAATATGTGTTATATATACTGTAAATAAACTATCAAAAACTGCAGTAATTATATTTAATATACTGTACTTAAAATATCATAAATTACACCAAATGTATATTATTTACTGTAAATAAAATATCAAAAAGTACAGGAAATATATCTTACACACCCTATATAAAATATCACAATATACACCAAATATATATTATATAATTTACATAAAATATCAAAAGGACACCAAATATATCTTACATACTGTACATAAAATATCAAAATGTACAGTAAATATATTTCATATATTGTACATATAATATTAACTAAAAGTACACCAAATACATTTTATATACTGTAAATAAAATATCAAAAAGTAGAGTAAATATATATTACACACTGTACATAAAATATCAAAAGGTACACCAAATATGTGTAATATACACTGTAAATAAACTATCAAAAACCACAGTAATTATATTTAGTATACTGTACATAATATATCAACAATTACACCAAATGTATATTATATACTGTAAATAAAATATCAAAAAGTACAGTAAATGTATATGACACACCCTATGTAAAATATCACAAACTACACCAAAGATATATTATATAATTTACATAAAATATCAAAAGGACACCAAATATATCTTCTATACTGTACATAAAATATCAAAATGTACAGTAAATATATTTCATATATTGTATATATAATATTAACTAAAAGTACACCAAATACATTTTATATACTGTAAATAAATTATCAAAAATTACAGTAAATATATATTACATACTGCATATAAAATATCAAAAACTACACCAAATATGTGTTATATATACTGTAAATAAACTATCAAAAACTACAGTAATTATATTTAATATACTGTACATAAAATATCAAAAATTACACCAAATGCATATTATTTACTGTAAATAAAATATCAAAAATTACAGTAAATATATATTACACACCCTATGTAAAATATCAAAAACTACACCAAATATATATTATAAAATTCACATAAAATATCAAAAGGACACCAAATATATATTATATACTGTACATAAAATATCAAAATGTTCAGTAAATATATTTCATATATTGTACATATAATATTAACTAAAAGTACACCAAATACATTTTATATACTGTAAATAAAATATCAAAAAGTACAGTAAATATATATTACATACTGTACATAAAATATCAAATAGTACACCAAATATGTGTTATATATACTATAAATAAACTATCAAAACTACACTAATTATATATAATATACTGTGCATAAAATATCAAAAATTACACCAAATGTATATTATATAATGTAAATAAAATATCAAAAAGTACAGTAAATGTATATGACACACCCTATGTAAAATATCAAAAACTACACCAAATATATATTATATAATTTACATGAAATATCAAAAGGACACCAAATATATCTTCTATACTGTACAAAAAATATCAAAAATACAGTAAATATATTTCTTATATTGTATATATAATATTAACTAAAAGTACACCAAATACATTTTATATACTGTAAATAAAATATCAAAATGTACAGTAAATATATATTACATTCTGTACATAAAATATCAAAAAGTACACCAACTATGTGTTATATATACTGTAAATAAACTATCAAAAACTGCAGTAATTATATTTAATATACTGTACATAAAATATCAAAAATTACACCAAATGTATATTATTTACTGTAAATAAAATATCAAAAAGTACAGTAAATATATCTTACACACCCTATGTAAAATATCACAATCTACACCAAATATATATTATATAATTTACATAAAATATCAAAAGGACACCAAATATATCTTATATAGTGTACATAAAATATCAAAATGTATAGTAAATATATTTCATATATTGTACATATAATATTAACTGAAAGTACACCAAATACATTTTATATACTGTAAATAAAATATCAAAAATTACCGTAAATATGTATTACATACTGTACATAAAATATCAAAAAGCACACCAAATATGTGTTATATATACTGTAAATAAACTATCAAAAACTACAGTAATTATATTTAATATACTGTACATAAAATATCAAAAATTACCCCAAATGTATATTATTTACTGTAAATAAAATATCAAAAAATACAGTGAATATATATTACACACCGTATGTAAAATATCACAATCTACACCAAATATATATTATATAATTTACATAAAATATAAAAATGACACAAATATATCTTATATACTGTACATAAATTATCAAATTGTACAGTAAATACATTTCATATATTGTACATGTAATATTAAATAAAAGTACACCAAATACATTTTGTATACTGTAAATAAAATATCAAAAATTACAGTAAATATATATTACATACTGTACATAAAATATCAAAAAGTACACCAAATATGTGTTATATATACTGTAAATAAAGTATCAATAACTACAGTAATAATGTTTAATATACTGTACATTAAATATCAAAAATTACACCAAATTTATATTATATACTGTAAATAAAATATGAAAAATACAGTAAATATATGTATTACACTCTATGTAAAATATCAAAAACTACACCAGATATATATTATATAATTTACATAAAATATCAAAAGTACACCAAATATATCCTATATAGTGTACATAAAATATCAAAAAGTACAGTAAATATATTTCATATATAGTAAATCTAATATTAACTAAAAGTACATCAAATACATTTTATATACTGTAAATTATATATGAAAAAGTACAGTAAATATATATTACATAGTGTACATAAAATGTCAAAAAGTACTCCAAATATGTGTAATATATACTGTAAATAAACTCTCAAAAACTACAGTAATTATATTTACTATACTGTACATAAAATATCAAAAATTACACCAAATGTATATTATATACTGTAAATAAAATATCAAAAAGTACAGTAAATATATATTACACACCCTATGTAAAATATCAGAAACTACACCAAATATATATTATATAATTTACATAAAATATCAAAAGGACACCAAATATATCTTCTATACTGTACATAAAATATCAAAAATTACAGTAAATATATTTCATACATTGTACATATAATATTAACTAAAAGTACACCAAATACATTTTATATACTGTAAATAAAATATCAAAAAGTACAGTAAATATATATTACATACTGTACATAAAATATCAAAAAGTACACCAAATATGTGTTATATATACTGTAAATATCAAAAACTACAGTAATCATATTCAATGTACTGTATATAAAATATCAAAAATTACACCAAATATAAATTAAATACTGTAAATAAAATATCAAAAAGGACAGCAAATATATACTACACACCCTATGCAAAATATCAAAAATTACACCAAATATATATTATATAATTCACATAGAATATGAAAAGTACACCAAATATATCTTATATATTGTACATAATATATCAAAAAGTACAGTATATATATTTCATACATTGTACATATATTATTAACTAAAAGTACACCAAATACATTTTGTATACTGAAAATAAAATATCAAAAAGTACAGTAAATATATATTAAATACTGTACATAAAATATCAAAAAGTACACCAAATATGTGTTATATATACTGTAAATAAACTATCAAAAACTTCAGTAATTATATTTAATATACTGTACATAAATTATCAAAAATTACAGCAAATGTATATTATATACTGTATATAAAATATCAAAAAGTACAATAAATATACATTACACACCCTATGTAAAATATCACAAAGTACACCAAATATATATTATATAATTTACATAAAATATCAAAAGGACACCAAATATATCTTCTATACTGTACATAAAATATGAAAAAGTCCAGTAAATATATTTCATATATTGTATATATAATATTAACTAAAAGTACACCAAATACAATTTTATATACTGTAAATAAATTATCAAAAATTACAGTAAATATGTATTACATACTGTACATAAAATATCAAGAAGTACACCACATATGTGTTATATATACAGTAAATAAAAAATCAAAAACTACAGTAATTATATTTAATATAGTGTATATAAAATATCAAATATTACACCAAATGTATATTATTTACTGTAAATAAAATATCAAAAATTACAGTAAATATATATTATACACCCTATGGAAAATATCAAAAACTACATCAAATATATATTATAAAATTCACATAAAATATCAAAAGGACACCAAATATATATCACATACTGTACATAAAATAACAAAAAGTACAGTAAATATATTTCATATATTGTAAATGCAATATTAACTAAAAGTACACCAAATACATTTTATAGACTGCAAATAAAATATCAAATAGTACAGTAAATATATATTACATAGTGTACATAAAATATCAAAAAGTACTCCAAATATGTGTAATATATACTGTAAATAAACTATCAAAAACTACAGTAATTATATTTACTATACTGTACATAAAATATCAAAAATTACACCAAATGTATATTATATACTGTAAATAAAATATCAAAAAGTACAGTAAATATATATTACACACCCTATGTAAAATATCACAAACTACACCAAATATATATTATATAATTTACATAAAATATCAAAAGGACACCAAATATATCTTCTATACTGTACATAAAATATCAAAAATTTCAGTAAATATATTTCATATATTGTACATATAATATTAACTAAAAGTACACCAAATATATTTTATATACTGTAAATAAAATATCAAAAATACAGTACATATATATTACATTCTGTACATAAAATATCAAAAAGTACACCAAATATGCGTTATATATAGTGAAAATAAACTATAAAATACTACAGTAATTATATTTAATATACTGTACATAAAATATCAATAATTACACCAAATGTATATTATTTACTGTAAATAAAATATCAAAAAGTACAGTAAATATATATTGCACACCATATGTAAAATATCACAATCTACACCAAATATATATTATTTAATTTACATAAAATATCCAAAGGACACCAAATATATCTTCTACACTATACATAAAATATCAAAAGGTACAGTAAATATATTTCATATATTGTATATATAATATTAACTAAAAGTACGCCAAATACATTTTATATACTGTAAATAAATTATCAAAAATTACAGTAAATATATATTACATACTGTACATAAAATATAAAAAAGTACACCAAATATGTGTTATATATACTGTAAATAAACTATCAAAAACTACAGTAATTATATTTAATATACTGTACATAAAATATCAAAAATTACACCAAATGTATATTATTTACTGTAAATAAAATACGAAATAGTACAATAAATATATATTACACACCCTATGTAAAATATCACAAACTACACCAAATATATATTATATAATTTACATAAAATATCAAAAGGACACCAAATATAACTTATATACTGAACATAAAATATCAAAATGTACAGTAAATATATTTCATATATTGTACATATATTACCTAAAAGTACACCAAATACATTTTATATACTGTAAATAAAATATCAAAAAGTACAGTAAATATATATTACATTCTGTACATAAAATATCAAAAAGTACACCAAATATGTGTTATATATACTGTTAATAAACTATCAAAAACTGCAGTAATTATATTAAATATACTGTACATGAAATATCAGAAATTACACCAAATGTACGTTATTTGCTGTAAATAAACTATCAAAAAGAACAGTAAATATATCTTACACACCCTATGTAAAATATCACAATCTACACCAAATATATATTATATAATTTACATAAAATATCAAAAGGACACCAAATATATCATATATACTGTACATAAAATATCAAAATGTACAGTAAATATATTTCATATATTGTACATTTAATATTAACTAAAAGTACACCAAATACATTTTATAGACTGTAAATAAAATATCAAATAGTACAGTAAATATATATTACATACTGTACATAAAATATGAAAAAGTACACCAAATATGTGTTATATATACTGTAAATAAACTATCAAAACTACACTAATTATATTTAATATACTGTACATAAAATATCAAAAATTACACCAAATATATATTATTTACTGTAAATAAAATATCAAAAAGTACATTAAATATATATTGCACACACTATGTAAAATATCAGAAACTACACCATATATATATTATATAATTAACATAATGTATCAAAAGGACACCAAATATACCTTATATACTGAACATGAAATATCAAAAAGTTCAGTAAATATATTTCATATATTGTATATATAATATTAACTGAAAGTACACCAAATACATTTTATATACTGTAAATAAAATATCAAAAAGTACAGTAAATATATATTACATTCTGTACATAAAATATCAAAAAGTACACCAAATATGTGTTATATATACTGTAAATAAACAATCAAAAACTACAGTAATTATATTTAATATACTGTACATAAAATATCAAAAATTACACCATATGTATATTATTTACTGTAAATAAATATCAAAAATTACAGTAAATATATCTTACACACCCTATGTAAAATATCAAAAACTACACCAAATATATATTATAAAATTCACATAAAATATCAAAAGTACACCAAATATATCTTATATACTGTACATAAATTATCAAATGTACAGTAAATATATTTAATATATTATACGTATAATATTTACCAAAAGTACACCAAATACATTTTATATAGTGTAAATAAAATATCAAAAAGTAGAGTAAATATATATTACACACCATATGTAAAATATCAAAAACTACACTGAATATATATTATAAAATTCACATAAAATATCAAAAGGACAACAAATATATATTATATACTGTACATAAAGTATCAAAAAGTACAGTAAATATATTTCATATATTGTACATATAATATTAACTAAAAGTACACCAAATACATTTTATATACTGTAAATAACATATCAAATAGTACAGTAAATATATATTACATACGGTACATAAAATATCAAAAAGTACACCAAATGTGTGTCATATATACTATAAATAAACTATCAAAATTGCACTAATTATATATAATATACTGTACATAAAATATCAAAAATTACACCAAATGTATATTATATACTGTAAATAAAATATCAAAAAGTACAGTAAATGTATATGACACACCCTATGTAAAATATCAAAAACTACACCAAATATATATTATATAATTTACATAAAATATCAAAAGAACACCAAATATATCTTCTATACTGTAAAAAAATATCAAAAATTATAGTAAATATATTTCATATATTGTATATATAATATTAACTAAAAGTACACCAAATACATTTTATATACTGTAAATAAATTATCAAAAATTACATTAAATATATATTACACACCCTATGTAAAATATCACAATCTACACAAAATATATATGATATAACTTACATAAAATATCAAAAGGACACCAAATATATCTTATATACCGTACATAAAATATCAAAATTACAGTAAATATATTTCATATATTGTACATATTATGTTAACTAAAAGTACACCAAATACATTTTATATAGTGTAAATAAAATATCAAAATGTACAGTAAATATATATTACACACCCTATGTAAAATATCACAATCTACACCCAATATTTATTAGGTAATTTACGTAAAATATCAAAAGGACACCAAATATATCTTATATGCTGAACAGAAAATATCAAAATGTACCGTAAATATATTTCATATATTGTACATATAATATTAACTAAAAGTACACCAAATACATTTTATATACTGTAAATAAAATATCAAAAATAGAGTAAATATATATTACATACTGTACATAAAATATCAAAAAGTACACCAAATATGTGTAATATATACTGTAAATAAACTATCAAAAACCACAGTAATTATATTTAATATACTGTACATAAAATATCAAAAATTACACCCAATGTATATTATATACTGTAAATAAAATAACAAAAAGTTCAGTAAATATATATCACACACCCTATGTAAAATATCAAAAACTACACCAAATATATATTATATAATTTACATAAAATATCAAAAGGACACCAAATATATCTTCTATACTGTACAAAAAATATCAAAAAGTACAGTAAATATCTTTCTTATATTGTATATATAATATTAACTAAAAGTACACCAAATACGTTTTATATACTGTAAATAAATTATCAAAAATTACAGTAAATATATATTACATACTGTACATAAAATATCAAAATGTACACTAAATATGTGTTATATATACTGTAAATAAACTATCAAAAACTACAGTAATTATATTTAATATACTGTACATATAATATCAAAAATTTCACCAAATGTATATTTTATACTGTAAATAACATATCAAAAATACAGTAAATATATACGACACACACTATGTAAAATATCAAAAACTACATCAAATATATATTATATAATTTACATAAAATATCAAAAGGACACCAAATATATCTTATGTACTGTACATAAAATATCAAAAAGTACAGTAAATATATTTCATATATTGTACATATAATATTAACTAAAAGTACACCAAATACATTTCATATGCAGTAAATAAAATATCAAAAAGTACAGTAAATATATATTACATACTGTACATAAAATATCAAAAAGTACACCAAATATGTGTTATATATACTGTAAATAAACTATCAAATCTACAGTAATTATATATACTATACTGTACATAAAATATCAAAAATTACACCAAATGTATATTATATACTGTAAATAAAATATCAAAAAGTACAGTAAATATATATGACACACCCTATGTAAAATATCAAAAACTACACCAAATATATATTATATAATTTACATAAAATATCAAAAGGACACCAAATATATCTTCTATACTGTACAAAAAATATCAAAATGTACAGTAAATATATTTCATATATTGTACATATAATATTAACTAAAAGTACACCAAATACATTTTACATAGTGTAAATAAAATATCAAAAAGTACAGTAAATATATATTACATACCATATGTAAAATATCACAATCTACAGCAAATATATATTATATAATTTACATAAAATATCAAAAGGACACAAAATATATCTTATATACTGTAGATAAAATATCAAAAAGTACAGTAAATATATTTCATATATTGTACATATAATATTGACTAAAAGTACACCAAATACATTTTATATTGTGTAAATAAAATATCAAAAATTAGAGTGAATATATATTACATACTGTACATAAAATATCAAAAAGTACACCAAATATGTGTTATATATACTGTAAATAAACTATCAAAACTACACTAATTATATTTAATATACTGTACATAAAATATCAAAAATTACACCAAATATATATTATTTACTGTAAAAAAAATACGAAAAAGTACAGTAAATATATATTACACACCCTATGTAAAATATCACAAACTACACCAAATATATATTATATAATTTACATGAAATATCAAAAGGACACCAAATATACATTATATACTGAACATGAAATATCAAAATGTACAGTAAATATATTTGATATATTGTACATATAATATTCACTAAAAGTACACCAAATACATTTTATATACTGTAAATAAAATATCAAAAATTACAGTGAATATATATTACATACTGTACATAAAATATCAAAAAGTACACCAAATATGTGTAATATATACTGTAAATAAACTATCAAAAACTACAGTAATTATATTTAATATACTGTACATAAAATATCAAAAATTACACCAAATGCATATTATTTACTGTAAATAAATTATCAAAAAGTACAGTAAATATATATTACACACCCTATGTAAAATATCACAAACTACACCAAATATATATTATATAATTTACATAATATATCAAAAGGACACCAAATATATCTTCTATACTGTACATAAAATATCAAAATTTACAGTAAATATATTTCATATATTGTATATATAGTATTAACTAAAAGTACACCAAATACATTTTATATACTGTAAATAAATTATCAAAAATTACAGTAAATATATATTACATACTGTACATAAAATATCAAAAAGTACACCAAATATGTGTTATATATACTGTAAATAAACTATCAAAAACTACAGTAATTATATTTAATATACTGTACATAAAATATCAAAAATTACACCAAATGTATATTATTTATTGTAAATAAAATATCAAAAATTACAGTAAATATATATTACACACCCTATGTAAAATATCAAAAACTACACCAAATATATATTATAAAATTCACATAAAATATCAAAAGGACACCAAATATATATTATATACTGTACATAAAATATCAAAAAGTACAGTAAATATATTTCATATAGTGTACATATAATATTAACTAAAAGTACACCAAATTTATTTTATATACTGTAAATAAAATATCGAAAAGTACAGTAAATATATATTACATAGTGTACATAAAATATCAAAAACTACACCAAATATGTGTTATATATACTGTAATTAAACTATCAAAAACTACAGCAATTATAATTAATATACTGTAGATAAAATATCAAAAATTAAACGAAATGTATATTATATACTGTAAACAAAATATCAAAAAGTACACTAAATATATATTACACACCCTATGTAAAATATCACAATCTACACCAAATATATATTATATAATTTACATAAAATATCAAAAGGACACCAAATATATCTTCTATACTGTTCCTAAAATATCAAAAATTACAGTAAATATACTTCATATATTGTACATATAATATTAACAAAAAGTACACCAAATACATTTTATATACTGTAAATAAATTATCAAAAATTACAGTAAATATATATGACATACTGTACATAAAATATCAAAAAGTACACCAAATATGTGTTATATATACTGTAAATAAACAATCAAAACTACAATAATTATATATAATATACTGTGCATAAAATATCAAAAATTACACCAAATATATATTATTTACTGTAAATAAAATATCAAAAAGTACAGTAAATATATCTTACACACCCTATGTAAAATATCACAATCTACACCAAATATATATTATATAATTTACATAAAATATCAAAAGGACACCAAATATATCTTGTATAGTGTACATAAAATATCAAAATGTACAGTAAATATATTTCATATATTGTACATATAATATTAACTAAAAGTACACCAAATACATTTTATATACTGTAAATAAAATATCAAAAAGTACAGTGAATATATATTACATACTGTACATAAAATGTCAAAAAGTACCCCAAATATGTGTAATATATACTGTAAATAAACTATCAAAAACTACAGTAATTATATTTAATATACTGTACATAAAATACCAAAAATTACACCAAATGTATATTATATACTGTAAATAAAATATCAAAAAGTACAGTAAATATATATTACACACCCTAAGTAAAATATCACAAACTACACCATATATATATTATATAATTTACATAAAATATCAAAAGGACACCAAATATATCTTCTATACTGTACATAAAATATCAAAATATACAGTAAATATATTTCAGATATTGTATATATAATATTAACTAAAAGTACACCAAATACATTTTATATACTGTAAATAAATTATCAAAAATTACAGTAAATATATATTCCATACTGTACATAAAATATCAAAAAGTAAACCAAATATCTGTTATATATACTGTAAATAAACTATCAAAAACTACAGTAATTATATTTAATATGCTGTACATAAAATATCAAAAATTACAACAAATATATATTATTTACTGTAAATAAAATATCAAAAATTACAGTAAATATATAATACACACCCTATGTAAAATATCGAAATCAACACCAAATATCTATTATAAAATCCACATAAAATATCAAAAGGACACCAACTATATATTATATACTGTACATAAAATATCAAAAAGTACAGTAAATATATTTCATAAACTGTACATATAATATTAACTAAAAGTACACCAAATACATTTCATATACTGTAAATAAAATATCAATAATTTCAGTAAATATATATTACATACTGTACATAAAATATCAAAAAGTATGCCAAATATGTGAATATATACAGTAAATAAACTATCAAAAACTGCAGTAATTATATTTAATATACTGTACATAAAATATCAAAAATTACACCAAATGTATATTATTTACTGTAAATAAAATATCAAAAAGTACAGTAAATATATCTTACACACCCTATGTAAGATATCACAATCTACACCAAATATATATTATATAATTTACATAAAATATCTAAAGGACACCAAATATATCTTATATAGTGTACATAAAATATCAAAATGTACAGTAAATATATTTCATATATTGTACATATAATATTAACTAAAAGTACACCAAATACATTTTATATACTGTAAATAAAATATCAAAAACACAGTAAATATATATTACATACTGTACATAAAATATCAAAAAGTACACCAAATATGTGTAATATATACTGTAAATAAACTATCAAAAACTACAGTAGTTATATTTAATATACAGTACATAAAATATCAAAAATTAAACCAAATGCATATTATATACTGTAAATAAAATATCAAAAAGTACAGTAAATATATATTACACACCCTATGTAAAATATCACAAACTTCACCAAATATATATTATATAATTTACATAAAATATCAAAAGGACACCAAATATATCATCTATACTGTACATAAAATATCAAAATTTACAGTAACTATATTTCATATATTGTATATATACTATTAACTAAAAGTACACCAAATACATTTAACGTACTGTAAATAAATTATCACAAATTACAGTAAATATATATTACGTACTGTACATAAAATATCAAAAAGTACACCAAATATGTGTTATATATACTGTAAATAAAATATTAAAAATTACAGTAAATATATATTACACACCATATGTAAAATATCACAATCTACAACAAATATATAGTATATAATTTACATAAAATTCCAAAGGACACCAAATATACCTTATATACTGTACATAAAATATCAAAAAGTACAGTAAATATATTTCATATATTGTACATATAATATTAACTAAAAGTACACCAAATACAGTTTATATACTGTAAATAAATTATCAAAAATTACAGTGAATATATATTACATACTGTACATAAAATATCAAAAAGTACACCAAATATGTGTTATATATACTCTAAATAAACTATCAATACTACACTAATTATATTTAATATACTGTACATAACATATCAAAAATAACAACAAATATATTTTATTTACTGTAAAGAAAATACCAAAAAGTACAGTAAATATATATTACACACCCTATGTAAAATATCACAAACTATACCAAATATATATAATATAATTTACATAAAATATCAAAAGGACACCAAATATACCTTATATACTGAACATGAAATATCAAAATGTACAGTAAATATATTTCATATATTGTACATATAATATTAACTAAAAGTACACCAAATACATTTTATACACTGTAAATGAAATATCAAAATGTACCGTAAATATATATTACATACTGTACATAAAATATCAAAAAGTACACCAAATATGTGTTATATATACTATAAATAAACTATCAAATCTACAGTAATTATATATAATATACTGTACATAAAATTTCAAAAATTACACGAAATGTATATTATATACTGTAAATAAAATATCAAAAAGTACAGTAAATATATATGACACACCCTATGTAAAATATCACAAACTACACCAAATATATATTATATAATTTACATAAAATATCAAAAGGACACCAAATATATCTTATTTACCGTACATAAAATATCAAAATGTACAGTAAATATATTTCATATATTGTACATATAATATTAACTGAAAGTACACCAAATTCATTTTATATACTGTAAATAAAATATCAAAAACTACACTAAATATATATTACATACTGTACATAAAATATCAAAAAGTACACCAAATATGCGTAATATATACTGTAAATAAACTATCAAAAACTACAGTAGTTATATTTAATATACTGTACATAAAATATCAAAAATTACACCAAATGTATATTATTTGCTGTAAATAAAATATCAAAAATTACAGTAAATATATATTACACACCCTATGGCAAATATCAAAAACTACATCAAATATATATTATAAAATTCACATAAAATATCAAAAGGACACTAAATATATATTATATACTGTACATAAAATATCAAAAAGCACAGTAAATATATTTCATATATTGTACATGTAATATTAGCTAAAAGTACACCAAATTCATTTTATATACTGTAAATAAAATATCAAAAACTACAGTAAATATATATTACATAGTGTACATAAAATATCAAAAAGTACTCCAAATATGTGTAATATATACCGTAAATAAACTATCAAAAACTACAGTAATTATATTTACTATACTGTACATAAAATATCAAAAATTACACCAAATGTATATTATATACTGTAAATAAAATATCAAAAAGTACAGTAAATATATATTACACACCCTATGTAAAATATCACCAACTACACCAAATATATATTATATAATTTACATAAAATATCAAAAGGACACCAAATATATCTTCTATACTGTACATAAAATATGAAAAGGTACAGTAAATATATTTCATATATTGTATATATAATATTAACTAAAAGTACACCAAATACAATTTTATATACTGTAAATAATTTATCAAAATTACAGTAAATATATATTACATACTGTACATAAAATATCAAAAAGTACACCACATATGTGTTATATATACTGTAAATAAACAATCAAAAACTACAGTAATTATATTTAATATACTGTATATAAAATATCAAATATTACACCAAATGTATATTATTTACTGTAAATAAAATATCAAAAATTACAGTAAATATATATTATACACCCTATGGAAAATATCAAAAACTACATCAAATATATATTATAAAATTCACATAAAATATCAAAAGGACAACAAATATATATCACATACTGTACATAAAATAACAAAAAGTACAGTAAATATATTTCATATATTGTAAATGCAATATTAACTAAAAGTACACCAAATACATTTTATAGACTGCAAATAAAATATCAAATAGTACAGTAAATATATATTACATAGTGTACATAAAATATCAAAAAGTATTCCAAATATGTGTAATATATACTGTAAATAAACTATCAAAAACTACAGTAATTATATTTACTATACTGTACATAAAATATCAAAAATTACACCAAATGTATATTATATACTGTAAATAAAATATCAAAAAGTACAGTAAATATATATTACACACCCTATGTAAAATATCACAAACTACACCAAATATATATTATATAATTTACATAAAATATCAAAAGGACACCAAATATATCTTCTATACTGTACATAAAATATCAAAAATTTCAGTAAATATATTTCATATATTGTACATATAATATTAACTAAAAGTACACCAAATACATTTTATATACTGTAAATAAAATATCAAAAAGTAAAGTACATATATATTACATTCTGTACATAAAATATCAAAAAGTACACCAAATATGCGTTATATATAGTGAAAATAAACTATAAAATACTACAGTAATTATATTTAATATACTGTACATAAAATATCAAAAATTACACCAAATGTATATTATTTACTGTAAATAAAATATCAAAAAGTACAGTAAATATATATTGCACACCGTATGTAAAATATCACAATCTACACCAAATATATATTATTTAATTGATATAAAATATCCAAAGGACACCAAATATATCTTCTACACTATACATAAAATATCAAAAGGTACAGTAAATATATTTCATATATTGTACATATAATATTAACTAAAAGTACACCAAATACATTTTGTATACTGTAAATAAATTATCAAAAATTACAGAAAATATATATTACATACTGTACATAAAATATCAAAAAGTACACCAAATATGTGTTATATATACTGTAAATAAACTATCAAAAACTACATTAATTATATTTAATATACTGTACATAAAATATCAAATATTACACCAAATGTATATTATATACTGTAAATAAAACATCAAAAAGTACAGTAAATATACATTACACACCCTATGTAAAATATCACAAACTACACCAAATATATATTATATAATTTACATAAAATATCAAAAGGAAACCAAATATATCTTCTATACTGTACATAAAATATCAAAATGTACAGTAAATATATTTCATATATTGTATAGATAATATTAACTAAAAGTACACCAAATACATTTTATATACTGTAAATAAATTATCAAAAATTACAGTAAATATATATTACATACTGTACATAAAATATCAAAAAGTACACCAAATATGTGTTATATATACTGTAAATAAACTATCAAAAACTACAGTAATTATATTTAATATACTGTACATAAAATATCAAAAGTTACACCAAATGTATATTATTTACTGTAAATAAAATACCAAATAGTACAGTAAATATATATTACACACCCTATGTAAAATATCACAAACTACACCAAATTTATATTATATAATTTACATAAAATATCAAAAGGACACCAAATATAACTTATATACTGAACATAAAATATCAAAATGTACAGTAAATATATTTCATATATTGTACATATAATATTAACTAAAAGTACACCAAATACATTTTATATACTGTGAATAAAATATCAAAAAGTACAGTAAATATATATTACATTCTGTACATAAAATATCAAAAAGTACACCAAATATGTGTTATATATACTGTTAATAAACTATCAAAAACTGCAGTAATTATATTAAATATACTGTACATGAAATATCAGAAATTACACCAAATGTACGTTATTTGCTGTAAATAAACTATCAAAAAGAACAGTAAATATATCTTACACACCCTATGTAAAATATCACAATCTACACCAAATATATATTATATAATTTACATAAAATATCAAAAGGACACCAAATATATCATATATACTGTACATAAAATATCAAAATGTACAGTAAATATATTTCATATGTTGTACATTTAATATTAACTAAAAGTACACCAAATACATTTTATATACTGTAAATAAAATATCAAATAGTACAGTAAATATATATTACATACTGTACATAAAATATGAAAAAGTACACCAAATATGTGTTATATATACTGTAAATAAACTATCAAAACTACACTAATTATATTTAATATACTGTACATAAAATATCAAAAATTACACCAAATATATATTATTTACTGTAAATAAAATATTAAAAAGTACATTAAATATATATTACACACACTATGTAAAATATCACAAACTACACCATATATATATTATATAATTAACATAATATATCAAAAGGACACCAAATATACCTTATATACTTAACATGAAATATCAAAAAGTTCAGTAAATATATTTCATATATTGTATATATAATATTAACTAAAAGTACACCAAATACATTTTACATACTGTAAATAAAATATCAAAAAGTACAGTAAATATATATTACATTCTGTACATAAAATATCAAAAAGTACACCAAATATGTGTTATATATACTGTAAATAAACAATCAAAAACTACAGTAATTATATTTAATATACTGTACATAAAATATCAAAAATTACACCATATGTATATTATTTACTGTAAATAAATATCAAAAATTACAGTAAATATATCTTACACACCCTATGTAAAATATCAAAAACTACACCAAATATATATTATAAAATTCACATAAAATATCAAAAGTACACCAAATATATCTTATATACTGTACATAAATTATCAAATGTACAGTAAATATATTTAATATATTATACGTATAATATTTACCAAAAGTACACCAGATACATTTTATATAGTGTAAATAAAATATCAAAATGTACAGTAAATATATATTACACACCATATGTAAAATATCAAAAACTACACTGAATATATATTATAAAATTCACATAAAATATCAAAAGGACAACAAATATATATTATATACTGTACATAAAGTATCAAAAAGTACAGTAAATATATCTCATATATTGTACATATAATATTAACTAAAAGTACACCAAATACATTTTATATACTGTAAATAACATATCAAAAAGTACAGTAAATATAGATTACATACGGTACATAAAATATCAAAAAGTACACCAAATGTGTGTTATATATACTATAAATAAACTATCAAAATTGCACTAATTATATATAATATACTGTACATAAAATATCAAAAATTACACCAAATGTATATTATATACTGTAAATAAAATATCAAAAAGTACAGTAAATGTATATGACATACCCTATGTAAAATATCAAAAACTACACCAAATATATATTATATAATTTACATAAAATATCAAAAGAACACCAAATATATCTTCTATACTGTAAAAAAATATCAAAAATTATAGTAAATATATTTCATATATTGTATATATAATATTAACTAAAAGTACACCAAATACATTTTATATACTGTAAATAAATTATCAAAAATTACAGTAAATATATATTACATACTGTACATAAAATATCAAAAAGTACACCAAATATGTGTTATATATACTGTAAATAAACTATCAAAAACTATAGTAATTATATTTAATATACTGTACATAAAATACCAAAAATTACACCAAATGTATATTTTATACTGTAAATAAAATATCAAAAAGTACAGTAAATATATATGACACACCCTATGTAAAATATCAAAAACTACACCAAATATATATTATATAATTTTCATAAAATATCAAAAGGACACCAAATATATCTTATGTACTGTACATAAAATATCAAAATGTACAGTAAATATATTTCATATATTGTATATATAATATTAACTGATAGTACACCAAATACATTTTATATACTGAAAATAATATATCAAAAATTACCGTAAATATGTATTACATACTGTACATAAAATATCAAAAAGTACACCAAATATGTGT
This sequence comes from Pan paniscus, assembly GCF_029289425.2. Taxonomy (NCBI): domain Eukaryota; kingdom Metazoa; phylum Chordata; class Mammalia; order Primates; family Hominidae; genus Pan; species Pan paniscus. The sequence continues at coordinate 3,675,156 of NC_073271.2, forward strand.
TATATATACTGTAAATAAACTATCAAAAACTACAGTAATTATATTTAATATACTGTACATAAAATATCAAAAATTACACCATATGTATATTATTTACTGTAAATAAATATCAAAAATTACAGTAAATATATCTTACACACCCTATGTAAAATATCAAAAACTACACCAAATATATATTATAAAATTCACATAAAATATCAAAAGTACACCAAATATATCTTATATACTGTACATAAATTATCAAATGTACAGTAAATATATTTAATATATTATACGTATAATATTTACCAAAAGTACACCAGATACATTTTATATAGTGTAAATAAAATATCAAAATGTACAGTAAATATATATTACACACCATATGTAAAATATCAAAAACTACACTGAATATATATTATAAAATTCACATAAAATATCAAAAGGACAACAAATATATATTATATACTGTACATAAAGTATCAAAAAGTACAGTAAATATATCTCACATATTGTACATATAATATTAACTAAAAGTACACCAAATACATTTTATATACTGTAAATAACATATCAAAAAGTACAGTAAATATAGATTACATACGGTACATAAAATATCAAAAAGTACACCAAATGTGTGTTATATATACTATAAATAAACTATCAAAATTGCACTAATTATATATAATATACTGTACATAAAATATCAAAAATTACACCAAATGTATATTATATACTGTAAATAAAATATCAAAAAGTACAGTAAATGTATATGACATACCCTATGTAAAATATCAAAAACTACACCAAATATATATTATATAATTTACATAAAATATCAAAAGAACACCAAATATATCTTCTATACTGTAAAAAAATATCAAAAATTATAGTAAATATATTTCATATATTGTATATATAATATTAACTAAAAGTACACCAAATACATTTTATATTCTGTAAATAAATTATCAAAAATTACAGTAAATATATATTACATACTGTACATAAAATATCAAAAAGTACACCAAATATGTGTTATATATACTGTAAATAAACTATCAAAAACTATAGTAATTATATTTAATATACTGTACATAAAATACCAAAAATTACACCAAATGTATATTTTATACTGTAAATAAAATATCAAAAAGTACAGTAAATATATATGACACACCCTCTGTAAAATATCAAAAACTACACCAAATATATATTATATAATTTTCATAAAATATCAAAAGGACACCAAATATATCTTATGTACTGTACATAAAATATCAAAATGTACAGTAAATATATTTCATATATTGTACATATAATATTAACTGATAGTACACCAAATACATTTTGTATACTGAAAATAATATATCAAAAATTACCGTAAATATGTATTACATACTGTACATAAAATATCAAAAAGTACACCAAATATGTGTTATATATACTGTAAATAAACTATCAAAAACTACAGTAATTATATTTAATATACTGTACATAAAATATCAAAAATTACACCAAATGTATATTATTTACTGTAAGTAAAATATCAAAAAGTACAGTAAATATATATTACAAACCGTATGTAATATATCACAATCTACACCAAATATATATTATATAATTTACATAATATATCAAAATGACACCCAATATATCTTATATACTGAACATAATATATCAAAAATTACAGTAAATATATTTCATATATTGTATATATTATATTAACTAAAAGTACACCAAATACATTTTATATAGTGTAAATAAAATATCAAAAAGTACAGTAAATATATATTACACACCATATGTAATATATCACAATCTACACCAAATATATATTATATAATTTACATAAAATATCAAAAGGACACAAAATATATCTTATATACTGTACATAAAATATCAAAAAGTACAGTAAATATATTTCATATACTGTACATATAATATTAACTAAAAGTACACCAAATACATTTTATATAGTGTAAATAAAATATCAAAAATTACAGTGAATATATATTAAATACTGTACATAAAATATCAAAAAGTACACCAAATATGGGTTATATATACTGTAAATAAACTATCAAAACTACACTAATTATATTTAATATATTGTACATATAATATCAAAAATTACACCAAATATATATTATTTACTGTAAAGAAAATACCAAAAAGTACAGTAAATATATAGTACACACCCTATGTAAAATATCACAAACTACACCAAATATATATTATCTAATTTACATAAATTATCAAAAGGACACCAAATATATCATATATACTGAACATGAAATATCAAAATGTACAGTAAATATATTTCATATATTGTACATATAATATTAACTAAAAGTACACAAAATACATTTTATATACTGTAAAAAAAATATCAAAGTACAGTAAATATATATTACATTCTGTACATAAAATATCAAAAAGTACACCAAATATGTGTTATATATACTGGAAATAAACTATCAAAAACTGCAGTAATTATATTAATTATACTGTACATAAAATATCAAAAATTACACCAAATGTATATTATTTACTGTAAATAAAATATCAAAAAGTACAGTAAATATATCTTACACACCCTATGTAAAATATCACAATCTACACCAAATATATATTATATAATTTACATAAAATATCAAAAGGACACCAAATATATCTTATATAGTGTACATAAAATATCAAAATGTACAGTAAATATATTTCATATATTGTACATATAATATTAACTAAAAGTACACCAAATACATTTTATATACTGTAAATAAAATATCAAAAAGTACAGTAAATATATATTACATACTGTACATAAAATATCAAAAAGTACATCAAATATGTGTAATATATACTGTAAATAAACTATCAAAAACTACAGTAATTATATTTAATATACTGTACATAAAATATAAAAAATTACACCAAATGTATATTATATACTGTAAATAAAATATCAAAAAGTACAGTAAATATATATTACACACCCTATGTAAAATATCACAAACTACACCAAATATATATTATATAATTTACATAAAATATCAAAAGGACACCAAATATATCTTCTATACTGTACATAAAATATCAAAATGTACAGTAAATATATTTCATATATTGTATATATAATATTAACTAAAAGTACACCAGATACATTTTATATACTGTAAATAAATTATCAAAAATTACAGTAAATATATATTACATACTGTACATAAACTATCAAAAAGTACACCAAATATGTGTTATATATACTGTAAATAAACTATCAAAAACTACAGTAATTATATTTAATATACTGTACATAAAATATCAAAAATTACACCAAATGTGTATTATATACTGTAAATAAAATATCAAAAAGTACAGTAAATATATATGACACACCCTATGTAAAATATCAAAAACTACACCTAATATATATTATATAATTTACATAAAATATCAAAATGACACCAAATATATCTTCTATACTGTACAAAAAATATCAAAAAGTACAGTAAATATATTTCTTATATTGTATATATAATATTAACTAAAAGTACACCAAATACATTTTATATACTGTAAATAAATTACCAAAAATTACAGTAAATATATATTACATATTGTACATAAAATATCAAAAGGTACACCAAATATGTGTTATATATACTGTAAATAAACTATCAAAAACTACAGTAATTATATTTAATATACTGTACATATAATATCAAAAATTTCACCAAATGTATATTATATACTGTAAATAAAATATCAAATGGTACAGTAAATATATATGACACACACTATGTAAAATATCAAAAACTACATCAAATATATATTATATAATTTACATAAAATATCAAAAGGACACCAAATATATCTTATGTACTGTACATAAAATATCAAAAAGTACAGTAAATATATTTCATATATTGTACATATAATATTAACTAAAAGTACACCAAATACATTTCATATACTGTAAATAAAATATCAAAAAGTACAGTAAATATATATTACATACTGTACATAAAATATCAAAAAGTACACCAAATATGTGTTATATATACTGTAAATAAACTATCAAAAACTACAGTAATTATATTTAATATACTGTACATAAAATATCAAAAATTACACCAAATGTATATTATTTACTGTAAATAAATTATCAAAAATTACAGTACATATATATTACACACCCTATGTAAAATATCACTATCTACACAAAATATATATGATATAACTTACATAAAATATCAAAAGGACACCAAATATATCTTATATACCGTACATAAAATATCAAAATTACAGTAAATATATTTCATATATTGTACATATTATGTTAACTAAAAGTACACCAAATACATTTTATATAGTGCAAATAAAATATCAAAATGTACAGTAAATATATATTACACACCCTATGTAAAATATCACAATCTACACCCAATATTTATTAGGTAATTTACATAAAATATCAAAAGGACACCAAATATATCTTATATGCTGAACAGAAAATATCAAAATGTACCGTAAATATATTTCATATATTGTACATATAATATTAACTAAAAGTACACCAAATACATTTTATATACTGTAAATAAAATATCAAAAAGTAGAGTAAATATATATTACATACTGTACATAAAATATCAAAAAGTACACCAAATATGTGTAATATATACTGTAAATAAACTATCAAAAACCACAGTAATTATATTTAATATACTGTACATAAAATATCAAAAATTACACCAAATGTATATTATATACTGTAAATAAAATATCAAAAAGTTCAGTAAATATATATCACACACCCTATGTCAAATATCAAAAACTACACCAAATATATATTATATAATTTACATAAAATATCAAAAGGACACCAAATATATCTTCTATACTGTACAAAAAATATCAAAAAGTACAGTAAATATCTTTCTTATATTGTATATATAATATTAACTAAAAGTACACCAAATACATTTTATATACTGTAAATAAATTATCAAAAATTACAGTAAATATATATTACATACTGTACATAAAATATCAAAATGCACACCAAATATGTGTTATATATACTGTAAATAAACTATCAAAAACTACAGTAATTATATTTAATATACTGTACATATAATATCAAAAATTTCACCAAATGTATATTATATACTGTAAATAAAATATCAAAAATACAGTAAATATATACGACACACACTATGTAAAATATCAAAAACTACATCAAATATATATTATATAATTTACATAAAATATCAAAAGGACACCAAATATATCTTCTATACTGTACAAAAAATATCAAAAATACAGTAAATATATTTCATATATTGTACATATAATATTAACTAAAAGTACACCAATTACATTTTATATAGTGTAAATAAAACATCAAAAAGTACAGTAAATATCTATTACATACCATATGTAAAATATCACAATCTACAACAAATATATATTATATAATTTACATAAAATATCAAAAGGACACCAAATATATCTTATATACTGTACATAAAATATCAAAATGTACAGTAAATATATTTCATATATTGTACATATAATATTAACTAAAATTACACCAAATACATTTTATATACCGTAAATAAAATATCAAAAAGTTCAGTAAATATATATTACATTCTTTACATAAAATATCAAAAAGTACACCAAATATGTGTTATATATACTATAAATAAACTATCAAAAACTGCAGTAATCATATTTAATTTACTGTACATGAAATATCATAAATTACACCCAATGTATAGTATTTACTGTAAATAAAATATCAAAAAGTACAGTAAATATATCTTACACACCCTATGTAAAATATCACAATCTATACCAAATATATATTATATAATTTACATAAAATATCAAAAGGACACCAAATGTATCTTCTATACTGTACAAAAAATATCAAAAAGTACAGTAAATATATTTCATATATTGTACATATAATATTAACTAAAAGTACACCAATTACATTTTATATAGTGTAAATAAAACATCAAAAAGTACAGTAAATATCTATTACATACCATATGTAAAATATCACAATCTACAACAAATATATATTATATAATTTACATAAAATATCAAAAGGACACCAAATATATCTTCTATACTGTACATAAAATATCAAAAATTTCAGTAAATATATTTCATATATTGTACATATAATATTAACTAAAAGTACACCAAATACATTTTATATACTGTAAATAAAATATCAAAAAGTACAGTACATATATATTACATTCTGTACATAAAATATCAAAAAGTACACCAAATATGCGTTATATATAGTGAAAATAAACTATAAAATACTACAGTAATTATATTTAATATACTGTACATAAAATATCAAAAATTACACCAAATGTGTATTATTTACTGTAAATAAAATATCAAAAAGTACAGTAAATATATATTGCACACCGTATGTAAAATATCACAGTCTACACCAAATATATATTATTTAATTGATATAAAATATCCAAAGGACACCAAATATATCTTCTACACTATACATAAAATATCAAAAGGTACAGTAAATATATTTCATATATTGTACATATAATATTAACTAAAAGTACACCAAATACATTTTGTATACTGTAAATAAATTATCAAAAATTACAGAAAATATATATTACATACTGTACATAAAATATCAAAAAGTACACCAAATATGTGTTATATATACTGTAAATAAACTATCAAAAACTACATTAATTATATTTAATATACTGTACATAAAATATCAAATATTACACCAAATGTATATTATATACTGTAAATAAAACATCAAAAAGTACAGTAAATATACATTACACACCCTATGTAAAATATCACAAACTACACCAAATATATATTATATAATTTACATAAAATATCAAAAGGAAACCAAATATATCTTCTATACTGTACATAAAATATCAAAATGTACAGTAAATATATTTCATATATTGTATATATAATATTAACTAAAAGTACACCAAATACATTTTATATACTGTAAATAAATTATCAAAAATTACAGTAAATATATATTACATACTGTACATAAAATATCAAAAAGTACACCAAATATGTGTTATATATACTGTAAATAAACTATCAAAAACTACAGTAATTATATTTAATATACTGTACATAAAATATCAAAAGTTACACCAAATGTATATTATTTACTGTAAATAAAATACCAAATAGTACAGTAAATATATATTACACACCCTATGTAAAATATCACAAACTACACCAAATTTATATTATATAATTTACATAAAATATCAAAAGGACACCAAATATAACTTATATACTGAACATAAAATATCAAAATGTACAGTAAATATATTTCATATATTGTACATATAATATTAACTAAAAGTACACCAAATACATTTTATATACTGTGAATAAAATATCAAAAAGTACAGTAAATATATATTACATTCTGTACATAAAATATCAAAAAGTACACCAAATATGTGTTATATATACTGTTAATAAACTATCAAAAACTGCAGTAATTATATTAAATATACTGTACATGAAATATCAGAAATTACACCAAATGTACGTTATTTGCTGTAAATAAACTATCAAAAAGAACAGTAAATATATCTTACACACCCTATGTAAAATATCACAATCTACACCAAATATATATTATATAATTTACATAAAATATCAAAAGGACACCAAATATATCATATATACTGTACATAAAATATCAAAATGTACAGTAAATATATTTCATATGTTGTACATTTAATATTAACTAAAAGTACACCAAATACATTTTATATACTGTAAATAAAATATCAAATAGTACAGTAAATATATATTACATACTGTACATAAAATATGAAAAAGTACACCAAATATGTGTTATATATACTGTAAATAAACTATCAAAACTACACTAATTATATTTAATATACTGTACATAAAATATCAAAAATTACACCAAATATATATTATTTACTGTAAATAAAATATTAAAAAGTACATTAAATATATATTACACACACTATGTAAAATATCACAAACTACACCATATATATATTATATAATTAACATAATATATCAAAAGGACACCAAATATACCTTATATACTTAACATGAAATATCAAAAAGTTCAGTAAATATATTTCATATATTGTATATATAATATTAACTAAAAGTACACCAAATACATTTTATATACTGTAAATAAAATATCAAAAAGTACAGTAAATATATATTACATTCTGTACATAAAATATCAAAAAGTACACCAAATATGTGTTATATATACTGTAAATAAACAATCAAAAACTACAGTAATTATATTTAATATACTGTACATAAAATATCAAAAATTACACCATATGTATATTATTTACTGTAAATAAATATCAAAAATTACAGTAAATATATCTTACACACCCTATGTAAAATATCAAAAACTACACCAAATATATATTATAAAATTCACATAAAATATCAAAAGTACACCAAATATATCTTATATACTGTACATAAATTATCAAATGTACAGTAAATATATTTAATATATTATACGTATAATATTTACCAAAAGTACACCAGATACATTTTATATAGTGTAAATAAAATATCAAAATGTACAGTAAATATATATTACACACCATATGTAAAATATCAAAAACTACACTGAATATATATTATAAAATTCACATAAAATATCAAAAGGACAACAAATATATATTATATACTGTACATAAAGTATCAAAAAGTACAGTAAATATATCTCATATATTGTACATATAATATTAACTAAAAGTACACCAAATACATTTTATATACTGTAAATAACATATCAAAAAGTACAGTAAATATAGATTACATACGGTACATAAAATATCAAAAAGTACACCAAATGTGTGTTATATATACTATAAATAAACTATCAAAATTGCACTAATTATATATAATATACTGTACATAAAATATCAAAAATAACACCAAATGTATATTATATACTGTAAATAAAATATCAAAAAGTACAGTAAATGTATATGACATACCCTATGTAAAATATCAAAAACTACACCAAATATATATTATATAATTTACATAAAATATCAAAAGAACACCAAATATATCTTCTATACTGTAAAAAAATATCAAAAATTATAGTAAATATATTTCATATATTGTATATATAATATTAACTAAAAGTACACCAAATAAATTTTATATACTGTAAATAAATTATCAAAAATTACAGTAAATATATATTACATACTGTACATAAAATATCAAAAAGTACACAAAATATGTGTTATATATACTGTAAATAAACTATCAAAAACTATAGTAATTATATTTAATATACTGTACATAAAATACCAAAAATTACACCAAATGTATATTTTATACTGTAAATAAAATATCAAAAAGTACAGTAAATATATATGACACACCCTATGTAAAATATCAAAAACTACACCAAATATATATTATATAATTTTCATAAAATATCAAAAGGACACCAAATATATCTTATGTACTGTACATAAAATATCAAAATGTACAGTAAATATATTTCATATATTGTATATATAATATTAACTGATAGTACACCAAATACATTTTATATACTGAAAATAATATATCAAAAATTACCGTAAATATGTATTACATACTGTACATAAAATATCAAAAAGTACACCAAATATGTGTTATATATACTGTAAATAAACTATCAAAAAATACAGTAATTATATTTAATATACTGTACATAAAATATCAAAAATTACACCAAATGTATATTATTTACTGTAAGTAAAATATCAAAAAGTACAGTAAATATATATTACAAACCGTATGTAATATATCACAATCTACACCAAATATATATTATATAATTTACATAATATATCAAAATGACACCCAATATATCTTATATACTGAACATAATATATCAAAAATTACAGTAAATATATTTCATATATTGTATATATTATATTAACTAAAAGTACACCAAATACATTTTATATAGTGTAAATAAAATATCAAAAAGTACAGTAAATATATATTACACACCATATGTAATATATCACAATCTACACCAAATATATATTATATAATTTACATAAAATATCAAAAGGACACAAAATATATCTTATATACTGTACATAAAATATCAAAAAGTACAGTAAATATATTTCATATACTGTACATATAATATTAACTAAAAGTACACCAAATACATTTTATATAGTGTAAATAAAATATCAAAAATTACAGTGAATATATATTAAATACTGTACATAAAATATCAAAAAGTACACCAAATATGGGTTATATATACTGTAAATAAACTATCAAAACTACACTAATTATATTTAATATATTGTACATATAATATCAAAAATTACACCAAATATATATTATTTACTGTAAAGAAAATACCAAAAAGTACAGTAAATATATATTACACACCCTATGTAAAATATCACAAACTACACCAAATATATATTATCTAATTTACATAAATTATCAAAAGGACACCAAATATATCATATATACTGAACATGAAATATCAAAATGTACAGTAAATATATTTCATATATTGTACATATAATATTAACTAAAAGTACACCAAATACATTTTATATACTGTAAAAAAAATATCAAAGTACAGTAAATATATATTACATTCTGTACATAAAATATCAAAAAGTACACCAAATATGTGTTATATATACTGGAAATAAACTATCAAAAACTGCAGTAATTATATTAATTATACTGTACATAAAATATCAAAAATTACACCAAATGTATATTATTTACTGTAAATAAAATATCAAAAAGTACAGTAAATATATCTTACACACCCTATGTAAAATATCACAATCTACACCAAATATATATTATATAATTTACATAAAATATCAAAAGGACACCAAATATATCTTATATAGTGTACATAAAATATCAAAATGTACAGTAAATATATTTCATATATTGTACATATAATATTAACTAAAAGTACACCAAATACATTTTATATACTGTAAATAAAATATCAAAAAGTACAGTAAATATATATTACATACTGTACATAAAATATCAAAAAGTACATCAAATATGTGTAATATATACTGTAAATAAACTATCAAAAACTACAGTAATTATATTTAATATACTGTACATAAAATATAAAAAATTACACCAAATGTATATTATATACTGTAAATAAAATATCAAAAAGTACAGTAAATATATATTACACACCCTATGTAAAATATCACAAACTACACCAAATATATATTATATAATTTACATAAAATATCAAAAGGACACCAAATATATCTTCTATACTGTACATAAAATATCAAAATGTACAGTAAATATATTTCATATATTGTATATATAATATTAACTAAAAGTACACCAGATACATTTTATATACTGTAAATAAATTATCAAAAATTACAGTAAATATATATTACATACTGTACATAAACTATCAAAAAGTACACCAAATATGTGTTATATATACTGTAAATAAACTATCAAAAACTACAGTAATTATATTTAATATACTGTACATAAAATATCAAAAATTACACCAAATGTGTATTATATACTGTAAATAAAATATCAAAAAGTACAGTAAATATATATGACACACCCTATGTAAAATATCAAAAACTACACCTAATATATATTATATAATTTACATAAAATATCAAAATGACACCAAATATATCTTCTATACTGTACAAAAAATATCAAAAAGTACAGTAAATATATTTCTTATATTGTATATATAATATTAACTAAAAGTACACCAAATACATTTTATATACTGTAAATAAATTATCAAAAATTACAGTAAATATATATTACATATTGTACATAAAATATCAAAAGGTACACCAAATATGTGTTATATATACTGTAAATAAACTATCAAAAACTACAGTAATTATATTTAATATACTGTACATATAATATCAAAAATTTCACCAAATGTATATTATATACTGTAAATAAAATATCAAATGGTACAGTAAATATATATGACACACACTATGTAAAATATCAAAAACTACATCAAATATATATTATATAATTTACATAAAATATCAAAAGGACACCAAATATATCTTATGTACTGTACATAAAATATCAAAAAGTACAGTAAATATATTTCATATATTGTACATATAATATTAACTAAAAGTACACCAAATACATTTCATATACTGTAAATAAAATATCAAAAAGTACAGTAAATATATATTACATACTGTACATAAAATATCAAAAAGTACACCAAATATGTGTTATATATACTGTAAATAAACTATCAAAAACTACAGTAATTATATTTAATATACTGTACATAAAATATCAAAAATTACACCAAATGTATATTATTTACTGTAAATAAATTATCAAAAATTACAGTACATATATATTACACACCCTATGTAAAATATCACAATCTACACAAAATATATATGATATAACTTACATAAAATATCAAAAGGACACCAAATATATCTTATATACCGTACATAAAATATCAAAATTACAGTAAATATATTTCATATATTGTACATATTATGTTAACTAAAAGTACACCAAATACATTTTATATAGTGTAAATAAAATATCAAAATGTACAGTAAATATATATTACACACCCTATGTAAAATATCACAATCTACACCCAATATTTATTAGGTAATTTACATAAAATATCAAAAGGACACCAAATATATCTTATATGCTGAACAGAAAATATCAAAATGTACCGTAAATATATTTCATATATTGTACATATAATATTAACTAAAAGTACACCAAATACATTTTATATACTGTAAATAAAATATCAAAAAGTAGAGTAAATATATATTACATACTGTACATAAAATATCAAAAAGTACACCAAATATGTGTAATATATACTGTAAATAAACTATCAAAAACCACAGTAATTATATTTAATATACTGTACATAAAATATCAAAAATTACACCAAATGTATATTATATACTGTAAATAAAATATCAAAAAGTTCAGTAAATATATATCACACACCCTATGTCAAATATCAAAAACTACACAAAATATATATTATATAATTTACATAAAATATCAAAAGGACACCAAATATATCTTCTATACTGTACAAAAAATATCAAAAAGTACAGTAAATATCTTTCTTATATTGTATATATAATATTAACTAAAAGTACACCAAATACATTTTATATACTGTAAATAAATTATCAAAAATTACAGTAAATATATATTACATACTGTACATAAAATATCAAAATGCACACCAAATATGTGTTATATATACTGTAAATAAACTATCAAAAACTACAGTAATTATATTTAATATACTGTACATGAAATATCATAAATTACACCAAATGTATAGTATTTACTGTAAATAAAATATCAAAAAGTACAGTAAATATATCTTACACACCCTATGTAAAATATCACAATCTATACCAAATATATATTATATAATTTACATAAAATATCAAAAGGACACCAAATGTATCTTCTATACTGTACAAAAAATATCAAAAAGTACAGTAAATATATTTCATATATTGTACATATAATATTAACTAAAAGTACACCAATTACATTTTATATAGTGTAAATAAAACATCAAAAAGTACAGTAAATATCTATTACATACCATATGTAAAATATCACAATCTACAACAAATATATATTATATAATTTACATAAAATATCAAAAGGACACCAAATATATCATATATACTGTACATAAAATATCAAAATGTACAGTAAATATATTTCATATATTGTACATATAATATTAACTAAAAGTACACCAAATACATTTTATATACTGTAAATAAATTATCAAAAATTACAGTAAATATATATTACATACTGTACATAAAATATCAAAAAGTACACCAAATATGTGTTATATATACTGTAAATAAACAATCAAAAACTACAGTAATTATATTTAATATACTGTACATAAAATATCAAAAATTACACCAAATGTATATTATTTACTGTAAATAAAATATCAAAAATTACAGTAAATATATATTACACACCTTATCTAAAATATCAAAAACTGCACCAAATATATATTATAAAATTCACATAAAATATCAAAAGGACACCAAATATATATTATATACTGTACATAAAATATCAAAAAGTACAGTAAATATATTTCATATATTGTACATATAATATTAACTAAAAGTACACCAAATTTATTTTATATACTGTAAATAAAATATCAAAAAGTACAGTAAATATATATTACATAGTGTACATAAAATATCAAAAACCACACCAAATATGTGTTATATATACTGTAATTAAACTATCAAAAACTACAGCAATTATATTTAATATACTGTAGATAAAATATCAAAAATTAAACGAAATGTATATTATATACTGTAAATAAAATATCAAAAAGTACACTAAATATATATTACACACCCTATGTAAAATATCACAAACTACACCAAATATATATTATATAATTTACATAAAATATCAAAAGGACACCAAATATATCTTATATACTGTACATAAATTATCAAATGTACAGTGAATATATTTCATATATTGTACATATAAAATTAACTAAAAGTACACCAAATACATTTTATATAGTGTAAATAAAATATCAAAATGTACAGTAAATATATATTACACACCATATGTAAAATATCACAATCTACACCAAATATATATTATATAATTTACATAAAATATAAAAAAGGACACCAAATATATCTTATATACTGTACATAAAATATCAAAATGTACAGTATATATATTTCATATATTGTACCTATAATATTAACTAAAAGTACACCAAACACATTTTATATAGTGTAAATAAAATATCAAATATTTCACTGAATATATATTACATACTGTACATAAAATATCAAAAAGTACACCAAATATGTGTTATATATACTGTAAATAAACTATCAAAAACTACAGTAATTATATTTAATATACTGTACATAAAATATCAAAAATTACACCAAATGTATCTTATTTACTGTAAATAAAATACCAAAAAGTACAGTAAATATACATTACACACCCTATGTCAAATATCACAAACTACATCAAATATATATTATATAATTTACATAAATATCAAAAGGACGCCAAATATACCTTATATACTGAACATAAAATATCAAAATGTACAGTAAATATATTTCATATATTGTACATATAATATTAACTAAAAGTACACCAAATACATTTTATATACTGTAAATAAAATATCAAAAAGTACAGTAAATATATATTACATTCTGTACAAAAAATATCAAAAAGTACACCAAATATGTGTTATATATACTGTAAATAAACTATCAAAAACTACAGTAATAATATTTAATATACTGTACATAAAATATCAAAAATTACACCAAATGTATATTATATACTGTAAATAAAATATCAAAAAGTACAGTAAATATATATTACACACCCTAGGTAAAATATCAAAAACTACACCAAATATATATTATAAAATTCACATAAAATATCAAAAGGACACCAAATATACCTTATATACTGAACATAAAATATCAAAATGTACAGTAAATATATTTCATATATTGTACATATAATATTAACTAAAAGTACACCAAATACATTTTATATACTGTAATTAAACTATCAAAAAGTACAGTAAATATATATTACTTTCTGTACATAAAATATCAAAAAGTGCACCAAATATGTGTTATATATACTGTAAATAAACTATCAAAAACTGCAGTAATTATATTAAATATACTGTACATAAAATATCAAAAATTACACCAAATGTATATTATTTACTGTAAATAAAATATCAAATAGTACAGTAAATATATCTTGCACACCCTATGTAAAATATCACAATCTACACCAAATATATATTATATAATTTACATAAAATATCAAAAGGACACCAAATATATCTTATATAGTGTACATAAAATATCAAAATGTACAGTAAATATATTTCATATATTGTACATTTAATATTAACTAAAAGTACACCAAATACATTTTATATACTGTAAATAAAATATCAAAAAGTACAGTATATATATATTACATACTGTACATAAAATATCAAAAAGTACACCAAATATGTGTAATATATACTGTAAATAAACTATCAAAAACTACAGTAATTATATTTAATATACTGTACATAAAATACCAAAAATTACACCAATTATATATTATATACTGTAAATAAAATATCAAAAAGTACAGTAAATATATATTACACACCCTATGTAAAATATCACAAACTACACCATATATATGTTATATAATTTACATAAAATATCAAAAGGACACAAAATATATCTTCTATACTGTACATAAAATATCAAAATGTACAGTAAATATATTTCATATATTGTATATATAATATTTACTAAAAGTACACCAAATACATTTTATATACTGTAAATAAATTATCAAAAATTACAGTAAATATATATTCCATACTGTACATAAAATATCAAAAAGTACAACAATTATGTGTTATATATACTGTAAATAAACTATCAAAAACTACAGTAATTATATTTAATATACTGTACATAAAATATCAAAAATTACAACAAATATATATTATTTACTGTTAATAAAATATCAAAAATTACAGTAAATATATAATACACACCCTATGTAAAATATCAAAAACAACACCAAATATCTATTATAAAATTCACATAAAATATCAAAAGGACACCAACTATATATTATATACTGTACATAAAATATCAAAAAGTACAGTAAATATATTTCATAAACTGTACATATAATATTAACTAAAGGTGCACCAAATACATTTCATATACTGTAAATAAAATATCAAAAATTTCAGTAAATATATATTACATACTGTATATAAAATATCAAAAAGTACACCAAATATGTGTTATATATACTGTAAATAAACTATCAAATCTACAGTAATTATATATAATATACTGTACATAAAATATCAAAAATTACAACAAGTATATGTTATATACTGTAAATAAAATATCAAAAACTACAGTAAATATATATGACACACCCTATGTAAAATATCAAATACTACACCAAATATATATTATATAATTTACATAAAATATCAAAAGGACACCAAATATATCTTCTATACTGTACAAAAAATATCAAAAATACAGTAAATATATTTCATATATTGTACATATAATATTAGCTAAAAGTACACCAAATACATTTTATATAGTGTAAATAAAATATCAAAAAGTACAGTAAATATATATTACATACCATATGTAAAATATCACAATCTACAACAAATATATATTATATAATTTACATAAAATATCAAAAGGACACCAAACATATCTTATATACTGTACATAAAATATCAAAATGTACAGTGAATGTATTTCATATATTGTACATATAATATTAACTAAAATTACACCAAATACATTTTATATACTGTAAATAAAATATCAAAAAGTACAGTAAATATATATTACATTCTGTACATAAAATATCAAAAAGTACACCAAATATGTGTTATATATACTGTAAATAAACTATCAAAACTGCAGAAATTATATTTAATATACTGTACATAAAATATCATAAATTACACCAAATGTATAGTATTTACTGTAAATAAAATATCAAAAAGTACAGTAAATATATCTTACACACCCTATGTAAAATATCACAATATACACCAAATATATATTATATAATTTACATAAAATTTCAAAAGGACAACAAATATATCTTATATACTGTACATAAAACATCAAAATGTACAGTAAATATATTTCATATATTGTACATATAATATTAACTAAAAGTACACCAAATACATTTTATATACCGTAAATAAAATATCAAAAAGTACAGTAAATATATATTACATACTGTACATAAAATATCAAAAAGTGCACCAAATATGTGTAATATATACTGTAAATAACCTATCAAAAACTACAGTAATTATATTTAATATACTGTACATAAAATATCAAAAATTACACCAAATGTATATTATTTACAGTAAATAAAATATCAAAAATTACACTAAATATATATTACACACCCTATGTAAAATATCAAAAACTACACCAAATATATATTATAAAATTCACATAAAATATCAAAAGGACACCAAATATATATTATATACTGTACATAAAATATCAAAAAGTACAGTAAATATATTTCATATAGTGTACATATAATATTAACTAAAAGTACACCAAATACATTTTATACTGTAAATAAAATATCAAAAAGTACAGTAAATATATATTACATACTGTACATAAAATATCAAAAAGTACACCAAATATGTGTTATATATACTATAAATAAACTATCAAAACTACACTAATTATATATAATTTACTGTGCATAAAATATCAAAAATTACACCAAATATATATTATTTACTGTAAATAAAATATCAAAAAGTACAGTAAATTTCTATGACACACCCTATGTAAAATATCAAAAACTACACCAAATATATATTATATAATTTACATAAAATATCAAAAGGACACCAAATATATCTTCTATACTGTACACAAAATATCAAAAAGTACAGTAAATATATTTCATATATTGTACATACAATATTAACTAAAAGTACACCAAACACATTTTATATACTGAAAATAAAATATCAAAAATTACAGTGAATATATATTACATACTGTACATAAAATATAAAAAATTACACCAAATATGTGTTATATATACTGTAAATATCAAAAACTACAGTAATCATATTCAATGTACTGTATATCAAATATCAAAAATTACACCAAATATAAATTAAATACTGTAAATAAAATATCAAAAAGGACAGTAAATATATACTACACACCCTATGTAAAATATCAAAAATTACACCAAATATATATTATATAATTTACATAGAATATAAAAAGGACAGCAAATATATCTTATATATTGTACATAAAATATCAAAAAATACAGTATATATATTTCCTAAATTGTACATACATTATTAACTAAAAGTACACCAAATACTTTTTTTATACTGAAAATAAAATATCAAAAAGTACAGTAAATATATATTACATACTGTACATAAAATATGAAAAAGTACACCAAATATGTGTTATATATACTGTAAATAAACTATCAAAACTACAGTAATTATATTTAATATACTGTACATAAAATATCAAAAATTACACCAAATGTATATTATTTACTGTAAATAAAATACCAAATAGTACAGTAAATATATATTACACACCCTATGTAAAATATCACAAACTACACCAAATATATATTATATAATTCAAATAAAATATCAAAAGGACACCAAATATACCTTATATACTGAACATAAAATATCAAAATGTACAGTAAATATATTTCATATATAGTACATATAATATTAACTAAAAGTACACCAAATACATTTTATATACTGTAAATAAAATATCAAAAAGTACATTAAATATATATCACATTCTGTACATAAAATATCAAAAAGTACACCAAATATGTGTTATATTTACTGTAAATAAACCATCAAAAACTGCAGTAATTATATTAAATATACTGTACATGAAATATCAAAAATTACACCAAATGTACGTTATTTACTGTAAATAAAATATCAAAAAGAACTGTAAATATATCTCACACACCCTATGTAATATATAACAATCTACACCAAATATATATTATATAATTTACATAAAATATCAAAAGGACACCAAATATATCATATATACTGTACATAAAATATCAAAATGTACAGTAAATATATTTCATATATTGTACATATAATATTAACTAAAAGTACACCAAATACATTTTATATACTGCAAATAAATTATCAAAAATTACAGTAAATATATATTACATTCTGTACATAAAATATCAAAAAGTACACCAAATATGTGTTATATCTACTGTAAATAAACTATCAAAACTGCAGAAATTATATTTAATATACTGTACATAAAATATCATAAATTACACCAAATGTATAGTATTTACTGTAAATAAAATATCAAAAAGTACAGTAAATATATCTTACACACCCTATGTAAAATATCAAAAACTACACCAAATATATATTATAAAATTCACATAAAATATCAAAAGGACACCAAATATATATTATATACTGTACATAAAATATCAAAAAGTACAGTAAATATATTTCATATATTGTACATATAATATTAACTAAAACTACACCAAATTTATTTTATATACTGTAAATAAAATATCGAAAAGTACAGTAAATATATATTACATAGTGTACATAAAATATCAAGAACTACACCAAATATGTGTTATATATACTGTAATTAAACTATCAAAAACTACAGCAATTATATTTAATATACTGTACATAAAATATCAAAAATTAAACGAAATGTATATTATATACTGTAAATAAAATATCAAAAAGTACACTAAATATATATTACACACCCTATGTAAAATATCACAAACTACACCAAATATATATTATATAATTTACATAAAATATCAAAAGGACACCAAATATATCTTCTATACTGTTCCTAAAATATCAAAAATTACAGTAAATATACTTCATATATTGTACATATAATATTAACAAAAAGTACACCAAATACATTTTATATACTGTAAATAAATTATCAAAAATTACAGTAAATATATATGACATACTGTATATAAAATATCAAAAAGTACACCAAATATGTGTTATATATACTGTAAATAAACAATCAATAACTACAGTGATTATATTTAATATACTGTACATAAAATATCAAAAATTACACCAAAGGAATATTATTTACTGTAAATAAAATATCAAAAATTACAGTAAATATATATTACACACCCTATGTAAAATATCACAAACTACACCAAATATATATTATAAAATTCACATAAAATATCAAAAGGACACCAAATATATCTTATATACTGTACATAAATTATCAAATATACAGTGAATATATTTCATATATTGTACATATAATATTAACTAAAAGTACACCAAATACATTTTATATAGTGTAAATAAAATATCAAAATGTACAGTAAATATATATTACACACCATATGTAAAATATCACAATCTACACCAAATATATATTATATAATTTACTTAAAATAAAAAAGGACACCAAATATATCTTATATACTGTACATAAAATATCAAAATGTACAGTAAATATATTTCATATATTGTACATATAATATTAACTAAAAGTACACCAAATACATTTTATACACTGTAAATAAATTATCAAAAATTACAGTAAATATATATGACATACTGTATATAAAATATCAAAAAGTACACCAAATATGTGTTATATATACTGTAAATAAACAATCAATAACTACAGTGATTATATTTAATATACTGTACATAAAATATCAAAAATTACACCAAATGTATCTTATTTACTGTAAATAAAATACCAAAAAGTACAGTAAATATACATTACACACCCTATGTCAAATATCACAAACTACATCAAATATATATTATATAATTTACATAAATATCAAAAGGACACCAAATATACCTTATATACTGAACATAAAATATCAAAATGTACAGTAAATATATTTCATATATTGTACATATAATATTAACTAAAAGTACACCAAATACATTTTATATACTGTAAATAAAATATCAAAAAGTACAGTAAATATATATTACATTCTGTACATAAAATATCAAAAAGTACACCAAATATGTGTTATATATACTGTAAATAAACTATCAAAAACTACAGTAATAATATTTAATATACTGTACATAAAATATCAAAAATTACACCAAATGTATATTATATACTGTAAATAAAATATCAAAAAGTACAGTAAATATATATTACACACCCTAGGTAAAATATCAAAACTACACCAAATATATATTATAAAATTCACAAAAAATATCAAAAGGACACCAAATATATATTATATACTGTACATAAAATATCAAAAAGTACAGTAAATATATTTCATATATTGTACATATAATATTAACTAAAAGTACACCAAATACATTTTATATACTGTAAATAAAATATCATAAAATACAGTAAATATATATTACATACTGTAGATAAAATATCAAAAAGTACACCATATATGTGTTATATATACTATAAATAAACTATCAAAACTGCACTAATTATATATAATATACTGTACATAAAATATCAAAAATTACACCAAATGTATATTATACACTGTAAATAAAATATCAAAAAGTACAGTAAATGTATATGACACACACTATGCAAAATATCAAAAACTACACCAAATATATATTATATAATTTATATAAAATATCAAAATAACACCAAATATATCTTCTATACTGTACAAAAAATATCAAAATGTATACTAAATATATTTCATATATTGTATATATAATATTAACTAAAAGTACACCAAATAAATATTATATACTGTAAATAAATTATCTAAAATTACAGTAAATATATATTACATACTGTACATAAAATATCAAAAAGTACACCAAATATGTGTTATATATACAGTAAATAAACTATCAAAAACTACAGTAATTATATTTAATATACTGTACATAAAATACAAAAATTACACTAAAAGTATATTTTATACTGTAAATAAAATATAAAAAATTACAGTAAATATATATGACACACCCTATGTAAAATGTCAAAAACTACACCAAATATATATTATATAATTTACATAAAATATAAAAAGGACACCAAATATATCTTATGTACTGTACATAAAATATCAAATGTACAGTAAATATATTTCATATATTGTACATATAATATTAACTGAAAGCACAGCAAATACATTTTATATACTGTAAATAAAATATCAATAATTACAGTAAATATGTATTACATACTGTACATAAAATATCAAAAAGTACACCAAATATGTGTTATATATACTGTAAATAAACTATCAAATCTACAGTAATTATATATAATATACTGTACATAAAATATCAAAAATTACACCAAATGTATACCATTTACTGTAAGTAAAATATCAAAAATTACAGTAAATATATATTACACACCGTATGTAATATATCACAATCTACACCAAATATATATTATATAATTTACATAATATATCAAAATGACACCAAATATATCTTATATACTGAACATAAAATATCAAAAACTACAGTAAATATATTCCATATGTTGTACATATAATATTAACTAAAAGTACACCACATACATTTTATATAGTGTAAATAAAATATCAAAAAGTACAGTAAATATATATTACACACCATATGTAAAATATCACAATATACACCAAATATATATTATATAATTTACATAAAATATCAAAAGGACACCAAATATATCTTATATACTGTACATAAAATATCAAAATGTACAGTAAATATATTTCATATATTGTACATATAATATTAACTAAAAGTACACCAAATACATTTTATATAGTGTAAATAAAATATCAAAAATTACAGTGAATATATATTACATAATGTACATAAAATATCAAAAAGTACACCAAATATGTGTTATATATACTGTAAATAAACTATCAAAACTACACTAATTATATTTAATATACTGTACATAAAATATCAAAAATTACACCTAATATATATTATTTACTGTAAAGAAAATACCAAAAAGTACAGTAAATATATATTACACACCCTATGTAAAATATCACAAACTACACCAAATATATATTATATAATTTACATAAAATATCAAAAGGACACCAAATATACCTTATATACTGAACATAAAATATCAAAATGTACAGTAAATATATTTCATATATTGTACATATAATATTAACTAAAAGTACACCAAGTACATTTTATATACTGTAAATAAAATATCAAAATGTACAGTAAATATATGTTACTTTCTGTACATAAAATATCAAAAAGTACACCAAATATGTGTTATATATACTGTAAATAAACTATCAAAAACTGCAGTAATTATATTAAATATACTGTACATAAAATATCAAAAATTACAAAAATGTATATTATTTACTGTAAATAAAATATCAAAAAGTACAGTAAATATATCTTACACACCCTATGTAAAATATCACAATCTACGCCAAATATATATTATATAATTTACATAAAATATCAAAAGGACACCAAATATATCTTGTATAGTGTACATAAAATATCAAAATGTACAGTAAATATATTTCATATATTGTACATATAATATTAACTAAAAGTACACCAAATACATTTTATATACTGTAAATAAAATATCAAAAAGTACAGTGAATATATATTACATACTGTACATAAAATATCAAAAAGTACCCCAAATATGTGTAATATATACTGTAAATAAACTATCAAAAACTACAGTAATTATATTTAATATACTGTACATAAAATACCAAAAATTACACCAAATGTATATTATATACTGTAAATAAAATATCAAAAAGTACAGTAAATATATATTACACACCCTATGTAAAATATCACAAACTACACCATATATATATTATATAATTTACATAAAATATCAAAAGGACACCAAATATATCTTCTATACTGTACATAAAATATCAAAATGTACAGTAAATATATTTCAGATATTGTATATATAATATTAACTAAAAGTACACCAAATACATTGTATATACTGTAAATAAATTATCAAAAATTACAGTAAATATATATTCCATACTGTACATAAAATATCAAAAAGTACACCAAATATGTGTTATATATACTGTAAATAAACTATCAAAAACTACAGTAATTATATTTAATATGCTGTACATAAAATATCAAAAATTACAACAAATATATATTATTTACTGTAAATAAAATATCAAAAATTACAGTAAATATATAATACACACCCTATGTAAAATATCGAAATCAACACCAAATATCTATTATAAAACTCACATAAAATATCAAAAGGACACCAACTATATATTATATACTGTACAAAAAATATCAAAAAGTACAGTAATTATATTTCATAAACTGTACATATAATATTAACTAAAAGTACACCAAATACATTTCATATACTGTAAATAAAATATCAATAATTTCAGTAAATATATATTACATACTGTACCTAAAATATCAAAAAGTACACCTAATATGTGTTATATATACTGTAAATAAACTATCAAATCTACAGTAATTATATATAAGATACTGTACATAAAATATCAAAAATTACACCAAGTATATATTATATACTGTAAATAAAATATCAAAAAGTACAGTAAATATATATGACACACCCTATGTAAAATATCAAAAACTACACCAAATACATATTATATAATTTACATAAAATATCAAAAGGACACCAAATATATCTTCTATACTGTACAAAAAATATCAAAAAGTAGAGTAAATATATTTCATATATTGTACATATAATATTAGCTAAAAGTACACCAAATACATTTTATATAGTGTAAATAAAATATCAAAAAGTACAGTAAATATATATTACATACCATATGTAAAATATCACAATCTACAACAAATATATATTATATAATTTACATAAAATATCAAAAGGACACCAAATATATCTTATATACTGTACATAAAATATCAAAATGTACAGTGAATATATTTCATATATTGTATACATAATATTAACTAAAATTACACCAAATACATTTTATATACTGTAAATAAAATATCAAAAAGTACAGTAAATATATATTACATTCTGTACATAAAATATCAAAAAGTACACCAAATATGTGTTATATATACTGTAAATAAACTATCAAAACTACACTAATTGTATTTAATATACTGTACATAAAATATCAAATATTACACCAAATATATATTATTTACTGTAAAGAAAATACCAAAAAGTACAGTAAATATATCTTACACACCCTATGTAAAATATCACAATCTACACCAAATAAATATTATATAATTTACATAAAATATCAAAAGGACACCAAATATATCTTATATACTGTACATAAAATATAAAAAAGTACAGTAAATATATTTCATATATTGTACATATAATATTAACTAAAAGTACACCAAATACATTTTATATAGTGTAAAAAAAATATCAAAAATTACAGTGAATATATATTACATACTGTACATAAAATATCAAAAAGTACACCAAATATGTGTTATATATACTGTAAATAAACTATCAAAAACTACAGTAATTATATTTAATATACTGTACATAAAATATCAAAATTTCACCAAATGTATATTATATACTGTAAATAAAATATCAAAAAGTACATAAATATATATGACACACACTATGTAAAATATCAAAAACTACACCAAATATATATTATATAATTTACATAAAATATCAAAAGGACACCAAATATATCTTCTATAATGTACAAAAAATATCAAAATGTAGAGTAAATATATTTCATATATTGTACATATATTAACTAAAAGTACACCAAATACATTTTATATACTGCAAATAAAATATCAAAATGTACAGTAAATATATATTACATACTGTACATAAAATATCAAAAAGTACACCAAATATGTGTTATATATACTATAAATAAACTATCAAAACTACAGTAATTATATATAATATACTGTACATAAAATATCAAAAATTACACCAAATGTATATTATATACTGTAAATAAAATATCAAAAAGTACAGTAAATATATATGACACACCCTATGTAAAATATCACAATCTACACCAAATATATATTATATAATTTAAATAAAATATCAAAAGGACACCAAATATATCTTATGTACTGTACATAAAATATCAAAATGTACAGTAAATATATTTCATATATTGTACATATAATATTAACTGAAAGTACACCAAATACATTTTATATGCTGTACATAAAATATCAAAAATTACAGTAAATATGTGTTACATACTGTATATAAAATATCAAAAAGTACACCAAATATGTGTTATATATACTGTAAATAAACTATCAAAAACTACAGTAATTATATTTAATATACTGTACATAAAATATCAAAAATTACACCAAATGTATATTATTTACTGAAAATAAAATATCAAAAAGTACAGTAAATATATATTACAAACCCTATGTAAAATATCACAATCTACACCATATATATATTATATAATTTACATAAAATATCAAAATGACACAAAATATATCTTATATACTGTACATAAAATATCAAAAATACAGTAAATATATTTCATATATTGTACATATAATATTAACTAAAAGTACACCAAATACATTTTATATAGTGTAAATAAAATATCAAAAACTACAGTAAATATATATTACACACCATATGTAAAATATCACAATCTACAACAAATATATATTATATAATTTACATAAAATATCAAAAGGACTCCAAATATATCTTATATACTGTACATAAAATTTCAAAAAGTACAGTAAATATATTTCATATATTGTACATATAATATTAACTAAAAGTACACCAAATACATTTTATATAGTGTAAATCAAATATCAAAAATTACAGTGAATATATATTACATACTGTACATAAAATATCAAAAAGTACACCAAATATATATTATTTACTGTAAAGAAAATACCAAAAAGTACAGTAAATATATATTACACACCCTATGTAAAATATCAGAAACTACACCAAATATATATGATATAATTTACATAAAATATCAAAAGGACACCAAATATACTTTATATACATAACATGAAATATCAAAATGTACAGTAAATATATTTCATATATTGCACATATAATATTAGCTAAAAGTACACCAAATACATTTTATATACTGTAAATAAAATATCAAAAACTACAGTAAATATATATTACATGCTGTACATAAAATATCAAAAAGTACACCAAATATGTGTTATATATACTGTAAATAAACTATCAAATACCACAGTAATTATATTTAATATACTGTACATAAAATATCAAAAATTACACCAAATGTATATTATGTACTGTAAATAAAATATCAAAAAGTACACTAAATATGTGTGACACACCCTATGTAAAATATCACAAACTACACCAAATATATATTATATAATTTACATAAAATATCAAAAGGACACCAAATATATCTTCTATACTGTACATAAAATATCAAAATGTACAGTAAATATATTTCATATATTGTATATATAATATTAACTAAAAGTACACCAAATACATTTTATATACTGTAAATTATCAAAATTTACAGTAAATATATATTACATACTGTACATAAAATATCAAAAAGTACACCAAATATGTGTTATATATACTGTAAATAAACTATCAAAAACTACAGTAGTTATATTTAATATACTGTACATAAAATATCAAAAATTACACCAAATGCATATTATTTACTGTAAATAAAATATCAAAAATTACAGTAAATATATATTACACACCCTATGTAAAATATCAAAAACTACACCAAATATATATTATAAAATTCACATAACATATCAAAAGGACACCAAATATAAAATACACTGTACATAAAATATCAAAATGTACAGTAAATATATTTCATATATTGTACATATAATATTAATTAAAAGTACACCAAATACATTTTATATACTGTAAATAAAATATCAAAATGTACAGTAAATATATATTACATACTGTACATAAAATATCAAAACGTACACCAAATATGTGTTATATATACTATAAATAAACTATCAAAATTTCACTAATTATATATAATATACTGTGCATAAAATATCAAAAATTACACCAAATGTATATTATATACTGTAAATAAAATACCAAAAAGTACAGTAAATATATATGAGACTCCCAATGTAAAATATCAAAAACTACACAAAATATATATTATATAATTTACATAAAATATCAAAAGGACACCAAATATATCTTCTATAATGTACAAAAAATATCAAAAAGTACAGTAAATATATTTGTTATATTGTATATATAATATTAACTAAAAGTACACCAAATACATTTTATATACTGTAAATAAATTATCAAAAATTACAGTAAATATATATTACATACTGTACATAAAATATCAAAAGGTACACCAAATATGTGTTATATATACTGTAAATAAACTATCAAAAACTACAGTAATGATATTTAATATACTGTACATAAAATATCAAAAATTACACCAAATGTATATTATTTACTGTAAATAAAATATCAAAAAATACAGTAAATATATATTACACACCGTATGTATAATATCACAATCTACACCAAATATATATTATATAATTTACATAAAATATCAAAATGAAACAAAATATATCTTATATACTGTACATAAAATATCAAAATGTACAGTAAATATATTTCATATATTGTACATATAATATTAACTAAAAGTACACCAAATACATTTTATATAGTGTAAATAAAATATCAAAAAGTACAGTAAATATATATTACACACCAAATGTAAAATATCACAATCTACAACAAATATATATTATATAATTTACATAAAATATCAAAAGGACAGCAAATATACCTTATATACTGTACATAAAATATCAAAAAGTGCGGTAAATATATTTCATATATTGTAGATATAATATTAACTAAAAGTACACCAAATACATTTTATATAGTGTAAATAAAATATCAAAAATTACAGTGAATATATATTACATACTGTACATAAAATATCAAAAAGTACACCAAATATGTGTTATATATACTGTAAATAAACTATCAAAACTACACTAATTGTATTTAATATACTGTACATAAAATATCAAAAATTACACCATATATATATTATTTACTGTAAAGAAAATACCAAAAAGTACAGTAAATAGATCTTACACACCCTATGTAAAATATCACAATCTACACCAAATATATATTATATAATTTACATAAAATATCAAAAGGACACCAAATATATCTTATATACTGTACATAAAATATCAAAAACTACAGTAAATATATTTCATATATTGTACATATAATATTAACTAAAAGTACACCAAATACACTTTATATAGGGTAAATAAAATATCAAAAATTACAGTGAATATATATTACATACTGTACATAAAATATCAAAAAGTACACCAAATATGTGTTATATATACTGTAAATAAACTATCAAAAACTACAGTAATTATATTTAATATACTGTACATAAAATATCAAAAATTACACCAAATGTATATTATTTACTGTAAAGAAAATAACAAAAAGTACAGTAAATAAATCTTACAAACCCTATGTAAAATATCACAATCTACACCAAATATATATTATATAATTTACATAAAATATCAAAAGGACACCAAATATATCTTATGTACTGTACATAAAATATCAAAAACTACAGTAAATATATTTCATATATTGTACATATAATATTAACTAAAAGTACACCAAATACATTTTATATACTGTAAATAAAATATCAAAAAGTACAGTAAATATATATTACATACTGTACATAAAATATCAAAAAGTACACCAAATATGTGTTATATATACTGTAAATATCAAAAACTACAGTAATCATATTCAATGTACTGTATATAAAATATCAAAAATTACACCAAATACAAAATTAAATAGTGTAAATAAAATATCAAAAAGGACAGTAAATATATATTACACACCCTATGTAAAATATCAAAAATTACACAAAATATATATTATATAATTTACATAGAATATAAAAAGGACACCAAATATATATTATGTATTGTACATAAAATATCAAAAAGTACAGTATATATATTTCATACATTGTATATATATTATTAACTAAAAGTACACCAAATACATTTTATATACTGTAAATAACATATCAAAAAGTACAGTAAATATATATTACATACTATACATAAAATATCAAAAAGGACACCAAATATGTGTTATATATACTGTAAATAAACTATCAAAACTACAGTAATTATATTTAATATACTGTACATAAATTATCAAAAATTACACCAAATGTATATTATATACTGTAAATAAAATATCAAAAAGCACAGTAAATATATATTACACACCCTATGGAAAATATCAAAAACTACATCAAATATATATTATAAAATTCACATAAAATATCAAAAGGACACCAAATATATATTATGTACTGTACATAAAATATCAAAATGTACAGTAAATATATTTCATATATTGTACATGTAATATTAACTAAAAGTAGACCAAATACATTTTATAGACTGCAAATAAAATATCAAAAAGTACAGTAAATATATATTACATAGTGTACATAAAATATCAAAAAGTACTCCAAATATCTGTAATATATACTGTAAATAAACTATCAAAAACTACAGTAATTATATTTACTATACTGTACATAAAATATCAAAAATTACAGTAAATATATTTCATATATTGTACATATAATATTAACTAAAAGTACACCAAATACATTTTATATACTGTAAATAAAATATCAAAAGGTACAGTAAATATATATTACATACTGTACATAAAATATCAAAAAGTACACCAAATATGTGTTATATATACTGTAAATAAACTATCAAAATCTTCAGTAATTATATTTAATATACTGTACATAAAATATCAAAAATTACACCAAATGTATATTATACACACTAAATAAAATATCAAAAAGGACAGTAAATATATATTACACTCTATGTAAAATATCAAAAACTACACCAACTATATATTATATAATTTACATAAAATATCAAATGTACACCAAATATATATTATATACCGCACATAAAATATCAAAAAGTACAGTAAATATATTTCATATATTGTACATATAGTATTAACTAAAAGTACACCAAATACATTTTACATACTGTAAATAAAATATCAAAAATTACAGTAAGTATATATAATCTACTGTACATAAAATATCAGAAAGTACACCAATTATGTGTTATATATACTGTAAATAAACTATCAAAATCTTCAGTAATTATATTTAATATACTGTACATAAAATATCAAAAATTACAGCAAATGTATATTATACACTCTAAATAAAATATCAAAAAGGACAGTAAATACATATTACACTCTATGTAAAATATCAAAAACTACACCAACTATATATTATATAATTTACATAAAATATCAAAAGTACACCAAATATATATTATGTACTGTACATAAAATATCAAAAAGTACATTAAATATATTTCATATATTGTACATATAATATTAACTAAAAGTACACCAAATACATTTTACATACTGTAAATAAAATATCAAAAATTACAGTAAGTATATATTATCTACTGTACATTAAATATCAAAAAGTACACCAAATATGTGTTATATATACTGTAAATAAACTATCAAAATCTTCAGTAATTATATTTAATATACTGTACATAAAATATCAAAAATTACACCAAATGTATATTATACACTCTAAATAAAATATCAAAATGACAGTAAATATATATTACACTCTATGTAAAATATCAAAAACTACACCAACTATATATTATATAATTTACATAAAATATCAAAAGTACACCAAATATATATTATATACTGTACATAAAATATCAAAAAGTACAGTAAATATATTTCATATATTGTACATATAATATTAACTAAAATTACAACAAATACATTTTACATACTGTAAATAAAATATAAAAAATTACAGTAAGTATATATTATCTACTGTACATAAAATATCAAAAAGTACACCAAATATGTGTTATATATACTGTAAATAAACTATCAAAATCTTCAGTAATTATATTTAATATACTGTTCATAAAATATCAAAAATTACACCAAATGTATATTATACACTCTAAATAATATATCAAAAAGGACAGTAAATATATTTTACACACTTTGTAAAATATCAAAAACTACACCAACTATATATTATATAATTTACATAAAATATCAAAAGTACACCAAATATATATTATATACTGTACATAAAATATCAAAAAGTACAGTAAATATATTTCATATATTGTATATATAATATTAACTAAAAGTACACCAAATACATTTTACATACTGTAAATAAAATATCAAATTTACAGTAAGTATATATTATCTACTGTACATAAAATAGCAAAAAGTACACCAAATATGTGTTATATATACTGTAAATAAACTATCAAAATCTTCAGTAATTATATTTAATATACTGTACATAAAATATCAAAAATTACACAAAATGTATATTATACACTCTAAATAAAATATCAAAAAGGACAGTAAATATATATTACACTCTGTAAAATATCAAAAGCTACACCAACTATATATTATATGATTTACATAAAATATCAAAAGTACACCAAATATATATTATATACTGTACATAAAATATCAAAAAGTACAGTAAATATATTTCATATATTGTACATATAATATTAACTAAAAGTACACCAAATACATTTTACATACTGTAAATAAAATATCAAAAATTACAGTAAGTATATATTATCTACTGTACATAAAATATCAAAAAGTACAACAAATACGTGTTATATATACTGTAAATAAACCATCAAAATCTTCAGTAATTATATTTAATATACTGTACATAAACTATCAAAAATTACACCAAATGTATATTATACACTCTAAATAAAATATCAAAAAGGACAGTAAATATATATTACACTCTATGTAAAATATCAAAAACTACACCAAATATATATTATATAATTTACATAAAATATCAAAAGTACACCAAATATATATTATATACTGTACATAAAATATCAAAAAGTACAGTAAATATATTTCATATATTGTACATATAGTATTAACTAAAAATACACCAAATACATTTTACATACTGTAAATAAAATATAAAAAGTTACAGTAAGTATATATTATCTACTGTACATAAAATATTAAAAAGTACACCAAATATGTGTTATATATACTGTAAATAAACTATCAAAATCTTCAGTAATTATATTTAATATACTGTACATAAAATATCAAAAATTACACCAAATGTATATTATACACTCTAAGTAAAATATCAAAATGACAGTAAATAAATATTACACTCTATGTGAAATATCAAAAACTACACCAAATATATATTATATAATTTACATAAAATATCAAAAGTACGCCAAATATATATTATATACTGTATATAAAATATCAAAAAGTACAGTAAATATATTTCATATATTGTACATATAATATTAACCAAAAGTACACCAAATACATTTTACATACTGTAAATAAAATATCAAAAATTACAGTAAGTATATATTATCTACTGTACATAAAATATCAAAAAGTACACCAAACATGAGTTATATATATTGTAAATAAACTATCAAAATCTTCAGTAATTATATTTAATATACTGTACATAAAATATCAAAAATTACACCAAATGTATATTATACACTCTAAATAAAATATCAAAAATGACAGTAAATATATATTACACTCTATGTAAAATATCAAAAACTACACCAAGTATATATTAGATAATTTACATAAAATATCAAAAGTACACCAAATATATATTATATACTGTACATAAAATATCAAAAAGTACAGTAAATATATTTCATATATTGTACATATAATATTAACTAAAAGTACACCAAATACATTTTAAATACTGTAAATAAAATATCAAAAATTACAGTAAGTATATATTATCTACTGTACATAAAATATCAAAAAGTACACCAAACATGAGTTATATATACTGTAAATAAACTATCAAAATCTTCAGTAATTATATTTAATATACTGTACATAAAATATCAAAAATTACACCAAATTTATATTATACAATCTAAATAAAATATCAAAAATTACAGTAAATATATATTACACTCTATGTAAAATATCAAAAACTACACCAAGTATATATTATATAATTTACATAAAATATCAAAAGTACACCAAATATATATTATATACTGTACATAAAATATCAAAAAGTACAGTAAATATATTTCATATACTGTACATATAATATTAACTAAAAGTACACCAAATACATTTTACATACTGTAAATAAAATATTAAAAATTACAGTAAGTATATATTATCTACTGTACATAAAATATCAAAAAGTACACCAAATATGTGTTATATATACTGTAAATAAACTATCAAAAACTTCAGAAATTATATTTAATATACTGTACATAAAATATCAAAAATTACACCAAATGTATATTATACACTCTAAATAAAATATCAAAAAGGACAGTAAATATATATTAAACTCTATGTAAAATATCAAAAACTACACCAAATATATATTATATAATTTACATAAAATATCAAAAGTACACCAAATATATATTATATACTGTACATAAAATATCAAAAATTACACCAAGTGTATATTATTTACTGTAAATAAAATATCAAAAAGTACAGTAAATATATCTTACACACCCTATGTAAAATATCACAATCTACACCAAATATATATTATATAATTTACATAAAATGTCAAAAGGACACCAAATATACCTTATATACTGAACATAAAATATCAAAATGTACAGTAAATATATTTCATATATTGTACATATAATATTAACTAAAAGTACACCAAATACATGTTATATATTGTAAATAAATTATCAAAATGTACAGTAAATATATATTACACAACATATGTAAAACATCACAATCTTAACCAAATATATATTATATAATTTACATAAAATATCAAAAGGACACCAAATATATCTTATATACTGTACATAAAATATAAAAAAGTACAGTAAATATATTTCATATATTGTACATATAACATTAACTAAAAGTACACCAAATACATTTTATATAGTGTAAAAAAAATATCAAAAATTACAGTGAATATATATTACATACTGTACATAAAATATCAAAAAGTACACCAAATATGTGTTATATATACTGTAAATAAACTATCAAAAACTACAGTAATTATATTTAATATACTGTACATAAAATATCAAAATTTCACCAAATGTATATTATATACTGTAAATAAAATATCAAAAAGTACTTAAATATATATGACACACACTATGTAAAATATCAAAAACTACACCAAATATATATTATATAATTTACATAAAATATCAAAAGGACACCAAATATATCTTCTATAATGTACAAAAAATATCAAAATGTAGAGTAAATATATTTCATATATTGTACATATATTAACTAAAAGTACACCAAATACATTTTATATACTGCAAATAAAATATCAAAAAGTACAGTAAATATATATTACATACTGTACATAAAATATCAAAAAGTACACCAAATATGTGTTATATATACTATAAATAAACTATCAAAACTACAGTAATTATATATAATATACTGTACATAAAATATCAAAAATTACACCAAATGTATATTATATACTGTAAATAAAATATCAAAAAGTACAGTAAATATATCTTACACACCCTATGTTAAATATCACAATCTACACCAAATATATATTATATAATTTACATAAAATATCAAAAGGAGACGAAATATATCTTATGTAGTGTACATAAAATGTCAAAATGTACAGTAAATATATTTCATATATTGAACATATAATATTAACTAAAAGTACACCAAATACATTTTATGTACTGTAAATAAAATATCAAAAAGTACAGTAAATATATATTACATACTGTACATAAAATATCAAAAAGTACACCAAATATGTGTAATATATACTGTAAATAAACTATCAAAAACTACAGTAATTATATTTAATATACTGTATATAAAATATCAAAAATTTAACCTAATGTATATTATATACAGTAAATAAAATATCAAAAAGTACAGTAAATATATATTACACACCCTATGTAAAATATCACAAACTTCACCAAATATATATTTTGTAATTTACATAAAATATCAAAAGGACACCAAATATATCTTCTATACTGTATATAAAATATCAAAATTTACAGTAAATATATTTCATATATTGTATATATAATATTAACTAAAAGTACACCAAATACATTTTATATACTGTAAATAAATTATCAAAAATTACAGTAAGTATATATTAAATACTGTACGTAAAATATCAAAAAGTACACCAAATATGTGTTATATATACTGTAAATAAACTATCAAAAACTACAGTAATTATATTTAATATACTGTACATAAAATATCAAAAATTACACCAAATGTATATTATTTACTGTAAATAAAATATCAAAAATTACAGTAAATATATATTACACACCCTATGTAAAATATCACAATCTACAGCAAATATATATTATATAATTTACATAAAATATCAAAAGGACACCAAATATATCTTATATAATGTATATAAAATATCAAAATTTACAGTAAATACATTTCATATATTGTACATATAATGTTAACTAAAAGTACACCAAATACATTTTATATAGTGTAAATAAAATATCAAAATGTACAGTAAATATATATTCCCCACACTATGTAAAACATCACAATCTACACCAAATATATGTTATATAATTTACATAAAATATCAAAAGGACACGAAATATATCTTATGTAGTGTACATAAAATGTCAAAATGTACTGTAAATATATTTCATATATTGTACATATAATATTAACTAAAAGTACACCAAATACATTTTATGTACTGTAAATAAAATATCAAAAAGTACAGTAATTATATATTACATACTGTACATAAAATATCAAAAAGTACACCAAATATGTGTAATATACACTGTAAATGAACTGTGAAAAACTACAGTAATTATATTTAATATACTGTATATAAAATATCAAAAATTAAACCTAATGTATATTATATACACTAAATAAAATATCAAAAAGTACAGTAAATATATATTACACACCCTATGTAAAATATCACAAACTTCACCAAATATATATTTTGTAATTTACATAAAATATCAAAAGGACACCAAATATATCTTCTATACTGTACATAAAATATCAAAATTTACAGTAAATATATTTCATATATTGTATATATAATATTAACTAAAAGTACACCAAATACATTTTATATACTGTAAATAAATTATCAAAAATTACAGTAAATATATATTACATACTGTACATAAAATATCAAAAAGTACAACAATTATGTGTTATATATACTATAAATAAACTATCAAAAACTACAGTAATTATATTTAATATACTGTACATAAAATATCAAAAATTACACCAAATGTATATTATTTACTGTAAATAAAATATCAAAAATTACAGTAAATATATATTACACACCCTATGTAAAATATCACAATCTACACCAAATATATATTATATAATTTACATAAAATATCAAAAGGACACCAAATATATCTTATATAATGTATATAAAATATCAAAAAGTACAGTAAATACATTTCATATATTGTACATATAATGTTAACTAAAAGTACACCAAAGACATTTTATATAGTGTAAATAAAATATCAAAATGTACAGTAAATATATATTCCCCACACTATGTAAAATACCACAATCTACACCGAATATATATTATGTAATTTACATAAAATATAAAAGGACACCAAATATACCTTATATACTGAATATAAAATATCAAAATGTACCGTCAATATATTTCATATATTGTACATATAATATTAACTAAAAGTACACCAAATACATTTTATATACTGTAAATAAATTATCAAAAATTACAGAAAATATATATTACATACTGTACATAAAATATCAAACAGTACACCAAATATGTGTTATATATACTGTAAATAAACTATCAAAAACTACAGTAATTATATTTAATATACTGTACATAAAATATCAAAAATTACACCAAATGCATATTATTTACCGTAAACAAAATATCAAAAATTACAGTAAATATATATTACACACAATATGTAAAATATCAAAAACTACACCAAATATATATTATAAAATTCACATAAAATATCAAAAGGACACCAAATATATATTCTATACTGTACATAAAATATCAAAATGTACAGTAAATATATTTCATATATTCTACATATAATATTAACTAAAAGTACACCAAATACCTTTTATATACTGTAAATAAAATATCAAAAAGTACAGTAAATATATATTACATACTGTACATAAAATGTCAAATAGTACACCAAATATGTGTTATATATACTATAAATAAACTATCAAAACTACACTAATTATATATAATGTACTGTGCATAAAATATCAAAAATTACACAAAATGTATGTTATATACTGTAAATAAAATATCAAAAAGTACAGTAAATGTGTATGACACACCCTATGTAAAACATCAAAAACTACACCAAATATATATTATATAATTTACATAAAATATCAAAAGGACACCAAATATATCTTCTATACTGTACAAAAAATATCAAAACGTACAGTAAATATATTTCTTATATTGTATATATAATATTAACTAAAAGTACACGAAATACATTTTATATACTGTAAATAAATTATCAAATATTACAGTAAATATATATTACATACTGTACATAAAATATCAAAATGTACACCAAATATGTGATATATATACTGTGAATAAACTATCAAAAACTACAGTAATTATATTTAATATACTGTACATAAAATATCAAAAATTACACCAAATGTATATTATTTACTGTAAATAAAATACCAAATAGTACAGTAAATATATATTACACACCCTATGTAAAATATCACAAACTACACCAAATATATATTATATAATTTACATAAAATATCAAAAGGACTCCAAATATACCTTATATACTGAACATAAAATATCAAAATGTACAGTAAATATATTTCATATATTGTACATATAATATTAACTAAAAGCACACCAAATACATTTTATATACTGTAAATAAAATATCAAAAAGTACAGTAAATATATATTACATTCTGTACATAAAATATCAAAAAGTACACCAAATATGTGTTATATATACTGTAAATAAACTATCAAAAACTGCAGTAATTATATTAAATATACTGTACATGAAATATCAAAAATTACACCAAATGTACGTTATTTACTATAAATAAAATATCAAAAAGAACAGTAAACATATCTTACACACCATATGTAAAATGTCACAATCTACACCAAATATATATTATATAATTTACATAAAATATCAAAAGGACACCAAATATATCATATATACTGTACATAAAATATCAAAATGTACAGTAAATATATTTCATATATTGTACATATAATATTAACTAAAAGTACACCGAATACATTTTATATACTGTAAATAAAATATCAAATAATACAGTAAATATATATTACATACCGTATATAAAATATGAAAAAGTACACCAAATATGTGTTATATATACTGTAAATAAACTATCAAAACTACACTAATTATATTTAAAATACTGTATATAAAATATCAAAAATTACACCAAATATATATTATTTACTGTAAATAAAATATCAAAAAGTACAGTAAATATATATTACACACCCTATGTAAAATATCAGAAACTACACCATATATATATTATATAATTTACATAATATATCAAAAGGACACCAAATATATCTTATATACTGAACATGAAATATCAAAAAGTACAGTAAATATATTTCATATATTGTATACATAACATTAACTAAAACTACACCAAATATATTTTATATACTGTAAATAAATTATCAAATATTACAGTAAATATATATTACATACTGTACATAAAATATCAAAAAGTACACCAAATATGTGTTATATATACTGTAAATAAACAATCAAAAACTATAGTAATTATATTTAATATACTGTACATAAAATATCAAAAATTACACGCAATGTATATTATTTACTGTAAATAATATATCAAAAATTACAGTAAATATATATTACACACCCTATGTAAAATATCACAAACTACACCAAATATATATTACAAAATTCACATAAAATATCAAAAGGACACCAAATATATATTATATACTGTACATAAAATATCAACAAGTACAGTAAATATATTTCAAATATTGTACATATAATATTAACTAAAAGGACACCAAATATATATTATATACTGTAAATAAAATATCGAAAAGTACAGTAAATATATATTACATAGTGTACATAAAATATCAAAAAGTACACCAAATAAGTGTTATATATACTGTAAATAAACTATCAAAAACTACAGTAATTATATTTAATATACTGTACATAAAATATCAAAAATTAAACCAATTGTATATTATATACTGTAAATAAAATATCAAAAGTACAGTAAATATATATTACACACCCTATGTAAAATATCACAAACTACACCAAATATATATTATATAATTTACATAAAATATCAAAAGGACACCAAATATACCTTATATACTAAACATGAAACATCAAAAAGTACAGTAAATATATTTCATATATTGTACATATAATGTTAACTAAAAGTACACCAAATACATTTCATATACTGTAAATAAAATATCAAAAATTACAGTAAATATATATTACATACTGTACATAAAATATCAAAAGCTACACCAAATATACGTTATATATACTGTAAATAAACTATCAAAACTACAGTAATTATATTTAATATACTGTACATAAAATATCAAAAATTTCACCAAATGTATATTATATACTGTAAATAAAATATCAAAAAGTACAGTAAATATATATGACACACCCTATGTAAAATATCACAAACTACACCAAATATATATTATATAATTTACATAAAATATCAACAGGACACCAAATATATCTTATGTACTGTACATAAAATATCAAAATGTACAGTAAATATATTTCATATATTGTACATATAATATTAACTGAAAGTACACCAAATACATTTTATATACTGTAAATAAAATATCAAATATTACAGTAAATATGTATTACATACTGTACATAAAATATCAAAAAGTACACCAAATATGTGTTATATATACTGTAAATAAACTATCAAAAACTACGGTAATCATATTTAATATACTGTACATAAAATATCA
Source organism: Pan paniscus (assembly GCF_029289425.2). Lineage (NCBI taxonomy): Eukaryota > Metazoa > Chordata > Mammalia > Primates > Hominidae > Pan > Pan paniscus. Next base: position 3,717,252 of record NC_073271.2, read on the forward strand.
AAAATTACACCAAATGTATATTATTTACTGTAAATAAAATATCAAAAAGTTCAGTAAATATATATTACACACCCTATGTAAAATATCACAATCTACACCAAATATATATTATATAATTTACATAAAATATCAAAATGACACGAAATATATCTTATATACTGTACATAAAATATCAAAAAGTACAGTAAATATATTTCGTATATTGTACATATAATATTAACTAAAAGTACACCAAATACATTTTATATAGTGTAAATAAAATATCAAAAAGTACACTAAATATATATTACACACCATATGTAAAATATCACAATCTACAACAAATATATATTATATAATTTACATAAAATATCAAAAGGACACCAAATATATCTTATATACTGTACATAAAATATCAAAAAGTACAGTAAATATATTTCATATATTATACATATAATATTAACTAAAAGTACAGCAAATACATTTTATATGGTGTAAATAAAATATCAAAAATTACAGTGAATATATATTACATACTGTACATAAAATATCAAAAAGTACACCAAATATGTGTTATATATACTGTAAATAAACTATCAAATCTACACTAATTATATTTAATATACTGTACATAAAATATCAAAAATTAAACCAAATATATATTATTTACTGTAACGAAAATTCCAAAAAGTACAGTAAATATATATTACACACCCTATGTAAAATATCAGAAACTACACCAAATATATATTATGTAATTTACATAAAATATCAAAAGGACACCAAATATACCTTATATACTGAACATGAAATATCAAAATGTACAGTAAATATATTACATATATTGTACATATAATATTAACTAAAAGTACACCAAATACATTTTATATACTGTAAATAAAATATCAAAAAGTGCAGTAAATATATATTACATTCTGTACATAAACTATCAAAAAGTACACCAAATATGTGTTATATATACTGTAAATAAACTATCAAAAACTGCAGTAATTATATTTAATATACTGTACATAAAATATCAAAAATTACACCAAATGTATATTATTTACTGTAAATAAAATATCAAAAACTACAATAAATATATCTTACACACCCTATGTAAAATATCACAATCTACACCAAATATATATTATATAATTTACATAAAATATCAAAAGGACACCAAATATATCTTATATAGTGTACATAAAATATCAAAATGTACAGTAAATATATTTCATATATTGTACATATAATATTAACTAAAAGTACACCATATACATTTTATGTAGTGTAATTAAATATCAAAAAGTACAGTAAATATATATTACATACTGTACATAAAATATCAAAATGTACAACAAACATGTTTAATATATACTATAAATAAACTATCAAAACTACACTAATTATATATAATATACTGTACATAAAATATCAAAAATTACACCAAATGTATATTATTTACTGTAAATAAAATATCAAAAAGTACAGTAAATGTTTATGACACACCCTATGTAAAATATCAAAAACTACACCAAATATATATAATATAATTTACATAAAATATCAAAAGGACACCAAATATATCTTCTATACTGTACACAAAATATCAAAAAGTACAGTAAATATATTTCATATATTGTACATATAATATTAACTAAAAGTACACCAAATACATTTTATATACTATAAATAAATTATCAAAAAGTGCAGTAAATATATATTACATACTGTACATAAAATATCAAAAAGTACACCAAATATGTGTTATATATACTGTAAATATCAAAAACTACAGTAATCATATTCAATGTACTGTATATAAAATATCAAGAATTACACCAAATATAAATTTAATACTGTAAATAAAATATCAAAAAGGACAGTAAATATATACTACACACCCTATGAAAAAATATCAAAAATTACACCAAATATATATTATATAATTTACATAGAATATAAAAAGGACACCAAATATATCTTATATATTGTACATAAAATATCAAAAATTACACCAAATGTATATTATTTACTGTAAATTAAATATCAAAAATTACAGTAAATATATATTACACACCCTATGGAAAATATCAAAACCTACATAAAATATATGTTATAAAATTCACATAAAATATCAAAAGGACACCAAATATATATTATATACTGTACATAAAATATCATAAAGTACAGTAAATATATTTCATATATTGTACATGTAATATTAACTAAAAGTACACCAAATACATTTTATATACTGTTAATAAAATATCAAAAAGTACAGTAAATATATATTACATAGTGTACATAAAATATCAAAAAGTACTCCAAATATGTGTAATATATACTGTAAATAAACTATCAAAAACTACAGTAATTATATTTACTATACTGTACATAAAATATCAAAAATTACACCAAATGTATATTATATACTGTAAATAAAATATCAAAAAGTACAGTAAATATATATTACACACCCTATGTAAAATATGACAAACTACACCAAATATATATTATATAATTTACATAAAATATCAAAAGGACACCAAATATATCTTCTATACTGTACATAAAATATCAAAATGTACAGTAAATATATTTCGTATATTGTACATATAATATTAACTAAAAGTACACCAAATACATTTTATATACTGTAAATAAAATATCAAAAAGTACAGTAAATATATAGTACATTCTGTACATAAAATATCAAAAAGTACACCAAATATGTGTTATATATACTGTAAATAAACTATCAAAAACTGCAGTAATTATATTTAATATACTGTACATAAAATATCAAAAATTACACCAAATGTATATTATTTAGTGTAAATAAAATATCAAAAAGTACAGTAAATATATCTTACACACCATATGTAAAAAATCACAATCTACACCAAATATATATTATATAATTTACATAAAATATGAAAAGGACACCAAATATATCTTCTATACTGTACATAAAATATCAAAATGTACAGTAAATATATTTCATATATTGCACATATAATATTAACTCAAAGTACACCAAATACATTTTATATACTCTAAATAAAATATCAAAAATACAGTAAATATATATTACATACTGTACATAAAATATCAAAAAGTTCACCAAATATGTGTTATATATACTGTAAATAAACTATAAAATACTACAGTAATTATATTTAATATACTGTACATAAAATATCAAAAATTACACCAAATGTATATTATTTACTGTAAATAAAATATCAAAAAGGACAGTAAATATATATTGCACACCATATGTAAAATATCACAATCTACACCAAATATATATTATATAATTTACATAAAATATCAAAAGGACACCAAATATATCTTCTATACTGTACATAAAATATCAAAAACTACAGTAATTATATTTCATATATTGTACATATAATATTAACTAAAAGAACACCAAATACATTTTGTATACTGTAAATAAACTGTCAAAAATTACAGTAAATATATATTACATACTGTACATAAAATATCAAAAAGTACACCAAATATGTGTTATATATACTGTAAATAAACTATCAAAAACTACAGTAATTATATTTAATATACTGTACATAAAATATCAAATATTACAACAAATGTATATTATATACTGTAAATAAAATATCAAAAAGTACAGTAAATATACATTACACACCCTATGGAAAATATCACAAACTACACCAAATATATATTATATAATTTACATAAAATATCAAAAGGACACCAAATATATCTTCTATACTGTACATAAAATATCAAAAAGTACAGTAAATATATTTCATATATTGTATATATAATATTAACTAAAAGTACACCAAATACATTTTATATACTGTAAATAAATTATCAAAAATTACAGTAAGTATATATTACATACTGTACATGAAATATCAAAATGTACACCAAATATGTGATATATATACTGTAAATAAACTATCAAAAACTACAGTAATTATATTTAATATACTGTACATGAAATATCAAAAATTACACCAAATGTACGTTATTTACTGTAAATAAAATATCAAAAAGAACAGTAAATATATCTTACAACCCTATGTAAAATATCACAATCTACACCAAATATATATTATATAATTTACATAAAATATCAAAAGGACACCAAATATATCATATATACTGTACATAAAATATCAAAATGTACAGTAAATATATTTCATATATTGTACATATAATATTAACTAAAAGTACACCGAATACATTTTATGTACTGTAAATAAAATATCAAATAGTACAGTAAATATATATTACATACCGTATATAAAATATGAAAAAGTACACCAAATATGTGTTATATATACTGTAAATAAACTATCAAAACTACACTAATTATATTTAAAATACTGTACATAAAATATCAAAAATTACACCAAATATATATTATTTACTGTAAATAAAATATCAAAAAGTACAGTAAATGTATATTACACACCCTATGTAAAATATCAGAAACTACACCATATATATATTATATAATTTACATAAAATATCAAAAGGGCACCGAATATATCTTCTATAATGTACATAAAATATCAAAAAGTACAGTAAATATATTTCATATATTGTACATATAATATTAACTAAAAGTACACCAAATACATTTTATATACTGTAAATAAAATATCAAAAAGTACACCAAATATGTGTTATATATACAGTAAATAAACTATCAAAAATTACAGTAAATATATATTACATTCTTTACATAAAATATCGAAAAGTACACCAAATATGTGTTATATATACTGTAAATAAACTATCAAAAACTGCAGTAATTATATTAAATATACTGTACATGAAATATCAAAAATTACACCAAATGTACGTTATTTACTGTAAATAAAATATGAAAAACAACAGTAAATATATCTTACACACCCTATGTAACATATCACAATCTACACCAAATATATATTATATAATTTACATAAAATATCAAAAGGACACCAAATATATCTTATATACTGTACATAAAATATCAAAATGAACAGTAAATATATTTCATATATTGTACATATAATATTAACTAAAAGTACACCGAATACATTTTACATACTGTAAATAAAATATCAAATAGTATAGTAAATATATATTACATACTGTATATAAAATATGAAAAAGTACACCAAATATGTGTTATATATACTGTAAATAAACTGTCAAAACTACACTAATTATATTTAATATGCTGTACATAAAATATCAAAAATTAAACCAAATATATATTATTTATTGTAAATAAAATATCAAAAAGTACAGTAAATATATATTACACACCCTATGTAAAATATCAGAAAGTACACCATATATATATTATATAATTTACATAATATATCAAAAGGACACCAAATATACCTTATATACTGAACATGAAATATCAAAAAGTACAGTAAATATATTTCATATATTGTATATATAACATTAACTAAAAGTACACCAAATACATTTTATATACTGTAAATAAATTATCAAAAATTACAGTAAATATATATTACATACTGTACATAAAATATCAAAAAGTACACCAAATATGTGTTATATATACTGTAAATAAACAATCAAAAACTACAGTAATTATATTTAATATACTCTACATAAAATATCAAATATTACACCAAATGTATATTATTTACTGTAAATAATATATCAAAAATTACAGTAAATATATATTACACACCCTATGTAAAATATCAAAAACTACACCAAATATATATTACAAAATTCATATAAAATATCAAAAGGACACCAAATATATATTATATACTGTACATAAAATATCAAAAAGTACAGTAAATATATTTCATATATTGTACATATAATATTAACTAAAAGGACACCAAATATATTTTATATACTGTAAATAAAATATCGAAAAGTACAGTAAATATATATTACATAGTGTACATAAAATATCAAAAAGTACACCAAATATGCGTTATATATACTGTAAATAAACTATCAAAAACTACAGTAATTATATTTAATATACTGTACATAAAATATCAAAAATTAAACCAATTGTATATTATAAACTGTAAATAAAATATCAAAAGTACAGTAAATATATATTACACACCCTATGTAAAATATCACAAACTACACCAAATATATATTATATAATTTACATAAAATATCAAAAGGACACCAAATATATCTTCTATACTGTTCATAAAATATCAAAAATTACAGGAAATATATTTCATATATTGTACATATAATATTAAGTAAAAGTACACCAAATACATTTTATATACTGTAAATAAATTATCAAAAATTACAGTAAATATATATTACATACTGTACATAAAATATCAAAAAGTACACCAAATATGTGTTATATATACTGTAAATAAACAATCAAAAACTACAGTAATTATATTTAATATACTGTACATAAAATATCAAAAATTACACCAGATGTATCTTATTTACTGTAAATAAAATATCAAAAATTACAGTAAATATATGTTACACACCCTATGTAAAATATCAAAAACTACACCAAATATATATTATAAAATTCACATAAAATATCAAAAGGACACCAAATATATATTATATACTGTACATAAAATATCAAAAAGTACAGTAAATATATTTCATATATTGTACATGTAATATTAACTAAAAGTACACCAAATACATTTTATATACTGTAAATAAAATATCAATAATTACAGTAAATATATATTACATAGTGTACATAAAATATCAAAAAGTACTCCAAATATGTGTAATATATACTGTAAATAAACTATCAAAAACTACAGTAATTATATTTACTATACTGTACATAAAATATCAAAAATTACACCAAATGTATATTATATACTGTAAATAAAATATCAAAAAGTACAGTAAATATATATTACACACCCTATGTAAAATATCACAAACTACAGCAAATATATATTATATAATTTACATAAAATATCAAAAGGACACCAAATATATCTTCTATACTGTACATAAAATATCAAAATGTACAGTAAATATATTTCATATATTGTACATATAATATTAACTGAAAGTACACCAAATACATTTTATATAGTGTAAATAAAATATCAAATATTACAGTAAATATGTATTACATACTGTACATAAAATATCAAAAAGTACACAAAATATGTGTTATATATACTGTAAATAAACTATCAAAAACTACAGTAATTTTATTTAATATACTGTACATAAAATATCAAAAATTACACCAAATGTATATTATTTACTGTAAATAAAATATCAAAAAGTACAGTAAATATATATTACACACCCTATGTAAAATATCACAATCTACACCAAATATATATTATATAATTTACATAAAATATCAATATGACACAAAATATATCTTATATACTGTACATAAAATATCAAAAAGTACAGTAAATATATTTCATATATTGTACATATAATATTAACTAAAAGTACACCAAATACATTTTATATAGTGTAAATAAAATATCAAAAAGTACACTAAATATATATTACACACCATATATAAAATATCACAATCTACAACAAATATATATTATATAATTTACATAAAATATCAAAAGGACACCAAATATATCTTATATACTGTACATAAAATATCAAAACGTACAGTAAATATATTTCATATATTGTACATATAATATTAACTAAAAGTACAGCAAATACATTTTATATGGTGTAAATAAAATATCAAAAATTACAGTGAATATATATTACATACTGTACATAAAATATCTAAAAGTACACCAAATACATTTTATATAGTGTAAATAAAATATCAAAATGTACAGTAAATATATATTACACACCCTATGTAAAATAACACAATCTACACAAAATATATATTATGTAATTTACATAAAATAACAAAAGGACACCAAATATACCTTATATACTGAACATAAAATATCAAAATGTACCGTAAATATATTTCATATTTTGTACATATAATATTAACTAAAAGTACACCAAATACATTTTATATACTGTAAATAAAATATCAAAAAGTACAGTAAATATATATTACATTCTGTACATAAAATATCAAAAAGTACACCAAATATGTGTTATATATACTGTAAATAAACTATCAAAAACTGCAGTAATTATAGTTAATATACTGTACTTAAAATATCATAAATTACACCAAATGTATATTATTTACTGTAAATAAAATATCAAAAAGTACAGTAAATATATCTTACACACCCTATATAAAATATCACAATATACACCAAATATATATTTTATAATTTACATAAAATATCAAAAGGACACAAAATATATCTTATAGACTGTACATAAAATATCAAAGGGTACACTAAATATATTTCATATATTGTACATATAATATTAACTAAAAGTACACCAAATCCATTTTATATAGTGTAAATAAAATATCAAAAATTACAGTGAATATATATCACATACTGTACATAAAATATCAAAAAGTACACCAAATATGTGTTATATATACTGTAAATAAACTATCAAAAACTACAGTAATTATATTTAATAAACTGTACATAAAATATCAAAAATTACATCAAATGTATATTATTTACTGTAAATAAAATACCAAAAAGTACAGTAAATATACATTACACACCCTATGTAAAATATCACAAACTACACCAAATATATATTATATAATTTTCATAAAATATCAAAAGGACACCAAATATACCTTATATACTGAACATGAAATATCAAAATGTACAGTAAATATATTTCATATATTGTACATATAATATTAACTAAAAGTACACCAAATACATTTTATATACTGTAAATAAAATATCAAAAAGTGCAGTAAATATATATTACATTCTGTACATAAACTATCAAAAAGTACACCAAATATGTGTTATATATACTGTAAATAAACTATCAAAAACTGCAGTAATTATATTTAATATACTGTACATAAAATATCAAAAATTACACCAAATGTATATTATTTACTATAAATAAAATATCAAAAACTACAATAAATATATCTTACACACCCTATGTAAAATATCACAATCTACACCAAATATATATTATATAATTTACATAAAATATCAAAAGGACACCAAATATATCTTATATAGTGTACATAAAATATCAAAATGTACAGTAAATATATTTCATATATTGTACATATAATATTAACTAAAAGTACACCATATACATTTTATGTAGTGTAATTAAATATCAAAAAGTACAGTAAATATATATTACATACTGTATATAAAATATCAAAATGTACAACAAACATGTGTAATATATACTATAAATAAACTATCAAAACTACACTAATTATATATAATATACTGTACATAAAATATCAAAAATTACACCAAATGTATATTATTTACTGTAAATAAAATATCAAAACGTACAGTAAATACATTTCATATATTGTACATATAATATTAACTAAAAGTACAGCAAATACATTTTATATGGTGTAAATAAAATATCAAAAATTAGAGTGAATATATATTACATACTGTACATAAAATATCTAAAAGTACACCAAATACATTTTATATAGTGTAAATAAAATATCAAAATGTACAGTAAATATATATTACACACCCTATGTAAAATAACACAATCTACACAAAATATATATTATGTAATTTACATAAAATAACAAAAGGACACCAAATATACCTTATATACTGAACATAAAATATCAAAATGTACCGTAAATATATTTCATATTTTGTACATATAATATTAACTAAAAGTACACCAAATACATTTTATATACTGTAAATAAAATATCAAAAAGTACAGTAAATATATATTACATTCTGTACATAAAATATCAAAAAGTACACCAAATATGTGTTATATATACTGTAAATAAACTATCAAAAACTGCAGTAATTATATTTAATATACTGTACTTAAAATATCATAAATTACACCAAATGTATATTATTTACTGTAAATAAAATATCAAAAAGTACAGTAAATATATCTTACACACCCTATATAAAATATCACAATATACACCAAATATATATTTTATAATTTACATAAAATATCAAAAGGACACAAAATATATCTTATAGACTGTACATAAAATATCAAAGTGTACACTAAATATATTTCATATATTGTACATATAATATTAACTAAAAGTACACCAAATCCATTTTATATAGTGTAAATAAAATATCAAAAATTACAGTGAATATATATCACATACTGTACATAAAATAGAAAAAGTACACCAAATATGTGTTATATATACTGTAAATAAACTATCAAAAACTACAGTAATTATATTTAATAAACTGTACATAAAATATCAAAAATTACATCAAATGTATATTATTTACTGTAAATAAAATACCAAAAAGTACAGTAAATATACATTACACACCCTATGTAAAATATCACAAACTACACCAAATATATATTATATAATTTTCATAAAATATCAAAAGGACACCAAATATACCTTATATACTGAACATGAAATATCAAAATGTACAGTAAATATATTTCATATATTGTACATATAATATTAACTAAAAGTACACCAAATACATTTTATATACTGTAAATAAAATATCAAAAAGTGCAGTAAATATATATTACATTCTGTACATAAACTATCAAAAAGTACACCAAATATGTGTTATATATACTGTAAATAAACTATCAAAAACTGCAGTAATTATATTTAATATACTGTACATAAAATATCAAAAATTACACCAAATGTATATTATTTACTGTAAATAAAATATCAAAAACTACAATAAATATATCTTACACACCCTATGTAAAATATCACAATCTACACCAAATATATATTATATAATTTACATAAAATATCAAAAGGACACCAAATATATCTTATATAGTGTACATAAAATATCAAAATGTACAGTAAATATATTTCATATATTGTACATATAATATTAACTAAAAGTACACCATATACATTTTATGTAGTGTAATTAAATATCAAAAAGTACAGTAAATATATATTACATACTGTACATAAAATATCAAAATGTACAACAAACATGTGTAATATATACTATAAATAAACTATCAAAACTACACTAATTATATATAATATACTGTACATAAAATATCAAAAATTACACCAAATGTATATTATTTACTGTAAATAAAATATCAAAAAGTACAGTAAATGTTTATGACACACCCTATGTAAAATATCAAAAACTACACCAAATATATATAATATAATTTACATAAAATATCAAAAGGACACCAAATATATCTTCTATACTGTACACAAAATATCAAAAAGTACAGTAAATATATTTCATATATTGTACATATAATATTAACTAAAAGTACACCAAATACATTTTATATACTATAAATAAAATATCAAAAAGTGCAGTAAATATATATTACATACTGTACATAAAATATCAAAAAGTACACCAAATATGTGTTATATATACTGTAAATATCAAAAACTACAGTAATCATATTCAATGTACTGTATATAAAATATCAAGAATTACACCAAATATAAATTTAATACTGTAAATAAAATATCAAAAAGGACAGTAAATATATACTACACACCCTATGAAAAAATATCAAAAATTACACCAAATATATATTATATAATTTACATAGAATATAAAAAGGACACCAAATATATCTTATATATTGTACATAAAATATCAAAAATTACACCAAATGTATATTATTTACTGTAAATTAAATATCAAAAATTACAGTAAATATATATTACACACCCTATGGAAAATATCAAAACCTACATCAAATATATGTTATAAAATTCACATAAAATATCAAAAGGACACCAAATATATATTATATACTGTACATAAAATATCATAAAGTACAGTAAATATATTTCATATATTGTACATTTAATATTAACTAAAAGTACACCAAATACATTTTATATACTGTTAATAAAATATCAAAAAGTACAGTAAATATATATTACATAGTGTACATAAAATATCAAAAAGTACTCCAAATATGTGTAATATATACTGTAAATAAACTATCAAAAACTACAGTAATTATATTTACTATACTGTACATAAAATATCAAAAATTACACCAAATGTATATTATATACTGTAAATAAAATATCAAAAAGTACAGTAAATATATATTACACACCCTATGTAAAATATGACAAACTACACCAAATATATATTATATAATTTACATAAAATATCAAAAGGACACCAAATATATCTTCTATACTGTACATAAAATATCAAAATGTACAGTAAATATATTTCGTATATTGTACATATAATATTAACTAAAAGTACACCAAATACATTTTATATACTGTAAATAAAATATCAAAATGTACAGTAAATATATAGTACATTCTGTACATAAAATATCAAAAAGTACACCAAATATGTGTTATATATACTGTAAATAAACTATCAAAAACTGCAGTAATTATATTTAATATACTGTACATAAAATATCAAAAATTACACCAAATGTATATTATTTAGTGTAAATAAAATATCAAAAAGTACAGTAAATATATCTTACACACCATATGTAAAAAATCACAATCTACACCAAATATATATTATATAATTTACATAAAATATGAAAAGGACACCAAATATATCTTCTATACTGTACATAAAATATCAAAATGTACAGTAAATATATTTCATATATTGCACATATAATATTAACTCAAAGTACACCAAATACATTTTATATACTGTAAATAAAATATCAAAAATACAGTAAATATATATTACATACTGTACATAAAATATCAAAAAGTTCACCAAATATGTGTTATATATACTTTAAATAAACTATAAAATACTACAGTAATTATATTTAATATACTGTACATAAAATATCAAAAATTACACCAAATGTATATTATTTACTGTAAATAAAATATCAAAAAGAACAGTAAATATATATTGCACACCATATGTAAAATATCACAATCTACACCAAATATATATTATATAATTTACATAAAATATCAAAAGGACACCAAATATATCTTCTATACTGTACATAAAATATCAAAAACTACAGTAATTATATTTCATATATTGTACATATAATATTAACTAAAAGAACACCAAATACATTTTGTATACTGTAAATAAACTGTCAAAAATTACAGTAAATATATATTACATACTGTACATAAAATATCAAAAAGTACACCAAATATGTGTTATATCTACTGTAAATAAACTATCAAAAACTACAGTAATTATATTTAATATACTGTACATAAAATATCAAATATTACAACAAATGTATATTATATACTGTAAATAAAATATCAAAAAGTACAGTAAATATACATTACACACCCTATGTAAAATATCACAAACTACACCAAATATATATTATATAATTTACATAAAATATCAAACGGACACCAAATATATCTTCTATACTGTACATAAAATATCAAAAAGTACAGTAAATATATTTCATATATTGTATATATAATATTAACTAAAAGTACACCAAATACATTTTATATACTGTAAATAAATTATCAAAAATTACAGTAAGTATATATTACATACTGTACATGAAATATCAAAATGTACACCAAATATCTGATATATATACTGTGAATAAAATATCAAAAACTACAGTAATTATATTTAATATACTGTACATGAAATATCAAAAATTACACCAAATGTACGTTATTTACTGTAAATAAAATATCAAAAAGAACAGTAAATATATCTTACAACCCTATGTAAAATATCACAATCTACACCGAATATATATTATATAATTTACATAAAATATCAAAAGGACACCAAATATATCATATATACTGTACATAAAATATCAAAATGTACAGTAAATATATTTCATATATTGTACATATAATATTAACTAAAAGTACACCGAATACATTTTATGTACTGTAAATAAAATATCAAATAGTACAGTAAATATATATTACATACCGTATATAAAATATGAAAAAGTACACCAAATATGTGTTATATATACTGTAAATAAACTATCAAAACTACACTAATTATATTTAAAATACTGTACATAAAATATCAAAAATTACACCAAATATATATTATTTACTGTAAATAAAATATCAAAAAGTACAGTAAATGTATATTACACACCCTATGTAAAATATCAGAAACTACACCATATATATATTATATAATTTACATAAAATATCAAAAGGACACCGAATATATCTTCTATAATGTACATAAAATATCAAAAAGTACAGTAAATATATTTCATATATTGTACATATAATATTAACTAAAAGTACACCAAATACATTTTATATACTGTAAATAAAATATCAAAAAGTACACCAAATATGTGTTATATATACAGTAAATAAACTATCAAAAATTACAGTAAATATATATTACATTCTTTACATAAAATATCGAAAAGTACACCAAATATGTGTTATATATACTGTAAATAAACTATCAAAAACTGCAGTAATTATATTAAATATACTGTACATGAAATATCAAAAATTACACCAAATGTACGTTATTTACGGTAAATAAAATATGAAAAACAACAGTAAATATATCTTACACACCCTATGTAACATATCACAATCTACACCAAATATATATTATATAATTTACATAAAATATCAAAAGGACACCAAATATATCTTATATACTGTACATAAAATATCAAAATGAACAGTAAATATATTTCATATATTGTACATATAATATTAACTAAAAGTACACCGAATACATTTTACATACTGTAAATAAAATATCAAATAGTATAGTAAATATATATTACATACTGTATATAAAATATGAAAAAGTACACCAAATATGTGTTATATATACTGTAAATAAACTGTCAAAACTACACTAATTATATTTAATATGCTGTACATAAAATATCAAAAATTAAACCAAATATATATTATTTATTGTAAATAAAATATCAAAAAGTACAGTAAATATATATTACACACCCTATGTAAAATATCAGAAAGTACACCATATATATATTATATAATTTACATAATATATCAAAAGGACACCAAATATACCTTATATACTGAACATGAAATATCAAAAAGTACAGTAAATATATTTCATATATTGTATATATAACATTAACTAAAAGTACACCAAATACATTTTATATACTGTAAATAAATTATCAAAAATTACAGTAAATATACATTACATACTGTACATAAAATATTAAAAAGTACACCAAATATGTGTTATATATACTGTAAATAAACAATCAAAAACTACAGTAATTATATTTAATATACTCTACATAAAATATCAAAAATTACACCAAATGTATATTATTTACTGTAAATAATATATCAAAAATTACAGTAAATATATATTACACACCCTATGTAAAATATCAAAAACTACACCAAATATATATTACAAAATTCATATAAAATATCAAAAGGACACCAAATATATATTATATACTGTACATAAAATATCAAAAAGTACAGTAAATATATTTCATATATTGTACATATAATATTAACTAAAAGGACACCAAATATATTTTATATACTGTAAATAAAATATCGAAAAGTACAGTAAATATATATTACATAGTGTACATAAAATATCAAAAAGTACACCAAATATGCGTTATATATACTGTAAATAAACTATCAAAAACTACAGTAATTATATTTAATATACTGTACATAAAATATCAAAAATTAAACCAATTGTATATTATAAACTGTAAATAAAATATCAAAAGTACAGTAAATATATATTACACACCCTATGTAAAATATCACAAACTACACCAAATATATATTATATAATTTACATAAAATATCAAAAGGCCACCAAATATATCTTCTATACTGTTCATAAAATATCAAAAATTACAGGAAATATATTTCATATATTGTACATATAATATTAAGTAAAAGTACACCAAATACATTTTATATACTGTAAATAAATTATCAAAAATTACAGTAAATATATATTACATACTGTACATAAAATATCAAAAAGTACACCAAATATGTGTTATATATACTGTAAATAAACAATCAAAAACTACAGTAATTATATTTAATATACTGTACATAAAATATCAAAAATTACACCAGATGTATCTTATTTACTGTAAATAAAATATCAAAAATTACAGTAAATATAGATTACACACCCTATGTAAAATATCAAAAACTACACCAAATATATATTATAAAATTCACATAAAATATCAAAAGGACACCAAATATATCTTATATAGTGTACATAAAATATCAAAATGTACAGTAAATATATTTCATATATTGTACATATAATATTAACTAAAAGTACACCATATACATTTTATGTAGTGTAATTAAATATCAAAAAGTACAGTAAATATATATTACATACTGTACATAAAATATCAAAATGTACAACAAACATGTGTAATATATACTATAAATAAACTATCAAAACTACACTAATTATATATAATATACTGTACATAAAATATCAAAAATTACACCAAATGTATATTATTTACTGTAAATAAAATATCAAAACGTACAGTAAATATATTTCATATATTGTACATATAATATTAACTAAAAGTACAGCAAATACATTTTATATGGTGTAAATAAAATATCAAAAATTACAGTGAATATATATTACATACTGTACATAAAATATCTAAAAGTACACCAAATACATTTTATATAGTGTAAATAAAATATCAAAATGTACAGTAAATATATATTACACACCCTATGTAAAATAACACAATCTACACAAAATATATATTATGTAATTTACATAAAATAACAAAAGGACACCAAATATACCTTATATACTGAACATAAAATATCAAAATGTACCGTAAATATATTTCATATTTTGTACATATAATATTAACTAAAAGTACACCAAATACATTTTATATACTGTAAATAAAATATCAAAAAGTACAGTAAATATATATTACATTCTGTACATAAAATATCAAAAAGTACACCAAATATGTGTTATATATACTGTAAATAAACTATCAAAAACTGCAGTAATTATATTTAATATACTGTACTTAAAATATCATAAATTACACCAAATGTATATTATTTACTGTAAATAAAATATCAAAAAGTACAGTAAATATATCTTACACACCCTATATAAAATATCACAATATACACCAAATATATATTTTATAATTTACATAAAATATCAAAAGGACACAAAATATATCTTATAGACTGTACATAAAATATCAAAGTGTACACTAAATATATTTCATATATTGTACATATAATATTAACTAAAAGTACACCAAATCCATTTTATATAGTGTAAATAAAATATCAAAAATTACAGTGAATATATATCACATACTGTACATAAAATAGAAAAAGTACACCAAATATGTGTTATATATACTGTAAATAAACTATCAAAAACTACAGTAATTATATTTAATAAACTGTACATAAAATATCAAAAATTACATCAAATGTATATTATTTACTGTAAATAAAATACCAAAAAGTACAGTAAATATACATTACACACCCTATGTAAAATATCACAAACTACACCAAATATATATTATATAATTTTCATAAAATATCAAAAGGACACCAAATATACCTTATATACTGAACATGAAATATCAAAATGTACAGTAAATATATTTCATATATTGTACATATAATATTAACTAAAAGTACACCAAATACATTTTATATACTGTAAATAAAATATCAAAAAGTGCAGTAAATATATATTACATTCTGTACATAAACTATCAAAAAGTACACCAAATATGTGTTATATATACTGTAAATAAACTATCAAAAACTGCAGTAATTATATTTAATATACCGTACATAAAATATCAAAAATTACACCAAATGTATATTATTTACTGTAAATAAAATATCAAAAACTACAATAAATATATCTTACACACCCTATGTAAAATATCACAATCTACACCAAATATATATTATATAATTTACATAAAATATCAAAAGGACACCAAATATATCTTATATAGTGTACATAAAATATCAAAATGTACAGTAAATATATTTCATATATTGTACATATAATATTAACTAAAAGTACACCATATACATTTTATGTAGTGTAATTAAATATCAAAAAGTACAGTAAATATATTTTACATACTGTACATAAAATATCAAAATGTACAACAAACATGTGTAATATATACTATAAATAAACTATCAAAACTACACTAATTATATATAATATACTGTACATAAAATATCAAAAATTACACCAAATGTATATTATTTACTGTAAATAAAATATCAAAAAGTACAGTAAATGTTTATGACACACCCTATGTAAAATATCAAAAACTACACCAAATATATATAATATAATTTACATAAAATATCAAAAGGACACCAAATATATCTTCTATACTGTACACAAAATATCAAAAAGTACAGTAAATATATTTCATATATTGTACATATAATATTAACTAAAAGTACACCAAATACATTTTATATACTATAAATAAAATATCAAAAAGTGCAGTAAATATATATTACATACTGTACATAAAATATCAAAAAGTACACCAAATATGTGTTATATATACTGTAAATATCAAAAACTACAGTAATCATATTCAATGTACTGTATATAAAATATCAAGAATTACACCAAATATAAATTTAATACTGTAAATAAAATATCAAAAAGGACAGTAAATATATACTACACACCCTATGAAAAAATATCAAAAATTACACCAAATATATATTATATAATTTACATAGAATATAAAAAGGACACCAAATATATCTTATATATTGTACATAAAATATCAAAAATTACACCAAATGTATATTATTTACTGTAAATTATATATCAAAAATTACAGTAAATATATATTACACACCCTATGGAAAATATCAAAACCTACATCAAATATATGTTATAAAATTCACATAAAATATCAAAAGGACACCAAATATATATTATATACTGTACATAAAATATCATAAAGTACAGTAAATATATTTCATATATTGTACATTTAATATTAACTAAAAGTACACCAAATACATTTTATATACTGTTAATAAAATATCAAAAAGTACAGTAAATATATATTACATAGTGTACATAAAATATCAAAAAGTACTCCAAATATGTGTAATATATACTGTAAATAAACTATCAAAAACTACAGTAATTATATTTACTATACTGTACATAAAATATCAAAAATTACACCAAATGTATATTATATACTGTAAATAAAATATCAAAAAGTACAGTAAATATATATTACACACCCTATGTAAAATATGACAAACTACACCAAATATATATTATATAATTTACATAAAATATCAAAAGGACACCAAATATATCTTCTATACTGTACATAAAATATCAAAATGTACAGTAAATATATTTCGTATATTGTACATATAATATTAACTAAAAGTACAGCAAATACATTTTATATACTGTAAATAAAATATCAAAAAGTACAGTAAATATATAGTACATTCTGTACATAAAATATCAAAAAGTACACCAAATATGTGTTATATATACTGTAAATAAACTATCAAAAACTGCAGTAATTATATTTAATATACTGTACATAAAATATCAAAAATTACACCAAATGTATATTATTTAGTGTAAATAAAATATCAAAAAGTACAGTAAATATATCTTACACACCATATGTAAAAAATCACAATCTACACCAAATATATATTTTATAATTTACATAAAATATGAAAAGGACACCAAATATATCTTCTATACTGTACATAAAATATCAAAATGTACAGTAAATATATTTCATATATTGCACATATAATATTAACTCAAAGTACACCAAATACATTTTATATACTGTAAATAAAATATCAAAAATACAGTAAATATATATTACATACTGTACATAAAATATCAAAAAGTTCACCAAATATGTGTTATATATACTGTAAATAAACTATAAAATACTACAGTAATTATATTTAATATACTGTACATAAAATATCAAAAATTACACCAAATGTATATTATTTACTGTAAATAAAATATCAAAAAGGACAGTAAATATATATTGCACACCATATGTAAAATATCACAATCTACACCAAATATATATTATATAATTTACATAAAATATCAAAAGGACACCAAATATATCTTCTATACTGTACATAAAATATCAAAAACTACAGTAATTATATTTCATATATTGTACATATAATATTAACTAAAAGAACACCAAATACATTTTGTATACTGTAAATAAACTGTCAAAAATTACAGTAAATATATATTACATACTGTACATAAAATATCAAAAAGTACACCAAATATGTGTTATATCTACTGTAAATAAACTATCAAAAACTACAGTAATTATATTTAATATACTGTACATAAAATATCAAATATTACAACAAATGTATATTATATACTGTAAATAAAATATCAAAAAGTACAGTAAATATACATTACACACCCTATGTAAAATATCACAAACTACACCAAATATATATTATATAATTTACATAAAATATCAAAAGGACACCAAATATATCTTCTATACTGTACATAAAATATCAAAAAGTACAGTAAATATATTTCATATATTGTATATATAATATTAACTAAAAGTACACCAAATACATTTTATATACTGTAAATAAATTATCAAAAATTACAGTAAGTATATATTACATACTGTACATGAAATATCAAAATGTACACCAAATATGTGATATATATACTGTGAATAAACTATCAAAAACTACAGTAATTATATTTAATATGCTGTACATGAAATATCAAAAATTACACCAAATGTACGTTATTTACTGTAAATAAAATATCAAAAAGAACAGTAAATATATCTTACAACCCTATGTAAAATATCACAATCTACACCGAATATATATTATATAATTTACATAAAATATCAAAAGGACACCAAATATATCATATATACTGTACATAAAATATCAAAATGTACAGTAAATATATTTCATATATTGTACATATAATATTAACTAAAAGTACACCGAATACATTTTATGTACTGTAAATAAAATATCAAATAGTACAGTAAATATATATTACATACCGTATATAAAATATGAAAAAGTACACCAAATATGTGTTATATATACTGTAAATAAACTATCAAAACTACACTAATTATATTTAAAATACTGTACATAAAATATCAAAAATTACACCAAATATATATTATTTACTGTAAATAAAATATCAAAAAGTACAGTAAATGTATATTACACACCCTATGTAAAATATCAGAAACTACACCATATATATATTATATAATTTACATAAAATATCAAAAGGACACCGAATATATCTTCTATAATGTACATAAAATATCAAAAAGTACAGTAAATATATTTCATATATTGTACATATAATATTAACTAAAAGTACACCAAATACATTTTATATACTGTAAATAAAATATCAAAAAGTACACCAAATATGTGTTATATATACAGTAAATAAACTATCAAAAATTACAGTAAATATATATTACATTCTTTACATAAAATATCGAAAAGTACACCAAATATGTGTTATATATACTGTAAATAAACTATCAAAAACTGCAGTAATTATATTAAATATACTGTACATGAAATATCAAAAATTACACCAAATGTACGTTATTTACGGTAAATAAAATATGAAAAACAACAGTAAATATATCTTACACACCCTATGTAACATATCACAATCTACACCAAATATATATTATATAATTTACATAAAATATCAAAAGGACACCAAATATATCTTATATACTGTACATAAAATATCAAAATGAACAGTAAATATATTTCATATATTGTACATATAATATTAACTAAAAGTACACCGAATACATTTTACATACTGTAAATAAAATATCAAATAGTATAGTAAATATATATTACATACTGTATATAAAATATGAAAAAGTACACCAAATATGTGTTATATATACTGTAAATAAACTGTCAAAACTACACTAATTATATTTAATATGCTGTACATAAAATATCAAAAATTAAACCAAATATATATTATTTATTGTAAATAAAATATCAAAAAGTACAGTAAATATATATTACACACCCTATGTAAAATATCAGAAAGTACACCATATATATATTATATAATTTACATAATATATCAAAAGGACACCAAATATACCTTATATACTGAACATGAAATATCAAAAAGTACAGTAAATATATTTCATATATTGTATATATAACATTAACTAAAAGTACACCAAATACATTTTATATACTGTAAATAAATTATCAAAAATTACAGTAAATATATATTACATACTGTACATAAAATATTAAAAAGTACACCAAATATGTGTTATATATACTGTAAATAAACAATCAAAAACTACAGTAATTATATTTAATATACTCTACATAAAATATCAAAAATTACACCAAATGTATATTATTTACTGTAAATAATATATCAAAAATTACAGTAAATATATATTACACACCCTATGTAAAATATCAAAAACTACACCAAATATATATTACAAAATTCATATAAAATATCAAAAGGACACCAAATATATATTATATACTGTACATAAAATATCAAAAAGTACAGTAAATATATTTCATATATTGTACATATAATATTAACTAAAAGGACACCAAATATATTTTATATACTGTAAATAAAATATCGAAAAGTACAGTAAATATATATTACATAGTGTACATAAAATATCAAAAAGTACACCAAATATGCGTTATATATACTGTAAATAAACTATCAAAAACTACAGTAATTATATTTAATATACTGTACATAAAATATCAAAAATTAAACCAATTGTATATTATAAACTGTAAATAAAATATCAAAAGTACAGTAAATATATATTACACACCCTATGTAAAATATCACAAACTACACCAAATATATATTATATAATTTACATAAAATATCAAAAGGCCACCAAATATATCTTCTATACTGTTCATAAAATATCAAAAATTACAGGAAATATATTTCATATATTGTACATATAATATTAAGTAAAAGTACACCAAATACATTTTATATACTGTAAATAAATTATCAAAAATTACAGTAAATATATATTACATACTGTACATAAAATATCAAAAAGTACACCAAATATGTGTTATATATACTGTAAATAAACAATCAAAAACTACAGTAATTATATTTAATATACTGTACATAAAATATCAAAAATTACACCAGATGTATCTTATTTACTGTAAATAAAATATCAAAAATTACAGTAAATATAGATTACACACCCTATGTAAAATATCAAAAACTACACCAAATATATATTATAAAATTCACATAAAATATCAAAAGGACACCAAATATATATTATATACTGTACATAAAATATCAAAAAGTACAGTAAATATATTTCATATATTGTACATGTAATATTAACTAAAAGTACACCAAATACATTTTATATACTGTAAATAAAATATCAATAATTACAGTAAATATATATTACATAGTGTACATAAAATATCAAAAAGTACTCCAAATATGTGTAATATATACTGTAAATAAACTATCAAAAACTACAGTAATTATATTTACTATACTGTACATAAAATATCAAAAATTACACCAAATGTATATTATATACTGTAAATAAAATATCAAAAATTACAGTAAATATATATTACACACCCTATGTAAAATATCACAAACTACAGCAAATATATATTATATAATTTACATAAAATATCAAAAGGACACCAAATATATCTTCTATACTGTACATAAAATATCAAAATGTACAGTAAATATATTTCATATATTGTACATATAATATTAACTGAAAGTACACCAAATACATTTTATATAGTGTAAATAAAATATCAAATATTACAGTAAATATGTATTACATACTGTACATAAAATATCAAAAAGTACACAAAATATGTGTTATATATACTGTAAATAAACTATCAAAAACTACAGTAATTTTATTTAATATACTGTACATAAAACATCAAAAATTACACCAAATGTATATTATTTACTGTGAATAAAATATCAAAAAGTACAGTAAATATATATTACACACCCTATGTAAAATATCACAATCTACACCAAATATATATTATATAATTTACATAAAATATCAATATGACACAAAATATATCTTATATACTGTACATAAAATATCAAAAAGTACAGTAAATATATTTCATATATTGTACATATAATATTAACTAAAAGTACACCAAATACATTTTATATAGTGTAAATAAAATATCAAAAAGTACACTAAATATATATTACACACCATATATAAAATATCACAATCTACAACAAATATATATTATATAATTTACATAAAATATCAATATGACACCAAATATATCTTATATACTGTACATAAAATATCAAAACGTACAGTAAATATATTTCATATATTGTACATATAATATTAACTAAAAGTACAGCAAATACATTTTATATGGTGTAAATAAAATATCAAATATTACAGTGAATATATATTACATACTGTACATAAAATATCAAAAAGTACACCAAATATGTGTTATATATACTGTAAATAAACTATCAAAACTACACTAATTATATTTAATATACTGTACATAAAATATCAAAAATTAAACCAAATATATATTATTTACTGTAAAGAAAATTCCAAAAAGTACAGTAAATATATATTACACACCCTATGTAAAATATCAGAAACTACACCAAATATATATTATATAATTTATATAAAATATCAAAAGGACACCAAATATACCTTATATACTGAACATGAAATATCAAAATGTACAGTAAATATATTTCATATATTGTACATATAATATTAACTAAAAGTACACCAAATACATTTTATATACTGTAAATAAAATATCAAAAAGTACAGTAAATATATATTACATTCTGTACATAAACTATCAAAAAGTACACCAAATATGTGTTATATATTCTGTAAATAAACTATCAATAACTGCAGTTATTATATTTAATATACTGTACATAAAATATCAAAAATTACACCAAATGTATATTATTTACAGTAAATAAAATATCAAAAACTACAGTAAATATATCTTACACACCCTATGTAAAATATCACAATCTACACCAAATATATATTATATAACTTACATAAAATATCAAAAGGACACCAAATATATCTTATATAGTGTACATAAAATATCAAAATGTACAGTAAATATATTTCATATATTGTACATATAATATTAACTAAAAGTACACCATATACATTTTATGTAGTGTAATTAAATATCAAAAAGTACAGTAAATATATATTACATATTGTACATAAAATATCAAAATGTACAACAAATATGTGTAATATATACTATAAATAAACTATCAAAACTACACTAATTATATATAATATACTGTACATAAAATATCAAAAATTACACCAAATGTATATTATTTACTGTAAATAAAATATCAAAAAGTACAGTAAATGTATATGACACACCCTATGTAAAATATCAAAAACTACACCAAATATATATAATATAATTTACATAAAATATCAAAAGGACACCAAATATATCTTCTATACTGTACACAAAATATCAAAAAGTACAGTAAATATATTTCATATATTGTACATATAATATTAACTAAAAGTACACCAAATACATTTTATATACTGTGAATAAAATATCAAAAAGTACAGTAAATATATATTACATACTGTACATAAAATATCAAAAAGTACACCAAATATGTGTTATATATACTGTAAATAAACTATCAAAAACTGCAGTAATTATATTAAATATACTGTACATGAAAAATGAAAAATTACACCAAATGTACGTTATTTACTGTAAATAAAATATCAAAATGAACAGTAAATATATCTTACACACCCTATGTAAAATATCACAATCTACAACAAATATATATTATATAATTTACATAAAATATCAAAAGGACACCAAATATATCATATATACTGTACATAAAATATCAAAATGTACAGTAAATATATTTCATATATGGTACATATAATATTAACTAAAAGTACACCGAATACATTTTATATACTGTAAATAAAATATCAAATAGTACAGTAAAAATATATTACATACCATATATAAAATATGAAAAAGTACACCAAATATGTGTTATATATACTGTAAATAAACTATCAAAACTACACTAATTATATTTAAAATACTGTACATAAAATATCAAAAATTACACCAAATATATATTATTTACTGTAAATAAAATATCAAAAATACAGTAAATATATATTACACACCCTATGTAAAATATCAGAAACTACACCATATATATTATATAATTTACATAATATATCAAAAGGACACCAAATATAACTTATGTACTGAACATGAAATATCAAAAAGTACAGTAAATATATTTCATATATTGTATATATAACATTAACTAAAAGTACACCAAATACATTTTATATACTGTAAATAAATTCTCAAAAATTACAGTAAATATATATTACATACTGTACATAAAATATCAAAAAGTACACCAAATATGTGTTATATATACTGTAAATAAACAATCAAAAACTAGAGTAATTATATTTAATATACTGTACATAAAATATCAAAAATTACACCAGATGTATCTTATTTACTGTAAATAAAATATCAAAAATTACAGTAAATATATATTACACACCCTAAGGAAAATATCAAAAACTACATCTAATATATATTATAAAATTCACATAAAATATCAAAAGGACACCAAATATATATTATATACTGTACATAAAATATCAAAAAGTACAGTAAATATATTTCATATATTGTACATGTAATATTAACTAAAAGTACACCAAATACATTCTATATACTGTAAATAAAATATCAAAAAGTACAGTAAATATATATTACATAGTGTACATAAAATATCAAAAAGTACTCCAAATATGTGTA
The DNA here is from genome assembly GCF_029289425.2 of Pan paniscus. Lineage (NCBI taxonomy): Eukaryota > Metazoa > Chordata > Mammalia > Primates > Hominidae > Pan > Pan paniscus. The sequence goes on from NC_073271.2 coordinate 3,744,334, forward strand.
ATATATACTGTAAATAAACTATCAAAAACTACAATAATTATATGTACTATACTGTACATAAAATATCAAAAATTACACCAAATGTATATTATTTACTGTAAATAAAATACCAAAAAGTACAGTAAATATACATTACACACCGTATGTAAAATATCACAAAGTACACCAAATATATATTATATAATTTACATAAAATATCAAAAGGACACCAAATATACCTTATATACTGAACATAAAACATCAAAATGTACAGTAATTATATTTCATATATTGTACATATAATATTAACTAAAAGTACACCAAATACATTTTATATACTGTAAATAAAATATCAAAAAGTACAGTAAATATATATTACATACTGTACATAAAATATCAAAAAGTACACCAAATATGTGTTATATATACTATAAATAAACTATCAAAACTACACTAATTATATATAATATACTGTGCATAAAATATCAAAAATTACACCAAATGTATATTATATACTGTAAATAAAACATCAAAAAGTACAGTAAATGTATATGACACACCCTATGTAAAATATCAAAAACTACACCAAATATATATTATATAATTTACATAAAATATCAAAAGGACACCAAATATATCTTCTATACTGTACAAAAAATATCAAAAAGTACAGTAAGTATATTTCTTATATTGTATATATAATATTAACTAAAAGTACACCAAATACATTTTATATACTGTAAATAAAATATCAAAAATTACCGTATATATGTATTACATACTGTACATAAAATATCAAAAAGTACACCAAATATGTGTTATATATACTGTAAATAAACTATCAAAAACTACAGTAATTATATTTAATATACTGTACATAAAATATCAAAAATTACACCAAATGTATATTACTTACTGTAAATAAAATATCAAAAATACAGTAAATATATATTACACACCGTATGTAAAATATCACAATCTACACCAAATATATATTATATAATTTACATAAAATATCAAAATGACACAAAATATATCTTATATACTGTACATAAAATATCAAAAAGTAGAGTAAATACATTTCATATATTGTACATATAATATTAACTAAAAGTACACCAAATACATTTTATATACTGTAAATAAAATATCAAAAATACAGTAAATATATATTACACACCATATGTAAAATATCACAATCTACAACAAATATATATTATATAATTTACATGAAATACCAAAGGACACCAAATATACGTTATATACTGTAAATAAAATATCAAAATGTACAGTAAATATATATTACATTCTGTACATAAAATATGAAAAAGTACACCAAATATGTGTTATATATACAGTAAATAAACTATCAAAAACTACAGTAATTATATTTAATATACTGCACATAAAATATCAAAAATTACACCAAATGTATATTATATACTGTAAATAAAATATCAAAAAGTACAGTAAATATATATGACACACCCTATGTAAAATATCACAAACTACACCGAATATATATTATATAATTTACATAAAATATCAAAAGGACACCAAATATATCTTCTATACTGTACATAAAATATCAAAATGTACAGTAAATATATTTCATATGTTGTATATATAATATTAACTAAAAGTACACCAAATACATTTTATATACTGTAAATAAATTATCAAAAATTACAGTAAATATGTGTTATATATACTGTAAATAAACTATCAAAAACTACAGTAATTATATTTAATATACTGTACATAAAATATCAAAAATTACACCAAATGCATTATATTTACAGTAAATAAAATATCAAAAATTACAGTAAATATATATTACACACCCTATGTAAAATATCAAAAACTACACCAAATATATATTATAAAATTCACATAAAATGTCAAAAGGACACCAAATATATATTATATTCTCTACATAAAATATCAAAATGTACAGTAAAAATATTTAATATATTGTACATATAATATTAACTAAAAGTACACCAAATACATTTTATATACTGTAAATAAATATCAAAATTACAGTAAATATATATTACATACTGTACATAAAATATCAAAAAGTACCCCAAGTATGTGTTATATATACTATAAATAAACTATCAAAACTACACTAATTATATATAATATACTGTGCATAAAATATCAAAAATTACACCAAATGTATATTATATACTGTAAATAAAATATCAAAAATTACAGTAAATGTATATGACACACCCTATGTAAAATATCAATAAATACACCAAATATATATTATATAATTTACATAAAATATCAAAAGGTCACCAAATATATCTTCTATACTGTACAAAAAATATCAAAAATTACAGTAAATATATTTCCTATATTGTATATATAATATTAACTAAAATTACACCAAATATATTTTATATACTGTAAATAAATTATCAAAATTACAGTAAATATATATTACATACTGTACATAAAATATGAAAAACTACACCAAATATGTGTTATATATACTGTAAATAAACTATCAAAATACAGTAATTATATTTAATATACTGTACATAAAATATCAAAAATTACACCAAATGTATATTATATACTGTAAATAAAATATCAAAAAGTACAGTAAATATATATGACACACGCTATGTAAAATATCAAAAACTACACCAAATTTATATTATATAATTTGCATAAAATATCAAAAGGACACCAAATATATCTTCTATACTGTACAAAAAATATGAAAATGTACAGTAAATATATTTCATATATTGTACATATAATATTAACTAAAAGTACACCAAGTACATTTTATATACTGTAAATAAAATATCAAAAAGTACATTAAATATATATTACATACTGTACATAAAATATCAAAAAGTACACCAAATATGTGTTATATATACTATAAGTAAACTATCAAAACTACAGTAATTATATATAATATACTGTACATAAAATATCAAAAATTACACGAATTGTATATTATATACTGTAAATAAAGCATCAAAAAGTACAGTAAATATATATGACACACCCTATGTAAAATATCACAAACTACACCAAATATATATTATATAATTTACATAAAATACCAAAAGGACACCAAATATATCTTATGTACTGTATATAAAATATCAAAATGTACAGTAAATATATTTCATATATTGAACATATAATATTAACTGAAAGTACACCAAATACATTTTATATACTGTAAATAAAATATCAAAAATTACCGTAAATATGTATTACATACTGTACATTAAATATCAAAAAGTACACCAAATATGTGTTATATATACTGTAAATAAACTGTCAAAACTACACTAATTATATTTAATATGCTGTACATAAAATATCAAAAATTAAACCAAATATATATTATTTATTGTAAATAAAATATCAAAAAGTACAGTAAATATATATTACACACCCTATGTAAAATATCAGAAAGTACACCATATATATATTATATAATTTACATAATATATCAAAAGGACACCAAATATACCTTATATACTGAACATGAAATATCAAAAAGTACAGTAAATATATTTCATATATTGTATATATAACATTAACTAAAAGTACACCAAATACATTTTATATACTGTAAATAAATTATCAAAAATTACAGTAAATATATATTACATACTGTACATAAAATATCAAAAAGTACACCAAATATGTGTTATATATACTGTAAATAAACAATCAAAAACTACAGTAATTATATTTAATATACTCTACATAAAATATCAAATATTACACCAAATGTATATTATTTACTGTAAATAATATATCAAAAATTACAGTAAATATATATTACACACCCTATGTAAAATATCAAAAACTACACCAAATATATATTACAAAATTCATATAAAATATCAAAAGGACACCAAATATATCTTATATACTGTACATAAAATATCAAAAAGTACAGTAAATATATTTCATATATTGTACATATAATATTAACTAAAAGTACACCAAATACATTTTATATACTGTAAATAAATTATCAAATATTACAGTAAATATATATTACATACTGTACATAAAATATCAAAAAGTACACCAAATATGTGTTATATATACTGTAAATAAACTATCAAAATCTACAGTAATTATATTTAATATACTGTACATAAAATATCAAAAATTACACCAAATATATATTATATACTGTAAATAAAATATCAAAAAGCACAGTAAATATATATTACACACCCTATGTAAAATATCAAAAACTACACCAAATATATATTATATAATTTACATAAAATATCAAAAGGACAACAAATATATCTTCTATACTGTACAAAAAATATCAAAATGTACAGTAAATATATTTCATATATTGTACATATAATATTAACTAAAAGTACACCAAATACATTTTATACACTGTAAATAAAATATCAAAATGTACAGTAAATATATATTACATACTGTGCATATAATATCAAAAAGTACACCAAATATGTGTTATATATACTGTAAATATCAAAAACTACAGTAATCATATTCAATGTACTGTATATAAAATATCAAAAATTACACCAAATATAAATTAAATACTGTAAATAAAATATCAAAAAGGACAGTAAATATACACTACACACCCTATGTAAAATATCAAAAATTACACCAAATATATATTATATAATTTACATAGAATATAAAAAGGACACCAAATATATATTATATACTGTACATAAAATATCAAAAAGTACAGTAAATATATTTCATATATTGTACATGAAATATTAACTAAAAGTACACCAAATACATTTTATATACTGTAAATAAAATATCAAAATGTACAGTAAATATATATTACATACTGTACATAAAATATCAAAATGTACAACAAACATGTGTAATATATACTATAAATAAACTATCAAAACTACACTAATTATATATAATATACTGTACATAAAATATCAAAAATTACACCAAATGTATATTATTTACTGTAAATAAAATATCAAAAAGTACAGTAAATGTTTATGACACACCCTATGTAAAATATCAAAAACTACACCAAATATATATAATATAATTTACATAAAATATCAAAAGGACACCAAATATATCTTCTATACTGTACACAAAATATCAAAAAGTACAGTAAATATATTTCATATATTGTACATATAATATTAACTAAAAGTACACCAAATACATTTTATATACTATAAATAAAATATCAAAAAGTGCAGTAAATACATATTACATACTGTACATAAAATATCAAAAAGTACACCAAATATGTGTTATATATACTGTAAATATCAAAAACTACAGTAATCATATTCAATGTACTGTATATAAAATATCAAGAATTACACCAAATATAAATTTAATACTGTAAATAAAATATCAAAAAGGACAGTAAATATATACTACACACCCTATGAAAAAATATCAAAAATTACACCAAATATATATTATATAATTTACATAGAATATAAAAAGGACACCAAATATATCTTATATATTGTACATAAAATATCAAAAATTACACCAAATGTATATTATTTACTGTAAATTAAATATCAAAAATTACAGTAAATATATATTACACACCCTATGGAAAATATCAAAACCTACATCAAATATATGTTATAAAATTCACATAAAATATCAAAAGGACACCAAATATATATTGTATACTGTACATAAAATATCATAAAGTACAGTAAATATATTTCATATATTGTACATGTAATATTAACTAAAAGTACACCAAATACATTTTATATACTGTTAATAAAATATCAAAAAGTACAGTAAATATATATTACATAGTGTACATAAAATATCAAAAAGTACTCCAAATATGTGTAATATATACTGTAAATAAACTCTCAAAAACTACAGTAATTATATTTACTATACTGTACATAAAATATCAAAAATTACACCAAATGTATATTATATACTGTAAATAAAATATCAAAAAGTACAGTAAATATATATTACACACCCTATGTAAAATAGGACAAACTACACCAAATATATATTATATAATTTACATAAAATATCAAAAGGACACCAAATATATCTTCTATACTGTACATAAAATATCAAAATGTACAGTAAATATATTTCGTATATTGTACATATAATATTAACTAAAAGTACACCAAATACATTTTATATACTGTAAATAAAATATCAAAAAGTACAGTAAATATATAGTACATTCTGTACATAAAATATCAAAAAGTACACCAAATATGTGTTATATATACTGTAAATAAACTATCAAAAACTGCAGTAATTATATTTAATATACTGTACATAAAATATCAAAAATTACACCAAATGTATATTATTTAGTGTAAATAAAATATCAAAAAGTACAGTAAATACATCTTACACACCATATGTAAAAAATCACAATCTACACCAAATATATATTATATAATTTACATAAAATATGAAAAGGACACCAAATATATCTTCTATACTGTACATAAAATATCAAAATGTACAGTAAATATGTTTCATATATTGCACATATAATATTAACTCAAAGTACACCAAATACATTTTATATACTGTAAATAAAATATCAAATAGTAGAGTAAATATATGTTACACACTGTACATGAAATATCAAAAGGTACATCAAATATGTGTAATATATACTGTAAATAAACTATCAAAAACCACAGTAATTATATTTAATATACTGTACATAAAATATCAAATATTACACCTAATGTATATTATATACTGTAAATAAAATATCAAAAAGTACAGTAAATATACATTACACACCCTATGGAAAATATCACAAACTACACCAAATATATACTATATAATTTACATAAAATATCAAAAGGACACCAAATATATCTTCTATACTGTACATAAAATATCAAAAAGTACAGTAAATATATTTCATATATTGTATATATAATATTAACTAAAAGTACACCAAATACATTTTATATACTGCAAATAAATTATCAAAAATTACAGTAAATATATATTACATACTGTACATAAAATATCAAAAAGTACACCAAATATGTGTAATATATACTGTAAATAAACAATGAAAAACTACAGTAATTATAGTTAATATACTGTACATAAAATATCAAAAATAACACCAAATGTATATTATTTACTGTAAATGAAATATCAAAAATTACAGTAAATATATATTACACACCCTGTGGAAAATATCAAAAACTACACTAAATATATATTATAAAATAAACATAAAATATCAAAAGGACACATAATATATATTATATACTGTACATAAAATATCAAAAAGTACAGTAAATATATTTCATATATTGTACATATAATATTAACTAAAAGTACACCAAATACATTTTATGTACTGTAAATAAAATATCAAAAACTACAGTAAATATATATTACATACTGTACATAAAATATGAAAAAGTACAACAAATATGTGTTACATATACTGTATATATACTATAAAATCTACAGTAATTATATTTAAAATACTGTACATAAAATATCAAAAATTACACCAAATGTATATTATTTACTGTAAATAAAATTTCAGAAAGTTCAGTAAATGTATATTGCACACCATATGTAAAATAACACAATCTACAGCAAATATATATTATATAATTTACATAAAATATCCAAAGGACACAAAATATATCTTATATACTGTACATAAAATATCAAAAAGTACAGTAAATATATTTCATATATTGTACATATAATATTAACTAAAAGTACACCAAATACATTTTACATACTGTAAATAAATTATCAAAAATTACAGTAAATATATATTACATACTGTACATAAAATATCAAAAAGTACACCAAATATGTGTTATATATACTGTAAATAAACTATCAAAATCTACAGTAATTATATTTAATATACTGTACATAAAATATCAAAAATTACACCAAATATATATTATATACTGTAAATAAAATATCAAAAAGCACAGTAAATATATATTACACACCCTATGTAAAATATCAAAAACTACACCAAATATATATTATATAATTTACATAAAATATCAAAAGGACAACAAATATATCTTCTATACTGTACAAAAAATATCAAAATGTACAGTAAATATATTTCATATATTGTACATATAATATTAACTAAAAGTACACCAAATACATTTTATATACTGTAAATAAAATATCAAAATGTACAGTAAATATATATTACATACTGTGCATAAAATATCAAAAAGTACACCAAATATGTGTTATATATACTGTAAATATCAAAAACTACAGTAATCATATTCAATGTACTGTATATAAAATATCAAAAATTACACCAAATATAAATTAAATACTGTAAATAAAATATCAAAAAGGACAGTAAATATACACTACACACCCTATGTAAAATATCAAAAATTACACCAAATATATATTATATAATTTACATAGAATATAAAAAGGACACCAAATATATATTATATACTGTACATAAAATATCAAAAAATTACAGTAAATATATTTCATATATTGTACATGAAATATTAACTAAAAGTACACCAAATACATTTTATATACTGTAAATAAAATATCAAAAAGTACAGTAAATATATATTACATAGTGTACATAATATATCAAAAAGTACTCCAAATATGTGTAATATATACTGTAAATAAACTATCAAAAGCTACAGTAATTATATTTACTATACTGTACATAAAATATCAAAAATTACACCAAATGTATATTATATACTGTAAATAAAATATCAAAAAGTACAGTAAATATATATTACACACCCTATGTAAAATATCACAAACTACTCCAAATCTATATGGTATAATTTACATAAAATATCAAAAGGACACCAAATATATCTTCTATACTGTACATTAAATATCAAAAATTACAGTAAATATATTTCATATATTGTATATATAATATTAACTAAAAGTACACCAAATACATTTTACATACTGTAAATAAATTATCAAAAATTACAGTAAATATATATTACATACTGTACATAAAATATCAAAAAGTACACCAACTATGTGTTATATATACTGTAAATAATCTATCAAAAACTACAGTATTTATATTTACTATACTGTTCATAAAATATCAAAAATTACACCAAATGTATATTATATACTGTAAATAAAATATCAAAAAGTACAGTAAATATATATGACACACCCTATGTAAAATATCAAAAACGACACCAAATATATATTATATAATTTACATAAAATATCAAAAGGACACAAAATATATCTTATAGACTGTACATAAAATATCAAAGTCTACACTAAATATATTTCATATATTGTACATATAATATTAACTAAAAGTACACCAAATCCATTTTATATAGTGTAAATAAAATATCAAAAATTACAGTGAATATATATCACATACTGTACATAAAATATCAAAAAGTTCACCAAATATGTGTTATATATAGTGTAAATAAACTATCAAAAACTACAGTAATTATATTTAATATACTGTACATAAAATATCAAATATTACACCAAATGTATATTATATACTGTAAATAAAATATCAAAAATTACAGTAAATATACATTACACACCCTATGGAAAATATCACAAACTACAACAAATATATACTATATAATTTTCATAAAATATCAAAAGGACACCAAATATACCTTATATACTGAACATAAATTATCAAAAGGTACAGTAAGTATATTTCATATTCTGTACATATAATATTAACTAAAAGTACACCAAATACATTTTATATACTGTAAATAAAATATCAAAAAGTACAGTAAATATATATTACATTCTGTACATAAAATATCAAAAAGTACACGAAATATGTGTTATATATACTGTAAATAAACTATCAAAAACTGCAGTAATTATATTTAATATACTCTACATAAAATATCAAAAATTACACCAAATGTATATTATTTACTGTAAATGAAATATCAAAAAGTACAGTAAATATATCTTACACACCCTAGGTAAAATATCACAATCTACACCAAATATATATTATATAATTTACAGAAAATTTCAAAAGGACACCAAATATATCTTATATACTGTATATAAAATATCAAAATGTACAGTAAATATATTTCATATATTGTACATATAATATTAACTAAAAGCACACCAAATACATTTTATATACTGTAAATAAAATATCAAATAGTAGAGTAAATATATGTTACACACTGTACATGAAATATCAAAAGGTACACCAAATATGTGTAATATATACTGTAAATAAACTATCAAAAACCACAGTAATTATATTTAATATACTGTACATAAAATATCCAATATTACACCTAATGTATATTATATACTGTAAATAAAATATCAAAAAGTACAGTAAATATACATTACACACCCTATGGAAAATATCACAAACTACACCAAATATATACTATATAATTTACATAAAATATCAAAAGGACACCAAATATATCTTCTATACTGTACATAAAATATCAAAAAGTACAGTAAATATATTTCATATATTGTATATATAATATTAACTAAAAGTACACCAAATACATTTTATATACTGCAAATAAATTATCAAAAATTACAGTAAATATATATTACATACTGTACATAAAATATCAAAAAGTACACCAGATATGTGTAATATATACTGTAAATAAACAATGAAAAACTACAGTAATTATAGTTAATATACTGTACATAAAATATCAAAAATAACACCAAATGTATATTATTTACTGTAAATAAAATATCAAAAATTACAGTAAATATATATTACACACCCTGTGGAAAATATCAAAAACTACACTAAATATATATTATAAAATAAACATAAAATATCAAAAGGACACAAAATATATATTATATACTGTACATAAAATATCAAAAAGTACAGTAAATATATTTCATATATTGTACATATAATATTAAGTAAAAGTACACCAAATACATTTTATGTACTGTAAATAAAATATCAAAAACTACAGTAAATATATATTACATACTGTACATAAAATATGAAAAAGTACAACAAATATGTGTTACATATACTGTATATATACTATAAAAAACTACAGTAATTATATTTAAAATACTGTACATAAAATATCAAAAATTACACCAAATGTATATTATTTACTGTAAATAAAATTTCAGAAAGTTCAGTAAATGTATATTGCACACCATATGTAAAATAACACAATCTACACCAAATATATATTATATAATTTACATAAAATATCCAAAGGACACAAAATATATCTTATATACTGTACATAAAATATCAAAAAGTACAGTAAATATATTTCATATATTGTACATATAATATTAACTAAAAGTACACCAAATACATTTTATATACTGTAAATAAATTATCAAAAATTACAGTAAATATATATTACATACTGTACATAAAATATCAAAAAGTACACCAAATATGTGTTATATATACTGTAAATAAACTATCAAAATCTACAGTAATTATATTTAATATACTGTACATAAAATATCAAAAATTACACCAAATATATATTATATACTGTAAATAAAATATCAAAAAGCACAGTAAATATATATTACACACCCTATGTAAAATATCAAAAACTACACCAAATATATATTATATAATTTACATAAAATATCAAAAGGACACCAAATATATCTTCTATACTGTACAAAAAATATCAAAATGTACAGTAAATATATTTCATATATTGTACATATAATATTAACTAAAAGTACACCAAATACATTTTATATACTGTAAATAAAATATCAAAATGTACAGTAAATATATATTACATACTGTGCATAAAATATCAAAAAGTACACCAAATATGTGTTATATATACTGTAAATATCAAAAACTACAGTAATCATATTCAATGTACTGTATATAAAATATCAAAAATTACACCAAATATAAATTAAATACTGTAAATTAAATATCAAAAAGGACAGTAAATATACACTACACACCCTATGTAAAATATCAAAAATTACACCAAATATATATTGTATAATTTACATAGAATATAAAAAGGACACCAAATATATCTTCTATACTGTACATTAAATATCAAAAATTACAGTAAATATATTTCATATATTGTATATATAATATTAACTAAAAGTACACCAAATACATTTTACATACTGTAAATAAATTATCAAAAATTACAGTAAATATATATTACATACTGTACATAAAATATCAAAAAGTACACCAAATATGTGTCATATATACTGTAAATAATCTATCAAAAACTACAGTATTTATATTTACTATACTGTTCATAAAATATCAAAAATTACACCAAATGTATATTATATACTGTAAATAAAATATCAAAAAGTACAGTAAATATATATGACACACCCTATGTAAAATATCAAAAACGACACCAAATATATATTATATAATTTACATAAAATATCAAAAGGACACCAAATATATCTTCTATACTGTACACAAAATATCAAAATGTACAGTAAATATATTTCATATATTGTACATATAATATTAACTAAAAGTACACCAAATACATTTTATATACTGTAAATAAAATATCAAAATGTACAGTAAACATATATTACATACTGTATATAAAATATCAAAAAGTACACCAAATATGTGTTATATATACTGTAAATAAACTATCAAAAGCTACAGTAATTATATTTAATATACTGTACATAAAATATAAAAAATTAGAGCAAATGTATAACGTACTGTAAATAAAATATCAAAAATAGAGTAAATATATATTACACACCCTATGTAAAATATCACAAACTACACCAAATATATATTATATAATTTACATAAAATATCAAAAGGACACAAAATATATCTTATATACTGTACATAAAATATCCAAATGTACAGTAAATATATTTCATATATGGTACATATAATATTAAATAAAAATACACCAAATACATTTTATATACTGTAAATAAAATATCAAAAATTACAGTAAATATATATTACATAGTGTACATTATATATCAAAAAGTACACCAAATATGTGTAATATATACTGTAAATAAACTATGAAATACTACAGTAATTATATTTACTATACCGTACATAAAATATCAAAAATTACACCAAATGTATATTATATACTGTAATTAAAATATCATAAAGTACAGTAAATATATATTACACACCCTATGTAAAATATCACAAACTTTACCAAATATATATTATATAATTTACATAAAATATCAAAAGGACACCAATTATATCTTCCATACTTTACATAAAATATCAAAATGTACAGTAAATATATTTCATATATTGTATATATAATATTAACTAAAAGTACACCAAACACATTTTACATACTGTAAATAAATTATCAAAATTTACAGTAAATATATATTACATACTGTATATAAAATATCAAAAAGTACACCAAATATGTGTTATATATACTGTAAATAAACTATCAAAAGCTACAGTAATTATATTTAATATACTGTACATAAAATATAAAAAATTAGAGCAAATGTATAACGTACTGTAAATAAAATATCAAAAATATAGTAAATATATATTACACACCCTATATAAAATATCACAAACTACACCAAATATATATTATATAATTTACATAGAATATAAAAAGGACACCAAATATATATTATATACTGTACATAAAATATCAAAAAGTACAGTAAATATATTTCATATATTGTACATGAAATATTAACTAAAAGTACACCAAATACATTTTATATACTGTAAATAAAATATCAAAAAGTACAGTAAATATATATTACATAGTGTACATAATATATCAAAAAGTACTCCAAATATGTGTAATATATACTGTAAATAAACTATCAAAAGCTACAGTAATTATATTTACTATACTGTACATAAAATATCAAAAATTACACCAAATGTATATTATATACTGTAAATAAAATATCAAAAAGTACAGTAAATATATATTACACACCCTATGTAAAATATCACAAACTACTCCAAATCTATATTGTATAATTTACATAAAATAACAAAAGGACACCAAATATATCTTCTATACTATACATTAAATATCAAAAATTACAGTAAATATATTTCATATATTGTATATATAATATTAACTAAAAGTACACCAAATACATTTTACATACTGTAAATAAATTATCAAAAATTACAGTAAATATATATTACATACTGTACATAAAATATCAAAAAGTACACCAAATATGTGTTATATATACTGTAAATAATCTATCAAAAACTACAGTATTTTTATTTACTATACTGTTCATAAAATATCAAAAATTACACCAAATGTATATTATATACTGTAAATAAAATATCAAAAAGTACAGTAAATATATATGACACACCCTATGTAAAATATCAAAAACGACACCAAATATATATTATATAATTTACATAAAATATCAAAAGGACACCAAATATATCTTCTATACTGTACACAAAATAGCAAAAGTACAGTAAATATATTTCATATATTGTACATATAATATTAACTAAAAGTACACCAAATACATTTTATATACTGTAAATAAAATATCAAAATGTACAGTAAATATATAATAAATAATGTACATAAAATATCAAATAGTACACCAAATATGTGTTATATATACTGTAAATATCAAAAACTACAGTAATCATATTCAATGTACTGTATATAAAATATCAAAAATTACACCAAATATATATTATATAATTTACATAGAATATAAAAAGGACACAAAATAAATATTATATACTGTACATAAAATGTCAAAAAGTACAGTAAATATATTTCATATATTGTATATGAAATATTAACTAAAAGTACACCAAATACAGTTTATATACTGTAAATAAAATATCAAAAATTACAGTAAATATATATTACATAGTGTACATTATATATCAAAAAGTACACCAAATATGTGTAATATATACTGTAAATAAACTATGAAATACTACAGTAATTATATTTACTATACCGTACATAAAATATCAAAAATTACACCAAATGTATATTATATACTGTAAATAAAATATCAAAAATTACAGTAAATATACATTACACACCCTATGGAAAATATCACAAACTACACCAAATATATACTATATAATTTACATAAAATATCAAAAGGACACCAAATATATCTTCTATACTTTACATAAAATATCAAAATGTACAGTAAATATATTTCATATATTGTATATATAATATTAACTAAAAGTACACCAAACACATTTTACATACTGTAAATAAATTATCAAAATTTACAGTAAATATATATTACATACTGTATATAAAATATCAAAAAGTACACCAAATATGTGTTATATATACTGTAAATAAACTATCAAAAGCTACAGTAATTATATTTAATATACTGTACATAAAATATAAAAAATTAGAGCAAATGTATAACGTACTGTAAATAAAATATCAAAAATATAGTAAATATATATTACACACCCTATGTAAAATATCACAAACTACACCAAATATATATTATATAATTTACATAAAATATCAAAAGGACACAAAATATATCTTATATACTGTACATAAAATATCCAAATGTAGAGTAAATATATTTCATATATGGTACATATAATATTAAATAAAAATACACCAAATACATTTTATATACTGTAAATAAAATATCAAAAATTACAGTAAATATATATTACATAGTGTACATTATATATCAAAAAGTACACCAAATATGTGTAATATATACTGTAAATAAACTATGAAATACTACAGTAATTATATTTACTATACCGTACATAAAATATCAAAAATTACACCAAATGTATATTATATACTGTAATTAAAATATCATAAAGTACAGTAAATATATATTACACACCCTATGTAAAATATCACAAACTTCACCAAATATATATTATATAATTTACATAAAATATCAAAAGGACACCAATTATATCTTCTATACTTTACATAAAATATCAAAATGTACAGTAAATATATTTCATATATTGTATATATAATATTAACTAAAAGTACACCAAACACATTTTACATACTGTAAATAAATTATCAAAATTTACAGTAAATATATATTACATACTGTATATAAAATATCAAAAAGTACACCAAATATGTGTTATATATACTGTAAATAAACTATCAAAAGCTACAGTAATTATATTTAATATACTGTACATAAAATATAAAAAATTAGAGCAAATGTATAACGTACTGTAAATAAAATATCAAAAATATAGTAAATATATATTACACACCCTATGTAAAATATCACAAACTACACCAAATATATATTATATAATTTACATAGAATATAAAAAGGACACCAAATATATATTATATACTGTACATAAAATATCAAAAAGTACAGTAAATATATTTCATATATTGTACATGAAATATTAACTAAAAGTACACCAAATACATTTTATATACTGTAAATAAAATATCAAAAAGTACAGTAAATATATATTACATACTGTACATAAAATATCAAAAAGTTCACCAAATATGTGTAATATATACTGTAAATAAACTATCAAAAACTACTGTAATTATATTTACTATACTGTACATAAAATATCAAAAATTAAACCAAATGTATATTATATACTGTAAATAAAATATCATAAAGTACAGTAAATATATATTACACACCCTATGTAAAATATCACAAACTTCACCAAATATATATTATATAATTTACATAAAATATCAAAAGGACACCAATTATATCTTCTATACTTTACATAAAATATCAAAATGTACAGTAAATATATTTCATATATTGTATATATAATATAAACTAAAAGTACACCAAACACATTTTACATACTGTAAATAAATTATCAAAATTTACAGTAAATATATATTACATACTGTATATAAAATATCAAAAAGTACACCAAATATGTGTTATATATACTGTAAATAAACTATCAAAAGCTACAGTAATTATATTTAATATACTGTACATAAAATATAAAAAATTAGAGCAAATGTATAACGTACTGTAAATAAAATATCAAAAATAGAGTAAATATATATTACACACCCTATGTAAAATATCACAAACTACACCAAATATATATTATATAATTTACATAAAATATCAAAAGGACACAAAATATATCTTATATACTGTACATAAAATATCCAAATGTAGAGTAAATATATTTCATATATGGTACATATAATATTAAATAAAAATACACCAAATACATTTTATATACTGTAAATAAAATATCAAAAATTACAGTAAATATATATTACATAGTGTACATTATATATCAAAAAGTACACCAAATATGTGTAATATATACTGTAAATAAACTATGAAATACTACAGTAATTATATTTACTATACCGTACATAAAATATCAAAAATTACACCAAATGTATATTATATACTGTAATTAAAATATCATAAAGTACAGTAAATATATATTACACACCCTATGTAAAATATCACAAACTTCACCAAATATATATTATATAATTTACATAAAATATCAAAAGGACACCAATTATATCTTCTATACTTTACATAAAATATCAAAATGTACAGTAAATATATTTCATATATTGTATATATAATATTAACTAAAAGTACACCAAACACATTTTACATACTGTAAATAAATTATCAAAATTTACAGTAAATATATATTACATACTGTATATAAAATATCAAAAAGTACACCAAATATGTGTTATATATACTGTAAATAAACTATCAAAAGCTACAGTAATTATATTTAATATACTGTACATAAAATATAAAAAATTAGAGCAAATGTATAACGTACTGTAAATAAAATATCAAAAATATAGTAAATATATATTACACACCCTATGTAAAATATCACAAACTACACCAAATATATATTATATAATTTACATAGAATATAAAAAGGACACCAAATATATATTATATACTGTACATAAAATATCAAAAAGTACAGTAAATATATTTCATATATTGTACATGAAATATTAACTAAAAGTACACCAAATACATTTTATATACTGTAAATAAAATATCAAAAAGTACAGTAAATATATATTACATACTGTACATAAAATATCAAAAAGTTCACCAAATATGTGTAATATATACTGTAAATAAACTATCAAAAACTACTGTAATTATATTTACTATACTGTACATAAAATATCAAAAATTAAACCAAATGTATATTATATACTGTAAATAAAATATCATAAAGTACAGTAAATATATATTACACACCCTATGTAAAATATCACAAACTTCACCAAATATATATTATATAATTTACATAAAATATCAAAAGGACACCAATTATATCTTCTATACTTTACATAAAATATCAAAATGTACAGTAAATATATTTCATATATTGTATATATAATATTAACTAAAAGTACACCAAACACATTTTACATACTGTAAATAAATTATCAAAATTTACAGTAAATATATATTACATACTGTATATAAAATATCAAAAAGTACACCAAATATGTGTTATATATACTGTAAATAAACTATCAAAAGCTACAGTAATTATATTTAATATACTGTACATAAAATATAAAAAATTAGAGCAAATGTATAACGTACTGTAAATAAAATATCAAAAATATAGTAAATATATATTACACACCCTATGTAAAATATCACAAACTACACCAAATATATATTATATAATTTACATAGAATATAAAAAGGACACCAAATATATATTATATACTGTACATAAAATATCAAAAAGTACAGTAAATATATTTCATATATTGTACATGAAATATTAACTAAAAGTACACCAAATACATTTTATATACTGTAAATAAAATATCAAAAAGTACAGTAAATATATATTACATAGTGTACATAATATATCAAAAAGTACTCCAAATATGTGTAATATATACTGTAAATAAACTATCAAAAGCTACAGTAATTATATTTACTATACTGTACATAAAATATCAAAAATTACACCAAATGTATATTATATACTGTAAATAAAATATCAAAAAGTACAGTAAATATATATTACACACCCTATGTAAAATATCACAAACTACTCCAAATCTATATTGTATAATTTACATAAAATATCAAAAGGACACCAAATATATCTTCTATACTGTACATTAAATATCAAAAATTACAGTAAATATATTTCATATATTGTATATATAATATTAACTAAAAGTACACCAAATACATTTTACATACTGTAAATAAATTATCAAAAATTACAGTAAATATATATTACATACTGTACATAAAATATCAAAAAGTACACCAAATATGTGTTATATATACTGTAAATAATCTATCAAAAACTACAGTATTTATATTTACTATACTGTTCATAAAATATCAAAAATTACACCAAATGTATATTATACACTGTAAATAAAATATCAAAAAGTACAGTAAATATATATGACACACCCTATGTAAAATATCAAAAACGACACCAAATATATATTATATAATTTACATAAAATATCAAAAGGACACCAAATATATCTTCTATACTGTACACAAAATAGCAAAAGTACAGTAAATATATTTCATATATTGTACATATAATATTAACTAAAAGTACACCAAATACATTTTATATACTGTAAATAAAATATCAAAATGTACAGTAAATATATATTAAATAATGTACATAAAATATCAAATAGTACACCAAATATGTGTTATATATACTGTAAATATCAAAAACTACAGTAATCATATTCAATGTACTGTATATAAAATATCAAAAATTACACCAAATATATATTATATAATTTACATAGAATATAAAAAGGACACCAAATAAATATTATATACTGTACATAAAATGTCAAAAAGTACAGTAAATATATTTCATATATTGTATATGAAATATTAACTAAAAGTACACCAAATACAGTTTATATACTGTAAATAAAATATCAAAAATTACAGTAAATATATATTACATAGTGTACATTATATATCAAAAAGTACACCAAATATGTGTAATATATACTGTAAATAAACTATGAAATACTACAGTAATTATATTTACTATACCGTACATAAAATATCAAAAATTACACCAAATGTATATTATATACTGTAATTAAAATATCAAAAATTACAGTAAATATACATTACACACCCTATGGAAAATATCACAAACTACACCAAATATATACTATATAATTTACATAAAATATCAAAAGGACACCAAATATATCTTCTATACTGTACAAAAAATATCAAAAATTACAGTAAATATATTTCCTATATTGTATATATAGTATTAACTAAAATTACACCAAATATATTTTATATACTGTAAATAAATTATCAAAATTACAGTAAATATATATTACATACTGTACATAAAATATGAAAAACTACACAAAATATGTGTTATATATACTGTAAATAAACTATCAAAATACAGTAATTATATTTAATATACTGTACATAAAATATCAAAAATTACACCAAATGTATATTATATACTGTAAATAAAATATCAAAAAGTACAGTAAATATATATGACACACGCTATGTAAAATATCAAAAACTACACCAAATTTATATTATATAATTTGCATAAAATATCAAAAGGACACCAAATATATCTTCTATACTGTACAAAAAATATGAAAATGTACAGTAAATATATTTCATATATTGTACATATAATATTAACTAAAAGTACACCAAGTACATTTTATATACTGTAAATAAAATATCAAAAAGTACATTAAATATATATTACATACAGTACATAAAATATCAAAAAGTACACCAAATATGTGTTATATATACTATAAGTAAACTATCAAAACTACAGTAATTATATATAATATACTGTACATAAAATATCAAAAATTACACGAATTGTATATTATATACTGTAAATAAAGCATCAAAAAGTACAGTAAATATATATGACACACCCTATGTAAAATATCACAAACTACACCAAATATATATTATATAATTTACATAAAATACCAAAAGGACACCAAATATATCTTATGTACTGTATATAAAATATCAAAATGTACAGTAAATATATTTCATATATTGAACATATAATATTAACTGAAAGTACACCAAATACATTTTATATACTGTAAATAAAATATCAAAAATTACCGTAAATATGTATTACATACTGTACATTAAATATCAAAAAGTACACCAAATATGTGTTATATATACTGTAAATAAACTGTCAAAACTACACTAATTATATTTAATATGCTGTACATAAAATATCAAAAATTAAACCAAATATATATTATTTATTGTAAATAAAATATCAAAAAGTACAGTAAATATATATTACACACCCTATGTAAAATATCAGAAAGTACACCATATATATATTATATAATTTACATAATATATCAAAAGGACACCAAATATACCTTATATACTGAACATGAAATATCAAAAAGTACAGTAAATATATTTCATATATTGTATATATAACATTATCTAAAAGTACACCAAATACATTTTATATACTGTAAATAAATTATCAAAAATTACAGTAAATATATATTACATACTGTACATAAAATATCAAAAAGTACACCAAATATGTGTTATATATACTGTAAATAAACAATCAAAAACTACAGTAATTATATTTAATATACTCTACATAAAATATCAAATATTACACCAAATGTATATTATTTACTGTAAATAATATATCAAAAATTACAGTAAATATATATTACACACCCTATGTAAAATATCAAAAACTACACCAAATATATATTACAAAATTCATATAAAATATCAAAAGGACACCAAATATATTTATATAGTGTACTTAAAATATAAAAATGTACAGTAAATATATTTCATATATTGTACATATAATATTAACTGAAAGTACACCAAATACATTTTATATACTGTAAATAAAATATCAAAAATTACACTAAATATATATTACATACTGTACATAAAATATCAAAAAGTACACCAAATATGTGTAATATATACTGTAAATAAACTATCAAAAACTACAGTAATTATATTTAATATACTGTAATTAAAATATCAAAAATTAAACCAAATGTATATTATATACCGTAAATAAAACATCAAAAATTACAGTAAATATATATTACACACCCTATGTAAAATATCACAAACTACACCAAATATATATTATAAAATTCACATAAAATGTCAAAAGGACACCAAATATATCTTATATACTGTACATAAATTATCAAATGTACAGTAAATATATTTCATATATTGTACATATAATATTAACTAAAAGTACACCATATACATTTTATATAGTGTAAATAAAGTATCAAAATGTACAGTAAATATATATTACACACCATATATAAAATATCACAATCTACACCAAATATATATTATATAATTTACATAAAATATCAAAAGGACAACAAATATATCTTATATAGTGTACATAAAATATCAAAATATACAGTAAATATATTTCATATATTGTACATATAATATTAACTAAAAGTACACCAAATACATTTTATATACAGTAAATAAAGTATCAAAAAGTACAGTAAATATATATTACATACTGTACATAAAATATCAAAAAGTTCACCAAATATGTGTAATATATACTGTAAATAAACTATCAAAAACTACTGTAATTATATTTACTATACTGTACATAAAATATCAAAAATTAAACCAAATGTATATTATATACTGTAAATAATATATCATAAAGTACAGTAAATATATATTACACACCCTATGTAAAATATCACAAACTTCACCAAATATATATTATATAATTTACATAAAATATCAAAAGGACACCAATTATATCTTCTATACTTTACATAAAATATCAAAATGTACAGTAAATATATTTCATATATTGTATATATAATATTAACTAAAAGTACACCAAACACATTTTACATACTGTAAATAAATTATCAAAATTTACAGTAAATATATATTACATACTGTATATAAAATATCAAAAAGTACACCAAATATGTGTTATATATACTGTAAATAAACTATCAAAAGCTACAGTAATTATATTTAATATACTGTACATAAAATATAAAAAATTAGAGCAAATGTATAACGTACTGTAAATAAAATATCAAAAATATAGTAAATATATATTACACACCCTATGTAAAATATCACAAACTACACCAAATATATATTATATAATTTACATAAAATATCAAAAGGACACAAAATATATCTTATATACTGTACATAAAATATCCAAATGTACAGTAAATATATTTCATATATGGTACATATAATATTAAATAAAAATACACCAAATACATTTTATATACTGTAAATAAAATATCAAAAATTACAGTAAATATATATTACATAGTGTACATTATATATCAAAAAGTACACCAAATATGTGTAATATATACTGTAAATAAACTATGAAATACTACAGTAATTATATTTACTATACCGTACATAAAATATCAAAAATTACACCAAATGTATATTATATACTGTAATTAAAATATCAAAAATTACAGTAAATATACATTACACACCCTATGGAAAATATCACAAACTACACCAAATATATACTATATAATTTACATAAAATATCAAAAGGACACCAAATATATCTTCTATACTGTACATAAAATATCAAAAAGTACAGTAAATATATTTCATATATTGTATATATAATATTAACTAAAAGTACACCAAATACATTTTATATACTGCAAATAAATTATCAAAAATTACAGTAAATATATATTACATACCATATGTAAAATATCACAATCTACAACAAATATATATTATATAATTTACATAAAATATCAAAAGGACACCAAATATATTTATATAGTGTACATAAAATATAAAAATGTACAGTAAATATATTTCATATATTGTACATATAATATTAACTGAAAGTACACCAAATACATTTTATATACTGTAAATAAAATATCAAAAATTACAGTAAATATATATTACATACTGTACATAAAATATCAAAAAGTACACCAAATATGTGTAATATATACTGTAAATAAACTATCAAAAACTACAGTAATTATATTTAATATACTGTACATAAAATATCAAAAATTACACCAAATGTATATTATTTACTGTAAATAAAATACCAAAAAGTACAGTAAATATACATTACACACCGTATGTAAAATATCACAAAGTACACCAAATATATATTATATAATTTACATAAAATATCAAAAGGACACCAAATATACCTTATATACTGAACATAAAACATCAAAATGTACAGTAATTATATTTCATATATTGTACATATAATATTAACTAAAAGTACACCAAATACATTTTATGTACTGTAAATAAAATATCAAAAAGTACAGTAAATATATATTACATACTGTACATAAAATATCAAAAAGTACACCAAATATGTGTTATATATACTATAAATAAACTATCAAAACTACACTAATTATATATAATATACTGTGCATAAAATATCAAAAATTACACCAAATGTATATTATATACTGTAAATAAAACATCAAAAAGTACAGTAAATGTATATGACACACCCTATGTAAAATATCAAAAACTACACCAAATATATATTATATAATTTACATAAAATATCAAAAGGACACCAAATATATCTTCTATACTGTACAAAAAATATCAAAAAGTACAGTAAATATATTTCTTATATTGTATATATAATATTAACTAAAAGTACACCAAATACATTTTATATACTGTAAATAAAATATCAAAAATTACCGTATATATGTATTACATACTGTACATAAAATATCAAAAAGTACACCAAATATGTGTTATATATACTGTAAATAAACTATCAAAAACTACAGTAATTATATTTAATATACTGTACATAAAATATCAAAAATTACACCAAATGTATATTACTTACTGTAAATAAAATATCAAAAATACAGTAAATATATATTACACACCGTATGTAAAATATCACAATCTACACCAAATATATATTATATAATTTACATAAAATATCAAAATGACACAAAATATATCTTATATACTGTACATAAAATATCAAAAAGTAGAGTAAATACATTTCATATATTGTACATATAATATTAACTAAAAGTACACCAAATACATTTTATATACTGTAAATAAAATATCAAAAATACAGTAAATATATATTACACACCATATGTAAAATATCACAATCTACAACAAATATATATTATATAATTTACATGAAATACCAAAGGACACCAAATATACGTTATATACTGTAAATAAAATATCAAAATGTACAGTAAATATATATTACATTCTGTACATAAAATATGAAAAAGTACACCAAATATGTGTTATATATACAGTAAATAAACTATCAAAAACTACAGTAATTTTATTTAATATACTGCACATAAAATATCAAAAATTACACCAAATGTATATTATATACTGTAAATAAAATATCAAAAAGCACAGTAAATATATATGACACACCCTATGTAAAATATCACAAACTACACCGAATATATATTATATAATTTACATAAAATATCAAAAGGACACCAAATATATCTTCTATACTGTACATAAAATATCAAAATGTACAGTAAATATATTTCATACGTTGTATATATAATATTAACTAAAAGTACACCAAATACATTTTATATACTGTAAATAAATTATCAAAAATTACAGTAAATATGTGTTATATATACTGTAAATAAACTATCAAAAACTACAGTAATTATATTTAATATACTGTACATAAAATATCAAAAATTACACCAAATGCATTATATTTACAGTAAATAAAATATCAAAAATTACAGTAAATATATATTACACACCCTATGTAAAATATCAAAAACTACACCAAATATATATTATAAAATTCACATAAAATGTCAAAAGGACACCAAATATATATTATATACTCTACATAAAATATCAAAATGTACAGTAAGAATATTTCATATATTGTACATATAATATTAACTAAAAGTACACCAAATACATTTTATATACTGTAAATAAATATCAAAATTACAGTAAATATATATTACATACTGTACATAAAATATCAAAAAGTACCCCAAGTATGTGTTATATATACTATAAATAAACTATCAAAACTACACTAATTATATATAATATACTGTGCATAAAATATCAAAAATTACACCAAATGTATATTATATACTGTAAATAAAATATCAAAAATTACAGTAAATGTATATGACACACCCTATGTAAAATATCAATAAATACACCAAATATATATTATATAATTTACATAAAATATCAAAAGGTCACCAAATATATCTTCTATACTGTACAAAATATATCAAAAATTACAGTAAATATATTTCCTATATTGTATATATAATATTAACTAAAATTACACCAAATATATTTTATATACTGTATATAAATTATCAAAATTACAGTAAATATATATTACATACTGTACATAAAATATGAAAAACTACACAAAATATGTGTTATATATACTGTAAATAAACTATCAAAATACAGTAATTATATTTAATATACTGTACATAAAATATCAAAAATTACACCAAATGTATATTATATACTGTAAATAAAATATCAAAAAGTACAGTAAATATATATGACACACGCTATGTAAAATATCAAAAACTACACCAAATTTATATTATATAATTTGCATAAAATATCAAAAGGACACCAAATATATCTTCTATACTGTACAAAAAATATGAAAATGTACAGTAAATATATTTCATATATTGTACATATAATATTAACTAAAAGTACACCAAGTACATTTTATATACTGTAAATAAAATATCAAAAAGTACATTAAATATATATTACATACTGTACATAAAATATCAAAAAGTACACCAAATATGTGTTATATATACTATAAGTAAACTATCAAAACTACAGTAATTATATATAATATACTGTACATAAAATATCAAAAATTACACGAATTGTATATTATATACTGTAAATAAAGCATCAAAAAGTACAGTAAATATATATGACACACCCTATGTAAAATATCACAAACTACACCAAATATATATTATATAATTTACATAAAATACCAAAAGGACACCAAATATATCTTATGTACTGTATATAAAATATCAAAATGTACAGTAAATATATTTCATATATTGAACATATAATATTAACTGAAAGTACACCAAATACATTTTATATACTGTAAATAAAATATCAAAAATTACCGTAAATATGTATTACATACTGTACATTAAATATCAAAAAGTACACCAAATATGTGTTATATATACTGTAAATAAACTGTCAAAACTACACTAATTATATTTAATATGCTGTACATAAAATATCAAAAATTAAACCAAATATATATTATTTATTGTAAATAAAATATCAAAAAGTACAGTAAATATATATTACACACCCTATGTAAAATATCAGAAAGTACACCATATCTATATTATATAATTTACATAATATATCAAAAGGACACCAAATATACCTTATATACTGAACATGAAATATCAAAAAGTACAGTAAATATATTTCATATATTGTATATATAACATTAACTAAAAGTACACCAAATACATTTTATATACTGTAAATAAATTATCAAAAACTACAGTAAATATATATTACATACTGTACATAAAATATCAAAAAGTACACCAAATATGTGTTATATATACTGTAAATAAACAATCAAAAACTACAGTAATTATATTTAATATACTCTACATAAAATATCAAATATTACACCAAATGTATATTATTTACTGTAAATAATATATCAAAAATTACAGTAAATATATATTACACACCCTATGTAAAATATCAAAAACTACACCAAATATATATTACAAAATTCATATAAAATATCAAAAGGACACCAAATATATATTATATACTGTACATAAAATATCAAAAAGTACAGTAAATATATTTCATATATTGTACATATAATATTAACTAAAAGGACACCAAATATATTTTATATACTGTAAATAAAATATCGAAAAGTACAGTAAATATATATTACATAGTGTACATAAAATATCAAAAAGTACACCAAATATGCGTTATATATACTGTAAATAAACTATCAAAAACTACAGTAATTATATTTAATATACTGTACATAAAATATCAAAAATTAAACCAATTGTATATTATAAACTGTAAATAAAATATCAAAAGTACAGTAAATATATATTACACACCCTATGTAAAATATCACAAACTACACCAAATATATATTCTATAATTTACATAAAATATCAAAAGGACACCAAATATATCTTCTATACTGTTCATAAAATATCAAAAATTACAGGAAATATATTTCATATATTGTACATATAATATTAAGTAAAAGTACACCAAATACATTTTATATACTGTAAATAAATTATCAAAAATTACAGTAAATATATATTACATACTGTACATAAAATATCAAAAAGTACACCAAATATGTGTTATATATACTGTAAATAAACAATCAAAAACTACAGTAATTATATTTAATATACTGTACATAAAATATCAAAAATTACACCAGATGTATCTTATTTACTGTAAATAAAATATCAAAAATTACAGTAAATATATATTACACACCCTATGTAAAATATCAAAAACTACACCAAATATATATTATAAAATTCACATAAAATATCAAAAGGACACCAAATATATATTATATACTGTACATAAAATATCAAAAAGTACAGTAAATATATTTCATATATTGTACATGTAATATTAACTAAAAGTACACCAAATACATTTTATATACTGTAAATAAAATATCAATAATTACAGTAAATATATATTACATAGTGTACATAAAATATCAAAAAGTACTCCAAATATGTGTAATATATACTGTAAATAAACTATCAAAAACTACAGTAATTATATTTACTATACTGTACATAAAATATCAAAAATTACACCAAATGTATATTATATACTGTAAATAAAATATCAAAAAGTACAGTAAATATATATTACACACCCTATGTAAAATATCACAAACTACAGCAAATATATATTATATAATTTACATAAAATATCAAAAGGACACCAAATATATCTTCTATACTGTACATAAAATATCAAAATGTACAGTAAATATATTTCATATATTGTACATATAATATTAACTGAAAGTACACCAAATACATTTTATATATTGTAAATAAAATATCAAATATTACAGTAAATATGTATTACATACTGTACATAAAATATCAAAAAGTACACAAAATATGTGTTATATATACTGTAAATAAACTATCAAAAACTACAGTAATTTTATTTAATATACTGTACATAAAATATCAAAAATTACACCAAATGTATATTATTTACTGTAAATAAAATATCAAAAAGTACAGTAAATATATATTACACACCCTATGTAAAATATCACAATCTACACCAAATATATATTATATAATTTACATAAAATATCAATATGACACAAAATATATCTTATATACTGTACATAAAATATCAAAAAGTACAGTAAATATATTTCATATATTGTACATATAATATTAACTAAAAGTACACCAAATACATTTTATATAGTGTAAATAAAATATCAAAAAGTACACTAAATATATATTACACACCATATATAAAATATCACAATCTACAACAAATATATATTATATAATTTACATAAAATATCAAAAGGACACCAAATATATCTTATATACTGTACATAAAATATCAAAACGTACAGTAAATATATTTCATATATTGTACATATAATATTAACTAAAAGTACAGCAAATACATTTTATATGGTGTAAATAAAATATCAAAAATTACAGTGAATATATATTACATACTGTACATAAAATATCTAAAAGTACACCAAATACATTTTATATACTGTAAATAAAATATCAAAAATACAGTAAATATATATTACACACCATATGTAAAATATCACAATCTACAACAAATATATATTATATAATTTACATGAAATACCAAAGGACACCAAATATACGTTATATACTGTAAATAAAATATCAAAATATACAGTAAATATATATTACATTCTGTACATAAAATATGAAAAAGTACACCAAATATGTGTTATATATACAGTAAATAAACTATCAAAAACTACAGTAATTATATTTAATATACTGCACATAAAATATCAAAAATTACACCAAATGTATATTATATACTGTAAATAAAATATCAAAAAGTACAGTAAATATATATGACACACCCTATGTAAAATATCACAAACTACACCGAATATATATTATATAATTTACATAAAATATCAAAAGGACACCAAATATATCTTCTATACTGTACATAAAATATCAAAATGTACAGTAAATATATTTCATATGTTGTATATATAATATTAACTAAAAGTACACCAAATACATTTTATATACTGTAAATAAATTATCAAAAATTACAGTAAATATGTGTTATATATACTGTAAATAAACTATCAAAAACTACAGTAATTATATTTAATATACTGTACATAAAATATCAAAAATTACACCAAATGCATTATATTTACAGTAAATAAAATATCAAAAATTACAGTAAATATATATTACACACCCTATGTAAAATATCAAAAACTACACCAAATATATATTATAAAATTCACATAAAATGTCAAAAGGACACCAAATATATATTATATACTCTACATAAAATATCAAAATGTACAGTAAAAATATTTCATATATTGTACATATAATATTAACTAAAAGTACACCAAATACATTTTATATACTGTAAATAAATATCAAAATTACAGTAAATATATATTACATACTGTACATAAAATATCAAAAAGTACCCCAAGTATGTGTTATATATACTATAAATAAACTATCAAAACTACACTAATTATATATAATATACTGTGCATAAAATATCAAAAATTACACCAAATGTATATTATATACTGTAAATAAAATATCAAAAATTACAGTAAATGTATATGACACACCCTATGTAAAATATCAATAAATACACCAAATATATATTATATAATTTACATAAAATATCAAAAGGTCACCAAATATATCTTCTATACTGTACAAAAAATATCAAAAATTACAGTAAATATATTTCCTATATTGTATATATAATATTAACTAAAATTACACCAAATATATTTTATATACTGTAAATAAATTATCAAAATTACAGTAAATATATATTACATACTGTACATAAAATATGAAAAACTACACCAAATATGTGTTATATATACTGTAAATAAACTATCAAAATACAGTAATTATATTTAATATACTGTACATAAAATATCAAAAATTACACCAAATGTATATTATATACTGTAAATAAAATATCAAAAAGTACAGTAAATATATATGACACACGCTATGTAAAATATCAAAAACTACACCAAATTTATATTATATAATTTGCATAAAATATCAAAAGGACACCAAATATATCTTCTATACTGTACAAAAATATGAAAATGTACAGTAAATATATTTCATATATTGTACATATAATATTAACTAAAAGTACACCAAGTACATTTTATATACTGTAAATAAAATATCAAAAAGTACATTAAATATATATTACATACTGTACATAAAATATCAAAAAGTACACCAAATATGTGTTATATATACTATAAGTAAACTATCAAAACTACAGTAATTATATATAATATACTGTACATAAAATATCAAAAATTACACGAATTGTATATTATATACTGTAAATAAAGCATCAAAAAGTACAGTAAATATATATGACACACCCTATGTAAAATATCACAAACTACACCAAATATATATTATATAATTTACATAAAATACCAAAAGGACACCAAATATATCTTATGTACTGTATATAAAATATCAAAATGTACAGTAAATATATTTCATATATTGAACATATAATATTAACTGAAAGTACACCAAATACATTTTATATACTGTAAATAAAATATCAAAAATTACCGTAAATATGTATTACATACTGTACATTAAATATCAAAAAGTACACCAAATATGTGTTATATATACTGTAAATAAACTGTCAAAACTACACTAATTATATTTAATATGCTGTACATAAAATATCAAAAATTAAACCAAATATATATTATTTATTGTAAATAAAATATCAAAAAGTACAGTAAATATATATTACACACCCTATGTAAAATATCAGAAAGTACACCATATATATATTATATAATTTACATAATATATCAAAAGGACACCAAATATACCTTATATACTGAACATGAAATATCAAAAAGTACAGTAAATATATTTCATATATTGTATATATAACATTAACTAAAAGTACACCAAATACATTTTATATACTGTAAATAAATTATCAAAAATTACAGTAAATATATATTACATACTGTACATAAAATATCAAAAAGTACACCAAATATGTGTTATATATACTGTAAATAAACAATCAAAAACTACAGTAATTATATTTAATATACTCTACATAAAATATCAAATATTACACCAAATGTATATTATTTACTGTAAATAATATATCAAAAATTACAGTAAATATATATTACACACCCTATGTAAAATATCAAAAACTACACCAAATATATATTACAAAATTCATATAAAATATCAAAAGGACACCAAATATATATTATATACTGTACATAAAATATCAAAAAGTACAGTAAATATATTTCATATATTGTACATATAATATTAACTAAAAGGACACCAAATATATTTTATATACTGTAAATAAAATATCGAAAAGTACAGTAAATATATATTACATAGTGTACATAAAATATCAAAAAGTACACCAAATATGCGTTATATATACTGTAAATAAACTATCAAAAACTACAGTAATTATATTTAATATACTGTACATAAAATATCAAAAATTAAACCAATTGTATATTATAAACTGTAAATAAAATATCAAAAGTACAGTAAATATATATTACACACCCTATGTAAAATATCACAAACTACACCAAATATATATTCTATAATTTACATAAAATATCAAAAGGACACCAAATATATCTTCTATACTGTTCATAAAATATCAAAAATTACAGGAAATATATTTCATATATTGTACATATAATATTAAGTAAAAGTACACCAAATACATTTTATATACTGTAAATAAATTATCAAAAATTACAGTAAATATATATTACATACTGTACATAAAATATCAAAAAGTACACCAAATATGTGTTATATATACTGTAAATAAACAATCAAAAACTACAGTAATTATATTTAATATACTGTACATAAAATATCAAAAATTACACCAGATGTATCTTATTTACTGTAAATAAAATATCAAAAATTACAGTAAATATATATTACACACCCTATGTAAAATATCAAAAACTACACCAAATATATATTATAAAATTCACATAAAATATCAAAAGGACACCAAATATATATTATATACTGTACATAAAATATCAAAAGTACAGTAAATATATTTCATATATTGTACATGTAATATTAACTAAAAGTACACCAAATACATTTTATATACTGTAAATAAAATATCAATAATTACAGTAAATATATATTACATAGTGTACATAAAATATCAAAAAGTACTCCAAATATGTGTAATATATACTGTAAATAAACTATCAAAAACTACAGTAATTATATTTACTATACTGTACATAAAATATCAAAAATTACACCAAATGTATATTATATACTGTAAATAAAATATCAAAAAGTACAGTAAATATATATTACACACCCTATGTAAAATATCACAAACTACAGCAAATATATATTATATAATTTACATAAAATATCAAAAGGACACCAAATATATCTTCTATACTGTACATAAAATATCAAAATGTACAGTAAATATATTTCATATATTGTACATATAATATTAACTGAAAGTACACCAAATACATTTTATATAGTGTAAATAAAATATCAAATATTACAGTAAATATGTATTACATACTGTACATAAAATATCAAAAAGTACACAAAATATGTGTTATATATACTGTAAATAAACTATCAAAAACTACAGTAATTATATTTAATATACTGTAATTAAAATATCAAAAATTAAACCAAATGTATATTATATACTGTAAAAAAAATATCAAAATGTACAGTAAATATATATTACACACCATATGTAAAATATCACAATCTACACCAAATATATATTATATAATTTACGTAAAATATAAAAATGACACAAAATATATCTTATATACTGTACATAAACTATCAAAAAGTACAGTAAATACATTTCATATATTGTACATAAAATATTAACTAAAAGTACACCAAATACATTTTATATACTGTAAATAAAATATCAAAAAGTACAGTAAATATATATTACACACCATTGGTAAAATATCACAATCTACAACAAATATATATTATATAATTTATATAAAATTACAAAGGACACCAAATATACCTTATATACTGTACATAAAATATCAAAAAGTACGGTAAATATATTTCATATATTGTACATATAATATTAACTAAAAGTACACCAAATACAGTTATAAGGTGTAAATAAATTATCAAAAATTACAGTGAATATATATTACATACTGTAGATAAAATATCAAAAAGTACACCAAATATGTGTTATATATACTGTAAATAAACTATCAAAGCTACAATAATTATATTTAATATACTGTACATAAAACATCAAAAATTACAACAAATACATATTATTTACTGTAAAGAAAATACCAAAAAGTACAGTAAATATATATTACACACCCTATGTAAAATATCACAATCTACACCAAATATATATTATATAATTTGCATAAAATATCAAAATGACACAAAATATATCTTATATACTGTACATAAAATATCAAAAGGTACAATAAATATATTTCATATATTGTACATATAATATTAACTAAAAGTACACCAAATACATTTTATATAGTGTAAATAAAATATCATAAAGTACAGTAAATATATATTACACACCATATGTAAAATATCACAATATACACCAAATATATATTTTATAATTTACATAAAATATCAAAAGGACACAAAATATATCTTATATACTGTACATAAAATATCAAAATGTACAGTAAATATATTTCATATATTGTACATATAATATTAACTAAAAGTACACCAAATCCATTTTATATAGTGTAAATAAAATATCAAAAATTACAGTGAATATATATTACATACTGTACATAAAATATCAAAAAGTACACCAAATATGTGTTATATATACTGTAAATAAACTATCAAAAACTACAGTAATTATATTTAATAAACTGTACATAAAATATCAAAAATTACATCAAATGTATATTATTTACTGTAAATAAAATACCAAAAGTACAGTAAATATACATTACACACCCTATTTAAAATATCACAAACTACACCAAATATATATTATATAATTTCCATAAAATATCAAAAGGACACAAAATATACATTATATACTGAACATAAATTATCAAAATATACAGTAAATATATTTCATATACTGTACATATAATATTAACTAAAAGTACACCAAATACATTTTATATACTGTAAATAAAATATCAAAAATACAGTAAATATATATTACATTCTGTACATAAAATATCAAAAAGTACACGAAATATGTGTTATATATACTGTAAATAAACTATCAAAAACTGCACTAATTATATTTAATATACTGTACATAAAATATCAAAAATTACACCAAATGTATATTATTTACATTAAATAAAATATCAAAAAGTACAGTAAATATATCTTACACACCCTAGGTAAAATATCACAATCTACAACAAATATATATTATATAATTTACATAAAATTTCAAAAGGACACCAAATATATCTTATATACTGTACATAAAATATCAAAATGTACAGTAAATATATTTCATATATTGTACATATAATATTATCTAAAAGTACACCAAATACATTTTATATACTGTAAATAAAATATCAAAAAGTAGAGTAAATATATGTTACACACTGTACATAAAATATCAAAAGGTACACCAAATATGTGTAATATATACTGTAAATAAACTATCAAAAACCCCAGTAATTATATTTAATATACTGTACATAAAATATCAAATATTACACCAAATGTATATTATATACTGTAAATAAAATATCAAAAAGTACAGTAAATATACTTTACACACACTATGGAAAATATCACAAACTACACCAAATATATACTATATAATTTACATAAAATATCAAAAGTACACCAAATATATCTTCTATACTGTACATAAAATATCAAAAAGTACAGTAAATATATTTCATATATTGTATATATAATATTAACTAAAGGTACACCAAATACATTTTATATACTGCAAATAAATTATCAAAAATTACAGTAAATTTATATTACATACTGTACATAAAATATCAAAAAGTACACCAAATATGTGTAATATATACTGTAAATAAACAATGAAAATCTACAGTAATTATAGTTAATATACTGTACATAAAATATCAAAAATAACACCAAATGTATATTATTTACTGTAAATAAAATATCAAAAATTACAGTAAATATATATTACACACCCTGTGGAAAATATCAAAAACTACACCAAATATATATTATAAAATTCAGATAAAATATCAAAAGGCCACCAAGTATATATTATATACTGTACATAAAATATCAAAATGTACAGGAAATATATTTCATATATTGTACATATAATATTAACGAAAAGTACACCAAATACATTTTATATACTGTAAATAAAATATCAAAAATTAAAGTAAATATGCTTTACATACTGTACATAAAATATCATAATGTACACCAAATATGTGTTATATATGCTGTAAATAAACTATCAAAACTACACTAATTATATTTAATATACTGTACATAAAATGTAAATAATTAGAGCAAATGTATAATGTACTGTAAATAAAATATCAAAAAGTACAGTAAATATATATTACACACCCTATGTAAAATATCACAAACTACACCAAATATATATTATATAATTTACATAAAATATCAAAAGGACACAAAATATATCTTATATACTGTACATAAAATATCAAAATGTACAGTAAATATATTTCATATATTGTACATATAATATTAACTAAGAGTACAGCGAATACATTCTATTTACTGTAAATAAAATATCAAAAATTTCAGTAATTATATATTACATACTGTACATAAAACATCAAAAAGTACACCAAATATGTGTAATATATACTCTAAATAAACTATCGAACACAACAGTAATTAAATTTAATATACTGTACATAAAATATCAGAAATTACACCTAATGTACGTTATTTACTGTAAATAAAATATCAAAAAGTACAGTAAATATATATTACACACCATATGTAAAATATCACAATCTACACCAAATATATATTATATAATTTACATAAAATAGCAAAAGGACACCAAATATATCTTATATACTGTATATAAACTATCAAAAAGTACAGTAAATATATTTCATATATTGTACATATAATATTAACTAAAAGTACACCAAATACATTTTATATAATGTAAATTAAATATCAAAAATTTCATTAAATATATATTAAATACTGTACATAAAATATCAAAAAGTACACCATATATGTGTTATGTAAACTGTAAATAAAGTATCAAAAGCTACAGTAATTATATTTACTATACTGTACATAAAATATAAAAAATTACACCAAATGTATAATATACTGTAAATAAAATATCAAAAAGAACAGTAAATATACATTACACACCCTATGTAAAATATCACAAACTACACCAAACATATATTATATAATTTACATAAAATATCAGAAGGACACAAAATATATCTTATATAATGTACATAAAATATCAAAAAGTACAGTAAATATATTTCATATATTGTACATATAATATTAACTAAAAGTACAGCAAATACATTTTATATACTGTAAATAAAATATCAAAAAGTACAGTAAATATGTA
The DNA here is from genome assembly GCF_029289425.2 of Pan paniscus. Lineage (NCBI taxonomy): Eukaryota > Metazoa > Chordata > Mammalia > Primates > Hominidae > Pan > Pan paniscus. The sequence continues at coordinate 3,782,434 of NC_073271.2, forward strand.
TTACAAACTGTACATAAAATATCAAAAAGTACACAAAATATGTGTTATATATACTGCAAATAAACTATAAAAAACTACAGTAATTATATTTCATATACTGTACATAAAATATCAAAAATTACACCAAATATATATTTTATACTGTAAGTAAAATATCAAAAAGAGAGTAAATATATATTACACCCTATGTAAAATATCAAAAACTTCAAATATATACCATATAATTTACAAAAAATATAAAAAAGACAAAAAATATATCTTTTATACTGTACATAAGATATCGAAAAGTTCAGTAAATATATTTCATATATTGTATATATAATATTAACTAAAAGTACACCAAATACATTTTATATACTGTAAATAAAATATCATAAAGTACAGTAAATATATATTACATAATGTACATAAAATATCAAAAAGTACACCAAAAATGTGTTATATATACTGTAAATAAACCATCAAAAACTACAGTAATTACATTTAATATACTGAACATAAAATATCAAAATTTACAGCAAATGTATATTATATACTCTAAATAAAATATGAAAAAGGACAGTAAATATATATTACGCACCCTATGTAAAATATCAAAAACTACACCAAATATATATTATATAATTTACATAAAATATCAAAAGTACAACAAATATATATTATATACTGTACATAAACTATCAAAAAGTACAGTTAATATATTTCATATATTGTACATATAATATTAACTAAAAGTACACCAAATACATTTTATATACTGTAAATAAAATATCAAAAAGTACAGTAAATATATATTACATACAGTACATAAAATATAAAAAAGTACACCAAATATGTGTTATATATACTGTAAATATACTATCAAAAACTACAGTAATTATATGTAACATACTCTATATAAAATATCAAAAATCACACCAAATGTATATTATATACTGTAAATAAAATATCAAAACGACAGTAAATATATACTACACACCCTATGTAAAATATCACAAACTACACCAAATATATATTATATAATTTACAAAAAATATCAAAAGGACACCAAATATATCTTATATACTGTACATAAAATATCAAAAAGTACAGTAAATATATTACATATATTGTGCATATAATATTAACTAAAAGTACACCAAATACATTTTATGTACTGTAAATAGAATATCAAAAGTACAGTAAATATATATTACATACTGTATAGAAAATATCAAAAAGTACACCAAATATGTGTTATATATAATCTAAATAAACTATCAAAAACTAAAATAATTATATTTAATATAGTGTACATAAAATATAAAAAATTACACCAAATATATTATATACTGTAAATAAAATATCAAAAAGTACAGTAAATATCTATTACACACCCTATGTAAAATATCAAAAACTACACAAAATATATATTATATAATTTACATAAAGTAGCAAAAGGACACCAAATATATCTTATATACTGTACATAAAATATCAAAAAGTACAGTAAATATATATTACACACCCTATGTAAAATATCAAAAACTACACAAAATATATATTATGTAATTTACATAAAATAGCAAAAGGACACCAAATATATCTTATATACTGTACATAAAATATCAAAATATACAGTAAATATATTTCATATATTGTACATATAATATTAACTAAAAGTACACCAAATACATTTTATATACTGTAAATAAAATATCAAAAGTACAGTAAATATATATTACATACTGTACATAAAATATGAAAAAGTACACCAAATACGTGATATATATCCTCTAAATAAACCATCAAATACTACAGTAATTATATTTAATATACTGTACATGAAATATCAAAAATTACACCAAATTTATATTATTTACTGTAAATAAAATATCAAAAAGACAGTAAATATATATGACACACCCTATGTATAATATCAAAAACTACAACAAATATGTATTATATAATTTACATAAAATATCAAAACGACACCATATATATCTTATATACTGTTCATAAAATATCAAAAAGTACAGTAAATATGTTTCATATATTGTACATATAATATTAACTAAAAGTACACCAAATACATTTTATATACTGTAAATAAAATTTCAAATATTATAGTAAATATATTACATACTGTACATAAAATATCAAAAAGTACACCAAATATGTGTTATATATACTGTAAATAAACTATCAAAAACTACAGTACCTATATTTAATATACTGTACATAAAATATCAAAAATTACACCAAATGTATATTATATACTGTAAATAAAATATCAATAATGACACTAAATATATATGACACACCCTATGTAAAATATCAAAAACTACACCAAATATATAATATTTAATTTACATAAAATATCAAAAGGACACCAAATATATCTTACATACCGTACATAAAATATCAAAAAGTACAGTAAATGTATTTCATATATTGTATATATAATATTAACTAAAAGTACACCGAATACATTTTATATACTGTAAATAAAATATCAAAATGTGCAGTAAATCAATATTACATACTGTAAATAAAATATCAAAATGTACCCCAAATATATTTTATATATACTGTAAATAAACTATCAACTCTGCAGTAATTATATTTAATATACTGTACATAAAATAACAAAAATTACACCAAATGTATATTATACACTGTAAATAAAATATCAAAATTACATTAAATATATATTACACACCCTATGTAAAATATCAAAAACTACACCAAATATATATTATTCAATTTACATAAAATATCAAAATTCCACAAAATATATATTATATACTGTACATAAAATATCAAAAAGTACAGTAAATATGTTTCATATATTGTACATATAACATTAACAAAAATTACATCAAATATATTTAATATACTGTAAATAAAATTTCAAAGTTACACTAAATATATATTACATACTGTACATAATATATCAAAAAGTACACCAAATATGTGTTATATATATGCTGTATATAAACTATCAAAAACTACAGTAATTATATTTAATATACTGTACATAAAATATCAAAAATTACACCAAATGTATATTATATACTCTAAATAAAATATGAAAAAGGACACTAAATATATATTACAATCTATGTAAATTATCAAAAACTACACAATATATTATATAATTTACATAAAATATCAAAAGGACACCAAATATATCTTATATACAGTACATAAAATATCAAAAAGTACAGTAAATATATTTCATGTATTGTACATATAATATTAACTAAAAATTCACCAAATATATTTTATGTACTGTAAATAAAATATCAAAAAGTACAGTATATATATTACATACTGTACATAAAATATCAAAAAGTACATGAAATATGTGTTATATATAGTGTAAATAAACTATCAAAAACTACAGTAATTATATTTAATATACTGTACGTAAAATATCAAAAATGACACCAAATGTATATTATATACTGTAAATAAAATATAAAAAAGGACAGTAAATATATATTACACCCTATGTAAAATATCAAAAACTACACCAAATATATCTTATATAATTTACATAAAATATCAAAAGGACACCAAATATATATTATATACTGTGCATAAAATATCAAAAAGTACAGTAAATATATTTCATATATTGTGCATATAATATTAACTAAAAGAACACCAAATACATTTTATAGACTGTAAATAAAATATCAAAAAGTACAGTAAATATATATTACATACTGTACATAAAATATCAAAATGTACACCAAATATGTGTTATATATACAGTAAATAAACTATCAAAAACTACAATAATTATATTTAAAATACTGTACATAAAATATCCAAAATGACACCAAATGTACATTATATACTGTAAATAAAATATCAAAAAGACAGTAAATATATACAACACACCCTATGTAAAATATCAAAAACTACACCAAATATATATTATATAATTCACATAAAATATCAAAAGGACACCAAATATATCTTATATAGTGTACACAAAATAACAAGAATACAGTAAATATATTTCATATATTGTACATATAATATTAACTAAAAGTACACCAAATACATTTTATATACTGTAAATAAAATATCAAAAATTTCAGTAAATATATATTACATAATGTACATAAAATATGAAAAAGTACACCAAATATGTGTTATATATACTGTAAATAAACTATCAAACACTACAGTACTTATATTTAATATACTGTACGTAAAATATCAACAATTACGCCAAATGTATATTATATACTGTAAATAAAATATCAAAAAGGACAGTAAATATATATGACACACCCTATGTAAAATATCAAAAACTACACCAAATATGTATTATGTAATTTACATAAAATATCAAAAGGACACCATATATATCTTTTAATTTACATAAAACATCAAAAAGTACAGTAAATATATTTCATATATTGTACATATAACATTAACTACAAGTACACCAAATACATTTTATATACTGTAAAAAAAATATCAAAATGTACAGTAAATATATATTACATACTCTACATAAATTATCAAAAAGTACACCAAATATGTGTTATATATACTGTAAATAAACTATCAAAAACTACAGTAATTATATTTAATATACTGTACATAAAATATCAAAAATTACACCAAATGTATATTTTAGACTCTAAATAAAATATCAAAAAAAGTAAATATATAGTTCACACCCTATGTAAAATATGAAAATCTACACCAAATTTATGTTATATAATTTACATAAAATATCAAAAGGACACCAAATATAGATTATATACTGCACATAAAATATCAAAAAGTACATTAAATATATTTCATATATTGTACATATAATATTAACTAAAAGTACACCAAATACATTTTATATACTGTAAATAAAATATCAAAAAGTTCAGTAAATATATATTACATACAGTACATAAAGTATCAAAAATACACCAAATATGTGTTATATATACTGTAAATAAACTATCAAAAACTACAGTAATTATATTTAATATACTGTACATAAAATATCAAAAATTACACCAAATGTACATTATATACTGTAAATAAAATATCAAAAAGGACAGTAAATATATATGACACACCCTATGTAAAATATCAATATCTACACCAAATATATATTATATAATTTAAATAAAATATCAAAAGTACACCAATTATATATTATATACTGTATATAATATATCAAAAAGTACAGTAAATATATTTCATATATTGTGCATATAATATTAACTAAAAGTACACCAAATACATTTTATATACTGTAAATAAAATATCAAAAAGGACAGTAAATATATATTACATACTGTACATAAAATATCAAAAAGTACACCAAATATGTGTTATACATACTGTAAATAAAGTATCAAAAACTACAGTAATTATATTTCATATACTGTACATATAATATTAACTAAAAGTACACCAAATACATTTTATATCCTGTAAATAAAATATCATAAAGTACAGTAAATTTATATTACATACGCTACATATAATATCAAAAAGTACACCAAATATGTGTTATATATACTGTAAATAAACTATCAAAGACTACAGTAATTATATTTAATATACTCTACATAAAATATCAAAAATTACACCAAATATGTGTTCTATATACTGTAGATAAACTATCAAAACTGCAGTAATTATGTTTAATATACTGTACATGAAACATAAAAAATTACACCAAATGTATATAATATACTGTAAATAAAATATCAAAAAGACAGTAAATATATATGACACACCCTATGTAAAATATCAAAATCTACACCTAATAAATATTATATAATTTACATAAAATTTCAAAAGTACACCAATTATATATTATATACTGTACATAAAATATCAAAATTTACAGTAAATGTACTTCATATATTTTACATATAATATTAACTAAAAGTAAACCAAATACATTTTATATACTGTAAATAAAATATCAAAATACAGTAAATATATATTACATACTCTACATAAAATATCAAAAAGTACACCAAATATGTGTTATAGATAGTGTAAATAACCTATCAAAAACTACAGTAATTATATTTAGTATACTGTACGTAAAATATCGAAAATTACACCAAATGTATATTATATACTCTAAATAAAGATGAAAAGGACAGTAAATATATATTACACTCTGGGTGAAATATCAAAAACTACACCAAATATGTATTATATAATTTACATAAAATATCAAAAGGACACCAAATATATCTTCTATACTGTACATAAAATATCAAAAAGTACAGTAAATATGTTTCATATATTGTACATATATTAACTAAAAGCACTCCAAATACATTTTATATACTGTAAATAAAATTTCAAAAAGTACAGTAAATATACATTAAATAGTGTACATAAAATATCAAAAAGTACACAAAATATGTGTTATATATACTGTAAATAAAGTATAAAAACTACAGTAATTATATTTAATATACTGTACATAAAATATAAAAAATTACACCAAATGTATATTATATACTGTAATTAAAATATCAAAAGTACAGTAAATATATATTACACACCCTATGTAAAATATAAGAAACTACACAAAATATATATTATATAATTTACATAAAATATCAAAAGGACACCAGATATTTCTTATATACTGTACATAAACTATCAAAAAGTACAGTAAATACATTTCATATATTGTGCATAAAATATTAACTAAAAGTACACCAAATACATTTTATATACTGTAAATAAAATATCAAAAAGGACAGTAAATATATATTACATACTGTACATAAAATATCAAAAAGTACACCAAATATGTGTTATACATACTGTAAATAAAGTATCAAAAACTACAGTAATTTAATTTTCATATATTGTACATATAATATTAACTAAAATTACACCAAAAACATTTTATATACTGTAAATAAAATATCATAAAGTACAGTAAATATATATTACATACGCTACATAAAATATCAAAAAGTACACCAAATATGTGTTATGTATACTGTAAATAAACTATCAAAAACTACAGTGATTATATTTAATATACTCTACATAAAATATCAAAAATTACACCAAATATGTGTTATATATACTGTAAATAAACTATCAAAACTGCAGTAATTATGTTTAATATACTGTACATGAAATATAAAAAATTACAACAAATGTATATTATATACTGTAAATAAAATATCAAAAAGACAGTAAATATATATGACACACCCTATTTAAAATATCAAAATCTACACCTAATAAATATTATATAATTTACATAAAATATCAAAATTACAGCAATTATATACTATATACTGTACATAAAATATCAAAATTTACAGTACATGTATTTCATATAATGTACATATAATATTAACTAAAAGTAAACCAAATACATTTTATATACTGTAAATAAAATATCAAAATACAGTAAATATATATTACATACTCTACATAAAATATCAAAAAGTACACCAAATATGTGTTATATATAGTGTAAATAAACTATCAAAAACTACAGTAATTATATTTAATATACTGTACGTAAAATATCAAAAATTACACCAAATGTATATTATATACTCTAAATAAAAGATGAAAAAGGACAGTAAATACATATTGCACTCTGGGTGAAATATCAAAAACTACACCAATTATATATTATATAATTTACATAAAATATCAAAAGGACACCAAATATATCTTATATAATGTACATAAAATATCAAAAAGTACAGTAAATATGTTTCATATATTGTACATATTATATTAACTAAATGCACACCAAATACATTTTATATACTGTAAATAATATTTCAAAAAGCACAGCAAATATACATTACATAGTGTATATAAAATATCAAAAACTACACCAAATATGTGTTATATATACTGTAAATAAAGTATAAAAATTACAGTAATTATGTTTAATATACTGTACATAAAATATCAAAAATTACACCAAATGTATATTATATACTGTAATTAAAATATCAAAAAGTACAGTAAATATATATTACACACCCTATGTAAAATATCAAAAACTACACCAAATATAAATTATATAATTTACATAAAATATCAAAAGAGCACCAAATATATCTTATATACTGTACATAAAATATCAAAAATTACAGTAAATATGTTTCATATATTGTACATATAATATTAACTAAAAGTACACCAATTACATTTTATATACTCTAAATAAATATGAAAAAGTACAGTAAATATATATTACATACTGTACATAAAATTTCAAAAAGTACACCAAATATGTGTTATATATACTGTAAATAAACTATCAAAAACTACAGTAATTATATTTAATATACTGTACATAAAATATCAAAAATAACACCAAATGTATATTATATACTCTAAATAAAAGATGAAAAATGACAGTAAATATATATTACACTCTGTGTGAAATATCAAAAACTACACCAATTATATACTATATAATTTACATAAAATATCAAAAGGACACCAAATATAGATTATATACTGTACATAAAATATCAAAAAGTACAGCAAATATATTTCATATATTGTACATATAATATTAACTAAAAGTACACGAAATATATTTTATGTAGTGTAAATAAAACATCAAAAAGTACAGTAAATATATATTACATACTGTACATAAAATATCAAAAAGTACACCAAATATGTGTTATATATGCTGTAAATAAACTATCAAAAACTGCAGTAATTATATTTAATATAATGTACATAAAATATCAAAAATTGAACCAAATGTATATTATATACTGTAAATAAAATATCAAAATTACAGTAAATATATATTACATACTCTACATAAAATATCAAAAAGTACACTAAATATGTGTTATATATACTGTAAATAAACTATCAAAAACTACAGTAATTATATTTAATATACTCTACATAAAATATCAAAAATTACACCAAATTTATATTATTTACTGTAAATAAAATATCAAAAAGTTCAGTAAATATATATTTCACACCATATGTAAAATATCACAATCTACACCAAATATATATTATATAATTTACATAAAATATCAAAAGGACACCAAATATATCTTACATACTGTACATAAAATAATAAAATATACAGTAAATATATTTCACATATTGTACATATAATATTAACTAAAAGTACACCAAATACATTTTATATAGTGTATATAAAATATCAAAAAGTATAGTAAATATGTATTACATACTGTACATAAAATATCAAAAAGTACACCAAATATGTGGTATATATACTGTAAATAAACTATAAAATCTACAGTAATTATATTTAATATACTGTACATGGAATATCAAAAATTACACCAAAAGAATATTATATACTGTAAATAAAATATCAAAAAGGACAGTAAATATATATTACACTCTATGTAAAATATCAAAAACTACAAATATATATTATATAATTTACATAAAATATCAAAAGGACACCAAATATATCTTATATACTGTACATAAAATATCAAAAATACAGTAAGTATATTTCATGTATTGTGCATATAATATTAACTAAAAGTACACCAGATACATTTTATGTATGGTAAATAAAATATCAAAAAGTTCAGTAAACATATATTGCATTCTGTTCATAAAATATCAAAAACCACACCAAATATGTGTTATATATACTGTAAATAAACTATCAAAAACTACAATAATTATATTTAATATACTGTACATAAAATATAAAAAATTACACCAAATATATAATATACTGTAAATAAAATATCAAAAAGTACAGTAAATATATATTACACACCCTATGTAAATTACCACAATTACACCAAATATATATTATATAATTTACATAAAATATCAAAAGGACACAAAATATATTTTATATACTGTACATAAAATATCAAAATGTACAGTAAATATAGTTCATATATTGTACATATATTAACTAAAATTACACCAAATACATTTTATATACTGTAAATAAAATATCAAAATTTACAGTAAATATATATTACATAGTCTTCATAAAATATCATAAAGTACACCAAATATGTGTTATATATATTGTAAATAAACTATCAAAAACTACAGTAATTATATTTAATATACTGTACATAAAATATCAAAAATTACACAAACTATATATTATATACTGTAAATAAAATATCAAAAAGGACAGTAAATATATATTTCACTCTATGTAAAATATCAAGAACTAAAAATATATATTATGCAATTTACATAAAATATCAAAAGAACACCAAATATATCTTATATACTGTACATAATATGTCAAATCTTCAGTAAATATATTTCATATATTGTACATATAATATTAATTAAAGTACACCAAATACATTTTATATAGTGTAAATAAATTATCAAAAAGTACAGTAAATATATATAACATACTGTAGATAAAATATCAAAAAGTACAGCAAATATGTGTTATATATACTGTAAATAAATTATCAAAACTACAGTAATTACATTTACTGTACATAAAATATCAAAATGTACAGTAAAAATATTTCATATATTGTACATATAATATTAACTAAAAGTACACCAAATACATTTTATATACTGTAAATAAAATATCAAATGTACAGTAAATATATATTACATACTGTACATAAAATATCAAAAAGTACACCAAATATGTGTTATATATACTATAAATAAACTATCAAAACTACACTAATTATATATAATATACTGTGCATAAAATATCAAAAATTACACCAAATGTATATTATATACTGTAAATAAAATATCAAAAAGTACAGTAAATGTATATGACACACCCTATGTAAAATATCAAAAACTACACCAAATATATATTATATAATTTATATAAAATATCAAAAGGACACCAAATATATCTTCTATACTGTACAAAAAATATCAAAAAGTACAGTAAATATATTTCTTATATTGTATATATGATATTAACTAAAAGTACACCAAAAACATTTTATATACTGTAAATAAATTATCAAAATTACAGTAAATATATATTACATACTGTACATAAAATATCAAAAAGTACACCAAATATGTGTTATATATACTGTAAATAAACTATCAAAAAATACAGTAATTATATTTAATATACTGTACATGAAATATCAAAAATTACACCAAATGTATATTATATACTGTAAATAAACTATCAAAAATTACAGTAAATATATATGACACACGCTATGTAAAATATCAAAAACTACACCAAATTTATATTATATAATTTGCATAAAATATCAAAAGGACGCCAAATATATCTTTTATACTGTACAAAAAATATGAAAATGTACAGTAAATATATTTCATATATTGTACATATAATATTAACTAAAAGTACACCAAGTACATTTTATATACTGTAAATAAAATATCAAAAAGTACATTAAATATATATTACATACTGTACATAAAATATCAAAAAGTACACCAAATATGTGTTATATATACTATAAGTAAACTATCAAAACTACAGTAATTTTATATAATATACTGTACATAAAATATCCAAAATTACACGAAATGTATATTATATACTGTAAATAAAGTGTCAAAAAGTACAGTAAATATATATGATACACCCTATGTAAAATATCACAAACTACAGCAAATATATATTATATAATTTACATAAAATATCAAAAGGACACCAAATATATCTTATGTAATGTATATAAAATATCAAAATGTACAGTAAATATATTTCATATATTGAACATATAATATTAACTGAAAGTACACCAAATACATTTTATATACTGTAAATAAAATATCAAAAATTACCGTAAATATGTATTACATACTGTACATTAAATATCAAAAAGTACACCAAATATGTGTTATATATACTGCAAATAAACTATCAAAAACTACAGTAATTATATTTAATATACTGTACATAAAATGTCAAAAATTACACCAAATGTATATTATTTACTGTAAATAAAATATCAAAAAATACAGTAAATATATATTATACACCGTATGTAAAATATCACAATCTACACCAAATATATATTATATAATTTACATAAAATATCAAAATGACACTAAATATATCTTATATACTGTACATAAAATATCAAAAAGTACAGTAAATACATTTCATATATTGTACATATAATATTAACTAAAAGTACACCAAATACATTTTATATACTGTAAATAAAATATCAAAAATACAGTAAATATATATTACACACCATATGTAAAATATCACAATCTACAACAAATATATATTATATAATTTACATGAAATACCAAAGGACACCAAATATACGTTATATACTGTACATAAAATATCAAAAAGTACACCAAATATGTGTTATATATACTGTAAATAAATTATCAAAACTACAGTAATTACATTTACTGTACATAAAATATCAAAATGTAGAGTAAATATATTTCATATATTGTATATATAATATTAACTAAAAGTACACCAAATACATTTTATATACTGTAAATAAATTAACAAAAATTACAGTAAATATATATTACATACTGTACATAAAATATCAAAAAGTACCCCAAATATGTGTTATATATACTGTAAATAAACTATGAAAAACTACAGTAATTATATTTAATATACTGTACATAAAATATCAAAAATTACACCAAATGTAAATTATATACTGTAAATAAAATATCAAAAAGCACAGTAAATATATATTACACACCCTATGTAAAATATCACAAACTACACCAAATATATATTTTATAATTTACATAAAATATCAAAAGAACACTAAATATATCTTATATACTGTACATAAAATATCAAAAACTACAGTAAATGTATTTCATATATTGAACATATAATATTATCAAAAAGTACACCGAATACATTTTATATACTGTAAATAAAATATCAAAAAGTACAGTAAATCTATATTACATACTGTACATAAAATATCAAAAAGTACACCAAATATGTGTTATATATGCTTTAAATAATCTATCAAATACTACAATAATTATATTTAATATACTGTACATAAAATATCAAAAATTACACCAAACGTATGTTATATACTGTAAATAAAATATCAAAAAGGACAGTAAATATATACTACACACACTATGTAAAATATCAAAAACTACACCAAATATATATTATATAATTTACATAAAATATCAAAACGACACCAAATATATGTTATATACTGTACATAAATATCAAAAAGTACAGTAAATATATTTCATACATTGTACATATAATATTGACTAAAAGTATGCCGAATACATGTTATATACTGTAAACAAAATATCAAAATTACAGTAAATATATATAACATACTGGACATAAAATATCAAAAAGTACACCAAATATGTGTTATATATACTGTACATAAACTATCAAAAACTACTGTAATTATATTTAATATACTGTACATAAAATATCAAAAATTACACCAAATGAATATTATATACTGTAAATAAAATATCAAAAAGTACAGTAAATATATATCAGACACCCTATGTAAAATATCAATAACTACACCAAATATATATTATATAATTTACATAAAATATCAAAAGGACACCAAATATATCTTATATACTGTACATAAAATATCAAAAATTACAGTAAATATGTTTCATATATTGTACATATAATATTAACTAAAAGTACACAAAATACATTTTATATACTGTAAATAAAATATCAAAAAGTACAGTAAATATGTATTACATAGTGTACATAAAATATCAAAAAGTACACCAAATAAGTTTTATATATACTGTAAATAAACTATAAAATCTACAGTAATTATATTTAATATACTGTACATAAAATATCAAAAATTACACCTAATGTATATTATATACTGTAAATAAAATATCAAAAATTACAGTAAATATATATTACACACCCTATGTAAAATATCACAATCTACACCAAATATATATTATATGATTTACATAAAATATCAAAAGGACACCAAATATATCTTATAAACTGTACATAAAATATCAAAAGGTACAGTAAATATATTTCATATATTGTACATTTAATATTAACTAACAGTACACCAAATACATTTTATATACTGTAAATAAAATATGAAAAACTACAGTAAATATATATTACATACAGTTCATAAAATATGAAAAAGTAAACCAAATATGTGTTATATATAGTGTATATAAACTATCAAAAACTACAGTAATTATATTGAATATACTGTATATAAAATATCAAAAATTACACCAAATGTATATTATATACTGTAAATAAAATATCAAAAAGGACAGTAAATATATACTACACACCCTATGTAAAATATCAAAAACTACATCAAATATATATTATATAATTTACATAAAATATCAAAAGGACACCAAATATATCTTATATACTGTAAATAAAATATCAAAAAGTACAGGAAATATATTTCATATATCGTACATATAATATTAACTAAAAGTACACCAAATACATTTTATATACTGTAAATAAAATATCAAAAAGTACAGTAAATATATATTACATACTGTACATAAAATATCAAAAAGTACTCCAAATATGTGTTATATATACTGTAAATAAACTATGAAAAACTACAGTAATTATATTTAATATACTGTACATAAAATATCAAAAATTACACCAAATGTAAATTATATACTGTAAATAAAATATCAAAAAGCACAGTAAATATATATTACACCCCCTATGTAAAATATCACAAACTACACCAAATATCTATTTCATAATTTACATAAAATATCAAAAGGACACTAAATATATCTTATATACTGTACATAAAATATCAAATATACAGTAAATGTATTTCATATATTGAACATATAATATTAACAAAAAGTACACCGAATACATTTTATATACTGTAAATAAAATATCAAAAAGTACAGTAAATATATATTACATACTGTACATAAAATATCAAAAAGTACAGCAAATATGTGTTATATATACTCTAAATAAACTATAAAAAACTACAATAATTATATTTAATATACTGTACATAAAATATACAAAATTATACCAAATGTATTATATACTGTAAATAAAATATCAAAAAGTAGAGTAAATATATATTACACACCCTATGTAAAATATCAAAAACTACACCAAATATATATTATATAATTGCATAAAATATCAAAAGGACACCAAATATATCTTATATACTGTACATAAAATATCTAAATGTACAGTAAATATATTTCATATATTGTACATATAATATTAACTAAAAGTTCACCGAATACATTCTATATACTGTAAATAAAATACCAAAAATTACAGTAAGTATATATTACATACTGTACATAAAGCATCAAAAAGTACACCAAATATGTGTTATATATACTCTAAATAAACTATCGAAAACTACATTAGTTATATTTAATATACTGTACATAAAATATCAAAAATTACACCAAATGTACGTTATTTACTGTAAATAAAATATCAAAAAGTACAGTAAATATATATTACACACCATATGTAAAATATCACAATCTACACCAAATATATATTATATAATTTACATAAAATATCAAAAGGACACCAATTATATCTTATATACTGTACATAAAATATCAAAAAGTACAGTAAATATATTTCATATATTGTACATATAAAATTAACTAAAAGTACACCAAATACATTTTATATACTGTAAATAAAATATCAAAAATTTCAGTGAATATATATTACATACTGTACATAAAATATCAAAAAGTACACCAAATATGTGTCATATATACTGTTAATAAACAATCAAAAACTACAGTAATTATATTTAATATACTGTACATAAATTATCAAAAATTACACCAAATGTATATTTTTTACTGTAAATAAAATACCAAAAAGTTCAGTAAATATATATTAAACACCTATGTACAATATCACAAACTACACCAAATATATATTTTATAATTTACATAAAATATCTAAAGGACACCAAATATACCTTTTATACTGTACATAAAATACCAAAATATACAGTAAATATATTTCACATATTGTACATATAATATTAACTAAAAGTACACCAAATACATTTTATATACTCCAAATAAAATATCAAAAATTACATTAAATATATATTACATACTGTATATAAAATATCAAAAAGTACACCAAATATGTGTTATATATACTGTAAATAAACTATTAAAAACTACAGTACTTACATTTAATATACTGTACATAAAATATCAAAAAGTACAGTAAATATGTTTCATATATTGTACATATAATAATAACTAAAAGTACAACAAATACATTTTATATACTGTAAATAAGACTTCAAAAATTACAGTAAATATATATTACATACTGTCCATAAAATATCAAAAAGTACACCAAATATGTGTTATATATACTGTAAATAAACTATCAAAAACTACAGTGATTATATTTAATATACTGTACATAAAATATCAAAAATTACACCAAATGTATATTATATACTTTAAATAAAATATGAAAAAGGACAGTAAATATATATTGCACACCCTATGTAAAATATCAAAAACTACACCAAATATATATTATATAATTTGCATAAAATATCAAAAGGACACCAAATATATATTATATAATATACATAAAATATCAAAAATTACAGTAAATATATTTCATATATTGTGCATATAATATTAACTAAAAGTACACCAAATACGTTTTATATACTGTAAATAAAATATCAAATAGTATAGTAAATATATATTACATGCTGTACATAAAATATCAAAAAGTACACCAAATATGTGTTATATATACTCTAAATTAACTATGAAAAACTACAGTACTTATATTTAATACACTGTACATAAAATATAAAAAATTACACCAAATATATAATATATACTGTAAATAAAATATCAAAAAGGACAGTAAATATATACTACACACCCTATGTAAAATATAAAAAACTACACCCAATATATATTATATACTTTACATAAAATATCAAAAGCACACAAAATATATGTTATATACTGTACATAAATATCAAAAAGTACAGTAAATATATTTCATCCATTGTACATATAATATTAACTAAAAGTACACCAAATACATTTTATATACTGTAAATAAAATATCAAAATGTACAGTAAATATATATTACATACTGTACATAAAATAACAAAAAGAACCCCAAATATGTGTTATATATACTCTAAATAAACTATGAAAAACTACAGTTATTATATTTAATATACTGTACATAAAATATCAAAAATTACACCAAATGTATATTATATACTGTAAATAAAATATCAAAAGTTACAGTAAATATATATTACACACCCTATGTAAAATATCACAAACTACAACAAATTTATATTTTATAATTTACATAAAATATGAAAAGGACACCAAATATGACTTATATACTGTACATAAAATATCAAAATCTACAGTAAATATGTTTCATAGATTATACATATAATATTAACTAAAAGTACAACAAATACATTTTATATACTGTAAATAAAATTTCAAAAAGTACAGTAAATATATATTACATACTGTACATAAAATATCAAAAAGTACCCCAAATATGTGTTATATATACTGTAAATAAACTATGATAAACTACAGTAATTATATTTATTATACTGTACATAAAATATCAAAAATTACACCAAATGTATATTATATCCTCTAAATAAAATATGAAAAAGGACAGTAAATATATATTAAACTCTATGTAAATTATCAAAAACTACACCAAATATATATTATATAATTTACATAAAATATAAAAAGGACACCAAATATATCTAATATACTGTACATAAAATATCAAAAAGTGCAGTAAATATATTTCATATATTGAACATATAATATTAACTAAAAGTACACCGAATACATTTTATATATTGTAAATAAAATATCAAAAAGTACAGTAAATTTATATTACATACTGTACATAAAATATCAAAAAGTACAACAAATAAGTGTTATATATACTGTAAATAAACGATCAAAAACTACAGTAATTATATTTAATCTACTGTACACAAAATATCAAAAATTACACCAAATGTATATTATATACTGTAAATAAAATATCAAAAAGGACAGTAAATATGTATTACACTCTACGTAAAATATCAATAACTAAAAATATATATTATATAATTTACATAAAATATGAAAAGGACAGCAAATATATCTTATATACTGTACATAAAATATCAAAATGTATAGTAAATATATTTCATATATTGTACATATAATATTAACTAAAAGTACAACAAATACATTTTTTGCACTGTAAATAAAATATCAAAAACTACAGTAAATATGTATTACATACTGTACATAAAATATCAAAAAGTACACCAAATATGTGTTATATATACTGTAAATAAACTATAAAATCTACAGTAATTATATTTCATATACTGTACATAAAATATCAAAAATTACACCAATTGTATATTATATACTTTAAAAAAAATCAAAAAGTACAGTAAATATATATTACACTCTATGTAAAATATCAAAAACTACAAATATATATTATATAATTTACATAAAATATCAAAATGACACAAAATATATCTTCTATACTGTACATAAAATATCAAAATATACAGTAAATATATTTCATGTATTGTGCATATAATATTAACTAAAAGTACACCAAATACATTTTGTGTACTGTAAATAAAATATCAAAAAGTACAGTAATCATATATTACATACTGTACATAAAATATCGAAAAGCACAGCAAATATGTGTTATATATAGTGTAAATAAACTATCAAAAACTACAGTAATTATATTTAATATACTGTACATAAAATATCAAAAATTACACCAAAAGTATATTATTTACTGTAAATAAAATATCAAAAAGGACAGTAAATATATATTACACACCGTATGTAAAATATCACAATCTACACCAAATATATATTATATAATTTACATAAAATATCAGAAGTACACCAAATATATCTTATATACTGTACATAAAATATCAAAATTAGAGTAAATATATTTCATATATTGTACATATAATATTAACTAAAAGTACAGCAAATACATTTTATATACTGTAAATAAAATATCAAAAAGTACAGTAAATATATATTACATACTGTACATAAAATATCAAAAAGTACACCAAATATGTGTTTTATATACTGTAAATAAACTGTAAAAAACTACAGTAATTATATTTAATATACTGTACATAAAATATCAAAAATTACACCAAATGTATATTATATACTGTAAATAAAATATCAAAAAGGACAGTAAATATGTATTACACTCTATGTAAAATATCAAAAACTAAAAATATATATTATATAATTTACATAAAATATCAAAAGGACAGCAAATATATCTTATATACTGTACATAAAATATCAAAAAGTATAGTAAATATATTTCATATATTGTACAAAAATATTAACTAAAAGTACACCAAATACATTTTATATACTGTAAATAAAATATCAAAAAGTACAGTAAATATATATTACATACACTACATAAAATTTAAAAAAGTACACCAAATATGTGTTATATATTCTGTAAATAAACTATCAAAAACCACAGTAATTATATATAATATCCTGTATATAAAATATCAAAAATTACACCAAATGTATATTATATATGGTAAATAAAATATCAAAAAGGACAGTAAATATGTACTACACAGCCTATGTAAAATATGAAATACTACACCAAATATATATTATATAATTTACATAAAATATCAAAAGGACACAAATATATCTTATATACTGTACATAAAATATCAAAACTACAGTAAATATATTTCATATATTGTACATATAATATTAACTAATAGTACACCAAATACATTTTATATACTGTAAATAAAATATCAAAAATTTCAGTAAATATATGTTACATACTGTACATAAAATATCAAAAAGTACACCAAATATGTGTTATATGTACTGTAAATAAACTATAAAAATCTACAGTAATCATATTTAATATACTGTACATAAAATAAAAAAATTACACCAAATGTATGTTATTTACTGTAAATAAAATATCAAAAAGTACAGTAAATATATATTGCACACCATATGTAAAATATCACAATCTGCACCAAATATATATTATATAATTTACATAAAATATCTAAAGGACACCAAATATATCTTATATACTGTACATAAAATATCAAAAATACAGTAAATATATTTCATATATTGTACATATAATATTAACTAAAAGTACACCAAATACATTTTATATACTCTAAATAAAATATCAAAATGTACAGTAAATATGTATTACATAGTGTACATAAAATATCAAAAAGATCACCAAATATGTGTTATATATACTGTAAATAAACTATCAAAAACTACAGTAATTATATTTAATATACTGTACAGAAAATATCAAAAATTACACCAAATGTATATTATGTACTGTAAATAAAATATCAAAAATTACAGTAAATATATATTACACACCATATGTAAAATATCACAATCTACACCAAATATATATTATATAATTTACATAAAATATCAAAAGGACAGCAAATATATCTTATATACTGTACATAAAATATCAAAAATAGAGTAAATCTATTTCATATATTGTACATATAATATTAACTAAAACTACACCAAATACATTTTATATAGTGTAAATAAAATATCAAAAAGTACAGTAAATATGTATTATATACTGTACATAAAATATCAAAAAGCTCACCAAATATGTGTTATATATACTCTAAATGAACTATAAAATCTAAAGTAATTATATTTAATATACTGTACATAAAATATCAAAAATTAAACCAAATGTATATTATATACTCTAAATAAAATATTAAAAAGACAGTAAATATATACTACGCACCCTATGTAAAATAACACAAGCTACTCAAAATATATATTATATAATTTACATAAAATATCAAAAGTACACCAAATATATATTATATACTCTACATAAAATATCAAAAAGTTCAAAAAATATATTTCATATATTGTACATATAATATTAACTGAAAGTTCACCAAATGCATTTTATATACTGTAAATAAAATATCAAAAAGTTCTGTAAATCTATATTACATACAGTACATAATATATAAAAAAGTACAACAAATATGTGTTATATATACTGTAAATAAACTATCAAAAACTACAGTAATTATATTTCATATACTGTATATAAAATATCAAAAATTACACCAAATGTATGTTATATACTGTATATAAAATATCAAAAAGGACAGTAAATATATATTGCACACCCTATGTAAAATATCAAAAACTACACCAAATATATATTATATAATTTACATAAAATATCAAAAGGACACCAAGTATATCTTATATACTGTACATAAAATATCAAAATGTACAGTAAATATATTTCATATATTGTGCATATAATATTAACTAAAAGTACACCAAATACATTTTATGAACTGTAAATAGTATATCAAAAAGTACAGTAGATATATAATACATACTGCACATAAAATATCAAAAAGTACACCAAATACGTGTTATATATACTCTAAATAAACTATAAAAAACTACAATAATTATATTTAATATACTGTACATAAAATATACAAAATTACACCAAATGTAGTATATACTGTAAATAAAATATCAAAAAGTAGAGTAAATATATATTACACACCGTATGTAAAATATCAAAAACTACACCAAATATATATTATATAATTTGCATAAAATATCAAAAGGACACCAAATATATCTTATATACTGTACATAAAATATCTAAATGTACAGTAAATATATTTCATATTTTGTACATATAATATTAACTAAAAGTTCACCGAATACATTCTATATACTGTAAATAAAATACCAAAAATTACAGTAAATATATATTACATACTGTACATAAAACATCAAAAAGTACACCAAATATGTGTTATATATACTCTAAAAAAAACTATCGAATACTACAGTAATTATATTTAATATACTGTACAGAAAATTTGAAAAATTACCCCAAATGTATTTTATTTACTGTAAATAAAATATCAAAAATTACAGTAAATATATATTACACACCCTATGTAAAATATCACAAACTACACCAAATATATATTATATAATTTACATAATATATCAAAAGGACACCAAATATATCTTATATGCTGTACATAAAATATCAAAATGTACAGTAAATATATTTCATATATTGTACATATATTAACTAAAAGTACAACAAATACATTTTATATAGTGTAAATAAAATATCAAAAATTACAGTAAATATATATTACATACTGTACATAAAATATCAAAAAGTACAACAAATATGTGTTATATATACTGTAAATAAACTATCAAAAACTACAGTAATTATATTTAATATACTGTACATAAAATATCAAAAATTACACCAAATGTATATTATTTACTGTAAATAAAATATCAAAAAGTACAGTAAATATATATTACACACCATATGTAAAATATCACAACCTACACCAAATATATATTATATAATTTACATAAAATATCAAAAGGACACCAAATATATCTTATATACTGTACATAAAATATCAAAAATTACAGTAAATATGTTTCATATATTGTACATATAATATTAACTAAAAGAACACCAAATACATTTTATATAGTGTAAATAAAATGTCAAAAATACAGTAAATATATATTACACACCATATGTAAAATATCACAATCTACACCAAATATATATTATATAATTTACATAAAATATCAAAAGGACACCAAATATATCTTATATACTGTACATAAAATGTCAAAAATACAATTAATATATTTCATATATTGTACATATAATATTAACTAAAACTACATCAAATACATTTTATATAGTGTAAGTAAAATAACAAAAAGTACAGTAAATATGTATTATATACTGAACATAAAATATCAAAAAGCTCACCAAATGTGTGTTATATATACTCTAAATAAACTATAAAATCTAAAGTAATTATATTTACTATACTGTACATAAAATATCAAAAATTAAACCAAATATATATTATAAACTCTAAATAAAATATGAAAAAGACAGTAAATATATACTACGCACCCTATGTAAAATATCACAAACTACACAAAATATATATTATATAATTTACATAAAATATCAAAAGTACACCAAATATATATTATATACTGTACATAAAATATCAAAATGTACAGAAAATATATTTCATATATTGTACATATAATATTAACTGAAAGTACACCAAATACATTTTATGTACTGTAAATAAAATATAAAAAATACAGTATATGTTACATACTGTACATAAAATATCAAAAAGTACACCAAATATGTGCTATATATACTGTAAATAAACTATCAAAAACTACAGTAATTATATTTAATATACTGTACATAAAATATCAAAAATTACACGAAATGTATATTTTTTACTGTAAATAAAATACCAAAAAGTTCAGTAAATATATATTAAACACCTATGTACAATATCACAAACTACACCAAATATGTATTATATAATTTACATAAAATATCAAAAGGACAGCAAATATATCTTATATGCTGTACATAAAATATCAAAATGTACAGTAAATATATTTCATATATTGTACATATAATATTAACTAAAAGTACACCAAATACATTTTATATAGTGTAAATAAAATATCAAAAATTACAGTAAATATATATTACATACTGTACATAAAATATCAAAAAGTACCCCAAATATGTGTTATATATACTGTAAATAAACTATCAAATACTACATTACTTATATTTAATATACTGTACATAAAATATCAAAAATTACACCAAATGTATAATATATACTGTAAATAAAATATCAAAAAGGACAGTAAATATATACTACACACCCTAGGTAAAATATCAAAAACTACACCAAATATATATTATATAATTTACATAAAATGTCAAAAGGACACCAAATATATATTATATACTGTACATAAAATATCAAAGGTACAGTAAATATATTTCATATATTGTATATATAATATTAACTAAAAGTACACCAAATACATTTTATATACTGTAAATAAAATATCAAAATGTACAGTAAATATATATTACATACTGTACATAAAATATCAAAAAGTAAACCAAATATATGTTATATATACTGTAAATAAACTATCAAAAACTGCTGTAATTATATTTAATATGCTGTACATAAAATATCAAAAATTACACAAAATGTATATTATATACTGTAAATAAAATATCCAAAAGGACAGTAAATATATATTACACACACTATGTAAAATATCAAAAACTACACCAAATATATATTCTATAATTTACATAAAATATCAAAAGGCCACCAAATATATCTTATATACTGTATATAAAATATCAAAAATACAATAAATATGTTTCATATATTGTACATATAATATTAACTAAAAGTACACCAAATACATTTTATATACTGTAAATAAAATATCAAAATCCTGTAAATATATATTACAAACTTTACATAAAATATCAAAAAGTACAACAAATATGTGTTATATATACAGTAAATAAACTGTCAAAAATTACAGTAATTATATTTAATATACTCTACATAAAATATCAAAAATTACACCAAATGTATATTGTATACTCTAAAAAAAAATCAACAGCTACAGTAAATATATATTACACAAGCTATGTAAAATATCACAAACTACACCAAATATATATTCTATAATTTACATAAAATATCAAAAGGACACCAAATATATTTTATATACTGTACATAAAATATCAAATAGTAGAGTAAATATATTTAATATATTGTACATATAATATTAACTAAAAGTACACCAAATACATTTTATATACTGTAAATAAAATATCAAAAGTACAGTAAATATATATTACATACTGTACATAAAATATCAAAATGTACACCAAATATGTGTTATATATACTGTAAATAAACTATCAAAATCTACAGTAATTATATTTAATATACTGTACATAAAATATCAAAAATTACACCAAATGTATATTATATAGTGTAAAGGAAATATCAAAAAGGACGGTAAATATATATTACACACCCTATGTAAAATATGAAAAAATACTAAAAATATATATTATATAATTTACATAAAATATCAAAAGGACACCAAATATATCTTATATACTGTACATAAAATATCAAAAAGTACAGTAAATATGTTTCATATATTGTACATATAATATTAACTAAAAGTACACCAAATACATTTTATATACTGTAAATAAAATATCAAAAAGCACAGTAAATATGTATTACATACTGTACTTAAAATATAAAAAAGTACACCAAACATGTGTTTTATATACTGTAAATAAACTATAAAAAACTACAGTAATTATATTTAATATACTGTACATAAAATATCAAAAATTACACCAAATGTATTTTATATACTGTAAATAAAATATCAAAAAGGACAGTAAATATGTATTACACTCTATGAAAAATATCAAAAACTAAAAATATAAATTATATAATTTACATAAAATATCAAAAGGACAGCAAATATATCTTATATACTGTGCATAAAATATCAAATGTATAGTATATATATTCCATATATTGTACAAAAATGTTAACTAAAAGTTCACCAAATACATTTTATATAGTGTAAATAAAATATCAAAAAGTACAGTAAATATATATTACATACTGTACATAAAATATCGAAAAGTACTCAAATATGTGTTATATATACTGTAAATAAATTATCAAAAACTACAGTAAATACATGTAATGTACTGTACAAAAAATATCAAATATTACACCAAATGTATATTATATACTCTAAATAAAATATGAAAAAGGAGAGTAAATATATATTACGCCCCCTATGTAAAATATCAAAATCTACACCAAATATATATTATATTATTTACATTAAATATCAAAAGGACACCAAATATATCTTATATACTGTACATAAAATATCAAAAAGTACAGTAAATATGTTTCATATATTGTACTTATAATATTAACTAAAGGTACACGAAATACATTTTATATACTGTAAATAAAATTTCAAAAACTACAGTAAAGATATATTACATATTGAACATAAAACATCAAAAAGTACACTAAATATGTGTTATATATACTGTAAATAAACTATCAAAAACTACAGTAATTATATTTAATATACTGTACATAAAATAGCAAAAATTACACCAAACGTATATTATATACTCTAAATAAAATATGAAAAATGACAGTAAATATATATTACACACCCTATGTAAAATATCAAAAACTACACCAAATATATATTTTATAATTTACAGAAAATATCAAAAGGACACTAAATATATCTTATATACTGTACATAAAATATCAAAAAGTACAGTAAATATGTTTCATATATTGTACTTATAATATTAACTAAAGGTACACGAAATACATTTTATATACTGTAAATAAAATTTCAAAAACTACAGTAAAGATATATTACATATTGAACATAAAACATCAAAAAGTACACTAAATATGTGTTATATATACTGTAAATAAACTATCAAAAAGTACAGTAATTATATTTAATATACTGTACATAAAATAGCAAAAATTACACCAAACGTATATTATATACTCTAAATAAAATATGAAAAATGACAGTAAATATATATTACACACCCTATGTAAAATATCAAAAACTACACCAAATATATATTTTATAATTTACAGAAAATATCAAAAGGACACTAAATATATCTTATATACTGTACATAAAATATCAAAAACTACAGTAAATGCATTTCATATATTGAACATATAATACTAACAAAAAGTACACCGAATACATTTTATATACTGTAAATAAAATATCAAAAAGTACAGTAAATATATATTACATACTGTACATAAAATATCAAAAAGTACACCAAATATGTATTATATATGCTGTAAATAATCTATCAAAAACTACAGTAATTATATTTAATATACTGTATATAAAATATCAAAAATTACACCAAATGTATATTATATACTGTAAATAAAGTATCAAAAAGGACAGTAAATATATACTACAAAGCCTATGTAAAATATGAAATACTACACCATATATATTATATAATTTACATAAAATATCAAAAGGACACCAAATATATCTTATATACTGTACATAAAATATCAAAAAGTACAATAAATATATTTCACATATTGTACATATAATATTAACTAAAAGTACACGAAATACATTTTATATACTGTAAATAAATTATCCAAAATTACTGTAAATATATATTACATACTGTACATAAAATATCAAAAAGTACACCAAATATGTGTTATGTATACTGTAAATAAACTATCAAAAACTACAGTAATTATATTTAATATAGTGTACATAAAATATA
Source organism: Pan paniscus (assembly GCF_029289425.2). NCBI lineage: Eukaryota > Metazoa > Chordata > Mammalia > Primates > Hominidae > Pan > Pan paniscus. Next base: position 3,809,820 of record NC_073271.2, read on the forward strand.
AAAATTACACCAAAGGTATAATATACTGTAAATAAAATATCAAAAAGTACAGTAAATATATATTACACACCCTATGTAAAATATCACAAGCTACACCAAATATATATTATATAATTTACATGAAATAGCAAAAGGACACCAAATATACCTTATATACTGTACATAAAATGTCAAAAACTACAGTAAATATATTTCATATATTGTACATATAATATTAACTAAAAGTACACCAAACACATTTTATATAGTGTAAATAAAATATCAAACATTACAGTAAATATATATTAAATACTGTACATAAAATATCAAAAAGTACACCAAATATGTGTTATATGTACTGTAAATAAACTATCAAAAGCTACAGTAATCATATTTAATATACTGTACATAAAATAAAGAAATTACACCAAATGTATGTTATTCACTGTAAATAAAATATCAAAAAGTACAGTAAATATATATTGCACACCATATGTAAAATATCACAATCTGCACCAAATATATATTATATAATTTACATAAAATATCAAAAGGACACCAAATATATCTCATACACTGTACAAAAAATATCCAAATGTACAGTAAATATATTTCATATATTGTACCTATAATATTAACTAAAAATACACCAAATACATTTTATATAGTGTATATAAAATATCAATAAGTACAGTAAATATGTATTTCATACTGTACATAAAATATCAAAAAGTACACCAAATATGTGTTTTATATACAGTAAATAAAGTATAAAAAACTACAGTAATTATATTTAATATAGTGTTCATAAAATATCAAAAATTACACCAAATGTATATTATATATTGTAAATAAAATATCAAAAAGGACAGTGAATATGTATTACACTCTATGTAAAATATCAAAAACAAAAAATATATATTATATACTTTACATAAAATATCAAATGGACACCAAATATATCTTATATACTGTACATAAAATATAAAAAAGTACAGTAAATATATTTCATATATTGTAGATATAATATTAACTAAAATTACACCAAATACATTTTATATAGTGTAAATAAAATATCAAATATTACAGTAAATATGTATTACATATTGTACATAAAATATAAAAAAGTACACCAAATATGTGTTATATATACTCTAAATAAACTATCAAACCTACAGTAACTATATTTAATATAGTGTACATAAAATATCAAAAAGTACACCAAATGAATATTATATACTCTAAATAAAAGATGAAAAAGGACAGTAAATATATATTACGCACCCTATGTAAAATATCAAAAACTACACCAAATTTATATTATATAATTTACATAAAATATCAAAAGTACACCAAATATATATTATATATTGTACATAAAATATCAAAAAGTACAGTAAATATATGTCATATAATGTACATATAGTATAAATTAAAAGTACAACAAATACATTTTATATAATATATATAAAATATCAAAAAGTACAGTAAATACATATTACATACAGTACATAAACTATAAAAAAGTACAACTATGTGTTATATATACTGTAAATAAAATATCAAAAACTACAGTAATTATATTTAATATACTGTATATAAAATATCAAAAATTACAACAAATGTATATTATATACTGTAAATAAAATATCAAAAAGGACAGTAAATATATACTACACACCCTATGTAAAATATCAAAAACCACACCAAATATATATTATATAATTTACATAAAATATCAAAAGGACACCAAATATACTTTATATACTCTACATAAAATATCAAAATGTACAGTAAATATATTTCATATATTGTACATATAATATTAACTGAAAGTACACCAAATACATTTTATATACTGTAAATAAAATATCAACAATTGCAGTAAATATATATTACATACTGTACATAAAATATCAAAAAGTACACCAAATATGTGTTATATATATGGTAAATAAACTAGCAAAAACTACAGTAATTTTATTTAATATACTGTACATAAAATATCAAAAATTACACCAAAGGTGTATTAAGTACTGCAAATAAAATATCAAAGAGTACAATAAATATATATTACACACCATATGTAAAATATCACAATCTACACCAAATATATATTATATAATTTACATGAAATAGCAAAAGTACAACAAATATATCTTATATACTGTACATAAAATATCAAAAAGTTCAGTAAATATATTTCATATATTGTACACATAATATTAACTAAAAGTACACCAAATACATTTTATATAGTGTAAATAAAATATCAAAAAGTACAGTAAATATGTATTACATACTGTACATAAAATATGAAAAAGTACACCAAATATGTATTATATAAACTGTAAATAAAATATCAAAAACTACAGTAATTATATTTAATATACTGTACATAAAATATCAAAAATTACACCAAATGTACATTATATAATGTAAATAAAATATCAAAAAGGACAGTAAATATATATTACACTCTATGTAAAATATCTAAAACTACAAATATATATTATATAATTTACATAAAATATCAAATGGACACCAAATATATCTTATTTACTGTACATAAAATATCAAAAAGTACAGTAAATATATTTCATATATTGTACATATAATATCAACTAAAAGTACACTAAATACATTTTATATACTGTAAATAAAATATCAAAAAGTACAGTAAATATATATTACATACTGTACATAAAATATCAAAAAGTACACCAAATATGTGTTATATATACTGTAAATAAACTATCAACAACTGCAGTAATTATATTTAATATACCGTACATAAAATATCAAAAATTACACCAAATATATATTATGTACTATAAATAAAATATCAAAAAGTACAGTAAATATATATTACACACCATATGTAAAATATCACAATCTACACCAAATATATATTATATAATTTAAATAAAATATCAAAAGGACACCAAATATATCTTATATACTGTACATTAAATATCAAAAAGTAAAGTAAATATATTTCATATATTGTACATATAATATTAACTAAAAGTACACCAAATACATTCTATATAGTGTAAATAAAATATCAAAAAGTACAGTAAATATGTATTACATACTGTACATAAAATATTAAAAAGTACACCAAATATGTGTTAGATATACTGTAAATAAACTATCAAAAACTACAGTAATTATATTTAATATACTGTACATAAAATATCAAATATTACACCCAAAGTATATTATATACTGTAAATAAAATATCAAAAAGGACAGTAAATATATATTACACTCTATGTAAAATATCAAAAACTAAAAATATATATTATATAATTTACATAAAATATCAAACGGACACCAAATATATCTTATATACTGTACATAAAATATCAAAAAATATAGTATATATATTTCATATATTGAGCATATAAAATTAACTAAAAGTACACCAAATACATTTTATGTACTGTAAATAAAATATCAAAAATTACACTAAATATATATTACATACTGTACACAAAATATCAAAAAGTACACCAAATATGTTTTACATATGCTGTAAATAAACTATCAAAAATTAAAATAATTATATTTAATATACTGTACATAAAATATACAAAATTACACCAAAGGTATAATATACTGTAAATAAAATATCAAAAAGCACAGTAAATATATATTACACACCCTATGTAAAATATCACAAACTACATCAAATATATAATATATAATTTACATGAAATATCAAAAGGACACCAAATATATCTTATATACTGTGCATAAAATATCAAAAAGTACAGTAAATATATTTCATATATTGTACATATAATATTAACTAAAAGTACACCAAATACATTTTATATAGTGTAAATAAATATCAAAATTTAAAGTAAATATATATTACATACTGTACATAAACTATCAAAAAGTACACCAAGTATGTGTTATATATACTGTAAATAAACTATCAAAAACTACAGTAAGTATATTTAATATACCCTAAATAAAATATCAAAAATTACACCAAATTTATATTATTTACTGTAAATAAAATATCAAAAAGTACAGTAAATATATATTACACACCCTATGTAAAATATCACAAACTACACCATATAAAATTTATATAGTTTACATAAAATATCAAAAGGACACCAAATATACCTTATAAACTGTACATAAAATATCAACATATACCGTAAATATATTTCATATATTGGACATATAATATTAACTAAAAGTACACCAAATACATTTTATATAGTGTAAATAAAATATCAAAAAGTACAGTAAATATGTATTACATACTGTACATAAAATATCAAAAAGTACACCAAATATGTGTTTTATATACTGTAAATAAACTATCAAAAACTACAGTAATTATATTTAATATACTGTATAGAAAATACCAAAAATTACACCAAATATATATTATATACTGTAAATAAATATCAAAAAGGACAGTAAATATATACTACACACCCTATGTAAAATATCAAAAACTACACCAAATATATATTATATAATTTACATAAAATATCAAAAGGAAAGCAAATATATCTTATAAACTGTACCTAAATATCAAAAAATACAGTAAATATATTTCATATCTTGAGCATATAAAATTAACTAAAAGTACACCAAATACATTTTATGTACTGTAAATAAAATATCAAAAATTACGGTAAATATATATTACATACTGTACATAAAATATCAAAAGTACACCAAATATGTTTTATATATGCTGTAAATAAACTATCAAAAACTAAAATAATTATATTTAATATACAGTATATAAAATATAAAAAATTACACCAAAGGTATAATATACTGTAAATAAAATATCAAAAAGTACTGTAAATATATATTACACACCCTATGTAAAATATCACAAACTACACCAAATATAAATTATATAGTTTACATAAAATATCAAAAGGACACCAAATATACCTTATATACTGTACATAAAATATCAACATATACAGTAAATATATTTCATATATTGTACATGTAATATTAACTAAAAGTACACCAAATACATTTTATATAATGTAAATAATATATCAAAAATTACAGTAAATATATATTACATACTGTATATAAAATATCATAAAGTACACCAAATATGTGTTATATATAATATAAATAAACTATCAAAAGCTACAGTAATTATATTTAATATACTGTACGTAAAATATCAAAAATTACACCAAATGTATATTATTTACTTTAAATAAAATATCAAAAAGGACAGTAAATATATATTACACTCTATGTAAAATATCAAAAACTAAAAATATATATTATATAATTTACATAAAATATCAAAAGGACACCAAATATATCTCATATACTGTACATAATATATCAAAAATTTCAGTAAATATATTTCATATATTGAACATATAATGTTAACTAAAAGTACACCAAATACATTTTATATACTGTAACTAAAATATCAAAAAGAACAGTAAATATATATTACATACTGTACATAAAATATCCAAAAGTACACCAAATATGTGTTATATGTACTGTAAATAAATTATCAAAAACTACAGTAATTACATTTAATATACTGTACATAAAATATCAAAAAGTACACCAAATGAATATTATATACTGTAAATAAATATGAAAAGGACAGGAAATATATATTACGCATCCTATGTGAAATATCAAAACCTACACCAAATATATATTATATAATTTACATAAAATATCAAAAGTACACCAAATATATATTATATAATGAACATAAAATATCAAAATGTACAGTAAATATATTTCATATATTGTACATATAATATAAATTAAAAGTACACAAAAACATTTTATATAATGTAAATAAAATATCAAAAAGTACAGTAAATACATATTAAATACAGTACATAAAATATAAAATAGTACACCATGTGTTATATATACAGTAAATAAACTATCAAAAACTACAGTAATTATATTTAATATACTGTATATAAAATATCAAAAATTACACCAAATGTATATTATATACTGTAAATAAAATATCAAAAAGGACGGTAAATATATACTACACACCCTATGTAAAATATCACAAACTACACCAAATATATATTATATAATTTACATGAAATAGCAAAAGGACACCAAATATATCTTATATGCTGTACATAAAATATCAAAATGTACAGTAAATATATTTCATATATTGTACAACTAATATTAACTAAAAGTACACAAAATACATTTTATATACTGTAAATAAAATATCAAAAATTCCAGTAAATATATATTACATACTGTACATAAAACATCAAAATGTACACCGCATATGTGTTATATATGCTGTAAATATCAAAAACTACAGTAATTATATTCAATGTATTGTATATAAAATATCAAAAATTACACCAAATGTAAATTATATGCTGTAAATAAAATATCAAAAAGGACAGTAAATATATACTACACACCCTATGTAAAATATCAAAAACTACATCAAATATATATTTTATAATTTACATAAAATATAAAAAGGACACCAAATATATCTTATATACTGTAGATAAAATATCAAAAAGTACAGTATATATATTTCATATATTGTAAATATTTTATTAACTAAAACTACACCAGATATATTTTGTATACTGTAAAAAAAAATGAAAAGGTACAGTAAATATATATTACATACTGTACATAAAATATCAAAAAGTCCACCAAATATGTGTCATATATACTGTAAATAAACTATCAAAAACTACAGTAATTATATTTAATATACTGTACATTAAATATCAAAAATTACACCAAATATATAATATACTGTAAATAAAATATCAAAAAGTACAGTAAATATATATTACACACACTTTGTAAAATATCACAAACTACACCAAATATATATTATATAATTTACATAAAATATCAAAGGGACACCAAATATATCTTCTATAATGTACATAAAATATCAAAAATTACAGTGAATATATTTCCTATATTGTATATACAATAGTAACTAACAGTACAAAAAATACATTTTATATACTGTAAATAAAATATCAAAAAGAACAGTAAATATATATTACATAGAGTTCATAAAATATAAGAAATAAACCAAATATGTGTTATATATACAGTAAGTAAACTATCAAAAACTGCTGTAATTATATTTAATATACTGTACATAAAATATCAAAAATTACACAAAATGTATATTATATACTGTAAATAAAATATCCAAAAGGACAGTAAATATATATTACACACCCTATGAAAAATATCAAAAACTACACCAAATATATATTACATAATTTACATAAAATATCAAAAGGCCACCAAATATATCTTATATTCTGTACATAAAATATCGAAAAGTACAGTAAATATGTTTCATATATTGTACATATAATATTAACTAAAAGTACACCAAATACATTTTGTATACTGTAAATACTATATCAAAATTACAGTAAATATATATTACATACTGTACATAAAATATCAAAAAGTACACCAAATATGTGTTATATATACTGTAAATAAACTATCAAAAACTACAGTAATTATATTTAATATACTGTATATAAAATATCAAAAATTACACCAAATATATATTATATACTGTAAATAAATATCAAAAAGGATAGTAAATATATACTACACACCCTATGTAAAATATCACAAACTACACCAAATATAAATTATATAGTTTACATAAATATCAAAAGGACACCAAATATACCTTATATACTGTACATAAAATATCAACATATAGAGTAAATATATTTCATATATTGTACATATAATATTAACTAAAAGTACACCAAATACATTTTGTATACTGTAAATAATATATCAAAATCCTGTAAATATATATTACATACTTTACATAAAATATCAAAAAGTACAACAAATATGTGTTATATATACAGTAAATAAACTATCAAAAACTACAGTAATTATATTTAATAAACTCTACATAAAATATCAAAAATTACACCAAATGTATATTTTAGACTGTAAATAAAATATCAAAAGGGAAAGTAAATATATAGTACACACCCTATGTCAAATATCAGAAACTACACCAAATTTATATTATATAATTTACATAAAATATCTAAAGGACACCAAATATATCTTATATACTGTACATAAAATATCAAAAAGTACAGTAAATATATTTCATATGTTGTACATATAATATTAACTAAAAGTACACCAAATACATTTTATATACTGTAAATAAAATATCAAAATTACAGTAAATATATATTACATACTGGACATAAAATATCAAAAATTACACCAAATATGTGTTATATATTCTGTAAATCAACTATCAAAAACTACAGCAATTATATTTATTATGCTGTACATAAAATGTCAAAAATTACAACAAATGTATATTATATACTGTAAATAAAAAATCAAAAAGGACAGTAAATATATATGACACCCCCTATGTAAAATATCAAAAACTACACCAAATATATATTGTATAATTTACGTAAAATATAAAAAGGACACCAATTATATATTATATACTGTACATAAAATATCAAAAAGTACAGTAAATATATTTCATATATTGTACATATAATATTAACTAAAAGAACACCAATTACATTTTATATACTGTAAATAAAATATCAAAAAGTAGAGTAAGTATATGTTACATACTGTACATAAAATATCAAAAAGTACACCAAATATGTGTTATATATAATGTAAATAAACTATGAAAAACTACAGTAAATATAATTAATATACTGTACATAAAATATCAAAAATTACAGCAAATGTATATTATATACTGTAAATAAAATATCTAAAAGTACAGGAAATATATATTACACAACCTATGTAAAATATAAAAAACTACACCAAATATATATTATATAATTTACATAAAATATCAAAAGGCCACCAAATATATCTTATATACTGTACATAAAATACCAAAAAGTACAGTAAATAGGTTTCATATATTGTACATATAATATTAACTAAAAGTACAACAAATACATTTCATATACTGAAAATAATATTTAAAAATACAGTAAATATATATTACATACTGTACATAAAATATCAAAAAGTACACCAAATATGTGTTATATATACTGTAAATAAACTATCAAATACTACATTACTTATATTTAATATACTGTACATAAAATATCAAAAATTGCACCAAATGTATAATATATACTGTAAATAAAATATCAAAAAGGACACTAAATATATACTACACACCCCATGTAAAATATCAAAAACTACACCAAATATATATAATTTACATAAAATGTCAAAAGGACACCAAATATATCTTATATACTGTACATAAAATATCGAAAAGTACAGTAAATATGTTTCATATATTGTACATATAATATTAACTAAAAGTACACCAAATACATTTTGTATACTGTAAATACTATATCAAAATTACAGTAAATATATATTACATACTGTACATAAAATATCAAAAAGTACACCAAATATGTGTTATATATACTGTAAATAAACTATCAAAAACTACAGTAATTATATTTAATATACTGTATATAAAATATCAAAAATTACACCAAATATATATTATATACTGTAAATAAATATCAAAAAGGATAGTAAATATATACTACACACCCTATGTAAAATATCACAAACTACACCAAATATAAATTATATAGTTTACATAAATATCAAAAGGACACCAAATATACCTTATATACTGTACATAAAATATCAACATATAGAGTAAATATATTTCATATATTGTACATATAATATTAACTAAAAGAACACCAATTACATTTTATATACTGTAAATAAAATATCAAAAAGTAGAGTAAGTATATGTTACATACTGTACATAAAATATCAAAAAGTACACCAAATATGTGTTATATATACTGTAAATAAACTATGAAAAACTACAGTAAATATAATTAATATACTGTACATAAAATATCAAAAATTACAGAAAATGTATATTATATACTGTAAATAAAATATCTAAAAGTACAGGAAATATATATTACACAACCTATGTAAAATATAAAAAACTACACCAAATATATATTATATAATTTACATAAAATATCAAAAGGCCACCAAATATATCTTATATACTGTACATAAAATACCAAAAAGTACAGTAAATAGGTTTCATATATTGTACATATAATATTAACTAAAAGTACAACAAATACATTTCATATACTGAAAATAATATTTAAAAATACAGTAAATATATATTACATACTGTACATAAAATATCAAAAAGTACACCAAATATGTGTTATATATACTGTAAATAAACTATCAAATACTACATTACTTATATTTAATATACTGTACATAAAATATCAAAAATTGCACCAAATGTATAATATATACTGTAAATAAAATATCAAAAAGGACACTAAATATATACTACACACCCCATGTAAAATATCAAAAACTACACCAAATATATATAATTTACATAAAATGTCAAAAGGACACCAAATATATCTTATATACTGTACATAAAATATCGAAAAGTACAGTAAATATGTTTCATATATTGTACATATAATATTAACTAAAAGTACACCAAATACATTTTGTATACTGTAAATACTATATCAAAATTACAGTAAATATATATTACATACTGTACATAAAATATCAAAAAGTACACCAAATATGTGTTATATATACTGTAAATAAACTATCAAAAACTACAGTAATTATATTTAATATACTGTATATAAAATATCAAAAATTACACCAAATATATATTATATACTGTAAATAAATATCAAAAAGGATAGTAAATATATACTACACACCCTATGTAAAATATCACAAACTACACCAAATATAAATTATATAGTTTACATAAATATCAAAAGGACACCAAATATACCTTATATACTGTACATAAAATATCAACATATAGAGTAAATATATTTCATATATTGTACATATAATATTAACTAAAAGAACACCAATTACATTTTATATACTGTAAATAAAATATCAAAAAGTAGAGTAAGTATATGTTACATACTGTACATAAAATATCAAAAAGTACACCAAATATGTGTTATATATAATGTAAATAAACTATGAAAAACTACAGTAAATATAATTAATATACTGTACATAAAATATCAAAAATTACAGAAAATGTATATTATATACTGTAAATAAAATATCTAAAAGTACAGGAAATATATATTACACAACCTATGTAAAATATAAAAAACTACACCAAATATATATTATATAATTTACATAAAATATCAAAAGGCCACCAAATATATCTTATATACTGTACATAAAATACCAAAAAGTACAGTAAATAGGTTTCATATATTGTACATATAATATTAACTAAAAGTACAACAAATACATTTCGTATACTGTAAATAATATATCAAAATCCTGTAAATATATATTACATACTTTACATAAAATATCAAAAAGTACAACAAATATGTGTTATATATACAGTAAATAAACTATCAAAAACTACAGTAATTATATTTAATATACTGTACATAAAATATCAAAAATTGCACCAAATGTATAATATATACTGTAAATAAAATATCAAAAAGGACACTAAATATATACTACACACCCCATGTAAAATATCAAAAACTACACCAAATATATATAATTTACATAAAATGTCAAAAGGACACCAAATATATCTTATATACTGTACATAAAATATCGAAAAGTACAGTAAATATGTTTCATATATTGTACATATAATATTAACTAAAAGTACACCAAATACATTTTGTATACTGTAAATACTATATCAAAATTACAGTAAATATATATTACATACTGTACATAAAATATCAAAAAGTACACCAAATATGTGTTATATATACTGTAAATAAACTATCAAAAACTACAGTAATTATATTTAATATACTGTATATAAAATATCAAAAATTACACCAAATATATATTATATACTGTAAATAAATATCAAAAAGGATAGTAAATATATACTACACACCCTATGTAAAATATCACAAACTACACCAAATATATATTGTATAATTTACGTAAAATATCAAAAGGACACCAAATATACCTTATATACTGTACATAAAATATCAACATATAGAGTAAATATATTTCATATATTGTACATATAATATTAACTAAAAGAACACCAATTACATTTTATATACTGTAAATAAAATATCAAAAAGTAGAGTAAGTATATGTTACATACTGTACATAAAATATCAAAAAGTACACCAAATATGTGTTATATATAATGTAAATAAACTATGAAAAACTACAGTAAATATAATTAATATACTGTACATAAAATATCAAAAATTACAGCAAATGTATATTATATACTGTAAATAAAATATCTAAAAGTACAGGAAATATATATTACACAACCTATGTAAAATATAAAAAACTACACCAAATATATATTATATAATTTACATAAAATATCAAAAGGCCACCAAATATATCTTATATACTGTACATAAAATACCAAAAAGTACAGTAAATAGGTTTCATATATTGTACATATAATATTAACTAAAAGTACAACAAATACATTTCATATACTGAAAATAATATTTAAAAATACAGTAAATATATATTACATACTGTACATAAAATATCAAAAAGTACACCAAATATGTGTTATATATACTGTAAATAAACTATCAAATACTACATTACTTATATTTAATATACTGTACATAAAATATCAAAAATTGCACCAAATGTATAATATATACTGTAAATAAAATATCAAAAAGGACACTAAATATATACTACACACCCCATGTAAAATATCAAAAACTACACCAAATATATATAATTTACATAAAATGTCAAAAGGACACCAAATATATCTTATATACTGTACATAAAATATCGAAAAGTACAGTAAATATGTTTCATATATTGTACATATAATATTAACTAAAAGTACACCAAATACATTTTGTATACTGTAAATACTATATCAAAATTACAGTAAATATATATTACATACTGTACATAAAATATCAAAAAGTACACCAAATATGTGTTATATATACTGTAAATAAACTATCAAAAACTACAGTAATTATATTTAATATACTGTATATAAAATATCAAAAATTACACCAAATATATATTATATACTGTAAATAAATATCAAAAAGGATAGTAAATATATACTACACACCCTATGTAAAATATCACAAACTACACCAAATATAAATTATATAGTTTACATAAATATCAAAAGGACACCAAATATACCTTATATACTGTACATAAAATATCAACATATAGAGTAAATATATTTCATATATTGTACATATAATATTAACTAAAAGTACACCAAATACATTTTGTATACTGTAAATAATATATCAAAATCCTGTAAATATATATTACATACTTTACATAAAATATCAAAAAGTACAACAAATATGTGTTATATATACAGTAAATAAACTATCAAAAACTACAGTAATTATATTTAATATACTCTACATAAAATATCAAAAATTACACCAAATGTATATTTTAGACTGTAAATAAAATATCAAAAGGGAAAGTAAATATATAGTACACACCCTATGTCAAATATCAGAAACTACACAAAATTTATATTATATAATTTACATAAAATATCTAAAGGACACCAAATATATCTTATATACTGTACATAAAATATCAAAAAGTACAGTAAATATATTTCATATGTTGTACATATAATATTAACTAAAAGTACACCAAATACATTTTATATACTGTAAATAAAATATCAAAATTACAGTAAATATATATTACATACTGGACATAAAATATCAAAAATTACACCAAATATGTGTTATATATTCTGTAAATCAACTATCAAAAACTACAGCAATTATATTTATTATGCTGTACATAAAATGTCAAAAATTACAACAAATGTATATTATATACTGTAAATAAAAAATCAAAAAGGACAGTAAATATATATGACACCCCCTATGTAAAATATCAAAAACTACACCAAATATATATTGTATAATTTACGTAAAATATAAAAAGGACACCAATTATATATTATATACTGTACATAAAATATCAAAAAGTACAGTAAATATATTTCATATATTGTACATATAATATTAACTAAAAGAACACCAATTACATTTTATATACTGTAAATAAAATATCAAAAAGTAGAGTAAGTATATGTTACATACTGTACATAAAATATCAAAAAGTACACCAAATATGTGTTATATATAATGTAAATAAACTATGAAAAACTACAGTAAATATAATTAATATACTGTACATAAAATATCAAAAATTACAGCAAATGTATATTATATACTGTAAATAAAATATCTAAAAGTACAGGAAATATATATTACACAACCTATGTAAAATATAAAAAACTACACCAAATATATATTATATAATTTACATAAAATATCAAAAGGCCACCAAATATATCTTATATACTGTACATAAAATACCAAAAAGTACAGTAAATAGGTTTCATATATTGTACATATAATATTAACTAAAAGTACAACAAATACATTTCATATACTGAAAATAATATTTAAAAATACAGTAAATATATATTACATACTGTACATAAAATATCAAAAAGTACACCAAATATGTGTTATATATACTGTAAATAAACTATCAAATACTACATTACTTATATTTAATATACTGTACATAAAATATCAAAAATTGCACCAAATGTATAATATATACTGTAAATAAAATATCAAAAAGGACACTAAATATATACTACACACCCCATGTAAAATATCAAAAACTACACCAAATATATATAATTTACATAAAATGTCAAAGGACACCAAATATATCTTATATACTGTACATAAAATATCAAAATTTCAGTAAATATATTTCATATATTGTACATATAACATTAACTAAAAGTACACCAAATACATTTTATATAGTGTAAATAAAATGTCAAAATCCTGTAAATCTATATTACATACTGTACATAAAATATCAAAAAGTACACCAAATATGTGTTATATATACTGTAAATAATCTATCAAAAACTACAGTGAATATATTTAATATACTGTACATAAAATATCAAAAATTACACAAAATGTATATTATATACTGTAAATAAAAAATCAAAAAGGACAGTAAATATATATGACACCCCCTATGTAAAATATCAAATACTTCACCAAATATATGTTATATAATTTACATAAAATATCAAAAGTACACCAAATATATAGTATAAACTGTACATAAAATATCAAAATGCACAGTAAAACTATTTGATATATTGTACATATAATATTAACTGAAAGTTCACCAAATACATTTTATATACTGTAAATAAAATATCCAAAAGCACAGTGAATATATATTACATAATGTACATAAAATATCAAAAAGTACACCAAATATGTGTTATAAATTCTGTAAATAAACAATCAAAAAATTCAGTAATTATATTTAATATACTGTACAAAAAATATCAAAAATTACACGAAATGTATACTATATACCGTAAAAAAATCTAAAATTACAGTAAATATATATTACACACTCTATGTAAAATATCAAAAACTACGCCAAATGTACATTATATAATTTACATAAAATATCAATTGTACGCCAAATAGATATTATATACTGTACATAAAATATCAAAATGTACAGTAAATATATTTCATATATTGTACATATAATATAAACTAAAAGTACACCAAATACATTTTATATACTGTAAATAAAATCTCCAAAAGCACGGTAAATATATATTACATACTGTACATAAAATATCAAAAAGTACACCAAATATGTGTTATATATACTGTAAATAAACGATCAAAAAATACACTAATTATATTTAATATACTGTTCATAAAATATCTAAAATTACACAAAATGTATACTATATACTGTAAAAAAAAATCTAAAGTTACAGTAAATATATATTACACACTCTAGGTAAAATATCAAAAACTTCGCCAAATATATATTATATAATTTACATAAAATATCAAAAGTACACCAAATATATATTATATAATCTACATAAAATATCAAAAAGTATAGTAAATATATTGCAAATATTGTACATAGAATATTAAATAAAAGTACACCAAATACACTTTATATACTGTAAATAAAATATCCAAAAGTACAGTAAATATACGTTGCATACTGTACATAAAATATCAAAATGTACACCAAATATGTGTCACATATACTGTAAATAAACTATAAAAACTACAGTAATTATATTTAATATACTGTACAAAAAATATCCAAAATTACACAAAATGTATATTATCTACAGTAAATAAAATATAAAACTTTCAGTAAATATATATTACACATTCTATTTAAAATAGCAAAAACTACACCAAAAATATATTTTACAGTTTACATAAAATATCAAAAGTACACTTAATATATTTTATATACTGTACATAAAATATGAAAATGTACAGTAAATATATTTCATATAGTGTACATATAATATAAAAAAAAGTACACCAAATACACTTTATATACTGTAAATAAAATATCCAAAAGTACAGTAAATATATATTACGTACTGTACATAAAATATCAAAAAGTACACCAAATATGTGTTATATATACTGTAAATAAGCTATCAAAAACTACAGTAATTATATTGAATATACTGTACATAAAATATCAAAAATTACACTAAATGCATATTATATACTGTAAATAAAATATCAAATAGTACAGTAAATATTTATTACACACTCTATGTAAAATATCAAAAACTACACCAAATATATGTTATATAATTTACATAAAATATCAAAAGTACACCAAATATATATTATAAACTGTACATAAAATATCAAAACGCACAGTAAAACTATTTCATATATTGTACATATAATATTAACTGAAAGTACACCAAATACATTTTATATACTGTAAATAAAATATCCAAAAGCACAGTGAATATATATTATATACTGTACATAAAATATCAAAAAGTACACCAAATATGTGTTATATATACTGTAAATAAACAATCAAAAATTACAGTAATTATATTTATTGTACTGTACATAAAGTATCAAAAATTACACGAAATGTATACTATATACCGTAAAAAAAATCCAAATTACAGTAAATATATATTACACACTCTATGTAAAATATCAAAAACTACGCCAAATATACATTATATAATTTACATAAAATCTCAAATGTACACCAAATACATATTATATACTGTACATAAAATATCAAAATGTATAGTACATATATTTCATATATTGTACATATAATATAAACTAAAAGTACACCAAATACATTTTATATACTGCAAATAAAATATCCAATAATACAGTAAATATATATTACGTACTGTACATAAAATATCAAAAAGTACACCAAATATGTGTTATATATACTTTAAAAAACTATAAAAACTACAGTTTTTATATTTAATATACTGTACATGAAATATCAAAAATTACACTAAATGCATATTATATACTGTAAATAAAATATCAAATAGTACAGTAAATATTTATTACACACTCTATGTAAAATATCAAACACTACACCAAATATATGTTATATAATTTACATAAAATATCAAAAGTACACGAAATATATATAAAATACTGTACATAAAATATCAAAATGCACAGTAAATCTTTTTCATATATTGTACATATAATATTAACTGAAAGTACAACAAATACATTTTATATAATGTAAATAAAATATCCAAAAGCACAGTAAATATATATTACATACTGTACATAAAATATCAAATAGTACACCAAATATGTGTTATATATACTGTAAATAAACAATCAAAAACTACAGTAATTATATTTATTATACTGTACATAAAATATCAAAAACTACACGAAATGTATACTATATACCGTAAAAAAAATATCTAAAATTACAGTAAATATATATTACACACTCTATGTAAAATATCAAAAACTACGCCAAATATATATTATATAATTTACATAAAATATCAAAAGTACACCAAATAGATATTATATACAGTACGTAAAATATCAAAAAGTACAGTAAATATATTTCATATATTGTACAGATAATATTAACTAAAAGTACACCAATTACATTTTATATACTCTAAATAAAATATCCAATAGTACAGTAAATATATATTACATACTGTACATAAAATATCAAAAAGTACACCAAATATGTTTTATATATACTCTAAATAAACTATAAAAACTACAGTAATTATAATTAATATACTGTACATAAAATATAAAAATTACACTAAATGCATATTATATACTGTAATTAAAATATCAAATAGCAGAGTAAATATTTATTACACACTCTATGTAAAATATCAAAAACTACACCAAATATATGTTATATAATTTACATAAAATATCAAAAGTACACCAAATATATATTATAAATTGTACATAAAATATCAAAATGCACAGTAAAACTATTTGATATATTGTACATATGATATTAACTGAAAGTACACCAAATACATTTTATATAGTGTAAATAAAATATCCAAAACCACAGTGAATATATCTTACATACTGTACATAAAATATCAAAAAGTACACCAAATATGTGTTATAAATACTGTAAATAAACAATCAAAAAATTCAGTAATTATATTTAATATACTGTACATAAAATATCAAAAATTACACGAAATGTATACTATATACCGTAAAAAAAAATCTAAAATTACAGTAAATATATATTACACACTCTAGGTAAAATATCAAAAACTTCGCCAAATATATATTATATGATTTACATAAAATATCAAAAGTACACCAAATATATATTATATACTGTACATAAAATATCAAAAAGTATAGTAAATATATTGCAAATATTGTACATATAATATTAACTAAAAGTACACCAAATACACTTTATATACTGTAAATAAAATATCCAAAAGTACAGTAAATATATATTGCATACTGTACATAAAATATCAAATAGTACACCAAATATGTGTCATATCTACTGTAAATAAACTATAAAAACTACAGTAATTATATTTAACACACTGTACAAAAAATATGAAAAATTACACAAAATGTATATTATGTACATTAATTAAAATATCAAAAATTACAGTAAATATATATTACACATTCTATTTAATATATCAAAAACTACACCAAAAATATATTTCATAATTTAAATAAAATATCAAAAGTACACTTAATATATTTTATATACTGTACATAAAATATGAAAATGTACAGTAAATATATTTCATATAGTGTACATATAATATTAAATAAAGTACACCAAATACATTTTATATACTGTAAATAAAATATCCAAAAGTACAGTAAATATATATTACATACTGTACATAAAATATCAAAAAGTACACCAAATATATGTTATATATACTGTAAATAAGTTATCAAAAACTACAGTAATTATATTTAATATACTGTACATAAAATATCAAAAATTACACTAAATGCATATTATATACTGTAAATAAAATATCAAATAGTACAGTAAATATTTATTACACACTCTATGTAAAATATGAAAAACTACACCAAATACATGTTATATAATTTACATAAAATATCAAAAGTACACCAAATATATATTATAAACTCTACGTAAAATATCAAAACGCACAGTAAAACTATTTCATACATTGTACATATAATATTAACTGAAAGTACACCAAATACATTTTATATACTGTAAATAAAATATCCAAAAGCACAGTGAATATATATTATATAATGTACATAAAATATCAAAAAGTACACCAAATATGTGTTATATATACTGTAAATAAACAATCAAAAAATACAGTAATTATATTTAATAAACTGTACATAAAATATCAAAAATTACACGAAATGTATACTATATACCGTAAAAAAAATCTAAAATTACAGTAAATATATATTACACACTCTATGTAAAATATCAAAAACTACGCCAAATATACATTATATAATTTACATAAAATATCAAATGTACACCAAATAGATATTATATACTGTACATAAAATATCAAAATGTATAGGAAATATATTTCATATATTGTACATATAATATAAACTAAAAGTACACCAAATACATTTTATATACTGTAAATAAAATATCCAATAATACAGTAAATATATATTACATACTGTACATAAGATATCAAAAAGTACACCAAATATGTGTTATATATACTGTAAAAAAACTATAAAAACTATAGTAATTATATTTAATATACTGTACATAAAATATCAAAAATTACACTAAATGCATATTTTATACTGTAAATAAAATATCAAATAGTACAGTAAATATTTATTACACACTCTATGTAAAATATCAAAAACTACACCAAATATATGTTATATAATTTACATAAAATATCAAAAGTTCTCCCAATATATATTATATACTGTACATAAAATATCAAAATGCACAGTAAATCTATTTCATATATAGTACATATAATATTAACTGAAAGTACAACAAATACATTTTATATACTGTAAATAAAATATCCAAAAGCACAGTAAATATATATAACATAATGTACATAAATTATCAAAAAGTACACCAAATATGTGTTTTATATACTGTAAATAAACAATCAAAAAATACAGTAATTATATTTAATATACTGTTCCTAAAATATCAAAAATTACACTAAATGTTTAATATACACTGTAAAAAAATATCTAAAATTTCAGTAAATATATATTACACAGTCTAGGTAAAATATCAAAAACTTCGCCAAATATGTATTATATAATTTACATAAAATATCAAAAGTACACCAAATAGATATTATATACTGTTCATAAAATATCAAAAAGTATAGTAAATATATTGCAAATACTGTACATATAATATTAACTAAAAGTACACCAAATACACTTTATATACTGTAAATAAAATATCCAAAAGTACAGTAAATATATATTGCATACTGTACATGAAATATCAAAAAGTACACCAAATATGTGTTATCTATACTGTAAATAAACTATAGAAACTACAGTAATTATATTTAATATACTGTACATAAAATATCAAAAATTACACTAAATGCATATTATATACTCTAAATAAAATATCAAATAGTACAGTAAATATTTATTACACACTCTATGTAAAATATCAAAAACTACACCAAATATATGTTATATAATTTACATAAAATATCAAAAGTACACCAAATATATATTATAAACTGTACATAAAATATCAAAATGCACTTTAAAAATATTTGATATATTGTACATATAATATTAACTGAAAGTACACCAAATACGTTTTATATACTGTAAATAAAATATCCAAAAGCACAGTGAATATATATTACATACTGGACATAAAATATCAAAAAGTACACCAAATATGTGTTATATATACTGTAAATAAACTATAAAAACTACAGTAATTATATATAATATACTGTACATAAAATATCAAAAACTACACTAAATGCATATTATATACTGTAAATAAAATATCAAATAGTACAGTAAATATTTATTACACACATTATGTAAAATATCAAAAACTAGACCAAATATATGTTATATAATTTACATAAAATATCAAAAGTACACCAAATATATATTATATACTCTACATAAAGTATCAAAAATTACACGAAATGTATACTATATACCGTAAAAAAATCTAAAATTACAGTAAATATATATTACACATTCTATTTAAAATATCAAAAACTACACCAAAAATATATTTTATAATTTACATAAATTATCAAAACTACACTTTATATATTTTATATACTGTACATAAAATATGAAAATGTACAGTAAATATATTTCATATATTGTACATATAATATTAAATAAAGAACACCAAAAACATTTTATATACTGTAAATAAAATATCCAAAAGAACAGTAAATATATATTACATACTGTAAATAAAATATCAAAAAGTACACCAAACATGTGTTATATATACTGTAAATAAGCTATCAAAAACTACAGTAATTATATTTAATATACTGTACATAAAATATCAAAAATTACACTAAATGCATATTATATACTGTAAATAAAATATCAAATAGTACAGTAAATATTTATTACACACTCTATATAAAATATCACAAACTACACCAAACATATATTATATAATTTTCATAAAATATCAAAAGTACACCAAATATATATTATATACTGTACATAAAATATCAAAATGCACAGTGAATCTATTTCATATATTGTACATATAATATTAACAGAAAAGACACCAAATACATTTTATATACTGTAAATAAAATATCCAAAAGCACAGTAAATATACATTACATACTGTACGTAAAATATCAAAAAGTACACCGAATATGTGTTATATATACTGTAAATAAACAATCAAAATCTACAGTAATTATATTTAATATACTGTAAATAAAATATCAAAAATTATACGAAATGTATACTATATACCGTTAAAAAAAATCTAAAATTACAGTAAATATATAGTACACACTCTATGTAAAGTATCAAAAACTACGCCAAATATATATTATATAATTTACATAAAATATCAAAAGTACACCAAATAGATGTCATATACAGTACATAAAATATCAAAAAGTACAGTAAATATATTTCAGATATTGTACATATAATATTAACAAAAAGTACACCAAATACATTTTATATACAGTAAATAAAATATCCAATAGTACAGTAAATATATATTACATACTGTACATAAAATGTCAAAAAGTACACCAAATATGTTTTATATATACTAGAAATAAAGTATAAAAACTACAGTAATTATATTTAATATACTGTACATAATATATCAAAAATTACACTAAATGCATATTATATACTTTAAATAATATATCAAATAGTACAGTAAATATTTATTACACACTCTATGTAAAATATCAAAAACTACAATAAATATATGTTATATAATTTACATAAAATATCAAAAGTACACAAAATATATACTATATACTGTACATTAACTATCAAAAATTACACGAAATGTATACTACATAGTGTAAAAAAATCTAAAATTACAATAAATATATATTACACAATCTATGTAAAATATCAAAAACTACGCCAAATATATATTATATAATTTACATAAAATATCAAAAGCACACAAAATATACATTATATACTGCACAAAAAATATCAAAAAGTACAGTTAATGTATTGCAAATATTGTACATATAATATTAACTAAAAGTACACCAAATACATTTTATATACTGTAAATAAAATATCCAAAATACAGTAAATATATATTACATACTGTACATAAAATATCAAAAAGTACACCAAATATGTTTTATATATACTGTAAATAAACTATAAAAACTACAGTAATTATATTTAATATACTGTACATAAAATATCAAAAATTATGCAAAATATATTTTATATACTGTAAATAAAATATCAAAAATTACAGTAAATATATATTACATATTCTATTTAAAATATCAAAAACTACACCAAAAATATATTTTATCATTTACATAACATATCAAAAGTACACTTAATATATTTTATATACTGTACATAAAATATGAAAATATACAGAAAATATATTTCATATATTGTACATATAATATTAAATAAAGTACACCAAATACATTTTATATACTCTAAATAAAATATCCAAAAGTACAGTAAATATATATTGCATACTGTAAATAAAATATCAAAATGTACACCAAATATGTGTTATATATACTGTAAATAAGCTATCAAAAACTACAGTAATTATATTTAATATACTGTACATAAAATATCAAAAACTACACTAAATGCATATTATATACTGTAAATAAAATATCAAATAGTACAGTAAATATTTATTACACACTCTATGTAAAATATCAAAAACTACACCAAATATTTGTTATATAATTTACATAAAATATCAAAAGTACAACAAATATATATTATATACTGTACATAAAATATCAAAATGCACAGTAAATCTTTTTCATATATTGTACATATAATATTAACTGAAAGTACAACAAATACATTTTATATACTGTAAATAAAATATCCAAAAGCTCAGTAAATATATATTACATACTGTACATAAAATATCAAAAAGTACACCAAATATGTGTTATATATACTGTAAATAAAAAATCAAAAACTACAGTAATTATATTTAATATACTGTACATAAAATATCAAAAATTACACGAAATGTATACTATATACCGTAAAAAAAATCTAAAATTACAGTAAATATATATTACACACTCTATGTAAAATATCAAAAACTACGCCAAATATATATTATATAATTTACATAAAATATCAAAAGTACACCAAATAGATATTATATACAGTACATAAATTATCAAAAAGTACATTAAATATATTTCATATATTGTACATATAATATTAACTAAAAGATCACCAAATATATTTTATATTCTGTAAATAAAATATCCAATTATACAGTAAATATATATTACATATTGTACATAAAATATCAAAAAGTACACCAAATATGTGTTATAAATACTGTAAATAAACTATAAAAACTACAGTAATTATATTTAATATACTGTACATAAAATATCAAAAATTACACTAAATTCATATTATATACTGTAAATAAAATATCAAATAGTACAGTAAATATTCATTACACACTCTATGTAAAATATCAAAAACTACACGAAATATATGTTATATAATTTACATAATATATCAAATTACACCAAATATATATTATATACTGTACATAAAATAACAAAAATTATACGAAATGTATACCATATACTGTAAAAAAAAATCTAAATTTACAGTAAATATATATTACAAACCCTATGTAAAATATCATAAACTATGCCAAATATATATTATATAATTTACATAAAATATCAAAAGTACACCAAGTATATATTATATACTGTACATAAAATATCAAAAAGTACAGTAAATATATTGCAAATACTGTATATATAATATTAACTAAAAATACACCAAATACATTTTATATACTGTAAATAAATTATCCAAAAGTATAGTAAATATATATTACATACTGTACATAAAATATCAAAAAGTACACCAAATATGTGTTACATATACTGTAAATAAACTATAAAAACTACAGTAATTATATTTAATATACTGTACGTAAAATATCAAAAATTACACAAAATGAATATTATGTACTGTAAATAAAATATCAAAAATTACAGTAAATATATTCTTCACATTCTATTTAAAATAACAATAACTACACCAAAAATATATTTTATAATTTACATAAAATAACAAATGTACACTTAATATATTTTATATACTGTACATAAAATATGAAAATGTACAGTAAATATATTTCATATAGTGTACATATAATATTAAATTACACCAAATACATTTTACATACTGTAAATATATTATCCAAAAGTACAGTATATATATATTACGTACTGTACATAAAATATCAAAAAGTACACCAAATATGTGTTATATATACTGTAAATAAGCTATCAAAAACTACAGTAATTATATTTAATATACTGTACATAAAATATCAAAAATTACACTAAATGCATATTATATACTGTAAATAAAATATCAAATAGTACAGTAAATATTTATTACACACTCCATGTAAAATATCAAAAACTACACCAAATATATGTTATATAATTTACATAAAATATCAAAAGTACACCAAATATATATTATATACTGTACATTAAATATCAAAATGCACAGTAAATCTGTTTCATATATTGTACATATAATATTAACTGAAAGTACACCAAATACATTTTATATACTGTAAATAAAATATCCAAAAGCACAGTAAATATATATAACATACTGTACATAAAATATCAAAAAGTACACCAAATATGTGTTTTATATACTGTAAATAAACAATCAAAAAATACAGTAATTATATTTAATATACTGTTCCTAAAATATCAAAAATTACACAAAATGTTTAATATACACGGTAAAAAATTATCTAAAATTTCAGTAAATATATATTACACAGTCTAGGTAAAATATCAAAAACTTCGCCAAATATGTATTATATAATTTACATAAAATATCAAGAGTACACCAAATAGATATTATATACTGTTCATAAAATATCAAAAAGTATAGTAAATATATTGCAAATACTGTACATATAATATTAACTAAAAGTACACCAAATACACTTTATATACTGTAAATAAAATATCCAAAAGTACAGTAAATATATATTGCATACTGTACATGAAATATCAAAAAGTACACCAAATATGTGTTATATATACTGTAAATAAACTATAAAAACTACAGTAATTATATTTAATATACTGTACATAAAATATCAAAAATTACACAAAATATGTATTATATACTGTAAATAAAATATCAAAAATTACACTAAATATGTATTACACTTTCAATTTAAAATATCAAATCTACACCAAAAATATAATTTATAAATTACATAAAATATCAAAAATACACTTAGTATATTTTATATACTCTACATAAAATATGAAAATATACAGTAAATATATTTCATATAGTGTAAATATAATATTAAATAAAGTACACCAAATACATTTTATATACTGTAAATTATATATCCAAATGCACAGTGAATATGTATTACATACTCTAGATAAAATAACAAATAGTACACCAAATATGTGTTATATATACTGTAAATAAACAATCAAAAAATACAGTAATTATATTTAATATACTGTACATAAAATATCAAAAATTACACGAAATGTATACTATATACCTTAAAAAAAATCTAAAATTACAGTAAATATATATTACACACTCTATGTAAAATATCAAAAACTACGCCAAATATACATTATATGATTTACATAAAATATCAAATGTACACCAAATAGATATTATATACTGTACATAAAATAAAAAAATGTACAGTAAATATATTTCATATATTGTACATATAATACAAACTAAAATTACACCAAATATATTTTATATACTGTAAATAAAATATCCAATGGTACAGTAAATATATATTACATACTATACATAAAATATCAAAAAGTACACCAAATATGTGTTATATATACTGTAAATAAAGTATAAAAACTACAGTAATTATATTTAATATACTGTACATAAAAAATCAAAACTTACAATAAATGCGTATTATATACTGTAAATAAAATATCAAATAGTACAGTAAATATTTATTACACACTCTATGTAAAATATCAAAAGCTACACCAAATATATGTTATATAATTTACATAAAATAGCAAACATTACATCAAATATATATTACTCTACATAAAATATCAAAAATTACACGAAATGTATACTATATACTGTAAAAAAAATCTAAAATTACAGTAAATATATATTACACACTCTATGTAAAATATCAAAAACTACGCCAAATATATACTATATAATTTACATAAAATATCAAATGTACACCAAATATATATTATATACTGTACATAAAATATCAAAAAGTACAGTAAATATATTGCAAATATTGTACATATAATATTAACTAAAAGTACACCAAATACATTTTATATACTGTAAATAAAATATCCAAAATACAGTAAATATATATTACATACTGTACATAAATTATCAAAAAGTACACCAAATAGGTGTTATATATACTATAAATAAAGTATAAAAACTACAGTAATAATATTTAATATACTGTACATAAAATATCAAAAATTACACAAAATGTATATTATATACTGTTAATAAAATATCAAAAATTACAGTAAATATATATTACACATTCTATTTTAAATATCAAAAACTACACCAAAAATATATTTTAAAACTTACATAAAATGTCAAAATTACACTTAATATATTTTATATACTGTACATAAAGTATGAAAATGTACAGTAAATATATTTCATATATTGTACATATAATATTAAATAAAGAACACCAAAAACATTTTATATACTGTAAATAAAATATCCAAAAATACAGTAAATATATATTACATACTGTAAATAAAATATCAAAAAGTACACCAAATATGTGTTATATATACTGTAAATAAGCTATCAAAAACTACAGTAATTATATTTAATATACTGTACATAAAATATCAAAAATTACACTAAATGCATATTATAGACTGTAAATAAAATATCAAATAGTACAGTAAATATTTATTACACACTCTATGTAAAATATCAAAAACTACAACAAATATATATTATATATTTTACATAAAATATCAAAAGTACACCAAATATATATTATATACTGTACATAAAATATCAAAATGCACAGTAAATCTATTTCATATATTTTACATATAATATTAACTGAAAGTACACCAAATACATTTTATATACTGTAAATAAAATATCCAAAAGCACAGTAAATATATATTACATACTGTACATAAAATATCAAAAAGTACACCAAATATGTGTTATATATACAGTAAATAAACAATCAAAAACTAAAGTAATTATATTTAATATACTGTACATAAATTATCAAAAATTACGTGAAATGTATACTATATACGGTAAAAAAAATCTAAAATTACAGTAAATATATATTACACACTCTATGTAAAGTATCAAAAACTACGCCAAATATATATTATATAATTTACATAAAATAACAAATGTACACCTAATAGATATTATATACAGTACATAAAATATGAAAAAGTACAGTAAATATATATCATATATTGTACATATAATATTAACTAAAAGTTCACCAAATACATTTTATATACTGTAAATAAAATATCCAATAGTACAGTAAATATATATTACATACTCTATATAAAATATCAAAAAGTACACCAAATATGTGTTATATATACTCTAAATAAACTATAAAAACTACAGTAATTATATTTAATATACTGTAAATAAAATATCAAAAATTACACTAAATGCATATTATGTACTGTAAATAAAATATCAAATACTACAGTAAATATTTATTACACACTCTATGTAAAATATCAAAAACTACACCAAGTATATGTTATATAATTTACATAAAATATCAAAAGTACACCAAATATATATTATATACTGTACATAAAATATCAAAAATTACACGAAATGTATACCATATACTGTAAAAAAAATCTAAAATTACAGTAAATATATATTACACACCTTATGTAAAATATCAAAAACTACGCCAAATATATATTACATAATTTACATAAAATATCAAAAGTAAACCAAATATATATTATATACTGTACATAAAGTATCAAAATGTACAGTAAATATATTGCAAATATTGTACATATAATATTAACTAAAGGTACACCAAATACATTTTATATACTGTAAAAAAAATATCCAAAAGTACAGTAAATATATATTACATACTGTACATAAAATATCAAAAAGTACACCAAATATGTGTTATATATACTGTAAATAAACTATCAAAAACTTCGGTAAATATATTTAATATACTGTACATAAATTATCAAAAATTACACCAAATGTATATTATATACTCTAAATAAAATATGAAAAAGGACAGTAAATATATATTACACTCTATGTAAAACATCAAAAACTGCACCAAATATATATTATATAATTTACATAAAATATCAAAAGGACACCAAATATATCTTATGTACTGTAGTGTGGGCGTGTTTGCAGAGTAGCTGGGACAGACAGGCGAGTCCCTGAAGGTTGGAGATAAAGACGTGCTAGAGACTGGGGAGTAACTCAGTGAAAGTGGTGGGCTTGGTGGTGATCCCTGGGTTCCTGGAACTGACCCGCGCTGAAATGTGGGCGTGGTTGGAGAGTAGCTGGGACAGACTGGAGGGTCCGTAAGGGCTGGGGGTGAAGACGTGAGAGAGACTGGCGAGGATCTCACTGAGGTCTGTGAGTTTGTAGGTGTTTCTGGGGTGTGGGGTAGAGACTCCCGCTGAAATCTGGGCGTAGTTGGAGAGTAGCTGGGACAGACAGGAGAGTCATGGGTGGCTGGGGGTGAGCTGCTGGATGATGGCAGTAAGAACATATGGTATATTATTGATGAATGAGGTGACTGTGAAGAATCTCCAGAGGAGGACACGGGAGAACACAATGACATGAGTGACTGTCCTGCTTGGTTAGGAAAGGGAAACGTAAAGTTGTGGAATTCTGTTGATGATGGATGTGAGAGTGGTGAAGCCCTGCGGGGTGATGTAGAGTACTTCCACATCCCTGGTGAGGAGCTGCCCCTTGGGTCTGAGTTTCTGGGAGGGGAGAGGGAGAAGCTGGGTGAGGCAGGCATGAATCTTGAGGAGTCAGGGCTGGGGGACCGCTCATATTCTCCCGAGACGTGTGAGTCTCTGGGGGACTCCTGGGTGCATGGGGCTGACTCCCGCAGGAACCTGGGGATGGCTGGAGAGTAACTGGGAGCCACAGGAGAGTCCCTGAGGCCTGGGGGTGAAGAGATGAAAGACACAGGGGTGGAGCACCGTGAGGCTCGTGAGTTTGTAGGTGATTCCCGGGTGTGGGGGGCTGACTCCAGCTGAAATCTGGGGTTGTTTGGAGAGTAGCTGGGAGACACAGGAGATTCCCCGAGAGCTGGGGGTGAGCTGCTGGGTGATGGCAGTAAGAACATGTGGTATATTATTGATGAACGTGGGGACTCTGAGGAATCCTCAGAGGAGGACACGGGAGAGCCCAATGGCTTCATTGATTGCCCATCACGGTGAGGACAGGGAAATGGGAGCTTGTGGGATTCTGGTGATGACAGAGGTGAGTGTGGTGAAGCCCTAGGGGATGGTGAATGGTAGCTCCGGATCCCTGGTGAGGAGCTTCCCCTGAAGCCTGAGTTTCTGAGAGGGGAGTGGGAGAAGCTGGGTGAGGCTCGCATGGACCTTGGGGAGTCCGTGCTGGGGGACCGTTCATAAGAAGAGCCGGACAAGACCCTACTGTTCTTAGGTGCAGACATGATTAGGAAACCTGCAGCTCCCAGGGGCCCCTACTAATTTTCTAACTCGCAGAAGGAAGGAGTGTGTGTGCGTGTGTGTGTGTGTGCGGTGTGAGGTATGTGCCCCTTAAGAAAATGGAAATCAACCAACCAATGAGACAGACAGACAGACAGACAGAGATTCACTTGCCCAAGTGTTCTGTCCTGTCCTCTGAATCCGCTTCCAAGTCGCAAGACGCTGTGAGCTCCAAGTCCACGCAGAGTCCGCCAACCGCTCCGGCCGCTGATCCGCTCCGCGAAGATCTGAGTACAGGCCAGCCAGGGTGGGTTTAAATGGCCTCGGGCGCAGCCTAGCAGCGGAAAGGGCGGAGCTTCACTCCTCCTTTCCATCAGTCACCCCCAACTTTCCCAGGCTACACCTCGTAGGAAACTGTTCTCCTGCTTTGATTTCATGCGCCACCTTTGGGACAATCTAAGAACTTACAAGTTTTCTTGGCCAGATATATTAGGAATTGTATGCACTGAAACACTGAAAACCAACTAGTGGTTCTGTGGTTCCCACGTTGTGGTTTTGACACCAGCAGCATCCTTGCCACAATCAAACCCCGGAGATCCACAGATCTGCGGTGTAACAATACCTCCCCCTGATCCGGATGCATGGCAGTTTAAGAAGTCTTTCCGTGTAAGGGAAAAGACTTTGAAGAAAAGGTGGAGATATGCGTTGTATAAATATTCTTTTGCTCTGGAACCACGTAGAGACTTGGGAGCCAGTTGGGAGGAGCATTCGTTGGATGAGGGTGCTCGGGTTAGGAATATCAAGGTGTGGCTCCAGATAATCGAATCATCTAATTAAGATTCCAGTTATGCTCATCTGTTTTAAAATTCCGTTTGGGTAAATTCTTTTAATCAGACTGAGAATGGCAAAGCCTCAACCCCAATTTCCAGGGAGGGTTGAGAGCCTCAGGTGGAGTTGATCACCAATAGCCTATGGTTTAACCCGTCATGCCTATAGAATGAGGTCTCCATAAAAACCCAAAAGGACTGGGTTCAGAGAGCTTGTGGATAACACTTCCTGGAAGGTAGTGCACCCCTCCCCACACGACGGGCCCCGCATTTATTTCTGAACTTTTTGCAAAGTCCGCTAAAATACAACGGCAAATGTAAGTGTTTCCCTGCGTGCTGTGAGCTCTTCCAGCCAATGAATGCAACTAAATCTGGGAGTGGTGGCAACCTGATTTATAGCCAGTTGCTGAGAAGCACAGGTAAAACAACGTGGGGCTTCCCATTGTTATTAGTGTGGGAGGCCTGTCTGGCGGGACTCGGCCCTTTGGAATCTAAAGCTATGTCCCGGTAGATAGCGTCACCATTGAATTAGAAGACACACATATGTTGAGAATAATCTTTCTGGTCATTTGCTGCATGTCTTATTTACAATATGTAATCAAATTCTTTATCCTGGCCTTATGGCACCTGGGTTGAGAACCATGATTTGAACCAAACATTGGTCTGTCACGTTCTGAGTTTGAAACTTTAGTTTGCCTTTAGCGTTTTGCTATTGCTTTTTCGTTTTCTTTTGTTTCGTTTCGTTTCTAAGTTCTGGGGTATATGTGCAGGATGTGCAGATTTGTTACTAAGGTAAACGTGTGCCATGGTGGTTCGCTGCACCTGTCAACCCATCACCTAGGTATTAAGCCCAGCATGCAGTAGCTGTTTTTCTTAACGCTCTGCCTCCCGAAAGGCCCCAGTGAGTGTTGTTCCCCTTCCTGTGTCCATGTGATCTCATTTTTCAGCTCTCATTATAAGTGAGAATGTGGCGTTTGGTTTTCTTTCCCTGGATTAGTTTGCTGAGCATAATGACCACACATCACCACTGTTTCTGTTTTTTAGTAGAAAGAGTAGTATTTTATTGAATAAGATTTGCTCACAGAAAAATAAGCTTAAGTCTACAATGAATGCCAGACTCTACAGCAGAAAGCAATTTTCTCACTTTTCCACACACAATGGTTCCTACTAAGTGAAAAAACTTCATTCACAAATGTACTACTCTGTCTCAAAACATCTCACATAATCATGCACTGTACTAAAGCCATTAGATCAGTTCTTCAGTCAGGTTAAAGAAGTATCCCTCTAATAACTGACTTTTATAATGCTATCAATATCCACTCCCAATCAGTCTGCCATTGTTAATGGTGTACAGCATTACTGAATACAATGGAATTGATGACGCCCATATCCACGGACACACCGTGACTTACGGTGGTTTGATTTATGATTTTTCAACGTTATGATGGGATTATTGGAATATTAGATGCGTTTCTGAGTTACAGTGGGTTTATGTGTATGCGACCCTATACTCCAGAAACAGCTGTATAAGGAAAAACAGGTGTACCTAATAAAAATATGCTTAGTGACTTGGGATAAACCAATAGATGTTCACAACTGATGGAGAGCCGTGAAAGAGAGATAGCGGTAAATAGTTACAATAACACAATTTTCCTGCACCTGTCGAGGATTTCTCCCAAAAAACGCAGAATGTGGGATGCACCTAAGGCATATGAAAGAGAGAGGGCAGAAGGAGTAAGAGAGAAATAGGAGGAAGGAAGGAAGGAAGGAAGGAAAGAAGAAGGAAGGTAGGAAGGAAGGAAGGAAGGAAGGAAGGAAGGAAGGAAGGAAGGAAAGAAGGACGAAAGGAAGGAGAAAACACCCGGTGTTACTAAAACCCCCCAAAAAATGGTTTCCCCCTGTGGGTAAGCCTACAATGTGGATGAATCTTGAAAATATTGTGCTACGTGTTGTGTCAGTCATAACAGCTCACCTATTGTGCAATTCCGTTGATAGGAAATGTCCACAATATGGAAATCTATGCATATGGGATTGATCGCACTAGGTAGTTGCTACCTAGGGCTGAGGGTCAGGGAGAGGGTTTGAGACAGAATGAGGAGTGACTAATGTCTACAGGGTTTTTCTCTGGTCGGGGGTGATAAGACGTTCTACAATGGATTGCGAATTAAAATTGAATGTGCACCACCACAGGTATACTAAAAGCCACTCAATTCATGACTTTTAATGGGGGAATCTTCTGTGGCGCACTCTCATGGAGACCACGGCAGACATAGTGAGAGAGAAAAAGGTGAGTAAATATCTGAAACGGAGGCAGAAAGAGAGAGAATGAGAAGCCCTGTGAATGGAAGGGAGAGCGAAAAGGGAAAATGGTCCTATTTACAAATGACAGATGTGAAACCGGGGTTCACATCAACAGTGTCACTGCCAGGAAGGAGGGTCATGCTAGCCATGTCACCGGTAGTGTGGCCCGCAGGGACGCCGACCTGCTGGAGCGTCGTGCCAGCATGGGCTCTGGCAGCCACGTGGGCCAGCAGGAGGGTCCTGCTGCACAGCTGTGGGGTGAGGATAGACTGGGTGGTGATATCGCCCATTACAGGGGCCTCTTCTGCTGGCAAGAGTGTGACAGTAGCAAGTAGATGGACAGGCCTGCGTGTGAGGACGGAATGCAGGAGGGGCTCTTGTGCGGCTGGGTGTGGGGCCCTCACGGGAACCGTGGAGAAATGGCCAGGTAACTGCGTCATGTGGGCTAGTAGATTGGCCAGGGCTTCGAACTGAAGGACAATAACGGGGAGTAGCTGTCAGGCCCTGGGAGTGTCTGAGTGTAAGTGGAGATGGGTTTGGGGTCACTGAGGGATGCGTGGGAGCCATCCCTGTATAGGTACAGGTCATAGGGAGATAGTCTCGTGAGGCCTGTGAGTGTCTAGGGTTGTCCTGGGTGCCTGGGGCTGACTGTGGCAGAAATCTGGGGAAGGCTGGAGAGAAGCTGGGAGACCCAGGAGAGTCCCTGAAGGCAGGGGGTGAAGAGGTGAAAGAAATGGGGGAGGGTTGCAGTAAGGTCCGTGAGTTTGTAGGTGATTCCTGGGTGCGGGAAGCTGACTCCAGGTGAAATCTGGAGATGGTCGGAGTGTAGCTGAGAGAGACAGAAGAGTCCTTGAGGGCTGGGGGTGAGAACATGAGGGAGACTGGGGAGTAAGTCAGTGAAATTCGTGAGTTCGGTGGTGTATCGTGGGTGCCTGGAACTGACTCCAGCTGGAATCTAGCGAAGTTTTGAGAGTAGCTGAAAGAGACACAGGAGTCCCTGTGGGCTGAGGGCAAAGACCTGAGAGAGACCAGGGAGGACCTCAGTGAAGTCTGTGAGTCTGTAGGTGATTCCGGAGTGTGGGAGGCTGAGTGCCGCTGAAATCTGGGCGTGGTGGGAGAGTAGCTGGGACAGACAGGAGAGTCCCAGGGGGCTGGGGGTGAAGACATGACAGAGACTGGGGAGTAACTCAGCGAAACTGCTGAGTTTGGTGGTGATACCTGGGTGCCTGGAACTGACTCCCGCTGAAATCTGGGCATGGTTGGAGAGTAGCTGGGACACACAGGAGAGTCCCTGAGGGCTGGGGGTGAAGACATGAGAGAGACCGGGGAGTACCTCAGTGAAACTGGTGAGTTTGGTGGTGACTCCGGGGTGCCTGGGACTGACTCCAGCTGAAATGTGTGCGTGGTTGGAGAGTAGCTGGGACAGACAGGAGAGTCCCTGAGGGCTGGTGAAGACATGAGAGAGACTGGAGAGTAAGTGAGTGAAATTGGTGAGTTTGGTGGTGCTTCCTGGGTGCCTGGAACTGACTCCCGCTGAAGTGTGGGCGTGGTTGGAGAGTAGCTGGGACACACAGGAGAGTCCCTGAGGGTTGGAGATAAAGACGTGCTAGAGAGTGAGGAGTAACTGAGTGAAATTGGGGAGTTTGGTGGTGATTCCGGGGTGCCTGGAGCTGACTGCAGCTGAAATGTGGGCGTGGTTGGAGAGTAGCTGGGACAGACGGGAGAGTCCCTGAGGGACGGTGAAGACATGAGAGAGACTGGGGAGTAACGCAGTGAAATTGGTGAGTTTGGTGGTGATTTCTGGGTGCCTGCAACGGACTCCCGCTGAAGTGTGGGCGTGTTTGGAGAGTAGCTGGGACAGACAGGCGAGTCCCTGAGGGTTGGAGATAAAGACGTGCTAGAGACTGGGGAGTAACTCAGTGAAAGTGGTGGGCTTGGTGGTGATCCCTGGGTTCCTGGAACTGACCCGCGCTGAAATGTGGGCGTGGTTGGAGAGTAGCTGGGACAGACTGGAGGGTCCGTAAGGGCTGGGGGTGAAGACGTGAGAGAGACTGGCGAGGATCTCACTGAGGTCTGTGAGTTTGTAGGTGTTTCTGGGGTGTGGGGTAGAGACTCCCGCTGAAATCTGGGCGTAGTTGGAGAGTAGCTGGGACAGACAGGAGAGTCATGGGTGGCTGGGGGTGAGCTGCTGGATGATGGCAGTAAGAACATATGGTATATTATTGATGAATGAGGTGACTGTGAAGAATCTCCAGAGGAGGACACGGGAGAACACAATGACATGAGTGACTGTCCTGCTTGGTTAGGAAAGGGAAACGTAAAGTTGTGGAATTCTGTTGATGATGGATGTGAGAGTGGTGAAGCCCTGCGGGGTGATGTAGAGTACTTCCACATCCCTGGTGAGGAGCTGCCCCTTGGGTCTGAGTTTCTGGGAGGGGAGAGGGAGAAGCTGGGTGAGGCAGGCATGAATCTTGAGGAGTCAGGGCTGGGGGACCGCTCATATTCTCCCGAGACGTGTGAGTCTCTGGGGGACTCCTGGGTGCATGGGGCTGACTCCCGCAGGAACCTGGGGATGGCTGGAGAGTAACTGGGAGCCACAGGAGAGTCCCTGAGGCCTGGGGGTGAAGAGATGAAAGACACAGGGGTGGAGCACCGTGAGGCTCGTGAGTTTGTAGGTGATTCCCGGGTGTGGGGGGCTGACTCCAGCTGAAATCTGGGGTTGTTTGGAGAGTAGCTGGGAGACACAGGAGATTCCCCGAGAGCTGGGGGTGAGCTGCTGGGTGATGGCAGTAAGAACATGTGGTATATTATTGATGAACGTGGGGACTCTGAGGAATCCTCAGAGGAGGACACGGGAGAGCCCAATGGCTTCATTGATTGCCCATCACGGTGAGGACAGGGAAATGGGAGCTTGTGGGATTCTGGTGATGACAGAGGTGAGTGTGGTGAAGCCCTAGGGGATGGTGAATGGTAGCTCCGGATCCCTGGTGAGGAGCTTCCCCTGAAGCCTGAGTTTCTGAGAGGGGAGTGGGAGAAGCTGGGTGAGGCTCGCATGGACCTTGGGGAGTCCGTGCTGGGGGACCGTTCATAAGAAGAGCCGGACAAGACCCTACTGTTCTTAGGTGCAGACATGATTAGGAAACCTGCAGCTCCCAGGGGCCCCTACTAATTTTCTAACTCGCAGAAGGAAGGAGTGTGTGTGCGTGTGTGTGTGTGTGCGGTGTGAGGTATGTGCCCCTTAAGAAAATGGAAATCAACCAACCAATGAGACAGACAGACAGACAGACAGAGATTCACTTGCCCAAGTGTTCTGTCCTGTCCTCTGAATCCGCTTCCAAGTCGCAAGACGCTGTGAGCTCCAAGTCCACGCAGAGTCCGCCAACCGCTCCGGCCGCTGATCCGCTCCGCGAAGATCTGAGTACAGGCCAGCCAGGGTGGGTTTAAATGGCCTCGGGCGCAGCCTAGCAGCGGAAAGGGCGGAGCTTCACTCCTCCTTTCCATCAGTCACCCCCAACTTTCCCAGGCTACACCTCGTAGGAAACTGTTCTCCTGCTTTGATTTCATGCGCCACCTTTGGGACAATCTAAGAACTTACAAGTTTTCTTGGCCAGATATATTAGGAATTGTATGCACGGAAACACTGAAAACCAACTAGTGGTTCTGTGGTTCCCACGTTGTGGTTTTGACACCAGCAGCATCCTTGCCACAATCAAACCCCGGAGATCCACAGATCTGCGGTGTAACAATACCTCCCCCTGATCCGGATGCATGGCAGTTTAAGAAGTCTTTCCGTGTAAGGGAAAAGACTTTGAAGAAAAGGTGGAGATATGCGTTGTATAAATATTCTTTTGCTCTGGAACCACGTAGAGACTTGGGAGCCAGTTGGGAGGAGCATTCGTTGGATGAGGGTGCTCGGGTTAGGAATATCAAGGTGTGGCTCCAGATAATCCAATCATCTAATTAAGATTCCAGTTATGCTCATCTGTTTTAAAATTCCGTTTGGGTAAATTCTTTTAATCAGACTGAGAATGGCAAAGCCTCAACCCCAATTTCCAGGGAGGGTTGAGAGCCTCAGGTGGAGTTGATCACCAATAGCCTATGGTTTAACCCGTCATGCCTATAGAATGAGGTCTCCATAAAAACCCAAAAGGACTGGGTTCAGAGAGCTTGTGGATAACACTTCCTGGAAGGTAGTGCACCCCTCCCCACACGACGGGCCCCGCATTTATTTCTGAACTTTTTGCAAAGTCCGCTAAAATACAACGGCAAATGTAAGTGTTTCCCTGCGTGCTGTGAGCTCTTCCAGCCAATGAATGCAACTAAATCTGGGAGTGGTGGCAACCTGATTTATAGCCAGTTGCTGAGAAGCACAGGTAAAACAACGTGGGGCTTCCCATTGTTATTAGTGTGGGAGGCCTGTCTGGCGGGACTCGGCCCTTTGGAATCTAAAGCTATGTCCCGGTAGATAGCGTCACCATTGAATTAGAAGACACACATATGTTGAGAATAATCTTTCTGGTCATTTGCTGCATGTCTTATTTACAATATGTAATCAAATTCTTTATCCTGGCCTTATGGCACCTGGGTTGAGAACCATGATTTGAACCAAACATTGGTCTGTCACGTTCTGAGTTTGAAACTTTAGTTTGCCTTTAGCGTTTTGCTATTGCTTTTTCGTTTTCTTTTGTTTCGTTTCGTTTCTAAGTTCTGGGGTATATGTGCAGGATGTGCAGATTTGTTACTAAGGTAAACGTGTGCCATGGTGGTTCGCTGCACCTGTCAACCCATCACCTAGGTATTAAGCCCAGCATGCAGTAGCTGTTTTTCTTAACGCTCTGCCTCCCGAAAGGCCCCAGTGAGTGTTGTTCCCCTTCCTGTGTCCATGTGATCTCATTTTTCAGCTCTCATTATAAGTGAGAATGTGGCGTTTGGTTTTCTTTCCCTGGATTAGTTTGCTGAGCATAATGACCACACATCACCACTGTTTCTGTTTTTTAGTAGAAAGAGTAGTATTTTATTGAATAAGATTTGCTCACAGAAAAATAAGCTTAAGTCTACAATGAATGCCAGACTCTACAGCAGAAAGCAATTTTCTCACTTTTCCACACACAATGGTTCCTACTAAGTGAAAAAACTTCATTCACAAATGTACTACTCTGTCTCAAAACATCTCACATAATCATGCACTGTACTAAAGCCATTAGATCAGTTCTTCAGTCAGGTTAAAGAAGTATCCCTCTAATAACTGACTTTTATAATGCTATCAATATCCACTCCCAATCAGTCTGCCATTGTTAATGGTGTACAGCATTACTGAATACAATGGAATTGATGACGCCCATATCCACGGACACACCGTGACTTACGGTGGTTTGATTTATGATTTTTCAACGTTATGATGGGATTATTGGAATATTAGATGCGTTTCTGAGTTACAGTGGGTTTATGTGTATGCGACCCTATACTCCAGAAACAGCTGTATAAGGAAAAACAGGTGTACCTAATAAAAATATGCTTAGTGACTTGGGATAAACCAATAGATGTTCACAACTGATGGAGAGCCGTGAAAGAGAGATAGCGGTAAATAGTTACAATAACACAATTTTCCTGCACCTGTCGAGGATTTCTCCCAAAAAACGCAGAATGTGGGATGCACCTAAGGCATATGAAAGAGAGAGGGCAGAAGGAGTAAGAGAGAAATAGGAGGAAGGAAGGAAGGAAGGAAGGAAAGAAGAAGGAAGGTAGGAAGGAAGGAAGGAAGGAAGGAAGGAAGGAAGGAAGGAAAGAAGGACGAAAGGAAGGAGAAAACACCCGGTGTTACTAAAACCCCCCAAAAAATGGTTTCCCCCTGTGGGTAAGCCTACAATGTGGATGAATCTTGAAAATATTGTGCTACGTGTTGTGTCAGTCATAACAGCTCACCTATTGTGCAATTCCGTTGATAGGAAATGTCCACAATATGGAAATCTATGCATATGGGATTGATCGCACTAGGTAGTTGCTACCTAGGGCTGAGGGTCAGGGAGAGGGTTTGAGACAGAATGAGGAGTGACTAATGTCTACAGGGTTTTTCTCTGGTCGGGGGTGATAAGACGTTCTACAATGGATTGCGAATTAAAATTGAATGTGCACCACCACAGGTATACTAAAAGCCACTCAATTCATGACTTTTAATGGGGGAATCTTCTGTGGCGCACTCTCATGGAGACCACGGCAGACATAGTGAGAGAGAAAAAGGTGAGTAAATATCTGAAACGGAGGCAGAAAGAGAGAGAATGAGAAGCCCTGTGAATGGAAGGGAGAGCGAAAAGGGAAAATGGTCCTATTTACAAATGACAGATGTGAAACCGGGGTTCACATCAACAGTGTCACTGCCAGGAAGGAGGGTCATGCTAGCCATGTCACCGGTAGTGTGGCCCGCAGGGACGCCGACCTGCTGGAGCGTCGTGCCAGCATGGGCTCTGGCAGCCACGTGGGCCAGCAGGAGGGTCCTGCTGCACAGCTGTGGGGTGAGGATAGACTGGGTGGTGATATCGCCCATTACAGGGGCCTCTTCTGCTGGCAAGAGTGTGACAGTAGCAAGTAGATGGACAGGCCTGCGTGTGAGGACGGAATGCAGGAGGGGCTCTTGTGCGGCTGGGTGTGGGGCCCTCACGGGAACCGTGGAGAAATGGCCAGGTAACTGCGTCATGTGGGCTAGTAGATTGGCCAGGGCTTCGAACTGAAGGACAATAACGGGGAGTAGCTGTCAGGCCCTGGGAGTGTCTGAGTGTAAGTGGAGATGGGTTTGGGGTCACTGAGGGATGCGTGGGAGCCATCCCTGTATAGGTACAGGTCATAGGGAGATAGTCTCGTGAGGCCTGTGAGTGTCTAGGGTTGTCCTGGGTGCCTGGGGCTGACTGTGGCAGAAATCTGGGGAAGGCTGGAGAGAAGCTGGGAGACCCAGGAGAGTCCCTGAAGGCAGGGGGTGAAGAGGTGAAAGAAATGGGGGAGGGTTGCAGTAAGGTCCGTGAGTTTGTAGGTGATTCCTGGGTGCGGGAAGCTGACTCCAGGTGAAATCTGGAGATGGTCGGAGTGTAGCTGAGAGAGACAGAAGAGTCCTTGAGGGCTGGGGGTGAGAACATGAGGGAGACTGGGGAGTAAGTCAGTGAAATTCGTGAGTTCGGTGGTGTATCGTGGGTGCCTGGAACTGACTCCAGCTGGAATCTAGCGAAGTTTTGAGAGTAGCTGAAAGAGACACAGGAGTCCCTGTGGGCTGAGGGCAAAGACCTGAGAGAGACCAGGGAGGACCTCAGTGAAGTCTGTGAGTCTGTAGGTGATTCCGGAGTGTGGGAGGCTGAGTGCCGCTGAAATCTGGGCGTGGTGGGAGAGTAGCTGGGACAGACAGGAGAGTCCCAGGGGGCTGGGGGTGAAGACATGACAGAGACTGGGGAGTAACTCAGCGAAACTGCTGAGTTTGGTGGTGATACCTGGGTGCCTGGAACTGACTCCCGCTGAAATCTGGGCATGGTTGGAGAGTAGCTGGGACACACAGGAGAGTCCCTGAGGGCTGGGGGTGAAGACATGAGAGAGACCGGGGAGTACCTCAGTGAAACTGGTGAGTTTGGTGGTGACTCCGGGGTGCCTGGGACTGACTCCAGCTGAAATGTGTGCGTGGTTGGAGAGTAGCTGGGACAGACAGGAGAGTCCCTGAGGGCTGGTGAAGACATGAGAGAGACTGGAGAGTAAGTGAGTGAAATTGGTGAGTTTGGTGGTGCTTCCTGGGTGCCTGGAACTGACTCCCGCTGAAGTGTGGGCGTGGTTGGAGAGTAGCTGGGACACACAGGAGAGTCCCTGAGGGTTGGAGATAAAGACGTGCTAGAGAGTGAGGAGTAACTGAGTGAAATTGGGGAGTTTGGTGGTGATTCCGGGGTGCCTGGAGCTGACTGCAGCTGAAATGTGGGCGTGGTTGGAGAGTAGCTGGGACAGACGGGAGAGTCCCTGAGGGACGGTGAAGACATGAGAGAGACTGGGGAGTAACGCAGTGAAATTGGTGAGTTTGGTGGTGATTTCTGGGTGCCTGCAACGGACTCCCGCTGAAGTGTGGGCGTGTTTGGAGAGTAGCTGGGACAGACAGGCGAGTCCCTGAGGGTTGGAGATAAAGACGTGCTAGAGACTGGGGAGTAACTCAGTGAAAGTGGTGGGCTTGGTGGTGATCCCTGGGTTCCTGGAACTGACCCGCGCTGAAATGTGGGCGTGGTTGGAGAGTAGCTGGGACAGACTGGAGGGTCCGTAAGGGCTGGGGGTGAAGACGTGAGAGAGACTGGCGAGGATCTCACTGAGGTCTGTGAGTTTGTAGGTGTTTCTGGGGTGTGGGGTAGAGACTCCCGCTGAAATCTGGGCGTAGTTGGAGAGTAGCTGGGACAGACAGGAGAGTCATGGGTGGCTGGGGGTGAGCTGCTGGATGATGGCAGTAAGAACATATGGTATATTATTGATGAATGAGGTGACTGTGAAGAATCTCCAGAGGAGGACACGGGAGAACACAATGACATGAGTGACTGTCCTGCTTGGTTAGGAAAGGGAAACGTAAAGTTGTGGAATTCTGTTGATGATGGATGTGAGAGTGGTGAAGCCCTGCGGGGTGATGTAGAGTACTTCCACATCCCTGGTGAGGAGCTGCCCCTTGGGTCTGAGTTTCTGGGAGGGGAGAGGGAGAAGCTGGGTGAGGCAGGCATGAATCTTGAGGAGTCAGGGCTGGGGGACCGCTCATATTCTCCCGAGACGTGTGAGTCTCTGGGGGACTCCTGGGTGCATGGGGCTGACTCCCGCAGGAACCTGGGGATGGCTGGAGAGTAACTGGGAGCCACAGGAGAGTCCCTGAGGCCTGGGGGTGAAGAGATGAAAGACACAGGGGTGGAGCACCGTGAGGCTCGTGAGTTTGTAGGTGATTCCCGGGTGTGGGGGGCTGACTCCAGCTGAAATCTGGGGTTGTTTGGAGAGTAGCTGGGAGACACAGGAGATTCCCCGAGAGCTGGGGGTGAGCTGCTGGGTGATGGCAGTAAGAACATGTGGTATATTATTGATGAACGTGGGGACTCTGAGGAATCCTCAGAGGAGGACACGGGAGAGCCCAATGGCTTCATTGATTGCCCATCACGGTGAGGACAGGGAAATGGGAGCTTGTGGGATTCTGGTGATGACAGAGGTGAGTGTGGTGAAGCCCTAGGGGATGGTGAATGGTAGCTCCGGATCCCTGGTGAGGAGCTTCCCCTGAAGCCTGAGTTTCTGAGAGGGGAGTGGGAGAAGCTGGGTGAGGCTCGCATGGACCTTGGGGAGTCCGTGCTGGGGGACCGTTCATAAGAAGAGCCGGACAAGACCCTACTGTTCTTAGGTGCAGACATGATTAGGAAACCTGCAGCTCCCAGGGGCCCCTACTAATTTTCTAACTCGCAGAAGGAAGGAGTGTGTGTGCGTGTGTGTGTGTGTGCGGTGTGAGGTATGTGCCCCTTAAGAAAATGGAAATCAACCAACCAATGAGACAGACAGACAGACAGACAGAGATTCACTTGCCCAAGTGTTCTGTCCTGTCCTCTGAATCCGCTTCCAAGTCGCAAGACGCTGTGAGCTCCAAGTCCACGCAGAGTCCGCCAACCGCTCCGGCCGCTGATCCGCTCCGCGAAGATCTGAGTACAGGCCAGCCAGGGTGGGTTTAAATGGCCTCGGGCGCAGCCTAGCAGCGGAAAGGGCGGAGCTTCACTCCTCCTTTCCATCAGTCACCCCCAACTTTCCCAGGCTACACCTCGTAGGAAACTGTTCTCCTGCTTTGATTTCATGCGCCACCTTTGGGACAATCTAAGAACTTACAAGTTTTCTTGGCCAGATATATTAGGAATTGTATGCACTGAAACACTGAAAACCAACTAGTGGTTCTGTGGTTCCCACGTTGTGGTTCTGACACCAGCAGCATCCTTGCCACAATCAAACCCCGGAGATCCACAGATCTGCGGTGTAACAATACCTCCCCCTGATCCGGATGCATGGCAGTTTAAGAAGTCTTTCCGTGTAAGGGAAAAGACTTTGTAGAAAAGGTGGAGATATGCGTTGTATAAACATTCTTTTGCTCTCTAACCACGTAGAGACTTGGGAGCCAGTTGGGTGGAGCATTCGTTGGATGAGGGTGCTCGGGTTAGGAATATCAAGGTGTGGCTCCAGATAATCCAATCATCTAATTAAGATTCCAGTTATGCTCATCTGTTTTAAAATTCCGTTTGGGTAAATTCTTTTAGTCAGACTGAGAATGGCAAAGCCTCAACCCCAATTTCCAGGGAGGGTTGAGAGCCTCAGGTGGAGTTGATCACCAATAGCCTATGGTTTAACCCGTCATGCCTATAGAA
Source organism: Pan paniscus (assembly GCF_029289425.2). Lineage (NCBI taxonomy): Eukaryota > Metazoa > Chordata > Mammalia > Primates > Hominidae > Pan > Pan paniscus. The sequence goes on from NC_073271.2 coordinate 3,854,282, forward strand.
TGAGGTCTCCATAAAAACCCAAAAGGACTGGGTTCAGAGAGCTTGTGGATAACACTTCCTGGAAGGTAGTGCACCCCTCCCCACACGCCGGGCCCCGCATTTATTTCTGAACTTTTTGCAAAGTCCGCTAAAATACAACGGCAAATGTAAGTGTTTCCCTGCGTGCTGTGAGCTCTTCCAGCCAATGAATGCAACTAAATCTGGGAGTGGTGGCAACCTGATTTATAGCCAGTTGCTGAGAAGCACAGGTAAAACAACGTGGGGCTTCCCATTGTTATTAGTGTGGGAGGCCTGTCTGGCGGGACTCGGCCCTTTGGAATCTAAAGCTATGTCCCGGTAGATAGCGTCACCATTGAATTAGAAGACACACATATGTTGAGAATAATCTTTCTGGTCATTTGCTGCATGTCTTATTTACAATATGTAATCAAATTCTTTATCCTGGCCTTATGGCACCTGGGTTGAGAACCGTGATTTGAACCAAACATTGGTCTGTCACGTTCTGAGTTTGAAACTTTAGTTTGCCTTTAGCGTTTTGCTATTGCTTTTTCGTTTTCTTTTGTTTCGTTTCGTTTCTAAGTTCTGGGGTATATGTGCAGGATGTGCAGATTTGTTACTAAGGTAAACGTGTGCCATGGTGGTTCGCTGCACCTGTCAACCCATCACCTAGGTATTAAGCCCAGCATGCAGTAGCTGTTTTTCTTAACGCTCTGCCTCCCGAAAGGCCCCAGTGAGTGTTGTTCCCCTTCCTGTGTCCATGTGATCTCATTTTTCAGCTCTCATTATAAGTGAGAATGTGGCGTTTGGTTTTCTTTCCCTGGATTAGTTTGCTGAGCATAATGACCACACATCACCACTGTTTCTGTTTTTTAGTAGAAAGAGTAGTATTTTATTGAATAAGATTTGCTCACAGAAAAATAAGCTTAAGTCTACAATGAATGCCAGACTCTACAGCAGAAAGCAATTTTCTCACTTTTCCACACACAATGGTTCCTACTAAGTGAAAAAACTTCATTCACAAATGTACTACTCTGTCTCAAAACATCTCACATAATCATGCACTGTACTAAAGCCATTAGATCAGTTCTTCAGTCAGGTTAAAGAAGTATCCCTCTAATAACTGACTTTTATAATGCTATCAATATCCACTCCCAATCAGTCTGCCATTGTTAATGGTGTACAGCATTACTGAATACAATGGAATTGATGACGCCCATATCCACGGACACACCGTGACTTACGGTGGTTTGATTTATGATTTTTCAACGTTATGATGGGATTATTGGAATATTAGATGCGTTTCTGAGTTACAGTGGGTTTATGTGTATGCGACCCTATACTCCAGAAACAGCTGTATAAGGAAAAACAGGTGTACCTAATAAAAATATGCTTAGTGACTTGGGATAAACCAATAGATGTTCACAACTGATGGAGAGCCGTGAAAGAGAGATAGCGGTAAATAGTTACAATAACACAATTTTCCTGCAACTGTCGAGGATTTCTCCCAAAAAACGCAGAATGTGGGAAGCACCTAAGGCATATGAAAGAGAGAGGGCAGAAGGAGTAAGAGAGAAATAGGAGGAAGGAAGGAAGGAAGGAAAGAAAGAAGGAAGGTAGGAAGGAAGGAAGGAAGGAAGGAAGGAAGGAAGGAAAGAAGGACGAAAGGAAGGAGAAAACACCCGGTGTTACTAAAACCCCCCAAAAAATGGTTTCCCCCTGTGGGTAAGCCTACAATGTGGATGAATCTTGAAAATATTGTGCTACGTGTTGTGTCAGTCATAACAGCTCACCTATTGTGCAATTCCGTTGATAGGAAATGTCCACAATATGGAAATCTATGCATATGGGATTGATCGCACTAGGTAGTTGCTACCTAGGGCTGAGGGTCAGGGAGAGGGTTTGAGACAGAATGAGGAGTGACTAATGTCTACAGGGTTTTTCTCTGGTCGGGGGTGATAAGACGTTCTACAATGGATTGCGAATTAAAATTGAATGTGCACCACCACAGGTATACTAAAAGCCACTCAATTCATGACTTTTAATGGGGGAATCTTCTGTGGCGCACTCTCATGGAGACCACGGCAGACATAGTGAGAGAGAAAAAGGTGAGTAAATATCTGAAACGGAGGCAGAAAGAGAGAGAATGAGAAGCCCTGTGAATGGAAGGGAGAGCGAAAAGGGAAAATGGTCCTATTTACAAATGACAGATGTGAAACCGGGGTTCACATCAACAGTGTCACTGCCAGGAAGGAGGGTCATGCTAGCCATGTCACCGGTAGTGTGGCCCGCAGGGACGCCGACCTGCTGGAGCGTCGTGCCAGCATGGGCTCTGGCAGCCACGTGGGCCAGCAGGAGGGTCCTGCTGCACAGCTGTGGGGTGAGGATAGACTGGGTGGTGATATCGCCCATTACAGGGGCCTCTTCTGCTGGCAAGAGTGTGACAGTAGCAAGTAGATGGACAAGCCTGCGTGTGAGGACGGAATGCAGGAGGGGCTCTTGTGCGGCTGGGTGTGGGGCCCTCACGGGAACCGTGGAGAAATGGCCAGGTAACTGCGTCATGTGGGCTAGTAGATTGGCCAGGGCTTCGAACTGAAGGACAATAACGGGGAGTAGCTGTCAGGCCCTGGGAGTGTCTGAGTGTAAGTGGAGATGGGTTTGGGGTCACTGAGGGATGCGTGGGAGCCATCCCTGTATAGGTACAGGTCATAGGGAGATAGTCTCGTGAGGCCTGTGAGTGTCTAGGGTTGTCCTGGGTGCCTGGGGCTGACTGTGGCAGAAATCTGGGGAAGGCTGGAGAGAAGCTGGGAGACCCAGGAGAGTCCCTGAAGGCAGGGGGTGAAGAGGTGAAAGAAATGGGGGAGGGTTGCAGTAAGGTCCGTGAGTTTGTAGGTGATTCCTGGGTGCGGGAAGCTGACTCCAGGTGAAATCTGGAGATGGTCGGAGTGTAGCTGAGAGAGACAGAAGAGTCCTTGAGGGCTGGGGGTGAGAACATGAGGGAGACTGGGGAGTAAGTCAGTGAAATTCGTGAGTTCGGTGGTGTATCGTGGGTGCCTGGAACTGACTCCAGCTGGAATCTAGCGAAGTTTTGAGAGTAGCTGAAAGAGACACAGGAGTCCCTGTGGGCTGAGGGCAAAGACCTGAGAGAGACCAGGGAGGACCTCAGTGAAGTCTGTGAGTCTGTAGGTGATTCCGGAGTGTGGGAGGCTGAGTGCCGCTGAAATCTGGGCGTGGTGGGAGAGTAGCTGGGACAGACAGGAGAGTCCCAGGGGGCTGGGGGTGAAGACATGACAGAGACTGGGGAGTAACTCAGCGAAACTGCTGAGTTTGGTGGTGATACCTGGGTGCCTGGAACTGACTCCCGCTGAAATCTGGGCATGGTTGGAGAGTAGCTGGGACACACAGGAGAGTCCCTGAGGGCTGGGGGTGAAGACATGAGAGAGACCGGGGAGTACCTCAGTGAAACTGGTGAGTTTGGTGGTGACTCCGGGGTGCCTGGGACTGACTCCAGCTGAAATGTGTGCGTGGTTGGAGAGTAGCTGGGACAGACAGGAGAGTCCCTGAGGGCTGGTGAAGACATGAGAGAGACTGGAGAGTAAGTGAGTGAAATTGGTGAGTTTGGTGGTGCTTCCTGGGTGCCTGGAACTGACTCCCGCTGAAGTGTGGGCGTGGTTGGAGAGTAGCTGGGACACACAGGAGAGTCCCTGAGGGTTGGAGATAAAGACGTGCTAGAGAGTGAGGAGTAACTGAGTGAAATTGGGGAGTTTGGTGGTGATTCCGGGGTGCCTGGAGCTGACTGCAGCTGAAATGTGGGCGTGGTTGGAGAGTAGCTGGGACAGACGGGAGAGTCCCTGAGGGACGGTGAAGACATGAGAGAGACTGGGGAGTAACGCAGTGAAATTGGTGAGTTTGGTGGTGATTTCTGGGTGCCTGCAACGGACTCCCGCTGAAGTGTGGGCGTGTTTGGAGAGTAGCTGGGACAGACAGGCGAGTCCCTGAGGGTTGGAGATAAAGACGTGCTAGAGACTGGGGAGTAACTCAGTGAAAGTGGTGGGCTTGGTGGTGATCCCTGGGTTCCTGGAACTGACCCGCGCTGAAATGTGGGCGTGGTTGGAGAGTAGCTGGGACAGACTGGAGGGTCCGTAAGGGCTGGGGGTGAAGACGTGAGAGAGACTGGCGAGGATCTCACTGAGGTCTGTGAGTTTGTAGGTGTTTCTGGGGTGTGGGGTAGAGACTCCCGCTGAAATCTGGGCGTAGTTGGAGAGTAGCTGGGACAGACAGGAGAGTCATGGGTGGCTGGGGGTGAGCTGCTGGATGATGGCAGTAAGAACATATGGTATATTATTGATGAATGAGGTGACTGTGAAGAATCTCCAGAGGAGGACACGGGAGAACACAATGACATGAGTGACTGTCCTGCTTGGTTAGGAAAGGGAAACGTAAAGTTGTGGAATTCTGTTGATGATGGATGTGAGAGTGGTGAAGCCCTGCGGGGTGATGTAGAGTACTTCCACATCCCTGGTGAGGAGCTGCCCCTTGGGTCTGAGTTTCTGGGAGGGGAGAGGGAGAAGCTGGGTGAGGCAGGCATGAATCTTGAGGAGTCAGGGCTGGGGGACCGCTCATATTCTCCCGAGACGTGTGAGTCTCTGGGGGACTCCTGGGTGCATGGGGCTGACTCCCGCAGGAACCTGGGGATGGCTGGAGAGTAACTGGGAGCCACAGGAGAGTCCCTGAGGCCTGGGGGTGAAGAGATGAAAGACACAGGGGTGGAGCACCGTGAGGCTCGTGAGTTTGTAGGTGATTCCCGGGTGTGGGGGGCTGACTCCAGCTGAAATCTGGGGTTGTTTGGAGAGTAGCTGGGAGACACAGGAGATTCCCCGAGAGCTGGGGGTGAGCTGCTGGGTGATGGCAGTAAGAACATGTGGTATATTATTGATGAACGTGGGGACTCTGAGGAATCCTCAGAGGAGGACACGGGAGAGCCCAATGGCTTCATTGATTGCCCATCACGGTGAGGACAGGGAAATGGGAGCTTGTGGGATTCTGGTGATGACAGAGGTGAGTGTGGTGAAGCCCTAGGGGATGGTGAATGGTAGCTCCGGATCCCTGGTGAGGAGCTTCCCCTGAAGCCTGAGTTTCTGAGAGGGGAGTGGGAGAAGCTGGGTGAGGCTCGCATGGACCTTGGGGAGTCCGTGCTGGGGGACCGTTCATAAGAAGAGCCGGACAAGACCCTACTGTTCTTAGGTGCAGACATGATTAGGAAACCTGCAGCTCCCAGGGGCCCCTACTAATTTTCTAACTCGCAGAAGGAAGGAGTGTGTGTGCGTGTGTGTGTGTGTGCGGTGTGAGGTATGTGCCCCTTAAGAAAATGGAAATCAACCAACCAATGAGACAGACAGACAGACAGACAGAGATTCACTTGCCCAAGTGTTCTGTCCTGTCCTCTGAATCCGCTTCCAAGTCGCAAGACGCTGTGAGCTCCAAGTCCACGCAGAGTCCGCCAACCGCTCCGGCCGCTGATCCGCTCCGCGAAGATCTGAGTACAGGCCAGCCAGGGTGGGTTTAAATGGCCTCGGGCGCAGCCTAGCAGCGGAAAGGGCGGAGCTTCACTCCTCCTTTCCATCAGTCACCCCCAACTTTCCCAGGCTACACCTCGTAGGAAACTGTTCTCCTGCTTTGATTTCATGCGCCACCTTTGGGACAATCTAAGAACTTACAAGTTTTCTTGGCCAGATATATTAGGAATTGTATGCACTGAAACACTGAAAACCAACTAGTGGTTCTGTGGTTCCCACGTTGTGGTTCTGACACCAGCAGCATCCTTGCCACAATCAAACCCCGGAGATCCACAGATCTGCGGTGTAACAATACCTCCCCCTGATCCGGATGCATGGCAGTTTAAGAAGTCTTTCCGTGTAAGGGAAAAGACTTTGTAGAAAAGGTGGAGATATGCGTTGTATAAACATTCTTTTGCTCTCTAACCACGTAGAGACTTGGGAGCCAGTTGGGTGGAGCATTCGTTGGATGAGGGTGCTCGGGTTAGGAATATCAAGGTGTGGCTCCAGATAATCCAATCATCTAATTAAGATTCCAGTTATGCTCATCTGTTTTAAAATTCCGTTTGGGTAAATTCTTTTAGTCAGACTGAGAATGGCAAAGCCTCAACCCCAATTTCCAGGGAGGGTTGAGAGCCTCAGGTGGAGTTGATCACCAATAGCCTATGGTTTAACCCGTCATGCCTATAGAATGAGGTCTCCATAAAAACCCAAAAGGACTGGGTTCAGAGAGCTTGTGGATAACACTTCCTGGAAGGTAGTGCACCCCTCCCCACACGCCGGGCCCCGCATTTATTTCTGAACTTTTTGCAAAGTCCGCTAAAATACAACGGCAAATGTAAGTGTTTCCCTGCGTGCTGTGAGCTCTTCCAGCCAATGAATGCAACTAAATCTGGGAGTGGTGGCAACCTGATTTATAGCCAGTTGCTGAGAAGCACAGGTAAAACAACGTGGGGCTTCCCATTGTTATTAGTGTGGGAGGCCTGTCTGGCGGGACTCGGCCCTTTGGAATCTAAAGCTATGTCCCGGTAGATAGCGTCACCATTGAATTAGAAGACACACATATGTTGAGAATAATCTTTCTGGTCATTTGCTGCATGTCTTATTTACAATATGTAATCAAATTCTTTATCCTGGCCTTATGGCACCTGGGTTGAGAACCGTGATTTGAACCAAACATTGGTCTGTCACGTTCTGAGTTTGAAACTTTAGTTTGCCTTTAGCGTTTTGCTATTGCTTTTTCGTTTTCTTTTGTTTCGTTTCGTTTCTAAGTTCTGGGGTATATGTGCAGGATGTGCAGATTTGTTACTAAGGTAAACGTGTGCCATGGTGGTTCGCTGCACCTGTCAACCCATCACCTAGGTATTAAGCCCAGCATGCAGTAGCTGTTTTTCTTAACGCTCTGCCTCCCGAAAGGCCCCAGTGAGTGTTGTTCCCCTTCCTGTGTCCATGTGATCTCATTTTTCAGCTCTCATTATAAGTGAGAATGTGGCGTTTGGTTTTCTTTCCCTGGATTAGTTTGCTGAGCATAATGACCACACATCACCACTGTTTCTGTTTTTTAGTAGAAAGAGTAGTATTTTATTGAATAAGATTTGCTCACAGAAAAATAAGCTTAAGTCTACAATGAATGCCAGACTCTACAGCAGAAAGCAATTTTCTCACTTTTCCACACACAATGGTTCCTACTAAGTGAAAAAACTTCATTCACAAATGTACTACTCTGTCTCAAAACATCTCACATAATCATGCACTGTACTAAAGCCATTAGATCAGTTCTTCAGTCAGGTTAAAGAAGTATCCCTCTAATAACTGACTTTTATAATGCTATCAATATCCACTCCCAATCAGTCTGCCATTGTTAATGGTGTACAGCATTACTGAATACAATGGAATTGATGACGCCCATATCCACGGACACACCGTGACTTACGGTGGTTTGATTTATGATTTTTCAACGTTATGATGGGATTATTGGAATATTAGATGCGTTTCTGAGTTACAGTGGGTTTATGTGTATGCGACCCTATACTCCAGAAACAGCTGTATAAGGAAAAACAGGTGTACCTAATAAAAATATGCTTAGTGACTTGGGATAAACCAATAGATGTTCACAACTGATGGAGAGCCGTGAAAGAGAGATAGCGGTAAATAGTTACAATAACACAATTTTCCTGCAACTGTCGAGGATTTCTCCCAAAAAACGCAGAATGTGGGAAGCACCTAAGGCATATGAAAGAGAGAGGGCAGAAGGAGTAAGAGAGAAATAGGAGGAAGGAAGGAAGGAAGGAAAGAAAGAAGGAAGGTAGGAAGGAAGGAAGGAAGGAAGGAAGGAAGGAAGGAAAGAAGGACGAAAGGAAGGAGAAAACACCCGGTGTTACTAAAACCCCCCAAAAAATGGTTTCCCCCTGTGGGTAAGCCTACAATGTGGATGAATCTTGAAAATATTGTGCTACGTGTTGTGTCAGTCATAACAGCTCACCTATTGTGCAATTCCGTTGATAGGAAATGTCCACAATATGGAAATCTATGCATATGGGATTGATCGCACTAGGTAGTTGCTACCTAGGGCTGAGGGTCAGGGAGAGGGTTTGAGACAGAATGAGGAGTGACTAATGTCTACAGGGTTTTTCTCTGGTCGGGGGTGATAAGACGTTCTACAATGGATTGCGAATTAAAATTGAATGTGCACCACCACAGGTATACTAAAAGCCACTCAATTCATGACTTTTAATGGGGGAATCTTCTGTGGCGCACTCTCATGGAGACCACGGCAGACATAGTGAGAGAGAAAAAGGTGAGTAAATATCTGAAACGGAGGCAGAAAGAGAGAGAATGAGAAGCCCTGTGAATGGAAGGGAGAGCGAAAAGGGAAAATGGTCCTATTTACAAATGACAGATGTGAAACCGGGGTTCACATCAACAGTGTCACTGCCAGGAAGGAGGGTCATGCTAGCCATGTCACCGGTAGTGTGGCCCGCAGGGACGCCGACCTGCTGGAGCGTCGTGCCAGCATGGGCTCTGGCAGCCACGTGGGCCAGCAGGAGGGTCCTGCTGCACAGCTGTGGGGTGAGGATAGACTGGGTGGTGATATCGCCCATTACAGGGGCCTCTTCTGCTGGCAAGAGTGTGACAGTAGCAAGTAGATGGACAAGCCTGCGTGTGAGGACGGAATGCAGGAGGGGCTCTTGTGCGGCTGGGTGTGGGGCCCTCACGGGAACCGTGGAGAAATGGCCAGGTAACTGCGTCATGTGGGCTAGTAGATTGGCCAGGGCTTCGAACTGAAGGACAATAACGGGGAGTAGCTGTCAGGCCCTGGGAGTGTCTGAGTGTAAGTGGAGATGGGTTTGGGGTCACTGAGGGATGCGTGGGAGCCATCCCTGTATAGGTACAGGTCATAGGGAGATAGTCTCGTGAGGCCTGTGAGTGTCTAGGGTTGTCCTGGGTGCCTGGGGCTGACTGTGGCAGAAATCTGGGGAAGGCTGGAGAGAAGCTGGGAGACCCAGGAGAGTCCCTGAAGGCAGGGGGTGAAGAGGTGAAAGAAATGGGGGAGGGTTGCAGTAAGGTCCGTGAGTTTGTAGGTGATTCCTGGGTGCGGGAAGCTGACTCCAGGTGAAATCTGGAGATGGTCGGAGTGTAGCTGAGAGAGACAGAAGAGTCCTTGAGGGCTGGGGGTGAGAACATGAGGGAGACTGGGGAGTAAGTCAGTGAAATTCGTGAGTTCGGTGGTGTATCGTGGGTGCCTGGAACTGACTCCAGCTGGAATCTAGCGAAGTTTTGAGAGTAGCTGAAAGAGACACAGGAGTCCCTGTGGGCTGAGGGCAAAGACCTGAGAGAGACCAGGGAGGACCTCAGTGAAGTCTGTGAGTCTGTAGGTGATTCCGGAGTGTGGGAGGCTGAGTGCCGCTGAAATCTGGGCGTGGTGGGAGAGTAGCTGGGACAGACAGGAGAGTCCCAGGGGGCTGGGGGTGAAGACATGACAGAGACTGGGGAGTAACTCAGCGAAACTGCTGAGTTTGGTGGTGATACCTGGGTGCCTGGAACTGACTCCCGCTGAAATCTGGGCATGGTTGGAGAGTAGCTGGGACACACAGGAGAGTCCCTGAGGGCTGGGGGTGAAGACATGAGAGAGACCGGGGAGTACCTCAGTGAAACTGGTGAGTTTGGTGGTGACTCCGGGGTGCCTGGGACTGACTCCAGCTGAAATGTGTGCGTGGTTGGAGAGTAGCTGGGACAGACAGGAGAGTCCCTGAGGGCTGGTGAAGACATGAGAGAGACTGGAGAGTAAGTGAGTGAAATTGGTGAGTTTGGTGGTGCTTCCTGGGTGCCTGGAACTGACTCCCGCTGAAGTGTGGGCGTGGTTGGAGAGTAGCTGGGACACACAGGAGAGTCCCTGAGGGTTGGAGATAAAGACGTGCTAGAGAGTGAGGAGTAACTGAGTGAAATTGGGGAGTTTGGTGGTGATTCCGGGGTGCCTGGAGCTGACTGCAGCTGAAATGTGGGCGTGGTTGGAGAGTAGCTGGGACAGACGGGAGAGTCCCTGAGGGACGGTGAAGACATGAGAGAGACTGGGGAGTAACGCAGTGAAATTGGTGAGTTTGGTGGTGATTTCTGGGTGCCTGCAACGGACTCCCGCTGAAGTGTGGGCGTGTTTGGAGAGTAGCTGGGACAGACAGGCGAGTCCCTGAGGGTTGGAGATAAAGACGTGCTAGAGACTGGGGAGTAACTCAGTGAAAGTGGTGGGCTTGGTGGTGATCCCTGGGTTCCTGGAACTGACCCGCGCTGAAATGTGGGCGTGGTTGGAGAGTAGCTGGGACAGACTGGAGGGTCCGTAAGGGCTGGGGGTGAAGACGTGAGAGAGACTGGCGAGGATCTCACTGAGGTCTGTGAGTTTGTAGGTGTTTCTGGGGTGTGGGGTAGAGACTCCCGCTGAAATCTGGGCGTAGTTGGAGAGTAGCTGGGACAGACAGGAGAGTCATGGGTGGCTGGGGGTGAGCTGCTGGATGATGGCAGTAAGAACATATGGTATATTATTGATGAATGAGGTGACTGTGAAGAATCTCCAGAGGAGGACACGGGAGAACACAATGACATGAGTGACTGTCCTGCTTGGTTAGGAAAGGGAAACGTAAAGTTGTGGAATTCTGTTGATGATGGATGTGAGAGTGGTGAAGCCCTGCGGGGTGATGTAGAGTACTTCCACATCCCTGGTGAGGAGCTGCCCCTTGGGTCTGAGTTTCTGGGAGGGGAGAGGGAGAAGCTGGGTGAGGCAGGCATGAATCTTGAGGAGTCAGGGCTGGGGGACCGCTCATATTCTCCCGAGACGTGTGAGTCTCTGGGGGACTCCTGGGTGCATGGGGCTGACTCCCGCAGGAACCTGGGGATGGCTGGAGAGTAACTGGGAGCCACAGGAGAGTCCCTGAGGCCTGGGGGTGAAGAGATGAAAGACACAGGGGTGGAGCACCGTGAGGCTCGTGAGTTTGTAGGTGATTCCCGGGTGTGGGGGGCTGACTCCAGCTGAAATCTGGGGTTGTTTGGAGAGTAGCTGGGAGACACAGGAGATTCCCCGAGAGCTGGGGGTGAGCTGCTGGGTGATGGCAGTAAGAACATGTGGTATATTATTGATGAACGTGGGGACTCTGAGGAATCCTCAGAGGAGGACACGGGAGAGCCCAATGGCTTCATTGATTGCCCATCACGGTGAGGACAGGGAAATGGGAGCTTGTGGGATTCTGGTGATGACAGAGGTGAGTGTGGTGAAGCCCTAGGGGATGGTGAATGGTAGCTCCGGATCCCTGGTGAGGAGCTTCCCCTGAAGCCTGAGTTTCTGAGAGGGGAGTGGGAGAAGCTGGGTGAGGCTCGCATGGACCTTGGGGAGTCCGTGCTGGGGGACCGTTCATAAGAAGAGCCGGACAAGACCCTACTGTTCTTAGGTGCAGACATGATTAGGAAACCTGCAGCTCCCAGGGGCCCCTACTAATTTTCTAACTCGCAGAAGGAAGGAGTGTGTGTGCGTGTGTGTGTGTGTGCGGTGTGAGGTATGTGCCCCTTAAGAAAATGGAAATCAACCAACCAATGAGACAGACAGACAGACAGACAGAGATTCACTTGCCCAAGTGTTCTGTCCTGTCCTCTGAATCCGCTTCCAAGTCGCAAGACGCTGTGAGCTCCAAGTCCACGCAGAGTCCGCCAACCGCTCCGGCCGCTGATCCGCTCCGCGAAGATCTGAGTACAGGCCAGCCAGGGTGGGTTTAAATGGCCTCGGGCGCAGCCTAGCAGCGGAAAGGGCGGAGCTTCACTCCTCCTTTCCATCAGTCACCCCCAACTTTCCCAGGCTACACCTCGTAGGAAACTGTTCTCCTGCTTTGATTTCATGCGCCACCTTTGGGACAATCTAAGAACTTACAAGTTTTCTTGGCCAGATATATTAGGAATTGTATGCACTGAAACACTGAAAACCAACTAGTGGTTCTGTGGTTCCCACGTTGTGGTTCTGACACCAGCAGCATCCTTGCCACAATCAAACCCCGGAGATCCACAGATCTGCGGTGTAACAATACCTCCCCCTGATCCGGATGCATGGCAGTTTAAGAAGTCTTTCCGTGTAAGGGAAAAGACTTTGTAGAAAAGGTGGAGATATGCGTTGTATAAACATTCTTTTGCTCTCTAACCACGTAGAGACTTGGGAGCCAGTTGGGTGGAGCATTCGTTGGATGAGGGTGCTCGGGTTAGGAATATCAAGGTGTGGCTCCAGATAATCCAATCATCTAATTAAGATTCCAGTTATGCTCATCTGTTTTAAAATTCCGTTTGGGTAAATTCTTTTAGTCAGACTGAGAATGGCAAAGCCTCAACCCCAATTTCCAGGGAGGGTTGAGAGCCTCAGGTGGAGTTGATCACCAATAGCCTATGGTTTAACCCGTCATGCCTATAGAATGAGGTCTCCATAAAAACCCAAAAGGACTGGGTTCAGAGAGCTTGTGGATAACACTTCCTGGAAGGTAGTGCACCCCTCCCCACACGCCGGGCCCCGCATTTATTTCTGAACTTTTTGCAAAGTCCGCTAAAATACAACGGCAAATGTAAGTGTTTCCCTGCGTGCTGTGAGCTCTTCCAGCCAATGAATGCAACTAAATCTGGGAGTGGTGGCAACCTGATTTATAGCCAGTTGCTGAGAAGCACAGGTAAAACAACGTGGGGCTTCCCATTGTTATTAGTGTGGGAGGCCTGTCTGGCGGGACTCGGCCCTTTGGAATCTAAAGCTATGTCCCGGTAGATAGCGTCACCATTGAATTAGAAGACACACATATGTTGAGAATAATCTTTCTGGTCATTTGCTGCATGTCTTATTTACAATATGTAATCAAATTCTTTATCCTGGCCTTATGGCACCTGGGTTGAGAACCGTGATTTGAACCAAACATTGGTCTGTCACGTTCTGAGTTTGAAACTTTAGTTTGCCTTTAGCGTTTTGCTATTGCTTTTTCGTTTTCTTTTGTTTCGTTTCGTTTCTAAGTTCTGGGGTATATGTGCAGGATGTGCAGATTTGTTACTAAGGTAAACGTGTGCCATGGTGGTTCGCTGCACCTGTCAACCCATCACCTAGGTATTAAGCCCAGCATGCAGTAGCTGTTTTTCTTAACGCTCTGCCTCCCGAAAGGCCCCAGTGAGTGTTGTTCCCCTTCCTGTGTCCATGTGATCTCATTTTTCAGCTCTCATTATAAGTGAGAATGTGGCGTTTGGTTTTCTTTCCCTGGATTAGTTTGCTGAGCATAATGACCACACATCACCACTGTTTCTGTTTTTTAGTAGAAAGAGTAGTATTTTATTGAATAAGATTTGCTCACAGAAAAATAAGCTTAAGTCTACAATGAATGCCAGACTCTACAGCAGAAAGCAATTTTCTCACTTTTCCACACACAATGGTTCCTACTAAGTGAAAAAACTTCATTCACAAATGTACTACTCTGTCTCAAAACATCTCACATAATCATGCACTGTACTAAAGCCATTAGATCAGTTCTTCAGTCAGGTTAAAGAAGTATCCCTCTAATAACTGACTTTTATAATGCTATCAATATCCACTCCCAATCAGTCTGCCATTGTTAATGGTGTACAGCATTACTGAATACAATGGAATTGATGACGCCCATATCCACGGACACACCGTGACTTACGGTGGTTTGATTTATGATTTTTCAACGTTATGATGGGATTATTGGAATATTAGATGCGTTTCTGAGTTACAGTGGGTTTATGTGTATGCGACCCTATACTCCAGAAACAGCTGTATAAGGAAAAACAGGTGTACCTAATAAAAATATGCTTAGTGACTTGGGATAAACCAATAGATGTTCACAACTGATGGAGAGCCGTGAAAGAGAGATAGCGGTAAATAGTTACAATAACACAATTTTCCTGCAACTGTCGAGGATTTCTCCCAAAAAACGCAGAATGTGGGAAGCACCTAAGGCATATGAAAGAGAGAGGGCAGAAGGAGTAAGAGAGAAATAGGAGGAAGGAAGGAAGGAAGGAAAGAAAGAAGGAAGGTAGGAAGGAAGGAAGGAAGGAAGGAAGGAAGGAAGGAAAGAAGGACGAAAGGAAGGAGAAAACACCCGGTGTTACTAAAACCCCCCAAAAAATGGTTTCCCCCTGTGGGTAAGCCTACAATGTGGATGAATCTTGAAAATATTGTGCTACGTGTTGTGTCAGTCATAACAGCTCACCTATTGTGCAATTCCGTTGATAGGAAATGTCCACAATATGGAAATCTATGCATATGGGATTGATCGCACTAGGTAGTTGCTACCTAGGGCTGAGGGTCAGGGAGAGGGTTTGAGACAGAATGAGGAGTGACTAATGTCTACAGGGTTTTTCTCTGGTCGGGGGTGATAAGACGTTCTACAATGGATTGCGAATTAAAATTGAATGTGCACCACCACAGGTATACTAAAAGCCACTCAATTCATGACTTTTAATGGGGGAATCTTCTGTGGCGCACTCTCATGGAGACCACGGCAGACATAGTGAGAGAGAAAAAGGTGAGTAAATATCTGAAACGGAGGCAGAAAGAGAGAGAATGAGAAGCCCTGTGAATGGAAGGGAGAGCGAAAAGGGAAAATGGTCCTATTTACAAATGACAGATGTGAAACCGGGGTTCACATCAACAGTGTCACTGCCAGGAAGGAGGGTCATGCTAGCCATGTCACCGGTAGTGTGGCCCGCAGGGACGCCGACCTGCTGGAGCGTCGTGCCAGCATGGGCTCTGGCAGCCACGTGGGCCAGCAGGAGGGTCCCGCTGCACAGCTGTGGGGTGAGGATAGACTGGGTGGTGATATCGCCCATTACAGGGGCCTCTTCTGCTGGCAAGAGTGTGACAGTAGCAAGTAGATGGACAAGCCTGCGTGTGAGGACGGAATGCAGGAGGGGCTCTTGTGCGGCTGGGTGTGGGGCCCTCACGGGAACCGTGGAGAAATGGCCAGGTAACTGCGTCATGTGGGCTAGTAGATTGGCCAGGGCTTCGAACTGAAGGACAATAACGGGGAGTAGCTGTCAGGCCCTGGGAGTGTCTGAGTGTAAGTGGAGATGGGTTTGGGGTCACTGAGGGATGCGTGGGAGCCATCCCTGTATAGGTACAGGTCATAGGGAGATAGTCTCGTGAGGCCTGTGAGTGTCTAGGGTTGTCCTGGGTGCCTGGGGCTGACTGTGGCAGAAATCTGGGGAAGGCTGGAGAGAAGCTGGGAGACCCAGGAGAGTCCCTGAAGGCAGGGGGTGAAGAGGTGAAAGAAATGGGGGAGGGTTGCAGTAAGGTCCGTGAGTTTGTAGGTGATTCCTGGGTGCGGGAAGCTGACTCCAGGTGAAATCTGGAGATGGTCGGAGTGTAGCTGAGAGAGACAGAAGAGTCCTTGAGGGCTGGGGGTGAGAACATGAGGGAGACTGGGGAGTAAGTCAGTGAAATTCGTGAGTTCGGTGGTGTATCGTGGGTGCCTGGAACTGACTCCAGCTGGAATCTAGCGAAGTTTTGAGAGTAGCTGAAAGAGACACAGGAGTCCCTGTGGGCTGAGGGCAAAGACCTGAGAGAGACCAGGGAGGACCTCAGTGAAGTCTGTGAGTCTGTAGGTGATTCCGGAGTGTGGGAGGCTGAGTGCCGCTGAAATCTGGGCGTGGTGGGAGAGTAGCTGGGACAGACAGGAGAGTCCCAGGGGGCTGGGGGTGAAGACATGACAGAGACTGGGGAGTAACTCAGCGAAACTGCTGAGTTTGGTGGTGATACCTGGGTGCCTGGAACTGACTCCCGCTGAAATCTGGGCATGGTTGGAGAGTAGCTGGGACACACAGGAGAGTCCCTGAGGGCTGGGGGTGAAGACATGAGAGAGACCGGGGAGTACCTCAGTGAAACTGGTGAGTTTGGTGGTGACTCCGGGGTGCCTGGGACTGACTCCAGCTGAAATGTGTGCGTGGTTGGAGAGTAGCTGGGACAGACAGGAGAGTCCCTGAGGGCTGGTGAAGACATGAGAGAGACTGGAGAGTAAGTGAGTGAAATTGGTGAGTTTGGTGGTGCTTCCTGGGTGCCTGGAACTGACTCCCGCTGAAGTGTGGGCGTGGTTGGAGAGTAGCTGGGACACACAGGAGAGTCCCTGAGGGTTGGAGATAAAGACGTGCTAGAGAGTGAGGAGTAACTGAGTGAAATTGGGGAGTTTGGTGGTGATTCCGGGGCGCCTGGAGCTGACTGCAGCTGAAATGTGGGCGTGGTTGGAGAGTAGCTGGGACAGACGGGAGAGTCCCTGAGGGATGGTGAAGACATGAGAGAGACTGGGGAGTAACGCAGTGAAATTGGTGAGTTTGGTGGTGATTTCTGGGTGCCTGCAACGGACTCCCGCTGAAGTGTGGGCGTGTTTGGAGAGTAGCTGGGACAGACAGGCGAGTCCCTGAGGGTTGGAGATAAAGACGTGCTAGAGACTGGGGAGTAACTCAGTGAAAGTGGTGGGCTTGGTGGTGATCCCTGGGTTCCTGGAACTGACCCGCGCTGAAATGTGGGCGTGGTTGGAGAGTAGCTGGGACAGACTGGAGGGTCCGTAAGGGCTGGGGGTGAAGACGTGAGAGAGACTGGCGAGGATCTCACTGAGGTCTGTGAGTTTGTAGGTGTTTCTGGGGTGTGGGGTAGAGACTCCCGCTGAAATCTGGGCGTAGTTGGAGAGTAGCTGGGACAGACAGGAGAGTCATGGGTGGCTGGGGGTGAGCTGCTGGATGATGGCAGTAAGAACATATGGTATATTATTGATGAATGAGGTGACTGTGAAGAATCTCCAGAGGAGGACACGGGAGAACACAATGACATGAGTGACTGTCCTGCTTGGTTAGGAAAGGGAAACGTAAAGTTGTGGAATTCTGTTGATGATGGATGTGAGAGTGGTGAAGCCCTGCGGGGTGATGTAGAGTACTTCCACATCCCTGGTGAGGAGCTGCCCCTTGGGTCTGAGTTTCTGGGAGGGGAGAGGGAGAAGCTGGGTGAGGCAGGCATGAATCTTGAGGAGTCAGGGCTGGGGGACCGCTCATATTCTCCCGAGACGTGTGAGTCTCTGGGGGACTCCTGGGTGCATGGGGCTGACTCCCGCAGGAACCTGGGGATGGCTGGAGAGTAACTGGGAGCCACAGGAGAGTCCCTGAGGCCTGGGGGTGAAGAGATGAAAGACACAGGGGTGGAGCACCGTGAGGCTCGTGAGTTTGTAGGTGATTCCCGGGTGTGGGGGGCTGACTCCAGCTGAAATCTGGGGTTGTTTGGAGAGTAGCTGGGAGACACAGGAGATTCCCCGAGAGCTGGGGGTGAGCTGCTGGGTGATGGCAGTAAGAACATGTGGTATATTATTGATGAACGTGGGGACTCTGAGGAATCCTCAGAGGAGGACACGGGAGAGCCCAATGGCTTCATTGATTGCCCATCACGGTGAGGACAGGGAAATGGGAGCTTGTGGGATTCTGGTGATGACAGAGGTGAGTGTGGTGAAGCCCTAGGGGATGGTGAATGGTAGCTCCGGATCCCTGGTGAGGAGCTTCCCCTGAAGCCTGAGTTTCTGAGAGGGGAGTGGGAGAAGCTGGGTGAGGCTCGCATGGACCTTGGGGAGTCCGTGCTGGGGGACCGTTCATAAGAAGAGCCGGACAAGACCCTACTGTTCTTAGGTGCAGACATGATTAGGAAACCTGCAGCTCCCAGGGGCCCCTACTAATTTTCTAACTCGCAGAAGGAAGGAGTGTGTGTGCGTGTGTGTGTGTGTGTGTGCGGTGTGAGGTATGTGCCCCTTAAGAAAATGGAAATCAACCAACCAATGAGACAGACAGACAGACAGACAGACAGACAGAGATTCACTTGCCCAAGTGTTCTGTCCTGTCCTCTGAATCCGCTTCCAAGTCGCAAGACGCTGTGAGCTCCAAGTCAACGCAGAGTCCGCCAACCGCTCCGGCCGCTGATCCGCTCCGCGAAGATCTGAGTACAGGCCAGCCAGGGTGGGTTTAAATGGCCTCGGGCGCAGCCTAGCAGCGGAAAGGGCGGAGCTTCACTCCTCCTTTCCATCAGTCACCCCCAACTTTCCCAGGCTACACCTCGTAGGAAACTGTTCTCCTGCTTTGATTTCATGCGCCACCTTTGGGACAATCTAAGAACTTACAAGTTTTCTTGGCCAGATATATTAGGAATTGTATGCACGGAAACACTGAAAACCAACTAGTGGTTCTGTGGTTCCCACGTTGTGGTTTTGACACCAGCAGCATCCTTGCCACAATCAAACCCCGGAGATCCACAGATCTGCGGTGTAACAATACCTCCCCCTGATCCGGATGCATGGCAGTTTAAGAAGTCTTTCCGTGTAAGGGAAAAGACTTTGAAGAAAAGGTGGAGATATGCGTTGTATAAACATTCTTTTGCTCTGGAACCACGTAGAGACTTGGGAGCCAGTTGGGAGGAGCATTCGTTGGATGAGGGTGCTCGGGTTAGGAATATCAAGGTGTGGCTCCAGATAATCCAATCATCTAATTAAGATTCCAGTTATGCTCATCTGTTTTAAAATTCCGTTTGGGTAAATTCTTTTAATCAGACTGAGAATGGCAAAGCCTCAACCCCAATTTCCAGGGAGGGTTGAGAGCCTCAGGTGGAGTTGATCACCAATAGCCTATGGTTTAACCCGTCATGCCTATAGAATGAGGTCTCCATAAAAACCCAAAAGGACTGGGTTCAGAGAGCTTGTGGATAACACTTCCTGGAAGGTAGTGCACCCCTCCCCACACGCCGGGCCCCGCATTTATTTCTGAACTTTTTGCAAAGTCCGCTAAAATACAACGGCAAATGTAAGTGTTTCCCTGCGTGCTGTGAGCTCTTCCAGCCAATGAATGCAACTAAATCTGGGAGTGGTGGCAACCTGATTTATAGCCAGTTGCTGAGAAGCCCAGGTAAAACAACGTGGGGCTTCCCATTGTTATTAGTGTGGGAGGCCTGTCTGGCGGGACTCGGCCCTTTGGAATCTAAAGCTATGTCCCGGTAGATAGCGTCACCATTGAATTAGAAGACACACATATGTTGAGAATAATCTTTCTGGTCATTTGCTGCATGTCTTATTTACAATATGTAATCAAATTCTTTATCCTGGCCTTATGGCACCTGGGTTGAGAACCGTGATTTGAACCAAACATTGGTCTGTCACGTTCTGAGTTTGAAACTTTAGTTTGCCTTTAGCGTTTTGCTATTGCTTTTTCGTTTTCTTTTGTTTCGTTTCGTTTCTAAGTTCTGGGGTATATGTGCAGGATGTGCAGATTTGTTACTAAGGTAAACGTGTGCCATGGTGGTTCGCTGCACCTGTCAACCCATCACCTAGGTATTAAGCCCAGCATGCAGTAGCTGTTTTTCTTAACGCTCTGCCTCCCGAAAGGCCCCAGTGAGTGTTGTTCCCCTTCCTGTGTCCATGTGATCTCATTTTTCAGCTCTCATTATAAGTGAGAATGTGGCGTTTGGTTTTCTTTCCCTGGATTAGTTTGCTGAGCATAATGACCACACATCACCACTGTTTCTGTTTTTTAGTAGAAAGAGTAGTATTTTATTGAATAAGATTTGCTCACAGAAAAATAAGCTTAAGTCTACAATGAATGCCAGACTCTACAGCAGAAAGCAATTTTCTCACTTTTCCACACACAATGGTTCCTACTAAGTGAAAAAACTTCATTCACAAATGTACTACTCTGTCTCAAAACATCTCACATAATCATGCACTGTACTAAAGCCATTAGATCAGTTCTTCAGTCAGGTTAAAGAAGTATCCCTCTAATAACTGACTTTTATAATGCTATCAATATCCACTCCCAATCAGTCTGCCATTGTTAATGGTGTACAGCATTACTGAATACAATGGAATTGATGACGCCCATATCCACGGACACACCGTGACTTACGGTGGTTTGATTTATGATTTTTCAACGTTATGATGGGATTATTGGAATATTAGATGCGTTTCTGAGTTACAGTGGGTTTATGTGTATGCGACCCTATACTCCAGAAACAGCTGTATAAGGAAAAACAGGTGTACCTAATAAAAATATGCTTAGTGACTTGGGATAAACCAATAGATGTTCACAACTGATGGAGAGCCGTGAAAGAGAGATAGCGGTAAATAGTTACAATAACACAATTTTCCTGCAACTGTCGAGGATTTCTCCCAAAAAACGCAGAATGTGGGAAGCACCTAAGGCATATGAAAGAGAGAGGGCAGAAGGAGTAAGAGAGAAATAGGAGGAAGGAAGGAAGGAAGGAAAGAAAGAAGGAAGGTAGGAAGGAAGGAAGGAAGGAAGGAAGGAAGGAAGGAAAGAAGGACGAAAGGAAGGAGAAAACACCCGGTGTTACTAAAACCCCCCAAAAAATGGTTTCCCCCTGTGGGTAAGCCTACAATGTGGATGAATCTTGAAAATATTGTGCTACGTGTTGTGTCAGTCATAACAGCTCACCTATTGTGCAATTCCGTTGATAGGAAATGTCCACAATATGGAAATCTATGCATATGGGATTGATCGCACTAGGTAGTTGCTACCTAGGGCTGAGGGTCAGGGAGAGGGTTTGAGACAGAATGAGGAGTGACTAATGTCTACAGGGTTTTTCTCTGGTCGGGGGTGATAAGACGTTCTACAATGGATTGCGAATTAAAATTGAATGTGCACCACCACAGGTATACTAAAAGCCACTCAATTCATGACTTTTAATGGGGGAATCTTCTGTGGCGCACTCTCATGGAGACCACGGCAGACATAGTGAGAGAGAAAAAGGTGAGTAAATATCTGAAACGGAGGCAGAAAGAGAGAGAATGAGAAGCCCTGTGAATGGAAGGGAGAGCGAAAAGGGAAAATGGTCCTATTTACAAATGACAGATGTGAAACCGGGGTTCACATCAACAGTGTCACTGCCAGGAAGGAGGGTCATGCTAGCCATGTCACCGGTAGTGTGGCCCGCAGGGACGCCGACCTGCTGGAGCGTCGTGCCAGCATGGGCTCTGGCAGCCACGTGGGCCAGCAGGAGGGTCCCGCTGCACAGCTGTGGGGTGAGGATAGACTGGGTGGTGATATCGCCCATTACAGGGGCCTCTTCTGCTGGCAAGAGTGTGACAGTAGCAAGTAGATGGACAGGCCTGCGTGTGAGGACGGAATGCAGGAGGGGCTCTTGTGCGGCTGGGTGTGGGGCCCTCACGGGAACCGTGGAGAAATGGCCAGGTAACTGCGTCATGTGGGCTAGTAGATTGGCCAGGGCTTCGAACTGAAGGACAATAACGGGGAGTAGCTGTCAGGCCCTGGGAGTGTCTGAGTGTAAGTGGAGATGGGTTTGGGGTCACTGAGGGATGCGTGGGAGCCATCCCTGTATAGGTACAGGTCATAGGGAGATAGTCTCGTGAGGCCTGTGAGTGTCTAGGGTTGTCCTGGGTGCCTGGGGCTGACTGTGGCAGAAATCTGGGGAAGGCTGGAGAGAAGCTGGGAGACCCAGGAGAGTCCCTGAAGGCAGGGGGTGAAGAGGTGAAAGAAATGGGGGAGGGTTGCAGTAAGGTCCGTGAGTTTGTAGGTGATTCCTGGGTGCGGGAAGCTGACTCCAGGTGAAATCTGGAGATGGTCGGAGTGTAGCTGAGAGAGACAGAAGAGTCCTTGAGGGCTGGGGGTGAGAACATGAGGGAGACTGGGGAGTAAGTCAGTGAAATTCGTGAGTTCGGTGGTGTATCGTGGGTGCCTGGAACTGACTCCAGCTGGAATCTAGCGAAGTTTTGAGAGTAGCTGAAAGAGACACAGGAGTCCCTGTGGGCTGAGGGCAAAGACCTGAGAGAGACCAGGGAGGACCTCAGTGAAGTCTGTGAGTCTGTAGGTGATTCCGGAGTGTGGGAGGCTGAGTGCCGCTGAAATCTGGGCGTGGTGGGAGAGTAGCTGGGACAGACAGGAGAGTCCCAGGGGGCTGGGGGTGAAGACATGACAGAGACTGGGGAGTAACTCAGCGAAACTGCTGAGTTTGGTGGTGATACCTGGGTGCCTGGAACTGACTCCCGCTGAAATCTGGGCATGGTTGGAGAGTAGCTGGGACACACAGGAGAGTCCCTGAGGGCTGGGGGTGAAGACATGAGAGAGACCGGGGAGTACCTCAGTGAAACTGGTGAGTTTGGTGGTGACTCCGGGGTGCCTGGGACTGACTCCAGCTGAAATGTGTGCGTGGTTGGAGAGTAGCTGGGACAGACAGGAGAGTCCCTGAGGGCTGGTGAAGACATGAGAGAGACTGGAGAGTAAGTGAGTGAAATTGGTGAGTTTGGTGGTGCTTCCTGGGTGCCTGGAACTGACTCCCGCTGAAGTGTGGGCGTGGTTGGAGAGTAGCTGGGACACACAGGAGAGTCCCTGAGGGTTGGAGATAAAGACGTGCTAGAGAGTGAGGAGTAACTGAGTGAAATTGGGGAGTTTGGTGGTGATTCCGGGGCGCCTGGAGCTGACTGCAGCTGAAATGTGGGCGTGGTTGGAGAGTAGCTGGGACAGACGGGAGAGTCCCTGAGGGATGGTGAAGACATGAGAGAGACTGGGGAGTAACGCAGTGAAATTGGTGAGTTTGGTGGTGATTTCTGGGTGCCTGCAACGGACTCCCGCTGAAGTGTGGGCGTGTTTGGAGAGTAGCTGGGACAGACAGGCGAGTCCCTGAGGGTTGGAGATAAAGACGTGCTAGAGACTGGGGAGTAACTCAGTGAAAGTGGTGGGCTTGGTGGTGATCCCTGGGTTCCTGGAACTGACCCGCGCTGAAATGTGGGCGTGGTTGGAGAGTAGCTGGGACAGACTGGAGGGTCCGTAAGGGCTGGGGGTGAAGACGTGAGAGAGACTGGCGAGGATCTCACTGAGGTCTGTGAGTTTGTAGGTGTTTCTGGGGTGTGGGGTAGAGACTCCCGCTGAAATCTGGGCGTAGTTGGAGAGTAGCTGGGACAGACAGGAGAGTCATGGGTGGCTGGGGGTGAGCTGCTGGATGATGGCAGTAAGAACATATGGTATATTATTGATGAATGAGGTGACTGTGAAGAATCTCCAGAGGAGGACACGGGAGAACACAATGACATGAGTGACTGTCCTGCTTGGTTAGGAAAGGGAAACGTAAAGTTGTGGAATTCTGTTGATGATGGATGTGAGAGTGGTGAAGCCCTGCGGGGTGATGTAGAGTACTTCCACATCCCTGGTGAGGAGCTGCCCCTTGGGTCTGAGTTTCTGGGAGGGGAGAGGGAGAAGCTGGGTGAGGCAGGCATGAATCTTGAGGAGTCAGGGCTGGGGGACCGCTCATATTCTCCCGAGACGTGTGAGTCTCTGGGGGACTCCTGGGTGCATGGGGCTGACTCCCGCAGGAACCTGGGGATGGCTGGAGAGTAACTGGGAGCCACAGGAGAGTCCCTGAGGCCTGGGGGTGAAGAGATGAAAGACACAGGGGTGGAGCACCGTGAGGCTCGTGAGTTTGTAGGTGATTCCCGGGTGTGGGGGGCTGACTCCAGCTGAAATCTGGGGTTGTTTGGAGAGTAGCTGGGAGACACAGGAGATTCCCCGAGAGCTGGGGGTGAGCTGCTGGGTGATGGCAGTAAGAACATGTGGTATATTATTGATGAACGTGGGGACTCTGAGGAATCCTCAGAGGAGGACACGGGAGAGCCCAATGGCTTCATTGATTGCCCATCACGGTGAGGACAGGGAAATGGGAGCTTGTGGGATTCTGGTGATGACAGAGGTGAGTGTGGTGAAGCCCTAGGGGATGGTGAATGGTAGCTCCGGATCCCTGGTGAGGAGCTTCCCCTGAAGCCTGAGTTTCTGAGAGGGGAGTGGGAGAAGCTGGGTGAGGCTCGCATGGACCTTGGGGAGTCCGTGCTGGGGGACCGTTCATAAGAAGAGCCGGACAAGACCCTACTGTTCTTAGGTGCAGACATGATTAGGAAACCTGCAGCTCCCAGGGGCCCCTACTAATTTTCTAACTCGCAGAAGGAAGGAGTGTGTGTGCGTGTGTGTGTGTGTGTGTGCGGTGTGAGGTATGTGCCCCTTAAGAAAATGGAAATCAACCAACCAATGAGACAGACAGACAGACAGACAGACAGACAGAGATTCACTTGCCCAAGTGTTCTGTCCTGTCCTCTGAATCCGCTTCCAAGTCGCAAGACGCTGTGAGCTCCAAGTCAACGCAGAGTCCGCCAACCGCTCCGGCCGCTGATCCGCTCCGCGAAGATCTGAGTACAGGCCAGCCAGGGTGGGTTTAAATGGCCTCGGGCGCAGCCTAGCAGCGGAAAGGGCGGAGCTTCACTCCTCCTTTCCATCAGTCACCCCCAACTTTCCCAGGCTACACCTCGTAGGAAACTGTTCTCCTGCTTTGATTTCATGCGCCACCTTTGGGACAATCTAAGAACTTACAAGTTTTCTTGGCCAGATATATTAGGAATTGTATGCACGGAAACACTGAAAACCAACTAGTGGTTCTGTGGTTCCCACGTTGTGGTTTTGACACCAGCAGCATCCTTGCCACAATCAAACCCCGGAGATCCACAGATCTGCGGTGTAACAATACCTCCCCCTGATCCGGATGCATGGCAGTTTAAGAAGTCTTTCCGTGTAAGGGAAAAGACTTTGAAGAAAAGGTGGAGATATGCGTTGTATAAACATTCTTTTGCTCTGGAACCACGTAGAGACTTGGGAGCCAGTTGGGAGGAGCATTCGTTGGATGAGGGTGCTCGGGTTAGGAATATCAAGGTGTGGCTCCAGATAATCCAATCATCTAATTAAGATTCCAGTTATGCTCATCTGTTTTAAAATTCCGTTTGGGTAAATTCTTTTAATCAGACTGAGAATGGCAAAGCCTCAACCCCAATTTCCAGGGAGGGTTGAGAGCCTCAGGTGGAGTTGATCACCAATAGCCTATGGTTTAACCCGTCATGCCTATAGAATGAGGTCTCCATAAAAACCCAAAAGGACTGGGTTCAGAGAGCTTGTGGATAACACTTCCTGGAAGGTAGTGCACCCCTCCCCACACGCCGGGCCCCGCATTTATTTCTGAACTTTTTGCAAAGTCCGCTAAAATACAACGGCAAATGTAAGTGTTTCCCTGCGTGCTGTGAGCTCTTCCAGCCAATGAATGCAACTAAATCTGGGAGTGGTGGCAACCTGATTTATAGCCAGTTGCTGAGAAGCACAGGTAAAACAACGTGGGGCTTCCCATTGTTATTAGTGTGGGAGGCCTGTCTGGCGGGACTCGGCCCTTTGGAATCTAAAGCTATGTCCCGGTAGATAGCGTCACCATTGAATTAGAAGACACACATATGTTGAGAATAATCTTTCTGGTCATTTGCTGCATGTCTTATTTACAATATGTAATCAAATTCTTTATCCTGGCCTTATGGCACCTGGGTTGAGAACCATGATTTGAACCAAACATTGGTCTGTCACGTTCTGAGTTTGAAACTTTAGTTTGCCTTTAGCGTTTTGCTATTGCTTTTTCGTTTTCTTTTGTTTCGTTTCGTTTCTAAGTTCTGGGGTATATGTGCAGGATGTGCAGATTTGTTACTAAGGTAAACGTGTGCCATGGTGGTTCGCTGCACCTGTCAACCCATCACCTAGGTATTAAGCCCAGCATGCAGTAGCTGTTTTTCTTAACGCTCTGCCTCCCGAAAGGCCCCAGTGAGTGTTGTTCCCCTTCCTGTGTCCATGTGATCTCATTTTTCAGCTCTCATTATAAGTGAGAATGTGGCGTTTGGTTTTCTTTCCCTGGATTAGTTTGCTGAGCATAATGACCACACATCACCACTGTTTCTGTTTTTTAGTAGAAAGAGTAGTATTTTATTGAATAAGATTTGCTCACAGAAAAATAAGCTTAAGTCTACAATGAATGCCAGACTCTACAGCAGAAAGCAATTTTCTCACTTTTCCACACACAATGGTTCCTACTAAGTGAAAAAACTTCATTCACAAATGTACTACTCTGTCTCAAAACATCTCACATAATCATGCACTGTACTAAAGCCATTAGATCAGTTCTTCAGTCAGGTTAAAGAAGTATCCCTCTAATAACTGACTTTTATAATGCTATCAATATCCACTCCCAATCAGTCTGCCATTGTTAATGGTGTACAGCATTACTGAATACAATGGAATTGATGACGCCCATATCCACGGACACACCGTGACTTACGGTGGTTTGATTTATGATTTTTCAACGTTATGACGGGATTATTGGAATATTAGATGCGTTTCTGAGTTACAGTGGGTTTATGTGTATGCGACCCTATACTCCAGAAACAGCTGTATAAGGAAAAACAGGTGTACCTAATAAAAATATGCTTAGTGACTTGGGATAAACCAATAGATGTTCACAACTGATGGAGAGCCGTGAAAGAGAGATAGCGGTAAATAGTTACAATAACACAATTTTCCTGCAACTGTCGAGGATTTCTCCCAAAAAACGCAGAATGTGGGAAGCACCTAAGGCATATGAAAGAGAGAGGGCAGAAGGAGTAAGAGAGAAATAGGAGGAAGGAAGGAAGGAAGGAAAGAAAGAAGGAAGGTAGGAAGGAAGGAAGGAAGGAAGGAAGGAAGGAAGGAAGGAAAGAAGGACGAAAGGAAGGAGAAAACACCCGGTGTTACTAAAACCCCCCAAAAAATGGTTTCCCCCTGTGGGTAAGCCTACAATGTGGATGAATCTTGAAAATATTGTGCTACGTGTTGTGTCAGTCATAACAGCTCACCTATTGTGCAATTCCGTTGATAGGAAATGTCCACAATATGGAAATCTATGCATATGGGATTGATCGCACTAGGTAGTTGCTACCTAGGGCTGAGGGTCAGGGAGAGGGTTTGAGACAGAATGAGGAGTGACTAATGTCTACAGGGTTTTTCTCTGGTCGGGGGTGATAAGACGTTCTACAATGGATTGCGAATTAAAATTGAATGTGCACCACCACAGGTATACTAAAAGCCACTCAATTCATGACTTTTAATGGGGGAATCTTCTGTGGTGCACTCTCATGGAGACCACGGCAGACATAGTGAGAGAGAAAAAGGTGAGTAAATATCTGAAACGGAGGCAGAAAGAGAGAGAATGAGAAGCCCTGTGAATGGAAGGGAGAGCGAAAAGGGAAAATGGTCCTATTTACAAATGACAGATGTGAAACCGGGGTTCACATCAACAGTGTCACTGCCAGGAAGGAGGGTCATGCTAGCCATGTCACCGGTAGTGTGGCCCGCAGGGACGCCGACCTGCTGGAGCGTCGTGCCAGCATGGGCTCTGGCAGCCACGTGGGCCAGCAGGAGGGTCCCGCTGCACAGCTGTGGGGTGAGGATAGACTGGGTGGTGATATCGCCCATTACAGGGGCCTCTTCTGCTGGCAAGAGTGTGACAGTAGCAAGTAGATGGACAAGCCTGCGTGTGAGGACGGAATGCAGGAGGGGCTCTTGTGCGGCTGGGTGTGGGGCCCTCACGGGAACCGTGGAGAAATGGCCAGGTAACTGCGTCATGTGGGCTAGTAGATTGGCCAGGGCTTCGAACTGAAGGACAATAACGGGGAGTAGCTGTCAGGCCCTGGGAGTGTCTGAGTGTAAGTGGAGATGGGTTTGGGGTCACTGAGGGATGCGTGGGAGCCATCCCTGTATAGGTACAGGTCATAGGGAGATAGTCTCGTGAGGCCTGTGAGTGTCTAGGGTTGTCCTGGGTGCCTGGGGCTGACTGTGGCAGAAATCTGGGGAAGGCTGGAGAGAAGCTGGGAGACCCAGGAGAGTCCCTGAAGGCAGGGGGTGAAGAGGTGAAAGAAATGGGGGAGGGTTGCAGTAAGGTCCGTGAGTTTGTAGGTGATTCCTGGGTGCGGGAAGCTGACTCCAGGTGAAATCTGGAGATGGTCGGAGTGTAGCTGAGAGAGACAGAAGAGTCCTTGAGGGCTGGGGGTGAGAACATGAGGGAGACTGGGGAGTAAGTCAGTGAAATTCGTGAGTTCGGTGGTGTATCGTGGGTGCCTGGAACTGACTCCAGCTGGAATCTAGCGAAGTTTTGAGAGTAGCTGAAAGAGACACAGGAGTCCCTGTGGGCTGAGGGCAAAGACCTGAGAGAGACCAGGGAGGACCTCAGTGAAGTCTGTGAGTCTGTAGGTGATTCCGGAGTGTGGGAGGCTGAGTGCCGCTGAAATCTGGGCGTGGTGGGAGAGTAGCTGGGACAGACAGGAGAGTCCCAGGGGGCTGGGGGTGAAGACATGACAGAGACTGGGGAGTAACTCAGCGAAACTGCTGAGTTTGGTGGTGATACCTGGGTGCCTGGAACTGACTCCCGCTGAAATCTGGGCATGGTTGGAGAGTAGCTGGGACACACAGGAGAGTCCCTGAGGGCTGGGGGTGAAGACATGAGAGAGACCGGGGAGTACCTCAGTGAAACTGGTGAGTTTGGTGGTGACTCCGGGGTGCCTGGGACTGACTCCAGCTGAAATGTGTGCGTGGTTGGAGAGTAGCTGGGACAGACAGGAGAGTCCCTGAGGGCTGGTGAAGACATGAGAGAGACTGGAGAGTAAGTGAGTGAAATTGGTGAGTTTGGTGGTGCTTCCTGGGTGCCTGGAACTGACTCCCGCTGAAGTGTGGGCGTGGTTGGAGAGTAGCTGGGACACACAGGAGAGTCCCTGAGGGTTGGAGATAAAGACGTGCTAGAGAGTGAGGAGTAACTGAGTGAAATTGGGGAGTTTGGTGGTGATTCCGGGGCGCCTGGAGCTGACTGCAGCTGAAATGTGGGCGTGGTTGGAGAGTAGCTGGGACAGACGGGAGAGTCCCTGAGGGATGGTGAAGACATGAGAGAGACTGGGGAGTAACGCAGTGAAATTGGTGAGTTTGGTGGTGATTTCTGGGTGCCTGCAACGGACTCCCGCTGAAGTGTGGGCGTGTTTGGAGAGTAGCTGGGACAGACAGGCGAGTCCCTGAGGGTTGGAGATAAAGACGTGCTAGAGACTGGGGAGTAACTCAGTGAAAGTGGTGGGCTTGGTGGTGATCCCTGGGTTCCTGGAACTGACCCGCGCTGAAATGTGGGCGTGGTTGGAGAGTAGCTGGGACAGACTGGAGGGTCCGTAAGGGCTGGGGGTGAAGACGTGAGAGAGACTGGCGAGGATCTCACTGAGGTCTGTGAGTTTGTAGGTGTTTCTGGGGTGTGGGGTAGAGACTCCCGCTGAAATCTGGGCGTAGTTGGAGAGTAGCTGGGACAGACAGGAGAGTCATGGGTGGCTGGGGGTGAGCTGCTGGATGATGGCAGTAAGAACATATGGTATATTATTGATGAATGAGGTGACTGTGAAGAATCTCCAGAGGAGGACACGGGAGAACACAATGACATGAGTGACTGTCCTGCTTGGTTAGGAAAGGGAAACGTAAAGTTGTGGAATTCTGTTGATGATGGATGTGAGAGTGGTGAAGCCCTGCGGGGTGATGTAGAGTACTTCCACATCCCTGGTGAGGAGCTGCCCCTTGGGTCTGAGTTTCTGGGAGGGGAGAGGGAGAAGCTGGGTGAGGCAGGCATGAATCTTGAGGAGTCAGGGCTGGGGGACCGCTCATATTCTCCCGAGACGTGTGAGTCTCTGGGGGACTCCTGGGTGCATGGGGCTGACTCCCGCAGGAACCTGGGGATGGCTGGAGAGTAACTGGGAGCCACAGGAGAGTCCCTGAGGCCTGGGGGTGAAGAGATGAAAGACACAGGGGTGGAGCACCGTGAGGCTCGTGAGTTTGTAGGTGATTCCCGGGTGTGGGGGGCTGACTCCAGCTGAAATCTGGGGTTGTTTGGAGAGTAGCTGGGAGACACAGGAGATTCCCCGAGAGCTGGGGGTGAGCTGCTGGGTGATGGCAGTAAGAACATGTGGTATATTATTGATGAACGTGGGGACTCTGAGGAATCCTCAGAGGAGGACACGGGAGAGCCCAATGGCTTCATTGATTGCCCATCACGGTGAGGACAGGGAAATGGGAGCTTGTGGGATTCTGGTGATGACAGAGGTGAGTGTGGTGAAGCCCTAGGGGATGGTGAATGGTAGCTCCGGATCCCTGGTGAGGAGCTTCCCCTGAAGCCTGAGTTTCTGAGAGGGGAGTGGGAGAAGCTGGGTGAGGCTCGCATGGACCTTGGGGAGTCCGTGCTGGGGGACCGTTCATAAGAAGAGCCGGACAAGACCCTACTGTTCTTAGGTGCAGACATGATTAGGAAACCTGCAGCTCCCAGGGGCCCCTACTAATTTTCTAACTCGCAGAAGGAAGGAGTGTGTGTGCGTGTGTGTGTGTGTGCGGTGTGAGGTATGTGCCCCTTAAGAAAATGGAAATCAACCAACCAATGAGACAGACAGACAGACAGACAGAGATTCACTTGCCCAAGTGTTCTGTCCTGTCCTCTGAATCCGCTTCCAAGTCGCAAGACGCTGTGAGCTCCAAGTCCACGCAGAGTCCGCCAACCGCTCCGGCCGCTGATCCGCTCCGCGAAGATCTGAGTACAGGCCAGCCAGGGTGGGTTTAAATGGCCTCGGGCGCAGCCTAGCAGCGGAAAGGGCGGAGCTTCACTCCTCCTTTCCATCAGTCACCCCCAACTTTCCCAGGCTACACCTCGTAGGAAACTGTTCTCCTGCTTTGATTTCATGCGCCACCTTTGGGACAATCTAAGAACTTACAAGTTTTCTTGGCCAGATATATTAGGAATTGTATGCACTGAAACACTGAAAACCAACTAGTGGTTCTGTGGTTCCCACGTTGTGGTTTTGACACCAGCAGCATCCTTGCCACAATCAAACCCCGGAGATCCACAGATCTGCGGTGTAACAATACCTCCCCCTGATCCGGATGCATGGCAGTTTAAGAAGTCTTTCCGTGTAAGGGAAAAGACTTTGTAGAAAAGGTGGAGATATGCGTTGTATAAACATTCTTTTGCTCTCTAACCACGTAGAGACTTGGGAGCCAGTTGGGTGGAGCATTCGTTGGATGAGGGTGCTCGGGTTAGGAATATCAAGGTGTGGCTCCAGATAATCCAATCATCTAATTAAGATTTCAGTTATGCTCATCTGCTTTAAAATTCCGTTTGGGTAAATTCTTTTAGTCAGACTGAGAATGGCAAAGCCTCAACCCCAATTTCCAGGGAGGGTTGAGAGCCTCAGGTGGAGTTGATCACCAATAGCCTATGGTTTAACCCGTCATGCCTATAGAATGAGGTCTCCATAAAAACCCAAAAGGACTGGGTTCAGAGAGCTTGTGGATAACACTTCCTGGAAGGTAGTGCACCCCTCCCCACACGCCGGGCCCCGCATTTATTTCTGAACTTTTTGCAAAGTCCGCTAAAATACAACGGCAAATGTAAGTGTTTCCCTGCGTGCTGTGAGCTCTTCCAGCCAATGAATGCAACTAAATCTGGGAGTGGTGGCAACCTGATTTATAGCCAGTTGCTGAGAAGCACAGGTAAAACAACGTGGGGCTTCCCATTGTTATTAGTGTGGGAGGCCTGTCTGGCGGGACTCGGCCCTTTGGAATCTAAAGCTATGTCCCGGTAGATAGCGTCACCATTGAATTAGAAGACACACATATGTTGAGAATAATCTTTCTGGTCATTTGCTGCATGTCTTATTTACAATATGTAATCAAATTCTTTATCCTGGCCTTATGGCACCTGGGTTGAGAACCGTGATTTGAACCAAACATTGGTCTGTCACGTTCTGAGTTTGAAACTTTAGTTTGCCTTTAGCGTTTTGCTATTGCTTTTTCGTTTTCTTTTGTTTCGTTTCGTTTCTAAGTTCTGGGGTATATGTGCAGGATGTGCAGATTTGTTACTAAGGTAAACGTGTGCCATGGTGGTTCGCTGCACCTGTCAACCCATCACCTAGGTATTAAGCCCAGCATGCAGTAGCTGTTTTTCTTAACGCTCTGCCTCCCGAAAGGCCCCAGTGAGTGTTGTTCCCCTTCCTGTGTCCATGTGATCTCATTTTTCAGCTCTCATTATAAGTGAGAATGTGGCGTTTGGTTTTCTTTCCCTGGATTAGTTTGCTGAGCATAATGACCACACATCACCACTGTTTCTGTTTTTTAGTAGAAAGAGTAGTATTTTATTGAATAAGATTTGCTCACAGAAAAATAAGCTTAAGTCTACAATGAATGCCAGACTCTACAGCAGAAAGCAATTTTCTCACTTTTCCACACACAATGGTTCCTACTAAGTGAAAAAACTTCATTCACAAATGTACTACTCTGTCTCAAAACATCTCACATAATCATGCACTGTACTAAAGCCATTAGATCAGTTCTTCAGTCAGGTTAAAGAAGTATCCCTCTAATAACTGACTTTTATAATGCTATCAATATCCACTCCCAATCAGTCTGCCATTGTTAATGGTGTACAGCATTACTGAATACAATGGAATTGATGACGCCCATATCCACGGACACACCGTGACTTACGGTGGTTTGATTTATGATTTTTCAACGTTATGATGGGATTATTGGAATATTAGATGCGTTTCTGAGTTACAGTGGGTTTATGTGTATGCGACCCTATACTCCAGAAACAGCTGTATAAGGAAAAACAGGTGTACCTAATAAAAATATGCTTAGTGACTTGGGATAAACCAATAGATGTTCACAACTGATGGAGAGCCGTGAAAGAGAGATAGCGGTAAATAGTTACAATAACACAATTTTCCTGCAACTGTCGAGGATTTCTCCCAAAAAACGCAGAATGTGGGAAGCACCTAAGGCATATGAAAGAGAGAGGGCAGAAGGAGTAAGAGAGAAATAGGAGGAAGGAAGGAAGGAAGGAAAGAAAGAAGGAAGGTAGGAAGGAAGGAAGGAAGGAAGGAAGGAAGGAAGGAAGGAAAGAAGGACGAAAGGAAGGAGAAAACACCCGGTGTTACTAAAACCCCCCAAAAAATGGTTTCCCCCTGTGGGTAAGCCTACAATGTGGATGAATCTTGAAAATATTGTGCTACGTGTTGTGTCAGTCATAACAGCTCACCTATTGTGCAATTCCGTTGATAGGAAATGTCCACAATATGGAAATCTATGCATATGGGATTGATCGCACTAGGTAGTTGCTACCTAGGGCTGAGGGTCAGGGAGAGGGTTTGAGACAGAATGAGGAGTGACTAATGTCTACAGGGTTTTTCTCTGGTCGGGGGTGATAAGACGTTCTACAATGGATTGCGAATTAAAATTGAATGTGCACCACCACAGGTATACTAAAAGCCACTCAATTCATGACTTTTAATGGGGGAATCTTCTGTGGCGCACTCTCATGGAGACCACGGCAGACATAGTGAGAGAGAAAAAGGTGAGTAAATATCTGAAACGGAGGCAGAAAGAGAGAGAATGAGAAGCCCTGTGAATGGAAGGGAGAGCGAAAAGGGAAAATGGTCCTATTTACA
The DNA here is from genome assembly GCF_029289425.2 of Pan paniscus. Lineage (NCBI taxonomy): Eukaryota > Metazoa > Chordata > Mammalia > Primates > Hominidae > Pan > Pan paniscus. The sequence goes on from NC_073271.2 coordinate 3,887,733, forward strand.
AATGACAGATGTGAAACCGGGGTTCACATCAACAGTGTCACTGCCAGGAAGGAGGGTCATGCTAGCCATGTCACCGGTAGTGTGGCCCGCAGGGACGCCGACCTGCTGGAGCGTCGTGCCAGCATGGGCTCTGGCAGCCACGTGGGCCAGCAGGAGGGTCCCGCTGCACAGCTGTGGGGTGAGGATAGACTGGGTGGTGATATCGCCCATTACAGGGGCCTCTTCTGCTGGCAAGAGTGTGACAGTAGCAAGTAGATGGACAGGCCTGCGTGTGAGGACGGAATGCAGGAGGGGCTCTTGTGCGGCTGGGTGTGGGGCCCTCACGGGAACCGTGGAGAAATGGCCAGGTAACTGCGTCATGTGGGCTAGTAGATTGGCCAGGGCTTCGAACTGAAGGACAATAACGGGGAGTAGCTGTCAGGCCCTGGGAGTGTCTGAGTGTAAGTGGAGATGGGTTTGGGGTCACTGAGGGATGCGTGGGAGCCATCCCTGTATAGGTACAGGTCATAGGGAGATAGTCTCGTGAGGCCTGTGAGTGTCTAGGGTTGTCCTGGGTGCCTGGGGCTGACTGTGGCAGAAATCTGGGGAAGGCTGGAGAGAAGCTGGGAGACCCAGGAGAGTCCCTGAAGGCAGGGGGTGAAGAGGTGAAAGAAATGGGGGAGGGTTGCAGTAAGGTCCGTGAGTTTGTAGGTGATTCCTGGGTGCGGGAAGCTGACTCCAGGTGAAATCTGGAGATGGTCGGAGTGTAGCTGAGAGAGACAGAAGAGTCCTTGAGGGCTGGGGGTGAGAACATGAGGGAGACTGGGGAGTAAGTCAGTGAAATTCGTGAGTTCGGTGGTGTATCGTGGGTGCCTGGAACTGACTCCAGCTGGAATCTAGCGAAGTTTTGAGAGTAGCTGAAAGAGACACAGGAGTCCCTGTGGGCTGAGGGCAAAGACCTGAGAGAGACCAGGGAGGACCTCAGTGAAGTCTGTGAGTCTGTAGGTGATTCCGGAGTGTGGGAGGCTGAGTGCCGCTGAAATCTGGGCGTGGTGGGAGAGTAGCTGGGACAGACAGGAGAGTCCCAGGGGGCTGGGGGTGAAGACATGACAGAGACTGGGGAGTAACTCAGCGAAACTGCTGAGTTTGGTGGTGATACCTGGGTGCCTGGAACTGACTCCCGCTGAAATCTGGGCATGGTTGGAGAGTAGCTGGGACACACAGGAGAGTCCCTGAGGGCTGGGGGTGAAGACATGAGAGAGACCGGGGAGTACCTCAGTGAAACTGGTGAGTTTGGTGGTGACTCCGGGGTGCCTGGGACTGACTCCAGCTGAAATGTGTGCGTGGTTGGAGAGTAGCTGGGACAGACAGGAGAGTCCCTGAGGGCTGGTGAAGACATGAGAGAGACTGGAGAGTAAGTGAGTGAAATTGGTGAGTTTGGTGGTGCTTCCTGGGTGCCTGGAACTGACTCCCGCTGAAGTGTGGGCGTGGTTGGAGAGTAGCTGGGACACACAGGAGAGTCCCTGAGGGTTGGAGATAAAGACGTGCTAGAGAGTGAGGAGTAACTGAGTGAAATTGGGGAGTTTGGTGGTGATTCCGGGGCGCCTGGAGCTGACTGCAGCTGAAATGTGGGCGTGGTTGGAGAGTAGCTGGGACAGACGGGAGAGTCCCTGAGGGATGGTGAAGACATGAGAGAGACTGGGGAGTAACGCAGTGAAATTGGTGAGTTTGGTGGTGATTTCTGGGTGCCTGCAACGGACTCCCGCTGAAGTGTGGGCGTGTTTGGAGAGTAGCTGGGACAGACAGGCGAGTCCCTGAGGGTTGGAGATAAAGACGTGCTAGAGACTGGGGAGTAACTCAGTGAAAGTGGTGGGCTTGGTGGTGATCCCTGGGTTCCTGGAACTGACCCGCGCTGAAATGTGGGCGTGGTTGGAGAGTAGCTGGGACAGACTGGAGGGTCCGTAAGGGCTGGGGGTGAAGACGTGAGAGAGACTGGCGAGGATCTCACTGAGGTCTGTGAGTTTGTAGGTGTTTCTGGGGTGTGGGGTAGAGACTCCCGCTGAAATCTGGGCGTAGTTGGAGAGTAGCTGGGACAGACAGGAGAGTCATGGGTGGCTGGGGGTGAGCTGCTGGATGATGGCAGTAAGAACATATGGTATATTATTGATGAATGAGGTGACTGTGAAGAATCTCCAGAGGAGGACACGGGAGAACACAATGACATGAGTGACTGTCCTGCTTGGTTAGGAAAGGGAAACGTAAAGTTGTGGAATTCTGTTGATGATGGATGTGAGAGTGGTGAAGCCCTGCGGGGTGATGTAGAGTACTTCCACATCCCTGGTGAGGAGCTGCCCCTTGGGTCTGAGTTTCTGGGAGGGGAGAGGGAGAAGCTGGGTGAGGCAGGCATGAATCTTGAGGAGTCAGGGCTGGGGGACCGCTCATATTCTCCCGAGACGTGTGAGTCTCTGGGGGACTCCTGGGTGCATGGGGCTGACTCCCGCAGGAACCTGGGGATGGCTGGAGAGTAACTGGGAGCCACAGGAGAGTCCCTGAGGCCTGGGGGTGAAGAGATGAAAGACACAGGGGTGGAGCACCGTGAGGCTCGTGAGTTTGTAGGTGATTCCCGGGTGTGGGGGGCTGACTCCAGCTGAAATCTGGGGTTGTTTGGAGAGTAGCTGGGAGACACAGGAGATCCCCCGAGAGCTGGGGGTGAGCTGCTGGGTGATGGCAGTAAGAACATGTGGTATATTATTGATGAACGTGGGGACTCTGAGGAATCCTCAGAGGAGGACACGGGAGAGCCCAATGGCTTCATTGATTGCCCATCACGGTGAGGACAGGGAAATGGGAGCTTGTGGGATTCTGGTGATGACAGAGGTGAGTGTGGTGAAGCCCTAGGGGATGGTGAATGGTAGCTCCGGATCCCTGGTGAGGAGCTTCCCCTGAAGCCTGAGTTTCTGAGAGGGGAGAGGGAGAAGCTGGGTGAGGCTCGCATGGACCTTGGGGAGTCCGTGCTGGGGGACCGTTCATAAGAAGAGCCGGACAAGACCCTACTGTTCTTAGGTGCAGACATGATTAGGAAACCTGCAGCTCCCAGGGGCCCCTACTAATTTTCTAACTCGCAGAAGGAAGGAGTGTGTGTGCGTGTGTGTGTGTGTGTGTGTGCGGTGTGAGGTATGTGCCCCTTAAGAAAATGGAAATCAACCAACCAATGAGACAGACAGACAGACAGACAGAGATTCACTTGCCCAAGTGTTCTGTCCTGTCCTCTGAATCCGCTTCCAAGTCGCAAGACGCTGTGAGCTCCAAGTCAACGCAGAGTCCGCCAACCGCTCCGGCCGCTGATCCGCTCCGCGAAGATCTGAGTACAGGCCAGCCAGGGTGGGTTTAAATGGCCTCGGGCGCAGCCTAGCAGCGGAAAGGGCGGAGCTTCACTCCTCCTTTCCATCAGTCACCCCCAACTTTCCCAGGCTACACCTCGTAGGAAACTGTTCTCCTGCTTTGATTTCATGCGCCACCTTTGGGACAATCTAAGAACTTACAAGTTTTCTTGGCCAGATATATTAGGAATTGTATGCACGGAAACACTGAAAACCAACTAGTGGTTCTGTGGTTCCCACGTTGTGGTTTTGACACCAGCAGCATCCTTGCCACAATCAAACCCCGGAGATCCACAGATCTGCGGTGTAACAATACCTCCCCCTGATCCGGATGCATGGCAGTTTAAGAAGTCTTTCCGTGTAAGGGAAAAGACTTTGAAGAAAAGGTGGAGATATGCGTTGTATAAACATTCTTTTGCTCTGGAACCACGTAGAGACTTGGGAGCCAGTTGGGAGGAGCATTCGTTGGATGAGGGTGCTCGGGTTAGGAATATCAAGGTGTGGCTCCAGATAATCCAATCATCTAATTAAGATTCCAGTTATGCTCATCTGTTTTAAAATTCCGTTTGGGTAAATTCTTTTAATCAGACTGAGAATGGCAAAGCCTCAACCCCAATTTCCAGGGAGGGTTGAGAGCCTCAGGTGGAGTTGATCACCAATAGCCTATGGTTTAACCCGTCATGCCTATAGAATGAGGTCTCCATAAAAACCCAAAAGGACTGGGTTCAGAGAGCTTGTGGATAACACTTCCTGGAAGGTAGTGCACCCCTCCCCACACGCCGGGCCCCGCATTTATTTCTGAACTTTTTGCAAAGTCCGCTAAAATACAACGGCAAATGTAAGTGTTTCCCTGCGTGCTGTGAGCTCTTCCAGCCAATGAATGCAACTAAATCTGGGAGTGGTGGCAACCTGATTTATAGCCAGTTGCTGAGAAGCACAGGTAAAACAACGTGGGGCTTCCCATTGTTATTAGTGTGGGAGGCCTGTCTGGCGGGACTCGGCCCTTTGGAATCTAAAGCTATGTCCCGGTAGATAGCGTCACCATTGAATTAGAAGACACACATATGTTGAGAATAATCTTTCTGGTCATTTGCTGCATGTCTTATTTACAATATGTAATCAAATTCTTTATCCTGGCCTTATGGCACCTGGGTTGAGAACCATGATTTGAACCAACCATTGGTCTGTCACGTTCTGAGTTTGAAACTTTAGTTTGCCTTTAGCGTTTTGCTATTGCTTTTTCGTTTTCTTTTGTTTCGTTTCGTTTCTAAGTTCTGGGGTATATGTGCAGGATGTGCAGATTTGTTACTAAGGTAAACGTGTGCCATGGTGGTTCGCTGCACCTGTCAACCCATCACCTAGGTATTAAGCCCAGCATGCAGTAGCTGTTTTTCTTAACGCTCTGCCTCCCGAAAGGCCCCAGTGAGTGTTGTTCCCCTTCCTGTGTCCATGTGATCTCATTTTTCAGCTCTCATTATAAGTGAGAATGTGGCGTTTGGTTTTCTTTCCCTGGATTAGTTTGCTGAGCATAATGACCACACATCACCACTGTTTCTGTTTTTTAGTAGAAAGAGTAGTATTTTATTGAATAAGATTTGCTCACAGAAAAATAAGCTTAAGTCTACAATGAATGCCAGACTCTACAGCAGAAAGCAATTTTCTCACTTTTCCACACACAATGGTTCCTACTAAGTGAAAAAACTTCATTCACAAATGTACTACTCTGTCTCAAAACATCTCACATAATCATGCACTGTACTAAAGCCATTAGATCAGTTCTTCAGTCAGGTTAAAGAAGTATCCCTCTAATAACTGACTTTTATAATGCTATCAATATCCACTCCCAATCAGTCTGCCATTGTTAATGGTGTACAGCATTACTGAATACAATGGAATTGATGACGCCCATATCCACGGACACACCGTGACTTACGGTGGTTTGATTTATGATTTTTCAACGTTATGATGGGATTATTGGAATATTAGATGCGTTTCTGAGTTACAGTGGGTTTATGTGTATGCGACCCTATACTCCAGAAACAGCTGTATAAGGAAAAACAGGTGTACCTAATAAAAATATGCTTAGTGACTTGGGATAAACCAATAGATGTTCACAACTGATGGAGAGCCGTGAAAGAGAGATAGCGGTAAATAGTTACAATAACACAATTTTCCTGCACCTGTCGAGGATTTCTCCCAAAAAACGCAGAATGTGGGATGCACCTAAGGCATATGAAAGAGAGAGGGCAGAAGGAGTAAGAGAGAAATAGGAGGAAGGAAGGAAGGAAGGAAAGAAAGAAGGAAGGTAGGAAGGAAGGAAGGAAGGAAGGAAGGAAGGAAGGAAAGAAGGACGAAAGGAAGGAGAAAACACCCGGTGTTACTAAAACCCCCCAAAAAATGGTTTCCCCCTGTGGGTAAGCCTACAATGTGGATGAATCTTGAAAATATTGTGCTACGTGTTGTGTCAGTCATAACAGCTCACCTATTGTGCAATTCCGTTGATAGGAAATGTCCACAATATGGAAATCTATGCATATGGGATTGATCGCACTAGGTAGTTGCTACCTAGGGCTGAGGGTCAGGGAGAGGGTTTGAGACAGAATGAGGAGTGACTAATGTCTACAGGGTTTTTCTCTGGTCGGGGGTGATAAGACGTTCTACAATGGATTGCGAATTAAAATTGAATGTGCACCACCACAGGTATACTAAAAGCCACTCAATTCATGACTTTTAATGGGGGAATCTTCTGTGGCGCACTCTCATGGAGACCACGGCAGACATAGTGAGAGAGAAAAAGGTGAGTAAATATCTGAAACGGAGGCAGAAAGAGAGAGAATGAGAAGCCCTGTGAATGGAAGGGAGAGCGAAAAGGGAAAATGGTCCTATTTACAAATGACAGATGTGAAACCGGGGTTCACATCAACAGTGTCACTGCCAGGAAGGAGGGTCATGCTAGCCATGTCACCGGTAGTGTGGCCCGCAGGGACGCCGACCTGCTGGAGCGTCGTGCCAGCATGGGCTCTGGCAGCCACGTGGGCCAGCAGGAGGGTCCCGCTGCACAGCTGTGGGGTGAGGATAGACTGGGTGGTGATATCGCCCATTACAGGGGCCTCTTCTGCTGGCAAGAGTGTGACAGTAGCAAGTAGATGGACAGGCCTGCGTGTGAGGACGGAATGCAGGAGGGGCTCTTGTGCGGCTGGGTGTGGGGCCCTCACGGGAACCGTGGAGAAATGGCCAGGTAACTGCGTCATGTGGGCTAGTAGATTGGCCAGGGCTTCGAACTGAAGGACAATAACGGGGAGTAGCTGTCAGGCCCTGGGAGTGTCTGAGTGTAAGTGGAGATGGGTTTGGGGTCACTGAGGGATGCGTGGGAGCCATCCCTGTATAGGTACAGGTCATAGGGAGATAGTCTCGTGAGGCCTGTGAGTGTCTAGGGTTGTCCTGGGTGCCTGGGGCTGACTGTGGCAGAAATCTGGGGAAGGCTGGAGAGAAGCTGGGAGACCCAGGAGAGTCCCTGAAGGCAGGGGGTGAAGAGGTGAAAGAAATGGGGGAGGGTTGCAGTAAGGTCCGTGAGTTTGTAGGTGATTCCTGGGTGCGGGAAGCTGACTCCAGGTGAAATCTGGAGATGGTCGGAGTGTAGCTGAGAGAGACAGAAGAGTCCTTGAGGGCTGGGGGTGAGAACATGAGGGAGACTGGGGAGTAAGTCAGTGAAATTCGTGAGTTCGGTGGTGTATCGTGGGTGCCTGGAACTGACTCCAGCTGGAATCTAGCGAAGTTTTGAGAGTAGCTGAAAGAGACACAGGAGTCCCTGTGGGCTGAGGGCAAAGACCTGAGAGAGACCAGGGAGGACCTCAGTGAAGTCTGTGAGTCTGTAGGTGATTCCGGAGTGTGGGAGGCTGAGTGCCGCTGAAATCTGGGCGTGGTGGGAGAGTAGCTGGGACAGACAGGAGAGTCCCAGGGGGCTGGGGGTGAAGACATGACAGAGACTGGGGAGTAACTCAGCGAAACTGCTGAGTTTGGTGGTGATACCTGGGTGCCTGGAACTGACTCCCGCTAAAATCTGGGCATGGTTGGAGAGTAGCTGGGACACACAGGACAGTCCCTGAGGGCTGGGGGTGAAGACATGAGAGAGACCGGGGAGTACCTCAGTGAAACTGGTGAGTTTGGTGGTGACTCCGGGGTGCCTGGGACTGACTCCAGCTGAAATGTGTGCGTGGTTGGAGAGTAGCTGGGACAGACAGGAGAGTCCCTGAGGGCTGGTGAAGACATGAGAGAGACTGGAGAATAAGTGAGTGAAATTGGTGAGTTTGGTGGTGCTTCCTGGGTGCCTGGAACTGACTCCCGCTGAAGTGTGGGCGTGGTTGGAGAGTAGCTGGGACACACAGGAGAGTCCCTGAGGGTTGGAGATAAAGACGTGCTAGAGAGTGAGGAGTAACTGAGTGAAATTGGGGAGTTTGGTGGTGATTCCGGGGTGCCTGGAGCTGACTGCAGCTGAAATGTGGGCGTGGTTGGAGAGTAGCTGGGACAGACGGGAGAGTCCCTGAGGGACGGTGAAGACATGAGAGAGACTGGGGAGTAACGCAGTGAAATTGGTGAGTTTGGTGGTGATTTCTGGGTGCCTGCAACGGACTCCCGCTGAAGTGTGGGCGTGTTTGGAGAGTAGCTGGGACAGACAGGCGAGTCCCTGAGGGTTGGAGATAAAGACGTGCTAGAGACTGGGGAGTAACTCAGTGAAAGTGGTGGGCTTGGTGGTGATCCCTGGGTTCCTGGAACTGACCCGCGCTGAAATGTGGGCGTGGTTGGAGAGTAGCTGGGACAGACTGGAGGGTCCGTAAGGGCTGGGGGTGAAGACGTGAGAGAGACTGGCGAGGATCTCACTGAGGTCTGTGAGTTTGTAGGTGTTTCTGGGGTGTGGGGTAGAGACTCCCGCTGAAATCTGGGCGTAGTTGGAGAGTAGCTGGGACAGACAGGAGAGTCATGGGTGGCTGGGGGTGAGCTGCTGGATGATGGCAGTAAGAACATATGGTATATTATTGATGAATGAGGTGACTGTGAAGAATCTCCAGAGGAGGACACGGGAGAACACAATGACATGAGTGACTGTCCTGCTTGGTTAGGAAAGGGAAACGTAAAGTTGTGGAATTCTGTTGATGATGGATGTGAGAGTGGTGAAGCCCTGCGGGGTGATGTAGAGTACTTCCACATCCCTGGTGAGGAGCTGCCCCTTGGGTCTGAGTTTCTGGGAGGGGAGAGGGAGAAGCTGGGTGAGGCAGGCATGAATCTTGAGGAGTCAGGGCTGGGGGACCGCTCATATTCTCCCGAGACGTGTGAGTCTCTGGGGGACTCCTGGGTGCATGGGGCTGACTCCCGCAGGAACCTGGGGATGGCTGGAGAGTAACTGGGAGCCACAGGAGAGTCCCTGAGGCCTGGGGGTGAAGAGATGAAAGACACAGGGGTGGAGCACCGTGAGGCTCGTGAGTTTGTAGGTGATTCCCGGGTGTGGGGGGCTGACTCCAGCTGAAATCTGGGGTTGTTTGGAGAGTAGCTGGGAGACACAGGAGATCCCCCGAGAGCTGGGGGTGAGCTGCTGGGTGATGGCAGTAAGAACATGTGGTATATTATTGATGAACGTGGGGACTCTGAGGAATCCTCAGAGGAGGACACGGGAGAGCCCAATGGCTTCATTGATTGCCCATCACGGTGAGGACAGGGAAATGGGAGCTTGTGGGATTCTGGTGATGACAGAGGTGAGTGTGGTGAAGCCCTAGGGGATGGTGAATGGTAGCTCCGGATCCCTGGTGAGGAGCTTCCCCTGAAGCCTGAGTTTCTGAGAGGGGAGAGGGAGAAGCTGGGTGAGGCTCGCATGGACCTTGGGGAGTCCGTGCTGGGGGACCGTTCATAAGAAGAGCCGGACAAGACCCTACTGTTCTTAGGTGCAGACATGATTAGGAAACCTGCAGCTCCCAGGGGCCCCTACTAATTTTCTAACTCGCAGAAGGAAGGAGTGTGTGTGCGTGTGTGTGTGTGTGTGTGCGGTGTGAGGTATGTGCCCCTTAAGAAAATGGAAATCAACCAACCAATGAGACAGACAGACAGACAGACAGACAGACAGAGATTCACTTGCCCAAGTGTTCTGTCCTGTCCTCTGAATCCGCTTCCAAGTCGCAAGACGCTGTGAGCTCCAAGTCAACGCAGAGTCCGCCAACCGCTCCGGCCGCTGATCCGCTCCGCGAAGATCTGAGTACAGGCCAGCCAGGGTGGGTTTAAATGGCCTCGGGCGCAGCCTAGCAGCGGAAAGGGCGGAGCTTCACTCCTCCTTTCCATCAGTCACCCCCAACTTTCCCAGGCTACACCTCGTAGGAAACTGTTCTCCTGCTTTGATTTCATGCGCCACCTTTGGGACAATCTAAGAACTTACAAGTTTTCTTGGCCAGATATATTAGGAATTGTATGCACGGAAACACTGAAAACCAACTAGTGGTTCTGTGGTTCCCACGTTGTGGTTTTGACACCAGCAGCATCCTTGCCACAATCAAACCCCGGAGATCCACAGATCTGCGGTGTAACAATACCTCCCCCTGATCCGGATGCATGGCAGTTTAAGAAGTCTTTCCGTGTAAGGGAAAAGACTTTGAAGAAAAGGTGGAGATATGCGTTGTATAAACATTCTTTTGCTCTGGAACCACGTAGAGACTTGGGAGCCAGTTGGGAGGAGCATTCGTTGGATGAGGGTGCTCGGGTTAGGAATATCAAGGTGTGGCTCCAGATAATCCAATCATCTAATTAAGATTCCAGTTATGCTCATCTGTTTTAAAATTCCGTTTGGGTAAATTCTTTTAATCAGACTGAGAATGGCAAAGCCTCAACCCCAATTTCCAGGGAGGGTTGAGAGCCTCAGGTGGAGTTGATCACCAATAGCCTATGGTTTAACCCGTCATGCCTATAGAATGAGGTCTCCATAAAAACCCAAAAGGACTGGGTTCAGAGAGCTTGTGGATAACACTTCCTGTAAGGTAGTGCACCCCTCCCCACACGCCGGGCCCCGCATTTATTTCTGAACTTTTTGCAAAGTCCGCTAAAATACAACGGCAAATGTAAGTGTTTCCCTGCGTGCTGTGAGCTCTTCCAGCCAATGAATGCAACTAAATCTGGGAGTGGTGGCAACCTGATTTATAGCCAGTTGCTGAGAAGCACAGGTAAAACAACGTGGGGCTTCCCATTGTTATTAGTGTGGGAGGCCTGTCTGGCGGGACTCGGCCCTTTGGAATCTAAAGCTATGTCCCGGTAGATAGCGTCACCATTGAATTAGAAGACACACATATGTTGAGAATAATCTTTCTGGTCATTTGCTGCATGTCTTATTTACAATATGTAATCAAATTCTTTATCCTGGCCTTATGGCACCTGGGTTGAGAACCATGATTTGAACCAAACATTGGTCTGTCACGTTCTGAGTTTGAAACTTTAGTTTGCCTTTAGCGTTTTGCTATTGCTTTTTCGTTTTCTTTTGTTTCGTTTCGTTTCTAAGTTCTGGGGTATATGTGCAGGATGTGCAGATTTGTTACTAAGGTAAACGTGTGCCATGGTGGTTCGCTGCACCTGTCAACCCATCACCTAGGTATTAAGCCCAGCATGCAGTAGCTGTTTTTCTTAACGCTCTGCCTCCCGAAAGGCCCCAGTGAGTGTTGTTCCCCTTCCTGTGTCCATGTGATCTCATTTTTCAGCTCTCATTATAAGTGAGAATGTGGCGTTTGGTTTTCTTTCCCTGGATTAGTTTGCTGAGCATAATGACCACACATCACCACTGTTTCTGTTTTTTAGTAGAAAGAGTAGTATTTTATTGAATAAGATTTGCTCACAGAAAAATAAGCTTAAGTCTACAATGAATGCCAGACTCTACAGCAGAAAGCAATTTTCTCACTTTTCCACACACAATGGTTCCTACTAAGTGAAAAAACTTCATTCACAAATGTACTACTCTGTCTCAAAACATCTCACATAATCATGCACTGTACTAAAGCCATTAGATCAGTTCTTCAGTCAGGTTAAAGAAGTATCCCTCTAATAACTGACTTTTATAATGCTATCAATATCCACTCCCAATCAGTCTGCCATTGTTAATGGTGTACAGCATTACTGAATACAATGGAATTGATGACGCCCATATCCACGGACACACCGTGACTTACGGTGGTTTGATTTATGATTTTTCAACGTTATGACGGGATTATTGGAATATTAGATGCGTTTCTGAGTTACAGTGGGTTTATGTGTATGCGACCCTATACTCCAGAAACAGCTGTATAAGGAAAAACAGGTGTACCTAATAAAAATATGCTTAGTGACTTGGGATAAACCAATAGATGTTCACAACTGATGGAGAGCCGTGAAAGAGAGATAGCGGTAAATAGTTACAATAACACAATTTTCCTGCAACTGTCGAGGATTTCTCCCAAAAAACGCAGAATGTGGGAAGCACCTAAGGCATATGAAAGAGAGAGGGCAGAAGGAGTAAGAGAGAAATAGGAGGAAGGAAGGAAGGAAGGAAAGAAAGAAGGAAGGTAGGAAGGAAGGAAGGAAGGAAGGAAGGAAGGAAGGAAAGAAGGACGAAAGGAAGGAGAAAACACCCGGTGTTACTAAAACCCCCCAAAAAATGGTTTCCCCCTGTGGGTAAGCCTACAATGTGGATGAATCTTGAAAATATTGTGCTACGTGTTGTGTCAGTCATAACAGCTCACCTATTGTGCAATTCCGTTGATAGGAAATGTCCACAATATGGAAATCTATGCATATGGGATTGATCGCACTAGGTAGTTGCTACCTAGGGCTGAGGGTCAGGGAGAGGGTTTGAGACAGAATGAGGAGTGACTAATGTCTACAGGGTTTTTCTCTGGTCGGGGGTGATAAGACGTTCTACAATGGATTGCGAATTAAAATTGAATGTGCACCACCACAGGTATACTAAAAGCCACTCAATTCATGACTTTTAATGGGGGAATCTTCTGTGGCGCACTCTCATGGAGACCACGGCAGACATAGTGAGAGAGAAAAAGGTGAGTAAATATCTGAAACGGAGGCAGAAAGAGAGAGAATGAGAAGCCCTGTGAATGGAAGGGAGAGCGAAAAGGGAAAATGGTCCTATTTACAAATGACAGATGTGAAACCGGGGTTCACATCAACAGTGTCACTGCCAGGAAGGAGGGTCATGCTAGCCATGTCACCGGTAGTGTGGCCCGCAGGGACGCCGACCTGCTGGAGCGTCGTGCCAGCATGGGCTCTGGCAGCCACGTGGGCCAGCAGGAGGGTCCCGCTGCACAGCTGTGGGGTGAGGATAGACTGGGTGGTGATATCGCCCATTACAGGGGCCTCTTCTGCTGGCAAGAGTGTGACAGTAGCAAGTAGATGGACAAGCCTGCGTGTGAGGACGGAATGCAGGAGGGGCTCTTGTGCGGCTGGGTGTGGGGCCCTCACGGGAACCGTGGAGAAATGGCCAGGTAACTGCGTCATGTGGGCTAGTAGATTGGCCAGGGCTTCGAACTGAAGGACAATAACGGGGAGTAGCTGTCAGGCCCTGGGAGTGTCTGAGTGTAAGTGGAGATGGGTTTGGGGTCACTGAGGGATGCGTGGGAGCCATCCCTGTATAGGTACAGGTCATAGGGAGATAGTCTCGTGAGGCCTGTGAGTGTCTAGGGTTGTCCTGGGTGCCTGGGGCTGACTGTGGCAGAAATCTGGGGAAGGCTGGAGAGAAGCTGGGAGACCCAGGAGAGTCCCTGAAGGCAGGGGGTGAAGAGGTGAAAGAAATGGGGGAGGGTTGCAGTAAGGTCCGTGAGTTTGTAGGTGATTCCTGGGTGCGGGAAGCTGACTCCAGGTGAAATCTGGAGATGGTCGGAGTGTAGCTGAGAGAGACAGAAGAGTCCTTGAGGGCTGGGGGTGAGAACATGAGGGAGACTGGGGAGTAAGTCAGTGAAATTCGTGAGTTCGGTGGTGTATCGTGGGTGCCTGGAACTGACTCCAGCTGGAATCTAGCGAAGTTTTGAGAGTAGCTGAAAGAGACACAGGAGTCCCTGTGGGCTGAGGGCAAAGACCTGAGAGAGACCAGGGAGGACCTCAGTGAAGTCTGTGAGTCTGTAGGTGATTCCGGAGTGTGGGAGGCTGAGTGCCGCTGAAATCTGGGCGTGGTGGGAGAGTAGCTGGGACAGACAGGAGAGTCCCAGGGGGCTGGGGGTGAAGACATGACAGAGACTGGGGAGTAACTCAGCGAAACTGCTGAGTTTGGTGGTGATACCTGGGTGCCTGGAACTGACTCCCGCTGAAATCTGGGCATGGTTGGAGAGTAGCTGGGACACACAGGAGAGTCCCTGAGGGCTGGGGGTGAAGACATGAGAGAGACCGGGGAGTACCTCAGTGAAACTGGTGAGTTTGGTGGTGACTCCGGGGTGCCTGGGACTGACTCCAGCTGAAATGTGTGCGTGGTTGGAGAGTAGCTGGGACAGACAGGAGAGTCCCTGAGGGCTGGTGAAGACATGAGAGAGACTGGAGAGTAAGTGAGTGAAATTGGTGAGTTTGGTGGTGCTTCCTGGGTGCCTGGAACTGACTCCCGCTGAAGTGTGGGCGTGGTTGGAGAGTAGCTGGGACACACAGGAGAGTCCCTGAGGGTTGGAGATAAAGACGTGCTAGAGAGTGAGGAGTAACTGAGTGAAATTGGGGAGTTTGGTGGTGATTCCGGGGTGCCTGGAGCTGACTGCAGCTGAAATGTGGGCGTGGTTGGAGAGTAGCTGGGACAGACGGGAGAGTCCCTGAGGGACGGTGAAGACATGAGAGAGACTGGGGAGTAACGCAGTGAAATTGGTGAGTTTGGTGGTGATTTCTGGGTGCCTGCAACGGACTCCCGCTGAAGTGTGGGCGTGTTTGGAGAGTAGCTGGGACAGACAGGCGAGTCCCTGAGGGTTGGAGATAAAGATGTGCTAGAGACTGGGGAGTAACTCAGTGAAAGTGGTGGGCTTGGTGGTGATCCCTGGGTTCCTGGAACTGACCCGCGCTGAAATGTGGGCGTGGTTGGAGAGTAGCTGGGACAGACTGGAGGGTCCGTAAGGGCTGGGGGTGAAGACGTGAGAGAGACTGGCGAGGATCTCACTGAGGTCTGTGAGTTTGTAGGTGTTTCTGGGGTGTGGGGTAGAGACTCCCGCTGAAATCTGGGCGTAGTTGGAGAGTAGCTGGGACAGACAGGAGAGTCATGGGTGGCTGGGGGTGAGCTGCTGGATGATGGCAGTAAGAACATATGGTATATTATTGATGAATGAGGTGACTGTGAAGAATCTCCAGAGGAGGACACGGGAGAACACAATGACATGAGTGACTGTCCTGCTTGGTTAGGAAAGGGAAACGTAAAGTTGTGGAATTCTGTTGATGATGGATGTGAGAGTGGTGAAGCCCTGCGGGGTGATGTAGAGTACTTCCACATCCCTGGTGAGGAGCTGCCCCTTGGGTCTGAGTTTCTGGGAGGGGAGAGGGAGAAGCTGGGTGAGGCAGGCATGAATCTTGAGGAGTCAGGGCTGGGGGACCGCTCATATTCTCCCGAGACGTGTGAGTCTCTGGGGGACTCCTGGGTGCATGGGGCTGACTCCCGCAGGAACCTGGGGATGGCTGGAGAGTAACTGGGAGCCACAGGAGAGTCCCTGAGGCCTGGGGGTGAAGAGATGAAAGACACAGGGGTGGAGCACCGTGAGGCTCGTGAGTTTGTAGGTGATTCCCGGGTGTGGGGGGCTGACTCCAGCTGAAATCTGGGGTTGTTTGGAGAGTAGCTGGGAGACACAGGAGATCCCCCGAGAGCTGGGGGTGAGCTGCTGGGTGATGGCAGTAAGAACATGTGGTATATTATTGATGAACGTGGGGACTCTGAGGAATCCTCAGAGGAGGACACGGGAGAGCCCAATGGCTTCATTGATTGCCCATCACGGTGAGGACAGGGAAATGGGAGCTTGTGGGATTCTGGTGATGACAGAGGTGAGTGTGGTGAAGCCCTAGGGGATGGTGAATGGTAGCTCCGGATCCCTGGTGAGGAGCTTCCCCTGAAGCCTGAGTTTCTGAGAGGGGAGTGGGAGAAGCTGGGTGAGGCTCGCATGGACCTTGGGGAGTCCGTGCTGGGGGACCGTTCATAAGAAGAGCCGGACAAGACCCTACTGTTCTTAGGTGCAGACATGATTAGGAAACCTGCAGCTCCCAGGGGCCCCTACTAATTTTCTAACTCGCAGAAGGAAGGAGTGTGTGTGCGTGTGTGTGTGTGTGTGTGCGGTGTGAGGTATGTGCCCCTTAAGAAAATGGAAATCAACCAACCAATGAGACAGACAGACAGACAGACAGACAGACAGACAGAGATTCACTTGCCCAAGTGTTCTGTCCTGTCCTCTGAATCCGCTTCCAAGTCGCAAGACGCTGTGAGCTCCAAGTCAACGCAGAGTCCGCCAACCGCTCCGGCCGCTGATCCGCTCCGCGAAGATCTGAGTACAGGCCAGCCAGGGTGGGTTTAAATGGCCTCGGGCGCAGCCTAGCAGCGGAAAGGGCGGAGCTTCACTCCTCCTTTCCATCAGTCACCCCCAACTTTCCCAGGCTACACCTCGTAGGAAACTGTTCTCCTGCTTTGATTTCATGCGCCACCTTTGGGACAATCTAAGAACTTACAAGTTTTCTTGGCCAGATATATTAGGAATTGTATGCACTGAAACACTGAAAACCAACTAGTGGTTCTGTGGTTCCCACGTTGTGGTTTTGACACCAGCAGCATCCTTGCCACAATCAAACCCCGGAGATCCACAGATCTGCGGTGTAACAATACCTCCCCCTGATCCGGATGCATGGCAGTTTAAGAAGTCTTTCCGTGTAAGGGAAAAGACTTTGTAGAAAAGGTGGAGATATGCGTTGTATAAACATTCTTTTGCTCTCTAACCACGTAGAGACTTGGGAGCCAGTTGGGTGGAGCATTCGTTGGATGAGGGTGCTCGGGTTAGGAATATCAAGGTGTGGCTCCAGATAATCCAATCATCTAATTAAGATTTCAGTTATGCTCATCTGCTTTAAAATTCCGTTTGGGTAAATTCTTTTAGTCAGACTGAGAATGGCAAAGCCTCAACCCCAATTTCCAGGGAGGGTTGAGAGCCTCAGGTGGAGTTGATCACCAATAGCCTATGGTTTAACCCGTCATGCCTATAGAATGAGGTCTCCATAAAAACCCAAAAGGACTGGGTTCAGAGAGCTTGTGGATAACACTTCCTGGAAGGTAGTGCACCCCTCCCCACACGCCGGGCCCCGCATTTATTTCTGAACTTTTTGCAAAGTCCGCTAAAATACAACGGCAAATGTAAGTGTTTCCCTGCGTGCTGTGAGCTCTTCCAGCCAATGAATGCAACTAAATCTGGGAGTGGTGGCAACCTGATTTATAGCCAGTTGCTGAGAAGCACAGGTAAAACAACGTGGGGCTTCCCATTGTTATTAGTGTGGGAGGCCTGTCTGGCGGGACTCGGCCCTTTGGAATCTAAAGCTATGTCCCGGTAGATAGCGTCACCATTGAATTAGAAGACACACATATGTTGAGAATAATCTTTCTGGTCATTTGCTGCATGTCTTATTTACAATATGTAATCAAATTCTTTATCCTGGCCTTATGGCACCTGGGTTGAGAACCGTGATTTGAACCAAACATTGGTCTGTCACGTTCTGAGTTTGAAACTTTAGTTTGCCTTTAGCGTTTTGCTATTGCTTTTTCGTTTTCTTTTGTTTCGTTTCGTTTCTAAGTTCTGGGGTATATGTGCAGGATGTGCAGATTTGTTACTAAGGTAAACGTGTGCCATGGTGGTTCGCTGCACCTGTCAACCCATCACCTAGGTATTAAGCCCAGCATGCAGTAGCTGTTTTTCTTAACGCTCTGCCTCCCGAAAGGCCCCAGTGAGTGTTGTTCCCCTTCCTGTGTCCATGTGATCTCATTTTTCAGCTCTCATTATAAGTGAGAATGTGGCGTTTGGTTTTCTTTCCCTGGATTAGTTTGCTGAGCATAATGACCACACATCACCACTGTTTCTGTTTTTTAGTAGAAAGAGTAGTATTTTATTGAATAAGATTTGCTCACAGAAAAATAAGCTTAAGTCTACAATGAATGCCAGACTCTACAGCAGAAAGCAATTTTCTCACTTTTCCACACACAATGGTTCCTACTAAGTGAAAAAACTTCATTCACAAATGTACTACTCTGTCTCAAAACATCTCACATAATCATGCACTGTACTAAAGCCATTAGATCAGTTCTTCAGTCAGGTTAAAGAAGTATCCCTCTAATAACTGACTTTTATAATGCTATCAATATCCACTCCCAATCAGTCTGCCATTGTTAATGGTGTACAGCATTACTGAATACAATGGAATTGATGACGCCCATATCCACGGACACACCGTGACTTACGGTGGTTTGATTTATGATTTTTCAACGTTATGATGGGATTATTGGAATATTAGATGCGTTTCTGAGTTACAGTGGGTTTATGTGTATGCGACCCTATACTCCAGAAACAGCTGTATAAGGAAAAACAGGTGTACCTAATAAAAATATGCTTAGTGACTTGGGATAAACCAATAGATGTTCACAACTGATGGAGAGCCGTGAAAGAGAGATAGCGGTAAATAGTTACAATAACACAATTTTCCTGCAACTGTCGAGGATTTCTCCCAAAAAACGCAGAATGTGGGAAGCACCTAAGGCATATGAAAGAGAGAGGGCAGAAGGAGTAAGAGAGAAATAGGAGGAAGGAAGGAAGGAAGGAAAGAAAGAAGGAAGGTAGGAAGGAAGGAAGGAAGGAAGGAAGGAAGGAAGGAAAGAAGGACGAAAGGAAGGAGAAAACACCCGGTGTTACTAAAACCCCCCAAAAAATGGTTTCCCCCTGTGGGTAAGCCTACAATGTGGATGAATCTTGAAAATATTGTGCTACGTGTTGTGTCAGTCATAACAGCTCACCTATTGTGCAATTCCGTTGATAGGAAATGTCCACAATATGGAAATCTATGCATATGGGATTGATCGCACTAGGTAGTTGCTACCTAGGGCTGAGGGTCAGGGAGAGGGTTTGAGACAGAATGAGGAGTGACTAATGTCTACAGGGTTTTTCTCTGGTCGGGGGTGATAAGACGTTCTACAATGGATTGCGAATTAAAATTGAATGTGCACCACCACAGGTATACTAAAAGCCACTCAATTCATGACTTTTAATGGGGGAATCTTCTGTGGCGCACTCTCATGGAGACCACGGCAGACATAGTGAGAGAGAAAAAGGTGAGTAAATATCTGAAACGGAGGCAGAAAGAGAGAGAATGAGAAGCCCTGTGAATGGAAGGGAGAGCGAAAAGGGAAAATGGTCCTATTTACAAATGACAGATGTGAAACCGGGGTTCACATCAACAGTGTCACTGCCAGGAAGGAGGGTCATGCTAGCCATGTCACCGGTAGTGTGGCCCGCAGGGACGCCGACCTGCTGGAGCGTCGTGCCAGCATGGGCTCTGGCAGCCACGTGGGCCAGCAGGAGGGTCCCGCTGCACAGCTGTGGGGTGAGGATAGACTGGGTGGTGATATCGCCCATTACAGGGGCCTCTTCTGCTGGCAAGAGTGTGACAGTAGCAAGTAGATGGACAGGCCTGCGTGTGAGGACGGAATGCAGGAGGGGCTCTTGTGCGGCTGGGTGTGGGGCCCTCACGGGAACCGTGGAGAAATGGCCAGGTAACTGCGTCATGTGGGCTAGTAGATTGGCCAGGGCTTCGAACTGAAGGACAATAACGGGGAGTAGCTGTCAGGCCCTGGGAGTGTCTGAGTGTAAGTGGAGATGGGTTTGGGGTCACTGAGGGATGCGTGGGAGCCATCCCTGTATAGGTACAGGTCATAGGGAGATAGTCTCGTGAGGCCTGTGAGTGTCTAGGGTTGTCCTGGGTGCCTGGGGCTGACTGTGGCAGAAATCTGGGGAAGGCTGGAGAGAAGCTGGGAGACCCAGGAGAGTCCCTGAAGGCAGGGGGTGAAGAGGTGAAAGAAATGGGGGAGGGTTGCAGTAAGGTCCGTGAGTTTGTAGGTGATTCCTGGGTGCGGGAAGCTGACTCCAGGTGAAATCTGGAGATGGTCGGAGTGTAGCTGAGAGAGACAGAAGAGTCCTTGAGGGCTGGGGGTGAGAACATGAGGGAGACTGGGGAGTAAGTCAGTGAAATTCGTGAGTTCGGTGGTGTATCGTGGGTGCCTGGAACTGACTCCAGCTGGAATCTAGCGAAGTTTTGAGAGTAGCTGAAAGAGACACAGGAGTCCCTGTGGGCTGAGGGCAAAGACCTGAGAGAGACCAGGGAGGACCTCAGTGAAGTCTGTGAGTCTGTAGGTGATTCCGGAGTGTGGGAGGCTGAGTGCCGCTGAAATCTGGGCGTGGTGGGAGAGTAGCTGGGACAGACAGGAGAGTCCCAGGGGGCTGGGGGTGAAGACATGACAGAGACTGGGGAGTAACTCAGCGAAACTGCTGAGTTTGGTGGTGATACCTGGGTGCCTGGAACTGACTCCCGCTGAAATCTGGGCATGGTTGGAGAGTAGCTGGGACACACAGGAGAGTCCCTGAGGGCTGGGGGTGAAGACATGAGAGAGACCGGGGAGTACCTCAGTGAAACTGGTGAGTTTGGTGGTGACTCCGGGGTGCCTGGGACTGACTCCAGCTGAAATGTGTGCGTGGTTGGAGAGTAGCTGGGACAGACAGGAGAGTCCCTGAGGGCTGGTGAAGACATGAGAGAGACTGGAGAGTAAGTGAGTGAAATTGGTGAGTTTGGTGGTGCTTCCTGGGTGCCTGGAACTGACTCCCGCTGAAGTGTGGGCGTGGTTGGAGAGTAGCTGGGACACACAGGAGAGTCCCTGAGGGTTGGAGATAAAGACGTGCTAGAGAGTGAGGAGTAACTGAGTGAAATTGGGGAGTTTGGTGGTGATTCCGGGGCGCCTGGAGCTGACTGCAGCTGAAATGTGGGCGTGGTTGGAGAGTAGCTGGGACAGACGGGAGAGTCCCTGAGGGATGGTGAAGACATGAGAGAGACTGGGGAGTAACGCAGTGAAATTGGTGAGTTTGGTGGTGATTTCTGGGTGCCTGCAACGGACTCCCGCTGAAGTGTGGGCGTGTTTGGAGAGTAGCTGGGACAGACAGGCGAGTCCCTGAGGGTTGGAGATAAAGACGTGCTAGAGACTGGGGAGTAACTCAGTGAAAGTGGTGGGCTTGGTGGTGATCCCTGGGTTCCTGGAACTGACCCGCGCTGAAATGTGGGCGTGGTTGGAGAGTAGCTGGGACAGACTGGAGGGTCCGTAAGGGCTGGGGGTGAAGACGTGAGAGAGACTGGCGAGGATCTCACTGAGGTCTGTGAGTTTGTAGGTGTTTCTGGGGTGTGGGGTAGAGACTCCCGCTGAAATCTGGGCGTAGTTGGAGAGTAGCTGGGACAGACAGGAGAGTCATGGGTGGCTGGGGGTGAGCTGCTGGATGATGGCAGTAAGAACATATGGTATATTATTGATGAATGAGGTGACTGTGAAGAATCTCCAGAGGAGGACACGGGAGAACACAATGACATGAGTGACTGTCCTGCTTGGTTAGGAAAGGGAAACGTAAAGTTGTGGAATTCTGTTGATGATGGATGTGAGAGTGGTGAAGCCCTGCGGGGTGATGTAGAGTACTTCCACATCCCTGGTGAGGAGCTGCCCCTTGGGTCTGAGTTTCTGGGAGGGGAGAGGGAGAAGCTGGGTGAGGCAGGCATGAATCTTGAGGAGTCAGGGCTGGGGGACCGCTCATATTCTCCCGAGACGTGTGAGTCTCTGGGGGACTCCTGGGTGCATGGGGCTGACTCCCGCAGGAACCTGGGGATGGCTGGAGAGTAACTGGGAGCCACAGGAGAGTCCCTGAGGCCTGGGGGTGAAGAGATGAAAGACACAGGGGTGGAGCACCGTGAGGCTCGTGAGTTTGTAGGTGATTCCCGGGTGTGGGGGGCTGACTCCAGCTGAAATCTGGGGTTGTTTGGAGAGTAGCTGGGAGACACAGGAGATCCCCCGAGAGCTGGGGGTGAGCTGCTGGGTGATGGCAGTAAGAACATGTGGTATATTATTGATGAACGTGGGGACTCTGAGGAATCCTCAGAGGAGGACACGGGAGAGCCCAATGGCTTCATTGATTGCCCATCACGGTGAGGACAGGGAAATGGGAGCTTGTGGGATTCTGGTGATGACAGAGGTGAGTGTGGTGAAGCCCTAGGGGATGGTGAATGGTAGCTCCGGATCCCTGGTGAGGAGCTTCCCCTGAAGCCTGAGTTTCTGAGAGGGGAGAGGGAGAAGCTGGGTGAGGCTCGCATGGACCTTGGGGAGTCCGTGCTGGGGGACCGTTCATAAGAAGAGCCGGACAAGACCCTACTGTTCTTAGGTGCAGACATGATTAGGAAACCTGCAGCTCCCAGGGGCCCCTACTAATTTTCTAACTCGCAGAAGGAAGGAGTGTGTGTGCGTGTGTGTGTGTGTGTGTGTGCGGTGTGAGGTATGTGCCCCTTAAGAAAATGGAAATCAACCAACCAATGAGACAGACAGACAGACAGACAGAGATTCACTTGCCCAAGTGTTCTGTCCTGTCCTCTGAATCCGCTTCCAAGTCGCAAGACGCTGTGAGCTCCAAGTCAACGCAGAGTCCGCCAACCGCTCCGGCCGCTGATCCGCTCCGCGAAGATCTGAGTACAGGCCAGCCAGGGTGGGTTTAAATGGCCTCGGGCGCAGCCTAGCAGCGGAAAGGGCGGAGCTTCACTCCTCCTTTCCATCAGTCACCCCCAACTTTCCCAGGCTACACCTCGTAGGAAACTGTTCTCCTGCTTTGATTTCATGCGCCACCTTTGGGACAATCTAAGAACTTACAAGTTTTCTTGGCCAGATATATTAGGAATTGTATGCACGGAAACACTGAAAACCAACTAGTGGTTCTGTGGTTCCCACGTTGTGGTTTTGACACCAGCAGCATCCTTGCCACAATCAAACCCCGGAGATCCACAGATCTGCGGTGTAACAATACCTCCCCCTGATCCGGATGCATGGCAGTTTAAGAAGTCTTTCCGTGTAAGGGAAAAGACTTTGAAGAAAAGGTGGAGATATGCGTTGTATAAACATTCTTTTGCTCTGGAACCACGTAGAGACTTGGGAGCCAGTTGGGAGGAGCATTCGTTGGATGAGGGTGCTCGGGTTAGGAATATCAAGGTGTGGCTCCAGATAATCCAATCATCTAATTAAGATTCCAGTTATGCTCATCTGTTTTAAAATTCCGTTTGGGTAAATTCTTTTAATCAGACTGAGAATGGCAAAGCCTCAACCCCAATTTCCAGGGAGGGTTGAGAGCCTCAGGTGGAGTTGATCACCAATAGCCTATGGTTTAACCCGTCATGCCTATAGAATGAGGTCTCCATAAAAACCCAAAAGGACTGGGTTCAGAGAGCTTGTGGATAACACTTCCTGGAAGGTAGTGCACCCCTCCCCACACGCCGGGCCCCGCATTTATTTCTGAACTTTTTGCAAAGTCCGCTAAAATACAACGGCAAATGTAAGTGTTTCCCTGCGTGCTGTGAGCTCTTCCAGCCAATGAATGCAACTAAATCTGGGAGTGGTGGCAACCTGATTTATAGCCAGTTGCTGAGAAGCACAGGTAAAACAACGTGGGGCTTCCCATTGTTATTAGTGTGGGAGGCCTGTCTGGCGGGACTCGGCCCTTTGGAATCTAAAGCTATGTCCCGGTAGATAGCGTCACCATTGAATTAGAAGACACACATATGTTGAGAATAATCTTTCTGGTCATTTGCTGCATGTCTTATTTACAATATGTAATCAAATTCTTTATCCTGGCCTTATGGCACCTGGGTTGAGAACCATGATTTGAACCAACCATTGGTCTGTCACGTTCTGAGTTTGAAACTTTAGTTTGCCTTTAGCGTTTTGCTATTGCTTTTTCGTTTTCTTTTGTTTCGTTTCGTTTCTAAGTTCTGGGGTATATGTGCAGGATGTGCAGATTTGTTACTAAGGTAAACGTGTGCCATGGTGGTTCGCTGCACCTGTCAACCCATCACCTAGGTATTAAGCCCAGCATGCAGTAGCTGTTTTTCTTAACGCTCTGCCTCCCGAAAGGCCCCAGTGAGTGTTGTTCCCCTTCCTGTGTCCATGTGATCTCATTTTTCAGCTCTCATTATAAGTGAGAATGTGGCGTTTGGTTTTCTTTCCCTGGATTAGTTTGCTGAGCATAATGACCACACATCACCACTGTTTCTGTTTTTTAGTAGAAAGAGTAGTATTTTATTGAATAAGATTTGCTCACAGAAAAATAAGCTTAAGTCTACAATGAATGCCAGACTCTACAGCAGAAAGCAATTTTCTCACTTTTCCACACACAATGGTTCCTACTAAGTGAAAAAACTTCATTCACAAATGTACTACTCTGTCTCAAAACATCTCACATAATCATGCACTGTACTAAAGCCATTAGATCAGTTCTTCAGTCAGGTTAAAGAAGTATCCCTCTAATAACTGACTTTTATAATGCTATCAATATCCACTCCCAATCAGTCTGCCATTGTTAATGGTGTACAGCATTACTGAATACAATGGAATTGATGACGCCCATATCCACGGACACACCGTGACTTACGGTGGTTTGATTTATGATTTTTCAACGTTATGATGGGATTATTGGAATATTAGATGCGTTTCTGAGTTACAGTGGGTTTATGTGTATGCGACCCTATACTCCAGAAACAGCTGTATAAGGAAAAACAGGTGTACCTAATAAAAATATGCTTAGTGACTTGGGATAAACCAATAGATGTTCACAACTGATGGAGAGCCGTGAAAGAGAGATAGCGGTAAATAGTTACAATAACACAATTTTCCTGCACCTGTCGAGGATTTCTCCCAAAAAACGCAGAATGTGGGATGCACCTAAGGCATATGAAAGAGAGAGGGCAGAAGGAGTAAGAGAGAAATAGGAGGAAGGAAGGAAGGAAGGAAAGAAAGAAGGAAGGTAGGAAGGAAGGAAGGAAGGAAGGAAGGAAGGAAGGAAAGAAGGACGAAAGGAAGGAGAAAACACCCGGTGTTACTAAAACCCCCCAAAAAATGGTTTCCCCCTGTGGGTAAGCCTACAATGTGGATGAATCTTGAAAATATTGTGCTACGTGTTGTGTCAGTCATAACAGCTCACCTATTGTGCAATTCCGTTGATAGGAAATGTCCACAATATGGAAATCTATGCATATGGGATTGATCGCACTAGGTAGTTGCTACCTAGGGCTGAGGGTCAGGGAGAGGGTTTGAGACAGAATGAGGAGTGACTAATGTCTACAGGGTTTTTCTCTGGTCGGGGGTGATAAGACGTTCTACAATGGATTGCGAATTAAAATTGAATGTGCACCACCACAGGTATACTAAAAGCCACTCAATTCATGACTTTTAATGGGGGAATCTTCTGTGGCGCACTCTCATGGAGACCACGGCAGACATAGTGAGAGAGAAAAAGGTGAGTAAATATCTGAAACGGAGGCAGAAAGAGAGAGAATGAGAAGCCCTGTGAATGGAAGGGAGAGCGAAAAGGGAAAATGGTCCTATTTACAAATGACAGATGTGAAACCGGGGTTCACATCAACAGTGTCACTGCCAGGAAGGAGGGTCATGCTAGCCATGTCACCGGTAGTGTGGCCCGCAGGGACGCCGACCTGCTGGAGCGTCGTGCCAGCATGGGCTCTGGCAGCCACGTGGGCCAGCAGGAGGGTCCCGCTGCACAGCTGTGGGGTGAGGATAGACTGGGTGGTGATATCGCCCATTACAGGGGCCTCTTCTGCTGGCAAGAGTGTGACAGTAGCAAGTAGATGGACAGGCCTGCGTGTGAGGACGGAATGCAGGAGGGGCTCTTGTGCGGCTGGGTGTGGGGCCCTCACGGGAACCGTGGAGAAATGGCCAGGTAACTGCGTCATGTGGGCTAGTAGATTGGCCAGGGCTTCGAACTGAAGGACAATAACGGGGAGTAGCTGTCAGGCCCTGGGAGTGTCTGAGTGTAAGTGGAGATGGGTTTGGGGTCACTGAGGGATGCGTGGGAGCCATCCCTGTATAGGTACAGGTCATAGGGAGATAGTCTCGTGAGGCCTGTGAGTGTCTAGGGTTGTCCTGGGTGCCTGGGGCTGACTGTGGCAGAAATCTGGGGAAGGCTGGAGAGAAGCTGGGAGACCCAGGAGAGTCCCTGAAGGCAGGGGGTGAAGAGGTGAAAGAAATGGGGGAGGGTTGCAGTAAGGTCCGTGAGTTTGTAGGTGATTCCTGGGTGCGGGAAGCTGACTCCAGGTGAAATCTGGAGATGGTCGGAGTGTAGCTGAGAGAGACAGAAGAGTCCTTGAGGGCTGGGGGTGAGAACATGAGGGAGACTGGGGAGTAAGTCAGTGAAATTCGTGAGTTCGGTGGTGTATCGTGGGTGCCTGGAACTGACTCCAGCTGGAATCTAGCGAAGTTTTGAGAGTAGCTGAAAGAGACACAGGAGTCCCTGTGGGCTGAGGGCAAAGACCTGAGAGAGACCAGGGAGGACCTCAGTGAAGTCTGTGAGTCTGTAGGTGATTCCGGAGTGTGGGAGGCTGAGTGCCGCTGAAATCTGGGCGTGGTGGGAGAGTAGCTGGGACAGACAGGAGAGTCCCAGGGGGCTGGGGGTGAAGACATGACAGAGACTGGGGAGTAACTCAGCGAAACTGCTGAGTTTGGTGGTGATACCTGGGTGCCTGGAACTGACTCCCGCTAAAATCTGGGCATGGTTGGAGAGTAGCTGGGACACACAGGACAGTCCCTGAGGGCTGGGGGTGAAGACATGAGAGAGACCGGGGAGTACCTCAGTGAAACTGGTGAGTTTGGTGGTGACTCCGGGGTGCCTGGGACTGACTCCAGCTGAAATGTGTGCGTGGTTGGAGAGTAGCTGGGACAGACAGGAGAGTCCCTGAGGGCTGGTGAAGACATGAGAGAGACTGGAGAATAAGTGAGTGAAATTGGTGAGTTTGGTGGTGCTTCCTGGGTGCCTGGAACTGACTCCCGCTGAAGTGTGGGCGTGGTTGGAGAGTAGCTGGGACACACAGGAGAGTCCCTGAGGGTTGGAGATAAAGACGTGCTAGAGAGTGAGGAGTAACTGAGTGAAATTGGGGAGTTTGGTGGTGATTCCGGGGTGCCTGGAGCTGACTGCAGCTGAAATGTGGGCGTGGTTGGAGAGTAGCTGGGACAGACGGGAGAGTCCCTGAGGGACGGTGAAGACATGAGAGAGACTGGGGAGTAACGCAGTGAAATTGGTGAGTTTGGTGGTGATTTCTGGGTGCCTGCAACGGACTCCCGCTGAAGTGTGGGCGTGTTTGGAGAGTAGCTGGGACAGACAGGCGAGTCCCTGAGGGTTGGAGATAAAGACGTGCTAGAGACTGGGGAGTAACTCAGTGAAAGTGGTGGGCTTGGTGGTGATCCCTGGGTTCCTGGAACTGACCCGCGCTGAAATGTGGGCGTGGTTGGAGAGTAGCTGGGACAGACTGGAGGGTCCGTAAGGGCTGGGGGTGAAGACGTGAGAGAGACTGGCGAGGATCTCACTGAGGTCTGTGAGTTTGTAGGTGTTTCTGGGGTGTGGGGTAGAGACTCCCGCTGAAATCTGGGCGTAGTTGGAGAGTAGCTGGGACAGACAGGAGAGTCATGGGTGGCTGGGGGTGAGCTGCTGGATGATGGCAGTAAGAACATATGGTATATTATTGATGAATGAGGTGACTGTGAAGAATCTCCAGAGGAGGACACGGGAGAACACAATGACATGAGTGACTGTCCTGCTTGGTTAGGAAAGGGAAACGTAAAGTTGTGGAATTCTGTTGATGATGGATGTGAGAGTGGTGAAGCCCTGCGGGGTGATGTAGAGTACTTCCACATCCCTGGTGAGGAGCTGCCCCTTGGGTCTGAGTTTCTGGGAGGGGAGAGGGAGAAGCTGGGTGAGGCAGGCATGAATCTTGAGGAGTCAGGGCTGGGGGACCGCTCATATTCTCCCGAGACGTGTGAGTCTCTGGGGGACTCCTGGGTGCATGGGGCTGACTCCCGCAGGAACCTGGGGATGGCTGGAGAGTAACTGGGAGCCACAGGAGAGTCCCTGAGGCCTGGGGGTGAAGAGATGAAAGACACAGGGGTGGAGCACCGTGAGGCTCGTGAGTTTGTAGGTGATTCCCGGGTGTGGGGGGCTGACTCCAGCTGAAATCTGGGGTTGTTTGGAGAGTAGCTGGGAGACACAGGAGATCCCCCGAGAGCTGGGGGTGAGCTGCTGGGTGATGGCAGTAAGAACATGTGGTATATTATTGATGAACGTGGGGACTCTGAGGAATCCTCAGAGGAGGACACGGGAGAGCCCAATGGCTTCATTGATTGCCCATCACGGTGAGGACAGGGAAATGGGAGCTTGTGGGATTCTGGTGATGACAGAGGTGAGTGTGGTGAAGCCCTAGGGGATGGTGAATGGTAGCTCCGGATCCCTGGTGAGGAGCTTCCCCTGAAGCCTGAGTTTCTGAGAGGGGAGAGGGAGAAGCTGGGTGAGGCTCGCATGGACCTTGGGGAGTCCGTGCTGGGGGACCGTTCATAAGAAGAGCCGGACAAGACCCTACTGTTCTTAGGTGCAGACATGATTAGGAAACCTGCAGCTCCCAGGGGCCCCTACTAATTTTCTAACTCGCAGAAGGAAGGAGTGTGTGTGCGTGTGTGTGTGTGTGTGTGCGGTGTGAGGTATGTGCCCCTTAAGAAAATGGAAATCAACCAACCAATGAGACAGACAGACAGACAGACAGACAGACAGAGATTCACTTGCCCAAGTGTTCTGTCCTGTCCTCTGAATCCGCTTCCAAGTCGCAAGACGCTGTGAGCTCCAAGTCAACGCAGAGTCCGCCAACCGCTCCGGCCGCTGATCCGCTCCGCGAAGATCTGAGTACAGGCCAGCCAGGGTGGGTTTAAATGGCCTCGGGCGCAGCCTAGCAGCGGAAAGGGCGGAGCTTCACTCCTCCTTTCCATCAGTCACCCCCAACTTTCCCAGGCTACACCTCGTAGGAAACTGTTCTCCTGCTTTGATTTCATGCGCCACCTTTGGGACAATCTAAGAACTTACAAGTTTTCTTGGCCAGATATATTAGGAATTGTATGCACGGAAACACTGAAAACCAACTAGTGGTTCTGTGGTTCCCACGTTGTGGTTTTGACACCAGCAGCATCCTTGCCACAATCAAACCCCGGAGATCCACAGATCTGCGGTGTAACAATACCTCCCCCTGATCCGGATGCATGGCAGTTTAAGAAGTCTTTCCGTGTAAGGGAAAAGACTTTGAAGAAAAGGTGGAGATATGCGTTGTATAAACATTCTTTTGCTCTGGAACCACGTAGAGACTTGGGAGCCAGTTGGGAGGAGCATTCGTTGGATGAGGGTGCTCGGGTTAGGAATATCAAGGTGTGGCTCCAGATAATCCAATCATCTAATTAAGATTCCAGTTATGCTCATCTGTTTTAAAATTCCGTTTGGGTAAATTCTTTTAATCAGACTGAGAATGGCAAAGCCTCAACCCCAATTTCCAGGGAGGGTTGAGAGCCTCAGGTGGAGTTGATCACCAATAGCCTATGGTTTAACCCGTCATGCCTATAGAATGAGGTCTCCATAAAAACCCAAAAGGACTGGGTTCAGAGAGCTTGTGGATAACACTTCCTGGAAGGTAGTGCACCCCTCCCCACACGCCGGGCCCCGCATTTATTTCTGAACTTTTTGCAAAGTCCGCTAAAATACAACGGCAAATGTAAGTGTTTCCCTGCGTGCTGTGAGCTCTTCCAGCCAATGAATGCAACTAAATCTGGGAGTGGTGGCAACCTGATTTATAGCCAGTTGCTGAGAAGCACAGGTAAAACAACGTGGGGCTTCCCATTGTTATTAGTGTGGGAGGCCTGTCTGGCGGGACTCGGCCCTTTGGAATCTAAAGCTATGTCCCGGTAGATAGCGTCACCATTGAATTAGAAGACACACATATGTTGAGAATAATCTTTCTGGTCATTTGCTGCATGTCTTATTTACAATATGTAATCAAATTCTTTATCCTGGCCTTATGGCACCTGGGTTGAGAACCATGATTTGAACCAAACATTGGTCTGTCACGTTCTGAGTTTGAAACTTTAGTTTGCCTTTAGCGTTTTGCTATTGCTTTTTCGTTTTCTTTTGTTTCGTTTCGTTTCTAAGTTCTGGGGTATATGTGCAGGATGTGCAGATTTGTTACTAAGGTAAACGTGTGCCATGGTGGTTCGCTGCACCTGTCAACCCATCACCTAGGTATTAAGCCCAGCATGCAGTAGCTGTTTTTCTTAACGCTCTGCCTCCCGAAAGGCCCCAGTGAGTGTTGTTCCCCTTCCTGTGTCCATGTGATCTCATTTTTCAGCTCTCATTATAAGTGAGAATGTGGCGTTTGGTTTTCTTTCCCTGGATTAGTTTGCTGAGCATAATGACCACACATCACCACTGTTTCTGTTTTTTAGTAGAAAGAGTAGTATTTTATTGAATAAGATTTGCTCACAGAAAAATAAGCTTAAGTCTACAATGAATGCCAGACTCTACAGCAGAAAGCAATTTTCTCACTTTTCCACACACAATGGTTCCTACTAAGTGAAAAAACTTCATTCACAAATGTACTACTCTGTCTCAAAACATCTCACATAATCATGCACTGTACTAAAGCCATTAGATCAGTTCTTCAGTCAGGTTAAAGAAGTATCCCTCTAATAACTGACTTTTATAATGCTATCAATATCCACTCCCAATCAGTCTGCCATTGTTAATGGTGTACAGCATTACTGAATACAATGGAATTGATGACGCCCATATCCACGGACACACCGTGACTTACGGTGGTTTGATTTATGATTTTTCAACGTTATGACGGGATTATTGGAATATTAGATGCGTTTCTGAGTTACAGTGGGTTTATGTGTATGCGACCCTATACTCCAGAAACAGCTGTATAAGGAAAAACAGGTGTACCTAATAAAAATATGCTTAGTGACTTGGGATAAACCAATAGATGTTCACAACTGATGGAGAGCCGTGAAAGAGAGATAGCGGTAAATAGTTACAATAACACAATTTTCCTGCAACTGTCGAGGATTTCTCCCAAAAAACGCAGAATGTGGGAAGCACCTAAGGCATATGAAAGAGAGAGGGCAGAAGGAGTAAGAGAGAAATAGGAGGAAGGAAGGAAGGAAGGAAAGAAAGAAGGAAGGTAGGAAGGAAGGAAGGAAGGAAGGAAGGAAGGAAGGAAAGAAGGACGAAAGGAAGGAGAAAACACCCGGTGTTACTAAAACCCCCCAAAAAATGGTTTCCCCCTGTGGGTAAGCCTACAATGTGGATGAATCTTGAAAATATTGTGCTACGTGTTGTGTCAGTCATAACAGCTCACCTATTGTGCAATTCCGTTGATAGGAAATGTCCACAATATGGAAATCTATGCATATGGGATTGATCGCACTAGGTAGTTGCTACCTAGGGCTGAGGGTCAGGGAGAGGGTTTGAGACAGAATGAGGAGTGACTAATGTCTACAGGGTTTTTCTCTGGTCGGGGGTGATAAGACGTTCTACAATGGATTGCGAATTAAAATTGAATGTGCACCACCACAGGTATACTAAAAGCCACTCAATTCATGACTTTTAATGGGGGAATCTTCTGTGGCGCACTCTCATGGAGACCACGGCAGACATAGTGAGAGAGAAAAAGGTGAGTAAATATCTGAAACGGAGGCAGAAAGAGAGAGAATGAGAAGCCCTGTGAATGGAAGGGAGAGCGAAAAGGGAAAATGGTCCTATTTACAAATGACAGATGTGAAACCGGGGTTCACATCAACAGTGTCACTGCCAGGAAGGAGGGTCATGCTAGCCATGTCACCGGTAGTGTGGCCCGCAGGGACGCCGACCTGCTGGAGCGTCGTGCCAGCATGGGCTCTGGCAGCCACGTGGGCCAGCAGGAGGGTCCCGCTGCACAGCTGTGGGGTGAGGATAGACTGGGTGGTGATATCGCCCATTACAGGGGCCTCTTCTGCTGGCAAGAGTGTGACAGTAGCAAGTAGATGGACAAGCCTGCGTGTGAGGACGGAATGCAGGAGGGGCTCTTGTGCGGCTGGGTGTGGGGCCCTCACGGGAACCGTGGAGAAATGGCCAGGTAACTGCGTCATGTGGGCTAGTAGATTGGCCAGGGCTTCGAACTGAAGGACAATAACGGGGAGTAGCTGTCAGGCCCTGGGAGTGTCTGAGTGTAAGTGGAGATGGGTTTGGGGTCACTGAGGGATGCGTGGGAGCCATCCCTGTATAGGTACAGGTCATAGGGAGATAGTCTCGTGAGGCCTGTGAGTGTCTAGGGTTGTCCTGGGTGCCTGGGGCTGACTGTGGCAGAAATCTGGGGAAGGCTGGAGAGAAGCTGGGAGACCCAGGAGAGTCCCTGAAGGCAGGGGGTGAAGAGGTGAAAGAAATGGGGGAGGGTTGCAGTAAGGTCCGTGAGTTTGTAGGTGATTCCTGGGTGCGGGAAGCTGACTCCAGGTGAAATCTGGAGATGGTCGGAGTGTAGCTGAGAGAGACAGAAGAGTCCTTGAGGGCTGGGGGTGAGAACATGAGGGAGACTGGGGAGTAAGTCAGTGAAATTCGTGAGTTCGGTGGTGTATCGTGGGTGCCTGGAACTGACTCCAGCTGGAATCTAGCGAAGTTTTGAGAGTAGCTGAAAGAGACACAGGAGTCCCTGTGGGCTGAGGGCAAAGACCTGAGAGAGACCAGGGAGGACCTCAGTGAAGTCTGTGAGTCTGTAGGTGATTCCGGAGTGTGGGAGGCTGAGTGCCGCTGAAATCTGGGCGTGGTGGGAGAGTAGCTGGGACAGACAGGAGAGTCCCAGGGGGCTGGGGGTGAAGACATGACAGAGACTGGGGAGTAACTCAGCGAAACTGCTGAGTTTGGTGGTGATACCTGGGTGCCTGGAACTGACTCCCGCTGAAATCTGGGCATGGTTGGAGAGTAGCTGGGACACACAGGAGAGTCCCTGAGGGCTGGGGGTGAAGACATGAGAGAGACCGGGGAGTACCTCAGTGAAACTGGTGAGTTTGGTGGTGACTCCGGGGTGCCTGGGACTGACTCCAGCTGAAATGTGTGCGTGGTTGGAGAGTAGCTGGGACAGACAGGAGAGTCCCTGAGGGCTGGTGAAGACATGAGAGAGACTGGAGAGTAAGTGAGTGAAATTGGTGAGTTTGGTGGTGCTTCCTGGGTGCCTGGAACTGACTCCCGCTGAAGTGTGGGCGTGGTTGGAGAGTAGCTGGGACACACAGGAGAGTCCCTGAGGGTTGGAGATAAAGACGTGCTAGAGAGTGAGGAGTAACTGAGTGAAATTGGGGAGTTTGGTGGTGATTCCGGGGTGCCTGGAGCTGACTGCAGCTGAAATGTGGGCGTGGTTGGAGAGTAGCTGGGACAGACGGGAGAGTCCCTGAGGGACGGTGAAGACATGAGAGAGACTGGGGAGTAACGCAGTGAAATTGGTGAGTTTGGTGGTGATTTCTGGGTGCCTGCAACGGACTCCCGCTGAAGTGTGGGCGTGTTTGGAGAGTAGCTGGGACAGACAGGCGAGTCCCTGAGGGTTGGAGATAAAGATGTGCTAGAGACTGGGGAGTAACTCAGTGAAAGTGGTGGGCTTGGTGGTGATCCCTGGGTTCCTGGAACTGACCCGCGCTGAAATGTGGGCGTGGTTGGAGAGTAGCTGGGACAGACTGGAGGGTCCGTAAGGGCTGGGGGTGAAGACGTGAGAGAGACTGGCGAGGATCTCACTGAGGTCTGTGAGTTTGTAGGTGTTTCTGGGGTGTGGGGTAGAGACTCCCGCTGAAATCTGGGCGTAGTTGGAGAGTAGCTGGGACAGACAGGAGAGTCATGGGTGGCTGGGGGTGAGCTGCTGGATGATGGCAGTAAGAACATATGGTATATTATTGATGAATGAGGTGACTGTGAAGAATCTCCAGAGGAGGACACGGGAGAACACAATGACATGAGTGACTGTCCTGCTTGGTTAGGAAAGGGAAACGTAAAGTTGTGGAATTCTGTTGATGATGGATGTGAGAGTGGTGAAGCCCTGCGGGGTGATGTAGAGTACTTCCACATCCCTGGTGAGGAGCTGCCCCTTGGGTCTGAGTTTCTGGGAGGGGAGAGGGAGAAGCTGGGTGAGGCAGGCATGAATCTTGAGGAGTCAGGGCTGGGGGACCGCTCATATTCTCCCGAGACGTGTGAGTCTCTGGGGGACTCCTGGGTGCATGGGGCTGACTCCCGCAGGAACCTGGGGATGGCTGGAGAGTAACTGGGAGCCACAGGAGAGTCCCTGAGGCCTGGGGGTGAAGAGATGAAAGACACAGGGGTGGAGCACCGTGAGGCTCGTGAGTTTGTAGGTGATTCCCGGGTGTGGGGGGCTGACTCCAGCTGAAATCTGGGGTTGTTTGGAGAGTAGCTGGGAGACACAGGAGATCCCCCGAGAGCTGGGGGTGAGCTGCTGGGTGATGGCAGTAAGAACATGTGGTATATTATTGATGAACGTGGGGACTCTGAGGAATCCTCAGAGGAGGACACGGGAGAGCCCAATGGCTTCATTGATTGCCCATCACGGTGAGGACAGGGAAATGGGAGCTTGTGGGATTCTGGTGATGACAGAGGTGAGTGTGGTGAAGCCCTAGGGGATGGTGAATGGTAGCTCCGGATCCCTGGTGAGGAGCTTCCCCTGAAGCCTGAGTTTCTGAGAGGGGAGTGGGAGAAGCTGGGTGAGGCTCGCATGGACCTTGGGGAGTCCGTGCTGGGGGACCGTTCATAAGAAGAGCCGGACAAGACCCTACTGTTCTTAGGTGCAGACATGATTAGGAAACCTGCAGCTCCCAGGGGCCCCTACTAATTTTCTAACTCGCAGAAGGAAGGAGTGTGTGTGCGTGTGTGTGTGTGTGTGTGCGGTGTGAGGTATGTGCCCCTTAAGAAAATGGAAATCAACCAACCAATGAGACAGACAGACAGACAGACAGACAGACAGACAGAGATTCACTTGCCCAAGTGTTCTGTCCTGTCCTCTGAATCCGCTTCCAAGTCGCAAGACGCTGTGAGCTCCAAGTCAACGCAGAGTCCGCCAACCGCTCCGGCCGCTGATCCGCTCCGCGAAGATCTGAGTACAGGCCAGCCAGGGTGGGTTTAAATGGCCTCGGGCGCAGCCTAGCAGCGGAAAGGGCGGAGCTTCACTCCTCCTTTCCATCAGTCACCCCCAACTTTCCCAGGCTACACCTCGTAGGAAACTGTTCTCCTGCTTTGATTTCATGCGCCACCTTTGGGACAATCTAAGAACTTACAAGTTTTCTTGGCCAGATATATTAGGAATTGTATGCACGGAAACACTGAAAACCAACTAGTGGTTCTGTGGTTCCCACGTTGTGGTTTTGACACCAGCAGCATCCTTGCCACAATCAAACCCCGGAGATCCACAGATCTGCGGTGTAACAATACCTCCCCCTGATCCGGATGCATGGCAGTTTAAGAAGTCTTTCCGTGTAAGGGAAAAGACTTTGAAGAAAAGGTGGAGATATGCGTTGTATAAACATTCTTTTGCTCTGGAACCACGTAGAGACTTGGGAGCCAGTTGGGAGGAGCATTCGTTGGATGAGGGTGCTCGGGTTAGGAATATCAAGGTGTGGCTCCAGATAATCCAATCATCTAATTAAGATTCCAGTTATGCTCATCTGTTTTAAAATTCCGTTTGGGTAAATTCTTTTAATCAGACTGAGAATGGCAAAGCCTCAACCCCAATTTCCAGGGAGGGTTGAGAGCCTCAGGTGGAGTTGATCACCAATAGCCTATGGTTTAACCCGTCATGCCTATAGAATGAGGTCTCCATAAAAACCCAAAAGGACTGGGTTCAGAGAGCTTGTGGATAACACTTCCTGGAAGGTAGTGCACCCCTCCCCACACGCCGGGCCCCGCATTTATTTCTGAACTTTTTGCAAAGTCCGCTAAAATACAACGGCAAATGTAAGTGTTTCCCTGCGTGCTGTGAGCTCTTCCAGCCAATGAATGCAACTAAATCTGGGAGTGGTGGCAACCTGATTTATAGCCAGTTGCTGAGAAGCACAGGTAAAACAACGTGGGGCTTCCCATTGTTATTAGTGTGGGAGGCCTGTCTGGCGGGACTCGGCCCTTTGGAATCTAAAGCTATGTCCCGGTAGATAGCGTCACCATTGAATTAGAAGACACACATATGTTGAGAATAATCTTTCTGGTCATTTGCTGCATGTCTTATTTACAATATGTAATCAAATTCTTTATCCTGGCCTTATGGCACCTGGGTTGAGAACCATGATTTGAACCAAACATTGGTCTGTCACGTTCTGAGTTTGAAACTTTAGTTTGCCTTTAGCGTTTTGCTATTGCTTTTTCGTTTTCTTTTGTTTCGTTTCGTTTCTAAGTTCTGGGGTATATGTGCAGGATGTGCAGATTTGTTACTAAGGTAAACGTGTGCCATGGTGGTTCGCTGCACCTGTCAACCCATCACCTAGGTATTAAGCCCAGCATGCAGTAGCTGTTTTTCTTAACGCTCTGCCTCCCGAAAGGCCCCAGTGAGTGTTGTTCCCCTTCCTGTGTCCATGTGATCTCATTTTTCAGCTCTCATTATAAGTGAGAATGTGGCGTTTGGTTTTCTTTCCCTGGATTAGTTTGCTGAGCATAATGACCACACATCACCACTGTTTCTGTTTTTTAGTAGAAAGAGTAGTATTTTATTGAATAAGATTTGCTCACAGAAAAATAAGCTTAAGTCTACAATGAATGCCAGACTCTACAGCAGAAAGCAATTTTCTCACTTTTCCACACACAATGGTTCCTACTAAGTGAAAAAACTTCATTCACAAATGTACTACTCTGTCTCAAAACATCTCACATAATCATGCACTGTACTAAAGCCATTAGATCAGTTCTTCAGTCAGGTTAAAGAAGTATCCCTCTAATAACTGACTTTTATAATGCTATCAATATCCACTCCCAATCA
This sequence comes from Pan paniscus, assembly GCF_029289425.2. Taxonomy (NCBI): domain Eukaryota; kingdom Metazoa; phylum Chordata; class Mammalia; order Primates; family Hominidae; genus Pan; species Pan paniscus. The sequence goes on from NC_073271.2 coordinate 3,924,224, forward strand.
GTCTGCCATTGTTAATGGTGTACAGCATTACTGAATACAATGGAATTGATGACGCCCATATCCACGGACACACCGTGACTTACGGTGGTTTGATTTATGATTTTTCAACGTTATGACGGGATTATTGGAATATTAGATGCGTTTCTGAGTTACAGTGGGTTTATGTGTATGCGACCCTATACTCCAGAAACAGCTGTATAAGGAAAAACAGGTGTACCTAATAAAAATATGCTTAGTGACTTGGGATAAACCAATAGATGTTCACAACTGATGGAGAGCCGTGAAAGAGAGATAGCGGTAAATAGTTACAATAACACAATTTTCCTGCAACTGTCGAGGATTTCTCCCAAAAAACGCAGAATGTGGGAAGCACCTAAGGCATATGAAAGAGAGAGGGCAGAAGGAGTAAGAGAGAAATAGGAGGAAGGAAGGAAGGAAGGAAAGAAAGAAGGAAGGTAGGAAGGAAGGAAGGAAGGAAGGAAGGAAGGAAAGAAGGACGAAAGGAAGGAGAAAACACCCGGTGTTACTAAAACCCCCCAAAAAATGGTTTCCCCCTGTGGGTAAGCCTACAATGTGGATGAATCTTGAAAATATTGTGCTACGTGTTGTGTCAGTCATAACAGCTCACCTATTGTGCAATTCCGTTGATAGGAAATGTCCACAATATGGAAATCTATGCATATGGGATTGATCGCACTAGGTAGTTGCTACCTAGGGCTGAGGGTCAGGGAGAGGGTTTGAGACAGAATGAGGAGTGACTAATGTCTACAGGGTTTTTCTCTGGTCGGGGGTGATAAGACGTTCTACAATGGATTGCGAATTAAAATTGAATGTGCACCACCACAGGTATACTAAAAGCCACTCAATTCATGACTTTTAATGGGGGAATCTTCTGTGGCGCACTCTCATGGAGACCACGGCAGACATAGTGAGAGAGAAAAAGGTGAGTAAATATCTGAAACGGAGGCAGAAAGAGAGAGAATGAGAAGCCCTGTGAATGGAAGGGAGAGCGAAAAGGGAAAATGGTCCTATTTACAAATGACAGATGTGAAACCGGGGTTCACATCAACAGTGTCACTGCCAGGAAGGAGGGTCATGCTAGCCATGTCACCGGTAGTGTGGCCCGCAGGGACGCCGACCTGCTGGAGCGTCGTGCCAGCATGGGCTCTGGCAGCCACGTGGGCCAGCAGGAGGGTCCTGCTGCACAGCTGTGGGGTGAGGATAGACTGGGTGGTGATATCGCCCATTACAGGGGCCTCTTCTGCTGGCAAGAGTGTGACAGTAGCAAGTAGATGGACAAGCCTGCGTGTGAGGACGGAATGCAGGAGGGGCTCTTGTGCGGCTGGGTGTGGGGCCCTCACGGGAACCGTGGAGAAATGGCCAGGTAACTGCGTCATGTGGGCTAGTAGATTGGCCAGGGCTTCGAACTGAAGGACAATAACGGGGAGTAGCTGTCAGGCCCTGGGAGTGTCTGAGTGTAAGTGGAGATGGGTTTGGGGTCACTGAGGGATGCGTGGGAGCCATCCCTGTATAGGTACAGGTCATAGGGAGATAGTCTCGTGAGGCCTGTGAGTGTCTAGGGTTGTCCTGGGTGCCTGGGGCTGACTGTGGCAGAAATCTGGGGAAGGCTGGAGAGAAGCTGGGAGACCCAGGAGAGTCCCTGAAGGCAGGGGGTGAAGAGGTGAAAGAAATGGGGGAGGGTTGCAGTAAGGTCCGTGAGTTTGTAGGTGATTCCTGGGTGCGGGAAGCTGACTCCAGGTGAAATCTGGAGATGGTCGGAGTGTAGCTGAGAGAGACAGAAGAGTCCTTGAGGGCTGGGGGTGAGAACATGAGGGAGACTGGGGAGTAAGTCAGTGAAATTCGTGAGTTCGGTGGTGTATCGTGGGTGCCTGGAACTGACTCCAGCTGGAATCTAGCGAAGTTTTGAGAGTAGCTGAAAGAGACACAGGAGTCCCTGTGGGCTGAGGGCAAAGACCTGAGAGAGACCAGGGAGGACCTCAGTGAAGTCTGTGAGTCTGTAGGTGATTCCGGAGTGTGGGAGGCTGAGTGCCGCTGAAATCTGGGCGTGGTGGGAGAGTAGCTGGGACAGACAGGAGAGTCCCAGGGGGCTGGGGGTGAAGACATGACAGAGACTGGGGAGTAACTCAGCGAAACTGCTGAGTTTGGTGGTGATACCTGGGTGCCTGGAACTGACTCCCGCTGAAATCTGGGCATGGTTGGAGAGTAGCTGGGACACACAGGAGAGTCCCTGAGGGCTGGGGGTGAAGACATGAGAGAGACCGGGGAGTACCTCAGTGAAACTGGTGAGTTTGGTGGTGACTCCGGGGTGCCTGGGACTGACTCCAGCTGAAATGTGTGCGTGGTTGGAGAGTAGCTGGGACAGACAGGAGAGTCCCTGAGGGCTGGTGAAGACATGAGAGAGACTGGAGAGTAAGTGAGTGAAATTGGTGAGTTTGGTGGTGCTTCCTGGGTGCCTGGAACTGACTCCCGCTGAAGTGTGGGCGTGGTTGGAGAGTAGCTGGGACACACAGGAGAGTCCCTGAGGGTTGGAGATAAAGACGTGCTAGAGAGTGAGGAGTAACTGAGTGAAATTGGGGAGTTTGGTGGTGATTCCGGGGTGCCTGGAGCTGACTGCAGCTGAAATGTGGGCGTGGTTGGAGAGTAGCTGGGACAGACGGGAGAGTCCCTGAGGGACGGTGAAGACATGAGAGAGACTGGGGAGTAACGCAGTGAAATTGGTGAGTTTGGTGGTGATTTCTGGGTGCCTGCAACGGACTCCCGCTGAAGTGTGGGCGTGTTTGGAGAGTAGCTGGGACAGACAGGCGAGTCCCTGAGGGTTGGAGATAAAGACGTGCTAGAGACTGGGGAGTAACTCAGTGAAAGTGGTGGGCTTGGTGGTGATCCCTGGGTTCCTGGAACTGACCCGCGCTGAAATGTGGGCGTGGTTGGAGAGTAGCTGGGACAGACTGGAGGGTCCGTAAGGGCTGGGGGTGAAGACGTGAGAGAGACTGGCGAGGATCTCACTGAGGTCTGTGAGTTTGTAGGTGTTTCTGGGGTGTGGGGTAGAGACTCCCGCTGAAATCTGGGCGTAGTTGGAGAGTAGCTGGGACAGACAGGAGAGTCATGGGTGGCTGGGGGTGAGCTGCTGGATGATGGCAGTAAGAACATATGGTATATTATTGATGAATGAGGTGACTGTGAAGAATCTCCAGAGGAGGACACGGGAGAACACAATGACATGAGTGACTGTCCTGCTTGGTTAGGAAAGGGAAACGTAAAGTTGTGGAATTCTGTTGATGATGGATGTGAGAGTGGTGAAGCCCTGCGGGGTGATGTAGAGTACTTCCACATCCCTGGTGAGGAGCTGCCCCTTGGGTCTGAGTTTCTGGGAGGGGAGAGGGAGAAGCTGGGTGAGGCAGGCATGAATCTTGAGGAGTCAGGGCTGGGGGACCGCTCATATTCTCCCGAGACGTGTGAGTCTCTGGGGGACTCCTGGGTGCATGGGGCTGACTCCCGCAGGAACCTGGGGATGGCTGGAGAGTAACTGGGAGCCACAGGAGAGTCCCTGAGGCCTGGGGGTGAAGAGATGAAAGACACAGGGGTGGAGCACCGTGAGGCTCGTGAGTTTGTAGGTGATTCCCGGGTGTGGGGGGCTGACTCCAGCTGAAATCTGGGGTTGTTTGGAGAGTAGCTGGGAGACACAGGAGATTCCCCGAGAGCTGGGGGTGAGCTGCTGGGTGATGGCAGTAAGAACATGTGGTATATTATTGATGAACGTGGGGACTCTGAGGAATCCTCAGAGGAGGACACGGGAGAGCCCAATGGCTTCATTGATTGCCCATCACGGTGAGGACAGGGAAATGGGAGCTTGTGGGATTCTGGTGATGACAGAGGTGAGTGTGGTGAAGCCCTAGGGGATGGTGAATGGTAGCTCCGGATCCCTGGTGAGGAGCTTCCCCTGAAGCCTGAGTTTCTGAGAGGGGAGTGGGAGAAGCTGGGTGAGGCTCGCATGGACCTTGGGGAGTCCGTGCTGGGGGACCGTTCATAAGAAGAGCCGGACAAGACCCTACTGTTCTTAGGTGCAGACATGATTAGGAAACCTGCAGCTCCCAGGGGCCCCTACTAATTTTCTAACTCGCAGAAGGAAGGAGTGTGTGTGCGTGTGTGTGTGTGTGCGGTGTGAGGTATGTGCCCCTTAAGAAAATGGAAATCAACCAACCAATGAGACAGACAGACAGACAGACAGAGATTCACTTGCCCAAGTGTTCTGTCCTGTCCTCTGAATCCGCTTCCAAGTCGCAAGACGCTGTGAGCTCCAAGTCCACGCAGAGTCCGCCAACCGCTCCGGCCGCTGATCCGCTCCGCGAAGATCTGAGTACAGGCCAGCCAGGGTGGGTTTAAATGGCCTCGGGCGCAGCCTAGCAGCGGAAAGGGCGGAGCTTCACTCCTCCTTTCCATCAGTCACCCCCAACTTTCCCAGGCTACACCTCGTAGGAAACTGTTCTCCTGCTTTGATTTCATGCGCCACCTTTGGGACAATCTAAGAACTTACAAGTTTTCTTGGCCAGATATATTAGGAATTGTATGCACTGAAACACTGAAAACCAACTAGTGGTTCTGTGGTTCCCACGTTGTGGTTTTGACACCAGCAGCATCCTTGCCACAATCAAACCCCGGAGATCCACAGATCTGCGGTGTAACAATACCTCCCCCTGATCCGGATGCATGGCAGTTTAAGAAGTCTTTCCGTGTAAGGGAAAAGACTTTGTAGAAAAGGTGGAGATATGCGTTGTATAAACATTCTTTTGCTCTCTAACCACGTAGAGACTTGGGAGCCAGTTGGGTGGAGCATTCGTTGGATGAGGGTGCTCGGGTTAGGAATATCAAGGTGTGGCTCCAGATAATCCAATCATCTAATTAAGATTCCAGTTATGCTCATCTGTTTTAAAATTCCGTTTGGGTAAATTCTTTTAGTCAGACTGAGAATGGCAAAGCCTCAACCCCAATTTCCAGGGAGGGTTGAGAGCCTCAGGTGGAGTTGATCACCAATAGCCTATGGTTTAACCCGTCATGCCTATAGAATGAGGTCTCCATAAAAACCCAAAAGGACTGGGTTCAGAGAGCTTGTGGATAACACTTCCTGGAAGGTAGTGCACCCCTCCCCACACGCCGGGCCCCGCATTAATTTCTGAACTTTTTGCAAAGTCCGCTAAAATACAACAGCAAATGTAAGTGTTTCCCTGCGTGCTGTGAGCTCTTCCAGCCAATGAATGCAACTAAATCTGGGAGTGGTGGCAACCTGATTTATAGCCAGTTGCTGAGAAGCACAGGTAAAACAACGTGGGGCTTCCCATTGTTATTAGTGTGGGAGGCCTGTCTGGCGGGACTCGGCCCTTTGGAATCTAAAGCTATGTCCCGGTAGATAGCGTCACCATTGAATTAGAAGACACACATATGTTGAGAATAATCTTTCTGGTCATTTGCTGCATGTCTTATTTACAATATGTAATCAAATTCTTTATCCTGGCCTTATGGCACCTGGGTTGAGAACCGTGATTTGAACCAAACATTGGTCTGTCACGTTCTGAGTTTGAAACTTTAGTTTGCCTTTAGCGTTTTGCTATTGCTTTTTCGTTTTCTTTTGTTTCGTTTCGTTTCTAAGTTCTGGGGTATATGTGCAGGATGTGCAGATTTGTTACTAAGGTAAACGTGTGCCATGGTGGTTCGCTGCACCTGTCAACCCATCACCTAGGTATTAAGCCCAGCATGCAGTAGCTGTTTTTCTTAACGCTCTGCCTCCCGAAAGGCCCCAGTGAGTGTTGTTCCCCTTCCTGTGTCCATGTGATCTCATTTTTCAGCTCTCATTATAAGTGAGAATGTGGCGTTTGGTTTTCTTTCCCTGGATTAGTTTGCTGAGCATAATGACCACACATCACCACTGTTTCTGTTTTTTAGTAGAAAGAGTAGTATTTTATTGAATAAGATTTGCTCACAGAAAAATAAGCTTAAGTCTACAATGAATGCCAGACTCTACAGCAGAAAGCAATTTTCTCACTTTTCCACACACAATGGTTCCTACTAAGTGAAAAAACTTCATTCACAAATGTACTACTCTGTCTCAAAACATCTCACATAATCATGCACTGTACTAAAGCCATTAGATCAGTTCTTCAGTCAGGTTAAAGAAGTATCCCTCTAATAACTGACTTTTATAATGCTATCAATATCCACTCCCAATCAGTCTGCCATTGTTAATGGTGTACAGCATTACTGAATACAATGGAATTGATGACGCCCATATCCACGGACACACCGTGACTTACGGTGGTTTGATTTATGATTTTTCAACGTTATGATGGGATTATTGGAATATTAGATGCGTTTCTGAGTTACAGTGGGTTTATGTGTATGCGACCCTATACTCCAGAAACAGCTGTATAAGGAAAAACAGGTGTACCTAATAAAAATATGCTTAGTGACTTGGGATAAACCAATAGATGTTCACAACTGATGGAGAGCCGTGAAAGAGAGATAGCGGTAAATAGTTACAATAACACAATTTTCCTGCAACTGTCGAGGATTTCTCCCAAAAAACGCAGAATGTGGGAAGCACCTAAGGCATATGAAAGAGAGAGGGCAGAAGGAGTAAGAGAGAAATAGGAGGAAGGAAGGAACGAAGGAAAGAAAGAAGGAAGGTAGGAAGGAAGGAAGGAAGGAAGGAAGGAAGGAAGGAAGGAAGGAAGGAAAGAAGGACGAAAGGAAGGAGAAAACACCCGGTGTTACTAAAACCCCCCAAAAAATGGTTTCCCCCTGTGGGTAAGCCTACAATGTGGATGAATCTTGAAAATATTGTGCTACGTGTTGTGTCAGTCATAACAGCTCACCTATTGTGCAATTCCGTTGATAGGAAATGTCCACAATATGGAAATCTATGCATATGGGATTGATCGCACTAGGTAGTTGCTACCTAGGGCTGAGGGTCAGGGAGAGGGTTTGAGACAGAATGAGGAGTGACTAATGTCTACAGGGTTTTTCTCTGGTCGGGGGTGATAAGACGTTCTACAATGGATTGCGAATTAAAATTGAATGTGCACCACCACAGGTATACTAAAAGCCACTCAATTCATGACTTTTAATGGGGGAATCTTCTGTGGCGCACTCTCATGGAGACCACGGCAGACATAGTGAGAGAGAAAAAGGTGAGTAAATATCTGAAACGGAGGCAGAAAGAGAGAGAATGAGAAGCCCTGTGAATGGAAGGGAGAGCGAAAAGGGAAAATGGTCCTATTTACAAATGACAGATGTGAAACCGGGGTTCACATCAACAGTGTCACTGCCAGGAAGGAGGGTCATGCTAGCCATGTCACCGGTAGTGTGGCCCGCAGGGACGCCGACCTGCTGGAGCGTCGTGCCAGCATGGGCTCTGGCAGCCACGTGGGCCAGCAGGAGGGTCCCGCTGCACAGCTGTGGGGTGAGGATAGACTGGGTGGTGATATCGCCCATTACAGGGGCCTCTTCTGCTGGCAAGAGTGTGACAGTAGCAAGTAGATGGACAAGCCTGCGTGTGAGGACGGAATGCAGGAGGGGCTCTTGTGCGGCTGGGTGTGGGGCCCTCACGGGAACCGTGGAGAAATGGCCAGGTAACTGCGTCATGTGGGCTAGTAGATTGGCCAGGGCTTCGAACTGAAGGACAATAACGGGGAGTAGCTGTCAGGCCCTGGGAGTGTCTGAGTGTAAGTGGAGATGGGTTTGGGGTCACTGAGGGATGCGTGGGAGCCATCCCTGTATAGGTACAGGTCATAGGGAGATAGTCTCGTGAGGCCTGTGAGTGTCTAGGGTTGTCCTGGGTGCCTGGGGCTGACTGTGGCAGAAATCTGGGGAAGGCTGGAGAGAAGCTGGGAGACCCAGGAGAGTCCCTGAAGGCAGGGGGTGAAGAGGTGAAAGAAATGGGGGAGGGTTGCAGTAAGGTCCGTGAGTTTGTAGGTGATTCCTGGGTGCGGGAAGCTGACTCCAGGTGAAATCTGGAGATGGTCGGAGTGTAGCTGAGAGAGACAGAAGAGTCCTTGAGGGCTGGGGGTGAGAACATGAGGGAGACTGGGGAGTAAGTCAGTGAAATTCGTGAGTTCGGTGGTGTATCGTGGGTGCCTGGAACTGACTCCAGCTGGAATCTAGCGAAGTTTTGAGAGTAGCTGAAAGAGACACAGGAGTCCCTGTGGGCTGAGGGCAAAGACCTGAGAGAGACCAGGGAGGACCTCAGTGAAGTCTGTGAGTCTGTAGGTGATTCCGGAGTGTGGGAGGCTGAGTGCCGCTGAAATCTGGGCGTGGTGGGAGAGTAGCTGGGACAGACAGGAGAGTCCCAGGGGGCTGGGGGTGAAGACATGACAGAGACTGGGGAGTAACTCAGCGAAACTGCTGAGTTTGGTGGTGATACCTGGGTGCCTGGAACTGACTCCCGCTGAAATCTGGGCATGGTTGGAGAGTAGCTGGGACACACAGGAGAGTCCCTGAGGGCTGGGGGTGAAGACATGAGAGAGACCGGGGAGTACCTCAGTGAAACTGGTGAGTTTGGTGGTGACTCCGGGGTGCCTGGGACTGACTCCAGCTGAAATGTGTGCGTGGTTGGAGAGTAGCTGGGACAGACAGGAGAGTCCCTGAGGGCTGGTGAAGACATGAGAGAGACTGGAGAGTAAGTGAGTGAAATTGGTGAGTTTGGTGGTGCTTCCTGGGTGCCTGGAACTGACTCCCGCTGAAGTGTGGGCGTGGTTGGAGAGTAGCTGGGACACACAGGAGAGTCCCTGAGGGTTGGAGATAAAGACGTGCTAGAGAGTGAGGAGTAACTGAGTGAAATTGGGGAGTTTGGTGGTGATTCCGGGGCGCCTGGAGCTGACTGCAGCTGAAATGTGGGCGTGGTTGGAGAGTAGCTGGGACAGACGGGAGAGTCCCTGAGGGATGGTGAAGACATGAGAGAGACTGGGGAGTAACGCAGTGAAATTGGTGAGTTTGGTGGTGATTTCTGGGTGCCTGCAACGGACTCCCGCTGAAGTGTGGGCGTGTTTGGAGAGTAGCTGGGACAGACAGGCGAGTCCCTGAGGGTTGGAGATAAAGACGTGCTAGAGACTGGGGAGTAACTCAGTGAAAGTGGTGGGCTTGGTGGTGATCCCTGGGTTCCTGGAACTGACCCGCGCTGAAATGTGGGCGTGGTTGGAGAGTAGCTGGGACAGACTGGAGGGTCCGTAAGGGCTGGGGGTGAAGACGTGAGAGAGACTGGCGAGGATCTCACTGAGGTCTGTGAGTTTGTAGGTGTTTCTGGGGTGTGGGGTAGAGACTCCCGCTGAAATCTGGGCGTAGTTGGAGAGTAGCTGGGACAGACAGGAGAGTCATGGGTGGCTGGGGGTGAGCTGCTGGATGATGGCAGTAAGAACATATGGTATATTATTGATGAATGAGGTGACTGTGAAGAATCTCCAGAGGAGGACACGGGAGAACACAATGACATGAGTGACTGTCCTGCTTGGTTAGGAAAGGGAAACGTAAAGTTGTGGAATTCTGTTGATGATGGATGTGAGAGTGGTGAAGCCCTGCGGGGTGATGTAGAGTACTTCCACATCCCTGGTGAGGAGCTGCCCCTTGGGTCTGAGTTTCTGGGAGGGGAGAGGGAGAAGCTGGGTGAGGCAGGCATGAATCTTGAGGAGTCAGGGCTGGGGGACCGCTCATATTCTCCCGAGACGTGTGAGTCTCTGGGGGACTCCTGGGTGCATGGGGCTGACTCCCGCAGGAACCTGGGGATGGCTGGAGAGTAACTGGGAGCCACAGGAGAGTCCCTGAGGCCTGGGGGTGAAGAGATGAAAGACACAGGGGTGGAGCACCGTGAGGCTCGTGAGTTTGTAGGTGATTCCCGGGTGTGGGGGGCTGACTCCAGCTGAAATCTGGGGTTGTTTGGAGAGTAGCTGGGAGACACAGGAGATCCCCCGAGAGCTGGGGGTGAGCTGCTGGGTGATGGCAGTAAGAACATGTGGTATATTATTGATGAACGTGGGGACTCTGAGGAATCCTCAGAGGAGGACACGGGAGAGCCCAATGGCTTCATTGATTGCCCATCACGGTGAGGACAGGGAAATGGGAGCTTGTGGGATTCTGGTGATGACAGAGGTGAGTGTGGTGAAGCCCTAGGGGATGGTGAATGGTAGCTCCGGATCCCTGGTGAGGAGCTTCCCCTGAAGCCTGAGTTTCTGAGAGGGGAGAGGGAGAAGCTGGGTGAGGCTCGCATGGACCTTGGGGAGTCCGTGCTGGGGGACCGTTCATAAGAAGAGCCGGACAAGACCCTACTGTTCTTAGGTGCAGACATGATTAGGAAACCTGCAGCTCCCAGGGGCCCCTACTAATTTTCTAACTCGCAGAAGGAAGGAGTGTGTGTGCGTGTGTGTGTGTGTGTGTGTGCGGTGTGAGGTATGTGCCCCTTAAGAAAATGGAAATCAACCAACCAATGAGACAGACAGACGGACAGACAGACAGACAGACAGAGATTCACTTGCCCAAGTGTTCTGTCCTGTCCTCTGAATCCGCTTCCAAGTCGCAAGACGCTGTGAGCTCCAAGTCAACGCAGAGTCCGCCAACCGCTCCGGCCGCTGATCCGCTCCGCGAAGATCTGAGTACAGGCCAGCCAGGGTGGGTTTAAATGGCCTCGGGCGCAGCCTAGCAGCGGAAAGGGCGGAGCTTCACTCCTCCTTTCCATCAGTCACCCCCAACTTTCCCAGGCTACACCTCGTAGGAAACTGTTCTCCTGCTTTGATTTCATGCGCCACCTTTGGGACAATCTAAGAACTTACAAGTTTTCTTGGCCAGATATATTAGGAATTGTATGCACGGAAACACTGAAAACCAACTAGTGGTTCTGTGGTTCCCACGTTGTGGTTTTGACACCAGCAGCATCCTTGCCACAATCAAACCCCGGAGATCCACAGATCTGCGGTGTAACAATACCTCCCCCTGATCCGGATGCATGGCAGTTTAAGAAGTCTTTCCGTGTAAGGGAAAAGACTTTGAAGAAAAGGTGGAGATATGCGTTGTATAAACATTCTTTTGCTCTGGAACCACGTAGAGACTTGGGAGCCAGTTGGGAGGAGCATTCGTTGGATGAGGGTGCTCGGGTTAGGAATATCAAGGTGTGGCTCCAGATAATCCAATCATCTAATTAAGATTCCAGTTATGCTCATCTGTTTTAAAATTCCGTTTGGGTAAATTCTTTTAGTCAGACTGAGAATGGCAAAGCCTCAACCCCAATTTCCAGGGAGGGTTGAGAGCCTCAGGTGGAGTTGATCACCAATAGCCTATGGTTTAACCCGTCATGCCTATAGAATGAGGTCTCCATAAAAACCCAAAAGGACTGGGTTCAGAGAGCTTGTGGATAACACTTCCTGGAAGGTAGTGCACCCCTCCCCACACGCCGGGCCCCGCATTAATTTCTGAACTTTTTGCAAAGTCCGCTAAAATACAACGGCAAATGTAAGTGTTTCTCTGCGTGCTGTGAGCTCTTCCAGCCAATGAATGCAATTAAATCTGGGAGTGGTGGCAACCTGATTTATAGCCAGTTGCTGAGAAGCACAGGTAAAACAACGTGGGGCTTCCCATTGTTATTAGTGTGGGAGGCCTGTCTGGCGGGACTCGGCCCTTTGGAATCTAAAGCTATGTCCCGGTAGATAGCGTCACCATTGAATTAGAAGACACACATATGTTGAGAATAATCTTTCTGGTCATTTGCTGCATGTCTTATTTACAATATGTAATCAAATTCTTTATCCTGGCCTTATGGCACCTGGGTTGAGAACCATGATTTGAACCAAACATTGGTCTGTCACGTTCTGAGTTTGAAACTTTAGTTTGCCTTTAGCGTTTTGCTATTGCTTTTTCGTTTTCTTTTGTTTCGTTTCGTTTCTAAGTTCTGGGGTATATGTGCAGGATGTGCAGATTTGTTACTAAGGTAAACGTGTGCCATGGTGGTTCGCTGCACCTGTCAACCCATCACCTAGGTATTAAGCCCAGCATGCAGTAGCTGTTTTTCTTAACGCTCTGCCTCCCGAAAGGCCCCAGTGAGTGTTGTTCCCCTTCCTGTGTCCATGTGATCTCATTTTTCAGCTCTCATTATAAGTGAGAATGTGGCGTTTGGTTTTCTTTCCCTGGATTAGTTTGCTGAGCATAATGACCACACATCACCACTGTTTCTGTTTTTTAGTAGAAAGAGTAGTATTTTATTGAATAAGATTTGCTCACAGAAAAATAAGCTTAAGTCTACAATGAATGCCAGACTCTACAGCAGAAAGCAATTTTCTCACTTTTCCACACACAATGGTTCCTACTAAGTGAAAAAACTTCATTCACAAATGTACTACTCTGTCTCAAAACATCTCACATAATCATGCACTGTACTAAAGCCATTAGATCAGTTCTTCAGTCAGGTTAAAGAAGTATCCCTCTAATAACTGACTTTTATAATGCTATCAATATCCACTCCCAATCAGTCTGCCATTGTTAATGGTGTACAGCATTACTGAATACAATGGAATTGATGACGCCCATATCCACGGACACACCGTGACTTACGGTGGTTTGATTTATGATTTTTCAACGTTATGACGGGATTATTGGAATATTAGATGCGTTTCTGAGTTACAGTGGGTTTATGTGTATGCGACCCTATACTCCAGAAACAGCTGTATAAGGAAAAACAGGTGTACCTAATAAAAATATGCTTAGTGACTTGGGATAAACCAATAGATGTTCACAACTGATGGAGAGCCGTGAAAGAGAGATAGCGGTAAATAGTTACAATAACACAATTTTCCTGCAACTGTCGAGGATTTCTCCCAAAAAACGCAGAATGTGGGAAGCACCTAAGGCATATGAAAGAGAGAGGGCAGAAGGAGTAAGAGAGAAATAGGAGGAAGGAAGGAAGGAAGGAAAGAAAGAAGGAAGGTAGGAAGGAAGGAAGGAAGGAAGGAAGGAAGGAAGGAAGGAAGGAAAGAAGGACGAAAGGAAGGAGAAAACACCCGGTGTTACTAAAACCCCCCAAAAAATGGTTTCCCCCTGTGGGTAAGCCTACAATGTGGATGAATCTTGAAAATATTGTGCTACGTGTTGTGTCAGTCATAACAGCTCACCTATTGTGCAATTCCGTTGATAGGAAATGTCCACAATATGGAAATCTATGCATATGGGATTGATCGCACTAGGTAGTTGCTACCTAGGGCTGAGGGTCAGGGAGAGGGTTTGAGACAGAATGAGGAGTGACTAATGTCTACAGGGTTTTTCTCTGGTCGGGGGTGATAAGACGTTCTACAATGGATTGCGAATTAAAATTGAATGTGCACCACCACAGGTATACTAAAAGCCACTCAATTCATGACTTTTAATGGGGGAATCTTCTGTGGCGCACTCTCATGGAGACCACGGCAGACATAGTGAGAGAGAAAAAGGTGAGTAAATATCTGAAACGGAGGCAGAAAGAGAGAGAATGAGAAGCCCTGTGAATGGAAGGGAGAGCGAAAAGGGAAAATGGTCCTATTTACAAATGACAGATGTGAAACCGGGGTTCACATCAACAGTGTCACTGCCAGGAAGGAGGGTCATGCTAGCCATGTCACCGGTAGTGTGGCCCGCAGGGACGCCGACCTGCTGGAGCGTCGTGCCAGCATGGGCTCTGGCAGCCACGTGGGCCAGCAGGAGGGTCCTGCTGCACAGCTGTGGGGTGAGGATAGACTGGGTGGTGATATCGCCCATTACAGGGGCCTCTTCTGCTGGCAAGAGTGTGACAGTAGCAAGTAGATGGACAAGCCTGCGTGTGAGGACGGAATGCAGGAGGGGCTCTTGTGCGGCTGGGTGTGGGGCCCTCACGGGAACCGTGGAGAAATGGCCAGGTAACTGCGTCATGTGGGCTAGTAGATTGGCCAGGGCTTCGAACTGAAGGACAATAACGGGGAGTAGCTGTCAGGCCCTGGGAGTGTCTGAGTGTAAGTGGAGATGGGTTTGGGGTCACTGAGGGATGCGTGGGAGCCATCCCTGTATAGGTACAGGTCATAGGGAGATAGTCTCGTGAGGCCTGTGAGTGTCTAGGGTTGTCCTGGGTGCCTGGGGCTGACTGTGGCAGAAATCTGGGGAAGGCTGGAGAGAAGCTGGGAGACCCAGGAGAGTCCCTGAAGGCAGGGGGTGAAGAGGTGAAAGAAATGGGGGAGGGTTGCAGTAAGGTCCGTGAGTTTGTAGGTGATTCCTGGGTGCGGGAAGCTGACTCCAGGTGAAATCTGGAGATGGTCGGAGTGTAGCTGAGAGAGACAGAAGAGTCCTTGAGGGCTGGGGGTGAGAACATGAGGGAGACTGGGGAGTAAGTCAGTGAAATTCGTGAGTTCGGTGGTGTATCGTGGGTGCCTGGAACTGACTCCAGCTGGAATCTAGCGAAGTTTTGAGAGTAGCTGAAAGAGACACAGGAGTCCCTGTGGGCTGAGGGCAAAGACCTGAGAGAGACCAGGGAGGACCTCAGTGAAGTCTGTGAGTCTGTAGGTGATTCCGGAGTGTGGGAGGCTGAGTGCCGCTGAAATCTGGGCGTGGTGGGAGAGTAGCTGGGACAGACAGGAGAGTCCCAGGGGGCTGGGGGTGAAGACATGACAGAGACTGGGGAGTAACTCAGCGAAACTGCTGAGTTTGGTGGTGATACCTGGGTGCCTGGAACTGACTCCCGCTGAAATCTGGGCATGGTTGGAGAGTAGCTGGGACACACAGGAGAGTCCCTGAGGGCTGGGGGTGAAGACATGAGAGAGACCGGGGAGTACCTCAGTGAAACTGGTGAGTTTGGTGGTGACTCCGGGGTGCCTGGGACTGACTCCAGCTGAAATGTGTGCGTGGTTGGAGAGTAGCTGGGACAGACAGGAGAGTCCCTGAGGGCTGGTGAAGACATGAGAGAGACTGGAGAGTAAGTGAGTGAAATTGGTGAGTTTGGTGGTGCTTCCTGGGTGCCTGGAACTGACTCCCGCTGAAGTGTGGGCGTGGTTGGAGAGTAGCTGGGACACACAGGAGAGTCCCTGAGGGTTGGAGATAAAGACGTGCTAGAGAGTGAGGAGTAACTGAGTGAAATTGGGGAGTTTGGTGGTGATTCCGGGGTGCCTGGAGCTGACTGCAGCTGAAATGTGGGCGTGGTTGGAGAGTAGCTGGGACAGACGGGAGAGTCCCTGAGGGACGGTGAAGACATGAGAGAGACTGGGGAGTAACGCAGTGAAATTGGTGAGTTTGGTGGTGATTTCTGGGTGCCTGCAACGGACTCCCGCTGAAGTGTGGGCGTGTTTGGAGAGTAGCTGGGACAGACAGGCGAGTCCCTGAGGGTTGGAGATAAAGACGTGCTAGAGACTGGGGAGTAACTCAGTGAAAGTGGTGGGCTTGGTGGTGATCCCTGGGTTCCTGGAACTGACCCGCGCTGAAATGTGGGCGTGGTTGGAGAGTAGCTGGGACAGACTGGAGGGTCCGTAAGGGCTGGGGGTGAAGACGTGAGAGAGACTGGCGAGGATCTCACTGAGGTCTGTGAGTTTGTAGGTGTTTCTGGGGTGTGGGGTAGAGACTCCCGCTGAAATCTGGGCGTAGTTGGAGAGTAGCTGGGACAGACAGGAGAGTCATGGGTGGCTGGGGGTGAGCTGCTGGATGATGGCAGTAAGAACATATGGTATATTATTGATGAATGAGGTGACTGTGAAGAATCTCCAGAGGAGGACACGGGAGAACACAATGACATGAGTGACTGTCCTGCTTGGTTAGGAAAGGGAAACGTAAAGTTGTGGAATTCTGTTGATGATGGATGTGAGAGTGGTGAAGCCCTGCGGGGTGATGTAGAGTACTTCCACATCCCTGGTGAGGAGCTGCCCCTTGGGTCTGAGTTTCTGGGAGGGGAGAGGGAGAAGCTGGGTGAGGCAGGCATGAATCTTGAGGAGTCAGGGCTGGGGGACCGCTCATATTCTCCCGAGACGTGTGAGTCTCTGGGGGACTCCTGGGTGCATGGGGCTGACTCCCGCAGGAACCTGGGGATGGCTGGAGAGTAACTGGGAGCCACAGGAGAGTCCCTGAGGCCTGGGGGTGAAGAGATGAAAGACACAGGGGTGGAGCACCGTGAGGCTCGTGAGTTTGTAGGTGATTCCCGGGTGTGGGGGGCTGACTCCAGCTGAAATCTGGGGTTGTTTGGAGAGTAGCTGGGAGACACAGGAGATTCCCCGAGAGCTGGGGGTGAGCTGCTGGGTGATGGCAGTAAGAACATGTGGTATATTATTGATGAACGTGGGGACTCTGAGGAATCCTCAGAGGAGGACACGGGAGAGCCCAATGGCTTCATTGATTGCCCATCACGGTGAGGACAGGGAAATGGGAGCTTGTGGGATTCTGGTGATGACAGAGGTGAGTGTGGTGAAGCCCTAGGGGATGGTGAATGGTAGCTCCGGATCCCTGGTGAGGAGCTTCCCCTGAAGCCTGAGTTTCTGAGAGGGGAGTGGGAGAAGCTGGGTGAGGCTCGCATGGACCTTGGGGAGTCCGTGCTGGGGGACCGTTCATAAGAAGAGCCGGACAAGACCCTACTGTTCTTAGGTGCAGACATGATTAGGAAACCTGCAGCTCCCAGGGGCCCCTACTAATTTTCTAACTCGCAGAAGGAAGGAGTGTGTGTGCGTGTGTGTGTGTGTGCGGTGTGAGGTATGTGCCCCTTAAGAAAATGGAAATCAACCAACCAATGAGACAGACAGACAGACAGACAGAGATTCACTTGCCCAAGTGTTCTGTCCTGTCCTCTGAATCCGCTTCCAAGTCGCAAGACGCTGTGAGCTCCAAGTCCACGCAGAGTCCGCCAACCGCTCCGGCCGCTGATCCGCTCCGCGAAGATCTGAGTACAGGCCAGCCAGGGTGGGTTTAAATGGCCTCGGGCGCAGCCTAGCAGCGGAAAGGGCGGAGCTTCACTCCTCCTTTCCATCAGTCACCCCCAACTTTCCCAGGCTACACCTCGTAGGAAACTGTTCTCCTGCTTTGATTTCATGCGCCACCTTTGGGACAATCTAAGAACTTACAAGTTTTCTTGGCCAGATATATTAGGAATTGTATGCACGGAAACACTGAAAACCAACTAGTGGTTCTGTGGTTCCCACGTTGTGGTTTTGACACCAGCAGCATCCTTGCCACAATCAAACCCCGGAGATCCACAGATCTGCGGTGTAACAATACCTCCCCCTGATCCGGATGCATGGCAGTTTAAGAAGTCTTTCCGTGTAAGGGAAAAGACTTTGAAGAAAAGGTGGAGATATGCGTTGTATAAATATTCTTTTGCTCTGGAACCACGTAGAGACTTGGGAGCCAGTTGGGAGGAGCATTCGTTGGATGAGGGTGCTCGGGTTAGGAATATCAAGGTGTGGCTCCAGATAATCCAATCATCTAATTAAGATTCCAGTTATGCTCATCTGTTTTAAAATTCCGTTTGGGTAAATTCTTTTAATCAGACTGAGAATGGCAAAGCCTCAACCCCAATTTCCAGGGAGGGTTGAGAGCCTCAGGTGGAGTTGATCACCAATAGCCTATGGTTTAACCCGTCATGCCTATAGAATGAGGTCTCCATAAAAACCCAAAAGGACTGGGTTCAGAGAGCTTGTGGATAACACTTCCTGGAAGGTAGTGCACCCCTCCCCACACGACGGGCCCCGCATTTATTTCTGAACTTTTTGCAAAGTCCGCTAAAATACAACGGCAAATGTAAGTGTTTCCCTGCGTGCTGTGAGCTCTTCCAGCCAATGAATGCAACTAAATCTGGGAGTGGTGGCAACCTGATTTATAGCCAGTTGCTGAGAAGCACAGGTAAAACAACGTGGGGCTTCCCATTGTTATTAGTGTGGGAGGCCTGTCTGGCGGGACTCGGCCCTTTGGAATCTAAAGCTATGTCCCGGTAGATAGCGTCACCATTGAATTAGAAGACACACATATGTTGAGAATAATCTTTCTGGTCATTTGCTGCATGTCTTATTTACAATATGTAATCAAATTCTTTATCCTGGCCTTATGGCACCTGGGTTGAGAACCATGATTTGAACCAAACATTGGTCTGTCACGTTCTGAGTTTGAAACTTTAGTTTGCCTTTAGCGTTTTGCTATTGCTTTTTCGTTTTCTTTTGTTTCGTTTCGTTTCTAAGTTCTGGGGTATATGTGCAGGATGTGCAGATTTGTTACTAAGGTAAACGTGTGCCATGGTGGTTCGCTGCACCTGTCAACCCATCACCTAGGTATTAAGCCCAGCATGCAGTAGCTGTTTTTCTTAACGCTCTGCCTCCCGAAAGGCCCCAGTGAGTGTTGTTCCCCTTCCTGTGTCCATGTGATCTCATTTTTCAGCTCTCATTATAAGTGAGAATGTGGCGTTTGGTTTTCTTTCCCTGGATTAGTTTGCTGAGCATAATGACCACACATCACCACTGTTTCTGTTTTTTAGTAGAAAGAGTAGTATTTTATTGAATAAGATTTGCTCACAGAAAAATAAGCTTAAGTCTACAATGAATGCCAGACTCTACAGCAGAAAGCAATTTTCTCACTTTTCCACACACAATGGTTCCTACTAAGTGAAAAAACTTCATTCACAAATGTACTACTCTGTCTCAAAACATCTCACATAATCATGCACTGTACTAAAGCCATTAGATCAGTTCTTCAGTCAGGTTAAAGAAGTATCCCTCTAATAACTGACTTTTATAATGCTATCAATATCCACTCCCAATCAGTCTGCCATTGTTAATGGTGTACAGCATTACTGAATACAATGGAATTGATGACGCCCATATCCACGGACACACCGTGACTTACGGTGGTTTGATTTATGATTTTTCAACGTTATGACGGGATTATTGGAATATTAGATGCGTTTCTGAGTTACAGTGGGTTTATGTGTATGCGACCCTATACTCCAGAAACAGCTGTATAAGGAAAAACAGGTGTACCTAATAAAAATATGCTTAGTGACTTGGGATAAACCAATAGATGTTCACAACTGATGGAGAGCCGTGAAAGAGAGATAGCGGTAAATAGTTACAATAACACAATTTTCCTGCACCTGTCGAGGATTTCTCCCAAAAAACGCAGAATGTGGGATGCACCTAAGGCATATGAAAGAGAGAGGGCAGAAGGAGTAAGAGAGAAATAGGAGGAAGGAAGGAAGGAAGGAAGGAAAGAAGAAGGAAGGTAGGAAGGAAGGAAGGAAGGAAGGAAGGAAGGAAGGAAGGAAGGAAAGAAGGACGAAAGGAAGGAGAAAACACCCGGTGTTACTAAAACCCCCCAAAAAATGGTTTCCCCCTGTGGGTAAGCCTACAATGTGGATGAATCTTGAAAATATTGTGCTACGTGTTGTGTCAGTCATAACAGCTCACCTATTGTGCAATTCCGTTGATAGGAAATGTCCACAATATGGAAATCTATGCATATGGGATTGATCGCACTAGGTAGTTGCTACCTAGGGCTGAGGGTCAGGGAGAGGGTTTGAGACAGAATGAGGAGTGACTAATGTCTACAGGGTTTTTCTCTGGTCGGGGGTGATAAGACGTTCTACAATGGATTGCGAATTAAAATTGAATGTGCACCACCACAGGTATACTAAAAGCCACTCAATTCATGACTTTTAATGGGGGAATCTTCTGTGGCGCACTCTCATGGAGACCACGGCAGACATAGTGAGAGAGAAAAAGGTGAGTAAATATCTGAAACGGAGGCAGAAAGAGAGAGAATGAGAAGCCCTGTGAATGGAAGGGAGAGCGAAAAGGGAAAATGGTCCTATTTACAAATGACAGATGTGAAACCGGGGTTCACATCAACAGTGTCACTGCCAGGAAGGAGGGTCATGCTAGCCATGTCACCGGTAGTGTGGCCCGCAGGGACGCCGACCTGCTGGAGCGTCGTGCCAGCATGGGCTCTGGCAGCCACGTGGGCCAGCAGGAGGGTCCTGCTGCACAGCTGTGGGGTGAGGATAGACTGGGTGGTGATATCGCCCATTACAGGGGCCTCTTCTGCTGGCAAGAGTGTGACAGTAGCAAGTAGATGGACAGGCCTGCGTGTGAGGACGGAATGCAGGAGGGGCTCTTGTGCGGCTGGGTGTGGGGCCCTCACGGGAACCGTGGAGAAATGGCCAGGTAACTGCGTCATGTGGGCTAGTAGATTGGCCAGGGCTTCGAACTGAAGGACAATAACGGGGAGTAGCTGTCAGGCCCTGGGAGTGTCTGAGTGTAAGTGGAGATGGGTTTGGGGTCACTGAGGGATGCGTGGGAGCCATCCCTGTATAGGTACAGGTCATAGGGAGATAGTCTCGTGAGGCCTGTGAGTGTCTAGGGTTGTCCTGGGTGCCTGGGGCTGACTGTGGCAGAAATCTGGGGAAGGCTGGAGAGAAGCTGGGAGACCCAGGAGAGTCCCTGAAGGCAGGGGGTGAAGAGGTGAAAGAAATGGGGGAGGGTTGCAGTAAGGTCCGTGAGTTTGTAGGTGATTCCTGGGTGCGGGAAGCTGACTCCAGGTGAAATCTGGAGATGGTCGGAGTGTAGCTGAGAGAGACAGAAGAGTCCTTGAGGGCTGGGGGTGAGAACATGAGGGAGACTGGGGAGTAAGTCAGTGAAATTCGTGAGTTCGGTGGTGTATCGTGGGTGCCTGGAACTGACTCCAGCTGGAATCTAGCGAAGTTTTGAGAGTAGCTGAAAGAGACACAGGAGTCCCTGTGGGCTGAGGGCAAAGACCTGAGAGAGACCAGGGAGGACCTCAGTGAAGTCTGTGAGTCTGTAGGTGATTCCGGAGTGTGGGAGGCTGAGTGCCGCTGAAATCTGGGCGTGGTGGGAGAGTAGCTGGGACAGACAGGAGAGTCCCAGGGGGCTGGGGGTGAAGACATGACAGAGACTGGGGAGTAACTCAGCGAAACTGCTGAGTTTGGTGGTGATACCTGGGTGCCTGGAACTGACTCCCGCTGAAATCTGGGCATGGTTGGAGAGTAGCTGGGACACACAGGAGAGTCCCTGAGGGCTGGGGGTGAAGACATGAGAGAGACCGGGGAGTACCTCAGTGAAACTGGTGAGTTTGGTGGTGACTCCGGGGTGCCTGGGACTGACTCCAGCTGAAATGTGTGCGTGGTTGGAGAGTAGCTGGGACAGACAGGAGAGTCCCTGAGGGCTGGTGAAGACATGAGAGAGACTGGAGAGTAAGTGAGTGAAATTGGTGAGTTTGGTGGTGCTTCCTGGGTGCCTGGAACTGACTCCCGCTGAAGTGTGGGCGTGGTTGGAGAGTAGCTGGGACACACAGGAGAGTCCCTGAGGGTTGGAGATAAAGACGTGCTAGAGAGTGAGGAGTAACTGAGTGAAATTGGGGAGTTTGGTGGTGATTCCGGGGTGCCTGGAGCTGACTGCAGCTGAAATGTGGGCGTGGTTGGAGAGTAGCTGGGACAGACGGGAGAGTCCCTGAGGGACGGTGAAGACATGAGAGAGACTGGGGAGTAACGCAGTGAAATTGGTGAGTTTGGTGGTGATTTCTGGGTGCCTGCAACGGACTCCCGCTGAAGTGTGGGCGTGTTTGGAGAGTAGCTGGGACAGACAGGCGAGTCCCTGAGGGTTGGAGATAAAGACGTGCTAGAGACTGGGGAGTAACTCAGTGAAAGTGGTGGGCTTGGTGGTGATCCCTGGGTTCCTGGAACTGACCCGCGCTGAAATGTGGGCGTGGTTGGAGAGTAGCTGGGACAGACTGGAGGGTCCGTAAGGGCTGGGGGTGAAGACGTGAGAGAGACTGGCGAGGATCTCACTGAGGTCTGTGAGTTTGTAGGTGTTTCTGGGGTGTGGGGTAGAGACTCCCGCTGAAATCTGGGCGTAGTTGGAGAGTAGCTGGGACAGACAGGAGAGTCATGGGTGGCTGGGGGTGAGCTGCTGGATGATGGCAGTAAGAACATATGGTATATTATTGATGAATGAGGTGACTGTGAAGAATCTCCAGAGGAGGACACGGGAGAACACAATGACATGAGTGACTGTCCTGCTTGGTTAGGAAAGGGAAACGTAAAGTTGTGGAATTCTGTTGATGATGGATGTGAGAGTGGTGAAGCCCTGCGGGGTGATGTAGAGTACTTCCACATCCCTGGTGAGGAGCTGCCCCTTGGGTCTGAGTTTCTGGGAGGGGAGAGGGAGAAGCTGGGTGAGGCAGGCATGAATCTTGAGGAGTCAGGGCTGGGGGACCGCTCATATTCTCCCGAGACGTGTGAGTCTCTGGGGGACTCCTGGGTGCATGGGGCTGACTCCCGCAGGAACCTGGGGATGGCTGGAGAGTAACTGGGAGCCACAGGAGAGTCCCTGAGGCCTGGGGGTGAAGAGATGAAAGACACAGGGGTGGAGCACCGTGAGGCTCGTGAGTTTGTAGGTGATTCCCGGGTGTGGGGGGCTGACTCCAGCTGAAATCTGGGGTTGTTTGGAGAGTAGCTGGGAGACACAGGAGATTCCCCGAGAGCTGGGGGTGAGCTGCTGGGTGATGGCAGTAAGAACATGTGGTATATTATTGATGAACGTGGGGACTCTGAGGAATCCTCAGAGGAGGACACGGGAGAGCCCAATGGCTTCATTGATTGCCCATCACGGTGAGGACAGGGAAATGGGAGCTTGTGGGATTCTGGTGATGACAGAGGTGAGTGTGGTGAAGCCCTAGGGGATGGTGAATGGTAGCTCCGGATCCCTGGTGAGGAGCTTCCCCTGAAGCCTGAGTTTCTGAGAGGGGAGTGGGAGAAGCTGGGTGAGGCTCGCATGGACCTTGGGGAGTCCGTGCTGGGGGACCGTTCATAAGAAGAGCCGGACAAGACCCTACTGTTCTTAGGTGCAGACATGATTAGGAAACCTGCAGCTCCCAGGGGCCCCTACTAATTTTCTAACTCGCAGAAGGAAGGAGTGTGTGTGCGTGTGTGTGTGTGTGCGGTGTGAGGTATGTGCCCCTTAAGAAAATGGAAATCAACCAACCAATGAGACAGACAGACAGACAGACAGAGATTCACTTGCCCAAGTGTTCTGTCCTGTCCTCTGAATCCGCTTCCAAGTCGCAAGACGCTGTGAGCTCCAAGTCCACGCAGAGTCCGCCAACCGCTCCGGCCGCTGATCCGCTCCGCGAAGATCTGAGTACAGGCCAGCCAGGGTGGGTTTAAATGGCCTCGGGCGCAGCCTAGCAGCGGAAAGGGCGGAGCTTCACTCCTCCTTTCCATCAGTCACCCCCAACTTTCCCAGGCTACACCTCGTAGGAAACTGTTCTCCTGCTTTGATTTCATGCGCCACCTTTGGGACAATCTAAGAACTTACAAGTTTTCTTGGCCAGATATATTAGGAATTGTATGCACTGAAACACTGAAAACCAACTAGTGGTTCTGTGGTTCCCACGTTGTGGTTTTGACACCAGCAGCATCCTTGCCACAATCAAACCCCGGAGATCCACAGATCTGCGGTGTAACAATACCTCCCCCTGATCCGGATGCATGGCAGTTTAAGAAGTCTTTCCGTGTAAGGGAAAAGACTTTGTAGAAAAGGTGGAGATATGCGTTGTATAAACATTCTTTTGCTCTCTAACCACGTAGAGACTTGGGAGCCAGTTGGGTGGAGCATTCGTTGGATGAGGGTGCTCGGGTTAGGAATATCAAGGTGTGGCTCCAGATAATCCAATCATCTAATTAAGATTCCAGTTATGCTCATCTGTTTTAAAATTCCGTTTGGGTAAATTCTTTTAGTCAGACTGAGAATGGCAAAGCCTCAACCCCAATTTCCAGGGAGGGTTGAGAGCCTCAGGTGGAGTTGATCACCAATAGCCTATGGTTTAACCCGTCATGCCTATAGAATGAGGTCTCCATAAAAACCCAAAAGGACTGGGTTCAGAGAGCTTGTGGATAACACTTCCTGGAAGGTAGTGCACCCCTCCCCACACGCCGGGCCCCGCATTAATTTCTGAACTTTTTGCAAAGTCCGCTAAAATACAACAGCAAATGTAAGTGTTTCCCTGCGTGCTGTGAGCTCTTCCAGCCAATGAATGCAACTAAATCTGGGAGTGGTGGCAACCTGATTTATAGCCAGTTGCTGAGAAGCACAGGTAAAACAACGTGGGGCTTCCCATTGTTATTAGTGTGGGAGGCCTGTCTGGCGGGACTCGGCCCTTTGGAATCTAAAGCTATGTCCCGGTAGATAGCGTCACCATTGAATTAGAAGACACACATATGTTGAGAATAATCTTTCTGGTCATTTGCTGCATGTCTTATTTACAATATGTAATCAAATTCTTTATCCTGGCCTTATGGCACCTGGGTTGAGAACCGTGATTTGAACCAAACATTGGTCTGTCACGTTCTGAGTTTGAAACTTTAGTTTGCCTTTAGCGTTTTGCTATTGCTTTTTCGTTTTCTTTTGTTTCGTTTCGTTTCTAAGTTCTGGGGTATATGTGCAGGATGTGCAGATTTGTTACTAAGGTAAACGTGTGCCATGGTGGTTCGCTGCACCTGTCAACCCATCACCTAGGTATTAAGCCCAGCATGCAGTAGCTGTTTTTCTTAACGCTCTGCCTCCCGAAAGGCCCCAGTGAGTGTTGTTCCCCTTCCTGTGTCCATGTGATCTCATTTTTCAGCTCTCATTATAAGTGAGAATGTGGCGTTTGGTTTTCTTTCCCTGGATTAGTTTGCTGAGCATAATGACCACACATCACCACTGTTTCTGTTTTTTAGTAGAAAGAGTAGTATTTTATTGAATAAGATTTGCTCACAGAAAAATAAGCTTAAGTCTACAATGAATGCCAGACTCTACAGCAGAAAGCAATTTTCTCACTTTTCCACACACAATGGTTCCTACTAAGTGAAAAAACTTCATTCACAAATGTACTACTCTGTCTCAAAACATCTCACATAATCATGCACTGTACTAAAGCCATTAGATCAGTTCTTCAGTCAGGTTAAAGAAGTATCCCTCTAATAACTGACTTTTATAATGCTATCAATATCCACTCCCAATCAGTCTGCCATTGTTAATGGTGTACAGCATTACTGAATACAATGGAATTGATGACGCCCATATCCACGGACACACCGTGACTTACGGTGGTTTGATTTATGATTTTTCAACGTTATGACGGGATTATTGGAATATTAGATGCGTTTCTGAGTTACAGTGGGTTTATGTGTATGCGACCCTATACTCCAGAAACAGCTGTATAAGGAAAAACAGGTGTACCTAATAAAAATATGCTTAGTGACTTGGGATAAACCAATAGATGTTCACAACTGATGGAGAGCCGTGAAAGAGAGATAGCGGTAAATAGTTACAATAACACAATTTTCCTGCAACTGTCGAGGATTTCTCCCAAAAAACGCAGAATGTGGGAAGCACCTAAGGCATATGAAAGAGAGAGGGCAGAAGGAGTAAGAGAGAAATAGGAGGAAGGAAGGAAGGAAGGAAAGAAAGAAGGAAGGTAGGAAGGAAGGAAGGAAGGAAGGAAGGAAGGAAGGAAAGAAGGACGAAAGGAAGGAGAAAACACCCGGTGTTACTAAAACCCCCCAAAAAATGGTTTCCCCCTGTGGGTAAGCCTACAATGTGGATGAATCTTGAAAATATTGTGCTACGTGTTGTGTCAGTCATAACAGCTCACCTATTGTGCAATTCCGTTGATAGGAAATGTCCACAATATGGAAATCTATGCATATGGGATTGATCGCACTAGGTAGTTGCTACCTAGGGCTGAGGGTCAGGGAGAGGGTTTGAGACAGAATGAGGAGTGACTAATGTCTACAGGGTTTTTCTCTGGTCGGGGGTGATAAGACGTTCTACAATGGATTGCGAATTAAAATTGAATGTGCACCACCACAGGTATACTAAAAGCCACTCAATTCATGACTTTTAATGGGGGAATCTTCTGTGGCGCACTCTCATGGAGACCACGGCAGACATAGTGAGAGAGAAAAAGGTGAGTAAATATCTGAAACGGAGGCAGAAAGAGAGAGAATGAGAAGCCCTGTGAATGGAAGGGAGAGCGAAAAGGGAAAATGGTCCTATTTACAAATGACAGATGTGAAACCGGGGTTCACATCAACAGTGTCACTGCCAGGAAGGAGGGTCATGCTAGCCATGTCACCGGTAGTGTGGCCCGCAGGGACGCCGACCTGCTGGAGCGTCGTGCCAGCATGGGCTCTGGCAGCCACGTGGGCCAGCAGGAGGGTCCCGCTGCACAGCTGTGGGGTGAGGATAGACTGGGTGGTGATATCGCCCATTACAGGGGCCTCTTCTGCTGGCAAGAGTGTGACAGTAGCAAGTAGATGGACAAGCCTGCGTGTGAGGACGGAATGCAGGAGGGGCTCTTGTGCGGCTGGGTGTGGGGCCCTCACGGGAACCGTGGAGAAATGGCCAGGTAACTGCGTCATGTGGGCTAGTAGATTGGCCAGGGCTTCGAACTGAAGGACAATAACGGGGAGTAGCTGTCAGGCCCTGGGAGTGTCTGAGTGTAAGTGGAGATGGGTTTGGGGTCACTGAGGGATGCGTGGGAGCCATCCCTGTATAGGTACAGGTCATAGGGAGATAGTCTCGTGAGGCCTGTGAGTGTCTAGGGTTGTCCTGGGTGCCTGGGGCTGACTGTGGCAGAAATCTGGGGAAGGCTGGAGAGAAGCTGGGAGACCCAGGAGAGTCCCTGAAGGCAGGGGGTGAAGAGGTGAAAGAAATGGGGGAGGGTTGCAGTAAGGTCCGTGAGTTTGTAGGTGATTCCTGGGTGCGGGAAGCTGACTCCAGGTGAAATCTGGAGATGGTCGGAGTGTAGCTGAGAGAGACAGAAGAGTCCTTGAGGGCTGGGGGTGAGAACATGAGGGAGACTGGGGAGTAAGTCAGTGAAATTCGTGAGTTCGGTGGTGTATCGTGGGTGCCTGGAACTGACTCCAGCTGGAATCTAGCGAAGTTTTGAGAGTAGCTGAAAGAGACACAGGAGTCCCTGTGGGCTGAGGGCAAAGACCTGAGAGAGACCAGGGAGGACCTCAGTGAAGTCTGTGAGTCTGTAGGTGATTCCGGAGTGTGGGAGGCTGAGTGCCGCTGAAATCTGGGCGTGGTGGGAGAGTAGCTGGGACAGACAGGAGAGTCCCAGGGGGCTGGGGGTGAAGACATGACAGAGACTGGGGAGTAACTCAGCGAAACTGCTGAGTTTGGTGGTGATACCTGGGTGCCTGGAACTGACTCCCGCTGAAATCTGGGCATGGTTGGAGAGTAGCTGGGACACACAGGAGAGTCCCTGAGGGCTGGGGGTGAAGACATGAGAGAGACCGGGGAGTACCTCAGTGAAACTGGTGAGTTTGGTGGTGACTCCGGGGTGCCTGGGACTGACTCCAGCTGAAATGTGTGCGTGGTTGGAGAGTAGCTGGGACAGACAGGAGAGTCCCTGAGGGCTGGTGAAGACATGAGAGAGACTGGAGAGTAAGTGAGTGAAATTGGTGAGTTTGGTGGTGCTTCCTGGGTGCCTGGAACTGACTCCCGCTGAAGTGTGGGCGTGGTTGGAGAGTAGCTGGGACACACAGGAGAGTCCCTGAGGGTTGGAGATAAAGACGTGCTAGAGAGTGAGGAGTAACTGAGTGAAATTGGGGAGTTTGGTGGTGATTCCGGGGCGCCTGGAGCTGACTGCAGCTGAAATGTGGGCGTGGTTGGAGAGTAGCTGGGACAGACGGGAGAGTCCCTGAGGGATGGTGAAGACATGAGAGAGACTGGGGAGTAACGCAGTGAAATTGGTGAGTTTGGTGGTGATTTCTGGGTGCCTGCAACGGACTCCCGCTGAAGTGTGGGCGTGTTTGGAGAGTAGCTGGGACAGACAGGCGAGTCCCTGAGGGTTGGAGATAAAGACGTGCTAGAGACTGGGGAGTAACTCAGTGAAAGTGGTGGGCTTGGTGGTGATCCCTGGGTTCCTGGAACTGACCCGCGCTGAAATGTGGGCGTGGTTGGAGAGTAGCTGGGACAGACTGGAGGGTCCGTAAGGGCTGGGGGTGAAGACGTGAGAGAGACTGGCGAGGATCTCACTGAGGTCTGTGAGTTTGTAGGTGTTTCTGGGGTGTGGGGTAGAGACTCCCGCTGAAATCTGGGCGTAGTTGGAGAGTAGCTGGGACAGACAGGAGAGTCATGGGTGGCTGGGGGTGAGCTGCTGGATGATGGCAGTAAGAACATATGGTATATTATTGATGAATGAGGTGACTGTGAAGAATCTCCAGAGGAGGACACGGGAGAACACAATGACATGAGTGACTGTCCTGCTTGGTTAGGAAAGGGAAACGTAAAGTTGTGGAATTCTGTTGATGATGGATGTGAGAGTGGTGAAGCCCTGCGGGGTGATGTAGAGTACTTCCACATCCCTGGTGAGGAGCTGCCCCTTGGGTCTGAGTTTCTGGGAGGGGAGAGGGAGAAGCTGGGTGAGGCAGGCATGAATCTTGAGGAGTCAGGGCTGGGGGACCGCTCATATTCTCCCGAGACGTGTGAGTCTCTGGGGGACTCCTGGGTGCATGGGGCTGACTCCCGCAGGAACCTGGGGATGGCTGGAGAGTAACTGGGAGCCACAGGAGAGTCCCTGAGGCCTGGGGGTGAAGAGATGAAAGACACAGGGGTGGAGCACCGTGAGGCTCGTGAGTTTGTAGGTGATTCCCGGGTGTGGGGGGCTGACTCCAGCTGAAATCTGGGGTTGTTTGGAGAGTAGCTGGGAGACACAGGAGATCCCCCGAGAGCTGGGGGTGAGCTGCTGGGTGATGGCAGTAAGAACATGTGGTATATTATTGATGAACGTGGGGACTCTGAGGAATCCTCAGAGGAGGACACGGGAGAGCCCAATGGCTTCATTGATTGCCCATCACGGTGAGGACAGGGAAATGGGAGCTTGTGGGATTCTGGTGATGACAGAGGTGAGTGTGGTGAAGCCCTAGGGGATGGTGAATGGTAGCTCCGGATCCCTGGTGAGGAGCTTCCCCTGAAGCCTGAGTTTCTGAGAGGGGAGAGGGAGAAGCTGGGTGAGGCTCGCATGGACCTTGGGGAGTCCGTGCTGGGGGACCGTTCATAAGAAGAGCCGGACAAGACCCTACTGTTCTTAGGTGCAGACATGATTAGGAAACCTGCAGCTCCCAGGGGCCCCTACTAATTTTCTAACTCGCAGAAGGAAGGAGTGTGTGTGCGTGTGTGTGTGTGTGTGTGCGGTGTGAGGTATGTGCCCCTTAAGAAAATGGAAATCAACCAACCAATGAGACAGACAGACAGACAGACAGACAGACAGACAGAGATTCACTTGCCCAAGTGTTCTGTCCTGTCCTCTGAATCCGCTTCCAAATCGCAAGACGCTGTGAGCTCCAAGTCCACGCAGAGTCCGCCAACCGCTCCGGCCGCTGATCCGCTCCGCGAAGATCTGAGTACAGGCCAGCCAGGGTGGGTTTAAATGGCCTCGGGCGCAGCCTAGCAGCGGAAAGGGCGGAGCTTCACTCCTCCTTTCCATCAGTCACCCCCAACTTTCCCAGGCTACACCTCGTAGGAAACTGTTCTCCTGCTTTGATTTCATGCGCCACCTTTGGGACAATCTAAGAACTTACAAGTTTTCTTGGCCAGATATATTAGGAATTGTATGCACGGAAACACTGAAAACCAACTAGTGGTTCTGTGGTTCCCACGTTGTGGTTTTGACACCAGCAGCATCCTTGCCACAATCAAACCCCGGAGATCCACAGATCTGCGGTGTAACAATACCTCCCCCTGATCCGGATGCATGGCAGTTTAAGAAGTCTTTCCGTGTAAGGGAAAAGACTTTGAAGAAAAGGTGGAGATATGCGTTGTATAAACATTCTTTTGCTCTGGAACCACGTAGAGACTTGGGAGCCAGTTGGGAGGAGCATTCGTTGGATGAGGGTGCTCGGGTTAGGAATATCAAGGTGTGGCTCCAGATAATCCAATCATCTAATTAAGATTCCAGTTATGCTCATCTGTTTTAAAATTCCGTTTGGGTAAATTCTTTTAATCAGACTGAGAATGGCAAAGCCTCAACCCCAATTTCCAGGGAGGGTTGAGAGCCTCAGGTGGAGTTGATCACCAATAGCCTATGGTTTAACCCGTCATGCCTATAGAATGAGGTCTCCATAAAAACCCAAAAGGACTGGGTTCAGAGAGCTTGTGGATAACACTTCCTGGAAGGTAGTGCACCCCTCCCCACACGCCGGGCCCCGCATTTATTTCTGAACTTTTTGCAAAGTCCGCTAAAATACAACGGCAAATGTAAGTGTTTCCCTGCGTGCTGTGAGCTCTTCCAGCCAATGAATGCAACTAAATCTGGGAGTGGTGGCAACCTGATTTATAGCCAGTTGCTGAGAAGCACAGGTAAAACAACGTGGGGCTTCCCATTGTTATTAGTGTGGGAGGCCTGTCTGGCGGGACTCGGCCCTTTGGAATCTAAAGCTATGTCCCGGTAGATAGCGTCACCATTGAATTAGAAGACACACATATGTTGAGAATAATCTTTCTGGTCATTTGCTGCATGTCTTATTTACAATATGTAATCAAATTCTTTATCCTGGCCTTATGGCACCTGGGTTGAGAACCATGATTTGAACCAAACATTGGTCTGTCACGTTCTGAGTTTGAAACTTTAGTTTGCCTTTAGCGTTTTGCTATTGCTTTTTCGTTTTCTTTTGTTTCGTTTCGTTTCTAAGTTCTGGGGTATATGTGCAGGATGTGCAGATTTGTTACTAAGGTAAACGTGTGCCATGGTGGTTCGCTGCACCTGTCAACCCATCACCTAGGTATTAAGCCCAGCATGCAGTAGCTGTTTTTCTTAACGCTCTGCCTCCCGAAAGGCCCCAGTGAGTGTTGTTCCCCTTCCTGTGTCCATGTGATCTCATTTTTCAGCTCTCATTATAAGTGAGAATGTGGCGTTTGGTTTTCTTTCCCTGGATTAGTTTGCTGAGCATAATGACCACACATCACCACTGTTTCTGTTTTTTAGTAGAAAGAGTAGTATTTTATTGAATAAGATTTGCTCACAGAAAAATAAGCTTAAGTCTACAATGAATGCCAGACTCTACAGCAGAAAGCAATTTTCTCACTTTTCCACACACAATGGTTCCTACTAAGTGAAAAAACTTCATTCACAAATGTACTACTCTGTCTCAAAACATCTCACATAATCATGCACTGTACTAAAGCCATTAGATCAGTTCTTCAGTCAGGTTAAAGAAGTATCCCTCTAATAACTGACTTTTATAATGCTATCAATATCCACTCCCAATCAGTCTGCCATTGTTAATGGTGTACAGCATTACTGAATACAATGGAATTGATGACGCCCATATCCACGGACACACCGTGACTTACGGTGGTTTGATTTATGATTTTTCAACGTTATGATGGGATTATTGGAATATTAGATGCGTTTCTGAGTTACAGTGGGTTTATGAGTATGCGACCCTATAGTCCAGAAACAGCTGTATAAGGAAAAACAGGTGTACCTAATAAAAATATGCTTAGTGACTTGGGATAAACCAATAGATGTTCACAACTGATGGAGAGCCGTGAAAGAGAGATAGCGGTAAATAGTTACAATAACACAATTTTCCTGCACCTGTCGAGGATTTCTCCCAAAAAACGCAGAATGTGGGATGCACCTAAGGCATATGAAAGAGAGAGGGCAGAAGGAGTAAGAGAGAAATAGGAGGAAGGAAGGAAGGAAGGAAAGAAAGAAGGAAGGTAGGAAGGAAGGAAGGAAGGAAGGAAGGAAGGAAAGAAGGACGAAAGGAAGGAGAAAACACCCGGTGTTACTAAAACCCCCCAAAAAATGGTTTCCCCCTGTGGGTAAGCCTACAATGTGGATGAATCTTGAAAATATTGTGCTACGTGTTGTGTCAGTCATAACAGCTCACCTATTGTGCAATTCCGTTGATAGGAAATGTCCACAATATGGAAATCTATGCATATGGGATTGATCGCACTAGGTAGTTGCTACCTAGGGCTGAGGGTCAGGGAGAGGGTTTGAGACAGAATGAGGAGTGACTAATGTCTACAGGGTTTTTCTCTGGTCGGGGGTGATAAGACGTTCTACAATGGATTGCGAATTAAAATTGAATGTGCACCACCACAGGTATACTAAAAGCCACTCAATTCATGACTTTTAATGGGGGAATCTTCTGTGGCGCACTCTCATGGAGACCACGGCAGACATAGTGAGAGAGAAAAAGGTGAGTAAATATCTGAAACGGAGGCAGAAAGAGAGAGAATGAGAAGCCCTGTGAATGGAAGGGAGAGCGAAAAGGGAAAATGGTCCTATTTACAAATGACAGATGTGAAACCGGGGTTCACATCAACAGTGTCACTGCCAGGAAGGAGGGTCATGCTAGCCATGTCACCGGTAGTGTGGCCCGCAGGGACGCCGACCTGCTGGAGCGTCGTGCCAGCATGGGCTCTGGCAGCCACGTGGGCCAGCAGGAGGGTCCCGCTGCACAGCTGTGGGGTGAGGATAGACTGGGTGGTGATATCGCCCATTACAGGGGCCTCTTCTGCTGGCAAGAGTGTGACAGTAGCAAGTAGATGGACAAGCCTGCGTGTGAGGACGGAATGCAGGAGGGGCTCTTGTGCGGCTGGGTGTGGGGCCCTCACGGGAACCGTGGAGAAATGGCCAGGTAACTGCGTCATGTGGGCTAGTAGATTGGCCAGGGCTTCGAACTGAAGGACAATAACGGGGAGTAGCTGTCAGGCCCTGGGAGTGTCTGAGTGTAAGTGGAGATGGGTTTGGGGTCACTGAGGGATGCGTGGGAGCCATCCCTGTATAGGTACAGGTCATAGGGAGATAGTCTCGTGAGGCCTGTGAGTGTCTAGGGTTGTCCTGGGTGCCTGGGGCTGACTGTGGCAGAAATCTGGGGAAGGCTGGAGAGAAGCTGGGAGACCCAGGAGAGTCCCTGAAGGCAGGGGGTGAAGAGGTGAAAGAAATGGGGGAGGGTTGCAGTAAGGTCCATGAGTTTGTAGGTGATTCCTGGGTGCGGGAAGCTGACTCCAGGTGAAATCTGGAGATGGTCGGAGTGTAGCTGAGAGAGACAGAAGAGTCCTTGAGGGCTGGGGGTGAGAACATGAGGGAGACTGGGGAGTAAGTCAGTGAAATTCGTGAGTTCGGTGGTGTATCGTGGGTGCCTGGAACTGACTCCAGCTGGAATCTAGCGAAGTTTTGAGAGTAGCTGAAAGAGACACAGGAGTCCCTGTGGGCTGAGGGCAAAGACCTGAGAGAGACCAGGGAGGACCTCAGTGAAGTCTGTGAGTCTGTAGGTGATTCCGGAGTGTGGGAGGCTGAGTGCCGCTGAAATCTGGGCGTGGTGGGACAGTAGCTGGGACAGACAGGAGAGTCCCAGGGGGCTGGGGGTGAAGACATGACAGAGACTGGGGAGTAACTCAGCGAAACTGCTGAGTTTGGTGGTGATACCTGGGTGCCTGGAACTGACTCCCGCTGAAATCTGGGCATGGTTGGAGAGTAGCTGGGACACACAGGAGAGTCCCTGAGGGCTGGGGGTGAAGACATGAGAGAGACCGGGGAGTACCTCAGTGAAACTGGTGAGTTTGGTGGTGACTCCGGGGTGCCTGGGACTGACTCCAGCTGAAATGTGTGCGTGGTTGGAGAGTAGCTGGGACAGACAGGAGAGTCCCTGAGGGCTGGTGAAGACATGAGAGAGACTGGAGAGTAAGTGAGTGAAATTGGTGAGTTTGGTGGTGCTTCCTGGGTGCCTGGAACTGACTCCCGCTGAAGTGTGGGCGTGGTTGGAGAGTAGCTGGGACACACAGGAGAGTCCCTGAGGGTTGGAGATAAAGACGTGCTAGAGAGTGAGGAGTAACTGAGTGAAATTGGGGAGTTTGGTGGTGATTCCGGGGTGCCTGGAGCTGACTGCAGCTGAAATGTGGGCGTGGTTGGAGAGTAGCTGGGACAGACGGGAGAGTCCCTGAGGGACGGTGAAGACATGAGAGAGACTGGGGAGTAACGCAGTGAAATTGGTGAGTTTGGTGGTGATTTCTGGGTGCCTGCAACGGACTCCCGCTGAAGTGTGGGCGTGTTTGGAGAGTAGCTGGGACAGACAGGCGAGTCCCTGAGGGTTGGAGATAAAGACGTGCTAGAGACTGGGGAGTAACTCAGTGAAAGTGGTGGGCTTGGTGGTGATCCCTGTGTTCCTGGAACTGACCCGCGCTGAAATGTGGGCGTGGTTGGAGAGTAGCTGGGACAGACTGGAGGGTCCGTAAGGGCTGGGGGTGAAGACGTGAGAGAGACTGGCGAGGATCTCACTGAGGTCTGTGAGTTTGTAGGTGTTTCTGGGGTGTGGGGTAGAGACTCCCGCTGAAATCTGGGCGTAGTTGGAGAGTAGCTGGGACAGACAGGAGAGTCATGGGTGGCTGGGGGTGAGCTGCTGGATGATGGCAGTAAGAACATATGGTATATTATTGATGAATGAGGTGACTGTGAAGAATCTCCAGAGGAGGACACGGGAGAACACAATGACATGAGTGACTGTCCTGCTTGGTTAGGAAAGGGAAACGTAAAGTTGTGGAATTCTGTTGATGATGGATGTGAGAGTGGTGAAGCCCTGCGGGGTGATGTAGAGTACTTCCACATCCCTGGTGAGGAGCTGCCCCTTGGGTCTGAGTTTCTGGGAGGGGAGAGGGAGAAGCTGGGTGAGGCAGGCATGAATCTTGAGGAGTCAGGGCTGGGGGACCGCTCATATTCTCCCGAGACGTGTGAGTCTCTGGGGGACTCCTGGGTGCATGGGGCTGACTCCCGCAGGAACCTGGGGATGGCTGGAGAGTAACTGGGAGCCACAGGAGAGTCCCTGAGGCCTGGGGGTGAAGAGATGAAAGACACAGGGGTGGAGCACCGTGAGGCTCGTGAGTTTGTAGGTGATTCCCGGGTGTGGGGGGCTGACTCCAGCTGAAATCTGGGGTTGTTTGGAGAGTAGCTGGGAGACACAGGAGATTCCCCGAGAGCTGGGGGTGAGCTGCTGGGTGATGGCAGTAAGAACATGTGGTATATTATTGATGAACGTGGGGACTCTGAGGAATCCTCAGAGGAGGACACGGGAGAGCCCAATGGCTTCATTGATTGCCCATCACGGTGAGGACAGGGAAATGGGAGCTTGTGGGATTCTGGTGATGACAGAGGTGAGTGTGGTGAAGCCCTAGGGGATGGTGAATGGTAGCTCCGGATCCCTGGTGAGGAGCTTCCCCTGAAGCCTGAGTTTCTGAGAGGGGAGTGGGAGAAGCTGGGTGAGGCTCGCATGGACCTTGGGGAGTCCGTGCTGGGGGACCGTTCATAAGAAGAGCCGGACAAGACCCTACTGTTCTTAGGTGCAGACATGATTAGGAAACCTGCAGCTCCCAGGGGCCCCTACTAATTTTCTAACTCGCAGAAGGAAGGAGTGTGTGTGCGTGTGTGTGTGTGTGCGGTGTGAGGTATGTGCCCCTTAAGAAAATGGAAATCAACCAACCAATGAGACAGACAGACAGACAGACAGAGATTCACTTGCCCAAGTGTTCTGTCCTGTCCTCTGAATCCGCTTCCAAGTCGCAAGACGCTGTGAGCTCCAAGTCCACGCAGAGTCCGCCAACCGCTCCGGCCGCTGATCCGCTCCGCGAAGATCTGAGTACAGGCCAGCCAGGGTGGGTTTAAATGGCCTCGGGCGCAGCCTAGCAGCGGAAAGGGCGGAGCTTCACTCCTCCTTTCCATCAGTCACCCCCAACTTTC
The DNA here is from genome assembly GCF_029289425.2 of Pan paniscus. Lineage (NCBI taxonomy): Eukaryota > Metazoa > Chordata > Mammalia > Primates > Hominidae > Pan > Pan paniscus. Next base: position 3,959,981 of record NC_073271.2, read on the forward strand.
CCAGGCTACACCTCGTAGGAAACTGTTCTCCTGCTTTGATTTCATGCGCCACCTTTGGGACAATCTAAGAACTTACAAGTTTTCTTGGCCAGATATATTAGGAATTGTATGCACTGAAACACTGAAAACCAACTAGTGGTTCTGTGGTTCCCACGTTGTGGTTTTGACACCAGCAGCATCCTTGCCACAATCAAACCCCGGAGATCCACAGATCTGCGGTGTAACAATACCTCCCCCTGATCCGGATGCATGGCAGTTTAAGAAGTCTTTCCGTGTAAGGGAAAAGACTTTGTAGAAAAGGTGGAGATATGCGTTGTATAAACATTCTTTTGCTCTCTAACCACGTAGAGACTTGGGAGCCAGTTGGGTGGAGCATTCGTTGGATGAGGGTGCTCGGGTTAGGAATATCAAGGTGTGGCTCCAGATAATCCAATCATCTAATTAAGATTCCAGTTATGCTCATCTGTTTTAAAATTCCGTTTGGGTAAATTCTTTTAGTCAGACTGAGAATGGCAAAGCCTCAACCCCAATTTCCAGGGAGGGTTGAGAGCCTCAGGTGGAGTTGATCACCAATAGCCTATGGTTTAACCCGTCATGCCTATAGAATGAGGTCTCCATAAAAACCCAAAAGGACTGGGTTCAGAGAGCTTGTGGATAACACTTCCTGGAAGGTAGTGCACCCCTCCCCACACGCCGGGCCCCGCATTAATTTCTGAACTTTTTGCAAAGTCCGCTAAAATACAACAGCAAATGTAAGTGTTTCCCTGCGTGCTGTGAGCTCTTCCAGCCAATGAATGCAACTAAATCTGGGAGTGGTGGCAACCTGATTTATAGCCAGTTGCTGAGAAGCACAGGTAAAACAACGTGGGGCTTCCCATTGTTATTAGTGTGGGAGGCCTGTCTGGCGGGACTCGGCCCTTTGGAATCTAAAGCTATGTCCCGGTAGATAGCGTCACCATTGAATTAGAAGACACACATATGTTGAGAATAATCTTTCTGGTCATTTGCTGCATGTCTTATTTACAATATGTAATCAAATTCTTTATCCTGGCCTTATGGCACCTGGGTTGAGAACCGTGATTTGAACCAAACATTGGTCTGTCACGTTCTGAGTTTGAAACTTTAGTTTGCCTTTAGCGTTTTGCTATTGCTTTTTCGTTTTCTTTTGTTTCGTTTCGTTTCTAAGTTCTGGGGTATATGTGCAGGATGTGCAGATTTGTTACTAAGGTAAACGTGTGCCATGGTGGTTCGCTGCACCTGTCAACCCATCACCTAGGTATTAAGCCCAGCATGCAGTAGCTGTTTTTCTTAACGCTCTGCCTCCCGAAAGGCCCCAGTGAGTGTTGTTCCCCTTCCTGTGTCCATGTGATCTCATTTTTCAGCTCTCATTATAAGTGAGAATGTGGCGTTTGGTTTTCTTTCCCTGGATTAGTTTGCTGAGCATAATGACCACACATCACCACTGTTTCTGTTTTTTAGTAGAAAGAGTAGTATTTTATTGAATAAGATTTGCTCACAGAAAAATAAGCTTAAGTCTACAATGAATGCCAGACTCTACAGCAGAAAGCAATTTTCTCACTTTTCCACACACAATGGTTCCTACTAAGTGAAAAAACTTCATTCACAAATGTACTACTCTGTCTCAAAACATCTCACATAATCATGCACTGTACTAAAGCCATTAGATAAGTTCTTCAGTCAGGTTAAAGAAGTATCCCTCTAATAACTGACTTTTATAATGCTATCAATATCCACTCCCAATCAGTCTGCCATTGTTAATGGTGTACAGCATTACTGAATACAATGGAATTGATGACGCCCATATCCACGGACACACCGTGACTTACGGTGGTTTGATTTATGATTTTTCAACGTTATGATGGGATTATTGGAATATTAGATGCGTTTCTGAGTTACAGTGGGTTTATGTGTATGCGACCCTATACTCCAGAAACAGCTGTATAAGGAAAAACAGGTGTACCTAATAAAAATATGCTTAGTGACTTGGGATAAACCAATAGATGTTCACAACTGATGGAGAGCCGTGAAAGAGAGATAGCGGTAAATAGTTACAATAACACAATTTTCCTGCAACTGTCGAGGATTTCTCCCAAAAAACGCAGAATGTGGGAAGCACCTAAGGCATATGAAAGAGAGAGGGCAGAAGGAGTAAGAGAGAAATAGGAGGAAGGAAGGAAGGAAGGAAAGAAAGAAGGAAGGTAGGAAGGAAGGAAGGAAGGAAGGAAGGAAGGAAGGAAGGAAAGAAGGACGAAAGGAAGGAGAAAACACCCGGTGTTACTAAAACCCCCCAAAAAATGGTTTCCCCCTGTGGGTAAGCCTACAATGTGGATGAATCTTGAAAATATTGTGCTACGTGTTGTGTCAGTCATAACAGCTCACCTATTGTGCAATTCCGTTGATAGGAAATGTCCACAATATGGAAATCTATGCATATGGGATTGATCGCACTAGGTAGTTGCTACCTAGGGCTGAGGGTCAGGGAGAGGGTTTGAGACAGAATGAGGAGTGACTAATGTCTACAGGGTTTTTCTCTGGTCGGGGGTGATAAGACGTTCTACAATGGATTGCGAATTAAAATTGAATGTGCACCACCACAGGTATACTAAAAGCCACTCAATTCATGACTTTTAATGGGGGAATCTTCTGTGGCGCACTCTCATGGAGACCACGGCAGACATAGTGAGAGAGAAAAAGGTGAGTAAATATCTGAAACGGAGGCAGAAAGAGAGAGAATGAGAAGCCCTGTGAATGGAAGGGAGAGCGAAAAGGGAAAATGGTCCTATTTACAAATGACAGATGTGAAACCGGGGTTCACATCAACAGTGTCACTGCCAGGAAGGAGGGTCATGCTAGCCATGTCACCGGTAGTGTGGCCCGCAGGGACGCCGACCTGCTGGAGCGTCGTGCCAGCATGGGCTCTGGCAGCCACGTGGGCCAGCAGGAGGGTCCTGCTGCACAGCTGTGGGGTGAGGATAGACTGGGTGGTGATATCGCCCATTACAGGGGCCTCTTCTGCTGGCAAGAGTGTGACAGTAGCAAGTAGATGGACAAGCCTGCGTGTGAGGACGGAATGCAGGAGGGGCTCTTGTGCGGCTGGGTGTGGGGCCCTCACGGGAACCGTGGAGAAATGGCCAGGTAACTGCGTCATGTGGGCTAGTAGATTGGCCAGGGCTTCGAACTGAAGGACAATAACGGGGAGTAGCTGTCAGGCCCTGGGAGTGTCTGAGTGTAAGTGGAGATGGGTTTGGGGTCACTGAGGGATGCGTGGGAGCCATCCCTGTATAGGTACAGGTCATAGGGAGATAGTCTCGTGAGGCCTGTGAGTGTCTAGGGTTGTCCTGGGTGCCTGGGGCTGACTGTGGCAGAAATCTGGGGAAGGCTGGAGAGAAGCTGGGAGACCCAGGAGAGTCCCTGAAGGCAGGGGGTGAAGAGGTGAAAGAAATGGGGGAGGGTTGCAGTAAGGTCCGTGAGTTTGTAGGTGATTCCTGGGTGCGGGAAGCTGACTCCAGGTGAAATCTGGAGATGGTCGGAGTGTAGCTGAGAGAGACAGAAGAGTCCTTGAGGGCTGGGGGTGAGAACATGAGGGAGACTGGGGAGTAAGTCAGTGAAATTCGTGAGTTCGGTGGTGTATCGTGGGTGCCTGGAACTGACTCCAGCTGGAATCTAGCGAAGTTTTGAGAGTAGCTGAAAGAGACACAGGAGTCCCTGTGGGCTGAGGGCAAAGACCTGAGAGAGACCAGGGAGGACCTCAGTGAAGTCTGTGAGTCTGTAGGTGATTCCGGAGTGTGGGAGGCTGAGTGCCGCTGAAATCTGGGCGTGGTGGGAGAGTAGCTGGGACAGACAGGAGAGTCCCAGGGGGCTGGGGGTGAAGACATGACAGAGACTGGGGAGTAACTCAGCGAAACTGCTGAGTTTGGTGGTGATACCTGGGTGCCTGGAACTGACTCCCGCTGAAATCTGGGCATGGTTGGAGAGTAGCTGGGACACACAGGAGAGTCCCTGAGGGCTGGGGGTGAAGACATGAGAGAGACCGGGGAGTACCTCAGTGAAACTGGTGAGTTTGGTGGTGACTCCGGGGTGCCTGGGACTGACTCCAGCTGAAATGTGTGCGTGGTTGGAGAGTAGCTGGGACAGACAGGAGAGTCCCTGAGGGCTGGTGAAGACATGAGAGAGACTGGAGAGTAAGTGAGTGAAATTGGTGAGTTTGGTGGTGCTTCCTGGGTGCCTGGAACTGACTCCCGCTGAAGTGTGGGCGTGGTTGGAGAGTAGCTGGGACACACAGGAGAGTCCCTGAGGGTTGGAGATAAAGACGTGCTAGAGAGTGAGGAGTAACTGAGTGAAATTGGGGAGTTTGGTGGTGATTCCGGGGCGCCTGGAGCTGACTGCAGCTGAAATGTGGGCGTGGTTGGAGAGTAGCTGGGACAGACGGGAGAGTCCCTGAGGGATGGTGAAGACATGAGAGAGACTGGGGAGTAACGCAGTGAAATTGGTGAGTTTGGTGGTGATTTCTGGGTGCCTGCAACGGACTCCCGCTGAAGTGTGGGCGTGTTTGGAGAGTAGCTGGGACAGACAGGCGAGTCCCTGAGGGTTGGAGATAAAGACGTGCTAGAGACTGGGGAGTAACTCAGTGAAAGTGGTGGGCTTGGTGGTGATCCCTGGGTTCCTGGAACTGACCCGCGCTGAAATGTGGGCGTGGTTGGAGAGTAGCTGGGACAGACTGGAGGGTCCGTAAGGGCTGGGGGTGAAGACGTGAGAGAGACTGGCGAGGATCTCACTGAGGTCTGTGAGTTTGTAGGTGTTTCTGGGGTGTGGGGTAGAGACTCCCGCTGAAATCTGGGCGTAGTTGGAGGGTAGCTGGGACAGACAGGAGAGTCATGGGTGGCTGGGGGTGAGCTGCTGGATGATGGCAGTAAGAACATATGGTATATTATTGATGAATGAGGTGACTGTGAAGAATCTCCAGAGGAGGACACGGGAGAACACAATGACATGAGTGACTGTCCTGCTTGGTTAGGAAAGGGAAACGTAAAGTTGTGGAATTCTGTTGATGATGGATGTGAGAGTGGTGAAGCCCTGCGGGGTGATGTAGAGTACTTCCACATCCCTGGTGAGGAGCTGCCCCTTGGGTCTGAGTTTCTGGGAGGGGAGAGGGAGAAGCTGGGTGAGGCAGGCATGAATCTTGAGGAGTCAGGGCTGGGGGACCGCTCATATTCTCCCGAGACGTGTGAGTCTCTGGGGGACTCCTGGGTGCATGGGGCTGACTCCCGCAGGAACCTGGGGATGGCTGGAGAGTAACTGGGAGCCACAGGAGAGTCCCTGAGGCCTGGGGGTGAAGAGATGAAAGACACAGGGGTGGAGCACCGTGAGGCTCGTGAGTTTGTAGGTGATTCCCGGGTGTGGGGGGCTGACTCCAGCTGAAATCTGGGGTTGTTTGGAGAGTAGCTGGGAGACACAGGAGATCCCCCGAGAGCTGGGGGTGAGCTGCTGGGTGATGGCAGTAAGAACATGTGGTATATTATTGATGAACGTGGGGACTCTGAGGAATCCTCAGAGGAGGACACGGGAGAGCCCAATGGCTTCATTGATTGCCCATCACGGTGAGGACAGGGAAATGGGAGCTTGTGGGATTCTGGTGATGACAGAGGTGAGTGTGGTGAAGCCCTAGGGGATGGTGAATGGTAGCTCCGGATCCCTGGTGAGGAGCTTCCCCTGAAGCCTGAGTTTCTGAGAGGGGAGAGGGAGAAGCTGGGTGAGGCTCGCATGGACCTTGGGGAGTCCGTGCTGGGGGACCGTTCATAAGAAGAGCCGGACAAGACCCTACTGTTCTTAGGTGCAGACATGATTAGGAAACCTGCAGCTCCCAGGGGCCCCTACTAATTTTCTAACTCGCAGAAGGAAGGAGTGTGTGTGCGTGTGTGTGTGTGTGTGTGCGGTGTGAGGTATGTGCCCCTTAAGAAAATGGAAATCAACCAACCAATGAGACAGACAGACGGACAGACAGACAGACAGACAGAGATTCACTTGCCCAAGTGTTCTGTCCTGTCCTCTGAATCCGCTTCCAAATCGCAAGACGCTGTGAGCTCCAAGTCCACGCAGAGTCCGCCAACCGCTCCGGCCGCTGATCCGCTCCGCGAAGATCTGAGTACAGGCCAGCCAGGGTGGGTTTAAATGGCCTCGGGCGCAGCCTAGCAGCGGAAAGGGCGGAGCTTCACTCCTCCTTTCCATCAGTCACCCCCAACTTTCCCAGGCTACACCTCGTAGGAAACTGTTCTCCTGCTTTGATTTCATGCGCCACCTTTGGGACAATCTAAGAACTTACAAGTTTTCTTGGCCAGATATATTAGGAATTGTATGCACGGAAACACTGAAAACCAACTAGTGGTTCTGTGGTTCCCACGTTGTGGTTTTGACACCAGCAGCATCCTTGCCACAATCAAACCCCGGAGATCCACAGATCTGCGGTGTAACAATACCTCCCCCTGATCCGGATGCATGGCAGTTTAAGAAGTCTTTCCGTGTAAGGGAAAAGACTTTGAAGAAAAGGTGGAGATATGCGTTGTATAAACATTCTTTTGCTCTGGAACCACGTAGAGACTTGGGAGCCAGTTGGGAGGAGCATTCGTTGGATGAGGGTGCTCGGGTTAGGAATATCAAGGTGTGGCTCCAGATAATCCAATCATCTAATTAAGATTCCAGTTATGCTCATCTGTTTTAAAATTCCGTTTGGGTAAATTCTTTTAATCAGACTGAGAATGGCAAAGCCTCAACCCCAATTTCCAGGGAGGGTTGAGAGCCTCAGGTGGAGTTGATCACCAATAGCCTATGGTTTAACCCGTCATGCCTATAGAATGAGGTCTCCATAAAAACCCAAAAGGACTGGGTTCAGAGAGCTTGTGGATAACACTTCCTGGAAGGTAGTGCACCCCTCCCCACACGCCGGGCCCCGCATTTATTTCTGAACTTTTTGCAAAGTCCGCTAAAATACAACGGCAAATGTAAGTGTTTCCCTGCGTGCTGTGAGCTCTTCCAGCCAATGAATGCAACTAAATCTGGGAGTGGTGGCAACCTGATTTATAGCCAGTTGCTGAGAAGCACAGGTAAAACAACGTGGGGCTTCCCATTGTTATTAGTGTGGGAGGCCTGTCTGGCGGGACTCGGCCCTTTGGAATCTAAAGCTATGTCCCGGTAGATAGCGTCACCATTGAATTAGAAGACACACATATGTTGAGAATAATCTTTCTGGTCATTTGCTGCATGTCTTATTTACAATATGTAATCAAATTCTTTATCCTGGCCTTATGGCACCTGGGTTGAGAACCATGATTTGAACCAAACATTGGTCTGTCACGTTCTGAGTTTGAAACTTTAGTTTGCCTTTAGCGTTTTGCTATTGCTTTTTCGTTTTCTTTTGTTTCGTTTCGTTTCTAAGTTCTGGGGTATATGTGCAGGATGTGCAGATTTGTTACTAAGGTAAACGTGTGCCATGGTGGTTCGCTGCACCTGTCAACCCATCACCTAGGTATTAAGCCCAGCATGCAGTAGCTGTTTTTCTTAACGCTCTGCCTCCCGAAAGGCCCCAGTGAGTGTTGTTCCCCTTCCTGTGTCCATGTGATCTCATTTTTCAGCTCTCATTATAAGTGAGAATGTGGCGTTTGGTTTTCTTTCCCTGGATTAGTTTGCTGAGCATAATGACCACACATCACCACTGTTTCTGTTTTTTAGTAGAAAGAGTAGTATTTTATTGAATAAGATTTGCTCACAGAAAAATAAGCTTAAGTCTACAATGAATGCCAGACTCTACAGCAGAAAGCAATTTTCTCACTTTTCCACACACAATGGTTCCTACTAAGTGAAAAAACTTCATTCACAAATGTACTACTCTGTCTCAAAACATCTCACATAATCATGCACTGTACTAAAGCCATTAGATCAGTTCTTCAGTCAGGTTAAAGAAGTATCCCTCTAATAACTGACTTTTATAATGCTATCAATATCCACTCCCAATCAGTCTGCCATTGTTAATGGTGTACAGCATTACTGAATACAATGGAATTGATGACGCCCATATCCACGGACACACCGTGACTTACGGTGGTTTGATTTATGATTTTTCAACGTTATGATGGGATTATTGGAATATTAGATGCGTTTCTGAGTTACAGTGGGTTTATGAGTATGCGACCCTATAGTCCAGAAACAGCTGTATAAGGAAAAACAGGTGTACCTAATAAAAATATGCTTAGTGACTTGGGATAAACCAATAGATGTTCACAACTGATGGAGAGCCGTGAAAGAGAGATAGCGGTAAATAGTTACAATAACACAATTTTCCTGCACCTGTCGAGGATTTCTCCCAAAAAACGCAGAATGTGGGATGCACCTAAGGCATATGAAAGAGAGAGGGCAGAAGGAGTAAGAGAGAAATAGGAGGAAGGAAGGAAGGAAGGAAAGAAAGAAGGAAGGTAGGAAGGAAGGAAGGAAGGAAGGAAGGAAAGAAGGACGAAAGGAAGGAGAAAACACCCGGTGTTACTAAAACCCCCCAAAAAATGGTTTCCCCCTGTGGGTAAGCCTACAATGTGGATGAATCTTGAAAATATTGTGCTACGTGTTGTGTCAGTCATAACAGCTCACCTATTGTGCAATTCCGTTGATAGGAAATGTCCACAATATGGAAATCTATGCATATGGGATTGATCGCACTAGGTAGTTGCTACCTAGGGCTGAGGGTCAGGGAGAGGGTTTGAGACAGAATGAGGAGTGACTAATGTCTACAGGGTTTTTCTCTGGTCGGGGGTGATAAGACGTTCTACAATGGATTGCGAATTAAAATTGAATGTGCACCACCACAGGTATACTAAAAGCCACTCAATTCATGACTTTTAATGGGGGAATCTTCTGTGGCGCACTCTCATGGAGACCACGGCAGACATAGTGAGAGAGAAAAAGGTGAGTAAATATCTGAAACGGAGGCAGAAAGAGAGAGAATGAGAAGCCCTGTGAATGGAAGGGAGAGCGAAAAGGGAAAATGGTCCTATTTACAAATGACAGATGTGAAACCGGGGTTCACATCAACAGTGTCACTGCCAGGAAGGAGGGTCATGCTAGCCATGTCACCGGTAGTGTGGCCCGCAGGGACGCCGACCTGCTGGAGCGTCGTGCCAGCATGGGCTCTGGCAGCCACGTGGGCCAGCAGGAGGGTCCCGCTGCACAGCTGTGGGGTGAGGATAGACTGGGTGGTGATATCGCCCATTACAGGGGCCTCTTCTGCTGGCAAGAGTGTGACAGTAGCAAGTAGATGGACAAGCCTGCGTGTGAGGACGGAATGCAGGAGGGGCTCTTGTGCGGCTGGGTGTGGGGCCCTCACGGGAACCGTGGAGAAATGGCCAGGTAACTGCGTCATGTGGGCTAGTAGATTGGCCAGGGCTTCGAACTGAAGGACAATAACGGGGAGTAGCTGTCAGGCCCTGGGAGTGTCTGAGTGTAAGTGGAGATGGGTTTGGGGTCACTGAGGGATGCGTGGGAGCCATCCCTGTATAGGTACAGGTCATAGGGAGATAGTCTCGTGAGGCCTGTGAGTGTCTAGGGTTGTCCTGGGTGCCTGGGGCTGACTGTGGCAGAAATCTGGGGAAGGCTGGAGAGAAGCTGGGAGACCCAGGAGAGTCCCTGAAGGCAGGGGGTGAAGAGGTGAAAGAAATGGGGGAGGGTTGCAGTAAGGTCCGTGAGTTTGTAGGTGATTCCTGGGTGCGGGAAGCTGACTCCAGGTGAAATCTGGAGATGGTCGGAGTGTAGCTGAGAGAGACAGAAGAGTCCTTGAGGGCTGGGGGTGAGAACATGAGGGAGACTGGGGAGTAAGTCAGTGAAATTCGTGAGTTCGGTGGTGTATCGTGGGTGCCTGGAACTGACTCCAGCTGGAATCTAGCGAAGTTTTGAGAGTAGCTGAAAGAGACACAGGAGTCCCTGTGGGCTGAGGGCAAAGACCTGAGAGAGACCAGGGAGGACCTCAGTGAAGTCTGTGAGTCTGTAGGTGATTCCGGAGTGTGGGAGGCTGAGTGCCGCTGAAATCTGGGCGTGGTGGGACAGTAGCTGGGACAGACAGGAGAGTCCCAGGGGGCTGGGGGTGAAGACATGACAGAGACTGGGGAGTAACTCAGCGAAACTGCTGAGTTTGGTGGTGATACCTGGGTGCCTGGAACTGACTCCCGCTGAAATCTGGGCATGGTTGGAGAGTAGCTGGGACACACAGGAGAGTCCCTGAGGGCTGGGGGTGAAGACATGAGAGAGACCGGGGAGTACCTCAGTGAAACTGGTGAGTTTGGTGGTGACTCCGGGGTGCCTGGGACTGACTCCAGCTGAAATGTGTGCGTGGTTGGAGAGTAGCTGGGACAGACAGGAGAGTCCCTGAGGGCTGGTGAAGACATGAGAGAGACTGGAGAGTAAGTGAGTGAAATTGGTGAGTTTGGTGGTGCTTCCTGGGTGCCTGGAACTGACTCCCGCTGAAGTGTGGGCGTGGTTGGAGAGTAGCTGGGACACACAGGAGAGTCCCTGAGGGTTGGAGATAAAGACGTGCTAGAGAGTGAGGAGTAACTGAGTGAAATTGGGGAGTTTGGTGGTGATTCCGGGGTGCCTGGAGCTGACTGCAGCTGAAATGTGGGCGTGGTTGGAGAGTAGCTGGGACAGACGGGAGAGTCCCTGAGGGATGGTGAAGACATGAGAGAGACTGGGGAGTAACGCAGTGAAATTGGTGAGTTTGGTGGTGATTTCTGGGTGCCTGCAACGGACTCCCGCTGAAGTGTGGGCGTGTTTGGAGAGTAGCTGGGACAGACAGGCGAGTCCCTGAGGGTTGGAGATAAAGACGTGCTAGAGACTGGGGAGTAACTCAGTGAAAGTGGTGGGCTTGGTGGTGATCCCTGTGTTCCTGGAACTGACCCGCGCTGAAATGTGGGCGTGGTTGGAGAGTAGCTGGGACAGACTGGAGGGTCCGTAAGGGCTGGGGGTGAAGACGTGAGAGAGACTGGCGAGGATCTCACTGAGGTCTGTGAGTTTGTAGGTGTTTCTGGGGTGTGGGGTAGAGACTCCCGCTGAAATCTGGGCGTAGTTGGAGAGTAGCTGGGACAGACAGGAGAGTCATGGGTGGCTGGGGGTGAGCTGCTGGATGATGGCAGTAAGAACATATGGTATATTATTGATGAATGAGGTGACTGTGAAGAATCTCCAGAGGAGGACACGGGAGAACACAATGACATGAGTGACTGTCCTGCTTGGTTAGGAAAGGGAAACGTAAAGTTGTGGAATTCTGTTGATGATGGATGTGAGAGTGGTGAAGCCCTGCGGGGTGATGTAGAGTACTTCCACATCCCTGGTGAGGAGCTGCCCCTTGGGTCTGAGTTTCTGGGAGGGGAGAGGGAGAAGCTGGGTGAGGCAGGCATGAATCTTGAGGAGTCAGGGCTGGGGGACCGCTCATATTCTCCCGAGACGTGTGAGTCTCTGGGGGACTCCTGGGTGCATGGGGCTGACTCCCGCAGGAACCTGGGGATGGCTGGAGAGTAACTGGGAGCCACAGGAGAGTCCCTGAGGCCTGGGGGTGAAGAGATGAAAGACACAGGGGTGGAGCACCGTGAGGCTCGTGAGTTTGTAGGTGATTCCCGGGTGTGGGGGGCTGACTCCAGCTGAAATCTGGGGTTGTTTGGAGAGTAGCTGGGAGACACAGGAGATCCCCCGAGAGCTGGGGGTGAGCTGCTGGGTGATGGCAGTAAGAACATGTGGTATATTATTGATGAACGTGGGGACTCTGAGGAATCCTCAGAGGAGGACACGGGAGAGCCCAATGGCTTCATTGATTGCCCATCACGGTGAGGACAGGGAAATGGGAGCTTGTGGGATTCTGGTGATGACAGAGGTGAGTGTGGTGAAGCCCTAGGGGATGGTGAATGGTAGCTCCGGATCCCTGGTGAGGAGCTTCCCCTGAAGCCTGAGTTTCTGAGAGGGGAGTGGGAGAAGCTGGGTGAGGCTCGCATGGACCTTGGGGAGTCCGTGCTGGGGGACCGTTCATAAGAAGAGCCGGACAAGACCCTACTGTTCTTAGGTGCAGACATGATTAGGAAACCTGCAGCTCCCAGGGGCCCCTACTAATTTTCTAACTCGCAGAAGGAAGGAGTGTGTGCGCGTGTGTGTGTGTGTGTGTGTGCGGTGTGAGGTATGTGCCCCTTAAGAAAATGGAAATCAACCAACCAATGAGACAGACAGAGAGACAGACAGACAGAGATTCACTTGCCCAAGTGTTCTGTCCTGTCCTCTGAATCCGCTTCCAAGTCGCAAGACGCTGTGAGCTCCAAGTCAACACAGAGTCCGCCAACCGCTCCGGCCGCTGATCCGCTCCGCGAAGATCTGAGTACAGGCCAGCCAGGGTGGGTTTAAATGGCCTCGGGCGCAGCCTAGCAGCGGAAAGGGCGGAGCTTCACTCCTCCTTTCCATCAGTCACCCCCAACTTTCCCAGGCTACACCTCGTAGGAAACTGTTCTCCTGCTTTGATTTCATGCGCCACCTTTGGGACAATCTAAGAACTTACAAGTTTTCTTGGCCAGATATATTAGGAATTGTATGCACTGAAACACTGAAAACCAACTAGTGGTTCTGTGGTTCTATCAAAAGGACACAAAATATATCTTCTGTTCTGTACATAAAATATCAAAATTTACAGTAAATATATTTCATATATTGTATATATAATATTAACTAAAAGTACACCAAATACTTTTCATATACTGTAAATAAATTATCAAAAATTACAGTAAATATGTATTACATACTGTACATAATATATCAAAAAGTACACCAAATATGTGTTATATATACTGTAAATAAACTATCAAAAACTACAGTAATTATATTTAATATACTGTACATAAAATATCAAAAATTACACCAAATGTATATTATTTACTGTAAATAAAATATCAAAAATTACAGTAAATATATATTACACACCCCATGTAAAATATCACAATCTACACCAAATATGTATTATATAATTTAAATAAAATATCAAAAGGACACCAAATATATCTTATATACTGTACATAAAATATCAAAAAGTACAGTAAATATATTTCATATATTGTACATATAATGTTAACTAAAAGTACACCAAATACATTTTATATAGTGTAAATAAAATATCAAAATGTACAGTAAATATATATTACACACCCTATGTAAAATATCACAATCTACACCAAATATATATTTTGTAATTTACATAAAATATCAAAAGGACACCAAATATACCTTATATACTGAACATAAAATATGAAAATGTACCGTAAATATATTTCATATATTGTACATATAATATTAACTAAAAGTACACCAAATACATTTTATATACTGTAAAATATCAAAAAGTACAGTAAATATATATTACATACTGTACATAAAACATCAAAAAGTACAACAAATATGTGTTATATATACTGTAAATAAACTATCAAAAACTGCAGTAATTATATTTAATATACTGTACATAAAATATCATAAATTACACCAAATGTATATTATTTACTGTAAATAAAATATCAAAAAGTACAGTAAATATATCTTACACACCCTATATAAAATATCACAATATACACCAAATATATATTATATAATTTACATAAAATATCAAAAGGACACCAAATATATCTTATATACGGTACATAAAATATCAAAATGTACAGTAAATATATTTCATATATTGTACATATAATATTAACTAAAAGTACACCAAATACATTTTATATAGTGTAAATAAAATATCAAAAATTACAGTGAATATATATTACATACTGTACATAAAATATCAAAAAGTACACCAAATATGTGTAATATATACTGTAAATAAACTATCAAAAACCACAGTAATTATATTTAATATACTGAACATAAAATATCAAAAATTACACCAAATGTATACTATGTACTGTAAATAAAATATCAAAAAGTACAGTAAATATATATGACACACCCTATGTAAAATATCACAATCTACACCAAATATATATTATATAATTTACATAAAATATCAAAAGGACACCAAATATATCTTCTATACTGAACATAAAATATCAAAATGTACCGTAAATATATTTCATATATTGTACATATAATATTAACTAAAAGTACACCAAATACATTTTATATACTGTAAAATATCAAAAAGTACAGTAAATATATATTACATACTGTACATAAAGTAGTAAAAAGTACACCAAATATGTGTTATATATACTGTAAATAAACTATCAAATACTACAGTAATTATATTTAATATACTGTACATAAAATATCAAAAATTGCACCAAATGTATATTATTTACTGTAAATAAAATATCAAAAAGTACAGTAAATATATATGACACACACTATGTAAAATATCACAAACTACACCAAATATATATTATATAATTTATATAAAATATCAAAAGGACACCAAATATATCTTCTATACTGTACAAAAAATATCAAAATGTCGCGTAAATATATTTCTTATATTGTATATATAATATTAACTAAAAGTACACCAAATACATTTTATATACTGTAAATAAATTATCGAAAATTACAGTAAATATATATTACATAGTGTACATAAAATATCAAAAGGTACACCAAATATGTGTTATATACACTGTAAATAAACTATCAAAAACTACAGTAATTATATTTAATATACTGTACATAAAATATCAAAAATTTCACCAAATGTATATTATATACTGTAAATAAAATATCAAAAAGTACAGTAAATATATCTTACACACCCTATGTAAAATATCACAATCTACACCAAATATATATTATATAATTTAAATAAAATATCAAAAGGACACCAAATATATCTTCTATACTGTACAAAAAATATCAAAATGTACAGTAAATATATTTCATATATTGTACATATAATATTAACTAAAAGTACACCAAATACATTTTATATACTGTAAATAAAATATCAAAAAGTACAGTAAATATATATTACATACTGTACATAAAATATCAAAAAGTACACCAAATATGTGTTATATATACTATAAATAAACTATCAAAACTACAGTAATATTATATAATATACTGTACATAAAATATCAAAAATTACACCAAATGTATATTATATACTGTATATAAAATATCAAAAAGTACAGTAAATATATATGACACACCTATGTAAAATATCAAAAACTACACCAAATATATATTATATAATTTACATAAAATATCAAAAGGACACCAAATATATCTTCTATACTGTACAAAACATATCAAAAAGTACAGTAAATATATTTCATATATTGTACATATAATATTAACTAAAAGTACACCAAATACATTTTATATAGTGTAAATAAAATATCAAAAAGTACAGTAAATATATATTACTTACCATATGTAAAATATCACAATCTACAACAAATATATATTTTATAATTTACATAAAATATCAAAAGGACACCAAATATACCTTATATACTGAACATGAAATATCAAAATGTACAGTAAATATATTTCATATATTGTACATATAATATTAACTGAAAGTACACCAAATACATTTTATATACTGTAAATATAATATCAAAAAGTACAGTAAATATATATTACATGCTGTACATAAAATATCAAAAGGTACACCAAATATGTGTAATATATACTGTAAATGAACTATCAAAAACTGCAGTAATTATATTTAATATACTGTACATAAAATATCAAAAATTACACCAAATGTATACTATTTACTGTAAATAAAATATCAAAAAGTACAGTAAATATATCTTACACAGCCTATGTAAAATATCACAATCTACACCAAATATATATTATATAATTTACATAAAATAACAAAAGGACACCAAATATATCTTATATAGTGTACATAAAATATCAAAATGTACAGTAAATATATTTCATATATTGTACATATAATATTAACTAAAAGTACACCAAATACATTTTATGTACTGTAAATAAAATATCAAAAAGTTCAGTAAATATATATTACATACTGTACATAAAATATCAAAAAGTAGAACAAATATGTGTAATATATACTGTAAGTAAACTATCAAAAACTACAGCAATTATATTTAATATACTGTATATAAAATATCAAAAATTAAACCTAATGTATATTATCTACTGTAAATAAAATATCAAAAAGTACAGTAAATATATATTACACACCCTATGTAAAATATCACAAACTTCACCAAATATATATTATATAATTTACATAAAATATCAAAAGGACACAAAATATATCTTCTGTACTGTTCATAAAATATCAAAATTTACAGTAAATATATTTCATATATTGTATATATAATATTAACTAAAAGTACACCAAATACATTTCATATACTGTAAATAAATTATCAAAAATTACAGTAAATATGTATTACATACTGTACATAATATATCAAAAATTACACCAAATATGTGTTATATATACTGTAAATAAACTATCAAAAACTGCAGTAATTATATTTAATATACTGTACATAAAATATCATAAATTACACCAAATGTATATTATTTACTGTAAATAAAATATCAAAAAGTACAGTAAATATATCTTACACACCCTATATAAAATATCACAATCTACACCAACTATATATTATATAATTTACATAAAATATCAAAAGGACACCAAATATATCTTATATACTGTACATAAAATATCAAAATCTACAGTAAATATATTTCATATATTGTACATATAATATTAACTAAAAGTACACCAAATACATTTTATATAGTGTAAATAAAATATCAAAAATTACAGTGAATATATATTACATACTGTAAATAAAATATCAAAAAGTACACCAAATATGTGTAATATGTACTGTAAATAAACTATCAAAAACTACAGTAATTATATTTAATATAGTGTACATAAAATATCAAATATTACACCAAATGTATATTATGTACCGTAAATAAAATATCAAAAAGTACAGTAAATATATATGACACACCCTATGTAAAATATCACAATCTACACAAAATATATATTATATAATTTACATAAAATATCAAAAGGACACCAAATATATCTTCTATACTGTACATAAAATATCAAAATATACAGTAAATATATTTCATATATTGTATATATAATATTAACTAAAAGTACAACAAATACATTTTATATACAGTAAATAAATTATCAAAAATTACAGTAAATTTATATTATATACTGTACATGAAATATCAAAAAGTACACCAAATATGTGTCATATATACTGTAAATAAACTATCAAAAACTACAGTAATTATATTTAATATACTGTACATAAAATATCAAAAATTACACCAAATGTATATTATTTACTGTAAATAAAATATCAAAAATTACAGTAAATATATATTACACACCCTATGTAAAATATCAAAAACTACGCCAAATATATATTATAAAATTCACATAAAATATCAAAAGGACACCAAATATATATTATATACTTTGCATAAAATATCAAAATGTACAGTAAATATATCTCATATATTGTACATATAATATTAACTAAAAGTACACCAAATACATTTTATATACTGTAAATAAAATATCAAAAAGTACAGTAAATATATATTACATACTGTACATAAAATATCAAAAAGTACACAAAATATGTGTTATATATACTATAAATAAACTATCAAAACTACACTAATTATATATAATATACTGTGCATAAAATATCAAAAATTACACCAAATGTATATTATATACTGTAAATAAAATATCAAAAATACAGTAAATCTATATGACACACCCTATGTAAAATATCAAAAACTACACCAAATATATATTATATAATTTACATAAAATATCAAAAGGACACCAAATATACCTTATATACTGAACATAAATTATCAAAACGTACAGTAAATATATTTCATATACTGTAGATACAATATTAACTAAAAGTACACCAAATACATTTTATATACTGTAAATAAAATATCAAAAACTACAGTAAATATATATTACATTCTGTTCATAAAATATCAAAAAGTACACCAAATATGTGTTATATATACTGTAAATAAACTATCAAAAACTGCAGTAATTATATTTAATATACTGTACATAAAATATCAAAAATTACACCAAATGTATATTATTTACAGTAAATAAAATATCAAAAAGAACAGTAAATATATCTTACACAGCCTATGTAAAATATCACAATCTACATCAAATATATATTATATAATTTACATAAAATATCAAAAGGACACCAAATATATATTATATACTGTACATAAAATATCAAAATGTACACTAAATATATTTCATATATTGTACATATATTAAATAAAAGGACACCAAATACATTTTATATACTGTAAATAAAATATCAAAAAGTACAGTAAATATATATTACATACTGTACATAAAATATCAAAAAGTACACCAAATATGTGTAATATATACTGTAAATAAACTATCAAAAACTACAGTAATTATATTTAATATACTGTACATAAAATATCAAAAATTACACCAAATGTATATTATTTACTGTAAATAAAATATCAAAAATTACAGTAAATATATATTACACACCCTATGTAAAATATCAAAAACTACACCAAATATATATTATAAAATTCACATAAAATATCAAAAGGACACCAAATATATATTATATACTGTACATAAAATATCAAAATATACAGTAAATATATTTCATATATTGTACATATAATATTAACTAAAAGTACACCAAATACATTTTATATACTGTAAATAAAATATCAAAAAGTACAGTAAATATATATTACATACTGTACATAAATATCAAAAAGTACACCAAATATGTGTTATATATACTATAAATAATCTATCAAAACTACACTAATTATATATAATATACTGTGCATAAAATATCAAAAATTACCCCAAATGTATATTATATACTGTAAATAAAGTATCAAAAAGTACAGTAAATGTATATGACACACCCTATGTAAAATATCAAAAACTACACCAAATATATATTATATAATTTACATAAAATATCAAAAGAACACCAAATATACCTTATATACTGAACATAAATTATCAAAATGTACAGTAAATATATTTCATATACTGTACATATAATATTAACTAAAAGTACACCAAATACATTTTATATAGTGTAAATAAAATATCAAAAAGTACAGTATATATATATTAAACACCATATGTAAAGTATCACAATCTACACCAAATATATATTATATAATTTACCTAAAATATCAAAAGGACACCAAATATATCTTATATACTGTACATAAAATATCAAAAAGTACAGTAAATATATTTCATATATTGTACATATAATATTAACTAAAGGTACTCCAAATACATTTTATATAGTGTAAATAAAATATCAAAAATTACAGTGAATATATATTACATACTGTACATAAAATATCAAAAATACACCAAATATGAGTTATATACACTGTAAATAAACTATCAAAACTACACTAATTATATTTAATATACTGTACATAAAATATCAAAAATTTCACCAAATATATATTATTTACTGTAAAGAAAATACCAAAAAGTACAGTAAATATATATTACACACCCTATGTAAAATATCACAAACTACACCAAATATATATTATGTAATTTACATAAAATATCAAAAGGACACCAAATATACCTTATATACTGAACATAAAATATCAAAATGTACAGTAAATATATTTCATATATTGTACATATAATATTAACTAAAAGTACTCCAAATACATTTTATATACTGTAAATAAATTATCAAAAATTACAGTAAATATATATTACATACTGTACATAAAATATCAAAAAGTACACCAAATATGTGTTATATATACTGTAAATAAACAATCAAAAACTACAGTAATTATATTTAATATACTGTACATAAAATATCAAAAATTACACCAAATGTATATTATTTACTGTAAAGAAAATATCAAAAATTACAGTAAATATATATTACACACCCTATGTAAAATATCAAATACTACACAAAATATATATTATAAAATTCACATAAAATCTCAAAAGGACACCAAATATATCTTATATACTGTACTTAAATTATCAAATGTACAGTAAATATATTTCATATATTGTACATATAATATTAACTAAAAGTACACCAAATACATTTTATATAGTGTAAATAAAATATCAAAATGAACAGTAAATATATATTACACACCATATGTAAAATATCAAAATCTACACCAAATATATATTATATAATTTACATAAAATATCAAAAGGACACCAAATATATATTATATACTGTACATAAAATATCAAAATGTACAGTAAATATATTTCATATATTGTACATATAATATTAACTGAAAGTACACCAAATACATTTTATATAGTGTAAATAAAATATCAAAAATTACAGTGAATATATATTACATACTGTACATAAAATATCAAAAAGTACACCAAATATGTGTTATATATACTGTAAATAAACTATCAAAAAATAGAGTAATTATATTTAATATACTGTACATAAAATATCAAAAATTACACCAAATGTATATTATACACTCTAAATAAAATATCAAAAAGTACAGTAAATATACATTACACACCCTATGTAAAATATCACAAACTACACCAAATATATATTATATAATTTACATAAAATATCAAAAGGACACCAAATATATCTACTCTACTGTACAAAAAATATCAAAAACTACAGTAAATATATTTCTTATATTGTATATATAATATTAACTAAAAGTACACCAAATACATTTTATACATTGTAAATAATTTATCAAAAATTTCAGTAAATATATATTACATACTGTACATAAAATATCAAAAGGTACACCAAATATGTGTCATATATACTGTAAATAAACTATCAAAAACTACAGTAATTATATTTAATATACTGTACATATAATATCAAATATTTCAAAAAATGTATATTATATACTGTAAATAAAATATCAAAAAGTACAGTAAATATATATGACACACACTATGTAAAATATCAAAAACTACACCAAATATATATTATATAATTTACATAAAATATCTAAAGGACACCAAATATATCTTATGTACTGTACATAAAATATCAAAAAGTACACTAAATATATTTCATATATTGTACACATAATATTAACTAAAAGTACACCAAATACATTTCATATACTGTAAATAAAATATCAAAAAGTACAGTAAATATATATTACATACTGTACATAAAATGTCAAAAAGTACACCAAATATGTGTTATATATACTGTAAATAAACTATCAAATCTACAGTAATTATATATAATATACTGTACATAAAATATCAAAAATTGCACCAAATGTATATTATATACTGTAAATAAAATATTAAAAAGTACAGTAAATATATATGACACACCCTATGTAAAATATCAAAAACTACACCAAATATATATTATATAATTTACATAAAATATCAAAAGGACACCAAATATATCTTCTATACTGTACAAAAAATATCAAAATGTACAGTAAATATATTTCATATATTGTACATATAATATTAACTAAAAGTACACCAAATACAGTTTATATAGTGTAAATAAAATATCAAAAAGTACAGTAAATATATATTACATACCATATGAAAAATATCAAAAACTACACCAAATATATATTATATAATTTACATAAAATATCATAAGGACACCAAATGTATCTTCTATACTGTACATAATATATCAAAATTTACAGTAAATATATTTCATATATTGTATATATAATATTATCTAAAAGTACACCAAATACATTTTATATAGTGTAAATAAAATATCAAAAATTACAGTGAATATAAATTACATACTGTACATAAAGTATCAAAAAGTACACCAAATATGTGTTATATATACTGTAAATAAACTATCAAAAACTACAGTAATTATATTTAATATACTGTACATAAAATATCAAAAATTACACCAAATGTATATTATTTACTGTAAATAAAATACCAAATAGTACAGTAAATATACATTACACACCCTATGCAAAATATCACAAACTACACCAAATATATATTATAAAATTTATATAAAATATCAAAAGGACACCAAATATACCTTATAAACTGAACATAAATTATGGAAATGTACAGTAAATATATTTCATATACTGCACATATAATATTAACTAAAAGTACACCAAATACATTTTATATACTGTAAATAAAATATCCAAATTACAGTAAATATATATTACATTCTGTACATAAAATATCAAAAAGTACACCAAATATGTGTTATATATACTGTAAATAAACTAGCAAAAACCGCACTAATTATATTTAATATACTGTACATAAAATATCAAAAATTACACCAAATGTATATTATTTACTGTAAATAAAATATCAAAACGTACAGTAAATATATCTTACAAACCCTATGTAAACTATCACAATCTACACCAAATATATATTATATAATTTACATAAAATATCAAAAGGACACCAAATATATCTTATATAATGTACATAAAATATCAAAATATACACTAAACATATTTAATATATTGTACATATATTAAATAAAAGTACACCAAATACATTTTATATACTGTAAATAAAATATCAAAAAGTACAGTAAATATATATTACATACTGTATATAAAATATCAAAAAGTACACCAAATATGTGGTAATATATACTGTAAATTAACTATCAAAAACTACATTAATTATATTTAATATACTGTACATAAAATACCAAATATTACACCAAATGTATATTATATACTGTAAATAAAATATCAAAAAGTACAGTAAATATATATGACACACCCTATGTAAAATATCATAATCTACACAAAATATATATTATATAATTTACATAAAATATCAAAAGGACACCAAATATATCTTCTATACTGTACATAAAATATCAAAATATACAGTAAATATATTTCATATATTGTATATATAATATTAACTAAAAGTACACCAAATACATTTTATATACTGTAAATAAATTATCAAAAATTACACTAAATATATATTATATACTGTACATAAAATATCAAAAAGTACACCAAATATGTGTTATATATACTGTAAATAAACTATCAAAAACTACAGTAATTATATTTAATATACTGTACATAAAATAACAAAAATTACACCAAATGTATATTATTTACTATAAATAAAATATCTAAAATTACAGTAAATATATATTACACACCCTATGTAAAATATCAAAAACTATGCCAAATATATATTATAAAATTCACATAAAATATCAAAAGGACACCAAATATATATTATATACTGTACATAAAATATCAAAATGTACAGTAAATATATTTCATATATTGTACATATAATATTATCTAAAAGTACACCAAATACATTTTATATAGTGTAAATAAAATATCAAAAAGTACAGTAAATATATATTACATACTGTACATAAAATATCAAAAAGTACACCAAATAGGTGTTATATATACTATAAATAAACTATCAAAACTACACTAATTATATATAATATACTGTGCATAAAATATCAAAAATTACACCAAATGTATATTATATACTGTAAATAAAATATCAAAAAGTACAGTAAATGTATATGACACACGCTATGGAAAATATCAAAAACTACACCAAATATATATTATATAATTTACATAAAATATCAAAAGGACACCAAATATATCTTCTATACTGAACAAAATATATCAAAAGGTACAGTAAATACATTTCTTATATTGTAGATATAATATTAACTAAAAGTACACCAAATACATTTTATATACTGTAAATAAATTATCAAAAATTTCAGTAAATATATATTACATACTGTACATAAAATATCAAAAGGTACACCAAATATGTGTTATATATACTGTAAATAAACTATCAAAAACTACAGTAATTATATTTAATATACTGTACATAAAATATCAAAATTTCACCAAATGTATATTATATACTGTAAATAAAATATCAAAAAGTACAGTAAATATATATGACACCCACTATGTAAAATATCAAAAACTACACCAAATATATATTATATAATTTACATAAAATATCAAAAGGACACCAAATATATCTTCTATACTGTACAAAAAATATCAAAATGTACAGTAAATATATTTCATATATTGTACATATAATATTAAGTAAAAGTACACCAAATACATTTTATATACTGTAAACAAAATATCAAAAATTACAGTAAATATATATTACATACTGTACATAAAATATCAAAAAGTACACCAAATATGTGTTATATATACTATAAATAAACTATCAAAACTACAGTAATTATATATAATATACTGTACATAAAATATCAAAAATTACACCAAATGTATATTATATACTGTAAATAAAATATCAAAAAGTACAGTAAATATATATGACACAACCTATGTTAAATATCACAATCTACACCAAATATATATTATATAATTTAAATAAAACATCAAAAGGACACCAAATATATCTTATGTACTGTACATAAAATACCAAAATGTACAGTAAATATATTTCATATATTGTACATATAATATTAACTAAAAGTACACCAAATACATTTTATATACTGTAAATAAAATATCAAAAATTACAGTAAATATGTATTACATACTGTACATAAAATATCAAAAAGTACACCAAATATGTGTTATATATACTGTAAATAAACTATCAAAAACTACAGTAATTATATTTAATATACTGTACATAAAATTTCAAAAATTACACCAAATGTATATTATTTACTGTAAATAAAATATCAAAAAGTACAGTAAATATATATTACACACCCTATGTAAAATATCACAATCTACACCAAATATATATTATATAATTTACATAAAATATCAAAATGACACAAAATATATCTTATATACTGTACATAAAGTACCAAAAAGTACAGTAAATATATTGCATATATTGTACATATAATATTAACTAAAAGTACACCAAATACATTTTATATAGTGTAAATAAAATATCAAAAACTACAGTAAATATATCTTACACACCCTATGTAAAATATCACAATCTACACCAAATATATATTATATAATTTACATAAAATATCAAAAGGACACCAAATATATCTTATATAGTGTACATAAAATATCAAAATGTACAGTAAATATATTTCATATATTGTACATATACTATTAACTAAAAGTAAACCAAATACATTTTATGTAGTGTAAATAAAATATGAAAGGTACAGTAAATATATATTACATACTGTACATAAAATATCAAAAAGTACAACAAATATGTGTAATATATACTGTAAATTAACTATCAAAAACTACAGTAATTTTATTTAATATACTGTATATAAAATATCAAAAATTACACCAAATGTATATTATATACTGTAAATAAAATATCAAAAAGTACAGTAAATATATATGACACACCCTATGTAAAATATCACAATCTACACCAAATATATATTATATAATTTACATAAAATATCAAAAGGACACCAAATATATCTTCTATACTGAACATAAAATATCAAAATGTACCGTAAATATATTTCATATATTGTACATATAATATTAACTAAAAGTACACCAAATACATTTTATATACTGTAAAATATCAAAAAGTACAGTAAATATATATTACATACTGTACATAAAGTAGTAAAAAGTACACCAAATATGTGTTATATATACTGTAAATAAACTATCAAATACTACAGTAATTATATTTAATATACTGTACATAAAATATCAAAAATTGCACCAAATGTATATTATTTACTGTAAATAAAATATCAAAAAGTACAGTAAATATATATGACACACACTATGTAAAATATCACAAACTACACCAAATATATATTATATAATTTATATAAAATATCAAAAGGACACCAAATATATCTTCTATACTGTACAAAAAATATCAAAATGTCGCGTAAATATATTTCTTATATTGTATATATAATATTAACTAAAAGTACACCAAATACATTTTATATACTGTAAATAAATTATCGAAAATTACAGTAAATATATATTACATAGTGTACATAAAATATCAAAAGGTACACCAAATATGTGTTATATACACTGTAAATAAACTATCAAAAACTACAGTAATTATATTTAATATACTGTACATAAAATATCAAAAATTTCACCAAATGTATATTATATACTGTAAATAAAAT
The DNA here is from genome assembly GCF_029289425.2 of Pan paniscus. NCBI lineage: Eukaryota > Metazoa > Chordata > Mammalia > Primates > Hominidae > Pan > Pan paniscus. The sequence goes on from NC_073271.2 coordinate 3,986,254, forward strand.
ATCAAAAAGTACAGTAAATATATCTTACACACCCTATGTAAAATATCACAATCTACACCAAATATATATTATATAATTTAAATAAAATATCAAAAGGACACCAAATATATCTTCTATACTGTACAAAAAATATCAAAATGTACAGTAAATATATTTCATATATTGTACATATAATATTAACTAAAAGTACACCAAATACATTTTATATACTGTAAATAAAATATCAAAAAGTACAGTAAATATATATTACATACTGTACATAAAATATCAAAAAGTACACCAAATATGTGTTATATATACTATAAATAAACTATCAAAACTACAGTAATATTATATAATATACTGTACATAAAATATCAAAAATTACACCAAATGTATATTATATACTGTATATAAAATATCAAAAAGTACAGTAAATATATATGACACACCTATGTAAAATATCAAAAACTACACCAAATATATATTATATAATTTACATAAAATATCAAAAGGACACCAAATATATCTTCTATACTGTACAAAACATATCAAAAAGTACAGTAAATATATTTCATATATTGTACATATAATATTAACTAAAAGTACACCAAATACATTTTATATAGTGTAAATAAAATATCAAAAAGTACAGTAAATATATATTACTTACCATATGTAAAATATCACAATCTACAACAAATATATATTTTATAATTTACATAAAATATCAAAAGGACACCAAATATACCTTATATACTGAACATGAAATATCAAAATGTACAGTAAATATATTTCATATATTGTACATATAATATTAACTGAAAGTACACCAAATACATTTTATATACTGTAAATATAATATCAAAAAGTACAGTAAATATATATTACATGCTGTACATAAAATATCAAAAGGTACACCAAATATGTGTAATATATACTGTAAATGAACTATCAAAAACTGCAGTAATTATATTTAATATACTGTACATAAAATATCAAAAATTACACCAAATGTATACTATTTACTGTAAATAAAATATCAAAAAGTACAGTAAATATATCTTACACAGCCTATGTAAAATATCACAATCTACACCAAATATATATTATATAATTTACATAAAATAACAAAAGGACACCAAATATATCTTATATAGTGTACATAAAATATCAAAATGTACAGTAAATATATTTCATATATTGTACATATAATATTAACTAAAAGTACACCAAATACATTTTATGTACTGTAAATAAAATATCAAAAAGTTCAGTAAATATATATTACATACTGTACATAAAATATCAAAAAGTAGAACAAATATGTGTAATATATACTGTAAGTAAACTATCAAAAACTACAGCAATTATATTTAATATACTGTATATAAAATATCAAAAATTAAACCTAATGTATATTATCTACTGTAAATAAAATATCAAAAAGTACAGTAAATATATATTACACACCCTATGTAAAATATCACAAACTTCACCAAATATATATTATATAATTTACATAAAATATCAAAAGGACACAAAATATATCTTCTGTACTGTTCATAAAATATCAAAATTTACAGTAAATATATTTCATATATTGTATATATAATATTAACTAAAAGTACACCAAATACATTTCATATACTGTAAATAAATTATCAAAAATTACAGTAAATATGTATTACATACTGTACATAATATATCAAAAATTACACCAAATATGTGTTATATATACTGTAAATAAACTATCAAAAACTGCAGTAATTATATTTAATATACTGTACATAAAATATCATAAATTACACCAAATGTATATTATTTACTGTAAATAAAATATCAAAAAGTACAGTAAATATATCTTACACACCCTATATAAAATATCACAATCTACACCAACTATATATTATATAATTTACATAAAATATCAAAAGGACACCAAATATATCTTATATACTGTACATAAAATATCAAAATCTACAGTAAATATATTTCATATATTGTACATATAATATTAACTAAAAGTACACCAAATACATTTTATATAGTGTAAATAAAATATCAAAAATTACAGTGAATATATATTACATACTGTAAATAAAATATCAAAAAGTACACCAAATATGTGTAATATGTACTGTAAATAAACTATCAAAAACTACAGTAATTATATTTAATATAGTGTACATAAAATATCAAATATTACACCAAATGTATATTATGTACCGTAAATAAAATATCAAAAAGTACAGTAAATATATATGACACACCCTATGTAAAATATCACAATCTACACAAAATATATATTATATAATTTACATAAAATATCAAAAGGACACCAAATATATCTTCTATACTGTACATAAAATATCAAAATATACAGTAAATATATTTCATATATTGTATATATAATATTAACTAAAAGTACAACAAATACATTTTATATACAGTAAATAAATTATCAAAAATTACAGTAAATTTATATTATATACTGTACATGAAATATCAAAAAGTACACCAAATATGTGTCATATATACTGTAAATAAACTATCAAAAACTACAGTAATTATATTTAATATACTGTACATAAAATATCAAAAATTACACCAAATGTATATTATTTACTGTAAATAAAATATCAAAAATTACAGTAAATATATATTACACACCCTATGTAAAATATCAAAAACTACGCCAAATATATATTATAAAATTCACATAAAATATCAAAAGGACACCAAATATATATTATATACTTTGCATAAAATATCAAAATGTACAGTAAATATATCTCATATATTGTACATATAATATTAACTAAAAGTACACCAAATACATTTTATATACTGTAAATAAAATATCAAAAAGTACAGTAAATATATATTACATACTGTACATAAAATATCAAAAAGTACACAAAATATGTGTTATATATACTATAAATAAACTATCAAAACTACACTAATTATATATAATATACTGTGCATAAAATATCAAAAATTACACCAAATGTATATTATATACTGTAAATAAAATATCAAAAATACAGTAAATCTATATGACACACCCTATGTAAAATATCAAAAACTACACCAAATATATATTATATAATTTACATAAAATATCAAAAGGACACCAAATATACCTTATATACTGAACATAAATTATCAAAACGTACAGTAAATATATTTCATATACTGTAGATACAATATTAACTAAAAGTACACCAAATACATTTTATATACTGTAAATAAAATATCAAAAACTACAGTAAATATATATTACATTCTGTTCATAAAATATCAAAAAGTACACCAAATATGTGTTATATATACTGTAAATAAACTATCAAAAACTGCAGTAATTATATTTAATATACTGTACATAAAATATCAAAAATTACACCAAATGTATATTATTTACAGTAAATAAAATATCAAAAAGAACAGTAAATATATCTTACACAGCCTATGTAAAATATCACAATCTACATCAAATATATATTATATAATTTACATAAAATATCAAAAGGACACCAAATATATATTATATACTGTACATAAAATATCAAAATGTACACTAAATATATTTCATATATTGTACATATATTAAATAAAAGGACACCAAATACATTTTATATACTGTAAATAAAATATCAAAAAGTACAGTAAATATATATTACATACTGTACATAAAATATCAAAAAGTACACCAAATATGTGTAATATATACTGTAAATAAACTATCAAAAACTACAGTAATTATATTTAATATACTGTACATAAAATATCAAAAATTACACCAAATGTATATTATTTACTGTAAATAAAATATCAAAAATTACAGTAAATATATATTACACACCCTATGTAAAATATCAAAAACTACACCAAATATATATTATAAAATTCACATAAAATATCAAAAGGACACCAAATATATATTATATACTGTACATAAAATATCAAAATATACAGTAAATATATTTCATATATTGTACATATAATATTAACTAAAAGTACACCAAATACATTTTATATACTGTAAATAAAATATCAAAAAGTACAGTAAATATATATTACATACTGTACATAAATATCAAAAAGTACACCAAATATGTGTTATATATACTATAAATAATCTATCAAAACTACACTAATTATATATAATATACTGTGCATAAAATATCAAAAATTACCCCAAATGTATATTATATACTGTAAATAAAGTATCAAAAAGTACAGTAAATGTATATGACACACCCTATGTAAAATATCAAAAACTACACCAAATATATATTATATAATTTACATAAAATATCAAAAGAACACCAAATATACCTTATATACTGAACATAAATTATCAAAATGTACAGTAAATATATTTCATATACTGTACATATAATATTAACTAAAAGTACACCAAATACATTTTATATAGTGTAAATAAAATATCAAAAAGTACAGTATATATATATTAAACACCATATGTAAAGTATCACAATCTACACCAAATATATATTATATAATTTACCTAAAATATCAAAAGGACACCAAATATATCTTATATACTGTACATAAAATATCAAAAAGTACAGTAAATATATTTCATATATTGTACATATAATATTAACTAAAGGTACTCCAAATACATTTTATATAGTGTAAATAAAATATCAAAAATTACAGTGAATATATATTACATACTGTACATAAAATATCAAAAATACACCAAATATGAGTTATATACACTGTAAATAAACTATCAAAACTACACTAATTATATTTAATATACTGTACATAAAATATCAAAAATTTCACCAAATATATATTATTTACTGTAAAGAAAATACCAAAAAGTACAGTAAATATATATTACACACCCTATGTAAAATATCACAAACTACACCAAATATATATTATGTAATTTACATAAAATATCAAAAGGACACCAAATATACCTTATATACTGAACATAAAATATCAAAATGTACAGTAAATATATTTCATATATTGTACATATAATATTAACTAAAAGTACTCCAAATACATTTTATATACTGTAAATAAATTATCAAAAATTACAGTAAATATATATTACATACTGTACATAAAATATCAAAAAGTACACCAAATATGTGTTATATATACTGTAAATAAACAATCAAAAACTACAGTAATTATATTTAATATACTGTACATAAAATATCAAAAATTACACCAAATGTATATTATTTACTGTAAAGAAAATATCAAAAATTACAGTAAATATATATTACACACCCTATGTAAAATATCAAATACTACACAAAATATATATTATAAAATTCACATAAAATCTCAAAAGGACACCAAATATATCTTATATACTGTACTTAAATTATCAAATGTACAGTAAATATATTTCATATATTGTACATATAATATTAACTAAAAGTACACCAAATACATTTTATATAGTGTAAATAAAATATCAAAATGAACAGTAAATATATATTACACACCATATGTAAAATATCAAAATCTACACCAAATATATATTATATAATTTACATAAAATATCAAAAGGACACCAAATATATATTATATACTGTACATAAAATATCAAAATGTACAGTAAATATATTTCATATATTGTACATATAATATTAACTGAAAGTACACCAAATACATTTTATATAGTGTAAATAAAATATCAAAAATTACAGTGAATATATATTACATACTGTACATAAAATATCAAAAAGTACACCAAATATGTGTTATATATACTGTAAATAAACTATCAAAAAATAGAGTAATTATATTTAATATACTGTACATAAAATATCAAAAATTACACCAAATGTATATTATACACTCTAAATAAAATATCAAAAAGTACAGTAAATATACATTACACACCCTATGTAAAATATCACAAACTACACCAAATATATATTATATAATTTACATAAAATATCAAAAGGACACCAAATATATCTACTCTACTGTACAAAAAATATCAAAAACTACAGTAAATATATTTCTTATATTGTATATATAATATTAACTAAAAGTACACCAAATACATTTTATACATTGTAAATAATTTATCAAAAATTTCAGTAAATATATATTACATACTGTACATAAAATATCAAAAGGTACACCAAATATGTGTCATATATACTGTAAATAAACTATCAAAAACTACAGTAATTATATTTAATATACTGTACATATAATATCAAATATTTCAAAAAATGTATATTATATACTGTAAATAAAATATCAAAAAGTACAGTAAATATATATGACACACACTATGTAAAATATCAAAAACTACACCAAATATATATTATATAATTTACATAAAATATCTAAAGGACACCAAATATATCTTATGTACTGTACATAAAATATCAAAAAGTACACTAAATATATTTCATATATTGTACACATAATATTAACTAAAAGTACACCAAATACATTTCATATACTGTAAATAAAATATCAAAAAGTACAGTAAATATATATTACATACTGTACATAAAATGTCAAAAAGTACACCAAATATGTGTTATATATACTGTAAATAAACTATCAAATCTACAGTAATTATATATAATATACTGTACATAAAATATCAAAAATTGCACCAAATGTATATTATATACTGTAAATAAAATATTAAAAAGTACAGTAAATATATATGACACACCCTATGTAAAATATCAAAAACTACACCAAATATATATTATATAATTTACATAAAATATCAAAAGGACACCAAATATATCTTCTATACTGTACAAAAAATATCAAAATGTACAGTAAATATATTTCATATATTGTACATATAATATTAACTAAAAGTACACCAAATACAGTTTATATAGTGTAAATAAAATATCAAAAAGTACAGTAAATATATATTACATACCATATGAAAAATATCAAAAACTACACCAAATATATATTATATAATTTACATAAAATATCATAAGGACACCAAATGTATCTTCTATACTGTACATAATATATCAAAATTTACAGTAAATATATTTCATATATTGTATATATAATATTATCTAAAAGTACACCAAATACATTTTATATAGTGTAAATAAAATATCAAAAATTACAGTGAATATAAATTACATACTGTACATAAAGTATCAAAAAGTACACCAAATATGTGTTATATATACTGTAAATAAACTATCAAAAACTACAGTAATTATATTTAATATACTGTACATAAAATATCAAAAATTACACCAAATGTATATTATTTACTGTAAATAAAATACCAAATAGTACAGTAAATATACATTACACACCCTATGCAAAATATCACAAACTACACCAAATATATATTATAAAATTTATATAAAATATCAAAAGGACACCAAATATACCTTATAAACTGAACATAAATTATGGAAATGTACAGTAAATATATTTCATATACTGCACATATAATATTAACTAAAAGTACACCAAATACATTTTATATACTGTAAATAAAATATCCAAATTACAGTAAATATATATTACATTCTGTACATAAAATATCAAAAAGTACACCAAATATGTGTTATATATACTGTAAATAAACTAGCAAAAACCGCACTAATTATATTTAATATACTGTACATAAAATATCAAAAATTACACCAAATGTATATTATTTACTGTAAATAAAATATCAAAACGTACAGTAAATATATCTTACAAACCCTATGTAAACTATCACAATCTACACCAAATATATATTATATAATTTACATAAAATATCAAAAGGACACCAAATATATCTTATATAATGTACATAAAATATCAAAATATACACTAAACATATTTAATATATTGTACATATATTAAATAAAAGTACACCAAATACATTTTATATACTGTAAATAAAATATCAAAAAGTACAGTAAATATATATTACATACTGTATATAAAATATCAAAAAGTACACCAAATATGTGGTAATATATACTGTAAATTAACTATCAAAAACTACATTAATTATATTTAATATACTGTACATAAAATACCAAATATTACACCAAATGTATATTATATACTGTAAATAAAATATCAAAAAGTACAGTAAATATATATGACACACCCTATGTAAAATATCATAATCTACACAAAATATATATTATATAATTTACATAAAATATCAAAAGGACACCAAATATATCTTCTATACTGTACATAAAATATCAAAATATACAGTAAATATATTTCATATATTGTATATATAATATTAACTAAAAGTACACCAAATACATTTTATATACTGTAAATAAATTATCAAAAATTACACTAAATATATATTATATACTGTACATAAAATATCAAAAAGTACACCAAATATGTGTTATATATACTGTAAATAAACTATCAAAAACTACAGTAATTATATTTAATATACTGTACATAAAATAACAAAAATTACACCAAATGTATATTATTTACTATAAATAAAATATCTAAAATTACAGTAAATATATATTACACACCCTATGTAAAATATCAAAAACTATGCCAAATATATATTATAAAATTCACATAAAATATCAAAAGGACACCAAATATATATTATATACTGTACATAAAATATCAAAATGTACAGTAAATATATTTCATATATTGTACATATAATATTATCTAAAAGTACACCAAATACATTTTATATAGTGTAAATAAAATATCAAAAAGTACAGTAAATATATATTACATACTGTACATAAAATATCAAAAAGTACACCAAATAGGTGTTATATATACTATAAATAAACTATCAAAACTACACTAATTATATATAATATACTGTGCATAAAATATCAAAAATTACACCAAATGTATATTATATACTGTAAATAAAATATCAAAAAGTACAGTAAATGTATATGACACACGCTATGGAAAATATCAAAAACTACACCAAATATATATTATATAATTTACATAAAATATCAAAAGGACACCAAATATATCTTCTATACTGAACAAAATATATCAAAAGGTACAGTAAATACATTTCTTATATTGTAGATATAATATTAACTAAAAGTACACCAAATACATTTTATATACTGTAAATAAATTATCAAAAATTTCAGTAAATATATATTACATACTGTACATAAAATATCAAAAGGTACACCAAATATGTGTTATATATACTGTAAATAAACTATCAAAAACTACAGTAATTATATTTAATATACTGTACATAAAATATCAAAATTTCACCAAATGTATATTATATACTGTAAATAAAATATCAAAAAGTACAGTAAATATATATGACACCCACTATGTAAAATATCAAAAACTACACCAAATATATATTATATAATTTACATAAAATATCAAAAGGACACCAAATATATCTTCTATACTGTACAAAAAATATCAAAATGTACAGTAAATATATTTCATATATTGTACATATAATATTAAGTAAAAGTACACCAAATACATTTTATATACTGTAAACAAAATATCAAAAATTACAGTAAATATATATTACATACTGTACATAAAATATCAAAAAGTACACCAAATATGTGTTATATATACTATAAATAAACTATCAAAACTACAGTAATTATATATAATATACTGTACATAAAATATCAAAAATTACACCAAATGTATATTATATACTGTAAATAAAATATCAAAAAGTACAGTAAATATATATGACACAACCTATGTTAAATATCACAATCTACACCAAATATATATTATATAATTTAAATAAAACATCAAAAGGACACCAAATATATCTTATGTACTGTACATAAAATACCAAAATGTACAGTAAATATATTTCATATATTGTACATATAATATTAACTAAAAGTACACCAAATACATTTTATATACTGTAAATAAAATATCAAAAATTACAGTAAATATGTATTACATACTGTACATAAAATATCAAAAAGTACACCAAATATGTGTTATATATACTGTAAATAAACTATCAAAAACTACAGTAATTATATTTAATATACTGTACATAAAATTTCAAAAATTACACCAAATGTATATTATTTACTGTAAATAAAATATCAAAAAGTACAGTAAATATATATTACACACCCTATGTAAAATATCACAATCTACACCAAATATATATTATATAATTTACATAAAATATCAAAATGACACAAAATATATCTTATATACTGTACATAAAGTACCAAAAAGTACAGTAAATATATTGCATATATTGTACATATAATATTAACTAAAAGTACACCAAATACATTTTATATAGTGTAAATAAAATATCAAAAACTACAGTAAATATATCTTACACACCCTATGTAAAATATCACAATCTACACCAAATATATATTATATAATTTACATAAAATATCAAAAGGACACCAAATATATCTTATATAGTGTACATAAAATATCAAAATGTACAGTAAATATATTTCATATATTGTACATATACTATTAACTAAAAGTAAACCAAATACATTTTATGTAGTGTAAATAAAATATGAAAGGTACAGTAAATATATATTACATACTGTACATAAAATATCAAAAAGTACAACAAATATGTGTAATATATACTGTAAATTAACTATCAAAAACTACAGTAATTTTATTTAATATACTGTATATAAAATATCAAAAATTACACCAAATGTATATTATATACTGTAAATAAAATATCAAAAAGTACAGTAAATGTATATGACACACCCTATGTAAAATATCAAAAACTACACCAAATATATATTATATAATTTACATAAAATATCAAAAGGACACGAAATATACCTTATATACTGAACATAAATTATCAAAATGTACAGTAAATATATTTCATATACTGTACATATAATATTAACTAAAAGTACACCAAATACATTTCATATACTGTAAATAAAATATCAAAAACTACAGTAAAAATATATTACATTCTGTACATAAAATATCAAAAAGTACAACAAATATGTGTTATATATACTGTAAATAAACTATCAAAAACTGCAGTAATTATATTTAATATACTGTACATAAAATATCAAAAATTACACCAAATGTATATTATTTACTGTAAATAAAATATCAAAAACAACAGTAAATATATCTTACACACCCTATGTAAAATATCAAAAACTACACCAAATATATATTATATAATTTACATAAAATATCAAAAGGACACCAAATATACCTTATATACTGAACATAAATTATCAAAATGTACAGTAAATATATTTCATATACTGTACATATAATATTAACTAAAAGTACACCAAATACATTTTATATACTGTAAATAAAATATCAAAAAGTAAAGTAAATATATATTACATTCTGTACATAAAATATCAAAAAGTACACCAAATATGTGTTATATATACTGTAAATAAACTATCAAATACTGCAGTAATTATATTAAATATACTGTACATAAAATATCAAAAATTACACCAAATGTATATTATTTACTGTAAATAAAATATCAAAATTTACAGTAAATATATCTTACACACCCTATGTAAAATATCACAATCTACACAAAATATATATTATATAATTTACATAAAATTTCAAAAGGACACCAAATATATCTTATATACTGTACATAAAATATCAAAATGTACAGTAAATATATTTCATATATTGTACATATAATATTAACTAAAAGTACACCAAATACATTTTATATACTGTAAATAAAATATCAGAAAGTAGAGTAAATATGTATGACACACACTATGTAAAATATCACAAACTACACCAAATATATATAATATAATTTACGTAAAATATCAAAAGGACACCAAGTATACCTTATATACTGAACATAAATTATCAAAATGTACAGTAAATATATTTCATATACTGTACATATAATATTAACTAAAAGTACACCAAATACATTTCATATACTGTAAATAAAATATCAAAAACTACAGTAAAAATATATTACATTCTGTACATAAAATATCAAAAAGTACACCAAATATGTGTTATATATACTGTAAATAAACTATCAAAAACTACAGTAATTATATTTAATATACTGTACATAAAATATCAAAAATTACACCAAATGTATATTATTTACTGTAAATAAAATATCAAAAAGAACAGTAAATATATCCTACACACCCTATGTAAAATATCACTATCTACACCAAATATATATTATATAATTTACATAAAATATCAAAAGGACACCAAATATATCTTATATACTGTACATAAAATATCAAAATGTACACTAAATATATTTCATATATTGTACATATATTAAATAAAAGTACACCAAATACATTTTATATACTGTAAATAAAATATCAAAAAGTACAGTAAATATATATTACATAGTGTACATAAAATATCAAAAAGTACACCAAATATGTGTAATATATACTGTAAATAAACTATCAAAAACTACATTAATTATATTTAATATACTGTACATAAAATACCAAATATTACACCAAATGCATATTATATACTGTAAATAAAATATCAAAAAGTACGGTAAATATATATGACACACCCTATGTAAAATATCACAGTCTACACCAAATATATATTATATAATTTACATAAAATATCAAAAGGACACAAAATATATCTTCTATACTGTACATAAAATATCAAAATGTACAGTAAATATATTTCATATATTGTATATATAATATTAACTAAAAGTACACCAAATACATTTTATATACTGTAAATAAAATATCAAAAAGTACAGTAAATATATATTACATTCTGTACATAAAATATCAAAAAGTACACCAAATATGTGTTATATATACTGTAAATAAACTATCAAAAACTACAGTAATTATATTTAATATACTGTACATAAAATATCAAAAATTTCACCAAATGTATATTATATACGGTAAATAAAATATCAAAAAGTACAGTAAATATATATGACACACCCTATGTCAAATATCAAAAACTACACCAAATATATATTATATAATTAACATAAAATATCAAAAGGACACCATATATATCTTCCATATTGTACAAAAAATATCAAAATGTACAGTAAATATATTTCATATATTGTACATATAATATTAACTAAAATTACACCAAATACATTTTATATACTGTAAATAAATTATCAAAAATTACAGTAAATATATATTACATACTGTACATAAAATATCAAAAAGTACACCAAATATGTGTTATATATACTGTAAATAAACTATCAAATACTGCAGTAATTATATTTAATATACTGTACATAAAATATCAAAAATTACACCTAATGTATATTTTTTACTGTAAATAAAATATCAAAAATTACAGTAAACATATATTACACACCCTATGTAAAATATCAAAAACTACACAAAATATATATTATAAAATTCACATAAAATCTCAAAAGGACACCAAGTATATCTTATATACTGTACTTAAATTATCAAATGTACAGTAAATATATTTCATATATTGTACATATAATATTAACTAAAAGTACACCAAATACATTTTATATAGTGTAAATAAAATATCAAAATGAACAGTAAATATATATTACACACCATATGTAAAATATCACAATCTACACCAAATATATATTATATAATTTACATAAAATATCAAAAGGACACCAAATATATATTATATACTGTACATAAAATATCAAAATGTACAGTAAATATATTTCATATATTGTGCATATAATATGAACTGAAAGTACACCAAATACATTTTATATAGTGTAAATAAAATATCAAAAATTACAGTGAATATATATTACATAATGTACATAAAATATCAAAAAGTACACCAAATATGTGTTATATATACTGTAAATAAACTATCAAAAAATAGAGTAATTATATTTAATATACTGTACATAAAATATCAAAAATTACACCAAATGTATATTATTTACTGTAAATAAAATACCAAAAAGTACAGTAAATATACATTACACACCCTATGTAAAATATCACAAACTACACCAAATATATATTATATAATTTACATAAAACATCAAAAGGACACCAAATATACCTTATATACTGAACATAAAATATCAAAATGTACAGTAAATATATTTCCTATATTGTACATATAATATTAACTAAAAGTACACCAAATATATTTTATATACTGTAAATAAATTATCAAAAATTACAGTAAATATATATTACATACTGTACATAAAATGTCAAAAAGTACACCAAATATGTGTTATATATACTGTAAATAAACTATCAAAAACTACAGTAATTATATTTAATATACTGTACATAAAATATCAAAAATTACACCAAATGTATATTATATACTGTAAATAAAATATCAAAAAGTACAGTAAATATATATGACACACCCTATGTAAAATATCAAAAACTACACCAAATATATATTATATAATTTACATAAAATATCAAAAGGACACCAAATATATCTACTATACTGTACAAAAAATATCAAAAACTACAGTAAATATATTTCTTATATTGTATATATAATATTAACTAAAAGTACACCAAATACATTTTATACACTGTAAATAATATATCAAAAATTACAGTAAATATATATTTCATACTGTACATAAAATATCAAAAGGTACACCAAATATGTGTTATATATACTGTAAATAAACTATCAAAAACTACAGTAATTATATTTAATATACTGTACATATAATATCAAATATTTCACCAAATGTATATTATATACTGTAAATTAAATATCAAAAAGTACAGTAAATATATATGACACACACTATGTAAAATATCAAAAACTACACCAAATATATATTATATAATTTACATAAGATATCTAAAGGACACCAAATATATCTTATGTACTGTACATAAAATATCAAAAAGTACAGTAAATATATTTCATATATTGTACATATAATATTAACTAAAAGTACACCAAATACATTTCATATACTGTAAATAATATATCAAAAAGTACAGTAAATATATATTACATACTGTACATAAAATGTCAAAATTACACCAAATATGTGTTATATATACTGTAAATAAACTATCAAATCTACAGTAATTATATATAATATACTGTACATAAAATATCAAAAATTACACCAAATGTATATTATATACTGTAAATAAAATATCAAAAAGTACAGTAAATATATATGACACACCCTATGTAAAATATCAAAAACTACACCAAATATATATTATATAATTTACATAAAATATCAAAAGGACACCAAATATATCTTCTATACTGTACAAAAAATATCAAAATGTACAGTAAATATATTTCATATTTTGTACATATAATATTAACTAAAAGTACACCAAATACAGTTTATATAGTGTAAATAAAATATCAAAAAGTACAGTAAATATATATTACATACCATATGTAAAATATCACAATCTACCACAAATATATATTATATAATTTACATAAAATATCAAAAGGACACAAAATATATCTTATATACTGTACATAAAATATCAAAAAGTACAGTAAATATATTTCATATATTGTACATATAATATTAACTAAAAGTACACCAAATACATTTTATATTGTGTAAATAAAATATCAAAAATTACAGTGAATATATATTACATACTGTACTTAAAATATCAAAAAGTACACCAAATATGCGTTATATATACTGTAAATAAACTATCATAACTACACTAATTATATTTAATATACTGTACATAAAATATCAAAAATTACACCGAATATATATTATTTACTGTAAAGAAAATACCAAAAAGTACAGTAAATATATATTACACACCCTATGTAAAATATCACAAACTACACCAAATATATATTATATAATTTACATGAAATATCAAAAGGACACCAAATATACCTTATATACAGAACATGAAATATCAAAATGTTCAGTAAATATATTTCATATATTGTACATATAATATTCACTAAAAGTACACCAAAAACAGTTTATATACTGTAAATAAAATATCAAAAATTACAGCAAATATATATTACATTCTGTACATAAAATATCAAAAAGTACACCAAATATGTGTTATATATACTGTAAATAAACTATCAAAAACTGCAGTAATTATATTTAATATACTGTAAATAAAATATCAAAAATTACAGCAAATATATATTACATTCTGTACATAAAATATCAAAAAGTACACCAAATATGTGTTATATATAGTGTAAATAAACTATCAATAACTGCAGTAATTATATTTAATATACTGTACATAAAATATCAAAAATTACACCAAATGTATATTATTTACTGTAAATAAAATATCAAAATGTACAGTAAATATATCTTACACACCCTATGTAAAATATCACAATCTACACCAAATATATATTATATAATTTACATAAAATATCAAAAGGACACCAAATATATCTTATATAGTGTACATAAAATATCAAAATATACAGTAAATATATTTCATATATTGTACATATAATATTAACTAAAAGTACACCAAATACATTTTATATACTGTAAATAAAATATCAAAAAGTACAGTAAATATATATTACATACGGTACATAAAATATCAAAAAGTACACCAAATAGGTGTTATATATACTTTAAATAAACTATCAAAAACTACAGTAATTATATTTAATATACTGTACATAAAATATCAAAAATTACACCAAATGTATATTATTTACTGTAAATAAAATATCAAAAATTACAGTAAATATATATTACACACCCTATGTAAAATATCACAATCTACACAAAATATATATTATATAATTTACATAAAATATCAAAAGGACACCAATTATATCTTATATACTGTACATAAAATATCAAAATTACAGTAAATATATTTCATATATTGTACATATAATGTTAACTAAAAGTACACCAAATACATTTTATATAGTGTAAATAAAATATCAAAATGTACAGTAAATATATATTACACACCCTATGTAAAATATCACAATCTACACCAAATATATATTATGTAATTTACATAAAATATCAAAAGGACACCAAATATACCTTATATACTGAACATAAAATATCAAAATGTACCGTAAATATATTTCATATATTGTACATATAATATTAACTAAAAGTACACCAAATACATTTTATATACTGTAAATAAAATACCAAAAAGTACAGTAAATATATATGACACACCCTATGTAAAATATCAAAAACTACACCAAATATATATTATATAATTTACATAAAATATCAAAAGGACACCAAATATATCTACTATACTGTACAAAAAATATCAAAAACTACAGTAAATATATTTCTTATATTGTATATATAATATTAACTAAAAGTACACCAAATACATTTTATACACTGTAAATAATATATCAAAAATTACAGTAAATATATATTACATACTGTACATAAAATATCAAAAGGTACACCAAATATGTGTTATATATACTGTAAATAAACTATCAAAAACTACAGTAATTATATTTAATATACTGTACATATAATATCAAATATTTCACCAAATGTATATTATATACTGTAAATTAAATATCAAAAAGTACAGTAAATATATATGACACACACTATGTAAAATATCAAAAACTACACCAAATATATATTATATAATTTACATAAAATATCTAAAGGACACCAAATATATCTTATGTACTGTACATAAAATATCAAAAAGTACAGTAAATATATTTCATATATTGTACATATAATATTAACTAAAAGTACACCAAATACATTTCATATACTGTAAATAATATATCAAAAAGTACAGTAAATATATATTACATACTGTACATAAAATGTCAAAATTACACCAAATATGTGTTATATATACTGTAAATAAACTATCAAATCTACAGTAATTATATATAATATACTGTACATAAAATATCAAAAATTACACCAAATGTATATTATATACTGTAAATAAAATATCAAAAAGTACAGTAAATATATATGACACACCCTATGTAAAATATCAAAAACTACACCAAATATATATTATATAATTTACATAAAATATCAAAAGGACACCAAATATATCTTCTATACTGTACAAAAAATATCAAAATGTACAGTAAATATATTTCATATTTTGTACATATAATATTAACTAAAAGTACACCAAATACAGTTTATATAGTGTAAATAAAATATCAAAAAGTACAGTAAATATATATTACATACCATATGTAAAATATCACAATCTACCACAAATATATATTATATAATTTACATAAAATATCAAAAGGACACAAAATATATCTTATATACTGTACATAAAATATCAAAAAGTACAGTAAATATATTTCATATATTGTACATATAATATTAACTAAAAGTACACCAAATACATTTTATATTGTGTAAATAAAATATCAAAAATTACAGTGAATATATATTACATACTGTACTTAAAATATCAAAAAGTACACCAAATATGCGTTATATATACTGTAAATAAACTATCATAACTACACTAATTATATTTAATATACTGTACATAAAATATCAAAAATTACACCGAATATATATTATTTACTGTAAAGAAAATACCAAAAAGTACAGTAAATATATATTACACACCCTATGTAAAATATCACAAACTACACCAAATATATATTATATAATTTACATGAAATATCAAAAGGACACCAAATATACCTTATATACAGAACATGAAATATCAAAATGTACAGTAAATATATTTCATATATTGTACATATAATATTCACTAAAAGTACACCAAAAACAGTTTATATACTGTAAATAAAATATCAAAAATTACAGCAAATATATATTACATTCTGTACATAAAATATCAAAAAGTACACCAAATATGTGTTATATATACTGTAAATAAACTATCAAAAACTGTAGTAATTATATTTAATATACTGTAAATAAAATATCAAAAATTACAGCAAATATATATTACATTCTGTACATAAAATATCAAAAAGTACACCAAATATGTGTTATATATAGTGTAAATAAACTATCAATAACTGCAGTAATTATATTTAATATACTGTACATAAAATATCAAAAATTACACCAAATGTATATTATTTACTGTAAATAAAATATCAAAATGTACAGTAAATATATCTTACACACCCTATGTAAAATATCACAATCTACACCAAATATATATTATATAATTTACATAAAATATCAAAAGGACACCAAATATATCTTATATAGTGTACATAAAATATCAAAATATACAGTAAATATATTTCATATATTGTACATATAATATTAACTAAAAGTACACCAAATACATTTTATATACTGTAAATAAAATATCAAAAAGTACAGTAAATATATATTACATACGGTACATAAAATATCAAAAAGTACACCAAATATGTGTTATATATACTTTAAATAAACTATCAAAAACTACAGTAATTATATTTAATATACTGTACATAAAATATCAAAAATTACACCAAATGTATATTATTTACTGTAAATAAAATATCAAAAATTACAGTAAATATATATTACACACCCTATGTAAAATATCACAATCTACACAAAATATATATTATATAATTTACATAAAATATCAAAAGGACACCAATTATATCTTATATACTGTACATAAAATATCAAAATTACAGTAAATATATTTCATATATTGTACATATAATGTTAACTAAAAGTACACCAAATACATTTTATATAGTGTAAATAAAATATCAAAATGTACAGTAAATATATATTACACACCCTATGTAAAATATCACAATCTACACCAAATATATATTATGTAATTTACATAAAATATCAAAAGGACACCAAATATACCTTATATACTGAACATAAAATATCAAAATGTACCGTAAATATATTTCATATATTGTACATATAATATTAACTAAAAGTACACCAAATACATTTTATATACTGTAAATAAAATATCAAAAAGTACAGTAAATATATATTACATTCTATACATAAAATATCAAAAAGGACACCAAATATGTGTTATATATACTGTAAATAAACTATCAAAAACTGCCGTAATTATATTTAATATACTGTACATAAAATATCATAAATTACACCAAATGTATATTATTTACTGTAAATAAAATATCAAAAAGCACAGTAAATAAAATATCAAAAAGTACAGTAAATATATCTTACACACCCTATGTAAAATATCACAATCTACACCAAATATATATTATATAATTTACATAAAATATCAAAAGGACTCCAAATATATCTTATATACTGTACATAAAATATCAAAAAGTACAGTACATATATTTCATATATTGTACATATAATATTAACTAAAAGTACACCAAATACATTTTATATAGTGTAAATAAAATATCAAAAATTACAGTGAATATACATTACATACTGTACATAAAATATCAAAAGGTACACCAAATATGTGTTATATATACTGTAAATAAACTATCGAAAACTACAGTAATTATATTTAAAATACTGTACATAAAATATCAAAAATTACACCAAATGTATATTATTTACTGTAAATAATATACCAAAAAGTACAGTAAATATACATTAGACACCCTATGTAAAATATCACAAACTACACCAAATATATATTATATAATTTACATAAAATATCAAAAGGACGCCAAATATACCTTATATACTGAACATAAAATATCAAAATATACAGTAAATATATTTCATATACTGTACATATAATATTAACTAAAAGTACACCAAATACATTTTATATACTGTCAATAATATATCAAAATGTACAGTAATTATATATTACATTCTGTACATAAAATATCAAAAAGTACACCAAATATGTTTTATATATACTGTAAATAAACTATCAAAAACTGCAGTAATTATATTTAATATACTGTACAGAAAATATCAGAAATTACACCAAATGTATATTATTTACTGTAAATAAAATATCAAAAAGTACAGTAAATATATCTTACACACCCTAGGTAAAATATCACAATCTACACCAAATATATATTATATAATTTACATAAAATATCAAAAGGACACCAAATATATCTTATATAGTGTACATAAAATATCAAAATTACAGTAAATATATTTCATATATTGTACATATAATGTTAACTAAAAGTACACCAAATACATTTTATATAGTGTAAATAAAATATCAAAATGTACAGTAAATATATATTACACACCCTATGTAAAATATCACAATCTACACCAAATATTTATTATATAATTTACATAAAATATCAAAAGGACACCAAATATACCTTATATACTGAACATAAAATATCAAAATGTATCGTAAATATATTTCATATATTGTACATATAATATTAACTAAAAGTACACCAAATACATTTTATATACTGTAAATAAAATATCAAAAAGTACAGTAAATATATATTACATTCTATACATAAAATATCAAAAAGGACAACAAATATGTGTTATATATACTGTAAATAAACTATCAAAAACTGCCATAATTATATTTAATATACTGTACATAAAATATCATAAATTACACCAAATGTATATTATTTACTGTAAATAAAATATCAAAAAGTACAGTAAATAAAATATCAAAAAGTACAGTAAATATATCTTACACACCCTATGTAAAATATCACAATCTACACCAAATATATATTATATAATTTACATAAAATATCAAAAGGACTCCAAATATATCTTATATACTCTATATAAAATATCAAAAGGTACAGTACATATATTTCATATATTGTACATATAATATTAACCAAAAGTACACCAAATACATTTTATATAGTGTAAATAAAATATCAAAAATTACAGTGAATATACATTACATACTGTACATAAAATATCAAAAGGTACACCAAATATGTGTTATATATACTGTAAATAAACTATCGAAAACTACAGTAATTATATTTAAAATACTGTACATAAAATATCAAAAATTACACCAAATGTATATTATTTACTGTAAATAATATACCAAAAAGTACAGTAAATATACATTAGACACCCTATGGAAAATATCACAAACTACACCAAATATATATTATATAATTTACATAAAATATAAAAAGGACATCAAATATACCTTATATACTGAACATAAAATATCAAAATATACAGTAAATATATTTCATATACTGTACATATAATATTAACTAAAAGTACACCAAATACATTTTATATACTGTAAATAATGTATCAAAATGTACAGTAAATATATATTACATTCTGTACATAAAATATCAAAAAGTACACCAAATATGTGTTATATATACTGTAAATAAACTATCAAAAACTGCAGTAATTATATTTAATATACTGTACAGAAAATATCAGAAATTACACCAAATGTATATTATTTACTGTAAATAAAATATCAAAAAGTACAGTAAATATATCTTACACAACCTAGGTAAAATATCACAATCTACACCAAATATATATTATATAATTTACATAAAATTTCAAAAGGACAACAAATATATCTTATATACTGTACATAAAATATCAAAATGTACAGTAAATATATTTCATATATTGTACATATAATACTAACTAAAAGTACACCAAATACATTTTATATACTGAAAATAAAATATCAAAAAGTAGAGTAAATATATATTACATACTGTACATAAAATATCAAAATGTACACCAAATATGTGTAATATATACTGTAAATAAACTATCAAAACCACAGTAATTATATTTAATATACTGTACATAAAATATCAAAAATTACACCAAATGTATATTATATACTGTAAATAAAATATCAAAAGTACAGTAAATATATATGACACACCCTATGTAAAATATCACAAACTACACCAAATATATATTATATAATTTACATAAAATATCAAAAGGACACCAAATATATCTTATATACTGTACATAAAATATCAAAAAGTACAGTAAATATATTTCATATATTGTACATATAATATTAACTAAAAGTACACCAAATACATTTTATATTGTGTAAATAAAATATCAAAAATTACAGTGAATATATATTACATACTGTACTTAAAATATCAAAAAGTACACCAAATATGCCTTATGTATACTGTAAATAAACTATCATAACTACACTAATTATATTTAATATACTGTACATAAAATATCAAAAATTACACCGAATATATATTATTTACTGTAAAGAAAATACCAAAAAGTACAGTAAATATATATTACACACCCTATGTAAAATATCACAAACTACACCAAATATATATTATATAATTTACATGAAATATCAAAAGGACACCAAATATACCTTATATACAGAACATGAAATATCAAAATGTACAGTAAATATATTTCATATATTGTACATATAATATTCACTAAAAGTACACCAAAAACAGTTTATATACTGTAAATAAAATATCAAAAATTACAGCAAATATATATTACATTCTGTACATAAAATATCAAAAAGTACACCAAATATGTGTTATATATACTGTAAATAAACTATCAAAAACTGCAGTAATTATATTTAATATACTGTAAATAAAATATCAAAAATTACAGCAAATATATATTACATTCTGTACATAAAATATCAAAAAGTACACCAAATATGTGTTATATATACTGTAAATAAACTATCAATAACTGCAGTAATTATATTTAATATACTGTACATAAAATATCAAAAATTACACCAAATGTATATTATTTACTGTAAATAAAATATCAAAATGTACAGTAAATATATCTTACACACCCTATGTAAAATATCACAATCTACACCAAATATATATTATATAATTTACATAAAATATCAAAAGGACACCAAATATATCTTATATAGTGTACATAAAATATCAAAATATACAGTAAATATATTTCATATATTGTACATATAATATTAACTAAAAGTACACCAAATACATTTTATATACTGTAAATAAAATATCAAAAAGTACAGTAAATATATATTACATACGGTACATAAAATATCAAAAAGTACACCAAATATGTGGTATATATACTTTAAATAAACTATCAAAAACTACAGTAATTATATTTAATATACTGTACATAAAATATCAAAAATTACACCAAATGTATATTATTTACTGTAAATAAAATATCAAAAATTACAGTAAATATATATTACACACCCTATGTAAAATATCACAATCTACACCAAATATATATTATATAATTTACATAAAATATCAAAAGGACACCAAATATATCTTATATACTGTACATAAAATATCAAAATTACAGTAAATATATTTCATATATTGTACATATAATGTTAACTAAAAGTACACCAAATACATTTTATATAGTGTAAATAAAATATCAAAATGTACAGTAAATATATATTACACACCCTATGTAAAATATCACAATCTACACCAAATATATATTATGTAATATACATAAAATATCAAAAGGACACCAAATATACCTTATATACTGAACATAAAATATCAAAATGTACCGTAAATATATTTCATATATTGTACATATAATATTAACTAAAAGTACACCAAATACATTTTATATACTGTAAATAAAATATCAAAAAGTACAGTAAATATATATTACATTCTATACATAAAATATCAAAAAGGACAACAAATATGTGATATATATACTGTAAATAAACTATCAAAAACTGCCATAATTATATTTAATATACTGTACATAAAATATCATAAATTACACCAAATGTATATTATTTACTGTAAATAAAATATCAAAAAGTACAGTAAATAAAATATCAAAAAGTACAGTAAATATATCCTACACAGCCTATGTAAAATATCACAATCTACACCAAATATATATTATATAATTTACATAAAATATCAAAAGGACTCCAAATATATCTTATATACTGTATATAAAATATCAAAAGGTACAGTACATATATTTCATATATTGTACATATAATATTAACCAAAAGTACACCAAATACATTTTATATAGTGTAAATAAAATATCAAAAATTACAGTGAATATACATTACATACTGTACATAAAATATCAAAAGGTACACCAAATATGTGTTATATATACTGTAAATAAACTATCGAAAACTACAGTAATTATATTTAAAATACTGTACATAAAATATCAAAAATTACACCAAATGTATATTATTTACTGTAAATAATATACCAAAAAGTACAGTAAATATACATTAGACACCCTATGGAAAATATCACAAACTACACCAAATATATATTATATAATTTACATAAAATATAAAAAGGACATCAAATATACCTTATATACTGAACATAAAATATCAAAATATACAGTAAATATATTTCATATACTGTACATATAATATTAACTAAAAGTACACCAAATACATTTTATATACTGTAAATAATGTATCAAAATGTACAGTAAATATATATTACATTCTGTACATAAAATATCAAAAAGTACACCAAATATGTGTTATATATACTGTAAATAAACTATCAAAAACTGCAGTAATTATATTTAATATACTGTACAGAAAATATCAGAAATTACACCAAATGTATATTATTTACTGTAAATAAAATATCAAAAAGTACAGTAAATATATCTTACACAACCTAGGTAAAATATCACAATCTACACCAAATATATATTATATAATTTACATAAAATTTCAAAAGGACAACAAATATATCTTATATACTGTACATAAAATATCAAAATGTACAGTAAATATATTTCATATATTGTACATATAATACTAACTAAAAGTACACCAAATACATTTTATATACTGAAAATAAAATATCAAAAAGTAGAGTAAATATATATTACATACTGTACATAAAATATCAAAATGTACACCAAATATGTGTAATATATACTGTAAATAAACTATCAAAACCACAGTAATTATATTTAATATACTGTACATAAAATATCAAAAATTACACCAAATGTATATTATATACTGTAAATAAAATATCAAAAGTACAGTAAATATATATGACACACCCTATGTAAAATATCACAAACTACACCAAATATATATTATATAATTTACATAAAATATCAAAAGGACACCAAATATATCTTATATACTGTACATAAAATATCAAAAAGTACAGTAAATATATTTCATATATTGTACATATAATATTAACTAAAAGTACACCAAATACATTTTATATTGTGTAAATAAAATATCAAAAATTACAGTGAATATATATTACATACTGTACTTAAAATATCAAAAAGTACACCAAATATGCCTTATGTATACTGTAAATAAACTATCATAACTACACTAATTATATTTAATATACTGTACATAAAATATCAAAAATTACACCGAATATATATTATTTACTGTAAAGAAAATACCAAAAAGTACAGTAAATATATATTACACACCCTATGTAAAATATCACAAACTACACCAAATATATATTATATAATTTACATGAAATATCAAAAGGACACCAAATATACCTTATATACAGAACATGAAATATCAAAATGTACAGTAAATATATTTCATATATTGTACATATAATATTCACTAAAAGTACACCAAAAACAGTTTATATACTGTAAATAAAATATCAAAAATTACAGCAAATATATATTACATTCTGTACATAAAATATCAAAAAGTACACCAAATATGTGTTATATATACTGTAAATAAACTATCAAAAACTGCAGTAATTATATTTAATATACTGTAAATAAAATATCAAAAATTACAGCAAATATATATTACATTCTGTACATAAAATATCAAAAAGTACACCAAATATGTGTTATATATACTGTAAATAAACTATCAATAACTGCAGTAATTATATTTAATATACTGTACATAAAATATCAAAAATTACACCAAATGTATATTATTTACTGTAAATAAAATATCAAAATGTACAGTAAATATATCTTACACACCCTATGTAAAATATCACAATCTACACCAAATATATATTATATAATTTACATAAAATATCAAAAGGACACCAAATATATCTTATATAGTGTACATAAAATATCAAAATATACAGTAAATATATTTCATATATTGTACATATAATATTAACTAAAAGTACACCAAATACATTTTATATACTGTAAATAAAATATCAAAAAGTACAGTAAATATATATTACATACGGTACATAAAATATCAAAAAGTACACCAAATATGTGGTATATATACTTTAAATAAACTATCAAAAACTACAGTAATTATATTTAATATACTGTACATAAAATATCAAAAATTACACCAAATGTATATTATTTACTGTAAATAAAATATCAAAAATTACAGTAAATATATATTACACACCCTATGTAAAATATCACAATCTACACCAAATATATATTATATAATTTACATAAAATATCAAAAGGACACCAAATATATCTTATATACTGTACATAAAATATCAAAATTACAGTAAATATATTTCATATATTGTACATATAATGTTAACTAAAAGTACACCAAATACATTTTATATAGTGTAAATAAAATATCAAAATGTACAGTAAATATATATTACACACCCTATGTAAAATATCACAATCTACACCAAATATATATTATGTAATATACATAAAATATCAAAAGGACACCAAATATACCTTATATACTGAACATAAAATATCAAAATGTACCGTAAATATATTTCATATATTGTACATATAATATTAACTAAAAGTACACCAAATACATTTTATATACTGTAAATAAAATATCAAAAAGTACAGTAAATATATATTACATTCTATACATAAAATATCAAAAAGGACAACAAATATGTGATATATATACTGTAAATAAACTATCAAAAACTGCCATAATTATATTTAATATACTGTACATAAAATATCATAAATTACACCAAATGTATATTATTTACTGTAAATAAAATATCAAAAAGTACAGTAAATAAAATATCAAAAAGTACAGTAAATATATCCTACACAGCCTATGTAAAATATCACAATCTACACCAAATATATATTATATAATTTACATAAAATATCAAAAGGACTCCAAATATATCTTATATACTGTATATAAAATATCAAAAGGTACAGTACATATATTTCATATATTGTACATATAATATTAACCAAAAGTACACCAAATACATTTTATATAGTGTAAATAAAATATCAAAAATTACAGTGAATATACATTACATACTGTACATAAAATATCAAAAGGTACACCAAATATGTGTTATATATACTGTAAATAAACTATCGAAAACTACAGTAATTATATTTAAAATACTGTACATAAAATATCAAAAATTACACCAAATGTATATTATTTACTGTAAATAATATACCAAAAAGTACAGTAAATATACATTAGACACCCTATGGAAAATATCACAAACTACACCAAATATATATTATCTAATTTACATAAAATATCAAAAGGACATCAAATATACCTTATATACTGAACATAAAATATCAAAATATACAGTAAATATATTTCATATACTGTACATTTAGTATTAACTAAAAGTACACCAAATACATTTTATATACTGTAAATAATGTATCAAAATGTACAGTAAATATATATTACATTCTGTACATAAAATATCAAAAAGTACACCAAATATGTGTTATATATACTGTAAATAAACTATCAAAAACTGCAGTAATTATATTTAATATACTGTACAGAAAATATCAGAAATTACACCAAATGTATATTATTTACTGTAAATAAAATATCAAAAAGTACAGTAAATATATCTTACACAACCTAGGTAAAATATCACAATCTACACCAAATATATATTATATAATTTACATAAAATTTCAAAAGGACAACAAATATATCTTATATACTGTACATAAAATATCAAAATGTACAGTAAATATATTTCATATATTGTACATATAATACTAACTAAAAGTACACCAAATACATTTTATATACTGAAAATAAAATATCAAAAAGTAGAGTAAATATATATTACATACTGTACATAAAATATCAAAAAGTACACCAAATATGTGTAATATATACTGTAAATAAACTATCAAAACCACAGTAATTATATTTAATATACTGTACATAAAATATCAAAAATTACACCAAATGTTTATTATATACTGTAAATAAAATATCAAAAGTACAGCAAATATATATGACACACCCTATGTAAAATATCACAAACTACACCAAATATATATTATATAATTTACATAAAATATCAAAAGGACACCAAATATATCTTCTATACTGTACATAAAATATCAAAATGTACAGTAAATATATTTCATATTTTGTATATATAATATTAACTAAAAGTACACCAAATACATTTTATATACTGTAAATAAATTATCAAAAATTACAGTAAATATATACTACATACTGTACATAAAATATCAAATGGTACACCAAATATGTGTTATATATACTGTAAATAAAATATCAAAAAGTACAGTAAATTTATATTATATACTGTACATAATATATCAAAAAGTACACCAAATATGTGTTATATATACTGTAAATATACTATCAAATCTACAGTAATTATATATAATATACTGTACATAAAATATCAAAAATTACACCAAATGTATATTATATACTGTAAATAAAATATCAAAAAGTACAGTAAATATATATGACACACCCTATGTAAAATATCAAAAACTACACCAAATATATATTATATAATTTACATAAAATATCAAAAGGACACCAAATATATCTTCTATACTGTACAAAAAATATCAAAATGTACAGTAAATATATTTCATATATTGTACATATAATATTAACTAAAAGTACACCAAATACAGTTTATATAGTGTAAATAAAATATCAAAAAGTACAGTAAATATATATTACATACCATATGTAAAATATTACAATCTACAACAAATATATATTATATAATTTACATAAAATATCCAAAGGACACAAAATATATCTTATATACTGTATATAAAATATCAAAAAGTACAGTAAACATATTTCATATATTGTACATATAATATTAACTAAAAGTACACCAAATACATTTTATATTGTGTAAATAAAATATCAAAAATTACAGTGAATATATATTACATACTGTACTTAAAATATCAAAAAGTACACCAAATATGTGTTATATATACTGTAAATAAACTATCATAACTACACTAATTATATTTAATATACTGTACATAAAATATCAAAAATTACACCAAATATATATTATTTACTGTAAAGAAAATACCAAAAAGTACAGTAAATATATATTACACACCCTATGTAAAATATCACAAACTACACCAAATATATATTATATAATTTACATGAAATATCAAAAGGACACCAAATATACCTTATATACTGAACATGAAATATCAAAATGTACAGTAAATATATTTCATGTATTGTACATATAATATTCACTAAAAGTACACCAAATAACTTTTATATACTGTAAATAAAATATCAAAAAGTACAGTAAATATATATTACATTCTGTACATAAAATATCAAAAAGTACACCAAATATGTGTTATATATACTGTAAATAAACTATCAAAAACTGCATTAATTATATTTAATATACTGTACATAAAATATCAAAAATTACACCAAATGTATATTATTTACTGTAAATAAAATATCAAAAAGTACAGTAAATATATCTTACACACCCTATGTAAAATATCACAATCTACACCAAATATATATTTTATAATTTACATAAAATATCAAAAGGACACCAAATATATCTTATATAGTGTACATAAAATATCAAAATGTACAGTAAATATATTTCATATTTGGTACATATAATATTAACTAAAAGTACACCAAATACATTTTATATACTGTAAATAAAATATCAAAAAGTACAGTAAATATATATTACATACTGTACATAAAATATCAAAAAGTACACCAAATATGTGTTATATATACTGTAAATAAACTATCAAAAACTACAGTAATTTTATTTAATATACTGTACATAAAATATCAAAAATTACACCAAATGTACATTATTTACTGTAAATAAAATATCAAAAATTACAGTAAATATATATTACACACCCTATGTAAAATATCACAATCTACACCAAATATATATTATATAATTTACATAAAATATCAAAAGGACACCAAATATATCTTATATACTGTACATAAAATATCAAAATTACAGTAAATATATTTCATATATTGTACATATAATGTTAACTAAAAGTACACCAAATACATTTTATATAGTGTAAATAAAATATCAAAATGTACAGTAAATATATATTAAACACCCTGTATAAAATATCACAATCTACACCAAATATATATTATGTAATTTACATAAAATATCAAAAGGACACCAAATATACCTTATATACTGAACATAAAATATCAAAATGTACCGTAAATATATTTCATATATTGTACATATAATATTAACTAAAAGTACACCAAATACATTTTATATACTGTAAATAAAATATCAAAAAGTACAGTAAATATATACTACATTCTATACATAAAATATCAAAAAGTACACCAAATATGTGTTATATATACTGTAAATAAACTATAAAAACTACCGTTATTATATTTAATATACTGTACATAAAATATCATAAATTACACCAAATGTATATTATTTACTGTAAATAAAATATCAAAAAGTGCAGTAAATATATCTTACACACCCTATGTAAAATATCACAATCTACACCAAATATATATTATATAATTTACATAAAATATCAAAAGGACAACAAATATATCTTATATACTGTACATAAAATATCAAAAAGTACAGTACATATATTTCATATATTGGACATATAATATTAACTAAAAGTACACCAAATACATTTTATATAGTGTAAATAAAATATCAAAAATTACAGTGAATATACATTACATACTGTACATAAAATATCAAAAAGTACACCAAATATGTGTTATATATACTGTAAACAAACTATCGAAAACTACAGTAATTATATTTAATATACTGTACAGAAAATATCAAAAATTACACCAAATGTATATTATTTACTGTAAATAATATACCAAAAAGTACAGTAAATATACATTACACAACCTATGTATAATATCACAAACTACACCAAATATATATTATATAATTTACATAAAATATCAAAAGGACACCAAGTATACCTTATGTACTGAACATAAAATATCAAAATATACAGTAAATATATTTCATATACTGTACATATAATATTAACTAAAAGTACACCAAATACATTTTATATACTGTAAATAATATATCAAAATGTACAGTAAATATATATTACATTCTGTACATAAAATATCAAAAAGTACACCAAATATGTGTTATATATACTGTAAATAAACTATCAAAAACTGCAGTAATTATATTTAATATACTGTACAGAAAATATCAAAAATTACACCAAATGTATATTATTTACTGTAAATAAAATATCAAAAAGTACAGTAAATATATTTTACACACCCTAGGTAAAATATCACAATCTACACCAAATATATATTATATAATTTACATAAAATTTCAAAAGGACAACAAATATATCTTATATACTGTACATAAAATATCAAAATGTACAGTAAATATATTTCATATATTGTACATATAATACTAACTAAAAGTACACCAAATACATTTTATATACTGAAAATAAAATATCAAAAAGTAGAGTAAATATATATTACATACTGTACATAAAATATCAAAAAGTACACCAAATATGTGTAATATATACTGTAAATAAACTATCAAAACCAGAGTAATTATATATAATATACTGTACATAAAATATCAAATATTACACCAAATGTATATTATATACTGTAAATAAAATATCAAAAGTACAGTAAATATATATGACACACCCTATGTAAAATATCACAAACTACACCAAATATATATTATATAATTTACATAAAATATCAAAAGGACACCAAATATATCTTCTATACTGTACAAAAAATATCAAAATGTACAGTAAATATATTTCTTATATTGTATATATAATATTAACTAAAAGTATACCA
This sequence comes from Pan paniscus, assembly GCF_029289425.2. Classification (NCBI taxonomy): domain Eukaryota; kingdom Metazoa; phylum Chordata; class Mammalia; order Primates; family Hominidae; genus Pan; species Pan paniscus. The sequence goes on from NC_073271.2 coordinate 4,019,295, forward strand.
AATACATTTTATATACTGTAAATAAATTATCAAAATTACAGTAAATATATATTACATACTGTACATAAAATATCAAAAAGTACAACAAATATGTGTTATATATACTGTAAATAAACTATCAAAAACTACAGTAATTATATTTAATATACTGTACATAAAATATCAAAAATAACACCAAATGTATATTATATACTGTAAATAAAATATCAAAAACTACAGTAAATATATATGACACACGCTATGTAAAATATCAAAAACTACACCAAATATATATTATATAATTTGCATAAAATATCAAAAGGACACCAAATATATCTTCTATACTGTACAAAAAATATCAAAATGTACAGTAAATATATTTCATATATTGTACATATAATATTAACTAAAAGTACACCAAATACATTTTATATACTGTAAATAAAATATCAAAATGTACAGTAAATATATATTACATTCTGTACATAAAATATCAAAAAGTACACCAACTATGTGTTATATATACAGTAAATAAACTATCAAAAACTGCAGTAAGTATATTTAATATACTATACATAAAATATCAAAAATTACACCAAATGTATATTGTTTACTGTAAATAAAATATCAAAAAGTACAGTAAATATATCTTACACACCCTATGTAAAATATCACAATCTACACCAAATATATATTATATAATTTACATAAAATATCAAAAGGACACCAAATATATCTTATATAGTGTACATAAAATATCAAAATGTACAGTAAATATGTTTCATATATTGTACATATAATATTAACTGAAAGTACACCAAATACATTTTATATACTGTAAATAAAATATCAAAAATTACCGTAAATATGTATTACATACTGTACATAAAATATCAAAAAGTACACCAAATATGTGTTATATATACTCTAAATAAATTATCAAAAACTACAGTAATTATATTTAATATACTGTACATAAAATATCAAAAATTACACCAAATGTATATTATTTACTGTAAATAAAATACCAAAAAATACAGTAAATATATATTACACACCATATGCAAAATATCACAATCTATACCAAATATATATTATGTAATTTACATAAAATATCAAAATGACACAAAATATATCTTATATACTGTCCATAAAATATCAAAATATACAGTAAATAGATTTCATATATTGTACATATAATATTAACTAAAAGTACACCAAATACATTTTATATACTGTAAATAAAATATCAAAAAGTACAGTAAATATATATTACACACCCTATGTAAAATATCACAATCTAGAACAAATATATATTATATAATTTACATAAAATACCAAAGGACACCAAATATACCTTATATACTGTACATAAAATATCAAAAAGTACAGTAAATATATTTCATATATTGTACATATAATATTAACTAAAAGTACACCAAATGCATTTTATATACTGTAAATAAAATATCAAAATGTACAGTAAATATATATTACATTCTGTACATAAAATATCAAAAAGTACACCAAATATGTGTATATATACTGTAAATAAACTATCAAAACGGCAGTAATTATATTTAATATACTGTACATAAAATATCAAAAATTACACCAAATGTATATTATTTACTGTAAATAAAATATCAAAAAGTACAGTAAATATATCTTCCACACCCTATGTAAGATATCACAATCTACACCAAATATATATTATATAATTTACATAAAATATCAAAAGGACACCAAATATATCTTATATAGTGTACATAAAATATCAAAATGTACAGTAAATATATTTCATATATTGTACATATAATATTAACTAAAAGTACATCAAATACATTTTATATAGTGTAAATAAAATATCAAAAATTACAGTGAATATACATTACATACTGTACATAAAATATCAAAAAGTACACCAAATATGTGTTATATATACTGTAAATAAACTATCGAAAACTACAGTAATTATATTTAATATACTGTACATAAAATATCAAAAATTACACCAAATGTATATTATTTACTGTAAATAATATACCAAAAAGTTCAGTAAATATACATTACACACCCTATGTAAAATATCACAAACTACACCAAATATATATTATATAATTTACATAAAATATCAAAGGACACCAAGTATACCTTATATACTGAACATAAAATATCAAAATATACAGTAAATATATTTCATGTACTGTACATATAATATTAACTAAAAGTACACCAAATACATTTTATATACTGTAAATAATATATCAAAATGTACAGTAAATATATATTACATTCTGTACATAAAATATCAAAAAGTACACCAAATATGTGTTATATATACTGTAAATAAACTATCAAAACTGCAGTAATTATATTTAATATACTGTACAGAAAATATCAAAAATTACACCAAATGTATATTATATACTGTAAATAAAATATCAAAAGTACAGTAAATATATATGACACACCCTATGTAAAATATCACAATCTACACCAAATATATATTATATAGTTTACATAAAATATCAAAAGGACACCAAATATATCTTATATACTGTACATAAAATATCAAAAAGTACACCAAATATGTGTTATATATACTGTAAATAAACTATCAAATACTGCAGTAATTATATTTAATATACTGTACATAATATATCAAAAATTACACCAAATGTATATTATTTACTGTAAATAAAATATCAAAAATTACAGTAAATATATATTACACACCCTATGTAGAATATCACAATCTACACCAAATATATATTATATAATTTACATAAAATATCAAAAGGACACCAAATATATCTTATATACTGTACATAAAATATCAAATAGTACAGTAAATATATTTCATATATTGTACATATAATGTTAACTAAATGTACACCAAATACATTTTATATAGTGTAAATAAAATATCAAAATGTACAGTAAATATATATTACATACCCTATGTAAAATATCACAATCTACACCAAATATATATTATGTAATTTACATAAAATATCAAAAGGACACGAAATATACCTTATATACTGAACATAAAATATCAAAATGTACCGTTAATATATTTCATATATTGTACATATAATATTAACTAAAAGTACACCAAATACATTTTATATACTGTAAATAAAACATCAAAAAGTACAGTAAATATATATTACATTCTGTATATAAAATATCAAAAAGTACACCAAATATGTGTTATATATACTGTAAATAAACTATCAAAAACTGCAGTAATTATATTTAATATACTATACATAAAATATCATAAATTACACCAAATGTATATTATTTCTGTAAATGAAATATCAAAATGTACAGTAAATATATCTTACACACCCTATATAAAATATCACAATATACACCAAATATATATTATATAATTTACATAAAATATCAAAAGGACACCAAATATATCTTATATACTGTACATATAATATCAAAATGTACAGTAATTATATTTCATATATTGTACATATAATATTAACTAAAAGTACACCAAATACCTTTTATATAGTGTCAATAAAATATCAAAAATTACAGTGAATATATATTACATACTGTACATAAAATATCAAAAAGTACACCAAATATGTGTTATATATACTGTAAATAAACTATCAAAAACGACAGTAATTATATTTAATATACTGTACATAAAATATCAAAAATTACACCAAATGTATATTATATACTGTAAATAAAATACCAAAAAGTACAGTAAATATATATGACACACCCTATGTAAAATATCACAAACTACACCAAATATATATTATATAATTTACATAAAATATCAAAAGGACACCAAATATATATTATATAATTTTCATAAAATATCAAAAGGACACCAAATATATCTTCTATACTGTACATAAAATATCAAAATGTACAGTAAATATATTTCATATATTGTATATATAATATTAACTAAAAGTACACCAAATACATTTTATATACTGTAAATAAATTATCAAATATTACAGTAAATATATATTACATACTGTACATAAAATATGAAAAAGTGCACCAAATATGTGTTATATATACTGTAAATAAACTATCAAAAACTACAGTAATTATATTTAATATACTGTACATAAAATATCAAAAATTTCACCAAATGCATATTATTTACTGTAAATAAAATATCAAAAATTACAGTAAATATATATTACACAGCCTATGTAAAATATCAAAAACTACACCAAATATATATTATAAAATTCACATAAAATATCAAAAGGACACCAAATATATATTATATACTGTACATAAAATATCAAAATGAACAGTAAATATATTTCACATATTGTACATATAATATTAACTAAAAGTACACCAAATACATTTTATATACTGTAAATAAAATATCAAAAAGTTCAGTAAATATATATTACATACTGTACATAAAATATCAAAAAGTACACGAAATATGTGTTGTATATACTATAAATAAACTATCAAAACTACACTAATTTTATATAATATACTGTGCATAAAATATCAAAAATTACACAAAATGTATGCTATATACTGTAAATAAAATATCAAAAATACAGTAAATGTATATGACACACCCTATGTAAAACATCAAAAACTACACCAAATATATATTATATAATTTACATAAAATATCAAAAGGACACCAAATATATCTTCTATACTGTACAAAAAATATCAAAAAGTACAGTAAATATATTTCTGATATTGTATATATAATATTAACTAAAAGTACACCAAATACATTTTATATACTGTAAATTATCAAAAATTACAGTAAATATATACTACATATTGTACATAAAATATCAAAAGGTACACCAAATATGTGTTATATATACTGTAAATAAACTATCAAAAACTACAGTAATTATATTTAATATACTGTACATAAAATATCAAAAATTTCACCAAATGCATATTTTATACTGTAAATAAAATATCAAAAATACAGTAAATATATATGACACACACTATGTAAAATATCAAAAACTACACCAAATATATATTATATAATTTACATAAAATATGAAAAGGACACCAAATATATCTTCCATACTGTACAAAATAAATCAAAATGTACAGTAAATACATTTCATATATTGTAAATATAATATTAACTAAAAGTACACGAAATACATTTTATATACTGTAAATAAAATATCAAAAAGTACAGTCAATATATATTACATACTGTACATATAATATCAAAAATTACACCAAATATGTGTTATATATACTATAAATAAACTATCAAAACTACAGTAATTATATATATTATACCTTACATAAAATATCAAAAATTACACCAAATGTATATTATATAGTGTAAATAAAATATCAAAAAGTACAGTAAATATATATGACACACCCTATGTAAAATATCACAAACTACACCAAATATATATTATATAATTTACATAAAATATCAAAAGGACACCAAATATATCTTATGTACTGTACATAAAATATCAAAATGTACAGTAAATATATTTGATATATTGTACATATAATATTAACTGAAAGTACACCAAATACATTTTATATACTGTAAATAAAATATCAAAAATTACAGTAAATATGTATTACATACTGTACATAAAATATCAAAAAGTACACCAAATATGTGTTATATATACTGTAAATAAACTATCAAAAACTACAGTAATTATATTTAATATACAGTACATAAAATATCAAAAATTACACCAAATGTATATTATTTACTGTAAATAAAATATCAAAAAGTACAGTAAATATATATTACACACGCTATGTAAAATATCACAATCTACACCAGATATATATAATATAATTTACATAAAATATCAAAATGACACAAAATATATCTTAAATACTGTACATAAAATATCAAAAAGTACAGTAAATATATTTCATATACTGTACATGTATTATTAACTAAAAGTACACCAAATATATATTATATAGTGTAAATAAAATATCAAAAAGTACAGTAAATATACATTACACACCATATGAAAATATCACAATCTACCACAAATATATATTATATAATTTACATAAAATATCAAAAGGACACCAAATATATCTTATATACTGTACATAAAATACCAAAAGTACAGTAAATATATTTCATATATTGTACATATAATATTAACTAAAAGTACACCAAATATATTTTATATAGTGTTAATAAAATATCAAAAATTACAATGAATAAATATTACATACTGTACATAAAATATCAAAAAGTACACCAAATATGTGTTATATATACTGTAAATAAACTATCAAAACTACACTATATTTAATATACTGTACATAAAATATCAAAAATTACACCAAATATATATTATTTACTGTAAAGAAAATACCAAAAAGTACAGTAAATATATATTACACACCCTATGTAAAATATCAGAAACTACACCAATATATATTATATAATTTACATAAAATATCAAAAGGACACCAAATATACCTTATATACTGAACATGAAATATCAAAATGTAGAGTAAATATATTTCATATATTGTATATATAATATTAACTAAAAGTACACCAAATACATTTTATGTACTGTAATTAAATATCAAAAATACAGTAAATATATATTACATACTCTACAGAAAATATCAAAAAGTACAACAAATATGTGTAATATATACTATAAATAAACTATTAGAAACTACAGTAATTATATTTAATATACTGTATATAAAATATGAAAAATTAAACCTAATGTATATTATATACTGTAAATAAAATATCAAAAAGTACAGTAAATATATATTACGCACCCTATGTAAAATATCACAAACTTCACCAAATATATATTATATAATTTACATAAAATATCAAAAGGACACCAAATATATCTTCTATACTGTACATAAGATATCAAAATTTACAGTAAATATATTTCACATATTGTATATATAATATTAACTAAAATACACCAAATACATTTTATATACGTAAGTAAATTATCAAAATTTACAGTAAATATATATTACATACTGTACATAAAATATCAAAAAGTACACCAAATATGTGTTATATATACTGTAAATAAACTATCAAAAACTACAGTAATTATATTTAATATACTGTACATAAAATATCAAAAATTACACCAAATGTATATTATTTACTGTAAATAAAATATCAAAAATTACAGTAAATATATATTACACACCCTATGTAAAATATCACAATCTACACCAAATATATATTATATAATTTACATAAAATATCAAAAGGACACCAAATATATCTTATATACTGTACATAAAATATCAAAAAGTACAGTAAATATATTTCATATATTGTACATATAATGTTAACTAAAAGTACACCAAATACATTTTATATAGTGTAAATAAATATCAAAATGTACAGTAAATATATATTACACACCCTATGTAAAATATCACAATCTACACCAAATATATATTATGTAATCTACATAAAATATCAAAAGGACACCAAATATAACTTATATACTGAACATAAAATATCAAAATATACCGTAAATATATTTCATATATTGTACATATAATATTAACTAAAAGTACACCAAATACATTTTATATACTGTAAATAAAATATCAAAAAGTACAGTAAATATATATTACATTCTGTACATAAAATATCAAAATACACCAAATTTTTGTTATATATACTGTAAATAAACTATCAAAAACTGCAGTAATTATATTTAATATACAGTACTTAAAATATCATAAATTACACCAAATGTATATTATTTACTGTAAATAAAATATCAAAAAGTACCGTAAATATATCTTACACACCCTATATAAAATATCACAATGTACACCAAATATATATTATATAATTTACATAAAATAACAAAAGGACACCAAATATATCTTATATACTGTACATAAAATATCAAAATGTACAGTAAATATATTTCATATATTGTACATATAATATTAACTAAAAGTACACCAAATACATTTTATATAGTGTCAATAAAATATCAAAAATTACATTGAATATATATTACATACTGTACATAAAATATCAAAAAGTACACCAAATATGTGTTATATATACTGTAAATAAACTATCAAAAACTACAGTAATTATATTTAATAAACTGTACAGTAAAATATCAAAAATTACACCAAATGTATATTATTTACTGTAAATAAAATATCAAAAAGTACAGTAAATATATCTTACACACCCTAGGTAAAATATCACAATCTACACCAAATATATATTATATAATTTACATAAAATTTCAAAAGAACCAAAAATATATCTTATATACTGTACATAAAATATCAAAATGTACAGTAAATATATTTCATATATTGTACATATAATATTAACTAAAAGTACACCAAATATATTTTATATACTGTAAATGAAATATCAAAAAGCAGAGTAAATATATATTACACACTGTACATAAACTATGAAAAGGTACACCAAATATGTGTAATATATACTGTAAATAAACTATCAAAAACCACAGTAATTATATTTAATGTACTGTACATAAAATATCAAAAATTACTCCAAATGTATATTATATACTGTAAATAAAATATCAAAAAGTACAGTAAATATATATGACACACCCTATGTAAAATATCACAAACTACACCAAATATATATTATATAATTTACGTAAAATATCAAAAGGACACCAAATATATCTTCTATACTGTACATAAAATATCAAAATGTACAGTAAATATATTTCATATATTGTATATATAATATTAACTAAAAGTACACCAAATACATTTTATATACTGTAAATAAATTATCAAAAATTACAGTAAATATATATTACATACTGCACATAAAATATCAAAAAGTACACCAAATATGTGTTATATATGCTGTAAATAAACTATCAAAAACTACAGTAATTATATTTAATATACTGTACATAAAATATCAAAAATTACACCAAATGCATATTATTTACTGTAAATAAAATATTAAAAATTACAGTAAATATATATTACACACCCTATGTAAAATATCAAAAACCACACCAAATATATATTATAAAATTCACATAAATGATCAAAAGGACACCAAATATATATTATATACTGTACATAAAATATCAAAATGTACAGTAAATATATTTCATATATTGTACATATAATATTAACTAAAAGTACACCAAGTACATTTTATATACTGTAAATAAAATATCAAAAAGTACAGTAAATATATATTACATACTGTACATAAAATATCAAAAAGTACACGAAATATGTGTTATATATACTATAAATAAACTATCAAAACTACACTAATTATATATAATATACTGTGCATAAAATATCAAAAATTACACAAAATGTATGCTATATACTGTAAATAAAATATCAAAAATACAGTAAATGTATATGACACACCCTATGTAAAACATCAAAAACTACACCAAATATATGTTATATAATTTATATAAAATATCAAAAGGACACCAAATATATCTTCTATACTGTACAAAAAATATCAAAACGTACAGTAAATATATTTCTGATATTGTATATATAACATTAACTAAAAGTACACCAAATACATTTTATATACTGTAAATTATCAAAAATTACAGTAAATATATACTACATACTGTACATAAAATATCAAAAGGTACACCAAATATGTGTTATATATACTGTAAATAAACTATCAAAAACTACAGTAATTATATTTAATATACTGTACATAAAATATCAAAAATTTCACCAAATGCATATTATATACTGCAAATAAAATATCAAAAATACAGTAAATATATATGACACACACTATGTAAAATATCAAAAACTACACCAAATATACATTATATAATTTACATAAAATATCAAAAGGACAACAAATATATCTTCCATACTGTACAAAATAAATCAAAATGTACAGTAAATACATTTCATATATTGTACATATAATATTAACTAAAAGTACACCAAATACATTTTATATACTGTAAATAAAATATCACAAAGTACAGTAAATATATATTACATACTGTACATAAAATATCAAAAAGTACACCAAATATGTGTTATATATACTATAAATAAACTATCAAAACTACACTAATTATATATAATATACTGTACATAAAATATCAAAAATTACACCAAATGTATATTATATAGTGTAAATAATATATCAAAAAGTACAGTAAATATATATTACACACCCTATGTAAAATATCACAATCTACACCAGATATATATAATACAATTTACATAAAATATCAAAATGACAAAAAATATATCTTAAATACTGTACATAAAATATCAAAAAGTACAGTAAATATATTTCATATATTGTACATATAATATTAACTAAAAGTACACGAAATACATTTTATATACTGTAAATAAAATATCAAAAAGTACAGTCAATATATATTACATACTGTACATATAATATCAAAAATTACACCAAATATGTGTTATATATACTATAAATAAACTATCAAAACTACAGTAATTATATATATTATACCTTACATAAAATATCAAAAATTACACCAAATGTATATTATATAGTGTAAATAAAATATCAAAAAGTACAGTAAATATATATGACACACCCTATGTAAAATATCACAAACTACACCAAATATATATTATATAATTTACATAAAATATCAAAAGGACAACAAATATATCTTATGTACTGTACATAAAATATCAAAATGTACAGTAAATATATTTGATATATTGTACATATAATATTAACTGAAAGTACACCAAATACATTTTATATACTGTAAATAAAATATCAAAAATTACAGTAAATATGTATTACATACTGTACATAAAATATCAAAAAGTACACCAAATATGTGTTATATATACTGTAAATAAACTATCAAAAACTACAGTAATTATATTTAATATACAGTACATAAAATATCAAAAATTACACCAAATGTATATTATTTACTGTAAATAAAATATCAAAATGTACAGTAAATATATATTACACACGCTATGTAAAATATCACAATCTACACCAGATATATATAATATAATTTACATAAAATATCAAAATGACACAAAATATATCTTAAATACTGTACATAAAATATCAAAAAGTACAGTAAATATATTTCATATACTGTACATGTATTATTAACTAAAAGTACACCAAATATATATTATATAGTGTAAATAAAATATCAAAAAGTACAGTAAATATACATTACACACCATATGAAAATATCACAATCTACCACAAATATATATTATATAATTTACATAAAATATCAAAAGGACACCAAATATATCTTATATACTGTACATAAAATACCAAAAGTACAGTAAATATATTTCATATATTGTACATATAATATTAACTAAAAGTACACCAAATATATTTTATATAGTGTTAATAAAATATCAAAAATTACAATGAATAAATATTACATACTGTACATAAAATATCAAAAAGTACACCAAATATGTGTTATATATACTGTAAATAAACTATCAAAACTACACTATATTTAATATACTGTACATAAAATATCAAAAATTACACCAAATATATATTATTTACTGTAAAGAAAATACCAAAAAGTACAGTAAATATATATTACACACCCTATGTAAAATATCAGAAACTACACCAATATATATTATATAATTTACATAAAATATCAAAAGGACACCAAATATACCTTATATACTGAACATGAAATATCAAAATGTAGAGTAAATATATTTCATATATTGTATATATAATATTAACTAAAAGTACACCAAATACATTTTATGTACTGTAATTAAATATCAAAAATACAGTAAATATATATTACATACTCTACAGAAAATATCAAAAAGTACAACAAATATGTGTAATATATACTATAAATAAACTATTAGAAACTACAGTAATTATATTTAATATACTGTATATAAAATATGAAAAATTAAACCTAATGTATATTATATACTGTAAATAAAATATCAAAAAGTACAGTAAATATATATTACGCACCCTATGTAAAATATCACAAACTTCACCAAATATATATTATATAATTTACATAAAATATCAAAAGGACACCAAATATATCTTCTATACTGTACATAAGATATCAAAATTTACAGTAAATATATTTCACATATTGTATATATAATATTAACTAAAATACACCAAATACATTTTATATACGTAAGTAAATTATCAAAATTTACAGTAAATATATATTACATACTGTACATAAAATATCAAAAAGTACACCAAATATGTGTTATATATACTGTAAATAAACTATCAAAAACTACAGTAATTATATTTAATATACTGTACATAAAATATCAAAAATTACACCAAATGTATATTATTTACTGTAAATAAAATATCAAAAATTACAGTAAATATATATTACACACCCTATGTAAAATATCACAGTCTACACCAAATATATATTATATAATTTACATAAAATATCAAAAGGACACCAAATATATCTTATATACTGTACATAAAATATCAAAAAGTACAGTAAATATATTTCATATATTGTACATATAATGTTAACTAAAAGTACACCAAATACATTTTATATAGTGTAAATAAATATCAAAATGTACAGTAAATATATATTACACACCCTATGTAAAATATCACAATCTACACCAAATATATATTATGTAATCTACATAAAATATCAAAAGGACACCAAATATAACTTATATACTGAACATAAAATATCAAAATATACCGTAAATATATTTCATATATTGTACATATAATATTAACTAAAAGTACACCAAATACATTTTATATACTGTAAATAAAATATCAAAAAGTACAGTAAATATATATTACATTCTGTACATAAAATATCAAAATACACCAAATTTTTGTTATATATACTGTAAATAAACTATCAAAAACTGCAGTAATTATATTTAATATACTGTACTTAAAATATCATAAATTACACCAAATGTATATTATTTACTGTAAATAAAATATCAAAAAGTACAGTAAATATATCTTACACACCCTATATAAAATATCACAATGTACACCAAATATATATTATATAATTTACATAAAATAACAAAAGGACACCAAATATATCTTATATACTGTACATAAAATATCAAAATGTACAGTAAATATATTTCATATATTGTACATATAATATTAACTAAAAGTACACCAAATACATTTTATATAGTGTCAATAAAATATCAAAAATTACATTGAATATATATTACATACTGTACATAAAATATCAAAAAGTACACCAAATATGTGTTATATATACTGTAAATAAACTATCAAAAACTACAGTAATTATATTTAATAAACTGTACAGTAAAATATCAAAAATTACACCAAATGTATATTATTTACTGTAAATAAAATATCAAAAAGTACAGTAAATATATCTTACACACCCTAGGTAAAATATCACAATCTACACCAAATATATATTATATAATTTACATAAAATTTCAAAAGAACCAAAAATATATCTTATATACTGTACATAAAATATCAAAATGTACAGTAAATATATTTCATATATTGTACATATAATATTAACTAAAAGTACACCAAATATATTTTATATACTGTAAATGAAATATCAAAAAGCAGAGTAAATATATATTACACACTGTACATAAACTATGAAAAGGTACACCAAATATGTGTAATATATACTGTAAATAAACTATCAAAAACCACAGTAATTATATTTAATGTACTGTACATAAAATATCAAAAATTACTCCAAATGTATATTATATACTGTAAATAAAATATCAAAAAGTACAGTAAATATATATGACACACCCTATGTAAAATATCACAAACTACACCAAATATATATTATATAATTTACGTAAAATATCAAAAGGACACCAAATATATCTTCTATACTGTACATAAAATATCAAAATGTACAGTAAATATATTTCATATATTGTATATATAATATTAACTAAAAGTACACCAAATACATTTTATATACTGTAAATAAATTATCAAAAATTACAGTAAATATATATTACATACTGCACATAAAATATCAAAAAGTACACCAAATATGTGTTATATATGCTGTAAATAAACTATCAAAAACTACAGTAATTATATTTAATATACTGTACATAAAATATCAAAAATTACACCAAATGCATATTATTTACTGTAAATAAAATATTAAAAATTACAGTAAATATATATTACACACCCTATGTAAAATATCAAAAACCACACCAAATATATATTATAAAATTCACATAAATGATCAAAAGGACACCAAATATATATTATATACTGTACATAAAATATCAAAATGTACAGTAAATATATTTCATATATTGTACATATAATATTAACTAAAAGTACACCAAGTACATTTTATATACTGTAAATAAAATATCAAAAAGTACAGTAAATATATATTACATACTGTACATAAAATATCAAAAAGTACACGAAATATGTGTTATATATACTATAAATAAACTATCAAAACTACACTAATTATATATAATATACTGTGCATAAAATATCAAAAATTACACAAAATGTATGCTATATACTGTAAATAAAATATCAAAAATACAGTAAATGTATATGACACACCCTATGTAAAACATCAAAAACTACACCAAATATATGTTATATAATTTATATAAAATATCAAAAGGACACCAAATATATCTTCTATACTGTACAAAAAATATCAAAACGTACAGTAAATATATTTCTGATATTGTATATATAACATTAACTAAAAGTACACCAAATACATTTTATATACTGTAAATTATCAAAAATTACAGTAAATATATACTACATACTGTACATAAAATATCAAAAGGTACACCAAATATGTGTTATATATACTGTAAATAAACTATCAAAAACTACAGTAATTATATTTAATATACTGTACATAAAATATCAAAAATTTCACCAAATGCATATTATATACTGCAAATAAAATATCAAAAATACAGTAAATATATATGACACACACTATGTAAAATATCAAAAACTACACCAAATATACATTATATAATTTACATAAAATATCAAAAGGACAACAAATATATCTTCCATACTGTACAAAATAAATCAAAATGTACAGTAAATACATTTCATATATTGTACATATAATATTAACTAAAAGTACACCAAATACATTTTATATACTGTAAATAAAATATCACAAAGTACAGTAAATATATATTACATACTGTACATAAAATATCAAAAAGTACACCAAATATGTGTTATATATACTATAAATAAACTATCAAAACTACACTAATTATATATAATATACTGTACATAAAATATCAAAAATTACACCAAATGTATATTATATAGTCTAAATAATATATCAAAAAGTACAGTAAATATATATTACACACCCTATGTAAAATATCACAATCTACACCAGATATATATAATACAATTTACATAAAATATCAAAATGACAAAAAATATATCTTAAATACTGTACATAAAATATCAAAAAGTACAGTAAATATATTTCATATATTGTACATATAATATTAACTAAAAGTACACCAAATATATATTATATAGTGTAAATAAAATATCAAAAAGTACAGTAAATATACATTGCACACCATATGTAAAATATCACAATCTACAACAAATATATATTATATAATTTACATAAAATATCAAAAGGACACCAAATATATCTTATATACTGTACATAAAATACCAAAAGTACAGTAAATATATTTCATATATTGTACATATAATATTAACTAAAAGTACACCAAATATATTTTATATAGTGTTAATAAAATATCAAAAATTACAATGAATAAATATTACATACTGTACATAAAATATCAAAAAGTACACCAAATATGTGTTATATATACTGTAAATAAACTATCAAAACTACACTATATTTAATATACTGTACATAAAATATCAAAAATTACACCAAATATATATTATTTACTGTAAAGAAAATACCAAAAAGTACAGTAAATATATATTACACACCCTATGTAAAATATCAGAAACTACAACAATATATATTATATAATTTACATAAAATATCAAAGGACACCAAATATACCTTATATACTGAACATGAAATATCAAAATGTACAGTAAATATATTTCATATATTGTACATATAATATTAACTAAAAGTACACCAAATACATTTTATGTACTGTAATTAAATATCAAAAATACAGTAAATATATATTACATACTGTACAGAAAATATCAAAAAGTACAACAAATATGTGTAATATAGACTATAAATAAACTATCAAAAACTACAGTAATTATATTTAATATACTGTATATAAAATATGAAAAATTAAACCTAATGTATATTATATACTGTAAATAAAATATCAAAAAGTACAGTAAATATATATCACGCACCCTATGTAAAATATCACAAACTTCACCAAATATACATTATATAATTTACATTAAATATCAAAAGGACACCAAATATAACTTCTATACTGTACATAAAATATCAAAATTTACAGTAAATATATTTCATATATTGTATATATAATATTAACTAAAATACACCAAATACATTTTATATACGGTAAATAAATTATCAAAAATTACAGTAAATATATATTACATACTGTACATAAAATATCAAAAAGTACACCAAATATGTGTTATATATACTGTAAATAAACTATCAAAAACTACAGTAATTATATTTAATATACTGTACATAAAATATCAAAAATTACACCAAATGTATATTATTTACTGTAAATAAAATATCAAAAATTACAGTAAATACATATTACACACCCTATGTAAAATATCACAATCTGCACCAAATATATATTATATAATTTACATAAAATATCAAAAGGACACCAAATATATCTTATATACTGTACATAAAATATCAAAACGTACAGTAAATATATTTCATATATTGTACATATAATGTTAACTAAAAGTACACCAAATACATTTTATATAGTGTAAATAAATATCAAAATGTACAGTAAATATATATTACACACCCTATGTAAAATATCACAATCTACACCAAATATATATTATGTAATTTACATAAAATATCAAAAGGACACCAAATATACCTTATATACTGAACATAAAATATCAAAATATACCGTAAATATATTTCATATATTGTACATATAATATTAACTAAAAGTACACCAAATACATTTTATATACTGTAAATAAAATATCAAAAAGTACAGTAAATATATATTACATTCTGTACATAAAATATCAAAATACACGAAATTTGTGTTATATATACTGTAAATAAACTATCAAAAACTGCAGTAATTATATTTAATATACTGTACTTAAAATATCATAAATTACACCAAATGCATATTATTTACTGTAAATAAAATATCAAAAAGTACAGTAAATATATCTTACACGCCCTATATAAAATATCACAATGTACACCAAATATATATTATATAATTTACATAAAATATCAAAAGGACACCAAATATATCTTATATACTGTACATAAAATATCAAAATGTACAGTAAATATATTTCATATATTGTACATATAATATTAACTAAAAGTACACCAAATACATTTTAAATAGTGTAAATCAAATATCAAAAATTACAGTGAATATATATAACATACTGTACATAAAATATCAAAAAGTACACCAAATATGTGTTATATATACTGTAAATAAACTATCAAAAACTACAGTAATTATATTTAATAAACTGTACATAAAATATCAAAAATTACACCAAATGTATATTATTTACTGTAAATAAAATATCAAAAAGTACAGTAAATATATCTTACACACCCTAGGTAAAATATCACAATCTACACCAAATATATATTATATAATTTACATAAAATTTCAAAAGCACAAAAAACATATCTTATATACTGTAAATAAAATATCAAAATGTACAGTAAATATATTTCATATATTGTACATATAATATTAACTAAAAGTACACCAAATACATTTTATATACTGTAAATAAAACATCAAAAAGTACAGTAAATATATATTACATACTGTATATAAAATATCAAAAAGTACACCAAATATGTGTTATATATACTGTAAATAAACTATCAAAAACGGCAGTAATTATATTTAATATACTGTACATAAAATATCATAAATTACACCAAATGTATATTATATACTGTAAATAAAATACCAAAAAGTACAGTAAATATATATGACACACCCTATGTAAAATATCACAAACTACACCAAATATATATTGTATAATTTACATAAAATATCAAAAGGACACCAAATATATCTTCTATACTGTACATAAAATATCAAAATGTACAGTAATTATATTTCATATATTGTACATATAATATTAACTAAAAGTACACCAAATACCTTTTATATAGTGTCAATAAAATATCAAAAATTACACTGAATATATATTACATACTGTACATAAAATATCAAAATGTGCACCAAATATGTGTTACATATACTGTAAATAAACTTTCAAAAACTACAGTAATTATATTTAATATACTGTACATAAAATATCAAAAATTACACCAAATGCATATTATTCACTGTAAATAAAATATCAAAAATTACAGTAAATATATATTACACAGCCTATGTAAAATATCAAAAACTACACCAAATATATATTATAAAATTCACATAAAATATCAAAAGGACACCAAATATATATTATATACTGTACATAAAATATCAAAATGAACAGTAAATATATTTCATATATTGTACATATAATATTAACTAAAAGTACACCAAATACATTTTATATACTGTAAATAAAATATCAAAAAGTACAGTAAATATATATTACATACTGTACACAAAATATCAAAAAGTACACGAAATATGTGTTATATATACTATAAATAAACTATCAAAACTACACTAATTATATATAATATACTGTGCATAAAATATCAAAAATTACACAAAATATATGCTATATACTGTAAATAAAATATCAAAAATACAGTAAATGTATATGACACACCCTATGTAAAACATCAAAAACTACACCAAATATATATTATATAATTTACATAAAATATCAAAAGGACACCAAATATATCTTCTATACTGTACAAAAAATATCAAAAAGTACAGTAAATATATTTCTGATATTGTATATATACTATTAACTAAAAGTACACCAAATACATTTTATATACTGTAAATAAAATATCAAAAATTACAGTAAATATATATTACATACTGTACATAAAATATCAAAAAGTACACCAAATATGTGTTATATATACTATAAATAAACTATCAAAACTACAGTAATTATATATAATATACTGTACATAAAATATCAAAAATTACACCAAATGTATATTATATAGTGTAAATAAAATATCAAAAAGTACAGTAAATATATATGACACACCCTATGTAAAATATCACAAACTACACCAAATATATATTATATAATTTACATAAAATATCAAAAGGACACCAAATATATCTTATGTACTGTACATAAAATATCAAAATGTACAGTAAATATATTTGATATATTGTACATATAATATTAACTGAAAGTACACCAAATACATTTTATATACTGTAAATAAAATATCAAAAATTACAGTAAATATGTATTACATACTGTACATAAAATATCAAAAAGTACACCAAATATGTGTTATATATACTGTAAATAACCTATCAAATACTACAGTAATTATATTTAATATACTGTACATAAAATATCAAAAATTACACCAAATGTATATTATTTACTGTAAATAAAATATCAAAAAGTACAGTAAATATATATTTCACACACTATGTAAAATATCACAATCTACACCAGATATATATAATATAATTTACATAAAATATCAAAATGACACAAAATATATCTTAAATACTGTACATAAAATATCAAAAATTACAGTAAATATATATCATATATTGTACATATAATATTAACTAAAAGTACACCAAATATATAATATATAGTGTAAATAAAATATCAAAAAGTACAGTAAATATACATTACACACCATATGTAAAATATCACAATCTACCAAAAATATATATTATATAATTTACATAAAATATCAAAAGGACACCAAATATATCTTATATACTGTACATAAAATACCAAAAGTACAGTAAATATATTTCATATATTGTACATATAATATTAACTAAAAGTACACCAAATATATTTTATATAGTGTAAATAAAATATCAAAAATTACAGTGAATAAATATTACATACTGTACATAAAATATCAAAAAGTACACCAAATATGTGTTATATATACTGTAAATAAACTATCAAAACTACACTATATTTAATATACTGTACATAAAATATAAAAAATTACACCAAATATATATTATTTACTGTAAAGAAAATACCAAAAAGTACAGTAAATATATATTACACACCCTATGTAAAATATCAGAAACTACACCAATATATATTATATAATTTACATAAAATATCAAAAGGACACCAAATATATCTTCTATACTGTACATAAAATATCAAAATGTACAGTAAATATATTTCATATATTGTACATATAATATTAACTAAAAGTACACCAAATACATTTTATGTACTGTAATTAAATATCAAAAATACAGTAAATATATATTACATACTCTACAGAAAATATCAAAAAGTACAACAAATATGTGTAATATATACTATAAATAAACTATTAAAATCTACAGTAATTATATTTAATATACTGTATATAAAATATGAAAAATTAAACCTAATGTATATTATATACTGTAAATAAAATATCAAAAAGTACAGTAAATATATATTACGCACCCTATGTAAAATATCACAAACTTCACCAAATATATATTATATAATTTACATAAAATATCAAAAGGACACCAAATATATCTTCCTTACCATACATAAAATATCAAAATTTACAATAAATATATTTCATATATTGTATATATAATATTAACTAAAATACACCAAATACATTTTATATACGGTAAATAAATTATCAAAAATTTCAGTAAATATATATTACATACTGTACATAAAATATCAAAAAGTACACCAAATATGTGTTATATATACTGTAAATAAACTATCAAAAACTACAGTAATTATATTTAATATACTGTACATAAAATATCAAAAATTACACCAAATGTATATTATTTACTGTAAATAAAATATCAAAAATTACAGTAAATATATATTACACACCCTATGTAAAATATCACAATCTACACCAAATATATATTATATAATTTACATAAAATATCAAAAGGACACCAAATATATCTTATATACTGTACATAAAATATCAAAATGTACAGTAAATATATTTCATATATTGTACATATAATGTTAACTAAAAGTACACCAAATACATTTTATATAGTGTAAATAAATATCAAAATGTACAGTAAATATATATTACACACCCTATGTAAAATATCACAATCTACACCAAATATATATTATGTAATTTACATAAAATATCAAAAGGACACTAAATATACCTTATATACTGAACATAAAATATCAGAATATACCGTAAATATATTTCATATATTGTACATATAATATTAACTAAAAGTACACCAAATACATTTTATATACTGTAAATAAAATATCAAAAAGTACAGTAAATATATATTACATTCTGTACATAAAATATCAAAATACACCAAATTTGTGTTATATATACTGTAAAAAATCTATCAAAAACTGCAGTAATTATATTTAATATACTGTACTTAAAATATCATAAATTACACCAAATGTATATTATTTACTGTAAATAAAATATCAAAAAGTACAGTAAATATATCTTACACACCCTATATAAAATATCACAATGTACACCAAATATATATTATATAATTTACATAAAATATCAAAAGGACACCAAATATATATTATATACTGTACATCAAATATCAAAATTAACAGTAAATATATTTCATATATTGTACATATAATATTAACTAAAAGTACACCAAATACATTTTATATACTGTAAATAATATATCAAAAAGTACAGTAAATATATATTACATACTGTACATAAAATATCAAAAAGTACACGAAATATGTGTTGTATATACTATAAATAAACTATCAAAACTACACAAATTATATATAATATACTGTGCATAAAATATCAAAAATTACACAAAATATATGCTATATACTGTAAATAAAATATCAAACATACAGTAAATGTATATGACACACCCTATGTAAAACATCAAAAACTACACCAAATATATATTATATAATTTACATAAAATATCAAAACGACACCAAATATATCTTCTATACTGTACAAAAAATATCAAAAAGCACAGTAAATATATTTCTGATATTGTATATATACTATTAACTAAAAGTACACCAAATACATTTTATATACTGTAAATTATCAAAAATTACAGTAAATATATACTACATACTGTACATAAAATATCAAAAGGTACACCAAATATGTGTTATATATACTGTAAATAAACTATCAAAAATTACAGTAATTATATTTAATATACTGTACATAAAATATCAAAAATTTCACCAAATGCATATTATATACTGTAAATAAAATATCAAAAATACAGTAAATATATATGACACACACTATGTAAAATATCAAAAACTACACCAAATATACATTATATAATTTACATAAAATATCAAAAGGACACCAAATATATCTTCCATACTGTACAAAATAAATCAAAATGTACAGTAAATACATTTCATATATTGTACATATAATATTAACTAAAAGTACACCAAATACATTTTATGTAGTGCAAATAAAATATCAAAAAGTACAGTAAATATATATTACATACTGTACATAAAATATCAAAAAGTACACCAAATATGTGTTATATATACTATAAATAAACTATCAAAACTACAGTAATTATATATATTATACTGTACATAAAATATCAAAAATTACACCAAATGTATATTATATAGTGTAAATAAAATATCAAAAAGTACAGTAAATATATATGACACACCCTATGTAAAATATCACAAACTACACCAAATATATATTATATAATTTACATAAATTATCAAAAGGACACCAAATATATCTTATGTACTGTACATTAAATATCAAAATGTACAGTAAATATATTTCATATATTGTACATATAATATTAACTGAAAGTACACCAAATACATTTTATATACTGTAAATAAAATATCAAAAATTACAGTAAATATGTATTACATACTGTACATAAAATATCAAAAAGTACACCAAATATGTGTTATATATACTGTAAATAACCTATCAAAAACTACAGTAATTATATTTAATATACTGTACATAAAATATCAAAAATTACACCAAATGTATATTATTTACTGTAAATAAAATATCAAAAAGTACAGTAAATATATATTACACACCGTATGTAAAATATCACAATCTACACCAGGTATATATAATATAATTTAGATAAAATATCAAAATGACACAAAATATATCTTATATACTGTACATAAAATATCAAAAATACAGTAAATATATTTCATATATTGTACATATAATATTAACTAAAAGTACACCAAATACATTTTATATAGTGTAAATAAAATATCAAAAAGTACAGTAAATATACATTACACACCATATGTAAAATATCACAATCTACAACAAATATATACTATATAATTTACATAAAATATCAAAAGGACACCAAATATATCTTATATACTCTACATAAAATATCAAAAAGTACAGTAAATATATTTCATATATTGTACATATAATATTAACTAAAAGTACACCAAATACATTTTATATAGTGTAAATAAAATATCAAAAATTACAGTGAATAAATATTACATACTGTCCATAAAATATCAAAAAGTACACCAAATATGTGTTATATATACTGTAAATAAACTATCAAAACTACACTATATTTAATATACTGTACATAAAATATCAAAAATTACACCAAATATATATTATTTACTGTAAAGAAAATACCAAAAAGTACAGTAAATATATATTACACACCCTATGTAAAATATCAGAAACTACACCAAATATATATTATATAATTTACATAAAATATCAAAAGGACACCAAATATACCTTATGTACTGAACATGAAATATCAAAATGTACAGTAAATATATTTCATATATTGTACATATAATATTAACTAAAAGTACACCAAATACATTTTATGTACTGTAATTAAATATCAAAAAGTACAGTAAATATATATTACATACTGTACATAAA
The DNA here is from genome assembly GCF_029289425.2 of Pan paniscus. Lineage (NCBI taxonomy): Eukaryota > Metazoa > Chordata > Mammalia > Primates > Hominidae > Pan > Pan paniscus. Next base: position 4,043,609 of record NC_073271.2, read on the forward strand.
ATATCAAAAAGTACAACAAATATGTGTAATATATACTGTAAATAAACTATCAAAAACTACAGTAATTATATTTAATATACTGTATATAAAATATCAAAAATTAAACCTAATGAATATTATATACTGTAAATAAAATATCAAAAAGTACAGGAAATATATATTACACACCCTATGTAAAATATCACAAACTTCACCAAATATATATTATATAATTTACATAAAATATCAAAAGGACACCAAATATATCTTCTATACTGTACATAAAATATCAAAATGTACAGTAAATATATTTCATATATTGTATATATAATAGTAACTAAAAGTACACCAAATACATTTTATATACTGTAAATAAATTATCAAAAATTACAGTAAATATTTATTACATACTGCACATAAAGTATCAAAAAGTACACCAAATATGTGTTATATATACTGTAAATAAACTATCAAAAACTACAGTAATTATATTTAATATACTGTACATAAAATATGAAAAATTACACCAAATGCATATTATTTACTGTAAATAAAATATCAAAAATTACAGCAAATATATATTACACACCCTATGTAAAATATCAAAAACTACACAAAATATATATTATAAAATTCACATAAAATATCAAAAGGACACCAAATATATATTATATACTGTACATAAAATATCAAAATGTACAGTAAATATATTTCATATATTGTACATATAATATTAACTAAAAGTACACCAAATACATTTTATATACTGTAAATAAAATATCAAAAAGTACAGTAAATATATATTACATACTGTACATAAAATAGCAAAAAGTACACCAAATATGTGTTATATATACTATAAAAAAACTATCAAAACTACACTAATTATATATAATATACTGTGCATAAAATATCAAAAATTACAACAAATGTATATTATATACTGTAAATAAAATATCAAAAAGTACAGTAAATATATATGACACACGCTATGTAAAATATCACAAACTACACCAAATATATATTATATAATTTACATAAATTATCAAAAGGACACCAAATATATCTTATGTACTGTACATAAAATATCAAAATGTACAGTAAATATATTTCATATATTGTACATATAATATTAACTGAAAGTACACCAAATACATTTTATATACAGTAAATAAAATATCAAAAATTACAGTAAATATGTATTACATAATGTACATAAAATATCAAAAAGTACACCAAATATGTGTTATATATACTGTAAATAACCTATCAAAAACTACAGTAATTATATTTAATATACTGTACATAAAATATCAAAAATTACACCAAATGTACATTATTTACTGTAAATAAAATATCAAAAAGTACAGTAAATATATATTACACACCCTATGTAAAATATCACAATCTACACCAGATATATATAATATAATTTAGATAAAATATCAACATGACACAAAATATATCTTATATACTGTACATAAAATATCAAAAAGTACAGTAAATATATTTCATATATTGTATATATAATATTAACTAAAAGTACACCAAATACATTTTATATACTGTAAATAAAATATCAAAAACTACAGTAAATATACATTACACACCATATGTAAAATATCACAATCTAAAACAAATATATATTATATAATTTACATAAAATATAAAAAGGACACCAAATATATCTTATATACTGTACATAAAATATCAAAATGTACAGTAAAGATATTTCATATATTGTACATATAATATTAACTAAAAGTACACCAAATACATTTTATGTAGTGTAAATAAAATATCAAAAATTACAGTGAATAAATATTACATACTGTACATAAAATATCAAAAAGTACACCAAATATGTGTTATATATACTGTAAATAAACTATCAAAACTACACTATATTTAATATACTGTACATAAAATATCAAAAATTACACCAAATATATATTATTTACTGTAAAGAAAATACCAAAAAGTACAGTAAATGTATATTACACACGCTATGTAAAATATCAGAAACTACACCAAATATATATTATATAATTTACATTAAATATCAAAAGGACACCAAATATACCTTATATACTGAACATGAAATATCAAAATGTACAGTAAATATATTTCATATATTGTACATATAATATTAACTAAAAGTACACCAAATACATTTTATGTACTGTAATTAAATATCAAAAAGTACAGTAAATATATATTACATACTGTACATAAAATATCAAAAAGTACAACAAATATGTGTAATATATACTGTAAATAATCTATCAAAAACTACAGTAATTATATTTAATATACTGTATATAAAATATCAAAAATTAAACCTAATGAATATTATATACTGTAAATAAAATATCAAAAAGTACAGGAAATATATATTACACACCCTATGTAAAATATCACAAACTTCACCAAATATATATTATATAATTTACATAAAATATCAAAAGGACACCAAATATATCTTCTATACTGTACATAAAATATCAAAATGTACAGTAAATATATTTCATATATTGTACATATAATGTTAACTAAAAGTACACCAAATACATTTTATATAGTGTAAATAAATATCAAAATGTACAGTAAATATATATTAAACACCCTATGAAAAATATCAGAATCTACACCAAATATATATTGTGTAATTTACATAAAATATCAAAAGGACACCAAATATACCTTATGGACTGAACATAAAATATCAAAATATACGGTAAATATATTTCATATATTGTACATATAATATTAACTAAAGGTACACCAAATACATTTTATATACTGTAAATAAAATATCAAAAAGTACAGTAAATATATCTTACATTCTGTACATAAAATATCAAAAAGTACAACAAATATGTGTTATATATACTGTAAATAAACTATCAAAAACTGCAGTAATTATATTTAATATACTGTACTTAAAATACCATAAATTACACCAGATGTTTATTATTTACTGTAAATAAAATATCAAAATGTACAGTAAATATATCTTACACATCCTATATAAAATATCACAATGTACACCAAATATATATTATATAATTTACATAAAATATAAAAAGGACACCAAATATATCTTATATACTGTACATAAAATATCAACATGTACAGTAAATATATTTCATATATTGTACATATAATATTAACTAAAAGTACACCAAATACATTTTATATAGTGTAAATCAAATATCAAAAATTACAGTGAATATATATTACATACTGTACATAAAATATCAAAAAGTACACCAAATATGTTTTATATATACTGTAAATAAACTATCAAAAACTACAGTAATTATATTTAATAAACTGTACATAAAATATCAAAAATTACACCAAATGTATATTATTTACTGTAAATAAAATATCAAAAAGAACAGTAAATATATCTTACACACCCTAGGTAAAATATCACAATCTACACCAAATATATATTATATAATTTACATAAAATTTCAAAAGGACACCAAATATATCTTATATACTGTACATAAAATATCAAAATGTACAGTAAATATATTTCATATATTGTACATATAATATTAACTAAAAGTACACCAAATACATTTTGTATACTGTAAATAAAATATCAAAAACTACAGTAAATATATATTATACACTGTACATAAAATATCAAAAGGTACACCAAATATGTGTAATATATACTGTAAATAAACTATCAAAACCAGAGTAATTATATTTAATATACTGTACATAAAATATGAAAAATTACACCAAATGTATATTATATACTGTAAATAAAATATCAAAAAGTACAGTAAAAATATATGACACACCCTATGTAAAATATCACAAACTACACCAAATATATATTATATAATTTACATAAAATATCAAAAGGACACCAAATATACCTTATATACTGAACATAAATTATCAAAATGTACAGTAAATATATTTCCTATACTGTACATATAATATTAACTAAAAGTACACCAAATACATTTTATAAACTGTAAATAAAATATCAAAATGTACAGTAAATATATATTACTTTCTGTACATAAAATATCAAAAAGTACACCAAATACGTGTTATATATACTGTAAATAAACTATCAAAACTACAGTAATTATATATAATATACTGTACATAAAATATCAAAAATTACACCAAATGTATATTATATACTGAAAATAAAATATCAAAAAGTACAGTAAACATATATATGACACACCCTATGTAAAATATCAAAAATTACACCAAATATATATCATATAATTTACATAAAATATCAAAAGGACAACAAATATATCTTCTATACTGTACAAAAAATATCAAAATTACAGTAAATATATTTCATATATTGTACATATAATATTAACTAAAAGTACACCAAATACATTTTATATACTGTAAATAAAATATCAAAAAGTACAGTAAATATATATTACATTCTGTACATAAAATATCAAAAAGTACACCAAATATGTGTTATATATACTGTAAATAAACTATCAAAAACTGCAGTAACTATATTTAATATACTGTACATAAAATATCAAAAATTACACCAAATGTATATTTTTTACTGTAAATAAAGTACCAAAAAGTACAGTAAATATATATTGCACACCATATGTAAAATATCACAATCTACACCAAATATATATTATATAATTTACATAAAATATCGAAAGGACACCAAATATATCTTCTATACTGTACATAAAATATCAAAAAGTATAGTAAATATATTTCATATATTGTACATATAATATTAACTAAAAGTACACCAAATACATTTTGTATACTGTAAATAAATTATCAAAAATTACAGTAAATATATATTACATACTGTACATAAAATATTAAAAAGTACACCAAATATGTGTTATATATACTGTAAATAAACTATCAAACACTACAGTAATTATATTTAATATACTGTACATAAAATATCAAAAATTTCACCAAATGCATATTATATACTGTAAATAAAATATCAAAAATACAGTAAATATATATGACACACACTATGTAAAATATCAAAAACTACACCAAATATACATTATATAATTTACATAAAATATCAAAAGGACACCAAATATATCTTCCATACTGTACAAAATAAATCAAAATGTACAGTAAATACATTTCATATATTGTACATATAATATTAACTAAAAGTACACCAAATACATTTTATATAGTGCAAATAAAATATCAAAAAGTACAGTAAATATATATTACATACTGTACATAAAATATCAAAAAGTACACCAAATATGTGTTATATATACTATAAATAAACTATCAAAACTACAGTAATTATATATAATATACTGTACATAAAATATCAAAAATTACACCAAATGTATATTATATAGTGTAAATAAAATATCAAAAAGTACAGTAAATATATATGACACACCCTATGTAAAATATCACAAACTACACCAAATATATATTATATAATTTACATAAATTATCAAAAGGACACCAAATATATCTCATGTACTGTACATTAAATATCAAAATGTACAGTAAATATATTTCATATATTGTACATATAATATTAACTGAAAGTACACCAAATACATTTTATATACTGTAAATAAAATATCAAAAATTACAGTAAATATGTATTACATACTGTACATAAAATATCAAAAAGTACACCAAATATGTGTTATATATACTGTAAATAACCTATCAAAAACTACAGTAATTATATTTAATATACTGTACATAAAATATCAAAAATTACACCAAATGTATATTATTTACTGTAAATAAAATATCAAAAAGTACAGTAAATATATATTACACACCGTATGTAAAATATCACAATCTACACCAGGTATATATAATATAATTTAGATAAAATATCAAAATGACACAAAATATATCTTATATACTGTACATAAAATATCAAAAATACAGTAAATATATTTCATATATTGTACATATAATATTAACTAAAAGTACACCAAATACATTTTATATAGTGTAAATAAAATATCAAAAAGTACAGTAAATATACATTACACACCATATGTAAAATATCACAATCTACAACAAATATATACTATATAATTTACATAAAATATCAAAAGGACACCAAATATATCTTATATACTCTACATAAAATATCAAAAAGTACAGTAAATATATTTCATATATTGTACATATAATATTAACTAAAAGTACACCAAATACATTTTATATAGTGTAAATAAAATATCAAAAATTACAGTGAATAAATATTACATACTGTCCATAAAATATCAAAAAGTACACCAAATATGTGTTATATATACTGTAAATAAACTATCAAAACTACACTATATTTAATATACTGTACATAAAATATCAAAAATTACACCAAATATATATTATTTACTGTAAAGAAAATACCAAAAAGTACAGTAAATATATATTACACACCCTATGTAAAATATCAGAAACTACACCAAATATATATTATATAATTTACATAAAATATCAAAAGGACACCAAATATACCTTATGTACTGAACATGAAATATCAAAATGTACAGTAAATATATTTCATATATTGTACATATAATATTAACTAAAAGTACACCAAATACATTTTATGTACTGTAATTAAATATCAAAAAGTACAGTAAATATATATTACATACTGTACATAAAATATCAAAAAGTACAACAAATATGTGTAATATATACTGTAAATAAACTATCAAAAACTACAGTAATTATATTTAATATACTGTATATAAAATATCAAAAATTAAACCTAATGAATATTATATACTGTAAATAAAATATCAAAAAGTACAGGAAATATATATTACACACCCTATGTAAAATATCACAAACTTCACCAAATATATATTATATAATTTACATAAAATATCAAAAGGACACCAAATATATCTTCTATACTGTACATAAAATATCAAAATGTACAGTAAATATATTTCATATATTGTATATATAATAGTAACTAAAAGTACACCAAATACATTTTATATACTGTAAATAAATTATCAAAAATTACAGTAAATATTTATTACATACTGCACATAAAGTATCAAAAAGTACACCAAATATGTGTTATATATACTGTAAATAAACTATCAAAAACTACAGTAATTATATTTAATATACTGTACATAAAATATGAAAAATTACACCAAATGCATATTATTTACTGTAAATAAAATATCAAAAATTACAGCAAATATATATTACACACCCTATGTAAAATATCAAAAACTACACAAAATATATATTATAAAATTCACATAAAATATCAAAAGGACACCAAATATATATTATATACTGTACATAAAATATCAAAATGTACAGTAAATATATTTCATATATTGTACATATAATATTAACTAAAAGTACACCAAATACATTTTATATACTGTAAATAAAATATCAAAAAGTACAGTAAATATATATTACATACTGTACATAAAATAGCAAAAAGTACACCAAATATGTGTTATATATACTATAAAAAAACTATCAAAACTACACTAATTATATATAATATACTGTGCATAAAATATCAAAAATTACAACAAATGTATATTATATACTGTAAATAAAATATCAAAAAGTACAGTAAATATATATGACACACGCTATGTAAAATATCACAAACTACACCAAATATATATTATATAATTTACATAAATTATCAAAAGGACACCAAATATATCTTATGTACTGTACATAAAATATCAAAATGTACAGTAAATATATTTCATATATTGTACATATAATATTAACTGAAAGTACACCAAATACATTTTATATACTGTAAATAAAATATCAAAAATTACAGTAAATATGTATTACATAATGTACATAAAATATCAAAAAGTACACCAAATATGTGTTATATATACTGTAAATAACCTATCAAAAACTACAGTAATTATATTTAATATACTGTACATAAAATATCAAAAATTACACCAAATGTACATTATTTACTGTAAATAAAATATCAAAAAGTACAGTAAATATATATTACACACCCTATGTAAAATATCACAATCTACACCAGATATATATAATATAATTTAGATAAAATATCAACATGACACAAAATATATCTTCTATACTGTACATAAAATATCAAAAAGTACAGTAAATATATTTCATATATTGTATATATAATATTAACTAAAAGTACACCAAATACATTTTATATACTGTAAATAAAATATCAAAAACTACAGTAAATATACATTACACACCATATGTAAAATATCACAATCTAAAACAAATATATATTATATAATTTACATAAAATATAAAAAGGACACCAAATATATCTTATATACTGTACATAAAATATCAAAATGTACAGTAAAGATATTTCATATATTGTACATATAATATTAACTAAAAGTACACCAAATACATTTTATGTAGTGTAAATAAAATATCAAAAATTACAGTGAATAAATATTACATACTGTACATAAAATATCAAAAAGTACACCAAATATGTGTTATATATACTGTAAATAAACTATCAAAACTACACTATATTTAATATACTGTACATAAAATATCAAAAATTACACCAAATATATAATATTTACTGTAAAGAAAATACCAAAAAGTACAGTAAATGTATATTACACACGCTATGTAAAATATCAGAAACTACACCAAATATATATTATATAATTTACATTAAATATCAAAAGGACACCAAATATACCTTATATACTGAACATGAAATATCAAAATGTACAGTAAATATATTTCATATATGGTACATATAATATTAACTAAAAGTACACCAAATACATTTTATGTACTGTAATTAAATATCAAAAAGTACAGTAAATATATATTACATACTGTACATAAAATATCAAAAAGTACAACAAATATGTGTAATATATACTGTAAATAATCTATCAAAAACTACAGTAATTATATTTAATATACTGTATATAAAATATCAAAAATTAAACCTAATGAATATTATATACTGTAAATAAAATATCAAAAAGTACAGGAAATATATATTACACACCCTATGTAAAATATCACAAACTTCACCAAATATATATTATATAATTTACATAAAATATCAAAAGGACACCAAATATATCTTCTATACTGTACATAAAATATCAAAATGTACAGTAAATATATTTCATATATTGTACATATAATGTTAACTAAAAGTACACCAAATACATTTTATATAGTGTAAATAAATATCTAAATGTACAGTAAATATATATTAAACACCCTATGAAAAATATCAGAATCTACACCAAATATATATTGTGTAATTTACATAAAATATCAAAAGGACACCAAATATACCTTATGGACTGAACATAAAATATCAAAATATACGGTAAATATATTTCATATATTGTACATATAATATTAACTAAAGGTACACCAAATACATTTTATATACTGTAAATAAAATATCAAAAAGAACAGTAAATATATCTTACATTCTGTACATAAAATATCAAAAAGTACAACAAATATGTGTTATATATACTGTAAATAAACTATCAAAAACTGCAGTAATTATATTTAATATACTGTACTTAAAATACCATAAATTACACCAGATGTATATTATTTACTGTAAATAAAATATCAAAATGTACAGTAAATATATCTTACACATCCTATATAAAATATCACAATGTACACCAAATATATATTATATAATTTACATAAAATATAAAAAGGACACCAAATATATCTTATATACTGTACATAAAATATCAACATGTACAGTAAATATATTTCATATATTGTACATATAATATTAACTAAAAGTACACCAAATACATTTTATATAGTGTAAATCAAATATCAAAAATTACAGTGAATATATATTACATACTGTACATAAAATATCAAAAAGTACACCAAATATGTTTTATATATACTGTAAATAAACTATCAAAAACTACAGTAATTATATTTAATAAACTGTACATAAAATATCAAAAATTACACCAAATGTATATTATTTACTGTAAATAAAATATCAAAAAGAACAGTAAATATATCTTACACACCCTAGGTAAAATATCACAATCTACACCAAATATATATTATATAATTTACATAAAATTTCAAAAGGACACCAAATATATCTTATATACTGTACATAAAATATCAAAATGTACAGTAAATATATTTCATATATTGTACATATAATATTAACTAAAAGTACAGCAAATACATTTTGTATACTGTAAATAAAATATCAAAAACTACAGTAAATATATATTATACACTGTACATAAAATATCAAAAGGTACACCAAATATGTGTAATATATACTGTAAATAAACTATCAAAACCAGAGTAATTATATTTAATATACTGTACATAAAATATGAAAAATTACACCAAATGTATATTATATACTGTAAATAAAATATCAAAAAGTACAGTAAAAATATATGACACACCCTATGTAAAATATCACAAACTACACCAAATATATATTATATAATTTACATAAAATATCAAAAGGACACCAAATATACCTTATATACTGAACATAAATTATCAAAATGTACAGTAAATATATTTCCTATTCTGTACATATAATATTAACTAAAAGTACACCAAATACATTTTATAAACTGTAAATAAAATATCAAAATGTACAGTAAATATATATTACTTTCTGTACATAAAATATGAAAAAGTACACCAAATACGTGTTATATATACTGTAAATAAACTATCAAAACTACAGTAATTATATATAATATACTGTACATAAAATATCAAAAATTACACCAGATGTATATTATATACTGAAAATAAAATATCAAAAAGTACAGTAAACATATATATGACACACCCTATGTAAAATATCAAAAATTACACCAAATATATATCATATAATTTACATAAAATATCAAAAGGACAACAAATATATCTTCTATACTGTACAAAAAATATCAAAATTACAGTAAATATATTTCATATATTGTACATATAATATTAAGTAAAAGTACACCAAATACATTTTATATACTGTAAATAAAATATCAAAAAGTACAGTAAATATATATTACATTCTGTACATAAAATATCAAAAAGTACACCAAATATGTGTTATATATACTGTAAATAAACTATCAAAAACTGCAGTAACTATATTTAATATACTGTACATAAAATATCAAAAATTACACCAAATGTATATTATTTACTGTAAATAAAGTACCAAAAAGTACAGTAAATATATATTGCACACCATATGTAAAATATCACAATCTACACCAAATATATATTATATAATTTACATAAAATATCCAAAGGACACCAAATATATCTTCTATACTGTACATAAAATATCAAAAAGTATAGTAAATATATTTCATATATTGTACATATAATATTAACTAAAAGTACACCAAATACATTTTGTATACTGTAAATAAATTATCAAAAATTACAGTAAATATATATTACATACTGTACATAAAATATCAAAAAGTACACCAAATATGTGTTATATATACTGTAAATAAACTATCAAACACTACAGTAATTATATTTAATATACTGTACATAAAATATCAAATATTACACCATATGTATATTATATACTGTAAATAAAATATCAAAAACTACAGTAAATATACATTACACACCCTATGTAAAATATCACAAACTACACCAAATATATATTATATAATTTACATAAAATATCAAAAGGACACCAAATATATCTTCTATACTGTACATAAAATATCAAAAAGTACAGTAAATATATTTCATATATTGTATATATAATATTAACTAAAAGTACACCAAATACATTTTATATACTGTAAATAAATTATCAAAAATTGCAGTAAGTATATATTACATACTGTACATAAAATATCAAAATGTACACCAAATATGTGATATATATACTGTAAATAAACTATCAAAAACTACAGTAATTATATTTAATATACTGTACATGAAATATCAAAAATTACACCAAATGTACGTTATTTACTGTAAATAAAATATCAAAAAGAACAGTAAATATATCTTACACACCGTATGTAAAATATCACAATCTACACCAAATATATATTATATAATTTACATAAAATATCAAAAGGACACCAAATATATCATATATACTGTACATAAAATATCAAAATGTACAGTAAATATATTTCATATATTGTACATATAATATTAACTAAAAGTACACCGAATACATTTTATATACTGTAAAGAAAATATCAAATAGTACAGTAAATATATATTACATACCGTATATAAAATATGAAAAAGTACACCAAATATGTGTTATATATACTGTAAATAAACTATCAAAACTACACTAATTATATTTAAAATGCTGTACATAAAATATCAAAAATTAAACCAAATATATATTATTTAATGTAAATAAAATATCAAAAAGTACAGTAAATGTATATTACACACCCTATGTAAAATATCAGAAACTACACCATATATATTATATAATTTACATAAAATATCAATAGGACACCGAATATATCTTCTATACTGTTCAAAAAATATCAAAATGTACAGTAAATAGATTTCATATATTGTACATATAATATTAACTAAAAGTACACCAAATACATTTTATATACTGTAAATAAAATATCAAAAAGTACAGTAAATATATATTACATTCTGTACATAATATATCAAAAAGTACACCAAATATGTGTTATATATACTGTAAATAAACTATCAAAAACTGCAGTAGTTATATTTAATATACTGTACATAAAATATCAAAAATTACACCAAATGTATATTATTTACTGTAAATAAAGTATCAAAAAGTACAGTAAATATATATTGCACACCATATGTAAAATATCACAATCTACACCAAATATATATTATATAATTTACATAAAATATCGAAAGGACACCAAATATATCTTCTATACTGTACATAAAATATCAAAAAGTATAGTAAATATATTTCATATATTGTACATAAAATATTAACTAAAAGTACACCAAATACATTTTGTATACTGTAAATAAATTATCAAAAATTACAGTAAATATATATTACATACTGTACATAAAATATCAAAAAGTACACCAAATATGTGTTATATATACTGTAAATAAACTATCAAACACTACAGTAATTATATTTAATATACTGTACATAAAATATCAAATATTACACCATATGTATATTATATACTGTAAATAAAATATCAAAAACTACAGTAAATATACATTACACACCCTATGTAAAATATCACAAACTACACCAAATATATATTATATAATTTACATAAAATATCAAAAGGACACCAAATATATCTTCTATACTGTATATAAAATATCAAAAAGTACAGTAAATATATTTCATATATTGTATATATAATATTAACTAAAAGTACACCAAATACATTTTATATACTGTAAATAAATTATCAAAATTACAGTAAGTATATATTACATACTGTACATAAAATATCAAAATGGACACCAAATATGTGATATATATACTGTAAATAAACTATCAAAAACTACAGTAATTATATTTAATATACTGTACATGAAATATCAAAAATTACACCAAATGTACGTTATTTACTGTAAATAAAATATCAAAAAGAACAGTAAATATATCTTACACACCGTATGTAAAATATCACAATCTACACCAAATATATATTATATAATTTACATAAAATATCAAAAGGACACCAAATATATCATATATACTGTACATAAAATATCAAAATGTACAGTAAATATATTTCATATATTGTACATATAATATTAACTAAAAGTACACCGAATACATTTTATATACTGTAAATAAAATATCAAATAGTACAGTAAATATATATTACATACCGTATATAAAATATGAAAAAGTACACCAAATATGTGTTATATATACTGTAAATAAACTATCAAAACTACACTAATTATATTTAAAATACTGTACATAAAATATCAAAAATTACACAAAATATATATTATTTACTGTAAATAAAATATCAAAAAGTACAGTAAATGTATATTACACACCCTATGTAAAATATCAGAAACTACACCATATATATATTATATAATTTACATAAAATATCAAAAGGACACCGAATATGTCTTCTATACTGTACATAAATTATCAAAATGTACAGTAAATAGATTTCATATATTGTACATATAATATTAACTAAAAGTACACCAAATACATTTTATATACTGTAAATAAAATATCAAAAAGTACAGTAAATATATATTACATTCTGTACATAAAATATCAAAAAGTACACCAAATATGTGTTATATATACTGTAAATAAACTATCAAAAACTGCAGTAATTATATTTAATATACTGTACATAAAATATCAAAAATTACACCAAATGTATATTATTTACTGTAAATAAAATATCAAAAAGTACAGTAAATATATATTGCACACGATATGTAAAATATCACAATCTACACCAAATATATATTATATAATTTACATAAAATATCGAAAGGACACCAAATATAACTTCTATACTGTACATAAAATATCAAAAAGTATAGTAAATATATTTCATATATTGTACATATAATATTAACTAAAAGTACACCAAATACATTTTGTATACTGTAAATAAATTATCAAAAATTACAGTAAATATATATTACATACTGTACATAAAATATCAAAAAGTACACCAAATATGTGTTATATATAGTGTAAATAAACTATCAAACACTACAGTAATTATATTTAATATACTGTACATAAAATATCAAATATTACACCATATGTATATTATATACTGTAAATAAAATATCAAAAACTACAGTAAATATACATTACACACCCTATGTAAAATATCACAAACTACACCAATTATATATTATATAATTTACATAAAATATCAAAAGGACACCAAATATATCTTCTATACTGTACATAAAATATCAAAAATTACAGTAAATATATTTCATATATTGTATATATAATATTAACTAAAAGTACACCAAATACATTTTATATACTGTAAATAAATTATCAAAAATTACAGTAAGTATATATTATATACTGTACATAAAATATCAAAATGTACACCAAATATGTGATATATATACTGTAAATAAACTATCAAAAACTACAGTAATTATATTTAATATACTGTACATGAAATATCAAAAATTACACCAAATGTACGTTATTTACTGTAAATAAAATATCAAAAACAACAGTAAATATATCTTACACACCCTATGTAAAATATCACAATCTACACCAAATATATATTATATAATTTATATAAAATATCAAAAGGACACCAAATATATCATATATACTGTACATAAAATATCAAAATGTACAGTAAATATATTTCATATATTGTACATATAATATTAACTAAAAGTACACCGAATACATTTTATATACTGTAAATGAAATATCAAATAGTACAGTAAATATATATTACATACCGTATATAAAATATGAAAAAGTACACCAAATATGTGTTATATATACTGTAAATAAACTATCAAAACTACACTAATTATATTTAAAATACTGTACATAAAATATCAAAAATTACACCAAATATATATTATTTACTGTAAATAAAATTTCAAAAAGTACAGTAAATGTATATTACACACCCTATGTAAAATATCAGAAACTACACCATATATATTATATAATTTACATAAAATATCAAAAGGACACCGAATATATCTTCTATACTGTACATAAAATATCAAAATGTACAGTAAATAGATTTCATATATTGTACATATAATATTAACTAAAAGTACACCAAATACATTTTATATACTGTAAATAAAATATCAAAAAGTACAGTAAATATATATTACATTCTGTACATAAAATATCAAAAAGTACACCAAATATGTGTTATATATACTGTAAATAAACTATCAAAAACTGCAGTAATTATATTTAATATACTGTACATAAAATATCAAAAATTACACCAAATGTATATTATTTACTGTAAATAAAGTATCAAAAAGTACAGTAAATATATATTGCACACCATATGTAAAATATCACAATCTACACCAAATATATATTATATAATTTACATAAAATATCTAAAGGACACCAAATATATCTTCTATACTGTACATAAAATATCAAAATTTACAGTAAATATATTTCATATATTGTATATATAATATTAACTAAAAGTACACCAAATACATTTCATATACTGTAAATACATTATCAAAAATTATAGTAAATATGTATTACATACTGTACATAATATATCGAAAAGTACACCAAATATGTGTTATATATAGTGTAAATAAACTATCAAAAACTACAGTAATTATATTTAATATACTGTACATAAAATATCATAATTTCACCAAATGTATATTATATACTGTAAATAAAATATCAAAAAGTACAGTAAATGTATATGACACACGCTATGTAAAACATCAAAAACTACACCAAATATATATTATATAATTTACATAAAATATCAAAAGGACACCAAATATATCTTATATACTGTACATAAAAAACCAAAATTACAGTAAATATATTTCATATATTGTACATATAATGTTAACTAATAGTACGCCAAATACATTTTATATAGTGTAAATAAAATATCAAAATGTACAGTAAATATATATTACACACCCTATGTAAAATATCACAATGTACACCAAATATATATTTTGTAATTTACATAAAATATCAAAAGGACACCAAATATACCTTATATACTGAACATAAAATATGAAAATGAACCGTAAATATATTTCATAAATTGTACATATAATATTAACTAAAAGTACACCAAATACATTTTATATACTGTAAATAAAATATCAAAAAGTACAGTAAATATATATTACATTCTGTACAAAAAATATCAAAAAGTACAACAAATATGTGTTATATATACTGTAAATAAACTATCAATAACTGCAGTAATTATATTTAATTTACTGTACATAAAATATCATAAATTACACCAAATGTATATTATTTACTGTAAATAAAATATCAAAAATTACACTAAATATATCTTACACACCCTATATAAAATATCACAATATACACCAAATATATATTATATAATTTACATAAAATATCAAAAGGACACCAAATATATCTTATATACTGTACATAAAATATCAAAATGTACAGTAAATATATTTCATATATTGTACATATAATATTAACTAAAAGTACACCAAATACATTTTATATAGTGTAAATAAAATATCAAAAATTACAGTGAATATGTATTACATACTGTACATAAAATATCAAAAAGTACACCAAATATGTGTTATATATAATGTAAATAAACTATCAAAAACTACAGTAATTATATTTAATATACTGTACATAAAATATCAAAAATTACACCAAATGTATATTATTTACTGTAAATAAAATACCAAAAAGTACAGTAAATATACATTACACACCCTATGTAAAATATCACAACCTACACCAAATATATATTATATAATTTACATAAAATATGAAAAGGACACCAAATATATCTTATATACTGTACATAAAATATCAAAATGTACAGTAAATATATTTCATATATTGTACATATAATATTAACTAAAAGTACACCAAATACATTTTATATACTGTAAATAAAATATCAAAAAGTACAGAAAATATATATTACATACTGTACATAAAATATCAAAAAGTACACCAAATATGTGTAATATATACTGTAAATAAACTATCAAAAACCACAGTAATTATATTTAATATACTGTACATAAAATATCAAAAATTACACCAAATGTATATTATGTACTGTAAATACAATATCAAAAAGTACAGTAAATATATATGACACACCCTATGTAAAATATCACAATCTACACCAAATATATATTATATAATTTACATAAAATATCAAAAGGACACCAAATATATCTTCTATAGTGAACATAAAATATCAAAATGTACCGTAAATATATTTCAAATATTGTACATATAATATTAACTAAAAGTACACCAAATACACTTTATGTACTGTAAATAAAATATCAAAAAGTACAGTAAATATATATTACATTCTGTACATAAAATATCAAATAGTACACCAAATATGTGTTATATATACTGTAAATAAACTATCAAAAACTGCCGTAATTATATTTAATATACTGTACATAAAATATCATAAATTACACCAAATGTATATTATTTACTGTATATAAAATATCAAAAAGTACAGTAAATATATCTTACACACCCTATGTAAAATATCACAATCTACACCAAATATATATTATATAATTTACATAAAATATCAAAAGGACACCAAATATATCTTCTATACTGTACATAAAATATCAAAATATAGAGTAAATATATTTCATATATTGTATATATAATATTAACTAAAAGTACACCAAATACATTTTATATACTGTAAATAAATTATCAAAAATTACAGTAAATATATATTACATACTGTACATAAAATATCAAAAAGTACACCAAATATGTGTTATATATACTGTAAATAAACTATCAAAAACTACAGTAATTATATTTAATATACTGTACATAAAATATCCAAAATTACACCAAATGTATATTATTTACTGTAAATAAAATATCAAAAATTACAGTAAATATATATTACACACCCTATGTAAAATATCACAATCTACAACAAATATATATTATATAATTTACATAAAATATCAAAAGGATACCAAATATATCTTATATACTGTACATAAAATATCAAAAAGTACAGTAAATATATTTCATATATTGTACATGTAATATTAACTAAAGGTACACCAAATACATTTTATATAATGTAAATAAAATATCAAAAATTACAGTGAATATATATTACATACTGTACATAAAATATCAAAAATTACACCAAATATGTGTTATATATACTGTAAATAAACTATCAAAACTACACTAATTATATTTAATATACTGTACATAAAATATCAAAAATTACACCAATTATATATTATTTACTGTAAAGAAAATACCAAAAAGTACAGTATATATATATTACACACCCTATGTAAAATATCAGAAACTACACCAAATATATATTATATAATTTACATAAAATATCAAAAGGACACCAAATATACCTTATATTCTGAACATGAAATATCAAAATGTACAGTAAATATATTTCATATATTGTACATATAATATTAACTAAAAGTATACCAAATATATTTTATATACTGTAAATAAAATATCAAAAAGTACAGTGAATATATATTACATACTGTACATAAAATATCAAAAAGTACACCAAATATGTGTTATATATACTGTAAATAAACTATCAAAAACTACAGTAATTATATTTAATATACTGTACATAAAATATCAAAAATTACACCAAATGTATATTATTTACTGTAAATAAAATATCAAAAAGTACAGTAAATATATCTTACACACCCTATGTAAAATATCACAATCTACACAAAATATATATTATATAATTTACATAAAATATCAAAACGACACCAAATATATCTTATATAGTGTACATAAAATATCAAAATGTACAGTAAATATATTTCATATATTGTACATATAATATTAACTAAAAGTACACCAAATACATTTTATGTACTGTAAATAAAATATCAAAAAGTACAGTAAATATTTATTACATACTGTACATAAAATATCAAATAGTACAACAAATATGTGTAATATATACTGTAAATAAACTATCAAAAACTACAGTAATTATATTTAATATACTGTATATAAAATATCAAAAATTTAACCTAATGTATATTATATACTGTAAATAAAATATCAAAAAGTACAGTAAATATATATTACACACCCTATGTAAAATATCACAATCTACACCAAATATATATTATATAATTTATATAAAATATCAAAAGGACACCAAATATATCTTATATACTGTACGTAAAATATCAAAAAGTACAGTAAATATATTTCATATATTGTTCATATAATGTTAACTAAAAGTACACCAAATACATTTTATATAGTGTAAATAAAATAGCAAAAGGTACAGTAAATATATATTACATACCTTATGTAAAATATCACAATCTACAACAAATATATATTATATAATTTACATAAAATATCAAAAGGACACCAAAAATATCTTATATACTGTACATAAAATATCAAAATGTACAGTAAATATATTTCATATATTGTACATATAATATTAACTAAAAGTACACCAAATACATTTTATATAGTGTAAATAAAATATCAAAAATACAGTAAATATATATTACATTCTGTACAGAAAATATCAAAAAGTACACCAAATATGTGTTATATATACTGTAAATAAACTATCAAAATCTTCAGTAATTATATTTAATATACTGTTCATAAAATATCAAAAATTATACCAAATGTATATTATACACTCTAAATAAAATATCAAAAAGGACAGTAAATATATATTACACTCTATGTAAAATATCAAAAGCTACACCAAATATATATTATATAATTTTCATAAAATATCAAAAGTACACCAAATATATATTATATACTGTACATAAAATATCAAAAAGTACAGTAAATATATTTTATATATTGTACTGATAATATTAACTAAAAGTACACCAAATACATTTTACATACTGTAAATAAAATATCAAAAATTACACTAAGTATATATTATCTACTGTACATAAAATATCAAAAAGTACACCAAATATGTGTTATGTATACTGTAAATAAACTATCAAAACCTTCAGTAATTATATTTAATATACTGTTCTTAAAATATCAAAAATTACAACAAATGTATATTATACATTCTAAATAAAATATCAAAAAGGACAGTAAATATATATTACACACTATGTAAAATATCAAAAACTACACCAAATATATATTATATAATTTACATAAAATATCAAAAGTACACCAAATATATATTATATACTGTACATAAAATATCAAAAAGTACAGTAAATATATTTCATATATTGTACATATAATATTAACTAAAAGTACACCAAATACATTTTACATACTGTAAATAAAATATCAAAAATTACAGTAAGTATATATTATCTACTGTTCATAAAATATCAAAAAGAACACCAAATATGTGTTGTATATACTGTAAATAAACTATCAAAATCTTCAGTAATTATATTTAATATACTGTACATAAAATATCAAAAATTACACCAAATGTATATTATACACTCTAAATAAAATATGAAAAAGGACACTAAATATATATTACACTCTATGTAAAATATCAAAAACTACACCAAATATATATTATATAATTTACATAAAGTATCAAAAGTACACCAAATATATATTATATACTGTACATATAATATCAAAAAGTACAGTAAACATATTTCATATATTGTACGTATAATATTAACTAAAAGTACACCAAATACATTTTACATACTGTATATAAAATATCAAAAATTACAGTAAGTATATATTATCTACTGTACATAAAATATCAAAAAGTACACCAAATATGTGTTATATATACTGCAAATAAACTATCAAAATCTTCAGTAATTATATTAAATATACTGTTCATAAAATATCAAAAATTACACCAAATGTATATTATACACTCTAAATAAAATATCAAAAAGTACAGTAAATGTATATTACAGTCTATGTAAAATATCAAAAACTACACCCAATATATATTATATAATTTACATAAAATATCAAAAGTACACCAAATATATATTATATACTGTACATAAAATATCAAAAAGTACAGTAAATATATTTCATATATTGTACATATAATATTAACTAAAAGTACACCAAATACATTTTACATACTGTAAATAAAGTATCAAAAATTTCAGTAAGTATATATTATCTACTGTACATAAAATATCAAAAAGTACAGCAAATATGTGTTATATATACTGTAAATAAACTATCAAAATCATCAGTAATTATATTTAATATACTCTACATAAAATATCAAAAATTACACCAAATGTATATTATAAACTGTAAATAAAATATCAAAAATGACAGTAAATATATATTACACTCTATGTAAAATATCAAAAACTACACCAAATATATACTATATAATTTACATAAAATATCAAAAGTACACCAAATATATATTATATAGTGTACATAAAATATCAAAAAGTACAGTAAATATATTTCATATATTGTACATATAATATTAACTAAAATACACCAAATATATTTTACATACTGTAAATAAAATATCAAAAATTTCAGTAAGTATATATTATCTACTGTACATAAAATATCAAAAAGTACACCAAATATGTGTTATATATACTGTAAATAAACTATCAAAATCTTCAGTAATTATATTTAATATACTCTACATAAAATATCAAAAATTACACCAAATGTATATTATACACTCTAAATAAAATATCAGAAAGACAGTAAATATATATTACACTCTGTGTAAAATATCAAAAACTACACCAAATATATATTATATGATTTACATAAAATATCAAAAGTACACCAAATATATATTATATACTGTACATAAAATATCAAAAAGTACAGTAAATATATTTCATAAATTGTACATATAATATTAACTAAAAGTACACCAAATACATTTTACATACTTTAAATAAAATATCAAAAATTACAGTAAGTATATATTATCTACTGTACATAAAATATCAAAAAGTACACCAAATATGTGTTATATATACTGCAAATAAACTATCAAAATCTTCAGTAATTATATTTAATATACTGTATATTATATATCAAAAATTACACCAAATGTATATTATACACTCTAAATAAAATATCAAAAAGTACAGTAAATATATATTAGACTCTATGTAAATTATCAAAAACTACACCAAATATATATTATATAATTTACATAAAATATCAAAAGTACACCAAATATATATTATATACTGTACATAAAATATCAAAAAGTACGGTAAATATATTTCATATATTGTACATATAATATTAACTAAAAGTACACCAAATACATTTTATACAGTGTAAATAAAATATCAAAAATTACAGTGAATATATATTACATACTGTACATAAAATATCAAAAAGTACACCAAATATGTGTTATATATACTGTAAATAAACTATCAAAAACTACAGTAATTATATTTAATATGCTGTACATAAAATATCAAAAATTACACCAAATGAATATTATTTACTCTAAATAAAATACCAAAAAGTACAGTAAATATACATTACACACCCTATGTAAAATATCACAAACTACACCAAATATATATTATATAATTTACATAAAATATCAAAAGGACACCAAATATACCTTATATACTGAACATAAATTATCAAAATGTACAGTAAATATATTTCATATACTGTACATAAAATATTAACTAAAATTACACCAAATACATTTTATATACTGTAAATAAAATATCAAAATGTACAGTAAATATATATTACTTTCTGTACATAAAATATCAAAAAGTACACCAAATACGTGTTATATATACTGTAAGTAAACTATCAAATCTACAGTAATTATATATAATATACTGTACATAAAATATCAAAAATTACACCACATGTATATTATATACTGTAAATAAAATATCAAAAAGTACAGTAAATATATATGACACACACTATGTAAAATATCAAAAATTACACCAAATATATATCATATAATTTACATAAAATATCAAAGGACACCAAATATATCTTCTATACTGTACAAAAAATATCAAAAGTACAGTAAATATATTTCATATATTGTACATATAATATTAACTAAAAGTACACCAAATACATTTTATATAGTGTAAATAAAATAGCAAAAGGTACAGTAAATATATATTACATACCATATGTAAAATATCACAATCTACAACAAATATATATTATATAACTTACATAAAATATCCAAAGGACACCAAATATATCTTATATACTGTACATAAAATATCAAAATGTACAGTAAATATATTTCATATATTGTACATATAATATTAACTAAAAGTACACCAACTACATTTTATATAGTGTAAATAAAATATCAAAAAGTACAGTAAATATATATGACTCACCCAATGTAAAATATCACAAACTACACCAAATATATATTATATAATTTACATAAAATATCAAAAGGACACCAAATATATCTTATGGACTGTACATAAAATATCAAAATGTACAGTAAATATATTTCATATATTGTACATATAATATTAACTGAAAGTACAGCAAATACATTTTATATGCTATAAATAAAATATCAAAATTACAGTAAATATGTATTACATACTGTACATAAAATATCAAAAATTACACCAAATATGTGTTATATATACTGTAAATAAACTATAAAAAACTACAGTAATTATATTTAATATACTGTACTTAAAATATCAAAAATTACACCAAATGTATATTATTTACTGTAAATAAAATATCAAAAAATACAGTAAATATATATTACACACCGTATGTAAAATATCACAATCTACACCAAATATATATTATATAATTTACATAAAATATC
Organism: Pan paniscus; assembly: GCF_029289425.2. Taxonomy (NCBI): domain Eukaryota; kingdom Metazoa; phylum Chordata; class Mammalia; order Primates; family Hominidae; genus Pan; species Pan paniscus. The sequence continues at coordinate 4,068,175 of NC_073271.2, forward strand.
AAAATGACACAAAATATATCTTATATACTGTACATAAAATATCAAAATGTACAGTAAATACATTTCATATATTGTACAAATAATATTAACTAAAAGTTCACCAAATACATTTTATATACTGTAAATAAAATATCAAAAAGCACAGTAAATATATATTACACACCATATGTAAAATATCACAATCTACAACAAATATATATTATATAATTTACATAAAATACCAAAGGACACCAAATATACCTTATATACTGTACATAAAATATCAAAAAGTACAGTAAATATATTTCATATATTGTACATATAATATTAACTAAAAGTACACCAAATATATTTTATATAGTGTAAATAAAATATCAAAAATTTCAGTGAATACATATTACATACTGTACATAAAATATGAAAAAGTACATCAAATATGTGTTATATATACTGTAAATAAACTATCAAAACTACACTAATTATATTTAATATACTCTACATAAAATATCAAAAATTACACCAAATATACATTATTTACTGTAAAGAAAACACCAAAAAGTACAGTAGATATATATTACACACCCTATGTAAAATATCACAAACTCCACCAAATATATATTATATAATTTACATAAAATATCAAAAGGACACCAAATATACCTTATATACTGTACATGAAATATGAAAATGTACAGTAAATATATTTCAAATATTGTACATATAATATTAACTAAAAGTACACCAAATACATTTTATATACTGTAAATAAAATATCAAAATGTACAGTAAATATATATTACATTCTGTACATAAAATATCAAAAAGTACACCAAATATGTGTTATATATACTGTAAATATACTATCAAAACCTTCAGTAATTATATTTAATATACTGTTCATAAAATATCAAAAATTATACCAAATGTATATTATACACTCTAAATAAAATATCAAAAAGGACAGTAAATATATATTACACTCTATGTAAAAATCAAAAACTACACCAAATATATATTATATAATTTTCATAAAATATCAAAAGTACACCAAATATATATTATATACTGTACATAAAATATCCAAAAGTACAGTAAATATATTTCATATATTGTACTTATGATATTAACTAAAAGTACAACAAATACATTTTACAAACTGTAAATAAAATATCAAAAATTACAGTAAGTATATATTATCTACTGTACATAAAATATCAAAAAGTACACCAAATATGTGTTATATATACTGTAAATATAGTATCAAAATCTTCAGTAATTATATTTAATATAGTGTACATAACATATCAAAAATTACACCAAATATATATTATACACTCTAAATAAAATATCAAAAAGGACAGTAAATATATATTACTCTCTATGTAAAATATCAAAAACTACACCAAATATATATTACATAATTTACATAAAATATCAATAGTACACCAAATATATATTATATACTTTACATAAAATATCAAAAAGTACAGTAAATATATTTCATATATTGTACATATAATATTAACTGAAAGTACACCAAATACATTTTACATACTGTGAATAAAATATCAAAAATTACAGTAAGTATATATTATCTACTGTACATAAAATATCAAAAGTACACCAAATATGTGTTATATATACTGTAAATAAACTATCAAAATCTTCAGTAATTATATTTAATATACTGTTCATAAAATATCAAAAATTACACCAAATGTATATTATACACTGTAAATAAAATATCAAAAAGGACAGTAAATATATATTTCTCTCTAGGTAAAATATCAAAAACTACACCAAATATATATTATATAATTTACATAAAATATCAAAAGTACACCAAATATATATTATATACTGTACATAAAATATCAAAAAGTACAGTAAATATATTTCATATATTGTACATATAATATTAACTAAAACTACACCAAATACATTTTACATACCGTAAATAAAATATCAAAAATTACAGTAAGTATATATTATCTACTGTACATAAAATATCAAAAAGTACACCAAATCTGTGTTATATATACTGTAAGTAAACTATCAAAGTCTTCAGTAATTATATTTAATATGCTGTACATAAAATATCAAAAATTACACCAAATGTATATTATACACTCTAAATAAAATATCAAAAATTACAGTAAATATATATGACACACCCTATGTAAAATATCAAAAACTACACCAAATATATATTATATAATTTGCACAAAATATCAAAAGGACACCAAATATATCTTCTATACTGTACAAAAAATATCAAAATGTACAGTAAATATATTTCATATATTGTACATATAATATTACCTAAAAGTACACCAAGTACATTTTATATACTGTAAATAAAATATCAAAAAGTACAGTAAATATATATTACATACTGTACATAAAATATCAAAAAGTACACCAAATATGTGTTATATTTACTAGAAATAAACTATCAAATCTACAGTAATTATATATAATATACTGTACATAAAATATCAAAAATTACACGAAATGTATATTATATACTGTAAATAAAATATCAAAAAGTACAGTAAATATATATGACTCCCCCTATGTAAAATATCACAAACTACACCAAATATATATTATATAATTTACATAAAATATCAAAAGGACACCAAATATATCTTATGTACTGTACATAAAATATCAAAATGTACAGTAAATATATTTCATATATTGTACATATAATATTAACTGAAAGTACAGCAAATACATTTTATATACTGTAAATAAAATATCAAAATTACAGTAAATATGTATTACATACTGTACATAAAATATCAAAAATTACACAAAATATGTGTTATATATACTGTAAATAAACTATCAAAAACTACAGTAATTATATTTAATATACTGTACATAAAATATCAAAAATTACACCAAATGTATATTATTTACTGTAAATAAAATATCAAAAAATACAGTAAATATATATTACACACCGTATTTAAAATATCACAATCTACACCAAATATATATTATATAATTTACATAAAATATCAAAATGAAACAAAATATATCTTATATACTGTACATAAAATATCAAAATGTACAGTAAATACATTTCATATATTGTACAAATAATATTAACTAAAAGTTCCCCAAATACATTTTATATACTGTAAATAAAATATCAAAAAGTACAGTAAATATATATTACACACCATATGTAAAATATCACAATCTACAACAAATATATATTATATAATTTACATAAAATACCAAAGGACACCAAATATACCTTATATACTGTACATAAAATATCAAAAAGTACAGTAAATATATTTCATATATTGTACATATAATATTAACTAAAAGTACACCAAATACATTTTATATAGTGTAAATAAAATATCAAAAATTACAGAGAATATATATTACATACTGTACATAAAACATCAAAAAATATACCAAATATGTGTTATATATACTGTAAATAAACTATCAAAACTACACTAATTATATTTAATATACTGTACATAAAATATCAAAAATTACAGCAAATATACATTATTTACAGTAAAGAAAACACCAAAAAGTACAGTAAATATATATTACACACCCTATGTAAAATATCACAAACTCCACCAAATATATATTATATAATTTACATAAAATTTCAAAAGGACAGCAAATATACCTTATATACTGAACATGAAATATGAAAATGTACAGTAAATATATTTCATATATTGTACATATAATATTAACTAAAAGTACACCAAATACATTTTATATACTGTAAATAAAATATCAAAATGTACAGTAAATATATATTACATTCTGTACATAAAATATCAAAAAGTACACCAAATATGTGCTATATATACTGTAAATATACTATCAAAAACTGCCGTAATTATATTTAATATACTGTACATAAAATAGCAAAAATTACACCAAATGTATATTATATACTGTAAATAAAATATCAAAAAGTACAGTAAATATATATTAGACACCCTATGTAAAATATCAAAAACTACACCAAATATATATTATAAAATTCACATAAAATATCAAAAGGACACCAAATATATATTATATACTGTACATAAAATATCAAAATGTACAGTAAATATATTTCATATATTGTACATATAATATTAACTAAAAGTACACCAAATACATTTTATATACTGTAAATAAAATATCAAAAAGTACAGTAAATATATATTACATACTGTACACAAAATATCAAAAAGTACACCAGATATGTGTTATATATACTATAAATAAACTATCAAAATTACAGTAATTATATATAATATACTGTACATAAAATATCAAAAATTACACCAAATACATATTATATAATGTAAATAAAATATCAAAAAGTACAGTAAATATATATGACACACACTATGTAAAATATCGAAAACTACACCAAATATATATTATATAATTTACATAAAATATCAAAAGGACACCAAATATATCTTATGTACTGTACATAAAATATCAAAATGTACAGTCAATATATTTCTTATATTGTACATATAATATTAACTGAAAGTACGCCAAATACATTTTATATACTGTAAATAAAATATCAATAATTTCAGTAAATATGTATTACATACTGTACATAAAATATCAAAAAGTACACCAAATATGTGTTATATATACTGTAAATAAACTATCAAAAACTACAGTAATTATATTTAATATACTGTACATAAAATATCAAAAATTACACCAAATGTATATTATTTACTGTAAGTAACATATCAAAATGTACAGTAAATATATATTACACACCGTATGTAATATATCACAATCTACACCAAATATATATTATATAATTTACATAAAATATCAAAAGGACACCAAATATATCTTATATACTGTACATAAAATATCAAAATGTACAGTAAATATATTTCATATATTGTACATATAATATTAACTAAAAGTACACCAAATACATTTTATATAGTGTAAATAAAATATCAAAAATTACACTGAATATATATTACATACTGTACATAAAATATCAAAAAGTACACCAAATGTGTGTTATACATACTGTAAATAAACTATCAAAACTACACTAATTATATTTAATATACTGTTCATAAAATACCAAACATTACACCAAATGCATATTATTTACTGTAAAGAAAATACCAAAAAGTACAGTAAATATATATTACACACCCTACGTAAAATATCACAAACTACACCAAATATATATTATATAATTTACATAAAATATCAAAAGGACACCAAATATACCTTATATACTGAACATAAAATATCAAAATGTACAGTAAATACATTTCATATATTGTACATATAATATAAACTAAAAGTACACCAAATACATTTTATATACTGTAAATAAAATATCAAAAAGTACAGTAAATTTTTATTACATTCTGTACATAAAATATCAAAAAGTACACCAAATATGTGTTATATATACTGTAAATAAACTATCAAAAACTGCAGTAATTATATTAAATATACTGTACATAAAATATCAAAAATTACACCAAATGTATACTATTTACTGTAAATAATATATCAAAAAGTAGAGTAAATATATCTTACACACCCTATGTAAAATATCACAATCTACACCAAATATATATTATATAATTTACATAAAATATCAAAAGGACACCAAATATATCTTATATAGAGTACATAAAATATCAAAATGTACAGTAAATATATTTCATATATTGTACATATAATATTAACTAAAAGTACACCAAATCCATTTTATATACTGTAAATAAAATATCAAAAAGTACAGTAAATATATATTACATTCTGTACATAAAATATCAAAAAGTACACCAAATATGTGTTATATATACTATAAATAATCTATCAAAACTACACTAATTATATATAATATACTGTGCATAAAATATCAAAAATTACACCAAATGTATAGTATATACTGTAAATAAAGTATCAAAAGTACAGTAAATGTGTATGACACACCCTTTGTAAAATATCAAAAACTACACCAAATATATATTATATAATTTACATAAAATATCAAAAGAACACCAAATATACCTTATATACTGAACATAAATTATCAAAATGTACAGTAAATATATTTCATATACTGTACATATAATATTACCTAAAAGTACACCAAATACATTTTATATAGTGTAAATAAAATATCAAAAACTACAGTAAATATATATTAAACACCATATGTAAAGTGTCACAATCTACACCAAATATATATTATATAATTTACCTAAAATATCAAAAGGACACCAAATATATCTTATAAACTGTACATAAAATATCAAAAAGTACAGTAAATTTATTTCATATATTGTACATATAATATTAACTAAAGGTACACCAAATACATTTTATATAGTGTAAATAAAATATCAAAAATTACAGTGAATACATATTACATACTGTACATAAAATATCAAAAATACACCAAATATGAGTTATATACACTGTAAATAAACTATCAAAACTACACTAATTATATTTAATATACTGTACATAAAATATCAAAAATTACACCAAATATATATTACTTACTGTAAAGAAAATACCAAAAAGTACAGTAAATATATATTACACACCCTATGTAAAATATCACAAACTACACCAAATATATATTATGTAATTTACATAAAATATCAAAAGGACACCAAATATACCTTATATACTGAACATAAAATATCAAGATGTACAGTAAATATATTTCATATATTGTACATATAATATTAACTAAAAGTACACCAAATACATTTTATATACTGTAAATAAATTATCAAAAATTACAGTAAATATATATTACATAGTGTACATAAAATATCAAAAGGTACACCAAATACGTGTTATATATACTGTAAATAAACTATCAAAAACTACAGTTATTATATTTAATATACTGTACATAAAATATCAAAAATTTCACCAAATGTATATTATATACGGTAAATAAAATATCAAAAAGTACAGTAAATATATATGACACACCCTATGTAAAATATCAAAAACTACACCAAATATATATTATATAATTTACATAAAATATCAAAAGGACACCATATATATCTTCCATATTGTACAAAAAGATCAAAATGTACAGTAAATATATTTCATATATTGTACATATAATATTAACTAAAAGTACACCAAATACATTTCATATACTGTAAATAAATTATCAAAAATTACAGTAAATATATATTACATACTGTACATAAAATATCAAAAAGTACACCAAATATGTGTTATATATACTGTAAATAAACAATCAAAAACTACAGTAATTATATTTAATATACTGTACATAAAATATCAAAAATTACACCAAATGTATATTATTTACTGTAAATAAAATATCAAAAATTACAGTAAATATATATTACACACCCTATGTAAAATATCAAAAACTACACAAAATATATATTATAAAATTCACATAAAATCTCAAAAGGACACCAAATATATCTTATATACTCTACTTAAATTATCAAATGTACAGTAAATATATTTCATATATTGTACATATAATATTAACTAAAGTACACCAAATACATTTTATATAGTGTAAATAAAATATCAAAATGAACAGTAAATATATATTACACACCATATGTAAAATATCACAATCTACACCAAATATATATTATATAATTTACATAAAATATCAAAAGGACACCAAATACATATTATATACTGTACATAAAATATCAAAATGTACAGTAAATATATTTCATATATTGTACATATAATATTAACTGAAAGTACACCAAATACATTTTATATAGTGTAAATAAAATATCAAAAATTACAGTGAATATATATTACATACTGTACATAAAATATAAAAAAGTACACCAAATATGTGTTATATATACTGTAAATAAACTATCAAAAAATAGAGTAATTATATTTAATATACTGTACATAAAATATCAAAAATTACACCAAATGTATATTATTTACTGTAAATAAAATACCAAAAAGTACAGTAAATATACATTACACACCCTATGTTAAATATCACAAACTACACCAAATATATATTATATAATTTACATAAAATATCAAAAGGACACCAAATATACCTTATATACTGAACATAAAATATCAAAATGTACAGTAAATATATTTCCTATATTGTACATATAATATTAACTAAAAGTACACCAAATACATTTTATATAGTGTAAATAAAATATCAAAAAGTACAGTAAATATATATTACATTCTGTACTTAAAATATCAAAAAGTACACCAAATATGTGTTATATATACTGTAAATAAACTATCAAAAACTACAGTAATTATATTTAATATACTGTACATAAAATATCAAAAATTACACCAAATGTATATTATATACTGTAAATAAAATATCAAAAAGTACAGTAAATATATATTACACACCCTATGTAAAATATCAAAAACTACACCAAATATATATTATAAAATTCACATAAAATATCAAAAGGACACCAAATATATATTATATACTGTACATAAAATATAAAATGTACAGTACATATATTTCATATATTGTACATATAATATTAACTAAAAGTACACCAAATACATTTTATATACTGTAAATAAAATATCAAAATGTACAGTAAATATATATTACATATTGTACATAAAATATCAAAAAGTACACCAAATATGTGTTATATATACTATAAATGAACTATCAAAACTCCACTAATTATATATAATATACTGTACATAAAATATCAAAAATTACACCAAATGTATATTATATACTGTAAATAAAATATCAAAAAGTACAGTAAATATATATTGCACACCATATGTAAAATATCACAATCTACACCAAATATATATTATATAATTTACATAAAATATCAAAAGGACACCAAATATATCTACTCTACTGTACAAAAAATATCAAAAACTACAGTAAATATATTTCTTATATTGTATATATAATATTAACTAAAAGTAAACCAAATACATTATATACACTGTAAATAATTTATCAAAAATTACAGTAAATATATATTACATACTGTACATAAAACATCAAAAGGTACACCAAATATGTGTCATATATACTGTAAATAAACTATCAAAAACTACAGTAATTATATTTAATATACTGTACATATAATATCAAATATTTCACCAAATGTATATTATGTACTGTAAATAAAATATCAAAAAGTACAGTAAATATATATGACACACCCTATGTAAAATATCAAAAACTACACCAAATATATATTATATAATTTACATAAAATATCAAAAGGACACAAAATATATATTCTATACTGTACAAAAAATATCAAAATGTACAGTAAATATATTTCATATATTGTACATATAATATTAACTAAAAGTACACCAAATACAGTTTATATAGTGTAAATAAAATATCAAAAAGTACAGTAAATATATATTACATACCATATGTAAAATATCAAAAACTACACCAAATATATATTATATAATTTACATAAAATATCATAAGGACAACAAATGTATCTTCTATACTGTACATAATATATCAAAATTTACAGTAAATATATTTCATATATTGTATATATAATATTATCTAAAAGTACACCAAATACATTTTATATAGTGTAAATAAAATATCAAACATTACAGTGAATATAAATTACATACTGTACATAAAGTATCAAAAAGTAAACCAAATATGTGTTATATATACTGTAAATAAACTATCAAAAACTACAGTAATTATATTTAATGTACTGTACATAAAATATCAAAAATTACACCAAATGTATATTATTTACTGTAAATAAAATACCAAATAGTACAGTAAATATACATTACACACCCTATGTAAAATATCACAAACTACACCAAATATATATTATAAAATTTACATAAAATTTCAAAAGGACACCAAATATACCTTATATACTGAACATAAATTATGAAAATGTACAGTAAATATATTTCATATATTGTACATATAATATTAACTAAAAGTACACAAAATACATTTTATATAGTGTAAATAAAATATCAAAAACTACAGTAAATATATCTTACACACCCTATGTAAAATATCACAACCTACACCAAATATATATTATATAATTTACATAAAATATCAAAAGGACACCAAATATATCTTATATGGTGTACATAAAATATCAAAATGTACAGTAAATATATTTCATATATTGTACATATACTATTAACTGAAAGTACACCAAATACATTTTATGTAGTGTAAATAAAATATGAAAGGTACAGTAAATATATATTACATACTGTACATAAAATATCAGAAAGTACAACAAATATGTGTAATATATACTGTAAATAAACTATCAAAAACTACAGTAATTATATTTAATATACTGTATATAAAATATCAAAAATTACACCTAATGTATATTTTATACTGTAAATAAAGTATCAAAAAGTACAGTAAATATATATTACACACACTATGTAAAATATCACAAACTTCACCAAATATATATTATATAATTTACATAAAATATCAAAAGGACACCAAATATATCTTCTGTACTGTACATAAAATATCAAAATTTACAGTAAACATATTTCATATATTGTATATATAATATTAACTAAAAGTACACAAAATACATTTTATATACTGTAAATAAATTATCAAAAATTACTGTAAATATGTATTACATACTGTACATAATATATCAAATAGTACAACAAATATGTGTTATATACACTGTAAATAAACTATCAAAAACTACAGTAATTATATTTAATATACTGTACATAAAATATCAAAAATTACACCAAATGTATATTATTTACTGTAAATAAAATATCAAAAATTACAGTAAATATATATTACACACCCTATGTAAAATATCAAAAACTACGCCGAATATATATTATAAAATTCACATAAAATATCAAAAGGACAGCAAATATATATTATATACTCTACATAAAATATCAAAATGTACAGTAAATATATTTCATATATTGTACATATAATATTAACTAAAAGTACACCAAATACATTTTATATACTGTAAATAAAATATCAAAAAGTACAGTAAATATATATTACATACTGTATATAAAATATCAAAAAGTACACCAAATATGTGTTATATATACTATAAATAAACTATCAAAACTACACTAATTATATATAATATACTGTGCATAAAATATCAAAAATTACACCAAATGTATATTATTTACTCTAAATAAAATATCAAAAAGTACAGTAAATATATATTACACACCCTTTGTAAAATATCACAAACTCCACCAAATATATATTATATAATTTACATAAAATTTCAAAAGGACACCAAATATACCTTATATACTGAACATGAAATATGAAAATGTACAGTAAATATATTTCATATATTGTACATATAATATTAACTAAAAGTACACCAAATACATTTTATATACTGTAAATAAAATATCAAAATGTACAGTAAATATATATTACATTCTGTACATAAAATATCAAAAAGTACACCAAATATGTGCTATATATACTGTAAATATACTATCAAAAACTGCCGTAATTATATTTAATATACTGTACATAAAATAGCAAAAATTACACCAAATGTATATTATATACTGTAAATAAAATATCAAAAAGTACAGTAAATATATATTAGACACCCTATGTAAAATATCAAAAACTACACCAAATATATATTATAAAATTCACATAAAATATCAAAAGGACACCAAATATATATTATATACTGTACATAAAATATCAAAATGTACAGTAAATATATTTCATATATTGTACATATAATATTAACTAAAAGTACACCAAATACATTTTATATACTGTAAATAAAATATCAAAAAGTACAGTAAATATATATTACATACTGTACACAAAATATCAAAAAGTACACCAGATATGTGTTATATATACTATAAATAAACTATCAAAATTACAGTAATTATATATAATATACTGTACATAAAATATCAAAAATTACAGCAAATACATATTATATAATGTAAATAAAATATCAAAAAGTACAGTAAATATATATGACACACACTATGTAAAATATCGAAAACTACACCAAATATATATTATATAATTTACATAAAATATCAAAAGGACACCAAATATATCTTATGTACTGTACATAAAATATCAAAATGTACAGTCAATATATTTCTTATATTGTACATATAATATTAACTGAAAGTACGCCAAATACATTTTATATACTGTAAATAAAATATCAATAATTTCAGTAAATATGTATTACATACTGTACATAAAATATCAAAAAGTACACCAAATATGTGTTATATATACTGTAAATAAACTATCAAAAACTACAGTAATTATATTTAATATACTGTACATAAAATATCAAAAATTACACCAAATGTATATTATTTACTGTAAGTAACATATCAAAAAGTACAGTAAATATATATTACACACCGTATGTAATATATCACAATCTACACCAAATATATATTATGTAATTTACATAAAATATCAAAAGGACACAAAAGATATCTTATATACTGTACATAAAATATCAAAATGTACAGTAAATATATTTCATATATTGTACATATAATATTAACTAAAAGTACACCAAATACATTTTATATAGTGTAAATAAAATATCAAAAATTTCACTGAATATATATTACATACTGTACATAAAATATCAAAAAGTACACCAAATATGTGTTATACATACTGTAAATAAACTATCAAAACTACACTAATTATATTTAATATACTGTTCATAAAATACCAAACATTACACCAAATGCATATTATTTACTGTAAAGAAAATACCAAAAAGTACAGTAAATATATATTACACACCCTACGTAAAATATCACAAACTACACCAAATATATATTATATAATTTACATAAAATATCAAAAGGACACCAAATATACCTTATATACTGAACATAAAATATCAAAATGTACAGTAAATACATTTCATATATTGTACATATAATATAAACTAAAAGTACACCAAATACATTTTATATACTGTAAATAAAATATCAAAAAGTACAGTAAATATATATTACATTCTGTACATAAAATATCAAAAAGTACACCAAATATGTGTCATATATACTGTAAATAAACTATCAAAAACTGCAGTAATTATATTAAATATACTGTACATAAAATATCAAAAATTACACCAAATGTATATTATTTACTGTAAATAATATATCAAAAAGTACAGTAAATATATCTTACACACCCTATGTAAAATATCACAATCTACACCAAATATATATTATATAATTTACATAAAATATCAAAAGGACACCAAATATATCTTATATAGAGTACATAAAATATCAAAATGTACAGTAAATATATTTCATATATTGTACATATAATATTAACTAAAAGTACACCAGATACATTTTATATACTGTAAATAAAATATCAAAAACTACAGTAAATATATATTACATACTGGACATAATATATCAAAAAGTACACCAAATATGTGTAATATATACTGTAAATAAACTATCAAAAACTACAGTAATTATATTTAATATACTGTACATAAAATATCAAAAATTACACCAAATGTATATTATTTACTGTAAATAAAATATCAAAAATTACAGTAAGTATATATTACACACCCTATGTAAAATATCAAAAACTACGCCGAATATATATTATAAAATTCACATAAAATATCAAAAGGACACCAAATATATATTATATACTGTACATAGAATATCAAAATATACAGTAAATATATTTCATATATTCTACATATAATATTAACTAAAAGTACACCAAATACATTTTATATACTGTAAATAAAATATCAAAAAGTACAGTAAATATATATTACATTCTGTACATAAAATATCAAAAAGTACACCAAATATGTGTTATATATACTATAAATAATCTATCAAAACTACACTAATTATATATAATATACTGTGCATAAAATATCAAAAATTACACCAAATGTATAGTATATACTGTAAATAAAGTATCAAAAAGTACAGTAAATGTATATGACACACCCTTTGTAAAATATCAAAGACTACACCAAATATATATTATATAATTTACATAAAATATCAAAAGAACACCAAATATACCTTATATACTGAACATAAATTATCAAAATGTACAGTAAATATATTTCATATACTGTACATATAATATTACCTAAAAGTACACCAAATACATTTTATATAGTGTAAATAAAATATCAAAAAGTACAGTAAATATATATTAAACACCATATGTAAAGTGTCACAATCTACACCAAATATATATTATATAATTTACCTAAAATATCAAAAGGACACCAAATATATCTTACATACTGTACATAAAATATCAAAAAGTACAGTAAATTTATTTCATATATTGTACATATAATATTAACTAAACGTACACCAAATACATTTTATATAGTGTAAATAAAATATCAAAAATTACAGTGAATACATATTACATACTGTACATAAAATATCAAAAATACACCAAATATGAGTTATATACACTGTAAATAAACTATCAAAACTACACTAATTATATTTAATATACTGTACATAAAATATCAAAAATTACACCAAATATATATTATTTACTGTAAAGAAAATACCAAAAAGTACAGTAAATATATATTACACACCCTATGTAAAATATCACAAACTACACCAAATATATATTATGTAATTTACATAAAATATCAAAAGGACACCAAATATACCTTATATACTGAACATAAAATATCAAGATGTACAGTAAATATATTTCATATATTGTACATATAATATTAACTAAAAGTACACCAAATACATTTTATATACTGTAAATAAATTATCAAAAATTACAGTAAATATATATTACATAGTGTACATAAAATATCAAAAGGTACACCAAATACGTGTTATATATACTGTAAATAAACTATCAAAAACTACAGTTATTATATTTAATATACTGTACATAAAATATCAAAAATTTCACCAAATGTATATTATATACGGTAAATAAAATATCAAAAAGTACAGTAAATATATATGACACACCCTATGTAAAATATCAAAAACTACACCAAATATATATTATATAATTTACATAAAATATCAAAAGGACACCATATATATCTTCCATATTGTACAAAAAAGATCAAAATGTACAGTAAATATATTTCATATATTGTACATATAATATTAACTAAAAGTACACCAAATACATTTCATATACTGTAAATAAATTATCAAAAATTACAGTAAATATATATTACATACTGTACATAAAATATCAAAAAGTACACCAAATATGTGTTATATATACTGTAAATAAACAATCAAAAACTACAGTAATTATATTTAATATACTGTACATAAAATATCAAAAATTACACCAAATGTATATTATTTACTGTAAATAAAATATCAAAGATTACAGTAAATATATATTACACACCCTATGTAAAATATCAAAAACTACACAAAATATATATTATAAAATTCACATAAAATCTCAAAAGGACACCAAATATATCTTATATACTGTACTTAAATTATCAAATGTACAGTAAATATATTTCATATATTGTACATATAATATTAACTAAAGTACACCAAATACATTTTATATAGTGTAAATAAAATATCAAAATGAACAGTAAATATATATTACACACCATATGTAAAATATCACAATCTACACCAAATATATATTATATAATTTACATAAAATATCAAAAGGACACCAAATACATATTATATACTGTACATAAAATATCAAAATGTACAGTAAATATATTTCATATATTGTACATATAATATTAACTGAAAGTACACCAAATACATTTTATATAGGGTAAATAAAATATCAAAAATTACAGTGAATATATATTACATACTGTACATAAAATATCAAAAAGTACACCAAATATGTGTTATATATACTGTAAATAAACTATCAAAAAATAGAGTAATTATATTTAATATACTGTACATAAAATATCAAAAATTACACCAAATGTATATTATTTACTGTAAATAAAATACCAAAAAGTACAGTAAATATACATTACACACCCTATGTTAAATATCACAAACTACACCAAATATATATTATATAATTTACATAAAATATCAAAAGGACACCAAATATACCTTATATACTGAACATAAAATATCAAAATGTACAGTAAATATATTTCCTATATTGTACATATAATATTAACTAAAAGTACACCAAATACATTTTATATACTGTAAATAAAATATCAAAAAGTACAGTAAATATATATTACATTCTGTACTTAAAATATCAAAAAGTACACCAAATATGTGTTATATATACTGTAAATAAACTATCAAAAACTACAGTAATTATATTTAATATACTGTACATAAAATATCAAAAATTACACCAAATGTATATTATATACTGTAAATAAAATATCAAAAAGTACAGTAAATATATATTACACACCCTATGTAAAATATCAAAAACTACACCAAATATATATTATAAAATTCACATAAAATATCAAAAGGACACCAAATATATATTATATACTGTACATAAAATATAAAATGTACAGTACATATATTTCATATATTGTACATATAATATTAACTAAAAGTACACCAAATACATTTTATATACTGTAAATAAAATATCAAAATGTACAGTAAATATATATTACATATTGTACATAAAATATCAAAAAGTACACCAAATATGTGTTATATATACTATAAATGAACTATCAAAACTCCACTAATTATATATAATATACTGTACATAAAATATCAAAAATTACACCAAATGTATATTATATACTGTAAATAAAATATCAAAAAGTACAGTAAATATATATTGCACACCATATGTAAAATATCACAATCTACACCAAATATATATTATATAATTTACATAAAATATCAAAAGGACACCAAATATATCTTATATAGTTTACATAAAATATCAAAATGTACAGTAAATATATTTCATATATTGTATATATAATATTAACTAAAAGTACACCAAATACATTTTATATACTGTAAATAAATTATCAAAAATTACAGTAAATATATATTACATACTGTACATAATATATCAAAAAGTACAACAAATATGTGTTATATATACTGTAAATAAACTATCAAAAACTACAGTAATTATATTTAATATACTGTACATAAAATATCAAAAATTACACCAAATGTATATTATATACTGTAAATAAAATATCAAAAAGTACAGTAAATATATATTACACACCCTATGTAAAATATCACAATCTACACCAAATATATATTATATAATTTACATAAAATTTCAAAAGGACACCAAAGATATCTTATATACTGTACATAAAATATCAAAATGTACAGTAAATATATTTCATATATTGTACATATAATATGAACTAAAAGTACACCAAACACATTTTATATACTGTAAATAAAATATCAGAAAGTAGAGTAAATATGTATGACACACCCTATGTAAAATATCACAAACTACACCAAATATATATAATATAATTTACATAAAATATCAAAAGGACACCAAATATATCTTCTATACCATACATAAAATATCAAAATGTACAGTAAATATATTTCATATATTGTACATATAATATTAACTAAAAGTACACCAAATACATTTTATATACTGTAAATAAAATATCAAAAAGTACAGTAAATATATATTACATACTGTACATAAAATATCAAAAAGTACACCAAATATGTGTTATATATACTATAAATAAACTATCAAAACTCCACTAATTATATATAATATACTGTGCATAAAATATCAAAAATTACACCAAATGCATATTATATACTGTAAATAAAATATCAAAAAGTACAGTAAATGTATATGACACACCCTATGTAAAATATCAAAAACTACACCAAATATATATTATATAATTTACATAAAATATCAAAAGGACACCAAATATACCTTATATACAGAACATAAATTATCAAAATGTACAGAAAATATATTTCATATACTGTACATATAATATTAACTAAAAGTACACCAAATACTTTTCATATACTGTAAATAAAATATCAAAAACTACAGTAAAAATATATTACATTCTGTACATAAAATATGAAAAAGTACACCAAATATGTGTTATATATACTGTAAATAAACTATCAAAAACTGCAGTAATTATATTTAATATACTGTACATAAAATATCAAAAATTACACCAAATGTATATTATGTACTGTAAATAAAATATCAAAAATAATAGTAAATATATCTTACACACCCTATGTAAAATATCACAATCTACACCAAATATATATTATATAATTTACATAAAATATCAAAAGGACACCAAATATATCTTATATACTGTACATACAATATCAAAATGTACACTAAATATATTTCATATATTGTACATATATTAAATAAAAGTACACCAAATACATTTTATATACTGTAAATAAAATATCAAAAAGTACAGTAAATATATATTACATACTGTACATAAAATATCAAAAAGTACACCAAATATGTGTAATATATACTGTAAATAAACTATCAAAAACTACATTAATTATATTTAATATACTGTACATAAAATATCAAATATTACACCAAATGCATATTATATACTGTAAATAAAATATCAAAAAGTACAGTAAATATATATGACACACCCTATGTAAAACCTAAAAAACTACACCAACTATATATTATATAATTTACATAAAATATCAAAAGTACACCAAATATATATTATACACTGTACATAAAATATCAAAAAGTACAGTAATTATATTTCATATATTGTACATATAATATTAACTAAAAGTACAACAAATACATTTTACATACTGTAAATAAAATATCAAAAATTACAGTAAGTATATATTATCTACTGTACATAAAATATCAAAAAGTACACCAAATATGTGCTATATATACTGTAAATAAACTATCAAAACATTCAGTTATTATATTTAATATACTGTTCATAAAATATCAAAAACTACACCAAATGTATATTATACACTCTAAATAAAATATCAAAAAGACGGTAAATATATATTACACTCTATGTAAAATATCAAAAACTACACCAAATATATATTATATAATTTACATAAAATATCAAAAGTACACCAAATATATATTATATACTGTACATAAATTATCAAAAAGTACAGTAAATATATTTCATATATTGTACATATAATATTAACTAAAAGTACACCAAATACATTTTACATACTGTAAATAAAATATAAAAAATTACAGTAAGTATATATTGTCTACTGTACATAAAATATCAAAAAGTACACAAAATATGTGTTATATATACTGTAAATAAACTATCAAAATCTCCAGTAATTATATTTAATATACTGTTCATAAAATATCAAAAATTACAACAAATGTATATTATACACTCTAAATAAAATATCAAAATGGACAGTAAATATATATTACACTCTATGTAAAACATCAAATACTACACCAAATATATATTATATAATTTACATAAAATATCAGAAGTACACCCAATATATATTATATACTGTACATAAAATATCAAAAAGTACAGTAAATATATTTCATATATTGTACATATAATATTAACTAAAAGTACACCAAATACATTTTACGTACTGTAAATAAAATATCAAGTTACAGTAAGTATATATTATCTACTGTACATAAAATATCAAAAATTTCTCCAAATATGTGTTATATATACTGTAAATAAACTATCAAAATCTTCAGTAATTATATTTAATATACTGTACAAAAAATATCAAAAATTACACCAAATGTATATTATACACTCTAAATAAAATATCAAAAAGGACAGTAAATATATATTACAATCTATGTAAAATATCAAAAACTACACCAAGTATATATTATATAATTTACATAAAATAACCTAAGTACACCAAATATATATTATATACTGTACATAAAATATCAAAAAGTTCAGTAAATATATTTCATATATTGTACATATAATATTAACTAAAAGTACACCAAATACATTTTACATACTGTAAATAAAATATAAAAAATTACAGTAAGTATATATTATCTACTGTACATAAAATATCAAAAAGTACACCAAATACGTGTTATATATACTGTAAATAAACTATCAAAATCTTCAGTAATTATATTTAATATACTGTACATAAAATATCAAAAATTACACCAAATGTATATTATACACTCTAAATAAAATATCAAAAATGACAGTAAATATATATTACACTCTATGTAAAATATCAAAAACTACACCAACTATATATTATATAATTTACATAAAATATCAAAAGTACACCAAATATATGTTATGTACTGTACATAAAATATCAAAAAGTACAGTAAATATATTTCATATATTGTACATATAATATTAACTAAAGGTACAGCAAATACATTTTACATACTGTAAATAAAATATAAAAAATTACAGTAAGTATATATTATCTACTGTACATAAAATATCAAAAAGTACACCAAATATGTTTTATATATACTGTAAATAAACTATCAAAATCTTCAGTAATTATATTTAATATACTGTAGATAAAATATCAAAAATTACACCAAATGTATATTATACACTCTAAATAAAATATCAAGAAGGACAGTTAATATATATTACACACTATGTAAAATATCAAAAACTACACCAAATATATATTATATAAATTACATAAAATATCAAAAGTACACCAAATATATATTATATACTGTACATAAAATATCAAAAAGTACAGTAAATATATTTCATATATTGTACATATAGTATTAACTAAAAGTACACCAAATACATTTTACATACTGTAAATAAAATATCAAAAATTACAGTAGGTATATATTATCTACTGTACATAAAATATCAAAACGTACACCAAATATGTGTTATATATACTGTTAATAAACTATCAAAATCTTCAGTAATTATATTTAATATACTGTTCATAAAATATCAGTAATTACACCAAATGTATTTTATACACTCTAAATAAAATATCAAAAAGGACAGTATATATATATTACACTCTATGGAAAATATCAAAAACTACACCAAATATATATTATATAATTTACATAAAATATCAAAAGTACACCAAATACATATTATATACTGTACATAAAATATCAAAAAGTACAGTAAATATATTTCATATATTGTACATATAGTATTAAGTAAAAGTACACCAAATACATTTTACATACTGTAAATAAAATATCAAAAATTACAGTAAGTATATATTATCTACTGTACATAAAATATCAAAAAGTACACCAAATATGTGTTATATATACTGTAAATAAACTATCAAAACCTTCAGTAATTATATTTAATATACTGTACATAAAATATCAAAAATTACACCAAATGTACATTATACACTCTAAATAAAATATCAAAAAGGACAGTAAATATATATTACACTCTATGTAAAACATCAAAAACTACACAAACTATATATTATATAATTTACATAAAATATCAAAAGTACACTAAATATATATTATATAGTGTACATAAAATATCAAAAAGTACAGTATTTATATTTCATATATTGTACATATAATATTAACTAAAAGTACACCAAATACATTTTACATACTGTAAATAAAATATCAAAAATTACAGTAAGTATATATTATCTACTGTACATAAAATATCAAAAAGTACACCAAATATCTGTTATATATACTGTAAATAAACTATCAAAACCTTCAGTTATTAGATTTAATATACTGTTCATAAAATATCAAAAACTACACCAAATGTATATTATACACTCTAAATAAAATATAAAAAGTCGGTAAATATATATTACACTCTATGTAAAATATCAAAAACTACACCAAATATATATTATATAATTTACATAAAATATCAAAGGTACACCAAATATATATTATATACTGTACATAAAATATCAAAAAGTACAGTAAATATATTTCATATATTGTACATATAATATTAACTAAAAGTACACCAAATACATTTTACATACTGTAAATAAAATATAAAAAATTTCAGTAAGTATATATTGTCTACTGTACATAAAATATCAAAAAGTACACCAAATATGTGTTATATATACTGTAAATAAACTATCAAAATCTTCAGTAATTATATTTAATATACTGTTCATAAAATATCAAAAATTACAACAAATGTATATTATACACTATAAATAAAATATCAAATTGGACAGTAAATATATATTACACTCTATGTAAAACATCAAATACTACACCAAATATATATTATATAATTTACATAAAATATCAAAAGTACACCCAATATATATTATATACTGTACATAAAATATCAAAAAGTACAGTAAATATATTTCATATATTGTACATATAATATTAACTAAAAGTACACCAAATACATTTTACATACTGTAAATAAAATATCAAGTTACAGTAAGTATATATTATCTACTGTACATAAAATATCAAAAATTTCTCCAAATATGTGTTATATATACTGTAAATAAACTATCAAAATCTTCAGTAATTATATTTAATATACTGTACAAAAAATATCAGAAATTACACCAAATGTATTTTATACACTCTAAATAAAATATCAAAAAGGACAGTAAATATATATTACAATCTATGTAAAATATCAAAAACTACACCAAGTATATATTATATAATTTACATAAAATAACCTAAGTACACCAAATATATATTATATACTGTACATAAAATATCAAAATTTCAGTAAATATATTTCATATATTGTACATATAATATTAACTAAAAGTACACCAAATACATTTTACATACTGTAAATAAAATATAAAAAATTACAGTAAGTATATATTATCTACTGTACATAAAATATCAAAAAGTACACCAAATACGTGTTATATATACTGTAAATAAACTATCAAAATCTTCAGTAATTATATTTAATATACTGTACATAAAATATCAAAAATTACACCAAATGTATATTATACACTCTAAATAAAATATCAAAAATGACAGTAAATATATATTACACTCTATGTAAAATATCAAAAACTACACCAACTATATATTATATAATTTACATAAAATATCAAAAGTACACCAAATATATATTATGTACTGTACATAAAATATCAAAAAGTACAGTAAATATATTTCATATATTGTACATATAATATTAACTAAAGGTACAACAAATACATTTTACATACTGTAAATAAAATATCAAAAATTACAGTAAGTATATATTATCTACTGTACATAAAATATCAAAAAGTACACCAAATATGTGTTATATATACTGGAGATAAACTATCAAAATCTTCAGTAATTATATTTAATATACTGTACATAAAATATCAAAAATTACACCAAATGTATATTATACACTCTAAATAAAATACCAAAAAGGACAGTAAATATATATTACACCCTATGTAAAATATCAAAAACTACACCAAGTATATATTATATAATTTACATAAAATATCAAAAGTACACCAAATATATATTATATACTGTACATAAAATATCAAAAAGTACAGTAAATATATTTCATATATTGTACATATAATATTAACTAAAAGTACAACAAATACATTTTACATACTGTAAATAAAATATCAAAAATTACAGTAAGTATATATTATCTACTGTACATAAAATATCAAAAAGTACACCAAATATGTGTTATATATACTGTAAATAAACTATCAAAACCTTCAGTAATTATATTTAATATACTGTACATAAAATATCAAAAATTACACCAAATGTATATTATACACTCTAAATAAAATATCAAAAAGGACAGTAAATATATATTACACTCTATGTAAAACATCAAAAACTACAACAACTATATATTATATAATTTACATAAAATATCAAAAGTACACCAAATATATATTATATACTGTACATAAAATATCAAAAAGTACAGTAATTATATTTCATATATTGTACATATAATATTAACTAAAAGTACAACAAATACATTTTACATACTGTAAATAAAATATCAAAAATTACAGTAGGTATATATTATCTACTGTACATAAAATATCAAAACGTACACCAAATATGTGTTATACATACTGTTAATAAACTATCAAAATCTTCAGTAATTATATTTAATATACTGTTCATAAAATATCAGTAATTACACCAAATGTATTTTATACACTCTGAATAAAATATCAAAAAGGACAGTATATATATATTACACTCTATGGAAAATATCAAAAACTACACCAAATATATATTATATAATTTACATAAAATATCAAAAGTACACCAAATACATATTATATACTGTACAAGAAATATCAAAAAGTACAGTAAATATATTTCATATATTGTATATATAGTATTAAGTAAAAGTACACCAAATACATTTTACATACTGTAAATAAAATATCAAAAATTACAGTAAGTATATATTATCTACTGTACATAAAATATCAAAAAGTACACCAAATATGTGTTATATATACTGTAAATAAACTATCAAAACCTTCAGTAATTATATTTAATATACTGTACATAAAATATCAAAAATTACACCAAATGTACATTATACACTCTAAATAAAATATCAAAAAGGACAGTAAATATATATTACACTCTATGTAAAACATCAAAAACTACACAAACTATATATTATATAATTTACATAAAATATCAAAAGTACACCAAATATATATTATATAGTGTACATAAAATATCAAAAAGTACAGTAATTATATTTCATATATTGTACATATAATATTAACTAAAAGTACACCAAATACATTTTACATACTGTAAATAAAATATCAAAAATTACAGTAAGTATATATTATCTACTGTACATAAAATATCAAAAAGTACACCAAATATGTGTTATATATACTGTAAATAAACTATCAAAACCTTCAGTTATTATATTTAATATACTGTTCATAAAATATCAAAAACTACACCAAATGTATATTATACACTCTAAATAAAATATAAAAAGACGGTAAATATATATTTCACTCTATGTAAAATATCAAAAACTACACCAAATATATATTATATAATTTACATAAAATATCAAAGGTACACCAAATATATATTATATACTGTACATAAAATGTCAAAAAGTACAGTAAATATATTTCATATATTGTACATATAATATTAACTAAAAGTACACCAAATACATTTTACATACTGTAAATAAAATATAAAAAATTTCAGTAAGTATATATTGTCTACTGTACATAAAATATCAAAAAGTACACCAAATATGTGTTATATATACTGTAAATAAACTATCAAAATCTTCAGTAATTATATTTAATATACTGTTCATAATATATCAAAAATTACAACAAATGTATATTATACACTATAAATAAAATATCAAAATGGACAGTAAATATATATTACACTCTATGTAAAACATCAAATACTACACCAAATATATATTATATAATTTACATAAAATATCAAAAGTACACCCAATATATATTATATACTGTACATAAAATATCAAAAAGTACAGTAAATATATTTCATATATTGTACATATAATATTAACTAAAAGTACACCAAATACATTTTACATACTGTAAATAAAATATCAAGTTACAGTAAGTATATATTATCTACTGTACATAAAATATCAAAAATTTCTCCAAATATGTGTTATATATACTGTAAATAAACTATCAAAATCTTCAGTAATTATATTTAATATACTGTACAAAAAATATCAGAAATTACACCAAATGTATTTTATACACTCTAAATAAAATATCAAAAAGGACAGTAAATATATATTACAATCTATGTAAAATATCAAAAACTACACCAAGTATATATTATATAATTTACATAAAATAACCTAAGTACACCAAATATATATTATATACTGTACATAAAATATCAAAAAGTTCAGTTAATATATTTCATATATTGTACATATAATATTAACTAAAAGTACACCAAATACATTTTACATACTGTAAATAAAATATAAAAAATTACAGTAAGTATATATTATCTACTGTACATAAAATATCAAAAAGTACACCAAATACGTGTTATATATACTGTAAATAAACTATCAAAATCTTCAGTAATTATATTTAATATACTGTACATAAAATATCAAAAATTACACCAAATGTATATTATACACTCTAAATAAAATATCAAAAATGACAGTAAATATATATTACACTCTATGTAAAATATCAAAAACTACACCAACTATATATTATATAATTTACATAAAATATCAAAAGTACACCAAATATATATTATGTACTGTACATAAAATATCAAAAAGTACAGTAAATATATTTCATATATTGTATATATAATATTAACTAAAGGTACAACAAATACATTTTACATACTGTAAATAAAATATTAAAAATTAAAGTAAGTATATACTATCTACTGTACATAAAATATCAAAAAGTACACCAAATATGTGTTATATATACTGTAAATAAACCATCAAAAGCTTCAGTAATTATATTTAATATACTGTACATAAAATATCAAAAATTACACCAAATGTATATTATACACTCTAAATAAAATATCAAAAAGGACAGTAAATATATATTACACTCTATGTAAAATATCAAAAACTACACGAAATATATATTATATAATTTACATAAAATATCAAAAGTACACCAAATATATATTATATACTGTACATAAAATATCAAAAAGTACAGTAAATATATTTCCTATATTGTACATATAATATTAACTAAAACTACACCAAATACATTTTACATAGTGTAAATAATATATAAAAAATTACAGTAAGTATATATTATCTACTGTACATAAAATATCAAAAAGTACACAAAATATGTGTTATATATAGTGTAAATAAACTATCAAAATCTTCAGTAATTATATTTAATATACTGTACATAAAATATCAAAAATTACACCAAATGTATATTATACACTCTAAATAAAATGTCAAATATGACAGTAAATATATATTACACTCTATGTAAAATATCAAAAACTACACCAAATATATATTATATAATTTACATAAAATATCAAAAGTACACCAAATATATATTATATACTGTACATAAAATATCAAAAAGTACAGTAAATATATTTCATATATTGTACATAAAATATTAGCTAAAAGTACACCAAATACATTTTACATACTGTAAATAAAATATCAAAAATTACAGTAAGTACATATTATCTACTGTACATAAAATATCAAAAAGTACACCAAATATGTGTTATATATACTGTAAATAAACTATCAAAATCTTCAGTAATTATATTTAATATACTGTACATAAAATATCAAAAATTACACCAAATGTATATTATACACTCTAAATAAAATACCAAAAAGGACAGTAAATATATGTTACACTCTATCTAAAATATCAAACACTACACCAAATATATATTTTATAATTTACATAAAATATCAAAAGTACACCAAATATATATTATATACTGTACATAAAATATCAAAAAGTACAGTAAATATATTTCATATATTGTACATATAATATTAACTAAAAGTACACCAAATACATTTAACATACTGTAAATAAAATATCAAAAATTACAGTAAGTTTATATTATCTACTGTACATAAAATATCAAAAAGTACACCTAATATGTGTTATATATACTGTGAATAAACTATCAAAATCTTCGGTAATTATATTTAATATACTGTACATAAAATATCAAAAATTACACCAAGTGTATATTATACACTCTAAATAAAATATAAAAAAGACAGTAAACATATATTACACTCTATGTAAAATATCAAAAACTACACCAACTACATATTATATAATTTACATAGAATATCAAAAGTACACCAAATATATATTATATACTGTACATAAAATATCAAAAAGTACAGTAAATATATTTCATATATTGTACATATAATATTAACTAAAAGTACAACAAATACATTTTACATACTGTAAATAAAATATCAAAAATTACAGTAAGTATATATTATCTACTGTACATAAAATATCAAAAAGTACACCAAATATGTGTTATATATACTGTAAATAAACTATCAAAATCTTCAGTAATTATATTTAATATACTGTACATAAAATATCAAAAATTACACCAAATGTATATTATACACTCTAAATAAAATATCAAAAAGGACAGTAAATATGTATTACACTCTATGTAAAATATCAAAAACTACACCAACTATATATTATGTAATTTACATAAAATATCAAAAGTACACCAAATATATATTATATACTGTACATAAAATATCAAAAAGTACAGTAAATATATTTCACATATTGTACATATAATATTAACTAAAAGTACACCAAATACATTTTACATACTGTAAATAAAATATCAAAAATTACAGTAAGTATATATTATCTACTGTACATAAAATATCAAAAAGTACACCAAATATGTGTTATATATACTGTAAATAAACTATCAAAAACCTTCAGTAATTATATTTAATATACTGTACATAAAATATCAAAAATTACACCAAATGTATATTATACACCCTAAATAAAATATCAAAAAGGACAGTAAATATATGTTACACTCTATGTAAAATATCAAAAACTACACCAAATATATATTATATAATTTACGTAAAATATCAAAAGTACACCAAATATATCTTCTATACTGTACATAAAATATCAAAATGTACAGTAAATATATTTCATATATTGCACATATAATATTAACTAAAAGTACACCAAATACATTTTATATACTGTAAATAAAATATCAAAAAGCACAGTAAATATATATTACATACTGTACATAAAATATCAAAAAGTTCACCAAATATGTGTTATATATACTGTAAATAAACTATAAAATACTACAGTAATTATATTTAATATACTGTACATAAAATATCAAAAATTACACCAAATGTATATTATACACTCTAAATAAAATATCAAAAAGGACAGTAAATATATATTACACTCTATGTAAAATATCAAAAACTACACCAAATATATATTATATAATTTACATAAAATATCAAAAGTACACCAAATATATCTTCTATACTATACATAAAATATCAAAATGTGCAGTAAATATATTTCATATATTGCACATATATTAACTAAAAGTACACCAAATACATTTTATATACTCTAAATAAAATATCAAAAATTACAGTAAATATGTATTACATACTGTACATAAAATATCAAAATGTACACCAAATATGTGTTATATATACTGTAAATAAACTATCAAAAGCTACAGTAATTATATTTAATAGACTGTACATAAAATATCAAAAATTACACGAAATGTATATTATTTACTGTAAATAAAATATCAAAAAGTACAGTAAATATATATTACACACCCTATGTAAAATATCTCAATCTACACGAAATATATATAATATAATTTACATAAAATATCAAAATGACACAAAATATATCTTATATACTGTACATAAAATATCAAAATTTTCAGTAAATATATTTCATATATTGTACATATAATACTAAGTAAAAGTACACCAAATACATTTTATATAGTGTAAATAAAATATCAAAATGTACACTAAATATATATTACACACCATATGTAAAATATCACAATCTACAACAAATATATCCCATATAATTTACATAAAATATCAAAAGGACACCAAATATATCTTATATACTGTACATAAAATATCAAAAAGTACAGTAAATATATTTCATATATTGTACATATAATATTTTCTAAAAGTACACCAAATACATTTTATATAGTTTAAATAAAATATCAAAAATTACAGTGTATATATATTACATACTGTACATAAAATATCAAAAAGTACACCAAATTTGTGTTATATATAATGTAAATAAGCTATCAAAACTACACTAATTATATTTAATATACTGTACATAAAATATCAAAAATTACACCAAATATATATTATTTACTGTAAAGAAAATACCAAAAAGTACAGTAAATATATATTACACACCCTATGTAAAATATCAGAAACTACACCAAATATATATTATATAATTTACATAAAATATCAAAAGGACACCAAATATACCTTATATACTGAACATGAAATATCAAAATGTACAGTAAATATATTTCATATTTTGTACATATAATATTAACTAAAAGTACACCAAATACATTTTATATACTGTAAATAAAATATCAAAAAGTACAGTAAATATATATTACATTCTGTACATAAAATATCAAAAAGTACACCAAATATGTGTTATATATACTCTAAATAAACTATCAAAAACTGCAGTAATTATATTTAATAGACTGTACATAAAATATCAAAAATTACACCAAATGTATATTATTTACTGTAAATAAAATATCAAAAAGTACAGTAAATATATCTTACACACCCTATGTAAAATATCACAATCTACACCAAATATATATTATATAATTTACATAAAATATCAAAGGGACACCAAATATATCTTGTATAGGGAACATAAAATATCAAAATGCACAGTAAATATATTTCATATATTGTACATATAATATTAACTAAAAGTACACCATATACATTTTATGTACTGTAATTAAATATCAAAAAGTACAGTAAATATATATTACATACTGTACATAAAATATCAAAATGTACAACAAATATGTGTAATATATACTATAAATTAACTATCAAAACTATACTAATTATATATAACATACTGTACATAAAATATCAAAAATTACACCAAATGTATATTATTTACTGTAAATAAAATATCAAAAAGTACAGTAAATGTATATGACACACCCTATGTAAAATATCAAAAACTACACCAAATATATATTATATAATTTACATAAAATATCAAAAGTACACCAAATATATATTATATACTGTACATAAAATATCAAAAAGTACAGTAAATATATTTCCTATATTGTACATATAATATTAACTAAAACTACACCAAATACATTTTACATAGTGTAAATAATATATAAAAAATTACAGTAAGTATATATTATCTACTGTACATAAAATATCAAAAAGTACACCAAATATGTGTTATATATAGTGTAAATAAACTATCAAAATCTTCAGTAATTATATTTAATATACTGTACATAAAATATCAAAAATTACACCAAATGTATATTATACACTCTAAATAAAATGTCAAATATGACAGTAAATATATATTACACTCTATGTAAAATATCAAAAACTACACCAAATATATATTATATAATTTACATAAAATATCAAAAGTACACCAAATATATATTATATACTGTACATAAAATATCAAAAAGTACAGTAAATATATTTCATATATTGTACATAAAATATTAGCTAAAAGTACACCAAATACATTTTACATACTGTAAATAAAATATCAAAAATTACAGTAAGTACATATTATCTACTGTACATAAAATATCAAAAAGTACACCAAATATGTGTTATATATACTGTAAATAAACTATCAAAAACCTTCAGTAATTATATTTAATATACTGTACATAAAATATCAAAAATTACACCAAATGTATATTATACACCCTAAATAAAATATCAAAAAGGACAGTAAATATATGTTACACTCTATGTAAAATATCAAAAACTACACCAAATATATATTATATAATTTACGTAAAATATCAAAAGTACACCAAATATATCTTCTATACTGTACATAAAATATCAAAATGTACAGTAAATATATTTCATATATTGCACATATAATATTAACTAAAAGTACACCAAATACATTTTATATACTGTAAATAAAATATCAAAAAGCACAGTAAATATATATTACATACTGTACATAAAATATCAAAAAGTTCACCAAATATGTGTTATATATACTGTAAATAAACTATAAAATACTACAGTAATTATATTTAATATACTGTACATAAAATATCAAAAATTACACCAAATGTATATTATACACTCTAAATAAAATATCAAAAAGGACAGTAAATATATATTACACTCTATGTAAAATATCAAAAACTACACCAAATATATATTATATAATTTACATAAAATATCAAAAGTACACCAAATATATCTTCTATACTATACATAAAATATCAAAATGTACAGTAAATATATTTCATATATTGCACATATATTAACTAAAAGTACACCAAGTACATTTTATATACTCTAAATAAAATATCAAAAAGTACAGTAAATATATATTACATACTGTACATAAAATATCAAAAAGTTCACCAAATATGTGTTATATATACTGTAAATAAACTATAAAATACTACAGTAATTATAATTAATATACTGTACATAAAATATCAAAAATTACACCAAATGTATATTATTTACTGTAAATAAAATACCAAATAGTACAGTAAATATATATTACACACCCTATGTAAAATATCACAAACTACACCAAATATATATTATATAATTTACATAAAATATCAAAAGGACACCAAATATACCTTATATACTGAACATAAAATATCAAAATGTACAGAAAAAATATTTCATATATTGTACATATAATATTAAATAAAAGTACACCAAATACATTTTATATACTGTAAATAAAATATCAAAAGGTACAGTAAATATATATTACATTCTGTACATAAAATATCAAAAAGTACACCAAATATGTGTTATATATACTGTAAATAAACTATCAAAAACTGCAGTAATTATATTAAATATACTGTACATGAAATATCAAAAATTACACCAAATGTACCTTATTAACCGTAAATAAAATATGAAAAAGAACAGTAAATATATCTTACACACCCTATGTAAAATATCACAATCTACACCAAATATATATTATATAATTTACATAAAATATCAAAAGGACACCAAATATATCATATATACTGTACATAAAATATCAAAATGTACAGTAAATATATTTCATATATTGTACATATAATATTAACTAAAAGTACACCGAATACATTTTATATACTGTAAATAAAATATCAAATAGTACAGTAAATATATATTACATACTGTATATAAAATATGAAAAAGTACACCAAATATGTTTTATATATACTGTAAATAAACTATCAAAACAACACTAATTATATTTAATATACTGTGCATAAAATATCAAAAATTACACAAAATATATAATATTTACTGTAAATAAAATATCAAAAAGTACAGTAAATATATATTACACACCCTATGTAAAATATCAGAAACTACACCATATATATATTATATAACTTTCATAATATATCAAAAGGACACCAAATATACCTTATATACTGAACATGAAATATCAAAATGTACAGTAAATATATTTCATATATTGTATATATAACATTAACTAAAAGTACACCAAATACATTTTATATACTGTAAAAAATTATCAAAAATTACAGTAAATATATATTACATACTGTACATAAAATATCAAAAAGTACACCAAATATGTGTTATATATACTGTAAATAAACAAGCAAAAACTTCAGTAATTATATTTAATATACTGTACATAAAATATCAAAAATTACACCAAATGTATATTATTTACTGTAAATAATATCTCAAAAATTACAATAAATATATATTACACACCCTATGTAAAATATCAAAAACTACACCAAATATATATTACAAAATTTACATAAATTATCAAAAGGACACCAAATATATATTATATACTGTACATAAAATATCAAAATGACAGTAAATATATTTCAAATATTGTACATATAATATTAACTAAAAGGACACCAAATATATTTTATATACTGTAAATAAAATATCGAAAAGTACAGTAAATATATATTACATAGTGTACATAAAATATCAAAAAGTACACGAAATATATATTATATAATTTACATAAAATATCAAAAGGACACCAAATATATCTTCTATACAGTACAAAAATATCAAAATGTACAGTAAATATATTTCATATATTGTACATGTAATATTAACTAAAAGTACACCAAATACATTTTATATACTGTAAATAAAATATCAAAAATTACAGTAAACATATATTACATACTGTACATAAAATATCAGATAGTACACCAAATATGTGTTATATATACTATAAATAAACTATCAAAACTACAGTAATTATATATAATATACTGTACATAAAATATCAAATATTACACCAAATGTATATTATATACTGTAAATAAAATATCAAAAAAGTACAGTAAATATATACTACACACCCTATGTAAAATATCACAAACTACACCAAATATATATTATATAATTTACATAAAATATCAAAAGGACACCAAATATATCTTATGTACTGTACATAAAATATCAAAATGTACAGTAAATATATTTCATATATTGTACATATAATATTAACTGAAAGTACACCAAATACATTTTATATACTGTAAATAAAATATCAAAAATTACAGTAAATATGTATTACATACTGTACATAAAATATCAAAATGTACACCAAATATGTGTTATATATACTGTAAATAAACTATCAAAAGCTACAGTAATTATATTTAATAGACTGTACATAAAATATCAAAAATTACACCAAATGTATATTATTTACTGTAAATAAAATATCAAAAAGTACAGTAAATATATATTACACACCCTATGTAAAATATCTCAATCTACACGAAATATATATAATATAATTTACATAAAATATCAAAATGACACAAAATATATCTTATATACTGTACATAAAATATCAAAATTTTCAGTAAATATATTTCATATATTGTACATATAATACTAAGTAAAAGTACACCAAATACATTTTATATAGTGTAAATAAAATATCAAAATGTACACTAAATATATATTACACACCATATGTAAAATATCACAATCTACAACAAATATATCCCATATAACTTACATAAAATATCAAAAGGACACCAAATATATCTTATATACTGTACATAAAATATCAAAAAGTACAGTAAATATATTTCATATATTGTACATATAATATTTTCTAAAAGTACACCAAATACATTTTATATAGTTTAAATAAAATATCAAAAATTACAGTGTATATATATTACATACTGTACATAAAATATCAAAAAGTACACCAAATTTGTGTTATATATAATGTAAATAAGCTATCAAAACTACACTAATTATATTTAATATACTGTACATAAAATATCAAAAATTACACCAAATATATATTATTTACTGTAAAGAAAATACCAAAAAGTACAGTAAATATATATTACACACCCTATGTAAAATATCAGAAACTACACCAAATATATATTATATAATTTACATAAAATATCAAAAGGACACCAAATATACCTTATATACTGAACATGAAATATCAAAATGTACAGTAAATATATTTCATATTTTGTACATATAATATTAACTAAAAGTACACCAAATACATTTTATATACTGTAAATAAAATATCAAAAAGTACAGTAAATATATATTACATTCTGTACATAAAATATCAAAAAGTACACCAAATATGTGTTATATATACTGTAAATAAACTATCAAAAACTGCAGTAATTATATTTAATAGACTGTACATAAAATATCAAAAATTACACCAAATGTATATTATTTACTGTAAATAAAATATCAAAAAGTACAGTAAATATATCTTACACACCCTATGTAAAATATCACAATCTACACCAAATATATATTATATAATTTACATAAAATATCAAAGGGACACCAAATATATCTTATATAGGGAACATAAAATATCAAAATGCACAGTAAATATATTTCATATATTGTACATATAATATTAACTAAAAGTACACCATATACATTTTATGTACTGTAATTAAATATCAAAAAGTACAGTAAATATATATTACATACTGTACATAAACTATCAAAATGTACAACAAATATGTGTAATATATACTATAAATAAACTATCAAAACTATACTAATTATATATAATATACTGTACATAAAATATCAAAAATTACACCAAATGTATATTATTTACTGTAAATAAAATATCAAAAAGTACAGTAAATGTATATGACACACCCTATGTAAAATATCAAAAACTACACCAAATATATATTATATAATTTACATAAAATATCAAAAGTACACCATATATATATTATATACTGTACATAAAATATCAAAAAGTACAGTAAATAGATTTCCTATATTGTACATATAATATTAACTAAAACTACACCAAATACATTTTACATAGTGTAAATAATATATAAAAAATTACAGTAAGTATATATTATCTACTGTACATAAAATATCAAAAAGTACACCAAATATGTGTTATATATAGTGTAAATAAACTATTAAAATCTTCAGTAATTATATTTAATATACTGTACATAAAATATCAAAAATTACACCAAATGTATATTATACACTCTAAATAAAATATCAAAAAGGACAGTAAATATATATTACACTCTATGTAAAATATCAAAAACTACACCAACTATATATTATATAATTTACGTAGAATATCAAAAGTACACCAAATATATATTATATACTGTACATAAAATATCAAAAAGTACAGTAAATATATTTCATATATTGTACATATAATATTAACTAAAAGTACAACAAATACATTTTACATACTGTAAATAAAATATCAATAATTACAGTAAGTATATATTATCTACTGTACATAAAATATCAAAACGTACACCAAATATGTGTTATATATACTGTAAATAAACTATCAAAATCTTCAGTAATTATATTTAATATACTGTACATAAAATATCAAAAATTACACCAAATGTATATTATACACACTAAATAAAATATCAAAAAGGACAGTAAATATATATTACACTCTATGTAAAATATCAAAAACTACACCAAGTATATATTATGTAATTTCCATAAAATATCAAAAGTACACCAAATATATATTATATACTGTACATAAAATATCAAAAAGTACAGTAAATATATTTCATATATTGTACATATAATATTAACTAAAAGTACAACAAATACATTTTACATACTGTAAATAAAATATCAAAAATTACAGTAAGTATATATTTTCTACTGTACATAAAATATCAAAAAGTACACCAAATATGTGTTATATATACTGAAAATAAACTATCAAAATCTTCAGTAATTATATTTAATATACTGTTCATAAAATATCAAAAATTACACCAAATGTATATTATACACTCTAAATAAAATATCAAAAAGACAGTAAATATATATTACACTCTATGTAAAACATCAAAAACTACACCAAATATATATTATATAATTTACATAAAATATCAAAAGTACACCAAATATATTTTATATACTGTACATAAAATATCAAAAAGTACAGTAAATATATTTCATATATTGTACATAAAGTATTAACTAAAGGTACACCAAATACATTTTACATACTGTAAATAAAATATCAAAAATTACAGTAAGTATATATTATCTACTGTACATAAAATATCAAAAAGTACACCAAATATGTGTTATATATACTGTAAATAAACTATCAAAATCTTCAGTAATTATATTTAATATACTGTACATAAAATATCAAAAATTACACCAAATGTATATTATACACTCTAAATAAAATATCAAAAAGGACAGGAAATATATATTACACTCTATGTAAAATATCAAAAACTACACCAACTATATATTATATAATTTACATAAAATAACAAAAGTACACCAAATATATATTATATACTGTACATAAAATATCAAAAAGTACAGTAAATATATTTCATATATTGTACATATAATATTAACTAAAAGTACACCAAATACAGTTTAC
Source organism: Pan paniscus (assembly GCF_029289425.2). Lineage (NCBI taxonomy): Eukaryota > Metazoa > Chordata > Mammalia > Primates > Hominidae > Pan > Pan paniscus. The sequence goes on from NC_073271.2 coordinate 4,106,020, forward strand.
ATAGTGTAAATAATATATAAAAAATTACAGTAAGTATATATTATCTACTGTACATAAAATATCAAAAAGTACACCAAATATGAGTTATATATACTGTAAATAAACTATCAAAATCTTCAGTAATTATATTTAATATACTGTACATAAAATATCAAAAATTACACCAAATGTATATTATACACCCTAAATAAAATATCAAAAAGGACAGTAAATATATATTACACCCTATGTAAAATATCAAAAACTACACCAAGTATATATTATTTAATTTACATAAAATATCAAAAGTACACCAAATATATATTATATACTGTACATAAAATATCAAAAAGTACAGTAAATATATTTCATATATTGTACATATAATATTAACTAAAAGTACACCAAATACATTTTACATACTGTAAATAAAATATTAAAAATTACAGTAAGTATATACTATCTACTGTACATAAAATATCAAAAAGTACACCAAATATGTGTTATATATACTGTAAATAAACCATCAAAATCTTCAGTAATTATATTTAATATACTGTACATAAAATATCAAAAATTACACCAAATGTATATTATACACTCTAAATAAAATATCAAAAAGGACAGTAAATATATATTACACTCTATGTAAAATATCAAAAACTACACGAAATATATATTATATAATTTACATAAAATATCAAAAGTACACCAAATATATATTATATACTGTACATAAAATATCAAAAAGTACAGTAAATATATTTCCTATATTGTACATATAATATTAACTAAAACTACACCAAATACATTTTACATAGTGTAAATAATATATAAAAAATTACAGTAAGTATATATTATCTACTGTACATAAAATATCAAAAAGTACACAAAATATGTGTTATATATAGTGTAAATAAACTATCAAAATCTTCAGTAATTATATTTAATATACTGTACATAAAATATCAAAAATTACACCAAATGTATATTATACACTCTAAATAAAATGTCAAATATGACAGTAAATATATATTACACTCTATGTAAAATATCAAAAACTACACCAAATATATATTATATAATTTACATAAAATATCAAAAGTACACCAAATATATATTATATACTGTACATAAAATATCAAAAAGTACAGTAAATATATTTCATATATTGTACATAAAATATTAGCTAAAAGTACACCAAATACATTTTACATACTGTAAATAAAATATCAAAAATTACAGTAAGTACATATTATCTACTGTACATAAAATATCAAAAAGTACACCAAATATGTGTTATATATACTGTAAATAAACTATCAAAATCTTCAGTAATTATATTTAATATACTGTACATAAAATATCAAAAATTACACCAAATGTATATTATACACTCTAAATAAAATACCAAAAAGGACAGTAAATATATGTTACACTCTATCTAAAATATCAAACACTACACCAAATATATATTTTATAATTTACATAAAATATCAAAAGTACACCAAATATATATTATATACTGTACATAAAATATCAAAAAGTACAGTAAATATATTTCATATATTGTACATATAATATTAACTAAAAGTACACCAAATACATTTAACATACTGTAAATAAAATATCAAAAATTACAGTAAGTTTATATTATCTACTGTACATAAAATATCAAAAAGTACACCTAATATGTGTTATATATACTGTGAATAAACTATCAAAATCTTCGGTAATTATATTTAATATACTGTACATAAAATATCAAAAATTACACCAAGTGTATATTATACACTCTAAATAAAATATAAAAAAGACAGTAAACATATATTACACTCTATGTAAAATATCAAAAACTACACCAACTACATATTATATAATTTACATAGAATATCAAAAGTACACCAAATATATATTATATACTGTACATAAAATATCAAAAAGTACAGTAAATATATTTCATATATTGTACATATAATATTAACTAAAAGTACAACAAATACATTTTACATACTGTAAATAAAATATCAAAAATTACAGTAAGTATATATTATCTACTGTACATAAAATATCAAAAAGTACACCAAATATGTGTTATATATACTGTAAATAAACTATCAAAATCTTCAGTAATTATATTTAATATACTGTACATAAAATATCAAAAATTACACCAAATGTATATTATACACTCTAAATAAAATATCAAAAAGGACAGTAAATATGTATTACACTCTATGTAAAATATCAAAAACTACACCAACTATATATTATGTAATTTACATAAAATATCAAAAGTACACCAAATATATATTATATACTGTACATAAAATATCAAAAAGTACAGTAAATATATTTCACATATTGTACATATAATATTAACTAAAAGTACACCAAATACATTTTACATACTGTAAATAAAATATCAAAAATTACAGTAAGTATATATTATCTACTGTACATAAAATATCAAAAAGTACACCAAATATGTGTTATATATACTGTAAATAAACTATCAAAAACCTTCAGTAATTATATTTAATATACTGTACATAAAATATCAAAAATTACACCAAATGTATATTATACACCCTAAATAAAATATCAAAAAGGACAGTAAATATATGTTACACTCTATGTAAAATATCAAAAACTACACCAAATATATATTATATAATTTACGTAAAATATCAAAAGTACACCAAATATATCTTCTATACTGTACATAAAATATCAAAATGTACAGTAAATATATTTCATATATTGCACATATAATATTAACTAAAAGTACACCAAATACATTTTATATACTGTAAATAAAATATCAAAAAGCACAGTAAATATATATTACATACTGTACATAAAATATCAAAAAGTTCACCAAATATGTGTTATATATACTGTAAATAAACTATAAAATACTACAGTAATTATATTTAATATACTGTACATAAAATATCAAAAATTACACCAAATGTATATTATACACTCTAAATAAAATATCAAAAAGGACAGTAAATATATATTACACTCTATGTAAAATATCAAAAACTACACCAAATATATATTATATAATTTACATAAAATATCAAAAGTACACCAAATATATCTTCTATACTATACATAAAATATCAAAATGTGCAGTAAATATATTTCATATATTGCACATATATTAACTAAAAGTACACCAAATACATTTTATATACTCTAAATAAAATATCAAAAAGTACAGTAAATATATATTACATACTGTACATAAAATATCAAAAAGTTCACCAAATATGTGTTATATATACTGTAAATAAACTATAAAATACTACAGTAATTATAAGTAATATACTGTACATAAAATATCAAAAATTACACCAAATGTATATTATTTACTGTAATAAAATACCAAATAGTACAGTAAATATATATTACACACCCTATGTAAAATATCACAAACTACACCAAATATATATTATATAATTTACATAAAATATCAAAAGGACACCAAATATACCTTATATACTGAACATAAAATATCAAAATGTACAGAAAAAATATTTCATATATTGTACATATAATATTAAATAAAAGTACACCAAATACATTTTATATACTGTAAATAAAATATCAAAAGGTACAGTAAATATATATTACATTCTGTACATAAAATATCAAAAAGTACACCAAATATGTGTTATATATACTGTAAATAAACTATCAAAAACTGCAGTAATTATATTAAATATACTGTACATGAAATATCAAAAATTACACCAAATGTACCTTATTAACCGTAAATAAAATATGAAAAAGAACAGTAAATATATCTTACACACCCTATGTAAAATATCACAATCTACACCAAATATATATTATATAATTTACATAAAATATCAAAAGGACACCAAATATATCATATATACTGTACATAAAATATCAAAATGTACAGTAAATATATTTCATATATTGTACATATAATATTAACTAAAAGTACACCGAATACATTTTATATACTGTAAATAAAATATCAAATAGTACAGTAAATATATATTACATACTGTATATAAAATATGAAAAAGTACACCAAATATGTTTTATATATACTGTAAATAAACTATCAAAACAACACTAATTATATTTAATATACTGTGCATAAAATATCAAAAATTACACAAAATATATAATATTTACTGTAAATAAAATATCAAAAAGTACAGTAAATATATATTACACACCCTATGTAAAATATCAGAAACTACACCATATATATATTATATAACTTTCATAATATATCAAAAGGACACCAAATATACCTTATATACTGAACATGAAATATCAAAATGTACAGTAAATATATTTCATATATTGTATATATAACATTAACTAAAAGTACACCAAATACATTTTATATACTGTAAAAAATTATCAAAAATTACAGTAAATATATATTACATACTGTACATAAAATATCAAAAAGTACACCAAATATGTGTTATATATACTGTAAATAAACAAGCAAAAACTTCAGTAATTATATTTAATATACTGTACATAAAATATCAAAAATTACACCAAATGTATATTATTTACTGTAAATAATATCTCAAAAATTACAATAAATATATATTACACACCCTATGTAAAATATCAAAAACTACACCAAATATATATTACAAAATTCACATAAAATATCAAAAGGACACCAAATATATATTATATACTGTACATAAAATATCAAAATGAGAGTAAATATATTTCAAATATTGTACATATAATATTAACTAAAAGGACACCAAATATATTTTATATACTGTAAATAAAATATCGAAAAGTACAGTAAATATATATTACATAGTGTACATAAAATATCGAAAAGTACACGAAATATATATTATATAATTTACATAAAATATCAAAAGGACACCAAATATATCTTCTATACTGTACAAAAAATATCAAAATGTACAGTAAATATATTTCTTATATTGTATATATAATATTAACTAAAAGTACACCAAATACATTTTATATACTGTAAATAAATTATCAAAAATTACAGTAAATATATATTACATACTGTACATAAAATATCAAAAGGTACACCAAATATGTGTTATATATACTGTAAATAAACTATCAAATATACAGTAATTATATTTAATATACTGTACATAAAATATCAAATATTTCACCAAATGTATATTATATACTGTAAATAAAATATCAAAAAGTACAGTAAATATATATGACACACACTATGTAAAATTAAAACTACACAAAGTATATATTATATAATTTACATAAAATATCAAAAGGACACCAAATATATCTTCTATACAGTACAAAAATATCAAAATGTACAGTAAATATATTTCATATATTGTACATGTAATATTAACTAAAAGTACACCAAATACATTTTATATACTGTAAATAAAATATCAAAAATTACAGTAAACATATATTACATACTGTACATAAAATATCAGATAGTACACCACATATGTGTTATATATACTATAAATAAACTATCAAAACTACAGAAATTATATATGATATACTGTACATAAAATATCAAATATTACACCAAATGTATATTATATACTGTAAATAAAATATCAAAAAGTACAGTAAATATATACTACACACCCTATGTAAAATATCACAAACTACACCAAATATATATTATATAATTTACATAAAATATCAAAAGGACACCAAATATATCTTATGTACTGTACATAAAATATCAAAAGGTACAGTAAATATATTTCATATATTGTACATATAATATTAACTGAAAGTACACCAAATACATTTTATATACTGTAAATAAAATATCAAAAATTACAGTAAATATGTATTACATACTGTACATAAAATATCAAAATGTACACCAAATATGTGTTATATATACTGTAAATAAACTATCAAAAGCTACAGTAATTATATTTAATAGACTGTACATAAAATATCAAAAATTACACCAAATGTATATTATTTACTGTAAATAAAATATCAAAAAGTACAGTAAATATATATTACACACCCTATGTAAAATATCTCAATCTACACGAAATATATATAATATAATTTACATAAAATATCAAAATGACACAAAATATATCTTATATACTGTACATAAAATATCAAAATTTTCAGTAAATATATTTCATATATTGTACATATAATACTAAGTAAAAGTACACCAAATACATTTTATATAGTGTAAATAAAATATCAAAATGTACACTAAATATATATTACACACCATATGTAAAATATCACAATCTACAACAAATATATCCCATATAATTTACATAAAATATCAAAAGGACACCAAATATATCTTATATACTGTACATAAAATATCAAAAAGTACAGTAAATATATTTCATATATTGTACATATAATATTTTCTAAAAGTACACCAAATACATTTTATATAGTTTAAATAAAATATCAAAAATTACAGTGTATATATATTACATACTGTACATAAAATATCAAAAAGTACACCAAATTTGTGTTATATATAATGTAAATAAGCTATCAAAACTACACTAATTATATTTAATATACTGTACATAAAATATCAAAAATTACACCAAATATATATTATTTACTGTAAAGAAAATACCAAAAAGTACAGTAAATATATATTACACACCCTATGTAAAATATCAGAAACTACACCAAATATATATTATATAATTTACATAAAATATCAAAAGGACACCAAATATACCTTATATACTGAACATGAAATATCAAAATGTACAGTAAATATATTTCATATTTTGTACATATAATATTAACTAAAAGTACACCAAATACATTTTATATACTGTAAATAAAATATCAAAAAGTACAGTAAATATATATTACATTCTGTACATAAAATATCAAAAAGTACACCAAATATGTGTTATATATACTGTAAATAAACTATCAAAAACTGCAGTAATTATATTTAATAGACTGTACATAAAATATCAAAAATTACACCAAATGTATATTATTTACTGTAAATAAAATATCAAAAAGTACAGTAAATATATCTTACACACCCTATGTAAAATATCACAATCTACACCAAATATATATTATATAATTTACATAAAATATCAAAGGGACACCAAATATATCTTATATAGGGAACATAAAATATCAAAATGCACAGTAAATATATTTCATATATTGTACATATAATATTAACTAAAAGTACACCATATACATTTTATGTACTGTAATTAAATATCAAAAAGTACAGTAAATATATATTACATACTGTACATAAACTATCAAAATGTACAACAAATATGTGTAATATATACTATAAATAAACTATCAAAACTATACTAATTATATATAATATACTGTACATAAAATATCAAAAATTACACCAAATGTATATTATTTACTGTAAATAAAATATCAAAAAGTACAGTAAATGTATATGACACACCCTATGTAAAATATCAAAAACTACACCAAATATATATTATATAATTTACATAAAATATCAAAAGTACACCATATATATATTATATACTGTACATAAAATATCAAAAAGTACAGTAAATAGATTTCCTATATTGTACATATAATATTAACTAAAACTACACCAAATACATTTTACATAGTGTAAATAATATATAAAAAATTACAGTAAGTATATATTATCTACTGTACATAAAATATCAAAAAGTACACCAAATATGTGTTATATATAGTGTAAATAAACTATTAAAATCTTCAGTAATTATATTTAATATACTGTACATAAAATATCAAAAATTACACCAAATGTATATTATACACTCTAAATAAAATATCAAAAAGGACAGTAAATATATATTACACTCTATGTAAAATATCAAAAACTACACCAACTATATATTATATAATTTACGTAGAATATCAAAAGTACACCAAATATATATTATATACTGTACATAAAATATCAAAAAGTACAGTAAATATATTTCATATATTGTACATATAATATTAACTAAAAGTACAACAAATACATTTTACATACTGTAAATAAAATATCAATAATTACAGTAAGTATATATTATCTACTGTACATAAAATATCAAAACGTACACCAAATATGTGTTATATATACTGTAAATAAACTATCAAAATCTTCAGTAATTATATTTAATATACTGTACATAAAATATCAAAAATTACACCAAATGTATATTATACACACTAAATAAAATATCAAAAAGGACAGTAAATATATATTACACTCTATGTAAAATATCAAAAACTACACCAAGTATATATTATGTAATTTCCATAAAATATCAAAAGTACACCAAATATATATTATATACTGTACATAAAATATCAAAAAGTACAGTAAATATATTTCATATATTGTACATATAATATTAACTAAAAGTACAACAAATACATTTTACATACTGTAAATAAAATATCAAAAATTACAGTAAGTATATATTTTCTACTGTACATAAAATATCAAAAAGTACACCAAATATGTGTTATATATACTGAAAATAAACTATCAAAATCTTCAGTAATTATATTTAATATACTGTTCATAAAATATCAAAAATTACACCAAATGTATATTATACACTCTAAATAAAATATCAAAAAGACAGTAAATATATATTACACTCTATGTAAAACATCAAAAACTACACCAAATATATATTATATAATTTACATAAAATATCAAAAGTACACCAAATATATTTTATATACTGTACATAAAATATCAAAAAGTACAGTAAATATATTTCATATATTGTACATAAAGTATTAACTAAAGGTACACCAAATACATTTTACATACTGTAAATAAAATATCAAAAATTACAGTAAGTATATATTATCTACTGTACATAAAATATCAAAAAGTACACCAAATATGTGTTATATATACTGTAAATAAACTATCAAAATCTTCAGTAATTATATTTAATATACTGTACATAAAATATCAAAAATTACACCAAATGTATATTATACACTCTAAATAAAATATCAAAAAGGACAGGAAATATATATTACACTCTATGTAAAATATCAAAAACTACACCAACTATATATTATATAATTTACATAAAATAACAAAAGTACACCAAATATATATTATATACTGTACATAAAATATCAAAAAGTACAGTAAATATATTTCATATATTGTACATATAATATTAACTAAAAGTACACCAAATACAGTTTACATAGTGTAAATAATATATAAAAAATTACAGTAAGTATATATTATCTACTGTACATAAAATATCAAAAAGTACACCAAATATGAGTTATATATACTGTAAATAAACTATCAAAATCTTCAGTAATTATATTTAATATACTGTACATAAAATATCAAAAATTACACCAAATGTATATTATACACCCTAAATAAAATATCAAAAAGGACAGTAAATATATATTACACCCTATGTAAAATATCAAAAACTACACCAAGTATATATTATTTAATTTACATAAAATATCAAAAGTACACCAAATATATATTATATACTGTACATAAAATATCAAAAAGTACAGTAAATATATTTCATATATTGTACATATAATATTAACTAAAAGTACACCAAATACATTTTACATACTGTAAATAAAATATTAAAAATTACAGTAAGTATATACTATCTACTGTACATAAAATATCAAAAAGTACACCAAATATGTGTTATATATACTGTAAATAAACCATCAAAATCTTCAGTAATTATATTTAATATACTGTACATAAAATATCAAAAATTACACCAAATGTATATTATACACTCTAAATAAAATATCAAAAAGGACAGTAAATATATATTACACTCTATGTAAAATATCAAAAACTACACGAAATATATATTATATAATTTACATAAAATATCAAAAGTACACCAAATATATATTATATACTGTACATAAAATATCAAAAAGTACAGTAAATATATTTCCTATATTGTACATATAATATTAACTAAAACTACACCAAATACATTTTACATAGTGTAAATAATATATAAAAAATTACAGTAAGTATATATTATCTACTGTACATAAAATATCAAAAAGTACACAAAATATGTGTTATATATAGTGTAAATAAACTATCAAAATCTTCAGTAATTATATTTAATATACTGTACATAAAATATCAAAAATTACACCAAATGTATATTATACACTCTAAATAAAATGTCAAATATGACAGTAAATATATATTACACTCTATGTAAAATATCAAAAACTACACCAAATATATATTATATAATTTACATAAAATATCAAAAGTACACCAAATATATATTATATACTGTACATAAAATATCAAAAAGTACAGTAAATATATTTCATATATTGTACATAAAATATTAGCTAAAAGTACACCAAATACATTTTACATACTGTAAATAAAATATCAAAAATTACAGTAAGTATATATTATCTACTGTACATAAAATATCAAAAAGTACACCAAATATGTGTTATATATACTGTAAATAAACTATCAAAATCTTCAGTAATTATATTTAATATACTGTACATAAAATATCAAAAATTACACCAAATGTATATTATACACTCTAAATAAAATACCAAAAAGGACAGTAAATATATGTTACACTCTATCTAAAATATCAAACACTACACCAAATATATATTTTATAATTTACATAAAATATCAAAAGTACACCAAATATATATTATATACTGTACATAAAATATCAAAAAGTACAGTAAATATATTTCATATATTGTACATATAATATTAACTAGAAGTACACCAAATACATTTAACATACTGTAAATAAAATATCAAAAATTACAGTAAGTATATATTATCTACTGTATATAAAATATCAAAAAGTACACCTAATATGTGTTATATATACTGTGAATAAACTATCAAAACCTTCAGTAATTATATTTAATATACTGTACATAAAATATCAAAAATTACACCAAGTGTATATTATACACTCTAAATAAAATATCAAAAAGACAGTAAACATATATTACACTCTATGTAAAATATCAAAAACTACACCAACTATATATTATATAATTTACATAGAATATCAAATGTACACCAAATATATATTATATACTGTACATAAAATATCAAAAAGTACAGTAAATATATTTCATATATTGTACATATAATATTAACTAAAAGTACAACAAATACATTTTACATACTGTAAATAAAATATCAAAAATTACAGTAAGTATATATTATCTACTGTACATAAAATATCAAAAAGTACACCAAATATGTGTTATATATACTGTAAATAAACTATCAAAATCTTCAGTAATTATATTTAATATACTGTACATAAAATATCAAAAATTACACCAAATGTATATTATACACTCTAAATAAAATATCAAAAAGGACAGTAAATATGTATTACACTCTATGTAAAATATCAAAAACTACACCAACTATATATTATGTAATTTACATAAAATATCAAAAGTACACCAAATATATATTATATACTGTACATAAAATATCAAAAAGTACAGTAAATATATTTAATATATTGTACATATAATATTAACTAAAAGTACAACAAATACATTTTACATACTGTAAATAAAATATCAAAAATTACAGTAAGTATATATTTTCTACTGTACATAAAATATCAAAAAGTACACCAAATATGTGTTATATATACTGTAAATAAACTATCAAAATCTTCAGTAATTATATTTAATATACTGTTCATAAAATATCAAAAATTACACCAAATGTATATTATACACTCTAAATAAAATATCAAAAAGACAGTAAATATATATTACACTCTATGTAAAATATGAAAAACTACACCAAATATATATTATATAATTTACATAAAATATCAAAAGTACACCAAATATATATTATATACTGTACATAAAATATCAAAAAGTACAGTAAATATATTTCATATATTGTACATAAAGTATAAACTAAAGGTACACAAAATACATTTTACATACTGTAAATAAAATATCAAAAATTACAGTAAGTATATATTATCTACTGTACATAAAATATCAAAAAGTACACCAAATATGTGTTATATATACTGTAAATAAACTATCAAAATCTTCAGTAATTACATTTAATATACTGTACATAAAATATCAAAAATTACACCAAATGAATATTATACACTCTAAATAAAATATCAAAAAGGACAGTAAATATATATTACACTCTATGTAAAATATCAAAAACTACACCAACTATATATTATATAATTTACATAAAATATCAAAAGTACACCAAATATATATTATATACTGTACATAAAATATCAAAAAGTACAGTAAATATATTTCATATATTGTACATATAATATTAACTAAAAGTACACCAAATACAGTTTACATAGTGTAAATAATATATAAAAAATTACAGTAAGTATATAATATCTACTGTACATAAAATATCAAAAAGTACACCAAATATGTGTTATATATACTGTAAATAAACTATCAAAATCTTCAGGAATTATATTTAATATACTGTACATAAAATATCAAAAATTACACCAAATGTATATTATACACCCTAAATAAAATATCAAAAAGGACAGTAAATATATATTACACTCTATGTAAAATATCAAAAACTACACCAAATATATATTATATAATTTACATAAAATATCAAAAGTACACCAAATATATATTATGTACTGTACATAAAATATCAAAAAGTACAGTAAATATATTTCATATATTGTACATATAATATTAACTAAAAGTACACCTAATACATTTTACATACTGTAAATAAAATATTAAAAATTACAGTAAGTATATATTATCTACTGTACATAAAATATCAAAAAGTACACAAAATATGTGTTATATATACTGTAAATAAACTATCAAAATCTTCAGTAATTATATTTAATATACTGTACATAAAATATCAAAAATTACACCAAATATATATCATACACTCTAAATAAAATATCAAAAACACAGTAAATATATATTACACTCTATGTAAAATAGCAAAAACTACACCAAGTATATATTATATAATTTACATAAAATATCAAAAGTACACCAAATATATATTATATACTGTACATAAAATATCAAAAAGTACAGTAAATATATTTCATATATTGTACATATAATATTAACTAAAAGTACACCAAATACATTTTACATACTGTAAATAAAATATTAAAAATTACAGTAAGTATATAATATCTACTGTACATAAAATATCAAAAAGTACACCAAATATGTGTTATATATACTGTAAATAAACCATCAAAATCTTCAGTAATTATATTTAATATTCTGTACATAAAATATCAAAAATTACACCAAATGTATATTATACACTCTAAATAAAATATGAAAAAGACAGTAAATATATATTACACTCTATGTAAAATATCAAAATCTACACCAAATATATATTATATAATTTACATAAAATATCAAAAGTACACCAAATATATATTATATACTGTACATAAAATATCAAAAAGTACAGTAAATATATTTCCTATATTGTACATATAATATTAACTAAAACTACACCAAATACATTTTACATAGAGTAAATAATATATAAAAAATTACAGTAAGTATATATTATCTACTGTACATAAAATATCAAAAAGTACACCAAATATGTGTTATATATAGTGTAAATAAGCTATCAAAATCTTCAGTAATTACATTTAATATACTGTACATAAAATATCAAAAATTACACCAAATGTATATTATACACTCTAAATAAAATATCAAAAAGGACAGTAAATATATATTACACTCTATGTAAAATATCAAAAACTACACCAAATATATATTATATAATTTACATAAAATATCAAAAGTACACCAAATATATATTATATACTGTACATAAAATATCAAAAAGTAAAGTAAATATATTTCATATATTGTACAGAAAATATTAGCTAAAAGTACACCAAATACATTTTACATACTGTAAATAAAATATCAAAAATTAGAGTAAGTACATATTATCTACTGTACATAAAATATCAAATAGTACACCAAATATGTGCTATATATACTGTAAATAAACTATCAAAATCTTCAGTAATTATATTTAATATACTGTACATAAAATATCAAAAATTACACCAAATGTATATTATACACTCTAAATAAAATACCAAAAAGGACAGTAAATATATATTACACCCTATGTAAAATATCAAAAACTACACCAAATATATATTATATAATTTACATAAAATATCAAAAGTACACCAAATATATCTTCTATACTGTACATAAAATATCAAAAAGTACAGTAAATATATTTCACATATTGTACATATAATATTAACTAAAAGTACACCAAATACATTTTACATACTGTAAATAAAGTATCAAAAATTACAGTAAGTATATATTATCTACTGTACATAAAATATCAAAAAGTACACCAAATATGTGTTATATATACTGTAAATAAACTATCAAAAACTTTCAGTAATTATATTTAATATACTGTACATAAAATATCAAAAATTACACCAAATGTATATTATACACCCTAAATAAAATATCAAAAAGGACAGTAAATATATATTACACTCTATGTAAAATATCAAAAACTACACCGAATATATATTATATAATTTACATAAAATATCAAAAGTACACCAAATATATCTTCTATACTGTACATAAAATAACAAAATGTACAGTAAATATATTTCATATATTGCACATATAATATTAACTAAAAGTACACCAAATACATTTTATATACTGTAAATAAAATATCAAAATGTACAGTAAATTTATATTACATACTGTACATATAATATCAAAAAATTCACCAAATATGTGTTATATATACTGTAAATAATTTATAAAATACTACAGTAATTATATTTAATATACTGTACATAAAATATCAAAAATTACACCAAATGTATATTATACACCCTAAATAAAATATCAAAAAGGACAGTAAATATATATTACACTCTATGTAAAATATCAAAAACTACACCAAATATATATTATATAATTTACATAAAATATCAAAAGTACACCAAATATATATTATGTACTGTACATAAAATATCAAAAAGTACAGTAAATATATTTCATATATTGTACATATAATATTAACTAAAAGTACACCTAATACATTTTACATACTGTAAATAAAATATTAAAAATTACAGTAAGTATATATTATGTACTGTACATAAAATATCAAAAAGTACACAAAATATGTGTTATATATACTGTAAATAAACTATCAAAATCTTCAGTAATTATATTTAATATACTGTACATAAAATATCAAAAATTACACCAAATATATATCATACACTCTAAATAAAATATCAAAAAGTCAGTAAATATATATTACACTCTATGTAAAATAGCAAAAACTACACCAAGTATATATTATATAATTTACATAAAATATCAAAAGTACACCAAATATATATTATATACTGTACATAAAATATCAAAAAGTACAGTAAATATATTTCATATATTGTACATATAATATTAACTAAAAGTACACCAAATACATTTTACATACTGTAAATAAAATATTAAAAATTACAGTAAGTATATACTATCTACTGTACATAAAATATCAAAAAGTACACCAAATATGTGTTATATATACTGTAAATAAACCATCAAAATCTTCAGTAATTATATTTAATATTCTGTACATAAAATATCAAAAATTACACCAAATGTATATTATACACTCTAAATAAAATATGAAAAAGACAGTAAATATATATTACACTCTATGTAAAATATCAAAATCTACACCAAATATATATTATATAATTTACATAAAATATCAAAAGTACACCAAATATATATTATATACTGTACATAAAATATCAAAAAGTACAGTAAATATATTTCCTATATTGTACATATAATATTAACTAAAACTACACCAAATACATTTTACATAGAGTAAATAATATATAAAAAATTACAGTAAGTATATATTATCTACTGTACATAAAATATCAAAAAGTACACCAAATATGTGTTATATATAGTGTAAATAAGCTATCAAAATCTTCAGTAATTACATTTAATATACTGTACATAAAATATCAAAAATTACACCAAATGTATATTATACACTCTAAATAAAATATCAAAAAGGACAGTAAATATATATTACACTCTATGTAAAATATCAAAAACTACACCAAATATATATTATATAATTTACATAAAATATCAAAAGTACACCAAATATATATTATATACTGTACATAAAATATCAAAAAGTACAGTAAATATATTTCATATATTGTACAGAAAATATTAGCTAAAAGTACACCAAATACATTTTACATACTGTAAATAAAATATCAAAAATTAGAGTAAGTACATATTATCTACTGTACATAAAATATCAAATAGTACACCAAATATGTGCTATATATACTGTAAATAAACTATCAAAATCTTCAGTAATTATATTTAATATACTGTACATAAAATATCAAAAATTACACCAAATGTATATTATACACTCTAAATAAAATACCAAAAAGGACAGTAAATATATATTACACCCTATGTAAAATATCAAAAACTACACCAAATATATATTATATAATTTACATAAAATATCAAAAGTACACCAAATATATCTTCTATACTGTACATAAAATATCAAAAAGTACAGTAAATATATTTCACATATTGTACATATAATATTAACTAAAAGTACACCAAATACATTTTACATATTGTAAATAAAGTATCAAAAATTACAGTAAGTATATATTATCTACTGTACATAAAATATCAAAAAGTACACCAAATATGTGTTATATACACTGTAAATAAACTATCAAAACTATACTAATTATATATAATATACTGTACATAAAATATCAAAAATTACACCAAATGTATATTATTTACTGTAAATAAAATATCAAAAAGTACAGTAAATGTATATGACACACCCTATGTAAAATATGAAAAACTACACCAAATATATATTATATAATTTACATAAAATATCAAAAGAACACCAAATATATCTTCTATACTGTACACAAAATATCAAAAAGTACAGTAAATATATTTCATATATTGTACATATAATATTAACTAAAAGTACACCAAATACATTTTATATACTGTAAATAAAATATCAAAATGTACAGTAGATATATATTACATACTGTACATAAAATATCAAAAAGTACACCAAATATGTGTTATATATACTGCAAATATCAAAAACTACAGTAATCATATTCAATGTACTGTATATAAAATATCAAAAATTACACCAAATATAAATTTAATACTGTAAATAAAATATCAAAAAGGACAGTAAATATATACTACACACCCTATGTAAAATATCAAAAATTACAACAAATATATATTATATAATTTACATAGAATATAAAAAGGACACCAAATATATCTTATATATTGTACATAAAATATCAAATAGTACAGTATATATATTTCATACATTGTACGTATATTATTAACTAAAAGTACACCAAATACATTTTGTATACTGAAAATAAAATATGAAAAATACAGTAAATATATATTACATACTGTACTTAAAATATCAAAAAGTACACCAAATATGTGTTATATATACTGTAAATAAACTATCAAAAACTACAGTAATTATATTTAATATACTGTGCATAAAATATCAAAAATTACACCAAATGTATATTATATACTGGAAATAAAGTATCAAAAAGTACAGAAAATATACATTACACACCCTATGTAAAATATCACAAACTACACCAAATATATATTATATAATTTACATAAAATATCAAATGGACACCAAATATATCTTCTATACTGTACATAAAATATCAAAAATTACAGTAAATATATTTCATATATTGTATATATAATATTAACTAAAAGTACACCAAATACATTTTATATACTGTAAATAAATTATCAAAAATTACAGTAAATTTATATTACATACTGTACATAAAATATCAAAAAGTACACAAAATATGTGTTATATATACTGTAAATAAACAATCAAAATCTACAGTAATTATATTTAATATACTGTAAATAAAATATCAAAAATTAAACCTAATGTATATTATTCACTGTAAATAAAATATCAAAAATTACAGTAAATATATATTACACACCCTATGGAAAATATCAAAAACTACATCAAATATATGTTATAAAATTCACATAAAATATCAAAAGGACACAAAATATATATTATATACTGTACATAATATATCAAAATGTACAGTAAATATATTTCATATATTGTACATGTAATATTAACTAAAAGTACACCAAATACATTTTATATACTGTATATAAAATATCAAAAAGTACAGTAAATTTATATTACATAGTGTACATAAAATATCAAAAAGTACTCCAAATATGTGTAATATATACTGTAAATAAACTATCAAAACTACAGTAATTATATTTACTATACTGTACATAAAATATAAAAAATTACAACAAATGTATATTATATACTGTAAATAAAATATCAAAAAGTACAGTAAATATATATTACACACCCTATGTAAAATATGACAAACTACACCAAATATATATTATATAATTTACATAAAATATCAAAAGGACACCAAATATATCTTATATAGTGTACATAAAATATCAAAATGTACAGTAAATATATTTCATATATTGTACATATAATATTAACTAAAAGTACACCAAATACATTTTATATACTGTAAATAAAATATCAAAAAGTACAGTAAATATATATTACATTCTGTACATAAAATATCAAAAAGTACACCAAATATGTGTTATATATACTGTAAATAAACTATCAAAAACTGCAGTAATTATATTTAATATACTGTACATAAAATATCAAAAATTACACCAAATGTATATTATTTACTGTAAATAAAATATCAAAAAGTACAGTAAATATATCTTACACACCATATGTAAAAAATCACAATCTACACCAAATATATATTATATAATTTACATAAAATATCAAAAGGGCACCAAATATATCTTCTATACTGTACATAAAATATCAAAATGTACAGTAAATATATTTCATATATTGCACATATAATATTAACAAAAAGTACACCAAATACATTTTATATACTGTAAATAAAATATCAAAAAGTACAGTAAATATATATTACATACTGTACATAAAATATCAAAAAGTTCACCAAATATGTGTTATATATACTGTAAATAAACTATCAAAACTACAGTAATTATATTTAATATACTGTACATAAAATATCAAAAATTACACCAAATGCATATTATTTACTGTAAATAAAATATCAAAAATTACAGTAAATATATGTTACACACCCTATGTAAAATATCAAAAACTCCACCAAATATATATTATAAAATTCACATAAAATATCAAGAGGACACCAAATATATATTATATACTGTACATAAAATATCAAAATGTACAGTAAATATATTTCATATATTCTACATATAATATTAACTAAAAGTACACCAAATACATTTTATATACTGTAAATAAAATATCAAAAAGTACAGTAAATATATATTACATAATTTATATAAAATATCAAAAAGTACACCAAATATGTGTTATATATACTATAAATAAACTATCAAAACTACACTAATTATGTATAATACACTGTGCATAAAATATCAAAAATTACACCAAATGTATATTATATACTGTAAATAAAATATCAAAAAGTACAGTAAATGTATATGACACACCCTATGTAAAATATCAAAAACTACACCAAATATATATTATAAAATTTACATAAAATATCAAAAGGACACCAAATATATCTTCTATACTGTACAAAAAATATCAAAAAGTGCAGTAAATATATTTCTTATATTGTGTATATAATATTAACTAAAAGTACACCAAATATATTTTATATACTGTAAATAAATTATCAAAAATTTCAGTAAATATATATTACATACTGTACATAAAATATCAAAAGGTACACCAAATATGTGTTATATATACTGTAAATAAACTATCAAAAACTACAGTAATTATATTTAATATACTGTACACATAATATCAAAAATTTCACCAAATGTATATTATATACTGTAAATAAAATATCAAAAAGTACAGTAAATATATGTGACACACAGTATGTAAAATATCAAAAACTACACCAATTATATATTATATAATTTACATAAAATATCAAAAGGACACCAAATATATCTTCTATACTGTACAAAAGATATCCAAATGTACAGTAAATATATTTCATATATTGTACATATAATATTAACTAAAAGTACACCAAATACATTTTATATACTGTAAATAAAGTATCAAAAAGTACAGTAAATATGTATTACATACTGTATATAAAATATCAAAAAGTACACCAAATATGTGTTATATATACTGTAAATAAACTATCAAAAACTACACTAATTATATTTAATATACTGTACATAAAATATCAAAAATTACACCAAATGTATATTATTTACTGTAAATAAAATACCAAAAAGAACAGTAAATATATATGACACACCCTATGTAAAATATCACAAACAACACCAAATATATATTATATAATTTACATAAAATATCAAAAGGACATCAAATATATCTTATGTACTGTACATAAAATATCAAAAAGTACAGTAAATATATTTCATATATTGTATATATAATATTAACTAAAAGTACACCAAATACATTTCATATACTGTAAATAAAATATCAAAATGTACAGTAAATATATATTACATACTGTATATAAAATATCAAAAGGTACACCAAATATGTGTTATACATACTGTAAATAAACTATCAAATATACAGTAATTATATATAATATACTGTACATAAAATATCAAAAATTACACCAAATGTATATTATATACTGTAAATAAAATATCAAAAAGTACAGTAAATATATATGACACACCCTATGTAAAATATCAAAAACTACACCAAATATATATTATATAATTTACATAAAATATCAAAAGGACACCAAATATATATTCTATACTGTACAAAAAATATCAAAAACTACAGTAAATATATTTCATATATTGTACATATAATATTAACTAAAAGTACACCAAATACATTTTATATAGTGTAAATAAAATACCAAAAAGTACAGTAAATATATATTACATACCATATGTAAAATATCACAATCTACAACACATATATATTATATAATTCACATAAAATATCAAAAGGACACAAAATATATCTTATATACTGTACATAAAATATGAAAAAGTACAGTAAATATATTTCATATATTGCACATATAATATTAACTAAAAGTAAAACAAATACATTTTATAATGTGTAAATAAAATATCAAAAATTACAGTGAATATATATTACATACTGTACATAAAATATCAAAAAGTACACCAAATATGTGTTATATATACTGTAAATAAACTATCAAAACTTCACTAATTATATTTAATATACTGTACATAAAATATCAAAAATTACACCAAATATATATTATTTACTGTAAAGAAAATACCAAAAAGTACAGTAAATATATATTACACACCCTATGTAAAATATCACAAACTACTCAAATATATATTATATAATTTACATAAAATATCAAAAGGACACCAAATATACCTTATATACTGAACATGAAATATCAAAAAGTACAGTAAATATATTTCATATATTGTACATATAATATTATCTAAAAGTACACCAAATACATTTTATATACTGTAAATAAAATATGAAAAGTACTGTAAATATATAATATATTCTGTACATAAAATATCAAAAAGTACACCAAATATGTGTTATATATACTGTACATAAACTATCAAAAACTGCAGTAATTATATTTAATATACTGTACATAAAATATGAAAAATTACACCAAATGTATATTATTTATTGTAAATAAAATATCAAAAAGTACAGTAAATATATCTTACACACCCTATGTAAAATATCACAATCTACACCAAATATATATTATATAATTTACATAAAATATCAAAAGGACACCAAATATATCTTATATACTGTACATAAAATATCAAAATTACAGTAAATATATTTCATATATTGTACATATAATGTTAACTAAAAGTACACCAAATATATTTTATATAGTGTAAATAAAATATCAAAATGTACAGTAAATATATATTACACACCCTATGTAAAATATCACAATCTACACCAAATTTATATTATGTAATTTACATAAAATATCAAAAGGACACCAAATATACCTTATATGCTGAACATAAAATATCAAAATGTACCGTAAATATATTTCATATATTGTACATATAATATTAACTAAAAGTACACCAAATACATTTTATATACTGTAAATAAAATATCAAAAATACAGTAAATATATATTAGATACTGTACATAAAATATCAAAATGTACACCAAATATGTGTAATATATACTGTAAATAAACTATCAAAACTAAACTAATTATATTTAATATACTGTACATAAAATATCAAAAATTACACCAAATATATATTATTTACTGTAAAGAAAATACCAAAAAGTACAGTAAATATATATTACACACCCTATGTAAAATATCACAAACTACACCAAATATATAATATATAATTTACATAAAATATCAAAAGGACACCAAATATACCTTATATACTGAACATGAAATATCAAAAAGTACAGTAAATATATTTCATATATTGTACATATAATATTAACTAAAAGTACACCAAATACACTTTATATATTGTAAATAAAATATCAAAAGTACGGTAAATATATATTACATTCTGTACATAAAATATCAAAAAGTACACCAAATATGTGTTATATATACTGCAAATAAACCATCAAAAACTGCAGTAATTATATTTAATATACTGTACATAAAATATCAAAAATTACACCAAATGTATATTATTTACTGTAAATAACATATCAAAAATTACAGTAAATATATCTTACACACCCTATGTAAAATATCACAAACTACACCAAATATATGTTATATAATTTTCATAAAATATCAATAGGACACCAAATATACCTTATATACTGAACATGAAATATCAAAATGTACAGTAAATATATTTCATATATTGTACATATAATATTAACTAAAAGTACACCATATACATTTTATATACTGTAAATAAAGTATCAAAAAGTACAGTAAATATGTATTACATACTGTACATAAAATATCAAAAAGTACACCAAATATGTGTTATATATACTGTAAATAAACTATCAAAAACTACACTAATTATATTTAATATACTGTACATAAAATATCAAAAATTACACCAAATGTATATTATTTACTGTAAATAAAATACCAAAAAGAACAGTAAATATATATGACACACCCTATGTAAAATATCACAAACAACACCAAATATATATTATATAATTTACATAAAATATCAAAAGGACACCAAATATATCTTATGTACTGTACATAAAATATCAAAAAGTACAGTAAATATATTTCATATATTGTATATATAATATTAACTAAAAGTACACCAAATACATTTCATATACTGTAAATAAAATATCAAAATGTACAGTAAATATATATTACATACTGTATATAAAATATCAAAAAGTACACCAAATATGTGTTATACATACTGTAAATAAACTATCAAATATACAGTAATTATATATAATATACTGTACATAAAATATCAAAAATTACACCAAATGTATATTATATACTGTAAATAAAATATCAAAAAGTACAGTAAATATATATGACACACGCTATGTAAAATATCACAAACTACACCAAATATATATTATATAATTTACATAAAATATCAAAGGGACACCAAATATATCTTCTATACTGTACAAAAAATATCAAAAAGTACAGTAAATATATTTCATATATTGTACATATAATATTAACTAAAAGTACACCAAATACATTTTATATAGTGTAAATAAAATACCAAAAAGTACAGTAAATATATATTACATACCATATGTAAAATATCACAATCTACAACACATATATATTATATAATTCACATAAAATATCAAAAGGACACAAAATATATCTTATATACTGTACATAAAATATGAAAAAGTACAGTAAATATATTTCATATATTGCACATATAATATTAACTAAAAGTAAAACAAATACATTTTATAATGTGTAAATAAAATATCAAAAATTACAGTGAATATATATTACATACTGTACATAAAATATCAAAAAGTACACCAAATATGTGTTATATATACTGTAAATAAACTATCAAAACTTCACTAATTATATTTAACACACTGTACATAAAATATCAAAAATTACACCAAATATATATTATTTACTGTAAAGAAAATACCAAAAAGTACAGTAAATATATATTACACACCCTATGTAAAATATCACAAACTACTCAAATATATATTATATAATTTACATAAAATATCAAAAGGACACCAAATATACCTTATATACTGAACATGAAATATCAAAAAGTACAGTAAATATATTTCATATATTGTACATATAATATTATCTAAAAGTACACCAAATACATTTCATATACTGTAAATAAAATATCAAAAAGTACAGTAAATATATATTACACACGCTATGTAAAATATCACAAACAACACCAAATATATATTATATAATTTACATAAAATATCAAAAGGACACCAAATATACCTTATATACTGAACATGAAATATCAAAAAGTACGGTAAATATATTTCATATATTGTACATATAATATTATCTAAAAGTACACCAAATACATTTTATATACTGTAAATAAAATATGAAAAGTACTGTAAATATATATTACATTCTGTACATAAAATATCAAAAAGTACACCAAATATGTGTTATATATACTGTACATAAACTATCAAAAACTGCAGTAATTATATTTAATGTACTGTACATAAAATATGAAAAAATACACCAAATGTATATTATTTACTGTAAATAAAATATCAAAAAGTACAGTAAATATATCTTACACACCCTATGTAAAATATCACAATCTACACCAAATATATATTATATAATTTACATAAAATATCAAAAGGACACCAAATATATCTTATATACTGTACATAAAATATCAAAATTACAGTAAATATATTTCATATATTGTACATATAATGTTAACTAAAAGTACACCAAATATATTTTATATAGTGTAAATAAAATATCAAAATGTATAGTAAATATATATTACACACCATATGTAAAATATCACAAACTACACAAAATATATATTATATAATTTACATAAAATATCAAAAGGACACCAAATATATCTTATATACTGAACATGAAATATCAAAATGTACAGTAAATATATTTCATATATTGTACATATAATATTAACTAAAAGTACACCAAATACATTTTATATACTGTAAATAAAATATCAAAATGTACAGTAAATATATATTACATTCTGTACATAAAATATCAAAAAGTACACCAAATTTGTGTTTTATATACTGTAAATAAACTATCAAAAACCTCAGTAATTATATTTAATATACTGTACATAAAATCTCAATAATTACACCAAATGTATATTATTTACTGTAAATAAAATATCAAAAAGTACAGTAAATATATCTTACACACCCTATGTAAAATATCACAATCTACACCAAATATATATTATATAATTTATATAAAATATCAAAAGGACACCAAATATATCTTATATACTGTACATAAAATATCAAAATGTACAGTAAATATATATCATATATTGTACATATAATATTAACTAAAAGTACACCAAATACATTTTATATACTGTAAATAAAATATCAAAAATACAGTAAATATATATTACATACTGTACATAAAATATCAAAAAGTACACCAAATATGTGTAATATATACTGTAAATAAACTATCAAAAACTGCAGTAATTATATTTAATATACTGTACATAAAATATCAAAAATTAAACCAAATGTATAGTATTTACTGTTAATAAAATATCAAAAAGTACAGTAAATATATATTACACACGCTATGTAAAATATCACAATCTACACCAAATATATATTATATAATTTACATAAAATATCAAAAGGACACCAAATATATCTTATATACTGTACATAAAATATCAAAAACTACAGTAAATATATTTCATATATTGTACAAATAATATTAACTAAAAGTACACCAAATACATTTTATATACTGTAAATAAATTATCAAAAATTACAGTAAATATATATTACATACTGTACATAAAATATCAAAAGTACACCAAATATGTGTTATATATGCTGTAAACTATCAAAACTACACTAATTATATTTAATAAACTGTACATAAAATATCAAAAATTACACCAAATATATATTATTTACTGTAAAGTAAATACCAAAAAGTACAGTAAATATATATTACACAACATATGTAAAATATCACAAACTACACCAAATATATATTATATAATTTACATAAAATATCAAAAGGACACCAAATATATCTTATATACTGAACATGAAATATCAAAATGTACAGTAAATATATTTCATATATTGTACATATAATATTAACTAAAAGTACACCAAATACATTTTATATACTGTAAATAAAATATCAAAATGTACAGTAAATATATATTACATTCTGTACATAAAATATCAAAAAGTACACCAAATTTGTGTTTTATATACTGTAAATAAACTATCAAAAACTGCAGTAATTATATTTAATATACTGTACATAAAATATCAAAAATTACACCAAATGTATATTATTTACTGTAAATAAAATATCAGAAAGTACAGTAAATATATCTTACACACCCTATGTAAAATATCACAATCTACACCAAATATATATTATGTAATTTACATAAAATATCAAAAGGACACCAAATATATCTTATATAGTGTACATAAAATAACAAAATGTACAGTAAATATATTTCCTATATTGTACATATAATATTAACTAAAAGTACACCAAATACATTTTACATAGTGTAAATAAAATATCAAAAATACAGTAAATATATCTTACATTCTGTACATAATATATCAAAAAGTACACCAAATATGTGTTATATATACTGTAAATAAACTATCAAAACTACACTAATTATATTTAATATACTGTACATAAAATAT
Organism: Pan paniscus; assembly: GCF_029289425.2. Lineage (NCBI taxonomy): Eukaryota > Metazoa > Chordata > Mammalia > Primates > Hominidae > Pan > Pan paniscus. Next base: position 4,133,210 of record NC_073271.2, read on the forward strand.
CAGAAATTACACCAAATATATATTATTTACTGTAAAGAAAATACCGAAAAGTACAGTAAATATATATTACACACCCTATGTAAAATATCACAAACTACACCAAATATATATTATATAATTTATATAAAATATCAAAAGGACACCAAATATATCTTATATAGTGTACATAAAATATCAAAATGTACAGTAAATATATTTCCTATATTGTACATATAATATTAACTAAAAGTACACCAAATACATTTTATATACTGTAAATAAAATATCAAAAATACAGTAAATATATATTACATACTGTACATAAAATATCAAAAAGTACACCAAATATGTGTAATATATACTGTAAATAAACTATCAAAAACTACAGTAATTATATTTAATATACTGTACATAAAATATCAAAAATTACACCAAATGTATATTATATACTGTAAATAAAATATCAAAAGGTACAGTAAATATATATTACACACCCTATGTAAAATATCACAAACTTCACCAAATATATATTATATAATTTACATAAAATATCAAAAGGACACCAAATATATCTTATATACTGTACATAAAATATCAAAAAGTACAGTAAATACCTTTCATATATTGTACAGATAATATTAACTAAAAGTACAGCAAATACATTTTATATACTGTAAATAAATTATCAAAAATTACAGTAAATATATATTACATACTGTACATAAAATATCAAAAAGTACACCAAATATGTGTTATATATACTGTAAATAAACTATCAAAACTACACTAATTATATTTAATATACTGTACATAAAATATCAGAAATTACACCAAATATATATTATTTACTGTAAAGAAAATACCGAAAAGTACAGTAAATATATATTACACACCCTATGTAAAATATCACAAACTACACCAAATATATATTATATAATTTACATAAAATATCAAAAGGACACCAAATATATCTTATATACTGAACATGAAATATCAAAATGTACAGTAAATATATTTCATATATTGTACATATAATATTAACTAAAAGTACACCAAATACATTTTATATACTGTAAATAAAATATCAAAAGTACAGTAAATATATATTACATTCTGTACATAAAATATCAAAAAGTACACCAAATTTGTGTTTTATATACTGTAAATAAACTATCAAAAACTGCAGAAATTATATTTAATATACTGTACATAAAATATCAAAAATTAAACCAAATGTATAATATTTACTGTAAATAAAATATCAAAAAGTACAGTAAATATATATTACACACCCTATGTAAAATATCACAAACTTCAGCAAATATATATTATATAATTTACATAAAATATCAAAAGGACACCAAATATATCTTATGTACTGTACATAAAATACCAAAATGTATAGTAAATATATTTTGTATATTGTACATATAATATTAACTGAAAGTACACCAAATACATTTTATATACTGTAAATAAAATATCAAAAATTACGGTAAATATGTATTACATACTGTACATAAAATATCAAAAAGTACACCAAATATGTGTTATATATACTGTAAACAAACTATCAAAAACTACAGTAATTATATTTAACATACTGTACATATAATATCAAAAATTACACCAAATGTATACTATTTACTGTAAATAAAGTATCAAAAAGTACAGTAAATATATATTACACACCGTATGTAAAATATCACAATCTACACCAAATATATATTATATAATTTACATAAAATATCAAAATGACACAAAATATATATTATATACTGTACATAAAATATCAAAAAGTACAGTAAATATATTTCATATATTGTACATATAATATTAACTAAAAGTACACCAAATACATTTTATAGAGTGTAAATAAAATATCAAAAAGAACAGTAAATATATATTACACACCATATGTAAAATATCACAATCTACACCAAATATATATTATATAATTTACATAAAATATCAAAAGGACTCCAAATATATCTTATATACTGTACATAAAATAGCAAAAAGTACAGTAAATATATTTCACATATTGTACATATAATATTATCTAAAAGTACACCAAATACATTTTATATAGTGTAAATAAAATACCAAAAATTACAGTGAATATATATTACATACTGTACATAAAATATCAAAAAGTACACCAAATATGTGTTATATATACTGTAAATAAACTATGAAAACTACAGTAATTATATTTAATATACTGTACATAAAATATCAAAAATTACACCAAATATATAATTTACTGTTAACAAAATACCAAAAAGTACAGTAAATATATATTACACACCCTATGTAAAATATGACAAACTACACCAAATATATATTATATAATTTACATAAAATATCAAAAGGACACCAAATATACCTTATATACTGAACATGAAATATCAAAATGTACAGTAAATATATTTCATATATTGTACATATAATATTAACTAAAAGTGCACCAAATACATTTCATATACTCTAAATAAATTATCAAAAAGTACAGTAAATATATATTACATTCTGTGCATAAAATATCAAAAAGTACACCAAATATGTGTTATATATACTGTAAATAAACTATCAAAAACTGCAGTAATTATATTTAATATACTGTACATAAAATATCAAAAATTACACCAAATGTATATTATATACTGTAAATAAAATATCAAAAGGTACAGTAAATATATATTACACACCCTATGTAAAATATCACAAACTTCACCAAATATATATTATATAATTTACATAAAATATCAAAAGGACACCAAATATATCTTATATACTGTACATAAAATATCAAAAAGTACAGTAAATACGTTTCATATATTGTACAGATAATATTAACTAAAAGTACAGCAAATACATTTTATATACTGTAAATAAATTATCAAAAATTACAGTAAATATATATTACATACTGTACATAAAATATCAAAAAGTACACCAAATATGTGTTATATATACTGTAAATAAACTATCAAAACTACACTAATTATATTTAATATACTGTACATAAAATATCAGAAATTACACCAAATATATATTATTTACTGTAAAGAAAATACCGAAAAGTACAGTAAATATATATTACACACCCTATGTGAAATATCACAAACTACACCAAATATATATTATATAATTTATATAAAATATCAAAAGGACACCAAATATATCTTATATAGTGTACATAAAATATCAAAATGTACAGTAAATATATTTCATATATTGTACATATAATATTAACTAAAAGTACACCAAATACATTTTATATACTGTAAATAAAATATCAAAAATACAGTAAATATATATTACATACTGTACATAAAATATCAAAAAGTACACCAAATATGTGTAATATATACTGTAAATAAACTATCAAAAACTACAGTAATTATATTTAATATACTGTACATAAAATATCAAAAATTACACCAAATGTATATTATATACTGTAAATAAAATATCAAAAGGTACAGTAAATATATATTACACACCCTATGTAAAATATCACAAACTTCACCAAATATATATTATATAATTTACATAAAATATCAAAAGGACACCAAATATATCTTATATACTGTACATAAAATATCAAAATGTACAGTAAATACCTTTCATGTATTGTACAGATAATATTAACTAAAAGTACAGCAAATACATTTTATATACTGTAAATAAATTATCAAAAATTACAGTAAATATATATTACATACTGTACATAAAATATCAAAAAGTACACCAAATATGTGTTATATATACTGTAAATAAACTATCAAAACTACACTAATTATATTTAATATACTGTACATAAAATATCAGAAATTACACCAAATATATATTATTTACTGTAAAGAAAATACCGAAAAGTACAGTAAATATATATTACACACCCTATGTAAAATATCACAAACTACACCAAATATATATTATATAATTTACATAAAATATCAAAAGGACACCAAATATATCTTATATACTGAACATGAAATATCAAAATGTACAGTAAATATATTTCATATATTGTACATATAATATTAACTAAAAGTACACCAAATACATTTTATATACTGTAAATAAAATATCAAAAGTACAGTAAATATATATTACATTCTGTACATAAAATATCAAAAAGTACACCAAATTTGTGTTTTATATACTGTAAATAAACTATCAAAAACTGCAGAAATTATATTTAATATACTGTACATAAAATATCAAAAATTAAACCAAATGTATAATATTTACTGTAAATAAAATATCAAAAAGTACAGTAAATATATATTACACACCCTATGTAAAATATCACAAACTTCAGCAAATATATATTATATAATTTACATAAAATATCAAAAGGACACCAAATATATCTTATGTACTGTACATAAAATACCAAAATGTACAGTAAATATATTTTGTATATTGTACATATAATATTAACTGAAAGTACACCAAATACATTTTATATACTGTAAATAAAATATCAAAAATTACAGTAATTATGTATTACATACTGTACATAAAATATCAAAAAGTACACCAAATATGTGTTATATATACTGTAAACAAACTATCAAAAACTACAGTAATTATATTTAACATACTGTACATATAATATCAAAAATTACACCAAATGTATACTATTTACTGTAAATAAAGTATCAAAAAGTACAGTAAATATATATTACACACCGTATGTAAAATATCACAATCTACACCAAATATATATTATATAATTTACATAAAATATCAAAATGACACAAAATATATATTATATACTGTACATAAAATATCAAAAAGTACAGTAAATATATTTCATATATTGTACATATAATATTAACTAAAAGTACACCAAATACATTTTATAGAGTGTAAATAAAATATCAAAAAGAAAAGTAAATATATATTACACACCATATGTAAAATATCACAATCTACACCAAATATATATTATATAATTTACATAAAATATCAAAAGGACTCCAAATATATCTTATATACTGTACATAAAATAGCAAAAAGTACAGTAAATATATTTCACATATTGTACATATAATATTATCTAAAAGTACACCAAATACATTTTATATAGTGTAAATAAAATACCAAAAATTACAGTGAATATATATTACATACTGTACATAAAATACCAAAAAGTACACCAAATATGTGTTATATATACTGTAAATAAACTATGAAAACTACAGTAATTATATTTAATATACTGTACATAAAATATCAAAAATTACACCAATATATAATTTACTGTTAACAAAATACCAAAAAGTACAGTAAATATATATTACACACCCTATGTAAAATATGACAAACTACACCAAATATATATTATATAATTTACATAAAATATCAAAAGGACACCAAATATACCTTATATACTGAACATGAAATATCAAAATGTACAGTAAATATATTTCAAATATTGTACATATAATATTAACTAAAAGTGCACCAAATACATTTCATATACTCTAAATAAAATATCAAAAAGTACAGTAAATATATATTACATTCTGTGCATAAAATATCAAAAAGTACACCAAATATGTGTTATATATACTGTAAATAAACTATCAAAAACTGCAGTAATTATATTTAATATACTGTACATAAAATATCAAAAATTACACCAAATGTATATTATTTACTGTAAATAAAATATCAAAAAGTACAGTAAATATATCTTACACACCCTATGTAAAATATCACAATCTACAGCAAATATATATTATATAATTTACATAAAATATCAAAAGGACACCAAATATATCTTCTATACTGTACAAAAAATATCAAAAAGTACAGTAAATATATTTCATATATTGTACATATAATATTAACTAGAAGTACACCAAATACATTTCATGTGCTGTAAATAAAATATCAAAAATTACAGTAAATATATATTACATACTGTACATAAAATATCAAAAAGTACACCAAATATGTGTTATAAATACTGTAAATAAACTATAAAAAACTACAGTAATTATATTTAATATACTGTACATGAAATATCAAAAATTACACCAAATGTATATTATTTACTGTAAATAAAATATCAAAAACTAGAGTAAATATATATGACACACCCTATGTAAAATATCAAAAACTACACCAAATATATATTATATAATTTACATAAAATAACAAAAGAACACCAAATATATCTTCTATACTGTACACAAAATATCAAAAAGTACAGTAAATATATTTCATATATTGTACATATAATATTAACTAAAAGTACACCAAATACATTTTATATACTCTAAATAAAATATCAAAATTACAGTAAATATATATTACATACTGTACATAAAACATCAAAAAGTACACCAAATATGTGTTATATATACTGTAAATATCAAAAACTACAGTAATCATTTCCAATGTACTGTATATAAAATATCAAAAATTACACCAAATATACATTAAATAGTGTAAATAAAATATCAAAAAGGACAGTAAATATATACTACACACCCTATGTAAAATATCAAAAATTACACCAAATATATATTATATAATTTACATAGAATATAAAAAGGACACCAAATATATCTTATATATTGTACATAAAATATCAAAAAGTACAGTATATATATTTCATACATTGTACATATATTATTAAATAAAAGTACACCAAATACATTTTGTATACTGAAAATAAAATATCAAAAAGTACACTAAATATGTGTTATATATACTGTAAATAAACTATCAAAAACTACAGTATTTATATTTCATATACTGTACATAAAATATCAAAAATTACACCAAATGTATATTATATACTGTAAATAAAATATCAAAAAGTACAGTAAGTACACATTACACACCCTATGAAATATCACAAACTACACCAAATATATATTATATAATTTACATAAAATATCAAAAGGACACCAAATATATCTTCTATAGTGTACATAAGATATCAAAAAGTACAGTAAATATATTTCATATATTGTATATATAATATTAACTAAAAGTACACCAAATACATTTTATATACTGTAAATAAATTATCAAAAATTACAGTAAATATATATTACACACTGTACATAAAATATCAAAAAGTACACCAAATATGTGTTATATATACTGTAAATAAACAATCAAAAACTACAGTAATTATATTTAATATACTGTGCATGAAATATCAAAAATTACACCAAATGTATATTATTTACTGTAAATGAAATATCAAAAATTACGGTAAATATATATTACACACCCTATGGAAAATATCAAAAACTACATCAAATATATATTATAAAATTCACAAAAAATATCAAAAGGACACCAAATATATATTATATATTGTACATAAAATATCAAAAAGTACAGTAAATATATTTCATATATTGTACATGTAATATTAACTAAAAGTACACCAAATACATTTTATATACTGTAAATAAAATATCAAAAAGTACAGTAAATATATATTACATAGTGTACATAAAATATCAAAAAGTACTCCAAATATGTGTAATATATACTGTAAATAAACTATCAAAAACTACAGTAATTATATTTACTATACTGTACATAAAATATCAAATATTACACCAAATGTATATTATATACTGTAAATAAAATATCAAAAAGTACAGTAAATATATATTACACACCCTATGTAAAATATCACAAACTACAACAAATATATATTATATAATTTACATAAAATATCAAAAGGCCACCAAATATATCTTCTATACTGTACATAAAATATCAAAAACTACAGTAAATATATTTCATATATTGTACATATAATATTAACTAAAAGTACACCAAATACATTTTATATACTGTAAATAAAATATCAAAATGTACAGTAAATATACATTACATACTGTACATAAAATAGCAAAAAGTACACCAAATATGTGTTATATATACTGTAAATAAACTATAAAATACTACAGTAATTATATTTAATATACTGTACATAAAATATCAAAAATTACACCAAATGTATATTATTTACTGTAAATAATATATCAAAATGTACAGTAAATATATCTTACAAACCCTATGTAAAATATCACAATCTACACCAAATATATATTATATAACTTACATAAAATACCAAAAGGACACCAAATATATCTTCTATACTGTACAAAAAATATCAAAAAGTACAGTAAATATATTTCATATATTGTACATATAATATTAACTAAAAGTACACCAAATACATTTTATATAATGTAAATAAAATATCAAAAAGTACAGTAAATATATATTACATACTGTACATAATATATCAAAAAGTACACCAAATATGTGTTATATATACCGTAAATATCAAAAACTACAGTAAGCATATTCAATATACTGTATATAAAATATCAAAAATTACACCAAATATAAATTAAATACTGTAAATAAAATATCAAAAAAGACAGTAAATATATACTACACACCCTATATAAAATATCAAAAATTACACCAAATATACATTATATAATTTACATAGAATATAAAAAGGACACCAAATATATCTTATGTATTGTACATAAAATATCAAAAAGTACAGTATATATATTTCATATATTGTACATATATTATTAACTAAAAGTACACCAAATACATTTTGTATACTGAAAATAAAATATCAAAAAGTACAGTAAATATATATTACATACTGTACTTAAAATATCAAAAAGTACACCAAATATGTGTTATATATACTGTAAGTAAACTATCAAAATCTACAGTAAGTATATTTAATATACTGTACATAAAATATCAAATATTACACCAAATGTATATTATATACTGTAAATAGAATATCAAAAAGTACAGTAAATATACATTACACACCCTACGTAAAATATCACAAACTACACCAAATATATATTATATAATTTACATAAAATAACAAAAGGACACCAAATATATCTTCTATACTGTACATAAAATATCAAAAAGTACAGTAAATATATTTCATATATTGTACATGTAATATTAACTAAAAGTACACCAAATACATTTTATATACTGTAAATTAAATATCAAAAATTACAGTAAATATATATTACATAGTGTACATAAAATATCAAAAAGTACACCAAATATGTGTTATATATACTGTAAATAAACTATCAAAAACTACAGTAATTATATTTAATATACAGTACATAAAATATCAAAAATTACACCAAATATATATTATTTACTGTAAATAAAATATCAAAAAGTACACTAAATATATATTGCACACCATATGTAAAATATCACAATCTACACCAAATATATATTATATAATTTACATAAAATATCAAAAGGACACCAAATATATCTTCTATACTGTACATAAAATATCAAAATGTACAGTAAATATATTTCATATATTCTACATATAATATTAACTAAAAGTACACCAAATACATTTTATATACTGTAAATAAATTATCAAAAATTACAGTAAATATATATTACATACTGTACATAAAATATCAAAAAGTACACCAAATATGTGTTATATATACTGTAAATAAACTATCAAAAACTACAGTAATTATATTTAATATACTGTACATAAAATATCAAAAATTACATCAAATGTATATTATATACTGTAAATAAAATATCAAAAATTACAGTAAATATATATTACACACCCTATGTAAAATATCAAAAACTACACCAAATATATATTATATAATTTACATAAAATACCAAAAGGACACCAAATATATCTTCTATACTGTACAAAAAATATCAAAAAGTACAGTAAATATATTTCATATATTGTACATATAATATTAACTAAAAGTACACCAAATACATTTTATATACAGTAAATAAAATATCAAAATGTACAGTAAATATATATTACATACTGTGCATAAAATATCAAAAAGTACACCAAATATGTGTTACATATACTGTAAATATCAAAAACTACAGTAATCATATTCAATGTACTGTATATAAAATATCAAAAATTACACCAAATATAAATTAAATACTGTAAATAAAAAATCAAAAAGGACAGTAAATATATACTACACACCCTATGTAAAATATCAAAAATTACACCAAATATATATTATATAATTTACATAGAATATAAAAAGGACACCAAATATATATTATGTACTGTACATAAAATATCAAAAAGTACACTAAATATATTTCATATATTGTACATGAAATATAAACTAAAAGTACACCAAATACATTTTATATACTGTAAATCAAATATCAAAAAGCACAGTAAATATATATTACATAGTGTACATAATATATCAAAAAGTACTCCAAATATGTGTAATATATACTGTAAATAAACTATCAAAAACTACAGTAATTATATTTACTATACTGTACATAAAATATCAAAAATTACACCAAATGTATAGTATATACTGTAAATAAAATATCAAAAAGTACAGTAAATACATATTACACACCCTATGTAAAATATCACAAACTACACCAAATATATATTATATAATTTACATAAAATATCAAAAGGACACCAAATATATCTTCTATACTGTACAAAAAATATGAAAAATTCAGTTAATATATTTCATATATTGTATATATAATATTAACTAAAAGTACACCAAATACATTTTACATACTGTAAATAAATTATCAAAAATTACAGTAAATATATATTACATACTGTACATAAAATATCAAAAAGTACACCAAATATGTGTTATATAAACAGTAAATACACAATCAAAAACTACAGTAATTATATTTAATATACTGTACCTAAAATATTAAAAATTACACCAAATGTATATTATTTACTGAAAATAAAATATCAATAATTACAGTAAATATACATTACACACTCTATGGAAAATATCAAAAACTACACTAAATATATATTATAAAATTCACATAAAATATCAAAAGGACACCAAATATATATTATATACTGTACATAAAATATCAAAAAGTACAGTAAATATATTTCATATATTGTACATATAATATTAACTAAAAGTACACCAAATACATTTCATGTACTGTAAATAAAATATCAAAAAGTACAGTAAATATATATTACATACAGTACATAAAGTATCAAAAAGTACACCAAATATGTGTTATATATACTGTAAATAAACTATAAAAATCTACAGTAATTATATTTACTATACTGTACATAAAATATCAAAAATTACACCAAATGTATATTATTTACTGTAAATAAAATATCAAAAAGTACAGTAAATATATATGACATACCCTATGTAAAATATCAAAAACTACACCAAATATATATTATATAATTTACATAAAATATCAAAAGGACACCAAATATATCTTCTATACTGTACAAAAAATATGAAAAATACAGTAAATATATTTCATATATTGTATATATAATATTAACTAAAAGTACACCAAATACATTTTACATACTGTAAATAAATTATCAAAAATTACAGTAAATATATATTACATACTGTACATAAAATATAAAAAAGTACACCAAATATGTGTTATATATACTGTAAATAATCTATCAAAAACTACAGTATTTATATTTACTATACTGTTCATAAATTATCAAAAATTACACCAAATGTATATTATATACTGTAAATAAAATATCAAAAAGTACAGTAAATATATATGACACACCCTAGGTAAAATATCAAAAACGACACCAAATATATATTATATCATTTACATAAAATATCAAAAGGACACCAAATATATCTTCTATACTGTACACAAAATATCAAAAGTACAGTAATTATATTTCATATATTGTACATATAATATTAACTAAAAGTACACCAAATACATTTTATATACTGTAAATAAAATATCAAAAAGTACAGTAAATATATATTACATACTGTACATAAAATATCAAAAAGTACACCAAATATGTGTTATATATACTGTAAATATCAAAAACTACAGTAATCATATTCAATGTACTGTATATAAATTATCAAAAATTACACCAAATATAAATTAAATACTGTAAATAAAGTATCAAAAAGGACAGTAAATATATACTACACACCCTATGTAAAATATCAAAAATTACACCAAATATATATTATATAATTTACATAGAATATAAAAAGGACACCAAATATACCTTATGTATTGTACATAAAATATCAAAAAGTACAGTAAATATATTTCATATATTGTACATGTAATATTAACTAAAAGTACACCAAATACATTTTATATACTGTAAATAAAATATCAAATATTACAGTAAATATATATTACATAGTGTACATAAAATATCAAAATGTACACCAAAGATGTGTTATATATACTGTAAATAAACTATCAAAAACTGCAGTAATTATATTTAATATACTGTACATAAAATATCAAAAATTACACAAAATGTATATTATTTACTGTAAATAAAATATCAAAAAGTACAGTAAATATATCTTACACACCCTATGTAAAATATCACAATCTACACCAAATATATATTATATAACTTACATAAAATATCAAAAGGACATGAATTGTATCTTATATACTGTACATAAAATATCAAAATGTACAGTAAATATATTTCATATATGGTACATATCATATTAAATAAAAATACACCAAATATATTTTATATACTGTAAATAAAATATCAAAAAGTACAGTAAATATATATTACATACTGTACATAAAATATCAAAAAGTACACCAAATATGTGTTATATATACTGTAAATAAACTATGAAATACTACAGTAATTATATTTAATATACTGTACGTAAAATATCAAAAATTACACCAAATGTATATTATTTACTGTAAATAAAATATCAAAAACTACAGTAAATATATATTGCACACCATATGTAAAATATCACAATCTACACCAAATATATGTTATATAATTTACAAAAATTATCAAAAGGACACCAAATATATCTTCTATACTGTACATAAAATATCAAAATGTACAGTAAATATATTTCATATATTGTACATATAATATTAACTAAAAGTACACCAAATACATTTTATATACTGTAAATAAATTCTCAAAAATTACAGTAAATATATATTACATACTGTACAGAAAATATCAAAAAGTACAACAAATATGTGTTATATATTCTTTAAATAAACTATCAAAAACTACAGTAATTATATTTAATATACTGTACATAAAATATCAAATATTACACCAAATGTATATTATATACTGTAAATAAAATATCAAAAAGTACAGTAAATATACATTACACACCCTATGTAAAATATCACAAACTACACCAAATATATACTATATAATTTACATAAAATATCAAAAGGACACAAAATATATCTTCTATACTGTACATAAAATATCAAAAAGTACAGTAAATATATTTCATATATTGTATATATAATATTAACTAAAACTACACCAAATACATTTTATATACTGCAAATAAATTATCAAAAATTACAGTAAATATATATTACATACTGTACATAAAATATCAAAAAGTACACCAAATATGTGTAATATACACTGTAAATAAACAATGAAAAACTACAGTAATTATAGTTAATATACTGTACATAAAATATCAAAAATTACACCAAATGTATATTATTTACAGTAAATAAAATATCAAAAATTACAGTAAATATATATTACACACCCTGTGGAAAATGTCAAAAACTACACTAAATATATATTATAAAATTCACATAAAATATCAAAAGGACACCAAATATATATTATATACTGTACATAAAATATCAAAAAGTACAGTAAATATATTTCATATATTGTACATATAATATTAACTAAAAGTACACCAAATACATTTTATGTACTGTAAATAAAATATCAAAAACTACAGTAAATATATATTACATACTGTACATAAAATATGAAATAGTACACCAAATATGTGTTATATATACTGTATATAAAGTATAAAAATCTACAGTAATTATATTTAAAATACTGTACATAACATATGAAAAATTACACCAAATGTATATTATTTACTGTAAATAAAATTTCAAAAAGTTCAGTAAATATATATTGCACGCCATATGTAAAATAACACAATCTACACCAAATATATATTATATAATTTACCTAAAATATCCAAAGGACACAAAATATATCTTATATACTGTACATAAAATATCAAAAAGTACAGTAAATATATTTCACATATTGTACATATAATATTAACTAAAAGTACACCAAATACATTTTATATACTGTAAATAAATTATCAAAAATTACAGTAAATATATATTACATACTGTACATAAAATATCAAAAAGTACACCAAATATGTGTTATACATACTGTAAATAAACTATCAAAATCTATAGTAACTATATTTAATATACTGTACATAAAATATCAAAAATTACACCAAATGTATATTATATACTGTAAATAAAATATCAAAAAGTACAGTAAATATATCTTACACACCCTATGTAAAATATCACAATCTACACCAAATATATATTATATAATTTACATAAAATATCAAAAGGACACCAAATATATCTTATATACTGTACATAAAATATCAAAATGTACAGTAAATATATTTCATATATTGTGCATATAATGTTAACTAAAAGTACACCAAATACATTTTATATACTGTAAATAACATATCAAAAAGTACAGTAAATATATATTACACACCCTATGTAAAATATCACCATCTTCACCAAATATATATTATATAATTTACATAAAATATCAAAAGGACACCAAATATATCTTCTATACTGTACATAAAATATCAAAATGTACAGTAAATATATTTCATATATTGTATATATAATATTAGCTAAAAGTACACCAAATACATTTTATATACTGTAAATAATTTATCAAAAATTACAGTAAATATATATTACATACTGTACATAAAATATCAAAAAGTACACCAAATATGTGTTATATATACTGTAAATAAACTATCAAAACTACACTAATTATATTTAATATACTGTACATAAAATATCAAAAATTACACCAAATATATATTATTTACTGTAAAGAAAATACCAAAAAGTACAGTAAATATATATTACACACCCTATGTAAAATATCACAATCTACACATAATACATATTATATAATTTACATAAAATATCAAAAGGACACCAAATATATCTTATATACTGAACATGAAATATCAAAATGTACAGTAAATATATTTCATATATTGTACATATAATATTAACTAAAAGTACACCAAATACATTTTATATACTGTAAATAAAATATCAAAATGTACAGTAAATATATATTACATTCTGTACATAAAATATCAAAAAGTACACCAACTTTGTGTTTTATATACTGTAAATAAACTATCAAAAACTGCAGTAATTATATTTAATATACTGTGCATAAAATATCAAAAATTAAACCAAATGTATATTATTTACTGTAAATAAAATATCAAAAAGTACAGTAAATATATCTTACACTCCCTATGTAAAATATCACAATCTACACCAGATATATATTATATAATTTACATAAAATATCAAAAGGACACCAAATATATCTTATATAGTGTACATAAAATATCAAAATGTACAGTAAATATATTTACTATATTGTACATATAATATTAACTAAAAGTACACCAAATAAATTTTATATACTGTACATAAAATATCAAAAAGTACAGTAAATATATATTACATACTGTACATAAAATATCAAAAAGTACACCAAATATGTGTAATATATACTGTAAATAAACTATCAAAAACCTCAGTAATTATATTTAATATACTGTACATAAAATATCAAAAATTACACCAAATGTATATTATATACTGTAAATAAAATATCAAAAAGTACAGTAAATATATCTTACACACCCTATGTAAAATATCACAATCTACACCAAATATATATTATATAATTTACATAAAATATCAAAAGGACTCCAAATATATCTTATATACTGTACATAAAATATCAAAAAGTACAGTAAATATATTTCATATATTGTAAATATAATATTAACTAAAAGTACACCAAATACATTTTATATAGTGTAAATAAAATATCAAAAATTACAGTGAATATACATTACATACTGTACATAAAATATCAAAAAGTACACCAAATATGTGTTATATATACTGTAAATAAACTATCAAAAACTACAGTAATTATATTTAATATACTGTTCATAAAATATCAAAAATTACACCAAATGCATATTATTTACTGTAAATAAAATATCAAATATTACAGTAAATATATGTTACACACCCTATGTAAAATATCAAAAACTACACCAAATATATATTATAAAATTCACATAAAATATCAAGAGGACACCAAATATATCTTCTATACTGTACATAAAATATCAAAATGTACAGTAAATATATTTCATATATTCTACATATAATATTAACTAAAAGTACACCAAATACATTTTATATACTGTAAATAAAATATCAAAAAGTACAGTAAATATATATTACATAATTTATATAAAATATCAAAAAGTACACCAAATATGTGTTATATATACTATAAATAAACTATCAAAACTACACTAATTATATATAATACACTGTGCATAAAATATCAAAAATTACACCAAATGTATATTATATACTGTAAATAAAATATCAAAAAGTACAGTAAATGTATATGACACACCCTATGTAAAATATCAAAAACTACACCAAATATATATTATAGAATTTACATAAAATATCAAAAGGACACCAAATATATCTTCTATACTGTACAAAAAATATCAAAAAGTGCAGTAAATATATTTCTTATATTGTGTATATAATATTAACTAAAAGTACACCAAATATATTTTATATACTGTAAATAAATTATCAAAAATTTCAGTAAATATATATTACATACTGTACATAAAATATCAAAAGGTACACCAAATATGTGTTATATATACTGTAAATAAACTATCAAAAACTACAGTAATTATATTTAATATACTGTACATATAATATCAAAAATTTCACCAAATGTATATTATATACTGTAAATAAAATATCAAAAAGTACAGTAAATATATGTGACACACAGTATGTAAAATATCAAAAACTACACCAAATATATATTATATAATTTACATAAAATATCAAAAGGACACCAAATATATCTTCTATACTGTACAAAAGATATCCAAATGTACAGTAAATATATTTCATATATTGTACATATAATATTAACTAAAAGTACACCAAATACATTTTATATACTGTAAATAAAGTATCAAAAAGTACAGTAAATATGTATTACATACTGTACATAAAATATCAAAAAGTACACCAAATATGTTTTATATATACTGTAAATAAACTATCAAAACTACACTAATTATATTTAATATACTGTACATAAAATATCAAAAATTACACCATATATATTATTTACTGTAAAGAAAATACCAAAAAGTACAGTAAATATATATTACACACCCTATGTAAAATATCACAAACTACACCAAATATATATTATATAATTTACATAAAATATCAGAAGAACACCAAATATATCTTATATACTGAACATGAAATATCAAAATGTACAGTCAATATATTTCATATATTGTATATAATATTAACTAAAAGTACACCAAATACATTTTATAAACTGTAAATAAAATATCAAAAGTACAGTAAATATATATTACATTCTGTACATAAAATATCAAAAAGTACACCAAATTTGTGTTTTATATACTGTAAATAAACTATCAAAAACTGCAGTAATTATATTTAATATACTGTACATAAAATATCAAAAAATAAACCAAATGTATATTATTTACTGTGAATAAAATATCAAAAAGTACATTAAATATATATTACACACCCTATGTAAAATATCACAATCTACACCAAATATATATTATATAATTTACATAAAATATCAAAAGGACACCAAATATATCTTCTATACTGTACATAAAATATCAAAATGTACAGTAAATATATTTCATATATTGTATATATAATATTAACTAAAGGTACACCAAATTCATTTTATATACTGTAAATAAATTATCAAAAATTACAGTAAATATATATTACATACTGTACATAAAATATCAAAAAGTACACCAAATATGTGTTATATATACTGTAAATAAACTATCAAAACTACAGTAATTATATTTAATATACTGTACATAAAATATCAAAAATTACACCAAATATATACTATTTACTGTAAAGAAAATACCAAAAAGTACAGTAAATATATATTACACACCCTATGTAAAATTTCACAAACTACACCAAATATATATTATATAATTTACATAAAATATCAAAAGGACACCAAATATATCTTATATACTGAACATGAAATATCAAAATGTACAGTAAATATATTTCATATATTGTACATATAATATTAACTAAAAGTACACCAAATACATTTTATATACTGTAAATAAAATATCAAAATGTACAGTAAATATATATTACATTCTGTACATAAACTATCAAAAAGTACACCAAATTTGTGTTTTATATACTGTAAATAAACTATCAAAAACTGCAGTAATTATATTTAATATACTGTACATAAAATATCAAAAATTAAACCAAATGTATATTATTTACTCTTAATAAAATATCAAAAAGTACAGTAAATATATATTACACACCCTATGTAAAATATCACAATCTACACCAAATATATATTATATAATTTACATAAAATATCGAAAGGACACCAAATATATCTTATATACTGTACATAAATTATCAAAACTACAGTAAATATATTTCATATATTGTACAAATAATATTAACTAAAAGTTCACCAAATACATTTTATATACTCTAAATAAATTATCAAAAATTACAGTAAATATATATTACATAGTGTACATAAAATATCAAAAAGTACACCAAATATGTGTTATATATACTGTAAATAAACTACCAAAACTACACTAATTATATTTTATATACTGTACATAAAATATCAAAAATTACACCATATATATTATTTACTGTACAGAAAATACCAAAAAGTACAGTAAATATATATTACACACCCTATGTAAAATATCACAAACTACACCAAATATATATTATATAATTTACATAAAATATCAGAAGGACACCAAATATATCTTATATACTGAACATGAAATATCAAAATGTACAGTAAATATATTTCATATATTGTATATAATATTAACTAAAAGTACACCAAATACATTTTATAAACTGTAAATAAAATATCAAAAGTACAGTAAATATATATTACATTCTGTACATAAAATATCAAAAAGTACACCAAATTTGTGTTTTATATACTGTAAATAAACTATCAAAAACTGCAGTAATTATATTTAATATACTGTACATAAAATATCAAAAAATAAACCAAATGTATATTATTTACTGTGAATAAAATATCAAAAAGTACATTAAATATATATTACACACCCTATGTAAAATATCACAATCTACACCAAATATATATTATATAATTTACATAAAATATCAAAAGGACACCAAATATATCTTCTATACTGTACATAAAATATCAAAATGTACAGTAAATATATTTCATATATTGTATATATAATATTAACTAAAAGTACACCAAATTCATTTTATATACTGTAAATAAATTATCAAAAATTACAGTAAATATATATTACATACTGTACATAAAATATCAAAAAGTACACCAAATATGTGTTATATATACTGTAAATAAACTATCAAAACTACAGTAATTATATTTAATATACTGTACATAAAATATCAAAAATTACACCTAATATATACTATTTACTGTAAAGAAAATACCAAAAAGTACAGTAAATATATATTACACACCCTATGTAAAATTTCACAAACTACACCATATATATATTATATAATTTACATAAAATATCAAAAGGACACCAAATATATCTTATATACTGAACATGAAATATCAAAATGTACAGTAAATATATTTCATATATTGTACATATAATATTAACTAGAAGTACACCAAATACATTTTATATACTGTAAATAAAATATCAAAAGTACAGTAAATATATATTACATTCTGTACATAAAATATCAAAAAGTACACCAAATTTGTGTTTTATATACTGTAAATAAACTATCAAAAACTGCAGTAATTATATTTAATATACTGTACATAAAATATCAAAAATTAAACCAAATGTATATTATTTACTGTAAATAAAATATCAAAAAGTACAGTAAATATATATTACACACCCTATGTAAAATATCACAATCTACACCAAATATATATTATATAATTTACATAAAATATCAAAAGGACACCAAATATATATTATATACTGTACATAAAATATCAAAATGTACAGTAAATATATTTCATATATTGTACATATAATATTAACTAAAAGTACACCAAATACATTTTATATACAGTAAATAAATTATCAAAAATTCCAGTAAATATATATTACATACTGTACATAATATATCAAAAAGTACACCAAATATGTGTTATATATACTGTAAATAAACTATCAAAACTACACTAATTATATTTAATATACTGTACATAATATATCAAATATTACACCAAATATATATTATTTACTGTAAAGAAAATACCAAAAAGTACAGTAAATATATATTACACACACTATGTAAAATATCACAAACTACACAAAATATATATTATATAATTTACATAAAATATCAAAAGGACACCAAATATATCTTATATACTGAACATGAAATATCAAAATGTACAGTAAATATATTTCATATATTGTACATATAATATTAATTAAAAGTACACCAAATACATTTATATACTGTAAATAAAATATCAAAATGTACAGTAATTATGTATTACATTCTGTACATAAAATATCAAAAAGTACACCAAATTTGTGTTTTATATACTGTAAATAAACTATCAAAAACTGCAGTAATTATATTTAATATACTGTACATAAAATATCAAAAATTACACCAAATGTATATTATTTACTGTAAATAAAATATCAAAAAGTACAGTAAATATATCTTACACACCCTAGGTAAAATATCACAATCTACACCAAATATATATTATATAATTTACATAAAATTTCAAAAGCACAAAAAATATATCTTATATACTCTACATAAAATATCAAAATGTACAGTAAATATATTTCATATATTGTACATATAATATTAACTAAAAGTACACCAAATACATTTTATATACTGTAAATAAAACATCAAAAAGTACAGTAAATATATATTACATACTGTACATAAAATATCAAAAATTACACCAAATATGTGTTATATATACTGTAAATAAACTATCAAAACTACACTAATAATATTTAATATACTGTACATAAAATATCAAATATTACACCAAATATATATTATTTACTGTAAAGAAAATACCAAAAAGTACTGTAAATATATATTACACACCCTATGTAAAATATCACAAACTACACCAAATATATATTATATAATTTACATAAAATATCAAAAGGACACCAAATATATCTTATATACTGAACATGAAATATCAAAATGTACAGTAAATATATTTCATATTTTGTACATATAATATTAATTAAAAGTACACCAAATACATTTTATATACTGTAAATAAAATATCAAAATGTACAGTAAATATATATTACATTCTGTACGTAAAATATCAAAAAGAACACCAAATCTGTGTTTTATATACTGTAAATAAACTATCAAAAACTGCAGTAATTATATTTAATATACTGTACATAAATTATCAAAAATTACACCAAATGTATATTATTTACTGTAAATAAAATATTAAAAAGTACAGTAAATACATCTTACACACCCTATGGAAAATATCACAATCTAAACCAAATATATATTTTATAATTTACATAAAATATCAAAAGGACACCAAATATATCTTATATACTGTACATAAAATACCAAAATGTACAGTAAATATATTTCATATATTGTACATATATTAACTAAAAGTACACCAAATACAATTTATATACTGTAAATAAATTATCAAAAATTACAGTAAATATATATTACATACTGTACATAAAATATCAAAAGTACACCAAATATGTGTTATATATGCTGTAAATAAACTATCAAAACTACACTAATTATATTTAATAAACTGTACATAAAATATCAAAAATTTCACCAAATATATATTATTTACTGTAAAGAAAATACCAAAAAGTACAGTAAATATATATTACACAACCTATGTAAAATATCACAAACTACACCAAATATATATTATATAATTTACATAAAATATCAAAGGGACACCAAATATATCTTATATACTGAACATGAAATATCAAAATATACAGTAAATATATTTCATATATTGTACATATAATATTAACTAAAAGTACACCAAATACATTTTATATACTGTAAATAATATATCAAAAGTACGGTAAATATATATTACATTCTGTACATAAAATATCAAAAAGTACACCAAATATGTGTTATATATACTGCAAATAAACTATCAAAAACTGCAGTAATTATATTTAATATACTGTACATAAAATATCAAAAATTACACCAAATGTATATTATTTACTGTAAATAACATATCAAAAATTACAGTAAATATATCTTACACACCCTATGTAAAATATCACAAACTACACCAAATATATATTATATAATTTTCATAAAATATCAATAGGACACAAAATATACCTTATATACTAAACATGAAATATCAAAATGTACAGTAAATATATTTCATATATTGTACATATAATATTAACTAAAAGTACACCAAATACATTTTATATACTGTAAATAAAATATCAAAAGTACAGTAAATATATATTACATTCTGTACATAAAATATCAAAAAGTACACCAAATATGTGTTATATATACTGTAAATAAACTATCAAAAACTACAGTAATTATGTTTAATATACTGTACATAAAATATCAAAAATTACACCAAATGTATATTATTTACTGAAAATAAAATATCAAAAAGTACAGTAAACATATCTTACACACCCTATGTAAAATATCACAATCTACACCAAATATATATTATATAATTTACATAAAATATCAAAAGGACACCAAATATATCTTATATAATGTACATAAAATATCAAAATTACAGTAAATATATTTCATATATTGTGCATATAATGTTAACTAACAGTACACCAAATACATTTTATATACTGTAAATAAAATATCAAAAAGTACAGTAAATATATATTACACACACTATGTAAAATATCACAAACTTCAACAAATATATATTATATAATTTACATAAAATATCAAAAGGACACCAAATATATCTTATATACTGAACATGAAATATCAAAATGTACAGTAAATGTATTTCATATATTGTACATATAATATTAACTAAAAGTACACAAAATACATTTTATATACTGTAAATAAAATATCAAAATGTACTGTAAATATATATTACATTCTGTACATAAAATATCAAAAAGTACACCAAATTTGTGTTTTATATACTGTAAATAAACTATCAAAAACTGCAGTAATTATATTTAATATACTGTACATAAAATATCAAAAATTAAACCAAATGTATATTATTTACTGTAAATAAAATATCAAAAAGTACAGTAAATATATCTTACACTCCCTATGTAAAATATCACAATCTACACCAAATATATATTATATAATTTACATAAAATATCAAAAGGACACCAAATATATCTTATATAGTGTACATAAAATATCAAAATGTACAGTAAATATATTTCATATATTGTACATATAATATTAACTAAAAGTACACCAAATACATTTTATATACTGTAAATAAAATATCAAAAGTACAGTAAATATATATTACATTCTGTACATAAAATATCAAAAAGTACACCAAATATGTGTTATATATACTGTAAATAAACTATCAAAAACTGCAGTAATTATATTTAATATACTGTACATAAAATACCAAAAATTACACCAAATGTATATTATTTACTGTAAATAAAATATCAAAAAGTACAGTAAATATATCTTACACACCCTATGTAAAATATCACAATCTACACCAAATATATATTATATAATTTACATAAAATATCAAAAGGACACCAAATATATCTTATATACTGTACATAAAATATCAAAATGTACAGTAAATATATTTCATATATTGTGCATATAATGTTAACTAAAACTACACCAAATACATTTTATATACTGTAAATAACATATCAAAAAGTACAGTAAATATATATTACACACCCTATGTAAAATATCACCATCTTCACCAAATATATATTATATAATTTACATAAAATATCAAAAGGACACCAAATATATCTTCTATACTGTACATAAAATATCAAAATGTACAGTAAATATATTTCATCTATTGTATATATAATATTAGCTAAAAGTACACCAAATACATTTTATATACTGTAAATAATTTATCAAAAATTACAGTAAATATATATTACATACTGTACATAAAATATCAAAAATTACACCAAATATGTGTTATATATACTGTAAATAAACTATCAAAACTACACTAATTATATTTAATATACTGTACATAAAATATCAAAAATTACACCAAATATATATTATTTACTGTAAAGAAAATACCAAAAAGTACAGTAAATATATATTACACACACTATGTAAAATATCACAAACTACACATAATATATATTATATAATTTACATAAAATATCAAAAGGACACCAAACATATCTTATATACTGAACATGAAATATCAAAATGTACAGTAAATATATTTCATATATTGTACATATAATATTAACTAAAAGTACACCAACTACATTTTATATACTGTAAATAAAATATCAAAATGTACAGTAAATATATATTACATTCTCTACATAAAATATCAAAAAGTACACCAAATTTGTGTTTTATATACTGTAAATAAACTATCAAAAACTGCAGTAATTATATTTAATATACTGTACATAAAATATCAAAAATTAAACCAAATGTATATTATATACTGTAAATAAAATATCAAAAAGTACAGTAAATATATCTTACACTCCCTATGTAAAATATCACAATCTACACCAGATATATATTATATAATTTACATAAAATATCAAAAGGACACCAAATATATCTTATATAGTGTACATAAAATATCAAAATGTACAGTAAATATATTTCCTATATTGTACATATAATATTAACTAAAAGTACTCCAAATAAATTTTATATACTGTACATAAAATATCAAAAAGTACAGTAAATATATATTACATACTGTACATAAAATATCAAAAAGTACACCAAATATGTGTAATATATACTGTAAATAAACTATCAAAAACTACAGTAATTATATTTTATATACTGTACATAAAATATCAAAAATTACACCAAATGTATATTATATACTGTAAATAAAATATCAAAAAGTACAGTAAATATATCTTACACACCCTATGTAAAATATCACAATCTACACCAAATATATATTATATAATTTACATAAAATATCAAAAGGACACCAAATATATCTTATATACTGTACATAAAATATCAAAAAGTACAGTAAATATATTTCATATATTGTAAATATAATATTAACTAAAAGTACACCAAATACATTTTATATAGTGTAAATAAAATATCAAAAATTACAGTGAATATACATTACATACTGTACATAAAATATCAAAAAGTACACCAAATATGTGTTATATATACTGTAAATAAACTATCAAAAACTACAGTAATTATATTTAATATACTGTTCATAAAATATCAAAAATTACACCAAATGCATATTATTTACTGTAAATAAAATATCAAAAATTACAGTAAATATATGTTACACACCCTATGTAAAATATCAAAAACTACACCAAATATATATTATAAAATTCACATAAAATATCAAGAGGACACCAAATATATATTATATACTGTACATAAAATATCAAAATGTACAGTAAATATATTTCATATATTCTACATATAATATTAACTAAAAGTACACCAAATACATTTTATATACTGTAAATAAAATATCAAAAAGTACAGTAAATATATATTACATAATTTATATAAAATATCAAAAAGTACACCAAATATGTGTTATATATACTATAAATAAACTATCAAAACTACACTAATTATATATAATACACTGTGCATAAAATATCAAAAATTACACCAAATGTATATTATATACTGTAAATAAAATATCAAAAAGTACAGTAAATGTATATGACACACCCTATGTAAAATATCAAAAACTACACCAAATATATATTATAGAATTTACATAAAATATCAAAAGGACACCAAATATATCTTCTATACTGTACAAAAAATATCACAAAGTGCAGTAAATATATTTCTTATATTGTGTATATAATATTAACTAAAAGTACACCAAATATATTTTATATACTGTAAATAAATTATCAAAAATTTCAGTAAATATATATTACATACTGTACATAAAATATCAAAAGGTACACCAAATATGTGTTATATATACTGTAAATAAACTATAAAAAACTACAGTAATTATATTTAATATACTGTACATATAATATCAAAAATTTCACCAAATGTATATTATATACTGTAAATAAAATATCAAAAAGTACAGTAAATATATGTGAAACACAGTATGTAAAATATCAAAAACTACACCAAATATATATTATATAATTTACATAAAATATCAAAAGGACACCAAATATATCTTCTATACTGTACAAAAGATATCCAAATGTACAGTAAATATATTTCATATATTGTACATATAATATTAACTAAAAGTACACCAAATACATTTTATATACTGTAAATAAAGTATCAAAAAGTACAGTAAATATGTATTACATACTGTACATAAAATATCAAAAAGTACACCAAATATGTGTTATATATACTGTAAATAAACTATCAAAACTACACTAATTATATTTAATATACTGTACATAAAATATCAAAAATTACACCATATATATTATTTACTGTAAAGAAAATACCAAAAAGTACAGTAAATATATATTACACACCCTATGTAAAATATCACAAACTACACAAAATATATATTATATAATATACATAAAATATCAGAAGGACACCAAATATATCTTATATACTGAACATGAAATATCAAAATGTACAGTAAATATATTTCATATATTGTATATAATATTAACTAAAAGTACACCAAATACATTTTATAAACTGTAAATAAAATATCAAAAGTACAGTAAATATATATTACATTCTGTACATAAAATATCAAAAAGTACACCAAATTTGTGTTTTATATACTGTAAATAAACTATCAAAAACTGCAGTAATTATATTTAATATACTGTACATAAAATATCAAAAAATAAACCAAATGTATATTATTTACTGTGAATAAAATATCAAAAAGTACATTAAATATATATTACACACCCTATGTAAAATATCACAATCTACACCAAATATATATTATATAATTTACATAAAATATCAAAAGGACACCAAATATATCTTCTATACTGTACATAAAATATCAAAATGCACAGTAAATATATTTCATATATTGTATATATAATATTAACTAAAAGTACACCAAATTCATTTTATATACTGTAAATAAATTATCAAAAATTACAGTAAATATATATTACATACTGTACATAAAATATCAAAAAGTACACCAAATATGTGTTATATATACTGTAAATAAACTATCAAAACTACAGTAATTATATTTAATATACTGTACATAAAATATCAAAAATTACACCAAATATATACTATTTACTTTAAAGAAAATACCAAAAAGTACAGTAAATATATATTACACACCCTATGTAAAATTTCACAAACTACACCAAATATATATTATATAATTTACATAAAATATCAAAAGGACACCAAATATATCTTATATACTGAACATGAAATATCAAAATATACAGTAAATATATTTCATATATTGTACATATAATATTAACTAAAAGTACACCAAATACATTTTATATACTGTAAATAAAATATCAAAATGTACAGTAAATATATATTACATTCTGTACATAAAATATCAAAAAGTACACCAAATTTGTGTTTTATATACTGTAAATAAACTATCAAAAACTGCAGTAATTATATTTAATATACTGTACATAAAATATCAAAAATTAAACCAAATGTATATTATTTACTCTTAATAAAATATGAAAAAGTACAGTAAATATATATTACACACCCTATGTAAAATATCACAATCTACACCAAATATATATTATATAATTTACATAAAATATCAAAAGGACACCAAATATATCTTATATACTGTACATAAATTATCAAAACTACAGTAAATATATTTCATATATTGTACAAATAATATTAACTAAAAGTACACCAAATACATTTTATATACTCTAAATAAATTATCAAAAATTACAGTAAATATATATTACATAGTGTACATAAAATATCAAAAAGTACACCAAATATGTGTTATATATACTGTAAATAAACTATCAAAACTACACTAATTATATTTAATATACTGTACATAAAATATCAAAAATTACACCATATATATTATTTACTGTAAAGAAAATACCAAAAAGTACAGTAAATATATATTACACACCCTATGTAAAATATCACAAACTACACCAAATATATATTATATAATTTACATAAAATATCAGAAGGACACCAAATATATCTTATATACTGAACATGAAATATCAAAATGCACAGTAAATATATTTCATATATTGTATATAATATTAACTAAAAGTACACCAAATACATTTTATAAACTGTAAATAAAATATCAAAAGTACAGTAAATATATATTACATTCTGTACATAAAATATCAAAAAGTACACCAAATTTGTGTTTTATATACTGTAAATAAACTATCAAAAACTGCAGTAATTATATTTAATATACTGTACATAAAATATCAAAAAATAAACCAAATGTATATTATTTACTGTGAATAAAATATCAAAAAGTACATTAAATATATATTACACACCCTATGTAAAATATCACAATCTACACCAAATATATATTATATAATTTACATAAAATATCAAAAGGACACCAGATATATCTTCTATACTGTACATAAAATATCAAAATGTACAGTAAATATATTTCATATATTGTATATATAATATTAACTAAAAGTACACCAAATTCATTTTATATACTGTAAATAAATTATCAAAAATTACAGTAAATATATATAACATACTGTACATAAAATATCAAAAAGTACACCAAATATGTGTTATATATACTGTAAATAAACTATCAAAACTACAGTAATTATATTTAATATACTGTATATAAAATATAAAAAATTACACCTAATATATACTATTTACTGTAAAGAAAATACCAAAAAGTACAGTAAATATATATTACACACCCTATGTAAAATTTCACAAACTACACCAAATATATATTATATAATTTACATAAAATATCAAAAGGACACCAAATATATCTTATATACTGAACATGAAATATCAAAATGTACAGTAAATATATTTCATATATTGTACATATAATATTAACTAAAAGTACACCAAATACATTTTATATACTGTAAATAAACTATCAAAATGTACAGTAAATATATATTACATTCTGTACATAAAATATCAAAAAGTACACCAAATTTGTGTTTTATATACTGTAAATAAACTATCAAAAACTGCAGTAATTATATTTAATATACTGTACATAAAATATCAAAAATTAAACCAAATGTATATTATTTACTCTTAATAAAATATCAAAAAGTACAGTAAATATATATTACACACCCTATGTAAAATATCACAATCTACACCAAATATATATTATATAATTTACATAAAATATCAAAAGGACACCAAATATATCTTATATACTGTACATAAATTATCAAAACTACAGTAAATATATTTCATATATTGTACAAATAATATTAACTAAAAGTACACCAAATACATTTTATATACTGTAAATAAATTATCAAAAATTACAGTAAATATATATTACATACTGTACATAAAATATCAAAAATTACACCAAATATGTGTTATATATACTGTAAATAAACTATCAAAACTACACTAATAATATTTAATATACTGTACATAAAATATCAAATATTACACCAAATATATATTATTTATTGTAAAGAAAATACCAAAAAGTACAGTAAATATATATTAAACACCCTATGTAAAATATCACAAACTACACCAAATATATATTATATAATTTACATAAAATATCAAAAGGACACCAAATATATCTTATGTACTGAACATGAAATATCAAAATGTACAGTAAATATATTTCATATATTGTACATATAATATTAATTAAAAGTACACCAAATACATTTTATATACTGTAAATAAAATATCAAAATGTACAGTAAATATATATTACATTCTGTACATAAAATATCAAAAAGTACACCAAATTTGTGTTTTATATACTGTAAATAAACTATCAAAAACTGCAGTAATTATATTTAATATACTGTACATAAAATATCAAAAATTACACCAAATGTATATTATTTACTGTAAATAAAATATTAAAAAGTACAGTAAATATATCTTACACACCCTATGTAAAATATCACAATCTACACCAAATATATATTTTATAATTTACATAAAATTTCAAAAGGACACCAAATATATCTTATATACTGTACATAAAATACCAAAATGTACAGTAAATATATTTCATATATTGTACATATAATATTAACTAAAAGTACACCAAATACATTTTATATACTGTAAATAAATTATCAAAAATTACAGTAAATATATATTACATACTGTACATAAAATATCAAAAGTACACCAAATAAGTGTTATATATACTGTAAATAA
The DNA here is from genome assembly GCF_029289425.2 of Pan paniscus. Lineage (NCBI taxonomy): Eukaryota > Metazoa > Chordata > Mammalia > Primates > Hominidae > Pan > Pan paniscus. The sequence goes on from NC_073271.2 coordinate 4,164,137, forward strand.
ACTATCAAAACTACACTAATTATATTTAATAAACTGTACATAAAATATCAAAAATTACACCAAATATATATTATTTACTGTAAAGAAAATACCAAAAAGTACAGTAAATATATATTACACAACCTATGTAAAATATCACAAACTACACCAAATATATATTATATAATTTACATAAAATATCAAAAGGACACCAAATATATCTTATATACTGAACATGAAATATCAACATGTACAGTAAATATATTTCATATATTGTACATATAATATTAACTAAAAGTACACCAAATACATTTTATATACTGTAAATAAAATATCAAAATGTACAGTAAATATATATTACATTCTGTACATAAAATATCAAAAAGTACACCAAATTTGTGTTTTATATACTGTAAATAAACTATCAAAAACTGCAGTAATTATATTTAATATACCGTACATAAAATATCAAAAATTAAACCAAATGTATATTATTTACTGTAAATAAAATATCAGAAAGTACAGTAAATCTATCTTACACACCCTATATAAAATATCACAATCTACACCAAGTATATATTATATAATTTACATAAAATATCAAAAGGACACCAAATATATCTTATATAGTGTACATAAAATATCAAAATGTACAGTAAATATATTTCCTATATTGTACATATAATATTAACTAAAAGTACACCAAATACATTTTATATACTGTAAATAAAATATCAAAAATACAGTAAATATATATTACATACTGTACATAAAATATCAAAAAGTACACCAAATATGTGTAATATATACTGTAAATAAACTATCAAAAACTACAGTAATTATATTTAATATACTGTACATAAAATATCAAAAATTACACCAAATGTATATTATATACTGTAAAGAAAATACCGAAAAGTACAGTAAATATATATTACACACCCTATGTAAAATATCACAAACTACACCAAATATATATTATATAATTTACATAAAATATCAAAAGGACACCAAATATATCTTATATACTGAACACGAAATATCAAAATGTACAGTAAATATATTTCATATATTGTACATATAATATTAACTAAAAGTACACCAAATACATTTTATATACTCTAAATAAAATATCAAAAGTACAGTAAATATATATTACATTCTGTACATAAAATATCAAAAAGTACACCAAATTTGTGTTTTATATACTGTAAATAAACTATCAAAAACTGCAGAAATTATATTTAATATACTGTACATAAAATATCAAAAATTAAACCAAATGTATATTATTGACTGTAAATAAAATATCAAAAAGTACAGTAAATATATATTACACACCCTATGTAAAATATCACAAACTTCAGCAAATATATATTATATAATTTACATAAAATATCAAAAGGACACCAAATATATCTTATGTACTGTACATAAAATACCAAAATGTACAGTAAATATATTTTGTATATTGTACATATAATATTAACTGAAAGTACACCAGATACATTTTATATACTGTAAATAAAATATCAAAAATTACAGTAAATATGTATTACATACTGTACATAAAATATCAAAAAGTACACCAAATATGTGTTATATATACTGTAAATAAACTATCAAAAACTACAGTAATTATATTTAACATACTGTACATATAATATCAAAAATTACACCAAATGTATACTATTTACTGTAAATAAATATCAAAAAGTACAGTAAATATATATTACACACCGTATGTAAAATATCACAATCTAAACCAAATATATATTATATAATTTACATAAAATATCAAAATGACACAAATTATATCTTATATACTGTACATAAAATATCAAAAACTACAGTAAATATATTTCATATATTGTACATATAATATTAACTAAAAGTACACCAAATACATTTTATAGAGTGTAAATAAAATATCAAAAAGAACAGTAAATATATATTACACACCATATGTAAAATATCACAATCTACACCAAATATATATTATATAATTTACATAAAATATCAAAAGGATTCCAAATATATCTTATATACTGTACATAAAATAGCAAAAAGTACAGTAAATATATTTCATATATTGTACATATAATATTATCTAAAAGTACACCAAATACATTTTATATAGTGTAAATAAAATACCAAAAATTACAGTGAATATATATTACATACTGTACATAAAATATCAAAAAGTACACCAAATATGTGTTATATATACTGTAAATAAACTATCAAAACTACAGTAATTATATTTAATATACTGTACATAAAATATCAAAAATTACACCAAATATATAATTTACTGTTAACAAAATACCAAAAAGTACAGTAAATATATATTACACACCCTATGTAAATATGACAAACTACACCAAATATATATTATATAATTTACATAAAATATCAAAAGGACACCAAATATACCTTATATACTGAACATGAAATATCAAAATGTACAGTAAATATATTTCATATATTGTACATATAATATTAACTAAAATTGCACCAAATATATTTCATATACTCTAAATAAAATATCAAAAAGTACAGTAAATATATATTACATTCTGTACATAAAATATCAAAAAGTACACCAAATATGTGTTATATATACTGTAAATAAACTATCAAAAACTGCAGTAATTATATTTAATATACTGTACATAAAATATCAAAAATTACACCAAATGTATATTATTTACTGTAAATAAAATATCAAACAGTACAGTAAATATATCTTACACACCCTATGTAAAATATCACAATCTACAGCAAATATATATTATATAATTTACATAAAATATCAAAAGGACACCAAATATATCTTCTATACTGTACAAAAAATATCAAAAACTACAGTAAATATATTTCATATATTGTACCTATAATATTAACTAAAAGTACACCAAATACATTTCATGTGCTGTAAATAAAATATCAAAAATTACAGTAAATATATATTACATACTGTACATAAAATATCAAAAAGTACACCAAATATGTGTTATAAATACTATAAAAAAACTATAAAAAACTACAGTAATTATATTTAATATACTGTACATGAAATATCAAAAATTACACCAAATGTATATTATTTACTGTAAATAAAATATCAAAAAGTACAGTAAATATATATGACATACCCTATGTAAAATATCAAAAGCTACACCAAATATAGAATATATAATTTACGTAAAATATCAAAAGGACACAAATTATATCTTCTATACTCTACAAAAAATATGAAAAATTACAGTAAATATATTTCATATATTGTATATATAATATTAACGAAAAGAACACCAAATACATTTTATATACAGTAAGTAAATTATCAAAAATTACAGTAAATATATATTACATACTGTGCATAAAATATCAAAAACTACACCAAATATGTGTTATATATACTGTAAATAAACTATCAAAAACTACAGTAATTATATTTACTATACTGTTCATAAAATATCAAAAATTACACCAAATGTATATTATATACTGTAAATAAAATATCAAAAACTAGAGTAAATATATATGACACACCCTATGTAAAATATCAAAAACTACACCAAATATATATTATATAATTTACATAAAATAACAAAAGGACACCAAATATATCTTCTATACTGTACACAAAATATCAAAAAGTACAGTAAATATATTTCATATATTGTACATATAATATTAACTAAAAGTACACCAAATACGTTTTATATACTCTAAATAAAATATCAAAATTACAGTAAATATATATTACATACTGTACATAAAACATCAAGAAGTACACCAAATATGTGTTATATATACTGTAAATATCAAAAACTACAGTAATCATTTCCAATGTACTGTATATAAAATATCAAAAATTACACCAAATATACATTAAATACTGTAAATAAAATATCAAAAAGGACAGTAAATATATACTACACACCCTATGTAAAATATCAAAAATTACACCAAATATATATTATATAATTTACATAGAATATAAAAAGGACACCAAATATATCTTATATATTGTACATAAAATATCAAAAAGTACAGTATATATATTTCATTCATTGTACATATATTATTAACTAAAAGTACACCAAATACATTTTGTATACTGAAAATAAAATATCAAAAAGTACAGTAAATATATATTACATACTGTACAGAAAATATCAAAAAGTACACTAAATATGTGTTATATATACTGTAAATAAACTATCAAAAACTACAGTAATTATATTTAATATACTGTACATAAAATATCAAAAATTACACCAAATGTATATTATATACTGTAAATAAAATATCAAAAAGTACAGTAAGTACACATTACACACCCTATGAAATATCACAAACTACACCAAATATATATTATATAATTTACATAAAATATCAAAAGGACACCAAATATATCTTCTATACTGTACATAAGATATCAAAAAGTACAGTAAATATATTTCATATATTGTATATATAATATTAACTAAAAGTACACCAAATACATTTTATATACTGTAAATAAATTATCAAAAATTACAGTAAATATATATTACATACTGTACATAAAATAGCAAAAAGTACACCAAATATGTGCTATATATACTGTAAATAAACTATAAAATACTACAGTAATTATATTTAATATACTGTACCTAAAATATCAAAAATTACACCAAATGTATATTATTTACTGTAAATAAAATATCGAAAATTACAGTAAATATACATTACACACCCTATGGAAAATATCAAAAACTACACTAAATATATATTATAAAATTCACATAAAATATCAAAAGGACACCAAATATATCTTATATACTGTACATAAAATATCAAAAGGTACAGTAAATATATTTCATATATTGTACATTTAATATTAACTAACAGTACACCAAATACATTTTATATACTGTAAATAAAATATGAAAAATTACAGTAAATATATATTACATACTGTACATAAAATATCAAAAATTAAACCAAATATGTGTTATATATAGTGTATATAAACTATCAAATACTACAGTAATTATATTGGATATACTGTATATAAATTATCAAAAATTACACCAAATGTATATTATATACTGTAAATAAAATATCAAAAAGGACAGTAAATATATACTACACACCCTATGTAAAATATCAAAAACTACACCAAATATATATTATATAATTTACATAAAATATCAAAAGGACACCAAATATATGTTATATACTGTACATAAAATATCAAAATGTACAGGAAATATATTTCATATATTGTACATATAATATTAACTAAAAGTACACCAAATACATTTTATATACTGTAAATAAAATATCAAATATTTCAGTAAATATATGTTACATACTGTACATAAAATGTCAAAAAGTACACCAAATATGTGTTATATGTACTGTAAATAAACTATCAAAATCTACAGTAATCATATTTAATATACTGTACATAAAATAAAAAAATTACACCAAATATATGTTATTAACTGTAAATAAAATATCTAAAAGTACAGTAAATATATATTGCACACCATATGTAAAATATCACAATCTGCACCAAATATATATTATATAATTTACATAAAATATCTAAAGGACACCAAATATATCTTATATACTGTACATAAAATATCAAAAAGTACAGTAAATATATTTCATATATTGTACATATAATATTAACTAAAAATACACCAAATACATTTTATATAGTGTATATAAAATATCAATAAGTACAGTAAATATGTATTTCATACTGTACATAAAATATCAAAAAGTACACCAAATATGTGTTTTATATACAGTAAATAAACTATAAAAAACTACAGTAATTATATTTAATATAGTGTTCATAAAATATCAAAAATTACACCAAATGTATATTATATATTGTAAATGAAATATCAAAAAGGACAGTGAATATGTATTACACTCTATGTAAAATATCAAAAACAAAAAATATATATTATATAATTTACATAAAATAACAAAAGGACACCAAATATATCTTATATACTGGACATAAAATATCAAAAAGTATAGTAAATATATTTCACATATTGTACATATAATATCAACTAAAAGTATACGAAATACATTTTAAATACTGTAAATAAAATATCCAAAAGTACAGTAAATATATATTACATACTGTACATAAAATATCAAAAAGTACACCAAATATGTGTTATGTATACTGTAAATAAACTATCAAAACTACACTAATTATATTTAATATACTGTACATAAAATATAAAAATTACACCAAAGTTATAATATACTGTAAATAAAATATCAAAAAGTACAGTAAATATATATTACACACCCTATGTAAAATATCACAAACTACACCAAATATATATTATATAATTTACATGAAATAGCAAAAGGACGCCAAATATATTTTATATACTGTACATAAAATATCAAAATGTACAGTAAATATATTTCATATATTGTACACATAATATTAACTAAAAGTACACCAAATACATTTTATATACTGTAAATAAAATATCAAAAATTTCAGTAAATATATGTTACATACTGTACATAAAATGTCAAAAAGTACACCATATATGTGTTATATATACTGTAAATAAACTATCAAATACTACAGTAATTATATTTAATATACTGTATATAAAATAACAAAAATTACACCAAATGTATGTTGTTTACTGTAAATAAAATATCAAAAAGTACAGTAAATATATATTGCACACCATATGTAAAATATCACAATCTACACCAAATATATATTATATAATTTACATAAAATATCAAAAGGACACCAAATATATCTTATATATTGTACATAAAACATCAAAATTACAGTAAATATATTTCATATATTGTACATATAATATTAACTAAAAGTACACCAAATACATTTTATATAGTGTAAATAAAATATCAAAAATTTCAGTAAATATATGTTACATACTGTACATAAAATGTCAAAAAGTACACCAAATATGTGTTATATGTACTGTAAATATACTATCAAAATCTACAGTAATCATTTTTAATATACTGTACATAAAATAAAAAAATTACACCAAATGTATGTTATTTACTGTAAATAAAATATCAAAAAGTACAGTAAATATATATTGCACACCATATGTAAAATATCACAATCTGCACCAAATATATATTATATAATTTACATAAAATATCTAAAGGACAACAAATATATCTTATATACTGTACATAAAATATCAAAAGGTACAGTAAATATATTTCATATATTGTACATATAATATTAACTAAAAATACACCAAATACATTTTATGTAGTGTATATAAAATATCAATAAGTACAGTAAATATGTATTTCATACTGTACATAAAATATCAAAAAGTACACCAAATATGTGTTTTATATACAGTAAATAAACTATAAAAAACTACAGTAATTATATTTAATATAGTGTTCAGAAAATATCAAAAATTACACCAAATGTATATTATATATTGTAAATAAAATATCAAAAAAGACAGTGAATATGTATTACACTCTATGTAAAATATCAAAAACAAAAAATATATATTATATAATTTACATAAAATATCAAAAGGACACCAAATATATCTTATATACTGTACATAAAATATCAAAATGTATAGTAAATATATTTCATATATTGTACATATAATATTAACTAAAAGTACACCAAATACATTTTATGTACTGTAAATAAAATATCAAAAAGTACAGTAAATATATATTACATACTGTACATAAAATATCAAAAAGTACACCATATATGTGTTATATATACTGTAAATAAATTATCAAAAACTACAGTAATTACATTTAATATACTGTACATAAAAAATCAAAAATTACACCAAATGTATATTATATACACTAAAAAAAGTATGAAAAAGTACAGTAAATATATACTACGCACACTATGTAAAATATCAAAAACTACACCAAATATATATTTTATAATTTACATAAAATATAAAAAGGACACCAAATATATATTATATACTGTACATAAAATATCAAAAATTACACCAAATGAATATTATATTCTGTAAATAAAATATCAAAAATTACAGTAAATATATATTACACACCCTATGTAAAATATCAATAAGTACACCAAATATATATTATATAATTTAAATAAAATATCAAAAGGACACCAAATATATCTTATATACTGTACATAAAATATCAAAATTTAGAGTAAATATATTTCATATATTGTACATATAATATTAACTAAAAGTACACCAAATACATTTTATATACTCTAAAAAAAATATCAAAATGTACAGTAAATATGTATTACATACTGTACATAAAATATCAAAAAGAACACCAAATATGTGTTATATATACTGTAAATAAACTATCAAAAACTACAGTAATTATATTTAATATACTGTACAGAAAATATCAAAAATTACACCAAATGTATATTATGTACTGTAAATAAAATATCAAAAAGTACAGTAAATATATATTACACACCATATGTAAAATATCGGAATCTACACCAAATATATATTATATAATTTACATAAAATATCAAAAGGACAGCAAATATATCTTATATACTGTACATAAAATATCAAAAATACAGTAAATATACTTCATATTGTGTACATATAATATTAACTAAAACTACACCAAATACATTTTATATAGTGTAAATAAAATATCAAAAAGTACAGTAAATATGTATTATATACAGAACATAAAATATCAAAAAGCTCACCAAATATGTGTTATATATACTCTAAATAAACTATAAAATCTAAAGTAATTATATTTAATATACTGTACATAAAATATCAAAAATTAAACCAAATGTATATTATGTACTGTAAATAAAATATGAAAAAGGACAGTAAATATATACTACGCACCCTATGTAAAATATCACAAACTACACAAAATATATATTATATAATTTACATAAAATATCAAAAGTACACCAAATACATACTATATACTGTACATAAAATATCAAAATGTACAGAAAATATATTTCATATATTGTACATATAATATTAACTGAAAGTACACCAAATACATTTTATATACTGTAAATAAAATATCAAAAATACTGTAAATCTATATTACATACAGTACATAAAATATAAAAAAGTACACCAAATATGTGTTATATATACTGTAAATAAACTATCAAAAACTACAGTAATTATATTTAATATACTGTATATAAAATATCAAAAATTACACCAAATGTATGTTATATACTGTATATAAAATATCAAAAAGGACAGTAAATATATATTGCACACCCTATGTAAAATATCAAAAACTACACCAAATATATATTATATAATTTACATAAAATATCAAAAGGACACCAAGTATATCTTTTATACTGTACATAAAATATCATAATGTACAGTAAATATATTTCATATATTGTGCATATAATATTAACTAAAAGTACACCAAATACATTTTATGTACTGTAAATAGTGTATCAAAAATACAGTAAATATATAATAGATACTGTACATAAAATATCAAAAAGTACACCAAATACGTGTTATATATACTCTAAATAAACTATAAAAAACTACAATAATTATATTTAATATACTGTACATAAAATATACAAAATTACACCAAATGTATTATATACTGTAAATAAAATATCAAAAAGTAGAGTAAATATATATTACACACCCTATGTAAAATATCAAAAACTACACCAAATATATATAATATAATTTGCATAAAGAATCAAAAGGACACCAAATATATCTTATATACTGTACATAAAATATCTAAATGTACAGTAAATATATTTCATATATTGTACATATAATATTAACTAAAATTTCACCGAATACATTCTATATACTGTAAATAAAATACCAAAAATTACAGTAAATATATATTACATACTGTACATAAAACATCAAAAAGTACACCAAATATGTGTTATATATACTCTAAATAAACTATCAAATACTACAGTAATTATATTTAATATACTGTACATAAAATATCAAAAATTACACCAAATGTATTTTATTTACTGTAAATAAAATATCAAAAATTACAGTAAATATATATTACACACCCTATGTAAAATATCACAAACTACACCAAATATATATTATATAATTTACATAAAATATCAAAAGGTCACCAAATATATCTTATATGCTGTACATAAAATATCAAAATGTACAGTAAATATATTTCATATATTGTACATATATTAACTAAAAGTACACCAAATACATTTTATATAGTGTAAATAAAATATCAAAAATTACAGTAAATATATATTACATACTGTACATAAAATATCAAAAAGTACAACAAATATGTGTTATATGTACTGTAAATAAACTATCAAAAACTACAGTAATTATATTTAATATACTGTACATAAAATATCAAAAATTACACCAAATGTATATTATTTACTGTAAATAAAATATCAAAAGGTACAGTAAATATATATTACACACAATATGTAAAATATCACAACCTACACCAAATATACATTATATAATTTACATAAAATATCAAAAGGACACCAAATATATCTTATATACTGTACATAAAATATCAAAAATTACAGTAAATATATTTCATATATTGTACATATAATATTAACTAAAAGAACACCAAATACATTTTATATAGTGTAAATAAAATAAAAAAAATACAGTAAATATATATTACACACCATATGTAAAATATCACAATCTACACCAAATATATATTATATAATTTACATAAAATATAAAAAGGACACCAAATATATCTTATATACTGTACATAAAATATCAAAAATACAATTAATATATTTCATATATTGTACATATAATATTAACTAAAACTACACCAAATACATTTTATATAGTGTAAGTAAAATATCAAAAAGTACAGTAAATATGTATTATATACTGAACATAAAATATCAAAAAGCTCACCAAATGTGTGTTATATATACTCTAAATAAACTATAAAATCTAAAGTAATTATATTTAATATACTGTACATAAAATATCAAAAATTAAACCAAATATATATTATATACTCTAAATAAAATATGAAAAAGGACAGTAAATATATACTACGCACCCTATGTAAAATATCACAAACTACACAAAATATATATTATATAATTTACATAAAATATCAAAAGTACACCAAATATATATTATATACTGTACATAAAATATCAAAAAGTACAGAAAATATATTTCATATATTGTACATATAATATTAACTGAAAGTACACCAAATACATTTTATGTACTGTAAATAAAATATAAAAAATACAGTATATGTTACATACTGTAGATAAAATATCAAAAAGTACACCTAATATGTGCAATATATACTGTAAATAAACTATCAAAAACTACAGTAATTATATTTAATATACTGTACATAAAATATCAAAAATTACACGAAATGTATATTTTTTACTGTAAATAAAATACCAAAAAGTTCAGTAAATATATATTAAACACCTATGTACAATATCACAAACTACACCAAATATGTATGATATAATTTACATAAAATATCAAAAGGACACCAAATATACCTTTTATACTGTACATAAAATATCAAAATATACAGTAAATATATTTCATATATTGTACATATATTATTAACTAAAAGTACACCAAATACATTTTATATACTCCAAATAAAATATCAAAAATTACAGTAAATATATATTACATACTGTACATAAATTACCAAAAAGTACACCAAATATGTGTTATATATACTCTAAATAAACTATCACAAACTACAGTATTTATATTTAATACACTGTACATAAAATATCAAAAATTACACCAAATGTATATTATTGACTGTAAATAAAATATCAAAAAGTACAGTAAATATATATTACACACCATATGTAAAATATCACAATCTACACCAAATATATATTATATAATTTATATAAAATATCAAAAGGACACCAAATATATCTTATATACTGTACATAAAATATCTAAATGTACAGTAAATATATTTCATATATTGTACAAAAAATATTAACTAAAAGATCACCGAATCCATTTTATAAACTGTAAATAAAATACCAAAATTACAGTAAATATATATTACATACTGTACATAAAACATCAAAAACTACACCAAATATGTGTTATATATACTCTAAATAAAGTATCAAAACCTACAGTAATTATATTTAATATACTGTACATAAAATATCAAAAATTACACCAAATTCATATTATTTACTGTAAATAAAATATCAAAAATTACAGTAAATATATATTACACACCCTATGTAAAATATCACAAACTACACCAAATATATATTATATCATTTACATAAAATATCAAAAGGACAGCAAATATATCTTATATGCTGTACATAAAATATCAATATGTACAGTAAATATATTTCATATATTGTACATATAATATTAACTAAAAGTACACCAAATACATTTTATATACTCTAAAAAAAATATCAAAATGTACAGTAAATATGTATTACATACTGTACATAAAATATCAAAAAGAACACCAAATATGTGTTATATATACTGTAAATAAACTATCAAAAACTACAGTAATTATATTTAATATACTGTACAGAAAATATCAAAAATTACACCAAATGTATATTATGTACTGTAAATAAAATATCAAAAAGTACAGTAAATATATATTACACACCATATGTAAAATATCGGAATCTACACCAAATATATATTATATAATTTACATAAAATATCAAAAGGACAGCAAATATATCTTATATACTGTACATAAAATATCAAAAATACAGTAAATATACTTCATATTGTGTACATATAATATTAACTAAAACTACACCAAATACATTTTATATAGTGTAAATAAAATATCAAAAAGTACAGTAAATATGTATTATATACAGAACATAAAATATCAAAAAGCTCACCAAATATGTGTTATATATACTCTAAATAAACTATAAAATCTAAAGTAATTATATTTAATATACTGTACATAAAATATCAAAAATTAAACCAAATGTATATTATGTACTGTAAATAAAATATGAAAAAGGACAGTAAATATATACTACGCACCCTATGTAAAATATCACAAACTACACAAAATATATATTATATAATTTACATAAAATATCAAAAGTACACCAAATACATACTATATACTGTACATAAAATATCAAAATGTACAGAAAATATATTTCATATATTGTACATATAATATTAACTGAAAGTACACCAAATACATTTTATATACTGTAAATAAAATATCAAAAATACTGTAAATCTATATTACATACAGTACATAAAATATAAAAAAGTACACCAAATATGTGTTATATATACCGTAAATAAACTATCAAAAACTACAGTAATTATATTTAATATACTGTATATAAAATATCAAAAATTACACCAAATGTATGTTATATACTGTATATAAAATATCAAAAAGGACAGTAAATATATATTGCACACCCTATGTAAAATATCAAAAACTACACCAAATATATATTATATAATTTACATAAAATATCAAAAGGACACCAAGTATATCTTTTATACTGTACATAAAATATCATAATGTACAGTAAATATATTTCATATATTGTGCATATAATATTAACTAAAAGTACACCAAATACATTTTATGTACTGTAAATAGTGTATCAAAAATACAGTAAATATATAATAGATACTGTACATAAAATATCAAAAAGTACACCAAATACGTGTTATATATACTCTAAATAAACTATAAAAAACTACAATAATTATATTTAATATACTGTACATAAAATATACAAAATTACACCAAATGTATTATATACTGTAAATAAAATATCAAAAAGTAGAGTAAATATATATTACACACCCTATGTAAAATATCAAAAACTACACCAAATATATATAATATAATTTGCATAAAGAATCAAAAGGACACCAAATATATCTTATATACTGTACATAAAATATCTAAATGTACAGTAAATATATTTCATATATTGTACATATAATATTAACTAAAATTTCACCGAATACATTCTATATACTGTAAATAAAATACCAAAAATTACAGTAAATATATATTACATACTGTACATAAAACATCAAAAAGTACACCAAATATGTGTTATATATACTCTAAATAAACTATCAAATACTACAGTAATTATATTTAATATACTGTACATAAAATATCAAAAATTACACCAAATGTATTTTATTTACTGTAAATAAAATATCAAAAATTACAGTAAATATATATTACACACCCTATGTAAAATATCACAAACTACACCAAATATATATTATATAATTTACATAAAATATCAAAAGGTCACCAAATATATCTTATATGCTGTACATAAAATATCAAAATGTACAGTAAATATATTTCATATATTGTACATATATTAACTAAAAGTACACCAAATACATTTTATATAGTGTAAATAAAATATCAAAAATTACAGTAAATATATATTACATACTGTACATAAAATATCAAAAAGTACAACAAATATGTGTTATATGTACTGTAAATAAACTATCAAAAACTACAGTAATTATATTTAATATACTGTACATAAAATATCAAAAATTACACCAAATGTATATTATTTACTGTAAATAAAATATCAAAAGGTACAGTAAATATATATTACACACAATATGTAAAATATCACAACCTACACCAAATATACATTATATAATTTACATAAAATATCAAAAGGACACCAAATATATCTTATATACTGTACATAAAATATCAAAAATTACAGTAAATATATTTCATATATTGTACATATAATATTAACTAAAAGAACACCAAATACATTTTATATAGTGTAAATAAAATAAAAAAAATACAGTAAATATATATTACACACCATATGTAAAATATCACAATCTACACCAAATATATATTATATAATTTACATAAAATATAAAAAGGACACCAAATATATCTTATATACTGTACATAAAATATCAAAAATACAATTAATATATTTCATATATTGTACATATGATATTAACTAAAACTACACCAAATACATTTTATATAGTGTAAGTAAAATATCAAAAAGTACAGTAAATATGTATTATATACTGAACATAAAATATCAAAAAGCTCACCAAATGTGTGTTATATATACTCTAAATAAACTATAAAATCTAAAGTAATTATATTTAATATACTGTACATAAAATATCAAAAATTAAACCAAATATATATTATATACTCTAAATAAAATATGAAAAAGGACAGTAAATATATACTACGCACCCTATGTAAAATATCACAAACTACACAAAATATATATTATATAATTTACATAAAATATCAAAAGTACACCAAATATATATTATATACTGTACATAAAATATCAAAAAGTACAGAAAATATATTTCATATATTGTACATATAATATTAACTGAAAGTACACCAAATACATTTTATGTACTGTAAATAAAATATAAAAAATACAGTATATGTTACATACTGTAGATAAAATATCAAAAAGTACACCTAATATGTGCAATATATACTGTAAATAAACTATCAAAAACTACAGTAATTATATTTAATATACTGTACATAAAATATCAAAAATTACACGAAATGTATATTTTTTACTGTAAATAAAATACCAAAAAGTTCAGTAAATATATATTAAACACCTATGTACAATATCACAAACTACACCAAATATGTATGATATAATTTACATAAAATATCAAAAGGACACCAAATATACCTTTTATACTGTACATAAAATATCAAAATATACAGTAAATATATTTCATATATTGTACATATATTATTAACTAAAAGTACACCAAATACATTTTATATACTCCAAATAAAATATCAAAAATTACAGTAAATATATATTACATACTGTACATAAATTACCAAAAAGTACACCAAATATGTGTTATATATACTCTAAATAAACTATCACAAACTACAGTATTTATATTTAATACACTGTACATAAAATATCAAAAATTACACCAAATGTATATTATTGACTGTAAATAAAATATCAAAAAGTACAGTAAATATATATTACACACCATATGTAAAATATCACAATCTACACCAAATATATATTATATAATTTATATAAAATATCAAACGGACACCAAATATATCTTATATACTGTACATAAAATATCTAAATGTACAGTAAATATATTTCATATATTGTACAAAAAATATTAACTAAAAGATCACCGAATCCATTTTATAAACTGTAAATAAAATACCAAAATTACAGTAAATATATATTACATACTGTACATAAAACATCAAAAACTACACCAAATATGTGTTATATATACTCTAAATAAAGTATCAAAACCTACAGTAATTATATTTAATATACTGTACATAAAATATCAAAAATTACACCAAATTCATATTATTTACTGTAAATAAAATATCAAAAATTACAGTAAATATATATTACACACCCTATGTAAAATATCACAAACTACACCAAATATATATTATATCATTTACATAAAATATCAAAAGGACAGCAAATATATCTTATATGCTGTACATAAAATATCAAAATGTACAGTAAATATATTTCATATATTGTACATATAATATTAACTAAAAGTACACCAAATACATTTTATACAGTGTAAATAAAATATCAAAAATTACAGTAAATATATATTACATACTGTACATAAAATATCAAAAAGTACCCCAAATATGTGTTATATATACTGTAAATAAACTATCAAATACTACATTACTTATATTTAATATACTGTACATAAAATATCAAAAATTACACCAAATGTATAATATATACTGTAAATAAAATATCAAAAAGGACAGTAAATATATACTACACACCCTAGGTAAAATATCAAAAACTACACCAAATATATATGATATAATTTACATAAAATGTCAAAAGGACACCAAATATATTTTATATACTGTACATAACATATCAAAGGTACAGTAAATATATTTCATATATTGTATATATAATATTAACTAAAAGTACACCAAATACATTTTATATACTGTAAATAAAATATCAAAATGTACAGTAAATATATATTACATACTGTACATAAAATATCAAAAAGTAAACCAAATATATGTTATATATACTGTAAATAAACTATCAAAAACAGCTGTAATTATATTTAATATGCTGTACATAAAATATC
The DNA here is from genome assembly GCF_029289425.2 of Pan paniscus. Classification (NCBI taxonomy): domain Eukaryota; kingdom Metazoa; phylum Chordata; class Mammalia; order Primates; family Hominidae; genus Pan; species Pan paniscus. The sequence goes on from NC_073271.2 coordinate 4,181,356, forward strand.
AAAAATTACACAAAATGTATATTATATACTGTAAATAAAATATGCAAAAGGACAGTAAATATATAATACACACCCTATGTAAAATATCAAAAACTACACCAAATATATATTCTATAATTTACATAAAATATAAAAAGGCCACCAAATATTTCTTATATACAGTATATAAAATATCAAAAATACAATAAATATGTTTCATATATTGTACATATAATATTAACTAAAAGTACACCAAATACATTTTATATACTGTAAATAAAATATCAGAAAGTACAGTAAATATATATTACATACTGTAAATAAAATATCAAAAAGTACACCAAATATGTGTTATATATACTGTACATAAACTATCAAAAACTACTGTAATTTTATTTAATATACTGTACATAAAATATCAAAAATTACACCAAATGAATATTATATACTGTAAATAAAATATCAAAAAGTACAGTAAATATATATATTACACACCCTATGTAAAATATCAATAAGTACACCAAATATACATTATATAATTTACATAAAATATCAAAAGGACACCAAATATATCTTATATACTGTACATAAAATATCAAAATCTACAGTAAATATATTTCACATATTGCACATATAATATTAACTAAAAGTACACGAAATACATTTTATATACTGTAAATAAAATATCCAAAATTACAGTAAATATATATTACATACTGTACGTAAAATATCAAAAAGTACACCAAATATGTGTTATGTATACTGTAAAGAAAATATCAAAAACTACAGTAATTATATTTAATATAGTGAACATAAAATATAAGAAATTACACCAAAGTTATAATATACTCTAAAGAAAATATCAAAAAGTACAGTAAATATATATTACACACCCTATGTAAAATATCACAAACTACACCAAATATATATTATATAATTTACATGAAATAGACAAAGGACACCAAATATATCTTATATACTGTACATAAAATATCAAAATGTACAGTATATATATTTCATATATTGTACATATAATGTTAACTAAAAGTACACCAAATACATTTTATATACTGTAAATAAAATATCAAAAATTTCAGTAAATATATATTACATACTGTATATAAAATGTTAAAAGGAACACCAAATATGTTTTATATATACTTTAAATAAACTATCAAAAACTACAGTAATTATATTTAATTTACTCTATATAAAATATCAAAAATTACACCAAATGTATGTTATTTACTGTAAATAAAATATCAAAAAGTACAGTAAATATATATTGCACACCATATGTAAAATATCACAATCTACACCAAATATATATTATATAATTTACATAAAATATCAAAAGGACAACAAATATATCTTATATACTGTACATAAAATATCAAAAGGTACAGTAAATATATTTCATATGTTGTACATATAATATTAACCAAAAGTACACCAAATACATTTTATATAGTGTAAATAAAATATCAAAAATTACAGTAAATATGTATTACATACTGTACATATAATATCAAAAAGTACACCAAATATGTGTTATATATACTGTAAATAAAGTATCAAAAACTACAGTAATTATATTTAATATACTGTACATAAAATCTCAAAAATTACACCAAATGTATGTTATTTACTGTAAATAAAATATCAAAAATACAGTAAATATATATTGCACACCACATGTAAAATATCACAATCTACACCAAATATATATTATATAATTTACATAAAATATCAAAAGGACACCAAATATATCTTATATAATATACATAAAATATCAAAAAGTACAGTAAATATATTTCATATATTGTACATATAATATTAACTAAAAATACACCGAATACATTTTATATACTGTAATAAAATATCAAAAATACAGTAAATATATATTAAATACTGTACATAAAATATCGAAAAGTACTCCAAATATGTGTTATGTATACTGTAAATAAATTATCAAAAACTACAGTAATTACATTTAATATACTGTTCAAAAAATATCAAAAATTACACCTAATGTATATTATATACTCTAAATAAAAGATGAAAAAGGACAGTAAATATATATTATGCACCCTATGTAAAATATCACAAACTACAACAAATATATATTATATAATTTACATAAAATATCAAAAGGACACCAAATATATCTTATATACTGTACATAAAATATCAAATGTACAGTAAATATATTTCATATATTGTAAATATAATATTAACTAAATGTACACCAAATACATTTTATATACTGTAAATAAAATATCAAAAAGTACAGTAAATATGTATTACATACTGTACTTAAAATATTAAAATGTACACCAAATTTGTGTTTTATATACAGTAAATAAACTATAAAAAACTACAGTAATTTCATTTAATATACTGTCTATAAAATATCAAAAATTACAGTAAATATATATTACACACCCTATGTAAAATATCAATAAGTACACCAAATATATATTATATAATTTAAATAAAATATCAAAAGGACACCAAATATATCTTATATACTGTACATAAAATATCAAAATTTAGAGTAAATATATTTCATATATTGTACATATAATATTAACTAAAAGTACACCAAATACATTTTATATACTCTAAAAAAAATATCAAAATGTACAGTAAATATGTATTACATACTGTACATAAAATATCAAAAAGAACACCAAATATGTGTTATATATACTGTAAATAAACTATCAAAAACTACAGTAATTATATTTAATATACTGTACAGAAAATATCAAAAATTACACCAAATGTATATTATGTACTGTAAATAAAATATCAAAAAGTACAGTAAATATATATTACACACCATATGTAAAATATCACAATCTACACCAAATATATATTATATAATTTACATAAAATATCAAAAGGACAGCAAATATATCTTATATACTGTACATAAAATATCAAAAATACAGTAAATATACTTCATATTGTGTACATATAATATTAACTAAAACTACACCAAATATATTTTATATAGTGTAAATAAAATATCAAAAAGTACAGTAAATATGTATTATATACAGAACATAAAATATCAAAAAGCTCACCAAATATGTGTTATATATACTCTAAATAAACTATAAAATCTAAAGTAATTATATTTAATATACTGTACATAAAATATCAAAAATTAAACCAAATGTATATTATGTACTGTAAATAAAATATGAAAAAGGACAGTAAATATATACTACGCACCCTATGTAAAATATCACAAACTACACAAAATATATATTATATAATTTACATAAAATATCAAAAGTACACCAAATACATACTATATGCTGTACATAAAATATCAAAATGTACAGAAAATATATTTCATATATTGTACATATAATATTAACTGAAAGTACACCAAATACATTTTATATACTGTAAATAAAATATCAAAAATACTGTAAATCTATATTACATACAGTACATAAAATATAAAAAAGTACACCAAATATGTGTTATATATACTGTAAATAAACTATCAAAAACTACAGTAATTATATTTAATATACTGTATATAAAATATCAAAAATTACACCAAATGTATGTTATATACTGTATATAAAATATCAAAAAGGACAGTAAATATATATTGCACACCCTATGTAAAATATCAAAAACTACACCAAATATATATTATATAATTTACATAAAATATCAAAAGGACACCAAGTATATCTTATATACTGTACATAAAATATCAAAATGTACAGTAAATATATTTCATATATTGTGCATATAATATTAACTAAAAGTACACCAAATACATTTTATGTACTGTAAATAGTATATCAAAAATACAGTAAATATATAATACATACTGTACATAAAATATCAAAAAGTACACCAAATACGTGTTATATATACTCTAAATAAACTATAAAAAACTACAATAATTATATTTAATATACTGTACATATAATATACAAAATTACACCAAATGTATTATATACTGTAAATAAAATATCAAAAAGTAGAGTAAATATATATTACACACCCTATGTAAAATATCAAAAACTACACCAAATATATATAATATAATTTGCATAAAATATCAAAAGGACACCAAATATATCTTATATACTGTACATAAAATATCTAAATGTACAGTAAATATATTTCATATATTTTACATATAATATTAACTAAAATTTCACCGAATACATTCTATATACTGTAAATAAACTACCAAAAATTACAGTAAATATATATTACATACTGTACATACAACATCAAAAAGTACACCAAATATGTGTTATATATACTCTAAATAAACTATCGAATACTACAGTAATTATATTTAATATACTGTACATAAAATATCAAAAATTACCCCAAATGTATTTTATTTACTGTAAATAAAATATCAAAAATTACAGTAAATATATATTACACACCCTATGTAAAATATCACAAACTACACCAAATATATATTATATAATTTACATAAAATATCAAAAGGACACCAAATATATCTTATATGCTGTACATAAAATATCAAAATGTACAGTAAATATATTTCATATATTGTACATATATTAACTAAAAGTACACCAAATACATTTTATATAGTGTAAATAAAATATCAAAAATTACACTAAATATATATTACATACTGTACATAAAATATCAAAAAGTACAACAAATATGTGTTATATGTACTGTAAATAAACTATCAAAAACTACAGTAATTATATTTAATATACTGTACATAAAATATCAAAAATTACACCAAATGTATATTATTTACTGTAAATAAAATATCAAAAGGTACAGTAAATATATATTACACACAATATGTAAAATATCACAACCTACACCAAATATACATTATATAATTTACATAAAATATCAAAAGGACACCAAATATATCTTACATACTGTACATAAAATATCAAAAAGTACAGTAAATATATTTCATATATTGTACATATAATATTAACTAAAAGTACACCAAATACATTTTATATAGTGTAAATAAAATATCAAAAATTTCAGTAAATATATGTTACATACTGTACATAAAATGTCAAAAAGTACACCAAATATGTGTTATATGTACTGTAAATATACTATCAAAATCTACAGTAATCATTTTTAATATACTGTACATAAAATAAAAAAATTACACCAAATGTATGTTATTTACTGTAAATAAAATATCAAAAAGTACAGTAAATATATATTGCACACCATATGTAAAATATCACAATCTGCACCAAATATATATTATATAATTTACATAAAATATCTAAAGGACAACAAATATATCTTATATACTGTACATAAAATATCAAAAGGTACAGTAAATATATTTCATATATTGTACATATAATATTAACTAAAAATACACCAAATACATTTTATGTAGTGTATATAAAATATCAATAAGTACAGTAAATATGTATTTCATACTGTACATAAAATATCAAAAAGTACACCAAATATGTGTTTTATATACAGTAAATAAACTATAAAAAACTACAGTAATTATATTTAATATAGTGTTCAGAAAATATCAAAAATTACACCAAATGTATATTATATATTGTAAATAAAATATCAAAAAAGACAGTGAATATGTATTACACTCTATGTAAAATATCAAAAACAAAAAATATATATTATATAATTTACATAAAATATCAAAAGGACACCAAATATATCTTATATACTGTACATAAAATATCAAAATGTATAGTAAATATATTTCATATATTGTACATATAATATTAACTAAAAGTACACCAAATACATTTTATGTACTGTAAATAAAATATCAAAAAGTACAGTAAATATATATTACATACTGTACATAAAATATCAAAAAGTACACCATATATGTGTTATATATACTGTAAATAAATTATCAAAAACTACAGTAATTACATTTAATATACTGTACATAAAAAATCAAAAATTACACCAAATGTATATTATATACACTAAAAAAAGTATGAAAAAGTACAGTAAATATATACTACGCACACTATGTAAAATATCAAAAACTACACCAAATATATATTTTATAATTTACATAAAATATAAAAAGGACACCAAATATATATTATATACTGTACATAAAATATCAAAAATTACACCAAATGAATATTATATTCTGTAAATAAAATATCAAAAATTACAGTAAATATATATTACACACCCTATGTAAAATATCAATAAGTACACCAAATATATATTATATAATTTAAATAAAATATCAAAAGGACACCAAATATATCTTATATACTGTACATAAAATATCAAAATTTAGAGTAAATATATTTCATATATTGTACATATAATATTAACTAAAAGTACACCAAATACATTTTATATACTCTAAAAAAAATATCAAAATGTACAGTAAATATGTATTACATACTGTACATAAAATATCAAAAAGAACACCAAATATGTGTTATATATACTGTAAATAAACTATCAAAAACTACAGTAATTATATTTAATATACTGTACAGAAAATATCAAAAATTACACCAAATGTATATTATGTACTGTAAATAAAATATCAAAAAGTACAGTAAATATATATTACACACCATATGTAAAATATCGGAATCTACACCAAATATATATTATATAATTTACATAAAATATCAAAAGGACAGCAAATATATCTTATATACTGTACATAAAATATCAAAAATACAGTAAATATACTTCATATTGTGTACATATAATATTAACTAAAACTACACCAAATACATTTTATATAGTGTAAATAAAATATCAAAAAGTACAGTAAATATGTATTATATACAGAACATAAAATATCAAAAAGCTCACCAAATATGTGTTATATATACTCTAAATAAACTATAAAATCTAAAGTAATTATATTTAATATACTGTACATAAAATATCAAAAATTAAACCAAATGTATATTATGTACTGTAAATAAAATATGAAAAAGGACAGTAAATATATACTACGCACCCTATGTAAAATATCACAAACTACACAAAATATATATTATATAATTTACATAAAATATCAAAAGTACACCAAATACATACTATATACTGTACATAAAATATCAAAATGTACAGAAAATATATTTCATATATTGTACATATAATATTAACTGAAAGTACACCAAATACATTTTATATACTGTAAATAAAATATCAAAAATACTGTAAATCTATATTACATACAGTACATAAAATATAAAAAAGTACACCAAATATGTGTTATATATACTGTAAATAAACTATCAAAAACTACAGTAATTATATTTAATATACTGTATATAAAATATCAAAAATTACACCAAATGTATGTTATATACTGTATATAAAATATCAAAAAGGACAGTAAATATATATTGCACACCCTATGTAAAATATCAAAAACTACACCAAATATATATTATATAATTTACATAAAATATCAAAAGGACACCAAGTATATCTTTTATACTGTACATAAAATATCATAATGTACAGTAAATATATTTCATATATTGTGCATATAATATTAACTAAAAGTACACCAAATACATTTTATGTACTGTAAATAGTGTATCAAAAATACAGTAAATATATAATAGATACTGTACATAAAATATCAAAAAGTACACCAAATACGTGTTATATATACTCTAAATAAACTATAAAAAACTACAATAATTATATTTAATATACTGTACATAAAATATACAAAATTACACCAAATGTATTATATACTGTAAATAAAATATCAAAAAGTAGAGTAAATATATATTACACACCCTATGTAAAATATCAAAAACTACACCAAATATATATAATATAATTTGCATAAAGAATCAAAAGGACACCAAATATATCTTATATACTGTACATAAAATATCTAAATGTACAGTAAATATATTTCATATATTGTACATATAATATTAACTAAAATTTCACCGAATACATTCTATATACTGTAAATAAAATACCAAAAATTACAGTAAATATATATTACATACTGTACATAAAACATCAAAAAGTACACCAAATATGTGTTATATATACTCTAAATAAACTATCAAATACTACAGTAATTATATTTAATATACTGTACATAAAATATCAAAAATTACACCAAATGTATTTTATTTACTGTAAATAAAATATCAAAAATTACAGTAAATATATATTACACACCCTATGTAAAATATCACAAACTACACCAAATATATATTATATAATTTACATAAAATATCAAAAGGTCACCAAATATATCTTATATGCTGTACATAAAATATCAAAATGTACAGTAAATATATTTCATATATTGTACATATATTAACTAAAAGTACACCAAATACATTTTATATAGTGTAAATAAAATATCAAAAATTACAGTAAATATATATTACATACTGTACATAAAATATCAAAAAGTACAACAAATATGTGTTATATGTACTGTAAATAAACTATCAAAAACTACAGTAATTATATTTAATATACTGTACATAAAATATCAAAAATTACACCAAATGTATATTATTTACTGTAAATAAAATATCAAAAGGTACAGTAAATATATATTACACACAATATGTAAAATATCACAACCTACACCAAATATACATTATATAATTTACATAAAATATCAAAAGGACACCAAATATATCTTATATACTGTACATAAAATATCAAAAATTACAGTAAATATATTTCATATATTGTACATATAATATTAACTAAAAGAACACCAAATACATTTTATATAGTGTAAATAAAATAAAAAAAATACAGTAAATATATATTACACACCATATGTAAAATATCACAATCTACACCAAATATATATTATATAATTTACATAAAATATAAAAAGGACACCAAATATATCTTATATACTGTACATAAAATATCAAAAATACAATTAATATATTTCATATATTGTACATATAATATTAACTAAAACTACACCAAATACATTTTATATAGTGTAAGTAAAATATCAAAAAGTACAGTAAATATGTATTATATACTGAACATAAAATATCAAAAAGCTCACCAAATGTGTGTTATATATACTCTAAATAAACTATAAAATCTAAAGTAATTATATTTAATATACTGTACATAAAATATCAAAAATTAAACCAAATATATATTATATACTCTAAATAAAATATGAAAAAGGACAGTAAATATATACTACGCACCCTATGTAAAATATCACAAACTACACAAAATATATATTATATAATTTACATAAAATATCAAAAGTACACCAAATATATATTATATACTGTACATAAAATATCAAAAAGTACAGAAAATATATTTCATATATTGTACATATAATATTAACTGAAAGTACACCAAATACATTTTATGTACTGTAAATAAAATATAAAAAATACAGTATATGTTACATACTGTAGATAAAATATCAAAAAGTACACCTAATATGTGCAATATATACTGTAAATAAACTATCAAAAACTACAGTAATTATATTTAATATACTGTACATAAAATATCAAAAATTACACGAAATGTATATTTTTTACTGTAAATAAAATACCAAAAAGTTCAGTAAATATATATTAAACACCTATGTACAATATCACAAACTACACCAAATATGTATGATATAATTTACATAAAATATCAAAAGGACACCAAATATACCTTTTATACTGTACATAAAATATCAAAATATACAGTAAATATATTTCATATATTGTACATATATTATTAACTAAAAGTACACCAAATACATTTTATATACTCCAAATAAAATATCAAAAATTACAGTAAATATATATTACATACTGTACATAAATTACCAAAAAGTACACCAAATATGTGTTATATATACTCTAAATAAACTATCACAAACTACAGTATTTATATTTAATACACTGTACATAAAATATCAAAAATTACACCAAATGTATATTATTGACTGTAAATAAAATATCAAAAAGTACAGTAAATATATATTACACACCATATGTAAAATATCACAATCTACACCAAATATATATTATATAATTTATATAAAATATCAAAAGGACACCAAATATATCTTATATACTGTACATAAAATATCTAAATGTACAGTAAATATATTTCATATATTGTACAAAAAATATTAACTAAAAGATCACCGAATCCATTTTATAAACTGTAAATAAAATACCAAAATTACAGTAAATATATATTACATACTGTACATAAAACATCAAAAACTACACCAAATATGTGTTATATATACTCTAAATAAAGTATCAAAACCTACAGTAATTATATTTAATATACTGTACATAAAATATCAAAAATTACACCAAATTCATATTATTTACTGTAAATAAAATATCAAAAATTACAGTAAATATATATTACACACCCTATGTAAAATATCACAAACTACACCAAATATATATTATATCATTTACATAAAATATCAAAAGGACAGCAAATATATCTTATATGCTGTACATAAAATATCAATATGTACAGTAAATATATTTCATATATTGTACATATAATATTAACTAAAAGTACACCAAATACATTTTATATACTCTAAAAAAAATATCAAAATGTACAGTAAATATGTATTACATACTGTACATAAAATATCAAAAAGAACACCAAATATGTGTTATATATACTGTAAATAAACTATCAAAAACTACAGTAATTATATTTAATATACTGTACAGAAAATATCAAAAATTACACCAAATGTATATTATGTACTGTAAATAAAATATCAAAAAGTACAGTAAATATATATTACACACCATATGTAAAATATCGGAATCTACACCAAATATATATTATATAATTTACATAAAATATCAAAAGGACAGCAAATATATCTTATATACTGTACATAAAATATCAAAAATACAGTAAATATACTTCATATTGTGTACATATAATATTAACTAAAACTACACCAAATACATTTTATATAGTGTAAATAAAATATCAAAAAGTACAGTAAATATGTATTATATACAGAACATAAAATATCAAAAAGCTCACCAAATATGTGTTATATATACTCTAAATAAACTATAAAATCTAAAGTAATTATATTTAATATACTGTACATAAAATATCAAAAATTAAACCAAATGTATATTATGTACTGTAAATAAAATATGAAAAAGGACAGTAAATATATACTACGCACCCTATGTAAAATATCACAAACTACACAAAATATATATTATATAATTTACATAAAATATCAAAAGTACACCAAATACATACTATATACTGTACATAAAATATCAAAATGTACAGAAAATATATTTCATATATTGTACATATAATATTAACTGAAAGTACACCAAATACATTTTATATACTGTAAATAAAATATCAAAAATACTGTAAATCTATATTACATACAGTACATAAAATATAAAAAAGTACACCAAATATGTGTTATATATACCGTAAATAAACTATCAAAAACTACAGTAATTATATTTAATATACTGTATATAAAATATCAAAAATTACACCAAATGTATGTTATATACTGTATATAAAATATCAAAAAGGACAGTAAATATATATTGCACACCCTATGTAAAATATCAAAAACTACACCAAATATATATTATATAATTTACATAAAATATCAAAAGGACACCAAGTATATCTTTTATACTGTACATAAAATATCATAATGTACAGTAAATATATTTCATATATTGTGCATATAATATTAACTAAAAGTACACCAAATACATTTTATGTACTGTAAATAGTGTATCAAAAATACAGTAAATATATAATAGATACTGTACATAAAATATCAAAAAGTACACCAAATACGTGTTATATATACTCTAAATAAACTATAAAAAACTACAATAATTATATTTAATATACTGTACATAAAATATACAAAATTACACCAAATGTATTATATACTGTAAATAAAATATCAAAAAGTAGAGTAAATATATATTACACACCCTATGTAAAATATCAAAAACTACACCAAATATATATAATATAATTTGCATAAAGAATCAAAAGGACACCAAATATATCTTATATACTGTACATAAAATATCTAAATGTACAGTAAATATATTTCATATATTGTACATATAATATTAACTAAAATTTCACCGAATACATTCTATATACTGTAAATAAAATACCAAAAATTACAGTAAATATATATTACATACTGTACATAAAACATCAAAAAGTACACCAAATATGTGTTATATATACTCTAAATAAACTATCAAATACTACAGTAATTATATTTAATATACTGTACATAAAATATCAAAAATTACACCAAATGTATTTTATTTACTGTAAATAAAATATCAAAAATTACAGTAAATATATATTACACACCCTATGTAAAATATCACAAACTACACCAAATATATATTATATAATTTACATAAAATATCAAAAGGTCACCAAATATATCTTATATGCTGTACATAAAATATCAAAATGTACAGTAAATATATTTCATATATTGTACATATATTAACTAAAAGTACACCAAATACATTTTATATAGTGTAAATAAAATATCAAAAATTACAGTAAATATATATTACATACTGTACATAAAATATCAAAAAGTACAACAAATATGTGTTATATGTACTGTAAATAAACTATCAAAAACTACAGTAATTATATTTAATATACTGTACATAAAATATCAAAAATTACACCAAATGTATATTATTTACTGTAAATAAAATATCAAAAGGTACAGTAAATATATATTACACACAATATGTAAAATATCACAACCTACACCAAATATACATTATATAATTTACATAAAATATCAAAAGGACACCAAATATATCTTATATACTGTACATAAAATATCAAAAATTACAGTAAATATATTTCATATATTGTACATATAATATTAACTAAAAGAACACCAAATACATTTTATATAGTGTAAATAAAATAAAAAAAATACAGTAAATATATATTACACACCATATGTAAAATATCACAATCTACACCAAATATATATTATATAATTTACATAAAATATAAAAAGGACACCAAATATATCTTATATACTGTACATAAAATATCAAAAATACAATTAATATATTTCATATATTGTACATATGATATTAACTAAAACTACACCAAATACATTTTATATAGTGTAAGTAAAATATCAAAAAGTACAGTAAATATGTATTATATACTGAACATAAAATATCAAAAAGCTCACCAAATGTGTGTTATATATACTCTAAATAAACTATAAAATCTAAAGTAATTATATTTAATATACTGTACATAAAATATCAAAAATTAAACCAAATATATATTATATACTCTAAATAAAATATGAAAAAGGACAGTAAATATATACTACGCACCCTATGTAAAATATCACAAACTACACAAAATATATATTATATAATTTACATAAAATATCAAAAGTACACCAAATATATATTATATACTGTACATAAAATATCAAAAAGTACAGAAAATATATTTCATATATTGTACATATAATATTAACTGAAAGTACACCAAATACATTTTATGTACTGTAAATAAAATATAAAAAATACAGTATATGTTACATACTGTAGATAAAATATCAAAAAGTACACCTAATATGTGCAATATATACTGTAAATAAACTATCAAAAACTACAGTAATTATATTTAATATACTGTACATAAAATATCAAAAATTACACGAAATGTATATTTTTTACTGTAAATAAAATACCAAAAAGTTCAGTAAATATATATTAAACACCTATGTACAATATCACAAACTACACCAAATATGTATGATATAATTTACATAAAATATCAAAAGGACACCAAATATACCTTTTATACTGTACATAAAATATCAAAATATACAGTAAATATATTTCATATATTGTACATATATTATTAACTAAAAGTACACCAAATACATTTTATATACTCCAAATAAAATATCAAAAATTACAGTAAATATATATTACATACTGTACATAAATTACCAAAAAGTACACCAAATATGTGTTATATATACTCTAAATAAACTATCACAAACTACAGTATTTATATTTAATACACTGTACATAAAATATCAAAAATTACACCAAATGTATATTATTGACTGTAAATAAAATATCAAAAAGTACAGTAAATATATATTACACACCATATGTAAAATATCACAATCTACACCAAATATATATTATATAATTTATATAAAATATCAAACGGACACCAAATATATCTTATATACTGTACATAAAATATCTAAATGTACAGTAAATATATTTCATATATTGTACAAAAAATATTAACTAAAAGATCACCGAATCCATTTTATAAACTGTAAATAAAATACCAAAATTACAGTAAATATATATTACATACTGTACATAAAACATCAAAAACTACACCAAATATGTGTTATATATACTCTAAATAAAGTATCAAAACCTACAGTAATTATATTTAATATACTGTACATAAAATATCAAAAATTACACCAAATTCATATTATTTACTGTAAATAAAATATCAAAAATTACAGTAAATATATATTACACACCCTATGTAAAATATCACAAACTACACCAAATATATATTATATCATTTACATAAAATATCAAAAGGACAGCAAATATATCTTATATGCTGTACATAAAATATCAAAATGTACAGTAAATATATTTCATATATTGTACATATAATATTAACTAAAAGTACACCAAATACATTTTATACAGTGTAAATAAAATATCAAAAATTACAGTAAATATATATTACATACTGTACATAAAATATCAAAAAGTACCCCAAATATGTGTTATATATACTGTAAATAAACTATCAAATACTACATTACTTATATTTAATATACTGTACATAAAATATCAAAAATTACACCAAATGTATAATATATACTGTAAATAAAATATCAAAAAGGACAGTAAATATATACTACACACCCTAGGTAAAATATCAAAAACTACACCAAATATATATGATATAATTTACATAAAATGTCAAAAGGACACCAAATATATTTTATATACTGTACATAACATATCAAAGGTACAGTAAATATATTTCATATATTGTATATATAATATTAACTAAAAGTACACCAAATACATTTTATATACTGTAAATAAAATATCAAAATGTACAGTAAATATATATTACATACTGTACATAAAATATCAAAAAGTAAACCAAATATATGTTATATATACTGTAAATAAACTATCAAAAACAGCTGTAATTATATTTAATATGCTGTACATAAAATATCAAAAATTACACAAAATGTATATTATATACTGTAAATAAAATATGCAAAAGGACAGTAAATATATAATACACACCCTATGTAAAATATCAAAAACTACACCAAATATATATTCTATAATTTACATAAAATATAAAAAGGCCACCAAATATTTCTTATATACAGTATATAAAATATCAAAAATACAATAAATATGTTTCATATATTGTACATATAATATTAACTAAAAGTACACCAAATACATTTTATATACTGTAAATAAAATATCAGAAAGTACAGTAAATATATATTACATACTGTAAATAAAATATCAAAAAGTACACCAAATATGTGTTATATATACTGTACATAAACTATCAAAAACTACTGTAATTTTATTTAATATACTGTACATAAAATATCAAAAATTACACCAAATGAATATTATATACTGTAAATAAAATATCAAAAAGTACAGTAAATATATATATTACACACCCTATGTAAAATATCAATAAGTACACCAAATATACATTATATAATTTACATAAAATATCAAAAGGACACCAAATATATCTTATATACTGTACATAAAATATCAAAATCTACAGTAAATATATTTCACATATTGCACATATAATATTAACTAAAAGTACACGAAATACATTTTATATACTGTAAATAAAATATCCAAAATTACAGTAAATATATATTACATACTGTACGTAAAATATCAAAAAGTACACCAAATATGTGTTATGTATACTGTAAAGAAAATATCAAAAACTACAGTAATTATATTTAATATAGTGAACATAAAATATAAGAAATTACACCAAAGTTATAATATACTCTAAAGAAAATATCAAAAAGTACAGTAAATATATATTACACACCCTATGTAAAATATCACAAACTACACCAAATATATATTATATAATTTACATGAAATAGACAAAGGACACCAAATATATCTTATATACTGTACATAAAATATCAAAATGTACAGTATATATATTTCATATATTGTACATATAATGTTAACTAAAAGTACACCAAATACATTTTATATACTGTAAATAAAATATCAAAAATTTCAGTAAATATATATTACATACTGTATATAAAATGTTAAAAGGAACACCAAATATGTTTTATATATACTTTAAATAAACTATCAAAAACTACAGTAATTATATTTAATTTACTCTATATAAAATATCAAAAATTACACCAAATGTATGTTATTTACTGTAAATAAAATATCAAAAAGTACAGTAAATATATATTGCACACCATATGTAAAATATCACAATCTACACCAAATATATATTATATAATTTACATAAAATATCAAAAGGACAACAAATATATCTTATATACTGTACATAAAATATCAAAAGGTACAGTAAATATATTTCATATGTTGTACATATAATATTAACCAAAAGTACACCAAATACATTTTATATAGTGTAAATAAAATATCAAAAATTACAGTAAATATGTATTACATACTGTACATATAATATCAAAAAGTACACCAAATATGTGTTATATATACTGTAAATAAAGTATCAAAAACTACAGTAATTATATTTAATATACTGTACATAAAATCTCAAAAATTACACCAAATGTATGTTATTTACTGTAAATAAAATATCAAAAATACAGTAAATATATATTGCACACCACATGTAAAATATCACAATCTACACCAAATATATATTATATAATTTACATAAAATATCAAAAGGACACCAAATATATCTTATATAATATACATAAAATATCAAAAAGTACAGTAAATATATTTCATATATTGTACATATAATATTAACTAAAAATACACCGAATACATTTTATATACTGTAATAAAATATCAAAAATACAGTAAATATATATTAAATACTGTACATAAAATATCGAAAAGTACTCCAAATATGTGTTATGTATACTGTAAATAAATTATCAAAAACTACAGTAATTACATTTAATATACTGTTCAAAAAATATCAAAAATTACACCTAATGTATATTATATACTCTAAATAAAAGATGAAAAAGGACAGTAAATATATATTATGCACCCTATGTAAAATATCACAAACTACAACAAATATATATTATATAATTTACATAAAATATCAAAAGGACACCAAATATATCTTATATACTGTACATAAAATATCAAATGTACAGTAAATATATTTCATATATTGTAAATATAATATTAACTAAATGTACACCAAATACATTTTATATACTGTAAATAAAATATCAAAAAGTACAGTAAATATGTATTACATACTGTACTTAAAATATTAAAATGTACACCAAATTTGTGTTTTATATACAGTAAATAAACTATAAAAAACTACAGTAATTTCATTTAATATACTGTCTATAAAATATCAAAAATTACAGTAAATATATATTACACACCCTATGTAAAATATCAATAAGTACACCAAATATATATTATATAATTTAAATAAAATATCAAAAGGACACCAAATATATCTTATATACTGTACATAAAATATCAAAATTTAGAGTAAATATATTTCATATATTGTACATATAATATTAACTAAAAGTACACCAAATACATTTTATATACTCTAAAAAAAATATCAAAATGTACAGTAAATATGTATTACATACTGTACATAAAATATCAAAAAGAACACCAAATATGTGTTATATATACTGTAAATAAACTATCAAAAACTACAGTAATTATATTTAATATACTGTACAGAAAATATCAAAAATTACACCAAATGTATATTATGTACTGTAAATAAAATATCAAAAAGTACAGTAAATATATATTACACACCATATGTAAAATATCACAATCTACACCAAATATATATTATATAATTTACATAAAATATCAAAAGGACAGCAAATATATCTTATATACTGTACATAAAATATCAAAAATACAGTAAATATACTTCATATTGTGTACATATAATATTAACTAAAACTACACCAAATATATTTTATATAGTGTAAATAAAATATCAAAAAGTACAGTAAATATGTATTATATACAGAACATAAAATATCAAAAAGCTCACCAAATATGTGTTATATATACTCTAAATAAACTATAAAATCTAAAGTAATTATATTTAATATACTGTACATAAAATATCAAAAATTAAACCAAATGTATATTATGTACTGTAAATAAAATATGAAAAAGGACAGTAAATATATACTACGCACCCTATGTAAAATATCACAAACTACACAAAATATATATTATATAATTTACATAAAATATCAAAAGTACACCAAATACATACTATATGCTGTACATAAAATATCAAAATGTACAGAAAATATATTTCATATATTGTACATATAATATTAACTGAAAGTACACCAAATACATTTTATATACTGTAAATAAAATATCAAAAATACTGTAAATCTATATTACATACAGTACATAAAATATAAAAAAGTACACCAAATATGTGTTATATATACTGTAAATAAACTATCAAAAACTACAGTAATTATATTTAATATACTGTATATAAAATATCAAAAATTACACCAAATGTATGTTATATACTGTATATAAAATATCAAAAAGGACAGTAAATATATATTGCACACCCTATGTAAAATATCAAAAACTACACCAAATATATATTATATAATTTACATAAAATATCAAAAGGACACCAAGTATATCTTATATACTGTACATAAAATATCAAAATGTACAGTAAATATATTTCATATATTGTGCATATAATATTAACTAAAAGTACACCAAATACATTTTATGTACTGTAAATAGTATATCAAAAATACAGTAAATATATAATACATACTGTACATAAAATATCAAAAAGTACACCAAATACGTGTTATATATACTCTAAATAAACTATAAAAAACTACAATAATTATATTTAATATACTGTACATATAATATACAAAATTACACCAAATGTATTATATACTGTAAATAAAATATCAAAAAGTAGAGTAAATATATATTACACACCCTATGTAAAATATCAAAAACTACACCAAATATATATAATATAATTTGCATAAAATATCAAAAGGACACCAAATATATCTTATATACTGTACATAAAATATCTAAATGTACAGTAAATATATTTCATATATTTTACATATAATATTAACTAAAATTTCACCGAATACATTCTATATACTGTAAATAAACTACCAAAAATTACAGTAAATATATATTACATACTGTACATACAACATCAAAAAGTACACCAAATATGTGTTATATATACTCTAAATAAACTATCGAATACTACAGTAATTATATTTAATATACTGTACATAAAATATCAAAAATTACCCCAAATGTATTTTATTTACTGTAAATAAAATATCAAAAATTACAGTAAATATATATTACACACCCTATGTAAAATATCACAAACTACACCAAATATATATTATATAATTTACATAAAATATCAAAAGGACACCAAATATATCTTATATGCTGTACATAAAATATCAAAATGTACAGTAAATATATTTCATATATTGTACATATATTAACTAAAAGTACACCAAATACATTTTATATAGTGTAAATAAAATATCAAAAATTACACTAAATATATATTACATACTGTACATAAAATATCAAAAAGTACAACAAATATGTGTTATATGTACTGTAAATAAACTATCAAAAACTACAGTAATTATATTTAATATACTGTACATAAAATATCAAAAATTACACCAAATGTATATTATTTACTGTAAATAAAATATCAAAAGGTACAGTAAATATATATTACACACAATATGTAAAATATCACAACCTACACCAAATATACATTATATAATTTACATAAAATATCAAAAGGACACCAAATATATCTTACATACTGTACATAAAATATCAAAAATTACAGTAAATATATTTCATATATTGTACATATAATATTAACTAAAAGAACACCAAATACATTTTATATAGTGTAAATAAAATGAAAAAAATACAGTATATATATATTACACACCATATGTAAAATATCACAATCTACACCAAATATATATTATATAATTTACATAAAATATAAAAAGGACACCAAATATATCTTATATACTGTACATAAAATATCAAAATTACAATTAATATATTTCATATATTGTACATATAATATTAACTAAAACTACACCAAATACATTTTATATAGTGTAAGTAAAATATCAAAAAGTACAGTAAATATGTATTATATACTGAACATAAAATATCAAAAAGCTCACCAAATGTGTGTTATATATACTCTAAATAAACTATAAAATCTAAAGTAATTATATTTAATATACTGTACATAAAATATCAAAAATTAAACCAAATATATATTATATACTCTAAATAAAATATGAAAAAGGACAGTAAATATATACTACGCACCCTATGTAAAATATCACAAACTACACAAAATATATATTATATAATTTACATAAAATATCAAAAGTACACCAAATATATATTATATACTGTACATAAAATATCAAAAAGTACAGAAAATATATTTCATATATTGTACATATAATATTAACTGAAAGTACACCAAATACATTTTATGTACTGTAAATAAAATATAAAAAATACAGTATATGTTACATACTGTAGATAAAATATCAAAAAGTACACCTAATATGTGCAATATATACTGTAAATAAACTATCAAAAACTACAGTAATTATATTTAATATACTGTACATAAAATATCAAAAATTACACGAAATGTATATTTTTTACTGTAAATAAAATACCAAAAAGTTCAGTAAATATATATTAAACACCTATGTACAATATCACAAACTACACCAAATATGTATGATATAATTTACATAAAATATCAAAAGGACACCAAATATACCTTTTATACTGTACATAAAATATCAAAATATACAGTAAATATATTTCATATATTGTACATATAATATTAACTAAAAGTACACCAAATACATTTTATATACTTCAAATAAAATATCAAAAATTACAGTAAATATATATTACATACTGTACATAAATTACCAAAAAGTACACCAAATATGTGTTATATATACTCTAAATAAACTATCACAAACTACAGTATTTATATTTAATACACTGTACATAAAATATCAAAAATTACACCAAATGTATATTATTGACTGTAAATAAAATATCAAAAAGTACAGTAAATATATATTACACACCATATGTAAAATATCACAATCTACACCAAATATATATTATATAATTTATATAAAATATCAAAAGGACACCAAATATATCTTATATACTGTACATAAAATATCTAAATGTACAGTAAATATATTTCATATATTGTACAAAAAATATTAACTAAAAGATCACCGAATCCATTTTATAAACTGTAAATAAAATACCAAAATTACAGTAAATATATATTACATACTGTACATAAAACATCAAAAACTACACCAAATATGTGTTATATATACTCTAAATAAAGTATCAAAACCTACAGTAATTATATTTAATATACTGTACATAAAATATCAAAAATTACACCAAATTCATATTATTTACTGTAAATAAAATATCAAAAATTACAGTAAATATATATTACACACCCTATGTAAAATATCACAAACTACACCAAATATATATTATATCATTTACATAAAATATCAAAAGGACAGCAAATATATCTTATATGCTGTACATAAAATATCAAAATGTACAGTAAATATATTTCATATATTGTACATATAATATTAACTAAAAGTACACCAAATACATTTTATACAGTGTAAATAAAATATCAAAAATTACAGTAAATATATATTACATACTGTACATAAAATATCAAAAAGTACCCCAAATATGTGTTATATATACTGTAAATAAACTATCAAATACTACATTACTTATATTTAATATACTGTACATAAAATATCAAAAATTACACCAAATGTATAATATATACTGTAAATAAAATATCAAAAAGGACAGTAAATATATACTACACACCCTAGGTAAAATATCAAAAACTACACCAAATATATATGATATAATTTACATAAAATGTCAAAAGGACACCAAATATATTTTATATACTGTACATAACATATCAAAGGTACAGTAAATATATTTCATATATTGTATATATAATATTAACTAAAAGTACACCAAATACATTTTATATACTGTAAATAAAATATCAAAATGTACAGTAAATATATATTACATACTGTACATAAAATATCAAAAAGTAAACCAAATATATGTTATATATACTGTAAATAAACTATCAAAAACAGCTGTAATTATATTTAATATGCTGTACATAAAATATCAAAAATTACACAAAATGTATATTATATACTGTAAATAAAATATGCAAAAGGACAGTAAATATATAATACACACCCTATGTAAAATATCAAAAACTACACCAAATATATATTCTATAATTTACATAAAATATAAAAAGGCCACCAAATATTTCTTATATACTGTATATAAAATATCAAAAATACAATAAATATGTTTCATATATTGTACATATAATATTAACTAAAAGTACACCAAATACATTTTATATACTGTAAATAAAATATTAGAAAGTACAGTAAATATATATTACATACTGTACATAAAATATCAAAAAGTACACCAAATATGTGTTATATATACTGTACATAAACTATCAAAAACTACTGTAATTTTATTTAATATACTGTACATAAAATATCAAAAATTACACCAAATGAATATTATATACTGTAAATAAAATATCAAAAAGTACAGTAAATATATATTACACACCCTATGTAAAATATCAATAAGTACACCAAATATACATTATATAATTTACATAAAATATCAAAAGGACACCAAATATATCTTATATACTGTACATAAAATATCAAAATCTACAGTAAATATATTTCACATATTGCACATATAATATTAACTAAAAGTACACGAAATACATTTTATATACTGTAAATAAAATATCCAAAATTACAGTAAATATATATTACATACTGTACGTAAAATATCAAAAAGTACACCAAATATGTGTTATGTATACTGTAAATAAAATATCAAAAACTACAGTAATTATATTTAATATAGTGAACATAAAATATAAGAAATTACACCAAAGTTATAATATACTCTAAAGAAAATATCAAAAAGTACAGTAAATATATATTACACACCCTATGTAAAATATCACAAACTACACCAAATATATATTATATAATTTACATGAAATAGCCAAAGGACACCAAATATATCTTATATACTGTACATAAAATATCAAAATGTACAGTATATATATTTCATATATTGTACATATAATGTTAACTAAAAGTACACCAAATACATTTTATATACTGTAAATAAAATATCAAAAATTTCAGTAAATATATATTACATACTGTATATAAAATGTTAAAAGGAACACCAAATTTGTTTTATATATACTGTAAATAAACTATCAAAAACTACAGTAATTATATTTAATTTACTCTATATAAAATATCAAAAATTACACCAAATGTATGTTATTTACGGTAAATAAAATATCAAAAATACAGTAAATATATATTGCACACCATATGTAAAATATCACAATCTACACCAAATATATATTATATAATTTACATAAAATATCAAAAGGACACCAAATATATCTTATATACTGTACATAAAATATCAAAAATACAGTAAATATATTTCATATATTGTACATATAATATTAACTAAAAGTACACCGAATACATTTTATATACTGTAATAAAATATCAAAAATACAGTAAATATATATTAAATACTGTACATAAAATATCGAAAAGTACTCCAAATATGTGTTATATATACTGTAAATAAATTATCAAAAACTACAGTAATTACATTTAATATACTGTTCAAAAATATCAAAAATTACACCTAATGTATATTATATACTCTAAATAAAAGATGAAAAAGGACAGTAAATATATATTATGCACCCTATGTAAAATATCACAAACTACAACAAATATATATTATATAATTTACATAAAATATCAAAAGGACAAAAAATATATCTTATATACTGTACATAAAATATCAAATGTACAGTAAATATATTTCATATATTGTAAATATAATATTAACTAAATGTACACCAAATACATTTTATATACTGTAAATAAAATATCAAAAAGTACAGTAAATATGTATTACATACTGTACTTAAAATATTAAAAAGTACACCAAATTTGTGTTTTATATACAGTAAATAAACTATAAAAAACTACAGTAATTTCATTTAATATACTGTCAATAAAATATCAAAAATTACACCAAATGCATATTATATACTGTAAATAAAATATCAAATAGGACAGTAAATATATTCTACACACCCTATGTAAAATATAAAAAACTACACCAAATATATATTATATAATTTACATAAAATAACAAAAGGTCACCAAATATATCTTATATACTGTACATAAAATATCAAAAAGTACAGGAAATATATTTCATATATTGTACATAGAATATTAACTAAAAGTACACCAAATACATTTTATGTACTGTAAATAAAATATCAAGAAGTACAGTAAATATGTATTACATACTGTACATAAAATATAAAAAGTACACCATATATGTGTTATATATACTGTAAATAAATTATCAAAAACTACAGTAATTACATTTAATATAGTGTACATAAAATATCAAAAATTACACCAAATGTATATTATATACACTAAATAAAGTATGAAAAAGGACAGTAAATATATAATACGCACCCTATGTAAAATATCAAAAACTACACCAAATATATATTTTATAATTTACATAAAATATAAAAAGGACACAAAATATATCTTATATACTGTACATAAAGTATCCAAAAGTACAGTAAATATATTTCATATATTGTACATATAATATTAACTAAAAGTACACCATATACATTTTATATACTGTAAATAAAATATGAAAAAGTACAGTAAATATGTATTACATACTGTACATAAAATATCAAAAAGTACACCAAGTATGTGTTTTATATACTGTAAATAAAATATAAAAAACTACCGGAATTATATTTAATATAGTGTATATAAAATATAAAAAATTACACCAAATGTATATTATATACTGTAAATAAAATATAAAAAAGGACAGTAAATATGTATTACACTCTATGTAAAATATCAAAAACTAAAAATATATATTATATAATTTACATAAAATATCAAAAGGACAGCAAATATATCTTATATACTGTACATAAAATATCAAAATGTATAGTAAATATATTTCATATATTGTACATATAATATTAACTAAAAGTACACAAATACATTTTATATACTGTAAATAAAATATCAAAAAGTACAGTAAATATATATTACATACTGTACATAAAATATCAAAAAGAACACCAAATATGTGTTATATATACAGTAAATAAATTATCAAAAACTACACTAATTACATTTAATATACTGTACATAAAATCTCAAAAATTACACCAAATGTATATTATATAATCTAAATAAAATATGAAAAAGGACAGTAAATATATATTACACACCCTATGTAAAATATCAAAAACTACACCAAATATATATTATATAATTTACATAAAATATCAAACGGACACCAAATATATCTTATATACTCTACATAAAATATCAAAAAGTTCAGTAAATATATTTCATATATTGTACATACAATATTAACTAAAAGTACACCAAATACATTTTATGTACTGTAAATAAATATCAAAAAGTACAGTAAATATATATTACATACTGTACATAAAATATCAAAAATACACCAAATATGTGTTATATATACTGTACATAAACTATCAAAAACTACTGTAATTGTATTTAATATACTGTACATAAAATATCAAAAATTACACCAAATGAATATTATATACTGTAAATATAATATCTAAAAGTACAGTAAATATATATTACACACCCTATGTAAAATATCAATAACTACACCAAATATATATTATATAATTTACATAAAATATCAAAAGGACACCAAATATATCTTATATACTATACATAAAATATCAAAATGTACAGTAAATATATTTCACATATTGTACGTATAATATTAACTAAAAGTACACGAAATATATTTTATATACTGTAAATAAAATATCCAAAATTACAGTAAATATATATTACATACTGTACATAAAATATCAAAAAGTACACCAAATATGTGTTATGTATACTGTAAATAAAATATCAAAAACTACAGTAATTATATTTAATATAGTGTACATAAAATATAAAAAATTACACCAAAGTTATAATATACTCTAATTAAAATATCAAAAAGTACAGTAAATATATATTACACACCCTATGTAAAATATCACAAACTAAACCAAATATATATTATATAATTTACATGAAATAGCCAAAGGACACCAAATATATCTTATATACTGTACATAAAATATCAAAATGTACAGCATATATATTTCATATATTGTACATAAAATGTTAACTAAAAGTACACCAAATACATTTTATATACTGTAAATAAAATATCAAAAATTTCAGTAAATATATATTGCATACTGTACATAAAATGTTAAAAGGAACACCAAATATGTGTTATATATACTGTAAATAAACTATCAAAAACTACAGTAATTATATTTAATTTACTGTATATAATATATCAAAAATTACAACAAATGTATGCTATTTACTGTAAATAAAATATCAAAAAGTACAGTAAACATATATTGCACACCATATGTAAAATATCACAATCTACACCAAATATATATTATATAATTTACATAAAATATCAAAAGGACGCCAAATATATCTTATATACTGTACATAAAATATCAAAAATTACAGTAAATATGTTTCATATATTGTACATATAATATTAATTAAAAGTACACCAAATACATTTTATATACTGTAAATAAAATATGAAAAACTACAGTATATATGTTACATACTGTACATAAAATATCAAAAACTACACCAAATATGTGTTATATATACTGTAAATAAACTATCAAAAACTACAGTAGTTATATTTAATATACTGTATATAAAATATCAAAAATGACCCAAAATGTATATTATATACTGTAAATAAATTTTCAAAAGACAGTAAATATATATGACACACCCTATGTAAAATATCAAAAACTACACCAAATATATATTATATAATTTACATAAAATATCAGAAGGCCACCAAATATATCTTATATACTGTACATAAAATATCAAAAAGTACAGTAAATATGTTTCATATATTGTACATATAATATTAATTAAAAGTACACCAAATACATTTTATATACTGTAAATAAAATTTCAAAAATTTCAGAAAATATATATTACATACTGTACATAAAATATCAAAATGTACACCAAATATGTGTTATATATATACTCTAAATAAA
Organism: Pan paniscus; assembly: GCF_029289425.2. Lineage (NCBI taxonomy): Eukaryota > Metazoa > Chordata > Mammalia > Primates > Hominidae > Pan > Pan paniscus. The sequence continues at coordinate 4,209,154 of NC_073271.2, forward strand.
CTATCAAAAACAACAGTAATTATATATAATATACAGTACATAAAATTTCAACAAAAACACCAAATGTATATTATATACTGCAAATAAAATATCAAAAAGACAGTAAAAATATATCACACAACCTATGTAAAATATCAAAAACTACACCAAATATATATTATATAATTTACACAAAATATCAAAAGGACACCAAATATATCTTATATACTGTACATAAAATATCAAAAAGTACAGTAAATATATTTCATATACTGTCCATATAAAAATAACTAAAAGTACACCACATACATTTTATATATTGTAAATAAAATATCAAAAATTACAGCAAGTGTATATTACATACTGTACATAAAATATCAAAAAGTACACCAAGTATGTGTTATATATATTGTAAATAAACTATGAAAAACTACAGTAATTATATTTAATATACAATACATAAAATATCAAAAATTAAACCAAGTGTATATTATATACTGTAAATAAAATATCAAAAAGGACAGTAAATATATATGACACACCATATGTAAAATATCAAAAACTACACCAAATATATATTATATAATTTACATTAAATATCAAAAGGCCCCCAAATATAACTTATATACTGTAAATAAAATATCAAAATGTACAGTAAATATATTTCATATTTTGTACATATAATATTAACTAAAAGTACACCAGATATGTTTTATATATACTGTAAATAAACTATCAAAAACTACAGTAATTATATTTAGTATACTGTACATAAAATATCAAAAAGTACACCCAATATGTGTTATATATACTGTAAATAAACTATCAAAAACTACAGTAATTATATTTAATATACTGTACATAAAATATCAAAAATTACACCAAGTGTATAATATATACTTTAAATAAAATATCAAAAAGGACAGTAAATATATATGACACACCCAATGTAAAATATCAAAAACTACACCAAATATACATTATATACTCCAAATAAAATATGAAAAAGGACAATAAATATATATTACGCACACTATGTAAAATATCAAAAACTACACCAAATATATATTATGTAATTTACATAAAATATAAAAAGAACACCAAATATATATTATATAGTGTACATAAAATATCAAATCTACAGTAAATATATTTCATATATTGTACATATAATATAAACTAAAAGTACACCAAATACATTTTATATACTGTAAATAAAATATCCAATAGTACAGTAAATATATATTACATACTGTTCATAAAATATCAAAAAGTACACCAAATATGTGTTATATATACTGTAAATAAACTATAAAAACTACAGTAATTATATTTAATATACTGTACATAAAATATCAAAAATTACACTAAATGCATATTATATACTTTAAATAGAATATCAAATAGTACAGTAAATATTTATTATATACTCTATGTAAAATATCAAAAACTACACCAAATATGTGTTATATATACTGTAAATAAACAATCAAAAAATACAGTAATTATATTTCATATACTGTACATAAAATATCAAAAATTACAAGAAATGTATACTATATACTGTAAAAAATATCTAAAATTACACTAAATATATATTACACACTCTATGTAAAATATCAAACACTACACCAAATATACGTTATATAATTCACATAAAATATCAAAAGTACACCAAATATATATTATATACTGTACATAAAATATCAAAAAGTACAGTAAATATATTGCAAATATTGTACGTATACTATTAACTAAAAGTACACCAAATACATTTTATATACTGTAAATAAAATATCAAAATGTACAGTAAATATATCTTACACAGCATATGTAAAATATCACAACCTACACCAAATGTATATTATATAATTTACATAAAATATCAAAAGGACACCAAATATATCTTATATACTGTACATAAAATATCAAAAATTACAGTAAATATATATTACATACTGTACATAAAATATCAAAAAGAACACCAAATATGTGTTATATATACTGTAAAATAACAAAAACTGCGGTAATTTTTTTAAGATACTGTATGTAAAATATCAAAAATTACACCAAAATATATTATTTACTGTAAATAAAATATCAAAAAGTACAGTAAATATATCTTACACACCAAATGTAAAATATCACTATCTACACCAAATGTATATTATATAATTTACATAAAATATGAAAATGACACCAAATATGTCTTATATACTCTACATAAAATATCAAAATGTACAGTGAATATATTTCATATAAGGAACATATAATATTAACTAAAAGTACACCAAATACATTTTATGTACTGTGAATAAAATATCAAAAAGTAAAGTAATTATATATTACATACTGTACCTAAAATATCGAAAAGTACACCAAATAGGTGTTATATATACTGTAAATAAACTATCAAAAACTACAATAATTATATTTAATATACTGTACATAAAATATAAAAAATTACCCCAAATGTATAATATACTGTAAATAAAATATCAAAAAGTGCAGTAAGTATATATTACACACCCTATGTAAATTATCACAAACTACACCAAATATATATTATATAATTTACATAAAATATCAAAAGGACACCAAATATATCTTATATACTGTACATAAAATTTCAAAATGTACAGTAAATATATTTCATATATTGTACATATATTAACTAAAAGTACCCGAAATACATTTTATATACTGTAAATGAAATATCAAATATAACAGAATATATATATTACATACTGTACATAAAATATCAAAAAGTAGACCAAATATGTGTTATATATACTGTAAATAAACTATCAAAAACTACAGTAATTATATTTAATATACTGTAAATAAAATATCAAAAATTACACAAAATGTATATTATTTACCGTAAATAAAATATCAAAAAGGACAGTAAATATATACTACACACACTATGTAAAATATCAAAAACTACACCAAATATATATTATATAATTTACATAAAATAATAAAAGTACACCAAATATATATTATATACTGTACATAAAATAACAAAAAGTACATTATATATATTTCATAGATTGTACATATAATATTAACTTAAAGTACACCAAATACATTTTATATACTTATAAAATATTAAAAAGTACAGTAAATATACATTACACACTGTACTTAAAATATCAAAAAGTACTCCAAATATGTGTTTTATATACTGTAAATACACTATCAAAAACTACAGTAATTATATTTATTATAGTGTACATAAAATATCAAAAATTACACCAAATGTATATTATATATGGTAAATAACATATCAAAAACATAGTAAATATATATTACACACTCCATGTAAAATATCAAAAACTACACCAAATAGATATTATATAATTTACATAAAATATCAAAAGTACACCAAATATATATTATATAATCTACATAAAATATCAAAAAGTACAGTAAATGTATTTCAAATATTGCACATATAATATTAACTAAAACTACCCCAAATACATTTTATATACTGTGAATAAAATATCAAAAAGTTCAGTAAATATATATTACATAATGTACATAAAATATCAAAAAGTACACCAAATATGTGTTATATATACCGTAAATAAACTATCAAAAACTACAGTAATTATATTTAATATACTGTAAATAAAATATAAAAATTACACCAAATGTATATTATTTACTGTAAATAATATATCAAAAAGGACAGTAAATATATACTACACACCCTATGTAAAATATCAAAAACTACAACAAATATATATTATACAATTTACATAAAATAATAAAATTACACCAAATATATATTATATACTGTACATAAAATAACAAAAAGTACAGTAAATATATTTCATATATTGTACATATAATATTAACTTAACGTACACCAAATACATTTTATACACTTTAAAAAAATATCGAAAAGTACAGTAAATATATATTACACTCTGTACTTAAAATATCAGAACGTACTCCAAATATGTGTTTTATATACTGTAAATACACTGTCAAAAACTACAGTAACTATATTTATTACACTCTATATAAAATATCAAAAATTACACCAAATGTATATTATATAAGGAAAATAACATATCAAAAAGGATAGTAAATATATATTACACACTCCATGTAAAATATCAAAAACTACACCAAATAGATATTTTTTAATTTACATAAAATATCAAAAGTACACCAAATATATATTATATACTCTACATAAAATATCAAAAAGTACAGTAAATATATTTCATATATTGCACATATAATATTAACTAAAAGTACACCAAATACATTTTATATACTGTAAATAAAATATCAAAAATTACAGTAAATACAAATTACATACTGTACATAAAATATCAAAAAGTACACCAAATATATGTTATATATAGTAAATAAAATATCAAAAACTGCAGTAATTATATTTAATATACTGTACATAAAATATCAAAAATTACTCCAACTGTACACTATATACTGTAAATAAAATATCAAAAAGTATAGTAAATATATATTACACACCCTATGTAAAATATCACAAACTACACCAAATATATATTATATAATTTACATAAAATATCAAAAGTACAGTAAATATATATGATATACTCTACATAAAATATCACAAAGTGCAGTAAATATGTTTCATATACTGTACATATAATATCAACTAAAAGTACACCAAATACATTTTATATGCTGTAAATAAAATATCAAAATGTACAGCAAATATATATTACGTACTGTACATGAAATATCAAAAGGACAACAAATATGTGTTATATATACTGTACATAAACTATCAAAAACTACCGTAATGATATTTAATATACTGTACATAAATTATCAAAAATTACTCCAAATGTACATTATTTACTGTAAATAAAATATCAAAAAGTACAGTAAATATATATTACACACCCTATGTAAAATATCAAAAACTACACCAAATATATATTATATAATTTACATAAAATATCAAAAGGACACCAAATATATCTTATATATTCTACATAAAATATCAAAAATTACACTAAATATATTTCATATATTGTACAGAGAACATTAACTAAAAGTACACCAAGTATATTTTATATAGTGTAAATAAAATATCAAAATGTACAGTAAAAATATATTACACACCATATGTAAAATATCACAATCTACACCAAATATATATCACAAAATTTACATAAAATATCAAAAGGACACAAAATATACCTTATATACTGTACATAAAATATCAAAATGTACAGTAAATATATTTCATATATTGTACATATAATATTAACTAAAAGTAAACCAAATACATTTTATATACTGTAAATAATATATCAAAATTACAGTAAATATATATTACATACTGTACATAAAATATCAAAAAGTACACCAAATATGTGTTATATATACTGTAAACTATCAAAAACTGCAGTAAGTATATTTAATATAATGTACATAAAATACCAAAAATTTCACCAAATGTATATTATTTACTGTAAATAAAATACCAAAAATTACTGTAAACGTATATTACACACCCTATGTAAAATATCACAAACTACACCAAATATATATTATATAATTTACATAAAATACCAAAAGGACACCAAATATACCTTATATACTGTACATAAAATATAAAAATGTACAGTAAATATATTTCATACATTGTACACATAATATTAACTTAAACTAAACCAAATACATTTTATATAGTGTAAATAAAATATCAAAAATTTCTGTGAATATATATTACAAACTGTACATAAAATATCAAAAAGTACACCAAATATGTCTTATATATACTGTAAATAAACTATCAAAAACTACAGTAATTATATTTAATATACTGTACATAAAATATCAAAAATTACACCAAATGTATATTATTTCCTGTAAATAAAATACCAAAAAGTACACTAAAGATATATTACACACCCTTTGTAAAATATCACAAACTACACCAAATATATATTATATAATTTACATAAAATATCAAAAGGACACCAAATATATTTTATATACTGTACATAAAATATCAAAAAGTACAGTAAATATATTTCATATATTGTACATATAATATTAACTAAAAGGACACCAAATACATTTTATGTAGGGTAAATAAAATATCAAAAATTACAGTAAATATATATTACATACTGTACATAAAATATCAAAAAGTACACCAAATATGTGTTATATATACTGTAAATAAACTATAAAAAACTACAGTAATTATATTTAATATACTGTACATAAAATATCAAAAATTACACCAAATGTATATTATTTACTGTAAATAAAATATCAAAAAGTACAGTAAATATATATTACACACCATATGTAAAATATCACAATCTACACCAAATATATATTATATAATTTACATAAAATATCAAAAGGACACCAAATATATCTTATATACTGTACATAAAATATCAAATCTACAGTAAATATATTTCATATATTGTACATATAATATTAACTAAAAGTACACCAAATACATTTTATATAGTGTAAATAAAATATCAAAATTTACAGTAAACATATATTACACACCCTATGTAAACTATCACAATCTACAGCAAGTATATATTATATAATTTACATAAAATATCAAAAGGACACGAAATATATCTTATATATTCTATATAAAATATCAAAATTACAGCAAATATATTTGATATATTGTACAGAGAATATTAACTAAAAGTACACCAAGTACATTTTTTATAGTGTAAATAAAGTATCAAAAAGTACAGTAAAAATATATTACACACCATAGGTAAAATATCACAATCTACACCAAATATATATTACATAATTTACATAAAATATCAAAAGCACACCAAATATATCTTATATACTGCACATAAAATATCAAAAAGTACAGTAAATATGTTTCATATATTGTATATATAATATTAAATAAAAGTACACCAAATACATTTTATATACTGTAAATAAAATATCAAAAAGTACAGTAAATATATAGTACATACTGTACATAAAATATCAAAAAGTACAGTAAATATATTTCATATATTGTACATATAATATTAACTAAAAATACACCAAATACATTTTATTTACTGTAAATAAAACATCAAAAATTACAGTAAATATATATTACATACTGTACATAAAATATCAAAAAGTACACCAAATACGTGTTATATATACAGTAAATAAACTATAAAAAACTACAGTAATTATATTTAATATAGTGTTCATAAAATATCAAAAATTACACCAAATGTATATTATATATTGTAAATGAAATATCAAAAAGGACAGTGAATATGTATTACACTCTATGTAAAATATCAAAAACAAAAAATATTTATTATATAATTTACATAAAATAACAAAAGGACACCAAATATATCTTATATACTGGACATAAAATATCAAAAAGTATAGTAAATATATTTCACATATTGTACATATAATATCAACTAAAAGTATACGAAATACATTTTATATACTGTAAATAAAATATCCAAAAGTACAGTAAATATATATTACATACTGTACATAAAATATCAAAAAGTACACCAAATATGTGTTATGTATACTGTAAATAAACTATCAAAAACTACAGTAATTATATTTAATATACTTTTCATAAAATATCAAAAATTAGAGCAAATGTATATCATATACTGTAAATAAAATATCAAAAGGGACTGTAAATATTTACTACACACCCTATGTAAAATATCAAAACCTACACCAAATATATATTATGTAATTTACATAAAATATCAAAAGGACACCAAATATATATTATATACTGTACATAAAATAATAAAAATACAGTAAATATATGTCATATATTGTGCATATAATATTAACTAAAAGTACACCAAATACATTTTATATACTGTAAATAAATTATCAAAAATTACAGTAAATATATTTTACATACTGTATATAAAATATCAAAAAGTACACCAAATATGTGTTATATATACTGTAATTATCAAAAACTACAGTAATTATATTCAATGTACTGTATATAAATTATCAAAAATTACACCAAATGTAAATTATATACTGTAAATAAAATATCAAAAAGGACAGTAAATATATACTACAAACCCTATGTAAATATCAAAAACTACACCAAATATATATTATATAAGTTACATAAAATATCAAAAGGACACCAAATATATCTTATATACTGTACATAAAATATCAAAAAGTACAGTAAATATATTTCATATTTTGTACATATAATATTAACTAAAAGTACACCAAATACACTTTATATACTGTAAATAAAATATCAAAATGTACAGTAAATATATATTACATACTGTATATAAAGTATCAAAAAGTACACCAAATATGTGTTACATATACTGTAAATAAACTATCAAAATCAACAGTAATTATATACAATATGCTGTACATAAAATATCAAAAATTACTCCAAATGTACATTATATGGTGTAAATAAAATATTCAAAATACAGTAAATATATGTTACACACCCTATGTAAAATATCCAAATTTACACCAAATATATATTATATAATTTACAAAAAATATCGGAAGAACACCAAATATATCTTATATACTGTACGTAAAATATCAAAACCTACAGTAAATATATTTCATATATTGTACATATAATATTAACTAAAAGTACACCAAATACATTTTATATACTTTAAATAAAATATCAAAAATTACAGTAAATATATATTACATACTGTACATAAATTATCAAAAAGTACACCAAATATGTGTTGTATATACTGTAATTATCAAAAACTACAGTAATTATATTCAATGTACTGTATATAAATTATCAAAAATTACAGCAAATGTAAATTATATACTGTAAATAAAATATCAAAAAGGACAGTAAATATATAATACACACCCTATGTAAAATATCAAAAACTACACCAAATATATATTATATAATTTACATAAAATATCAAAAGGACACCAAATATATCTTATATACTGTACATAAAATATCAAAAAGTACAGTATATATATTTCATATATTCTACATATATTATTAAATAAAAGTACACCAAATACATTTGATATACTGTAAATAAAATATCAAAAATTACAGTAAATATATATTACATACTGTACATAAAATATCAAAAAGTACACCAAATATGTGTTATATATACTGTAAATAAACTATCAAAACTAGAGTAATTATATTTAATATACTGTACATATAATATCAAAAATTACACCAAATGTATATTATATACTGTAAATAAGATATCCAAAATACAGTAAATATATATTACACACCCTATGTAAAATATCCAAATTTACATCAAATATATATTATATAATTTACAAAAAATATCGGAAGGACACCAAGTACATCTTATATACTGCACATAATATATCAAAAGTTACAGTAAATATATTACATGTATTGTACATATAATATTAACTAAAAGTACACGAAATACATTTTATATACTGTAAATAAAATATCAAAAATTACAGGAAATATATATTACATACTGTACATAAAATATGAAAAAGTACACCAAATATGTGTTATATATACTGTAATTATCAAAAACTACAGTAATTATATTCAATGTACTGTATATAAATTACCAAAAATTACACCCAATGTAAATTATATACTGTAAATAAAATATCAAAAAGGACAGTAAATATGGACTACACACCCTATGTAAAATATCAAAAACTACACCAAATATATATTATATAATTTACATAAAATATCAAAAGGACACCAAATATATCTTACATGCTGTACATAAAATATCAAAATGTACAGTATATATATTTCATATATTGTACATATACTATTAACTAAAAGTACACCAAATACATTTTAAATACTGTAAATCAAATATCAAAAATTACAGTAAATATATATTACATACTGTACATAAAATATCAAAAAGTACACCAAATATGTGTTATATAAACTGTAAACTATCAAAAACTTCAGTAATTATATATAATATACTGTACATAAAATATCAAAAATCAAACCAAATGTATATTACATACTGTAAAAAAAATATCAAAAAGGACAGTGAATATATAAGACAAACACTATGTAAAATATCAAAAACTACACCAAATATATATCATATAATTTACAATAAATATCAAAAGGACACAAAATATATCTTATATACTGTACATAAAATATCAAAAAGTACAGTAAATATATTTCACATATTGTACATATAATATTATCTAAAAGTACACCAAATACATTTTATATACTGTAACTAAAATCTCAAAAAGTACAGTAAATATATATTACATACTGTACATAAACTATCAAAAAGTACACCAAATATGTGTTATATACACTGTAAATAAACTATCAAAAACTACAGTAATTACATTTAATATACTGTTCATAAAATGTCAAAAATTACTCCAAATGTACATTATATTGTGTAAATAATATATCCAAAATACAGTAAATATATATTACGCACCCTATGTAAAATATCAAAAATTACACCAAATATATATTATATAATTTACAAAAAATATCGGAAGGACACCAAATATATCCTATACACTGTACGTAAAATATCAAAAACTACAGTAAATATATTTCATATATTGTACATATAATATTAACTAAAAGTACACCAAATACATTTTATATACTGTAAATAAAATATCAAAATTTACAGTAAACATATATTACACACCCTATGTAAACTATCACAATCTACAGCAAGTATATATTATATAATTTACATAAAATATCAAAAGGACACGAAATATATCTTATATATTCTATATAAAATATCAAAATTACAGCAAATATATTTGATATATTGTACAGAGAATATTAACTAAAAGTACACCAAGTACATTTTTTATAGTGTAAATAAAGTATCAAAAAGTACAGTAAAAATATATTACACACCATAGGTAAAATATCACAATCTACACCAAATATATATTACATAATTTACATAAAATATCAAAAGCACACCAAATATATCTTATATACTGCACATAAAATATCAAAAAGTACAGTAAATATGTTTCATATATTGTATATATAATATTAAATAAAAGTACACCAAATACATTTTATATACTGTAAATAAAATATCAAAAAGTACAGTAAATATATAGTACATACTGTACATAAAATATCAAAAAGTACAGTAAATATATTTCATATATTGTACATATAATATTAACTAAAAATACACCAAATACATTTTATTTACTGTAAATAAAACATCAAAAATTACAGTAAATATATATTACATACTGTACATAAAATATCAAAAAGTACACCAAATACGTGTTATATATACAGTAAATAAACTATAAAAAACTACAGTAATTATATTTAATATAGTGTTCATAAAATATCAAAAATTACACCAAATGTATATTATATATTGTAAATGAAATATCAAAAAGGACAGTGAATATGTATTACACTCTATGTAAAATATCAAAAACAAAAAATATTTATTATATAATTTACATAAAATAACAAAAGGACACCAAATATATCTTATATACTGGACATAAAATATCAAAAAGTATAGTAAATATATTTCACATATTGTACATATAATATCAACTAAAAGTATACGAAATACATTTTATATACTGTAAATAAAATATCCAAAAGTACAGTAAATATATATTACATACTGTACATAAAATATCAAAAAGTACACCAAATATGTGTTATGTATACTGTAAATAAACTATCAAAAACTACAGTAATTATATTTAATATACTTTTCATAAAATATCAAAAATTAGAGCAAATGTATATCATATACTGTAAATAAAATATCAAAAGGGACTGTAAATATTTACTACACACCCTATGTAAAATATCAAAACCTACACCAAATATATATTATGTAATTTACATAAAATATCAAAAGGACACCAAATATATATTATATACTGTACATAAAATAATAAAAATACAGTAAATATATGTCATATATTGTGCATATAATATTAACTAAAAGTACACCAAATACATTTTATATACTGTAAATAAATTATCAAAAATTACAGTAAATATATTTTACATACTGTATATAAAATATCAAAAAGTACACCAAATATGTGTTATATATACTGTAATTATCAAAAACTACAGTAATTATATTCAATGTACTGTATATAAATTATCAAAAATTACACCAAATGTAAATTATATACTGTAAATAAAATATCAAAAAGGACAGTAAATATATACTACAAACCCTATGTAAATATCAAAAACTACACCAAATATATATTATATAAGTTACATAAAATATCAAAAGGACACCAAATATATCTTATATACTGTACATAAAATATCAAAAAGTACAGTAAATATATTTCATATTTTGTACATATAATATTAACTAAAAGTACACCAAATACACTTTATATACTGTAAATAAAATATCAAAATGTACAGTAAATATATATTACATACTGTATATAAAGTATCAAAAAGTACACCAAATATGTGTTACATATACTGTAAATAAACTATCAAAATCAACAGTAATTATATACAATATGCTGTAAATAAAATATCAAAAATTACTCCAAATGTACATTATATGGTGTAAATAAAATATTCAAAATACAGTAAATATATGTTACACACCCTATGTAAAATATCCAAATTTACACCAAATATATATTATATAATTTACAAAAAATATCGGAAGAACACCAAATATATCTTATATACTGTACGTAAAATATCAAAACCTACAGTAAATATATTTCATATATTGTACATATAATATTAACTAAAAGTACACCAAATACATTTTATATACTTTAAATAAAATATCAAAAATTACAGTAAATATATATTACATACTGTACATAAATTATCAAAAAGTACACCAAATATGTGTTGTATATACTGTAATTATCAAAAACTACAGTAATTATATTCAATGTACTGTATATAAATTATCAAAAATTACAGCAAATGTAAATTATATACTGTAAATAAAATATCAAAAAGGACAGTAAATATATAATACACACCCTATGTAAAATATCAAAAACTACACCAAATATATATTATATAATTTACATAAAATATCAAAAGGACACCAAATATATCTTATATACTGTACATAAAATATCAAAAAGTACAGTATATATATTTCATATATTCTACATATATTATTAAATAAAAGTACACCAAATACATTTGATATACTGTAAATAAAATATCAAAAATTACAGTAAATATATATTACATACTGTACATAAAATATCAAAAAGTACACCAAATATGTGTTATATATACTGTAAATAAACTATCAAAACTAGAGTAATTATATTTAATATACTGTACATATAATATCAAAAATTACACCAAATGTATATTATATACTGTAAATAAGATATCCAAAATACAGTAAATATATATTACACACCCTATGTAAAATATCCAAATTTACATCAAATATATATTATATAATTTACAAAAAATATCGGAAGGACACCAAGTACATCTTATATACTGCACATAATATATCAAAAGTTACAGTAAATATATTACATGTATTGTACATATAATATTAACTAAAAGTACACGAAATACATTTTATATACTGTAAATAAAATATCAAAAATTACAGGAAATATATATTACATACTGTACATAAAATATGAAAAAGTACACCAAATATGTGTTATATATACTGTAATTATCAAAAACTACAGTAATTATATTCAATGTACTGTATATAAATTACCAAAAATTACACCCAATGTAAATTATATACTGTAAATAAAATATCAAAAAGGACAGTAAATATGGACTACACACCCTATGTAAAATATCAAAAACTACACCAAATATATATTATATAATTTACATAAAATATCAAAAGGACACCAAATATATCTTACATGCTGTACATAAAATATCAAAATGTACAGTATATATATTTCATATATTGTACATATACTATTAACTAAAAGTACACCAAATACATTTTAAATACTGTAAATCAAATATCAAAAATTACAGTAAATATATATTACATACTGTACATAAAATATCAAAAAGTACACCAAATATGTGTTATATAAACTGTAAACTATCAAAAACTTCAGTAATTATATATAATATACTGTACATAAAATATCAAAAATCAAACCAAATGTATATTACATACTGTAAAAAAAATATCAAAAAGGACAGTGAATATATAAGACAAACACTATGTAAAATATCAAAAACTACACCAAATATATATCATATAATTTACAATAAATATCAAAAGGACACAAAATATATCTTATATACTGTACATAAAATATCAAAAAGTACAGTAAATATATTTCATTTATTGTACATATAATATTAACTAAAAGTACACCAAATACATTTTATATACTGTAACTAAAATCTCAAAAAGTACAGTAAATATATATTACATACTGTACATAAACTATCAAAAAGTACACCAAATATGTGTTATATACACTGTAAATAAACTATCAAAAACTACAGTAATTACATTTAATATACTGTTCATAAAATGTCAAAAATTACTCCAAATGTACATTATATTGTGTAAATAATATATCCAAAATACAGTAAATATATATTACGCACCCTATGTAAAATATCAAAAATTACACCAAATATATATTATATAATTTACAAAAAATATCGGAAGGACACCAAATATATCCTATACACTGTACGTAAAATATCAAAAACTACAGTAAATATATTTCATATATTGTACATATAATATTAACTAAAAGTACACCAAATACATTTTATATACTGTAAATAAAATATCAAAAAGTACAGTAAATATATATTACATACTGTACATAAAATATCAAAAAGTACACCAAATATGTGTTATATATACTGTATATAAACTATCAAAAACTACAGTAATTATATTCAATATACTGTACATAAATTATCAAAAATTACTCCAAATGTACATTATATGGTGTAAATAAAATATCCAAAATACAGTAAATACATATTACACACCCCATGTAAAATATCCAAATTTACACCAAATATATATTATATAATTTACAAAAAATATCAGAAGGACACCAAATATACCTTATATACTGTACGTAAAATATCAAAAACTACAGTAAATATATTACATATATTGTACATATAATATTAACTAAAAGTACACCAAATACATATTATATACTGTAAATAAAATATCAAAAATGACAGAAAATATATATTACATACTGTACATAAAATATCAAAAAGTACACCAAATATGTGTTATATATACTGTAAACTATCAAAAACTTCAGTAATTATATATAATATACTGTACATAAAATATCAAAAATCAAACCAAATGTATATTATATACTGTAAATAATATATCAAAAAGGACAGTGAATATGTATGACACACACTATGTAAAATATCAAAAACTACACCAAATATATATTATATAATTTACAATATATATCAAAAGGACACCAAATATATCTTATATACTGTACATAAAATATCAAAAAGTACAGTAAATATATTTCATATATTGTACTTATAATATTAACTAAAAGTACACCAAATACATTTTATATACTGTAAATAAAATATCAAAAAGTACAGTAAATATGTATTACATACAGTACATAAAACATAAAAAAGTACACCAAATATATGTTATATATACTGTAAATAAGCTATGAAAATCTACAGTAATTATATTTAATATACTGTATATAAAATATCAAAAATTACTCCAAATGTACATTATATAGTGTAAATAATATATCCAAAATACAGTAAATATATATTACACACCCTATGTAAAATATCAAAAATTACACCAAATATATATTATATAATTTACAAAAAATATCGGACGGACACCAAATATATCCTATATACTGTACGTAAAATATCAAAAACTACAGTAAATAAATTTCATATATTTTACATATAATATTAACTAAATGTACACCAAATACATTTTATATACTGTAAATAAAAAATCAAAAACTACAGTAAATATATATTACATACTGCACATAAAATATCAAAAAGTACACCAAATATGTGTTATATATACTGTAAATAAACTATCAAAAACTACAGTAATTATATTCAATATACTGTATATAAAATATCAAAAATTACTCCAAATGTACATTATATAGTGTAAATAATATATACAAAATACAGTAAATATATATTACACACCCTATGTAAAATATCCAAATTTACACCAAATATATATTATATAATTTACAAAAAATATCGGAAGGACACCAAATATATCTTATATACTGTACGTAAAATATCAAAAACTACAGTAAATATATTTCATATATTGTACATATAATATTAACTAAAAGTACACCAAATACATTTTATATACTGTAAATAAATTGTCAAAAATTACAGTATATATATATTACATACTGTACATAAAATATCAAAAAGTACACCACATATGTGTTATATATACTGTAAACTATCAAAAACTTCAGTAATTATATATAATATACTGTACATAAAATATCAAAAATCACACCAAATGTATATTATATACTGTAAATAAAATATCAAAAAGGACAGTGAATATATATGACACACACTATGTAAAATATCAAAAACTACACCAAATATATATTATATAATTTACAATAAATAACAAAAGGACACCAAATATATCTTATATACTGTACATAAAATATAAAAAAGTACAGTAAATATATTTCATATATTGTAGATATAATATTAACTAAAATTACACCAAATACATTTTATATACTGTAAATAAAATATCAAAAATTACAGTAAATATGTATTACATATTGTACATAAAATATAAAAAAGTACACCAAATATGTGTTATATATACTCTAAATAAACTGTCAAACCTACAGTAACTATATTTAATATAGTGTACATAAAATATCAAAAAGTACACCAAATGAATATTATATACTCTAAATAAAAGATGAAAAAGGACAGTAAATATATATTACGCACCCTATGTAAAATATCAAAAACTACACCAAATTTATATTATATAATTTATATAAAATATCAAAAGTACACCAAATATATATTATATATTGTACATAAAATATCAAAAAGTACAGTAAATATATGTCATATAATGTACATATAATATAAATTAAAAGTACAACAAATATATTTTATATAATGTATATAAAATACCAAAAAGTACAGTAAATACATATTACATACAGTACATAAAAAATAAAAAAGTACAACTATTTGTTATATATACTGTAAATAAAATATCAAAAACTACAGTAATTATATTTAATATACTGTATATAAAATATCAAAAATTACAACAAATGTATATTATATACTGTAAATAAAATGTCAAAAAGGACAGTAAATATATACTACACACCCTATGTAAAATGTCAAAAACTACACCAAATATATAATATATAATTTACATAAAATATCAAAAGGACACCAAATATACTTTTTATACTGTACATAAAATATCAAAATGTACAGTAAATATATTTCATATATTGTACATATAATATTAACTAAAAGTACACCAAATACATTTTATATACTGTAAATAAAATATCAAAAATTGCAGTAAATATATATTACATACTGTATATAAAATATCAAAAAGTACACCAAACATGTGTTATATATGGTAAATAAACTAGCAAAAACTACAGTAATTTTATTTAATATACTGCACATAAAATATCAAAAATTACACCAAATGTGTATTAAGTACTGTAAATAAAATATCAAAGAGTACAGTAAATATATATTACACACCATATGTAAAATATCACAATCTACACCAAATATATATTATATAATTTACATGAAATAGCAAAAGGACAACAAATATATCTTATATACTGTACATAAAATATCAAAAAGTACAGTAAATTTATTTCATATATTGTACACATAATATTAACTAAAAGTACACCAAATACATTTTATATAGTGTAAATAAAATATCAAAAAGTACAGTAAATATGTATTACATACTGTACATAAAATATCAAAAAGTACACCAAATATGTATTATATAAACTGTAAATATAATATCAAAGCTACAGTAATTATATTTAATATACTGTACATAAAATATCAAATATTACACCAAATGTACATTATATAATGTAAATAAAATATCAAAAAGGACAGTAAATATATATTACACTCTATGTAAAATATCTAAAACTACAATTATATATTATATAATTTACATAAAATATCAAAAGGACACCAAATATATCTTATATACTGTACATAAAATATAAAAAAGTACAGTAAATATATTTCATATATTGTACATATAATATCAACTAAAAGTACACTAAATGCATTTTATATACTGTAAATAAAATATCAAAAAGTACAGTAAATATATATTACATACTGTACATAAAATATCAAAAAGTACACCAAATATGTGTTATATATACTGTAAATAAACTATCAACAACTGCAGTAATTATATTTATTATACCGTACATAAAATATCAAAAATTACACCAAATATATATTATGTACTATAAAGAAAATATCAAAAAGTACAGTAAATATATATTACACACCATATGTAAAATATCACAATCTACACCAAATATATATTATATAATTTAAATAAAATATAAAAAGGACACCAAATATATCTTATATACTGTACATTAAATATCAAAAAGTAAAGTAAATATATTTCATATATTGTACATATAATATTAACTAAAAGTACACCAAATACATTTTATATAGTGTAAATAAAATATCAAAAAGTACAGTAAATATGTATTACATACTGTACATAAAATATCAAAAAGTACACCAAATATGTGTTAGATATACTGTAAATAAACTATCAAAAACTACAGTAATTATATTTAATATACTGTACATAAAATATCAAATATTACACCCAAAGTATATTATATACTGTAAATAAAATATCAAAAAGGACAGTAAATATATATTACACTCTATGTAAAATATCAAAAACTAAAAATATATATTATATAATTTACATAAAATATCAAAAGGACACCAAATATATCTTATATACTGTACATAAAATATCAAAAAATATAGTAAATATATTTCATATATTGAGCATATAAAATTAACTAAAAGTACACCAAATACATTTTATGTACTGTAAATAAAATATCAAAAATTACACTAAATATATATTACATACTGTACACAAAATATCAAAAAGTACACCAAATATGTTTTACATATGCTGTAAATATACTATCAAAAGTTAAAATAATTATATTTAATATACTGTACATAAAATATACAAAATTACACCAAAGGTATAATATACTGTATATAAAATATCAAAAAGCACAGTAAATATATGTTCCACACCCTATGTAAAATATCACAAACTACATCAAATATATATTATATAATTTACATGAAATATCAAAAGGACACCAAATATATCTTATATACTGTGCATAAAATATCAAAAAGTACAGTAAATATATTTCATATATTGTACATATAATATTAACTAAAATTACACCAAATACATTTTATACAGTGTAAATACATATCAAAATTTACAGTAAATATATATTACATACTGTACATAAACTATCAAAAAGTACACCAAGTATGTGTTATATATACTGTAAATAAACTATCAAAAACTACAGTAAGTATATTTAATATACCCTAAATAAAATATCAAAAATTACACCAAATTTATATTATTTACTGTAAATAAAATATCAAAAAGTACAGTAAATATATATTACACACCCTATGTAAAATATCACAAACTACACCATATAAAATTTAAATAGTTTACATAAAATATCAAAAGGACACCAAATATACCTTATAAGCTGTACATAAAATATCAACATATACAGTAAATATATTTCATATATTGTACATATAATATTAACTAAAAGTACACCAAATACATTTTATATAGTGTAAATAAAATATCAAAAAGTACAGTAAATATGTATTACCTACTGTACATAAAATATCAAAAAGTACACCAAATATGTGTTAGATATACTGTAAATAAACTATCAAAAACTACAGTAATTATATTTAATATACTGTATAGAAAATACCAAAATTACACCAAATATATATTATATACTGTAAATAAATATCAAAAAGGACAGTAAATATATACTACACACCCTATGTAAAATATCAAAAACTACACCAAATATATATTATATAATTTACATAAAACATCAAAAGGACAGCAAATATATCTTATATACTATACATAAAATATCAAAAAATACAGTAAATATATTTCATATCTTGAGCATATAAAATTAACTAAAAGTACACCAAATACATTTTATGTACTGTAAATAAAATATCAAAAATTACAGTAAATATATATTACATACTGTACATAAAATATCAAAAAGTACACCAAATATGTTTTATATATGCTGTAAATAAACTACCAAAAACTAAAATAATTATATTTAATATACAGTATATAAAATATAAAAAATTACACCAAAGGTATAATATACTGTAAATAAAATATCAAAAAGTACTGTAAATATATATTACACACCCTATGTAAAATAACACAAACTACACCAAATATAAATTATATAGTTTACATAAAATATCAAAAGGACAACAAATATACCTTATATACTGTACATAAAATATCAACATATACAGTAAATGTATTTCATATATTGTACATGTAATATTAACTAAAAGTACACCAAATACATTTTATATAATGTAAATAAAATATCAAAAATTACAGTAAATATATATTACATACTGTATATAAAATATCATAAAGTACACCAAATATGTGCTATATATAATATAAATAAACTATCAAAAGCTACAGTAATTATATTTAATATACTGAACGTAAAATGTCAAAAATTACACCAAATGTATATTTTTTACTTTAAATAAAATATCAAAAAGGACAGTAAATATATATTACACTCTATGTAAAATATCAAAAACTAAAAATATATATTATATAATTTACATAAAATATCAAAAGGACACCAAATATATCTCATATACTGTACATAATATATCAAAAATTTCTGTAAATATATTTCATATATTGAACATATAATGTTAACTAAAAGTACACCAAATACATTTTATATACTGTAACTAAAATATCAAAAAGAACAGTAAATATATATTACATACTGTACATAAAATATCCAAAAGTACACCAAATATGTGTTATATGTACTGTAAATAAATTATCAAAAACTACAGTAATTACATTTAATATACTGTACATAAAATATCAAAAAGTACACCAAATGAATATTGTATACTATAAATAAAATATGAAAAGGACAGGAAATATATATTACGCACCCTTTGTGAAATATCAAAAACTACACCAAATATATATTATATAATTTACATAAAATATCAAAAGTACACCAAATATATATTATATACTGAACATAAAATATCAAAATGTACAGTAAATATATTTCATATATTGTACATATAATATAAATTAAAAGAACCACAAAAACATTTTATATAATGTAAATAAAATATCAAAAAGTACAGTAAATACATATTAAATACAGTACATAAAATATAAAATAGTACGCCATGTGTTATATATAGTAAATAAACTATCAAAAACTACAGTAATTATATTTAATATACTGTATATAAAATATCAAAAATTACACCAAATGTATATTATATACTGTAAAGAAAATATCAAAAAGGACGGTAAATATATATTACACACCCTATGTAAAATATCAAAAACTACAACAAATACATATTATATAATTTACATAAGATATGAAAAGGACACCTAATATATCTTATATACTGTACATAAAATATCAAAAAGTACAGTAAATATATTTCATATTTTGTGCATATAATATTAACTAAAATTACACCAAATACATTTTATGTACTGTAAATAAAATATCAAATATTACAGTAAATATATATTACATACTGTACATAAAATCTCAAAAAGTACACCAAATATGTGTTATATATGCTGTAAAAAGTTATCAAAAACTAAAATAATTATATTAAATATACTGTACATAAAATAATAAATTACACCAAAGGTATAATATACTGTAAATAAAATATCACAAAGTACAGTAAATATATATTACACACCCTATGTAAAATATCACAAACTACACCAAATATATATTATGTAATTTACATGAAATAGCAAAAGGACACCAAATATATCTTATATGCTGTACATAAAATATCAAAATGTACAGTAAATATATTTCATATATTGTACAACTAATATTAACTAAAAGTACACAAAATACATTTTATATACTGTAAATAAAATATCAAAAATTACAGTAAATATATATTACATACTGTACATAATATATCAAAATGTACACCACATATGTGTTATATATACTGTAAATATCAAAAACTACAGTAATTATATTCAATGTATTGTATATAAAATATCAAATATTACACCAAATATAAATTATATGCTGTAAATAAAATATCAAATAGGACAGTAAATATATACTACACACCCTATGTAAAATATCAAAAACTACATCAAATATATATTATATAATTTACATAAAATATAAAAAGGACACCAAATATATCTTATATACTGTAGATAAAATATCAAAAAGTACAGTATATATATTTCATATATTGTAAATATTTTATTAACTAAAAGTACACCAGATATATTTTGTATACTGTAAAAAAAATCAAAAGGTACAGTAAATATATATTACATACGGTACATAAAATATCAAAAAGTACACCAAATATGTGTCATATATACTGTAAATAAACTATCAAAAACTACAGTAATTATATTTAATATACTGTACATTAAATATCAAAAATTACACCAAATATATAATATACTGTAAATAAAATATCAAAAAGTACAGTAAATATATATTACACACTCTATGTAAACTATCACAAACTACACCAAATATATATTATATAATTTACATAAAATATCAAAGGGACACCAAATATATCTTCTATATTGTACCTAAAATATCAAAAATTACAGTAAATATATTTCATATATTGTATATACAATAGTAACTAAAAGTACACCAAATACATTTTATATACAGTAAATACATTATCAAAATTACAGTAAATATATATTACATACTGTACATAAAATATCAAAAAGTACACCAAATATGTGTTATATATACTGTAAATAAACTATCAAAAACTACAGTAATTATATTTAATATACTGTATATAAAATATCAAAAATTACACCAAATATATATTATATACTGTAAATAAATATCAAAAAGGACAGTAAATATATACTACACACCCTATGTAAAATATCACAAACTACACCAAATATAAATTATATAGTTTACATAAATATCAAAAGGACACCAAATATACCTTATATACTGTACATAAAATATCAACATATAGAGTAAATATATTTCATATATTGTACATATAATATTAACTAAAGGTACACCAAATACATTTTATATAATGTAAATAAAATATCAAAAATTACAGTAAATATATATTACATACTGTATATAAAATATCATAAAGTACACCAAATATGTGTTATATATAACATAAATAAACTATCAAAAACTACAGTACTTATATTTAATGTACTGTACGTAAAATATCAAAAATTACTAGAAATGTATATTATGTACTGTAAATAAAATATCAAAAGGTACAGTAAATATATATTACACACCATATGTAAAATATCACAATCTACACCAAATATATATTATATAATTTACATGAAATATCAAAAGGACACCAGATATATCTTATATAGTGTACATAAAATATCAAAAATTACAGTAAATATATTTCATATATTGTACATAAAATATTAACTAAAATACACCAAATATATTTTATATAGTGTAAATAAAATATCAAATAGTACAGTAAATATGTATTACATACTGTACATAAAATATCAAAAAGTACACCAAATATGTGTTATATATAATATAAATAAACTATCAAAAACTACAGTAATTATATTTAATATACTGTACATAAAATATCAAAAATTACACCAAATATATATTATATACTGGAAATAAAATATCAAAAAGGACAGTAAATATATATTACACTCTATGTAAAATATCAAAAACTAAAAATATATATTATATAATTTACATAAAATATCAAAAGGACACCAAATATATCTCATATCCTGTACATAATATATCAAAAATTTCAGTAAATATATTTCATATATTGAACATATAATGTTAACTAAAATTACACCAAATACATTTTATGTAATGTAACTAAAATATCAAAAAGTACAGTAAATATATTACATACTGTACATAAAATATCCAAAAGTACACCAAATATGTGTTATATGTACTGTAAATAAATTATCAAAGACTACAGTAATTACATTTAATATACTGTACATAAAATATCAAAAAGTACACCAAATGTATGTTATATACTCTAAATAAAATATGAAAAAGGACAGGAAATATATATTACGCACCCTATGTGAAATATCAAAAACTACACCAAATATATATTATATAATTTACATAAAATATCAAAAGGACACCAAATATACATTATATACTGTACATAAAATATCAAAATGTACAGTAAATATATTTCATATATTGTACATATAATATTAACTAAAAGTACACCAAATACATTTTATATAGTGTAAATAAAATATCAAAAAGTACAGTAAATATATATTACACACCATATGTAAAATATCACAATCTAGGCCAAATATATATTATATAATTTACATAAAATATCAAAAGGACACCAAATATATCTTATATAGTGTACATAAAATATCAAAAAGTACAGTATATATATTTCATATATTGTACATATAATATTAACTAAAAGTACACAAAATACAATTTATATAGTGTAAATAAAATATCAAAAATTACACTGAATATATATTACATACTCTACATAAAATATCAAAAAGTACACCAAATATGTGTTATATATACTGTAAATAAACTATGAAAAACTACAGTAATTATATTTCATATACTGTACATAAAATATCAAAAATTACACCAAATATATATTATATACTGTAAATAAAATATCAAACACTACAGTAAATATATATCACACACCTTATGTAAAATATCACAATCTACACCAAATATATATTATATAATTTACATAAAATATAAAAAGGACACCAAATATATCTTATATACTGTACATAAAGTATCAAAATGTACAGTAAATATATTTCATATATTGTACATATAATATTAAATAAAAGTACACCAAATACATTTTATATAGTGTAAATAATATATCAAAAAGCACAGTAAATATATATTACACACCATATGTAAAATATCACAATCTACGCCAAATATATATTAAATAATTTACATAAAATATCAAAAGGACACCAAATATATCATATATACTGTACATAAAATATCAAAAATTACAGTAAATATATTTCATATATTGCACATATAATATTAACTAAAAGTACACCAATTACATTTTATGTAGTGTAAATAAAATATCGAAAATTACAGTAAATATATATTACATACTGTACATAAAATATCAAAAAGTACACCAAATATGTGTTATATATACTGTAAACCAACTATCAAATACTACAGTAATTATATTTAACATACTGTACATAAAATATCAAAAATTACACCAAATGTATATTATTTACTGTAAATAAAATAACAAAAAGTACAGTAAATATATATTACACACCCTATGTAAAATATCACAAACTACACCAAATATATATTATATAATTTACATAAAATATCAAAAGGACACCAAATATACCTTATACACTGTACATATAATATCAAAATGTACAGTAAATATATATCATATATTGTACATATAATATTAATTAAAGTACACCAAATACATTTTATATAGTGTAAATAAAATATCAAAATTTACAGTAAATATATATTACATACTGTACGTAAAATATCAAAAAGTACACCAAATATGTGTTATATATACTGTAAATAAACTATCAAAAAATACAGTAATTATATTTAATATACTGTACATAAAATATCAAAAATTACACCAAATGTATATTTTTTACTGTAAATAAAATATCAAAAAGTACAGTAAATATATATTACACACCCTATGTAAAATATCACAATCTACACCAAATATATATTATATAATTTACATAAAATATCAAAAGGACACCAAATATATCTTATATACTGTACATAAAATATCAAAAAGTACAGTAAATATATTTCATATATTGTACATATAATATTAACTAAAAGTACACCAAATACATTTTATATAGTGTAAATAAAATATCAAAAATTACAGTGAATATATATTACACACCATATGTAAAATATCACAATCTACCCCAAATATATATTTTATAATTTACATAAAATATCAAAAGGACACCAAATATATCTTATATACTGTACATAAAATATCAAAATGTACAGTAAATATATTTCATATATTGTATATATAATATTAGCTAAAAGTACACCAAATACATTTTATATAGTGTAAATAAAATATCAAAAATTACAGTGAATATATATTACATACTGTACAAAAAATATCAAAAAGTACACCAAATATGTGTTATATATACTGTAAATAAACTATCAAAGCTACAGTAATTATATTCAATGTACTGTACATAAAATATCAAAAATTACCCCAAATGTATATTATTTACTGTAAATAAAATACCGAAAAGTACAGTAAATATATATTACACACCCTATGTAAAATATCACAAACAACACCAAATATATATTATATAATTTACATAAAATATCATAAGGACACCAAATATACCTTATACACTGTACATAAAATATTAAAATATACAGTAAATATATTTCATATATTGTACATATAATATTAACTAAAAGTACACCAAATACATTTTATATAATGTAAATAAAATATCAAAAATTACAGTAAATATATATTGCATACTGTACATAAAATATCAAAAAGTACAACAAACATGTGTTATATATACTCTAAATAAACTATCAAAAAATACAGTAATTATATTTAATATACTGTACATAAAATATCAAAAATTACACCAAATATATATTATATACTGTAAGTAAAATATCAAAAAGGAGAGTAAATATGTATTACACTCTATGTAAAATATCAAAAACTAAAAATATATATTATATAATTTACATAAAATATCAAAAGAACACCAAATATATCTTATATACTGTACATAAAATATCAAAATGTATAGTAAATACATTTCATATATTGTACATATAATATGAACTTAAAGTACACCAAATACATTTTATATACTGTAAATAAAACATCAAAAAGTACAGTAAATATATATTACATACTGTACATAAAATATCAAGAAGTACACCAAATATGTGTTACATATACTGTACATAAACTATCAAAAACTACAGTAATTACATTTAATATACTGTACATAAAATATAAAAAATTACACCAAATGTATATTATATACTCTAAATAAAATATGAAAAAGCACAGTAAATATATATTACACACCCTATGTAAAATATCAAAAACTACACCAAATATATATTATATAATTTACATAAAATATCAAAAGGACACCAAATATATCTTATATACTGTACATAAAATATCAAAAATTACAGTAAATATATTTCATATATTGTACCTATAATATTAACTAAAAGTACACAAAATACATTTTATATACTGTAAATAAAATATCAAATAGTACAGTAAATATGTATTACATACTGTACATAAAATATCAAAAAGTACACCAAATATGTGTTATATATACTGTAAATATACTATAAATTCTACAGTAATTATATTTAATATACTGTATATAAAATATGAAAACTTACACCAAATGTATATTATATACTGTAAATAAAATATCAAAAAGTACAGTAAATATATATTACACACCATATGTAAAATATCACAACCTACACCAAATATATATTATATAATTTACATAAAATATGAAAAGTACACCAAATATATCTTAGATACTATACATAAAATATCAAAATGTACAGTAAATATATTTCATATATTGTACATATAATATTAACTAACAGTACACCAAATACATTTTATATACTGTAAATAAAATATCAAAAAGTACAGTAAATATATATTACATATCTTTCATAAAATATAAAAAAGTAAACCAAATATGTGTTATATATACTGTAAATAAACTATCAAAAACTACAGTAATTATATTTAATATACTGTATATTAAATATCAAAAATTACACCACATGTATATTATATACTGTAAATAAAATATCAAAAAGGACAGTAAATATATACTACACACCCTATGTAAAATAACAAAAACTACACCAAATATATATTATATAATTTACATAAAATATCAAATGGACACCAAATATATCTTATATACTGTACATAAAATATCAAAAAGTACAGGAAATATATTTCATATATTGTACATATAATATTAACTAAAATACACCAAATACATTTTATATACTGTAAATAAAATATCAAAAAGTACAGTAAATATATACTACATACTGTACATAAAAGATCAAATAGTACCCCAAATATGTGTTTTACATACTGTTAATAAACTATGAAAAACTACAGTAATTATATTTAATATCCTGTACATAAAATACCAAAAATTACACCAAATGTATATTATATACTGTAAATAAAATATCAAAAAGTACAGTAAATATATATTACACACCGTATGTAAAATATCACAATCTACACCAAATATATATTATATAATTTACATAAAATATCAAAAGTACACCAAATATATCTTATATACTATACATAAAGTATCAAAAAGTACAGTGAATATATTTCATATATTGTACATATAATATTAACTAACAGTACAAAAAATACATTTTATATACTGTAAATAAAATATCAAAAAGAACAGTAAATATATATTACATAGAGTTCATAAAATATAAAAAATAAACCAAATATGTGTTATATATACATTAAGTAAACTATCAAAAACTGCTGTAATTATATTTAATATACTGTACATAAAATATCAAAAATTACACCAAATGTACATTATATACTGTAAATAAAATATTAAAAGGACAGTAAATATATATTACACACCCTATGAAAAATATCAAAAACTACACCAAATATATATGACATAATTTACATATAATATCAAAAGGCCACCAAATATATCTTATATACTGTACATAAAATATCGAAAAGTACAGTAAATATGTTTCATATATTGTACATAAAATATTAACTAAAAGTACACCAAATACATTTTGTATACAGTAAATAATATATCAAAATCCTGTAAATATATATTACATACTTTACATAAAATATCAAAAAGTACAACAAATATGTGTTATATATACAGTAAATAAACTATCAAAAACTACAGTAATTATATTTAACATACTCTACATAAAATATCAAAAATTACACCAAATGTATATTTTAGACTGTAAATAAAATATCAAAAGGGAAAGTAAATATATAGTACACACCCTATGTCAAATATCAGAAACTACACCAAATTTATATTATATAATTTACATAAAATATCAAAAGGACACCAAATATATCTTATATACTGTACATAACATATCGAAAAGTACAGTAAATATGTTTCATATATTGTACATATAATATTAACTAAAAGTACACAAAATACATTTTATATACTGTAAATAAAATATCAAAATTACAGTAAATATATATTACATACTGGACATAAAATATCAAAAAGTACACCAAATATGTGTTATATATTCTGTAAATCAACTATCAAAAACTACAGTAATTATATTTATTATGCTGTACATAAAATGTCAAAAATTACAACAAATGTATATTATATACTGTAAATAAAACACCAAAAAGGACAGTAAATATATATGACACACCCTATGTAAAATATCAAAAACTACACCAAATATATATTGTATAATTTACGTAAAATATGAAAAGGACACCAATTATATATTATATACTGTACATAAAATATCAAAAAGTACAGTATATATATTTCATATATTGTACATATAATATTAACTAAAAGAACACCAATTACATTTTATATACTGTAAATAAAATATCAAAAAGTAGAGTAAGTATACGTTACATACTGTACATAAAATATCAAAAAGTACACCAAATATGTGTTATATATAATGTAAATAAACTATGAGAAACTACAGTAAATATAATTAATATACTGTACATAAAATATCAAAAATTACAGCAAATGTATATTATATACTGTAAATAAAATATCTAAAAGTACAGAAAATATATATTACACAACCTATGTAAAATATAAAAAACTACACCAAATATATATTATATAATTTAAATAAAATATCAAAAGGCCACCAATTATATCATATATACTGTACATAAAATACCAAAAAGTAGAGTAAATAGGTTTCATATATTGTACATATAATATTAACTAAAAGTACAACAAATGCATTTCATATACTGTAAATAATATTTAAAAAGTACAGTAAATATATATTACATACTGTACATAAAATATCAAAAAGTACACCAAATATGTGTTATATATACTGTAAATAAACTATCAAATACTACATTACTTATATTTAATATACTGTACATAAAATATCAAAAATTGCACCAAATGTATAATATATACTGTAAATAAAATATCAAAAAGGACAGTAAATATATACTACACACCCCATGTAAAATATCAAAAACTACACCAAATATATATGATTTACCTAAAATGTCAAAAGGACACCAAATATATCTTATATACTGTACATAAAATATCAAAGCTACAGTAAATATATTTCATATATTGTACATACAATATTAAATAAAAGTACACCAAATACATTTTATGTACGGTAAATTAAATATCAAAATGTACAGTAAATATATATTACATACTGTACAGAAAATATCAAAAAGTACACCAAATATGTGTTATATATACTGTAAATAAACTATCAAAAACTGCTGTAATTATATTTAATATACTGTACATAAAATATCAAAAATTACACCAAATGTATATTATATATTCCAAATAAAACATGAAAAAGGACAGTAAATATATATTACACTCTATGTAAATTATCAAAAACTACAAAAAATATATACTATATAATTTATATAAAATACAAAAAGGACAGCAAATATATATTATATATTGTTCATAAAATATCAAAAAGTACAGTAAATATATTTCATATATTGCACATAATATTAACTAAAAGTACACCAAATATATTTTATATACTGTAAATAAAATATCAAAAAGTACAGTAAATATATATAACATACTGTACATAAAATATCAAAAATTACACCAAATATGTGTTATATATACTGTAAATAAACTATCAAAACCTACAGTTATTACATTTAATATACTGTACATAAAATATCAAAAATTACACCAAATGTATATTGTAGACTGTAAATAAAATATCAAAAAGGATAGTAAATATATACTACACACCCTATGTAAAATATGAAAAACTACAACAAATATATATAATATAATTTACATAAAATATCAAAAGGACACCAAATATATCTTATATACTGTAAATAAAATATCAAATAGTACAGTAAATATATTTCATATATTGTACATATAATATTAACTAAAAGTACACCAAATACATTTTATATACTGTGAATAAAATATCAAAAACTACAGTAACTGTATATTACATACTGTACATAAAATATCAAAAGTACACCAAATATGTGTTATATATACTGTAAATAAACA
Organism: Pan paniscus; assembly: GCF_029289425.2. NCBI lineage: Eukaryota > Metazoa > Chordata > Mammalia > Primates > Hominidae > Pan > Pan paniscus. Next base: position 4,241,010 of record NC_073271.2, read on the forward strand.
ATCAAAAACTACAGTAATTATATTTAATATACTGTACTTAAAATATCAAAAATTACACCAAATGTATATTATATACAGTAAATAAAATATCAAAAATTACAGTAAATATATATTACACACCATTTGTAAAATATCAAAAACTACACCAAATATATATTATATAATTTTCATGAAATATCAAAAGGCCACCAAATATATCTTATATACTGTACATAAAGTATCAAAAAGTACACTAAATATGTTTCATATATTGTACATATAATATTAACTGAAAGTACACCAAATACACTTTATATACTGTAAATAAAATATCAAAAAGTACAGTAAATATATATTACATACTGTACATAAAATATCAAAAAGTACACCAAATATGTGTTATATATACTGTAAATAAACTATAAAATCTACAGTAATTATATTTAATATTCTGTACATAAAATATCAAAAATTACACCAAATGTATATTATGTACTGTAAATAAAATATCAAAAAGTACAGTAAATATATATTACACACCATATGTAAAATATCACAATCTACAACAAATATATATTATATAATTTACATAAAATATCAAAAGTACGCCAAATATATCTTATATACTGTACATAAAATATCAAAAGGTACAGTAAATATATTTCATATATTGTGCATATAATATTAACTAAAAGTACACCAATTACATTTTATATAGTGTAAATAAAATATCAAAATGTACAGTAAATATATATTACATACTGTACATAAAATATCAAAAAGTACACCAAATATGTGTTATATATACTGTAAATAAACTATTAAAAACTACAGTGCTTATATTTAATATACTGTACATAAAATATCAAGAATTACACCAAATGTATAATATATACTGTAAATAAAATATCAAAAAGGACGGTAAATATATACTACACACCCTATGTAAAATATCAAAAACCACACCAAATATGTAATATATAATTTCCATAAAATATCAAAACGACACCAAATATATGTTATATACTGTACATAAATATCAAAAAGTACAGTAAATATATTTCATACATTGTACATATAATATTAACTAAAAGTACGCCAAATACATTTTATATACTGTAAATAAAATATCAAAAAGTACCGTAAATATATATTACATACTGTACATAAAATATCAAAAAGTACACCAAATATGTGTTATATATACTGTACATAAACTATCAAAAACTACTGTAATTATATTTAATATACTGTACATAAAATATCAAAAATTACACCAAAGGATTATTATATACTGTAAATAAAATATCAAAAAGTACAAATATATTACACACCCAATGTAAAATATCAATAACTACACCAAATATATATTATATAATTTACATAAAATATCAAATGGACACCAAATATATCTTATATACTGTACATAAAATATCAAAAATTACAGCAAATATGTTTCATATATTGTACATATAATATTAACTAAAAGTACACCAAATACATTTTATATACTGTAAATAAAATATCAAAACCCTGTAAATCTATATTACATACTGTACATAAAATATCAAAAAGTACACCAAATATGTGTTATATATACTGTAAATAATCTATCAAAAACTACAGTGACTATATTTAATATACTGCACATAAAATATCAAAAATTACACCAAATGTACATTATATAGTGTAAAGAAAATATCAAAAAGGACGGTAAAAATATATGACACACCCTATGTAAATTATGAAAAACTACACCAAATATATATTATATAATTCACATAAAATATCAAAAGGACACCAAATATATCTTATATACTGTGCATAAAATAACAAAAAGCACAGTAAATATATTTCATATATTGTACTTATAATATTAACTAAAAGTACAGCAAATACATTTTATATACTGTAAATAAAATATCAAAAAGTACGGTAAATATATATTACATACTGTACATAAAATATCAAAAAGTACACCAAATATGTGTTATATATACTGTAAATAAACTATCAAAAACTACAGTAATTATATTTAATATACTGTACATATAATATCAAAAATTACACCAAACGAATATAATACACTGTAAATAAAATATCAAAAAGTACAGTAAATATATATTACACACCCTATGTAAAATATCACAAACTACACCAAATACATATTATATAATTTACATAAAATATCAAAAGGACACCAAATATATCTTATATTCTGTACATAAAATATCAAAAAGTACAGTATATATATTTCATATATTGTATATATAATATTAAGTAAAAGTACACCAAAAACATTTTATATACTGTAAATAAAATATCAAAAAGTACAGTAAATATATATTACATACTGTACATAAAATATCAAAAAGTACACCAAATATGTGTTATATATACTGTAAATAAACTATCAAAAATTGCTGTAATTATATTTAATATACTGTACATAAAATATCAAAAATTACACCAAATGTATATTATATACTGTAAATAAAATATCCAAAAGGACAGTAAATATATATTACAGACCCTATGTAAAATATCAAAAACTACACCAAATATATATTACATAAAATATCAAAAGGCCTCCAAATATATTTTATATACTGTGCATAAAATATCGAAAAGTACAGTAAATATGTTTCATATATTGTACATATAATATTAACTAAAAGTACACCAAATACATTTTGTATACTGAAAATAAAATATCAAAATCCTGTAAATATATATTACATACTTTACATAAAATATCAAAAAGTACAACAAATATGTGTTATATATACAGTAAATAAGCTATCAAAAACTACAGTAAGTATATTTAATATACTCTACGTAAAATATCAAAAATTACACCAAATGTATATTTTAGACTGTAAATAAAATATCAAAAAGGAAAGTAAATATATAGTACCCACACTATGTCAAATATCAAAAACTACACCAAATTTATATTATATAATTTACAAAAAATATCAAAAGGACACCAGATATATCTTATATACTGTACATAAAATATCAAAAAGTACAGTAAATACATTTCATATATTGTGCACATAATATTAACTAAAAGTACACCAAATACATTTTATATACTGTAAATAAAATATCAAATGTACAGTAAATATATATTACATACTGTACATAAAATATCAAAAAGTACACCAAATATGTGTTATATATACTGTAAATAAACTATCAAAAACTACAGTAAATATATTTCATATATTGTACATATAATATTAACTAAAAGTACACCAAATACATTTTATATTCTGTAAATAAAACATCAAAAAATTCATTAAATATATATTACATACACTACATAAACTATCAAAAAGTACACCAAATATGTGTTGTATATATTGTAAATAAACTATCAAAAACTATAGAAATTATATTTAATACACTGTATATAAATTATCAAAAATTACATCAAATGTATATTATATAGTCTAAATAAAATATGAAAAAGTACAGTAAATACATATTACACTCTATGAAAAATATCAAAAACTACACCAAATATATCTTATGTAATTTACATAAAATATCAAAAGTACACCAAATATATATTATATAATGTACATAAAATATCAAAAATTACACCAAATGTATATTATATACAGTAAATAAAATATCAAAAAGTACAGTAAATATATACTACACACCCTATGTAAAATATAAAGTACTACACCAAATATATATTATACAATTTACATAAAATATAAAAAGTACACCAAATATATATTATATACTGTATATAAAATATCAAAATGTACAGTAAATATATTTCATATATTGTACATATAATATAAACTAAAAGTACACCAAATACATTTTATATACTGTAAATAAAATCTCCAAAACACAGTAAATATATATTACATACTGTACATAAAATATCAAAAAGTACACCAAATATGTGTTATATACACTGTAAATAAACGATCAAAAAATACACTAATTATATTTAATATACTGTACATAAAATATCAAATATTACATGAAATATATACTATATACTGTAAAAAAATATCTAAAATTTCAGTAAATATATATTACACACTCTATGTAAAATATCAAAAACCATGCCAAATATATATTATATAATTTACATAAAATATCAAAAGTACACCAAATATATATTATATACTGTACATAAAATATCAAAACCTACAGTAAATATATTGCAAATATTGTATATATAATATTAACTAAAAGTACACCAAATACATTTTATATATTGTAAATAAAATATACAAAAGTACAGTAAATATATATTACATACTGTACATAAAATATCAAAAAGTACACCAAATATGTGTTATATATACTGTAAATAAGCTATTAAAAACTACAGTAATTATATTTATTATAATGTACATAAAATATCAAAAATTACACAAAATGTGTATTATATACTGTAACTAAAATATAAAAATTACAGTAAACATATATTACACATTCTATTTAAAATAGCAAAAACTACACCAAAGTATATTTTATAATTTACATAAAATATCAAAAGTACAATTAATATATTTTATATACTGTACATAAAATATGAAAATGTACAGTAACTATATTTCATATAGTGTACAAATAATATTAAATAAAGTACACCAAATACATTTTATATACTGTAAATAAAATACCCAAAGGTACAGCAAATATATATTACATACTGTAAATAAAATATCAGAAAGTACACCAAATATGTGTTATATACACTCTAAATAAGCTATAAAAACTACAGTAATTATATTTAATATACTGTACATAAAATATCAAAAATTACACTAAATGCATATTATATACTGTAAATAAAATATCAAATATTACAGTAATTATTTATTACACACTCTATGTAAAATATCAAAAACTACACCAAATATATGTTATATAATTTACATAAAATATCAAATGTACACCAAATATATATTATATACTGTATATAAAATATCAAAATGCACAGTAAATCTATTTCATATATTGTACATATCAAATTAACTGAAAGTACACCAAATACATTTTATATACTGTAAATAATATATCCAAAAGCACAGTAAATATATATTACATACTGTACATAAAATATCAAAAAGTACACCAAATCTGTGTTATATATACTGTAAATAAACAATCAAAAAATACAGTAATTATATTTAATATACTGTTCATAAAATATCAAAAATTACACAAAATGTATACTATATACTGTAAAAAAAAATCTAAAGTTACAGTAAATATATATTACACACTCTAGGTAAATATCAAAAACTTCGCCAAATATATATTATATAATTTACATAAAATATCAAAAGAACACCAAATATATATTATATAATCTACATAAAATATCAAAAAGTATAGTAAATATATTGCAAATATTGTACATACAATATTAAATAAAAGTACACCAAATACACTTTATATACTGTAAATAAAATATCCAAAAGTACAGTAAATATACGTTGCATACTGTACATAAAATATCAAAATGTACACCAAATATGTGTCATATATACTGTAAATAAACTATAAAAACTACAGTAATTATATTTAATATACTGTACAAAAAATATCCAAAATTACACAAAATGTATATTATCTACAGTAAATAAAATATGAAACTTTCAGTAAATATATATTACACATTCTATTTAAAATAGCAAAAACTACACCAAAAATATAATTTACAGTTTACATAAAATATCAAAAGCACACTTAATATATTTTATATGCTGTACATATAATATGAAAATGTACAGTAAATATATTTCATATAGTGTACATATAATATTAAATAAAGTACACCAAATACACTTTATATACTGTAAATAAAATATCCAAAAGTACAGTAAATATATATTACGTACTGTACATAAAATATCAAACAGTACACCAAATATGTGTTATATATACTGTAAATAAGCTATCAAAAACTACAGTAATTATATTGAATATACTGTACATAAAATATCAAAAATTACACTAAATGCATATTATATACTGTAAATAAAATATCAAATAGTACAGTAAATATTTATTACACACTCTATGTAAAATATCAAAAACTACACCAAATATATGTTATATAATTTACATAAAATATCAAAAGTACACCAAATATATATTATAAACTGTATATAAAATATCAAAACGCACAGTAAAACTATTTCATATATTGTACATATAATATTAACTGAAAGTACACCAAATACATTTTATATACTGTAAATAAAATATCCAAAAGCACAGTGAATATATATTATATTCTGTACATAAAATGTCAAAAAGTACACCAAATATGTGTTATATATACTGTAAATAAACAATCAAAAATTACAGTAATTATATTTATTATACTGTACATAAAGTATCAAAAATTACACGAAATGTATACTATATACCGTAAAAAAAATCTAAATTACAGTAAATATATATTACACACTCTATGTAAAATATCAAAAACTACGCCAAATATACATTATATAATTTACATAAAATATCAAATGTACACCAAATAGATATTATATACTGTACATAAAATATCAAAATGTATAGTACATATATTTCATATATTGTACATATAATATAAACTAAAAGTACACCAAATACATTTTATATACTGTAAATAAAATATCCAATAATACAGTAAATATATATTACATACTGTACATAAAATATCAAAAAGTACACCAAATATGTGTTATATATACTGTAAAAAAACTATAAAAACTACAGTTTTTATATTTAATATACTGTACATGAAATGTCAAAAATTACACTAAATGCATATTATATACTGTAAATAAAATATCAAATAGTACAGTAAATATTTATTACACACTCTACGTAAAATATCAAAAACTACACCAATTATATATGTTATATAATTTACATAAAATATCAAAAGTTCTCCAAATATATATTATATACTGTACATAAAATATCAAAATGCACAGTAAATCTATTTCATATATAGTACATATAATATTAACTGAAAGTACAACAAATACATTTTATATACTGTAAATAAAATATCCAAAAGCACAGTAAATATATATTACATACTGTACATAAAATATCAAAAAGTACACCAAATATGTGTTATATATACTGTAAATAAACAATCAAATACTTCAGTAATTATATTTATTATACTGTACATAAAATATCAACAATTACACGAAATGTATACTATATACCATAAAAAAAATCTAAAATTACAGTAAATATATGTTACACACTCTATGTAAAATATCAAAAACTACGCCAAATATATATTATATAATTTACATAAAATATCAAAAGTACACCAAATAGGTATTATATACAGTACATAAAAGATCAAAAAGTACAGTAAATATATTTCATATATTGTACATATAATATTAACTAAAACTACACCAAATACATTTTATATACTGTAAATAAAATATTCAATAGTACAGTAAATATATATTACATGCTGTACATAAAATATCAAAAAGTACACCAAATATGTGTTATCTATACTGTAAATATACTATAGAAACTACAGTAATTATATTTAATATACTGTACATAAAATATCAAAAATTACACTAAATGCATATTATATACTGTAAATAAAATATCAAATAGTACAGTAAATATTTATTACACACTCTATGTAAAATATCAAAAACTACACCAAATATATGTTATATAATTTACATAAAATATCAAAAGTACACCACATATATATTATAAACTGTACATAAAATATCAAAATGCATTTTAAAACTATTTGATATATTGTACATATAATATTAACTGAAAGTACACCAAATACATTTTATATACTGTAAATAAAATATCCAAAGCACAGTGAATATATATTACATACTGTACATAAAATATCAAAAAGTACACCAAATATGTGTTATATATACTGTAAATAAACTATAAAAACTACAGTAATTATATTTAATATACTGTACATAAAATATCAAAAACTACACAAAATGCATATTATATTCTGTAAATAAGATATCAAATAGTACAGTAAATATTTATTACAGACACTATGTAAAATATCAAAAACTACACCAAATATATGTTATATAATTTACATAAAATATCAAAAGTACACCAAATATATATTATATACTCTACATAAAATATCAAAAATTACACGAAATGTATACTATATACCGTAAAAATATCTAAAATTACAGTAAATATATAGTACACACTCTATGTAAAGTATCAAAATCTACGCCAAATATATATTATATAATTTACATAAAATATCAAAAGTACACCAAATAGATATTATATACAGTACATAAAATATCAAAAAGTACAGTAAATATATTTCAGATATTGTACATATAATATTAACAAAAAGTACACCAAATACATTTTATATACAGTAAATAAAATATCCAATAATACAGTAAATATATATTACATACTGTACATAAAATGTCAAAAAGTACACCAAATATGTGTTATATATACTAGAAATAAAGTATAAAAACTACAGTAATTATATTTAATATACTGTACATAATATATCAAAAATTACACTAAATGCATATTATATACTTTAAATAATATATCAAATAGTACAGTAAATATTTATTACACACTCTATGTAAAATATCAAAAACTACAATAAATATATGTTATATAATTTACATAAAATATCAAAAGTACACCAAATATATACTATATACTGTACATTAACTGTCAAAAATTACACGAAATGTATACTACATTGTGTAAAAAAATCTAAAATTACAATAAATATATATTACACAATCTATGTAAAATATCAAAAACTACGCCAAATATATATTATATAATTTACATAAAATATCAAAAGCACACAAAATATACATTATATACTGCACAAAAAATATCAAAAAGTACAGTTAATGTATTGCAAATATTGTACATATAATATTAACTAAAAGTACACCAAATACATTTTATATACTGTAAATAAAATATCCAAAATACAGTAAATATATATTACATACTGTACATAAAATATCAAAAAGTACACCAAATATGTTTTATATATACTGTAAATAAACTATAAAAAATACAGTAATTATATTTAATATACTGTACATAAAATATCAAAAATTATGCAAAATATATATTATATACTGTAAATAAAATATCAAAAATTACAGTAAATATATATTACATATTCTATTTAAAATATCAAAAACTACACCAAAAATATATTCTATCATTTACATAACATATCAAAAGTACACTTAATATATTTTATATACTGTACATAAAATATGAAAATATACAGAAAATATATTTCATATATTGTACATATAATATTAAATAAAGTACACCAAATACATTTTATATACTCTAAATAAAATATCCAAATGTACAGTAAATATATATTGCATACTGTAAATAAAATATCAAATTGTACACCAAATATGTGTTATATATACTGTAAATAAGCTATCAAAAACTACAGTAATTATATTTAATATACTGTACATAAAATATCAAAAATTACACGAAATGTATACTATATGCCGTAAAAAAAATCTAAAATTACAGTAAATATATATTACACGCTCTATGTAAAATATCAAAAACTACGCCAAATATATATTATATAATTTACATAAAATATCAAAAGTACACCAAATAGATATTATATACAGTACATAAAATATCAAAAAGTACATTAAATATATTTCATATATTGTACATATAATATTAACTAAAAGAACACCAAATACATTTTATATTCTGTAAATAAAATATCCAATAATACAGTAAATATATATTACATATTGTACATAAAATATCAAAAAGTACACCAAATATGTGTTATAAATACTGTAAATAAACTATAAAAACTACAGTAATTATATTTAATATACTGTACATAAAATATCAAAAATTACACTAAATTCATATTATATACTGTAAATAAAATATCAAATAGTACAGTAAATATTCATTACACACTCTATGTAAAATATCAAAAACTACACCAAATATATGTTATATAATTTACATAATATATCAAAGTACACCAAATATATATTATATACTGTACATAAAATAACAAAAATTACACGAAATGTATACCATATACTGTAAAAAAAATCTAAAATTACAGTAAATATATATTACAAACCCTATGTAAAATATCATAAACTACGCCAAATATATATTTTATAATTTACATAAAATATCAAAAGTACACCAAATATATATTATATACTGTACATAAAATATCAAAAAGTACAGTAAATATATTGCAAATACTGTATATATAATATTAACTAGAAATACACCAAATATATTTTATATACTGTAAATAAAATATCCAAAAGTTCAGTAAATATATATTACATACTGTACATAAAATATCAAAAAGTACACCAAGTATGTGTTACATATACTGTAAATAAACTATAAAAACTACAGTAATTATATTTAATATACTGTACGTAAAATATCAAAAATTACACAAAATGAATATTATGTACTGTAAATAAAATATCAAAAATTACAGTAAATGTATTCTTCACATTCTATTTAAAATATCAAAAACTACACCAAAAATATATTTTATAATTTACATAAAATAACAAATGTACACTTAATATATTTTATATACTGTACATAAAATATGAAAATGTAGAGTAAATATATTTCATATAGTGTACATATAATATTAAAGTACACCAAATACATTTTACATACTGTAAATATATTATCCAAAAGTACAGTAAATATATATTACGTACTGTACATAAAATATCAAAAAGTACACCAAATATGTGTTATATATACTGTAAATAAACTATAAAACTACAGTACTTATATTTAATATACTGTACATAAAATATCAAAAATTACACCAAATGTATATTATATACTCTAAATAAAATATGAAAAAGGACAGTAAATATATATTACACTCTATGTAAAACATCAAAAACTGCACCAAATATATATTATATAATTTACATAAAATATCAAAAGGACACCAAATACATCTTATGTACTGTAGTGTGGGCGTGTTTGCAGAGTAGCTGGGACAGACAGGCGAGTCCCTGAGGGTTGGAGATAAAGACGTGCTAGAGACTGGGGAGTAACTCAGTGAAAGTGGTGGGCTTGGTGGTGATCCCTGTGTTCCTGGAACTGACCCGCGCTGAAATGTGGGCGTGGTTGGAGAGTAGCTGGGACAGACTGGAGGGTCCGTAAGGGCTGGGGGTGAAGACGTGAGAGAGACTGGCGAGGATCTCCCTGAGGTCTGTGAGTTTGTAGGTGTTTCTGGGGTGTGGGGTAGAGACTCCCGCTGAAATCTGGGCGTAGTTGGAGAGTAGCTGGGACAGACAGGAGAGTCATGGGTGGCTGGGGGTGAGCTGCTGGATGATGGCAGTAAGAACATATGGTATATTATTGATGAATGAGGTGACTGTGAAGAATCTCCAGAGGAGGACACGGGAGAACACAATGACATGAGTGACTGTCCTGCTTGGTTAGGAAAGGGAAACGTAAAGTTGTGGAATTCTGTTGATGATGGATGTGAGAGTGGTGAAGCCCTGCGGGGTGATGTAGAGTACTTCCACATCCCTGGTGAGGAGCTGCCCCTTGGGTCTGAGTTTCTGGGAGGGGAGAGGGAGAAGCTGGGTGAGGCAGGCATGAATCTTGAGGAGTCAGGGCTGGGGGACCGCTCATATTCTCCCGAGACGTGTGAGTCTCTGGGGGACTCCTGGGTGCATGGGGCTGACTCCTGCAGGAACCTGGGGATGGCTGGAGAGTAACTGGGAGCCACAGGAGAGTCCCTGAGGCCTGGGGGTGAAGAGATGAAAGACACAGGGGTGGAGCACCGTGAGGCTCGTGAGTTTGTAGGTGATTCCCGGGTGTGGGGGGCTGACTCCAGCTGAAATCTGGGGTTGTTTGGAGAGTAGCTGGGAGACACAGGAGATCCCCCGAGAGCTGGGGGTGAGCTGCTGGGTGATGGCAGTAAGAACATGTGGTATATTATTGATGAACGTGGGGACTCTGAGGAATCCTCAGAGGAGGACACGGGAGAGCCCAATGGCTTCATTGATTGCCCATCACGGTGAGGACAGGGAAATGGGAGCTTGTGGGATTCTGGTGATGACAGAGGTGAGTGTGGTGAAGCCCTAGGGGATGGTGAATGGTAGCTCCGGATCCCTGGTGAGGAGCTTCCCCTGAAGCCTGAGTTTCTGAGAGGGGAGAGGGAGAAGCTGGGTGAGGCTCGCATGGACCTTGGGGAGTCCGTGCTGGGGGACCGTTCATAAGAAGAGCCGGACAAGACCCTACTGTTCTTAGGTGCAGACATGATTAGGAAACCTGCAGCTCCCAGGGGCCCCTACTAATTTTCTAACTCGCAGAAGGAAGGAGTGTGTGTGCGTGTGTGTGTGTGTGTGTGCGGTGTGAGGTATGTGCCCCTTAAGAAAATGGAAATCAACCAACCAATGAGACAGACAGACAGACAGACAGACAGACAGACAGACAGAGATTCACTTGCCCAAGTGTTCTGTCCTGTCCTCTGAATCCGCTTCCAAGTCGCAAGACGCTGTGAGCTCCAAGTCAACGCAGAGTCCGCCAACCGCTCCGGCCGCTGATCCGCTCCGCGAAGATCTGAGTACAGGCCAGCCAGGGTGGGTTTAAATGGCCTCGGGCGCAGCCTAGCAGCGGAAAGGGCGGAGCTTCACTCCTCCTTTCCATCAGTCACCCCCAACTTTCCCAGGCTACACCTCGTAGGAAACTGTTCTCCTGCTTTGATTTCATGCGCCACCTTTGGGACAATCTAAGAACTTACAAGTTTTCTTGGCCAGATATATTAGGAATTGTATGCACGGAAACACTGAAAACCAACTAGTGGTTCTGTGGTTCCCACGTTGTGGTTTTGACACCAGCAGCATCCTTGCCACAATCAAACCCCGGAGATCCACAGATCTGCGGTGTAACAATACCTCCCCCTGATCCGGATGCATGGCAGTTTAAGAAGTCTTTCCGTGTAAGGGAAAAGACTTTGAAGAAAAGGTGGAGATATGCGTTGTATAAACATTCTTTTGCTCTGGAACCACGTAGAGACTTGGGAGCCAGTTGGGAGGAGCATTCGTTGGATGAGGGTGCTCGGGTTAGGAATATCAAGGTGTGGCTCCAGATAATCCAATCATCTAATTAAGATTCCAGTTATGCTCATCTGTTTTAAAATTCCGTTTGGGTAAATTCTTTTAATCAGACTGAGAATGGCAAAGCCTCAACCCCAATTTCCAGGGAGGGTTGAGAGCCTCAGGTGGAGTTGATCACCAATAGCCTATGGTTTAACCCGTCATGCCTATAGAATGAGGTCTCCATAAAAACCCAAAAGGACTGGGTTCAGAGAGCTTGTGGATAACACTTCCTGGAAGGTAGTGCACCCCTCCCCACACGCCGGGCCCCGCATTTATTTCTGAACTTTTTGCAAAGTCCGCTAAAATACAACGGCAAATGTAAGTGTTTCCCTGCGTGCTGTGAGCTCTTCCAGCCAATGAATGCAACTAAATCTGGGAGTGGTGGCAACCTGATTTATAGCCAGTTGCTGAGAAGCACAGGTAAAACAACGTGGGGCTTCCCATTGTTATTAGTGTGGGAGGCCTGTCTGGCGGGACTCGGCCCTTTGGAATCTAAAGCTATGTCCCGGTAGATAGCGTCACCATTGAATTAGAAGACACACATATGTTGAGAATAATCTTTCTGGTCATTTGCTGCATGTCTTATTTACAATATGTAATCAAATTCTTTATCCTGGCCTTATGGCACCTGGGTTGAGAACCATGATTTGAACCAAACATTGGTCTGTCACGTTCTGAGTTTGAAACTTTAGTTTGCCTTTAGCGTTTTGCTATTGCTTTTTCGTTTTCTTTTGTTTCGTTTCGTTTCTAAGTTCTGGGGTATATGTGCAGGATGTGCAGATTTGTTACTAAGGTAAACGTGTGCCATGGTGGTTCGCTGCACCTGTCAACCCATCACCTAGGTATTAAGCCCAGCATGCAGTAGCTGTTTTTCTTAACGCTCTGCCTCCCGAAAGGCCCCAGTGAGTGTTGTTCCCCTTCCTGTGTCCATGTGATCTCATTTTTCAGCTCTCATTATAAGTGAGAATGTGGCGTTTGGTTTTCTTTCCCTGGATTAGTTTGCTGAGCATAATGACCACACATCACCACTGTTTCTGTTTTTTAGTAGAAAGAGTAGTATTTTATTGAATAAGATTTGCTCACAGAAAAATAAGCTTAAGTCTACAATGAATGCCAGACTCTACAGCAGAAAGCAATTTTCTCACTTTTCCACACACAATGGTTCCTACTAAGTGAAAAAACTTCATTCACAAATGTACTACTCTGTCTCAAAACATCTCACATAATCATGCACTGTACTAAAGCCATTAGATCAGTTCTTCAGTCAGGTTAAAGAAGTATCCCTCTAATAACTGACTTTTATAATGCTATCAATATCCACTCCCAATCAGTCTGCCATTGTTAATGGTGTACAGCATTACTGAATACAATGGAATTGATGACGCCCATATCCACGGACACACCGTGACTTACGGTGGTTTGATTTATGATTTTTCAACGTTATGACGGGATTATTGGAATATTAGATGCGTTTCTGAGTTACAGTGGGTTTATGTGTATGCGACCCTATACTCCAGAAACAGCTGTATAAGGAAAAACAGGTGTACCTAATAAAAATATGCTTAGTGACTTGGGATAAACCAATAGATGTTCACAACTGATGGAGAGCCGTGAAAGAGAGATAGCGGTAAATAGTTACAATAACACAATTTTCCTGCACCTGTCGAGGATTTCTCCCAAAAAACGCAGAATGTGGGAAGCACCTAAGGCATATGAAAGAGAGAGGGCAGAAGGAGTAAGAGAGAAATAGGAGGAAGGAAGGAAGGAAGGAAGGAAAGAAAGAAGGAAGGTAGGAAGGAAGGAAGGAAGGAAGGAAGGAAAGAAGGACGAAAGGAAGGAGAAAACACCCGGTGTTACTAAAACCCCCCAAAAAATGGTTTCCCCCTGTGGGTAAGCCTACAATGTGGATGAATCTTGAAAATATTGTGCTACGTGTTGTGTCAGTCATAACAGCTCACCTATTGTGCAATTCCGTTGATAGGAAATGTCCACAATATGGAAATCTATGCATATGGGATTGATCGCACTAGGTAGTTGCTACCTAGGGCTGAGGGTCAGGGAGAGGGTTTGAGACAGAATGAGGAGTGACTAATGTCTACAGGGTTTTTCTCTGGTCGGGGGTGATAAGACGTTCTACAATGGATTGCGAATTAAAATTGAATGTGCACCACCACAGGTATACTAAAAGCCACTCAATTCATGACTTTTAATGGGGGAATCTTCTGTGGCGCACTCTCATGGAGACCACGGCAGACATAGTGAGAGAGAAAAAGGTGAGTAAATATCTGAAACGGAGGCAGAAAGAGAGAGAATGAGAAGCCCTGTGAATGGAAGGGAGAGCGAAAAGGGAAAATGGTCCTATTTACAAATGACAGATGTGAAACCGGGGTTCACATCAACAGTGTCACTGCCAGGAAGGAGGGTCATGCTAGCCATGTCACCGGTAGTGTGGCCCGCAGGGACGCCGACCTGCTGGAGCGTCGTGCCAGCATGGGCTCTGGCAGCCACGTGGGCCAGCAGGAGGGTCCCGCTGCACAGCTGTGGGGTGAGGATAGACTGGGTGGTGATATCGCCCATTACAGGGGCCTCTTCTGCTGGCAAGAGTGTGACAGTAGCAAGTAGATGGACAAGCCTGCGTGTGAGGACGGAATGCAGGAGGGGCTCTTGTGCGGCTGGGTGTGGGGCCCTCACGGGAACCGTGGAGAAATGGCCAGGTAACTGCGTCATGTGGGCTAGTAGATTGGCCAGGGCTTCGAACTGAAGGACAATAACGGGGAGTAGCTGTCAGGCCCTGGGAGTGTCTGAGTGTAAGTGGAGATGGGTTTGGGGTCACTGAGGGATGCGTGGGAGCCATCCCTGTATAGGTACAGGTCATAGGGAGATAGTCTCGTGAGGCCTGTGAGTGTCTAGGGTTGTCCTGGGTGCCTGGGGCTGACTGTGGCAGAAATCTGGGGAAGGCTGGAGAGAAGCTGGGAGACCCAGGAGAGTCCCTGAAGGCAGGGGGTGAAGAGGTGAAAGAAATGGGGGAGGGTTGCAGTAAGGTCCGTGAGTTTGTAGGTGATTCCTGGGTGCGGGAAGCTGACTCCAGGTGAAATCTGGAGATGGTCGGAGTGTAGCTGAGAGAGACAGAAGAGTCCTTGAGGGCTGGGGGTGAGAACATGAGGGAGACTGGGGAGTAAGTCAGTGAAATTCGTGAGTTCGGTGGTGTATCGTGGGTGCCTGGAACTGACTCCAGCTGGAATCTAGCGAAGTTTTGAGAGTAGCTGAAAGAGACACAGGAGTCCCTGTGGGCTGAGGGCAAAGACCTGAGAGAGACCAGGGAGGACCTCAGTGAAGTCTGTGAGTCTGTAGGTGATTCCGGAGTGTGGGAGGCTGAGTGCCGCTGAAATCTGGGCGTGGTGGGAGAGTAGCTGGGACAGACAGGAGAGTCCCAGGGGGCTGGTGGTGAAGACATGACAGAGACTGGGGAGTAACTCAGCGAAACTGCTGAGTTTGGTGGTGATACCTGGGTGCCTGGAACTGACTCCCGCTGAAATCTGGGCATGGTTGGAGAGTAGCTGGGACACACAGGAGAGTCCCTGAGGGCTGGGGGTGAAGACATGAGAGAGACCGGGGAGTACCTCAGTGAAACTGGTGAGTTTGGTGGTGACTCCGGGGTGCCTGGGACTGCCTCCAGCTGAAATGTGTGCGTGGTTGGAGAGTAGCTGGGACAGACAGGAGAGTCCCTGAGGGCTGGTGAAGACATGAGAGAGACTGGAGAGTAAGTGAGTGAAATTGGTGAGTTTGGTGGTGCTTCCTGGGTGCCTGGAACTGACTCCCGCTGAAGTGTGGGCGTGGTTGGAGAGTAGCTGGGACACACAGGAGAGTCCCTGAGGGTTGGAGATAAAGACGTGCTAGAGAGTGAGGAGTAACTGAGTGAAATTGGGGAGTTTGGTGGTGATTCCGGGGTGCCTGGAGCTGACTGCAGCTGAAATGTGGGCGTGGTTGGAGAGTAGCTGGGACAGACGGGAGAGTCCCTGAGGGACGGTGAAGACATGAGAGAGACTGGGGAGTAACGCAGTGAAATTGGTGAGTTTGGTGGTGATTTCTGGGTGCCTGCAACGGACTCCCGCTGAAGTGTGGGCGTGTTTGGAGAGTAGCTGGGACAGACTGGCGAGTCCCTGAGGGTTGGAGATAAAGACGTGCTAGAGACTGGGGAGTAACTCAGTGAAAGTGGTGGGCTTGGTGGTGATCCCTGGGTTCCTGGAACTGACCCGCGCTGAAATGTGGGCGTGGTTGGAGAGTAGCTGGGACAGACTGGAGGGTCCGTAAGGGCTGGGGGTGAAGACGTGAGAGAGACTGGCGAGGATCTCACTGAGGTCTGTGAGTTTGTAGGTGTTTCTGGGGTGTGGGGTAGAGACTCCCGCTGAAATCTGGGCGTAGTTGGAGAGTAGCTGGGACAGACAGGAGAGTCATGGGTGGCTGGGGGTGAGCTGCTGGATGATGGCAGTAAGAACATATGGTATATTATTGATGAATGAGGTGACTGTGAAGAATCTCCAGAGGAGGACACGGGAGAACACAATGACATGAGTGACTGTCCTGCTTGGTTAGGAAAGGGAAACGTAAAGTTGTGGAATTCTGTTGATGATGGATGTGAGAGTGGTGAAGCCCTGCGGGGTGATGTAGAGTACTTCCACATCCCTGGTGAGGAGCTGCCCCTTGGGTCTGAGTTTCTGGGAGGGGAGAGGGAGAAGCTGGGTGAGGCAGGCATGAATCTTGAGGAGTCAGGGCTGGGGGACCGCTCATATTCTCCCGAGACGTGTGAGTCTCTGGGGGACTCCTGGGTGCATGGGGCTGACTCCCGCAGGAACCTGGGGATGGCTGGAGAGTAACTGGGAGCCACAGGAGAGTCCCTGAGGCCTGGGGGTGAAGAGATGAAAGACACAGGGGTGGAGCACCGTGAGGCTCGTGAGTTTGTAGGTGATTCCCGGGTGTGGGGGGCTGACTCCAGCTGAAATCTGGGGTTGTTTGGAGAGTAGCTGGGAGACACAGGAGATTCCCCGAGAGCTGGGGGTGAGCTGCTGGGTGATGGCAGTAAGAACATGTGGTATATTATTGATGAACGTGGGGACTCTGAGGAATCCTCAGAGGAGGACACGGGAGAGCCCAATGGCTTCATTGATTGCCCATCACGGTGAGGACAGGGAAATGGGAGCTTGTGGGATTCTGGTGATGACAGAGGTGAGTGTGGTGAAGCCCTAGGGGATGGTGAATGGTAGCTCCGGATCCCTGGTGAGGAGCTTCCCCTGAAGCCTGAGTTTCTGAGAGGGGAGTGGGAGAAGCTGGGTGAGGCTCGCATGGACCTTGGGGAGTCCGTGCTGGGGGACCGTTCATAAGAAGAGCCGGACAAGACCCTACTGTTCTTAGGTGCAGACATGATTAGGAAACCTGCAGCTCCCAGGGGCCCCTACTAATTTTCTAACTCGCAGAAGGAAGGAGTGTGTGTGCGTGTGTGTGTGTGTGTGTGCGGTGTGAGGTATGTGCCCCTTAAGAAAATGGAAATCAACCAACCAATGAGACAGACAGACAGACAGACAGACAGACAGACAGACAGAGATTCACTTGCCCAAGTGTTCTGTCCTGTCCTCTGAATCCGCTTCCAAGTCGCAAGACGCTGTGAGCTCCAAGTCAACGCAGAGTCCGCCAACCGCTCCGGCCGCTGATCCGCTCCGCGAAGATCTGAGTACAGGCCAGCCAGGGTGGGTTTAAATGGCCTCGGGCGCAGCCTAGCAGCGGAAAGGGCGGAGCTTCACTCCTCCTTTCCATCAGTCACCCCCAACTTTCCCAGGCTACACCTCGTAGGAAACTGTTCTCCTGCTTTGATTTCATGCGCCACCTTTGGGACAATCTAAGAACTTACAAGTTTTCTTGGCCAGATATATTAGGAATTGTATGCACGGAAACACTGAAAACCAACTAGTGGTTCTGTGGTTCCCACGTTGTGGTTTTGACACCAGCAGCATCCTTGCCACAATCAAACCCCGGAGATCCACAGATCTGCGGTGTAACAATACCTCCCCCTGATCCGGATGCATGGCAGTTTAAGAAGTCTTTCCGTGTAAGGGAAAAGACTTTGAAGAAAAGGTGGAGATATGCGTTGTATAAACATTCTTTTGCTCTGGAACCACGTAGAGACTTGGGAGCCAGTTGGGAGGAGCATTCGTTGGATGAGGGTGCTCGGGTTAGGAATATCAAGGTGTGGCTCCAGATAATCCAATCATCTAATTAAGATTCCAGTTATGCTCATCTGTTTTAAAATTCCGTTTGGGTAAATTCTTTTAATCAGACTGAGAATGGCAAAGCCTCAACCCCAATTTCCAGGGAGGGTTGAGAGCCTCAGGTGGAGTTGATCACCAATAGCCTATGGTTTAACCCGTCATGCCTATAGAATGAGGTCTCCATAAAAACCCAAAAGGACTGGGTTCAGAGAGCTTGTGGATAACACTTCCTGGAAGGTAGTGCACCCCTCCCCACACGCCGGGCCCCGCATTTATTTCTGAACTTTTTGCAAAGTCCGCTAAAATACAACGGCAAATGTAAGTGTTTCCCTGCGTGCTGTGAGCTCTTCCAGCCAATGAATGCAACTAAATCTGGGAGTGGTGGCAACCTGATTTATAGCCAGTTGCTGAGAAGCACAGGTAAAACAACGTGGGGCTTCCCATTGTTATTAGTGTGGGAGGCCTGTCTGGCGGGACTCGGCCCTTTGGAATCTAAAGCTATGTCCCGGTAGATAGCGTCACCATTGAATTAGAAGACACACATATGTTGAGAATAATCTTTCTGGTCATTTGCTGCATGTCTTATTTACAATATGTAATCAAATTCTTTATCCTGGCCTTATGGCACCTGGGTTGAGAACCATGATTTGAACCAAACATTGGTCTGTCACGTTCTGAGTTTGAAACTTTAGTTTGCCTTTAGCGTTTTGCTATTGCTTTTTCGTTTTCTTTTGTTTCGTTTCGTTTCTAAGTTCTGGGGTATATGTGCAGGATGTGCAGATTTGTTACTAAGGTAAACGTGTGCCATGGTGGTTCGCTGCACCTGTCAACCCATCACCTAGGTATTAAGCCCAGCATGCAGTAGCTGTTTTTCTTAACGCTCTGCCTCCCGAAAGGCCCCAGTGAGTGTTGTTCCCCTTCCTGTGTCCATGTGATCTCATTTTTCAGCTCTCATTATAAGTGAGAATGTGGCGTTTGGTTTTCTTTCCCTGGATTAGTTTGCTGAGCATAATGACCACACATCACCACTGTTTCTGTTTTTTAGTAGAAAGAGTAGTATTTTATTGAATAAGATTTGCTCACAGAAAAATAAGCTTAAGTCTACAATGAATGCCAGACTCTACAGCAGAAAGCAATTTTCTCACTTTTCCACACACAATGGTTCCTACTAAGTGAAAAAACTTCATTCACAAATGTACTACTCTGTCTCAAAACATCTCACATAATCATGCACTGTACTAAAGCCATTAGATCAGTTCTTCAGTCAGGTTAAAGAAGTATCCCTCTAATAACTGACTTTTATAATGCTATCAATATCCACTCCCAATCAGTCTGCCATTGTTAATGGTGTACAGCATTACTGAATACAATGGAATTGATGACGCCCATATCCACGGACACACCGTGACTTACGGTGGTTTGATTTATGATTTTTCAACGTTATGACGGGATTATTGGAATATTAGATGCGTTTCTGAGTTACAGTGGGTTTATGTGTATGCGACCCTATACTCCAGAAACAGCTGTATAAGGAAAAACAGGTGTACCTAATAAAAATATGCTTAGTGACTTGGGATAAACCAATAGATGTTCACAACTGATGGAGAGCCGTGAAAGAGAGATAGCGGTAAATAGTTACAATAACACAATTTTCCTGCACCTGTCGAGGATTTCTCCCAAAAAACGCAGAATGTGGGAAGCACCTAAGGCATATGAAAGAGAGAGGGCAGAAGGAGTAAGAGAGAAATAGGAGGAAGGAAGGAAGGAAGGAAGGAAAGAAAGAAGGAAGGTAGGAAGGAAGGAAGGAAGGAAGGAAGGAAAGAAGGACGAAAGGAAGGAGAAAACACCCGGTGTTACTAAAACCCCCCAAAAAATGGTTTCCCCCTGTGGGTAAGCCTACAATGTGGATGAATCTTGAAAATATTGTGCTACGTGTTGTGTCAGTCATAACAGCTCACCTATTGTGCAATTCCGTTGATAGGAAATGTCCACAATATGGAAATCTATGCATATGGGATTGATCGCACTAGGTAGTTGCTACCTAGGGCTGAGGGTCAGGGAGAGGGTTTGAGACAGAATGAGGAGTGACTAATGTCTACAGGGTTTTTCTCTGGTCGGGGGTGATAAGACGTTCTACAATGGATTGCGAATTAAAATTGAATGTGCACCACCACAGGTATACTAAAAGCCACTCAATTCATGACTTTTAATGGGGGAATCTTCTGTGGCGCACTCTCATGGAGACCACGGCAGACATAGTGAGAGAGAAAAAGGTGAGTAAATATCTGAAACGGAGGCAGAAAGAGAGAGAATGAGAAGCCCTGTGAATGGAAGGGAGAGCGAAAAGGGAAAATGGTCCTATTTACAAATGACAGATGTGAAACCGGGGTTCACATCAACAGTGTCACTGCCAGGAAGGAGGGTCATGCTAGCCATGTCACCGGTAGTGTGGCCCGCAGGGACGCCGACCTGCTGGAGCGTCGTGCCAGCATGGGCTCTGGCAGCCACGTGGGCCAGCAGGAGGGTCCCGCTGCACAGCTGTGGGGTGAGGATAGACTGGGTGGTGATATCGCCCATTACAGGGGCCTCTTCTGCTGGCAAGAGTGTGACAGTAGCAAGTAGATGGACAAGCCTGCGTGTGAGGACGGAATGCAGGAGGGGCTCTTGTGCGGCTGGGTGTGGGGCCCTCACGGGAACCGTGGAGAAATGGCCAGGTAACTGCGTCATGTGGGCTAGTAGATTGGCCAGGGCTTCGAACTGAAGGACAATAACGGGGAGTAGCTGTCAGGCCCTGGGAGTGTCTGAGTGTAAGTGGAGATGGGTTTGGGGTCACTGAGGGATGCGTGGGAGCCATCCCTGTATAGGTACAGGTCATAGGGAGATAGTCTCGTGAGGCCTGTGAGTGTCTAGGGTTGTCCTGGGTGCCTGGGGCTGACTGTGGCAGAAATCTGGGGAAGGCTGGAGAGAAGCTGGGAGACCCAGGAGAGTCCCTGAAGGCAGGGGGTGAAGAGGTGAAAGAAATGGGGGAGGGTTGCAGTAAGGTCCGTGAGTTTGTAGGTGATTCCTGGGTGCGGGAAGCTGACTCCAGGTGAAATCTGGAGATGGTCGGAGTGTAGCTGAGAGAGACAGAAGAGTCCTTGAGGGCTGGGGGTGAGAACATGAGGGAGACTGGGGAGTAAGTCAGTGAAATTCGTGAGTTCGGTGGTGTATCGTGGGTGCCTGGAACTGACTCCAGCTGGAATCTAGCGAAGTTTTGAGAGTAGCTGAAAGAGACACAGGAGTCCCTGTGGGCTGAGGGCAAAGACCTGAGAGAGACCAGGGAGGACCTCAGTGAAGTCTGTGAGTCTGTAGGTGATTCCGGAGTGTGGGAGGCTGAGTGCCGCTGAAATCTGGGCGTGGTGGGAGAGTAGCTGGGACAGACAGGAGAGTCCCAGGGGGCTGGTGGTGAAGACATGACAGAGACTGGGGAGTAACTCAGCGAAACTGCTGAGTTTGGTGGTGATACCTGGGTGCCTGGAACTGACTCCCGCTGAAATCTGGGCATGGTTGGAGAGTAGCTGGGACACACAGGAGAGTCCCTGAGGGCTGGGGGTGAAGACATGAGAGAGACCGGGGAGTACCTCAGTGAAACTGGTGAGTTTGGTGGTGACTCCGGGGTGCCTGGGACTGCCTCCAGCTGAAATGTGTGCGTGGTTGGAGAGTAGCTGGGACAGACAGGAGAGTCCCTGAGGGCTGGTGAAGACATGAGAGAGACTGGAGAGTAAGTGAGTGAAATTGGTGAGTTTGGTGGTGCTTCCTGGGTGCCTGGAACTGACTCCCGCTGAAGTGTGGGCGTGGTTGGAGAGTAGCTGGGACACACAGGAGAGTCCCTGAGGGTTGGAGATAAAGACGTGCTAGAGAGTGAGGAGTAACTGAGTGAAATTGGGGAGTTTGGTGGTGATTCCGGGGTGCCTGGAGCTGACTGCAGCTGAAATGTGGGCGTGGTTGGAGAGTAGCTGGGACAGACGGGAGAGTCCCTGAGGGACGGTGAAGACATGAGAGAGACTGGGGAGTAACGCAGTGAAATTGGTGAGTTTGGTGGTGATTTCTGGGTGCCTGCAACGGACTCCCGCTGAAGTGTGGGCGTGTTTGGAGAGTAGCTGGGACAGACTGGCGAGTCCCTGAGGGTTGGAGATAAAGACGTGCTAGAGACTGGGGAGTAACTCAGTGAAAGTGGTGGGCTTGGTGGTGATCCCTGGGTTCCTGGAACTGACCCGCGCTGAAATGTGGGCGTGGTTGGAGAGTAGCTGGGACAGACTGGAGGGTCCGTAAGGGCTGGGGGTGAAGACGTGAGAGAGACTGGCGAGGATCTCACTGAGGTCTGTGAGTTTGTAGGTGTTTCTGGGGTGTGGGGTAGAGACTCCCGCTGAAATCTGGGCGTAGTTGGAGAGTAGCTGGGACAGACAGGAGAGTCATGGGTGGCTGGGGGTGAGCTGCTGGATGATGGCAGTAAGAACATATGGTATATTATTGATGAATGAGGTGACTGTGAAGAATCTCCAGAGGAGGACACGGGAGAACACAATGACATGAGTGACTGTCCTGCTTGGTTAGGAAAGGGAAACGTAAAGTTGTGGAATTCTGTTGATGATGGATGTGAGAGTGGTGAAGCCCTGCGGGGTGATGTAGAGTACTTCCACATCCCTGGTGAGGAGCTGCCCCTTGGGTCTGAGTTTCTGGGAGGGGAGAGGGAGAAGCTGGGTGAGGCAGGCATGAATCTTGAGGAGTCAGGGCTGGGGGACCGCTCATATTCTCCCGAGACGTGTGAGTCTCTGGGGGACTCCTGGGTGCATGGGGCTGACTCCCGCAGGAACCTGGGGATGGCTGGAGAGTAACTGGGAGCCACAGGAGAGTCCCTGAGGCCTGGGGGTGAAGAGATGAAAGACACAGGGGTGGAGCACCGTGAGGCTCGTGAGTTTGTAGGTGATTCCCGGGTGTGGGGGGCTGACTCCAGCTGAAATCTGGGGTTGTTTGGAGAGTAGCTGGGAGACACAGGAGATTCCCCGAGAGCTGGGGGTGAGCTGCTGGGTGATGGCAGTAAGAACATGTGGTATATTATTGATGAACGTGGGGACTCTGAGGAATCCTCAGAGGAGGACACGGGAGAGCCCAATGGCTTCATTGATTGCCCATCACGGTGAGGACAGGGAAATGGGAGCTTGTGGGATTCTGGTGATGACAGAGGTGAGTGTGGTGAAGCCCTAGGGGATGGTGAATGGTAGCTCCGGATCCCTGGTGAGGAGCTTCCCCTGAAGCCTGAGTTTCTGAGAGGGGAGTGGGAGAAGCTGGGTGAGGCTCGCATGGACCTTGGGGAGTCCGTGCTGGGGGACCGTTCATAAGAAGAGCCGGACAAGACCCTACTGTTCTTAGGTGCAGACATGATTAGGAAACCTGCAGCTCCCAGGGGCCCCTACTAATTTTCTAACTCGCAGAAGGAAGGAGTGTGTGTGCGTGTGTGTGTGTGTGTGTGCGGTGTGAGGTATGTGCCCCTTAAGAAAATGGAAATCAACCAACCAATGAGACAGACAGACAGACAGACAGACAGACAGACAGAGATTCACTTGCCCAAGTGTTCTGTCCTGTCCTCTGAATCCGCTTCCAAGTCGCAAGACGCTGTGAGCTCCAAGTCAACGCAGAGTCCGCCAACCGCTCCGGCCGCTGATCCGCTCCGCGAAGATCTGAGTACAGGCCAGCCAGGGTGGGTTTAAATGGCCTCGGGCGCAGCCTAGCAGCGGAAAGGGCGGAGCTTCACTCCTCCTTTCCATCAGTCACCCCCAACTTTCCCAGGCTACACCTCGTAGGAAACTGTTCTCCTGCTTTGATTTCATGCGCCACCTTTGGGACAATCTAAGAACTTACAAGTTTTCTTGGCCAGATATATTAGGAATTGTATGCACGGAAACACTGAAAACCAACTAGTGGTTCTGTGGTTCCCACGTTGTGGTTTTGACACCAGCAGCATCCTTGCCACAATCAAACCCCGGAGATCCACAGATCTGCGGTGTAACAATACCTCCCCCTGATCCGGATGCATGGCAGTTTAAGAAGTCTTTCCGTGTAAGGGAAAAGACTTTGAAGAAAAGGTGGAGATATGCGTTGTATAAACATTCTTTTGCTCTGGAACCACGTAGAGACTTGGGAGCCAGTTGGGAGGAGCATTCGTTGGATGAGGGTGCTCGGGTTAGGAATATCAAGGTGTGGCTCCAGATAATCCAATCATCTAATTAAGATTCCAGTTATGCTCATCTGTTTTAAAATTCCGTTTGGGTAAATTCTTTTAATCAGACTGAGAATGGCAAAGCCTCAACCCCAATTTCCAGGGAGGGTTGAGAGCCTCAGGTGGAGTTGATCACCAATAGCCTATGGTTTAACCCGTCATGCCTATAGAATGAGGTCTCCATAAAAACCCAAAAGGACTGGGTTCAGAGAGCTTGTGGATAACACTTCCTGGAAGGTAGTGCACCCCTCCCCACACGCCGGGCCCCGCATTTATTTCTGAACTTTTTGCAAAGTCCGCTAAAATACAACGGCAAATGTAAGTGTTTCCCTGCGTGCTGTGAGCTCTTCCAGCCAATGAATGCAACTAAATCTGGGAGTGGTGGCAACCTGATTTATAGCCAGTTGCTGAGAAGCACAGGTAAAACAACGTGGGGCTTCCCATTGTTATTAGTGTGGGAGGCCTGTCTGGCGGGACTCGGCCCTTTGGAATCTAAAGCTATGTCCCGGTAGATAGCGTCACCATTGAATTAGAAGACACACATATGTTGAGAATAATCTTTCTGGTCATTTGCTGCATGTCTTATTTACAATATGTAATCAAATTCTTTATCCTGGCCTTATGGCACCTGGGTTGAGAACCATGATTTGAACCAAACATTGGTCTGTCACGTTCTGAGTTTGAAACTTTAGTTTGCCTTTAGCGTTTTGCTATTGCTTTTTCGTTTTCTTTTGTTTCGTTTCGTTTCTAAGTTCTGGGGTATATGTGCAGGATGTGCAGATTTGTTACTAAGGTAAACGTGTGCCATGGTGGTTCGCTGCACCTGTCAACCCATCACCTAGGTATTAAGCCCAGCATGCAGTAGCTGTTTTTCTTAACGCTCTGCCTCCCGAAAGGCCCCAGTGAGTGTTGTTCCCCTTCCTGTGTCCATGTGATCTCATTTTTCAGCTCTCATTATAAGTGAGAATGTGGCGTTTGGTTTTCTTTCCCTGGATTAGTTTGCTGAGCATAATGACCACACATCACCACTGTTTCTGTTTTTTAGTAGAAAGAGTAGTATTTTATTGAATAAGATTTGCTCACAGAAAAATAAGCTTAAGTCTACAATGAATGCCAGACTCTACAGCAGAAAGCAATTTTCTCACTTTTCCACACACAATGGTTCCTACTAAGTGAAAAAACTTCATTCACAAATGTACTACTCTGTCTCAAAACATCTCACATAATCATGCACTGTACTAAAGCCATTAGATCAGTTCTTCAGTCAGGTTAAAGAAGTATCCCTCTAATAACTGACTTTTATAATGCTATCAATATCCACTCCCAATCAGTCTGCCATTGTTAATGGTGTACAGCATTACTGAATACAATGGAATTGATGACGCCCATATCCACGGACACACCGTGACTTACGGTGGTTTGATTTATGATTTTTCAACGTTATGACGGGATTATTGGAATATTAGATGCGTTTCTGAGTTACAGTGGGTTTATGTGTATGCGACCCTATACTCCAGAAACAGCTGTATAAGGAAAAACAGGTGTACCTAATAAAAATATGCTTAGTGACTTGGGATAAACCAATAGATGTTCACAACTGATGGAGAGCCGTGAAAGAGAGATAGCGGTAAATAGTTACAATAACACAATTTTCCTGCACCTGTCGAGGATTTCTCCCAAAAAACGCAGAATGTGGGAAGCACCTAAGGCATATGAAAGAGAGAGGGCAGAAGGAGTAAGAGAGAAATAGGAGGAAGGAAGGAAGGAAGGAAGGAAAGAAAGAAGGAAGGTAGGAAGGAAGGAAGGAAGGAAGGAAGGAAAGAAGGACGAAAGGAAGGAGAAAACACCCGGTGTTACTAAAACCCCCCAAAAAATGGTTTCCCCCTGTGGGTAAGCCTACAATGTGGATGAATCTTGAAAATATTGTGCTACGTGTTGTGTCAGTCATAACAGCTCACCTATTGTGCAATTCCGTTGATAGGAAATGTCCACAATATGGAAATCTATGCATATGGGATTGATCGCACTAGGTAGTTGCTACCTAGGGCTGAGGGTCAGGGAGAGGGTTTGAGACAGAATGAGGAGTGACTAATGTCTACAGGGTTTTTCTCTGGTCGGGGGTGATAAGACGTTCTACAATGGATTGCGAATTAAAATTGAATGTGCACCACCACAGGTATACTAAAAGCCACTCAATTCATGACTTTTAATGGGGGAATCTTCTGTGGCGCACTCTCATGGAGACCACGGCAGACATAGTGAGAGAGAAAAAGGTGAGTAAATATCTGAAACGGAGGCAGAAAGAGAGAGAATGAGAAGCCCTGTGAATGGAAGGGAGAGCGAAAAGGGAAAATGGTCCTATTTACAAATGACAGATGTGAAACCGGGGTTCACATCAACAGTGTCACTGCCAGGAAGGAGGGTCATGCTAGCCATGTCACCGGTAGTGTGGCCCGCAGGGACGCCGACCTGCTGGAGCGTCGTGCCAGCATGGGCTCTGGCAGCCACGTGGGCCAGCAGGAGGGTCCCGCTGCACAGCTGTGGGGTGAGGATAGACTGGGTGGTGATATCGCCCATTACAGGGGCCTCTTCTGCTGGCAAGAGTGTGACAGTAGCAAGTAGATGGACAAGCCTGCGTGTGAGGACGGAATGCAGGAGGGGCTCTTGTGCGGCTGGGTGTGGGGCCCTCACGGGAACCGTGGAGAAATGGCCAGGTAACTGCGTCATGTGGGCTAGTAGATTGGCCAGGGCTTCGAACTGAAGGACAATAACGGGGAGTAGCTGTCAGGCCCTGGGAGTGTCTGAGTGTAAGTGGAGATGGGTTTGGGGTCACTGAGGGATGCGTGGGAGCCATCCCTGTATAGGTACAGGTCATAGGGAGATAGTCTCGTGAGGCCTGTGAGTGTCTAGGGTTGTCCTGGGTGCCTGGGGCTGACTGTGGCAGAAATCTGGGGAAGGCTGGAGAGAAGCTGGGAGACCCAGGAGAGTCCCTGAAGGCAGGGGGTGAAGAGGTGAAAGAAATGGGGGAGGGTTGCAGTAAGGTCCGTGAGTTTGTAGGTGATTCCTGGGTGCGGGAAGCTGACTCCAGGTGAAATCTGGAGATGGTCGGAGTGTAGCTGAGAGAGACAGAAGAGTCCTTGAGGGCTGGGGGTGAGAACATGAGGGAGACTGGGGAGTAAGTCAGTGAAATTCGTGAGTTCGGTGGTGTATCGTGGGTGCCTGGAACTGACTCCAGCTGGAATCTAGCGAAGTTTTGAGAGTAGCTGAAAGAGACACAGGAGTCCCTGTGGGCTGAGGGCAAAGACCTGAGAGAGACCAGGGAGGACCTCAGTGAAGTCTGTGAGTCTGTAGGTGATTCCGGAGTGTGGGAGGCTGAGTGCCGCTGAAATCTGGGCGTGGTGGGAGAGTAGCTGGGACAGACAGGAGAGTCCCAGGGGGCTGGGGGTGAAGACATGACAGAGACTGGGGAGTAACTCAGCGAAACTGCTGAGTTTGGTGGTGATACCTGGGTGCCTGGAACTGACTCCCGCTGAAATCTGGGCATGGTTGGAGAGTAGCTGGGACACACAGGAGAGTCCCTGAGGGCTGGGGGTGAAGACATGAGAGAGACCGGGGAGTACCTCAGTGAAACTGGTGAGTTTGGTGGTGACTCCGGGGTGCCTGGGACTGACTCCAGCTGAAATGTGTGCGTGGTTGGAGAGTAGCTGGGACAGACAGGAGAGTCCCTGAGGGCTGGTGAAGACATGAGAGAGACTGGAGAGTAAGTGAGTGAAATTGGTGAGTTTGGTGGTGCTTCCTGGGTGCCTGGAACTGACTCCCGCTGAAGTGTGGGCGTGGTTGGAGAGTAGCTGGGACACACAGGAGAGTCCCTGAGGGTTGGAGATAAAGACGTGCTAGAGAGTGAGGAGTAACTGAGTGAAATTGGGGAGTTTGGTGGTGATTCCGGGGTGCCTGGAGCTGACTGCAGCTGAAATGTGGGCGTGGTTGGAGAGTAGCTGGGACAGACGGGAGAGTCCCTGAGGGACGGTGAAGACATGAGAGAGACTGGGGAGTAACGCAGTGAAATTGGTGAGTTTGGTGGTGATTTCTGGGTGCCTGCAACGGACTCCCGCTGAAGTGTGGGCGTGTTTGGAGAGTAGCTGGGACAGACAGGCGAGTCCCTGAGGGTTGGAGATAAAGACGTGCTAGAGACTGGGGAGTAACTCAGTGAAAGTGGTGGGCTTGGTGGTGATCCCTGGGTTCCTGGAACTGACCCGCGCTGAAATGTGGGCGTGGTTGGAGAGTAGCTGGGACAGACTGGAGGGTCCGTAAGGGCTGGGGGTGAAGACGTGAGAGAGACTGGCGAGGATCTCACTGAGGTCTGTGAGTTTGTAGGTGTTTCTGGGGTGTGGGGTAGAGACTCCCGCTGAAATCTGGGCGTAGTTGGAGAGTAGCTGGGACAGACAGGAGAGTCATGGGTGGCTGGGGGTGAGCTGCTGGATGATGGCAGTAAGAACATATGGTATATTATTGATGAATGAGGTGACTGTGAAGAATCTCCAGAGGAGGACACGGGAGAACACAATGACATGAGTGACTGTCCTGCTTGGTTAGGAAAGGGAAACGTAAAGTTGTGGAATTCTGTTGATGATGGATGTGAGAGTGGTGAAGCCCTGCGGGGTGATGTAGAGTACTTCCACATCCCTGGTGAGGAGCTGCCCCTTGGGTCTGAGTTTCTGGGAGGGGAGAGGGAGAAGCTGGGTGAGGCAGGCATGAATCTTGAGGAGTCAGGGCTGGGGGACCGCTCATATTCTCCCGAGACGTGTGAGTCTCTGGGGGACTCCTGGGTGCATGGGGCTGACTCCCGCAGGAACCTGGGGATGGCTGGAGAGTAACTGGGAGCCACAGGAGAGTCCCTGAGGCCTGGGGGTGAAGAGATGAAAGACACAGGGGTGGAGCACCGTGAGGCTCGTGAGTTTGTAGGTGATTCCCGGGTGTGGGGGGCTGACTCCAGCTGAAATCTGGGGTTGTTTGGAGAGTAGCTGGGAGACACAGGAGATTCCCCGAGAGCTGGGGGTGAGCTGCTGGGTGATGGCAGTAAGAACATGTGGTATATTATTGATGAACGTGGGGACTCTGAGGAATCCTCAGAGGAGGACACGGGAGAGCCCAATGGCTTCATTGATTGCCCATCACGGTGAGGACAGGGAAATGGGAGCTTGTGGGATTCTGGTGATGACAGAGGTGAGTGTGGTGAAGCCCTAGGGGATGGTGAATGGTAGCTCCGGATCCCTGGTGAGGAGCTTCCCCTGAAGCCTGAGTTTCTGAGAGGGGAGTGGGAGAAGCTGGGTGAGGCTCGCATGGACCTTGGGGAGTCCGTGCTGGGGGACCGTTCATAAGAAGAGCCGGACAAGACCCTACTGTTCTTAGGTGCAGACATGATTAGGAAACCTGCAGCTCCCAGGGGCCCCTACTAATTTTCTAACTCGCAGAAGGAAGGAGTGTGTGTGCGTGTGTGTGTGTGTGCGGTGTGAGGTATGTGCCCCTTAAGAAAATGGAAATCAACCAACCAATGAGACAGACAGACAGACAGACAGAGATTCACTTGCCCAAGTGTTCTGTCCTGTCCTCTGAATCCGCTTCCAAGTCGCAAGACGCTGTGAGCTCCAAGTCAACGCAGAGTCCGCCAACCGCTCCGGCCGCTGATCCGCTCCGCGAAGATCTGAGTACAGGCCAGCCAGGGTGGGTTTAAATGGCCTCGGGCGCAGCCTAGCAGCGGAAAGGGCGGAGCTTCACTCCTCCTTTCCATCAGTCACCCCCAACTTTCCCAGGCTACACCTCGTAGGAAACTGTTCTCCTGCTTTGATTTCATGCGCCACCTTTGGGACAATCTAAGAACTTACAAGTTTTCTTGGCCAGATATATTAGGAATTGTATGCACGGAAACACTGAAAACCAACTAGTGGTTCTGTGGTTCCCACGTTGTGGTTTTGACACCAGCAGCATCCTTGCCACAATCAAACCCCGGAGATCCACAGATCTGCGGTGTAACAATACCTCCCCCTGATCCGGATGCATGGCAGTTTAAGAAGTCTTTCCGTGTAAGGGAAAAGACTTTGAAGAAAAGGTGGAGATATGCGTTGTATAAACATTCTTTTGCTCTGGAACCACGTAGAGACTTGGGAGCCAGTTGGGAGGAGCATTCGTTGGATGAGGGTGCTCGGGTTAGGAATATCAAGGTGTGGCTCCAGATAATCCAATCATCTAATTAAGATTCCAGTTATGCTCATCTGTTTTAAAATTCCGTTTGGGTAAATTCTTTTAATCAGACTGAGAATGGCAAAGCCTCAACCCCAATTTCCAGGGAGGGTTGAGAGCCTCAGGTGGAGTTGATCACCAATAGCCTATGGTTTAACCCGTCATGCCTATAGAATGAGGTCTCCATAAAAACCCAAAAGGACTGGGTTCAGAGAGCTTGTGGATAACACTTCCTGGAAGGTAGTGCACCCCTCCCCACACGCCGGGCCCCGCATTTATTTCTGAACTTTTTGCAAAGTCCGCTAAAATACAACGGCAAATGTAAGTGTTTCCCTGCGTGCTGTGAGCTCTTCCAGCCAATGAATGCAACTAAATCTGGGAGTGGTGGCAACCTGATTTATAGCCAGTTGCTGAGAAGCACAGGTAAAACAACGTGGGGCTTCCCATTGTTATTAGTGTGGGAGGCCTGTCTGGCGGGACTCGGCCCTTTGGAATCTAAAGCTATGTCCCGGTAGATAGCGTCACCATTGAATTAGAAGACACACATATGTTGAGAATAATCTTTCTGGTCATTTGCTGCATGTCTTATTTACAATATGTAATCAAATTCTTTATCCTGGCCTTATGGCACCTGGGTTGAGAACCATGATTTGAACCAAACATTGGTCTGTCACGTTCTGAGTTTGAAACTTTAGTTTGCCTTTAGCGTTTTGCTATTGCTTTTTCGTTTTCTTTTGTTTCGTTTCGTTTCTAAGTTCTGGGGTATATGTGCAGGATGTGCAGATTTGTTACTAAGGTAAACGTGTGCCATGGTGGTTCGCTGCACCTGTCAACCCATCACCTAGGTATTAAGCCCAGCATGCAGTAGCTGTTTTTCTTAACGCTCTGCCTCCCGAAAGGCCCCAGTGAGTGTTGTTCCCCTTCCTGTGTCCATGTGATCTCATTTTTCAGCTCTCATTATAAGTGAGAATGTGGCGTTTGGTTTTCTTTCCCTGGATTAGTTTGCTGAGCATAATGACCACACATCACCACTGTTTCTGTTTTTTAGTAGAAAGAGTAGTATTTTATTGAATAAGATTTGCTCACAGAAAAATAAGCTTAAGTCTACAATGAATGCCAGACTCTACAGCAGAAAGCAATTTTCTCACTTTTCCACACACAATGGTTCCTACTAAGTGAAAAAACTTCATTCACAAATGTACTACTCTGTCTCAAAACATCTCACATAATCATGCACTGTACTAAAGCCATTAGATCAGTTCTTCAGTCAGGTTAAAGAAGTATCCCTCTAATAACTGACTTTTATAATGCTATCAATATCCACTCCCAATCAGTCTGCCATTGTTAATGGTGTACAGCATTACTGAATACAATGGAATTGATGACGCCCATATCCACGGACACACCGTGACTTACGGTGGTTTGATTTATGATTTTTCAACGTTATGACGGGATTATTGGAATATTAGATGCGTTTCTGAGTTACAGTGGGTTTATGTGTATGCGACCCTATACTCCAGAAACAGCTGTATAAGGAAAAACAGGTGTACCTAATAAAAATATGCTTAGTGACTTGGGATAAACCAATAGATGTTCACAACTGATGGAGAGCCGTGAAAGAGAGATAGCGGTAAATAGTTACAATAACACAATTTTCCTGCACCTGTCGAGGATTTCTCCCAAAAAACGCAGAATGTGGGAAGCACCTAAGGCATATGAAAGAGAGAGGGCAGAAGGAGTAAGAGAGAAATAGGAGGAAGGAAGGAAGGAAGGAAGGAAAGAAAGAAGGAAGGTAGGAAGGAAGGAAGGAAGGAAGGAAAGAAGGACGAAAGGAAGGAGAAAACACCCGGTGTTACTAAAACCCCCCAAAAAATGGTTTCCCCCTGTGGGTAAGCCTACAATGTGGATGAATCTTGAAAATATTGTGCTACGTGTTGTGTCAGTCATAACAGCTCACCTATTGTGCAATTCCGTTGATAGGAAATGTCCACAATATGGAAATCTATGCATATGGGATTGATCGCACTAGGTAGTTGCTACCTAGGGCTGAGGGTCAGGGAGAGGGTTTGAGACAGAATGAGGAGTGACTAATGTCTACAGGGTTTTTCTCTGGTCGGGGGTGATAAGACGTTCTACAATGGATTGCGAATTAAAATTGAATGTGCACCACCACAGGTATACTAAAAGCCACTCAATTCATGACTTTTAATGGGGGAATCTTCTGTGGCGCACTCTCATGGAGACCACGGCAGACATAGTGAGAGAGAAAAAGGTGAGTAAATATCTGAAACGGAGGCAGAAAGAGAGAGAATGAGAAGCCCTGTGAATGGAAGGGAGAGCGAAAAGGGAAAATGGTCCTATTTACAAATGACAGATGTGAAACCGGGGTTCACATCAACAGTGTCACTGCCAGGAAGGAGGGTCATGCTAGCCATGTCACCGGTAGTGTGGCCCGCAGGGACGCCGACCTGCTGGAGCGTCGTGCCAGCATGGGCTCTGGCAGCCACGTGGGCCAGCAGGAGGGTCCCGCTGCACAGCTGTGGGGTGAGGATAGACTGGGTGGTGATATCGCCCATTACAGGGGCCTCTTCTGCTGGCAAGAGTGTGACAGTAGCAAGTAGATGGACAAGCCTGCGTGTGAGGACGGAATGCAGGAGGGGCTCTTGTGCGGCTGGGTGTGGGGCCCTCACGGGAACCGTGGAGAAATGGCCAGGTAACTGCGTCATGTGGGCTAGTAGATTGGCCAGGGCTTCGAACTGAAGGACAATAACGGGGAGTAGCTGTCAGGCCCTGGGAGTGTCTGAGTGTAAGTGGAGATGGGTTTGGGGTCACTGAGGGATGCGTGGGAGCCATCCCTGTATAGGTACAGGTCATAGGGAGATAGTCTCGTGAGGCCTGTGAGTGTCTAGGGTTGTCCTGGGTGCCTGGGGCTGACTGTGGCAGAAATCTGGGGAAGGCTGGAGAGAAGCTGGGAGACCCAGGAGAGTCCCTGAAGGCAGGGGGTGAAGAGGTGAAAGAAATGGGGGAGGGTTGCAGTAAGGTCCGTGAGTTTGTAGGTGATTCCTGGGTGCGGGAAGCTGACTCCAGGTGAAATCTGGAGATGGTCGGAGTGTAGCTGAGAGAGACAGAAGAGTCCTTGAGGGCTGGGGGTGAGAACATGAGGGAGACTGGGGAGTAAGTCAGTGAAATTCGTGAGTTCGGTGGTGTATCGTGGGTGCCTGGAACTGACTCCAGCTGGAATCTAGCGAAGTTTTGAGAGTAGCTGAAAGAGACACAGGAGTCCCTGTGGGCTGAGGGCAAAGACCTGAGAGAGACCAGGGAGGACCTCAGTGAAGTCTGTGAGTCTGTAGGTGATTCCGGAGTGTGGGAGGCTGAGTGCCGCTGAAATCTGGGCGTGGTGGGAGAGTAGCTGGGACAGACAGGAGAGTCCCAGGGGGCTGGTGGTGAAGACATGACAGAGACTGGGGAGTAACTCAGCGAAACTGCTGAGTTTGGTGGTGATACCTGGGTGCCTGGAACTGACTCCCGCTGAAATCTGGGCATGGTTGGAGAGTAGCTGGGACACACAGGAGAGTCCCTGAGGGCTGGGGGTGAAGACATGAGAGAGACCGGGGAGTACCTCAGTGAAACTGGTGAGTTTGGTGGTGACTCCGGGGTGCCTGGGACTGACTCCAGCTGAAATGTGTGCGTGGTTGGAGAGTAGCTGGGACAGACAGGAGAGTCCCTGAGGGCTGGTGAAGACATGAGAGAGACTGGAGAGTAAGTGAGTGAAATTGGTGAGTTTGGTGGTGCTTCCTGGGTGCCTGGAACTGACTCCCGCTGAAGTGTGGGCGTGGTTGGAG
Organism: Pan paniscus; assembly: GCF_029289425.2. Lineage (NCBI taxonomy): Eukaryota > Metazoa > Chordata > Mammalia > Primates > Hominidae > Pan > Pan paniscus. The sequence continues at coordinate 4,276,774 of NC_073271.2, forward strand.
AGTAGCTGGGACACACAGGAGAGTCCCTGAGGGTTGGAGATAAAGACGTGCTAGAGAGTGAGGAGTAACTGAGTGAAATTGGGGAGTTTGGTGGTGATTCCGGGGTGCCTGGAGCTGACTGCAGCTGAAATGTGGGCGTGGTTGGAGAGTAGCTGGGACAGACGGGAGAGTCCCTGAGGGACGGTGAAGACATGAGAGAGACTGGGGAGTAACGCAGTGAAATTGGTGAGTTTGGTGGTGATTTCTGGGTGCCTGCAACGGACTCCCGCTGAAGTGTGGGCGTGTTTGGAGAGTAGCTGGGACAGACAGGCGAGTCCCTGAGGGTTGGAGATAAAGACGTGCTAGAGACTGGGGAGTAACTCAGTGAAAGTGGTGGGCTTGGTGGTGATCCCTGGGTTCCTGGAACTGACCCGCGCTGAAATGTGGGCGTGGTTGGAGAGTAGCTGGGACAGACTGGAGGGTCCGTAAGGGCTGGGGGTGAAGACGTGAGAGAGACTGGCGAGGATCTCACTGAGGTCTGTGAGTTTGTAGGTGTTTCTGGGGTGTGGGGTAGAGACTCCCGCTGAAATCTGGGCGTAGTTGGAGAGTAGCTGGGACAGACAGGAGAGTCATGGGTGGCTGGGGGTGAGCTGCTGGATGATGGCAGTAAGAACATATGGTATATTATTGATGAATGAGGTGACTGTGAAGAATCTCCAGAGGAGGACACGGGAGAACACAATGACATGAGTGACTGTCCTGCTTGGTTAGGAAAGGGAAACGTAAAGTTGTGGAATTCTGTTGATGATGGATGTGAGAGTGGTGAAGCCCTGCGGGGTGATGTAGAGTACTTCCACATCCCTGGTGAGGAGCTGCCCCTTGGGTCTGAGTTTCTGGGAGGGGAGAGGGAGAAGCTGGGTGAGGCAGGCATGAATCTTGAGGAGTCAGGGCTGGGGGACCGCTCATATTCTCCCGAGACGTGTGAGTCTCTGGGGGACTCCTGGGTGCATGGGGCTGACTCCCGCAGGAACCTGGGGATGGCTGGAGAGTAACTGGGAGCCACAGGAGAGTCCCTGAGGCCTGGGGGTGAAGAGATGAAAGACACAGGGGTGGAGCACCGTGAGGCTCGTGAGTTTGTAGGTGATTCCCGGGTGTGGGGGGCTGACTCCAGCTGAAATCTGGGGTTGTTTGGAGAGTAGCTGGGAGACACAGGAGATCCCCCGAGAGCTGGGGGTGAGCTGCTGGGTGATGGCAGTAAGAACATGTGGTATATTATTGATGAACGTGGGGACTCTGAGGAATCCTCAGAGGAGGACACGGGAGAGCCCAATGGCTTCATTGATTGCCCATCACGGTGAGGACAGGGAAATGGGAGCTTGTGGGATTCTGGTGATGACAGAGGTGAGTGTGGTGAAGCCCTAGGGGATGGTGAATGGTAGCTCCGGATCCCTGGTGAGGAGCTTCCCCTGAAGCCTGAGTTTCTGAGAGGGGAGAGGGAGAAGCTGGGTGAGGCTCGCATGGACCTTGGGGAGTCCGTGCTGGGGGACCGTTCATAAGAAGAGCCGGACAAGACCCTACTGTTCTTAGGTGCAGACATGATTAGGAAACCTGCAGCTCCCAGGGGCCCCTACTAATTTTCTAACTCGCAGAAGGAAGGAGTGTGTGTGCGTGTGTGTGTGTGTGTGTGCGGTGTGAGGTATGTGCCCCTTAAGAAAATGGAAATCAACCAACCAATGAGACAGACAGACAGACAGACAGACAGACAGACAGAGATTCACTTGCCCAAGTGTTCTGTCCTGTCCTCTGAATCCGCTTCCAAGTCGCAAGACGCTGTGAGCTCCAAGTCAACGCAGAGTCCGCCAACCGCTCCGGCCGCTGATCCGCTCCGCGAAGATCTGAGTACAGGCCAGCCAGGGTGGGTTTAAATGGCCTCGGGCGCAGCCTAGCAGCGGAAAGGGCGGAGCTTCACTCCTCCTTTCCATCAGTCACCCCCAACTTTCCCAGGCTACACCTCGTAGGAAACTGTTCTCCTGCTTTGATTTCATGCGCCACCTTTGGGACAATCTAAGAACTTACAAGTTTTCTTGGCCAGATATATTAGGAATTGTATGCACGGAAACACTGAAAACCAACTAGTGGTTCTGTGGTTCCCACGTTGTGGTTTTGACACCAGCAGCATCCTTGCCACAATCAAACCCCGGAGATCCACAGATCTGCGGTGTAACAATACCTCCCCCTGATCCGGATGCATGGCAGTTTAAGAAGTCTTTCCGTGTAAGGGAAAAGACTTTGAAGAAAAGGTGGAGATATGCGTTGTATAAACATTCTTTTGCTCTGGAACCACGTAGAGACTTGGGAGCCAGTTGGGAGGAGCATTCGTTGGATGAGGGTGCTCGGGTTAGGAATATCAAGGTGTGGCTCCAGATAATCCAATCATCTAATTAAGATTCCAGTTATGCTCATCTGTTTTAAAATTCCGTTTGGGTAAATTCTTTTAATCAGACTGAGAATGGCAAAGCCTCAACCCCAATTTCCAGGGAGGGTTGAGAGCCTCAGGTGGAGTTGATCACCAATAGCCTATGGTTTAACCCGTCATGCCTATAGAATGAGGTCTCCATAAAAACCCAAAAGGACTGGGTTCAGAGAGCTTGTGGATAACACTTCCTGGAAGGTAGTGCACCCCTCCCCACACGCCGGGCCCCGCATTTATTTCTGAACTTTTTGCAAAGTCCGCTAAAATACAACGGCAAATGTAAGTGTTTCCCTGCGTGCTGTGAGCTCTTCCAGCCAATGAATGCAACTAAATCTGGGAGTGGTGGCAACCTGATTTATAGCCAGTTGCTGAGAAGCACAGGTAAAACAACGTGGGGCTTCCCGTTGTTATTAGTGTGGGAGGCCTGTCTGGCGGGACTCGGCCCTTTGGAATCTAAAGCTATGTCCCGGTAGATAGCGTCACCATTGAATTAGAAGACACACATATGTTGAGAATAATCTTTCTGGTCATTTGCTGCATGTCTTATTTACAATATGTAATCAAATTCTTTATCCTGGCCTTATGGCACCTGGGTTGAGAACCATGATTTGAACCAAACATTGGTCTGTCACGTTCTGAGTTTGAAACTTTAGTTTGCCTTTAGCGTTTTGCTATTGCTTTTTCGTTTTCTTTTGTTTCGTTTCGTTTCTAAGTTCTGGGGTATATGTGCAGGATGTGCAGATTTGTTACTAAGGTAAACGTGTGCCATGGTGGTTCGCTGCACCTGTCAACCCATCACCTAGGTATTAAGCCCAGCATGCAGTAGCTGTTTTTCTTAACGCTCTGCCTCCCGAAAGGCCCCAGTGAGTGTTGTTCCCCTTCCTGTGTCCATGTGATCTCATTTTTCAGCTCTCATTATAAGTGAGAATGTGGCGTTTGGTTTTCTTTCCCTGGATTAGTTTGCTGAGCATAATGACCACACATCACCACTGTTTCTGTTTTTTAGTAGAAAGAGTAGTATTTTATTGAATAAGATTTGCTCACAGAAAAATAAGCTTAAGTCTACAATGAATGCCAGACTCTACAGCAGAAAGCAATTTTCTCACTTTTCCACACACAATGGTTCCTACTAAGTGAAAAAACTTCATTCACAAATGTACTACTCTGTCTCAAAACATCTCACATAATCATGCACTGTACTAAAGCCATTAGATCAGTTCTTCAGTCAGGTTAAAGAAGTATCCCTCTAATAACTGACTTTTATAATGCTATCAATATCCACTCCCAATCAGTCTGCCATTGTTAATGGTGTACAGCATTACTGAATACAATGGAATTGATGACGCCCATATCCACGGACACACCGTGACTTACGGTGGTTTGATTTATGATTTTTCAACGTTATGACGGGATTATTGGAATATTAGATGCGTTTCTGAGTTACAGTGGGTTTATGTGTATGCGACCCTATACTCCAGAAACAGCTGTATAAGGAAAAACAGGTGTACCTAATAAAAATATGCTTAGTGACTTGGGATAAACCAATAGATGTTCACAACTGATGGAGAGCCGTGAAAGAGAGATAGCGGTAAATAGTTACAATAACACAATTTTCCTGCACCTGTCGAGGATTTCTCCCAAAAAACGCAGAATGTGGGAAGCACCTAAGGCATATGAAAGAGAGAGGGCAGAAGGAGTAAGAGAGAAATAGGAGGAAGGAAGGAAGGAAGGAAAGAAAGAAGGAAGGTAGGAAGGAAGGAAGGAAGGAAGGAAGGAAGGAAGGAAAGAAGGACGAAAGGAAGGAGAAAACACCCGGTGTTACTAAAACCCCCCAAAAAATGGTTTCCCCCTGTGGGTAAGCCTACAATGTGGATGAATCTTGAAAATATTGTGCTACGTGTTGTGTCAGTCATAACAGCTCACCTATTGTGCAATTCCGTTGATAGGAAATGTCCACAATATGGAAATCTATGCATATGGGATTGATCGCACTAGGTAGTTGCTACCTAGGGCTGAGGGTCAGGGAGAGGGTTTGAGACAGAATGAGGAGTGACTAATGTCTACAGGGTTTTTCTCTGGTCGGGGGTGATAAGACGTTCTACAATGGATTGCGAATTAAAATTGAATGTGCACCACCACAGGTATACTAAAAGCCACTCAATTCATGACTTTTAATGGGGGAATCTTCTGTGGCGCACTCTCATGGAGACCACGGCAGACATAGTGAGAGAGAAAAAGGTGAGTAAATATCTGAAACGGAGGCAGAAAGAGAGAGAATGAGAAGCCCTGTGAATGGAAGGGAGAGCGAAAAGGGAAAATGGTCCTATTTACAAATGACAGATGTGAAACCGGGGTTCACATCAACAGTGTCACTGCCAGGAAGGAGGGTCATGCTAGCCATGTCACCGGTAGTGTGGCCCGCAGGGACGCCGACCTGCTGGAGCGTCGTGCCAGCATGGGCTCTGGCAGCCACGTGGGCCAGCAGGAGGGTCCCGCTGCACAGCTGTGGGGTGAGGATAGACTGGGTGGTGATATCGCCCATTACAGGGGCCTCTTCTGCTGGCAAGAGTGTGACAGTAGCAAGTAGATGGACAAGCCTGCGTGTGAGGACGGAATGCAGGAGGGGCTCTTGTGCGGCTGGGTGTGGGGCCCTCACGGGAACCGTGGAGAAATGGCCAGGTAACTGCGTCATGTGGGCTAGTAGATTGGCCAGGGCTTCGAACTGAAGGACAATAACGGGGAGTAGCTGTCAGGCCCTGGGAGTGTCTGAGTGTAAGTGGAGATGGGTTTGGGGTCACTGAGGGATGCGTGGGAGCCATCCCTGTATAGGTACAGGTCATAGGGAGATAGTCTCGTGAGGCCTGTGAGTGTCTAGGGTTGTCCTGGGTGCCTGGGGCTGACTGTGGCAGAAATCTGGGGAAGGCTGGAGAGAAGCTGGGAGACCCAGGAGAGTCCCTGAAGGCAGGGGGTGAAGAGGTGAAAGAAATGGGGGAGGGTTGCAGTAAGGTCCGTGAGTTTGTAGGTGATTCCTGGGTGCGGGAAGCTGACTCCAGGTGAAATCTGGAGATGGTCGGAGTGTAGCTGAGAGAGACAGAAGAGTCCTTGAGGGCTGGGGGTGAGAACATGAGGGAGACTGGGGAGTAAGTCAGTGAAATTCGTGAGTTCGGTGGTGTATCGTGGGTGCCTGGAACTGACTCCAGCTGGAATCTAGCGAAGTTTTGAGAGTAGCTGAAAGAGACACAGGAGTCCCTGTGGGCTGAGGGCAAAGACCTGAGAGAGACCAGGGAGGACCTCAGTGAAGTCTGTGAGTCTGTAGGTGATTCCGGAGTGTGGGAGGCTGAGTGCCGCTGAAATCTGGGCGTGGTGGGAGAGTAGCTGGGACAGACAGGAGAGTCCCAGGGGGCTGGTGGTGAAGACATGACAGAGACTGGGGAGTAACTCAGCGAAACTGCTGAGTTTGGTGGTGATACCTGGGTGCCTGGAACTGACTCCCGCTGAAATCTGGGCATGGTTGGAGAGTAGCTGGGACACACAGGAGAGTCCCTGAGGGCTGGGGGTGAAGACATGAGAGAGACCGGGGAGTACCTCAGTGAAACTGGTGAGTTTGGTGGTGACTCCGGGGTGCCTGGGACTGACTCCAGCTGAAATGTGTGCGTGGTTGGAGAGTAGCTGGGACAGACAGGAGAGTCCCTGAGGGCTGGTGAAGACATGAGAGAGACTGGAGAGTAAGTGAGTGAAATTGGTGAGTTTGGTGGTGCTTCCTGGGTGCCTGGAACTGACTCCCGCTGAAGTGTGGGCGTGGTTGGAGAGTAGCTGGGACACACAGGAGAGTCCCTGAGGGTTGGAGATAAAGACGTGCTAGAGAGTGAGGAGTAACTGAGTGAAATTGGGGAGTTTGGTGGTGATTCCGGGGTGCCTGGAGCTGACTGCAGCTGAAATGTGGGCGTGGTTGGAGAGTAGCTGGGACAGACGGGAGAGTCCCTGAGGGACGGTGAAGACATGAGAGAGACTGGGGAGTAACGCAGTGAAATTGGTGAGTTTGGTGGTGATTTCTGGGTGCCTGCAACGGACTCCCGCTGAAGTGTGGGCGTGTTTGGAGAGTAGCTGGGACAGACAGGCGAGTCCCTGAGGGTTGGAGATAAAGACGTGCTAGAGACTGGGGAGTAACTCAGTGAAAGTGGTGGGCTTGGTGGTGATCCCTGGGTTCCTGGAACTGACCCGCGCTGAAATGTGGGCGTGGTTGGAGAGTAGCTGGGACAGACTGGAGGGTCCGTAAGGGCTGGGGGTGAAGACGTGAGAGAGACTGGCGAGGATCTCACTGAGGTCTGTGAGTTTGTAGGTGTTTCTGGGGTGTGGGGTAGAGACTCCCGCTGAAATCTGGGCGTAGTTGGAGAGTAGCTGGGACAGACAGGAGAGTCATGGGTGGCTGGGGGTGAGCTGCTGGATGATGGCAGTAAGAACATATGGTATATTATTGATGAATGAGGTGACTGTGAAGAATCTCCAGAGGAGGACACGGGAGAACACAATGACATGAGTGACTGTCCTGCTTGGTTAGGAAAGGGAAACGTAAAGTTGTGGAATTCTGTTGATGATGGATGTGAGAGTGGTGAAGCCCTGCGGGGTGATGTAGAGTACTTCCACATCCCTGGTGAGGAGCTGCCCCTTGGGTCTGAGTTTCTGGGAGGGGAGAGGGAGAAGCTGGGTGAGGCAGGCATGAATCTTGAGGAGTCAGGGCTGGGGGACCGCTCATATTCTCCCGAGACGTGTGAGTCTCTGGGGGACTCCTGGGTGCATGGGGCTGACTCCCGCAGGAACCTGGGGATGGCTGGAGAGTAACTGGGAGCCACAGGAGAGTCCCTGAGGCCTGGGGGTGAAGAGATGAAAGACACAGGGGTGGAGCACCGTGAGGCTCGTGAGTTTGTAGGTGATTCCCGGGTGTGGGGGGCTGACTCCAGCTGAAATCTGGGGTTGTTTGGAGAGTAGCTGGGAGACACAGGAGATTCCCCGAGAGCTGGGGGTGAGCTGCTGGGTGATGGCAGTAAGAACATGTGGTATATTATTGATGAACGTGGGGACTCTGAGGAATCCTCAGAGGAGGACACGGGAGAGCCCAATGGCTTCATTGATTGCCCATCACGGTGAGGACAGGGAAATGGGAGCTTGTGGGATTCTGGTGATGACAGAGGTGAGTGTGGTGAAGCCCTAGGGGATGGTGAATGGTAGCTCCGGATCCCTGGTGAGGAGCTTCCCCTGAAGCCTGAGTTTCTGAGAGGGGAGTGGGAGAAGCTGGGTGAGGCTCGCATGGACCTTGGGGAGTCCGTGCTGGGGGACCGTTCATAAGAAGAGCCGGACAAGACCCTACTGTTCTTAGGTGCAGACATGATTAGGAAACCTGCAGCTCCCAGGGGCCCCTACTAATTTTCTAACTCGCAGAAGGAAGGAGTGTGTGTGCGTGTGTGTGTGTGTGCGGTGTGAGGTATGTGCCCCTTAAGAAAATGGAAATCAACCAACCAATGAGACAGACAGACAGACAGACAGAGATTCACTTGCCCAAGTGTTCTGTCCTGTCCTCTGAATCCGCTTCCAAGTCGCAAGACGCTGTGAGCTCCAAGTCAACGCAGAGTCCGCCAACCGCTCCGGCCGCTGATCCGCTCCGCGAAGATCTGAGTACAGGCCAGCCAGGGTGGGTTTAAATGGCCTCGGGCGCAGCCTAGCAGCGGAAAGGGCGGAGCTTCACTCCTCCTTTCCATCAGTCACCCCCAACTTTCCCAGGCTACACCTCGTAGGAAACTGTTCTCCTGCTTTGATTTCATGCGCCACCTTTGGGACAATCTAAGAACTTACAAGTTTTCTTGGCCAGATATATTAGGAATTGTATGCACGGAAACACTGAAAACCAACTAGTGGTTCTGTGGTTCCCACGTTGTGGTTTTGACACCAGCAGCATCCTTGCCACAATCAAACCCCGGAGATCCACAGATCTGCGGTGTAACAATACCTCCCCCTGATCCGGATGCATGGCAGTTTAAGAAGTCTTTCCGTGTAAGGGAAAAGACTTTGAAGAAAAGGTGGAGATATGCGTTGTATAAACATTCTTTTGCTCTGGAACCACGTAGAGACTTGGGAGCCAGTTGGGAGGAGCATTCGTTGGATGAGGGTGCTCGGGTTAGGAATATCAAGGTGTGGCTCCAGATAATCCAATCATCTAATTAAGATTCCAGTTATGCTCATCTGTTTTAAAATTCCGTTTGGGTAAATTCTTTTAATCAGACTGAGAATGGCAAAGCCTCAACCCCAATTTCCAGGGAGGGTTGAGAGCCTCAGGTGGAGTTGATCACCAATAGCCTATGGTTTAACCCGTCATGCCTATAGAATGAGGTCTCCATAAAAACCCAAAAGGACTGGGTTCAGAGAGCTTGTGGATAACACTTCCTGGAAGGTAGTGCACCCCTCCCCACACGCCGGGCCCCGCATTTATTTCTGAACTTTTTGCAAAGTCCGCTAAAATACAACGGCAAATGTAAGTGTTTCCCTGCGTGCTGTGAGCTCTTCCAGCCAATGAATGCAACTAAATCTGGGAGTGGTGGCAACCTGATTTATAGCCAGTTGCTGAGAAGCACAGGTAAAACAACGTGGGGCTTCCCATTGTTATTAGTGTGGGAGGCCTGTCTGGCGGGACTCGGCCCTTTGGAATCTAAAGCTATGTCCCGGTAGATAGCGTCACCATTGAATTAGAAGACACACATATGTTGAGAATAATCTTTCTGGTCATTTGCTGCATGTCTTATTTACAATATGTAATCAAATTCTTTATCCTGGCCTTATGGCACCTGGGTTGAGAACCATGATTTGAACCAAACATTGGTCTGTCACGTTCTGAGTTTGAAACTTTAGTTTGCCTTTAGCGTTTTGCTATTGCTTTTTCGTTTTCTTTTGTTTCGTTTCGTTTCTAAGTTCTGGGGTATATGTGCAGGATGTGCAGATTTGTTACTAAGGTAAACGTGTGCCATGGTGGTTCGCTGCACCTGTCAACCCATCACCTAGGTATTAAGCCCAGCATGCAGTAGCTGTTTTTCTTAACGCTCTGCCTCCCGAAAGGCCCCAGTGAGTGTTGTTCCCCTTCCTGTGTCCATGTGATCTCATTTTTCAGCTCTCATTATAAGTGAGAATGTGGCGTTTGGTTTTCTTTCCCTGGATTAGTTTGCTGAGCATAATGACCACACATCACCACTGTTTCTGTTTTTTAGTAGAAAGAGTAGTATTTTATTGAATAAGATTTGCTCACAGAAAAATAAGCTTAAGTCTACAATGAATGCCAGACTCTACAGCAGAAAGCAATTTTCTCACTTTTCCACACACAATGGTTCCTACTAAGTGAAAAAACTTCATTCACAAATGTACTACTCTGTCTCAAAACATCTCACATAATCATGCACTGTACTAAAGCCATTAGATCAGTTCTTCAGTCAGGTTAAAGAAGTATCCCTCTAATAACTGACTTTTATAATGCTATCAATATCCACTCCCAATCAGTCTGCCATTGTTAATGGTGTACAGCATTACTGAATACAATGGAATTGATGACGCCCATATCCACGGACACACCGTGACTTACGGTGGTTTGATTTATGATTTTTCAACGTTATGATGGGATTATTGGAATATTAGATGCGTTTCTGAGTTACAGTGGGTTTATGTGTATGCGACCCTATACTCCAGAAACAGCTGTATAAGGAAAAACAGGTGTACCTAATAAAAATATGCTTAGTGACTTGGGATAAACCAATAGATGTTCACAACTGATGGAGAGCCGTGAAAGAGAGATAGCGGTAAATAGTTACAATAACACAATTTTCCTGCACCTGTCGAGGATTTCTCCCAAAAAACGCAGAATGTGGGAAGCACCTAAGGCATATGAAAGAGAGAGGGCAGAAGGAGTAAGAGAGAAATAGGAGGAAGGAAGGAAGGAAGGAAAGAAAGAAGGAAGGTAGGAAGGAAGGAAGGAAGGAAGGAAGGAAGGAAGGAAGGAAAGAAGGACGAAAGGAAGGAGAAAACACCCGGTGTTACTAAAACCCCCCAAAAAATGGTTTCCCCCTGTGGGTAAGCCTACAATGTGGATGAATCTTGAAAATATTGTGCTACGTGTTGTGTCAGTCATAACAGCTCACCTATTGTGCAATTCCGTTGATAGGAAATGTCCACAATATGGAAATCTATGCATATGGGATTGATCGCACTAGGTAGTTGCTACCTAGGGCTGAGGGTCAGGGAGAGGGTTTGAGACAGAATGAGGAGTGACTAATGTCTACAGGGTTTTTCTCTGGTCGGGGGTGATAAGACGTTCTACAATGGATTGCGAATTAAAATTGAATGTGCACCACCACAGGTATACTAAAAGCCACTCAATTCATGACTTTTAATGGGGGAATCTTCTGTGGCGCACTCTCATGGAGACCACGGCAGACATAGTGAGAGAGAAAAAGGTGAGTAAATATCTGAAACGGAGGCAGAAAGAGAGAGAATGAGAAGCCCTGTGAATGGAAGGGAGAGCGAAAAGGGAAAATGGTCCTATTTACAAATGACAGATGTGAAACCGGGGTTCACATCAACAGTGTCACTGCCAGGAAGGAGGGTCATGCTAGCCATGTCACCGGTAGTGTGGCCCGCAGGGACGCCGACCTGCTGGAGCGTCGTGCCAGCATGGGCTCTGGCAGCCACGTGGGCCAGCAGGAGGGTCCCGCTGCACAGCTGTGGGGTGAGGATAGACTGGGTGGTGATATCGCCCATTACAGGGGCCTCTTCTGCTGGCAAGAGTGTGACAGTAGCAAGTAGATGGACAAGCCTGCGTGTGAGGACGGAATGCAGGAGGGGCTCTTGTGCGGCTGGGTGTGGGGCCCTCACGGGAACCGTGGAGAAATGGCCAGGTAACTGCGTCATGTGGGCTAGTAGATTGGCCAGGGCTTCGAACTGAAGGACAATAACGGGGAGTAGCTGTCAGGCCCTGGGAGTGTCTGAGTGTAAGTGGAGATGGGTTTGGGGTCACTGAGGGATGCGTGGGAGCCATCCCTGTATAGGTACAGGTCATAGGGAGATAGTCTCGTGAGGCCTGTGAGTGTCTAGGGTTGTCCTGGGTGCCTGGGGCTGACTGTGGCAGAAATCTGGGGAAGGCTGGAGAGAAGCTGGGAGACCCAGGAGAGTCCCTGAAGGCAGGGGGTGAAGAGGTGAAAGAAATGGGGGAGGGTTGCAGTAAGGTCCGTGAGTTTGTAGGTGATTCCTGGGTGCGGGAAGCTGACTCCAGGTGAAATCTGGAGATGGTCGGAGTGTAGCTGAGAGAGACAGAAGAGTCCTTGAGGGCTGGGGGTGAGAACATGAGGGAGACTGGGGAGTAAGTCAGTGAAATTCGTGAGTTCGGTGGTGTATCGTGGGTGCCTGGAACTGACTCCAGCTGGAATCTAGCGAAGTTTTGAGAGTAGCTGAAAGAGACACAGGAGTCCCTGTGGGCTGAGGGCAAAGACCTGAGAGAGACCAGGGAGGACCTCAGTGAAGTCTGTGAGTCTGTAGGTGATTCCGGAGTGTGGGAGGCTGAGTGCCGCTGAAATCTGGGCGTGGTGGGAGAGTAGCTGGGACAGACAGGAGAGTCCCAGGGGGCTGGGGGTGAAGACATGACAGAGACTGGGGAGTAACTCAGCGAAACTGCTGAGTTTGGTGGTGATACCTGGGTGCCTGGAACTGACTCCCGCTGAAATCTGGGCATGGTTGGAGAGTAGCTGGGACACACAGGAGAGTCCCTGAGGGCTGGGGGTGAAGACATGAGAGAGACCGGGGAGTACCTCAGTGAAACTGGTGAGTTTGGTGGTGACTCCGGGGTGCCTGGGACTGACTCCAGCTGAAATGTGTGCGTGGTTGGAGAGTAGCTGGGACAGACAGGAGAGTCCCTGAGGGCTGGTGAAGACATGAGAGAGACTGGAGAGTAAGTGAGTGAAATTGGTGAGTTTGGTGGTGCTTCCTGGGTGCCTGGAACTGACTCCCGCTGAAGTGTGGGCGTGGTTGGAGAGTAGCTGGGACACACAGGAGAGTCCCTGAGGGTTGGAGATAAAGACGTGCTAGAGAGTGAGGAGTAACTGAGTGAAATTGGGGAGTTTGGTGGTGATTCCGGGGTGCCTGGAGCTGACTGCAGCTGAAATGTGGGCGTGGTTGGAGAGTAGCTGGGACAGACGGGAGAGTCCCTGAGGGACGGTGAAGACATGAGAGAGACTGGGGAGTAACGCAGTGAAATTGGTGAGTTTGGTGGTGATTTCTGGGTGCCTGCAACGGACTCCCGCTGAAGTGTGGGCGTGTTTGGAGAGTAGCTGGGACAGACAGGCGAGTCCCTGAGGGTTGGAGATAAAGACGTGCTAGAGACTGGGGAGTAACTCAGTGAAAGTGGTGGGCTTGGTGGTGATCCCTGGGTTCCTGGAACTGACCCGCGCTGAAATGTGGGCGTGGTTGGAGAGTAGCTGGGACAGACTGGAGGGTCCGTAAGGGCTGGGGGTGAAGACGTGAGAGAGACTGGCGAGGATCTCACTGAGGTCTGTGAGTTTGTAGGTGTTTCTGGGGTGTGGGGTAGAGACTCCCGCTGAAATCTGGGCGTAGTTGGAGAGTAGCTGGGACAGACAGGAGAGTCATGGGTGGCTGGGGGTGAGCTGCTGGATGATGGCAGTAAGAACATATGGTATATTATTGATGAATGAGGTGACTGTGAAGAATCTCCAGAGGAGGACACGGGAGAACACAATGACATGAGTGACTGTCCTGCTTGGTTAGGAAAGGGAAACGTAAAGTTGTGGAATTCTGTTGATGATGGATGTGAGAGTGGTGAAGCCCTGCGGGGTGATGTAGAGTACTTCCACATCCCTGGTGAGGAGCTGCCCCTTGGGTCTGAGTTTCTGGGAGGGGAGAGGGAGAAGCTGGGTGAGGCAGGCATGAATCTTGAGGAGTCAGGGCTGGGGGACCGCTCATATTCTCCCGAGACGTGTGAGTCTCTGGGGGACTCCTGGGTGCATGGGGCTGACTCCCGCAGGAACCTGGGGATGGCTGGAGAGTAACTGGGAGCCACAGGAGAGTCCCTGAGGCCTGGGGGTGAAGAGATGAAAGACACAGGGGTGGAGCACCGTGAGGCTCGTGAGTTTGTAGGTGATTCCCGGGTGTGGGGGGCTGACTCCAGCTGAAATCTGGGGTTGTTTGGAGAGTAGCTGGGAGACACAGGAGATCCCCCGAGAGCTGGGGGTGAGCTGCTGGGTGATGGCAGTAAGAACATGTGGTATATTATTGATGAACGTGGGGACTCTGAGGAATCCTCAGAGGAGGACACGGGAGAGCCCAATGGCTTCATTGATTGCCCATCACGGTGAGGACAGGGAAATGGGAGCTTGTGGGATTCTGGTGATGACAGAGGTGAGTGTGGTGAAGCCCTAGGGGATGGTGAATGGTAGCTCCGGATCCCTGGTGAGGAGCTTCCCCTGAAGCCTGAGTTTCTGAGAGGGGAGAGGGAGAAGCTGGGTGAGGCTCGCATGGACCTTGGGGAGTCCGTGCTGGGGGACCGTTCATAAGAAGAGCCGGACAAGACCCTACTGTTCTTAGGTGCAGACATGATTAGGAAACCTGCAGCTCCCAGGGGCCCCTACTAATTTTCTAACTCGCAGAAGGAAGGAGTGTGTGTGCGTGTGTGTGTGTGTGTGTGCGGTGTGAGGTATGTGCCCCTTAAGAAAATGGAAATCAACCAACCAATGAGACAGACAGACAGACAGACAGACAGACAGACAGAGATTCACTTGCCCAAGTGTTCTGTCCTGTCCTCTGAATCCGCTTCCAAGTCGCAAGACGCTGTGAGCTCCAAGTCAACGCAGAGTCCGCCAACCGCTCCGGCCGCTGATCCGCTCCGCGAAGATCTGAGTACAGGCCAGCCAGGGTGGGTTTAAATGGCCTCGGGCGCAGCCTAGCAGCGGAAAGGGCGGAGCTTCACTCCTCCTTTCCATCAGTCACCCCCAACTTTCCCAGGCTACACCTCGTAGGAAACTGTTCTCCTGCTTTGATTTCATGCGCCACCTTTGGGACAATCTAAGAACTTACAAGTTTTCTTGGCCAGATATATTAGGAATTGTATGCACGGAAACACTGAAAACCAACTAGTGGTTCTGTGGTTCCCACGTTGTGGTTTTGACACCAGCAGCATCCTTGCCACAATCAAACCCCGGAGATCCACAGATCTGCGGTGTAACAATACCTCCCCCTGATCCGGATGCATGGCAGTTTAAGAAGTCTTTCCGTGTAAGGGAAAAGACTTTGAAGAAAAGGTGGAGATATGCGTTGTATAAACATTCTTTTGCTCTGGAACCACGTAGAGACTTGGGAGCCAGTTGGGAGGAGCATTCGTTGGATGAGGGTGCTCGGGTTAGGAATATCAAGGTGTGGCTCCAGATAATCCAATCATCTAATTAAGATTCCAGTTATGCTCATCTGTTTTAAAATTCCGTTTGGGTAAATTCTTTTAGTCAGACTGAGAATGGCAAAGCCTCAACCCCAATTTCCAGGGAGGGTTGAGAGCCTCAGGTGGAGTTGATCACCAATAGCCTATGGTTTAACCCGTCATGCCTATAGAATGAGGTCTCCATAAAAACCCAAAAGGACTGGGTTCAGAGAGCTTGTGGATAACACTTCCTGGAAGGTAGTGCACCCCTCCCCACACGCCGGGCCCCGCATTTATTTCTGAACTTTTTGCAAAGTCCGCTAAAATACAACGGCAAATGTAAGTGTTTCTCTGCGTGCTGTGAGCTCTTCCAGCCAATGAATGCAATTAAATCTGGGAGTGGTGGCAACCTGATTTATAGCCAGTTGCTGAGAAGCACAGGTAAAACAACGTGGGGCTTCCCGTTGTTATTAGTGTGGGAGGCCTGTCTGGCGGGACTCGGCCCTTTGGAATCTAAAGCTATGTCCCGGTAGATAGCGTCACCATTGAATTAGAAGACACACATATGTTGAGAATAATCTTTCTGGTCATTTGCTGCATGTCTTATTTACAATATGTAATCAAATTCTTTATCCTGGCCTTATGGCACCTGGGTTGAGAACCATGATTTGAACCAAACATTGGTCTGTCACGTTCTGAGTTTGAAACTTTAGTTTGCCTTTAGCGTTTTGCTATTGCTTTTTCGTTTT
Source organism: Pan paniscus (assembly GCF_029289425.2). NCBI lineage: Eukaryota > Metazoa > Chordata > Mammalia > Primates > Hominidae > Pan > Pan paniscus. Next base: position 4,292,423 of record NC_073271.2, read on the forward strand.
CTTTTGTTTCGTTTCGTTTCTAAGTTCTGGGGTATATGTGCAGGATGTGCAGATTTGTTACTAAGGTAAACGTGTGCCATGGTGGTTCGCTGCACCTGTCAACCCATCACCTAGGTATTAAGCCCAGCATGCAGTAGCTGTTTTTCTTAACGCTCTGCCTCCCGAAAGGCCCCAGTGAGTGTTGTTCCCCTTCCTGTGTCCATGTGATCTCATTTTTCAGCTCTCATTATAAGTGAGAATGTGGCGTTTGGTTTTCTTTCCCTGGATTAGTTTGCTGAGCATAATGACCACACATCACCACTGTTTCTGTTTTTTAGTAGAAAGAGTAGTATTTTATTGAATAAGATTTGCTCACAGAAAAATAAGCTTAAGTCTACAATGAATGCCAGACTCTACAGCAGAAAGCAATTTTCTCACTTTTCCACACACAATGGTTCCTACTAAGTGAAAAAACTTCATTCACAAATGTACTACTCTGTCTCAAAACATCTCACATAATCATGCACTGTACTAAAGCCATTAGATCAGTTCTTCAGTCAGGTTAAAGAAGTATCCCTCTAATAACTGACTTTTATAATGCTATCAATATCCACTCCCAATCAGTCTGCCATTGTTAATGGTGTACAGCATTACTGAATACAATGGAATTGATGACGCCCATATCCACGGACACACCGTGACTTACGGTGGTTTGATTTATGATTTTTCAACGTTATGATGGGATTATTGGAATATTAGATGCGTTTCTGAGTTACAGTGGGTTTATGAGTATGCGACCCTATAGTCCAGAAACAGCTGTATAAGGAAAAACAGGTGTACCTAATAAAAATATGCTTAGTGACTTGGGATAAACCAATAGATGTTCACAACTGATGGAGAGCCGTGAAAGAGAGATAGCGGTAAATAGTTACAATAACACAATTTTCCTGCACCTGTCGAGGATTTCTCCCAAAAAACGCAGAATGTGGGATGCACCTAAGGCATATGAAAGAGAGAGGGCAGAAGGAGTAAGAGAGAAATAGGAGGAAGGAAGGAAGGAAGGAAAGAAAGAAGGAAGGTAGGAAGGAAGGAAGGAAGGAAGGAAGGAAGGAAAGAAGGACGAAAGGAAGGAGAAAACACCCGGTGTTACTAAAACCCCCCAAAAAATGGTTTCCCCCTGTGGGTAAGCCTACAATGTGGATGAATCTTGAAAATATTGTGCTACGTGTTGTGTCAGTCATAACAGCTCACCTATTGTGCAATTCCGTTGATAGGAAATGTCCACAATATGGAAATCTATGCATATGGGATTGATCGCACTAGGTAGTTGCTACCTAGGGCTGAGGGTCAGGGAGAGGGTTTGAGACAGAATGAGGAGTGACTAATGTCTACAGGGTTTTTCTCTGGTCGGGGGTGATAAGACGTTCTACAATGGATTGCGAATTAAAATTGAATGTGCACCACCACAGGTATACTAAAAGCCACTCAATTCATGACTTTTAATGGGGGAATCTTCTGTGGCGCACTCTCATGGAGACCACGGCAGACATAGTGAGAGAGAAAAAGGTGAGTAAATATCTGAAACGGAGGCAGAAAGAGAGAGAATGAGAAGCCCTGTGAATGGAAGGGAGAGCGAAAAGGGAAAATGGTCCTATTTACAAATGACAGATGTGAAACCGGGGTTCACATCAACAGTGTCACTGCCAGGAAGGAGGGTCATGCTAGCCATGTCACCGGTAGTGTGGCCCGCAGGGACGCCGACCTGCTGGAGCGTCGTGCCAGCATGGGCTCTGGCAGCCACGTGGGCCAGCAGGAGGGTCCCGCTGCACAGCTGTGGGGTGAGGATAGACTGGGTGGTGATATCGCCCATTACAGGGGCCTCTTCTGCTGGCAAGAGTGTGACAGTAGCAAGTAGATGGACAAGCCTGCGTGTGAGGACGGAATGCAGGAGGGGCTCTTGTGCGGCTGGGTGTGGGGCCCTCACGGGAACCGTGGAGAAATGGCCAGGTAACTGCGTCATGTGGGCTAGTAGATTGGCCAGGGCTTCGAACTGAAGGACAATAACGGGGAGTAGCTGTCAGGCCCTGGGAGTGTCTGAGTGTAAGTGGAGATGGGTTTGGGGTCACTGAGGGATGCGTGGGAGCCATCCCTGTATAGGTACAGGTCATAGGGAGATAGTCTCGTGAGGCCTGTGAGTGTCTAGGGTTGTCCTGGGTGCCTGGGGCTGACTGTGGCAGAAATCTGGGGAAGGCTGGAGAGAAGCTGGGAGACCCAGGAGAGTCCCTGAAGGCAGGGGGTGAAGAGGTGAAAGAAATGGGGGAGGGTTGCAGTAAGGTCCGTGAGTTTGTAGGTGATTCCTGGGTGCGGGAAGCTGACTCCAGGTGAAATCTGGAGATGGTCGGAGTGTAGCTGAGAGAGACAGAAGAGTCCTTGAGGGCTGGGGGTGAGAACATGAGGGAGACTGGGGAGTAAGTCAGTGAAATTCGTGAGTTCGGTGGTGTATCGTGGGTGCCTGGAACTGACTCCAGCTGGAATCTAGCGAAGTTTTGAGAGTAGCTGAAAGAGACACAGGAGTCCCTGTGGGCTGAGGGCAAAGACCTGAGAGAGACCAGGGAGGACCTCAGTGAAGTCTGTGAGTCTGTAGGTGATTCCGGAGTGTGGGAGGCTGAGTGCCGCTGAAATCTGGGCGTGGTGGGAGAGTAGCTGGGACAGACAGGAGAGTCCCAGGGGGCTGGGGGTGAAGACATGACAGAGACTGGGGAGTAACTCAGCGAAACTGCTGAGTTTGGTGGTGATACCTGGGTGCCTGGAACTGACTCCCGCTGAAATCTGGGCATGGTTGGAGAGTAGCTGGGACACACAGGAGAGTCCCTGAGGGCTGGGGGTGAAGACATGAGAGAGACCGGGGAGTACCTCAGTGAAACTGGTGAGTTTGGTGGTGACTCCGGGGTGCCTGGGACTGACTCCAGCTGAAATGTGTGCGTGGTTGGAGAGTAGCTGGGACAGACAGGAGAGTCCCTGAGGGCTGGTGAAGACATGAGAGAGACTGGAGAGTAAGTGAGTGAAATTGGTGAGTTTGGTGGTGCTTCCTGGGTGCCTGGAACTGACTCCCGCTGAAGTGTGGGCGTGGTTGGAGAGTAGCTGGGACACACAGGAGAGTCCCTGAGGGTTGGAGATAAAGACGTGCTAGAGAGTGAGGAGTAACTGAGTGAAATTGGGGAGTTTGGTGGTGATTCCGGGGCGCCTGGAGCTGACTGCAGCTGAAATGTGGGCGTGGTTGGAGAGTAGCTGGGACAGACGGGAGAGTCCCTGAGGGATGGTGAAGACATGAGAGAGACTGGGGAGTAACGCAGTGAAATTGGTGAGTTTGGTGGTGATTTCTGGGTGCCTGCAACGGACTCCCGCTGAAGTGTGGGCGTGTTTGGAGAGTAGCTGGGACAGACAGGCGAGTCCCTGAGGGTTGGAGATAAAGACGTGCTAGAGACTGGGGAGTAACTCAGTGAAAGTGGTGGGCTTGGTGGTGATCCCTGGGTTCCTGGAACTGACCCGCGCTGAAATGTGGGCGTGGTTGGAGAGTAGCTGGGACAGACTGGAGGGTCCGTAAGGGCTGGGGGTGAAGACGTGAGAGAGACTGGCGAGGATCTCACTGAGGTCTGTGAGTTTGTAGGTGTTTCTGGGGTGTGGGGTAGAGACTCCCGCTGAAATCTGGGCGTAGTTGGAGAGTAGCTGGGACAGACAGGAGAGTCATGGGTGGCTGGGGGTGAGCTGCTGGATGATGGCAGTAAGAACATATGGTATATTATTGATGAATGAGGTGACTGTGAAGAATCTCCAGAGGAGGACACGGGAGAACACAATGACATGAGTGACTGTCCTGCTTGGTTAGGAAAGGGAAACGTAAAGTTGTGGAATTCTGTTGATGATGGATGTGAGAGTGGTGAAGCCCTGCGGGGTGATGTAGAGTACTTCCACATCCCTGGTGAGGAGCTGCCCCTTGGGTCTGAGTTTCTGGGAGGGGAGAGGGAGAAGCTGGGTGAGGCAGGCATGAATCTTGAGGAGTCAGGGCTGGGGGACCGCTCATATTCTCCCGAGACGTGTGAGTCTCTGGGGGACTCCTGGGTGCATGGGGCTGACTCCCGCAGGAACCTGGGGATGGCTGGAGAGTAACTGGGAGCCACAGGAGAGTCCCTGAGGCCTGGGGGTGAAGAGATGAAAGACACAGGGGTGGAGCACCGTGAGGCTCGTGAGTTTGTAGGTGATTCCCGGGTGTGGGGGGCTGACTCCAGCTGAAATCTGGGGTTGTTTGGAGAGTAGCTGGGAGACACAGGAGATCCCCCGAGAGCTGGGGGTGAGCTGCTGGGTGATGGCAGTAAGAACATGTGGTATATTATTGATGAACGTGGGGACTCTGAGGAATCCTCAGAGGAGGACACGGGAGAGCCCAATGGCTTCATTGATTGCCCATCACGGTGAGGACAGGGAAATGGGAGCTTGTGGGATTCTGGTGATGACAGAGGTGAGTGTGGTGAAGCCCTAGGGGATGGTGAATGGTAGCTCCGGATCCCTGGTGAGGAGCTTCCCCTGAAGCCTGAGTTTCTGAGAGGGGAGTGGGAGAAGCTGGGTGAGGCTCGCATGGAACTTGGGGAGTCCGTGCTGGGGGACCGTTCATAAGAAGAGCCGGACAAGACCCTACTGTTCTTAGGTGCAGACATGATTAGGAAACCTGCAGCTCCCAGGGGCCCCTACTAATTTTCTAACTCGCAGAAGGAAGGAGTGTGTGTGCGTGTGTGTGTGTGTGTGTGCGGTGTGAGGTATGTGCCCCTTAAGAAAATGGAAATCAACCAACCAATGAGACAGACAGACAGACAGACAGACAGAGATTCACTTGCCCAAGTGTTCTGTCCTGTCCTCTGAATCCGCTTCCAAGTCGCAAGACGCTGTGAGCTCCAAGTCAACACAGAGTCCGCCAACCGCTCCGGCCGCTGATCCGCTCCGCGAAGATCTGAGTACAGGCCAGCCAGGGTGGGTTTAAATGGCCTCGGGCGCGGCCTAGCAGCGGAAAGGGCGGAGCTTCACTCCTCCTTTCCATCAGTCACCCCCAACTTTCCCAGGCTACACCTCGTAGGAAACTGTTCTCCTGCTTAGATTTCATGCGCCACCTTTGGGACAATCTAAGAACTTACAAGTTTTCTTGGCCAGATATATTAGGAATTGTATGCACTGAAACACTGAAAACCAACTAGTGGTTCTGTGGTTCTATCAAAAGGACACAAAATATATCTTCTGTTCTGTACATAAAATATCAAAATTTACAGTAAATATATTTCATATATTGTATATATAATATTAACTAAAAGTACACCAAATACATTTCATATACTGTAAATAAATTATCAAAAATTACAGTAAATATGTATTACATACTGTACATAATATATCAAAAAGTACACCAAATATGTGTTATATATACTGTAAATAAACTATGAAAAACTACAGTAATTATATTTAATATACTGTACATAAAATATCCAAAATTACACCAAATGTATATTATTTACTGTAAATAAAATATCAAAAATTACAGTAAATATATATTACACACCCCATGTAAAATATCCCAATCTACACCAAATATGTATTATATAATTTACATAAAATATCAAAAGGACACCAAATATATCTTATATACTGTACATAAAATATCAAAAAGTACAGTAAATATATTTCATATATTGTACATATAATGTTAACTAAAAGTACACCAAATACATTTTATATAGTGTAAATAAAATATCAAAATGTACAGTAAATGTATATTACACACCCTATGTAAAATATCACAATCTACACCAAATATATATTTTGTAATTTACATAAAATATCAAAAGGACACCAAATATACCTTATATACTGAACATAAAATATGAAAATGTACCGTAAATATATTTCATATATTGTACATATAATATTAACTAAAAGTACACCAAATAAATTTTATATACTGTAAATAAAATATCAAAAAGTACAGTAAATATATATTACATTCTGTACATAAAATATCAAAAAGTACAACAAATATTTGTTATATATACTGTAAATAAACTATCAAAAACTGCAGTAATTATATTTAATATACTGTACATAAAATATCATAAATTACACCAAATGTATATTATTTACTGTAAATAAAACATCAAAAAGTACAGTAAATATATCTTACACACCCTATATAAAATATCACAATATACACCAAATATATATTATATAATTTACATAAAATATCAAAAGGACACCAAATATATCTTATATACTGTACATAAAATATCAAAATGTACAGTAAATATATTTCATATATTGTACATATAATATTAACTAAAAGTACACCAAATACATTTTATATAGTGTAAATAAAATATCAAAAATTACAGTAAATATATATTACATACTGTACATAAAATATCAAAAAGTACACCAAATATGTGTAATATATACTGTAAATAAACTATCAAAAACCACAGTAATTATATTTAATATACTGAACATAAAATATCAAAAATTACACCAAATGTATATTATGTACTGTAAATAAAATATCAAAAAGTACAGTAAATATATATGACACACCCTATGTAAAATATCACAATCTACACCAAATATATATTTTATAATTTACATAAAATATCAAAAGGACACCAAATATATCTTCTATACTGAACATAAAATATCAAAATGTACCGTAAATATATTTCATATATTGTACATATAATATTAACTAAAAGTACACCAAATACATTTTATATACTGTAAAATATCAAAAAGTACAGTAAATATATATTACATACTGTACATAAAATAGTAAAAAGTACACCAAATATGTGTTATATATACTGTAAATAAACTATCAAATACTACAGTAATTATATTTAATATGCTGTACATAAAATATCAAAAATTGCACCAAATGTATATTATTTACTGTAAATAAAATATCAAAAAGTACAGTAAATATATATGACACACACTATGTAAAATATCACAAACTACACCAAATATATATTATATAATTTACATAAAATATCAAAAGGACACCAAATATATCTTCTATACTGTACAAAAAATATCAAAATGTCGCGTAAATATATTTCTTATATTGTATATATAATATTAACTAAAAGTAAACCAAATACATTTTTTATACTGTAAATAAATTATCGAAAATTACAGTAAATATATATTACATAGTGTACATAAAATATCAAAAGGTACACCAAATATGTGTTATATACACTGTAAATAAACTATCAAATCTACAGTAATTATATTTAATATACTGTACATAAAATATCAAAAATTTCACCAAATGTATATTATATACTGTAAATAAAATATCAAAAAGTACAGTAAATATATCTTACACACCCTATGTAAAATATCACAATCTACACCAAATATATATTATATAATTTAAATAAAATATCAAAAGGACACCAAATATATCTTCTATACTGTACAAAAAATATCAAAATGTACAGTAAATATATTTCATATATTGTACATATAATATTAACTAAAAGTACACCAAATACATTTTATATACTGTAAATAAAATATCAAAAAGTACAGTAAATATATATTACATAGTGTACATAAAATATCAAAAAGTACACCAAATATGTGTTATATATACTGTAAATAAACTATCAAAAACAGCAGTAAGTATATTTAATATACTGTACATAAAATATCAAAAATTACACCATATGTATATTATTTACTGTAAATAAAATATCAAAAAGAACAGTAAATATATCTTACACACCCTATGTAAAATATCAAAAACTACACCAAATATATATTACATAATTTACATAAAATATCAAAAGGACACCAAATATACCTTATATACTGAACATAAATTATCAAAATGTACAGTAAATATATTTCATATACTGTACATATAATATTAAATAAAAGTACATCAAATACATTTTATGTACTGTAAATAAAATATCAAAAAGTACAGTAAATATATATTACATTCTGTACATAAAATATCAAAAAGTACACCAAATATGTGTTATATATACTGTAAATAAACTATCAAATACTGCAGTAATTATATTTAATATACTGTACATAAAATATCAAAAATTACACCAAATGTATATTATTTACTGTAAATAAAATATCAAAATGTACAGTAAATATATCTTACACACCCTATGTAAAATATCACAATCTACACCAAATATATATTATATAATTTACATAAAATTTCAAAAGGACACCAAATATATCTTATATACTGTACATAAAATATCAAAATGTACAGTAAATATATTTCATATATTGTACATATAATATTAACTAAAAGTACACCAAATACATTTTATATACTGTAAATAAAATATCAGAATGTAGAGTAAATATGTATGACACACCCTATGTAAAATATCACAAACTACACCAAATACATATAATATAATTTACATAAAATATCAAAAGGACACCAAATATATCTTCTATACCATACATAAAATATCAAAAAGTACAGTAAATATATATTACATTCTGTACATAAAATATCAAAAAGTACACCAAATATGTGTTATATATACTGTAAATAAACTATCAAATACTGCAGTAATTATATTTAATATACTGTACATAAAATATCAAAAATTACACCAAATGTATATTATTTACTGTAAATAAAATATCAAAAATTACAGTAAATATATATTACACACCCTATGTAAAATATCAAATACTACGCCAAATATATATTATAAAATTCACATAAAATATCAAAAGGACAGCAAATATATATTATATACTGTACATAAAATATCAAAATGTACAGTAAATATATTTCATATATTGTACATATAATATTAACTAAAAGTACACCAAATACATTTTATATACTGTAAATAAAATATCAAAAAGTACAGTAAATATATATTACATACTGTACATAAAATATCAAAAAGTACACCAAATATGTGTTATATATACTATAAATATACTATCAAAACTACACTAATTATATATAATATACTGTGCATAAAATATCAAAAATTACACCAAATGTATATTATATACTGTAAATAAAATATCAAAAAGTACAGTAAATGTATATGACACACCCTATGTAAAATATCAAAAACTACACCAAATATATATTATATAATTTACATAAAATATCAAAAGGACACCAAATATACCTTATATACTGAACATAAATTATCAAAATGTACAGTAAATATATTTCATATAAAGTACATATAATATTAACTAAAAGTACACCAAATACATTTTATATACTGTAAATAAAATATCAAAAAGTACAGTAAATATATATTACATTCTGTACTTAAAATATCAAAAAGTACACCAAATATGTGTTATATATACTGTAAATAAACTATCAAAAACTGCAGTAATTATATTTAATATACTGTACATAAAATATCATAAATTACACCAAATGTATATTATTTACTGTAAATAAAACATCAAAAAGTACAGTAAATATATCTTACACACCCTATATAAAATATCACAATATACACCAAATATATATTATATAATTTACATAAAATATCAAAAGGACACCAAATATATCTTATATACTGTACATAAAATATCAAAATGTACAGTAAATATATTTCATATATTGTACATATAATATTAACTAAAAGTACACCAAATACATTTTATATAGTGTAAATAAAATATCAAAAATTACAGTAAATATATATTACATACTGTACATAAAATATCAAAAAGTACACCAAATATGTGTAATATATACTGTAAATAAACTATCAAAAACCACAGTAATTATATTTAATATACTGAACATAAAATATCAAAAATTACACCAAATGTATATTATGTACTGTAAATAAAATATCAAAAAGTACAGTAAATATATATGACACACCCTATGTAAAATATCACAATCTACACCAAATATATATTATATAATTTACATAAAATATCAAAAGGACACCAAATATATCTTCTATACTGTACAAAAAATATCAAAATGTCGCGTAAATATATTTCTTATATTGTATATATAATATTAACTAAAAGTAAACCAAATACATTTTTTATACTGTAAATAAATTATCGAAAATTACAGTAAATATATATTACATAGTGTACATAAAATATCAAAAGGTACACCAAATATGTGTTATATACACTGTAAATAAACTATCAAAAACTACAGTAATTATATTTAATATACTGTACATAAAATATCAAAAATTTCACCAAATGTATATTATATACTGTAAATAAAATATCAAAAAGTACAGTAAATATATCTTACACACCCTATGTAAAATATCACAATCTACACCAAATATATATTATATAATTTAAATAAAATATCAAAAGGACACCAAATATATCTTCTATACTGTACAAAAAATATCAAAATGTACAGTAAATATATTTCATATATTGTACATATAATATTAACTAAAAGTACACCAAATACATTTTATATACTGTAAATAAAATATCAAAAAGTACAGTAAATATATATTACATAGTGTACATAAAATATCAAAAAGTACACCAAATATGTGTTATATATACTGTAAATAAACTATCAAAAACAGCAGTAATTATATTTAATATACTGTACATAAAATATCAAAAATTACACCATATGTATATTATTTACTGTAAATAAAATATCAAAAAGAACAGTAAATATATCTTACACACCCTATGTAAAATATCAAAAACTACACCAAATATATATTACATAATTTACATAAAATATCAAAAGGACACCAAATATACCTTATATACTGAACATAAATTATCAAAATGTACAGTAAATATATTTCATATACTGTACATATAATATTAAATAAAAGTACATCAAATACATTTTATATACTGTAAATAAAATATCAAAAAGTACAGTAAATATATATTACATTATGTACATAAAATATCAAAAAGTACACCAAATATGTGTTATATATACTGTAAATAAACTATCAAATACTGCAGTAATTATATTTAATATACTGTACATAAAATATCAAAAATTACACCAAATGTATATTATTTACTGTAAATAAAATATCAAAATGTACAGTAAATATATCTTACACACCCTATGTAAAATATCACAATCTACACCAAATATATATTATATAATTTACATAAAATTTCAAAAGGACACCAAATATATCTTATATACTGTACATAAAATATCAAAATGTACAGTAAATATATTTCATATATTGTACATATAATATTAACTAAAAGTACACCAAATACATTTTATATACAGTAAATAAAATATCAGAATGTAGAGTAAATATGTATGACACACCCTATGTAAAATATCACAAACTACACCAAATATATATAATATAATTTACATAAAATATCAAAAGGACACCAAATATATCTTCTATACCATACATAAAATATCAAAAAGTACAGTAAATATATATTACATTCTGTACATAAAATATCAAAAAGTACACCAAATATGTGTTATATATACTGTAAATAAACTATCAAATACTGCAGTAATTATATTTAATATACTGTACATAAAATATCAAAAATTACACCAAATGTATATTATTTACTGTAAATAAAATATCAAAAATTACAGTAAATATATATTACACACCCTATGTAAAATATCAAAAACTACGCCAAATATATATTATAAAATTCACATAAAATATCAAAAGGACAGCAAATATATATTATATACTGTACATAAAATATCAAAATGTACAGTAAATATATGTCATATATTGTACATATAATATTAACTAAAAGTACACCAAATACATTTTATATACTGTAAATAAAATATCAAAAAGTACAGTAAATATATATTACATACTGTACATAAAATATCAAAAAGTACACCAAATATGTGTTATATATACTATAAATATACTATCAAAACTACACTAATTATATATAATATACTGTGCATAAAATATCAAAAATTACACCAAATGTATATTATATACTGTAAATAAAATATCAAAAGTACAGTAAATGTATATGACACACCCTATGTAAAATATCAAAAACTACACCAAATATATATTATATAATTTACATAAAATATCAAAAGGACACCAAATATACCTTATATACTGAACATAAATTATCAAAATGTACAGTAAATATATTTCATATAAAGTACATATAATATTAACTAAAAGTACACCAAATACATTTTATATACTGTAAATAAAATATCAAAAAGTACAGTAAATATATATTACATTCTGTACTTAAAATATCAAAAAGTACACCAAATATGTGTTATATATACTGTAAATAAACTATCAAATACTGCAGTAATTATATTTAATATACTGTACATAAAATATCAAAAATTACACCAAATGTATATTATTTACTGTAAATAAAATATCAAAATGAACAGCAAATATATCTTACACACCCTATGTAAATTATCACAATCTACACCAAATATATATTATATAATTTACATAAAATTTCAAAAGGACACCAAAAATATCTTATATACTGTACATAAAATATCAAAATGTACAGTAAATATATTTCATATATTGTACATATAATATTAACTAAAAGTACACCAAATACATTGTATATACTGTAAATAAAATATCAGAAAGTAGAGTAAATATGTATGACACACCCTATGTAAAATATCACAAACTACACCAAATATATATAATATAATTGACATAAAATATCAAAAGGACACCAAATATATCTTCTATACCATACATAAAATATCAAAATGTACAGTAAATATATTTCATATATTGTATATATATTAACTAAAAGTACACCAAATACATTTTATATACAGTAAATAAATTATCAAAAATTACAGTAAATATATATTACATACTGAACATAAAATATCAAAAAGTACACCAAATATGTGTTATATATACTGTAAATAAACTATCAAATACTGCAGTAATTATATTTAATATACTGTACATGAAATATCAAAAATTACACCAAATGTATATTATTTACTGTAAATAAAATATCAAAATGTACAGTAAATATATCTTACACACCCTATGTAAAATATCACAATCTACACCAAATATATATTATATAATTTACATAAAATTTCAAAAGGACACCAAATATATCTTATATACTGTACATAAAATATCAAAATGTACAGTAAATATATTTCATATATTGTACATATAATATTAACTAAAAGTACACCAAATACATTTTATATACTGTAAATAAAATATCAGAAAGTAGAGTAACTATGTATGACACACCCTATGTAAAATATCACAAACTACACCAAATATATATAATATAATTTACATAAAATATCAAAAGGACACCAAATATATCTTCTATACCATACATAAAATATCAAAATGTACAGTAAATATATTTCATATATTGTATAAATAATATTAACTAAAAGTACACCAAATACATTTTATATACTGTAAATAAATTATCAAAAATTACAGTAAATATATATTACATACTGTACATAAAATATCAAAAAGTACACAAAATATGTGTTATATATACTGTAAATAAACTATCAAAAACTACAGTAATTATATTTAATATACTGTACATAAAATATCAAAAATTACACCAAATGTATATTATTTACAGTAAATAAAATATCAAAAATTACAGTAAATATATGTTACACACCCTATGTAAAATATCACAATCTACACCAAATATATATTATATAGTTTACATAAAATATCAAAAGGACACCAAATATATCTTCTATACCATACATAAAATATCAAAAAGTACAGTAAATATATATTACATTCTGTACATAAAATATTAAAAAGTACACCAAATATGTGTTATATATACTGTAAATAAACTATCAAATACTGCAGTAATTATATTTAATATACTGTACATAAAATATCAAAAATTAAACCAAATGTATATTATTTACTGTAAATAAAATATCAAAAATTACAGTAAATATATATTACACACCCTATGTAAAATATCAAAAACTACGCCAAATATATATTATAAAATTCACATAAAATATTAAAAGGACAGCAAATATATATTATATACTGTACATAAAATATCAAAATGTACAGTAAATATATTTCATATATTGTACATATAATATTAACTAAAAGTACACCAAATACATTTTATATACTGTAAATAAAATATCAAAAAGTACAGTAAATATATATTACATACTGTACATAAAATATCAAAAAGTACACCAAATATGTGTTATATATACTAAAAATAAACTATCAAAACTACACTAATTATATATAATATACTGTGCATAAAATATCAAAAATTAAACCAAATGTATATTATATACTGTAAATAAAATATCAAAAAGTACAGTAAATGTATATGACACACCCTATGTAAAATATCAAAAACTACACCAAATATATATTATATAATTTACATAAAATATCAAAAGGACACCAAATATACCTTATATACTGAACATAAATTATCAAAATGTACAGTAAATATATTTCATATACTGTACATATAATATTAACTAAAAGTAGACCAAATACATTTCATATACTGTAAATAAAATATCAAAAACTACAGTAAAAATATATTACATTCTGTACATAAAATATCAAAAAGTACACCAAATATGTGTTATATATACTGTAAATAAACTATCAAAAACTGCAGTAATTATATTTAATATGCTGTACATAAAATATCAAAAATTACAGCAAATGTATATTATGTACTGTAAATAAAATATCAAAAAGAACAGTAAATATATCTTACACACCCTATGTAAAATATCAAAAACTACACCAAATATATATTATATAATTTACATAAAATATCAAAAGGACACCAAATATACCTTATATACTGAACATAAATTATCAAAGTGTACAGTAAATATATTTCATATACTGTACATATAATATTAACTAAAAGTACACCAAATACATTTTATATACTGTAAATAAAATATCAAAAAGTACAGTAAATATATATTACATTCTGTACATAAAATATCAAAAAGTACACCAAATATGTGTTATATATACTGTAAATAAACTATCAAATACTGCAGTAATTATATTTAATATACTGTACATAAAATATCAAAAATTACACCAAATGTATATTATTTACTGTAAATAAAATATCAAAATGTACAGCAAATATATCTTACACACCCTATGTAAAATATCACAATCTACACCAAATATATATTATATAATTTACATAAAATTTCAAAAGGACACCAAATATATCTTATATACTGTACATAAAATATCAAAATGTACAGTAAATATATTTCATATATTGTATATATAATATTAACTAAAAGTACACCAAATACATTTTATATACTGTAAATAAATTATCAAAAATTACAGTAAATGTATATTACATACTGTACATAAAATATCAAAAAGTACACCAAATATGTGTTATATATACTGTAAATAAACTATCAAATACTGCAGTATTTATATTTAATATACTGTACATAAAATATCAAAAATTACACCAAATGTATATTATTTACTGTAAATAAAATATCAAAATGTACAGTAAATATATCTTACACACCCTATGTAAAATATCACAATCTACACCAAATATATATTATATAATTTACATAAAATTTCAAAAGGACACCAAATATATCTTATATACTGTACATAAAATATCAAAATGTACAGTAAATATATTTCATATATTGTACATATAATATTAACTAAAAGTACACCAAATACATTTTATATACTGTAAATAAAATATCAGAAAGTAGAGTAAATATGTATGACACACCCTATGTAAAATATCACAAACTCCACCAAATATATATAATATAATTTACATAAAATATCAAAAGGACACCAAATATATCTTCTATACCATACATAAAATATCAAAATGTACATAAATATATTTCATATATTGTATATATAATATTAACTAAAAGTACACCAAATACATTTTATATACTGTAAATAAATTATCAAAAATTACAGTAAATATATATTACATACTGTACATAAAATATCAAAAACTACACCAAATATGTGTTATATATACTGTAAATAAACTATCAAATACTGCAGTAATTATATTTAATATACTGTACATAAAATATCAAAAATTACACCAAATGTATATTATTTACTGTAAATAAAATATCAAAATGTACAGTAAATATATCTTACACACCCTATGTAAAATATCACAATCTACACCAAATATATATTATATAATTTACATAAAATTTCAAAAGGACACCAAATATATCTTATATACTGTACATAAAATATCAAAATGTACAGTAAATATATTTCATATATTGTACATATAATATTAACTAAAAGTACACCAAATACATTTTATATACTGTAAATAAAATATCAGAAAGTAGAGTAAATATGTATGACACACCCTATGTAAAATATCACAAACTACACCAAATATATATAATATAATTTACATAAAATATCAAAAGGACACCAAATATATCTTCTATACCATACATAAAATATCAAAATGTACATAAATATATTTCATATATTGTATATATAATATTAACTAAAAGTACACCAAATACATTTTATATACTGTAAATAAATTATCAAAAATTACAGTAAATATATATTACATACTGTACATAAAATATCAAAAAGTACACCAAATATGTGTTATATATACTGTAAATAAACTATCAAATACTGCAGTAATTATATTTAATATACTGTACATAAAATATCAAAAATTACACCAAATGTATATTATTTACTGTAAATAAAATATCAAAATGTACAGTAAATATATCTTACACACCCTATGTAAAATATCACAATCTACACCAAATATATATTATATAATTTACATAAAATTTCAAAAGGACACCAAATATATCTTATATACTGTACATAAAATATCAAAATGTACAGTAAATATATTTCATATATTGTACATATAATATTAACTAAAAGTACACCAAATACATTTTATATACTGTAAATAAAATATCAGAAAGTAGAGTAAATATGTATGACACACCCTATGTAAAATATCACAAACTACACCAAATATATATAATATAATTTACATAAAATATCAAAAGGACACCAAATATATCTTCTATACCATACATAAAATATCAAAATGTACATAAATATATTTCATATATTGTATACATAATATTAACTAAAAGTACACCAAATACATTTTATATACTGTAAATAAATTATCAAAAATTACAGTAAATATATATTACATACTGTACATAAAATATCAAAAAGTACACCAAATATGTGTTATATATACTGTAAATAAACTATCAAATACTGCAGTAATTATATTTAATATACTGTACATAAAATATCAAAAATTACACCAAATGTATATTATTTACTGTAAATAAAATATCAAAATGTACAGTAAATATATCTTACACACCCTATGTAAAATAACACAATCTACACCAAATATATATTATATAATTTACATAAAATTTCAAAAGGACACCAAATATATCTTATATACTGTACATAAAATATCAAAATGTACAGTAAATATATTTCATATATTGTACATATAATATTAACTAAAAGTACACGAAATACATTTTATATACTGTAAATAAAATATCAGAAAGTAGAGTAAATATGTATGACACACCCTATGTAAAATATCACAAACTACACCAAATATATATAATATAATTTACATAAAATATCAAAAGGACACCAAATATATCTTCTATACCATACATAAAATATCAAAATGTACAGTAAATATATTTCATATATTGTATATATAATATTAACTAAATTCACCAAATACATTTTATATACTGTAAATAAATTATCAAAAATTACAGTAAATATATATTACATACTGTACATAAAATATCAAAAAGTACATCAAATATGTGTTATATATACTGTAAATAAACTATCAAAATCTACAGTAATTATATTTAATATACTGTACATAAAATATCAAAAATTACACCAAATGTATATTATTTACTGTAAATAAAATATCAAAAATTACAGTAAATATATATTACACACCCTATGTAAAATATCACAATCTACACCAAATATATATTATATAGTTTACATAAAATATCAAAAGGACACCAAATATATCTTCTATACCATACATAAAATATCAAAATATACAGTAAATATATATTACATTCTGTACATAAAATATCAAAAAGTACACCAAATATGTGTTATATATACTGTAAATAAACTATCAAATACTGCAGTAATTATATTTAATATACTGTACATAAAATATCAAAAATTACACCAAATGTATATTATTTACTGTAAATAAAATATCAAAAATTACAGTAATATATATTACACACACTATGTAAAATATCAAAAACTACGCCAAATATATATTATAAAATTCACATAAAATATCAAAAGGACAGCAAATATATATTATATACTGTACATAAAATATCAAAATGTACAATAAATATATTTCATATATTGTACATATAATATTAACTAAAAGTACACCAAATACATTTTATATACTGTAAATAAAATATCAAAAAGTACAGTAAATATATATTACATACTGTACATAAAATATCAAAAAGTACACCAAATATGTGTTATATAGACTATAAATAAACTATCAAAACTACACTAATTATATATAATATACTGTGCATAAAATATCAAAAATTAGACCAAATATATATTATATACTGTGAATAAAATATCAAAAAGTACAGTAAATGTATATGACACACCCTATGTAAAATATCAAAAACTACACCAAATATATATTATATAATTTACATAAAATATCAAAAGGACACCAAATATACCTTATATACTGAACATAAATTATCAAAATGTACAGTAAATATATTTCATATACTGTACATATAATATTAACTAAAAGTACACCAAATACATTTCATATACTGTAAATAAAATATCAAAAACTACAGTAAAAATATATTACATTCTGTACATAAAATATCAAAAAGTACACCAAATATGTGTTATATATACTGTAAATAATGTATCAAAAACTGCAGTAATTATATTTAATATACTGTACATAAAATATCAAAAATTACACCAAATGTATATTATTTACTGTAAATAAAATATCAAAAAGAACAGTAAATATATCTTACACACCCTATGTAAAATATCAAAAACTACACCAAATATATATTATATAATTTACATAAAATATCAAAAGGACACCAAATATACCTTATATACTGAACATAAATTATCAAAATGTACAGTAAATATATTTCATATACTGTACATATAATATTAACTAAAAGTACACCAAATACATTTTATATACTGTAAATAAAATATCAAAAAGTACAGTAAATATATATTACATTCTGTACATAAAATATCAAAAAGTACACCAAATATGTGTTATATATACTGTAAATAAACTATCAAATACTGCAGTAATTATATTTAATATACTGTACATAAAATATCAAAAATTACACCAAATGTATATTATTTACTGTAAATAAAATATCAAAATGTACAGTAAATATATCTTACACACCCTATGTAAATTATCACAATCTACACCAAATATATATTATATAATTTACATAAAATTTCAAGAGGACACCAAATATATCTTATATACTGTACATAAAATATCAAAATGTACAGTAAATATATTTCATATATTGTACATATAATATTAACTAAAAGTACACCAAATACATTTTATATACTGTAAATAAAATATCAGAAAGTAGAGTAAATATGTATGACACACCCTATGTAAAATATCACAAACTACACCAAATATATATAATATAATTTACATAAAATATCAAAAGGACACCAAATATATCTTCTATACCATACATAAAATATCAAAATGTACAGTAAATATATTTCATATATTGTATAAATAATATTAACTAAAAGTACACCAAATAGATTTTATATACTGTATATAAATTATCAAAAATTACAGTAAATATATATTACATACTGTACATAAAATATCAAAAAGTACACCAAATATGTGTTATATATACTGTAAATAAACTATCAAATACTGCAGTAATTATATTTAATATACTGTACATAAAATATCAAAAATTACACCAAATGTATATTATTTACTGTAAATAAAATATCAAAATGTACAGTAAATATATCTTACACACCCTATGTAAAATATCACAATCTACACCAAATATATATTATATAATTTACATAAAATTTCAAAAGGACACCAAATATATCTTATATACTGTACATAAAATATCAAAATGTACAGTAAATATATTTCATATATTGTACATATAATATTAACTAAAAGTACACCAAATACATTTTATATACTGTAAATAAAATATCAGAAAGTAGAGTAAATACGTATGACACACCCTATGTAAAATATCACAAACTACACCAAATATATATAATATAATTTACATAAAATATCAAAAGGACACCAAATATATCTTCTATACCATACATAAAATATCAAAAAGTACAGTAAATATATATTACATTCTGTACATAAAATATCAAAAAGTACACCAAATATGTGTTATATATACTGTAAATAAACTATCAAATACTGCAGTAATTATATTTAATACACTGTACATAAAATATCAAAAATTACACCAAATGTATATTATTTACTGTAAATAAAATATCAAAAATTACAGTAAATATATATTACACACCCTATGTAAAATATCAAAAACTACGCCAAATATATATTATAAAATACACATAAAATATCAAAAGGACAGCAAATATATATTATATACTGTACATAAAATATCAAAATGTACAGTAAATATATTTCATATACTGTACATATAATATTAACTAAAAGTACACCAAATACATTTTATATACTGTAAATAAAATATCAAAAAGTACAGTAAATATATATTACATACTGTACATAAAATATCAAAAAGTACACCAAATATGTGTTATATATAGTATAAATAAACTATCAAAACTACACTAATTATATATAATATACTGTGCATAAAATATCAAAAATTACACCAAATGTATATTATATACTGTAAATAAAATATCAAAAAGTACAGTAAATGTATATGACACACCCTATGTAAAATATCAAAAACTACACCAAATATATATTATATAATTTACATAAAATATCAAAAGGACACCAAATATACCTTATATACTGAACATAAATTATCAAAATGTACAGTGAATATATTTCATATACTGTACATATAATATTAACTAAAAGTACACCAAATACATTTCATATACTGTAAATAAAATATCAAAAACTACAGTAAAAATATATTACATTCTGTACATAAAATATCAAAAAGTACACCAAATATGTGTTATATATACTGTAAATAAACTATCAAAAACTGCAGTAATTATATTTAATATACTGTACATAAAATATCAAAAATTACACCAAATGTATATTATTTACTGTAAATAAAATATCAAAAAGAACAGTAAATATATCTTACACACCCTATGTAAAATATCAAACACTACACCAAATATATATTATATAATTTACATAAAATATCAAAAGGACACCAAATATACCTTATATACTGAACATAAATTATCAAAATGTACAGTAAATATATTTCATATACTGTACATATAATATTAACTAAAAGTACACCAAATACATTTTATATACTGTAAATAAAATATCAAAAAGTACAGTAAATATATATTACATTCTGTACATAAAATATCAAAAAGTACACCAAATATGTGTTATATATACTGTAAATAAACTATCAAATACTGCAGTAATTATATTTAATATACTGTACATAAAATATCAAAAATTACACCAAATGTATATTATTTACTGTAAATAAAATATCAAAATGTACAGTAAATATATCTTACACACCCTATGTAAAATATCACAATCTACACCAAATATATATTATATAATTTACATAAAATTTCAAAAGGACACCAAATATATCTTATATACTGTACATAAAATATCAAAATGTACAGTAAATATATTTCATATATTGTACATATAATATTAACTAAAAGTACACCAAATACACTTTATATACTGTAAATAAAATATCAGAAAGTAGAGTAAATATGTATAACACACCCTATGTAAAATATCACAAACTACACCAAATATATATAATATAATTTACATAAAATATCAAAAGGACACCAAATATATCTTCTATACCATACATAAAATATCAAAATGTACAGTAAATATATTTCATATATTGTACATATAATATTAACTAAAAGTACACCAAATACATTTTATATACTGTAAATAAAATATCAAAAAGTACAGTAAATATATATTACATACTGTACATAAAATATCAAAAAGTACACCAAATATGTGTTATATATACTATAAATAAACTATCAAAACTACACTAATTATATATAATATACTGTGCATAAAATATCAAAAATTACACCAAATGCATATTATATACTGTAAATAAAATATCAAAAAGTACAGTAAATGTATATGACACACCCTATGTAAAATATCAAAAACTACACCAAATATATATTATATAATTTACATAAAATATCAAAAGGACAACAAATATACCTTATATACAGAACATAAATTATCAAAAGGTACAGAAAATATATTTCATATACTGTACATATAATATTAACTAAAAGTACACCAAATACTTTTCATATACTGTAAATAAAATATCAAAAACTACAGTAAAAATATATTACATTCTGTACATAAAATATCAAAAAGTACACCAAATATGTGTTATATATACTGTAAATAAACTATCAAAAACTGCAGTAATTATATTTAATATACTGTACATAAAATATCAAAAATTACACCAAATGTATATTATTTACTGTAAATAAAATATCAAAAAGAATAGTAAATATATCTTACACACCCTATGTAAAATATCACAATCTACACCAAATATATATTATATAATTTACATAAAATATCAAAAGGACACCAAATATATCTTATATACTGTACATAAAATATCAAAATGTACACTAAATATATTTCATATATTGTACATATATTAAATAAAAGTACACCAAATACATTTTATATACTGTAAATAAAATATCAAAAAGTACAGTAAATATATATTACATACTGTACATAAAATATCAAAAAGTACACCAAATATGTGTAATATATACTGTAAATAAACTATCAAAAACTACATTAATTATATTTAATATACTGTACATAAAATATCAAATATTACACCAAATGCATATTATATACTGTAAATAAAATATCAAAAAGTACAGTAAATATATATGACACACCCTATGTAAAACATAAAAAACTACACCAACTATATATTATATAATTTACATAAAATATCAAAAGTACACCAAATATATATTATATACTGTACATAAAATATCAAAAAGTACAGTAATTATATTTCATATATTGTACATATAATATTAACTAAAAGTACAACAAATACATTTTACATACAGTAAATAAAATATCAAAAATTACAGTAGGTATATATTATCTACTGTACATAAAATATCAAAACGTACACCAAATATGTGTTATATATACTGTTAATAAACTATCAAAATCTTCAGTAATTATATTTAATATACTGTTCATAAAATATCAGTAATTACACCAAATGTATTTTATACACTCTAAATAAAATATCAAAAAGGACAGTATATATATATTACACTCTATGGAAAATATCAAAAACTACAACAAATATATATTATATAATTTACATAAAATATCAAAAGTACACCAAATACATATTATATACTGTACATAAAATATCAAAAAGTACAGTAAATATATTTCATATATTGTACATATAGTATTAAGTAAAAGTACACCAAATACATTTTACATACTGTAAATAAAATATCAAAAATTACAGTAAGTATATATTATCTACTGTACATAAAATATCAAAAAGTACACCAAATATGTGCTATATATACTGTAAATAAACTATCAAAACCTTGAGTAATTATATTTAATATACTGTACATAAAATATCAAAAATTACACCAAATGTACATTATACACTCTAAATAAAATATCAAAAGGACAGTAAATATATATTACACTCTATGTAAAACATCAAAAACTACACCAACTATATATTATATAATTTACATAAAATATCAAAAGTACACCAAATATATATTATATAGTGTACATAAAATATCAAAAAGTACAGTAATTATATTTCATATATTGTACATATAATATTAACTAAAAGTACACCAAATACATTTTACATACTGTAAATAAAATATCAAAAATTACAGTAAGTATATATTATCTACTGTACATAAAATATCAAAAAGTACACCAAATATGTGCTATATATACTGTAAATAAACTATCAAAACATTCAGTTATTATATTTAATATACTGTTCATAAAATATCAAAAACTACACCAAATGTATATTATACACTCTAAATAAAATATCAAAAAGACGGTAAATATATATTACACTCTATGTAAAATATCAAAAACTACACCAAATATATATTATATAATTTAGATAAAATATCAAAAGTACACCAAATATATATTATATACTGTACATAAAATATCAAAAAGTACAGTAAATATATTTCATATATTGTACATATAATATTAAGTAAAAGTACACCAAATACATTTTACATACTGTAAATAAAATATAAAAAATTACAGTAAGTATATATTGTCTACTGTACATAAAATATCAAAAAGTACACAAAATATGTGTTATATATACTGTAAATAAACTATCAAAATCTTCAGTAATTATATTTAATATACTGTTCATAAAATATCAAAAATTACAACAAATGTATATTATACACTCTAAATAAAATATCAAAATGGACAGTAAATATATATTACACTCTATGTAAAACATCAAATACTACACCAAATATATATTATATAATTTACATAAAATATCAAAAGTACACCCAATATATATTATATACTGTACATAAAATATCAAAAAGTACAGTAAATATATTTCATATATTGTACATATAATATTAACTAAAAGTACACCAAATACATTTTACATACTGTAAATAAAATATCAAGTTACAGTAAGTATATATTATCTACTGTACATAAAATATCAAAAATTTCTCCAAATATGTGTTATATATACTGTAAATAAACTATCAAAATCTTCAGTAATTATATTTAATATACTGTACAAAAAATATCAAAAATTACACCAAATGTATATTATACACTCTAAATAAAATATCAAAAAGGACAGTAAATATATATTACAATCTATGTAAAATATCAAAAACTACACCAAGTATATATTATATAATTTACATAAAATAACCTAAGTACACCAAATATATATTATATACTGTACATAAAATATCAAAAAGTTCAGTAAATATATTTCATATATTGTACATATAATATTAACTAAAAGTACACCAAATACATTTTACATACTGTAAATAAAATATAAAAAATTACAGTAAGTATATATTATCTACTGTACATAAAATATCAAAAAGTACACCAAATACGTGTTATATATACTGTAAATAAACTATCAAAATCTTCAGTAATTATATTTAATATACTGTACATAAAATATCAAAAATTACACCAAATATATATTATACACTCTAAATAAAATACCAAAAATGACAGTAAATATATATTACACTCTATGTAAAATATCAAAAACTACACCAACTATATATTATATAATTTACATAAAATATCAAAAGTACACCAAATATATATTATGTACTGTACATAAAATATCAAAAAGTACAGTAAATATATTTCATATATTGTACATATAATATTAACTAAAGGTACAACAAATACATTTTACATACTGTAAATAAAATATCAAAAATTACAGTAAGTATATATTATCTACTGTACATAAAATATCAAAAAGTACACCAAATATGTGTTATATATACTGTAAATAAACTATCAAAATCTTCAGTAATTATATTTAATATACTGTTCATAAAATATCAGTAATTACACCAAATGTACTTTATACACTCTAAATAAAATATCAAAAAGGACAGTAAATATATATTACACTCTATGTAAAATATCAAAAACTACACGAAATATATATTATATAATTTTCATAAAATATCAAAAGTACACCAAATATATATTATATACTGTACATAAAATATCAAAAAGTACAGTAAATATATTTCATATATTGTACATATAATATAAACTAAAAGTACAACAAATACATTTTACATACTGTAAATAAAATATAAAAAATTACAGTAAGTATATATTATCTACTGTACAGAAAATATCAAAAAGTACACCAAATATGTTTTATATATACTGTAAATAAACTATCAAAATCTTCAGTAATTATATTTAATATACTGTAGATAAAATATCAAAAATTACACCAAATGTATATTATACACTCTAAATAAAATATCAAGAATGACAGTTAATATATATTACACTCTATGTAAAATATCAAAAACTACACCAAATATATATTATATAAATTACATAAAATATCAAAAGTACACCAAATATATATTATATACTGTACATAAAATATCAAAAAGTACAGTAAATATATTTCATATATTGTACATATAGTATTAACTAAAAGTACACCAAATACATTTTACATACTGTAAATAAAATATCAAAAATTACAGTAGGTATATATTATCTACTGTACATAAAATATCAAAACGTACACCAAATATGTGTTATATATACTGTTAATAAACTATCAAAATTTTCAGTAATTATATTTAATATACTGTTCATAAAATATCAGTAATTACACCAAATGTATTTTATACACTCTAAATAAAATATCAAAAAGGACAGTATATATATATTACACTCTATGTAAAATATCAAAAACTACACCAAATATATATTATATAATATACATAAAATATCAAAAGTACACCAAATACATATTATATACTGTACATAAAATATCAAAAAGTACAGTAAATATATTTCATATATTGTACATATAGTATTAAGTAAAAGTACACCAAATACATTTTACATACTGTAAATAAAATATCAAAAATTACAGTAAGTATATATTATCTACTGTACATAAAATATCAAAAAGTACACCAAATATGTGTTATATATACTGTAAATAAACTATCAAAACCTTCAGTAATTATATTTAATATACTGTACATAAAATATCAAAATTTACACCAAATGTACATTATACACTCTAAATAAAATATCAAAAAGGACAGTAAATATATATTACACTCTATGTAAAACATCAAAAACTACACAAACTATATATTATATAATTTACATAAAATATCAAAAGTACACTAAATATATATTATATAGTGTACATAAAATATCAAAAAGTACACTAATTATATTTCATATATTGTACATATAATATTAAATAAAAGTACACCAAATACATTTTACATACTGTAAATAAAATATCAAAAATTACAGTAAGTATATATTATCTACTGTACATAAAATATCAAAAAGTACACCAAATATGTGTTATATATACTGTAAATAAACTATCAAAACCTTCAGTTATTAGATTTAATATACTGTTCATAAAATATCAAAAACTACACCAAATGTATATTATACACTCTAAATAAAATATAAAAAGTCGGTAAATATATATTACACTCTATGTAAAATATCAAAAACTACACCAAATATATATTATATAATTTACATAAAATATCAAAGGTACACCAAATATATATTATATACTGTACATAAAATATCAAAAAGTACAGTAAATATATTTCATATATTGTACATATAATATTAACTAAAAGTACACCAAATACATTTTACATACTGTAAATAAAATATAAAAAATTTCAG
This sequence comes from Pan paniscus, assembly GCF_029289425.2. Taxonomy (NCBI): domain Eukaryota; kingdom Metazoa; phylum Chordata; class Mammalia; order Primates; family Hominidae; genus Pan; species Pan paniscus. Next base: position 4,320,365 of record NC_073271.2, read on the forward strand.
TAAGTATATATTGTCTACTGTACATAAAATATCAAAAAGTACACCAAATATGTGTTATATATACTGTAAATAAACTATCAAAATCTTCAGTAATTATATTTAATATACTGTTCATAAAATATCAAAAATTACAACAAATGTATATTATACACTATAAATAAAATATCAAAATGGACAGTAAATATATATTACACTCTATGTAAAACATCAAATACTACACCAAATATATATTATATAATTTACATAAAATATCAAAAGTACACCCAATATATATTATATACTGTACATAAAATATCAAAAAGTACAGTAAATATATTTCATATATTGTACATATAATATTAACTAAAAGTACACCAAATACATTTTACATACTGTAAATAAAATATCAAGTTACAGTAAGTATATATTATCTACTGTACATAAAATATCAAAAATTTCTCCAAATATGTGTTATATATACTGTAAATAAACTATCAAAATCTTCAGTAATTATATTTAATATACTGTACAAAAAATATCAGAAATTACACCAAATGTATTTTATACACTCTAAATAAAATATCAAAAAGGACAGTAAATATATATTACAATCTATGTAAAATATCAAAAACTACACCAAGTATATATTATATAATTTACATAAAATAACCTAAGTACACCAAATATATATTATATACTGTACATAAAATATCAAAAAGTTCAGTAAATATATTTCATATATTGTACATATAATATTAACTAAAAGTACACCAAATACATTTTACATACTGTAAATAAAATATAAAAAATTACAGTAAGTATATATTATCTACTGTACATAAAATATGAAAAAGTACACCAAATACGTGTTATATATACTGTAAATAAACTATCAAAATCTTCAGTAATTATATTTAATATACTGTACATAAAATATCAAAAATTACACCAAATGTATAATATTTACTGTGAATAAAATATCAAAAATTACAGTAAATATATATTACACACCCTATGGAAAATATAAAAAACTACACTAAATATATATTATAAAATTCACATAAAATATCAAAAGGACACCAAATATATATTATATACTGTACATAAAATATCAAAAAGAACAGTAAATATATTTCATATATTGTACATATAATATTAACTAAAAGTACACCAAATACATTTCATGTACAGTAAATAAAATATCAAAAAGTACAGTAAATATATATTACATACTGTACATAAAATATCAAAAAGTACACCAAATATGTGTTATAAATACTGTAAATAAACTATAAAAAACTACAGTAATTATATTTAATATACTGTACATGAAATATCAAAAACTACACCAAATGTAAATTATTTACTGTAAATAAAATATCAAAAAGTACAGTAAATATATATGACATACCCTATGTAAAATATCAAAAGCTACACCAAATATATATTATATAATTTACGTAAAATATCAAAAGGACACAAATTATATCTTCTATACTGTACAAAAAATATGAAAATGTACAGTAAATATATTTCATATATTGTACATATAATATTAACTAAAAGTACACGTAATACATTTTATATACTGTAAATAAAATATCAAAATTACAGTAAATTTATATTACATGCTGTACATAAAACATCAAAAAGTACACCAAATATGTGTTATATATACTGTAAATATCAAAAACTACAGTAATCATATCCAATGTACTGTATATAAAATATCAAAAATTACACCAAATGTACATTAAATACTGTAAATAAAATATCAAAAAGGACAGTAAATATATGCTACACACCCTATGTAAAATATCAAAAATTACACCAAATATATATTATATAATTTACATAGAATATAAAAAGGACACCAAATATATCTTATATATTGTACATAAAATATCAAAAAGTACAGTATATATATTTCATACATTGTATATATATTATTAACTAAAAGTACACCAAATACATTTTGTATACTGAAAATAAAATATCAAAAATACAGTAAATATATATTACATACTGTACAGAAAATATCAAAAAGTACACTAAATATGTGTTATATATACTGTAAATAAACTATCAAACACTACAGTAATTATATTTAATATACTGTACATTAAATATCAAAAATTACACCAAATATATATTATATACTGTAAATAAATTATCAAAAAGTACAGTAACTACACATTACACACCCTATGAAATATCACAAACTACACCAAATATATATTATATAATTTACATAAAATATCAAAAGGACACCAAATATATCTTCTATACTGTACATAAAATATCAAAAAGTACAGTAAATATATTTCATATATTGTGTATATAATATTAATTAAAAGTACACCAAACACATTTTATATACTGTAAATAAATTATCAAAAATTACAGTAAATATATATTACATACTGTACATAAAATATCAAAAAGTACACCAAATATGTGCTGTATATACTGTAAATAAACAATCAAAAACTACAGTAATTATATTTAATATACTGTACATAAAATATCAAAAATTACACCAAATGTATATTATTTACTGTAAATGAAACATCAAAAATTACAATAAATATATATTACACACCCTATGGAAAATATCAAAAACTACATCAAACATATATTATAAAATTCACAAAAAATATCAAAAGGACACAAAATATATATTATATACTGTACATAAAATATCAAAAAGTACAGTAAATATATTTCATATATTGTACATGTAATATTAACTAAAAGTACACCAAATACATTTTATATACTGTAAATAAAATATCAAAAAGTACAGTAAATATATATTATATAGTGTACATAAAATATCAAAAAGTACTCCAAATATGTGTAATATATACTGTAAATAAACTATCAAAAACTACAGTAATTATATTTACTTTACTGTACATAAAATATCAAAAATTACACCAAATGTATATTATATCCTGTAAATAAAATATCAAAAAGTACAGTAAATATATATTACACACCCTATGTAAAATATCACAAACTACACCAAATATATATTATATAATTTACATAAAATATCAAAAGGACACCAAATATATCTTCTATACTGTACATAAAATATCAAAAAGTACAGTAAATATATTTCATATATTGTACATATAATATTAACTAAAAGTACACCAAATACGTTTTATATACTGTAAATAAAATATCAAAAAGTACAGTAAATATATATTACATTCTGTACATAAAACATCAAAAAGTACACCCAATATGTGTTATATGTACTGTAAATAAACTATCAAAAACTGCAGTAATTATATTTAATATACTGTACATAAAATATCAAAAATTACACCAAATGTATACTATTTACTGTAAATAAAATATCAAAAAGTACAGTAAATATATCTTACACACCCTATGTAAAATATCACAATCTACGCCAAATATATATCATATAATTTACAGAAAATATCAAAAGGACACCAAATATATCTTCTATACTGTACATAAAATATCAAAATGTACAGTAAATATATTTCATATATTGTATATATAATATTGACTAAAAGTACACCAAATACATTTTATATACTGTAAATAAATTATCAAAAATTACAGTAAATATATATTACATACTGTACATAAAATATCCAAAAGTACACCAAATATGTGTTATATAACCTGTAAATACACAATCAAAAACTACAGCAATTATATGTAATATACTGTACCTAAAATATCAAAAATTACACCAAATGTATATTATTTATTGTAAATAAAATATCAAAAATTACAGTAAATATACATTACACACCCTATGGAAAATATCAAAAACTACACTAAATATATATTATAAAATTCACATAAAATATCAAAAGGACACCAAATATATATTATATACTGTACATAAAATATCAAAAGGTACAGTAAATATATTTCATATATTGTACATATAATATTAACTAAAAGTACAGCAAATACATATCATGAACTGTAAATAAAATATCAAAAAGTACAGTAAATATATATTACATACAGTACATAAAGTATCAAAAAGTACACCAAATATGTGTTATATATACTGTAAATAAACTATAAAAATCTACAGTAATTATATTTAATATACTGTACATAAAATATCAAAAATTACACCAAATGTATATTATTTACTGTAAATAAAATATCAAAAAGTACAGTAAATATATATGACATACCCTATGTAATATATCAAAAACTACACCAAATATATATTATATAATTTACATAAAATATCAAAAGGACACCAAATATATCTTCTATACTGTACAAAAAATATGAAAAATACAGTAAATATATTTCATATATTGTATATATAATATTAACTATAAGTACACCAAATACATTTTACATAATGTAAATAAATTATCAAAAATTACAGTAAATATATATTACATACTGTACATAAAATATCAAAAAGTACACCAAATATGTGTTATATATACTGTAAATGATCTATCAAAAACTACAGTATTTATATTTACTATACTGTTCATAAAATATCAAAAATTACACCAAATGTATATTATATACTGTAAATAATATATCAAAAAGTACAGTAAATATATATGACACACCCTATATAAAATATCAAAAACGACACCAAATATATATTATATAATTTACATAAAATATCAAAAGGACACAAAATATATCTTCTATACTGTACACAAAATATCAAAAGTACAGTAAATATATTTCATATATTGTTCATATAATATTAATTAAAAGTACACCAAATACATTTTATATACTGTAAATAAAATATCAAAAATACAGTAAATATATATTACATACTGTACAGAAAATATCAAAAAGTACACTAAATATGTGTTATATATACTGTAAATAAACTATCAAAAACTGCAGTAATTATATTTAATATACTGTACATAAAATATCAAAAATTACACCAAATGTATATTATATACTGTAAATAATATATCAAAAAGTACAGTAAGTACACATTACACACCCTATGAAATATCACAAACTACACCAAATATATATTATATAATTTACATAAAATATCAAAAGGACACCAAATATATCTTCTATACTGTACATAAAATATCAAAAAGTACAGTAAATATATTTCATATATTGTATATATAATATTAACTAAAAGAACACCAAACCCATTTTATATACTGTAAATAAATTATCAAAAATTTCAGTAAATATATATTACATACTGTACATAAAATATCAAAAAGTACACCAAATATGTGTTATATATACTGTAAATAAACAATCAAAAACTACAGTAATTATATTTAATATACTGTACATAAAATATCAAAAATTACACCAAATGTATATTATTTACTGTAAATGAAATATCAAAAATTACAGTAAATATATATTACACACCCTATGTAAAATATCAAAAACTACATCAAATATATATTATAAAATTCACAAAAAATATCAAAAGGACACCAAATATATATTATATACTGTACATAAAATATCAAAAGTACAGTAAATATATTTCATATATTGTACATGTAATATTAACTAAAAGTACACCAAATACATTTTATATACTGTAAATAAAATATCAAAAAGTACAGTAAATATATATTACATAGTGTACATAAAATATCAAAAAGTACTCCAAATATGTGTAATATATACTGTAAATAAACTATCAAAAACTACAGTAATTATATTTACTATACTGTACATAAAATATCAAAAATTACACCAAATGTATATTATATACTGTAAATAAATTATCAAAAAGTACAGTAAATATATATTACACACCCTATGTAAAATATCACAAACTACACCAAATATATATTATATAATTTACATAAAATATCAAAAGGACACCAAATATATCTTCTATACTGTACATAAAATATCAAAAATTACAGTAAATATATTTCATATATTGTACATATAATATTAACTAAAAGTACACCAAATACATTTTATATACTGTAAATAAAATATCAAAAAGTACACTAAATATATATTACATTCTGTACATAAAATATCAAAAAGTACACCAAATATGTGTTATATATACTGTAAATAAACTATAAAATACTACAGTAATTATATTTAATATACTGTACATAAAATATCAAAAATTACACCAAATGTATATTATTTACTGTAAATAAAATATCAAAAAGTTCACAAACTACACCAAATATATATTATATAACTGACAAAAAATATCAAAAGGACACCAAATATATCTTCTATACCGTACATAAAATATCAAAAATTACAGTAAATATATTTCATATATTGTACATATAATATTAATCAAAACTACACCAAATACATTTTATATACTGTAAATAAAATATCAAAAATTACAGTAAATATATATTACATACTGTACATAAAATATCAAAAAGTACACCAAATATGTGTTATATATACTGTAAATAAACTATCAAAAACTACATTAATTATATTTAATATACTGTACATAAAATATCAAATATTACACCAAATGTATATTATATACTGTAAATAAAATATCAAAAAGTACAGTAAATATACATTACACACCCTATGTAAAATATCACAAACTACACCAAATATATACTATATAATTTACATAAAATATCAAAAGGACACCAAATATATCTACTATACTGTACATAAAATATCAAAATGTACAGTAAATATATTTCATATATTGTATATATAATATTAACTAAAAGTACACCAAATACATTTTATATACTGTAAATAAATTATCAAAAATTACAGTAAATATATATTACATACTGTACATAAAATATCAAAAAGTACACCAAATATGTGTTATATAAACTGTAAATACACAATCAAAAACTACAGTAATTATATTTAATATACTGTACATAAAATATCAAAAATTACACCAAATGTATATTATTTACTGTAAATAAAATATCAAAAATTACAGTAAATATACATTACACACCCTATGGAAAATATCAAAAACTACACTAAATATATATTATAAAATTCACATAAAATATCAAAAGGACACCAAATATATATTATATACTGTACATAAAATATCAAAAAGTACAGTAAATATATTTCATATATTGTACATATAATATTAACTAAAAGTACACCAAATACATTTCATGTACTGTAAATAAAATATCAAAAAGTACAGTAAATATATATTACATACAGTACATAAAGTATCAAAAAGTACACCAAATATGTGTTATATATACTGTAAATAAACTATAAAAATCTACAGTATTTATATTTAATATACTGTACATAAAATATCAAAAATTACACCAAATGTATATTATTTACTGTAAATAAAATATCAAAAAGTACAGTAAATATATATGACATACCCTATGTAAAATATCAAAAACTACACCAAATATATATTATATAATTTACATAAAATATCAAAAGGACACCAAATATATCTTCTATACTGTACAAAAAATATGAAAAATACAGTAAATATATTTCATATATTGTATATATAATATTAACTATAAGTACACCAGATACATTTTACATACTGTAAATAAATTATCGAAAATTACAGTAAATATATATTACATACTGTACATAAAATATCAAATAGTACACCAAATATGTGTTATATATACTGTAAATAATCTATCAAAAACTACAGTATTTATATTTACTATACGGTTCATAAAATATCAAAAATTACACCAAATGTATATTATATACTGTAAATAATATATCAAAAATACAGTAAATATATATGACACACCCTATATAAAATATCAAAAACGACACCAAATATATATTATATATTTTACATAAAATATCAAAAGGACACCAAATATATCTTCTATACTCTACACAAAATATCAAAAGTACAGTAAATATATTTCATATATTGTTCATATAATATTAACTAAAAGTACACCAAATACATTTTATATACTGTAAATAAAATATCAAAAAGTACAGTAAATATATATTACATACTGTACATAAAATATGAAAAAGTACACCAAATATGTGTAGTATATACTGTAAATAAACAATCAAAAACTACAGTAAATATAGTTAATATACTGTACATAAAATATCAAAAATTACACCAAATGTATATTATTTACTGTAAATAAAATATCAAAAATTACAGTAAATATATATTACACACCCTGTGGAAAATATCAAAAACTACACTAAATATATATTATAAAATTCACATAAAATATCAAAAGGACACCAAATATATCTTCTATACTGTACACAAAATATCAAAAGTACAGTAATTATATTTCATATATTGCACATATAATATTAACTAAAAGTACACCAAATATATTTTATATACTGTAAATAAAATATCAAAATGTACAGTAAATATATATTACATACTGTGCATAAAATATCAAAAAGTACACCAAATATGTTATATATATTGTAAATATCAAAAACTACAGTAATCATATTCAATGTACTGTATATAAAATATCAAAAATTACACCAAATATAAATTAAATACTGTAAATAAAATATCAAAAAGGACAGTAAATATATACTACACACCCTATGTAAAATATCAAAAATTACACCAAATATATATTATATAATTTCATAGAATATAAAAAGGACACCAAATATATATTATATACTGTACATAAAATATCAAAAAGTACAGTAAATATATTTCATATATTGTACATGAAATATAAACTAAAAGTACACCAAATACATTTTATATACTGTAAATAAAATATCAAAAAGTACAGTAAATATATATTACATAGTGTACATAATATATCAAAAAGTACTCCAAATATGTGTAATATATACTGTAAATAAACTATCAAAAACTGCAGTAATTATATTTACTATACTGTACATAAAATATCAAAAATTACACCAAATGTATATTATATACTGTAAATAAAATATCAAAAAGTACAGTAAATATATATTACACACCCTATGTAAAATATCACAAACTACACCAAATATATACTATATAATTTACATAAAATATCAAAAGGACACCAAATATATCTTCTATACTGTACAAAAAATATGAAAAATTCAGTAAATATATTTCATATATTGTATATATAATATTAACTAAAAGTACACCAAATACATTTTACATACTGTAAATAAATTATCAAAAATTACAGTAAATATATATTACATACTGTACATAAAATATCAAAAAGTACACCAAATATGTGTTATATAAACTGTAAATACACAATCAAAAACTACAGTAATTATATTTAATATACTGTACCTAAAATATCAAAAACTACACCAAATGTATATTATTTACTGAAAATAAAATATCAAAAATTACAGTAAATATACATTACACACCCTATGGAAAATATCAAAAACTACACTAAATATATATTATAAAATTCACATAAAATATCAAAAGAACACCAAATATATATTATATACTGTACATAAAATATCAAAAAGTACAGTAAATATGTTTCATATATTGTACATATAATATTAACTAAAAGTACACCAAATACATTTCATGTACTGTAAATAAAATATCAAAAAGTACATTAAATATATATTACATACAGTACATAAAGTATCAAAAAGTACACCAAATATGTGTTATATATACTGTAAATAAACTATAAAAATCTACAGTAATTATATTTAATATACTGTACATAAAATATCAAAAATTACACCAAATGTATATTATTTACTGTAAATAAAATATCAAAAAATTACAGTAAACATATTTTACACACCCTATGTAAAATATCAAAAACTACACCAAATATATATTATAAAATTCACATAAAATATCAAAAGGACACCAAATATATATTATATACTGTACATAAAATATCAAAATGTACAGTAAATATATTTCATATATTGTACATATAATATTAACTAAAAGTACACCAAATACATTTTATATACTGTAAATAAAATATCAAAAAGTTCACAAACTACACCAAATATATATTATATAATTTACATAAAATATCAAAAGGACACCAAATATACCTTATATACTGAACAGAAAATATCAAAATGTACAGTAAATATATTTCATATATTGTACATATAATATTAACTAAAAGTACACCAAATACATTTTATATACTGTAAATAAAATATCAAAAAGTACAGTAAATATATATCACATTCTGTACATAAAATATAAAAAAGTACACCAAATATGTGTTATATATACTGTAAATAAACTATCAAAAACTGCAGTAATTATATTAAATATACTGTACATGAAATATCAAAAATTAAACCAAATGTACGTTATTTACTGTAAATAAAATATCAAAAAGAACAGTAAATATAACTTACACACCCTATGTAAAATATCACAATCTACACCAAATATATATTATATAATTTACATAAAATATCAAAAGGACACCAAATATATCATATATACTGTACATAAAATATCAAAATGTACAGTAAATATATTTCATATATTGTACATATAATATTAACTAAAAGTACACCAAATACATTTTATATACTGTAAATAAAATATCAATTAGTACAGTAAATATATATTACATACTGTACATAAAATATGAAAAAGTACACCAAATATGTGTTATATATACTGTAAATAAATTATCAAAACTACACTAATTATATTTAATATACTGTACATAAAATATCAAAAATTACACCAAATATATATTATTTACTGTAAATAAAATATCAAAAAGTACAGTAAATATATATTACACACCCTATGTAAAATATCAGAAACTACACCATATATATATTATATAATTTACATAATATATCAAAAGGACGCCAAATATACCTTATATACTGAACATGAAATATCAAAATGCACAGTAAATATATTTCATATATTGTATATATAACATTAACTAAAAGTACACCAAATACATTTTATATACTTTAAATAAATTATCAAATATTACAGTAAATATATATTACATACTGTACATAAAATATCAAAAAGTACACCAAATATGTATTATATATACTGTAAATAAACAATCAAAAACTACAGTAATTATATTTAATATACTGTACATAAAATATCAAAAATTACACCAAATGTTTATTATTTACAGTAAATAAAATATCAAAAATTACACTAAATATATATTACACACCCTATGTAAAATATCAAAAACTACACCAAATATATATTATAAAATTCACATAAAATATCACAAGGACACCAAATATATATTATATACTGTACATAAAATATCAAAAAGTACAGTAAATATATTTCATATATTGTACATGTAATATTAACTAAAAGTACACCAAATACATTTTATATACTGTAAATAAAATATCAAAAAGTACAGTAAATATATATTACATAGTGTACATATAATATCAAAAAGTACTCCAAATATGTGTAATATATACTGTAAATAAACTATTAAAAACTACAGTAATTATATTTATTATACTGTAAATAAAATATCAAAAATTACACCAAGTGTATATTATATACTGTAAATAAAATATCAAAAAGTACAGTAAATATATATTACACACCCTATGTAAAATATCACAAACTACACCAAATATATATTATGTAATTTACATAAAATATCAAAAGGACACCAAATATATCTTCTATACTGTACATAAAATATCAAAAATTACAGTAAATATATTTCATATATTGTATATATAATATTAACTAAAAGTACACCAAATACATTTTATATACTGTAAATAAAATATCAAAAAGTACAGTAAATATATATTACATTCTGTACATAAAATATCAAAAAGTACACCAAATATGTGTTATATATACTGTAAATAAACTATCAAAAACTGCAGTAATTATATTTAATATACTGTACATAAAATATCAAAAATTACACCAAATGTATATTATTTACTGTAAATAAAATACCAAATACTACAGTAAATATATATTACACACCCTATGTAAAATATCACAAACTACACCAAATATATATTATATAATTCACATAAAGTATCAAAAGGACACCAAATATACCTTATATACTGAACAGAAAATATCAAAATGTACAGTAAATATATTTCATATATTGTACATATAATATTAACTAAAAGTACACCAAATACATTTTATATACTGTAAATAAAATATCAAAAAGTACAGTAAATATATATCACATTCTGTACATAAAATATCAAAAAGTACACCAAATATGTGTTATATATACTGTAAATAAACTACCAAAACTGCAGTAATTATATTAAATATACTGTACATGAAATATCAAAAATTAAACCAAATGTACGTTATTTACTGTAAATAAAATATCAAAAAGAACAGTAAATATATCTTACACACCCTATGTAAAATATCACAATCTACACCAAATATATATTATATAATTTACATAAAATATCAAAAGGACACCAAATATATCATATATACTGTACATAAAATATCAAAATGTACAGTAAATATATTTCATATATTGTACATATAATATTAACTAAAAGTACACCAAATACATTTTATATACTGTAAATAAAATATCAATTAGTACAGTAAATATATATCACATTCTGTACATAAAATATCAAAAAGTACACCAAATATGTGTTATATATACTGTAAATAAACTATCAAAACTACACTAATTATATTTAATATACCGTACATAAAATATCAAAAATTACACCAAATATATATTATTTACTGTAAATAAAATATCAAAAAGTACAGTAAATATATATTACAAACCCTATGTAAAATATCAGAAACTACACCATATATATATTATATAATTTACATAATATATCAAAAGGACGCCAAATATACCTTATATACAGAACATGAAATACCAAAAAGTACAGTAAATATATTTCATATATTGTATATATAACATTACCTAAAAGTACACCAAATACATTTTATATACTGTAAATAAATTATCAAAAATTACAGTAAATATATATTACATACTGTACATAAAATATCAAAAAGTACACCAAATATGTGTTATATATACTGTAAATAAACAATCAAAAACTACAGTAATTATATTTAATATACTGTACATAAAATATCAAAAATTACACCAAATGTTTATTATTTACTGTAAATAAAATATCAAAAATTACAGTAAATATATATTACACACCCTATGTAAAATATCAAAAACTACACAAAATATATATTATGTAATTTACATAAAATATCAAAAGGACACCAAATATATCTTCTATACTGTACATAAAATATCAAATTTACAGTAAATATATTTCATATATTGTACATATAATATTAACTAAAAGTACACCAAATACATTTTATATACTGTAAATAAAATATCAAAAAGTACAGTAAATATATATTACATTCTGTACATAAAATAACAAAAAGTACACCAAATATGTGTTATATATACAGTAAATAAACTATCAAAAACTGCAGTAATTATATTTAATATACTGTACATAAAATATCAAAAATTACACCAAATGTATATTATTTACTGTAAATAAAATATCAAAAATACAGTAAATATATCTTACACACCATATGTAAAGTATCACAATCTACACCAAATATATATTATATAATTTACATAAAATATCAAAAGGACACCAAATATATCTTCTATACTGTACATAAAATATCAAAATGTACAGTAAATATATTTCATATATTGTACATATAATATTAACTAAAACTACACCAAATACATTTTGTATACTGTAAATAAAATATCAAAAAGTACAGTAAATATATATTACATACTGTACATAAAATATCAAAAAGTACACCAAATATGTGCTGTATATACTGTAAATAAACTATAAAATACTACAGTAATTATATTTAACATACTGTACATAAAATATCAAAAATTACACCAAATGTATATTATTTACTGTAAATAAAATATCAAAAAGTACAGTAAATATATATTGCACACCATATGTAAAATATCACAATCTACACCAAATATATATTATATAATTTACATAAAATATCAAAAGGACACCAAATATATCTTCTATACTGTACATAAAATATCAAAATGTACAGTAAATATATTTCATATATTGTACATATAATATTAACTAAAAGTACACAAAATACATTTTGTATACTGTAAATAAATTATCAAAAATTACAGTAAATATATAACATACTGTACATAAAATATCAAAAAGTACACCAAATATGTGTTATATATACTGTAAATAAACTATCAAAAACTACAGTAATTATATTTAATATACTGTACATAAAATATTAAATATTACACCAAATGTATATTATATACTGTAAATAAAATATCAAAAAGTACAGTAAATATAAATTACACACCCTATGTAAAATATCACAAACTACACCAAATGTATATTATATAATTTACATAAAATATCAAAAGGACACAAAATATATATTCTATACTGTACATAAAATATCAAAAAGTACAGTAAATATATTTCATATATTGCATATATAATATTAACTAAAAGTACATCAAATACATTTTATATACTGTAAATAAATTATCAAAAATTACAGTAAATATATATTACATACTGTACATAAAATATCAAAATCTACACCAAATATGTGTTATATATACTGTAAATAAACTATCAAAAACTACAGTAATTATATTTAATATACTGTACATAAAATATCAAAAATTACACCAAATGTATATTATTTACTGTAAATAAATTACCAAATAGTACAGTAAATATATATTACACACCCTATGTATAATATCACAAACTACACCAAATATATATTATATAATTTACATAAAATATCAAAAGGACACCAAATATACCTTATATACTGAACAGAAAATATCAAAATGTACAGTAAATACATTTCATATATTGTACATATAATATTAACTAAAAGTACACCAAATACATTTTATATACTGTAAATAAAATATCAATTAGTACAGTAAATATATATTACATACTGTACATAAAATATGAAAAAGTACACCAAATATGTGTTATATATACTGTAAATAAATTATCAAAACTACACTAATTATATTTAATATACTGTACATAAAATATCAAAAATTACACCAAATATATATTATTTACTGTAAATAAAATATCAAAAAGTACAGTAAATATATATTACACACCCTATGTAAAATATCAGAAACTACACCATATATATATTATATAATTTACATAATATATCAAAAGGACGCCAAATATACCTTATATACTGAACATGAAATATCAAAATGTACAGTAAATATATTTCATATATTGTATAAATAACATTAACTAAAAGTACACCAAATACATTTTATAAACTTTAAATAAATTATTAAAAATTACAGTAAATATATATTACATACTGTACATAAAATATCAAAAAGTACACCAAATATGTGTTATATATACTGTAAATAAACAATCAAAACTACAGTAATTATATTTAATATACTGTACATAAAATATCAAAAATTACACCAAATGTTTATTATTTACAGTAAATAAAATATCAAAAATTACAGTAAATATATATTACACACCCTATGTAAAATATCAAAAACTACACCAAATATATATTATAAAATTCACATAAAATATCAAATGGACACCAAATATATATTATATACTGTACATAAAATATCAAAAAGTACAGTAAATATATTTCATATATTGTACATGTAATAATAACTAAAAGTACACCAAATACATTTTATATACTGTAAATAAAATATCAAAAAGTACAGTAAATATATATTACATAGTGTACATATAATATCAAAAAGTACTCCAAATATGTGTAATATATACTGTAAATAAACTATTAAAAACTACAGTAATTATATTTATTATACTGTAAATAAAATATCAAAAATTACACCAAATGTATATTATATACTGTAAATAAAATATCTAAAAGTACAGTAAATATATATTACACACCCTATGTAAAATATCACAAACTACACCAAATATATATTATGTAATTTACATAAAATATCAAAAGGACACCAAATATATCTTCTATACTGTACATAAAATATCAAAAATTACAGTAAATATATTTCATATATTGTATATATAATATTAACTAAAAGTACACCAAATACATTTTATATACTGAAAATAAAATATCAAAAAGTACAGTAAATATATATTACATTCTGTACATAAAATATCAAAAAGTACACCAAATATGTGTTATATATACTGTAAATAAACTATCAAAAACTGCAGTAATTATATTTAATATACTGTACATAAAATATCAAAAATTACACCAAATGTATATTCTTTACTGTAAATAAAATACCAAATAGTACAGTAAATATATATTACACACCCTATGTAAAATATCACAAACTACACCAAATATATATTATATAATTTACATAAAGTATCAAAAGGACACCAAATATACCTTATATACTGAACAGAAAATATCAAAATGTACAGTAAATATATTTCATATATTGTACATATAATATTAACTAAAAGTACACAAAATACATTTTATATACTGTAAATAAAATATCAAAAAGTACAGTAAATATATATCACATTCTGTACATAAAATATCAAAAAGTACACCAAATATGTGTTATATATACTGTAAATAAACTATCAAAAACTGCAGTAATTATATTAAATATACTGTACATGAAATATCAAAAATTAAACCAAATGTACGTTATTTACTGTAAATAAAATATCAAAAAGAACAGTAAATATATCTTACACACCCTATGTAAAATATCACAATCTACACCAAATATATATTATATAATTTACATAAAATATCAAAAGGACACCAAATATATCATATATACTGTACATACAATATCAAAATGTACAGTAAATATATTTCATATATTGTACATATAATATTAACTAAAAGTACACCAAATACATTTTATATACTGTAAATAAAATATCAATTAGTACAGTAAATATATATCACATTCTGTACATAAAATATCAAAAAGTACACCAAATATGTGTTATATATACTGTAAATAAACTATCAAAACTACACTAATTATATTTAATATACCGTACATAAAATATCAAAAATTACACCAAATATATATTATTTACTGTAAATAAAATATCAAAAAGTACAGTAAATATATATTACAAACCGTATGTAAAATATCAGAAACTACACCATATATATATTATATAATTTACATAATATATCAAAAGGACGCCAAATATACCTTATATACTGAACATGAAATATCAAAAAGTACAGTAAACTTATTTCATATATTGTATATATAACATTAACTAAAAGTACACCAAATACATTTTATATACTGTAAATAAATTATCAAAAATTACAGTAAATATATAACATACTGTACATAAAATATCAAAAAGTACACCAAATATGTGTTATATATACTGTAAATAAACTATAAAATACTACAGTAATTATATTTAACATACTGTACATAAAATATCAAAAATTACACCAAATGTTTATTATTTACTGTAAATAAAATATCAAAATGTACAGTAAATATATCTTACACACCCTATGTAAAATATCAAAAACTACACAAAATATATATTATATAATTTACATAAAATATCAAAAGGACACCAAATATATCTTCTATACTGTACATAAAATATCAAAAATTACAGTAAATATATTTCATATATTGTACATATAATATTAACTAAAAGTACACCAAATACATTTTATATACTGTAAATAAAATATCAAAAAGTACAGTAAATATATATTACATTCTGTACATAAAATAACAAAAAGTACACCAAATATGTGTCATATATACAGTAAATAAACTATCAAAAACTGCAGTAATTATATTTAATATACTGTACATAAAATATCAAAAATTACACCAAATGTATATTATTTACTGTAAATAAAATATCAAAAATACAGTAAATATATCTTACACACCATATGTAAAGTATCACAATCTACACCAAATATATATTATATAATTTACATAAAATATCAAAAGGACACCAAATATATCTTCTATACTGTACATAAAATATCAAAATGTACAGTAAATATATTTCATATATTGTACATATAATATTAACTAAAAGTACACAAAATACATTTTGTATACTGTAAATAAATTATCAAAAATTACAGTAAATATATATTACATACTGTACATAAAATATCAAAATCTACACCAAATATATGTTATATATACTGTAAATAAACTATCAAAAACTACAGTAATTATATTTAATATACTGTACATAAAATATCAAAAATTACACCAAATGTATATTATTTACTGTAAATAAATTACCAAATAGTACAGTAAATATATATTACACACCCTATGTATAATATCACAAACTACACCAAATATATATTATATAATTTACATAAAATATCAAAAGGACACCAAATATACCTTATATACTGAACAGAAAATATCAAAATGTACAGTAAATATATTTCATATTTTGTACATTTAATATTAACTAAAAGTACACCAAATACATTTTATATACTGTAAATAAAATATCAAAAAGTACAGTAAATATATATCACATTCTGTACATAAAATATCAACAAGTACACCAAATATGTGTTATATATACTCTAAATAAACTATCAAAAACTGCAGTAATTATATTAAATATACTGTACATGAAATATCAAAAATTAAACCAAATGTACGTTATTTACTGTAAATAAAATATCAAAAAGAACAGTAAATATATCTTACACACCCTATGTAAAATATCACAATCTACACCAAATATATATTATATAATTTACATAAAATATCAAAAGGACACCAAATATATCATATATACTGTACATAAAATATCAAAATGTACAGAAAATATATTTCATATATTGTACATATAATATTAACTAAAAGTACACCAAATACATTTTATATACTGTAAATAAAATATCAATTAGTACAGTAAATATATATTACATACTGTACATAAAATATGAAAAAGTACACCAAATATGTGTTATGTATACTGTAAATAAATTATCAAAACTACACTAATTATATTTAATATACTGTACATAAAATATCAAAAATTACACCAAATATATATTATTTACAGTAAATAAAATATCAAAAAGTACAGTAAATATATATTACACACCCTATGTAAAATATCAGAAACTACACCATATATATATTATATAATTTACATAATATATCAAAAGGACGCCAAATATACCTTATATACTGAACATGAAATATCAAAAAGTACAGTAAATATATTTCATATATTGTATATATAACATTAACTAAAAGTACACCAAATACATTTTATATACTTTAAATAAATTATCAAAAATTACAGTAAATATATATTACATACTGTACATAAAATATCAAAAAGTACACCAAATATGTGTTATATATACTGTAAATAAACAATCAAAAACTACAGTAATTATATTTAATATACTGTACATAAAATATCAAAAATTACACCAAATGTTTATTATTTACTGTAAATAAAATATCAAAAATTACAGTAAATATATATTACACACCCTATGTAAAATATCAAAAACTACACCAAATATATATTATAAAATTCACATAAAATATCAAAAGGACACCAAATATATATTATATACTGTACATAAAATATCAAAAAGTACAGTAAATATATTTCATATATTGTACATGTAATATTAACTAAAAGTACACCAAATACATTTTATATACTGTAAATAAAATATCAAAAAGTACAGTAAATATATATTACATAGTGTACATATAATATCAAAAAGTACTCCAAATATGTGTAATATATACTGTAAATAAACTATTAAAAACTACAGTAATTATATTTATTATACTGTAAATAAAATATCAAAAATTACACCAAATGTATATTATATACTGTAAATAAAATATCAAAAAGTACAGTAAATATATATTACACACCCTATGTAAAATATCACAAAATACACCAAATATATATTATGTAATTTACATAAAATATCAAAAGGACACCAAATATATCTTCTATACTGTACATAAAATATCAAAAATTACAGTAAATATATTTCATATATTGTACATATAATATTAACTAAAAGTACACCAAATACATTTTATATACTGTAAAAAAAATATCAAAAAGTACAGTAAATATATATTACATTCTGTACATAAAATAACAAAAAGTACACCAAATATGTGTTATATATATTGTAAATAAACTATCAAAAACTGCAGTAATTATATTTAATATACTGTACATAAAATATCAAAAATTACACCAAATGTATATTATTTACTGTAAATAAAATATCAAAAATACAGTAAATATATCTTACACACCATATGTAAAGTATCACAATCTACACCAAATATATATTATATAATTTACATAAAATATCAAAAGGACACCAAATATATCTTCTATACTGTACATAAAATATCAAAATGTACAGTAAATATATTTCATATATTGTACATATAATATTAACTAAAAGTACACCAAATACATTTTGTATACTGTAAATAAAATATCAAAAAGTACAGTAAATATATATTACATACTGTACATAAAATATCAAAAAGTACACCAAATATGTGCTGTATCTTCTGTAAATAAACTATAAAATACTACAGTAATTATATTTAACATACTGTACATAAAATATCAAAAATTACACCAAATGTATATTATTTACTGTAAATAAAATATCAAAAAGTACAGTAAATATATATTGCACACCATATGTAAAATATCACAATCTACACCAAATATATATTATATAATTTACGTAAAATATCAAAAGGACACCAAATATATCTTCTATACTTTACATAAAATATCAAAAAGTACAGTAAATATATTTCATATATTGTACATATAATATTAACTAAAAGTACACCAAATATATTTTGTATACACAAAATAAATTATCAAAAATTACAGTAAATATATATTACATACTGTACATAAAATATCAAAAAGTACACCAAATATGTGTTATATATACTGTAAATAAACTATCAAAAACTACAGTAATGATATTTAATATACTGTACATAAAATATCAAATATTACACCAAATGTATATTATATACTGTAAATGAAATATCAAAAAGTACAGTAAATATAAATTACACACCCTAAGTAAAATATCACAAACTGCACCAAATATATATTATATAATTTACATAAAATATCAAAAGGACACCAAATATATCTTCTATACTGTACATTAAATATCAAAAAGTGCAGTAAATATATTTCATATATTGTATATATAATATTAACTAAAAGTACATCAAATGTTTTTTATATACTGTAAATAAATTATCAAAAATTACAGTAAATATATATTACATACTGTACATAAAATATCAAAATGTACACCTAATATGTGTTATAAATACTGTAAATAAACAATCAAAAACTACAGTAATTATATTTAATATACTGTACATAAAATATCAATAATTACACCAAATGTATATTATTTACTGTAAATAAATTACCAAATAATACAGTAAATATATATTACACACCCTATGTAAAATATCACAAACTACACCAAATATATATTATATAATTTACATAAAATATAAAAAGGACACCAAATATACCTTATATACTGAACAGAAAATATCCAAATGTACAGTAAATATATTTCATATATTGTACATATAATATTAACTAAAAGTACACCAAATACATTTTATATACTGTAAATAAAATATCAAAAAGTACAGTAAATATATATCACATTCTGTACATAAAATATCAAAAAGTACACCAAATATGTGTTATATATACTGTAAATAAACTATCAAAATCTGCAGCAATTATATTAAATATACTGTACATGAAATATCAAAAATTAAACCAAATGTACGTTATTTACTGTAAATAAAATATCAAAAAGAACAGTAAATATATCTTACACACCCTATGTAAAATATCACAATCTACACCAAATATATATTATATAATTTACATAAAATATCAAAAGGACACCAAATATATCATATATACTGTACATAAAATATCAAAATGTACAGTAAATATATTTCATATATTGTACATATAATATTAACTAAAAGTACACCAAATACATTTTATATACTGTAAATAAAATATCAATTAGTACAGTAAATATATATTACATACTGTACATAAAATATGAAAAAGTACACCAAATATGTTTTATATATACTCTAAATAAACTATCAAAACTACACTAATTATATTTAATATACTGTACATAAAATATCAAAAATTACACCAAGTATATATTATTTACTGTAAATAAAATATCAAAAAGTACAGTAAATATATATTACACACCCTATGTAAAATATCAGAAACTACACCATATATATATTATATAATTTACATAATATATCAAAAGGACGCCAAATATACCTTATATACTGAACATGAAATATCAAAAAGTACAGTAAATATATTTCATATATTGTATATATAACATTAACTAAAAGTACACCAAATACATTTTATATACTGTAAATAAATTATCAAAAATTACAGTACATATATATTACATACTGTACATAAAATATCAAAAAATACACCAAATATGTGTTATATATACTGTAAATAAACAATCAAAAACTACAGTAATTATATTTAATATACTGTACATAAAATATCAAAAATTACACCAAATGTTTATTATTTACTGTAAATAAAATATCAAAAATTACAGTAAATATATATTACACACCCTATGTAAAATATCAAAAACTACACCAAATATATATTATAAAATTCACATAAAATATCAAAAGGACACCATATATATATTATATACTCTACATAAAATATCTAAAAGTACAGTAAATATATTTCATATATTGTACATGTAATATTAACTAAAAGTACACCAAATACATTTTATATACTGTAAATAAAATATCAAAAAGTACAGTAAATATATGTTACATAGTGTACATAAAATATCAAAAAGTACTCCAAATATGTGTAATATATACTGTAAATAAACTATTAAAAACTACAGTAATTATATTTATTATACTGTACATAAAATATCAAAAATTACACCAAATGTATATTATATACTGTAAATAAAATATCAAAAAGTACAGTAAATATATATTACACACCCTATGTAAAATATCACAAACTACACAAAATATATATTATGTAATTTACATAAAATATCAAAAGGACACCAAATATATCTTCTATACTGTACATAAAATATCAAAAATTACAGTAAATATATTTCATATATTGTACATATAATATTAACTAAAAGTACACCAAATACATTTTATATACTGTAAATAAAATATCAAAAAGCACAGTAAATATATATTGCATTCTGTACATAAAATAACAAAAAGTACACCAAATATGTGTTATATATACTGTAAATAAACTATCAAAAACTGCAGTAATTATATTTAATATACTGTACATAAAATATCAAAAATTACACCAAATGTATATTATTTACTGTAAATAAAATATCAAAAATACAGTAAATATATCTTACACACCCTATGTAAAGTATCACAATCTACACCAAATATATATTATATAATTTACATAAAATATCAAAAGGACACCAAATATATCTTATATACTGTACATAAAATATCAAAATTACAGTAAATATTTTTCATATATTGTACATATAATGTTAACTAAAAGTACACCAAATGCATTTTATATACTGTAAATAACATATCAAAAATACAGTAAATATATATTACACACCCTATGTAAATTATCCCAAACTTCACCAAATATATATTATATAATTTACACAAAATATCAAAAGGACACCAAATATATCTTCTATACTGTGCATAAAATATCAAAATGTACAGTAAATATATTTCATATATTGTATATATAATATAAACTAAAAGTACACCAAATACATTTTATATACTGTAAATAAATTAGCAAAAATTACAGTAAATATATATTACATACTGTACATAAAATATCAAAAAGTACACCAAATATGTGTTATACATACTGTAAATAAACTATCAAAACTACACTAATTATATTTAATATACTGTACATAAAATATCAAAAATTACACCAAATATATATTATTTACTGTAAAGAAAATACCAAAAAGTAGAGTAAATATATCTTACACACCTTATGTAAAATATCACAAACTACACCAAATATATATTATATAATTTACATAAAATATCAAAAGTACACCAAATATATCTTGTATACTGAACATGAAATATCAAAAAGTACAGTAAATATATTTCATATATTGTACATATAATATTAACTAAAAGTACACCAAATACATTTTATATACTGTAAGTAAAATATAAAAAGTACAGTAAATATATATTACATTCTGTACATGAAATATCAAAAAGTACACCAAATATGTGTTATATATACTGTAAATAAACTATCAAAAACTGCAGTAATTAGATTTAATATACTGTACATAAAATATCAAAAATTACACCAAATGTATACTATTTACTGTAAATAAAATATCAAAAAGTACAGTAAATATATCTTACACACCCTATGTAAAATATCACAAAATACACCAAATATATATTATATAATTTACATAAAATATCAAAAGGACACCAAATATACCTTATATACTGAACATGAAATATCCAAATGTACAGTAAATATATTTCATATATTGTACATATATTAACTAAAAGTACACCAAATACATTTTATATACTCTAAATAAAATATCAAAAGTACAGTAAATATTTATTACATTCTGTACATAAAATATCAAAAACTACACCAAATATGTGTTATATATACTGTAAATAAACTATCAAAAACTGCAGTAATTATATTTAATATACTGTACATAAAATATCAAAAATTACACCGAATGTATATTATTTACTGTAAATAAAATATCAAAAAGTACAGTAAATATATGTTACACACCCTATGTAAAATATCACAAACTTCACCAAATATATATTATATAATTTACATAAAATATCAAAAGGACACCAAATATATCTTATATACTGTACATAAAATATCAAAATTACAGTAAATATATTTCGTATATTGTGCATATAATGTTAACTAAAAGTACACCAAATACATTTTATATACTGTAAATAAAATATCAAAAAGTACAGTAAATATATATTACACACGCTATGTAAAATATCACAAACTTCACCAAATATATATTATATAATTTACATAAAATATCAAAAGGACACCAAATATATCTTCTATACTGTACATAAAATATCAAAATGTACAGTAAATATATTTCATATATTGTATATATAATATTAACTAAAAGTACACCAAATACATTTTATATACTGTAAATAAATTATCAAAAATTACAGTAAAGATATATTACATACTGTACATAAAATATCAAAAAGTACACCAAATATGTGTTATATATACTGTAAATAAACTATCAAAAACTGCAGTAATTATATTTAATATACTGTACATAAAATATCAAAAATTAAAGCAAATGTGTATTATTTACTGTAAATAAAATATCAAAAATTACAGTAAATATATCTTACACACCCTATGTAAAATATCACAATCTACACCAAATATATATTATATAATTTACATAAAATATCAAAAGGACACCAAATATATCTTATATACTGTACATAAAATATCAAAATTACAGTAAATATATTTCATATATTGTACATATAATGTTAACTAAAAGTACACCAAATATATCTTATATAGTGTAAATAAAATATCAAAATGTACAGTAAATATATATTACACACCCTATGTAAAATATCACAATCTACACCAAATTTATATTATGTAATTTACATAAAATATCAAAAGGACACCATATATACCTTATATGCTGAACATAAAATATCAAAATGTACCGTAAATATATTTCATATATTGTACATATAATATTAACTAAAAGTACACCAAATACATTTTATATACTGTAAATAAAATATCAAATAGTAGAGTAAATATATATTACATACTGTACATAAAATATCAAAAAGTACACCAAATATGTGTAATATATACTGTAAATGAACTATCAAATCCACAGTAATTATATATAATATACTGTACATAAAATATCAAAAATTACAACAAATATATATTATTTACTGTAAAGAAAATACCAAAAATTACAGTAAATATATATTACAAACCCTATGTAAAATATCACAAACTACACCAAATATATATTATATAATTTACATAAAATATCAAAAGGACACCAAATATACCTTATATACTGAACATGAAATATCAAAATGTACAGTAAATATATTTCATATATTGTACATATAATATTAACTAAAAGTACACCAAATACATTTTAAATACTGTAAATAAAATATCAAAAGTACAGTAAATATATATTACATTCTGTACATAAAATATCAAAAAGTACACCAAATATGTGTTATATATACTGTAAATAAACTATCAAAAACTGCAGTAATTATGTTTAATATACTGTACATAAAATATCAAAAATTACACCAAATGTATATTATTTACTGTAAATAAAATATCAAAAAGTACAGTAAATATATCTTACACACCCTATGTAAAATATCACAATCTACACCAAATATATATTATATAATTTACATAAAATATCAAAAGGACACCAAATATATCTTATATACTGTACATAATATATCAAAATTACAGTAAATATATTTCCTATATTGTACATATAATGTTAACTAAAAGTACACCAAATACATTTTATATACTGTAAATAAAATATCAAAAAGTACAGTAAATATATATTACACACCCTATGTAAAATATCACAAACTTCACCAAATATATATTATATAATTTACATAAAATATCAAAAGGACACCAAATATATCTTCTATACTGTACATAAAATATCAAAATGTACAGTAAATATATTTCATATATTGTATATATAATATTAACTAAAAGTACACCAAATACATTTTATATACTGTAAATAAATTATCAAAAATTACAGTAAATATATATTACATACTGTACATAAAATATCAAAAAGTACACCAAATATGTGTTATATATACTGTAAATAAACTATCAAAACTACACTAATTATATTTAATATACTGTACATAAAATATCAAAAATTACACCAAATATATATTATTTACTGTACAGAAAATACCAAAATTACAGTAAATATATATTACACACCCTATGTAAAATATCACAAACTACACCAAATATATATTATATAATTTACATAAAATATCAAAAGGACACCAAATATATCTTATATACTGAACATGAAATATCAAAATGTACAGTAAATATATTTCATATATTGTACATATAATATTAACTAAAAGTACACCAAATACATTTTATATACTGTAAATAAAATATCAAAATGTACAGTAAATATATATTACATTCTGTACATAAAATATCAAAAAGTACACCAAATTTGTGTTTCATATACTGTAAATAAACTATCAAAAACTGCAGTAATTATATTTAATATACTGTACATAAAATATCAAAAATTACACCAAATGTATATTATTTACTGTAAATAAAATATCAAAAAGTACAGTAAATATATCTTACACACCCTATGTAAAATATCACAATCTACACCAAATATATATTATATAATTTACATAAAATATCAAAAGGACACCAAATATATCTTATATACTGTACATAAAATATCAAAATTACAGTAAATATATTTCATATATTGTACATATAATGTTAACTAAAAGTAAACCAAATATATTTTATATAGTGTAAATAAAATATCAAAATGTACAGTAAATATATCTTACACACCCTATGTAAAATATCACAATCTACACCAAATATATATTATATAATTTACATAAAATATCAAAAGGACACCAAATATATCTTATATACTGTACATAATATATCAAAATTACAGTAAATATATTTCATATATTGTACATATAATGTTAACTAAAAGTACACCAAATACATTTTATATACTGTAAATAAAATATCAAAAAGTACAGTAAATATATATTACACACCCTATGTAAAATATCACAAACTTCACCAAATATATATTATATAATTTACATAAAATATCAAAAGGACACCAAATATATCTTATATAGTGTACATAAAATATCAAAATGTACAGTAAATATATTTCCTACATTGTACATATAATATTAACTAAAAGTACACCAGATACATTTTATATACTGTAAATAAAATATCAAAAATACAGTAAATATATATTACATACTGTACATAAAATATCAAAAAGTACACCAAATATGTGTAATATATACTGTAAATAAACTATCAAAACTACACTAATTATATTTAATATACTGTACATAAAATATCAAAAATTACACCAAATAGATATTATTTACTGTAAAGAAAATACCAAAAAGTACAGTAAATATATATGACACACCCTATGTAAAATATCACAAACTACACCAAATATATATTATATAATTTACATAAAATATCAAAAGGACACCAAATATACCTTATATACTGAACATGAAATATCAAAAAGTACACTAAATATATTTCATATATTGTACATATAATATTAACTAAAAGTACACCAAATACATTTTATATACTGTAAATAAAATATCAAAAGTACAGTAAATATATATTACATTCTGTACATAAAATATCAAAAAGTACACGAAATATGTCTTATATATACTGTAAATAATCTATCAAATCTACAGTAATTATATATAATATACTGTACATAAAATATCAAAATTTACACCAAATGTATATTATTTACTGTAAATAAAATATCAAAAAGTACAGTAAATATATCTTACACTCCCTATGTAAAATATCACAATCTACACCAAATATATATTATATAATTTACATAAAATATCAAAAGGACACCAAATATATCTTATATAGTGTACATAAAATATCAAAATGTACAGTAAATATATTTCCTATATTGTACATATAATATTAACTAAAAGTACACCAGATACATTTTATATACTGTAAATAAAATATAAAAAATACAGTAAATATATATTACATACTGTACATAAAATATCAAAAATACACCAAATATGTGTAATATATACTGTAAATAAACTATCAAAAACTACAGTAATTATATTTAATATACTGTACATAAAATATCAAAAATTACACCAAATGTATATTATATACTGTAAATAAAATATCAAAAAGTACAGTAAATATATATTACACACCCTATATAAAATATCACAATCTACACCAAATTTATATTATGTAATTTACATAAAATATCAAAAGGACACCAAATATACCTTACATGCTTAACATAAAATATCAAAATGTACCGTAAATATATTTCGTATATTGTACATATAATATTAACTAAAAGTACACCAAATACATTTTATATACTGTAAATAAAATATCAAATAGTAGAGAATATATATATTACATACTGTACATAAAATATCAAAAAGTACACCAAATATGTGTAATATATACTGTAAATAAACTATCAAATCTACAGTAATTATATATAATATACTGTACATAAAATATCAAAAATTACACCAAAGAAATGTTATTTACTGTAAATAAAAT
Organism: Pan paniscus; assembly: GCF_029289425.2. Taxonomy (NCBI): domain Eukaryota; kingdom Metazoa; phylum Chordata; class Mammalia; order Primates; family Hominidae; genus Pan; species Pan paniscus. The sequence goes on from NC_073271.2 coordinate 4,349,939, forward strand.
ATCAAAAAGTACAGTAAATATATCTTACACCCCCTATGTAAAATATCACAATCTACACCAAATATATATTATATAATTTACATAAAATATCAAAAGGACACCAAATATATCTTATATAGTGTACATAAAATATCAAAATGTACAGTAAATATATTTCCTATATTGTACATATAGTATTAACTAAAAGTACACCAAATACATTTTATATACTGTAAATAAAATATCAAAAATACAGTAAATTTATATTACATACTGTACATAAAATATCAAAAAGTACACCAAATATGTGTTATATATACTGTAAATAAACTATCAAAACTACACTAATTATATTTAATATACTGTACATAAAATATCAAAAATTACACCAAATATATATTATTTACTGTAAAGAAAATACCAAAAAGTACAGTAAATATATATTACACACCCTATGTAAAATATCACAAACTACACCAAATATATATTATATAATTTACATAAAATATCAAAAGGACACCAATTATATGTTACATACTGAACATGAAATATCAAAATGTACAGTAAATATATTTCATATATTGTACATATAATATTAACTAAAACTACACCAAATACATTTTATATACTGTAAATAAAATATCAAAATGTACAGTAAATATATATTACATTCTGTACATAAAATATCAAAAAGTACACCAAATTTGTGTTTTATATACTGTAAATAAACTATCAAAATCTGCAGTAATTATATTTAATATACTGTACATAAAATATCAAAAATTACACCCAATGTATATTATTTACTGTAAATAAAATATCAAAAAGTACAGTAAATATATCTTACACACCCTATGTAAAATATCACAATCTACACCAAATATATATTATATAATTTACATAAAATATCAAAAGGACACCAAATATACCTTATATACTGAACATGAAATATCAAAATGTACAGTAAATATATTTCATATATTGTACATATAATATTAACTAAAAGTACACCAAATACATTTTATATACTGTAAATAAAATATCAAAAGTACAGTAAATATATATTACATTCTGTACATAAAATATCAAAAAGTACACCAAATATGTGTTATATATACTGTAAATAAACTATCAAAAACTGCAGTAATTATGTTTAATATACTGTACATAAAATATCAAAAATTACACCAAATGTATATTATTTACTGTAAATAAAATATCAAAAAGTACAGTAAATATATCTTACACACCCTATGTAAAATATCACAATCTACACCAAATATATATTATATAATTTACATAAAATATCAAAAGGACACCAAATATATCTTATATACTGTACATAATATATCAAAATTACAGTAAATATATTTCATATATTGTACATATAATGTTAACTAAAAGTACACCAAATACATTTTATATACTGTAAATAAAATTTCAAAAAGTACAGTAAATATATATTACACACCCTATGTAAAATATCACAAACTTCACCAAATATATATTATATAATTTACATAAAATATCAAAAGGACACCAAATATATCTTCTATAATGTGCATAAAATATCAAAATGTACAGTAAATATATTTCATATATTGTATATATAATATTAACTAAAAGTACACCAAATACATTTTATATACTGTAAATAAATTATCAAAAATTACAGTAAATATATATTACATACTGTACATAAAATATCAAAAAGTACACCAAAAATGTGTTATATATACTGTAAATAAACTATCAAAACTACACTAATTATATTTAATATACTGTACATAAAATATCAAAAATTACACCAAATATATATTATCTACTGTAAAGAAAATACCAAAAAGTACAGTAAATATATATTACACACCCTATGTAAAATATCACAAACTACACCAAATATATATTATATAATTTACATAAAATATCAAAAGGACACCAAATATATCTTATATACTGAACATGAAATATCAAAATGTACAGTAAATATATTTCATATATTGTACATATAATATTAACTAAAAGTACACCAAATACATTTTATATACTGTAAATAAAATATCAAAATGTACAGTAAATATATATTACATTCTGTACATAATATATCAAATAGTACACCAAATTTGTTTTTTATATACTGTAAATAAACTATCAAAAACTGCAGTAATTATATTTAATATACTGTACATAAAATATCAAAAATTACACCAAATGTATATTATTTACTGTAAATAAAATATCAAAAAGTACAGTAAATATATCTTACACACCCTATGTAAAATATCACAATCTACACCAAATATATATTATATAATTTACATAAAATATCAAAAGGACACCAAATATACCTTATATACTGAACATGAAATATCAAAATGTACAGTAAATATATTTCATATATTGTACATATAATATTAACTAAAAGTACACCAAATACATTTTATATACGGTAAATAAAAAATCAAAAGTACAGTAAATATATACTACATTCTGTACATAAAATATCAAAAAGTACACCAAATATGTGTTATATATACTGTAAATAAACTATCAAAAACTGCAGTAATTATGTTTAATATACTGTACATAAAATATCAAAAATTACACCAAATGTATATTATTTACTGTAAATAAAATATCAAAAAGTACAGTAAATATATCTTACACACCCTATGTAAAATATCACAATCTACACCAAATATATATTATATAATTTACATAAAATATCAAAAGGACACCAAATATATCTTATATACTGTACATAATATATCAAAATTACAGTAAATATATTTCATATATTGTACATATAATGTTAACTAAAAGTACACCAAATACATTTTATATACTGTAAATAAAATATCAAAAAGTACAGTAAATATATATTACACACCCTATGTAAAATATCACAAACTTCACCAAATATATATTATATAATTTACATAAAATATCAAAAGGACACCAAATATATCTTCTATACTGTACATAAAATATCAAAATGTACAGTAAATATATTTCATATATTGTATATATAATATTAACTAAAAGTACACCAAATACATTTTATATACTGTAAATAAATTATCAAAAATTACAGTAAATATATATTACATACTGTACATAAAATATCAAAAAGTACACCAAATATGTGTTATATATACTGTAAATAAACTATCAAAACTACACTAATTATATTTAATATACTGTACATAAAATATCAAAAATTACACCAAATATATATTATTTACTGTACAGAAAATACCAAAAAGTACAGTAAATATATATTACACACCCTATGTAAAATATCACAAACTACACCAAATATATATTATATAATATACATAAAATATCAAAAGGACACCATATATACCTTATATGCTGAACATAAAATATCAAAATGTACCGTAAATATATTTCATATATTGTACATATAATATTAACTAAAAGTACACCAAATACATTTTATATACTGTAAATAAAATATCAAATAGTAGAGTAAATATATATTACATTCTGTACATAAAATATCAAAAAGTACACCAAATTTGTGTTTTATATACTGTAAATAAACTATCAAAAACTGCAGTAATTATATTTAATATACTGTACATAAAATATCAAAAATTACACCAAATGTATATTATTTACTGTAAATAAAATATCAAATAGTACAGTAAATATATCTTACACACCCTATGTAAAATATCACAATCTACACCAAATATATATTATATAATTTACATAAAATATCAAAAGGACACCAAATATATCTTATATAGTGTACATAAAATATCAAAATTACAGTGAATATATTTCCTATATTGTACATATAATATTAACTAAAAGTACACCAAATATATTTTATATACTGTAAATAAAATATCAAAAATACAGTAAATATATATTACATACTGTACGTAAAATATCAAAAAGTACACCAAATATGTGTAATATATACTGTAAATAAACTATCAAAAACTACAGTAATTATATTTAATATACTGTACATAAAATATCAAAAATTACACCAAATAGATATTATTTACTGTAAAGAAAATACCAAAAATTACAGTAAATATATATGACACACCCTATGTAAAATATCACAAACTTCACCAAATATATATTATATAATTTACATAAAATATCAAAAGGACACCAAATAGATCTTCTATACTGTACATAAATTATCAAAATTTACAGTAAATATATTTCATATATTGTATATATAATATTAACTAAAAGTACACCAAATACAGTTTATATACTGTAAATAAGTTATCAAAAATTACAGTAAATATATATTACATACTGTAAATAAAATATCAAAAAGTACAACAAATATGTGTTATATATACTGTAAATAAGCTATCAAATCTACACTAATTATATTTAATATACTGTAGATAAAATATCAAAAATTACACCAAATATATATTATTTACTGTAAAGAAAATACCAAAAAGTACAGTAAATATATATTACACACCCTATGTAAAATATCACAATCTACACCAAATTTAAATTATGTAATTTACATAAAATATCAAAAGGACACCAAATATACCTTATATGTTGAACATAAAATATCAAAATGTACCGTAAATATATTTCATATATTGTACATATAATATTAACTAAAAGTACACCAAATACATTTTATATACTGTAAATAAAATATCAAATAATAGAGTAAATATATATTACATACTGTACATAAAATATCAAAAAGTACACCAAATATGTGTAATATATTCTGTAAATAAACTATCAAATCTACAGTAATTATATTTAATATACTGTACATAAAATATCAAAAATTACACCAAAGGGATGTTATTTACTGTAAATAAAATATCAAAAAGTACAGTAAATATATCTTACACCCCTATGTAAAATATCACAATCTACACCAAATATATATTATATAATTTACATAAAATATCAAAAGGACACCAAATATATCTTATATAGTGTACATAAAATATCAAAATGTACAGTAAATATATTTCCTATATTGTACATATAATATTAACTAAAAGTACACCAAATACATTTTATATACTGTAAATAAAATATCAAAAATACAGTAAATATATATTACATACTGTACATAAAATATCAAACAGTACACCAAATATGTGTAATATATACTGTAAATAAACTATCAAAACTACACTAATTATATTTAATATACTGTACATAAAATATCAAAAATTACACCAAATAGATATTATTTACTGTAAAGAAAATACCAAAAAGTACAGGAAATATATATTACACACCCTATGTAAAATATCACAAACTACACCAAATATATATTATATAATTTACATAAAATATCAAAAGGACACCAAATATACCTTATATACTGAACATGAAATATCAAAAAGTACACTAAATATATTTCATATATTGTACATATAATATTAACTAAAAGTACACCAAATACATTTTATATACTGTAAATAAAATATCAAAAGTACAGTAAATATATATTACATTCTGTACATAAAATATCAAAAAGTACACCAAATATGTGTTATATATACTGTAAATAAACTATCAAAAACTGCAGTAATTATATTTAATATACTGTACCTAAAATATCAAAAATTACACCAAATCTATATTATTTACTGTAAATAAAATATCAAAAAGTACACTAAATATATCTTACACACCCTATGTAAAATATCACAAACTACATCAAATATATATCATATAATTTACATAAAATATCAAAAGGACAACAAAAATACCTTATATACTGAACATGAAATATCAAAATGTACAGTAAATATATTTCATATATTGTACATATAATATTAATTAAAGTACACCAAATACATTTTATATACTGTAAATAAAATATCAAAAGTACAGTAAATATATATTACATTCTGTACATAAAATATCAAAAAGTACACCAAATATGTGTTATATATACTGTAAATAAACTATCAAAAACTGCAGTAATTATGTTTAATATACTGTACATAAAATATCAAAAATTACACCAAATGTATATTATTTACTGTAAATAAAATATCAAAAAGTACAGTAAATATATCTTACACACCCTCTGTAAAATATCACAATCTACACCAAATATATATTATATAATTTACATAAAATATCAAAAGGACACCAAATATATCTTATATACTGTACATAATATATCAAAATTACAGTAAATATATTTCATATATTGTACATATAATGTTAACTAAAAGTACACCAAATACATTTTATATACTGTAAATAAAATATCAAAAAGTACAGTAAATATATATTACACACCCTATGTAAAATATCACAAACTTCACCAAATATATATTATATAATTTACATAAAATATCAAAAGGACACCAAATATATCTTCTATACTGTGCATAAAATATCAAAATGTACAGTAAATATATTTCATATATTGTATATATAATATTAACTAAAAGTACACCAAATACATTTTATATACTGTAAATAAATTATCAAAAATTACAGTAAATATATGTTACATACTGTACATAAAATATTCAAAAAGTACACCAAATATGTGTTATATATACTGTAAATAAACTATCAAAACTACACTAATTATATTTAATATAGTGTACATAAAATATCAAAAATTACACCAAATATATATTATTAACTGTAAAGAAAATACCAAAAAGTACAGTAAATATATATTACACACCCTATGTAAAATATCACAAACTACACCAAATATATATTATATAATTTACATAAAATATCAAAAGGACACCAAATATATCTTATGTACTGAACATGAAATATCAAAAAGTACAGTAAATATATTTCATATATTGTACATATAATATTAACTAAAAGTAAACCAAATACATTTTATATACTGTAAATAAAATATCAAAAGTACAGTAAATATATATTACATTCTGTACATAAAATATCAAAAAGTACACCAAATATGTGTTATATATACTGTAAATAAACTATCAAAAACTGCAGTAATTATATTTAATATACTGTACATAAAATATCAAAAATTACACCAAATGTATATTATTTACTGTAAATAAAATATCAAAAAGTACAGTAAATATATCTTACACACCCTATGTAAAATATCACAAACTACACCAAATATATATTATATAATTTACATAAAATATCAAAAGGACACCAAATATATCTTATATACTGTACATAAAATATCAAAATTACAGTAAATATATTTCATATATTGTGCATATAATGTTAACTAAAAGTACACCAAATATATCTTATATAGTGTAAATAAAATATCAAAATGTACAGTAAATATATATTACACACCCTATGTAAAATATCACAATCTACACCAAATTTATATTATGTAATTTACATAAAATATCAAAAGGACACCATATATACCTTATATGCTGAACATAAAATATCAAAATGTACCGTAAATATATTTCATATATTGTACATATAATATTAACTAAAAGTACACCAAATACATTTTATATACTGTAAATAAAATATCAAATAGTAGAGTAAATATATATTACATACTGTACATAAAATATCAAAAAGTACACCAAATATGTGTAATATATACTGTAAATAAACTATCAAATCCACAGTAATTATATATAATATACTGTACATAAAATATCAAAAATTACAACAAATATATATTATTTACTGTAAAGAAAATACCAAAAAGTACAGTAAATATATATTACACACCCTATGTAAAATATCACAAACTACACCAAATATATATTATATAATTTACATAAAATATCAAAAGGACACCAAATATATCTTATATAATGAACATGAAATATCAAAATGTACAGTAAATATATTTCATATATTGTACATATAATATTAACTAAAAGTACACCAAATACATTTTATATACTGTAAATAAAATATCAAAATGTACATTAAATATATATTACATTCTGTACATAAAATATCAAAAAGTACACCATATTTGTGTTTTATATACTGTAAATAAACTATCAAAAACTGCAGTAATTATATTTAATATACTGTACATAAAATATCAAAAATTAAACCAAATGTATATTATTTACTGTAAATAAAATATCAAAAAGTACAGTAAATATATCTTACACACCCTATGTAAAATATCACAATCTACACCAAATATATATTATATAATTTACATAAAATATCAAAAGGACACCAATAATATCTTATATACTGTACATAAAATATCAAAATTACAGTAAATATATTTCATATATTGTACATATAATGTTAACTAAAAGTAAACCAAATATATTTTGTATAGTGTAAATAAAATATCAAAATGTACAGTAAATATATATTACACACCCTATGTAAAATATCACAATCTACACCAAATTTATATTATGTAATTTACATAAAATATCAAAAGGACACCATATATACTTTATATGCTGAACATAAAATATCAAAATGTACCGTAAATATATTTCATATATTGTACATATAATATTAACTAAAAGTACACCAAATACATTTTATATACTGTAAAAAAATATCAAATAGTAGAGTAAATATATATTACATTCTGTACATAAAATATCAAAAAGTACACCAAATTTGTGTTTTATATACTGTAAATAAACTATCAAAAACTGCAGTAATTATATTTAATATACTGTACATAAAATATCAAAAATTACACCAAATGTATATTATTTACTGTAAATAAAATATCAAAAAGTACAGTAAATATATCTTACACACCCTATGTAAAATATCACAATCTACACCAAATATATATTATATAATTTACATAAAATATCAAAAGGACACCAAATATATCTTATATACTGTACATAAAATATCAAAATTACAGTAAATATATTTCAAATATTGTACATATAATGTTAACTAAAAGTACACCAAATACATTTTATATACTGTAAATAAAATATCAAAAAGTACAGTAAATATATATTACACACCCTATGTAAAATATCACAAACTTCACCAAATATATATTATATAATTTACGTAAAATATCAAAAGGACACCAAATATATCTTCTATACTGTACATAAAATATAAAAATTTACAGTAAATATATTTCATATATTGTATATTTAATATTAACTAAAAGTACACCAAATACATTTTATATATTGTAAATAAATCATCAAAAATTACAGTAAATATATATTACATACTGTACATAAAATATAAAAAGTACACCAAATATGTGTTATATATACTGTAAATAAACTATCAAAACTACACTAATTATATTTAATATACTGTACATAAAATATCAAAAATTACACCAAATATATATTATATACTGTAAAGAAAATACCAAAAAGTACAGTTAATATATATTACACACCCCATGTAAAATATCACAAACTACAGCAAATATATATTATATAATTTACATAAAATATCAAAAGGACACCAATTATATCTTATATACTGAACATGAAATATCAAAATGTACAGTAAATATATTTCATATATTGTACATATAATATTAACTAAAACTACACCAAATACATTTTATATACTGTAAATAAAATATCAAAATGTACAGTAAATATATATTACATTCTGTACATAAAATATCAAAAAGTACACCAAATTTGTGTTTTATATACTGTAAATACACTATCAAAAACTGCAGTAATTATATTTAATATACTGTACATAAAATATCAAAAATTACACCAAATGTATATTATTTACTGTAAATAAAATATCAAAAAGTACAGTAAATATAACTTACACACCCTATGTAAAATATCACAATCTACACCAAATATATATTATATAATTTACATAAAATATCAAAAGGACACCAAATATACCTTATATACTGAACATGAAATATCAAAATGTACAGTAAATATATTTCATATATTGTACATATAATATTAACTAAAAGTACACCAAATACATTTTATATACTGTAAATAAAATGTCAAAAGTACAGTAAATATATATTACATTCTGTACATAAAATATCAAAAAGTACACCAAATATGTGTTATATATACTGTAAATAAACTATTAAAAACTGCAGTAATTATGTTTAATATACTGTACATAAAATATCAAAAATTACACCAAATGTATATTATTTACTGTAAATAAAATATCAAAAAGTACAGTAAATATATCTTACACACCCTCTGTAAAATATCACAATCTACACCAAATATATATTATATAATTTACATAAAATATCAAAAGGACACCAAATATATCTTATATACTGTACATAATATATCAAAATTACAGTAAATATATTTCATATATTGTACATATAATGTTAACTAAAAGTACACCAAATACATTTTATATACTGTAAATAAAATATCAAAAAGTACAGTAAATATATATTACACACCCTATGTAAAATATCACAAACTTCACCAAATATATATTATATAATTTACATAAAATATCAAAAGGACACCAAATATATCTTCTATACTGTGCATAAAATATCAAAATGTACAGTAAATATATTTCATATATTGTATATATAATATTAACTAAAAGTACACCAAATACATTTTATATACAGTAAATAAATTATCAAAAATTACAGTAAATATATATTACATACTGTACATAAAATATCAAAAAGTACACCAAAAATGTGTTATATATACTGTAAATAAACTATCAAAACTACACTAATTATATTTAATATACTGTACATAAAATATCAAAAATTACACCAAATATATATTATCTACTGTAAAGAAAATACCAAAAAGTACAGTAAATATATATTACACACCCTATGTAAAATATCACAAACTACACCAAATATATATTATATAATTTACATAAAGTATCAAAAGGACACCAAATATATCTTATATACTGAACATGAAATATCAAAATGTACAGTAAATATATTTCATATATTGTACATATAATATTAACTAAAAGTACACCAAATACATTTTATATACTGTAAATAAAATATCAAAATGTACAGTAAATATATATTACATTCTGTACATAATATATCAAATAGTACACCAAATTTGTTTTTTATATACTGTAAATAAACTATCAAAAACTGCAGTAATTATATTTAATATACTGTACATAAAATATCAAAAATTACACCAAATGTATATTATTTACTGTAAATAAAATATCAAAAAGTACAGTCAATATATCTTACACACCCTATGTAAAATATCACAATCTACACCAAATATATATTATATAATTTACATAAAATATCAAAAGGACATCAAATATACCTTATATACTGAACATGAAATATCAAAATGTACAGTAAATATATTTCATATATTGTATATATAATATTAACTAAAAGTACACCAAATACATTTTATATACTGTAAATAAAAAATCAAAAGTACAGTAAATATATATTATATTCTGTACATAAAATATCAAAAAGTACACCAAATATGTGTTATATATACTGTAAATAAACTATCAAAAACTGCAGTAATTATGTTTAATATACTGTACATAAAATATCAAAAATTACACCAAATGTATATTATTTACTGTAAATAAAATATCAAAAAGTACAGTAAATATATCTTACACACCCTATGTAAAATATCACAATCTACACCAAATATATATTATATAATTTACATAAAATATCAAAAGGACACCAAATATATCTTATATACTGTACATAATATATCAAAATTAAAGTAAATATATTTCATATATTGTACATATAATGTTAACAAAAGTACACCAAATACATTTTATATACTGTAAATAAAATATCAAAAAGTACAGTAAATATATATTACACACCCTATGTAAAATATCACAAACTTCACCAAATATATATTATATAATTTACATAAAATATCAAAAGGACACCAAATATATCTTCTATACTGTGCATAAAATATCAAAATGTACAGCAAATATATTTCAGATATTGTATATATAATATTAACTAAAAGTACACCAAATACATTTTATATACAGTAAATAAATTATCAAAAATTACAGTAAATATATATTACATACTGTACATAAAATATCAAAAAGTACACCAAATATGTGTTATATATACTGTAAATAAACTATCAAAACTACACTAATTATATTTAATATACTGTACATAAAATATCAAAAATTGCACCAAATATATATTATTTACTGTAAAGAAAATACCAAAAAGTACAGTAAATATATATTACACACCCTATGTAAAATATCACAAACTACACCAAATATATATTATATAATTTACATAAAATATCAAAAGGACACCAAATATATCTTATATACTGAACATGAAATATCAAAAAGTACAGTAAATATATTTCATATATTGTACATATAATATTAACTAAAAGTAAACCAAATACATTTTATATACTGTAAATAAAATATCAAAAGTACAGTAAATATATATTACATTCTGTACATAAAATGTCAAAAAGTACACCAAATATGTGTTATATATACTGTAAATAAACTATCAAAACTACACTAATTATATTTAATATACTGTACATAAAATATCAAAAATTACACCAAATGTATATTATTTACTGTAAATAAAATATCAAAAAGTACAGTAAATATATCTTACACACACTATGTAAAATATCACAAACTACACCAAATATATATTATATAATTTACATAAAATATCAAAAGGACACCAAATATACCTTATATACTGAACATGAAATATCAAAATTACAGTAAATATATTTCATATATTGTGCATATAATGTTAACTAAAAGTACACCAAATACATTTTATATACTGTAAGTAAAATATCAAAAGTACAGTAAATATATATTACATTCTGTACATAAAATATCAAAAAGTACACCAAATTTGTGTTTTATATACTGTAAATAAACTATCAAAAACTGCAGTAATTATATTTAATATACTGTACATAAAATATCAAAAATTAAACCAAATGTATTTTATTTACTGTAAATAAAATATGAAAAACTACAGTAAATATATCTTACACACCCTATGTAAAATATAACAATCTACACCAAATATATATTATATAATTTACATAAAATATCAAAAGGACACCAAATATATCTTATATACTGTACATAAAATATCAAAATTACAGTAAATATATTTCCTATATTGTACATATAATGTTAACTAAAAGTACACCAAATATATTTTATAAAGTGTAAATAAAATATCAAAATGTACAGTAAATATATATTACACACCCTATGTAAAATATCACAATCTACACCGAATTTATATTATGTAATTTACATAAAATATCAAAAGGACACCATATATACTTTATATGCTGAACATAAAATATCAAAATATACCGTAAATATATTTCAATTATTGTACATATAATATTAACTAAAAGTACACCAAATAGATTTTATATACTGTAAATAAAATATCAAATAGTAGAGTAAGTATATATTACATACTGTACATAAAATTTCAAAAAGTACACCAAATATGTGTAATATATACTGTAAATAAACTATCAAATCCACAGTAATTATATATAATATACTGTACATAAAATATCAAAAATTACACCAAATGTATATTATTTACTGTAAATAAAATATCAAAAAGTACAGTAAATATATCTTACACTCCCTATGTAAAATATCACAATCTACACCAAATATATATTATATAATTTACATAAAATATCAAATGGACACCAAATATATCTTATATAGTGTACATAAAATATCAAAATGTACAGTAAATATATTTCCTATATTGTACATATAATATTAACTAAAAGTACACCAAATACATTTTATATACTGTAAATAAAGTATCAAAAATACAGTAAATATATATTAGATACTGTACATAAAATATCAAAAAGTACACCAAATATGTGTAATATATACTGTAAATAAACTATCAAAACTACACTAATTATATTTAATATACTGTACATAAAATATCAAAAATTACACAAAATATATATTATTTACTGTAAATAAAATATCAAAAAGTACAGTAAATATATCTTAAACACCCTATGTAAAATATCACAAACTACACCAAATATATATTATATAATTTACATAAAATATCAAAAGGACACCAAATATACCTTATATACTGAACATGAAATATCAAAATGTACAGTAAATATATTTCATATTTTGTACATATAATATTAACTAAAAGTACACCAAATACATGTTATATACTGTAAATAAAATATCAAAAGTACAGTAAATATATATTACATTCTGTACATAAAATATCAAAAAGTACACCAAATATGTGTTATATATACTGTAAATAAACTATCAAAAACTGCAGTAATTATATTTAATATACTGTACATAAAATATCAAAAATTACACCAAATGTATATTATTTACTGTAAATAAAATATCAAAAAGTACAGTAAATATATCTTACACACCCTCTGTAAAATATCACAATCTACACCAAATATATATTATAGAATTTACATAAAATATCAAAAGGACACCAAATATATCTTATATACTGTACATAAAATATCAAAATTACAGTAAATATATTTCATATATTGTGCATATAATGTTAACTAAAAGTACACCAAATACATTTTATATACTGTAAATAAAATATCAAAAAGTACAGTAAATATATATTACACACCCTATGTAAAATATCACAAACTTCACCAAATATATATTATATAATTTACATAAAATATCAAAAGGACACCAAATATATCTTCTATACTGTACATAAAATATCAAAATGTACAGTAAATATATTTCATATATTGTATATATAATATTAACTAAAAGTACACCAAATACATTTTATATACTGTAAATAAATTATCAAAAATTACAGTAAATATATCTTACATACTGTACATAAAATATCAAAAAGTACACCAAATATGTGTTATATATACTGTAAATCAACTATCAAAACTACACTAATTATATTTAATATACTGTACATAAAATATCAAAAATTACACCAAATATATATTATTTACTGTAAAGAAAATACCAAAAAGTACAGTAAATATATATTACACACCCTATGTAAAATATCACAAACTACACCAAATATATATTATATAATTTACATAAAATATCAAAAGGACACCAAATATATCTTATATAATGAACATGAAATATCAAAATGTACAGTAAATATATTTCATATATTGTACATATAATATTAACTAAAAGTACACCAAATACATTTTATATACTGTAAATAAAATATCAAAATGTACATTAAATATATATTACATTCTGTACATAAAATATCAAAAAGTACACCAAATTTGTGTTTTATATACTGTAAATAAACTATCAAAAACTGCAGTAATTATATTTAATATACTGTACATAAAATATCAAAAATTAAACCAAATGTATATTATTTACTGTAAATAAAATATCAAAAAGTACAGTAAATATATCTTACACACCCTATGTAAAATATCACAATCTACACCAAATATATATTATATAATTTACATAAAATATCAAAAGGACACCAAATATATCTTATATACTGTACATAAAATATCAAAATTACAGTAAATATATTTCATATATTGTACATATAATGTTAACTAAAAGTACACCAAATATATTTTATATAGTGTAAATAAAATATCAAAATGTACAGTAAATATATATTACACACCCTATGTAAAATATCACAATCTACACCAAATTTATATCATGTAATTTACATAAAATATCAAAAGGACACCATATATACCTTATATGCTGAACATAAAATATCAAAATGTACCGTAAATATATTTCATATATTGTACATATAATATTAACTAAAAGAACACCAAATACATTTTATATACTGTAAATAAAATATCAAATAGTAGAGTAAATATATATTACATACTGTACATAAAATATCAAAAAGTATACCAAATATGTGTAATATATACTGTAAATAAACTATCAAATCCACAGTAATTATATTTAATATACTGTACATAAAATATCAAAAATTAAACAAATGTGTATTATTTACTGTAAATAAAATATCAAAAAGTACAATAAATATATCTTACACACCCTATGT
Organism: Pan paniscus; assembly: GCF_029289425.2. Classification (NCBI taxonomy): domain Eukaryota; kingdom Metazoa; phylum Chordata; class Mammalia; order Primates; family Hominidae; genus Pan; species Pan paniscus. Next base: position 4,365,972 of record NC_073271.2, read on the forward strand.
AAAATATCACAATCTACACCAAATATATATTATATAATTTACATAAAATATCAAAAGGACACCAAATATATCTTATATACTGTACATAAAATATCAAAATTACAGTAAATATATTTCATATATTGTACATATAATGTTAACTAACAGTACACCAAATATATTTTATATAGTGTAAATAAAATATCAAAATGTACAGTAAATATATATTACACACCCTATGTAAAATATCACAATCTACACCAAATTTATATTATGTAATTTACATAAAATATCAAAAGGACACCATATATACCTTATATGCTGAACATAAAATATCAAAATGTACCGTAAATATATTTCATATATTGTACATATAATATTAACTAAAAGTACACCAAATACATTTTATATACTGTAAATAAAATATCAAATAGTAGAGTAAATATATATTACATACTGTACATAAAATATCAAAAAGTACACCAAAAATGTGTTATATATACTGTAAATAAACTATCAAAACTACACTAATTATATTTAATATACTGTACATAAAATATCAAAAATTACACCAAATATATATTATCTACTGTAAAGAAAATACCAAAAAGTACAGTAAATATATATTACACACCCTATGTAAAATATCACAAACTACACCAAATATATATTATATAATTTACATAAAGTATCAAAAGGACACCAAATATATCTTATATACTGAACATGAAATATCAAAATGTACAGTAAATATATTTCATATATTGTACATATAATATTAACTAAAAGTACACCAAATACATTTTATATACTGTAAATAAAATATCAAAATGTACAGTAAATATATATTACATTCTGTACATAATATATCAAATAGTACACCAAATTTGTTTTTTATATACTGTAAATAAACTATCAAAAACTGCAGTAATTATATTTAATATACTGTACATAAAATATCAAAAATTACACCAAATGTATATTATTTACTGTAAATAAAATATCAAAAAGTACAGTCAATATATCTTACACACCCTATGTAAAATATCACAATCTACACCAAATATATATTATATAATTTACATAAAATATCAAAAGGACACCAAATATACCTTATATACTGAACATGAAATATCAAAATGTACAGTAAATATATTTCATATATTGTATATATAATATTAACTAAAAGTACACCAAATACATTTTATATACTGTAAATAAAAAATCAAAAGTACAGTAAATATATATTACATTCTGTACATAAAATATCAAAAAGTACACCAAATATGTGTTATATATACTGTAAATAAACTATCAAAAACTGCAGTAATTATGTTTAATATACTGTACATAAAATATCAAAAATTACACCAAATGTATATTATTTACTGTAAATAAAATATCAAAAAGTACAGTAAATATATCTTACACACCCTATGTAAAATATCACAATCTACACCAAATATATATTATATAATTTACATAAAATATCAAAAGGACACCACATATATCTTATATACTGTACATAATATATCAAAATTAAAGTAAATATATTTCATATATTGTACATATAATGTTAACAAAAGTACACCAAATACATTTTATATACTGTAAATAAAATATCAAAAAGTACAGTAAATATATATTACACACCCTATGTAAAATATCACAAACTTCACCAAATATATATTATATAATTTACATACAATATCAAAAGGACACCAAATATATCTTCTATACTGTGCATAAAATATCAAAATGTACAGCAAATATATTTCATATATTGTATATATAATATTAACTAAAAGTACACCAAATACATTTTATATACAGTAAATAAATTATCAAAAATTACAGTAAATATATATTACATACTGTACATAAAATATCAAAAAGTACACCAAATATGTGTTATATATACTGTAAATAAACTATCAAAACTACACTAATTATATTTAATATACTGTACATAAAATATCAAAAATTACACCAAATATATATTATTTACTGTAAAGAAAATACCAAAAAGTACAGTAAATATATATTACACACCCTATGTAAAATATCACAAACTACACCAAATATATATTATATAATTTACATAAAATATCAAAAGGACACCAAATATATCTTATATACTGAACATGAAATATCAAAAAGTACAGTAAATATATTTCATATATTGTACATATAATATTAACTAAAAGTAAACCAAATACATTTTATATACTGTAAATAAAATATCAAAAGTACAGTAAATATATATTACATTCTGTACATAAAATATCAAAATGTACACCAAATATGTGCTATATATACTGTAAATAAACTATCAAAAACTGCAGTAATTATATTTAATATACTGTACATAAAATATCAAAAATTAAACCAAATGTATTTTATTTACTGTAAATAAAATATCAAAAACTACAGTAAATATATCTTACACACCCTATGTAAAATATCACAATCTACACCAAATATATATTATATAATTTACATAAAATATCAAAAGGACACCAAATATATCTTATATACTGTACATAAAATATCAAAATTACAGTAAATATATTTCATATATTGTACATATAATGTTAACTAAAAGTACACCAAATATATTTTATATAGTGTAAATAAAATATCAAAATGTACAGTAAATATATATTACACACCCTATGTAAAATATCACAATCTACACCGAATTTATAATATGTAATTTACATAAAATATCAAAAGGACACCATATATACCTTATATGCTGAACATAAAATATCAAAATGTACCGTAAATATATTTCATATATTGTACATATAATATTAACTAAAAGTACACCAAATACATTTTATATACTGTAAATAAAATATCAAATAGTAGAGTAAATATATACTACATACTGTACATAAAATATCAAAAAGTACACCAAATATGTGTAATATATACTGTAAATAAACTATCAAATCCACAGTAATTATATATAATATACTGTACATAAAATATCAAAAATTACACCAAATGTATATTATTTACTGTAAATAAAATATCAGAAAGTACAGTAAATATATCTTACACCCCCTATGTAAAATATCACAATCTACACGAAATATATATTATATAATTTACGTAAAATATCAAAAGGACACCAAATATATCTTATATAGTGTACATAAAATATCAAAATGTACAGTAAATATATTTCCTATATTGTACATATAATATTAACTAAAAGTACACCAAATACATTTTATATACTGTAAATAAAGTATCAAAAGTACAGTAAATATATATTAGATACTGTACATAAAATATCAAAAAGTACACCAAATATGTGTAATATATACTGTAAATAAACTATCAAAACTACACTAATTATATTTAATATACTGTACATAAAATATCAAAAATTACACCAAATATATATTATTTACTGTAAATAAAATATCAAAAAGTACAATAAATATATCTTACACACCCTATGTAAAATATCACAAACTACACCAAATATATATTATATAATTTACATAGAATATCAAAAGGACACCAAATATACCTTATATACTGAACATGAAATATCAAAATGTACAGTAAATATATTTCATATATTGTACATATAATATTAACTAAAAGTACACCAAATACATGTTATATACTTTAAATAAAATATCAAAAGTACTGTAAATATATATTACATTCTGTACATAAAATATCAAAAAGTACACCAAATATGTGTTATATATATTGTAAATAAACTATCAAAAACTGCAGTAATTATATTTAATATACTGTACATAAAATATCAAAAATTACACCAAATGTATATTATTTACTGTAAATAAAATATCAAAAAGTACAGTAAATATATCTTACACACCCTCTGTAAAATATCACAATCTACACCAAATATATATTATATAATTTACATAAAATATCAAAAGGACACCAAATATATCTTATATACTGTACATAAAATATCAAAATTACAGTAAATATATTTCATATATTGTGCATATAATGTTAACTAAAAGTACACCAAATACATTTTATATACTGTAAATAAAATATCAAAAAGTACAGTAAATATATATTACACACCCTATGTAAAATATCACAAACTTCACCAAATATATATTATATAATTTACATAAAATATCAAAAGGACACCAAATATATCTTCTATACTGTACATAAAATATCAAAATGTACAGTAAATATATTTCATATATTGTATATATAATATTAAGTAAAAGTACACCAAATACATTTTAAATACTGTAAATAAATTACCAAAAATTGCAGTAAATATATATTACATACTGTACATAAAATATCAAAATGTACACCAAATATGTGTTATATATACTGTAAATAAACTATCAAAACTACACTAATTATATTTAATATACTGTACATAAAATATCAAAAATTACACCAAATACATATTATTTACTGTAAAGAAAATACCAAAAAGTACAGCAAATATATATTACACACCCTATGTAAAATATCACAAACTACACCAAATATATATTATATAATTTACATAAAATATCAAAAGGACACCAAATATATCTTATATACTGAACATGAAATATCAAAATGTACAGTAAATATATTTCATAGATTGTACATATAATATTAACTAAAAGTACACCAAATACATTTTATATAGTGTAAATAAAATATCAAAATGTACAGTAAATATATATTACATTCTGTACATAAAATATCAAAAAGTACTCCAAATTTGTGTTTTATATACTGTAAATAAACTATAAAAAACTGCAGTAATTATATTTAATATACTGTACATTAAATATCAAAAATTAAACCAAATGTATATTATTTACTGTAAATAATATATCAAAAAGTACAGTAAATATATCTTACACACCCTATGTAAAATATCACAATCTACACCAAATATATATTATATAATTTGCATAAAATATCAAAAGGACACCAAATATATCTTATATAGTGTACATAAAATATCAAAATGTACAGTAAATATATTTCCTATATTGTACATATAACATTAACTAAAAGTACACCAAATACATTTTATATACTGTAAATAAAATATCAAAAATACAGTAAATATAAATTACATACTGTACATAAAATATCAATAAGTACACCAAATATGTGTAATATATACTGTAAATAAACTATCAAAAACTACAGTAATTATATTTAATATACTGTACATAAAATATCAAAAATTACACCAAATGTATATTATATACTGTAAATAAAATATGAAAAAGTACAGTAAATATATATTACACACCCTATGTAAAATATCACAAACTTCACCAAATATATATTATATAATTTACATAAAATATCAAAAGGACACCAAATATGTCTTCTATACTGTACATAAAATATCAAAATGTACAGTAAATATATTTCATATATTGTATATATAATATTAACTAAAAGTACACCAAATACATTTTATATACTGTAAATAAATTATCAAAAATTACTGTAAATATATATTACATATTGTACATAAAATATCAAAAAGTACACCAAGTATGTGTTATATATACTGTAAATAAACAATCAAAACTACACTAATTATATTTAATATACTGTACATAAAATATCAAAAATTACACCAAATATATATTATTTACTGTACAGAAAATACCAAAAAGTACAGTAAATATATATTACACACCCTATGTAAAATATCACAAACTACACCAAATATATGTTATATAATTTACATAAAATATCAAAAGGACAACAAATATATCTTATATACTGAACATGAAATATCAAAATGTACAGTAAATATATTTCATATATTGTACATATAATATTAACTAAAAGTACACCAAATACATTTTATATACTGTAAATAAAATATCAAAAGTACAGTAAATATATATTACATTCTGTACATAAAATATCAAAAAGTACACCAAATTTGTGTTTTATATACTGTAAATAAACTATCAAAAACTGCAGTAATTATATTTAATATACTGTACATAAAATATCAAAAATTAAACCAAATGTATATTATTTACTGTGAATAAAATAACAAAAAGTACAGTAAATATATATTACACACCCTATGTAAAATATCACAATCTACAAGAAATATATATTATATAATTTACATAAAATATCAAAAGGACACCAAATATATATTATATACTGTACATAAAATATCAAAAGTACAGTAAATATATTTTATATATTGTACATATAATATTAACTAAAAGTACACCAAATACATTTTATATACAGTAAATAAATTATCAAAAATTACAGTAAATATATATTGCATACTGTACATAAAATATCAAAAAGTACACCAAATATGTGTAATATATACTGTAAATAAACTATCAAAAACTACAGTAATTATATTTAATATACTGTACATAAAATATCAAAAATTACACCAAATGTATATTATATACTGTAAATAAAATATCAACAGGTACAATAAATATATATTACACACCCTATGTAAAATATCACAAACTTCACCAAATATATATTATATAATTTACATAAAATACCAAAAGGACACCAAATATATCTTCTATACTGTACATAAAATATCAAAATGTACAGTAAATATATTTCATATATTGTATATATAATATTAACTAAAAGTACACCAAATACATTTTATATACTGTAAATAAATTATCAAAAATTACAGTAAGTATATATTACATACTGTACATAAAATATCAAAAAGGACACCAAATATGTGTTATATATACTGTAAATATCAAAAACTACAGTAATCATATTCAATGTACTGTATATAAAATATCAAAAATTACACCAAACATAAATTAAATACTGTAAATAAAATATCAAAAAGGACAGTAAATATATACTACACACCCTATGTAAAATATCAAATATTACACCAAATATATATTATTTAATTTACATAGAATAGAAAAAGGACACCAAATATATCTTATATATTGTACATAAAATATCAAAAACTACAGTATATATATTTCATTCATTGTACATATATTATTAACTAAAAGTACACCAAATACATTTTTTATACTGAAAATAAAATATCAAAAAGTACAGTAAATATATATTACATACTGTACAGAAAATATCAAAAAGTACACCAAATATGTGTTATATATACTGTAAATAAACAATCAAAAATTTCAGTAATTATATTTAATATACTGTACATAAAATATCAAAAATTACACCAAATGTATAATATTTACTGTAAATAAAATATCAAAAATTACAGTAAATATATATTACACACCCTATGGAAAATATCAAAAACTACACTAAATATATATTATAAAATTCACATAAAATATCAAAAGGACACCAAATATATATTATATACTGTACATAAAATATCAAAAAGTACAGTAAATATATTTCATATATTGTACATAAAATATTAACTAAAAGTACACCAAATACATATCATGAACTGTAAATAAAATATCAAAAAGTACAGTAAATATATATTACATACAGTACATAAAGTATCAAAAAGTACACCAAATATGTGTTATATATACTGTAAATAAACTATAAAAATCTACAGTAATTATATTTAATATACTGTACATAAAATATCAAAAATTACACCAAATGTATATTATTTACTGTAAATAAAATATCAAAAAGTACAGTAAATATATATGACATACCCTATGTAATATATCAAAAACTACACCAAATATATATTATATAATTTTCATAAAATATCAAAAGGAAACCAAATATATCTTCTATACTGTACACAAAATATCAAAAGTACAGTAAATATATTTCATATATTGTTCATATAATATTAATTAAAAGTACACCAAATACATTTTATATACTGTAAATAAAATATCAAAAAGTACAGTAAATATATATTACATACTGTACATAAAATATCAAAAAGTACACCAAATATGTGTTATATATACTGTAAATATCAAAAACTACAGTAATCATATTCAATGTACTGTATATAAAATATCAAAAATTACACCAAATATAAATTAAATACTGTAAATAAAATATCAAAAAGGACAGTAAATATATACTACACACCCTATGTAAAATATCAAAAATTACACCAAATATATATTATATAGTTAACATAGAATATAAAAAGGACACCAAATATATCTTATATATTGTACATAAAATATCAAAAAGTACAGTATATATATTTCATACATTGTACATATATTATTAACTAAAAGTACACCAAATACATTTTGTATACTGAAAATAAAATATCAAAAATACAGTAAATATATATTACATACTGTACAGAAAATATCAAAAAGTACACTAAATATGTGTTATATATACTGTAAATAAACTATCAAAAACTAAAGTAATTATATTTAATATACTGTACATAAAATATCAAAAATTACACCAAATGTATTTTATATACTGTAAATAAAATATCAAAAAGTACAGTAAGTACACATTACACACCCTATGAAATATCACAAACTACACCAAATATATATTATATAATTTACATAAAATATCAAAAGGACACCAAATATATCTTCTATACTCTACATAAAATATCAAAATGTACAGTAAATATATTTCATATATTGTATATATAATATTAACTAAAAGTACACCAAACACATTTTATATACTGTAAATAAATTATCAAAAACTTCAGTAAATATATATTACATACTGTACATAAAATATCAAAAAGTACACCAAATATGTGTTATATATACTGTAAATAAACAATCAAAAACTACAATAATTATATTTAATATACTGTACATAAAATATCAAAAATTACACCAAATGTATATTATTTACTGTAAATGAAATATCAAAAATTAGAGTAAATATATATTACACACCCTATGGAAAATATCACAAACTACATCAAATATATATTATAAAATTCACAAAAAATATCAAAAGGACACCAAATATATATTATATACTGTACATAAAATATCAAAAAGTACAGTAAATATATTTCATATATTGTACATGTAATATTAACTAAAAGTACACCAAATACATTTTATATACTGTAAATAAAATATCAAAATGTACAGTAAATATATATTACATTCTGTACATAAAATATCAAAAAGTACACCAAATATGTGTTATATATACTGTAAATAAACTATCAAAAACTGCAGTAATTATATTTAATATACTGTACATAAAATATCAAAAATTACACCAAATGTATATTATTTACTGTAAATAAAATATCAAAAATTACAGTAAATATATATTGCACACCATATGTAAAATATCACAATCTACACCAAATATATATTATATAATTTACATAAAATATCAAAAGGACACCAAATATATCTTCTATACTGTACATAAAATATCAAAAAGTACAGTAAATATATTTCATATATTGTACATATAATATTAACTAAAAGTACACCAAATACATTTTATATAGTGTAAATAAAATATCAAAAATTACAGTGAATATATATTACATACTGTACATAAAATATCAAAAAGTACACCAAATATGTGTTATATATACTGTAAATAAACTATCAAAACTACACTAATTATATTTAATATACTGTATATAAAATATCAAAAGTTAAACCAAATATATATTATTTACTGTAAAGAAAATTCCAAAAAGTACAGTAAATATATATTACACACCCTATGTAAAATATCAGAAACTACACCAAATATATATTATATAATTTACATAAATATCAAAAGGACACCAAATATACTTTATATACTGAACATGAAATATCAAAATATACAGTAAATATATTTCATATATTGTACATATAATATTAACTAAAAGTACACCAAATACATTTTATATACTGTAAATAAAATGTCAAAAAGTACAGTAAATATATATTACATTCTGTACATAAAACATCAAAAAGTACACCCAATATGTGTTATATGTACTGTAAATAAACTATCAAAAACTGCAGTAATTATATTTAATATACTGTACATAAAATATCAAAAATTACACCAAATATATATTATTTACTGTCAGGAAAATACCAAAAAGTACAGTAAATATATATTACACACCCTATGTAAAATATCACAATCTACGCCAAATATATATCATATAATTTACAGAAAATATCAAAAGGACAACAAATATATCTTATATACTGTACATAAAATATTAAAATGTACTGTAAATATATTTCATATATTGTACATATAATATTAACTAAAAGTACACCAAATACATTTTATATACTGTAAATAAAATATCAAAAAGTACAGTAAATATATGTTACATACTGTACAGAAAATATCAAAAAGTACACCAAATATGTGTTATATATACTGTAAATAAACTATCAAGAACTATAGTAATTATATTTAATATACTGTACATAAAATATCAAAAATTACACCAAATGTATATTATATACTGTAAATAAAATATCAAAAAGTACAGTAAATATACATTACACACCCTAAGAAATATCAAAAACTACACCAAATATATATTATCTAATTTACATAAAATATCAAGAGGACACCAAATATAACTTCTATACTGTACATAAAATATCAAAAAGTACAGTAAATATATTTCATATATTGTATATATAATATTAACTAAAAGTACACCAAATACATTTTATATACTGTAAATAAATTATCAAAAATTACAGTAAATATATATTACATACTGTACATAAAATATCAAAAAGTAGACCAAATATGTGTTATATATACTGTAAATAAACAATCAAAAACTTCAGTAATTATATTTAATATACTGTACATAAAATATCAAAAATTACACCAAATGTATAATATTTACTGTAAATAAAATATCAAAAATTACAGTAAATATATATTACACACCCTATGGAAAATATCAAAAACTACACTAAATATATATTATAAAATTGACATAAAATATCAAAAGGACACCAAATATATATTATATACTGTACATAAAATATCAAAAAGAACAGTAAATATATTTCATATATTGTACATATAATATTAACTAAAAGTACACCAAATACATTTCATGTACTGTAAATAAAATATCAAAAAGTACAGTAAATATATATTACATACTGTACATAAAATATCAAAAAGTACACCAAATATGTGTTATAAATACTGTAAATAAACTATAAAAAACTACAGTAATTATATTTAATATACTGTACATGAAATATCAAAAACTACACCAAATGTAAAGTATTTACTGTAAATAAAATATCAAAAAGTACAGTAAATACATATGACATACCCTATGTAAAATATCAAAAGCTACACCAAATATATATTATATAATTTACGTAAAATATCAAAAGGACAGAAATTCTATCTTCTATACTGTACAAAAAATATGAAAATGTACAGTAAATATATTTCATATATTGTATATATAATATTAACGAAAAGAACACCAAATACATTTTATATACTGTAAGTAAATTATCAAAAATTACAGTAAATATATATTACATACTGTACATAAAATATCAAAAACTACACCAAATATGTGTTATATATACTGTAAATAAACTATCAAAAACTACAGTAATTATATTTACTATACTGTTCATAAAATATCAAAAATTACACCAAATGTATATTATACACTGTAAATAAAATATCAAAAAGTACAGTAAATATATATGACACACCCCATGTAAAATATCAAAAACTACACCAAATATATATTATATAATTTACATAAAATAACAAAAGGACACCAAATATATCTTCTATAATGTACACAAAATATCAAAAAGTACAGTAAATATATTTCATATATTGTACATATAATATTAACTAAAAGTACACCTAATACATTTTATATACTCTAAATAAAATATCAAAATTACAGTAAATTTATATTACATACTGTACATAAAACATCAAAAAGTACACCAAATATGTGTTATATATACTGTAAATATCAAAAACAACAGTAATCATATCCAATGTACTGTATATAAAATATCAAAAATTACACCAAATATACATTAAATACTGTAAATAAAATATCAAAAAGGACAGTAAATATATGCTACACACCCTATGTAAAATATCAAAAATTACACCAAATATATATTATATAATTTACATAGAATATAAAAAGGACACCAAATATATCTTATATATTGTACATAAAATATCAAAAAGTACAGTATATATATTTCATACATTGTATATATATTATTAACTAAAAGTACACCAAATACATTTTGTATACTGAAAATAAAATATCAAAAGTACAGTAAATATATATTACATACTGTACAGAAAATATCAAAAAGTACACTATATATGTGTTATATATACTGTAAATAAACTATCAAACACTACAGTAATTATATTTAATATACTGTACATTAAATATCAAAAATTACACCAAATATATATTATATACTTTAAATAAATTATCAAAAAGTACAGTAAGTACACATTACACACCCTATGAAATATCACAAACTACACCAAATATATATTATATAATTTACATAAAATATCAAAAGGACACCAAATATATCTTCTATACTGTACATAAAATATCAATAAGTACAGTAAATATATTTCATATATTGTATATGTAATATTAATTAAAAGTACACCAAACACATTTTATATACTGTAAATAAATTATCAAAAATTACAGTAAATATATATTACATACTGTACATAAAATATCAGAAAGTACACCAAATATGTGTTATATATACTGTAAATAAACAATCAAAAACTACAGTAATTATATTTAATATACTGTACATAAAATATCAAAAATTACACCAAATGTATATTATTTACTGTAAATGAAATATCAAAAATTACAGTAAATATATATTACACACCCTATGGAAAATATCAAAAACTACATCAAATATATATTATAAAATTCACAAAAAATATCAAGAGGACACCAAATATATATTATATACTGTACATAAAATATCAAAAAGTACAGTAAATATATTTCATATATTGTACATGTAATATTAACTAAAAGTACACCAAATACATTTTATATACTGTAAATAAAATATCAAAAAGTACAGTAAATATATATTACATAGTGTACATAAAATATCAAAAAGTACTCCAAATATGTGTAATATATACTGTAAATAAAGTATCAAGAACTACAGTAATTATATTTACTTTACTGTACATAAAATATCAAAAATTACACCAAATGTATATTATATACTGTAAATAAAATATCAAAAAGTACAGTAAATATATATTACACACCCTATGTAAAATATCACAAACTACACCAAATATATATTATATAATTTACATAAAATATCAAAAGGACACCAAATATATCTTCTATACTGTACATAAAATATCAAAAAGTACAGTAAATATATTTCATATATTGTACATATAATATTAACTAAAAGTACACCAAATACATTTTATATACTGTAAATAAAATATCAAAAAGTACAGTAAATATATATTACATTCTGTACATAAAACATCAAAAAGTACACCCAATATGTGTTATATGTACTGTAAATAAACTATCAAAAACTGCAGTAATTATATTTAATATACTGTACATAAAATATCAAAAATTACACCAAATGTATACTATTTACTGAAAATAAAATATCAAAAAGTACAGTAAATATATCTTACACACGCTATGTAAAATATCACAATCTACGCCAAATATATATTATAAAATTCACATAAAATATCAAAAGAACACAAAATATATATTATATAGTGTACATAAAATATCAAAAAGTACAGTAAATATGTTTCATATATTGTACATATAATATTAACTAAAAGTACACCAAATACATTTCATGTAGTGTAAATAAAATATCAAAAAGTACAGTAAATATATATTACATACAGTACATAAAGTATCAAAAAGTACACCAAATATGTGTTATATATACTGTAAATAAACTATAAAAATCTACAGTAATTATATTTAATATACTGTACATAAAATATCAAAAATTACACCAAATGTATATTATTTACTGTAAATAAAATATCAAAAAGTACAGTAAACATATATTACACACCCTATGTAAAATATCAAAAACTACACCAAATATATATTATATAATTTACATAAAATACCAAAGGACACCAAATATATCTTCTATACTGTACAAAAAATATCAAAAATTCAGTAAATATATTCCATATATTGCACATATAATATTAACTAAAAGTACACCAAATACATTTTACATACTGTAAATAAATTATCAAAAATTACAGTAAATATATATTACATACTGTACATAAAATATCAAAAAGTACACCAAATATGTGTTATATATACTGTAAATAATCTATCAAAAACTACAGTATTTATATTTACTATACTGTTCATAAAATATCAAAAATTACACCAAATGTATATTATATACTGTAAATAAAATATCAAAAAGTACAGTAAATATATATGACACACCCTATGTAAAATATCAAAAACGACACCAAATATATATTATATAATTTACATAAAATATCAAAAGGACACCAAATATATCTTCTGTACTGTACACAAAATATCAAAAGTACAGAAAATATATTTCATATGTTGTACATATAATATTAACTAAAAGTTCACCAAATACATTTTATATACTGTAAATAAAATATCAAAAAGTACAGTAAATATATATCACATACTGTACATAAAATATCAAAGAGTACACCAAATATTTGTTATATATACTGTAAATATCAAAAACTACAGAAATCATATTCAATGTACTGTATATAAAATATCAAAAATTACACCAAATATAAATTAAATACAGTAAATAAAATATCAAAAAGGACAGTAAATATATACTACACACCCTATGTAAAATATCAAAAATTACACCAAATATATATTATATAATTTACATAGAATATAAACAGGACACCAAATATATCTTATGTATTGTACATAAAATATCAAAAAGTACAGTATATATATTTCATACATTGTACATATATTATTAACTAAAAGTACACCGAATACATTTTGTATACTGAAAATAAAATATCAAAAAGTACAGTAAATATATATTAGATACTGTACATAAAATATCAAAAAGTACACCAAATATGTGTTATATATACTGTAAATAAACTATCAAAAACTACAGTAATTATATTTAATATACTGTACATAAAATATCAAATATTACACCAAATGTATATGATATACTGTAAATAGAATATCAAAAAGTACAGTAAATATACATTACACACCCTACGTAAAATATCACAAACTACACCAAATATATATTATATAATTTACATAAAATAACAAAAGGACACCAAATATATCTTCTATACTGTACATAAAATATCAAAATGTACAGTAAATATATTTCATATATTGTATATGTAATATTAACTAAAAGTACACCAAATACATTTTATATACTGTAAATAAAATATCAAAAATTACAGTAAATATATATTACATACTGTACATAAAATATCAAAAAGTACACCAAATATGTGTTATATATACTGTAAATAAACTATCAAAACTACACTAATTATATTTAATATACTGTAAATAAAATATCAAAAATTACACCAAATATATATTATTTACTGTAAAGAAAATACCAAAAAGTACAGTAAATATATATTACACACCCTATGTAAAATATCACAAACTACACCAAATATATATTATATAATTTACATAAAATATCAAAAGGACACCAAATATATCTTATATACTGAACATGAAATATCAAAAAGTACAGTAAATATATTTCATATATTGTACATATAATATTAACTAAAAGTACACCAAATACATTTTATATACTGTAAATTAAATATTAAAATGTACAGTAAATATATATTACATTCTGTTCATAAAATATCAAAAAGTACACCAAATTTGTGTTCTATATACTGTAAATAAACTATCAAAAACTGCAGTAATTATATTTAATATACTGTACATAAAATATCAAAAATTAAACCAAATGTATATTATTTACTGTAAATAAAATATCAAAAAGTACAGTAAATATATCTTACACACCCTATGTATAATATCACAAAGTACACCAAATATATATTATATAATTTACATAAAATATCAAAAGGACACCAAATATACCTTATATACTGAACATGAAATATCAAAATGTACAGTAAATATATTTCATATATTGTACATATAATATTAACTAAAAGTACACCAAATACATTTTATATACTGTAAATAAAATATCGAAAGTACAGTAAATATATCATACATTCTGTACATAAAATATCAAAAAGTACACCAAATATGTGTTATATATACAGTAAATAAACTATCAAAAACTGCAGTAATTATGTTTAATATACTGTACATAAAATATCAAAAATTACACCAAATGTATATTATTTACTGTAAATAAAATATCAAAAAGTACAGTAAATATATCTTACACACCCTATGTAAAATATCACAATCTACACCAAATATATATTATATAATTTACATAAAATATCAAAAGGACACCAAATATATCTTATATACTGTACATTAAATATCAAAATTACAGGAAATGGATTTCATATATTGTACATATAATGTTAACTAAAAGTACACCAAATACATTTTATATACTGTAAATAAAATATCAAAAAGTACAGTAAATATATATTACACACCCTATGTAAACTATCACAAACTTCACCAAATATATATTATATAATTTACATAAAATATCAAAAGGACCCCAAATATATCTTCTATACTGTACATAAAATATCAAAATGTACAGTAAATATATTTCATATATTGTATATATAATATGAACTAAAAGTACACCGAATGCATTTTATATACTGTAAATAAATTATCAAAAATTACAGTAAATATATATTACATACTGTACATAAAATATCAAAAAGTACACCAAATATGTGTTATATATACTGTAAATAAACTATCAAAACTACACTAATTATATTTAATATACTGTACATAAAATATCAAATATTACACCAAATATATATTATTTACTGTAAAGAAAATACCAAAAAGTACAGTAAATATATATTACACACCCTATGTAAAATATCACAAACTACACCAAATATATATTATATAATTTACATAAAATATCAAAAGGACACCAAATATATCTTATATACTGAACATGAAATATCAAAAAGTACAGTAAATATATTTCATATATTGTACATATAATATTAACTAAAAGTACACCAAATACATTTTATATAGTGTAAATTAAATATTAAAATGTACAGTAAATATATATTACATTCTGTTCATAAAATATCAAAAAGTACACCAAATTTGTGTTCTATATACTGTAAATAAACTATCAAAAACTGCAGTAATTATATTTAATATACTGTACATAAAATATCAAAAATTAAACCAAATGTATATTATTTACTGTAAATAAAATATCAAAAAGTACAGTAAATATATCTTACACACCCTATGTAAAATATCACAATCTACACCAAACATATATTATATAATTTACATTAAATATCAAAAGGACACCAAATATATCTTATATACTGTACATAAAGTATCAAAATTACTGTAAATATATTTCATATATTGTACATATAATGTTAACTAAAAGTACACCAAATATATTTTATATAGTGTAAATAAAATATCAAAATGTACAGTAAATATATATTACACACCCTATGTAAAATATCACAATCTACACCAAATTTATATTATGTAATTTACATAAAATATCAAAAGGACACCATATATACCTTATATGCTGAACATAAAATATCAAAATGTACCGTATATATATTTCATATATTGTACATATAATATAAACTAAAAGTACACCAAATACATTTTATATACTGTAAATAAAATATCAAATAGTAGTGTAAATATATATTACATACTGTACATAAAATATCAAAAAGTACACCAAATATGTGTAATATATACTGTAAATAAACTATCAACTCCACAGTAATTATATATAATATACTGTACATAAAATATCAAAAATTACACCAAATGTATATTATTTACTGTAAATAAAATATCAAAAAGTACAGTAAATATATCTTACACACCCTATGTAAAATATCACAATCTACACCAAATATATATTATATAATTTACATAAAATATCAAAAGGACACCAAATATACCTTATATACTGAACATGAAATATCAAAATGTACAGTAAATATATTTCCTATATTGTACATATAATATTAACTAAAAGTACACCAAATACATTTTATATACTGTAAAGAAAATATCAAAAGTTCAGTAAATATATATTACATTCTGTACATAAAATATCAAAAAGTACACCAAATATGTGTTATATATACTGTAAATAAACTATCAAAAACTGCAGTAATTATGTTTAATATACTGTACATAAAATATCAAAAATTACACCAAATGTATATTATTTACTGTAAATAAAATATCAAAAAGTACAGTAAATATATCTTACACACCCTATGTAAAATATCACAATCTACACCAAATATATATTATATAATTTACATAAAATATCAAAAGGACACCAAATATATCTTATATACTGTACATAAAATATCAAAATTACAGTAAATATATGTCATATATTGTACATATAATGTTAACTAAAAGTACACCAAATACATTTTATATACTGTAAATAAAATATCAAAAAGTACAGTAAATATATATTACACACCCTATGTAAAATATCACAAACTTCACCAAATATATATTATAAAATTTACATAAAATATCAAAAGGACACCAAATATATCTTCTATACTGTGCATAAAATATCAAAATGTACAGTAAATATATTTCATATATTGTATATATAATATTAACTAAAAGTACTCCAAATAAATTTTATATACTGTAAATAAATTATCAAAAATTACAGTAAATATATATTACATACTGTACATAAAATATCAAAAAGTACACCAAATATGTGTTATATATACTGTAAATAAACTATCAAAACTACACTAATTATATTTAATATACAGTACATAAAATATCAAAAATTACACCAAATATATATTATTTACTGTAAAGAAAATACCAAAAAGTACAGTAAATATATATTACACACCCTATGTAAAATATCACAAACTACACCAAATATATATTATATGATTTACATAAAATATCAAAAGGACACCAAATATATCTTATATACTGAACATGAAATATCAAAATGTACAGTAAATATATTTCATATATTGTACATATAATATTAACTAAAAGTACACCAAATACATTTTATATACTGTAAATAAAATATCAAAATGTACAGTAAATATATATTACATTCTGTACATAACATATCAAAAAGTACACCAAATTTGTGTTTTATAAACTGGAAATAAACTATCAAAAACTGCAGTAATTATATTTAATATACTGTACATAAAATATCAAAAATTACACCAAATGTATATTATTTACTGTAAATAAAATATCAAAAAGTACAGTAAATATATCTTACACACCCTATGTAAAATATCACAATCTACACCAAATATATATTATATAATTTACATAAAATATCAAAAGGACACCAAATATACCTTATATACTTAACATGAAATATCAAAATGTACAGTAAATATATTTCATATATTGTACATATAATATTAACTAAAAGTACACCAAATACATTTTATATACTGTAAATAAAATATCAAAAGTACAGTAAGTATATGATACATTCTGTACATAAAATATCAAAAAGTACACCAAATATGTGTTATATATACGGTAAATAAACTATCAAAAACTGCAGTAATTATGTTTAATATACTGTACATAAAATATCAAAAATTACACCAAATGTATATTATTTACTGTAAATAAAATATCAAAAAGTACAGTAAATATATCTTACACACCCTATGTAAAATATCACAATCTACACCAAATATATATTATATAATTTACATAAAATATCAAAAGGACACCAAATATATCTTATATACTGTACATAAAATATCAAAATTACAGTAAATAGATTTCATATATTGTACATATAATGTTAACTAAAAGTACACCAAATACATTTTATATACTGTAAATAAAATATCAAAAAGTACAGTAAATATATATTACATACTGTACATAAAATATCAAAAAGTACACCAAATATGTGTTATATATACTGTGAATAAACTATCAAATATACAGTAATTATATATAATATACTGTACAAAAAATATCAAAAATTACACCAAATGTATATTATATACTGTAAATAAAATATCAAAAAGTACAGTAAATATATATGGCATACCCTATGTAAAATATCAAAAACTACACCAAATATATATTATATAACTTACAGAAAATATCAAAAGGACACCAAATATATATTCTATACTGTACACAAAATATCAAAAAGTACAGTAAATATATTTCATATATCTAACATATAATATTAACTAAAAGTACACCAAATGCATTTTATATACTGTAAATAAAATATCAAAAAGTACAGTAAACATATATTACATACTGTACATAAAATATCAAAAAGTACACCAAATATGTGTTATATATACTGTAAATATCAAAAACTACAGTAATCATATTCAATGTACTGTATATAAAATATCAAAAATTACACCAAATATAAATTAAATACTGTAAATAAAATATCAAAAAGGACAGTAAATATATACTACACACCCTATGTAAAATATCAAAAATTACACCAAATATATATTATATAATTTACATAGAATATAAAAAGGACACCAAATATATCTTATATATTGTACATAAAATATCAAAAAGTACAGTATATATATTTCATACATTGTACATATATTATTAACTAAAAGTACACCAAATACATTTTGTATACTGAAAATAAAATATCAAAAAGTACAGTAAATCTATATTACATACTGTACATAAAATATCAAAAAGTACACCAAATATGTGTTATATATACTATAAATAAACTATCAAAAACTACAGTAATTATATTTAAAATACTGTACATAAAATATCAAAAATTACTTCAAAGGAATGTTATTTACTGTAAATAAAATATCAAAAAGTACAGTAAATATATCTTACACTCCCTATGTAAAATATCACAATCTACACCAAATATATATTATATAATTTACATAAAATATCAAAAGGACACCAAATATATCTTATATAGTGTACATAAAATATCAAAATGTACAGTAAATATATTTCCTATATTGTACATATAATATTAACTGAAAGTACACCAAATACATTTTATATACTGTAAATAAAATATCAAAAATACAGTAAATATATATTACATACTGTACATAAAATATCAAAAAGTACACCAAATATGTGTAATATATACTGTAAATAAACTATCAAAACTACACTAATTATATTTAATATACTGTACATAAAATATCAAAAATTACACCAAATATATATTATTTACTGTAAAGAAAATACCAAAAAGTACAGTAAATATATATTACACACCCTATGTAAAATATCACAAACTACACCAAATATATATTATATAATTTACATAAAATATCAAAAGGACACCAAATATACCTTATATACTGAACATGAAATATCAAAAAGTACAGTAAATATATTTCATATATTGTATATATAATAATAACTAAAAGTACACCAAATACATTTTATATACTGTAAATAAAGTATCAAAAGTACAGTAAATATATATTACATTCAGTACATAAAATATCAAAAAGTACACCAAATATGTGTTATATATACTGTAAAAAAACTATCAAAAACTGCAGTAATTATATTTAATATACTGTACATAAAATATCAAAAATTACACCAAATGTATATTATTTACTGTAAATAAAATATCAAAAAGTACAGTAAATATATCTTACACACCCTATGTAAAATATCACAAAGTACACCAAATATATATTATATAATTTACATAAAATATCAAAAGGACACCAAATATACCTTATATACTGAACATGAAATATCAAAATGTACAGTAAATATATTTCATATATTGTACATATAATATTAACTAAAAGTACACCAAATACATTTTATATACTGTAAATAAAATATCAAAAGTACAGTAAATATATCATACATTCTGTACATAAAATATCAAAAAGTACACCAAATATGTGTTATATATACTGTAAATAAACTATCAAAAACTGCAGTAATTATGTTTAATATACTGTACATAAAATATCAAAAATTACACCAAATGTATATTATTTACTGTAAATAAAATATCAAAAAGTACAGTAAATATATCTTACACACCCTATGTAAAATATCACAATCTACACCAAATATATATTATATAATTTACATAAAATATCAAAAGGACACCAAATATATCTTATATACTGTACATTAAATATCAAAATTACAGTAAATGGATTTCATATATTGTACATATAATGTTAACTAAAAGTACACCAAATACATTTTATATACTGTAAATAAAATATCAAAAAGTACAGTAAATATATATTACACACCCTATGTAAAATATCACAAACTTCACCAAATATATATTATATAATTTACATAAAATATCAAAAGGACCCCAAATATATCTTCTATACTGTACATAAAATATCAAAATGTACAGTAAATATATTTCATATATTGTATATATAATATGAACTAAAAGTACACCAAATGCATTTTATATACTGTAAATAAATTATCAAAAATTACAGTAAATATATATTACATACTGTACATAAAATATCAAAAAGTACACCAAATATGTGTTATATATACTGTAAATAAACTATCAAAACTACACTAATTATATTTAATATACTGTACATAAAATATCAAAAATTACACCAAATATATATTATTTACTGTAAAGAAAATACCAAAAAGTACAGTAAATATATATTACACACCCTATGTAAAATATCACAAACTACACCAAATATATATTATATAATTTACATAAAATATCAAAAGGACACCAAATATATCTTATATACTGAACATGAAATATCAAAATGTACAGTAAATATATTTCATATATTGTACATATAATATTAACTAAAAGTACACCAAATACATTTTATATACTGTAAATTAAATATTAAAATGTACAGTAAATATATATTACATTCTGTTCATAAAATATCAAAAAGTACACCAAATTTGTGTTCTATATACTGTAAATAAACTATCAAAAACTGCAGTAATTATATTTAATATACTGTACATAAAATATCAAAAATTAAACCAAATGTATATTATTTACTGTAAATAAAATATCAAAAAGTACAGTAAATATATCTTACACACCCTATGTAAAATATCACAAAGTACACCAAATATATATTATATAATTTACATAAAATATCAAAAGGACACCAAATATACCTTATATACTGAACATGAAATATCAAAATGTACAGTAAATATATTTCATATATTGTACATATAATATTAACTAAAAGTACACCAAATACATTTTATATACTGTAAATAAAATATCGAAAGTACAGTAAATATATCATACATTCTGTACATAAAATATCAAAAAGTACACCAAATATGTGTTATATATACTGTAAATAAATTATCAAAAACTGCAGTAATTATGTTTAATATACTGTACATAAAATATCAAAAATTACACCAAATGTATATTATTTACTGTAAATAAAATATCAAAAAGTACAGTAAATATATATTACACACCCTATGTAAAATATCACAATCTACACCAAATATATATTATATAATTTACATAAAATATCAAAAGGACACCAAATATATCTTATATACTGTACATTAAATATCAAAATTACAGTAAATGGATTTCATATATTGTACATATAGTGTTAACTAAAAGTACACCAAATACATTTTATGTACTGTAAATAAAATATCAAAAAGTACAGTAAATATATATTACACACCCTATGTAAAATATCACAAACTTCACCAAATATATATTATATAATTTACATAAAATATCAAAAGGACACCAAATATATCTTCTATACTGTACATAAAATATCAAAATGTACAGTAAATATATTTCATATATTGTATATATAATATTAACTAAAAGTACACCAAATACATTTTATATACTGTAAATAAATTATCAAAAATTACAGTAAATATATATTACATACTGTACATAAAATATCAAAAGTACACCAAATATGTGTTATATATACTGTAAATAAACTATCAAAACTACACTAATTATATTTAATATACTGTACATAAAATATCAAAAATTACACCAAATATATATTATTTACTGTAAAGAAAATACCAAAAAGTACAGTAAATATATATTACACACCCTATGTAAAATATCACAAACTACACCAAATATATATTATATAATTTACATAAAATATCAAAAGGACACCAAATATATCTTATATACTGAACATGAAATATCAAAATGTACAGTAAATATATTTCATATATTGTACATATAATATTAACTAAAAGTACACCAAATACATTTTATATACTGTAAATTAAATATCAAAATGTACAGTAAATATATATTACATTCTGTTCATAAAATATCAAAAAGTACACCAAATTTGTGTTTTATATACTGTAAATAAACTATCAAAAACTGCAGTAATTATATTTAATATACTGTACATAAAATATCAAAAATTAAACCAAATGTATATTATTTACTGTAAATAAAATATCAAAAAGTACAGTAAATATATCTTACACACCCTATGTAAAATATCACAATCTACACCAAACATATATTATATAATTTACATTAAATATCAAAAGGACACCAAATATATCTTATATACTGTACATAAAATATCAAAATTACTGTAAATATATTTCATATATTGTACATATAATGTTAACTAAAAGTACACCAAATATATTTTATATAGTGTAAATAAAATATCAAAATGTACAGTAAATATATATTACACACCCTATGTAAAATATCACAATCTACACCAAATTTATATTATGTAATTTACATAAAATATCAAAAGGACACCATATATACCTTATATGCTGAACATAAAATATCAAAATGTACCGTATATATATTTCATATATTGTACATATAATATTAACTAAAAGTACACCAAATACATTTTATATACTGTAAATAAAATATCAAATAGTAGAGTAAATATATATTACATACTGTACATAAAATATCAAAAAGTACACCAAATATGTGTAATATATACTGTAAATAAACTATCAACTCCACAGTAATTATATATAATATACTGTACATAAAATATCAAAAATTACACCAAATGTATATTATTTACTGTAAATAAAATATCAAAAAGTACAGTAAATATATCTTACACACCCTATGTAAAATATCACAATCTACACCAAATATATATTATATAATTTACATAAAATATCAAAAGGACACCAAATATACCTTATATACTGAACATGAAATATCAAAATGTACAGTAAATATATTTCCTATATTGTACATATAATATTAACTAAAAGTACACCAAATACATTTTATATACTGTAAAGAAAATATCAAAAGTTCAGTAAATATATATTACATTCTGTACATAAAATATCAAAAAGTACACCAAATATGTGTTATATATACTGTAAATAAACTATCAAAAACTGCAGTAATTATGTTTAATATACTGTACATAAAATATCAAAAATTACACCAAATGTATATTATTTACTGTAAATAAAATATCAAAAACTACAGTAAATATATCTTACACACCCTATGTAAAATATCACAATCTACACCAAATATATATTATATAATTTACATAAAATATCAAAAGGACACCAAATATATCTTATATACTGTACATAAAATATCAAAATTACAGT
The DNA here is from genome assembly GCF_029289425.2 of Pan paniscus. NCBI lineage: Eukaryota > Metazoa > Chordata > Mammalia > Primates > Hominidae > Pan > Pan paniscus. The sequence goes on from NC_073271.2 coordinate 4,391,815, forward strand.
AAATATATGTCATATATTGTACATTTAATGTTAACTAAAAGTACACCAAATACATTTTATATACTGTAAATAAAATATCAAAAAGTACTGTAAATATATATTACACACCCTATGTAAAATATCACAAACTTCACCAAATATATATTATAAAATTTACATAAAATATCAAAAGGACACCAAATATATCTTCTATACTGTGCATAAAATATCAAAATGTACAGTAAATATATTTCATATATTGTATATATAATATTAACTAAAAGTACTCCAAATAAATTTTATATACTGTAAATAAATTATCAAAAATTACAGTAAATATATATTACATACTGTACATAAAATATCAAAAAGTACACCAAATATGTGTTATATATACTGTATATAAACTATCAAAACTACACTAATTATATTTAATATACTGTACATAAAATATCAAAAATTACACCAAATATATATTATTTACTGTAAAGAAAATACCAAAAAGTACAGTAAATATATATTACACACCCTATGTAAAATATCACAAACTACACCAAATATATATTATATGATTTACATAAAATATCAAAAGGACACCAAATATATCTTATATACTGAACATGAAATATCAAAATGTACAGTAAATATATTTCATATATTGTACATATAATATTAACTAAAAGTACACCAAATACATTTTATATACTGTAAATAAAATATCAAAATATACAGTAAATATATATTACATTCTGTACATAACATATCAAAAAGTACACCAAATTTGTGTTTTATAAACTGGAAATAAACTATCAAAAACTGCAGTAATTATATTTAATATACTGTACATAAAATATCAAAAATTACACCAAATGTATATTATTTACTGTAAATAAAATATCAAAAAGTACAGTAAATATATCTTACACACCCTATGTAAAATATCACAATCTACACCAAATATATATTATATAATTTACATAAAATATCAAAAGGACACCAAATATACCTTATATACTGAACATGAAATATCAAAATGTACAGTAAATATATTTCATATATTGTACATATAATATTAACTAAAAGTACACCAAATACATTTTATATACTGTAAATAAAATATCAAAAGTACAGTAAGTATATGATACATTCTGTACATAAAATATCAAAAAGTACACCAAATATGTGTTATATATACTGTAAATAAACTATCAAAAACTGCAGTAATTATGTTTAATATACTGTACATAAAATATCAAAAATTACACCAAATGTATATTATTTACTGTAAATAAAATATCAAAAAGTACAGTAAATATATCTTACACACCCTATGTAAAATATCACAATCTACACCAAATATATATTATATAATTTACATAAAATATCAAAAGGACACCAAATATATCTTATATACTGTACATAAAATATCAAAATTACAGTAAATAGATTTCATATATTGTACATATAATGTTAACTAAAAGTACACCAAATACATTTTATATACTGTAAATAAAATATCAAAAAGTACAGTAAATATATATTACATACTGTACATAAAATATCAAAAAGTACACCAAATATGTGTTATATATACTGTGAATAAACTATCAAATATACAGTAATTATATATAATATACTGTACAAAAAATATCAAAAATTACACCAAATGTATATTATATACTGTAAATAAAATATCAAAAAGTACAGTAAATATATATGGCATACCCTATGTAAAATATCAAAAACTACACCAAATATATATTATATAACTTACAGAAAATATCAAAAGGACACCAAATATATATTCTATACTGTACACAAAATATCAAAAAGTACAGTAAATATATTTCATATATCTAACATATAATATTAACTAAAAGTACACCAAATGCATTTTATATACTGTAAATAAAATATCAAAAAGTACAGTAAACATATATTACATACTGTACATAAAATATCAAAAAGTACACCAAATATGTGTTATATATACTGTAAATATCAAAAACTACAGTAATCATATTCAATGTACTGTATATAAAATATCAAAAATTACACCAAATATAAATTAAATACTGTAAATAAAATATCAAAAAGGACAGTAAATATATACTACACACCCTATGTAAAATATCAAAAATTACACCAAATATATATTATATAATTTACATAGAATATAAAAAGGACACCAAATATATCTTATATATTGTACATAAAATATCAAAAAGTACAGTATATATATTTCATACATTGTACATATATTATTAACTAAAAGTACACCAAATACATTTTGTATACTGAAAATAAAATATCAAAAAGTACAGTAAATCTATATTACATACTGTACATAAAATATCAAAAAGTACACCAAATATGTGTTATATATACTGTAAATAAACTATCAAAAACTACAGTAATTATATTTAATATACTGTACATAAAATATCAAAAATTACACCAAAGGAATGTTATTTACTGTAAATAAAATATCAAAAAGTACAGTAAATATATCTTACACTCCCTATGTAAAATATCACAATCTACACCAAATATATATTATATAATTTACATAAAATATCAAAAGGACACCAAATATATCTTATATAGTGTACATAAAATATCAAAATGTACAGTAAATATATTTCCTATATTGTACATATAATATTAACTGAAAGTACACCAAATACATTTTATATACTGTAAATAAAATATCAAAAATACAGTAAATATATATTACATACTGTACATAAAATATCAAAAAGTACACCAAATATGTGTAATATATACTGTAAATAAACTATCAAAACTACACTAATTATATTTAATATACTGTACATAAAATATCAAAAATTACACCAAATATATATTATTTACTGTAAAGAAAATACCAAAAAGTACAGTAAATATATATTACACACCCTATGTAAAATATCACAAACTACACCAAATATATATTATATAATTTACATAAAATATCAAAAGGACACCAAATATACCTTATATACTGAACATGAAATATCAAAAAGTACAGTAAATATATTTCATATATTGTATATATAATATTAACTAAAAGTACACCAAATACATTTTATATACTGTAAATAAAGTATCAAAAGTACAGTAAATATATATTACATTCAGTACATAAAATATCAAAAAGTACACCAAATATGTGTTATATATACTGTAAAAAAACTATCAAAAACTGCAGTAATTATATTTAATATACTGTACATAAAATATCAAAAATTACACCAAATGTATATTATTTACTGTAAATAAAATATCAAAAAGTACAGTAAATATATCTTACACACCCTATGTAAAATATCACAAAGTACACCAAATATATATTATATAATTTACATAAAATATCAAAAGGACACCAAATATACCTTATATACTGAACATGAAATATCAAAATGTACAGTAAATATATTTCATATATTGTACATATAATATTAACTAAAAGTACACCAAATACATTTTATATACTGTAAATAAAATATCAAAAGTACAGTAAGTATATGATACATTCTGTACATAAAATATCAAAAAGTACACCAAATATGTGTTATATATACTGTAAATAAACTATCAAAAACTGCAGTAATTATGTTTAATATACTGTACATAAAATATCAAAAATTACACCAAATGTATATTATTTACTGTAAATAAAATATCAAAAAGTACAGTAAATATATCTTACACACCCTATGTAAAATATCACAATCTACACCAAATATATATTATATAATTTACATAAAATATCAAAAGGACACCAAATATATCTTATATACTGTACATAAAATATCAAAATTACAGTAAATAGATTTCATATATTGTACATATAATGTTAACTAAAAGTACACCAAATACATTTTATATACTGTAAATAAAATATCAAAAAGTACAGTAAATATATCTTACACACCCTATGTAAAATATCACAATCTACACCAAATATATATTATATAATTTACATAAAATATCAAAAGGACACCAAGTATATCATATATAGTGTACATAAAGTATCAAAATGTACAGTAAATATATTTCCTATATTGTACATATAATATTAACTAAAAGTACACCAAATACATTTTATATACTGTAAATAAAATATCAAAAATACAGTAAATATATATTACATACTGTACATAAAATATCAAAAAGTACACCAAATACGTGTAATATATACTGTAAATAAACTATCAAAAACTGCAGTAATTATATTTAATATACTGTACATAAAATATCAAAAATTACACCAAATGTATATTATTTACTGTGAATAAAGTATCAAAAAGTACAGTAAATATATATTACACACCCTATGTAAAATATCACAATCTACAAGAAATATATATTATATAATTTACATAAAATATCAAAAGGACAACAAATATATATTATATACTGTACATAAAATATCAAAATGTACAGTAAATATATTTCATATATTGTACATATAATATTAACTAAAAGTACACCAAATATATTTTATATACAGTAAATAAATTATCAAAAATTACAGTAAATATATATTGCATACTGTACATAAAATATCAAAAAGTACACCAAATATGTGTTATATATACTGTAAATAAACTATCAAAACTACACTAATTATATTTAATATACTGTACATAAAATATCAAAAATTACACCAAATATATATTATTTACTGTAAAGAAAATACCAAAAAGTACAGTAGATATATATTACACACGCTATGTAAAATATCACAAACTACACCAAATATACACTATATAATTTACATAAAATATCAAAAGGACACCAAATATATCTTATATAATGAACATGAAATATCAAAATGTACAGTAAATATATTTCATATATTGTACATATAATATTAACTAAAAGTACACCAGATACATTTTATATACTGTAAATAAATTATCAAAATGTACAGTAAATATATATTACATTCTGTACATAAAATATCAAAAAGTAGACCAAATTTGTGTTTTATATACTGTAAATAAACTATCAAAAACTGCAGTAATTATATTTAATATACTGTACATAAAATATCAAAAATTAAACCAAATGTATATTATTTACTGTAAATAAAATATCAAAAAGTACAGTAAATATATATTACACACCCTATGTAAAATATCACAATCAACACCAAATATATATTATATAATTTACATAAAATAACAAAAGGACACCAAATATATCTTATATACTGTACATAAAATATCAAAAAGTACAGTAAATATATTTCATATATTGTACATATAATATTAACTAAAAGTACACCAAATACATTTTATATACTGTAAATAAATTATCAAAAATTACAGTAAATCTATATTACATACTGTACAAAAAATATCAAAAAGTACACCAAATATGTGTTATATATACTGTAAATAAACTATTAAAACTACACTAATTATATTAAATATACTGTACATAAAATATAAAAAATTACACCGAATGTATATTATATACTGTAAATAAAATATCAAAAAGTACAATAAATATATATTACACACCCTATGTGAAATATCACAAACTTCACCAAATATATATTATATAATTTACATAAAATATCAAAAGGACACCAAATATATCTTCTATACTGTACATAAAATGTCAAAATGTACAGTAAATATATTTCATATATTGTATATATAATATTAACTAAAATTACACCAAATTCATTTTATATACTGCAAATAAATTATCAAAAATTACAGTAAATATATATTACATACTGTACATAAAATATCAAAAAGTACACCAAATATGTGTTATATATACTGTAAATAAACTATCAAAACTACACTAATTATATTTAATATACTGCACATTATATATCAAAAATTACACCAAATATATATTATTTACTGTAAAGAAAATACCAAAAAGAACAGTAAATATATATTACACACCCTATGTAAAATATCACAAACTACACCAAATATATATTATATAATTTACATAAAATATCAAAAGGACACCAAATATATCTTATATACTGAACATGAAATATCAAAATGTACAGTAAATAGATTTCATATATTGTACATATAATATTAACTAAAAGTACACCAAATACATTTTATATACTGTAAATAAAATATCAAAAGTACAGTAAATATATATTACATTCTGTACATAAAATATCAAAAAGTACACCAAATTTGTGTTTTATATACTGTAAATAAACTATCAAAAACTGCAGTAATTATATTTAATATACTGTACATAAAATATCAAAAATTAAACCAAATGTATATTATTTACTGTAAATAAAATATCAAAAAGTACAGTAAATATATCTTACACACCCTATGTAAAATATCACAATCTACACCAAATATATATTATATAATTTACATAAAATATCAAAAGGACACCAAATATATCTTATATATTGTACATAAAATATCAAAATGTACACTAAATATATTTCATATATTGTACATATATTAACTAAAAGTACACCAAATACATTTTATATACTGTAAATAAAATATCAAAAATACAGGAAATATATATTACATACTGTACATAAAATATCAAAAAGTACACCAAATATGTGTAATATATACTGTAAATAAACTATCAAAAACTACAGTAATTATATTTAATATACTGTACATAAAATATCAAAAATTACACCAAATGTATATTATATACTGTAAATAAAATATCAACAGGTACAGTAAATATATATTACACACCCTATGTAAAATATCACAAACTTCACCAAATATATATTATATAATTTACATAAAATACCAAAAGGACACCAAATATATCTTCTATACTGTACATAAAATATCAAAATGTACAGTAAATATATTTCATATATTGTATATATAATATTAACTAAAAGTACACCAAATACATTTTATATACTGTAAATAAATTATCAAAAATTACAGTAAATATATATTACATACTGTACATAAAATATCAAAAAGTACACCAAATATGTGTTATATATACTGTAAATAAACTATCAAAACTACACTAATTATATTTAATATACTGTACATAAAATATCAAAAATTAAACCAAATGTATAATATTTACTGTAAATAAAATACCAAAAAGTACAGTAAATATATATTACACATTCTATGTAAAATATCACAAACTACACCAAATATATATTATATAATTTACATAAAATATCAAAAGGACACCAAATATATCTTATATAATGAACATGAAATATCAAAATGTACAGTAAATATATTTCATATATTGTACATATAATATTAACTAAAAGTACACCAAATACATTTTATATACTGTAAATAAAATATCAAAATGTACAGTAAATATATATTACATTCTGTACATAAAATATCAAAAAGTACACCAAATTTGTGTTTTATATACTTTGAATAAACTATCAAAAACTGCAGTAATTATATTTAATATACTGTACATAAAATATCAAAAATTAAACCAAATGTATATTATTTACTGTAAATCAAATATCAAAAATTACAGTAAATATATCTTACACACCCTATGTAAAATATCACAATCTACACCATATATATATTATATAATATACATAAAATATCAAAAGGACACCAAATATATCTTATATAGTGTACATAAAATATCAAAATGTACAGTAAATATATTTCCATTTTTGTACATATAATATTAACTAAAAGTACGCCAAATACATTTTATATACTGTAAATAAAATATCAAAAATACAGTAAATATATGTTACATACTGTACATAAAATATCAAAAAGTACACCAAATATGTGTAATATATACTGTAAATAAACTATCAAAAACTACAGTAATTATATTTAATATACTGTACATAAAATATCAAAAATTACACCAAATGTATATTATATACTGTAAATAAAATATCAAAAAGTACAGTAAATAAATATTACACACCCTATGTAATATATCACAAACTTCACCAAATATATATTATATAATTTACATAAAATATCAAAAGGACACCAAATATATCTTCTATACTGTACATAAAATATCAAAATGTACAGTAAATATATTTCATATATTGTATATATAATATTAACTAAAAGTACACCAAATACATTTTATATACTGTATATGAGTTATCAAAAATTACAGTAAATATATATTACATACTGTACATAAAATATCAAAAAGTACACCAAATATGTGTTCTATATACTGTAAATAAACTATCAAAAACTACAGTAATTATATTTAACATACTGTACATAAAATACCAAAATTACACCAAATGTATATTATTTACTGTAAATAAAATATCAAAAAGTACAGTAAATATATATTACACACCGTATGTAAAATATCACAATCTACCCCAAATATATATTATATAATTTACATAAAATATCAAAATGACACAAAATATATCTTATATACTGTACATAAAATATCAAAAAGTTCAGTAAATATATTTCATATATTGTACATATAATATTAACTAAAAGTACACCAAATACAATTTATATAGTGTAAATAAAATATCAAAAAGAACAGTAAATATATATTACACACCATATGTAAAATATCACAATCTACACCAAATATATATTATATAATTTACATAAAATATCAAAAGGACTCCAAATATATCATATATACTGTACATAAAATAGCAAAAAGTACAGTAAATATATTTCATATATTGTACATATAATATTAACTAAAAGTACAACAAATACATTTTATATAGTGTAAATAAAATACCAAAAATTACAGTGAATATATATTACATACTGTACATAAAATATCAAAAAGTACACCAAATATGTGTTATATATACTGTAAATAAACTATCAAAACTACAGTAATTATGTTTAATATACTGTACATAAAATATCAAAAATTACACCAAATATATAATTTACTGTAAAGAAAATACCAAAAAGTACAGTAAATATATATTACACACCCGATGTAAAATATGACAAACTACACCAAATATATATTATATAATTTACATAAAATATCAAAAGGACACCAAATATACCTTATATACTGAACAAGAAATATCAAAATGTACAGTAAATATATTTCATATATTGTACATATAATATTAACTAAAAGTACACCAAATACATTTCATATACTGTAAATTAAATATCAAAAAGTACAGTAAATATATATTACATTCTGTACATAAAATATCAAAAAGTACACCAAATATGTGTTATATATACTGTAAATAAACTATCAAAAACTGCAGTAATTATATTTAATATACTGTACATAAAATATCAAAAATTACACCAAATGTATATTATTTACTGTAAATAAAATATCAAAAAGTACAGTAAATATATCTTACACACCCTATGTAAAATATCACAATCTACAGCAAATATATATTATATAATTTACATAAAATATCAAAAGGACACCAAATATGTGTTATATATACTGTAAATATCAAAAACTACAGTAATCATATTCAATGTACTGTATATAAAATATCAAAAATTACACCAAACATAAATTATATACTGTAAATAAAATATCAAAAAGGACAGTAAATATATACTACACACCCTATGTAAAATATCAAATATTACACCAAATATATATTATTTAATTTACATAGAATATAAAAAGGACACCAAATATATCTTATATATTGTACATAAAATATCAAAAAGTACAGTATATATATTTCATTCATTGTACATATATTATTAACTAAAAGTACACCAAATACATTTTTTATACTGAAAATAAAATATCAAAAAGTACAGTAAATATATATTACATACTGTACAGAAAATATCAAAAAGTACACCAAATATGTGTTATATATACTGTAAATAAACTATCAAGAACTATAGAAATTATATTTAATATACTGTACATAAAATATCAAAAATTACACCAAATGTATATTATATACTGTAAATAAAATATCAAAAAGTACAGTAAATATACATTACACACCCTATGAAATATCACAAACTACACCAAATATATATTATCTAATTTACATAAAATATCAAGAGGACACCAAATATAACTTCTATACTGTACATAAAATATCAAAAAGTACAGTAAATATATTTCATATATTGTATATATAATATTAACTAAAAGTACACCAAATACATTTTATATACTGTAAATAAGTTATCAAAAATTACAGTAAATATATATTACATACTGTACATAAAATATCAAAAAGTAGACCAAATATGTGTTATATATACTGTAAATAAACAATCAAAATCTTCAGTAATTATATTTAATATACTGTACATAAAATATCAAAAATTACACCAAATGTATAATATTTACTGTGAATAAAATATCAAAAATTACAGTAAATATATATTACACACCCTATGGAAAATATAAAAAACTACACTAAATATATATTATAAAATTCACATAAAATATCAAAAGGACACCAAATATATATTATATACTGTACATAAAATATCAAAAAGAACAGTAAATATATTTCATATATTGTACATATAATATTAACTAAAAGTACACCAAATACATTTCATGTACAGTAAATAAAATATCAAAAAGTACAGTAAATATATATTACATACTGTACATAAAATATCAAAAAGTACACCAAATATGTGTTATAAATACTGTAAATAAACTATAAAAAACTACAGTAATTATATTTAATATACTGTACATGAAATATCAAAAACTACACCAAATGTAAATTATTTACTGTAAATAAAATATCAAAAAGTACAGTAAATATATATGACATACCCTATGTAAAATATCAAAAGCTACACCAAATATATATTATATAATTTACGTAAAATATCAAAAGGACACAAATTATATCTTCTATACTGTACAAAAAATATGAAAAAGTACAGTAAATATATTTCATATATTGTACATATAATATTAACTAAAAGTACACGTAATACATTTTATATACTGTAAATAAAATATCAAAATTACAGTAAATTTATATTACATGCTGTACATAAAACATCAAAAAGTACACCAAATATGTGTTATATATACTGTAAATATCAAAAACTACAGTAATCATATCCAATGTACTGTATATAAAATATCAAAAATTACACCAAATATACATTAAATACTGTAAATAAAATATCAAAAAGGACAGTAAATATATGCTACACACCCTATGTAAAATATCAAAAATTACACCAAATATATATTATATAATTTACATAGAATATAAAAAGGACACCAAATATATCTTATATATTGTACATAAAATATCAAAAAGTACAGTATATATATTTCATACATTGTATATATATTATTAACTAAAAGTACACCAAATACATTTTGTATACTGAAAATAAAATATCAAAAGTACAGTAAATATATATTACATACTGTACAGAAAATATCAAAAAGTACACTAAATATGTGTTATATATACTGTAAATAAACTATCAAACACTACAGTAATTATATTTAATATACTGTACATTAAATATCAAAAATTACACCAAATATATATTATATACTGTAAATAAATTATCAAAAAGTACAGTAAGTACACATTACACACCCTATGAAATATCACAAACTACACCAAATATATATTATATAATTTACATAAAATATCAAAAGGACACCAAATATATCTTCTATACTGTACATAAAATATCAAAAAGTACAGTAAATATATTTCATATATTGTGTATATAATATTAATTAAAAGTACACCAAACACATTTTATATACTGTAAATAAATTATCAAAAATTACAGTAAATATATATTACATACTGTACATAAAATATCAAAAAGTACACCAAATATGTGCTGTATATACTGTAAATAAACAATCAAAAACTACAGTAATTATATTTAATATACTGTACATAAAATATCAAAAATTACACCAAATGTATATTATTTACTGTAAATGAAACATCAAAAATTACAATAAATATATATTACACACCCTATGGAAAATATCAAAAACTACATCAAACATATATTATAAAATTCACAAAAAATATCAAAAGGACACAAAATATATATTATATACTGTACATAAAATATCAAAAAGTACAGTAAATATATTTCATATATTGTACATGTAATATTAACTAAAAGTACACCAAATACATTTTATATACTGTAAATAAAATATCAAAAAGTACAGTAAATATATATTATATAGTGTACATAAAATATCAAAAAGTACTCCAAATATGTGTAATATATACTGTAAATAAACTATCAAAAACTACAGTAATTATATTTACTTTACTGTACATAAAATATCAAAAATTACACCAAATGTATATTATATCCTGTAAATAAAATATCAAAAAGTACAGTAAATATATATTACACACCCTATGTAAAATATCACAAACTACACCAAATATATATTATATAATTTACATAAAATATCAAAAGGACACCAAATATATCTTCTATACTGTACATAAAATATCAAAAAGTACAGTAAATATATTTCATATATTGTACATATAATATTAACTAAAAGTACACCAAATACATTTTATATACTGTAAATAAAATATCAAAAAGTACAGTAAATATATATTACATTCTGTACATAAAACATCAAAAAGTACACCCAATATGTGTTATATGTACTGTAAATAAACTATCAAAAACTGCAGTAATTATATTTAATATACTGTACATAAAATATCAAAAATTACACCAAATGTATACTATTTACTGTAAATAAAATATCAAAAAGTACAGTAAATATATCTTACACACCCTATGTAAAATATCACAATCTACGCCAAATATATATCATATAATTTACAGAAAATATCAAAAGGACACCAAATATATCTTCTATACTGTACATAAAATATCAAAATGTACAGTAAATATATTTCATATATTGTATATATAATATTGACTAAAAGTACACCAAATACATTTTATATACTGTAAATAAATTATCAAAAATTACAGTAAATATATATTACATACTGTACATAAAATATCCAAAAGTACACCAAATATGTGTTATATAACCTGTAAATACACAATCAAAAACTACAGCAATTATATGTAATATACTGTACCTAAAATATCAAAAATTACACCAAATGTATATTATTTATTGTAAATAAAATATCAAAAATTACAGTAAATATACATTACACACCCTATGGAAAATATCAAAAACTACACTAAATATATATTATAAAATTCACATAAAATATCAAAAGGACACCAAATATATATTATATACTGTACATAAAATATCAAAAGGTACAGTAAATATATTTCATATATTGTACATATAATATTAACTAAAAGTACACCAAATACATATCATGAACTGTAAATAAAATATCAAAAAGTACAGTAAATATATATTACATACAGTACATAAAGTATCAAAAAGTACACCAAATATGTGTTATATATACTGTAAATAAACTATAAAAATCTACAGTAATTATATTTAATATACTGTACATAAAATATCAAAAATTACACCAAATGTATATTATTTACTGTAAATAAAATATCAAAAAGTACAGTAAATATATATGACATACCCTATGTAATATATCAAAAACTACACCAAATATATATTATATAATTTACATAAAATATCAAAAGGACACCAAATATATCTTCTATACTGTACAAAAAATATGAAAAATACAGTAAATATATTTCATATATTGTATATATAATATTAACTATAAGTACACCAAATACATTTTACATAATGTAAATAAATTATCAAAAATTACAGTAAATATATATTACATACTGTACATAAAATATCAAAAAGTACACCAAATATGTGTTATATATACTGTAAATGATCTATCAAAAACTACAGTATTTATATTTACTATACTGTTCATAAAATATCAAAAATTACACCAAATGTATATTATATACTGTAAATAATATATCAAAAAGTACAGTAAATATATATGACACACCCTATATAAAATATCAAAAACGACACCAAATATATATTATATAATTTACATAAAATATCAAAAGGACACCAAATATATCTTCTATACTGTACACAAAATATCAAAAGTACAGTAAATATATTTCATATATTGTTCATATAATATTAATTAAAAGTACACCAAATACATTTTATATACTGTAAATAAAATATCAAAAATACAGTAAATATATATTACATACTGTACAGAAAATATCAAAAAGTACACTAAATATGTGTTATATATACTGTAAATAAACTATCAAAAACTGCAGTAATTATATTTAATATACTGTACATAAAATATCAAAAATTACACCAAATGTATATTATATACTGTAAATAATATATCAAAAAGTACAGTAAGTACACATTACACACCCTATGAAATATCACAAACTACACCAAATATATATTATATAATTTACATAAAATATCAAAAGGACACCAAATATATCTTCTATACTGTACATAAAATATCAAAAAGTACAGTAAATATATTTCATATATTGTATATATAATATTAACTAAAAGAACACCAAACCCATTTTATATACTGTAAATAAATTATCAAAAATTTCAGTAAATATATATTACATACTGTACATAAAATATCAAAAAGTACACCAAATATGTGTTATATATACTGTAAATAAACAATCAAAAACTACAGTAATTATATTTAATATACTGTACATAAAATATCAAAAATTACACCAAATGTATATTATTTACTGTAAATGAAATATCAAAAATTACAGTAAATATATATTACACACCCTATGTAAAATATCAAAAACTACATCAAATATATATTATAAAATTCACAAAAAATATCAAAGGGACACCAAATATATATTATATACTGTACATAAAATATCAAAAGTACAGTAAATATATTTCATATATTGTACATGTAATATTAACTAAAAGTACACCAAATACATTTTATATACTGTAAATAAAATATCAAAAAGTACAGTAAATATATATTACATAGTGTACATAAAATATCAAAAAGTACTCCAAATATGTGTAATATATACTGTAAATAAACTATCAAAAACTACAGTAATTATATTTAATATACTGTACATAAAATATCAAAAATTACACCAAATGTATATTATATACTGTAAATAAAGTATCAAAAAGTACAGTAAATATATATTACACACCCTATGTAAAATATCACAAACTACACCAAATATATATTATATAATTTACATAAAATATCAAAAGGACACCAAATATATCTTCTATACTGTACATAAAATATCAAAAATTACAGTAAATATATTTCATATATTGTACATATAATATTAACTAAAAGTACACCAAATACATTTTATATACTGTAAATAAAATATCAAAAAGTACACTAAATATATATTACATTCTGTACATAAAATATCAAAAAGTACACCAAATATGTGTTATATATACTGTAAATAAACTATAAAATACTACAGTAATTATATTTAATATACTGTACATAAAATATCAAAAATTACACCAAATGTATATTATTTACTGTAAATAAAATATCAAAAAGTTCACAAACTACACCAAATATATATTATATAACTGACATAAAATATCAAAAGGACACCAAATATATCTTCTATGCCGTACATAAAATATCAAAAATTACAGTAAATATATTTCATATATTGTACATATAATATTAATCAAAACTACACCAAATACATTTTATATACTGTAAATAAAATATCAAAAATTACAGTAAATATATATTACATACTGTACATAAAATATCAAAAAGTACACCAAATATGTGTTATATATACTGTAAATAAACTATCAAAAACTACATTAATTATATTTAATATACTGTACATAAAATATCAAATATTACACCAAATGTATATTATATACTGTAAATAAAATATCAAAAAGTACAGTAAATATACATTACACACCCTATGTAAAATATCACAAACTACACCAAATATATACTATATAATTTACATAAAATATCAAAAGGACACCAAATATATCTACTATACTGTACATAAAATATCAAAATGTACAGTAAATATATTTCATATATTGTATATATAATATTAACTAAAAGTACACCAAATACATTTTATATACTGTAAATAAATTATCAAAAATTACAGTAAATATATATTACATACTGTACATAAAATATCAAAAAGTACACCAAATATGTGTTATATAAACTGTAAATACACAATCAAAAACTACAGTAATTATATTTAATATACTGTACATAAAATATCAAAAATTACACCAAATGTATATTATTTACTGTAAATAAAATATCAAAAATTACAGTAAATATACATTACACACCCTATGGAAAATATCAAAAACTACACTAAATATATATTATAAAATTCACATAAAATATCAAAAGGACAACAAATATATATTATATACTGTACATAAAATATCAAAAAGTACAGTAAATATATTTCATATATTGTACATATAATATTAACTAAAAGTACACCAAATACATTTCATGTACTGTAAATAAAATATCAAAAAGTACAGTAAATATATATTACATACAGTACATAAAGTATCAAAAAGTACACCAAATATGTGTTATATATACTGTAAATAAACTATAAAAATCTACAGTATTTATATTTAATATACTGTACATAAAATATCAAAAATTACACCAAATGTATATTATTTACTGTAAATAAAATATCAAAAAGTACAGTAAATATATATGACATACCCTATGTAAAATATCAAAAACTACACCAAATATATATTATATAATTTACATAAAATATCAAAAGGACACCAAATATATCTTCTATACTGTACAAAAAATATGAAAAATACAGTAAATATATTTCATATATTGTATATATAATATTAACTATAAGTACACCAGATACATTTTACATACTGTAAATAAATTATCGAAAATTACAGTAAATATATATTACATACTGTACATAAAATATCAAATAGTACACCAAATATGTGTTATATATACTGTAAATAATCTATCAAAAACTACAGTATTTATATTTACTATACGGTTCATAAAATATCAAAAATTACACCAAATGTATATTATATACTGTAAATAATATATCAAAAATACAGTAAATATATATGACACACCCTATATAAAATATCAAAAACGACACCAAATATATATTATATATTTTACATAAAATATCAAAAGGACACCAAATATATCTTCTATACTGTACACAAAATATCAAAAGTACAGTAAATATATTTCATATATTGTTCATATAATATTAACTAAAAGTACACCAAATACATTTTATATACTGTAAATAAAATATCAAAAAGTACAGTAAATATATATTACATACTGTACATAAAATATGAAAAAGTACACCAAATATGTGTAGTATATACTGTAAATAAACAATCAAAAACTACAGTAAATATAGTTAATATACTGTACATAAAATATCAAAAATTACACCAAATGTATATTATTTACTGTAAATAAAATATCAAAAATTACAGTAAATATATATTACACACCCTGTGGAAAATATCAAAAACTACACTAAATATATATTATAAAATTCACATAAAATATCAAAAGGACACCAAATATATCTTCTATACTGTACACAAAATATCAAAAGTACAGTAATTATATTTCATATATTGCACATATAATATTAACTAAAAGTACACCAAATATATTTTATATACTGTAAATAAAATATCAAAATGTACAGTAAATATATATTACATACTGTGCATAAAATATCAAAAAGTACACCAAATATGTTGTATATATTGTAAATATCAAAAACTACAGTAATCATATTCAATGTACTGTATATAAAATATCAAAAATTACACCAAATATAAATTAAATACTGTAAATAAAATATCAAAAAGGACAGTAAATATATACTACACACCCTATGTAAAATATCAAAAATTACACCAAATATATATTATATAATTTCATAGAATATAAAAAGGACACCAAATATATATTATATACTGTACATAAAATATCAAAAAGTACAGTAAATATATTTCATATATTGTACATGAAATATAAACTAAAAGTACACCAAATACATTTTATATACTGTAAATAAAATATCAAAAAGTACAGTAAATATATATTACATAGTGTACATAATATATCAAAAAGTACTCCAAATATGTGTAATATATACTGTAAATAAACTATCAAAAACTGCAGTAATTATATTTACTATACTGTACATAAAATATCAAAAATTACACCAAATGTATATTATATACTGTAAATAAAATATCAAAAAGTACAGTAAATATATATTACACACCCTATGTAAAATATCACAAACTACACCAAATATATACTATATAATTTACATAAAATATCAAAAGGACACCAAATATATCTTCTATACTGTACAAAAAATATGAAAAATTCAGTAAATATATTTCATATATTGTATATATAATATTAACTAAAAGTACACCAAATACATTTTACATACTGTAAATAAATTATCAAAAATTACAGTAAATATATATTACATACTGTACATAAAATATCAAAAAGTACACCAAATATGTGTTATATAAACTGTAAATACACAATCAAAAACTACAGTAATTATATTTAATATACTGTACCTAAAATATCAAAAACTACACCAAATGTATATTATTTACTGAAAATAAAATATCAAAAATTACAGTAAATATACATTACACACCCTATGGAAAATATCAAAAACTACACTAAATATATATTATAAAATTCACATAAAATATCAAAAGAACACCAAATATATATTATATACTGTACATAAAATATCAAAAAGTACAGTAAATATGTTTCATATATTGTACATATAATATTAACTAAAAGTACACCAAATACATTTCATGTACTGTAAATAAAATATCAAAAAGTACAGTAAATATATATTACATACAGTACATAAAGTATCAAAAAGTACACCAAATATGTGTTATATATACTGTAAATAAACTATAAAAATCTACAGTAATTATATTTAATATACTGTACATAAAATATCAAAAATTACACCAAATGTATATTATTTACTGTAAATAAAATATCAAAAAATTACAGTAAACATATTTTACACACCCTATGTAAAATATCAAAAACTACACCAAATATATATTATAAAATTCACATAAAATATCAAAAGGACACCAAATATATATTATATACTGTACATAAAATATCAAAATGTACAGTAAATATATTTCATATATTGTACATATAATATTAACTAAAAGTACACCAAATACATTTTATATACTGTAAATAAAATATCAAAAAGTTCACAAACTACACCAAATATATATTATATAATTTACATAAAATATCAAAAGGACACCAAATATACGTTATATACTGAACAGAAAATATCAAAATGTACAGTAAATATATTTCATATATTGTACATATAATATTAACTAAAAGTACACCAAATACATTTTATATACTGTAAATAAAATATCAAAAAGTACAGTAAATATATATCACATTCTGTACATAAAATATAAAAAAGTACACCAAATATGTGTTATATATACTGTAAATAAACTATCAAAAACTGCAGTAATTATATTAAATATACTGTACATGAAATATCAAAAATTAAACCAAATGTACGTTATTTACTGTAAATAAAATATCAAAAAGAACAGTAAATATAACTTACACACCCTATGTAAAATATCACAATCTACACCAAATATATATTATATAATTTACATAAAATATCAAAAGGACACCAAATATATCATATATACTGTACATAAAATATCAAAATGTACAGTAAATATATTTCATATATTGTACATATAATATTAACTAAAAGTACACCAAATACATTTTATATACTGTAAATAAAATATCAATTAGTACAGTAAATATATATTACATACTGTACATAAAATATGAAAAAGTACACCAAATATGTGTTATATATACTGTAAATAAATTATCAAAACTACACTAATTATATTTAATATACTGTACATAAAATATCAAAAATTACACCAAATATATATTATTTACTGTAAATAAAATATCAAAAAGTACAGTAAATATATATTACACACCCTATGTAAAATATCAGAAACTACACCATATATATATTATATAATTTACATAATATATCAAAAGGACGCCAAATATACCTTATATACTGAACATGAAATATCAAAATGCACAGTAAATATATTTCATATATTGTATATATAACATTAACTAAAAGTACACCAAATACATTTTATATACTTTAAATAAATTATCAAATATTACAGTAAATATATATTACATACTGTACATAAAATATCAAAAAGTACACCAAATATGTGTTATATATACTGTAAATAAACAATCAAAGACTACAGTAATTATATTTAATATACTGTACATAAAATATCAAAAATTACACCAAATGTTTATTATTTACAGTAAATAAAATATCAAAAATTACACTAAATATATATTACACACCCTATGTAAAATATCAAAAACTACACCAAATATATATTATAAAATTCACATAAAATATCACAAGGACACCAAATATATATTATATACTGTACATAAAATATCAAAAAGTACAGTAAATATATTTCATATATTGTACATGTAATATTAACTAAAAGTACACCAAATACATTTTATATACTGTAAATAAAATATCAAAAAGTACAGTAAATATATATTACATAGTGTACATATAATATCAAAAAGTACTCCAAATATGTGTAATATATACTGTAAATAAACTATTAAAAACTACAGTAATTATATTTATTATACTGTAAATAAAATATCAAAAATTACACCAAGTGTATATTATATACTGTAAATAAAATATCAAAAAGTACAGTAAATATATATTACACACCCTATGTAAAATATCACAAACTACACCAAATATATATTATGTAATTTACATAAAATATCAAAAGGACACCAAATATATCTTCTATACTGTACATAAAATATCAAAAATTACAGTAAATATATTTCATATATTGTATATATAATATTAACTAAAAGTACACCAAATACATTTTATATACTGTAAATAAAATATCAAAAAGTACAGTAAATATATATTACATTCTGTACATAAAATATCAAAAAGTACACCAAATATGTGTTATATATACTGTAAATAAACTATCAAAAACTGCAGTAATTATATTTAATATACTGTACATAAAATATCAAAAATTACACCAAATGTATATTATTTACTGTAAATAAAATACCAAATACTACAGTAAATATATATTACACACCCTATGTAAAATATCACAAACTACACCAAATATATATTATATAATTCACATAAAGTATCAAAAGGACACCAAATATACCTTATATACTGAACAGAAAATATCAAAATGTACAGTAAATATATTTCATATATTGTACATATAATATTAACTAAAAGTACACCAAATACATTTTATATACTGTAAATAAAATATCAAAAAGTACAGTAAATATATATCACATTCTGTACATAAAATATCAAAAAGTACACCAAATATGTGTTATATATACTGTAAATAAACTACCAAAACTGCAGTAATTATATTAAATATACTGTACATGAAATATCAAAAATTAAACCAAATGTACGTTATTTACTGTAAATAAAATATCAAAAAGAACAGTAAATATATCTTACACACCCTATGTAAAATATCACAATCTACACCAAATATATATTATATAATTTACATAAAATATCAAAAGGACACCAAATATATCATATATACTGTACATAAAATATCAAAATGTACAGTAAATATATTTCATATATTGTACATATAATATTAACTAAAAGTACACCAAATACATTTTATATACTGTAAATAAAATATCAATTAGTACAGTAAATATATATCACATTCTGTACATAAAATATCAAAAAGTACACCAAATATGTGTTATATATACTGTAAATAAACTATCAAAACTACACTAATTATATTTAATATACCGTACATAAAATATCAAAAATTACACCAAATATATATTATTTACTGTAAATAAAATATCAAAAAGTACAGTAAATATATATTACAAACCCTATGTAAAATATCAGAAACTACACCATATATATATTATATAATTTACATAATATATCAAAAGGACGCCAAATATACCTTATATACAGAACATGAAATACCAAAAAGTACAGTAAATATATTTCATATATTGTATATATAACATTACCTAAAAGTACACCAAATACATTTTATATACTGTAAATAAATTATCAAAAATTACAGTAAATATATATTACATACTGTACATAAAATATCAAAAAGTACACCAAATATGTGTTATATATACTGTAAATAAACAATCAAAAACTACAGTAATTATATTTAATATACTGTACATAAAATATCAAAAATTACACCAAATGTTTATTATTTACTGTAAATAAAATATCAAAAATTACAGTAAATATATATTACACACCCTATGTAAAATATCAAAAACTACACAAAATATATATTATGTAATTTACATAAAATATCAAAAGGACACCAAATATATCTTCTATACTGTACATAAAATATCAAATTTACAGTAAATATATTTCATATATTGTACATATAATATTAACTAAAAGTACACCAAATACATTTTATATACTGTAAATAAAATATCAAAAAGTACAGTAAATATATATTACATTCTGTACATAAAATAACAAAAAGTACACCAAATATGTGTTATATATACAGTAAATAAACTATCAAAAACTGCAGTAATTATATTTAATATACTGTACATAAAATATCAAAAATTACACCAAATGTATATTATTTACTGTAAATAAAATATCAAAAATACAGTAAATATATCTTACACACCATATGTAAAGTATCACAATCTACACCAAATATATATTATATAATTTACATAAAATATCAAAAGGACACCAAATATATCTTCTATACTGTACATAAAATATCAAAATGTACAGTAAATATATTTCATATATTGTACATATAATATTAACTAAAACTACACCAAATACATTTTGTATACTGTAAATAAAATATCAAAAAGTACAGTAAATATATATTACATACTGTACATAAAATATCAAAAAGTACACCAAATATGTGCTGTATATACTGTAAATAAACTATAAAATACTACAATAATTATATTTAACATACTGTACATAAAATATCAAAAATTACACCAAATGTATATTATTTACTGTAAATAAAATATCAAAAAGTACAGTAAATATATATTGCACACCATATGTAAAATATCACAATCTACACCAAATATATATTATATAATTTACATAAAATATCAAAAGGACACCAAATATATCTTCTATACTGTACATAAAATATCAAAATGTACAGTAAATATATTTCATATATTGTACATATAATATTAACTAAAAGTACACAAAATACATTTTGTATACTGTAAATAAATTATCAAAAATTACAGTAAATATATAACATACTGTACATAAAATATCAAAAAGTACACCAAATATGTGTTATATATACTGTAAATAAACTATCAAAAACTACAGTAATTATATTTAATATACTGTACATAAAATATTAAATATTACACCAAATGTATATTATATACTGTAAATAAAATATCAAAAAGTACAGTAAATATAAATTACACACCCTATGTAAAATATCACAAACTACACCAAATGTATATTATATAATTTACATAAAATATCAAAAGGACACAAAATATATATTCTATACTGTACATAAAATATCAAAAAGTCCAGTAAATATATTTCATATATTGTATATATAATATTAACTAAAAGTACATCAAATACATTTTATATACTGTAAATAAATTATCAAAAATTACAGTAAATATATATTACATACTGTACATAAAATATCAAAATCTACACCAAATATGTGTTATATATACTGTAAATAAACTATCAAAAACTACAGTAATTATATTTAATATACTGTACATAAAATATCAAAAATTACACCAAATGTATATTATTTACTGTAAATAAATTACCAAATAGTACAGTAAATATATATTACACACCCTATGTATAATATCACAAACTACACCAAATATATATTATATAATTTACATAAAATATCAAAAGGACACCAAATATACCTTATATACTGAACAGAAAATATCAAAATGTACAGTAAATACATTTCATATATTGTACATATAATATTAACTAAAAGTACACCAAATACATTTTATATACTGTAAATAAAATATCAATTAGTACAGTAAATATATATTACATACTGTACATAAAATATGAAAAAGTACACCAAATATGTGTTATATATACTGTAAATAAATTATCAAAACTACACTAATTATATTTAATATACTGTACATAAAATATCAAAAATTACACCAAATATATATTATTTACTGTAAATAAAATATCAAAAAGTACAGTAAATATATATTACACACCCTATGTAAAATATCAGAAACTACACCATATATATATTATATAATTTACATAATATATCAAAAGGACGCCAAATATACCTTATATACTGAACATGAAATATCAAAATGTACAGTAAATATATTTCATATATTGTATATATAACATTAACTAAAAGTACACCAAATACATTTTATAAACTTTAAATAAATTATTAAAAATTACAGTAAATATATATTACATACTGTACATAAAATATCAAAAAGTACACCAAATATGTGTTATATATACTGTAAATAAACAATCAAAACTACAGTAATTATATTTAATATACTGTACATAAAATATCAAAAATTACACCAAATGTTTATTATTTACAGTAAATAAAATATCAAAAATTACAGTAAATATATATTACACACCCTATGTAAAATATCAAAAACTACACCAAATATATATTATAAAATTCACATAAAATATCAAATGGACACCAAATATATATTATATACTGTACATAAAATATCAAAAATTACAGTAAATATATTTCATATATTGTACATGTAATAATAACTAAAAGTACACCAAATACATTTTATATACTGTAAATAAAATATCAAAAAGTACAGTAAATATATATTACATAGTGTACATATAATATCAAAAAGTACTCCAAATATGTGTAATATATACTGTAAATAAACTATTAAAAACTACAGTAATTATATTTATTATACTGTAAATAAAATATCAAAAATTACACCAAATGTATATTATATACTGTAAATAAAATATCAAAAAGTACAGTAAATATATATTACACACCCTATGTAAAATATCACAAACTACACCAAATATATATTATGTAATTTACATAAAATATCAAAAGGACACCAAATATATCTTCTATACTGTACATAAAATATCAAAATGTACAGTAAATATATTTCATATATTGTATATATAATATTAACTAAAAGTACACCAAATACATTTTATATACTGAAAATAAAATATCAAAAAGTACAGTAAATATATATTACATTCTGTACATAAAATATCAAAAAGTACACCAAATATGTGTTATATATACTGTAAATAAACTATCAAAAACTGCAGTAATTATATTTAATATACTGTACATAAAATATCAAAAATTACACCAAATGTATATTCTTTACTGTAAATAAAATACCAAATAGTACAGTAAATATATATTACACACCCTATGTAAAATATCACAAACTACACCAAATATATATTATATAATTTACATAAAGTATCAAAAGGACACCAAATATACCTTATATACTGAACAGAAAATATCAAAATGTACAGTAAATATATTTCATATATTGTACATATAATATTAACTAAAAGTACACAAAATACATTTTATATACTGTAAATAAAATATCAAAAAGTACAGTAAATATATATCACATTCTGTACATAAAATATCAAAAAGTACACCAAATATGTGTTATATATACAGTAAATAAACTATCAAAAACTGCAGTAATTATATTAAATATACTGTACATGAAATATCAAAAATTAAACCAAATGTACGTTATTTACTGTAAATAAAATATCAAAAAGAACAGTAAATATATCTTACACACCCTATGTAAAATATCACAATCTACACCAAATATATATTATATAATTTACATAAAATATCAAAAGGACACCAAATATATCATATATACTGTACATACAATATCAAAATGTACAGTAAATATATTTCATATATTGTACATATAATATTAACTAAAAGTACACCAAATACATTTTATATACTGTAAATAAAATATCAATTAGTACAGTAAATATATATCACATTCTGTACATAAAATATCAAAAAGTACACCAAATATGTGTTATATATACTGTAAATAAACTATCAAAACTACACTAATTATATTTAATATACCGTACATAAAATATCAAAAATTACACCAAATATATATTATTTACTGTAAATAAAATATCAAAAAGTACAGTAAATATATATTACAAACCGTATGTAAAATATCAGAAACTACACCATATATATATTATATAATTTACATAATATATCAAAAGGACGCCAAATATACCTTATATACTGAACATGAAATATCAAAAAGTACAGTAAACTTATTTCATATATTGTATATATAACATTAACTAAAAGTACACCAAATACATTTTATATACTGTAAATAAATTATCAAAAATTACAGTAAATATATAACATACTGTACATAAAATATCAAAAAGTACACCAAATATGTGTTATATATACTGTAAATAAACTATAAAATACTACAGTAATTATATTTAACATACTGTACATAAAATATCAAAAATTACACCAAATGTTTATTATTTACTGTAAATAAAATATCAAAATGTACAGTAAATATATCTTACACACCCTATGTAAAATATCAAAAACTACACAAAATATATATTATATAATTTACATAAAATATCAAAAGGACACCAAATATATCTTCTATACTGTACATAAAATATCAAAAATTACAGTAAATATATTTCATATATTGTACATATAATATTAACTAAAAGTACACCAAATACATTTTATATACTGTAAATAAAATATCAAAAAGTACAGTAAATATATATTACATTCTGTACATAAAATAACAAAAAGTACACCAAATATGTGTCATATATACAGTAAATAAACTATCAAAAACTGCAGTAATTATATTTAATATACTGTACATAAAATATCAAAAATTACACCAAATGTATATTATTTACTGTAAATAAAATATCAAAAATACAGTAAATATATCTTACACACCATATGTAAAGTATCACAATCTACACCAAATATATATTATATAATTTACATAAAATATCAAAAGGACACCAAATATATCTTCTATACTGTACATAAAATATCAAAATGTACAGTAAATATATTTCATATATTGTACATATAATATTAACTAAAAGTACACAAAATACATTTTGTATACTGTAAATAAATTATCAAAAATTACAGTAAATATATATTACATACTGTACATAAAATATCAAAATCTACACCAAATATATGTTATATATACTGTAAATAAACTATCAAAAACTACAGTAATTATATTTAATATACTGTACATAAAATATCAAAAATTACACCAAATGTATATTATTTACTGTAAATAAATTACCAAATAGTACAGTAAATATATATTACACACCCTATGTATAATATCACAAACTACACCAAATATATATTATATAATTTACATAAAATATCAAAAGGACACCAAATATACCTTATATACTGAACAGAAAATATCAAAATGTACAGTAAATATATTTCATATATTGTACATTTAATATTAACTAAAAGTACACCAAATACATTTTATATACTGTAAATAAAATATCAAAAAGTACAGTAAATATATATCACATTCTGTACATAAAATATCAACAAGTACACCAAATATGTGTTATATATACTCTAAATAAACTATCAAAAACTGCAGTAATTATATTAAATATACTGTACATGAAATATCAAAAATTAAACCAAATGTACGTTATTTACTGTAAATAAAATATCAAAAAGAACAGTAAATATATCTTACACACCCTATGTAAAATATCACAATCTACACCAAATATATATTATATAATTTACGTAAAATATCAAAAGGACACCAAATATATCATATATACTGTACATAAAATATCAAAATGTACAGAAAATATATTTCATATATTGTACATATAATATTAACTAAAAGTACACCAAATACATTTTATATACTGTAAATAAAATATCAATTAGTACAGTAAATATATATTACATACTGTACATAAAATATGAAAAAGTACACCAAATATGTGTTATGTATACTGTAAATAAATTATCAAAACTACACTAATTATATTTAATATACTGTACATAAAATATCAAAAATTACACCAAATATATATTATTTACAGTAAATAAAATATCAAAAAGTACAGTAAATATATATTACACACCCTATGTAAAATATCAGAAACTACACCATATATATATTATATAATTTACATAATATATCAAAAGGACGCCAAATATACCTTATATACTGAACATGAAATATCAAAAAGTACAGTAAATATATTTCATATATTGTATATATAACATTAACTAAAAGTACACCAAATACATTTTATATACTTTAAATAAATTATCAAAAATTACAGTAAATATATATTACATACTGTACATAAAATATCAAAAAGTACACCAAATATGTGTTATATATACTGTAAATAAACAATCAAAAACTACAGTAATTATATTTAATATACTGTACATAAAATATCAAAAATTACACCAAATGTTTATTATTTACTGTAAATAAAATATCAAAAATTACAGTAAATATATATTACACACCCTATGTAAAATATCAAAAACTACACCAAATATATATTATAAAATTCACATAAAATATCAAAAGGACACCAAATATATATTATATACTGTACATAAAATATCAAAAAGTACAGTAAATATATTTCATATATTGTACATGTAATATTAACTAAAAGTACACCAAATACATTTTATATACTGTAAATAAAATATCAAAAAGTACAGTAAATATATATTACATAGTGTACATATAATATCAAAAAGTACTCCAAATATGTGTAATATATACTGTAAATAAACTATTAAAAACTACAGTAATTATATTTATTATACTGTAAATAAAATATCAAAAATTACACCAAATGTATATTATATACTGTAAATAAAATATCAAAAAGTACAGTAAATATATATTACACACCCTATGT
Organism: Pan paniscus; assembly: GCF_029289425.2. NCBI lineage: Eukaryota > Metazoa > Chordata > Mammalia > Primates > Hominidae > Pan > Pan paniscus. Next base: position 4,421,070 of record NC_073271.2, read on the forward strand.
AAAATATCACAAAATACACCAAATATATATTATGTAATTTACATAAAATATCAAAAGGACACCAAATATATCTTCTATACTGTACATAAAATATCAAAAATTACAGTAAATATATTTCATATATTGTACATATAATATTAACTAAAAGTACACCAAATACATTTTATATACTGTAAAAAAAATATCAAAAAGTACAGTAAATATATATTACATTCTGTACATAAAATAACAAAAAGTACACCAAATATGTGTTATATATATTGTAAATAAACTATCAAAAACTGCAGTAATTATATTTAATATACTGTACATAAAATATCAAAAATTACACCAAATGTATATTATTTACTGTAAATAAAATATCAAAAATACAGTAAATATATCTTACACACCATATGTAAAGTATCACAATCTACACCAAATATATATTATATAATTTACATAAAATATCAAAAGGACACCAAATATATCTTCTATACTGTACATAAAATATCAAAATGTACAGTAAATATATTTCATATATTGTACATATAATATTAACTAAAAGTACACCAAATACATTTTGTATACTGTAAATAAAATATCAAAAAGTACAGTAAATATATATTACATACTGTACATAAAATATCAAAAAGTACACCAAATATGTGCTGTATCTTCTGTAAATAAACTATAAAATACTACAGTAATTATATTTAACATACTGTACATAAAATATCAAAAATTACACCAAATGTATATTATTTACTGTAAATAAAATATCAAAAAGTACAGTAAATATATATTGCACACCATATGTAAAATATCACAATCTACACCAAATATATATTATATAATTTACGTAAAATATCAAAAGGACACCAAATATATCTTCTATACTTTACATAAAATATCAAAAAGTACAGTAAATATATTTCATATATTGTACATATAATATTAACTAAAAGTACACCAAATATATTTTGTATACAGTAAATAAATTATCAAAAATTACAGTAAATATATATTACATACTGTACATAAAATATCAAAAAGTACACCAAATATGTGTTATATATACTGTAAATAAACTATCAAAAACTACAGTAATGATATTTAATATACTGTACATAAAATATCAAATATTACACCAAATGTATATTATATACTGTAAATGAAATATCAAAAAGTACAGTAAATATAAATTACACACCCTAAGTAAAATATCACAAACTGCACCAAATATATATTATATAATTTTCATAAAATATCAAAAGGACACCAAATATATCTTCTATACTGTACATTAAATATCAAAAAGTGCAGTAAATATATTTCATATATTGTATATATAATATTAACTAAAAGTACATCAAATGCTTTTTATATACTGTAAATAAATTATCAAAAATTACAGTAAATATATATTACATACTGTACATAAAATATCAAAATGTACACCTAATATGTGTTATAAATACTGTAAATAAACAATCAAAAACTACAGTAATTATATTTAATATACTGTACATAAAATATCAATAATTACACCAAATGTATATTATTTACTGTAAATAAATTACCAAATAATACAGTAAATATATATTACACACCCTATGTAAAATATCACAAACTACACCAACTATATATTATATAATTTACATAAAATATAAAAAGGACACCAAATATACCTTATATACTGAACAGAAAATATCCAAATGTACAGTAAATATATTTCATATATTGTACATATAATATTAACTAAAAGTACACCAAATACATTTTATATACTGTAAATAAAATATCAAAAAGTACAGTAAATATATATCACATTCTGTACATAAAATATCAAAAAGTACACCAAATATGTGTTATATATACTGTAAATAAACTATCAAAATCTGCAGCAATTATATTAAATATACTGTACATGAAATATCAAAAATTAAACCAAATGTACGTTATTTACTGTAAATAAAATATCAAAAAGAACAGTAAATATATCTTACACACCCTATGTAAAATATCACAATCTACACCAAATATATATTATATAATTTACATAAAATATCAAAAGGACACCAAATATATCATATATACTGTACATAAAATATCAAAATGTACAGTAAATATATTTCATATATTGTACATATAATATTAACTAAAAGTACACCAAATACATTTTATATACTGTAAATAAAATATCAATTAGTACAGTAAATATATATTACATACTGTACATAAAATATGAAAAAGTACACCAAATATGTTTTATATATACTCTAAATAAACTATCAAAACTACACTAATTATATTTAATATACTGTACATAAAATATCAAAAATTACACCAAGTATATATTATTTACTGTAAATAAAATATCAAAAAGTACAGTAAATATATATTACACACCCTATGTAAAATATCAGAAACTACACCATATATATATTATATAATTTACATAATATATCAAAAGGACGCCAAATATACCTTATATACTGAACATGAAATATCAAAAAGTACAGTAAATATATTTCATATATTGTATATATAACATTAACTAAAAGTACACCAAATACATTTTATATACTGTAAATAAATTATCAAAAATTACAGTACATATATATTACATACTGTACATAAAATATCAAAAAATACACCAAATATGTGTTATATATACTGTAAATAAACAATCAAAAACTACAGTAATTATATTTAATATACTGTACATAAAATATCAAAAATTACACCAAATGTTTATTATTTACTGTAAATAAAATATCAAAAATTACAGTAAATATATATTACACACCCTATGTAAAATATCAAAAACTACACCAAATATATATTATAAAATTCACATAAAATATCAAAAGGACACCATATATATATTATATACTCTACATAAAATATCTAAAAGTACAGTAAATATATTTCATAAATTGTACATGTAATATTAACTAAAAGTACACCAAATACATTTTATATACTGTAAATAAAATATCAAAAAGTACAGTAAATATATGTTACATAGTGTACATAAAATATCAAAAAGTACTCCAAATATGTGTAATATATACTGTAAATAAACTATTAAAAACTACAGTAATTATATTTATTATACTGTACATAAAATATCAAAAATTACACCAAATGTATATTATATACTGTAAATAAAATATCAAAAAGTACAGTAAATATATATTACACACCCTATGTAAAATATCACAAACTACACAAAATATATATTATGTAATTTACATAAAATATCAAAAGGACACCAAATATATCTTCTATACTGTACATAAAATATCAAAAATTACAGTAAATATATTTCATATATTGTACATATAATATTAACTAAAAGTACACCAAATACATTTTATATACTGTAAATAAAATATCAAAAAGCACAGTAAATATATATTACATTCTGTACATAAAATAACAAAAAGTACACCAAATATGTGTTATATATACTGTAAATAAACTATCAAAAACTGCAGTAATTATATTTAATATACTGTACATAAAATATCAAAAATTACACCAAATGTATATTATTTACTGTAAATAAAATATCAAAAATACAGTAAATATATCTTACACACCCTATGTAAAGTATCACAATCTACACCAAATATATATTATATAATTTACATAAAATATCAAAAGGACACCAAATATATCTTATATACTGTACATAAAATATCAAAATTACAGTAAATATTTTTCATATATTGTACATATAATGTTAACTAAAAGTACACCAAATGCATTTTATATACTGTAAATAACATATCAAAAATACAGTAAATATATATTACACACCCTATGTAAATTATCCCAAACTTCACCAAATATATATTATATAATTTACACAAAATATCAAAAGGACACCAAATATATCTTCTATACTGTGCATAAAATATCAAAATGTACAGTAAATATATTTCATATATTGTATATATAATATAAACTAAAAGTACACCAAATACATTTTATATACTGTAAATAAATTAGCAAAAATTACAGTAAATATATATTACATACTGTACATAAAATATCAAAAAGTACACCAAATATGTGTTATACATACTGTAAATAAACTATCAAAACTACACTAATTATATTTAATATACTGTACATAAAATATCAAAAATTACACCAAATATATATTATTTACTGTAAAGAAAATACCAAAAAGTAGAGTAAATATATCTTACACACCTTATGTAAAATATCACAAACTACACCAAATATATATTATATAATTTACATAAAATATCAAAAGTACACCAAATATATCTTGTATACTGAACATGAAATATCAAAAAGTACAGTAAATATATTTCATATATTGTACATATAATATTAACTAAAAGTACACCAAATACATTTTATATACTGTAAGTAAAATATAAAAAGTACAGTAAATATATATTACATTCTGTACATGAAATATCAAAAAGTACACCAAATATGTGTTATATATACTGTAAATAAACTATCAAAAACTGCAGTAATTAGATTTAATATACTGTACATAAAATATCAAAAATTACACCAAATGTATACTATTTACTGTAAATAAAATATCAAAAAGTACAGTAAATATATCTTACACACCCTATGTAAAATATCACAAAATACACCAAATATATATTATATAATTTACATAAAATATCAAAAGGACACCAAATATACCTTATATACTGAACATGAAATATCCAAATGTACAGTAAATATATTTCATATATTGTACATATATTAACTAAAAGTACACCAAATACATTTTATATACTGTAAATAAAATATCAAAAAGTACAGTAAATATATATTACACACGCTATGTAAAATATCACAAACTTCACCAAATATATATTATATAATTTACATAAAATATCAAAAGGACACCAAATATATCTTCTATACTGTACATAAAATATCAAAATGTACAGTAAATATATTTCATATATTGTATATATAATATTAACTAAAAGTACACCAAATACATTTTATATACTGTAAATAAATTATCAAAAATTACAGTAAAGATATATTACATACTGTACATAAAATATCAAAAAGTACACCAAATATGTGTTATATATACTGTAAATAAACTATCAAAAACTGCAGTAATTATATTTAATATACTGTACATAAAATATCAAAAATTAAACCAAATGTGTATTATTTACTGTAAATAAAATATCAAAAATTACAGTAAATATATCTTACACACCCTATGTAAAATATCACAATCTACACCAAATATATATTATATAATTTACATAAAATATCAAAAGGACACCAAATATATCTTATATACTGTACATAAAATATCAAAATTACAGTAAATATATTTCATATATTGTACATATAATGTTAACTAAAAGTACACCAAATATATCTTATATAGTGTAAATAAAATATCAAAATGTACAGTAAATATATATTACACACCCTATGTAAAATATCACAATCTACACCAAATTTATATTATGTAATTTACATAAAATATCAAAAGGACACCATATATACCTTATATGCTGAACATAAAATATCAAAATGTACCGTAAATATATTTCATATATTGTACATATAATATTAACTAAAAGTACACCAAATACATTTTATATACTGTAAATAAAATATCAAATAGTAGAGTAAATATATATTACATACTGTACATAAAATATCAAAAAGTACACCAAATATGTGTAATATATACTGTAAATGAACTATCAAATCCACAGTAATTATATATAATATACTGTACATAAAATATCAAAAATTACAACAAATATATATTATTTACTGTAAAGAAAATACCAAAAATTACAGTAAATATATATTACAAACCCTATGTAAAATATCACAAACTACACCAAATATATATTATATAATTTACATAAAATATCAAAAGGACACCAAATATACCTTATATACTGAACATGAAATATCAAAATGTACAGTAAATATATTTCATATATTGTACATATAATATTAACTAAAAGTACACCAAATACATTTTAAATACTGTAAATAAAATATCAAAAGTACAGTAAATATATATTACATTCTGTACATAAAATATCAAAAAGTACACCAAATATGTGTTATATATACTGTAAATAAACTATCAAAAACTGCAGTAATTATGTTTAATATACTGTACATAAAATATCAAAAATTACACCAAATGTATATTATTTACTGTAAATAAAATATCAAAAAGTACAGTAAATATATCTTACACACCCTATGTAAAATATCACAATCTACACCAAATATATATTATATAATTTACATAAAATATCAAAAGGACACCAAATATATCTTATATACTGTACATAATATATCAAAATTACAGTAAATATATTTCATATATTGTACATATAATGTTAACTAAAAGTACACCAAATACATTTTATATACTGTAAATAAAATATCAAAAAGTACAGTAAATATATATTACACACCCTATGTAAAATATCACAATCTTCACCAAATATATATTATATAATTTACATAAAATATCAAAAGGACACCAAATATATCTTCTATACTGTACATAAAATATCAAAATGTACAGTAAATATATTTCATATATTGTATATATAATATTAACTAAAAGTACACCAAATACATTTTATATACTGTAAATAAATTATCAAAAATTACAGTAAATATATATTACATACTGTAAAGAAAATATCAAAAAGTACACCAAATATGTGTTATATATACTGTAAATAAACTATCAAAACTACACTAATTATATTTAATATACTGTACATAAAATATCAAAAATTACACCAAATATATATTATTTACTGTACAGAAAATACCAAAATTACAGTAAATATATATTACACACCCTATGTAAAATATCACAAACTACACCAAATATATATTATATAATTTACATAAAATATCAAAAGGACACCAAATATATCTTATATACTGAACATGAAATATCAAAATGTACAGTAAATATATTTCATATATTGTACATATAATATTAACTAAAAGTACACCAAATACATTTTATATACTGTAAATAAAATATCAAAATGTACAGTAAATATATATTACATTCTGTACATAAAATATCAAAAAGTACACCAAATTTGTGTTTCATATACTGTAAATAAACTATCAAAAACTGCAGTAATTATATTTAATATACTGTACATAAAATATCAAAAATTACACCAAATGTATATTATTTACTGTAAATAAAATATCAAAAAGTACAGTAAATATATCTTACACACCCTATGTAAAATATCACAATCTACACCAAATATATATTATATAATTTACATAAAATATCAAAAGGACACCAAATATATCTTATATACTGTACATAAAATATCAAAATTACAGTAAATATATTTCATATATTGTACATATAATGTTAACTAAAAGTAAACCAAATATATTTTATATAGTGTAAATAAAATATCAAAATGTACAGTAAATATATCTTACACACCCTATGTAAAATATCACAATCTACACCAAATATATATTATATAATTTACATAAAATATCAAAAGGACACCAAATATATCTTATATACTGTACATAATATATCAAAATTACAGTAAATATATTTCATATATTGTACATATAATGTTAACTAAAAGTACACCAAATACATTTTATATACTGTAAATAAAATATCAAAAAGTACAGTAAATATATATTACACACCCTATGTAAAATATCACAAACTTCACCAAATATATATTATATAATTTACATAAAATATCAAAAGGACACCAAATATATCTTCTATACTGTACATAAAATATCAAAATGTACAGTAAATATATTTCATATATTGTATATATAATATTAACTAAAAGTACACCAAATACATTTTATATACTGTAAATAAATTATCAAAAATTACAGTAAATATATATTACATACTGTACATAAAATATCAAAAAGTACACCAAATATGTGTTATATATACTGTAAATAAACTATCAAAACTACACTAATTATATTTAATATACTGTACATAAAATATCAAAAATTACACCAAATATATATTATTTACTGTACAGAAAATACCAAAAAGTACAGTAAATATATATTACACACCCTATGTAAAATATCACAAACTACACCAAATATATATTATATAATATACATAAAATATCAAAAGGACACCATATATACCTTATATGCTGAACATAAAATATCAAAATGTACCGTAAATATATTTCATATATTGTACATATAATATTAACTAAAAGTACACCAAATACATTTTATATACTGTAAATAAAATATCAAATAGTAGAGTAAATATATATTACATTCTGTACATAAAATATCAAAAAGTACACCAAATTTGTGTTTTATATACTGTAAATAAACTATCAAAAACTGCAGTAATTATATTTAATATACTGTACATAAAATATCAAAAATTACACCAAATGTATATTATTTACTGTAAATAAAATATCAAATAGTACAGTAAATATATCTTACACACCCTATGTAAAATATCACAATCTACACCAAATATATATTATATAATTTACATAAAATATCAAAAGGACACCAAATATATCTTATATAGTGTACATAAAATATCAAAATTACAGTGAATATATTTCCTATATTGTACATATAATATTAACTAAAAGTACACCAAATATATTTTATATACTGTAAATAAAATATCAAAAATACAGTAAATATATATTACATACTGTACGTAAAATATCAAAAAGTACACCAAATATGTGTAATATATACTGTAAATAAACTATCAAAAACTACAGTAATTATATTTAATATACTGTACATAAAATATCAAAAATTACACCAAATAGATATTATTTACTGTAAAGAAAATACCAAAAATTACAGTAAATATATATGACACACCCTATGTAAAATATCACAAACTTCACCAAATATATATTATATAATTTACATAAAATATCAAAAGGACACCAAATAGATCTTCTATACTGTACATAAATTATCAAAATTTACAGTAAATATATTTCATATATTGTATATATAATATTAACTAAAAGTACACCAAATACAGTTTATATACTGTAAATAAGTTATCAAAAATTACAGTAAATATATATTACATACTGTAAATAAAATATCAAAAAGTACAACAAATATGTGTTATATATACTGTAAATAAGCTATCAAATCTACACTAATTATATTTAATATACTGTAGATAAAATATCAAAAATTACACCAAATATATATTATTTACTGTAAAGAAAATACCAAAAAGTACAGTAAATATATATTACACACCCTATGTAAAATATCACAATCTACACCAAATTTAAATTATGTAATTTACATAAAATATCAAAAGGACACCAAATATACCTTATATGTTGAACATAAAATATCAAAATGTACCGTAAATATATTTCATATATTGTACATATAATATTAACTAAAAGTACACCAAATACATTTTATATACTGTAAATAAAATATCAAATAATAGAGTAAATATATATTACATACTGTACATAAAATATCAAAAAGTACACCAAATATGTGTAATATATACTGTAAATAAACTATCAAATCTACAGTAATTATATTTAATATACTGTACATAAAATATCAAAAATTACACCAAAGGGATGTTATTTACTGTAAATAAAATATCAAAAAGTACAGTAAATATATCTTACACCCCTATGTAAAATATCACAATCTACACCAAATATATATTATATAATTTACATAAAATATCAAAAGGACACCAAATATATCTTATATAGTGTACATAAAATATCAAAATGTACAGTAAATATATTTCCTATATTGTACATATAATATTAACTAAAAGTACACCAAATACATTTTATATACTGTAAATAAAATATCAAAAATACAGTAAATATATATTACATACTGTACATAAAATATCAAACAGTACACCAAATATGTGTAATATATACTGTAAATAAACTATCAAAACTACACTAATTATATTTAATATACTGTACATAAAATATCAAAAATTACACCAAATAGATATTATTTACTGTAAAGAAAATACCAAAAAGTACAGGAAATATATATTACACACCCTATGTAAAATATCACAAACTACACCAAATATATATTATATAATTTACATAAAATATCAAAAGGACACCAAATATACCTTATATACTGAACATGAAATATCAAAAAGTACACTAAATATATTTCATGTATTGTACATATAATATTAACTAAAAGTACACCAAATACATTTTATATACTGTAAATAAAATATCAAAAGTACAGTAAATATATATTACATTCTGTACATAAAATATCAAAAAGTACACCAAATATGTGTTATATATACTGTAAATAAACTATCAAAAACTGCAGTAATTATATTTAATATACTGTACCTAAAATATCAAAAATTACACCAAATCTATATTATTTACTGTAAATAAAATATCAAAAAGTACACTAAATATATCTTACACACCCTATGTAAAATATCACAAACTACATCAAATATATATCATATAATTTACATAAAATATCAAAAGGACAACAAAAATACCTTATATACTGAACATGAAATATCAAAATGTACAGTAAATATATTTCATATATTGTACATATAATATTAATTAAAGTACACCAAATACATTTTATATACTGTAAATAAAATATCAAAAGTACAGTAAATATATATTACATTCTGTACATAAAATATCAAAAAGTACACCAAATATGTGTTATATATACTGTAAATAAACTATCAAAAACTGCAGTAATTATGTTTAATATACTGTACATAAAATATCAAAAATTACACCAAATGTATATTATTTACTGTAAATAAAATATCAAAAAGTACAGTAAATATATCTTACACACCCTCTGTAAAATATCACAATCTACACCAAATATATATTATATAATTTACATAAAATATCAAAAGGACACCAAATATATCTTATATACTGTACATAATATATCAAAATTACAGTAAATATATTTCATATATTGTACATATAATGTTAACTAAAAGTACACCAAATACATTTTATATACTGTAAATAAAATATCAAAAAGTACAGTAAATATATATTACACACCCTATGTAAAATATCACAAACTTCACCAAATATATATTATATAATTTACATAAAATATCAAAAGGACACCAAATATATCTTCTATACTGTGCATAAAATATCAAAATGTACAGTAAATATATTTCATATATTGTATATATAATATTAACTAAAAGTACACCAAATACATTTTATATACTGTAAATAAATTATCAAAAATTACAGTAAATATATGTTACATACTGTACATAAAATATTCAAAAAGTACACCAAATATGTGTTATATATACTGTAAATAAACTATCAAAACTACACTAATTATATTTAATATAGTGTACATAAAATATCAAAAATTACACCAAATATATATTATTAACTGTAAAGAAAATACCAAAAAGTACAGTAAATATATATTACACACCCTATGTAAAATATCACAAACTACACCAAATATATATTATATAATTTACATAAAATATCAAAAGGACACCAAATATATCTTATGTACTGAACATGAAATATCAAAAAGTACAGTAAATATATTTCATATATTGTACATATAATATTAACTAAAAGTAAACCAAATACATTTTATATACTGTAAATAAAATATCAAAAGTACAGTAAATATATATTACATTCTGTACATAAAATATCAAAAAGTACACCAAATATGTGTTATATATACTGTAAATAAACTATCAAAAACTGCAGTAATTATATTTAATATACTGTACATAAAATATCAAAAATTACACCAAATGTATATTATTTACTGTAAATAAAATATCAAAAAGTACAGTAAATATATCTTACACACCCTATGTAAAATATCACAAACTACACCAAATATATATTATATAATTTACATAAAATATCAAAAGGACACCAAATATATCTTATATACTGTACATAAAATATCAAAATTACAGTAAATATATTTCATATATTGTGCATATAATGTTAACTAAAAGTACACCAAATATATCTTATATAGTGTAAATAAAATATCAAAATGTACAGTAAATATATATTACACACCCTATGTAAAATATCACAATCTACACCAAATTTATATTATGTAATTTACATAAAATATCAAAAGGACACCATATATACCTTATATGCTGAACATAAAATATCAAAATGTACCGTAAATATATTTCATATATTGTACATATAATATTAACTAAAAGTACACCAAATACATTTTATATACTGTAAATAAAATATCAAATAGTAGAGTAAATATATATTACATACTGTACATAAAATATCAAAAAGTACACCAAATATGTGTAATATATACTGTAAATAAACTATCAAATCCACAGTAATTATATATAATATACTGTACATAAAATATCAAAAATTACAACAAATATATATTATTTACTGTAAAGAAAATACCAAAAAGTACAGTAAATATATATTACACACCCTATGTAAAATATCACAAACTACACCAAATATATATTATATAATTTACATAAAATATCAAAAGGACACCAAATATATCTTATATAATGAACATGAAATATCAAAATGTACAGTAAATATATTTCATATATTGTACATATAATATTAACTAAAAGTACACCAAATACATTTTATATACTGTAAATAAAATATCAAAATGTACATTAAATATATATTACATTCTGTACATAAAATATCAAAAAGTACACCATATTTGTGTTTTATATACTGTAAATAAACTATCAAAAACTGCAGTAATTATATTTAATATACTGTACATAAAATATCAAAAATTAAACCAAATGTATATTATTTACTGTAAATAAAATATCAAAAAGTACAGTAAATATATCTTACACACCCTATGTAAAATATCACAATCTACACCAAATATATATTATATAATTTACATAAAATATCAAAAGGACACCAATAATATCTTATATACTGTACATAAAATATCAAAATTACACTAAATATATTTCATATATTGTACATATAATGTTAACTAAAAGTAAACCAAATATATTTTATATAGTGTAAATAAAATATCAAAATGTACAGTAAATATATATTACACACCCTATGTAAAATATCACAATCTGCACCAAATTTATATTATGTAATTTACATAAAATATCAAAAGGACACCATATATACTTTATATGCTGAACATAAAATATCAAAATGTACCGTAAATATATTTCATATATTGTACATATAATATTAACTAAAAGTACACCAAATACATTTTATATACTGTAAAAAAATATCAAATATTAGAGTAAATATATATTACATTCTGTACATAAAATATCAAAAAGTACACCAAATTTGTGTTTTATATACTGTAAATAAACTATCAAAAACTGCAGTAATTATATTTAATATACTGTACATAAAATATCAAAAATTACACCAAATGTATATTATTTACTGTAAATAAAATATCAAAAAGTACAGTAAATATATCTTACACACCCTATGTAAAATATCACAATCTACACCAAATATATATTATATAATTTACATAAAATATCAAAAGGACACCAAATATATCTTATATACTGTACATAAAATATCAAAATTACAGTAAATATATTTCAAATATTGTACATATAATGTTAACTAAAAGTACACCAAATACATTTTATATACTGTAAATAAAATATCAAAAAGTACAGTAAATATATATTACACACCCTATGTAAAATATCACAAACTTCACCAAATATATATTATATAATTTACGTAAAATATCAAAAGGACACCAAATATATCTTCTATACTGTACATAAAATATAAAAATTTACAGTAAATATATTTCATATATTGTATATTTAATATTAACTAAAAGTACACCAAATACATTTTATATATTGTAAATAAATCATCAAAAATTACAGTAAATATATATTACATACTGTACATAAAATATAAAAAGTACACCAAATATGTGTTATATATACTGTAAATAAACTATCAAAACTACACTAATTATATTTAATATACTGTACATAAAATATCAAAAATTACACCAAATATATATTATCTACTGTAAAGAAAATACCAAAAAGTACAGTAAATATATATTACACACCCTATGTAAAATATCACAAACTACACCAAATATATATTATATAATTTACATAAAGTATCAAAAGGACACCAAATATATCTTATATACTGAACATGAAATATCAAAATGTACAGTAAATATATTTCATATATTGTACATATAATATTAACTAAAAGTACACCAAATACATTTTATATACTGTAAATAAAATATCAAAATGTACAGTAAATATATATTACATTCTGTACATAATATATCAAATAGTACACCAAATTTGTTTTTTATATACTGTAAATAAACTATCAAAAACTGCAGTAATTATATTTAATATACTGTACATAAAATATCAAAAATTACACCAAATGTATATTATTTACTGTAAATAAAATATCAAAAAGTACAGTCAATATATCTTACACACCCTATGTAAAATATCACAATCTACACCAAATATATATTATATAATTTACATAAAATATCAAAAGGACATCAAATATACCTTATATACTGAACATGAAATATCAAAATGTACAGTAAATATATTTCATATATTGTATATATAATATTAACTAAAAGTACACCAAATACATTTTATATACTGTAAATAAAAAATCAAAAGTACAGTAAATATATATTATATTCTGTACATAAAATATCAAAAAGTACACCAAATATGTGTTATATATACTGTAAATAAACTATCAAAAACTGCAGTAATTATGTTTAATATACTGTACATAAAATATCAAAAATTACACCAAATGTATATTATTTACTGTAAATAAAATATCAAAAAGTACAGTAAATATATCTTACACACCCTATGTAAAATATCACAATCTACACCAAATATATATTATATAATTTACATAAAATATCAAAAGGACACCAAATATATCTTATATACTGTACATAATATATCAAAATTAAAGTAAATATATTTCATATATTGTACATATAATGTTAACAAAAGTACACCAAATACATTTTATATACTGTAAATAAAATATCAAAAAGTACAGTAAATATATATTACACACCCTATGTAAAATATCACAAACTTCACCAAATATATATTATATAATTTACATAAAATATCAAAAGGACACCAAATATATCTTCTATACTGTGCATAAAATATCAAAATGTACAGCAAATATATTTCAGATATTGTATATATAATATTAACTAAAAGTACACCAAATACATTTTATATACAGTAAATAAATTATCAAAAATTACAGTAAATATATATTACATACTGTACATAAAATATCAAAAAGTACACCAAATATGTGTTATATATACTGTAAATAAACTATCAAAACTACACTAATTATATTTAATATACTGTACATAAAATATCAAAAATTGCACCAAATATATATTATTTACTGTAAAGAAAATACCAAAAAGTACAGTAAATATATATTACACACCCTATGTAAAATATCACAAACTACACCAAATATATATTATATAATTTACATAAAATATCAAAAGGACACCAAATATATCTTATATACTGAACATGAAATATCAAAAAGTACAGTAAATATATTTCATATATTGTACATATAATATTAACTAAAAGTAAACCAAATACATTTTATATACT
Source organism: Pan paniscus (assembly GCF_029289425.2). NCBI lineage: Eukaryota > Metazoa > Chordata > Mammalia > Primates > Hominidae > Pan > Pan paniscus. The sequence continues at coordinate 4,436,842 of NC_073271.2, forward strand.
GTAAATAAAATATCAAAAGTTCAGTAAATATATATTACATTCTGTACATAAAATGTCAAAAAGTACACCAAATATGTGTTATATATACTGTAAATAAACTATCAAAACTACACTAATTATATTTAATATACTGTACATAAAATATCAAAAATTACACCAAATGTATATTATTTACTGTAAATAAAATATCAAAAAGTACAGTAAATATATCTTACACACACTATGTAAAATATCACAAACTACACCAAATATATATTATATAATTTACATAAAATATCAAAAGGACACCAAATATACCTTATATACTGAACATGAAATATCAAAATTACAGTAAATATATTTCATATATTGTGCATATAATGTTAACTAAAAGTACACCAAATACATTTTATATACTGTAAGTAAAATATCAAAAGTACAGTAAATATATATTACATTCTGTACATAAAATATCAAAAAGTACACCAAATTTGTGTTTTATATACTGTAAATAAACTATCAAAAACTGCAGTAATTATATTTAATATACTGTACATAAAATATCAAAAATTAAACCAAATGTATTTTATTTACTGTAAATAAAATATGAAAAACTACAGTAAATATATCTTACACACCCTATGTAAAATATCACAATCTACACCAAATATATATTATATAATTTACATAAAATATCAAAAGGACACCAAATATATCTTATATACTGTACATAAAATATCAAAATTACAGTAAATATATTTCCTATATTGTACATATAATGTTAACTAAAAGTACACCAAATATATTTTATAAAGTGTAAATAAAATATCAAAATGTACAGTAAATATATATTACACACCCTATGTAAAATATCACAATCTACACCGAATTTATATTATGTAATTTACATAAAATATCAAAAGGACACCATATATACTTTATATGCTGAACATAAAATATCAAAATATACCGTAAATATATTTCAATTATTGTACATATAATATTAACTAAAAGTACACCAAATACATTTTATATACTGTAAATAAAATATCAAATAGTAGAGTAAGTATATATTACATACTGTACATAAAATTTCAAAAAGTACACCAAATATGTGTAATATATACTGTAAATAAACTATCAAATCCACAGTAATTATATATAATATACTGTACATAAAATATCAAAAATTACACCAAATGTATATTATTTACTGTAAATAAAATATCAAAAAGTACAGTAAATATATCTTACACTCCCTATGTAAAATATCACAATCTACACCAAATATATATTATATAATTTACATAAAATATCAAAAGGACACCAAATATATCTTATATAGTGTACATAAAATATCAAAATGTACAGTAAATATATTTCCTATATTGTACATATAATATTAACTAAAAGTACACCAAATACATTTTATATACTGTAAATAAAGTATCAAAAATACAGTAAATATATATTAGATACTGTACATAAAATATCAAAAAGTACACCAAATATGTGTAATATATACTGTAAATAAACTATCAAAACTACACTAATTATATTTAATATACTGTACATAAAATATCAAAAATTACACCAAATATATATTATATACTGTAAATAAAATATCAAAAAGTACAGTAAATATATCTTAAACACCCTATGTAAAATATCACAAACTACACCAAATATATATTATATAATTTACATAAAATATCAAAAGGACACCAAATATACCTTATATACTGAACATGAAATATCAAAATGTACAGTAAATATATTTCATATTTTGTACATATAATATTAACTAAAAGTACACCAAATACATGTTATATACTGTAAATAAAATATCAAAAGTACAGTAAATATATATTACATTCTGTACATAAAATATCAAAAAGTACACCAAATATGTGTTATATATACTGTAAATAAACTATCAAAAACTGCAGTAATTATATTTAATATACTGTACATAAAATATCAAAAATTACACCAAATGTATATTATTTACTGTAAATAAAATATCAAAAAGTACAGTAAATATATCTTACACACCCTCTGTAAAATATCACAATCTACACCAAATATATATTATAGAATTTACATAAAATATCAAAAGGACACCAAATATATCTTATATACTGTACATAAAATATCAAAATTACAGTAAATATATTTCATATATTGTGCATATAATGTTAACTAAAAGTACACCAAATACATTTTATATACTGTAAATAAAATATCAAAAAGTACAGTAAATATATATTACACACCCTATGTAAAATATCACAAACTTCACCAAATATATATTATATAATTTACAGAAAATATCAAAAGGACACCAAATATATCTTCTATACTGTACATAAAATATCAAAATGTACAGTAAATATATTTCATATATTGTATATATAATATTAACTAAAAGTACTCCAAATACATTTTATATACTGTAAATAAATTATCAAAAATTACAGTAAATATATCTTACATACTGTACATAAAATATCAAAAAGTACACCAAATATGTGTTATATATACTGTAAATCAACTATCAAAACTACACTAATTATATTTAATATACTGTACATAAAATATCAAAAATTACACCAAATATATATTATTTACTGTAAAGAAAATACCAAAAAGTACAGTAAATATATATTACACACCCTATGTAAAATATCACAAACTACACCAAATATATATTATATAATTTACATAAAATATCAAAAGGACACCAAATATATCTTATATAATGAACATGAAATATCAAAATGTACAGTAAATATATTTCATATATTGTACATATAATATTAACTAAAAGTACACCAAATACATTTTATATACTGTAAATAAAATATCAAAATGTACATTAAATATATATTACATTCTGTACATAAAATATCAAAAAGTACACCAAATTTGTGTTTTATATACTGTAAATAAACTATCAAAAACTGCAGTAATTATATTTAATATACTGTACATAAAATATCAAAAATTAAACCAAATGTATATTATTTACTGTAAATAAAATATCAAAAAGTACAGTAAATATATCTTACACACCCTATGTAAAATATCACAATCTACACCAAATATATATTATATAATTTACATAAAATATCAAAAGGACACCAAATATATCTTATATACTGTACATAAAATATCAAAATTACAGTAAATATATTTCATATATTGTACATATAATGTTAACTAAAAGTACACCAAATATATTTTATATAGTATAAATAAAATATCAAAATGTACAGTAAATATATATTACACACCCTATGTAAAATATCACAATCTACACCAAATTTATATCATGTAATTTACATAAAATATCAAAAGGACACCATATATACCTTATATGCTGAACATAAAATATCAAAATGTACCGTAAATATATTTCATATATTGTACATATAATATTAACTAAAAGAACACCAAATACATTTTATATACTGTAAATAAAATATCAAATAGTAGAGTAAATATATATTACATACTGTACATAAAATATCAAAAAGTATACCAAATATGTGTAATATATACTGTAAATAAACTATCAAATCCACAGTAATTATATTTAATATACTGTACATAAAATATCAAAAATTAAACAAATGTGTATTATTTACTGTAAATAAAATATCAAAAAGTACAATAAATATATCTTACACACCCTATGTAAAATATCACAATCTACACCAAATATATATTATATAATTTACATAAAATATCAAAAGGACACCAAATATATCTTATATACTGTACATAAAATATCAAAATTACAGTAAATATATTTCATATATTGTACATATAATGTTAACTAACAGTACACCAAATATATTTTATATAGTGTAAATAAAATATCAAAATGTACAGTAAATATATATTACACACCCTATGTAAAATATCACAATCTACACCAAATTTATATTATGTAATTTACATAAAATATCAAAAGGACACCATATATACCTTATATGCTGAACATAAAATATCAAAATGTACCGTAAATATATTTCATATATTGTACATATAATATTAACTAAAAGTACACCAAATACATTTTATATACTGTAAATAAAATATCAAATAGTAGAGTAAATATATATTACATACTGTACATAAAATATCAAAAAGTACACCAAAAATGTGTTATATATACTGTAAATAAACTATCAAAACTACACTAATTATATTTAATATACTGTACATAAAATATCAAAAATTACACCAAATATATATTATCTACTGTAAAGAAAATACCAAAAAGTACAGTAAATATATATTACACACCCTATGTAAAATATCACAAACTACACCAAATATATATTATATAATTTACATAAAGTATCAAAAGGACACCAAATATATCTTATATACTGAACATGAAATATCAAAATGTACAGTAAATATATTTCATATATTGTACATATAATATTAACTAAAAGTACACCAAATACATTTTATATACTGTAAATAAAATATCAAAATGTACAGTAAATATATATTACATTCTGTACATAATATATCAAATAGTACACCAAATTTGTTTTTTATATACTGTAAATAAACTATCAAAAACTGCAGTAATTATATTTAATATACTGTACATAAAATATCAAAAATTACACCAAATGTATATTATTTACTGTAAATAAAATATCAAAAAGTACAGTCAATATATCTTACACACCCTATGTAAAATATCACAATCTACACCAAATATATATTATATAATTTACATAAAATATCAAAAGGACACCAAATATACCTTATATACTGAACATGAAATATCAAAATGTACAGTAAATATATTTCATATATTGTATATATAATATTAACTAAAAGTACACCAAATACATTTTATATACTGTAAATAAAAAATCAAAAGTACAGTAAATATATATTACATTCTGTACATAAAATATCAAAAAGTACACCAAATATGTGTTATATATACTGTAAATAAACTATCAAAGACTGCAGTAATTATGTTTAATATACTGTACATAAAATATCAAAAATTACACCAAATGTATATTATTTACTGTAAATAAAATATCAAAAAGTACAGTAAATATATCTTACACACCCTATGTAAAATATCACAATCTACACCAAATATATATTATATAATTTACATAAAATATCAAAAGGACACCACATATATCTTATATACTGTACATAATATATCAAAATTAAAGTAAATATATTTCATATATTGTACATATAATGTTAACAAAAGTACACCAAATACATTTTATATACTGTAAATAAAATATCAAAAAGTACAGTAAATATATATTACACACACTATGTAAAATATCACAAACTTCACCAAATATATATTATATAATTTACATACAATATCAAAAGGACACCAAATATATCTTCTATACTGTGCATAAAATATCAAAATGTACAGCAAATATATTTCATATATTGTATATATAATATTAACTAAAAGTACACCAAATACATTTTATATACAGTAAATAAATTATCAAAAATTACAGTAAATATATATTACATACTGTACATAAAATATCAAAAAGTACACCAAATATGTGTTATATATACTGTAAATAAACTATCAAAACTACACTAATTATATTTAATATACTGTACATAAAATATCAAAAATTACACCAAATATATATTATTTACTGTAAAGAAAATACCAAAAAGTACAATAAATATATATTACACACCCTATGTAAAATATCACAAACTACACCAAATATATATTATATAATTTACATAAAATATCAAAAGGACACCAAATATATCTTATATACTGAACATGAAATATCAAAAAGTACAGTAAATATATTTCATATATTGTACATATAATATTAACTAAAAGTAAACCAAATACATTTTATATACTGTAAATAAAATATCAAAAGTACAGTAAATATATATTACATTCTGTACATAAAATATCAAAATGTACACCAAATATGTGCTATATATACTGTAAATAAACTATCAAAAACTGCAGTAATTATATTTAATATACTGTACATAAAATATCAAAAATTAAACCAAATGTATTTTATTTACTGTAAATAAAATATCAAAAACTACAGTAAATATATCTTACACACCCTATGTAAAATATCACAATCTACACCAAATATATATTATATAATTTACATAAAATATCAAAAGGACACCAAATATATCTTATATACTGTACATAAAATATCAAAATTACAGTAAATATATTTCATATATTGTACATATAATGTTAACTAAAAGTACACCAAATATATTTTATATAGTGTAAATAAAATATCAAAATGTACAGTAAATATATATTACACACCCTATGTAAAATATCACAATCTACACCGAATTTATAATATGTAATTTACATAAAATATCAAAAGGACACCATATATACCTTATATGCTGAACATAAAATATCAAAATGTACCGTAAATATATTTCATATATTGTACATATAATATTAACTAAAAGTACACCAAATACATTTTATATACTGTAAATAAAATATCAAATAGTAGAGTAAATATATATTACATACTGTACATAAAATATCAAAAAGTACACCAAATATGTGTAATATATACTGTAAATAAACTATCAAATCCACAGTAATTATATATAATATACTGTACATAAAATATCAAAAATTACACCAAATGTATATTATTTACTGTAAATAAAATATCAGAAAGTACAGTAAATATATCTTACACCCCCTATGTAAAATATCACAATCTACACGAAATATATATTATATAATTTACGTAAAATATCAAAAGGACACCAAATATATCTTATATAGTGTACATAAAATATCAAAATGTACAGTAAATATATTTCCTATATTGTACATATAATATTAACTAAAAGTACACCAAATACATTTTATATACTGTAAATAAAGTATCAAAAGTACAGTAAATATATATTAGATACTGTACATAAAATATCAAAAAGTACACCAAATATGTGTAATATATACTGTAAATAAACTATCAAAACTACACTAATTATATTTAATATACTGTACATAAAATATCAAAAATTACACCAAATATATATTATTTACTGTAAATAAAATATCAAAAAGTACAATAAATATATCTTACACACCCTATGTAAAATATCACAAACTACACCAAATATATATTATATAATTTACATAGAATATCAAAAGGACACCAAATATACCTTATATACTGAACATGAAATATCAAAATGTACAGTAAATATATTTCATATATTGTACATATAATATTAACTAAAAGTACACCAAATACATGTTATATACTTTAAATAAAATATCAAAAGTACAGTAAATATATATTACATTCTGTACATAAAATATCAAAAAGTACACCAAATATGTGTTATATATATTGTAAATAAACTATCAAAAACTGCAGTAATTATATTTAATATACTGTACATAAAATATCAAAAATTACACCAAATGTATATTATTTACTGTAAATAAAATATCAAAAAGTACAGTAAATATATCTTACACACCCTCTGTAAAATATCACAATCTACACCAAATATATATTATATAATTTACATAAAATATCAAAAGGACACCAAATATATCTTATATACTGTACATAAAATATCAAAATTACAGTAAATATATTTCATATATTGTGCATATAATGTTAACTAAAAGTACACCAAATACATTTTATATACTGTAAATAAAATATCAAAAAGTACAGTAAATATATATTACACACCCTATGTAAAATATCACAAACTTCACGAAATATATATTATATAATTTACATAAAATATCAAAAGGACACCAAATATATCTTCTATACTGTACATAAAATATCAAAATGTACAGTAAATATATTTCATATATTGTATATATAATATTAAGTAAAAGTACACCAAATACATTTTATATACTGTAAATAAATTACCAAAAATTGCAGTAAATATATATTACATACTGTACATAAAATATCAAAAAGTACACCAAATATGTGTTATATATACTGTAAATAAACTATCAAAACTACACTAATTATATTTAATATACTGTACATAAAATATCAAAAATTACACCAAATATATATTATTTACTGTAAAGAAAATACCAAAAAGTACAGTAAATATATATTACACACCCTATGTAAAATATCACAAACTACACCAAATATATATTATATAATTTACATAAAATATCAAAAGGACACCAAATATATCTTATATACTGAACATGAAATATCAAAATGTACAGTAAATATATTTCATATATTGTACATATAATATTAACTAAAAGTACACTAAATACATTTTATATACTGTAAGTAAAATATCAAAATGTACAGTAAATATATATTACATTCTGTACATAAAATATCAAAAAGTACACCAAATTTGTGTTTTATATACTGTAAATAAACTATCAAAAACTGCAGTAATTATATTTAATATACTGTACATAAAATATCAAAAATTAAACCAAATGTGTATTATTTACTGTAAATAAAATATCAAAAAGTACAGTAAATATATCTTACAAACCCTATGTAAAATATCACAATCTACACCAAATATATATTATATAATTTACATAAAATATCAAAAGGACACCAAATATATCTTATATACTGTACCTAAAATATCAAAATTAGAGTAAATATATTTCATATATTGTACATATAATGTTAACTAAAAGTACACCAAATATATTTTATATAGTGTAAATAAAATATCAAAATGTACAGTAAATATATATTACACACCCTATGTAAAATATCACAATCTACACCAACTTTATAGTATGTAATTTACATAAAATATCCAAAGGACACCATATATACCTTATATGCTGAACATAAAATATCAAAATGTACCATAAATATATTTCATATATTGTACATATAATATTAACTAAAAGTACACCAAATACATTTTATATACTGTAAATAAAGTATCAAATAGTAGAGTAAATATATATTACATACTGTACATAAAATATCAAAAAGTACACCAAATATGTGTAATATATACTGTAAATATACTATCAAATCCACAGTAATTATATATAATATACTGTACATAAAATATCAAAAATTACACCAAATGTATATTATTTACTGTAAATAAAATATCAAAAAGTACAGTAAATATATCTTACACTCCCTATGTAAAATATCACAATCTACACCAAATATATATTATATAATTTACATAAAATATCAAAAGGACACCAAATATATCTTATATAGTGTACATAAAATATCAAAATGTACAGTAAATATATTTCCTATATTGTACATATAATATTAACTAAAAGTACACCAAATACATTTTATATACTGTAAATAAAGTATCAAAAGTACAGTAAATATATATTAGATACTGTACATAAAATATCAAAAAGTACACCAAATATGTGTAATATATACTCTAAATAAACTATCAAAACTACACTAATTATATTTAATATACTGTACATAAAATATCAAAAATTACACCAAATATATATTATTTACTGTAAATAAAATATCAAAAAGTACAGTAAATATATCTTACACACCCTATGTAAAATATCACAAACTACACCAAATATATATTATATAATTTACATAAAATATCAAAAGGACACCAAATATACCTTATATACTGAACATGAAATATCAAAATGTACAGTAAATATATTTCATATATTGTACATATAATATTAACTAAAAGTACACCAAATACATGTTATATACTGTAAATAAAATATCAAAAGTACAGTAAATATATATTACATTCTGTACATAAAATATCAAAAAGTACACCAAATATGTGTTATATATATTGTAAATAAACTATCAAAAACTGCAGTAATTATATTTAATATACTGTACATAAAATATCAAAAATTACACCAAATGTATATTATTTACTGTAAATAAAATATCAAAAAGTACAGTAAATATATCTTACACACCCTCTGTAAAATATCACAATCTACACCAAATATATATTATATAATTTACATAAAATATCAAAAGGACACCAAATATATCTTATATACTGTACATAAAATATCAAAATTACAGTAAATATATTTCATATATTGTGCATATAATGTTAACTAAAAGTACACCAAATACATTTTATATACTGTAAATAAAATATCAAAAAGTACAGTAAATATATATTACACACCCTATGTAAAATATCACAAATTTCACCAAATACATATTATATAATTTACATAAAATATCAAAAGGACACCAAATATATCTTCTATACTGTACATAAAATATCAAAATGTACAGTAAATATATTTCATATATTGTATATATAATATTAACTAAAAGTACACCAAATACATTTTATATACTGTAAATAAATTACCAAAAATTACAGTAAATATATATTACATACTGTACATAAAATATCAAAAAGTACACCAAATATGTGTTATATATACTGTAAATAAACTATCAAAACTACACTAATTATATTTAATATACTGTACATAAAATATCAAAAATTACACCAAATATATATTATTTACTGTAAAGAAAATACCAAAAAGTACAGTAAATATATATTACACACCCTATGTAAAATATCACAAACTACACCAAATATATATTATATAATTTACATAAAATATCAAAAGGACACCAAATATATCTTATATACTGAACATGAAATATCAAAATGTACAGTAAATATATTTCATATATTGTACATATAATATTAACTAAAAGTACACTAAATACATTTTATATACTGTAAGTAAAATATCAAAATGTACAGTAAATATATATTACATTCTGTACATAAAATATCAAAAAGTACACCAAATTTGTGTTTTATATACTGTAAATAAACTATCAAAAACTGCAGTAATTATATTTAATATACTGTACATAAAATATCAAAAATTAAACCAAATGTGTATTATTTACTGTAAATAAAATATCAAAAAGTACAGTACATATATCTTAAAAACCCTATGTAAAATATCACAATCTACACCAAATATATATTATATAATTTACATAAAATATCAAAAGGACACCAAATATATCTTATATACTGTACATAAAATATCAAAATTATAGTAAATATATTTCATATATTGTACATATAATGTTAACTAAAAGTACACCAAATATATTTTATATAGTGTAAATAAAATATCAAAATGTACAGTAAATATATATTACACACCCTATGTAAAATATCACAATCTACACCAAATTTATATTATGTAATTTACATAAAATATCAAAAGGACACCATATATACCTTATATGCTGAACATAAAATATCAAAATGTACCATAAATATATTTCATATATTGTACATATAATATTAACTAAAAGTACACCAAATACATTTTATATACTGTAAATAAAGTATGAAATAGTAGAGTAAATATATATAACATACTGTACATAAAATATCAAAAAGTACACCAAATATGTGTAATATATACTGTAAATAAACTATCAAATCCACAGTAATTATATATAATATACTGTACATAAAATATCAAAAATTACAACAAATATATATTATTTACTGTAAAGAAAATACCAAAAAGTACAGTAAATATATTTTACACACCCTATGTAAAATATCACAAACTACACCAAATATATATTATATAATTTACATAAAATATCAAAAGGACACCAAATATATCTTATATAATGAACATGAAATATCAAAATGTACAGTAAATATATTTCATATATTGTACATATAATATTAACTAAAAGTACACCAAATACATTTTATATACTGTAAATAAAATATCAAAATGTACAGTAAATATATATTACATTCTGTACATAATATATCAAAAAGTACACCAAATTTGTTTTTTATATACTGTAAATAAACTATCAAAAACTGCAGTAATTATATTTAATATACTGTACATAAAATATCAAAAATTACACCAAATGTATATTATTTACAGTAAATAAAATATCAAAAAGTACAGTAAATATATCTTACACACCCTATGTAAAATATCACAATCTACACCAAATATATATTATATAATTTACATAAAATATCAAAAGGACACCAAATATATCTTATATACTGTACATAAAATATCAAAATTACAGTAAATATATTTCATATATTGTACATATAATGTTAACTAAAAGTACGCCAAATATATTTTATACCGTGTAAATAAAATATCAAAAAGTACAGTATATATATATTACACACCCTATGTAAAATATCACAAACTTCACCAAATATATATTATATAATTTACATAAAATATCAAAAGGACACCAAATATATCTTCTATACTGTACATAAAATATCAAAATGTACAGTAAATATATTTCATATATTGTATATATAATATTAACTAAAAGTACACCAAATACATTTTATATACTGTAAATAAATTATCAAAAATTACAGTAAATATATATTACATACTGTACATAAAATATCAAAAAGTACACCAAATATGTGTTATATATACTGTAAATAAACTATCAAAACTACACTAATTATATTTAATATACTGTACATAAAATATCAAAAATTACACCAAATATATATTATTTACTGTAAAGAAAATACCAAAAAGGACAGTAAATATATATTACACACCCTATGTAAAATATCACAAACTACACCAAATATATATTATATGATTTACATAAAATATCAAAAGGACACCAAATATATCTTATATACTGAACATGAAATATCAAAATGTACAGTAAATATATTTCATATATTGTACATATAATATTAACTAAAAGTACACCAAATACATTTTATAAACTGTAAATAAAATATCAAAATATACAGTATATATTACATTCTGTACATAAAATATCAAAAAGTACACCAAATTTGTGTTTTATATACTGTAAATACACTATCAAAAACTGCAGTAATTATATTTAATATACTGTACATAAAATATCAAAAATTAAACCAAATGTGTATTATTTACTGTAAATAAAATATCAAAAAGTACAGTAAATATATCTTACACACCCTATGTAAAATATCACAATCTACACCAAATGTATATTATATAATTTACATAAAATATCAAAAGGACACCAAATATATCTTATATACTGTACATAAAATATCAAAATTACAGTAAATATATTTCATATATTGTACATATAATGTTAACTAAAAGTACACCAAATATATTTTATATAGTGTAAATAAAATATCAAAATGTACAGTAAATATATATTACACACCCTATGTAAAATATCACAATCTACACCAAATTTATATTATGTAATTTACATAAAATATCAAAAGGACACCATATATACCTTATATGCTGAACATAAAATATCAAAATGTACCGTAAATATATTTCATATATTGTACATATAATATTAACTAAAAGTACACCAAATACATTTTATATACTGTAAATAAAATATCAAATAGTAGAGTAAATATATATTACATACTGTACATAAAATATCAAAAAGTACACCAAATATGTGTAATATATACTGTAAATAAACTATCAAATCCACAGTAATTATATATAATATACTGTACATAAATATCAAAAATTACAACAAATATATATTATTTACTATAAAGAAAATACCAAAAAGTACAGTAAATATATATTACACACCCTATGTAAAATATCACAAACTACACCAAATATATATTATATAATTTACATAAAATATCAAAAGGACACCAAATATATCTTATATACTGAACATGAAATATCAAAATGTACAGTAAATATATTTCATATATTGTACATATAATATTAATTAAAAGTACACCAAACACATTTTATATACTGTAAATAAAATATCAAAAGTACAGTAAATATATATTACATTCTGTACATAATATATCAAAAAGTACACCAAATTTGTTTTTTATATACTGTAAATAAACTATCAAAAACTGCAGTAATTATATTTAATATACTGTACATAAAATATCAAAAATTACACCAAATATATATTATTTACTGTAAATAAAATATCAAAAAGTACAGTAAATATATCTTACACACCCTATGTAAAATATCACAATCTACACCAAATATATATTATATAATTTACATAAAATATCAAAAGGACACCAAATATACCTTATATACTGAACATGAAATATCAAAATGTACAGTAAATATATTTCATATATTGTACATATAATATTAACTAAAAGTACACGAAATACATTTTATATACTGTAAATAAAATATCAAAATTACAGTAAATATATATTACATTCTGTACATAAAATATCAAAAAGTACACCAAATATGTGTTATATATACTGTAAATAAACTATCAAAAACTGCAGTAATTATGTTTAATATACTGTACATAAAATATCAAAAATTACACCAAATGTATATTATTTACTGTAAATAAAATATCAAAAAGTACAGTAAATATATCTTACACACACTATGTAAAATATCACAATCTACACCAAATGTATATTATATAATTTACATAAAATATCAAAAGGACACCAAATATATCTTATATACTGTACATAATATATCAAAATTACAGTAAATATATTTCATATATTGTACATATAATGTTAACTAAAAGTACACCAAATACATTTTATATACTGTAAATAAAATATCAAAAAGTACAGTAAATATATATTACACACCCTATGTAAAATATCACAAACTTCACCAAATATATATTATATAATTTACATAAAATATCAAAAGGACACCAAATATATCTTCTATACTGTACATAAAATATCAAAATGTACAGTAAATATATTTCATATATTGTATATATAATATTAACTAAAAGTACACCAAATACATTTTATATACTGTAAATAAATTATCAAAAATTACAGTAAATATATATTACATACTGTACATAAAATATCAAAAAGTACACCAAATATGTGTTATATATACTGTAAATAAACTATCAAAACTACACTAATTATATTTAATATACTGTACATAAAATATCAAAAATTACACCAAATATATATTATTTACTGTAAAGAAAATACCAAAAAGTACAGTAAATATATATTACACACCCTATGTAAAATATCACAAACTACACCAAATATATATTATATAATTTACATAAAATATCAAAAGGACACCAAATATATCTTATATATTGAACATGAAATATCAAAATGTACAGTAAATATATTTCATATATTGTACATATAATATTAACTAAAAGTACACCAAATACATTTTATATACTGTAAATAAAATATCAAAATGTACAGTAAATATATATTACATTCTGTACATAAAATATCAAAAAGTACACCAAATTTCTGTTTTATATACTGTAAATAAACTATCAAAAACTGCAGTAATTATATTTAATATACTGTACATAAAATATCAAAAATTACACCAAATGTATATTATTTACTGTAAATAAAATATCAAAAAGTACAGTAAATATATCTTACACACCCTATGAAAAATATCACAATCTACACCAAATATATATTATATAATTTACATAAAATATCAAAAGGACACCAAATATATCTTATATACTGTACATAAAATATCAAAATTACAGTAAATATATTTCATATATTGTACATATAATGTTAACTAAAAGTAAACCAAATATATTTTATATAGTGCAAATAAAATATCAAAATGTACAGTAAATATATATTACACACCCTATGTAAAATATCACAATCTACACCAAATTTATATTACGTAATTTATATAAAATATCAAAAGGACACCATATATACCTTATATGCTGAACATAAAATATCAAAATGTACCGTAAATATATTTCATATATTGTACATATAATATTAACTAAAAGTACACCAAATACATTTTATATACTGTAAATAAAATATCAAATAGTAGAGTAAATATATATTACATACTGTACATAAAATATCAAAAAGTACACCAAATATGTGTAATATATACTGTAAATAAACTATCAAATCCACAGAAATTATATATAATATACTGTACATAAAATATCAAAAATTACACCAAATGTATATTATTTACTGTAAATAAAATATCAAAAAGTACAGTAAATATATCTAACACACCCTATGTAAAATATCACAATCTACACCAAATATATATTATATAATTTACATAAAATATCAAAAGGACACCAAATATACCTTATATACTGAACATGAAATATCAAAATGTACAGTAAATATATTTCATATATTGTACATATAATATTAACTAAAAGTACACCAAATACATTTTATATACTGTAAATAAAATATCAAAAGTACAGTAAATATATATTACATTCTGTACATAAAATATCAAAAAGTACACCAAATATGTGTTATATATACTGTAAATAAACTATCAAAAACTGCAGTAATTATGTTTAATATACTGTACATAAAATATCAAAAATTACACCAAATGTATATTATTTACTGTAAATAAAATATCAAAAAGTACAGTAAATATATCTTACACACCCTATGTAAAATATCACAATCTACACCAAATATATATTATATAATTTACATAAAATATCAAAAGGACAACAAATATATCTTATATACTGTACATAATATATCAAAATTACAGTAAATATATTTCAAATATTGTACATATAATGTTAACTAAAAGTACACCAAACACATTTTATATACTGTAAATAAAATATCAAAAAGTACTGTAAATATATATTACACACCCTATGTAAAATATCACAAACTTCACCAAATATATATTATATAATTTACATAAAATATCAAAAGGACACCAAATATATCTTCTATACTGTACATAAAATATAAAAATTTACAGTAAATATATTTCATATATTGTATATTTAATATTAACTAAAAGTACACCAAATACATTTTATATACTGTAAATAAATTATCAAAAATTTCAGTAAATATATATTACATACTGTACATAAAATATCAAAAACTACACCAAATATGTGTTATATATACTGTAAATAAACTATCAAAACTACACTAATTATATTTAATATACTGTACATAAAATATCAAAAATTACACCAAATATATATTATTTACTGTAAAGAAAATACCAAAAAGTACAGTAAATATATATTACACACCCTATGTAAAATATCACAAACTACACCAAATATATATTATATAATTTACATAAAATATCAAAAGGACACCAATTATATCTTATATACTGAACATGAAATATCAAAAAGTACAGTAAATATATTTCATATATTGTTCATATAATATTAACTAAAAGTACACCAAATACATTTTATTTACTGTAAATAAAATATCAAAAGTACAGTAAATATATATTACATTCTGTACATAAAATATCAAAAAGTACACCAAATATGTGTTATATATACTGTAAATAAACTATCAAAAACTGCAGTAATTATGTTTAATATACTGTACATAAAATACCAAAAATTACACCAAATGTATATTATTTACTGTAAATAAAATATCAAAAAGTACAGTAAATATATCTTACACACCCTATGTAAAATATCACAATCTACACCAAATGTATATTATATAATTTACATAAAATATCAAAAGGACACCAAATATATCTTATATACTGTACATAATATATCAAAATTACAGTAAATATATTTCATATATTGTACATATAATGTTAACTAAAAGTACACCAAATACATTTTATATACTGTAAATAAAATATCAAAAAGTACAGTAAATATATATTACACACCCTATGTAAAATATCACAAACTTCACCAAATATATATTATATAATTTACATAAAATATCAAAAGGACACCAAATATATCTTCTATACTGTACATAAAATATCAAAATGTACAGTAAATATATTTCATATATTGTATATATAATATTAACTAAAAGTACACCAAATACATTTTATATACTGTAAATAAATTATCAAAAATTACAGTAAATATATATTACATACTGTACATAAAATATCAAAAAGTACACCAAATATGTGTTATATATACTGTAAATAAACTATCAAAACTACACTAATTATATTTAATATACTGTACATAAAATATCAAAAATTACACCAAATATATATTATTTACTGTAAAGAAAATACCAAAAAGTACAGTAAATATATATTACACACCCTATGTAAAATATCACAAACTACACCAAATATATATTATATAATTTACATAAAATATCAAAAGGACACCAAATATATCTTATATACTGAACATGAAATATCAAAATGTACAGTAAATATATTTCATATATTGTACATATAATATTAACTAAAAGTACACCAAATACATTTTATATACTGTAAATAAAATATCAAAATGTACAGTAAATATATATTACATTCTGTACATAAAATATCAAAAAGTACACCAAATTTCTGTTTTATATACTGTAAATAAACTATCAAAAACTGCAGTAATTATATTTAATATACTGTACATAAAATATCAAAAATTAAACCAAATGTATATTATTTACTGTAAATAAAATATCAAAAAGTACAGTAAATATATCTTACACACCCTATGTAAAATATCACAAACTACACCAAATATATATTATATAATTTACATAAAATATCAAAGGGACACCAAATATACCTTATATACTGAACATGAAATATCAAAATTACAGTAAATATATTTCATATATTGTGCATATAATGTTAACTAAAAGTACACCAAATACATTTTATATACTGTAAGTAATATATCAAAAGTACAGTAAATATATATTACATTCTGTACATAAAATATCAAAAATTACACCAAATTTGTGTTTTATATACTGTAAATAAACTATCAAAAACTGCAGTAATTATATTTAATATACTGTACATAAAATATCCAGGATTAAACCAAATGAATATTATTTACTGTAAATAAAATATCAAAAACTACAGTAAATATATCTTACACACCATATGTAAAATATCACAATCTACACCAAATATATATTATATAATTTACATAAAATATCAAAAGGACAACAAATATATCTTATATACTGTACATAAAATACCAAAATTACAGTAAATATATTTCATATATTGTACATATAATGTTAACTAAAAGTACACCAAATATATTTTATATAGTGTAAATAAAATATCAAAATGTACAGTAAATATATATTACACTCCCTATGTAAAATATCACAATCTACACCGAATTTATATTATGTAATTTACATAAAATATCAAAAGGACACCATATATACCTTATATGCTGAACATAAAATATCAAAATATACCGTAAATATATTTCATATATTGTACATATAATATTAACTAAAAGTACACCAAATACATTTTATATACTGTAAATAAAATATCAAATAGTAGAGTAAATATATATTACATACTGTACATAAAATATCAAAAAGTACACCAAATATGTGTAATATATACTGTAAATAAACTATCAAATCCACAGTAATTATATATAATATACTGTACATAAAATATCAAAAATTACACCAAATGTATATTATTTACTGTAAATAAAATATCAAAAAGTACAGTAAATATATCTTACACTCCCTATGTAAAATATCACAATCTACACAAAATATATATTATATAATTTACATAAAATATCAAAAGGACACCAAATATATCTTATATAGTGTACATAAAATATCAAAATGTACAGTAAATATATTTCCTATATTGTACATATAATATTAACTAAAAGTACACCAAATACATTTTATATACTGTAAATAAAGTATCAAAAATACAGTAAATATATATTAGATACTGTACATAAAATATCAAAAAGTACACCAAATATGTGTAATATATACTGTAAATAAACTATCAAAACTACACTAATTATATTTAATATACTGTACATAAAATATCAAAAATTAAACCAAATATATATTATTTACTGTAAAAAAATATCAAAAAGCACAGTAAATATATCTTACACACCCTATGTAAAATATCACAAACTACACCAAATATATATTATATAATTTACATAAAATATCAAAAGGGCACCAAATATACCTTATATACTGAACATGAAATATCAAAATGTACAGTAAATATATTTCATATATTGTACATATAATATTAACTAAAAGTACACCAAATACATTTTATATACTGTAAATAAAATATCAAAAGTACAGTAAATATATATTACATTCTGTACATAAAATATCAAAAAGTACACCAAATATGTGTTATATATACTGTAAATAAACTATCAAAAATTGCAGTAATTATGTTTAATATACTGTACATAAAATATCAAAAATTACACCAAATGTATATTATTTACTGTAAATAAAATATCAAAAAGTACATTAAATATATCTTACACACCCTATGTAAAATATCACAATCTACACCAAATATATATTTTATAATTTACATAAAATATCAAAAGGACACCAAATATATCTTATATACTGTACATAATATATCAAAATTACAGTAAATATATTTCATATATTGTACATATAATGTTAACTAAAAGTACACCAAATATATTTTATATACTGTAAATAAAATATCAAAAAGTACAGTAAATATATATTACACACCCTATGCAAAATATCACAAACTTCACCAAATATATATTATATAATTTACATAAAATATCAAAAGGACACCAAATATATCTTCTATACTGTGCATAAAATATCAAAATGTACAGTAAATATATTTCATATATTGTATATATAATATTAACTAAAAGTACACCAAATACATTTTATATACTGTAAATAAATTATCAAAAATTACAGTAAATATATATTTCATACTGTACATAAAATATCAAAAAGTACACCAAATATGTGTTATATATACTGTAAATAAACTATCAAACTACACTAATTATATTTAATATACTGTACATAAAATATCAAAAATTACACCAAATATATATTATTTACTGTAAAGAAAATACCAAAAATTACAGTAAATATATATTACACACCCTATGTAAAATATCACAAACTACACCAAATATATATTATATAATTTACATAAAATATCAAAAGGACACCAAATATAACTTATATACTGAACATCAAGTATCAAAATGTACAGTAAATATATTTCATATATTGTACATTTAATATTAACTAAAAGTACACCAAATACATTTTATATACTGTAAATAAAATATCAAAAAGTACAGTAAATATATATTACATACTGTTCTTAAAATATCAAAAAGTACACAAAATATGTGTTATATATACTGTAAATAAACTATCAAAAACTGCAGTGATTATATTTAATATACTGTACATAAAATATCAAAAATTACACCAAATGAATACTATTTACTGTACATAAAATATCAAAAAGTACAGTAAATATATCTTACACACCCTATGTAAAATATCACAATCTACACCAAATATATATTATATAATTTACATAAAATACCAAAAGGACACCAAATATATCTTATATAGTGTACATAAAATATCAAAATGTACAGTAAATATATTTCATATATTGTACATATGATATTAACTAAAAGTATACCAACTGCATTTTATATACTGTAAATAAATTATCAAAAATTACAGTAAATATATATCACATACTGTACATAAAATATCAAAAAGTACAGCAAATATGTGTTATATATACTGTAAATAAACTATCAAAAACTACCGTAATTATATTTAATATACTGTACATAAGATATTAAAAATTACACCAAATGTATATTATTTACTGTAAATAAAATATCAAAAATTACAGTAAATATATATTACACACCCTATGTAAAATATCACAATCTACACCAAATATATATTATATAATTTACATAAAATATCAAAATGACACCAAATATATCTTATATACTGAACATAAAATATCAAAAAGTACAGTAAATATATTTCATATATTGTACTTATAATATTTACTAAAAGTACACCAAATACATTTTATATAGTGTAAATAAAATATCAAAAAGTACAGTAAATATATATTACACACCATATGTAAAATATCACAATCTACACCAAATATATATTATATAATTTACATAAAATATCAAAAGGACACCAAATATACCTTATATACTGTACATAAAATATCAAAAAGTACAGTAAATATATTTCATATATTGTACATATAATATTAACTAAAAGTACACCAAATACATTTTATACAGTGTAAATAAAATATCAAAAATTACAGTGAATATATATTACATACTGTACATAAAATATCAAAAAGTACACCAAATATGTGTTATATATACTGTAAATAAACTATCAAAACTACACTAATTATATTTAATATACTGTACATAAAATATCAAAAATTACACCAAATATATATTATTTACTGTAAAGAAAATACCAAAAATTACAGTAAATATATATTACACACCCTATGTAAAATATCACAAACTACACCAAATATATATTATATAATTTACATAAAATATCAAAAGGACACCAAATATAACTTATATACTGAACATCAAGTATCAAAATGTACAGTAAATATATTTCATATATTGTACATTTAATATTAACTAAAAGTACACCAAATACATTTTATATACTGTAAATAAAATATCAAAAAGTACAGTAAATATATATTACATACTGTTCTTAAAATATCAAAAAGTACACCAAATATGTGTTATATATACTGTAAATAAACTATCAAAACTACACTAATTATATTTAATATACTGTACATAAAATATCAAAAATTACACCAAATATATATTATTTACTGTAAAGAAAATACCAAAAATTACAGTAAATATATATTACACACCCTATGTAAAATATCACAAACTACACCAAATATATATTATATAATTTACATAAAATATCAAAAGGACACCAAATATAACTTATATACTGAACATCAAGTATCAAAATGTACAGTAAATATATTTAATATATTGTACATTTAATATTAACTAAAAGTACACCAAATACATTTTATATACTGTAAATAAAATATCAAAAAGTACAGTAAATATATATTACATACTGTTCTTAAAATATCAAAAAGTACACAAAATATGTGTTATATATACTGTAAATAAACTATCAAAAACTGCAGTGATTATATTTAATATACTGTACATAAAATATCAAAAATTACACCAAATGAATACTATTTACTGTACATAAAATATCAAAAAGTACAGTAAATATATCTTACACACCCTATGTAAAATATCACAATCTACACCAAATATATATTATATAATTTACATAAAATACCAAAAGGACACCAAATATATCTTATATAGTGTACATAAAATATCAAAATGTACAGTAAATATATTTCATATATTGTACATATGATATTAACTAAAAGTATACCAACTGCATTTTATATACTGTAAATAAATTATCAAAAATTACAGTAAATATATATCACATACTGTACATAAAATATCAAAAAGTACAGCAAATATGTGTTATACATACTGTAAATAAACTATCAAAAACTACCGTAATTATATTTAATATACTGTACATAAGATATTAAAAATTACACCAAATGTATATTATTTACTGTAAATAAAATATCAAAAATTACAGTAAATATATATTACACACCCTATGTAAAATATCACAATCTACACCAAATATATATTATATAATTTACATAAAATATCAAAATGACACCAAATATATCTTATATACTGAACATAAAATATCAAAAAGTACAGTAAATATATTTCATATATTGTAATTATAATATTTACTAAAAGTACACCAAATACATTTTATATAGTGTAAATAAAATATCAAAAAGTACAGTAAATATATATTACACACCATATGTAAAATATCACAATCTACACCAAATATATATTATATAATTTACATAAAATATCAAAAGGACACCAAATATACCTTATATACTGTACATAAAATATCAAAAAGTACAGTAAATATATTTCATATATTGTACATATAATATTAACTAAAAGTACACCAAATACATTTTATACAGTGTAAATAAAATATCAAAAATTACAGTGAATATATATTACATACTGTACATAAAATATCAAAAAGTACACCAAATATGTGTTATATATACTGTAAATAAACTATCAAAACTACACTAATTATATTTAATATACTGTACATAAAATATCAAAAATTACACCAAATATATATTATTTACTGTAAAGAAAATACCAAAAATTACAGTAAATATATATTACACACCCTATGTAAAATATCACAAACTACACCAAATATATATTATATAATTTACATAAAATATCAAAAGGACACCAAATATAACTTATATACTGAACATCAAGTATCAAAATGTACAGTAAATATATTTCATATATTGTACATTTAATATTAACTAAAAGTACACCAAATACATTTTATATACTGTAAATAAAATATCAAAAAGTACAGTAAATATATATTACATACTGTTCTTAAAATATCAAAAAGTACACCAAATATGTGTTATATATACTGTAAATAAACTATCAAAAACTGCAGTGATTATATTTAATATACTGTACATAAAATATCAAAAATTACACCAAATGAATACTATTTACTGTACATAAAATATCAAAAAGTACAGTAAATATATCTTACACACCCTATGTAAAATATCACAATCTACACCAAATATATATTATATAATTTACATAAAATACCAAAAGGACACCAAATATATCTTATATAGTGTACATAAAATATCAAAATGTACAGTAAATATATTTCATATATTGTACATATGATATTAACTAAAAGTATACCAACTGCATTTTATATACTGTAAATAAATTATCAAAAATTACAGTAAATATATATCACATACTGTACATAAAATATCAAAAAGTACAGCAAATATGTGTTATATATACTGTAAATAAACTATCAAAAACTACCGTAATTATATTTAATATACTGTACATAAGATATTAAAAATTACACCAAATGTATATTATTTACTGTAAATAAAATATCAAAAATTACAGTAAATATATATTACACACCCTATGTAAAATATCACAATCTACACCAAATATATATTATATAATTTACATAAAATATCAAAATGACACCAAATATATCTTATATACTGAACATGAAATATCAAAAATTACAGTAAATATATTTCATATATTGTACATATAATATTAACGAAAAGTACACCAAATACATTTTATATACTGTAAATAAGTTATCAAAAATTACAGTAAATATATATTTCATACTGTACATAAAATATCAAAAAGTACACCAAATATGTGTTATATATACTGTAAATAAACTATCAAAACTACACTAATTATATTTAATATACTGTACATAAAATATCAAAAATTACACCAAATGTATATTATTTACTGTAAATAAAATACCAAAAAGTACAGTAAATATACATTACACACCCTATGTAAAATATCACAATCTACACCAAATATATATTATATAATTTACATAAAATACCAAAAGGACACCAAATATATCTTATATAGTGTACATAAAATATCAAAATGTACAGTAAATATATTTCATATATTGTACATATGATATTAACTAAAAGTATACCAACTGCATTTTATATACTGTAAATAAATTATCAAAAATTACAGTAAATATATATCACATACTGTACATAAAATATCAAAAAGTACACCAAATATGTGTTATATATACTGTAAATAAACTATCAAATCTACCGTAATTATATTTAATATACTGTACATAAGATATTAAAAATTACACCAAATGTATATTTTTTACTGTAAATAAAATATCAAAAATTACAGTAAATATATATTACACACCCTATGTAAAATATCACAATCTACACCAAATATATATTATATAATTTACATGAAATATCAAAAGGACACCAAATATATCTTATATACTGAACATGAAATATCAAAAATTACAGTAAATATATTTCATATATTGTACATATAATATTAACGAAAAGTACACCAAATACATTTTATATACTGTAAATAAATTATCAAAAATTACAGTAAATATATATTTCATACTGTACATAAAATATCGAAAAGTACACCAAATATGTGTTATATATACTGTAAATAAACTATCAAAACTACACTAATTATATTTAATATACTGTACATAAAATATCAAAAATTACACCAAATGTATATTATTTACTGTAAATAAAATACCAAAAAGTACAGTAAATATACATTACACACCCTATGTAAAATATCACAATCTACACCAAATATATATTTTATAATTTACATAAAATATCAAAAGGACACCAAATATATCTTATATAGTGTACATAAAATATCAAAATGTACAGTAAATATATTTCCTATATTGTACATATAATATTAACTAAAAGGACACCAAATACATTTTATATACTGTAAATAAAGTATCAAAAATACAGTAAATATATAATAGATACTGTACATAAAATATCAAAAAGTACACCAAATATGTGTAATATATACTGTAAATAAACTATCAAAACTACACTAATTATATTTAATATACTGTACATAAAATATCAAAAATTAAACCAAATATATATTATTTACTGTAAATAAAATATCAAAAAGTACAGTAAATATATCTTACACACCCTATGTAAAATATCACAAACTACACCAAATATATATTATATAATTTACATAAAATATCAAAAGGGCACCAAATATACCTTATATACTGAACATGAAATATCAAAATGTACAGTAAATATATTTCATATATTGTACATATAATATTAACTAAAAGTACACCAAATACATTTTATATACTGTAAATAAAATATCAAAAAGTACAGTAAATATATATTACACACCCTATGCAAAATATCACAAACTTCACCAAATATATATTATATAATTTACATAAAATATCAAAAGGACACCAAATATATCTTCTATACTGTGCATAAAATATCAAAATGTACAGTAAATATATTTCATATATTGTATATATAATATTAACTAAAAGTACACCAAATACATTTTATATACTGTAAATAAATTATCAAAAATTACAGTAAATATATATTTCATACTGTACATAAAATATCAAAAAGTACACCAAATATGTGTTATATATACTGTAAATAAACTATCAAACTACACTAATTATATTTAATATACTGTACATAAAATATCAAAAATTACACCAAATATATATTATTTACTGTAAAGAAAATACCAAAAAGTACAGTAAATATATATTACACACCCTATGTAAAATATCACAAACTACACCAAATATATATTATATAATTTACATAAAATATCAAAAGGACACCAAATATATCTTATATACTGAACATGAAATATCAAAATGTACAGTAAATATATTTCA
This sequence comes from Pan paniscus, assembly GCF_029289425.2. Lineage (NCBI taxonomy): Eukaryota > Metazoa > Chordata > Mammalia > Primates > Hominidae > Pan > Pan paniscus. The sequence continues at coordinate 4,464,172 of NC_073271.2, forward strand.
TATATTGTACTTATAATATTAACTAAAAGTACACCAAATACATTTTATATACTGTAAATAAAATATCAAAATGTACAGTAAATATATATTACATTCTGTACATAAAATATCAAAAAGTACTCCAAATTTCTGTTTTATATACTGTAAATAAACTATCAAAAACTGCAGTAATTATATTTAATATACTGTACATAAAATATCAAAAATTAAACCAAATGTATATTATTTACTGTAAATAAAATATCAAAAAGTACAGTAAATATATCTTACACACCCTATGTAAAATATCACAATCTACACCAAATATATATTATATAAATTACATAAAATATCAAAAGGCCACCAAATATATCTTATATAGTGTACCTAAAATATCAAAATGTACAGTAAATATATTTCCTATATTGTACATATAATATTAACTAAAAGTACACCAAATACATTTTATATACTGTAAATAAAATATCAAAAATACAGTAAATATATATTACATACTGTACATAAAATATCAAAAAGTACACCAAATATGTGTAATATATAATGTAAATAAACTATCAAAAACTACACTAATTATATTTAATATACTGTACATAAAATATCAAAAATTACACCAAATGTATATTATATACTGTAAATAAAATATCAAAAAGTACGGTAAATATATATTACACACCCTATGTAAAATATCACAAACTTCACCAAATATATATTATATAATTTACATAAAATATCAAAAGGACACCAAATATATCTTCTATTCTGTACATAAAATATCAAAATGTACAGTAAATATATTTCATATATTGTATATATAATATTAACTAAAAGTACACCAAATACATTTTATATACTGTAAATAAATTATCAAAAATTACAGTAAATATATACTACATACTGTACATAAAATATCAAAAAGTACACCAAATATGTGTTATATATACTCTAAATAAACTATCAAAACTACACTAATTATATTTAATATACTGTACATAAAATATCAAAAATTACACCAAATATATATTATTTACTGTCAGGAAAATACCAAAAAGTACAGTAAATATATATTACACACCCTATGTAAAATATCACAAACTACACCAAATATATATTATATAATTTACATAAAATATCAAAAGGACACCAAATATATCTTATATACTCTACATAAAATACCAAAATTACAGTAAATATATTTCATATATTGTACATATAATGTTAACTAAAAGTACACCAAATATATTTTATATAGTGTAAATAAAATATCAAAATGTACAGTAAATATATATTACACTCCCTATGTAAAATATCACAATCTACACCGAATTTATATTATGTAATTTACATAAAATATCAAAAGGACACCATATATACCTTATATGCTGAATATAAAATATCAAAATGTACCGTAAATATATTTCATATATTGTACATATAATATTAACTAAAAGTACACCAAATACATTTTATATACTGTAAATAAAATATCAAATAGTAGAGTAAATATATATTACATACTGTACATAAAATATCAAAAAGTACACCAAATATGTGTAATATATACTGTAAATAAACTATCAAATCCACAGTAATTATATATAATATACTGTACATAAAATATCAAAAATTACACCAAATGTATATTATTTACTGTAAATAAAATATCAAAAAGTACAGTAAATATATCTTACACTCCCTATGTAAAATATCACAATCTACACAAAATATATATTATATAATTTACATAAAATATCAAAAGGACACCAAATATATCTTATATAGTGTACATAAAATATCAAAATGTACAGTAAATATATTTCCTATATTGTACATATAATATCAACTAAAAGTACACCAAATACATTTTATATACTGTAAATAAAGTATCAAAAATACAGTAAATATATATTAGATACTGTACATAAAATATCAAAAAGTACACCAAATATGTGTAATATATACTGTAAATAAACTATCAAAACTACACTAATTATATTTAATATACTGTACATAAAATATCAAAAATTAAACCAAATATATATTATTTACTGTAAATAAAATATCAAAAAGTACAGTAAATATATCTTACACACCCTATGTAAAATATCACAAACTACACCAAATATATATTATATAATTTACATAAAATATCAAAAGGGCACCAAATATACCTTATATACTGAACATGAAATATCAAAATGTACAGTAAATATATTTCATATATTGTACATATAATATTAACTAAAAGTACACCAAATACATTTTATATACTGTAAATAAAATATCAAAAGTACAGTAAATATATATTACATTCTGTACATAAAATATCAAAAAGTACACCAAATATGTGTTATATATACTGTAAATAAACTATCAAAAACTGCAGTAATTATGTTTAATATACTGTACATAAAATATCAAAAATTACACCAAATGTATATTATTTACTGTAAATAAAATATCAAAAAGTACATTAAATATATCTTACACACCCTATGTAAAATATCACAATCTACACCAAATATATATTTTATAATTTACATAAAATATCAAAAGGACACCAAATATATCTTATATACTGTACATAATATATCAAAATTACAGTAAATATATTTCATATATTGTACATATAATGTTAACTAAAAGTACACCAAATACATTTTATATACTGTAAATAAAATATCAAAAAGTACAGTAAATATATATTACACACCCTATGCAAAATATCACAAACTTCACCAAATATATATTATATAATTTACATAAAATATCAAAAGGACACCAAATATATCTTCTATACTGTGCATAAAATATCAAAATGTACAGTAAATATATTTCATATATTGTATATATAATATTAACTAAAAGTACACCAAATACATTTTATATACTGTAAATAAATTATCAAAAATTACAGTAAATATATATTTCATACTGTACATAAAATATCAAAAAGTACACCAAATATGTGTTATATATACTGTAAATAAACTATCAAACTACACTAATTATATTTAATATACTGTACATAAAATATCAAAAATTACACCAAATATATATTATTTACTGTAAAGAAAATACCAAAAAGTACAGTAAATATATATTACACACCCTATGTAAAATATCACAAACTACACCAAATATATATTATATAATTTACATAAAATATCAAAAGGACACCAAATATATCTTATATACTGAACATGAAATATCAAAATGTACAGTAAATATATTTCATAGATTGTACATATAATATTAACTAAAAGTACACCAAATACATTTTATATACTGTAAATAAAATATCAAAATGTACAGTAAATATATATTACATTCTGTACATAAAATATCAAAAAGTACTCCAAATTTCTGTTTTATATACTGTAAATAAACTATCAAAAACTGCAGTAATTATATTTAATATACTGTACATAAAATATCAAAAATTAAACCAAATGTATATTATTTACTGTAAATAAAATATCAAAAAGTACAGTAAATATATCTTACACACCCTATGTAAAATATCACAATCTACACCAAATATATATTATATAAATTACATAAAATATCAAAAGGCCACCAAATATATCTTATATAGTGTACCTAAAATATCAAAATGTACAGTAAATATATTTCCTATATTGTACATATAATATTAACTAAAAGTACACCAAATACATTTTATATACTGTAAATAAAATATCAAAAATACAGTAAATATATATTACATACTGTACATAAAATATCAAAAAGTACACCAAATATATGTAATATATAATGTAAATAAACTATCAAAAACTACACCAATTATATTTAATATACTGTACATAAAATATCAAAAATTACACCAAATGTATATTATATACTGTAAATAAAATATCAAAAAGTACGGTAAATATATATTACACACCCTATGTAAAATATCACAAACTTCACCAAATATATATTATATAATTTACATAAAATATCAAAAGGACACCAAATATATCTTCTATTCTGTACATAAAATATCAAAATGTACAGTAAATATATTTCATATATTGTATATATAATATTAACTAAAAGTACACCAAATACATTTTATATACTGTAAATAAATTATCAAAAATTACAGTAAATATATATTACATACTGTACATAAAATATCAAAAAATACACCAAATATGTGTTATATATACTCTAAATAAACTATCAAAACTACACTAATTATATTTAATATACTGTACATAAAATATCAAAAATTACCCCAAATATATATTATTTACTGTCAGGAAAATACCAAAAAGTACAGTAAATATATATTACACACCCTATGTAAAATATCACAAACTACACCAAATATATATTATATAATTTACATAAAATATCAAAAGGACACCAAATATATCTTATATACTGAACATGAAATATCAAAATGTACAGTAAATATATTTCATATATTGTACATATAATATTAACTAAAAGTACACCAAATACAATTTATATACTGTAAATAAAATATCAAAATGTACAGTAAATATATATTACATTCTGTACATAAAATATCAAAAAGTACACCAAATTTGTGTTTTATATACTGTAAATAAACTATCAAAAAGTGCAGTAATTATATTTTATATACTGTACATAAAATATCAAAAATTAAACCAAATGTATATTATTTAGTGTGAATAAAATATCAAAAAGTACAGTAAATATATCTTACACACCCTATGTAAAATATCACAATCTACACCAAATATATATTATATAATTTACATAAAATATCAAAAGGACACCACATATATCTTATATAGTGTACATAAAATATCAAAATGTACAGTAAATATATTTCCTATATTGTACATATAACATTAACTAAAAGTACACCAAATACATTTTATATACTGTAAATAAAATATCAAAAATACAGTAAATATAAATAACATACTGTACATAAAATATCAAAAAGTACACCAAATATGTGTAATATATACTGTAAATAAAGTATTAAAAACTACAGTAATTATATTTAATATACTGTACATAAAATATCAAAAATTACACCAAATGTATATTATATACTGTAAATAAAATATCAAAAAGTACAGTAAATATATATTACACACCCTATGTAAAATATCACAAACTTCACCAAATATATATTATATAATTTACATAAAATATCAAAAGGACACCAAATATATCTTCTATACTGTACATAAAATATCAAAATGTACAGTAAATATATTTCATATATTGTATATATAATATTAACTAAAAGTACACCAAATTCATTTTATATACTGTAAATAATTTATCAAAAATTACAGTAAATATATATTACATATTGTACATAAAATATCAAAAATTACACCAAATATGTGTTATATATACTGTAAATAAACTATCAAAACTACACTAATTATATTTAATATACTGTACATAAAATATCAAAAATTACACCAAATATATATTATTTACTGTACAGAAAATACCAAAAAGTACAGTAAATATATATTACACACCCTATGTAAAATATCACAAACTACACCAAATATATATTTTATAATTTACATAAAATATCAAAAGGACACCAAATATATCTTATATACTGTACATGAAATATCAAAATGTACAGTAAATATATTTCATATATTGTACATATAATATTAACTAAAAGTACACCAAATACATTTTATATACTGTAAATAAAATATCAAAAGTACAGTAAATATATATTACATTCTGTACATAAAATATCAAAAAGTACACCAAATTTGTGTTTTATATACTGTAAATAAACTATCAAAAACTGCAGTAATTATATTTAATATACTGTACATAAAATATCAAAAATTAAACCAAATGTATATTATTTACTGTGAATAAAATATCAAAAAGTACAGTAAATATATATTACACACCCTATGTAAAATATCACAATCTACGACAAATATATATTATATAATTTACATAAAATATCAAAAGGACACCAAATATATATTATATACTGTACATAAAATATCAAAATGTACAGTAAATATATTTCATATATTGTACATATACTATTAACTAAAAGTAGACCAAATACATTTTATATAGAGTAAATAAATTATCAAAAATTACAGTAAATATATATTGCATACTGTACGTAAAATATCAAAAAGTACACCAAATATGTTTTATATATACTGTAAATAAACTATCAAAACTACACTAATTATATTTAATATACTGTACATAAAATATCAAAAATTACAGCAAATGTGTTTTATATACTGTAAATAAAATATCAAAAAGTACAGTAAATATATATTACACACCCTATGTAAAATATCACAAACTTCACCAAATATATATTATATAATTTACATAAAATATCAAAAGGACACCAAATATATCTTCTATACTGTACATAAAATATCAAAATGTACAGTAAATATATTTCATATATTGTATATATAATATTAACTAAAAGTACACCAAATACATTTTATATACTGTAAATAAATTATCAAAAATTACAGTAAATATATATTACATACTGTACATAAAATATCAAAAAGTACACCAAATATGTGTTATATATACTGTAAATAAACAATCAAAAACTACAGTAATTATATTTAATATACTGTACATAAAATATCAAAAATTACACCAAATGTATATTATTTACTGTAAATAAAATATCAAAAAGTACAGTAAATATATATTACACACTCTATGTAAAATATCACAATCTACACCAAATATATATTATATAATTTACATAAAATATCAAAAGGACACCAAATATATCTTATATACTGTACATAAAATATCAAAATGTACAGTAAATATATTTCATATATTGTACATATAATATTAACTAAAAGTACACCAAATACATTTTATATAGTGTAAATAAAATATCAAAAATTACAGTGAATATATATTACATACTGTACATAAAATATCAAAAAGTACACCAAATATGTGTTATATATACTGTAAATAAACTATCAAAACTACACTAATTATATTTAATATACTGTACATAAAATATCAAAAATTACACCAAATATATATTATTTACTGTAAAGAAAATACCAAAAAGTACAGTAAATATATATTACACACCCTATGTAAAATATCACAAACTACACAAAATATATATTATATAATTTACATAAAATATCAAAAGGACACCAAATATATCTTATATACTGAACATGAAATATCAAAATGTACAGTAAATATATTTCATAGATTGTACATATAATATTAACTAAAAGTACACCAAATACATTTTATATACTGTAAATAAAATATCAAAATGTACAGTAAATATATATTACATTCTGTACATAAAATATCAAAAAGTACACCAAATTTGTGTTTTATATACTGTAAATAAACTATCAAAAAGTGCAGTAACTATATTTTATATACTGTACATAAAATATCAAAAATTAAACCAAATGTATATTATTTAGTGTGAATAAAATATCAAAAAGTACAGTAAATATATCTTACACACCCTATGTAAAATATCACAATCTACACCAAATATATATTATATAATTTACATAAAATATCAAAAGGACACCACATATATATTATATAGTGTACATAAAATATCAAAATGTACAGTAAATATATTTCCTATATTGTACATATAACATTAACTAAAAGTACACCAAATACATTTTATATACTGTAAATAAAATATCAAAAATACAGTAAATATAAATAACATACTGTACATAAAATATCAAAAAGTACACCAAATATGTGTAATATATACTGTAAATAAAGTATTAAAAACTACAGTAATTATATTTAATATACTGTACATAAAATATCAAAAATTACACCAAATGTATATTATATACTGTAAATAAAATATCAAAAAGTACAGTAAATATATATTACACACCCTATGTAAAATATCACAAACTTCACCAAATATATATTATATAATTTACATAAAATATCAAAAGGACACCAAATATATCTTCTATACTGTACATAAAATATCAAAATGTACAGTAAATATATTTCATATATTGTATATATAATATTAACTAAAAGTACAACAAATTCATTTTATATACTGTAAATAAATTATCAAAAATTACAGTAAATATATATTACATATTGTACATAAAATATCAAAAAGTACACCAAATATGTGTTATATATACTGTAAATAAACTATCAAAACTACACTAATTATATTTAATATACTGTACATAAAATATCAAAAATTACACCAAATATATATTATTTACTGTAAAGAAAATACCAAAAAGTACAGTAAATATATATTACACACCCTATGTAAAATATCACAAACTACACCAAATATATATTATATAATTTACATAAAATATCAAAAGGACACCAAATATATCTTATATACTGAACATGAAATATCAAAATGTACAGTAAATATATTTCATAGATTGTACATATAATATTAACTAAAAGTACACCAAATACATTTTATATACTGTAAATAAAATATCAAAATGTACAGTAAATATATATTACATTCTGTACATAAAATATCAAAAAGTACTCCAAATTTCTGTTTTATATACTGTAAATAAACTATCAAAAACTGCAGTAATTATATTTAATATACTGTACATAAAATATCAAAAATTAAACCAAATGTATATTATTTACTGTAAATAAAATATCAAAAAGTACAGTAAATATATCTTACACACCCTATGTAAAATATCACAATCTACACCAAATATATATTATATAAATTACATAAAATATCAAAAGGCCACCAAATATATCTTATATAGTGTACCTAAAATATCAAAATGTACAGTAAATATATTTCCTATATTGTACATATAATATTAACTAAAAGTACACCAAATACATTTTATATACTGTAAATAAAATATCAAAAATACAGTAAATATATATTACATACTGTACATAAAATATCAAAAAGTACACCAAATATGTGTAATATATAATGTAAATAAACTATCAAAAACTACACTAATTATATTTAATATACTGTACATAAAATATCAAAAATTACACCAAATGTATATTATATACTGTAAATAAAATATCAAAAAGTACGGTAAATATATATTACACACCCTATGTAAAATATCACAAACTTCACCAAATATATATTATATAATTTACATAAAATATCAAAAGGACACCAAATATATCTTCTATTCTGTACATAAAATATCAAAATGTACAGTAAATATATTTCATATATTGTATATATAATATTAACTAAAAGTACACCAAATACATTTTATATACTGTAAATAAATTATCAAAAATTACAGTAAATATATATTACATACTGTACATAAAATATCAAAAAATACACCAAATATGTGTTATATATACTCTAAATAAACTATCAAAACTACACTAATTATATTTAATATACTGTACATAAAATATCAAAAATTACACCAAATATATATTATTTACTGTCAGGAAAATACCAAAAAGTACAGTAAATATATATTACACACCCTATGTAAAATATCACAAACTACAACAAATATATATTATATAATTTACATAAAATATCAAAAGGACACCAAATATATCTTATATACTGAACATGAAATATCAAAATGTACAGTAAATATATTTCATATATTGTACATATAATATTAACTAAAAGTACACCAAATACAATTTATATACTGTAAATAAAATATCAAAATGTACAGTAAATATATATTACATTCTGTACATAAAATATCAAAAAGTACACCAAATTTGTGTTTTATATACTGTAAATAAACTATCAAAAAGTGCAGTAATTATATTTTATATACTGTACATAAAATATCAAAAATTAAACCAAATGTATATTATTTAGTGTGAATAAAATATCAAAAAGTACAGTAAATATATCTTACACACCCTATGTAAAATATCACAATCTACACCAAATATATATTATATAATTTACATAAAATATCAAAAGGACACCACATATATCTTATATAGTGTACATAAAATATCAAAATGTACAGTAAATATATTTCCTATATTGTACATATAACATTAACTAAAAGTACACCAAATACATTTTATATACTGTAAATAAAATATCAAAAATACAGTAAATATAAATAACATACCGTACATAAAATATCAAAAAGTACACCAAATATGTGTAATATATACTGTAAATAAAGTATTAAAAACTACAGTAATTATATTTAATATACTGTACATAAAATATCAAAAATTACACCAAATGTATATTTTATACTGTAAATAAAATATCAAAAAGTACAGTAAATATATATTACACACCCTATGTAAAATATCACAAACTTCACCAAATATATATTATATAATTTACATAAAATATCAAAAGGACACCAAATATATCTTCTATACTGTACATAAAATATCAAAATGTACAGTAAATATATTTCATATATTGTATATATAATATTAACTAAAAGTACACCAAATTCATTTTATATACTGTAAATAATTTATCAAAAATTACAGTAAATATATATTACATATTGTACATAAAATATCAAAAATTACACCAAATATGTGTTATATATACTGTAAATAAACTATCAAAACTACAATAATTATATTTAATATACTGTACATAAAATATCAAAAATTACACCAAATATATATTATTTACAGTACAGAAAATACCAAAAAGTACAGTAAATATATATTACACACCCTATGTAAAATATCACAAACTACACCAAATATATATTTTATAATTTACATAAAATATCAAAAGGACACCAAATATATCTTATATACTGTACATGAAATATCAAAATGTACAGTAAATATATTTCATATATTGTACATATAATATTAACTAAAAGTACACCAAATACATTTTATATAGTGTAAATAAAATATCAAAAATTACAGTGAATATATATTACATACTGTACATAAAATATCAAAAAGTACACCAAATATGTGTTATATATACTGTAAATAAACTATCAAAACTACACTAATTATATTTAATATACTGTACATAAAATATCAAAAATTACACCAAATATATATTATTTACTGTAAAGAAAATACCAAAAAGTACAGTAAATATATATTACACACCCTATGTAAAATATCACAAACTACACCAAATATATATTATATAATTTACATAAAATATCAAAAGGACACCAAATATATCTTATATACTGAACATGAAATATCAAAATGTACAGTAAATATATTTCATAGATTGTACATATAATATTAACTAAAAGTACACCAAATACATTTTATATACTGTAAATAAAATATCAAAATGTACAGTAAATATATATTACATTCTGTACATAAAATATCAAAAAGTACACAAAATATGTGTTATATATACTGTAAATAAACTATCAAAAACTGCAGTAATTATATTTAATATACTGTACATAAAATATCAAAAATTACACCAAATGTATATTATTTACTGTAAATAAAATATCAAAAAGTACAGTAAATATATCTTACACACCCTATGTAAAATATCACAATCTACACCAAATATATATTATATAAATTACATAAAATATCAAAAGGACACCAAATATATCTTATATAGTGTACCTAAAATATCAAAATGTACAGTAAATATATTTCCTATATTGTACATATAATATTAACTAAAAGTACACCAAATACATTTAATATACTGTAAATAAAATATCAAAAATACAGTAAATATATATTACATACTGTACATAAAATATCAAAATGTACACCAAATATGTGTAATATATAATGTAAATAAACTATCAAAAACTACACTAATTATATTTAATATACTCTACATAAAATATCAAAAATTACACCAAATGTATATTATATACTATAAATAAAATATCAAAAAGTACGGTAAATATATATTACACACCCTATGTAAAATATCACAATCTACACCAAATATATATTATATAATTTACATAAAATATCAAAAGGACACCAAATATACCTTATATACTGAACATGAAATATCAAAATGTACAGTAAATATATTTCATATATTGTACATATAATATTAACTAAAAGTACACCAAATACATTTTATATACTGTAAATAAAATATCAAAAGTACAGTAAGTATATGATACATTCTGTACATAAAATATCAAAAAGTACACCAAATATGTGTTATATATACGGTAAATAAACTATCAAAAACTGCAGTAATTATGTTTAATATACTGTACATAAAATATCAAAAATTACACCAAATGTATATTATTTACTGTAAATAAAATATCAAAAAGTACAGTAAATATATCTTACACACCCTATGTAAAATATCACAATCTACACCAAATATATATTATATAATTTACATAAAATATCAAAAGGACACCAAATATATCTTATATACTGTACATAAAATATCAAAATTACAGTAAATAGATTTCATATATTGTACATATAATGTTAACTAAAAGTACACCAAATACATTTTATATACTGTAAATAAAATATCAAAAAGTACAGTAAATATATATTACATACTGTACATAAAATATCAAAAAGTACACCAAATATGTGTTATATATACTGTGAATAAACTATCAAATATACAGTAATTATATATAATATACTGTACAAAAAATATCAAAAATTACACCAAATGTATATTATATACTGTAAATAAAATATCAAAAAGTACAGTAAATATATATGGCATACCCTATGTAAAATATCAAAAACTACACCAAATATATATTATATAACTTACAGAAAATATCAAAAGGACACCAAATATATATTCTATACTGTACACAAAATATCAAAAAGTACAGTAAATATATTTCATATATCTAACATATAATATTAACTAAAAGTACACCAAATGCATTTTATATACTGTAAATAAAATATCAAAAAGTACAGTAAACATATATTACATACTGTACATAAAATATCAAAAAGTACACCAAATATGTGTTATATATACTGTAAATATCAAAAACTACAGTAATCATATTCAATGTACTGTATATAAAATATCAAAAATTACACCAAATATAAATTAAATACTGTAAATAAAATATCAAAAAGGACAGTAAATATATACTACACACCCTATGTAAAATATCAAAAATTACACCAAATATATATTATATAATTTACATAGAATATAAAAAGGACACCAAATATATCTTATATATTGTACATAAAATATCAAAAAGTACAGTATATATATTTCATACATTGTACATATATTATTAACTAAAAGTACACCAAATACATTTTGTATACTGAAAATAAAATATCAAAAAGTACAGTAAATCTATATTACATACTGTACATAAAATATCAAAAAGTACACCAAATATGTGTTATATATACTATAAATGAACTATCAAAAACTACAGTAATTATATTTAAAATACTGTACATAAAATATCAAAAATTACATCAAAGGAATGTTATTTACTGTAAATAAAATATCAAAAAGTACAGTAAATATATCTTACACTCCCTATGTAAAATATCACAATCTACACCAAATATATATTATATAATTTACATAAAATATCAAAAGGACACCAAATATATCTTATATAGTGTACATAAAATATCAAAATGTACAGTAAATATATTTCCTATATTGTACATATAATATTAACTGAAAGTACACCAAATACATTTTATATACTGTAAATAAAATATCAAAAATACAGTAAATATATATTACATACTGTACATAAAATATCAAAAAGTACACCAAATATGTGTAATATATACTGTAAATAAACTATCAAAACTACACTAATTATATTTAATATACTGTACATAAAATATCAAAAATTACACCAAATATATATTATTTACTGTAAAGAAAATACCAAAAAGTACAGTAAATATATATTACACACCCTATGTAAAATACCACAAACTACACCAAATATATATTATATAATTTACATAAAATATCAAAAGGACACCAAATATACCTTATATACTGAACATGAAATATCAAAAAGTACAGTAAATATATTTCATATATTGTATATATAATATTAACTAAAAGTACACCAAATACATTTTATATACTGTAAATAAAGTATCAAAAGTACAGTAAATATATATTACATTCAGTACATAAAATATCAAAAAGTACACCAAATATGTGTTATATATACTGTAAAAAAACTATCAAAAACTGCAGTAATTATATTTAATATACTGTACATAAAATATCAAAAATTACACCAAATGTATATTATTTACTGTAAATAAAATATCAAAAAGTACAGTAAATATATCTTACACACCCTATGTAAAATATCACAAAGTACACCAAATATATATTATATAATTTACATAAAATATCAAAAGGACACCAAATATACCTTATATACTGAACATGAAATATCAAAATGTACAGTAAATATATTTCATATATTGTACATATAATATTAACTAAAAGTACACCAAATACATTTTATATACTGTAAATAAAATATCAAAAGTACAGTAAATATATCATACATTCTGTACATAAAATATCAAAAAGTACACCAAATATGTGTTATATATACTGTAAATAAACTATCAAAAACTGCAGTAATTATGTTTAATATACTGTACATAAAATATCAAAAATTACACCAAATGTATATTATTTACTGTAAATAAAATATCAAAAAGTACAGTAAATATATCTTACACACCCTATGTAAAATATCACAATCTACACCAAATATATATTATATAATTTACATAAAATATCAAAAGGACACCAAATATATCTTATATACTGTACATTAAATATCAAAATTACAGTAAATGGATTTCATATATTGTACATATAATGTTAACTAAAAGTACACCAAATACATTTTATATACTGTAAATAAAATATCAAAAAGTACAGTAAATATATATTACACACCCTATGTAAAATATCACAAACTTCACCAAATATATATTATATAATTTACATAAAATATCAAAAGGACCCCAAATATATCTTCTATACTGTACATAAAATATCAAAATGTACAGTAAATATATTTCATATATTGTATATATAATATGAACTAAAAGTACACCAAATGCATTTTATATACTGTAAATAAATTATCAAAAATTACAGTAAATATATATTACATACTGTACATAAAATATCAAAAAGTACACCAAATATGTGTTATATATACTGTAAATAAACTATCAAAACTACACTAATAATATTTAATATACTGTACATAAAATATCAAAAATTACACCAAATATATATTATTTACTGTAAAGAAAATACCAAAAAGTACAGTAAATATATATTACACACCCTATGTAAAATATCACAAACTACACCAAATATATATTATATAATTTACATAAAATATCAAAAGGACACCAAATATATCTTATATACTGAACATGAAATATCAAAATGTACAGTAAATATATTTCATATATTGTACATATAATATTAACTAAAAGTACACCAAATACATTTTATATACTGTAAATTAAATATTAAAATGTACAGTAAATATATATTACATTCTGTTCATAAAATATCAAAAAGTACACCAAATTTGTGTTCTATATACTGTAAATAAACTATCAAAAACTGCAGTAATTATATTTAATATACTGTACATAAAATATCAAAAATTAAACCAAATGTATATTATTTACTGTAAATAAAATATCAAAAAGTACAGTAAATATATCTTACACACCCTATGTAAAATATCACAAAGTACACCAAATATATATTATATAATTTACATAAAATATCAAAAGGACACCAAATATACCTTATATACTGAACATGAAATATCAAAATGTACAGTAAATATATTTCATATATTGTACATATAATATTAACTAAAAGTACACCAAATACATTTTATATACTGTAAATAAAATATCGAAAGTACAGTAAATATATCATACATTCTGTACATAAAATATCAAAAAGTACACCAAATATGTGTTATATATACTGTAAATAAACTATCAAAAACTGCAGTAATTATGTTTAATATACTGTACATAAAATATCAAAAATTACACCAAATGTATATTATTTACTGTAAATAAAATATCAAAAAGTACAGTAAATATATATTACACACCCTATGTAAAATATCACAATCTACACCAAATATATATTATATAATTTACATAAAATATCAAAAGGACACCAAATATATCTTATATACTGTACATTAAATATCAAAATTACAGTAAATGGATTTCATATATTGTACATATAATGTTAACTAAAAGTACACCAAATACATTTTATGTACTGTAAATAAAATATCAAAAAGTACAGTAAATATATATTACACACCCTATGTAAAATATCACAAACTTCACCAAATATATATTATATAATTTACATAAAATATCAAAAGGACACCAAATATATCTTCTATACTGTACATAAAATATCAAAATGTACAGTAAATATATTTCATATATTGTATATATAATATTAACTAAAAGTACACCAAATACATTTTATATACTGTAAATAAAATATCAATTAGTACAGTAAATATATATCACATTCTGTACATAAAATATCAAAAAGTACACCAAATATGTGTTATATATACTGTAAATAAACTATCAAAACTACACTAATTATATTTAATATACTGTACATAAAATATCAAAAATTACACCAAATATATATTATTTACTGTAAATAAAATATCAAAAAGTACAGTAAATATATATTACACACCCTATGTAAAATATCAGAAACTACACCATATATATATTATATAATTTACATAATATATCAAAAGGACGCCAAATATACCTTATATACTGAACATGAAATATCAAAATGTACAGTAAATATATTTCATATATTGTATATATAACATTAACTAAAAGTACACCAAATACATTTTATAAACTTTAAATAAATTATTAAAAATTACAGTAAATATATATTACATACTGTACATAAAATATCAAAAAGTACACCAAATATGTGTTATATATACTGTAAATAAACTATAAAAATCTACAGTAATTATATTTAATATACTGTACATAAAATATCAAAAATTACACCAAATGTATATTATTTACTGTAAATAAAATATCAAAAAATTACAGTAAACATATTTTACACACCCTATGTAAAATATCAAAAACTACACCAAATATATATTATAAAATTCACATAAAATATCAAAAGGACACCAAATATATATTATATACTGTACATAAAATATCAAAATGTACAGTAAATGTATTTCATATATTGTACATATAATATTAACTAAAAGTACACCAAATACATTTTATATACTGTAAATAAAATATCAAAAAGTTCACAAACTACACCAAATATATATTATATAATTTACATAAAATATCAAAAGGACACCAAATATACCTTATATACTGAACAGAAAATATCAAAATGTACAGTAAATATATTTCATATATTGTACATATAATATTAACTAAAAGTACACCAAATACATTTTATATACTGTAAATAAAATATCAAAAAGTACAGTAAATATATATCACATTCTGTACATAAAATATAAAAAAGTACACCAAATATGTGTTATATATACTGTAAATAAACTATCAAAAACTGCAGTAATTATATTAAATATACTGTACATGAAATATCAAAAATTAAACCAAATGTACGTTATTTACTGTAAATAAAATATCAAAAAGAACAGTAAATATAACTTACACACCCTATGTAAAATATCACAATCTACACCAAATATATATTATATAATTTACATAAAATATCAAAAGGACACCAAATATATCATATATACTGTACATAAAATATCAAAATGTACAGTAAATATATTTCATATATTGTACATATAATATTAACTAAAAGTACACCAAATACATTTTATATACTGTAAATAAAATATCAATTAGTACAGTAAATATATATTACATACTGTACATAAAATATGAAAAAGTACACCAAATATGTGTTATATATACTGTAAATAAATTATCAAAACTACACTAATTATATTTAATATACTGTACATAAAATATCAAAAATTACACCAAATATATATTATTTACTGTAAATAAAATATCAAAAAGTACAGTAAATATATATTACACACCCTATGTAAAATATCAGAAACTACACCATATATATATTATATAATTTACATAATATATCAAAAGGACGCCAAATATACCTTATATACTGAACATGAAATATCAAAATGTACAGTAAATATATTTCATATATTGTATATATAACATTAACTAAAAGTACACCAAATACATTTTATAAACTTTAAATAAATTATTAAAAATTACAGTAAATATATATTACATACTGTACATAAAATATCAAAAAGTACACCAAATATGTGTTATATATACTGTAAATAAACAATCAAAACTACAGTAATTATATTTAATATACTGTACATAAAATATCAAAAATTACACCAAATGTTTATTATTTACAGTAAATAAAATATCAAAAATTACAGTAAATATATATTACACACCCTATGTAAAATATCAAAAACTACACCAAATATATATTATAAAATTCACATAAAATATCAAATGGACACCAAATATATATTATATACTGTACATAAAATATCAAAAAGTACAGTAAATATATTTCATATATTGTACATGTAATAATAACTAAAAGTACACCAAATACATTTTATATACTGTAAATAAAATATCAGAAAGTACAGTAAATATATATTACATAGTGTACATATAATATCAAAAAGTACTCCAAATATGTGTAATATATACTGTAAATAAACTATTAAAAACTACAGTAATTATATTTATTATACTGTAAATAAAATATCAAAAATTACACCAAATGTATATTATATACTGTAAATAAAATATCAAAAAGTACAGTAAATATATATTACACACCCTATGTAAAATATCACAAACTACACCAAATATATATTATGTAATTTACATAAAATATCAAAAGGACACCAAATATATCTTCTATACTGTACACAAAATATCAAAAGTACAGTAATTATATTTCATATATTGCACATATAATATTAACTAAAAGTACACCAAATATATTTTATATACTGTAAATAAAATATCAAAATGTACAGTAAATATATATTACATACTGTGCATAAAATATCAAAAAGTACACCAAATATGTTATATATATTGTAAATATCAAAAACTACAGTAATCATATTCAATGTACTGTATATAAAATATCAAAAATTACACCAAATATAAATTAAATACTGTAAATAAAATATCAAAAAGGACAGTAAATATATACTACACACCCTATGTAAAATATCAAAAATTACACCAAATATATATTATATAATTTCATAGAATATAAAAAGGACACCAAATATATATTATATACTGTACATAAAATATCAAAAAGTACAGTAAATATATTTCATATATTGTACATGAAATATAAACTAAAAGTACACCAAATACATTTTATATACTGTAAATAAAATATCAAAAAGTACAGTAAATATATATTACATAGTGTACATAATATATCAAAAAGTACTCCAAATATGTGTAATATATACTGTAAATAAACTATCAAAAACTGCAGTAATTATATTTACTATACTGTACATAAAATATCAAAAATTACACCAAATGTATATTATATACTGTAAATAAAATATCAAAAAGTACAGTAAATATATATTACACACCCTATGTAAAATATCACAAACTACACCAAATATATACTATATAATTTACATAAAATATCAAAAGGACACCAAATATATCTTCTATACTGTACAAAAAATATGAAAAATTCAGTAAATATATTTCATATATTGTATATATAATATTAACTAAAAGTACACCAAATACATTTTACATACTGTAAATAAATTATCAAAAATTACAGTAAATATATATTACATACTGTACATAAAATATCAAAAAGTACACCAAATATGTGTTATATAAACTGTAAATACACAATCAAAAACTACAGTAATTATATTTAATATACTGTACCTAAAATATCAAAAACTACACCAAATGTATATTATTTACTGAAAATAAAATATCAAAAATTACAGTAAATATACATTACACACCCTATGGAAAATATCAAAAACTACACTAAATATATATTATAAAATTCACATAAAATATCAAAAGAACACCAAATATATATTATATACTGTACATAAAATATCAAAAAGTACAGTAAATATGTTTCATATATTGTACATATAATATTAACTAAAAGTACACCAAATACATTTCATGTACTGTAAATAAAATATCAAAAAGTACATTAAATATATATTACATACAGTACATAAAGTATCAAAAAGTACACCAAATATGTGTTATATATACTGTAAATAAACTATAAAAATCTACAGTAATTATATTTAATATACTGTACATAAAATATCAAAAATTACACCAAATGTATATTATTTACTGTAAATAAAATATCAAAAAATTACAGTAAACATATTTTACACACCCTATGTAAAATATCAAAAACTACACCAAATATATATTATAAAATTCACATAAAATATCAAAAGGACACCAAATATATATTATATACTGTACATAAAATATCAAAATGTACAGTAAATGTATTTCATATATTGTACATATAATATTAACTAAAAGTACACCAAATACATTTTATATACTGTAAATAAAATATCAAAAAGTTCACAAACTACACCAAATATATATTATATAATTTACATAAAATATCAAAAGGACACCAAATATACCTTATATACTGAACAGAAAATATCAAAATGTACAGTAAATATATTTCATATATTGTACATATAATATTAACTAAAAGTACACCAAATACATTTTATATACTGTAAATAAAATATCAAAAAGTACAGTAAATATATATCACATTCTGTACATAAAATATAAAAAAGTACACCAAATATGTGTTATATATACTGTAAATAAACTATCAAAAACTGCAGTAATTATATTAAATATACTGTACATGAAATATCAAAAATTAAACCAAATGTACGTTATTTACTGTAAATAAAATATCAAAAAGAACAGTAAATATAACTTACACACCCTATGTAAAATATCACAATCTACACCAAATATATATTATATAATTTACATAAAATATCAAAAGGACACCAAATATATCATATATACTGTACATAAAATATCAAAATGTACAGTAAATATA
The DNA here is from genome assembly GCF_029289425.2 of Pan paniscus. Lineage (NCBI taxonomy): Eukaryota > Metazoa > Chordata > Mammalia > Primates > Hominidae > Pan > Pan paniscus. Next base: position 4,485,377 of record NC_073271.2, read on the forward strand.
TTTCATATATTGTACATATAATATTAACTAAAAGTACACCAAATACATTTTATATACTGTAAATAAAATATCAATTAGTACAGTAAATATATATTACATACTGTACATAAAATATGAAAAAGTACACCAAATATGTGTTATATATACTGTAAATAAATTATCAAAACTACACTAATTATATTTAATATACTGTACATAAAATATCAAAAATTACACCAAATATATATTATTTACTGTAAATAAAATATCAAAAAGTACAGTAAATATATATTACACACCCTATGTAAAATATCAGAAACTACACCATATATATATTATATAATTTACATAATATATCAAAAGGACGCCAAATATACCTTATATACTGAACATGAAATATCAAAATGTACAGTAAATATATTTCATATATTGTATATATAACATTAACTAAAAGTACACCAAATACATTTTATAAACTTTAAATAAATTATTAAAAATTACAGTAAATATATATTACATACTGTACATAAAATATCAAAAAGTACACCAAATATGTGTTATATATACTGTAAATAAACAATCAAAACTACAGTAATTATATTTAATATACTGTACATAAAATATCAAAAATTACACCAAATGTTTATTATTTACAGTAAATAAAATATCAAAAATTACAGTAAATATATATTACACACCCTATGTAAAATATCAAAAACTACACCAAATATATATTATAAAATTCACATAAAATATCAAATGGACACCAAATATATATTATATACTGTACATAAAATATCAAAAAGTACAGTAAATATATTTCATATATTGTACATGTAATAATAACTAAAAGTACACCAAATACATTTTATATACTGTAAATAAAATATCAGAAAGTACAGTAAATATATATTACATAGTGTACATATAATATCAAAAAGTACTCCAAATATGTGTAATATATACTGTAAATAAACAATCAAAAACTACAGTAAATATAGTTAATATACTGTACATAAAATATCAAAAATTACACCAAATGTATATTATTTACTGTAAATAAAATATCAAAAATTACAGTAAATATATATTACACACCCTGTGGAAAATATCAAAAACTACACTAAATATATATTATAAAATTCACATAAAATATCAAAAGGACACCAAATATATCTTCTATACTGTACACAAAATATCAAAAGTACAGTAATTATATTTCATATATTGCACATATAATATTAACTAAAAGTACACCAAATATATTTTATATACTGTAAATAAAATATCAAAATGTACAGTAAATATATATTACATACTGTGCATAAAATATCAAAAAGTACACCAAATATGTTATATATATTGTAAATATCAAAAACTACAGTAATCATATTCAATGTACTGTATATAAAATATCAAAAATTACACCAAATATAAATTAAATACTGTAAATAAAATATCAAAAAGGACAGTAAATATATACTACACACCCTATGTAAAATATCAAAAATTACACCAAATATATATTATATAATTTCATAGAATATAAAAAGGACACCAAATATATATTATATACTGTACATAAAATATCAAAAAGTACAGTAAATATATTTCATATATTGTACATGAAATATAAACTAAAAGTACACCAAATACATTTTATATACTGTAAATAAAATATCAAAAAGTACAGTAAATATATATTACATAGTGTACATAATATATCAAAAAGTACTCCAAATATGTGTAATATATACTGTAAATAAACTATCAAAAACTGCAGTAATTATATTTACTATACTGTACATAAAATATCAAAAATTACACCAAATGTATATTATATACTGTAAATAAAATATCAAAAAGTACAGTAAATATATATTACACACCCTATGTAAAATATCACAAACTACACCAAATATATACTATATAATTTACATAAAATATCAAAAGGACACCAAATATATCTTCTATACTGTACAAAAAATATGAAAAATTCAGTAAATATATTTCATATATTGTATATATAATATTAACTAAAAGTACACCAAATACATTTTACATACTGTAAATAAATTATCAAAAATTACAGTAAATATATATTACATACTGTACATAAAATATCAAAAAGTACACCAAATATGTGTTATATAAACTGTAAATACACAATCAAAAACTACAGTAATTATATTTAATATACTGTACCTAAAATATCAAAAACTACACCAAATGTATATTATTTACTGAAAATAAAATATCAAAAATTACAGTAAATATACATTACACACCCTATGGAAAATATCAAAAACTACACTAAATATATATTATAAAATTCACATAAAATATCAAAAGAACACCAAATATATATTATATACTGTACATAAAATATCAAAAAGTACAGTAAATATGTTTCATATATTGTACATATAATATTAACTAAAAGTACACCAAATACATTTCATGTACTGTAAATAAAATATCAAAAAGTACATTAAATATATATTACATACAGTACATAAAGTATCAAAAAGTACACCAAATATGTGTTATATATACTGTAAATAAACTATAAAAATCTACAGTAATTATATTTAATATACTGTACATAAAATATCAAAAATTACACCAAATGTATATTATTTACTGTAAATAAAATATCAAAAAATTACAGTAAACATATTTTACACACCCTATGTAAAATATCAAAAACTACACCAAATATATATTATAAAATTCACATAAAATATCAAAAGGACACCAAATATATATTATATACTGTACATAAAATATCAAAATGTACAGTAAATATATTTCATATATTGTACATATAATATTAACTAAAAGTACACCAAATACATTTTATATACTGTAAATAAAATATCAAAAAGTTCACAAACTACACCAAATATATATTATATAATTTACATAAAATATCAAAAGGACACCAAATATACCTTATATACTGAACAGAAAATATCAAAATGTACAGTAAATATATTTCATATATTGTACATATAATATTAACTAAAAGTACACCAAATACATTTTATATACTGTAAATAAAATATCAAAAAGTACAGTAAATATATATCACATTCTGTACATAAAATATAAAAAAGTACACCAAATATGTGTTATATATACTGTAAATAAACTATCAAAAACTGCAGTAATTATATTAAATATACTGTACATGAAATATCAAAAATTAAACCAAATGTACGTTATTTACTGTAAATAAAATATCAAAAAGAACAGTAAATATAACTTACACACCCTATGTAAAATATCACAATCTACACCAAATATATATTATATAATTTACATAAAATATCAAAAGGACACCAAATATATCATATATACTGTACATAAAATATCAAAATGTACAGTAAATATATTTCATATATTGTACATATAATATTAACTAAAAGTACACCAAATACATTTTATATACTGTAAATAAAATATCAATTAGTACAGTAAATATATATTACATACTGTACATAAAATATGAAAAAGTACACCAAATATGTGTTATATATACTGTAAATAAATTATCAAAACTACACTAATTATATTTAATATACTGTACATAAAATATCAAAAATTACACCAAATATATATTATTTACTGTAAATAAAATATCAAAAAGTACAGTAAATATATATTACACACCCTATGTAAAATATCAGAAACTACACCATATATATATTATATAATTTACATAATATATCAAAAGGACGCCAAATATACCTTATATACTGAACATGAAATATCAAAATGTACAGTAAATATATTTCATATATTGTATATATAACATTAACTAAAAGTACACCAAATACATTTTATAAACTTTAAATAAATTATTAAAAATTACAGTAAATATATATTACATACTGTACATAAAATATCAAAAAGTACACCAAATATGTGTTATATATACTGTAAATAAACAATCAAAACTACAGTAATTATATTTAATATACTGTACATAAAATATCAAAAATTACACCAAATGTTTATTATTTACAGTAAATAAAATATCAAAAATTACAGTAAATATATATTACACACCCTATGTAAAATATCAAAAACTACACCAAATATATATTATAAAATTCACATAAAATATCAAATGGACACCAAATATATATTATATACTGTACATAAAATATCAAAAAGTACAGTAAATATATTTCATATATTGTACATGTAATAATAACTAAAAGTACACCAAATACATTTTATATACTGTAAATAAAATATCAGAAAGTACAGTAAATATATATTACATAGTGTACATATAATATCAAAAAGTACTCCAAATATGTGTAATATATACTGTAAATAAACTATTAAAAACTACAGTAATTATATTTATTATACTGTAAATAAAATATCAAAAATTACACCAAATGTATATTATATACTGTAAATAAAATATCAAAAAGTACAGTAAATATATATTACACACCCTATGTAAAATATCACAAACTACACCAAATATATATTATGTAATTTACATAAAATATCAAAAGGACACCAAATATATCTTCTATACTGTACATAAAATATCAAAAATTACAGTAAATATATTTCATATATTGTATATATAATATTAACTAAAAGTACACCAAATACATTTTATATACTGAAAATAAAATATCAAAAAGTACAGTAAATATATATTACATTCTGTACATAAAATATCAAAAAGTACACCAAATATGTGTTATATATACTGTAAATAAACTATCAAAAACTGCAGTAATTATATTTAATATACTGTACATAAAATATCAAAAATTACACCAAATGTATATTGTTTACTGTAAATAAAATACCAAATAGTACAGTAAATATATATTACACACCCTATGTAAAATATCACAAACTACACCAAATATATATTATATAATTTACATAAAGTATCAAAAGGACACCAAATATACCTTATATACTGAACAGAAAATATCAAAATGTACAGTAAATATATTTCATATATTGTACATATAATATTAACTAAAAGTACACAAAATACATTTTATATACTGTAAATAAAATATCAAAAAGTACAGTAAATATATATCACATTCTGTACATAAAATATCAAAAAGTACACCAAATATGTGTTATATATACTGTAAATAAACTATCAAAAACTGCAGTAATTATATTAAATATACTGTACATGAAATATCAAAAATTAAACCAAATGTACGTTATTTACTGTAAATAAAATATCAAAAAGAACAGTAAATATATCTTACACACCCTATGTAAAATATCACAATCTACACCAAATATATATTATATAATTTACATAAAATATCAAAAGGACACCAAATATATCATATATACTGTACATAAAATATCAAAATGTACAGTAAATATATTTCATATATTGTACATATAATATTAACTAAAAGTACACCAAATACATTTTATATACTGTAAATAAAATATCAATTAGTACAGTAAATATATATCACATTCTGTACATAAAATATCAAAAAGTACACCAAATATGTGTTATATATACTGTAAATAAACTATCAAAACTACACTAATTATATTTAATATACTGTACATAAAATATCAAAAATTACACCAAATATATATTATTTACTGTAAAGAAAATACCAAAATGTACAGCAAATATATATTACACACCCTATGTAAAATATCACAAACTACACCAAATATATATTATATAATTTACATAAAATATCAAAAGGACACCAAATATATCTTATATACTGAACATGAAATATCAAAATGTACAGTAAATATATTTCATAGATTGTACATATAATATTAACTAAAAGTACACCAAATACATTTTATATACTGTAAATAAAATATCAAATTGTACAGTAAATATATATTACATTCTGTACATAAAATATCAGAAAGTACTCCAAATTTGTGTTTTATATACTGTAAATAAACTATCAAAAACTGCAGTAATTATATTTAATATACTGTACATTAAATATCAAAAATTAAACCAAATGTATATTATTTACTGTAAATAAAATATCAAAAAGTACAGTAAATATATCTTACACACCCTATGTAAAATATCACAATCTACACCAAATATATATTATATAATTTACATAAAATATCAAAAGGACACCAAGTATATCATATATAGTGTACATAAAGTATCAAAATGTACAGTAAATATATTTCCTATATTGTACATATAATATTAACTAAAAGTACACCAAATACATTTTATACACTGTAAATAAAATATCAAAAATACAGTAAATATATATTACATACTGTACATAAAATATCAAAAAGTACACCAAATATGTGTAATATATACTGTAAATAAACTATCAAAAACTGCAGTAATTATATTTAATATACTGTACATAAAATATCAAAAATTACACCAAATGTATATTATTTACTGTGAATAAAGTATCAAAAAGTACAGTAAATATATATTACACACCCTATGTAAAATATCACAATCTACAAGAAATATATATTATATAATTTACATAAAATATCAAAAGGACAACAAATATATATTATATACTGTACATAAAATATCAAAATGTACAGTAAATATATTTCATATATTGTACATATAATATTAACTAAAAGTACACCAAATATATTTTATATACAGTAAATAAATTATCAAAAATTACAGTAAATATATATTGCATACTGTACATAAAATATCAAAAAGTACACCAAATATGTGTTATATATACTGTAAATAAACTATCAAAACTACACTAATTATATTTAATATACTGTACATAAAATATCAAAAATTACACCAAATATATATTATTTACTGTAAAGAAAATACCAAAAAGTACAGTAGATATATATTACACACGCTATGTAAAATATCACAAACTACACCAAATATATACTATATAATTTACATAAAATATCAAAAGGACACCAAATATATCTTATATAATGAACATGAAATATCAAAATGTACAGTAAATATATTTCATATATTGTACATATAATATTAACTAAAAGTACACCAAATACATTTTATATACTGTAAATAAATTATCAAAATGTACAGTAAATATATATTACATTCTGTACATAAAATATCAAAAAGTAGACCAAATTTGTGTTTTATATACTGTAAATAAACTATCAAAAACTGCAGTAATTATATTTAATATACTGTACATAAAATATCAAAAATTAAACCAAATGTATATTATTTACTGTAAATAAAATATCAAAAAGTACAGTAAATATATATTACACACCCTATGTAAAATATCACAATCAACACCAAATATATATTATATAATTTACATAAAATAACAAAAGGACACCAAATATATCTTATATACTGTACATAAAACATCAAAAAGTACAGTAAATATATTTCATATATTGTACATATAATATTAACTAAAAGTACACCAAATACATTTTATATACTGTAAATAAATTATCAAAAATTACAGTAAATCTATATTACATACTGTACAAAAAATATCAAAAAGTACACCAAATATGTGTTATATATACTGTAAATAAACTATTAAAACTACACTAATTATATTAAATATACTGTACATAAAATATAAAAAATTACACCGAATGTATATTATATACTGTAAATAAAATATCAAAAAGTACAATAAATATATATTACACACCCTATGTGAAATATCACAAACTTCACCAAATATATATTATATAATTTACATAAAATATCAAAAGGACACCAAATATATCTTCTATACTGTACATAAAATATCAAAATGTACAGTAAATATATTTCATATATTGTATATATAATATTAACTAAAATTACACCAAATTCATTTTATATACTGCAAATAAATTATCAAAAATTACAGTAAATATATATTACATACTGTACATAAAATATCAAAAAGTACACCAAATATGTGTTATATATACTGTAAATAAACTATCAAAACTACACTAATTATATTTAATATACTGCACATTATATATCAAAAATTACACCAAATATATATTATTTACTGTAAAGAAAATACCAAAAAGAACAGTAAATATATATTACACACCCTATGTAAAATATCACAAACTACACCAAATATATATTATATAATTTACATAAAATATCAAAAGGACACCAAATATATCTTATATACTGAACATGAAATATCAAAATGTACAGTAAATAGATTTCATATATTGTACATATAATATTAACTAAAAGTACACCAAATACATTTTATATACTGTAAATAAAATATCAAAAGTACAGTAAATATATATTACATTCTGTACATAAAATATCAAAAAGTACACCAAATTTGTGTTTTATATACTGTAAATAAACTATCAAAAACTGCAGTAATTATATTTAATATACTGTACATAAAATATCAAAAATTAAACCAAATGTATATTATTTACTGTAAATAAAATATCAAAAAGTACAGTAAATATATCTTACACACCCTATGTAAAATATCACAATCTACACCAAATATATATTATATAATTTACATAAAATATCAAAAGGACACCAAATATATCTTATATATTGTACATAAAATATCAAAATGTACACTAAATATATTTCATATATTGTACATATATTAACTAAAAGTACACCAAATACATTTTATATACTGTAAATAAAATATCAAAAATACAGGAAATATATATTACATACTGTACATAAAATATCAAAAAGTACACCAAATATGTGTAATATATACTGTAAATAAACTATAAAAAACTACAGTAATTATATTTAATATACTGTACATAAAATATCAAAAATTACACCAAATGTATATTATATACTGTAAATAAAATATCAACAGGTACAGTAAATATATATTACACACCCTATGTAAAATATCACAAACTTCACCAAATATATATTATATAATTTACATAAAATACCAAAAGGACACCAAATATATCTTCTATACTGTACATAAAATATCAAAATGTACAGTAAATATATTTCATATATTGTATATATAATATTAACTAAAAGTACACCAAATACATTTTATATACTGTAAATAAATTATCAAAAATTACAGTAAATATATATTACATACTGTACATAAAATATCAAAAAGTACACCAAATATGTGTTATATATACTGTAAATAAACTATCAAAACTACACTAATTATATTTAATATACTGTACATAAAATATCAAAAATTAAACCAAATGTATATTATTTACTGTAAATAAAATACCAAAAAGTACAGTAAATATATATTACACATCCTATGTAAAATATCACAAACTACACCAAATATATATTATCTAATTTACATAAAATATCAAGAGGACACCAAATATAACTTCTATACTGTACATAAAATATCAAAAAGTACAGTAAATATATTTCATATATTGTATATATAATATTAACTAAAAGTACACCAAATACATTTTATAAACTGTAAATAAGTTATCAAAAATTACAGTAAATATATATTACATACTGTACATAAAATATCAAAAAGTAGACCAAATATGTGTTATATATACTGTAAATAAACAATCAAAATCTTCAGTAATTATATTTAATATACTGTACATAAAATATCAAAAATTACACCAAATGTATAATATTTACTGTGAATAAAATATCAAAAATTACAGTAAATATATATTACACACCCTATGGAAAATATAAAAAACTACACTAAATATATATTATAAAATTCACATAAAATATCAAAAGGACACCAAATATATATTATATACTGTACATAAAATATCAAAAAGAACAGTAAATATATTTCATATATTGTACATATAATATTAACTAAAAGTACACCAAATACATTTCATGTACAGTAAATAAAATATCAAAAAGTACAGTAAATATATATTACATACTGTACATAAAATATCAAAAAGTACACCAAATATGTGTTATAAATACTGTAAATAAACTATAAAAAACTACAGTAATTATATTTAATATACTGTACATGAAATATCAAAAACTACACCAAATGTAAATTATTTACTGTAAATAAAATATCAAAAAGTACAGTAAATATATATGACATACCCTATGTAAAATATCAAAAGCTACACCAAATATATATTATATAATTTACGTAAAATATCAAAAGGACACAAATTATATCTTCTATACTGTACAAAAAATATGAAAAAGTACAGTAAATATATTTCATATATTGTACATATAATATTAACTAAAAGTACACGTAATACATTTTATATACTGTAAATAAAATATCAAAATTACAGTAAATTTATATTACATGCTGTACATAAAACATCAAAAAGTACACCAAATATGTGTTATATATACTGTAAATATCAAAAACTACAGTAATCATATCCAATGTACTGTATATAAAATATCAAAAATTACACCAAATGTACATTAAATACTGTAAATAAAATATCAAAAAGGACAGTAAATATATGCTACACACCCTATGTAAAATATCAAAAATTACACCAAATATATATTATATAATTTACATAGAATATAAAAAGGACACCAAATATATCTTATATATTGTACATAAAATATCAAAAAGTACAGTATATATATTTCATACATTGTATATATATTATTAACTAAAAGTACACCAAATACATTTTGTATACTGAAAATAAAATATCAAAAATACAGTAAATATATATTACATACTGTACAGAAAATATCAAAAAGTACACTAAATATGTGTTATATATACTGTAAATAAACTATCAAACACTACAGTAATTATATTTAATATACTGTACATTAAATATCAAAAATTACACCAAATATATATTATATACTGTAAATAAATTATCAAAAAGTACAGTAAGTACACATTACACACCCTATGAAATATCACAAACTACACCAAATATATATTATATAATTTACATAAAATATCAAAAGGACACCAAATATATCTTCTATACTGTACATAAAATATCAAAAAGTACAGTAAATATATTTCATATATTGTGTATATAATATTAATTAAAAGTACACCAAACACATTTTATATACTGTAAATAAATTATCAAAAATTACAGTAAATATATATTACATACTGTACATAAAATATCAAAAAGTACACCAAATATGTGCTGTATATACTGTAAATAAACAATCAAAAACTACAGTAATTATATTTAATATACTGTACATAAAATATCAAAAATTACACCAAATGTATATTATTTACTGTAAATGAAACATCAAAAATTACAATAAATATATATTACACACCCTATGGAAAATATCAAAAACTACATCAAACATATATTATAAAATTCACAAAAAATATCAAAAGGACACAAAATATATATTATATACTGTACATAAAATATCAAAAAGTACAGTAAATATATTTCATATATTGTACATGTAATATTAACTAAAAGTACACCAAATACATTTTATATACTGTAAATAAAATATCAAAAAGTACAGTAAATATATATTATATAGTGTACATAAAATATCAAAAAGTACTCCAAATATGTGTAATATATACTGTAAATAAACTATCAAAAACTACAGTAATTATATTTACTTTACTGTACATAAAATATCAAAAATTACACCAAATGTATATTATATCCTGTAAATAAAATATCAAAAAGTACAGTAAATATATATTACACACCCTATGTAAAATATCACAAACTACACCAAATATATATTATATAATTTACATAAAATATCAAAAGGACACCAAATATATCTTCTATACTGTACATAAAATATCAAAAAGTACAGTAAATATATTTCATATATTGTACATATAATATTAACTAAAAGTACACCAAATACGTTTTATATACTGTAAATAAAATATCAAAAAGTACAGTAAATATATATTACATTCTGTACATAAAACATCAAAAAGTACACCCAATATGTGTTATATGTACTGTAAATAAACTATCAAAAACTGCAGTAATTATATTTAATATACTGTACATAAAATATCAAAAATTACACCAAATGTATACTATTTACTGTAAATAAAATATCAAAAAGTACAGTAAATATATCTTACACACCCTATGTAAAATATCACAATCTACGCCAAATATATATCATATAATTTACAGAAAATATCAAAAGGACACCAAATATATCTTCTATACTGTACATAAAATATCAAAATGTACAGTAAATATATTTCATATATTGTATATATAATATTGACTAAAAGTACACCAAATACATTTTATATACTGTAAATAAATTATCAAAAATTACAGTAAATATATATTACATACTGTACATAAAATATCCAAAAGTACACCAAATATGTGTTATATAACCTGTAAATACACAATCAAAAACTACAGCAATTATATGTAATATACTGTACCTAAAATATCAAAAATTACACCAAATGTATATTATTTATTGTAAATAAAATATCAAAAATTACAGTAAATATACATTACACACCCTATGGAAAATATCAAAAACTACACTAAATATATATTATAAAATTCACATAAAATATCAAAAGGACACCAAATATATATTATATACTGTACATAAAATATCAAAAGGTACAGTAAATATATTTCATATATTGTACATATAATATTAACTAAAAGTACAGCAAATACATATCATGAACTGTAAATAAAATATCAAAAAGTACAGTAAATATATATTACATACAGTACATAAAGTATCAAAAAGTACACCAAATATGTGTTATATATACTGTAAATAAACTATAAAAATCTACAGTAATTATATTTAATATACTGTACATAAAATATCAAAAATTACACCAAATGTATATTATTTACTGTAAATAAAATATCAAAAAGTACAGTAAATATATATGACATACCCTATGTAATATATCAAAAACTACACCAAATATATATTATATAATTTACATAAAATATCAAAAGGACACCAAATATATCTTCTATACTGTACAAAAAATATGAAAAATACAGTAAATATATTTCATATATTGTATATATAATATTAACTATAAGTACACCAAATACATTTTACATAATGTAAATAAATTATCAAAAATTACAGTAAATATATATTACATACTGTACATAAAATATCAAAAAGTACACCAAATATGTGTTATATATACTGTAAATGATCTATCAAAAACTACAGTATTTATATTTACTATACTGTTCATAAAATATCAAAAATTACACCAAATGTATATTATATACTGTAAATAATATATCAAAAAGTACAGTAAATATATATGACACACCCTATATAAAATATCAAAAACGACACCAAATATATATTATATAATTTACATAAAATATCAAAAGGACACAAAATATATCTTCTATACTGTACACAAAATATCAAAAGTACAGTAAATATATTTCATATATTGTTCATATAATATTAATTAAAAGTACACCAAATACATTTTATATACTGTAAATAAAATATCAAAAATACAGTAAATATATATTACATACTGTACAGAAAATATCAAAAAGTACACTAAATATGTGTTATATATACTGTAAATAAACTATCAAAAACTGCAGTAATTATATTTAATATACTGTACATAAAATATCAAAAATTACACCAAATGTATATTATATACTGTAAATAATATATCAAAAAGTACAGTAAGTACACATTACACACCCTATGAAATATCACAAACTACACCAAATATATATTATATAATTTACATAAAATATCAAAAGGACACCAAATATATCTTCTATACTGTACATAAAATATCAAAAAGTACAGTAAATATATTTCATATATTGTATATATAATATTAACTAAAAGAACACCAAACCCATTTTATATACTGTAAATAAATTATCAAAAATTTCAGTAAATATATATTACATACTGTACATAAAATATCAAAAAGTACACCAAATATGTGTTATATATACTGTAAATAAACAATCAAAAACTACAGTAATTATATTTAATATACTGTACATAAAATATCAAAAATTACACCAAATGTATATTATTTACTGTAAATGAAATATCAAAAATTACAGTAAATATATATTACACACCCTATGTAAAATATCAAAAACTACATCAAATATATATTATAAAATTCACAAAAAATATCAAAAGGACACCAAATATATATTATATACTGTACATAAAATATCAAAAGTACAGTAAATATATTTCATATATTGTACATGTAATATTAACTAAAAGTACACCAAATACATTTTATATACTGTAAATAAAATATCAAAAAGTACAGTAAATATATATTACATAGTGTACATAAAATATCAAAAAGTACTCCAAATATGTGTAATATATACTGTAAATAAACTATCAAAAACTACAGTAATTATATTTACTATACTGTACATAAAATATCAAAAATTACACCAAATGTATATTATATACTGTAAATAAATTATCAAAAAGTACAGTAAATATATATTACACACCCTATGTAAAATATCACAAACTACACCAAATATATATTATATAATTTACATAAAATATCAAAAGGACACCAAATATATCTTCTATACTGTACATAAAATATCAAAAATTACAGTAAATATATTTCATATATTGTACATATAATATTAACTAAAAGTACACCAAATACATTTTATATACTGTAAATAAAATATCAAAAAGTACACTAAATATATATTACATTCTGTACATAAAATATCAAAAAGTACACCAAATATGTGTTATATATACTGTAAATAAACTATAAAATACTACAGTAATTATATTTAATATACTGTACATAAAATATCAAAAATTACACCAAATGTATATTATTTACTGTAAATAAAATATCAAAAAGTTCACAAACTACACCAAATATATATTATATAACTGACATAAAATATCAAAAGGACACCAAATATATCTTCTATACCGTACATAAAATATCAAAAATTACAGTAAATATATTTCATATATTGTACATATAATATTAATCAAAACTACACCAAATACATTTTATATACTGTAAATAAAATATCAAAAATTACAGTAAATATATATTACATACTGTACATAAAATATCAAAAAGTACACCAAATATGTGTTATATATACTGTAAATAAACTATCAAAAACTACATTAATTATATTTAATATACTGTACATAAAATATCAAATATTACACCAAATGTATATTATATACTGTAAATAAAATATCAAAAAGTACAGTAAATATACATTACACACCCTATGTAAAATATCACAAACTACACCAAATATATACTATATAATTTACATAAAATATCAAAAGGACACCAAATATATCTACTATACTGTACATAAAATATCAAAATGTACAGTAAATATATTTCATATATTGTATATATAATATTAACTAAAAGTACACCAAATACATTTTATATACTGTAAATAAATTATCAAAAATTACAGTAAATATATATTACATACTGTACATAAAATATCAAAAAGTACACCAAATATGTGTTATATAAACTGTAAATACACAATCAAAAACTACAGTAATTATATTTAATATACTGTACATAAAATATCAAAAATTACACCAAATGTATATTATTTACTGTAAATAAAATATCAAAAATTACAGTAAATATACATTACACACCCTATGGAAAATATCAAAAACTACACTAAATATATATTATAAAATTCACATAAAATATCAAAAGGACACCAAATATATATTATATACTGTACATAAAATATCAAAAAGTACAGTAAATATATTTCATATATTGTACATATAATATTAACTAAAAGTACACCAAATACATTTCATGTACTGTAAATAAAATATCAAAAAGTACAGTAAATATATATTACATACAGTACATAAAGTATCAAAAAGTACACCAAATATGTGTTATATATACTGTAAATAAACTATAAAAATCTACAGTATTTATATTTAATATACTGTACATAAAATATCAAAAATTACACCAAATGTATATTATTTACTGTAAATAAAATATCAAAAAGTACAGTAAATATATATGACATACCCTATGTAAAATATCAAAAACTACACCAAATATATATTATATAATTTACATAAAATATCAAAAGGACACCAAATATATCTTCTATACTGTACAAAAAATATGAAAAATACAGTAAATATATTTCATATATTGTATATATAATATTAACTATAAGTACACCAGATACATTTTACATACTGTAAATAAATTATCGAAAATTACAGTAAATATATATTACATACTGTACATAAAATATCAAATAGTACACCAAATATGTGTTATATATACTGTAAATAATCTATCAAAAACTACAGTATTTATATTTACTATACGGTTCATAAAATATCAAAAATTACACCAAATGTATATTATATACTGTAAATAATATATCAAAAATACAGTAAATATATATGACACACCCTATATAAAATATCAAAAACGACACCAAATATATATTATATATTTTACATAAAATATCAAAAGGACACCAAATATATCTTCTATACTGTACACAAAATATCAAAAGTACAGTAAATATATTTCATATATTGTTCATATAATATTAACTAAAAGTACACCAAATACATTTTATATACTGTAAATAAAATATCAAAAAGTACAGTAAATATATATTACATACTGTACATAAAATATGAAAAAGTACACCAAATATGTGTAGTATATACTGTAAATAAACAATCAAAAACTACAGTAAATATAGTTAATATACTGTACATAAAATATCAAAAATTACACCAAATGTATATTATTTACTGTAAATAAAATATCAAAAATTACAGTAAATATATATTACACACCCTGTGGAAAATATCAAAAACTACACTAAATATATATTATAAAATTCACATAAAATATCAAAAGGACACCAAATATATCTTCTATACTGTACACAAAATATCAAAAGTACAGTAATTATATTTCATATATTGCACATATAATATTAACTAAAAGTACACCAAATATATTTTATATACTGTAAATAAAATATCAAAATGTACAGTAAATATATATTACATACTGTGCATAAAATATCAAAAAGTACACCAAATATGTTATATATATTGTAAATATCAAAAACTACAGTAATCATATTCAATGTACTGTATATAAAATATCAAAAATTACACCAAATATAAATTAAATACTGTAAATAAAATATCAAAAAGGACAGTAAATATATACTACACACCCTATGTAAAATATCAAAAATTACACCAAATATATATTATATAATTTCATAGAATATAAAAAGGACACCAAATATATATTATATACTGTACATAAAATATCAAAAAGTACAGTAAATATATTTCATATATTGTACATGAAATATAAACTAAAAGTACACCAAATACATTTTATATACTGTAAATAAAATATCAAAAAGTACAGTAAATATATATTACATAGTGTACATAATATATCAAAAAGTACTCCAAATATGTGTAATATATACTGTAAATAAACTATCAAAAACTGCAGTAATTATATTTACTATACTGTACATAAAATATCAAAAATTACACCAAATGTATATTATATACTGTAAATAAAATATCAAAAAGTACAGTAAATATATATTACACACCCTATGTAAAATATCACAAACTACACCAAATATATACTATATAATTTACATAAAATATCAAAAGGACACCAAATATATCTTCTATACTGTACAAAAAATATGAAAAATTCAGTAAATATATTTCATATATTGTATATATAATATTAACTAAAAGTACACCAAATACATTTTACATACTGTAAATAAATTATCAAAAATTACAGTAAATATATATTACATACTGTACATAAAATATCAAAAAGTACACCAAATATGTGTTATATAAACTGTAAATACACAATCAAAAACTACAGTAATTATATTTAATATACTGTACCTAAAATATCAAAAACTACACCAAATGTATATTATTTACTGAAAATAAAATATCAAAAATTACAGTAAATATACATTACACACCCTATGGAAAATATCAAAAACTACACTAAATATATATTATAAAATTCACATAAAATATCAAAAGAACACCAAATATATATTATATACTGTACATAAAATATCAAAAAGTACAGTAAATATGTTTCATATATTGTACATATAATATTAACTAAAAGTACACCAAATACATTTCATGTACTGTAAATAAAATATCAAAAAGTACATTAAATATATATTACATACAGTACATAAAGTATCAAAAAGTACACCAAATATGTGTTATATATACTGTAAATAAACTATAAAAATCTACAGTAATTATATTTAATATACTGTACATAAAATATCAAAAATTACACCAAATGTATATTATTTACTGTAAATAAAATATCAAAAAATTACAGTAAACATATTTTACACACCCTATGTAAAATATCAAAAACTACACCAAATATATATTATAAAATTCACATAAAATATCAAAAGGACACCAAATATATATTATATACTGTACATAAAATATCAAAATGTACAGTAAATGTATTTCATATATTGTACATATAATATTAACTAAAAGTACACCAAATACATTTTATATACTGTAAATAAAATATCAAAAAGTTCACAAACTACACCAAATATATATTATATAATTTACATAAAATATCAAAAGGACACCAAATATACCTTATATACTGAACAGAAAATATCAAAATGTACAGTAAATATATTTCATATATTGTACATATAATATTAACTAAAAGTACACCAAATACATTTTATATACTGTAAATAAAATATCAAAAAGTACAGTAAATATATATCACATTCTGTACATAAAATATAAAAAAGTACACCAAATATGTGTTATATATACTGTAAATAAACTATCAAAAACTGCAGTAATTATATTAAATATACTGTACATGAAATATCAAAAATTAAACCAAATGTACGTTATTTACTGTAAATAAAATATCAAAAAGAACAGTAAATATAACTTACACACCCTATGTAAAATATCACAATCTACACCAAATATATATTATATAATTTACATAAAATATCAAAAGGACACCAAATATATCATATATACTGTACATAAAATATCAAAATGTACAGTAAATATATTTCATATATTGTACATATAATATTAACTAAAAGTACACCAAATACATTTTATATACTGTAAATAAAATATCAATTAGTACAGTAAATATATATTACATACTGTACATAAAATATGAAAAAGTACACCAAATATGTGTTATATATACTGTAAATAAATTATCAAAACTACACTAATTATATTTAATATACTGTACATAAAATATCAAAAATTACACCAAATATATATTATTTACTGTAAAGAAAATACCAAAAAGTACAGTAGATATATATTACACACCCTATGTAAAATATCAGAAACTACACCATATATATATTATATAATTTACATAATATATCAAAAGGACGCCAAATATACCTTATATACTGAACATGAAATATCAAAATGCACAGTAAATATATTTCATATATTGTATATATAACATTAACTAAAAGTACACCAAATACATTTTATATACTTTAAATAAATTATCAAATATTACAGTAAATATATATTACATACTGTACATAAAATATCAAAAAGTACACCAAATATGTATTATATATACTGTAAATAAACAATCAAAAACTACAGTAATTATATTTAATATACTGTACATAAAATATCAAAAATTACACCAAATGTTTATTATTTACAGTAAATAAAATATCAAAAATTACACTAAATATATATTACACACCCTATTTAAAATATCAAAAACTACACCAAATATATATTATAAAATTCACATAAAATATCACAAGGACACCAAATATATATTATATACTGTACATAAAATATCAAAAAGTACAGTAAATATATTTCATATATTGTACATGTAATATTAACTAAAAGTACACCAAATACATTTTATATACTGTAAATAAAATATCAAAAAGTACAGTAAATATATATTACATAGTGTACATATAATATCAAAAAGTACTCCAAATATGTGTAATATATACTGTAAATAAACTATTAAAAACTACAGTAATTATATTTATTATACTGTAAATAAAATATCAAAAATTACACCAAGTGTATATTATATACTGTAAATAAAATATCAAAAAGTACAGTAAATATATATTACACACCCTATGTAAAATATCACAAACTACACCAAATATATATTATGTAATTTACATAAAATATCAAAAGGACACCAAATATATCTTCTATACTGTACATAAAATATCAAAAATTACAGTAAATATATTTCATATATTGTATATATAATATTAACTAAAAGTACACCAAATACATTTTATATACTGTAAATAAAATATCAAAAAGTACAGTAAATATATATTACATTCTGTACATAAAATATCAAAAAGTACACCAAATATGTGTTATATATACTGTAAATAAACTATCAAAAACTGCAGTAATTATATTTAATATACTGTACATAAAATATCAAAAATTACACCAAATGTATATTATTTACTGTAAATAAAATACCAAATACTACAGTAAATATATATTACACACCCTATGTAAAATATCACAAACTACACCAAATATATATTATATAATTCACATAAAGTATCAAAAGGACACCAAATATACCTTATATACTGAACAGAAAATATCAAAATGTACAGTAAATATATTTCATATATTGTACATATAATATTAACTAAAAGTACACCAAATACATTTTATATACTGTAAATAAAATATCAAAAGTACAGTAAATATATATTACATTCTGTACATAAAATATCAAAAAGTACACCAAATTTGTGTTTTATATACTGTAAATAAACTATCAAAAACTGCAGTAATTATATTTAATATACTGTACATAAAATATCAAAAATTAAACCAAATGTATATTATTTACTGTAAATAAAATATCAAAAAGTACAGTAAATATATCTTACACACCCTATGTAAAATATCACAATCTACACCAAATATATATTATATAATTTACATAAAATATCAAAAGGACACCAAATATATCTTATATATTGTACATAAAATATCAAAATGTACACTAAATATATTTCATATATTGTACATATATTAACTAAAAGTACACCAAATACATTTTATATACTGTAAATAAAATATCAAAAATACAGGAAATATATATTACATACTGTACATAAAATATCAAAAAGTACACCAAATATGTGTAATATATACTGTAAATAAACTATAAAAAACTACAGTAATTATATTTAATATACTGTACATAAAATATCAAAAATTACACCAAATGTATATTATATACTGTAAATAAAATATCAACAGGTACAGTAAATATATATTACACACCCTATGTAAAATATCACAAACTTCACCAAATATATATTATATAATTTACATAAAATACCAAAAGGACACCAAATATATCTTCTATACTGTACATAAAATATCAAAATGTACAGTAAATATATTTCATATATTGTATATATAATATTAACTAAAAGTACACCAAATACATTTTATATACTGTAAATAAATTATCAAAAATTACAGTAAATATATATTACATACTGTACATAAAATATCAAAAAGTACACCAAATATGTGTTATATATACTGTAAATAAACTATCAAAACTACACTAATTATATTTAATATACTGTACATAAAATATCAAAAATTAAACCAAATGTATATTATTTACTGTAAATAAAATACCAAAAAGTACAGTAAATATATATTACACATCCTATGTAAAATATCACAAACTACACCAAATATATATTATCTAATTTACATAAAATATCAAGAGGACACCAAATATAACTTCTATACTGTACATAAAATATCAAAAAGTACAGTAAATATATTTCATATATTGTATATATAATATTAACTAAAAGTACACCAAATACATTTTATATACTGTAAATAAGTTATCAAAAATTACAGTAAATATATATTACATACTGTACATAAAATATCAAAAAGTAGACCAAATATGTGTTATATATACTGTAAATAAACAATCAAAATCTTCAGTAATTATATTTAATATACTGTACATAAAATATCAAAAATTACACCAAATGTATAATATTTACTGTGAATAAAATATCAAAAATTACAGTAAATATATATTACACACCCTATGGAAAATATAAAAAACTACACTAAATATATATTATAAAATTCACATAAAATATCAAAAGGACACCAAATATATATTATATACTGTACATAAAATATCAAAAAGAACAGTAAATATATTTCATATATTGTACATATAATATTAACTAAAAGTACACCAAATACATTTCATGTACAGTAAATAAAATATCAAAAAGTACAGTAAATATATATTACATACTGTACATAAAATATCAAAAAGTACACCAAATATGTGTTATAAATACTGTAAATAAACTATAAAAAACTACAGTAATTATATTTAATATACTGTACATGAAATATCAAAAACTACACCAAATGTAAATTATTTACTGTAAATAAAATATCAAAAAGTACAGTAAATATATATGACATACCCTATGTAAAATATCAAAAGCTACACCAAATATATATTATATAATTTACGTAAAATATCAAAAGGACACAAATTATATCTTCTATACTGTACAAAAAATATGAAAAAGTACAGTAAATATATTTCATATATTGTACATATAATATTAACTAAAAGTACACGTAATACATTTTATATACTGTAAATAAAATATCAAAATTACAGTAAATTTATATTACATGCTGTACATAAAACATCAAAAAGTACACCAAATATGTGTTATATATACTGTAAATATCAAAAACTACAGTAATCATATCCAATGTACTGTATATAAAATATCAAAAATTACACCAAATGTACATTAAATACTGTAAATAAAATATCAAAAAGGACAGTAAATATATGCTACACACCCTATGTAAAATATCAAAAATTACACCAAATATATATTATATAATTTACATAGAATATAAAAAGGACACCAAATATATCTTATATATTGTACATAAAATATCAAAAAGTACAGTATATATATTTCATACATTGTATATATATTATTAACTAAAAGTACACCAAATACATTTTGTATACTGAAAATAAAATATCAAAAATACAGTAAATATATATTACATACTGTACAGAAAATATCAAAAAGTACACTAAATATGTGTTATATATACTGTAAATAAACTATCAAACACTACAGTAATTATATTTAATATACTGTACATTAAATATCAAAAATTACACCAAATATATATTATATACTGTAAATAAATTATCAAAAAGTACAGTAAGTACACATTACACACCCTATGAAATATCACAAACTACACCAAATATATATTATATAATTTACATAAAATATCAAAAGGACACCAAATATATCTTCTATACTGTACATAAAATATCAAAAAGTACAGTAAATATATTTCATATATTGTGTATATAATATTAATTAAAAGTACACCAAACACATTTTATATACTGTAAATAAATTATCAAAAATTACAGTAAATATATATTACATACTGTACATAAAATATCAAAAAGTACACCAAATATGTGCTGTATATACTGTAAATAAACAATCAAAAACTACAGTAATTATATTTAATATACTGTACATAAAATATCAAAAATTACACCAAATGTATATTATTTACTGTAAATGAAACATCAAAAATTACAATAAATATATATTACACACCCTATGGAAAATATCAAAAACTACATCAAACATATATTATAAAATTCACAAAAAATATCAAAAGGACACAAAATATATATTATATACTGTACATAAAATATCAAAAAGTACAGTAAATATATTTCATATATTGTACATGTAATATTAACTAAAAGTACACCAAATACATTTTATATACTGTAAATAAAATATCAAAAAGTACAGTAAATATATATTATATAGTGTACATAAAATATCAAAAAGTACTCCAAATATGTGTAATATATACTGTAAATAAACTATCAAAAACTACAGTAATTATATTTACTTTACTGTACATAAAATATCAAAAATTACACCAAATGTATATTATATCCTGTAAATAAAATATCAAAAAGTACAGTAAATATATATTACACACCCTATGTAAAATATCACAAACTACACCAAATATATATTATATAATTTACATAAAATATCAAAAGGACACCAAATATATCTTCTATACTGTACATAAAATATCAAAAAGTACAGTAAATATATTTCATATATTGTACATATAATATTAACTAAAAGTACACCAAATACGTTTTATATACTGTAAATAAAATATCAAAAAGTACAGTAAATATATATTACATTCTGTACATAAAACATCAAAAAGTACACCCAATATGTGTTATATGTACTGTAAATAAACTATCAAAAACTGCAGTAATTATATTTAATATACTGTACATAAAATATCAAAAATTACACCAAATGTATACTATTTACTGTAAATAAAATATCAAAAAGTACAGTAAATATATCTTACACACCCTATGTAAAATATCACAATCTACGCCAAATATATATCATATAATTTACATAAAATATCAAAAGGACACCAAATATATCTTCTATACTGTACAAAAAATATGAAAAATACAGTAAATATATTTCATATATTGTATATATAATATTAACTATAAGTACACCAAATACATTTTACATAATGTAAATAAATTATCAAAAATTACAGTAAATATATATTACATACTGTACATAAAATATCAAAAAGTACACCAAATATGTGTTATATATACTGTAAATGATCTATCAAAAACTACAGTATTTATATTTACTATACTGTTCATAAAATATCAAAAATTACACCAAATGTATATTATATACTGTAAATAATATATCAAAAAGTACAGTAAATATATATGACACACCCTATATAAAATATCAAAAACGACACCAAATATATATTATATAATTTACATAAAATATCAAAAGGACACAAAATATATCTTCTATACTGTACACAAAATATCAAAAGTACAGTAAATATATTTCATATATTGTTCATATAATATTAATTAAAAGTACACCAAATACATTTTATATACTGTAAATAAAATATCAAAAATACAGTAAATATATATTACATACTGTACAGAAAATATCAAAAAGTACACTAAATATGTGTTATATATACTGTAAATAAACTATCAAAAACTGCAGTAATTATATTTAATATACTGTACATAAAATATCAAAAATTACACCAAATGTATATTATATACTGTAAATAATATATCAAAAAGTACAGTAAGTACACATTACACACCCTATGAAATATCACAAACTACACCAAATATATATTATATAATTTACATAAAATATCAAAAGGACACCAAATATATCTTCTATACTGTACATAAAATATCAAAAAGTACAGTAAATATATTTCATATATTGTATATATAATATTAACTAAAAGAACACCAAACCCATTTTATATACTGTAAATAAATTATCAAAAATTTCAGTAAATATATATTACATACTGTACATAAAATATCAAAAAGTACACCAAATATGTGTTATATATACTGTAAATAAACAATCAAAAACTACAGTAATTATATTTAATATACTGTACATAAAATATCAAAAATTACACCAAATGTATATTATTTACTGTAAATGAAATATCAAAAATTACAGTAAATATATATTACACACCCTATGTAAAATATCAAAAACTACATCAAATATATATTATAAAATTCACAAAAAATATCAAAAGGACACCAAATATATATTATATACTGTACATAAAATATCAAAAGTACAGTAAATATATTTCATATATTGTACATGTAATATTAACTAAAAGTACACCAAATACATTTTATATACTGTAAATAAAATATCAAAAAGTACAGTAAATATATATTACATAGTGTACATAAAATATCAAAAAGTACTCCAAATATGTGTAATATATACTGTAAATAAACTATCAAAAACTACAGTAATTATATTTACTATACTGTACATAAAATATCAAAAATTACACCAAATGTATATTATATACTGTAAATAAATTATCAAAAAGTACAGTAAATATATATTACACACCCTATGTAAAATATCACAAACTACACCAAATATATATTATATAATTTACATAAAATATCAAAAGGACACCAAATATATCTTCTATACTGTACATAAAATATCAAAAATTACAGTAAATATATTTCATATATTGTACATATAATATTAACTAAAAGTACACCAAATACATTTTATATACTGTAAATAAAATATCAAAAAGTACACTAAATATATATTACATTCTGTACATAAAATATCAAAAAGTACACCAAATATGTGTTATATATACTGTAAATAAACTATAAAATACTACAGTAATTATATTTAATATACTGTACATAAAATATCAAAAATTACACCAAATGTATATTATTTACTGTAAATAAAATATCAAAAAGTTCACAAACTACACCAAATATATATTATATAACTGACATAAAATATCAAAAGGACACCAAATATATCTTCTATACCGTACATAAAATATCAAAAATTACAGTAAATATATTTCATATATTGTACATATAATATTAATCAAAACTACACCAAATACATTTTATATACTGTAAATAAAATATCAAAAATTACAGTAAATATATATTACATACTGTACATAAAATATCAAAAAGTACACCAAATATGTGTTATATATACTGTAAATAAACTATCAAAAACTACATTAATTATATTTAATATACTGTACATAAAATATCAAATATTACACCAAATGTATATTATATACTGTAAATAAAATATCAAAAAGTACAGTAAATATACATTACACACCCTATGTAAAATATCACAAACTACACCAAATATATACTATATAATTTACATAAAATATCAAAAGGACACCAAATATATCTACTATACTGTACATAAAATATCAAAATGTACAGTAAATATATTTCATATATTGTATATATAATATTAACTAAAAGTACACCAAATACATTTTATATACTGTAAATAAATTATCAAAAATTACAGTAAATATATATTACATACTGTACATAAAATATCAAAAAGTACACCAAATATGTGTTATATAAACTGTAAATACACAATCAAAAACTACAGTAATTATATTTAATATACTGTACATAAAATATCAAAAATTACACCAAATGTATATTATTTACTGTAAATAAAATATCAAAAATTACAGTAAATATACATTACACACCCTATGGAAAATATCAAAAACTACACTAAATATATATTATAAAATTCACATAAAATATCAAAAGGACACCAAATATATATTATATACTGTACATAAAATATCAAAAAGTACAGTAAATATATTTCATATATTGTACATATAATATTAACTAAAAGTACACCAAATACATTTCATGTACTGTAAATAAAATATCAAAAAGTACAGTAAATATATATTACATACAGTACATAAAGTATCAAAAAGTACACCAAATATGTGTTATATATACTGTAAATAAACTATAAAAATCTACAGTATTTATATTTAATATACTGTACATAAAATATCAAAAATTACACCAAATGTATATTATTTACTGTAAATAAAATATCAAAAAGTACAGTAAATATATATGACATACCCTATGTAAAATATCAAAAACTACACCAAATATATATTATATAATTTACATAAAATATCAAAAGGACACCAAATATATCTTCTATACTGTACAAAAAATATGAAAAATACAGTAAATATATTTCATATATTGTATATATAATATTAACTATAAGTACACCAGATACATTTTACATACTGTAAATAAATTATCGAAAATTACAGTAAATATATATTACATACTGTACATAAAATATCAAATAGTACACCAAATATGTGTTATATATACTGTAAATAATCTATCAAAAACTACAGTATTTATATTTACTATACGGTTCATAAAATATCAAAAATTACACCAAATGTATATTATATACTGTAAATAATATATCAAAAATACAGTAAATATATATGACACACCCTATATAAAATATCAAAAACGACACCAAATATATATTATATATTTTACATAAAATATCAAAAGGACACCAAATATATCTTCTATACTGTACACAAAATATCAAAAGTACAGTAAATATATTTCATATATTGTTCATATAATATTAACTAAAAGTACACCAAATACATTTTATATACTGTAAATAAAATATCAAAAAGTACAGTAAATATATATTACATACTGTACATAAAATATGAAAAAGTACACCAAATATGTGTAGTATATACTGTAAATAAACAATCAAAAACTACAGTAAATATAGTTAATATACTGTACATAAAATATCAAAAATTACACCAAATGTATATTATTTACTGTAAATAAAATATCAAAAATTACAGTAAATATATATTACACACCCTGTGGAAAATATCAAAAACTACACTAAATATATATTATAAAATTCACATAAAATATCAAAAGGACACCAAATATATCTTCTATACTGTACACAAAATATCAAAAGTACAGTAATTATATTTCATATATTGCACATATAATATTAACTAAAAGTACACCAAATATATTTTATATACTGTAAATAAAATATCAAAATGTACAGTAAATATATATTACATACTGTGCATAAAATATCAAAAAGTACACCAAATATGTTATATATATTGTAAATATCAAAAACTACAGTAATCATATTCAATGTACTGTATATAAAATATCAAAAATTACACCAAATATAAATTAAATACTGTAAATAAAATATCAAAAAGGACAGTAAATATATACTACACACCCTATGTAAAATATCAAAAATTACACCAAATATATATTATATAATTTCATAGAATATAAAAAGGACACCAAATATATATTATATACTGTACATAAAATATCAAAAAGTACAGTAAATATATTTCATATATTGTACATGAAATATAAACTAAAAGTACACCAAATACATTTTATATACTGTAAATAAAATATCAAAAAGTACAGTAAATATATATTACATAGTGTACATAATATATCAAAAAGTACTCCAAATATGTGTAATATATACTGTAAATAAACTATCAAAAACTGCAGTAATTATATTTACTATACTGTACATAAAATATCAAAAATTACACCAAATGTATATTATATACTGTAAATAAAATATCAAAAAGTACAGTAAATATATATTACACACCCTATGTAAAATATCACAAACTACACCAAATATATACTATATAATTTACATAAAATATCAAAAGGACACCAAATATATCTTCTATACTGTACAAAAAATATGAAAAATTCAGTAAATATATTTCATATATTGTATATATAATATTAACTAAAAGTACACCAAATACATTTTACATACTGTAAATAAATTATCAAAAATTACAGTAAATATATATTACATACTGTACATAAAATATCAAAAAGTACACCAAATATGTGTTATATAAACTGTAAATACACAATCAAAAACTACAATAATTATATTTAATATACTGTACCTAAAATATCAAAAACTACACCAAATGTATATTATTTACTGAAAATAAAATATCAAAAATTACAGTAAATATACATTACACACCCTATGGAAAATATCAAAAACTACACTAAATATATATTATAAAATTCACATAAAATATCAAAAGAACACCAAATATATATTATATACTGTACATAAAATATCAAAAAGTACAGTAAATATGTTTCATATATTGTACATATAATATTAACTAAAAGTACACCAAATACATTTCATGTACTGTAAATAAAATATCAAAAAGTACATTAAATATATATTACATACAGTACATAAAGTATCAAAAAGTACACCAAATATGTGTTATATATACTGTAAATAAACTATAAAAATCTACAGTAATTATATTTAATATACTGTACATAAAATATCAAAAATTACACCAAATGTATATTATTTACTGTAAATAAAATATCAAAAAATTACAGTAAACATATTTTACACACCCTATGTAAAATATCAAAAACTACACCAAATATATATTATAAAATTCACATAAAATATCAAAAGGACACCAAATATATATTATATACTGTACATAAAATATCAAAATGTACAGTAAATGTATTTCATATATTGTACATATAATATTAACTAAAAGTACACCAAATACATTTTATATACTGTAAATAAAATATCAAAAAGTTCACAAACTACACCAAATATATATTATATAATTTACATAAAATATCAAAAGGACACCAAATATACCTTATATACTGAACAGAAAATATCAAAATGTACAGTAAATATATTTCACATATTGTACATATAATATTAACTAAAAGTACACCAAATACATTTTATATACTGTAAATAAAATATCAAAAAGTACAGTAAATATATATCACATTCTGTACATAAAATATAAAAAAGTACACCAAATATGTGTTATATATACTGTAAATAAACTATCAAAAACTGCAGTAATTATATTAAATATACTGTACATGAAATATCAAAAATTAAACCAAATGTACGTTATTTACTGTAAATAAAATATCAAAAAGAACAGTAAATATAACTTACACACCCTATGTAAAATATCACAATCTACACCAAATATATATTATATAATTTACATAAAATATCAAAAGGACACCAAATATATCATATATACTGTACATAAAATATCAAAATGTACAGTAAATATATTTCATATATTGTACATATAATATTAACTAAAAGTACACCAAATACATTTTATATACTGTAAATAAAATATCAATTAGTACAGTAAATATATATTACATACTGTACATAAAATATGAAAAAGTACACCAAATATGTGTTATATATACTGTAAATAAATTATCAAAACTACACTAATTATATTTAATATACTGTACATAAAATATCAAAAATTACACCAAATATATATTATTTACTGTAAATAAAATATCAAAAAGTACAGTAAATATATATTACACACCCTATGTAAAATATCAGAAACTACACCATATATATATTATATAATTTACATAATATATCAAAAGGACGCCAAATATACCTTATATACTGAACATGAAATATCAAAATGCACAGTAAATATATTTCATATATTGTATATATAACATTAACTAAAAGTACACCAAATTCATTTTATATACTTTAAATAAATTATCAAATATTACAGTAAATATATATTACATACTGTACATAAAATATCAAAAAGTACACCAAATATGTATTATATATACTGTAAATAAACAATCAAAAACTACAGTAATTATATTTAATATACTGTACATAAAATATCAAAAATTACACCAAATGTTTATTATTTACAGTAAATAAAATATCAAAAATTACACTAAATATATATTACACACCCTATGTAAAATATCAAAAACTACACCAAATATATATTATAAAATTCACATAAAATATCACAAGGACACCAAATATATATTATATACTGTACATAAAATATCAAAAAGTACAGTAAATATATTTCATATATTGTACATGTAATATTAACTAAAAGTACACCAAATACATTTTATATACTGTAAATAAAATATCAAAAAGTACAGTAAATATATATTACATAGTGTACATATAATATCAAAAAGTACTCCAAATATGTGTAATATATACTGTAAATAAACTATTAAAAACTACAGTAATTATATTTATTATACTGTAAATAAAATATCAAAAATTACACCAAGTGTATATTATATACTGTAAATAAAATATCAAAAAGTACAGTAAATATATATTACACACCCTATGTAAAATATCACAAACTACACCAAATATATATTATGTAATTTACATAAAATATCAAAAGGACACCAAATATATCTTCTATACTGTACATAAAATATCAAAAATTACAGTAAATATATTTCATATATTGTATATATAATATTAACTAAAAGTACACCAAATACATTTTATATACTGTAAATAAAATATCAAAAAGTACAGTAAATATATATTACATTCTGTACATAAAATATCAAAAAGTACACCAAATATGTGTTATATATACTGTAAATAAACTATCAAAAACTGCAGTAATTATATTTAATATACTGTACATAAAATATCAAAAATTACACCAAATGTATATTATTTACTGTAAATAAAATACCAAATACTACAGTAAATATATATTACACACCCTATGTAAAATATCACAAACTACACCAAATATATATTATATAATTCACATAAAGTATCAAAAGGACACCAAATATACCTTATATACTGAACAGAAAATATCAAAATGTACAGTAAATATATTTCATATATTGTACATATAATATTAACTAAAAGTACACCAAATACATTTTATATACTGTAAATAAAATATCAAAAAGTACAGTAAATATATATCACATTCTGTACATAAAATATCAAAAAGTACACCAAATATGTGTTATATATACTGTAAATAAACTATCAAAAACTGCAGTAATTATATTAAATATACTGTACATGAAATATCAAAAATTAAACCAAATGTACGTTATTTACTGTAAATAAAATATCAAAAAAAACAGTAAATATATCTTACACACCCTATGTAAAATATCACAATCTACACCAAATATATATTATATAATTTACATAAAATATCAAAAGGACACCAAATATATCATATATACTGTACATAAAATATCAAAATGTACAGTAAATATATTTCATATATTGTACATATAATATTAACTAAAAGTACACCAAATACATTTTATATACTGTAAATAAAATATCAATTAGTACAGTAAATATATATCACATTCTGTACATAAAATATCAAAAAGTACACCAAATATGTGTTATATATACTGTAAATAAACTATCAAAACTACACTAATTATATTTAATATACCGTACATAAAATATCAAAAATTACACCAAATATATATTATTTACTGTAAATAAAATATCAAAAAGTACAGTAAATATATATTACAAACCCTATGTAAAATATCAGAAACTACACCATATATATATTATATAATTTACATAATATATCAAAAGGACGCCAAATATACCTTATATACAGAACATGAAATACCAAAAAGTACAGTAAATATATTTCATATATTGTATATATAACATTACCTAAAAGTACACCAAATACATTTTATATACTGTAAATAAATTATCAAAAATTACAGTAAATATATATTACATACTGTACATAAAATATCAAAAAGTACACCAAATATGTGTTATATATACTGTAAATAAACAATCAAAAACTACAGTAATTATATTTAATATACTGTACATAAAATATCAAAAATTACACCAAATGTTTATTATTTACTGTAAATAAAATATCAAAAATTACAGTAAATATATATTACACACCCTATGTAAAATATCAAAAACTACACAAAATATATATTATGTAATTTACATAAAATATCAAAAGGACACCAAATATATCTTCTATACTGTACATAAAATATCAAATTTACAGTAAATATATTTCATATATTGTACATATAATATTAACTAAAAGTACACCAAATACATTTTATATACTGTAAATAAAATATCAAAAAGTACAGTAAATATATATTACATTCTGTACATAAAATAACAAAAAGTACACCAAATATGTGTTATATATACAGTAAATAAACTATCAAAAACTGCAGTAATTATATTTAATATACTGTACATAAAATATCAAAAATTACACCAAATGTATATTATTTACTGTAAATAAAATATCAAAAATACAGTAAATATATCTTACACACCATATGTAAAGTATCACAATCTACACCAAATATATATTATATAATTTACATAAAATATCAAAAGGACACCAAATATATCTTCTATACTGTACATAAAATATCAAAATGTACAGTAAATATATTTCATATATTGTACATATAATATTAACTAAAACTACACCAAATACATTTTGTATACTGTAAATAAAATATCAAAAAGTACAGTAAATATATATTACATACTGTACATAAAATATCAAAAAGTACACCAAATATGTGCTGTATATACTGTAAATAAACTATAAAATACTACAGTAATTATATTTAACATACTGTACATAAAATATCAAAAATTACACCAAATGTATATTATTTACTGTAAATAAAATATCAAAAAGTACAGTAAATATATATTGCACACCATATGTAAAATATCACAATCTACACCAAATATATATTATATAATTTACATAAAATATCAAAAGGACACCAAATATATCTTCTATACTGTACATAAAATATCAAAAT
The DNA here is from genome assembly GCF_029289425.2 of Pan paniscus. Taxonomy (NCBI): domain Eukaryota; kingdom Metazoa; phylum Chordata; class Mammalia; order Primates; family Hominidae; genus Pan; species Pan paniscus. The sequence continues at coordinate 4,519,765 of NC_073271.2, forward strand.
GTACAGTAAATATATTTCATATATTGTACATATAATATTAACTAAAAGTACACAAAATACATTTTGTATACTGTAAATAAATTATCAAAAATTACAGTAAATATATAACATACTGTACATAAAATATCAAAAAGTACACCAAATATGTGTTATATATACTGTAAATAAACTATCAAAAACTACAGTAATTATATTTAATATACTGTACATAAAATATTAAATATTACACCAAATGTATATTATATACTGTAAATAAAATATCAAAAAGTACAGTAAATATAAATTACACACCCTATGTAAAATATCACAAACTACACCAAATGTATATTATATAATTTACATAAAATATCAAAAGGACACAAAATATATATTCTATACTGTACATAAAATATCAAAAAGTACAGTAAATATATTTCATATATTGTATATATAATATTAACTAAAAGTACATCAAATACATTTTATATACTGTAAATAAATTATCAAAAATTACAGTAAATATATATTACATACTGTACATAAAATATCAAAATCTACACCAAATATGTGTTATATATACTGTAAATAAACTATCAAAAACTACAGTAATTATATTTAATATACTGTACATAAAATATCAAAAATTACACCAAATGTATATTATTTACTGTAAATAAATTACCAAATAGTACAGTAAATATATATTACACACCCTATGTATAATATCACAAACTACACCAAATATATATTATATAATTTACATAAAATATCAAAAGGACACCAAATATACCTTATATACTGAACAGAAAATATCAAAATGTACAGTAAATACATTTCATATATTGTACATATAATATTAACTAAAAGTACACCAAATACATTTTATATACTGTAAATAAAATATCAATTAGTACAGTAAATATATATTACATACTGTACATAAAATATGAAAAAGTACACCAAATATGTGTTATATATACTGTAAATAAATTATCAAAACTACACTAATTATATTTAATATACTGTACATAAAATATCAAAAATTACACCAAATATATATTATTTACTGTAAATAAAATATCAAAAAGTACAGTAAATATATATTACACACCCTATGTAAAATATCAGAAACTACACCATATATATATTATATAATTTACATAATATATCAAAAGGACGCCAAATATACCTTATATACTGAACATGAAATATCAAAATGTACAGTAAATATATTTCATATATTGTATATATAACATTAACTAAAAGTACACCAAATACATTTTATAAACTTTAAATAAATTATTAAAAATTACAGTAAATATATATTACATACTGTACATAAAATATCAAAAAGTACACCAAATATGTGTTATATATACTGTAAATAAACAATCAAAACTACAGTAATTATATTTAATATACTGTACATAAAATATCAAAAATTACACCAAATGTTTATTATTTACAGTAAATAAAATATCAAAAATTACAGTAAATATATATTACACACCCTATGTAAAATATCAAAAACTACACCAAATATATATTATAAAATTCACATAAAATATCAAATGGACACCAAATATATATTATATACTGTACATAAAATATCAAAAAGTACAGTAAATATATTTCATATATTGTACATGTAATAATAACTAAAAGTACACCAAATACATTTTATATACTGTAAATAAAATATCAAAAAGTACAGTAAATATATATTACATAGTGTACATATAATATCAAAAAGTACTCCAAATATGTGTAATATATACTGTAAATAAACTATTAAAAACTACAGTAATTATATTTATTATACTGTAAATAAAATATCAAAAATTACACCAAATGTATATTATATACTGTAAATAAAATATCTAAAAGTACAGTAAATATATATTACACACCCTATGTAAAATATCACAAACTACACCAAATATATATTATGTAATTTACATAAAATATCAAAAGGACACCAAATATATCTTCTATACTGTACATAAAATATCAAAAATTACAGTAAATATATTTCATATATTGTATATATAATATTAACTAAAAGTACACCAAATACATTTTATATACTGAAAATAAAATATCAAAAAGTACAGTAAATATATATTACATTCTGTACATAAAATATCAAAAAGTACACCAAATATGTGTTATATATACTGTAAATAAACTATCAAAAACTGCAGTAATTATATTTAATATACTGTACATAAAATATCAAAAATTACACCAAATGTATATTCTTTACTGTAAATAAAATACCAAATAGTACAGTAAATATATATTACACACCCTATGTAAAATATCACAAACTACACCAAATATATATTATATAATTTACATAAAGTATCAAAAGGACACCAAATATACCTTATATACTGAACAGAAAATATCAAAATGTACAGTAAATATATTTCATATATTGTACATATAATATTAACTAAAAGTACACAAAATACATTTTATATACTGTAAATAAAATATCAAAAAGTACAGTAAATATATATCACATTCTGTACATAAAATATCAAAAAGTACACCAAATATGTGTTATATATACTGTAAATAAACTATCAAAAACTGCAGTAATTATATTAAATATACTGTACATGAAATATCAAAAATTAAACCAAATGTACGTTATTTACTGTAAATAAAATATCAAAAAGAACAGTAAATATATCTTACACACCCTATGTAAAATATCACAATCTACACCAAATATATATTATATAATTTACATAAAATATCAAAAGGACACCAAATATATCATATATACTGTACATACAATATCAAAATGTACAGTAAATATATTTCATATATTGTACATATAATATTAACTAAAAGTACACCAAATACATTTTATATACTGTAAATAAAATATCAATTAGTACAGTAAATATATATCACATTCTGTACATAAAATATCAAAAAGTACACCAAATATGTGTTATATATACTGTAAATAAACTATCAAAACTACACTAATTATATTTAATATACCGTACATAAAATATCAAAAATTACACCAAATATATATTATTTACTGTAAATAAAATATCAAAAAGTACAGTAAATATATATTACAAACCGTATGTAAAATATCAGAAACTACACCATATATATATTATATAATTTACATAATATATCAAAAGGACGCCAAATATACCTTATATACTGAACATGAAATATCAAAAAGTACAGTAAACTTATTTCATATATTGTATATATAACATTAACTAAAAGTACACCAAATACATTTTATATACTGTAAATAAATTATCAAAAATTACAGTAAATATATAACATACTGTACATAAAATATCAAAAAGTACACCAAATATGTGTTATATATACTGTAAATAAACTATAAAATACTACAGTAATTATATTTAACATACTGTACATAAAATATCAAAAATTACACCAAATGTTTATTATTTACTGTAAATAAAATATCAAAATGTACAGTAAATATATCTTACACACCCTATGTAAAATATCAAAAACTACACAAAATATATATTATATAATTTACATAAAATATCAAAAGGACACCAAATATATCTTCTATACTGTACATAAAATATCAAAAATTACAGTAAATATATTTCATATATTGTACATATAATATTAACTAAAAGTACACCAAATACATTTTATATACTGTAAATAAAATATCAAAAAGTACAGTAAATATATATTACATTCTGTACATAAAATAACAAAAAGTACACCAAATATGTGTCATATATACAGTAAATAAACTATCAAAAACTGCAGTAATTATATTTAATATACTGTACATAAAATATCAAAAATTACACCAAATGTATATTATTTACTGTAAATAAAATATCAAAAATACAGTAAATATATCTTACACACCATATGTAAAGTATCACAATCTACACCAAATATATATTATATAATTTACATAAAATATCAAAAGGACACCAAATATATCTTCTATACTGTACATAAAATATCAAAATGTACAGTAAATATATTTCATATATTGTACATATAATATTAACTAAAAGTACACAAAATACATTTTGTATACTGTAAATAAATTATCAAAAATTACAGTAAATATATATTACATACTGTACATAAAATATCAAAATCTACACCAAATATATGTTGTATATACTGTAAATAAACTATCAAAAACTACAGTAATTATATTTAATATACTGTACATAAAATATCAAAAATTACACCAAATGTATATTATTTACTGTAAATAAATTACCAAATAGTACAGTAAATATATATTACACACCCTATGTATAATATCACAAACTACACCAAATATATATTATATAATTTACATAAAATATCAAAAGGACACCAAATATACCTTATATACTGAACAGAAAATATCAAAATGTACAGTAAATATATTTCATATATTGTACATTTAATATTAACTAAAAGTACACCAAATACATTTTATATACTGTAAATAAAATATCAAAAAGTACAGTAAATATATATCACATTCTGTACATAAAATATCAACAAGTACACCAAATATGTGTTATATATACTCTAAATAAACTATCAAAAACTGCAGTAATTATATTAAATATACTGTACATGAAATATCAAAAATTAAACCAAATGTACGTTATTTACTGTAAATAAAATATCAAAAAGAACAGTAAATATATCTTACACACCCTATGTAAAATATCACAATCTACACCAAATATATATTATATAATTTACATAAAATATCAAAAGGACACCAAATATATCATATATACTGTACATAAAATATCAAAATGTACAGAAAATATATTTCATATATTGTACATATAATATTAACTAAAAGTACACCAAATACATTTTATATACTGTAAATAAAATATCAATTAGTACAGTAAATATATATTACATACTGTACATAAAATATGAAAAAGTACACCAAATATGTGTTATGTATACTGTAAATAAATTATCAAAACTACACTAATTATATTTAATATACTGTACATAAAATATCAAAAATTACACCAAATATATATTATTTACAGTAAATAAAATATCAAAAAGTACAGTAAATATATATTACACACCCTATGTAAAATATCAGAAACTACACCATATATATATTATATAATTTACATAATATATCAAAAGGACGCCAAATATACCTTATATACTGAACATGAAATATCAAAAAGTACAGTAAATATATTTCATATATTGTATATATAACATTAACTAAAAGTACAGCAAATACATTTTATATACTTTAAATAAATTATCAAAAATTACAGTAAATATATATTACATACTGTACATAAAATATCAAAAAGTACACCAAATATGTGTTATATATACTGTAAATAAACAATCAAAAACTACAGTAATTATATTTAATATACTGTACATAAAATATCAAAAATTACACCAAATGTTTATTATTTACTGTAAATAAAATATCAAAAATTACAGTACATATATATTACACACCCTATGTAAAATATCAAAAACTACACCAAATATATATTATAAAATTCACATAAAATATCAAAAGGACACCAAATATATATTATATACTGTACATAAAATATCAAAAAGTACAGTAAATATATTTCATATATTGTACATGTAATATTAACTAAAAGTACACCAAATACATTTTATATACTGTAAATAAAATATCAAAAAGTACAGTAAATATATATTACATAGTGTACATATAATATCAAAAAGTACTCCAAATATGTGTAATATATACTGTAAATAAACTATTAAAAACTACAGTAATTATATTTATTATACTGTAAATAAAATATCAAAAATTACACCAAATGTATATTATATACTGTAAATAAAATATCAAAAAGTACAGTAAATATATATTACACACCCTATGTAAAATATCACAAAATACACCAAATATATATTATGTAATTTACATAAAATATCAAAAGGACACCAAATATATCTTCTATACTGTACATAAAATATCAAAAATTACAGTAAATATATTTCATATATTGTACATATAATATTAACTAAAAGTACACCAAATACATTTTATATACTGTAAAAAAAATATCAAAAAGTACAGTAAATATATATTACATTCTGTACATAAAATAACAAAAAGTACACCAAATATGTGTTATATATATTGTAAATAAACTATCAAAAACTGCAGTAATTATATTTAATATACTGTACATAAAATATCAAAAATTACACCAAATGTATATTATTTACTGTAAATAAAATATCAAAAATACAGTAAATATATCTTACACACCATATGTAAAGTATCACAATCTACACCAAATATATATTATATAATTTACATAAAATATCAAAAGGACACCAAATATATCTTCTATACTGTACATAAAATATCAAAATGTACAGTAAATATATTTCATATATTGTACATATAATATTAACTAAAAGTACACCAAATACATTTTGTATACTGTAAATAAAATATCAAAAAGTACAGTAAATATATATTACATACTGTACATAAAATATCAAAAAGTACACCAAATATGTGCTGTATCTTCTGTAAATAAACTATAAAATACTACAGTAATTATATTTAACATACTGTACATAAAATATCAAAAATTACACCAAATGTATATTATTTACTGTAAATAAAATATCAAAAAGTACAGTAAATATATATTGCACACCATATGTAAAATATCACAATCTACACCAAATATATATTATATAATTTACGTAAAATATCAAAAGGACACCAAATATATCTTCTATACTTTACATAAAATATCAAAAAGTACAGTAAATATATTTCATATATTGTACATATAATATTAACTAAAAGTACACCAAATATATTTTGTATACACAAAATAAATTATCAAAAATTACAGTAAATATATATTACATACTGTACATAAAATATCAAAAAGTACACCAAATATGTGTTATATATACTGTAAATAAACTATCAAAAACTACAGTAATGATATTTAATATACTGTACATAAAATATCAAATATTACACCAAATGTATATTATATACTGTAAATGAAATATCAAAAAGTACAGTAAATATAAATTACACACCCTAAGTAAAATATCACAAACTGCACCAAATATATATTATATAATTTACATAAAATATCAAAAGGACACCAAATATATCTTCTATACTGTACATTAAATATCAAAAAGTGCAGTAAATATATTTCATATATTGTATATATAATATTAACTAAAAGTACATCAAATGTTTTTTATATACTGTAAATAAATTATCAAAAATTACAGTAAATATATATTACATACTGTACATAAAATATCAAAATGTACACCTAATATGTGTTATAAATACTGTAAATAAACAATCAAAAACTACAGTAATTATATTTAATATACTGTACATAAAATATCAATAATTACACCAAATGTATATTATTTACTGTAAATAAATTACCAAATAATACAGTAAATATATATTACACACCCTATGTAAAATATCACAAACTACACCAAATATATATTATATAATTTACATAAAATATAAAAAGGACACCAAATATACCTTATATACTGAACAGAAAATATCCAAATGTACAGTAAATATATTTCATATATTGTACATATAATATTAACTAAAAGTACACCAAATACATTTTATATACTGTAAATAAAATATCAAAAAGTACAGTAAATATATATCACATTCTGTACATAAAATATCAAAAAGTACACCAAATATGTGTTATATATACTGTAAATAAACTATCAAAATCTGCAGCAATTATATTAAATATACTGTACATGAAATATCAAAAATTAAACCAAATGTACGTTATTTACTGTAAATAAAATATCAAAAAGAACAGTAAATATATCTTACACACCCTATGTAAAATATCACAATCTACACCAAATATATATTATATAATTTACATAAAATATCAAAAGGACACCAAATATATCATATATACTGTACATAAAATATCAAAATGTACAGTAAATATATTTCATATATTGTACATATAATATTAACTAAAAGTACACCAAATACATTTTATATACTGTAAATAAAATATCAATTAGTACAGTAAATATATATTACATACTGTACATAAAATATGAAAAAGTACACCAAATATGTTTTATATATACTCTAAATAAACTATCAAAACTACACTAATTATATTTAATATACTGTACATAAAATATCAAAAATTACACCAAGTATATATTATTTACTGTAAATAAAATATCAAAAAGTACAGTAAATATATATTACACACCCTATGTAAAATATCAGAAACTACACCATATATATATTATATAATTTACATAATATATCAAAAGGACGCCAAATATACCTTATATACTGAACATGAAATATCAAAAAGTACAGTAAATATATTTCATATATTGTATATATAACATTAACTAAAAGTACAGCAAATACATTTTATATACTGTAAATAAATTATCAAAAATTACAGTACATATATATTACATACTGTACATAAAATATCAAAAAATACACCAAATATGTGTTATATATACTGTAAATAAACAATCAAAAACTACAGTAATTATATTTAATATACTGTACATAAAATATCAAAAATTACACCAAATGTTTATTATTTACTGTAAATAAAATATCAAAAATTACAGTAAATATATATTACACACCCTATGTAAAATATCAAAAACTACACCAAATATATATTATAAAATTCACATAAAATATCAAAAGGACACCATATATATATTATATACTCTACATAAAATATCTAAAAGTACAGTAAATATATTTCATATATTGTACATGTAATATTAACTAAAAGTACACCAAATACATTTTATATACTGTAAATAAAATATCAAAAAGTACAGTAAATATATGTTACATAGTGTACATAAAATATCAAAAAGTACTCCAAATATGTGTAATATATACTGTAAATAAACTATTAAAAACTACAGTAATTATATTTATTATACTGTACATAAAATATCAAAAATTACACCAAATGTATATTATATACTGTAAATAAAATATCAAAAAGTACAGTAAATATATATTACACACCCTATGTAAAATATCACAAACTACACAAAATATATATTATGTAATTTACATAAAATATCAAAAGGACACCAAATATATCTTCTATACTGTACATAAAATATCAAAAATTACAGTAAATATATTTCATATATTGTACATATAATATTAACTAAAAGTACACCAAATACATTTTATATACTGTAAATAAAATATCAAAAAGCACAGTAAATATATATTGCATTCTGTACATAAAATAACAAAAAGTACACCAAATATGTGTTATATATACTGTAAATAAACTATCAAAAACTGCAGTAATTATATTTAATATACTGTACATAAAATATCAAAAATTACACCAAATGTATATTATTTACTGTAAATAAAATATCAAAAATACAGTAAATATATCTTACACACCCTATGTAAAGTATCACAATCTACACCAAATATATATTATATAATTTACATAAAATATCAAAAGGACACCAAATATATCTTATATACTGTACATAAAATATCAAAATTACAGTAAATATTTTTCATATATTGTACATATAATGTTAACTAAAAGTACACCAAATGCATTTTATATACTGTAAATAACATATCAAAAATACAGTAAATATATATTACACACCCTATGTAAATTATCCCAAACTTCACCAAATATATATTATATAATTTACACAAAATATCAAAAGGACACCAAATATATCTTCTATACTGTGCATAAAATATCAAAATGTACAGTAAATATATTTCATATATTGTATATATAATATAAACTAAAAGTACACCAAATACATTTTATATACTGTAAATAAATTAGCAAAAATTACAGTAAATATATATTACATACTGTACATAAAATATCAAAAAGTACACCAAATATGTGTTATACATACTGTAAATAAACTATCAAAACTACACTAATTATATTTAATATACTGTACATAAAATATCAAAAATTACACCAAATATATATTATTTACTGTAAAGAAAATACCAAAAAGTAGAGTAAATATATCTTACACACCTTATGTAAAATATCACAAACTACACCAAATATATATTATATAATTTACATAAAATATCAAAAGTACACCAAATATATCTTGTATACTGAACATGAAATATCAAAAAGTACAGTAAATATATTTCATATATTGTACATATAATATTAACTAAAAGTACACCAAATACATTTTATATACTGTAAGTAAAATATAAAAAGTACAGTAAATATATATTACATTCTGTACATGAAATATCAAAAAGTACACCAAATATGTGTTATATATACTGTAAATAAACTATCAAAAACTGCAGTAATTAGATTTAATATACTGTACATAAAATATCAAAAATTACACCAAATGTATACTATTTACTGTAAATAAAATATCAAAAAGTACAGTAAATATATCTTACACACCCTATGTAAAATATCACAAAATACACCAAATATATATTATATAATTTACATAAAATATCAAAAGGACACCAAATATACCTTATATACTGAACATGAAATATCCAAATGTACAGTAAATATATTTCATATATTGTACATATATTAACTAAAAGTACACCAAATACATTTTATATACTCTAAATAAAATATCAAAAGTACAGTAAATATTTATTACATTCTGTACATAAAATATCAAAAACTACACCAAATATGTGTTATATATACTGTAAATAAACTATCAAAAACTGCAGTAATTATATTTAATATACTGTACATAAAATATCAAAAATTACACCGAATGTATATTATTTACTGTAAATAAAATATCAAAAAGTACAGTAAATATATGTTACACACCCTATGTAAAATATCACAAACTTCACCAAATATATATTATATAATTTACATAAAATATCAAAAGGACACCAAATATATCTTATATACTGTACATAAAATATCAAAATTACAGTAAATATATTTCGTATATTGTGCATATAATGTTAACTAAAAGTACACCAAATACATTTTATATACTGTAAATAAAATATCAAAAAGTACAGTAAATATATATTACACACGCTATGTAAAATATCACAAACATCACCAAATATATATTATATAATTTACATAAAATATCAAAAGGACACCAAATATATCTTCTATACTGTACATAAAATATCAAAATGTACAGTAAATATATTTCATATATTGTATATATAATATTAACTAAAAGTACACCAAATACATTTTATATACTGTAAATAAATTATCAAAAATTACAGTAAAGATATATTACATACTGTACATAAAATATCAAAAAGTACACCAAATATGTGTTATATATACTGTAAATAAACTATCAAAAACTGCAGTAATTATATTTAATATACTGTACATAAAATATCAAAAATTAAAGCAAATGTGTATTATTTACTGTAAATAAAATATCAAAAATTACAGTAAATATATCTTACACACCCTATGTAAAATATCACAATCTACACCAAATATATATTATATAATTTACATAAAATATCAAAAGGACACCAAATATATCTTATATACTGTACATAAAATATCAAAATTACAGTAAATATATTTCATATATTGTACATATAATGTTAACTAAAAGTACACCAAATATATCTTATATAGTGTAAATAAAATATCAAAATGTACAGTAAATATATATTACACACCCTATGTAAAATATCACAATCTACACCAAATTTATATTATGTAATTTACATAAAATATCAAAAGGACACCATATATACCTTATATGCTGAACATAAAATATCAAAATGTACCGTAAATATATTTCATATATTGTACATATAATATTAACTAAAAGTACACCAAATACATTTTATATACTGTAAATAAAATATCAAATAGTAGAGTAAATATATATTACATACTGTACATAAAATATCAAAAAGTACACCAAATATGTGTAATATATACTGTAATTGAACTATCAAATCCACAGTAATTATATATAATATACTGTACATAAAATATCAAAAATTACAACAAATATATATTATTTACTGTAAAGAAAATACCAAAAATTACAGTAAATATATATTACATACCCTATGTAAAATATCACAAACTACACCAAATATATATTATATAATTTACATAAAATATCAAAAGGACACCAAATATACCTTATATACTGAACATGAAATATCAAAATGTACAGTAAATATATTTCATATATTGTACATATAATATTAACTAAAAGTACACCAAATACATTTTAAATACTGTAAATAAAATATCAAAAGTACAGTAAATATATATTACATTCTGTACATAAAATATCAAAAAGTACACCAAATATGTGTTATATATACTGTAAATAAACTATCAAAAACTGCAGTAATTATGTTTAATATACTGTACATAAAATATCAAAAATTACACCAAATGTATATTATTTACTGTAAATAAAATATCAAAAAGTACAGTAAATATATCTTACACACCCTATGTAAAATATCACAATCTACACCAAATATATATTATATAATTTACATAAAATATCAAAAGGACACCAAATATATCTTATATACTGTACATAATATATCAAAATTACAGTAAATATATTTCATATATTGTACATATAATGTTAACTAAAAGTACACCAAATACATTTTATATACTGTAAATAAAATATCAAAAAGTACAGTAAATATATATTACACACCCTATGTAAAATATCACAAACTTCACCAAATATATATTATATAATTTACATAAAATATCAAAAGGACACCAAATATATCTTCTATACTGTACATAAAATATCAAAATGTACAGTAAATATATTTCATATATTGTATATATAATATTAACTAAAAGTACACCAAATACATTTTATATACTGTAAATAAATTATCAAAAATTACAGTAAATATATATTACATACTGTACATAAAATATCAAAAAGTACACCAAATATGTGTTATATATACTGTAAATAAACTATCAAAACTACACTAATTATATTTAATATACTGTACATAAAATATCAAAAATTACACCAAATATATATTATTTACTGTACAGAAAATACCAAAATTACAGTAAATATATATTACACACCCTATGTAAAATATCACAAACTACACCAAATATATATTATATAATTTACATAAAATATCAAAAGGACACCAAATATATCTTATATACTGAACATGAAATATCAAAATGTACAGTAAATATATTTCATATATTGTACATATAATATTAACTAAAAGTACACCAAATACATTTTATATACTGTAAATAAAATATCAAAATGTACAGTAAATATATATTACATTCTGTACATAAAATATCAAAAAGTACACCAAATTTGTGTTTCATATACTGTAAATAAAATATCAAAAACTGCAGTAATTATATTTAATATACTGTACATAAAATATCAAAAATTACACCAAATGTATATTATTTACTGTAAATAAAATATCAAAAAGTACAGTAAATATATCTTACACACCCTATGTAAAATATCACAATCTACACCAAATATATATTATATAATTTACATAAAATATCAAAAGGACACCAAATATATCTTATATACTGTACATAAAATATCAAAATTACAGTAAATATATTTCATATATTGTACATATAATGTTAACTAAAAGTAAACCAAATATATTTTATATAGTGTAAATAAAATATCAAAATGTACAGTAAATATATCTTACACACCCTATGTAAAATATCACAATCTACACCAAATATATATTATATAATTTACATAAAATATCAAAAGGACACCAAATATATCTTATATACTGTACATAATATATCAAAATTACAGTAAATATATTTCATATATTGTACATATAATGTTAACTAAAAGTACACCAAATACATTTTATATACTGTAAATAAAATATCAAAAAGTACAGTAAATATATATTACACACCCTATGTAAAATATCACAAACTTCACCAAATATATATTATATAATTTACATAAAATATCAAAAGGACACCAAATATATCTTATATAGTGTACATAAAATATCAAAATGTACAGTAAATATATTTCCTACATTGTACATATAATATTAACTAAAAGTACACCAGATACATTTTATATACTGTAAATAAAATATCAAAAATACAGTAAATATATATTACATACTGTACATAAAATATCAAAAAGTACACCAAATATGTGTAATATATACTGTAAATAAACTATCAAAACTACACTAATTATATTTAATATACTGTACATAAAATATCAAAAATTACACCAAATAGATATTATTTACTGTAAAGAAAATACCAAAAAGTACAGTAAATATATATGACACACCCTATGTAAAATATCACAAACTACACCAAATATATATTATATAATTTACATAAAATATCAAAAGGACACCAAATATACCTTATATACTGAACATGAAATATCAAAAAGTACACTAAATATATTTCATATATTGTACATATAATATTAACTAAAAGTACACCAAATACATTTTATATACTGTAAATAAAATATCAAAAGTACAGTAAATATATATTACATTCTGTACATAAAATATCAAAAAGTACACGAAATATGTCTTATATATACTGTAAATAATCTATCAAATCTACAGTAATTATATATAATATACTGTACATAAAATATCAAAATTTACACCAAATGTATATTATTTACTGTAAATAAAATATCAAAAAGTACAGTAAATATATCTTACACACCCTATGTAAAATATCACAATCTACACCAAATATATATTATATAATTTACATAAAATATCAAAAGGACACCAAATATATCTTATATAGTGTACATAAAATATCAAAATTACAGTGAATATATTTCCTATATTGTACATATAATATTAACTAAAAGTACACCAAATATATTTTATATACTGTAAATAAAATATCAAAAATACAGTAAATATATATTACATACTGTACGTAAAATATCAAAAAGTACACCAAATATGTGTAATATATACTGTAAATAAACTATCAAAAACTACAGTAATTATATTTAATATACTGTACATAAAATATCAAAAATTACACCAAATAGATATTATTTACTGTAAAGAAAATACCAAAAATTACAGTAAATATATATGACACACCCTATGTAAAATATCACAAACTTCACCAAATATATATTATATAATTTACATAAAATATCAAAAGGACACCAAATAGATCTTCTATACTGTACATAAATTATCAAAATTTACAGTAAATATATTTCATATATTGTATATATAATATTAACTAAAAGTACACCAAATACAGTTTATATACTGTAAATAAGTTATCAAAAATTACAGTAAATATATATTACATACTGTAAATAAAATATCAAAAAGTACAACAAATATGTGTTATATATACTGTAAATAAGCTATCAAATCTACACTAATTATATTTAATATACTGTAGATAAAATATCAAAAATTACACCAAATATATATTATTTACTGTAAAGAAAATACCAAAAAGTACAGTAAATATATATTACACACCCTATGTAAAATATCACAATCTACACCAAATTTAAATTATGTAATTTACATAAAATATCAAAAGGACACCAAATATACCTTATATGTTGAACATAAAATATCAAAATGTACCGTAAATATATTTCATATATTGTACATATAATATTAACTAAAAGTACACCAAATACATTTTATATACTGTAAATAAAATATCAAATAATAGAGTAAATATATATTACATACTGTACATAAAATATCAAAAAGTACACCAAATATGTGTAATATATACTGTAAATAAACTATCAAATCTACAGTAATTATATTTAATATACTGTACATAAAATATCAAAAATTACACCAAAGGGATGTTATTTACTGTAAATAAAATATCAAAAAGTACAGTAAATATATCTTACACCCCTATGAAAAATATCACAATCTACACCAAATATATATTATATAATTTACATAAAATATCAAAAGGACACCAAATATATCTTATATAGTGTACATAAAATATCAAAATGTACAGTAAATATATTTCCTATATTGTACATATAATATTAACTAAAAGTACACCAAATACATTTTATATACTGTAAATAAAATATCAAAAATACAGTAAATATATATTACATACTGTACATAAAATATCAAACAGTACACCAAATATGTGTAATATATACTGTAAATAAACTATCAAAACTACACTAATTATATTTAATATACTGTACATAAAATATCAAAAATTACACCAAATAGATATTATTTACTGTAAAGAAAATACCAAAAAGTACAGGAAATATATATTACACACCCTATGTAAAATATCACAAACTACACCAAATATATATTATATAATTTACATAAAATATCAAAAGGACACCAAATATACCTTATATACTGAACATGAAATATCAAAAAGTACACTAAATATATTTCATATATTGTACATATAATATTAACTAAAAGTACACCAAATACATTT
Source organism: Pan paniscus (assembly GCF_029289425.2). Classification (NCBI taxonomy): domain Eukaryota; kingdom Metazoa; phylum Chordata; class Mammalia; order Primates; family Hominidae; genus Pan; species Pan paniscus. Next base: position 4,536,321 of record NC_073271.2, read on the forward strand.
TATATACTGTAAATAAAATATCAAAAGTACAGTAAATATATATTACATTCTGTACATAAAATATCAAAAAGTACACCAAATATGTGTTATATATACTGTAAATAAACTATCAAAAACTGCAGTAATTATATTTAATATACTGTACCTAAAATATCAAAAATTACACCAAATCTATATTATTTACTGTAAATAAAATATCAAAAAGTACACTAAATATATCTTACACACCCTATGTAAAATATCACAAACTACATCAAATATATATCATATAATTTACATAAAATATCAAAAGGACAACAAAAATACCTTATATACTGAACATGAAATATCAAAATGTACAGTAAATATATTTCATATATTGTACATATAATATTAATTAAAGTACACCAAATACATTTTATATACTGTAAATAAAATATCAAAAGTACAGTAAATATATATTACATTCTGTACATAAAATATCAAAAAGTACACCAAATATGTGTTATATATACTGTAAATAAACTATCAAAAACTGCAGTAATTATGTTTAATATACTGTACATAAAATATCAAAAATTACACCAAATGTATATTATTTACTGTAAATAAAATATCAAAAAGTACAGTAAATATATCTTACACACCCTCTGTAAAATATCACAATCTACACCAAATATATATTATATAATTTACATAAAATATCAAAAGGACACCAAATATATCTTATATACTGTACATAATATATCAAAATTACAGTAAATATATTTCATATATTGTACATATAATGTTAACTAAAAGTACACCAAATACATTTTATATACTGTAAATAAAATATCAAAAAGTACAGTAAATATATATTACACACCCTATGTAAAATATCACAAACTTCACCAAATATATATTATATAATTTACATAAAATATCAAAAGGACACCAAATATATCTTCTATACTGTGCATAAAATATCAAAATGTACAGTAAATATATTTCATATATTGTATATATAATATTAACTAAAAGTACACCAAATACATTTTATATACTGTAAATAAATTATCAAAAATTACAGTAAATATATGTTACATACTGTACATAAAATATTCAAAAAGTACACCAAATATGTGTTATATATACTGTAAATAAACTATCAAAACTACACTAATTATATTTAATATAGTGTACATAAAATATCAAAAATTACACCAAATATATATTATTAACTGTAAAGAAAATACCAAAAAGTACAGTAAATATATATTACACACCCTATGTAAAATATCACAAACTACACCAAATATATATTATATAATTTACATAAAATATCAAAAGGACACCAAATATATCTTATGTACTGAACATGAAATATCAAAAAGTACAGTAAATATATTTCATATATTGTACATATAATATTAACTAAAAGTAAACCAAATACATTTTATATACTGTAAATAAAATATCAAAAGTACAGTAAATATATATTACATTCTGTACATAAAATATCAAAAAGTACACCAAATATGTGTTATATATACTGTAAATAAACTATCAAAAACTGCAGTAATTATATTTAATATACTGTACATAAAATATCAAAAATTACACCAAATGTATATTATTTACTGTAAATAAAATATCAAAAAGTACAGTAAATATATCTTACACACCCTATGTAAAATATCACAAACTACACCAAATATATATTATATAATTTACATAAAATATCAAAAGGACACCAAATATATCTTATATACTGTACATAAAATATCAAAATTACAGTAAATATATTTCATATATTGTGCATATAATGTTAACTAAAAGTACACCAAATATATCTTATATAGTGTAAATAAAATATCAAAATGTACAGTAAATATATATTACACACCCTATGTAAAATATCACAATCTACACCAAATTTATATTATGTAATTTACATAAAATATCAAAAGGACACCATATATACCTTATATGCTGAACATAAAATATCAAAATGTACCGTAAATATATTTCATATATTGTACATATAATATTAACTAAAAGTACACCAAATACATTTTATATACTGTAAATAAAATATCAAATAGTAGAGTAAATATATATTACATACTGTACATAAAATATCAAAAAGTACACCAAATATGTGTAATATATACTGTAAATAAACTATCAAATCCACAGTAATTATATATAATATACTGTACATAAAATATCAAAAATTACAACAAATATATATTATTTACTGTAAAGAAAATACCAAAAAGTACAGTAAATATATATTACACACCCTATGTAAAATATCACAAACTACACCAAATATATATTATATAATTTACATAAAATATCAAAAGGACACCAAATATATCTTATATAATGAACATGAAATATCAAAATGTACAGTAAATATATTTCATATATTGTACATATAATATTAACTAAAAGTACACCAAATACATTTTATATACTGTAAATAAAATATCAAAATGTACATTAAATATATATTACATTCTGTACATAAAATATCAAAAAGTACACCATATTTGTGTTTTATATACTGTAAATAAACTATCAAAAACTGCAGTAATTATATTTAATATACTGTACATAAAATATCAAAAATTAAACCAAATGTATATTATTTACTGTAAATAAAATATCAAAAAGTACAGTAAATATATCTTACACACCCTATGTAAAATATCACAATCTACACCAAATATATATTATATAATTTACATAAAATATCAAAAGGACACCAATAATATCTTATATACTGTACATAAAATATTAAAATTACAGTAAATATATTTCATATATTGTACATATAATGTTAACTAAAAGTAAACCAAATATATTTTGTATAGTGTAAATAAAATATCAAAATGTACAGTAAATATATATTACACACCCTATGTAAAATATCACAATTTACACCAAATTTATATTATGTAATTTACATAAAATATCAAAAGGACACCATATATACTTTATATGCTGAACATAAAATATCAAAATGTACCGTAAATATATTTCATATATTGTACATATAATATTAACTAAAAGTACACCAAATACATTTTATATACTGTAAAAAAATATCAAATAGTAGAGTAAATATATATTACATTCTGTACATAAAATATCAAAAAGTACACCAAATTTGTGTTTTATATACTGTAAATAAACTATCAAAAACTGCAGTAATTATATTTAATATACTGTACATAAAATATCAAAAATTACACCAAATGTATATTATTTACTGTAAATAAAATATCAAAAAGTACAGTAAATATATCTTACACACCCTATGTAAAATATCACAATCTACACCAAATATATATTATATAATTTACATAAAATATCAAAAGGACACCAAATATATCTTATATACTGTACATAAAATATCAAAATTACAGTAAATATATTTCAAATATTGTACATATAATGTTAACTAAAAGTACACCAAATACATTTTATATACTGTAAATAAAATATCAAAAAGTACAGTAAATATATATTACACACCCTATGTAAAATATCACAAACTTCACCAAATATATATTATATAATTTACGTAAAATATCAAAAGGACACCAAATATATCTTCTATACTGTACATAAAATATAAAAATTTACAGTAAATATATTTCATATATTGTATATTTAATATTAACTAAAAGTACACCAAATACATTTTATATATTGTAAATAAATCATCAAAAATTACAGTAAATATATATTACATACTGTACATAAAATATAAAAAGTACACCAAATATGTGTTATATATACTGTAAATAAACTATCAAAACTACACTAATTATATTTAATATACTGTACATAAAATATCAAAAATTACACCAAATATATATTATATACTGTAAAGAAAATACCAAAAAGTACAGTTAATATATATTACACACCCCATGTAAAATATCACAAACTACAGCAAATATATATTATATAATTTACATAAAATATCAAAAGGACACCAATTATATCTTATATACTGAACATGAAATATCAAAATGTACAGTAAATATATTTCATATATTGTACATATAATATTAACTAAAACTACACCAAATACATTTTATATACTGTAAATAAAATATCAAAATGTACAGTAAATATATATTACATTCTGTACATAAAATATCAAAAAGTACACCAAATTTGTGTTTTATATACTGTAAATACACTATCAAAAACTGCAGTAATTATATTTAATATACTGTACATAAAATATCAAAAATTACACCAAATGTATATTATTTACTGTAAATAAAATATCAAAAAGTACAGTAAATATAACTTACACACCCTATGTAAAATATCACAATCTACACCAAATATATATTATATAATTTACATAAAATATCAAAAGGACACCAAATATACCTTATATACTGAACATGAAATATCAAAATGTACAGTAAATATATTTCATATATTGTACATATAATATTAACTAAAAGTACACCAAATACATTTTATATACTGTAAATAAAATGTCAAAAGTACAGTAAATATATATTACATTCTGTACATAAAATATCAAAAAGTACACCAAATATGTGTTATATATACTGTAAATAAACTATTAAAAACTGCAGTAATTATGTTTAATATACTGTACATAAAATATCAAAAATTACACCAAATGTATATTATTTACTGTAAATAAAATATCAAAAAGTACAGTAAATATATCTTACACACCCTCTGTAAAATATCACAATCTACACCAAATATATATTATATAATTTACATAAAATATCAAAAGGACACCAAATATATCTTATATACTGTACATAATATATCAAAATTACAGTAAATATATTTCATATATTGTACATATAATGTTAACTAAAAGTACACCAAATACATTTTATATACTGTAAATAAAATATCAAAAAGTACAGTAAATATATATTACACACCCTATGTAAAATATCACAAACTTCACCAAATATATATTATATAATTTACATAAAATATCAAAAGGACACCAAATATATCTTCTATACTGTGCATAAAATATCAAAATGTACAGTAAATATATTTCATATATTGTATATATAATATTAACTAAAAGTACACCAAATACATTTTATATACAGTAAATAAATTATCAAAAATTACAGTAAATATATATTACATACTGTACATAAAATATCAAAAAGTACACCAAAAATATGTTATATATACTGTAAATAAACTATCAAAACTACACTAATTATATTTAATATACTGTACATAAAATATCAAAAATTACACCAAATATATATTATCTACTGTAAAGAAAATACCAAAAAGTACAGTAAATATATATTACACACCCTATGTAAAATATCACAAACTACACCAAATATATATTATATAATTTACATAAAGTATCAAAAGGACACCAAATATATCTTATATACTGAACATGAAATATCAAAATGTACAGTAAATATATTTCATATATTGTACATATAATATTAACTAAAAGTACACCAAATACATTTTATATACTGTAAATAAAATATCAAAATGTACAGTAAATATATATTACATTCTGTACATAATATATCAAATAGTACACCAAATTTGTTTTTTATATACTGTAAATAAACTATCAAAAACTGCAGTAATTATATTTAATATACTGTACATAAAATATCAAAAATTACACCAAATGTATATTATTTACTGTAAATAAAATATCAAAAAGTACAGTCAATATATCTTACACACCCTATGTAAAATATCACAATCTACACCAAATATATATTATATAATTTACATAAAATATCAAAAGGACATCAAATATACCTTATATACTGAACATGAAATATCAAAATGTACAGTAAATATATTTCATATATTGTATATATAATATTAACTAAAAGTACACCAAATACATTTTATATACTGTAAATAAAAAATCAAAAGTACAGTAAATATATATTATATTCTGTACATAAAATATCAAAAAGTACACCAAATATGTGTTATATATACTGTAAATAAACTATCAAAAACTGCAGTAATTATGTTTAATATACTGTACATAAAATATCAAAAATTACACCAAATGTATATTATTTACTGTAAATAAAATATCAAAAAGTACAGTAAATATATCTTACACACCCTATGTAAAATATCACAATCTACACCAAATATATATTATATAATTTACATAAAATATCAAAAGGACACCAAATATATCTTATATACTGTACATAATATATCAAAATTAAAGTAAATATATTTCATATATTGTACATATAATGTTAACAAAAGTACACCAAATACATTTTATATACTGTAAATAAAATATCAAAAAGTACAGTAAATATATATTACACACCCTATGTAAAATATCACAAACTTCACCAAATATATATTATATAATTTACATAAAATATCAAAAGGACACCAAATATATCTTCTATACTGTGCATAAAATATCAAAATGTACAGCAAATATATTTCAGATATTGTATATATAATATTAACTAAAAGTACACCAAATACATTTTATATACAGTAAATAAATTATCAAAAATTACAGTAAATATATATTACATACTGTACATAAAATATCAAAAAGTACACCAAATATGTGTTATATATACTGTAAATAAACTATCAAAACTACACTAATTATATTTAATATACTGTACATAAAATATCAAAAATTGCACCAAATATATATTATTTACTGTAAAGAAAATACCAAAAAGTACAGTAAATATATATTACACACCCTATGTAAAATATCACAAACTACACCAAATATATATTATATAATTTACATAAAATATCAAAAGGACACCAAATATATCTTATATACTGAACATGAAATATCAAAAAGTACAGTAAATATATTTCATATATTGTACATATAATATTAACTAAAAGTAAACCAAATACATTTTATATACTGTAAATAAAATATCAAAAGTACAGTAAATATATATTACATTCTGTACATAAAATGTCAAAAAGTACACCAAATATGTGTTATATATACTGTAAATAAACTATCAAAACTACACTAATTATATTTAATATACTGTACATAAAATATCAAAAATTACACCAAATGTATATTATTTACTGTAAATAAAATATCAAAAAGTACAGTAAATATATCTTACACACACTATGTAAAATATCACAAACTACACCAAATATATATTATATAATTTACATAAAATATCAAAAGGACACCAAATATACCTTATATACTGAACATGAAATATCAAAATTACAGTAAATATATTTCATATATTGTGCATATAATGTTAACTAAAAGTACACCAAATACATTTTATATACTGTAAGTAAAATATCAAAAGTACAGTAAATATATATTACATTCTGTACATAAAATATCAAAAAGTACACCAAATTTGTGTTTTATATACTGTAAATAAACTATCAAAAACTGCAGTAATTATATTTAATATACTGTACATAAAATATCAAAAATTAAACCAAATGTATTTTATTTACTGTAAATAAAATATGAAAAACTACAGTAAATATATCTTACACACCCTATGTAAAATATAACAATCTACACCAAATATATATTATATAATTTACATAAAATATCAAAAGGACACCAAATATATCTTATATACTGTACATAAAATATCAAAATTACAGTAAATATATTTCCTATATTGTACATATAATGTTAACTAAAAGTACACCAAATATATTTTATAAAGTGTAAATAAAATATCAAAATGTACAGTAAATATATATTACACACCCTATGTAAAATATCACAATCTACACCGAATTTATATTATGTAATTTACATAAAATATCAAAAGGACACCATATATACTTTATATGCTGAACATAAAATATCAAAATATACCGTAAATATATTTCAATTATTGTACATATAATATTAACTAAAAGTACACCAAATAGATTTTATATACTGTAAATAAAATATCAAATAGTAGAGTAAGTATATATTACATACTGTACATAAAATTTCAAAAAGTACACCAAATATGTGTAATATATACTGTAAATAAACTATCAAATCCACAGTAATTATATATAATATACTGTACATAAAATATCAAAAATTACACCAAATGTATATTATTTACTGTAAATAAAATATCAAAAAGTACAGTAAATATATCTTACACTCCCTATGTAAAATATCACAATCTACACCAAATATATATTATATAATTTACATAAAATATCAAATGGACACCAAATATATCTTATATAGTGTACATAAAATATCAAAATGTACAGTAAATATATTTCCTATATTGTACATATAATATTAACTAAAAGTACACCAAATACATTTTATATACTGTAAATAAAGTATCAAAAATACAGTAAATATATATTAGATACTGTACATAAAATATCAAAAAGTACACCAAATATGTGTAATATATACTGTAAATAAACTATCAAAACTACACTAATTATATTTAATATACTGTACATAAAATATCAAAAATTACACCAAATATATATTATTTACTGTAAATAAAATATCAAAAAGTACAGTAAATATATCTTAAACACCCTATGTAAAATATCACAAACTACACCAAATATATATTATATAATTTACATAAAATATCAAAAGGACACCAAATATACCTTATATACTGAACATGAAATATCAAAATGTACAGTAAATATATTTCATATTTTGTACATATAATATTAACTAAAAGTACACCAAATACATGTTATATACTGTAAATAAAATATCAAAAGTACAGTAAATATATATTACATTCTGTACATAAAATATCAAAAAGTACACCAAATATGTGTTATATATACTGTAAATAAACTATCAAAAACTGCAGTAATTATATTTAATATACTGTACATAAAATATCAAAAATTACACCAAATGTATATTATTTACTGTAAATAAAATATCAAAAAGTACAGTAAATATATCTTACACACCCTCTGTAAAATATCACAATCTACACCAAATATATATTATAGAATTTACATAAAATATCAAAAGGACACCAAATATATCTTATATACTGTACATAAAATATCAAAATTACAGTAAATATATTTCATATATTGTGCATATAATGTTAACTAAAAGTACACCAAATACATTTTATATACTGTAAATAAAATATCAAAAAGTACAGTAAATATATATTACACACCCTATGTAAAATATCACAAACTTCACCAAATATATATTATATAATTTACATAAAATATCAAAAGGACACCAAATATATCTTCTATACTGTACATAAAATATCAAAATGTACAGTAAATATATTTCATATATTGTATATATAATATTAACTAAAAGTACACCAAATACATTTTATATACTGTAAATAAATTATCAAAAATTACAGTAAATATATCTTACATACTGTACATAAAATATCAAAAAGTACACCAAATATGTGTTATATATACTGTAAATCAACTATCAAAACTACACTAATTATATTTAATATACTGTACATAAAATATCAAAAATTACACCAAATATATATTATTTACTGTAAAGAAAATACCAAAAAGTACAGTAAATATATATTACACACCCTATGTAAAATATCACAAACTACACCAAATATATATTATATAATTTACATAAAATATCAAAAGGACACCAAATATATCTTATATAATGAACATGAAATATCAAAATGTACAGTAAATATATTTCATATATTGTACATATAATATTAACTAAAAGTACACCAAATACATTTTATATACTGTAAATAAAATATCAAAATGTACATTAAATATATATTACATTCTGTACATAAAATATCAAAAAGTACACCAAATTTGTGTTTTATATACTGTAAATAAACTATCAAAAACTGCAGTAATTATATTTAATATACTGTACATAAAATATCAAAAATTAAACCAAATGTATATTATTTACTGTAAATAAAATATCAAAAAGTACAGTAAATATATCTTACACACCCTATGTAAAATATCACAATCTACACCAAATATATATTATATAATTTACATAAAATATCAAAAGGACACCAAATATATCTTATATACTGTACATAAAATATCAAAATTACAGTAAATATATTTCATATATTGTACATATAATGTTAACTAAAAGTACACCAAATATATTTTATATAGTGTAAATAAAATATCAAAATGTACAGTAAATATATATTACACACCCTATGTAAAATATCACAATCTACACCAAATTTATATCATGTAATTTACATAAAATATCAAAAGGACACCATATATACCTTATATGCTGAACATAAAATATCAAAATGTACCGTAAATATATTTCATATATTGTACATATAATATTAACTAAAAGAACACCAAATACATTTTATATACTGTAAATAAAATATCAAATAGTAGAGTAAATATATATTACATACTGTACATAAAATATCAAAAAGTATACCAAATATGTGTAATATATACTGTAAATAAACTATCAAATCCACAGTAATTATATTTAATATACTGTACATAAAATATCAAAAATTAAACAAATGTGTATTATTTACTGTAAATAAAATATCAAAAAGTACAATAAATATATCTTACACACCCTATGTAAAATATCACAATCTACACCAAATATATATTATATAATTTACATAAAATATCAAAAGGACACCAAATATATCTTATATACTGTACATAAAATATCAAAATTACAGTAAATATATTTCATATATTGTACATATAATGTTAACTAACAGTACACCAAATATATTTTATATAGTGTAAATAAAATATCAAAATGTACAGTAAATATATATTACACACCCTATGTAAAATATCACAATCTACACCAAATTTATATTATGTAATTTACATAAAATATCAAAAGGACACCATATATACCTTATATGCTGAACATAAAATATCAAAATGTACCGTAAATATATTTCATATATTGTACATATAATATTAACTAAAAGTACACCAAATACATTTTATATACTGTAAATAAAATATCAAATAGTAGAGTAAATATATATTACATACTGTACATAAAATATCAAAAAGTACACCAAAAATGTGTTATATATACTGTAAATAAACTATCAAAACTACACTAATTATATTTAATATACTGTACATAAAATATCAAAAATTACACCAAATATATATTATCTACTGTAAAGAAAATACCAAAAAGTACAGTAAATATATATTACACACCCTATGTAAAATATCACAAACTACACCAAATATATATTATATAATTTACATAAAGTATCAAAAGGACACCAAATATATCTTATATACTGAACATGAAATATCAAAATGTACAGTAAATATATTTCATATATTGTACATATAATATTAACTAAAAGTACACCAAATACATTTTATATACTGTAAATAAAATATCAAAATGTACAGTAAATATATATTACATTCTGTACATAATATATCAAATAGTACACCAAATTTGTTTTTTATATACTGTAAATAAACTATCAAAAACTGCAGTAATTATATTTAATATACTGTACATAAAATATCAAAAATTACACCAAATGTATATTATTTACTGTAAATAAAATATCAAAAAGTACAGTCAATATATCTTACACACCCTATGTAAAATATCACAATCTACACCAAATATATATTATATAATTTACATAAAATATCAAAAGGACACCAAATATACCTTATATACTGAACATGAAATATCAAAATGTACAGTAAATATATTTCATATATTGTATATATAATATTAACTAAAAGTACACCAAATACATTTTATATACTGTAAATAAAAAATCAAAAGTACAGTAAATATATATTACATTCTGTACATAAAATATCAAAAAGTACACCAAATATGTGTTATATATACTGTAAATAAACTATCAAAAACTGCAGTAATTATGTTTAATATACTGTACATAAAATATCAAAAATTACACCAAATGTATATTATTTACTGTAAATAAAATATCAAAAAGTACAGTAAATATATCTTACACACCCTATGTAAAATATCACAATCTACACCAAATATATATTATATAATTTACATAAAATATCAAAAGGACACCACATATATCTTATATACTGTACATAATATATCAAAATTAAAGTAAATATATTTCATATATTGTACATATAATGTTAACAAAAGTACACCAAATACATTTTATATACTGTAAATAAAATATCAAAAAGTACAGTAAATATATATTACACACCCTATGTAAAATATCACAAACTTCACCAAATATATATTATATAATTTACATACAATATCAAAAGGACACCAAATATATCTTCTATACTGTGCATAAAATATCAAAATGTACAGCAAATATATTTCATATATTGTATATATAATATTAACTAAAAGTACACCAAATACATTTTATATACAGTAAATAAATTATCAAAAATTACAGTAAATATATATTACATACTGTACATAAAATATCAAAAAGTACACCAAATATGTGTTATATATACTGTAAATAAACTATCAAAACTACACTAATTATATTTAATATACTGTACATAAAATATCAAAAATTACACCAAATATATATTATTTACTGTAAAGAAAATACCAAAAAGTACAGTAAATATATATTACACACCCTATGTAAAATATCACAAACTACACCAAATATATATTATATAATTTACATAAAATATCAAAAGGACACCAAATATATCTTATATACTGAACATGAAATATCAAAAAGTACAGTAAATATATTTCATATATTGTACATATAATATTAACTAAAAGTAAACCAAATACATTTTATATACTGTAAATAAAATATCAAAAGTACAGTAAATATATATTACATTCTGTACATAAAATATCAAAATGTACACCAAATATGTGCTATATATACTGTAAATAAACTATCAAAAACTGCAGTAATTATATTTAATATACTGTACATAAAATATCAAAAATTAAACCAAATGTATTTTATTTACTGTAAATAAAATATCAAAAACTACAGTAAATATATCTTACACACCCTATGTAAAATATCACAATCTACACCAAATATATATTATATAATTTACATAAAATATCAAAAGGACACCAAATATATCTTATATACTGTACATAAAATATCAAAATTACAGTAAATATATTTCATATATTGTACATATAATGTTAACTAAAAGTACACCAAATATATTTTATATAGTGTAAATAAAATATCAAAATGTACAGTAAATATATATTACACACCCTATGTAAAATATCACAATCTACACCGAATTTATAATATGTAATTTACATAAAATATCAAAAGGACACCATATATACCTTATATGCTGAACATAAAATATCAAAATGTACCGTAAATATATTTCATATATTGTACATATAATATTAACTAAAAGTACACCAAATACATTTTATATACTGTAAATAAAATATCAAATAGTAGAGTAAATATATACTACATACTGTACATAAAATATCAAAAAGTACACCAAATATGTGTAATATATACTGTAAATAAACTATCAAATCCACAGTAATTATATATAATATACTGTACATAAAATATCAAAAATTACACCAAATGTATATTATTTACTGTAAATAAAATATCAGAAAGTACAGTAAATATATCTTACACCCCCTATGTAAAATATCACAATCTACACGAAATATATATTATATAATTTACGTAAAATATCAAAAGGACACCAAATATATCTTATATAGTGTACATAAAATATCAAAATGTACAGTAAATATATTTCCTATATTGTACATATAATATTAACTAAAAGTACACCAAATACATTTTATATACTGTAAATAAAGTATCAAAAGTACAGTAAATATATATTAGATACTGTACATAAAATATCAAAAAGTACACCAAATATGTGTAATATATACTGTAAATAAACTATCAAAACTACACTAATTATATTTAATATACTGTACATAAAATATCAAAAATTACACCAAATATATATTATTTACTGTAAATAAAATATCAAAAAGTACAATAAATATATCTTACACACCCTATGTAAAATATCACAAACTACACCAAATATATATTATATAATTTACATAGAATATCAAAAGGACACCAAATATACCTTATATACTGAACATGAAATATCAAAATGTACAGTAAATATATTTCATATATTGTACATATAATATTAACTAAAAGTACACCAAATACATGTTATATACTTTAAATAAAATATCAAAAGTACAGTAAATATATATTACATTCTGTACATAAAATATCAAAAAGTACACCAAATATGTGTTATATATATTGTAAATAAACTATCAAAAACTGCAGTAATTATATTTAATATACTGTACATAAAATATCAAAAATTACACCAAATGTATATTATTTACTGTAAATAAAATATCAAAAAGTACAGTAAATATATCTTACACACCCTCTGTAAAATATCACAATCTACACCAAATATATATTATATAATTTACATAAAATATCAAAAGGACACCAAATATATCTTATATACTGTACATAAAATATCAAAATTACAGTAAATATATTTCATATATTGTGCATATAATGTTAACTAAAAGTACACCAAATACATTTTATATACTGTAAATAAAATATCAAAAAGTACAGTAAATATATATTACACACCCTATGTAAAATATCACAAACTTCACCAAATATATATTATATAATTTACATAAAATATCAAAAGGACACCAAATATATCTTCTATACTGTACATAAAATATCAAAATGTACAGTAAATATATTTCATATATTGTATATATAATATTAAGTAAAAGTACACCAAATACATTTTAAATACTGTAAATAAATTACCAAAAATTGCAGTAAATATATATTACATACTGTACATAAAATATCAAAAAGTACACCAAATATGTGTTATATATACTGTAAATAAACTATCAAAACTACACTAATTATATTTAATATACTGTACATAAAATATCAAAAATTACACCAAATATATATTATTTACTGTAAAGAAAATACCAAAAAGTACAGTAAATATATATTACACACCCTATGTAAAATATCACAAACTACACCAAATATATATTATATAATTTACATAAAATATCAAAAGGACACCAAATATATCTTATATACTGAACATGAAATATCAAAATGTACAGTAAATATATTTCATATATTGTACATATAATATTAACTAAAAGTACACTAAATACATTTTATATACTGTAAGTAAAATATCAAAATGTACAGTAAATATATATTACATTCTGTACATAAAATATCAAAAAGTACACCAAATTTGTGTTTTATATACTGTAAATAAACTATCAAAAACTGCAGTAATTATATTTAATATACTGTACATAAAATATCAAAAATTAAACCAAATGTGTATTATTTACTGTAAATAAAATATCAAAAAGTACAGTAAATATATCTTACAAACCCTATGTAAAATATCACAATCTACACCAAATATATATTATATAATTTACATAAAATATCAAAAGGACACCAAATATATCTTATATACTGTACCTAAAATATCAAAATTAGAGTAAATATATTTCATATATTGTACATATAATGTTAACTAAAAGTACACCAAATATATTTTATATAGTGTAAATAAAATATCAAAATGTACAGTAAATATATATTACACACCCTATGTAAAATATCACAATCTACACCAACTTTATAGTATGTAATTTACATAAAATATCCAAAGGACACCATATATACCTTATATGCTGAACATAAAATATCAAAATGTACCATAAATATATTTCATATATTGTACATATAATATTAACTAAAAGTACACCAAATACATTTTATATACTGTAAATAAAGTATCAAATAGTAGAGTAAATATATATTACATACTGTACATAAAATATCAAAAAGTACACCAAATATGTGTAATATATACTGTAAATATACTATCAAATCCACAGTAATTATATATAATATACTGTACATAAAATATCAAAAATTACACCAAATGTATATTATTTACTGTAAATAAAATATCAAAAAGTACAGTAAATATATCTTACACTCCCTATGTAAAATATCACAATCTACACCAAATATATATTATATAATTTACATAAAATATCAAAAGGACACCAAATATATCTTATATAGTGTACATAAAATATCAAAATGTACAGTAAATATATTTCCTATATTGTACATATAATATTAACTAAAAGTACACCAAATACATTTTATATACTGTAAATAAAGTATCAAAAGTACAGTAAATATATATTAGATACTGTACATAAAATATCAAAAAGTACACCAAATATGTGTAATATATACTGTAAATAAACTATCAAAACTACACTAATTATATTTAATATACTGTACATAAAATATCAAAAATTACACCAAATATATATTATTTACTGTAAATAAAATATCAAAAAGTACAGTAAATATATCTTACACACCCTATGTAAAATATCACAAACTACACCAAATATATATTATATAATTTACATAAAATATCAAAAGGACACCAAATATACCTTATATACTGAACATGAAATATCAAAATGTACAGTAAATATATTTCATATATTGTACATATAATATTAACTAAAAGTACACCAAATACATGTTATATACTGTAAATAAAATATCAAAAGTACAGTAAATATATATTACATTCTGTACATAAAATATCAAAAAGTACACCAAATATGTGTTATATATATTGTAAATAAACTATCAAAAACTGCAGTAATTATATTTAATATACTGTACATAAAATATCAAAAATTACACCAAATGTATATTATTTACTGTAAATAAAATATCAAAAAGTACAGTAAATATATCTTACACACCCTCTGTAAAATATCACAATCTACACCAAATATATATTATATAATTTACATAAAATATCAAAAGGACACCAAATATATCTTATATACTGTACATAAAATATCAAAATTACAGTAAATATATTTCATATATTGTGCATATAATGTTAACTAAAAGTACACCAAATACATTTTATATACTGTAAATAAAATATCAAAAAGTACAGTAAATATATATTACACACCCTATGTAAAATATCACAAATTTCACCAAATACATATTATATAATTTACATAAAATATCAAAAGGACACCAAATATATCTTCTATACTGTACATAAAATATCAAAATGTACAGTAAATATATTTCATATATTGTATATATAATATTAACTAAAAGTACACCAAATACATTTTATATACTGTAAATAAATTACCAAAAATTACAGTAAATATATATTACATACTGTACATAAAATATCAAAAAGTACACCAAATATGTGTTATATATACTGTAAATAAACTATCAAAACTACACTAATTATATTTAATATACTGTACATAATATATCAAAAATTACACCAAATATATATTATTTACTGTAAAGAAAATACCAAAAAGTACAGTAAATATATATTACACACCCTATGTAAAATATCACAAACTACACCAAATATATATTATATAATTTACATAAAATATCAAAAGGACACCAAATATATCTTATATACTGAACATGAAATATCAAAATGTACAGTAAATATATTTCATATATTGTACATATAATATTAACTAAAAGTACACTAAATACATTTTATATACTGTAAGTAAAATATCAAAATGTACAGTAAATATATATTACATTCTGTACATAAAATATCAAAAAGTACACCAAATTTGTGTTTTATATACTGTAAATAAACTATCAAAAACTGCAGTAATTATATTTAATATACTGTACATAAAATATCAAAAATTAAACCAAATGTGTATTATTTACTGTAAATAAAATATCAAAAAGTACAGTAAATATATCTTAAAAACCCTATGTAAAATATCACAATCTACACCAAATATATATTATATAATTTACATAAAATATCAAAAGGACACCAAATATATCTTATATACTGTACATAAAATATCAAAATTATAGTAAATATATTTCATATATTGTACATATAATGTTAACTAAAAGTACACCAAATATATTTTATATAGTGTAAATAAAATATCAAAATGTACAGTAAATATATATTACACACCCTATGTAAAATATCACAATCTACACCAAATTTATATTATGTAATTTACATAAAATATCAAAAGGACACCATATATACCTTATATGCTGAACATAAAATATCAAAATGTACCATAAATATATTTCATATATTGTACATATAATATTAACTAAAAGTACACCAAATACATTTTATATACTGTAAATAAAGTATGAAATAGTAGAGTAAATATATATAACATACTGTACATAAAATATCAAAAAGTACACCAAATATGTGTAATATATACTGTAAATAAACTATCAAATCCACAGTAATTATATATAATATACTGTACATAAAATATCAAAAATTACAACAAATATATATTATTTACTGTAAAGAAAATACCAAAAAGTACAGTAAATATATTTTACACACCCTATGTAAAATATCACAAACTACACCAAATATATATTATATAATTTACATAAAATATCAAAAGGACACCAAATATATCTTATATAATGAACATGAAATATCAAAATGTACAGTAAATATATTTCATATATTGTACATATAATATTAACTAAAAGTACACCAAATACATTTTATATACTGTAAATAAAATATCAAAATGTACAGTAAATATATATTACATTCTGTACATAATATATCAAAAAGTACACCAAATTTGTTTTTTATATACTGTAAATAAACTATCAAAAACTGCAGTAATTATATTTAATATACTGTACATAAAATATCAAAAATTACACCAAATGTATATTATTTACAGTAAATAAAATATCAAAAAGTACAGTAAATATATCTTACACACCCTATGTAAAATATCACAATCTACACCAAATATATATTATATAATTTACATAAAATATCAAAAGGACACCAAATATATCTTATATACTGTACATAAAATATCAAAATTACAGTAAATATATTTCATATATTGTACATATAATGTTAACTAAAAGTACGCCAAATATATTTTATACCGTGTAAATAAAATATCAAAAAGTACAGTATATATATATTACACACCCTATGTAAAATATCACAAACTTCACCAAATATATATTATATAATTTACATAAAATATCAAAAGGACACCAAATATATCTTCTATACTGTACATAAAATACCAAATGTACAGTAAATATATTTCATATATTGTATATATAATATTAACTAAAAGTACACCAAATACATTTTATATACTGTAAATAAATTATCAAAAATTACAGTAAATATATATTACATACTGTACATAAAATATCAAAAAGTACACCAAATATGTGTTATATATACTGTAAATAAACTATCAAAACTACACTAATTATATTTAATATACTGTACATAAAATATCAAAAATTACACCAAATATATATTATTTACTGTAAAGAAAATACCAAAAAGGACAGTAAATATATATTACACACCCTATGTAAAATATCACAAACTACACCAAATATATATTATATGATTTACATAAAATATCAAAAGGACACCAAATATATCTTATATACTGAACATGAAATATCAAAATGTACAGTAAATATATTTCATATATTGTACATATAATATTAACTAAAAGTACACCAAATACATTTTATAAACTGTAAATAAAATATCAAAATATACAGTATATATTACATTCTGTACATAAAATATCAAAAAGTACACCAAATTTGTGTTTTATATACTGTAAATACACTATCAAAAACTGCAGTAATTATATTTAATATACTGTACATAAAATATCAAAAATTAAACCAAATGTGTATTATTTACTGTAAATAAAATATCAAAAAGTACAGTAAATATATCTTACACACCCTATGTAAAATATCACAATCTACACCAAATATATATTATATAATTTACATAAAATATCAAAAGGACACCAAATATATCTTATATACTGTACATAAAATATCAAAATTACAGTAAATATATTTCATATATTGTACATATAATGTTAACTAAAAGTACACCAAATATATTTTATATAGTGTAAATAAAATATCAAAATGTACAGTAAATATATATTACACACCCTATGTAAAATATCACAATCTACACCAAATTTATATTATGTAATTTACATAAAATATCAAAAGGACACCATATATACCTTATATGCTGAACATAAAATATCAAAATGTACCGTAAATATATTTCATATATTGTACATATAATGTTAACTAAAAGTACACCAAATACATTTTATATACTGTAAATAAAATATCAAATAGTAGAGTAAATATATATTACATACTGTACATAAAATATCAAAAAGTACACCAAATATGTGTAATATATACTGTAAATAAACTATCAAATCCACAGTAATTATATATAATATACTGTACATAAATATCAAAAATTACAACAAATATATATTATTTACTATAAAGAAAATACCAAAAAGTACAGTAAATATATATTACACACCCTATGTAAAATATCACAAACTACACCAAATATATATTATATAATTTACATAAAATATCAAAAGGACACCAAATATATCTTATATACTGAACATGAAATATCAAAATGTACAGTAAATATATTTCATATATTGTACATATAATATTAATTAAAAGTACACCAAACACATTTTATATACTGTAAATAAAATATCAAAAGTACAGTAAATATATATTACATTCTGTACATAATATATCAAAAAGTACACCAAATTTGTTTTTTATATACTGTAAATAAACTATCAAAAACTGCAGTAATTATATTTAATATACTGTACATAAAATATCAAAAATTACACCAAATATATATTATTTACTGTAAATAAAATATCAAAAAGTACAGTAAATATATCTTACACACCCTATGTAAAATATCACAATCTACACCAAATATATATTATATAATTTACATAAAATATCAAAAGGACACCAAATATACCTTATATACTGAACATGAAATATCAAAATGTACAGTAAATATATTTCATATATTGTACATATAATATTAACTAAAAGTACACGAAATACATTTTATATACTGTAAATAAAATATCAAAATTACAGTAAATATATATTACATTCTGTACATAAAATATCAAAAAGTACACCAAATATGTGTTATATATACTGTAAATAAACTATCAAAAACTGCAGTAATTATGTTTAATATACTGTACATAAAATATCAAAAATTACACCAAATGTATATTATTTACTGTAAATAAAATATCAAAAAGTACAGTAAATATATCTTACACACACTATGTAAAATATCACAATCTACACCAAATGTATATTATATAATTTACATAAAATATCAAAAGGACACCAAATATATCTTATATACTGTACATAATATATCAAAATTACAGTAAATATATTTCATATATTGTACATATAATGTTAACTAAAAGTACACCAAATACATTTTATATACTGTAAATAAAATATCAAAAAGTACAGTAAATATATATTACACACCCTATGTAAAATATCACAAACTTCACCAAATATATATTATATAATTTACATAAAATATCAAAAGGACACCAAATATATCTTCTATACTGTACATAAAATATCAAAATGTACAGTAAATATATTTCATATATTGTATATATAATATTAACTAAAAGTACACCAAATACATTTTATATAGTGTAAATAAATTATCAAAAATTACAGTAAATATATATTACATACTGTACATAAAATATCAAAAAGTACACCAAATATGTGTTATATATACTGTAAATAAACTATCAAAACTACACTAATTATATTTAATATACTGTACATAAAATATCAAAAATTACACCAAATATATATTATTTACTGTAAAGAAAATACCAAAAAGTACAGTAAATATATATTACACACCCTATGTAAAATATCACAAACTACACCAAATATATATTATATAATTTACATAAAATATCAAAAGGACACCAAATATATCTTATATATTGAACATGAAATATCAAAATGTACAGTAAATATATTTCATATATTGTACATATAATATTAACTAAAAGTACACCAAATACATTTTATATACTGTAAATAAAATATCAAAATGTACAGTAAATATATATTACATTCTGTACATAAAATATCAAAAAGTACACCAAATTTCTGTTTTATATACTGTAAATAAACTATCAAAAACTGCAGTAATTATATTTAATATACTGTACATAAAATATCAAAAATTACACCAAATGTATATTATTTACTGTAAATAAAATATCAAAAAGTACAGTAAATATATCTTACACACCCTATGAAAAATATCACAATCTACACCAAATATATATTATATAATTTACATAAAATATCAAAAGGACACCAAATATATCTTATATACTGTACATAAAATATCAAAATTACAGTAAATATATTTCATATATTGTACATATAATGTTAACTAAAAGTAAACCAAATATATTTTATATAGTGCAAATAAAATATCAAAATGTACAGTAAATATATATTACACACCCTATGTAAAATATCACAATCTACACCAAATTTATATTACGTAATTTATATAAAATATCAAAAGGACACCATATATACCTTATATGCTGAACATAAAATATCAAAATGTACCGTAAATATATTTCATATATTGTACATATAATATTAACTAAAAGTACACCAAATACATTTTATATACTGTAAATAAAATATCAAATAGTAGAGTAAATATATATTACATACTGTACATAAAATATCAAAAAGTACACCAAATATGTGTAATATATACTGTAAATAAACTATCAAATCCACAGAAATTATATATAATATACTGTACATAAAATATCAAAAATTACACCAAATGTATATTATTTACTGTAAATAAAATATCAAAAAGTACAGTAAATATATCTAACACACCCTATGTAAAATATCACAATCTACACCAAATATATATTATATAATTTACATAAAATATCAAAAGGACACCAAATATACCTTATATACTGAACATGAAATATCAAAATGTACAGTAAATATATTTCATATATTGTACATATAATATTAACTAAAAGTACACCAAATACATTTTATATACTGTAAATAAAATATCAAAAGTACAGTAAATATATATTACATTCTGTACATAAAATATCAAAAAGTACACCAAATATGTGTTATATATACTGTAAATAAACTATCAAAAACTGCAGTAATTATGTTTAATATACTGTACATAAAATATCAAAAATTACACCAAATGTATATTATTTACTGTAAATAAAATATCAAAAAGTACAGTAAATATATCTTACACACCCTATGTAAAATATCACAATCTACACCAAATATATATTATATAATTTACATAAAATATCAAAAGGACAACAAATATATCTTATATACTGTACATAATATATCAAAATTACAGTAAATATATTTCAAATATTGTACATATAATGTTAACTAAAAGTACACCAAACACATTTTATATACTGTAAATAAAATATCAAAAAGTACTGTAAATATATATTACACACCCTATGTAAAATATCACAAACTTCACCAAATATATATTATATAATTTACATAAAATATCAAAAGGACACCAAATATATCTTCTATACTGTACATAAAATATAAAAATTTACAGTAAATATATTTCATATATTGTATATTTAATATTAACTAAAAGTACACCAAATACATTTTATATACTGTAAATAAATTATCAAAAATTTCAGTAAATATATATTACATACTGTACTTAAAATATCAAAAACTACACCAAATATGTGTTATATATACTGTAAATAAACTATCAAAACTACACTAATTATATTTAATATACTGTACATAAAATATCAAAAATTACACCAAATATATATTATTTACTGTAAAGAAAATACCAAAAAGTACAGTAAATATATATTACACACCCTATGTAAAATATCACAAACTACACCAAATATATATTATATAATTTACATAAAATATCAAAAGGACACCAATTATATCTTATATACTGAATATGAAATATCAAAAAGTACAGTAAATATATTTCATATATTGTTCATATAATATTAACTAAAAGTACACCAAATACATTTTATATACTGTAAATAAAATATCAAAAGTACAGTAAATATATATTACATTCTGTACATAAAATATCAAAAAGTACACCAAATATGTGTTATATATACTGTAAATAAACTATCAAAAACTGCAGTAATTATGTTTAATATACTGTACATAAAATACCAAAAATTACACCAAATGTATATTATTTACTGTAAATAAAATATCAAAAAGTACAGTAAATATATCTTACACACCCTATGTAAAATATCACAATCTACACCAAATGTATATTATATAATTTACATAAAATATCAAAAGGACACCAAATATATCTTATATGCTGTACATAATATATCAAAATTACAGTAAATATATTTCATATATTGTACATATAATGTTAACTAAAAGTACACCAAATACATTTTATATACTGTAAATAAAATATCAAAAAGTACAGTAAATATATATTACACACCCTATGTAAAATATCACAAACTTCACCAAATATATATTATATAATTTACATAAAATATCAAAAGGACACCAAATATATCTTCTATACTGTACATAAAATATCAAAATGTACAGTAAATATATTTCATATATTGTATATATAATATTAACTAAAAGTACACCAAATACATTTTATATACTGTAAATAAATTATCAAAAATTACAGTAAATATATATTACATACTGTACATAAAATATCAAAAAGTACACCAAATATGTGTTATATATACTGTAAATAAACTATCAAAACTACACTAATTATATTTAATATACTGTACATAAAATATCAAAAATTACACCAAATATATATTATTTACTGTAAAGAAAATACCAAAAAGTACAGTAAATATATATTACACACCCTATGTAAAATATCACAAACTACACCAAATATATATTATATAATTTACATAAAATATCAAAAGGACACCAAATATAACTTATATACTGAACATCAAGTATCAAAATGTACAGTAAATATATTTCATATATTGTACATTTCATATTAACTAAAAGTACACCAAATACATTTTATATACTGTAAATAAAATATCAAAAAGTACAGTAAATATATATTACATACTGTTCTTAAAATATCAAAAAGTACACCAAATATGTGTTATATATACTGTAAATAAACTATCAAAACTACACTAATTATATTTAATATACTGTACATAAAATATCAAAAATTACACCAAATATATATTATTTACTGTAAAGAAAATACCAAAAATTACAGTAAATATATATTACACACCCTATGTAAAATATCACAAACTACACCAAATATATATTATATAATTTACATAAAATATCAAAAGGACACCAAATATAACTTATATACTGAACATCAAGTATCAAAATGTACAGTAAATATATTTAATATATTGTACATTTAATATTAACTAAAAGTACACCAAATACATTTTATATACTGTAAATAAAATATCAAAAAGTACAGTAAATATATATTACATACTGTTCTTAAAATATCAAAAAGTACACAAAATATGTGTTATATATACTGTAAATAAACTATCAAAAACTGCAGTGATTATATTTAATATACTGTACATAAAATATCAAAAATTACACCAAATGAATACTATTTACTGTACATAAAATATCAAAAAGTACAGTAAATATATCTTACACACCCTATGTAAAATATCACAATCTACACCAAATATATATTATATAATTTACATAAAATACCAAAAGGACACCAAATATATCTTATATAGTGTACATAAAATATCAAAATGTACAGTAAATATATTTCATATATTGTACATATGATATTAACTAAAAGTATACCAACTGCATTTTATATACTGTAAATAAATTATCAAAAATTACAGTAAATATATATCACATACTGTACATAAAATATCAAAAAGTACAGCAAATATGTGTTATATATACTGTAAATAAACTATCAAAAACTACCGTAATTATATTTAATATACTGTACATAAGATATTAAAAATTACACCAAATGTATATTATTTACTGTAAATAAAATATCAAAAATTACAGTAAATATATATTACACACCCTATGTAAAATATCACAATCTACACCAAATATATATTATATAATTTACATAAAATATCAAAATGACACCAAATATATCTTATATACTGAACATAAAATATCAAAATGTACAGTAAATATATTTCATATATTGTAATTATAATATTTACTAAAAGTACACCAAATACATTTTATATAGTGTAAATAAAATATCAAAAAGTACAGTAAATATATATTACACACCATATGTAAAATATCACAATCTACACCAAATATATATTATATAATTTACATAAAATATCAAAAGGACACCAAATATACCTTATATACTGTACATAAAATATCAAAAAGTACAGTAAATATATTTCATATATTGTACATATAATATTAACTAAAAGTACACCAAATACATTTTATACAGTGTAAATAAAATATCAAAAATTACAGTGAATATATATTACATACTGTACATAAAATATCAAAAAGTACACCAAATATGTGTTATATATACTGTAAATAAACTATCAAAACTACACTAATTATATTTAATATACTGTACATAAAATATCAAAAATTACACCAAATATATATTATTTACTGTAAAGAAAATACCAAAAATTACAGTAAATATATATTACACACCCTATGTAAAATATCACAAACTACACCAAATATATATTATATAATTTACATAAAATATCAAAAGGACACCAAATATAACTTATATACTGAACATCAAGTATCAAAATGTACAGTAAATATATTTCATATATTGTACATTTAATATTAACTAAAAGTACACCAAATACATTTTATATACTGTAAATAAAATATCAAAAAGTACAGTAAATATATATTACATACTGTTCTTAAAATATCAAAAAGTACACCAAATATGTGTTATATATACTGTAAATAAACTATCAAAAACTGCAGTGATTATATTTAATATACTGTACATAAAATATCAAAAATTACACCAAATGAATACTATTTACTGTACATAAAATATCAAAAAGTACAGTAAATATATCTTACACACCCTATGTAAAATATCACAATCTACACCAAATATATATTATATAATTTACATAAAATACCAAAAGGACACCAAATATATCTTATATAGTGTACATAAAATATCAAAATGTACAGTAAATATATTTCATATATTGTACATATGATATTAACTAAAAGTATACCAACTGCATTTTATATACTGTAAATAAATTATCAAAAATTACAGTAAATATATATCACATACTGTACATAAAATATCAAAAAGTACAGCAAATATGTGTTATATATACTGTAAATAAACTATCAAAAACTACCGTAATTATATTTAATATACTGTACATAAGATATTAAAAATTACACCAAATGTATATTATTTACTGTAAATAAAATATCAAAAATTACAGTAAATATATATTACACACCCTATGTAAAATATCACAATCTACACCAAATATATATTATATAATTTACATAAAATATCAAAATGACACCAAATATATCTTATATACTGAACATGAAATATCAAAAATTACAGTAAATATATTTCATATATTGTACATATAATATTAACGAAAAGTACACCAAATACATTTTATATACTGTAAATAAGTTATCAAAAATTACAGTAAATATATATTTCATACTGTACATAAAATATCAAAAAGTACACCAAATATGTGTTATATATACTGTAAATAAACTATCAAAACTACACTAATTATATTTAATATACTGTACATAAAATATCAAAAATTACACCAAATGTATATTATTTACTGTAAATAAAATACCAAAAAGTACAGTAAATATACATTACACACCCTATGTAAAATATCACAATCTACACCAAATATATATTATATAATTTACATAAAATACCAAAAGGACACCAAATATATCTTATATAGTGTACATAAAATATCAAAATGTACAGTAAATATATTTCATATATTGTACATATGATATTAACTAAAAGTATACCAACTGCATTTTATATACTGTAAATAAATTATCAAAAATTACAGTAAATATATATCACATACTGTACATAAAATATCAAAAAGTACACCAAATATGTGTTATATATACTGTAAATAAACTATCAAATCTACCGTAATTATATTTAATATACTGTACATAAGATATTAAAAATTACACCAAATGTATATTTTTTACTGTAAATAAAATATCAAAAATTACAGTAAATATATATTACACACCCTATGTAAAATATCACAATCTACACCAAATATATATTATATAATTTACATGAAATATCAAAAGGACACCAAATATATCTTATATACTGAACATGAAATATCAAAAATTACAGTAAATATATTTCATATATTGTACATATAATATTAACGAAAAGTACACCAAATACATTTTATATACTGTAAATAAATTATCAAAAATTACAGTAAATATATATTTCATACTGTACATAAAATATCGAAAAGTACACCAAATATGTGTTATATATACTGTAAATAAACTATCAAAACTACACTAATTATATTTAATATACTGTACATAAAATATCAAAAATTACACCAAATGTATATTATTTACTGTAAATAAAATACCAAAAAGTACAGTAAATATACATTACACACCCTATGTAAAATATCACAATCTACACCAAATATATATTTTATAATTTACATAAAATATCAAAAGGACACCAAATATATCTTATATAGTGTACATAAAATATCAAAATGTACAGTAAATATATTTCCTATATTGTACATATAATATTAACTAAAAGGACACCAAATACATTTTATATACTGTAAATAAAGTATCAAAAATACAGTAAATATATAATAGATACTGTACATAAAATATCAAAAAGTACACCAAATATGTGTAATATATACTGTAAATAAACTATCAAAACTACACTAATTATATTTAATATACTGTACATAAAATATCAAAAATTAAACCAAATATATATTATTTACTGTAAATAAAATATCAAAAAGTACAGTAAATATATCTTACACACCCTATGTAAAATATCACAAACTACACCAAATATATATTATATAATTTACATAAAATATCAAAAGGGCACCAAATATACCTTATATACTGAACATGAAATATCAAAATGTACAGTAAATATATTTCATATATTGTACATATAATATTAACTAAAAGTACACCAAATACATTTTATATACTGTAAATAAAATATCAAAAAGTACAGTAAATATATATTACACACCCTATGCAAAATATCACAAACTTCACCAAATATATATTATATAATTTACATAAAATATCAAAAGGACACCAAATATATCTTCTATACTGTGCATAAAATATCAAAATGTACAGTAAATATATTTCATATATTGTATATATAATATTAACTAAAAGTACACCAAATACATTTTATATACTGTAAATAAATTATCAAAAATTACAGTAAATATATATTTCATACTGTACATAAAATATCAAAAAGTACACCAAATATGTGTTATATATACTGTAAATAAACTATCAAACTACACTAATTATATTTAATATACTGTACATAAAATATCAAAAATTACACCAAATATATATTATTTACTGTAAAGAAAATACCAAAAAGTACAGTAAATATATATTACACACCCTATGTAAAATATCACAAACTACACCAAATATATATTATATAATTTACATAAAATATCAAAAGGACACCAAATATATCTTATATACTGAACATGAAATATCAAAATGTACAGTAAATATATTTCATATATTGTACTTATAATATTAACTAAAAGTACACCAAATACATTTTATATACTGTAAATAAAATATCAAAATGTACAGTAAATATATATTACATTCTGTACATAAAATATCAAAAAGTACTCCAAATTTCTGTTTTATATACTGTAAATAAACTATCAAAAACTGCAGTAATTATATTTAATATACTGTACATAAAATATCAAAAATTAAACCAAATGTATATTATTTACTGTAAATAAAATATCAAAAAGTACAGTAAATATATCTTACACACCCTATGTAAAATATCACAATCTACACCAAATATATATTATATAAATTACATAAAATATCAAAAGGCCACCAAATATATCTTATATAGTGTACCTAAAATATCAAAATGTACAGTAAATATATTTCCTATATTGTACATATAATATTAACTAAAAGTACACCAAATACATTTTATATACTGTAAATAAAATATCAAAAATACAGTAAATATATATTACATACTGTACATAAAATATCAAAAAGTACACCAAATATGTGTAATATATAATGTAAATAAACTATCAAAAACTACACTAATTATATTTAATATACTGTACATAAAATATCAAAAATTACACCAAATGTATATTATATACTGTAAATAAAATATCAAAAAGTACGGTAAATATATATTACACACCCTATGTAAAATATCACAAACTTCACCAAATATATATTATATAATTTACATAAAATATCAAAAGGACACCAAATATATCTTCTATTCTGTACATAAAATATCAAAATGTACAGTAAATATATTTCATATATTGTATATATAATATTAACTAAAAGTACACCAAATACATTTTATATACTGTAAATAAATTATCAAAAATTACAGTAAATATATACTACATACTGTACATAAAATATCAAAAAGTACACCAAATATGTGTTATATATACTCTAAATAAACTATCAAAACTACACTAATTATATTTAATATACTGTACATAAAATATCAAAAATTACACCAAATATATATTATTTACTGTCAGGAAAATACCAAAAAGTACAGTAAATATATATTACACACCCTATGTAAAATATCACAAACTACACCAAATATATATTATATAATTTACATAAAATATCAAAAGGACACCAAATATATCTTATATACTCTACATAAAATACCAAAATTACAGTAAATATATTTCATATATTGTACATATAATGTTAACTAAAAGTACACCAAATATATTTTATATAGTGTAAATAAAATATCAAAATGTACAGTAAATATATATTACACTCCCTATGTAAAATATCACAATCTACACCGAATTTATATTATGTAATTTACATAAAATATCAAAAGGACACCATATATACCTTATATGCTGAACATAAAATATCAAAATGTACCGTAAATATATTTCATATATTGTACATATAATATTAACTAAAAGTACACCAAATACATTTTATATACTGTAAATAAAATATCAAATAGTAGAGTAAATATATATTACATACTGTACATAAAATATCAAAAAGTACACCAAATATGTGTAATATATACTGTAAATAAACTATCAAATCCACAGTAATTATATATAATATACTGTACATAAAATATCAAAAATTACACCAAATGTATATTATTTACTGTAAATAAAATATCAAAAAGTACAGTAAATATATCTTACACTCCCTATGTAAAATATCACAATCTACACAAAATATATATTATATAATTTACATAAAATATCAAAAGGACACCAAATATATCTTATATAGTGTACATAAAATATCAAAATGTACAGTAAATATATTTCCTATATTGTACATATAATATCAACTAAAAGTACACCAAATACATTTTATATACTGTAAATAAAGTATCAAAAATACAGTAAATATATATTAGATACTGTACATAAAATATCAAAAAGTACACCAAATATGTGTAATATATACTGTAAATAAACTATCAAAACTACACTAATTATATTTAATATACTGTACATAAAATATCAAAAATTAAACCAAATATATATTATTTACTGTAAATAAAATATCAAAAAGTACAGTAAATATATCTTACACACCCTATGTAAAATATCACAAACTACACCAAATATATATTATATAATTTACATAAAATATCAAAAGGGCACCAAATATACCTTATATACTGAACATGAAATATCAAAATGTACAGTAAATATATTTCATATATTGTACATATAATATTAACTAAAAGTACACCAAATACATTTTATATACTGTAAATAAAATATCAAAAGTACAGTAAATATATATTACATTCTGTACATAAAATATCAAAAAGTACACCAAATATGTGTTATATATACTGTAAATAAACTATCAAAAACTGCAGTAATTATGTTTAATATACTGTACATAAAATATCAAAAATTACACCAAATGTATATTATTTACTGTAAATAAAATATCAAAAAGTACATTAAATATATCTTACACACCCTATGTAAAATATCACAATCTACACCAAATATATATTTTATAATTTACATAAAATATCAAAAGGACACCAAATATATCTTATATACTGTACATAATATATCAAAATTACAGTAAATATATTTCATATATTGTACATATAATGTTAACTAAAAGTACACCAAATACATTTTATATACTGTAAATAAAATATCAAAAAGTACAGTAAATATATATTACACACCCTATGCAAAATATCACAAACTTCACCAAATATATATTATATAATTTACATAAAATATCAAAAGGACACCAAATATATCTTCTATACTGTGCATAAAATATCAAAATGTACAGTAAATATATTTCATATATTGTATATATAATATTAACTAAAAGTACACCAAATACATTTTATATACTGTAAATAAATTATCAAAAATTACAGTAAATATATATTTCATACTGTACATAAAATATCAAAAAGTACACCAAATATGTGTTATATATACTGTAAATAAACTATCAAACTACACTAATTATATTTAATATACTGTACATAAAATATCAAAAATTACACCAAATATATATTATTTACTGTAAAGAAAATACCAAAAAGTACAGTAAATATATATTACACACCCTATGTAAAATATCACAAACTACACCAAATATATATTATATAATTTACATAAAATATCAAAAGGACACCAAATATATCTTATATACTGAACATGAAATATCAAAATGTACAGTAAATATATTTCATAGATTGTACATATAATATTAACTAAAAGTACACCAAATACATTTTATATACTGTAAATAAAATATCAAAATGTACAGTAAATATATATTACATTCTGTACATAAAATATCAAAAAGTACTCCAAATTTCTGTTTTATATACTGTAAATAAACTATCAAAAACTGCAGTAATTATATTTAATATACTGTACATAAAATATCAAAAATTAAACCAAATGTATATTATTTACTGTAAATAAAATATCAAAAAGTACAGTAAATATATCTTACACACCCTATGTAAAATATCACAATCTACACCAAATATATATTATATAAATTACATAAAATATCAAAAGGCCACCAAATATATCTTATATAGTGTACCTAAAATATCAAAATGTACAGTAAATATATTTCCTATATTGTACATATAATATTAACTAAAAGTACACCAAATACATTTTATATACTGTAAATAAAATATCAAAAATACAGTAAATATATATTACATACTGTACATAAAATATCAAAAAGTACACCAAATATATGTAATATATAATGTAAATAAACTATCAAAAACTACACCAATTATATTTAATATACTGTACATAAAATATCAAAAATTACACCAAATGTATATTATATACTGTAAATAAAATATCAAAAAGTACGGTAAATATATATTACACACCCTATGTAAAATATCACAAACTTCACCAAATATATATTATATAATTTACATAAAATATCAAAAGGACACCAAATATATCTTCTATTCTGTACATAAAATATCAAAATGTACAGTAAATATATTTCATATATTGTATATATAATATTAACTAAAAGTACACCAAATACATTTTATATACTGTAAATAAATTATCAAAAATTACAGTAAATATATATTACATACTGTACATAAAATATCAAAAAATACACCAAATATGTGTTATATATACTCTAAATAAACTATCAAAACTACACTAATTATATTTAATATACTGTACATAAAATATCAAAAATTACCCCAAATATATATTATTTACTGTCAGGAAAATACCAAAAAGTACAGTAAATATATATTACACACCCTATGTAAAATATCACAAACTACACCAAATATATATTATATAATTTACATAAAATATCAAAAGGACACCAAATATATCTTATATACTGAACATGAAATATCAAAATGTACAGTAAATATATTTCATATATTGTACATATAATATTAACTAAAAGTACACCAAATACAATTTATATACTGTAAATAAAATATCAAAATGTACAGTAAATATATATTACATTCTGTACATAAAATATCAAAAAGTACACCAAATTTGTGTTTTATATACTGTAAATAAACTATCAAAAAGTGCAGTAATTATATTTTATATACTGTACATAAAATATCAAAAATTAAACCAAATGTATATTATTTAGTGTGAATAAAATATCAAAAAGTACAGTAAATATATCTTACACACCCTATGTAAAATATCACAATCTACACCAAATATATATTATATAATTTACATAAAATATCAAAAGGACACCACATATATCTTATATAGTGTACATAAAATATCAAAATGTACAGTAAATATATTTCCTATATTGTACATATAACATTAACTAAAAGTACACCAAATACATTTTATATACTGTAAATAAAATATCAAAAATACAGTAAATATAAATAACATACTGTACATAAAATATCAAAAAGTACACCAAATATGTGTAATATATACTGTAAATAAAGTATTAAAAACTACAGTAATTATATTTAATATACTGTACATAAAATATCAAAAATTACACCAAATGTATATTATATACTGTAAATAAAATATCAAAAAGTACGGTAAATATATATTACACACCCTATGTAAAATATCACAAACTTCACCAAATATATATTATATAATTTACATAAAATATCAAAAGGACACCAAATATATCTTTTATTCTGTACATAAAATATCAAAATGTACAGTAAATATATTTCATATATTGTATATATAATATTAACTAAAAGTACACCAAATACATTTTATATACTGTAAATAAATTATCAAAAATTACAGTAAATATATATTACATACTGTACATAAAATATCAAAAAATACACCAAATATGTGTTATATATACTCTAAATAAACTATCAAAACTACACTAATTATATTTAATATACTGTACATAAAATATCAAAAATTACACCAAATATATATTATTTACTGTCAGGAAAATACCAAAAAGTACAGTAAATATATATTACACACCCTATGTAAAATATCACAAACTACACCAAATATATATTATATAATTTACATAAAATATCAAAAGGACACCAAATATATCTTATATACTGAACATGAAATATCAAAATGTACAGTAAATATATTTCATATATTGTACATATAATATTAACTAAAAGTACACCAAATACAATTTATATACTGTAAATAAAATATCAAATTGTACAGTAAATATATATTACATTCTGTACATAAAATATCAAAAAGTACACCAAATTTGTGTTTTATATACTGTAAATAAACTATCAAAAAGTGCAGTAATTATATTTTATATACTGTACATAAAATATCAAAAATTAAACCAAATGTATATTATTTAGTGTGAATAAAATATCAAAAAGTACAGTAAATATATCTTACACACCCTATGTAAAATATCACAATCTACACCAAATATATATTATATAATTTACATAAAATATCAAAAGGACACCACATATATCTTATATAGTGTACATAAAATATCAAAATGTACAGTAAATATATTTCCTATATTGTACATATAACATTAACTAAAAGTACACCAAATACATTTTATATACTGTAAATAAAATATCAAAAATACAGTAAATATAAATAACATACTGTACATAAAATATCAAAAAGTACACCAAATATGTGTAATATATACTGTAAATAAAGTATTAAAAACTACAGTAATTATATTTAATATACTGTACATAAAATATCAAAAATTACACCAAATGTATATTATATACTGTAAATAAAATATCAAAAAGTACAGTAAATATATATTACACACCCTATGTAAAATATCACAAACTTCACCAAATATATATTATATAATTTACATAAAATATCAAAAGGACACCAAATATATCTTCTATACTGTACATAAAATATCAAAATGTACAGTAAATATATTTCATATATTGTATATATAATATTAACTAAAAGTACACCAAATTCATTTTATATACTGTAAATAATTTATCAAAAATTACAGTAAATATATATTACATATTGTACATAAAATATCAAAAATTACACCAAATATGTGTTATATATACTGTAAATAAACTATCAAAACTACACTAATTATATTTAATATACTGTACATAAAATATCAAAAATTACACCAAATATATATTATTTACTGTACAGAAAATACCAAAAAGTACAGTAAATATATATTACACACCCTATGTAAAATATCACAAACTACACCAAATATATATTTTATAATTTACATAAAATATCAAAAGGACACCAAATATATCTTATATACTGTACATGAAATATCAAAATGTACAGTAAATATATTTCATATATTGTACATATAATATTAACTAAAAGTACACCAAATACATTTTATATACTGTAAATAAAATATCAAAAGTACAGTAAATATATATTACATTCTGTACATAAAATATCAAAAAGTACACCAAATTTGTGTTTTATATACTGTAAATAAACTATCAAAAACTGCAGTAATTATATTTAATATACTGTACATAAAATATCAAAAATTAAACCAAATGTATATTATTTACTGTGAATAAAATATCAAAAAGTACAGTAAATATATATTACACACCCTATGTAAAATATCACAATCTACCACAAATATATATTATATAATTTACATAAAATATCAAAAGGACACCAAATATATATTATATACTGTACATAAAATATCAAAATGTACAGTAAATATATTTCATATATTGTACATATACTATTAACTAAAAGTAGACCAAATACATTTTATATAGAGTAAATAAATTATCAAAAATTACAGTAAATATATATTGCATACTGTACGTAAAATATCAAAAAGTACACCAAATATGTTTTATATATACTGTAAATAAACTATCAAAACTACACTAATTATATTTAATATACTGTACATAAAATATCAAAAATTACAGCAAATGTGTTTTATATACTGTAAATAAAATATCAAAAAGTACAGTAAATATATATTACACACCCTATGTAAAATATTACAAACTTCACCAAATATATATTATATAATTTACATAAAATATCAAAAGGACACCAAATATATCTTCTATACTGTACATAAAATATCAAAATGTACAGTAAATATATTTCATATATTGTATATATAATATTAACTAAAAGTACACCAAATACATTTTATATACTGTAAATAAATTATCAAAAATTACAGTAAATATATATTACATACTGTACATAAAATATCAAAAAGTACACCATATATGTGTTATATATACTGTAAATAAACAATCAAAAACTACAGTAATTATATTTAATATACTGTACATAAAATATCAAAAATTACACCAAATGTATATTATTTACTGTAAATAAAATATCAAAAAGTACAGTAAATATATATTACACACTCTATGTAAAATATCACAATCTACACCAAATATATATTATATAATTTACATAAAATATCAAAAGGACACCAAATATATCTTATATACTGTACATAAAATATCAAAATGTACAGTAAATATATTTCATATATTGTACATATAATATTAACTAAAAGTACACCAAATACATTTTATATAGTGTAAATAAAATATCAAAAATTACAGTGAATATATATTACATACTGTACATAAAATATCAAAAAGTACACCAAATATGTGTTATATATACTGTAAATAAACTATCAAAACTACACTAATTATATTTAATATACTGTACATAAAATATCAAAAATTACACCAAATATATATTATTTACTGTAAAGAAAATACCAAAAAGTACAGTAAATATATATTACACACCCTATGTAAAATATCACAAACTACACAAAATATATATTATATAATTTACATAAAATATCAAAAGGACACCAAATATATCTTATATACTGAACATGAAATATCAAAATGTACAGTAAATATATTTCATAGATTGTACATATAATATTAACTAAAAGTACACCAAATACATTTTATATACTGTAAATAAAATATCAAAATGTACAGTAAATATATATTACATTCTGTACATAAAATATCAAAAAGTACACCAAATTTGTGTTTTATATACTGTAAATAAACTATCAAAAAGTGCAGTAACTATATTTTATATACTGTACATAAAATATCAAAAATTAAACCAAATGTATATTATTTAGTGTGAATAAAATATCAAAAAGTACAGTAAATATATCTTACACACCCTATGTAAAATATCACAATCTACACCAAATATATATTATATAATTTACATAAAATATCAAAAGGACACCACATATATATTATATAGTGTACATAAAATATCAAAATGTACAGTAAATATATTTCCTATATTGTACATATAACATTAACTAAAAGTACACCAAATACATTTTATATACTGTAAATAAAATATCAAAAATACAGTAAATATAAATAACATACTGTACATAAAATATCAAAAAGTACACCAAATATGTGTAATATATACTGTAAATAAAGTATTAAAAACTACAGTAATTATATTTAATATACTGTACATAAAATATCAAAAATTACACCAAATGTATATTATATACTGTAAATAAAATATCAAAAAGTACAGTAAATATATATTACACACCCTATGTAAAATATCACAAACTTCACCAAATATATATTATATAATTTACATAAAATATCAAAAGGACACCAAATATATCTTCTATACTGTACATAAAATATCAAAATGTACAGTAAATATATTTCATATATTGTATATATAATATTAACTAAAAGTACAACAAATTCATTTTATATACTGTAAATAAATTATCAAAAATTACAGTAAATATATATTACATATTGTACATAAAATATCAAAAAGTACACCAAATATGTGTTATATATACTGTAAATAAACTATCAAAACTACACTAATTATATTTAATATACTGTACATAAAATATCAAAAATTACACCAAATATATATTATTTACTGTAAAGAAAATACCAAAAATTACAGTAAATATATATTACACACCCTATGTAAAATATCACAAACTACACCAAATATATATTATATAATTTACATAAAATATCAAAAGGACACCAAATATATCTTATATACTGAACATGAAATATCAAAATGTACAGTAAATATATTTCATAGATTGTACATATAATATTAACTAAAAGTACACCAAATACATTTTATATACTGTAAATAAAATATCAAAATGTACAGTAAATATATATTACATTCTGTACATAAAATATCAAAAAGTACTCCAAATTTCTGTTTTATATACTGTAAATAAACTATCAAAAACTGCAGTAATTATATTTAATATACTGTACATAAAATATCAAAAATTAAACCAAATGTATATTATTTACTGTAAATAAAATATCAAAAAGTACAGTAAATATATCTTACACACCCTATGTAAAATATCACAATCTACACCAAATATATATTATATAAATTACATAAAATATCAAAAGGCCACCAAATATATCTTATATAGTGTACCTAAAATATCAAAATGTACAGTAAATATATTTCCTATATTGTACATATAATATTAACTAAAAGTACACCAAATACATTTTATATACTGTAAATAAAATATCAAAAATACAGTAAATATATATTACATACTGTACATAAAATATCAAAAAGTACACCAAATATGTGTAATATATAATGTAAATAAACTATCAAAAACTACACTAATTATATTTAATATACTGTACATAAAATATCAAAAATTACACCAAATGTATATTATATACTGTAAATAAAATATCAAAAAGTACGGTAAATATATATTACACACCCTATGCAAAATATCACAAACTTCACCAAATATATATTATATAATTTACATAAAATATCAAAAGGACACCAAATATATCTTCTATTCTGTACATAAAATATCAAAATGTACAGTAAATATATTTCATATATTGTATATATAATATTAACTAAAAGTACACCAAATACATTTTATATACTGTAAATAAATTATCAAAAATTACAGTAAATATATATTACATACTGTACATAAAATATCAAAAAATACACCAAATATGTGTTATATATACTCTAAATAAACTATCAAAACTACACTAATTATATTTAATATACTGTACATAAAATATCAAAAATTACACCAAATATATATTATTTACTGTCAGGAAAATACCAAAAAGTACAGTAAATATATATTACACACCGTATGTAAAATATCACAAACTACAACAAATATATATTATATAATTTACATAAAATATCAAAAGGACACCAAATATATCTTATATACTGAACATGAAATATCAAAATGTACAGTAAATATATTTCATATATTGTACATATAATATTAACTAAAAGTACACCAAATACAATTTATATACTGTAAATAAAATATCAAAATGTACAGTAAATATATATTACATTCTGTACATAAAATATCAAAAAGTACACCAAATTTGTGTTTTATATACTGTAAATAAACTATCAAAAAGTGCAGTAATTATATTTTATATACTGTACATAAAATATCAAAAATTAAACCAAATGTATATTATTTAGTGTGAATAAAATATCAAAAAGTACAGTAAATATATCTTACACACCCTATGTAAAATATCACAATCTACACCAAATATATATTATATAATTTACATAAAATATCAAAAGGACACCACATATATCTTATATAGTGTACATAAAATATCAAAATGTACAGTAAATATATTTCCTATATTGTACATATAACATTAACTAAAAGTACACCAAATACATTTTATATACTGTAAATAAAATATCAAAAATACAGTAAATATAAATAACATACCGTACATAAAATATCAAAAAGTACACCAAATATGTGTAATATATACTGTAAATAAAGTATTAAAAACTACAGTAATTATATTTAATATACTGTACATAAAATATCAAAAATTACACCAAATGTATATTTTATACTGTAAATAAAATATCAAAAAGTACAGTAAATATATATTACACACCCTATGTAAAATATCACAAACTTCACCAAATATATATTATATAATTTACATAAAATATCAAAAGGACACCAAATATATCTTCTATACTGTACATAAAATATCAAAATGTACAGTAAATATATTTCATATATTGTATATATAATA
Source organism: Pan paniscus (assembly GCF_029289425.2). Lineage (NCBI taxonomy): Eukaryota > Metazoa > Chordata > Mammalia > Primates > Hominidae > Pan > Pan paniscus. The sequence continues at coordinate 4,577,955 of NC_073271.2, forward strand.
TTAACTAAAAGTACACCAAATTCATTTTATATACTGTAAATAATTTATCAAAAATTACAGTAAATATATATTACATATTGTACATAAAATATCAAAAATTACACCAAATATGTGTTATATATACTGTAAATAAACTATCAAAACTACAATAATTATATTTAATATACTGTACATAAAATATCAAAAATTACACCAAATATATATTATTTACTGTACAGAAAATACCAAAAAGTACAGTAAATATATATTACACACCCTATGTAAAATATCACAAACTACACCAAATATATATTTTATAATTTACATAAAATATCAAAAGGACACCAAATATATCTTATATACTGTACATGAAATATCAAAATGTACAGTAAATATATTTCATATATTGTACATATAATATTAACTAAAAGTACACCAAATACATTTTATATAGTGTAAATAAAATATCAAAAATTACAGTGAATATATATTACATACTGTACATAAAATATCAAAAAGTACACCAAATATGTGTTATATATACTGTAAATAAACTATCAAAACTACACTAATTATATTTAATATACTGTACATAAAATATCAAAAATTACACCAAATATATATTATTTACTGTAAAGAAAATACCAAAAAGTACAGTAAATATATATTACACACCCTATGTAAAATATCACAAACTACACCAAATATATATTATATAATTTACATAAAATATCAAAAGGACACCAAATATATCTTATATACTGAACATGAAATATCAAAATGTACAGTAAATATATTTCATAGATTGTACATATAATATTAACTAAAAGTACACCAAATACATTTTATATACTGTAAATAAAATATCAAAATGTACAGTAAATATATATTACATTCTGTACATAAAATATCAAAAAGTACACAAAATATGTGTTATATATACTGTAAATAAACTATCAAAAACTGCAGTAATTATATTTAATATACTGTACATAAAATATCAAAAATTACACCAAATGTATATTATTTACTGTAAATAAAATATCAAAAAGTACAGTAAATATATCTTACACACCCTATGTAAAATATCACAATCTACACCAAATATATATTATATAAATTACATAAAATATCAAAAGGACACCAAATATATCTTATATAGTGTACCTAAAATATCAAAATGTACAGTAAATATATTTCCTATATTGTACATATAATATTAACTAAAAGTACACCAAATACATTTAATATACTGTAAATAAAATATCAAAAATACAGTAAATATATATTACATACTGTACATAAAATATCAAAATGTACACCAAATATGTGTAATATATAATGTAAATAAACTATCAAAAACTACACTAATTATATTTAATATACTCTACATAAAATATCAAAAATTACACCAAATGTATATTATATACTATAAATAAAATATCAAAAAGTACGGTAAATATATATTACACACCCTATGTAAAATATCACAATCTACACCAAATATATATTATATAATTTACATAAAATATCAAAAGGACACCAAATATACCTTATATACTGAACATGAAATATCAAAATGTACAGTAAATATATTTCATATATTGTACATATAATATTAACTAAAAGTACACCAAATACATTTTATATACTGTAAATAAAATATCAAAAGTACAGTAAGTATATGATACATTCTGTACATAAAATATCAAAAAGTACACCAAATATGTGTTATATATACGGTAAATAAACTATCAAAAACTGCAGTAATTATGTTTAATATACTGTACATAAAATATCAAAAATTACACCAAATGTATATTATTTACTGTAAATAAAATATCAAAAAGTACAGTAAATATATCTTACACACCCTATGTAAAATATCACAATCTACACCAAATATATATTATATAATTTACATAAAATATCAAAAGGACACCAAATATATCTTATATACTGTACATAAAATATCAAAATTACAGTAAATAGATTTCATATATTGTACATATAATGTTAACTAAAAGTACACCAAATACATTTTATATACTGTAAATAAAATATCAAAAAGTACAGTAAATATATATTACATACTGTACATAAAATATCAAAAAGTACACCAAATATGTGTTATATATACTGTGAATAAACTATCAAATATACAGTAATTATATATAATATACTGTACAAAAAATATCAAAAATTACACCAAATGTATATTATATACTGTAAATAAAATATCAAAAAGTACAGTAAATATATATGGCATACCCTATGTAAAATATCAAAAACTACACCAAATATATATTATATAACTTACAGAAAATATCAAAAGGACACCAAATATATATTCTATACTGTACACAAAATATCAAAAAGTACAGTAAATATATTTCATATATCTAACATATAATATTAACTAAAAGTACAACAAATGCATTTTATATACTGTAAATAAAATATCAAAAAGTACAGTAAACATATATTACATACTGTACATAAAATATCAAAAAGTACACCAAATATGTGTTATATATACTGTAAATATCAAAAACTACAGTAATCATATTCAATGTACTGTATATAAAATATCAAAAATTACACCAAATATAAATTAAATACTGTAAATAAAATATCAAAAAGGACAGTAAATATATACTACACACCCTATGTAAAATATCAAAAATTACACCAAATATATATTATATAATTTACATAGAATATAAAAAGGACACCAAATATATCTTATATATTGTACATAAAATATCAAAAAGTACAGTATATATATTTCATACATTGTACATATATTATTAACTAAAAGTACACCAAATACATTTTGTATACTGAAAATAAAATATCAAAAAGTACAGTAAATCTATATTACATACTGTACATAAAATATCAAAAAGTACACCAAATATGTGTTATATATACTATAAATAAACTATCAAAAACTACAGTAATTATATTTAAAATACTGTACATAAAATATCAAAAATTACATCAAAGGAATGTTATTTACTGTAAATAAAATATCAAAAAGTACAGTAAATATATCTTACACTCCCTATGTAAAATATCACAATCTACACCAAATACATATTATATAATTTACATAAAATATCAAAAGGACACCAAATATATCTTATATAGTGTACATAAAATATCAAAATGTACAGTAAATATATTTCCTATATTGTACATATAATATTAACTGAAAGTACACCAAATACATTTTATATACTGTAAATAAAATATCAAAAATACAGTAAATATATATTACATACTGTACATAAAATATCAAAAAGTACACCAAATATGTGTAATATATACTGTAAATAAACTATCAAAACTACACTAATTATATTTAATATACTGTACATAAAATATCAAAAATTACACCAAATATATATTATTTACTGTAAAGAAAATACCAAAAAGTACAGTAAATATATATTACACACCCTATGTAAAATATCACAAACTACACCAAATATATATTATATAATTTACATAAAATATCAAAAGGACACCAAATATACCTTATATACTGAACATGAAATATCAAAAAGTACAGTAAATATATTTCATATATTGTATATATAATATTAACTAAAAGTACACCAAATACATTTTATATACTGTAAATAAAGTATCAAAAGTACAGTAAATATATATTACATTCAGTACATAAAATATCAAAAAGTACACCAAATATGTGTTATATATACTGTAAAAAAACTATCAAAAACTGCAGTAATTATATTTAATATACTGTACATAAAATATCAAAAATTACACCAAATGTATATTATTTACTGTAAATAAAATATCAAAAAGTACAGTAAATATATCTTACACACCCTATGTAAAATATCACAAAGTACACCAAATATATATTATATAATTTACATAAAATATCAAAAGGACACCAAATATACCTTATATACTGAACATGAAATATCAAAATGTACAGTAAATATATTTCATATATTGTACATATAATATTAACTAAAAGTACACCAAATACATTTTATATACTGTAAATAAAATATCAAAAGTACAGTAAATATATCATACATTCTGTACATAAAATATCAAAAAGTACACCAAATATGTGTTATATATACTGTAAATAAACTATCAAAAACTGCAGTAATTATGTTTAATATACTGTACATAAAATATCAAAAATTACACCAAATGTATATTATTTACTGTAAATAAAATATCAAAAAGTACAGTAAATATATCTTACACACCCTATGTAAAATATCACAATCTACACCAAATATATATTATATAATTTACATAAAATATCAAAAGGACACCAAATATATCTTATATACTCTACATTAAATATCAAAATTACAGTAAATGGATTTCATATATTGTACATATAATGTTAACTAAAAGTACACCAAATACATTTTATATACTGTAAATAAAATATCAAAAAGTACAGTAAATATATATTACACACCCTATGTAAAATATCACAAACTTCACCAAATATATATTATATAATTTACATAAAATATCAAAAGGACCCCAAATATATCTTCTATACTGTACATAAAATATCAAAATGTACAGTAAATATATTTCATATATTGTATATATAATATGAACTAAAAGTACACCAAATGCATTTTATATACTGTAAATAAATTATCAAAAATTACAGTAAATATATATTACATACTGTACATAAAATATCAAAAAGTACACCAAATATGTGTTATATATACTGTAAATAAACTATCAAAACTACACTAATAATATTTAATATACTGTACATAAAATATCAAAAATTACACCAAATATATATTATTTACTGTAAAGAAAATACCAAAAAGTACAGTAAATATATATTACACACCCTATGTAAAATATCACAAACTACACCAAATATATATTATATAATTTACATAAAATATCAAAAGGACACCAAATATATCTTATATACTGAACATGAAATATCAAAATGTACAGTAAATATATTTCATATATTGTACATATAATATTAACTAAAAGTACACCAAATACATTTTATATACTGTAAATTAAATATTAAAATGTACAGTAAATATATATTACATTCTGTTCATAAAATATCAAAAAGTACACCAAATTTGTGTTCTATATACTGTAAATAAACTATCAAAAACTGCAGTAATTATATTTAATATACTGTACATAAAATATCAAAAATTAAACCAAATGTATATTATTTACTGTAAATAAAATATCAAAAAGTACAGTAAATATATCTTACACACCCTATGTAAAATATCACAAAGTACACCAAATATATATTATATAATTTACATAAAATATCAAAAGGACACCAAATATACCTTATATACTGAACATGAAATATCAAAATGTACAGTAAATATATTTCATATATTGTACATATAATATTAACTAAAAGTACACCAAATACATTTTATATACTGTAAATAAAATATCGAAAGTACAGTAAATATATCATACATTCTGTACATAAAATATCAAAAAGTACACCAAATATGTGTTATATATACTGTAAATAAACTATCAAAAACTGCAGTAATTATGTTTAATATACTGTACATAAAATATCAAAAATTACACCAAATGTATATTATTTACTGTAAATAAAATATCAAAAAGTACAGTAAATATATATTACACACCCTATGTAAAATATCACAATCTACACCAAATATATATTATATAATTTACATAAAATATCAAAAGGACACCAAATATATCTTATATACAGTACATTAAATATCAAAATTACAGTAAATGGATTTCATATATTGTACATATAATGTTAACTAAAAGTACACCAAATACATTTTATGTACTGTAAATAAAATATCAAAAAGTACAGTAAATATATATTACACACCCTATGTAAAATATCACAAACTTCACCAAATATATATTATATAATTTACATAAAATATCAAAAGGACACCAAATATATCTTCTATACTGTACATAAAATATCAAAATGTACAGTAAATATATTTCATATATTGTATATATAATATTAACTAAAAGTACACCAAATACATTTTATATACTGTAAATAAATTATCAAAAATTACAGTAAATATATATTACATACTGTACATAAAATATCAAAAGTACACCAAATATGTGTTATATATACTGTAAATAAACTATCAAAACTACACTAATTATATTTAATATACTGTACATAAAATATCAAAAATTACACCAAATATATATTATTTACTGTAAAGAAAATACCAAAAAGTACAGTAAATATATATTACACACCCTATGTAAAATATCACAAACTACACCAAATATATATTATATAATTTACATAAAATATCAAAAGGACACCAAATATATCTTATATACTGAACATGAAATATCAAAATGTACAGTAAATATATTTCATATATTGTACATATAATATTAACTAAAAGTACACCAAATACATTTTATATACTGTAAATTAAATATCAAAATGTACAGTAAATATATATTACATTCTGTTCATAAAATATCAAAAAGTACACCAAATTTGTGTTTTATATACTGTAAATAAACTATCAAAAACTGCAGTAATTATATTTAATATACTGTACATAAAATATCAAAAATTAAACCAAATGTATATTATTTACTGTAAATAAAATATCAAAAAGTACAGTAAATATATCTTACACACCCTATGTAAAATATCACAATCTACACCAAACATATATTATATAATTTACATTAAATATCAAAAGGACACCAAATATATCTTATATACTGTACATAAAATATCAAAATTACTGTAAATATATTTCATATATTGTACATATAATGTTAACTAAAAGTACACCAAATATATTTTATATAGTGTAAATAAAATATCAAAATGTACAGTAAATATATATTACACACCCTATGTAAAATATCACAATCTACACCAAATTTATATTATGTAATTTACATAAAATATCAAAAGGACACCATATATACCTTATATGCTGAACATAAAATATCAAAATGTACCGTATATATATTTCATATATTGTACATATAATATTAACTAAAAGTACACCAAATACATTTTATATACTGTAAATAAAATATCAAATAGTAGAGTAAATATATATTACATACTGTACATAAAATATCAAAAAGTACACCAAATATGTGTAATATATACTGTAAATAAACTATCAACTCCACAGTAATTATATATAATATACTGTACATAAAATATCAAAAATTACACCAAATGTATATTATTTACTGTAAATAAAATATCAAAAAGTACAGTAAATATATCTTACACACCCTATGTAAAATATCACAATCTACACCAAATATATATTATATAATTTACATAAAATATCAAAAGGTCACCAAATATACCTTATATACTGAACATGAAATATCAAAATGTACAGTAAATATATTTCCTATATTGTACATATAATATTAACTAAAAGTACACCAAATACATTTTATATACTGTAAAGAAAATATCAAAAGTTCAGTAAATATATATTACATTCTGTACATAAAATATCAAAAAGTACACCAAATATGTGTTATATATACTGTAAATAAACTATCAAAAACTGCAGTAATTATGTTTAATATACTGTACATAAAATATGAAAAATTACACCAAATGTATATTATTTACTGTAAATAAAATATCAAAAACTACAGTAAATATATCTTACACACCCTATGTAAAATATCACAATCTACACCAAATATATATTATATAATTTACATAAAATATCAAAAGGACACCAAATATATCTTATATACTGTACATAAATTATCAAAATTACAGTAAATATATGTCATATATTGTACATTTAATGTTAACTAAAAGTACACCAAATACATTTTATATACTGTAAATAAAATATCAAAAAGTACTGTAAATATATATTACACACCCTATGTAAAATATCACAAACTTCACCAAATATATATTATAAAATTTACATAAAATATCAAAAGGACACCAAATATATCTTCTATACTGTGCATAAAATATCAAAATGTACAGTAAATATATTTCATATATTGTATATATAATATTAACTAAAAGTACTCCAAATAAATTTTATATACTGTAAATAAATTATCAAAAATTACAGTAAATATATATTACATACTGTACATAAAATATCAAAAAGTACACCAAATATGTGTTATATATACTGTATATAAACTATCAAAACTACACTAATTATATTTAATATACTGTACATAAAATATCAAAAATTACACCAAATATATATTATTTACTGTAAAGAAAATACCAAAAAGTACAGTAAATATATATTACACACCCTATGTAAAATATCACAAACTACACCAAATATATATTATATGATTTACATAAAATATCAAAAGGACACCAAATATATCTTATATACTGAACATGAAATATCAAAATGTACAGTAAATATATTTCATATATTGTACATATAATATTAACTAAAAGTACACCAAATACATTTTATATACTGTAAATAAAATATCAAAATGTACAGTAAATATATATTACATTCTGTACATAACATATCAAAAAGTACACCAAATTTGTGTTTTATAAACTGGAAATAAACTATCAAAAACTGCAGTAATTATATTTAATATACTGTACATAAAATATCAAAAATTACACCAAATGTATATTATTTACTGTAAATAAAATATCAAAAAGTACAGTAAATATATCTTACACACCCTATGTAAAATATCACAATCTACACCAAATATATATTATATAATTTACATAAAATATCAAAAGGACACCAAATATACCTTATATACTGAACATGAAATATCAAAATGTACAGTAAATATATTTCATATATTGTACATATAATATTAACTAAAAGTACACCAAATACATTTTATATACTGTAAATAAAATATCAAAAGTACAGTAAGTATATGATACATTCTGTACATAAAATATCAAAAAGTACACCAAATATGTGTTATATATACTGTAAATAAACTATCAAAAACTGCAGTAATTATGTTTAATATACTGTACATAAAATATCAAAAATTACACCAAATGTATATTATTTACTGTAAATAAAATATCAAAAAGTACAGTAAATATATCTTACACACCCTATGTAAAATATCACAATCTACACCAAATATATATTATATAATTTACATAAAATATCAAAAGGACACCAAATATATCTTATATACTGTACATAAAATATCAAAATTACAGTAAATAGATTTCATATATTGTACATATAATGTTAACTAAAAGTACACCAAATACATTTTATATACTGTAAATAAAATATCAAAAAGTACAGTAAATATATATTACATACTGTACATAAAATATCAAAAAGTACACCAAATATGTGTTATATATACTGTGAATAAACTATCAAATATACAGTAATTATATATAATATACTGTACAAAAAATATCAAAAATTACACCAAATGTATATTATATACTGTAAATAAAATATCAAAAAGTACAGTAAATATATATGGCATACCCTATGTAAAATATCAAAAACTACACCAAATATATATTATATAACTTACAGAAAATATCAAAAGGACACCAAATATATATTCTATACTGTACACAAAATATCAAAAAGTACAGTAAATATATTTCATATATCTAACATATAATATTAACTAAAAGTACACCAAATGCATTTTATATACTGTAAATAAAATATCAAAAAGTACAGTAAACATATATTACATACTGTACATAAAATATCAAAAAGTACACCAAATATGTGTTATATATACTGTAAATATCAAAAACTACAGTAATCATATTCAATGTACTGTATATAAAATATCAAAAATTACACCAAATATAAATTAAATACTGTAAATAAAATATCAAAAAGGACAGTAAATATATACTACACACCCTATGTAAAATATCAAAAATTACACCAAATATATATTATATAATTTACATAGAATATAAAAAGGACACCAAATATATCTTATATATTGTACATAAAATATCAAAAAGTACAGTATATATATTTCATACATTGTACATATATTATTAACTAAAAGTACACCAAATACATTTTGTATACTGAAAATAAAATATCAAAAAGTACAGTAAATCTATATTACATACTGTACATAAAATATCAAAAAGTACACCAAATATGTGTTATATATACTGTAAATAAACTATCAAAAACTACAGTAATTATATTTAATATACTGTACATAAAATATCAAAAATTACACCAAAGGAATGTTATTTACTGTAAATAAAATATCAAAAAGTACAGTAAATATATCTTACACTCCCTATGTAAAATATCACAATCTACACCAAATATATATTATATAATTTACATAAAATATCAAAAGGACACCAAATATATCTTATATAGTGTACATAAAATATCAAAATGTACAGTAAATATATTTCCTATATTGTACATATAATATTAACTGAAAGTACACCAAATACATTTTATATACTGTAAATAAAATATCAAAAATACAGTAAATATATATTACATACTGTACATAAAATATCAAAAAGTACACCAAATATGTGTAATATATACTGTAAATAAACTATCAAAACTACACTAATTATATTTAATATACTGTACATAAAATATCAAAAATTACACCAAATATATATTATTTACTGTAAAGAAAATACCAAAAAGTACAGTAAATATATATTACACACCCTATGTAAAATATCACAAACTACACCAAATATATATTATATAATTTACATAAAATATCAAAAGGACACCAAATATACCTTATATACTGAACATGAAATATCAAAAAGTACAGTAAATATATTTCATATATTGTATATATAATATTAACTAAAAGTACACCAAATACATTTTATATACTGTAAATAAAGTATCAAAAGTATAGTAAATATATATTACATTCAGTACATAAAATATCAAAAAGTACACCAAATATGTGTTATATATACTGTAAAAAAACTATCAAAAACTGCAGTAATTATATTTAATATACTGTACATAAAATATCAAAAATTACACCAAATGTATATTATTTACTGTAAATAAAATATCAAAAAGTACAGTAAATATATCTTACACACCCTATGTAAAATATCACAAAGTACACCAAATATATATTATATAATTTACATAAAATATCAAAAGGACACCAAATATACCTTATATACTGAACATGAAATATCACAATGTACAGTAAATATATTTCATATATTGTACATATAATATTAACTAAAAGTACACCAAATACATTTTATATACTGTAAATAAAATATCAAAAGTACAGTAAGTATATGATACATTCTGTACATAAAATATCAAAAAGTACACCAAATATGTGTTATATATACTGTAAATAAACTATCAAAAACTGCAGTAATTATGTTTAATATACTGTACATAAAATATCAAAAATTACACCAAATGTATATTATTTACTGTAAATAAAATATCAAAAAGTACAGTAAATATATCTTACACACCCTATGTAAAATATCACAATCTACACCAAATATATATTATATAATTTACATAAAATATCAAAAGGACACCAAATATATCTTATATACTGTACATAAAATATCAAAATTACAGTAAATAGATTTCATATATTGTACATATAATGTTAACTAAAAGTACACCAAATACATTTTATATACTGTAAATAAAATATCAAAAAGTACAGTAAATATATATTACACACCCTATGTAAAATATCACAAACTTCACCAAATATATATTATATAATTTACATAAAATATCAAAAGGACCCCAAATATATCTTCTATACTGTACATAAAATATCAAAATGTACAGTAAATATATTTCATATATTGTATATATAATATGAACTAAAAGTACACCAAATGCATTTTATATACTGTAAATAAATTATCAAAAATTACAGTAAATATATATTACACACCCTATGTAAAATATCACAAACTACACCAAATATATATTATATAATTTACATAAAATATCAAAAGGACACCAAATATATCTTATATACTGAACATGAAATATCAAAAAGTACAGTAAATATATTTCATATATTGTACATATAATATTAACTAAAAGTACACCAAATACATTTTATATACTGTAAATTAAATATTAAAATGTACAGTAAATATATATTACATTCTGTTCATAAAATATCAAAAAGTACACCAAATTTGTGTTCTATATACTGTAAATAAACTATCAAAAACTGCAGTAATTATATTTAATATACTGTACATAAAATATCAAAAATTAAACCAAATGTATATTATTTACTGTAAATAAAATATCAAAAAGTACAGTAAATATATCTTACACACCCTATGTAAAATATCACAAAGTACACCAAATATATATTATATAATTTACATAAAATATCAAAAGGACACCAAATATACCTTATATACTGAACATGAAATATCAAAATGTACAGTAAATATATTTCATATATTGTACATATAATATTAACTAAAAGTACACCAAATACATTTTATATACTGTAAATAAAATATCGAAAGTACAGTAAATATATCATACATTCTGTGCATAAAATATCAAAAAGTACACCAAATATGTGTTATATATACTGTAAATAAACTATCAAAAACTGCAGTAATTATGTTTAATATACTGTACATAAAATATCAAAAATTACACCAAATGTATATTATTTACTGTAAATAAAATATCAAAAAGTACAGTAAATATATATTACACACCCTATGTAAAATATCACAATCTACACCAAATATATATTATATAATTTACATAAAATATCAAAAGGACACCAAATATATCTTATATACTGTACATTAAATATCAAAATTACAGTAAATGGATTTCATATATTGTACATATAATGTTAACTAAAAGTACACCAAATACATTTTATATACTGTAAATAAAATATCAAAAAGTACAGTAAATATATATTACACACCCTATGTAAAATATCACAATCTACACCAAATATATATTATATAATTTACATAAAATATCAAAAGGACACCAAATATATCTTCTATACTGTACATAAAATATCAAAATGTACAGTAAATATATTTCATATATTGTATATATAATATTAACTAAAAGTACACCAAATACATTTTATATACTGTAAATAAATTATCAAAAATTACAGTAAATATATATTACATACTGTACATAAAATATCAAAAAGTACACCAAATATGTGTTATATATACTGTAAATAAACTATCAAAACTACACTAATTATATTTAATATACTGCACATAAAATATCAAAAATTACACCAAATATATATTATTTACTGTAAAGAAAATACCAAAAAGTACAGTAAATATATATTACACACCCTATGTAAAATATCACAAACTACACCAAATATATATTATATAATTTACATAAAATATCAAAAGGACACCAAATATATCTTATATACTGAACATGAAATATCAAAATGTACAGTAAATATATTTCATATATTGTACATATAATATTAACTAAAAGTACACCAAATACATTTTATATACTGTAAATTAAATATCAAAATGAACAGTAAATATATATTACATTCTGTTCATAAAATATCAAAAAGTACACCAAATTTGTGTTTTATATACTGTAAATAAACTATCAAAAACTGCAGTAATTATATTTAATATACTGTACATAAAATATCAAAAATTAAACCAAATGTATATTATTTACTGTAAATAAAATATCAAAAAGTACAGTAAATATATCTTACACACCCTATGTAAAATATCACAATCTACACCAAACATATATTATATAATTTACATTAAATATCAAAAGGACACCAAATATATCTTATATACTGTACATAAAATATCAAAATTACTGTAAATATATTTCATATATTGTACATATAATGTTAACTAAAAGTACACCAAATATATTTTATATAGTGTAAATAAAATATCAAAATGTACAGTAAATATATATTACACACCCTATGTAAAATATCACAATCTACACCAAATTTATATTATGTAATTTACATAAAATATCAAAAGGACACCATATATACCTTATATGCTGAACATAAAATATCAAAATATACCGTATATATATTTCATATATTGTACATATAATATTAACTAAAAGTACACCAAATACATTTTATATACTGTAAATAAAATATCAAATAGTAGAGTAAATATATATTACATACTGTACATAAAATATCAAAAAGTACACCAAATATGTGTAATATATACTGTAAATAAACTATCAACTCCACAGTAATTATATATAATATACTGTACATAAAATATCAAAAATTACACCAAATGTATATTATTTACTGTAAATAAAATATCAAAAAGTACAGTAAATATATCTTACACACCCTATGTAAAATATCACAATCTACACCAAATATATATTATATAATTTACATAAAATATCAAAAGGACACCAAATATACCTTATATACTGAACATGAAATATCAAAATGTACAGTAAATATATTTCCTATATTGTACATATAATATTAACTAAAAGTACACCAAATACATTTTATATACTGTAAAGAAAATATCAAAAGTTCAGTAAATATATATTACATTCTGTACATAAAATATCAAAAAGTACACCAAATATGTGTTATATATACTGTAAATAAACTATCAAAAACTGCAGTAATTATGTTTAATATACTGTACATAAAATATCAAAAATTACACCAAATGTATATTATTTACTGTAAATAAAATATCAAAAAGTACAGTAAATATATCTTACACAGCCTATGTAAAATATCACAATCTACACCAAATATATATTATATAATTTACATAAAATATCAAAAGGACACCAAATATATCTTATATACTGTACATAAAATATCAAAATTACAGTAAATATATGTCATATATTGTACATATAATGTTAACTAAAAGTACACCAAATACATTTTATATACTCTAAATAAAATATCAAAAAGTACAGTAAATATATATTACACACCCTATGTAAAATATCACAAACTTCACCAAATATATATTATAAAATTTACATAAAATATCAAAAGGACACCAAATATATCTTCTATACTGTGCATAAAATATCAAAATGTACAGTAAATATATTTCATATATTGTATATATAATATTAACTAAAAGTACTCCAAATAAATTTTATATACTGTAAATAAATTATCAAAAATTACAGTAAATATATATTACATACTGTACATAAAATATCAAAAAGTACACCAAATATGTGTTATATATACTGTAAATAAACTATCAAAACTACACTAATTATATTTAATATACTGTACATAAAATATCAAAAATTACACCAAATATATATTATTTACTGTAAAGAAAATACCAAAAAGTACAGTAAATATATATTACACACCCTATGTAAAATATCACAAACTACACCAAATATATATTATATGATTTACATAAAATATCAAAAGGACACCAAATATATCTTATATACTGAACATGAAATATCAAAATGTACAGTAAATATATTTCATATATTGTACATATAATATTAACTAAAAGTACACCAAATACATTTTATATACTGTAAATAAAATATCAAAATGTTCAGTAAATATATATTACATTCTGTACATAACATATCAAAAAGTACACCAAATTTGTTTTTTATAAACTGGAAATAAACTATCAAAAACTGCAGTAATTATATTTAATATACTGTACATAAAATATCAAAAATTACACCAAATGTATATTATTTACTGTAAATAAAATATCAAAAAGTACAGTAAATATATCTTACACACCCTATGTAAAATATCACAATCTACACCAAATATATATTATATAATTTACATAAAATATCAAAAGGACACCAAATATATCTTATATACTGTACATAAAATATCAAAATTACAGTAAATATATTTCATATATTGTACATATAATGTTAACTAAAAGTACACCAAATACATTTTATATACTGTAAATAAAATATCAAAAAGTACAGTAAATATATATTACACACACTATGTAAAATATCACAAACTTCACCAAATATATATTATATAATTTACATAAAATATCAAAAGGACACCAAATATATCTTCTATACTGTGCATAAAGTATCAAAATGTACAGTAAATATATTTCATATATTGTATATATAATATTAACTAAAAGTACACCAAATACATTTTATATACTGTAAATAAATTATCAAAAATTACAGTAAATATATATTACATACTGTACATAAAATATCAAAAAGTACACCAAATATGTGTTATATATACTGTAAATAAACTATCAAAACTACAGTAATTATATTTAATCTACTGTACATAATATATCAAAAATTACACCAAATATATATTATTTACTGTAAAGAAAATACCAAAAAGTACAGCAAATATATATTACACACCCTATGTAAAATATCACAAACTACACCAAATATATATTATATAATTTACATAAAATATCAAAAGGACACCAAATATATCTTATATACTGAACATGAAATATCAAAATGTACAGTAAATATATTTCATAGATTGTACATATAATATTAACTAAAAGTACACCAAATACATTTTATATACTGTAAATAAAATATCAAAATGTACAGTAAATATATATTACATTCTGTACATAAAATATCAGAAAGTACTCCAAATTTTTGTTTTATATACTGTAAATAAACTATCAAAAACTGCAGTAATTATATTTAATATACTGTACATTAAATATCAAAAATTAAACCAAATGTATATTATTTACTGTAAATAAAATATCAAAAAGTACAGTAAATATATCTTACACACCCTATGTAAAATATCACAATCTACACCAAATATATATTATATAATTTACATAAAATATCAAAAGGACACCAAGTATATCTTATATAGTGTACATAAAGTATCAAAATGTACAGTAAATATATTTCCTATATTGTACATATAATATTAACTAAAAGTACACCAAATACATTTTATATACTGTAAATAAAATATCAAAAATACAGTAAATATATATTACATACTGTACATAAAATATCAAAAAGTACACCAAATATGTGTAATATATACTGTAAATAAACTATCAAAAACTGCAGTAATTATATTTAATATACTGTACATAAAATATCAAAAATTACACCAAATGTATATTATTAACTGTGAATAAAGTATCAAAAAGTACAGTAAATATATATTACACACCCTATGTAAAATATCACAATCTACAAGAAATATATATTATATAATTTACATAAAATATCAAAAGGACAACAAATATATATTATATACTGTACATAAAATATCAAAATGTACAGTAAATATATTTCATATATTGTACATATAATATTAACTAAAAGTACACCAAATATATTTTATATACAGTAAATAAATTATCAAAAATTACAGTAAATATATATTGCATACTGTACATAAAATATCAAAAAGTACACCAAATATGTGTTATATATACTGTCAATAAACTATCAAAACTACACTAATTATATTTAATATACTGTACATAAAATATCAAAAATTACACCAAATATATATTATTTACTGTAAAGAAAATACCAAAAAGTACAGTAGATATATATTACACACGCTATGTAAAATATCACAAACTACACCAAATATATACTATATAATTTACATAAAATATCAAAAGGACACCAAATATATCTTATATAATGAACATGAAATATCAAAATGTACAGTAAATATATTTCATATATTGTACATATAATATTAACTAAAAGTACACCAAATACATTTTATATACTGTAAATAAATTATCAAAATGTACAGTAAATATATATTACATTCTGTACATAAAATATCAAAAAGTACACCAAATTTGTGTTTTATATACTGTAAATAAACTATCAAAAACTGCAGTAATTATATTTAATATACTGTACATAAAATATCAAAAATTAAACCAAATGTATATTATTTACTGTAAATAAAATATCAAAAAGTACAGTAAATATATATTACACACCCTATGTAAAATATCACAATCAACACCAAATATATATTATATAATTTACATAAAATAACAAAAGGACACCAAATATATCTTATATACTGTACATAAAATATCAAAAAGTACAGTAAATATATTTCATATATTGTACATATAATATTAACTAAAAGTACACCAAATACATTTTATATACTGTAAATAAATTATCAAAAATTACAGTAAATCTATATTACATACTGTACAAAAAATATCAAAAAGTACACCAAATATGTGTTATATATACTGTAAATAAACTATTAAAACTACACTAATTATATTAAATATACTGTACATAAAATATAAAAAATTACACCGAATGTATATTATATACTGTAAATAAAATATCAAAAAGTACAATAAATATATATTACACACCCTATGTGAAATATCACAAACTTCACCAAATATATATTATATAATTTACATAAAATATCAAAAGGACACCAAATATATCTTCTATACTGTACATAAAATATCAAAATGTACAGTAAATATATTTCATATATTGTATATATAATATTAACTAAAATTACACCAAATTCATTTTATATACTGCAAATAAATTATCAAAAATTACAGTAAATATATATTACATACTGTACATAAAATATCAAAAAGTACACCAAATATGTGTTATATATACTGTAAATAAACTATCAAAACTACACTAATTATATTTAATATACTGCACATTAAATATCAAAAATTACACCAAATATATATTATTTACTGTAAAGAAAATACCAAAAAGAACAGTAAATATATATTACACACCCTATGTAAAATATCACAAACTACACCAAATATATATTATATAATTTACATAAAATATCAAAAGGACACCAAATATATCTTATATACTGAACATGAAATATCAAAATGTACAGTAAATATATTTCATATATTGTACATATAATATTAACTAAAAGTACACCAAATACATTTTATATACTGTAAATAAAATATCAAAAGTACAGTAAATATATATTACATTCTGTACATAAAATATCAAAAAGTACACCAAATTTGTGTTTTATATACTGTAAATAAACTATCAAAAACTGCAGTAATTATATTTAATATACTGTACATAAAATATCAAAAATTACACCAAATGTATAATATTTACTGTGAATAAAATATCAAAAATTACAGTAAATATATATTACACACCCTATGGAAAATATCAAAAACTACACTAAATATATATTATAAAATTCACATAAAATATCAAAAGGACACCAAATATATATTATATACTGTACATAAAATATCAAAAAGAACAGTAAATATATTTCATATATTGTACATATAATATTAACTAAAAGTACACCAAATACATTTCATGTACAGTAAATAAAATATCAAAAAGTACAGTAAATATATATTACATACTGTACATAAAATATCAAAAAGTACACCAAATATGTGTTATAAATACTGTAAATAAACTATAAAAAACTACAGTAATTATATTTAATATACTGTACATGAAATATCAAAAACTACACCAAATGTAAATTATTTACTGTAAATAAAATATCAAAAAGTACAGTAAATATATATGACATACCCTATGTAAAATATCAAAAGCTACACCAAATATATATTATATAATTTACGTAAAATATCAAAAGGACACAAATTATATCTTCTATACTGTACAAAAAATATGAAAAATACAGTAAATATATTTCATATATTGTACATATAATATTAACTAAAAGTACACCTAATACATTTTATATACTGTAAATAAAATATCAAAATTACAGTAAATTTATATTACATACTGTACATAAAACATCAAAAAGTACACCAAATATGTGTTATATATACTGTAAATATCAAAAACTACAGTAATCATATCCAATGTACTGTATATAAAATATCAAAAATTACACCAAATATACATTAAATACTGTAAATAAAATATCAAAAAGGACAGTAAATATATGCTACACACCCTATGTAAAATATCAAAAATTACACCAAATATATATTATATAATTTACATAGAATATAAAAAGTACACCAAATATATCTTATATATTGTACATAAAATATCAAAAAGTACAGTATATATATTTCATACATTGTATATATATTATTAACTAAAAGTACACCAAATACATTTTGTATACTGAAAATAAAATATCAAAAGTACAGTAAATATATATTACATACTGTACAGAAAATATCAAAAAGTACACTAAATATGTGTTATATATACTGTAAATAAACTATCAAACACTACAGTAATTATATTTAATATACTGTACATTAAATATCAAAAATTACACCAAATATATATTATATACTGTAAATAAATTATCAAAAAGTACAGTAAGTACACATTACACACCCTATGAAATATCACAAACTACACCAAATATATATTATATAATTTACATAAAATATCAAAAGGACACCAAATATATCTTCTATACTGTACATAAAATATCAAAAAGTACAGTAAATATATTTCATATATTGTGTATATAATATTAATTAAAAGTACACCAAACACATTTTATATACTGTAAATAAATTATCAAAAATTACAGTAAATATATATTACATACTGTACATAAAATATCAAAAAGTACACCAAATATGTGTTATATATACTGTAAAAAAACAATCAAAAACTACAGTAATTATATTTAATATACTGTACATAAAATATCAAAAATTACACCAAATGTATATTATTTACTGTAAATGAAACATCAAAAATTACAATAAATATATATTACACACCCTATGGAAAATATCAAAAACTACATCAAACATATATTATAAAATTCACAAAAAATATCAAAAGGACACAAAATATATATTATATACTGTACATAAAATATCAAAAAGTACAGTAAATATATTTCATATATTGTACATGTAATATTAACTAAAAGTACACCAAATACATTTTATATACTGTAAATAAAATATCAAAAAGTACAGTAAATATATATTATATAGTGTACATAAAATATCAAAAAGTACTCCAAATATGTGTAATATATACTGTAAATAAACTATCAAAAACTACAGTAATTATATTTACTTTACTGTACATAAAATATCAAAAATTACACCAAATGTATATTATATCCTGTAAATAAAATATCAAAAAGTACAGTAAATATATATTACACACCCTATGTAAAATATCACAAACTACACCAAATATATATTATATAATTTACATAAAATATCAAAAGGACACCAAATATATCTTCTATACTGTACATAAAATATCAAAAAGTACAGTAAATATATTTCATATATTGTACATATAATATTAACTAAAAGTACACCAAATACATTTTATATACTGTAAATAAATTATCAAAAATTACAGTAAATATATATTACATACTGTACATAAAATATCAAAAAGTACACCAAATATGTGTTATATAACCTGTAAATACACAATCAAAAACTACAGCAATTATATTTAATATACTGTACCTAAAATATCAAAAATTACACCAAATGTATATTATTTATTGTAAATAAAATATCAAAAATTACAGTAAATATACATTACACACCCTATGGAAAATATCAAAAACTACACTAAATATATATTATAAAATTCACATAAAATATCAAAAGGACACCAAATATATATTATATACTGTACATAAAATATCAAAAAGTACAGTAAATATATTTCATATATTGTACATATAATATTAACTAAAAGTACACCGAATACATATCATGAACTGTAAATAAAATATCAAAAAGTACAGTAAATATATATTACATACAGTACATAAAGTATCAAAAAGTACACCAAATATGTGTTATATATACTGTAAATAAACTATAAAAATCTACAGTAATTATATTTAATATACTGTACATAAAATATCAAAAATTACACCAAATGTATATTATTTACTGTAAATAAAATATCAAAAAGTACAGTAAATATATATGACATACCCTATGTAATATATCAAAAACTACACCAAATATATATTATATAATTTACATAAAATATCAAAAGGACACCAAATATATCTTCTATACTGTACAAAAAATATGAAAAATACAGTAAATATATTTCATATATTGTATATATAATATTAACTATAAGTACACCAAATACATTTTACATAATGTAAATAAATTATCAAAAATTACAGTAAATATATATTACATACTGTACATAAAATATCAAAAAGTACACCAAATATGTGTTATATATACTGTAAATGATCTATCAAAAACTACAGTATTTATATTTACTATACTGTTCATAAAATATCAAAAATTACACCAAATGTATATTATATACTGTAAATAATATATCAAAAAGTACAGTAAATATATATGACACACCCTATATAAAATATCAAAAACGACACCAAATATATATTATATAATTTACATAAAATATCAAAAGGACACCAAATATATCTTCTATACTGTACACAAAATATCAAAAGTACAGTAAATATATTTCATATATTGTTCATATAATATTAATTAAAAGTACACCAAATACATTTTATATACTGTAAATAAAATATCAAAAAGTACAGTAAATATATATTACATACTGTACATAAAATATCAAAAAGTACACCAAATATGTGTTATATATACTGTAAATATCAAAAACTACAGTAATCATATTCAATGTACTGTATATAAAATATCAAAAATTACACCAAATATAAATTAAATACTGTAAATAAAATATCAAAAAGGACAGTAAATATATACTACGCACCCAATGTAAAATATCAAAAATTTCAACAAATATATATTATATAGTTAACATAGAATATAAAAAGGCCACCAAATATATCTTATATATTGTACATAAAATATCAAAAAGTACAGTATATATATTTCATATATTGTACATATATTATTAACTAAAAGTACACCAAATACATTTTGTATACTGAAAATAAAATATCAAAAATACAGTAAATATATATTACATACTGTACAGAAAATATCAAAAAGTACACTAAATATGTGTTATATATACTGTAAATAAACTATCAAAAACTAAAGTAATTATATTTAATATACTGTACATAAAATATCAAAAATTACACCAAATATATATTATATACTGTAAATAATATATCAAAAAGTACAGTAAGTACACATTACACACCCTATGAAATATCACAAACTACACCAAATATATATTATATAATTTACATAAAATATCAAAAGGACACCAAATATATCTTCTATACTGTACATAAAATATCAAAAAGTACAGTAAATATATTTCATATATTGTATATATAATATTAACTAAAAGTACACCAAACACATTTTATATACTGTAAATAAATTATCAAAAATTTCAGTAAATATATATTACATACTGTACATAAAATATCAAAAAGTACACCAAATATGTGTTATATATACTGTAAATAAACAATCAAAAACTACAGTAATTATATTTAATATACTGTACATAAAATATCAAAAATTACACCAAATGTATATTATTTACTGTAAATGAAATATCAAAAATTACAGTAAATATATATTACACACCCTATGTAAAATATCAAAAACTACATCAAATATATATTATAAAATTCACAAAAAATATCAAAAGGACACCAAATATATATTATATACTGTACATAAAATATCAAAAGTACAGTAAATATATTTCATATATTGTACATGTAATATTAACTAAAAGTACACCAAATACATTTTATATACTGTAAATAAAATATCAAAAAGTACAGTAAATATATATTACATAGTGTACATAAAATATCAAAAAGTACTCCAAATATGTGTAATATATACTGTAAATAAACTATCAAAAACTACAGTAATTATATTTACTATACTGTACATAAAATATCAAAAATTACACCAAATGTATATTATATACTGTAAATAAAGTATCAAAAAGTACAGTAAATATATATTACACACCCTATGTAAAATATCACAAACTACACCAAATATATATTATATAATTTACATAAAATACCAAAAGGACACCAAATATATCTTCTATACTGTACATAAAATATCAAAAATTACAGTAAATATATTTCATATATTGTACATATAATATTAACTAAAAGTACACCAAATACATTTTATATACTGTAAATAAAATATCAAAAAGTACACTAAATATATATTACATTCTGTACATAAAATATCAAAAAGTACACCAAATATGTGTTATATATACTGTAAATAAACTATAAAATACTACAGTAATTATATTTAATATACTGTACATAAAATATCAAAAATTACACCAAATGTATATTATTTACTGTAAATAAAATATCAAAAAGTACAGTAAATATATCTTACACACCCTATGTAAAATATCACAATCTACACCAAATATATATTATATAACTGACATAAAATATCAAAAGGACACCAAATATATCTTTTATACCGTACATAAAATATCAAAAATTACAGTAAATATATTTCATATATTGTACATATAATATTAATCAAAACTACACCAAATACATTTTATATAATGTAAATAAAATATCAAAAATTACAGTAAATATATATTACATACTGTACATAAAATATCAAAAAGTACACCAAATATGTGTTATATATACTGTAAATAAACTATCAAAAACTACATTAATTATATTTAATATACTGTACATAAAATATCAAATATTACACCAAATGTATATTATATACTGTAAATAAAATATCAAAAAGTACAGTAAATATACATTACACACCCTATGTAAAATATCACAAACTACACCAAATATATACTATATAATTTACATAAAATATCAAAAGGACACCAAATATATCTACTATACTGTACATAAAATATCAAAATGTACAGTAAATATATTTCATATATTGTATATATAATATTAACTAAAAGTACACCAAATACATTTTATATACTGTAAATAAATTATCAAAAATTACAGTAAATATATATTACATACTGTACATAAAATATCAAAAAGTACACCAAATATGTGTTATATAAACTGTAAATACACAATCAAAAACTACAGTAATTATATTTAATATACTGTACATAAAATATCAAAAATTACACCAAATGTATATTATTTACTGTAAATAAAATATAAAAAATTACAGTAAATATACATTACACACCCTATGGAAAATATCAAAAACTACACTAAATATATATTATAAAATTCACATAAAATATCAAAAGGACACCAAATATATATTATATACTGTACATAAAATATCAAAAAGTACAGTAAATATATTTCATATATTGTACATATAATATTAACTAAAAGTACACCAAATACATTTCATGTACTGTAAATAAAGTATCAAAAAGTACAGTAAATATATATTACATACAGTACATAAAGTATCAAAAAGTACACCAAATATGTGTTATATATACTGTAAATAAACTATAAAAATCTACAGTAATTATATTTAATATACTGTACATAAAATATCAAAAATTACACCAAATGTATATTATTTACTGTAAATAAAATATCAAAAAGTACAGTAAATATATATGACATACCCTATGTAAAATATCAAAAACTACACCAAATATATATTATATAATTTACATAAAATATCAAAAGGACACCAAATATATCTTGTATACTGTACAAAAAATATGAAAAATACAGTAAATATATTTCATATATTGTATATATAATATTAACTATAAGTACACCAGATACATTTTACATACTGTAAATAAATTATCGAAAATTACAGTAAATATATATTACATACTGTACATAAAATATCAAATAGTACACCAAATATGTGTTATATATACTGTAAATAATCTATCAAAAACTACAGTATTTATATTTACTATACGGTTCATAAAATATCAAAAATTACACCAAATGTATATTATATACTGTAAATAATATATCAAAAATACAGTAAATATATATGACACACCCTATATAAAATATCAAAAACGACACCAAATATATATTATATAATTTACATAAATTATCAAAAGGACACCAAATATATCTTCTATACTGTACACAAAATATCAAAAGTACAGTAAATATATTTCATATATTGTTCATATAATATTAACTAAAAGTACACCAAATACATTTTATATACTGTAAATAAAATATCAAAAAGTACAGTAAATATATATTACATACTGTACATAAAATATCAAAAAGTACACCAAATATGTGTAGTATATACTGTAAATAAACAATCAAAAACTACAGTAAATATAGTTAATATACTGTACATAAAATATCAAAAATTACACCAAATGTATATTATTTACTGTAAATAAAATATCAAAAATTACAGTAAATATATATTACACACCCTGTGGAAAATATCAAAAACTACACTAAATATATATTATAAAATTCACATAAAATATCAAAAGGACACCAAATATATATTATATACTGTACATAAAATATCAAAAAGTACAGTAAATATATTTCATATATTGTAAATATAATATTAATTAAAAGTACCCCAAATACATTTTATATACTGTAAAGAAATTATCAAAAATTACAGTAAATATATATTACATACTGTACATAAAATATCAAAAAGTACAACAAATATGTGTTATACATACTGTAAATAAACTATCAAAATCTACAGTAATTATATTTAATATACTGTACATAAAATATCAAAAATTACACCAAATGTATATTATATACTGTAAATAAAATATCAAAAAGTACAGTAAATATATATTACACACCCTATGTAAAATATCAAAAACTACACCAAATATATATTATATAATTTACATGAAATACCAAAAGGACACCAAATATATCTTCTATACTGTACAAAAAATATCAAAAAGTACAGTAAATATATTTCATATATTGCACATATAATATTAACTAAAAGTACAACAAATATATTTTATATACTGTAAATAAAATATCAAAATGTACAGTAAATATATATTACATACTGTGCATAAAATATCAAAAAGTACACCAAATATGTTATATATATTGTAAATATCAAAAACTACAGTAATCATATTCAATGTACTGTATATAAAATATCAAAAATTACACCAAATATAAATTAAATACTGTAAATAAAATATCAAAAAGGACAGTAAATATATACTACACACCCTATGTAAAATATCAAAAATTACACCAAATATATATTATATAATTTCATAGAATATAAAAAGGACACCAAATATATATTATATACTGTACATAAAATATCAAAAAGTACAGTAAATATATTTCATATATTGTACATGAAATATAAACTAAAAGTACACCAAATACATTTCATATACTGTAAATAAAATATCAAAAAGTACAGTAAATATATATTACATAGTGTACATAATATATCAAAAAGTACTCCAAATATGTGTAATATATACTGTAAATAAACTATCAAAAACTGCAGTAATTATATTTACTATACTGTACATAAAATATCAAAAATTACACCAAATGTATATTATATACTGTAAATAAAATATCAAAAAGTACAGTAAATATATATTACACACCCTATGTAAAATATCACAAACTACACCAAATATATACTATATAATTTACATAAAATAACAAAAGGACACCAAATATATCTTCTATACTGTACAAAAAATATGAAAAATTCAGTAAATATATTTCATATATTGTATATATAATATTAACTAAAAGTACACCAAATACATTTTACATACTGTAAATAAATTATCAAAAATTACAGTAAATATATATTACATACTGTACATAAAATATCAAAAAGTACACCAAATATGTGTTATATAAACTGTAAATACAAAATCAAAAACTACAGTAATTATATTTAATATACTGTACCTAAAATATCAAAAACTACACCAAATGTATATTATTTACTGAAAATAAAATATCAAAAATTACAGTAAATATACATTACACACCCTATGGAAATTATCAAAAACTACACTAAATATATATTATAAAATTCACATAAAATATCAAAAGAACACCAAATATATATTATATACTGTACATAAAATATCAAAAAGTACAGTAAATATGTTTCATATATTGTACATATAATATTAACTAAAAGTACACCAAATACATTTCATGTACTGTAAATAAAATATCAAAAAGTACAGTAAATATATATTACATACAGTACATAAAGTATCAAAAAGTACACCAAATATGTGTTATATATACTGTAAATAAACTATAAAAATCTACAGTAATTATATTTAATATACTGTACATAAAATATCAAAAATTACACCAAATGTATATTATTTACTGTAAATAAAATATCAAAAAATTACAGTAAACATATTTTACACACCCTATGTAAAATATCAAAAACTACACCAAATATATATTATAAAATTCACATAAAATATCAAAAGGACACCAAATATATATTATATACTGTACATAAAATATCAATATGTACAGTAAATATATTTCATATATTGTACATATAATATTAACTAAAAGTACACCAAATACATTTTATATACTGTAAATAAAATATCAAAAAGTTCAAAAACTACACCAAATATATATTATATAATTTACATAAAATATCAAAAGGACACCAAATATACCTTATATACTGAACAGAAAATATCAAAATGTACAGTAAATATATTTCATATATTGTACATATAATATTAACTAAAAGTACACCAAATACATTTTATATACTGTAAATAAAATATCAAAAAGTACAGTAAATATATATCACATTCTGTACATAAAATATAAAAAAGTACACCAAATATGTGTTATATATACTGTAAATAAACTATCAAAAACTGCAGTAATTATATTAAATATACTGTACATGAAATATCAAAAATTAAACCAAATGTACGTTATTTACTGTAAATAAAATATCAAAAAGAACAGTAAATATATCTTACACACCCTATGTAAAATATCACAATCTACACCAAATATATATTATATAATTTACATAAAATATCAAAAGGACACCAAATATATCATATATACTGTACATAAAATATCAAAATGTACAGTAAATATATTTCATGTATTGTACATATAATATTAACTAAAAGTACACCAAATACATTTTATATACTGTAAATAAAATATCAATTAGTACAGTAAATATATATTACATACTGTACATAAAATATGAAAAAGTACACCAAATATGTGTTATATATACTGTAAATAAATTATCAAAACTACACTAATTATATTTAATATACTGTACATAAAATATCAAAAATTACACCAAATATATATTATTTACTGTAAATAAAATATCAAAAAGTACAGTAAATATAAATTACACACCCTATGTAAAATATCAGAAACTACACCATATATATATTATATAATTTACATAATATATCAAAAGGACGCCAAATATACCTTATATACTGAACATGAAATATCAAAATGCACAGTAAATATATTTCATATATTGTATATATAACATTAACTAAAAGTACACCAAATACATTTTATATACTTTAAATAAATTATCAAATATTACAGTAAATATATATTACATACTGTACATAAAATATCAAAAAGTACACCAAATATGTGTTATATATACTGTAAATAAACAATCAAAAACTACAGTAATTATATTTAATATACTGTACATAAAATATCAAAAATTACACCAAATGTTTATTATTTACAGTAAATAAAATATCAAAAATTACACTAAATATATATTACACACCCTATGTAAAATATCAAAAACTACACCAAATATATATTATAAAATTCACATAAAATATCAAAAGGACACCAAATATATATTATATAATGTACATAAAATATCAAAAAGTACAGTAAATATATTTCATATATTCTACATGTAATATTAACTAAAAGTACACCAAATACATTTTATATACTGTAAATAAAATATCAAAAAGTACAGTAAATATATATTACATAGTGTACATATAATATCAAAAAGTACACCAAATATGTGTTATATATACTGTAAATAAACTATCAAAAACTACAGTAATTATATTTAATATACTGTACATAAAATATCAAAAATTACACCAAATGTTTATTATTTACTGTAAATAAAATATCAAAAATTACAGTAAATATATATTACACACCCTATGTAAAATATCAAAAACTACACAAAATATATATTATGTAATTTACATAAAATATCAAAAGGACACCAAATATATCTTCTATACTGTACATAAAATATCAAATTTACAGTAAATATATTTCATATATTGTACATATAATATTAACTAAAAGTACACCAAATACATTTTATATACTGTAAATAAAATATCAAAAAGTACAGTAAATATATATTACATTCTGTACATAAAATAACAAAAAGTACACCAAATATGTGTTATATATACAGTAAATAAACTATCAAAAACTGCAGTAATTATATTTAATATACTGTACATAAAATATCAAAAATTACACCAAATGTATATTATTTACTGTAAATAAAATATCAAAAATACAGTAAATATATCTTACACACCATATGTAAAGTATCACAATCTACACCAAATATATATTATATAATTTACATAAAATATCAAAAGGACACCAAATATATCTTCTATACTGTACATAATATATCAAAATGTACAGTAAATATATTTCATATATTGTACATATAATATTAACTAAAAGTACACCAAATACATTTTGTATACTGTAAATAAAATATCAAAAAGTACAGTAAATATATATTACATACTGTACATAAAATATCAAAAAGTACACCAAATATGTGCTGTATATACTGTAAATAAACTATAAAATACTACAGTAATTATATTTAACATACTGTACATAAAATATCAAAAATTACACCAAATGTATATTATTTACTGTAAATAAAATATCAAAAAGTACAGTAAATATATATTGCACACCATATGTAAAATATCACAATCTACACCAAATATATATTATATAATTTACATAAAATATCAAAAGGACACCAAATATATCTTCTATGCTGTACATAAAATATCAAAATGTACAGTAAATATATTTCATATATTGTACATATAATATTAACTAAAAGTACACAAAATACATTTTGTATACTGTAAATAAATTATCAAAAATTACAGTAAATATATAACATACTGTACATAAAATAACAAAAAGTACACCAAATATGTGTTATATATACTGTAAATAAACTATCAAAAACTACAGTAATTATATTTAATATACTGTACATAAAATATTAAATATTACACCAAATGTATATTATATACTGTAAATAAAATATCAAAAAGTACAGTAAATATAAATTACACACCCTATGTAAAATATCACAAACTACACCAAATGTATATTATATAATTTACATAAAATATCAAAAGGACACAAAATATATATTCTATACTGTACATAAAATATCAAAAAGTACAGTAAATATATTTCATATATTGTATATATAATATTAACTAAAAGTACATCAAATACATTTTATATACTGTAAATAAATTATCAAAAATTACAGTAAATATATATTACAT
Organism: Pan paniscus; assembly: GCF_029289425.2. Lineage (NCBI taxonomy): Eukaryota > Metazoa > Chordata > Mammalia > Primates > Hominidae > Pan > Pan paniscus. The sequence goes on from NC_073271.2 coordinate 4,609,547, forward strand.
ACTGTACATAAAATATCAAAATCTACACCAAATATGTGTTATATATACTGTAAATAAACTATCAAAAACTACAGTAATTATATTTAATATACTGTACATAAAATATCAAAAATTACACCAAATGTATATTATTTACTGTAAATAAATTACCAAATAGTACAGTAAATATATATTACACACCCTATGTATAATATCACAAACTACACCAAATATATATTATATAATTTACATAAAATATCAAAAGGACACCAAATATACCTTATATACTGAACAGAAAATATCAAAATGTACAGTAAATATATTTCATATATTGTACATATAATATTAACTAAAAGTACACCAAATACATTTTATATACTGTAAATAAAATATCAATTAGTACAGTAAATATATATTACATACTGTACATAAAATATGAAAAAGTACACCAAATATATGTTATATATACTGTAAATAAATTATCAAAACTACACTAATTATATTTAATATACTGTACATAAAATATCAAAAATTACACCAAATATATATTATTTACTGTAAATAAAATATCAAAAAGTACAGTAAATATATATTACACACCCTATGTAAAATATCAGAAACTACACCATATATATATTATATAATTTACATAATATATCAAAAGGACGCCAAATATACCTTATATACTGAACATGAAATATCAAAATGTACAGTAAATATATTTCATATATTGTATATATAACATTAACTAAAAGTACACCAAATACATTTTATAAACTTTAAATAAATTATTAAAAATTACAGTAAATATATATTACATACTGTACATAAAATATCAAAAAGTACACCAAATATGTGTTATATATACTGTAAATAAACAATCAAAACTACAGTAATTATATTTAATATACTGTACATAAAATATCAAAAATTACACCAAATGTTTATTATTTACAGTAAATAAAATATCAAAAATTACAGTAAATATATATTACACACCCTATGTAAAATATCAAAAACTACACCAAATATATATTATAAAATTCACATAAAATATCAAATGGACACCAAATATATATTATATACTGTACATAAAATATCAAAAAGTACAGTAAATATATTTCATATATTGTACATGTAATAATAACTAAAAGTACACCAAATACATTTTATATACTGTAAATAAAATATCAGAAAGTACAGTAAATATATATTACATAGTGTACATATAATATCAAAAAGTACTCCAAATATGTGTAATATATACTGTAAATAAACTATTAAAAACTACAGTAATTATATTTATTATACTGTAAATAAAATATCAAAAATTACACCAAATGTATATTATATACTGTAAATAAAATATCAAAAAGTACAGTAAATATATATTACACACCCTATGTAAAATATCACAAACTACACCAAATATATATTATGTAATTTACATAAAATATCAAAAGGACACCAAATATATCTTCTATACTGTACATAAAATATCAAAAATTACAGTAAATATATTTCATATATTGTATATATAATATTAACTAAAAGTACACCAAATACATTTTATATACTGAAAATAAAATATCAAAAAGTACAGTAAATATATATTACATTCTGTACATAAAATATCAAAAAGTACACCAAATATGTGTTATATATACTGTAAATAAACTATCAAAAACTGCAGTAATTATATTTAATATACTGTACATAAAATATCAAAAATTACACCAAATGTATATTGTTTACTGTAAATAAAATACCAAATAGTACAGTAAATATATATTACACACCCTATGTAAAATATCACAAACTACACCAAATATATATTATATAATTTACATAAAGTATCAAAAGGACACCAAATATACCTTATATACTGAACAGAAAATATCAAAATGTACAGTAAATATATTTCATATATTGTACATATAATATTAACTAAAAGTACACAAAATACATTTTATATACTGTAAATAAAATATCAAAAAGTACAGTAAATATATATCACATTCTGTACATAAAATATCAAAAAGTACACCAAATATGTGTTATATATACTGTAAATAAACTATCAAAAACTGCAGTAATTATATTAAATATACTGTACATGAAATATCAAAAATTAAACCAAATGTACGTTATTTACTGTAAATAAAATATCAAAAAGAACAGTAAATATATCTTACACACCCTATGTAAAATATCACAATCTACACCAAATATATATTATATAATTTACATAAAATATCAAAAGGACACCAAATATATCATATATACTGTACATAAAATATCAAAATGTACAGTAAATATATTTCATATATTGTACATATAATATTAACTAAAAGTACACCAAATACATTTTATATACTGTAAATAAAATATCAATTAGTACAGTAAATATATATCACATTCTGTACATAAAATATCAAAAAGTACACCAAATATGTGTTATATATACTGTAAATAAACTATCAAAACTACACTAATTATATTTAATATACCGTACATAAAATATCAAAAATTACACCAAATATATATTATTTACTGTAAAGAAAATACCAAAATGTACAGCAAATATATATTACACACCCTATGTAAAATATCACAAACTACACCAAATATATATTATATAATTTACATAAAATATCAAAAGGACACCAAATATATCTTATATACTGAACATGAAATATCAAAATGTACAGTAAATATATTTCATAGATTGTACATATAATATTAACTAAAAGTACACCAAATACATTTTATATACTGTAAATAAAATATCAAATTGTACAGTAAATATATATTACATTCTGTACATAAAATATCAGAAAGTACTCCAAATTTGTGTTTTATATACTGTAAATAAACTATCAAAAACTGCAGTAATTATATTTAATATACTGTACATTAAATATCAAAAATTAAACCAAATGTATATTATTTACTGTAAATAAAATATCAAAAAGTACAGTAAATATATCTTACACACCCTATGTAAAATATCACAATCTACACCAAATATATATTATATAATTTACATAAAATATCAAAAGGACACCAAGTATATCATATATAGTGTACATAAAGTATCAAAATGTACAGTAAATATATTTCCTATATTGTACATATAATATTAACTAAAAGTACACCAAATACATTTTATATACTGTAAATAAAATATCAAAAATACAGTAAATATATATTACATACTGTACATAAAATATCAAAAAGTACACCAAATATGTGTAATATATACTGTAAATAAACTATCAAAAACTGCAGTAATTATATTTAATATACTGTACATAAAATATCAAAAATTACACCAAATGTATATTATTTACTGTGAATAAAGTATCAAAAAGTACAGTAAATATATATTACACACCCTATGTAAAATATCACAATCTACAAGAAATATATATTATATAATTTACATAAAATATCAAAAGGACAACAAATATATATTATATACTGTACATAAAATATCAAAATGTACAGTAAATATATTTCATATATTGTACATATAATATTAACTAAAAGTACACCAAATATATTTTATATACAGTAAATAAATTATCAAAAATTACAGTAAATATATATTGCATACTGTACATAAAATATCAAAAAGTACACCAAATATGTGTTATATATACTGTAAATAAACTATCAAAACTACACTAATTATATTTAATATACTGTACATAAAATATCAAAAATTACACCAAATATATATTATTTACTGTAAAGAAAATACCAAAAAGTACAGTAGATATATATTACACACGCTATGTAAAATATCACAAACTACACCAAATATATACTATATAATTTACATAAAATATCAAAAGGACACCAAATATATCTTATATAATGAACATGAAATATCAAAATGTACAGTAAATATATTTCATATATTGTACATATAATATTAACTAAAAGTACACCAAATACATTTTATATACTGTAAATAAATTATCAAAATGTACAGTAAATATATATTACATTCTGTACATAAAATATCAAAAAGTAGACCAAATTTGTGTTTTATATACTGTAAATAAACTATCAAAAACTGCAGTAATTATATTTAATATACTGTACATAAAATATCAAAAATTAAACCAAATGTATATTATTTACTGTAAATAAAATATCAAAAAGTACAGTAAATATATATTACACACCCTTTGTAAAATATCACAATCAACACCAAATATATATTATATAATTTACATAAAATAACAAAAGGACACCAAATATATCTTATATACTGTACATAAAATATCAAAAAGTACAGTAAATATATTTCATATATTGTACATATAATATTAACTAAAAGTACACCAAATACATTTTATATACTGTAAATAAATTATCAAAAATTACAGTAAATCTATATTACATACTGTACAAAAAATATCAAAAAGTACACCAAATATGTGTTATATATACTGTAAATAAACTATTAAAACTACACTAATTATATTAAATATACTGTACATAAAATATAAAAAATTACACCGAATGTATATTATATACTGTAAATAAAATATCAAAAAGTACAATAAATATATATTACACACCCTATGTGAAATATCACAAACTTCACCAAATATATATTATATAATTTACATAAAATATCAAAAGGACACCAAATATATCTTCTATACTGTACATAAAATATCAAAATGTACAGTAAATATATTTCATATATTGTATATATAATATTAACTAAAATTACACCAAATTCATTTTATATACTGCAAATAAATTATCAAAAATTACAGTAAATATATATTACATACTGTACATAAAATATCAAAAAGTACACCAAATATGTGTTATATATACTGTAAATAAACTATCAAAACTACACTAATTATATTTAATATACTGCACATTATATATCAAAAATTACACCAAATATATATTATTTACTGTAAAGAAAATACCAAAAAGAACAGTAAATATATATTACACACCCTATGTAAAATATCACAAACTACACCAAATATATATTATATAATTTACATAAAATATCAAAAGGACACCAAATATATCTTATATACTGAACATGAAATATCAAAATGTACAGTAAATAGATTTCATATATTGTACATATAATATTAACTAAAAGTACACCAAATACATTTTATATACTGTAAATAAAATATCAAAAGTACAGTAAATATATATTACATTCTGTACATAAAATATCAAAAAGTACACCAAATTTGTGTTTTATATACTGTAAATAAACTATCAAAAACTGCAGTAATTATATTTAATATACTGTACATAAAATATCAAAAATTAAACCAAATGTATATTATTTACTGTAAATAAAATATCAAAAAGTACAGTAAATATATCTTACACACCCTATGTAAAATATCACAATCTACACCAAATATATATTATATAATTTACATAAAATATCAAAAGGACACCAAATATATCTTATATATTGTACATAAAATATCAAAATGTACACTAAATATATTTCATATATTGTACATATATTAACTAAAAGTACACCAAATACATTTTATATACTGTAAATAAAATATCAAAAATACAGGAAATATATATTACATACTGTACATAAAATATCAAAAAGTACACCAAATATGTGTAATATATACTGTAAATAAACTATAAAAAACTACAGTAATTATATTTAATATACTGTACATAAAATATCAAAAATTACACCAAATGTATATTATATACTGTAAATAAAATATCAACAGGTACAGTAAATATATATTACACACCCTATGTAAAATATCACAAACTTCACCAAATATATATTATATAATTTACATAAAATACCAAAAGGACACCAAATATATCTTCTATACTGTACATAAAATATCAAAATGTACAGTAAATATATTTCATATATTGTATATATAATATTAACTAAAAGTACACCAAATACATTTTATATACTGTAAATAAATTATCAAAAATTACAGTAAATATATATTACATACTGTACATAAAATATCAAAAAGTACACCAAATATGTGTTATATATACTGTAAATAAACTATCAAAACTACACTAATTATATTTAATATACTGTACATAAAATATCAAAAATTAAACCAAATGTATATTATTTACTGTAAATAAAATACCAAAAAGTACAGTAAATATATATTACACATCCTATGTAAAATATCACAAACTACACCAAATATATATTATCTAATTTACATAAAATATCAAGAGGACACCAAATATAACTTCTATACTGTACATAAAATATCAAAAAGTACAGTAAATATATTTCATATATTGTATATATAATATTAACTAAAAGTACACCAAATACATTTTATATACTGTAAATAAGTTATCAAAAATTACAGTAAATATATATTACATACTGTACATAAAATATCAAAAAGTAGACCAAATATGTGTTATATATACTGTAAATAAACAATCAAAATCTTCAGTAATTATATTTAATATACTGTACATAAAATATCAAAAATTACACCAAATGTATAATATTTACTGTGAATAAAATATCAAAAATTACAGTAAATATATATTACACACCCTATGGAAAATATAAAAAACTACACTAAATATATATTATAAAATTCACATAAAATATCAAAAGGACACCAAATATATATTATATACTGTACATAAAATATCAAAAAGAACAGTAAATATATTTCATATATTGTACATATAATATTAACTAAAAGTACACCAAATACATTTCATGTACAGTAAATAAAATATCAAAAAGTACAGTAAATATATATTACATACTGTACATAAAATATCAAAAAGTACACCAAATATGTGTTATAAATACTGTAAATAAACTATAAAAAACTACAGTAATTATATTTAATATACTGTACATGAAATATCAAAAACTACACCAAATGTAAATTATTTACTGTAAATAAAATATCAAAAAGTACAGTAAATATATATGACATACCCTATGTAAAATATCAAAAGCTACACCAAATATATATTATATAATTTACGTAAAATATCAAAAGGACACAAATTATATCTTCTATACTGTACAAAAAATATGAAAATGTACAGTAAATATATTTCATATATTGTACATATAATATTAACTAAAAGTACACGTAATACATTTTATATACTGTAAATAAAATATCAAAATTACAGTAAATTTATATTACATGCTGTACATAAAACATCAAAAAGTACACCAAATATGTGTTATATATACTGTAAATATCAAAAACTACAGTAATCATATCCAATGTACTGTATATAAAATATCAAAAATTACACCAAATGTACATTAAATACTGTAAATAAAATATCAAAAAGGACAGTAAATATATGCTACACACCCTATGTAAAATATGAAAAATTACACCAAATATATATTATATAATTTACATAGAATATAAAAAGGACACCAAATATATCTTATATATTGTACATAAAATATCAAAAAGTACAGTATATATATTTCATACATTGTATATATATTATTAACTAAAAGTACACCAAATACATTTTGTATACTGAAAATAAAATATCAAAAATACAGTAAATATATATTACATACTGTACAGAAAATATCAAAAAGTACACTAAATATGTGTTATATATACTGTAAATAAACTATCAAACACTACAGTAATTATATTTAATATACTGTACATTAAATATCAAAAATTACACCAAATATATATTATATACTGTAAATAAATTATCAAAAAGTACAGTAAGTACACATTACACACCCTATGAAATATCACAAACTACACCAAATATATATTATATAATTTACATAAAATATCAAAAGGACACCAAATATATCTTCTATACTGTACATAAAATATCAAAAAGTACAGTAAATATATTTCATATATTGTGTATATAATATTAATTAAAAGTACACCAAACACATTTTATATACTGTAAATAAATTATCAAAAATTACAGTAAATATATATTACATACTGTACATAAAATATCAAAAAGTACACCAAATACGTGCTGTATATACTGTAAATAAACAATCAAAAACTACAGTAATTATATTTAATATACTGTACATAAAATATCAAAAATTACACCAAATGTATATTATTTACTGTAAATGAAACATCAAAAATTACAATAAATATATATTACACACCCTATGGAAAATATCAAAAACTACATCAAACATATATTATAAAATTCACAAAAAATATCAAAAGGACACAAAATATATATTATATACTGTACATAAAATATCAAAAAGTACAGTAAATATATTTCATATATTGTACATGTAATATTAACTAAAAGTACACCAAATACATTTTATATACTGTAAATAAAATATCAAAAAGTACAGTAAATATATATTATATAGTGTACATAAAATATCAAAAAGTACTCCAAATATGTGTAATATATACTGTAAATAAACTATCAAAAACTACAGTAATTATATTTACTTTACTGTACATAAAATATCAAAAATTACACCAAATGTATATTATATCCTGTAAATAAAATATCAAAAAGTACAGTAAATATATATTACACACCCTATGTAAAATATCACAAACTACACCAAATATATATTATATAATTTACATAAAATATCAAAAGGACACCAAATATATCTTCTATACTGTACATAAAATATCAAAAAGTACAGTAAATATATTTCATATATTGTACATATAATATTAACTAAAAGTACACCAAATACATTTTATATACTGTAAATAAAATATCAAAAAGTACAGTAAATATATATTACATTCTGTACATAAAACATCAAAAAGTACACCCAATATGTGTTATATGTACTGTAAATAAACTATCAAAAACTGCAGTAATTATATTTAATATACTGTACATAAAATATCAAAAATTACACCAAATGTATACTATTTACTGTAAATAAAATATCAAAAAGTACAGTAAATATATCTTACACACCCTATGTAAAATATCACAATCTACGCCAAATATATATCATATAATTTACAGAAAATATCAAAAGGACACCAAATATATCTTCTATACTGTACATAAAATATCAAAATGTACAGTAAATATATTTCATATATTGTATATATAATATTGACTAAAAGTACACCAAATACATTTTATATACTGTAAATAAATTATCAAAAATTACAGTAAATATATATTACATACTGTACATAAAATATCCAAAAGTACACCAAATATGTGTTATATAACCTGTAAATACACAATCAAAAACTACAGCAATTATATGTAATATACTGTACCTAAAATATCAAAAATTACACCAAATGTATATTATTTATTGTAAATAAAATATCAAAAATTACAGTAAATATACATTACACACCCTATGGAAAATATCAAAAACTACACTAAATATATATTATAAAATTCACATAAAATATCAAAAGGACACCAAATATATATTATATACTGTACATAAAATATCAAAAGGTACAGTAAATATATTTCATATATTGTACATATAATATTAACTAAAAGTACACCAAATACATATCATGAACTGTAAATAAAATATCAAAAAGTACAGTAAATATATATTACATACAGTACATAAAGTATCAAAAAGTACACCAAATATGTGTTATATATACTGTAAATAAACTATAAAAATCTACAGTAATTATATTTAATATACTGTACATAAAATATCAAAAATTACACCAAATGTATATTATTTACTGTAAATAAAATATCAAAAAGTACAGTAAATATATATGACATACCCTATGTAATATATCAAAAACTACACCAAATATATATTATATAATTTACATAAAATATCAAAAGGACACCAAATATATCTTCTATACTGTACAAAAAATATGAAAAATACAGTAAATATATTTCATATATTGTATATATAATATTAACTATAAGTACACCAAATACATTTTACATAATGTAAATAAATTATCAAAAATTACAGTAAATATATATTACATACTGTACATAAAATATCAAAAAGTACACCAAATATGTGTTATATATACTGTAAATGATCTATCAAAAACTACAGTATTTATATTTACTATACTGTTCATAAAATATCAAAAATTACACCAAATGTATATTATATACTGTAAATAATATATCAAAAAGTACAGTAAATATATATGACACACCCTATATAAAATATCAAAAACGACACCAAATATATATTATATAATTTACATAAAATATCAAAAGGACACAAAATATATCTTCTATACTGTACACAAAATATCAAAAGTACAGTAAATATATTTCATATATTGTTCATATAATATTAATTAAAAGTACACCAAATACATTTTATATACTGTAAATAAAATATCAAAAATACAGTAAATATATATTACATACTGTACAGAAAATATCAAAAAGTACACTAAATATGTGTTATATATACTGTAAATAAACTATCAAAAACTGCAGTAATTATATTTAATATACTGTACATAAAATATCAAAAATTACACCAAATGTATATTATATACTGTAAATAATATATCAAAAAGTACAGTAAGTACACATTACACACCCTATGAAATATCACAAACTACACCAAATATATATTATATAATTTACATAAAATATCAAAAGGACACCAAATATATCTTCTATACTGTACATAAAATATCAAAAAGTACAGTAAATATATTTCATATATTGTATATATAATATTAACTAAAAGAACACCAAACCCATTTTATATACTGTAAATAAATTATCAAAAATTTCAGTAAATATATATTACATACTGTACATAAAATATCAAAAAGTACACCAAATATGTGTTATATATACTGTAAATAAACAATCAAAAACTACAGTAATTATATTTAATATACTGTACATAAAATATCAAAAATTACACCAAATGTATATTATTTACTGTAAATGAAATATCAAAAATTACAGTAAATATATATTACACACCCTATGTAAAATATCAAAAACTACATCAAATATATATTATAAAATTCACAAAAAATATCAAAAGGACACCAAATATATATTATATACTGTACATAAAATATCAAAAGTACAGTAAATATATTTCATATATTGTACATGTAATATTAACTAAAAGTACACCAAATACATTTTATATACTGTAAATAAAATATCAAAAAGTACAGTAAATATATATTACATAGTGTACATAAAATATCAAAAAGTACTCCAAATATGTGTAATATATACTGTAAATAAACTATCAAAAACTACAGTAATTATATTTACTATACTGTACATAAAATATCAAAAATTACACCAAATGTATATTATATACTGTAAATAAATTATCAAAAAGTACAGTAAATATATATTACACACCCTATGTAAAATATCACAAACTACACCAAATATATATTATATAATTTACATAAAATATCAAAAGGACACCAAATATATCTTCAATACTGTACATAAAATATCAAAAATTACAGTAAATATATTTCATATATTGTACATATAATATTAACTAAAAGTACACCAAATACATTTTATATACTGTAAATAAAATATCAAAAAGTACACTAAATATATATTACATTCTGTACATAAAATATCAAAAAGTACACCAAATATGTGTTATATATACTGTAAATAAACTATAAAATACTACAGTAATTATATTTAATATACTGTACATAAAATATCAAAAATTACACCAAATGTATATTATTTACTGTAAATAAAATATCAAAAAGTTCACAAACTACACCAAATATATATTATATAACTGACATAAAATATCAAAAGGACACCAAATATATCTTCTATACCGTACATAAAATATCAAAAATTACAGTAAATATATTTCATATATTGTACATATAATATTAATCAAAACTACACCAAATACATTTTATATACTGTAAATAAAATATCAAAAATTACAGTAAATATATATTACATACTGTACATAAAATATCAAAAAGTACACCAAATATGTGTTATATATACTGTAAATAAACTATCAAAAACTACATTAATTATATTTAATATACTGTACATAAAATATCAAATATTACACCAAATGTATATTATATACTGTAAATAAAATATCAAAAAGTACAGTAAATATACATTACACACCCTATGTAAAATATCACAAACTACACCAAATATATACTATATAATTTACATAAAATATCAAAAGGACACCAAATATATCTACTATACTGTACATAAAATATCAAAATGTACAGTAAATATATTTCATATATTGTATATATAATATTAACTAAAAGTACACCAAATACATTTTATATACTGTAAATAAATTATCAAAAATTACAGTAAATATATATTACATACTGTACATAAAATATCAAAAAGTACACCAAATATGTGTTATATAAACTGTAAATACACAATCAAAAACTACAGTAATTATATTTAATATACTGTACATAAAATATCAAAAATTACACCAAATGTATATTATTTACTGTAAATAAAATATCAAAAATTACAGTAAATATACATTACACACCCTATGGAAAATATCAAAAACTACACTAAATATATATTATAAAATTCACATAAAATATCAAAAGGACACCAAATATATATTATATACTGTACATAAAATATCAAAAAGTACAGTAAATATATTTCATATATTGTACATATAATATTAACTAAAAGTACACCAAATACATTTCATGTACTGTAAATAAAATATCAAAAAGTACAGTAAATATATATTACATACAGTACATAAAGTATCAAAAAGTACACCAAATATGTGTTATATATACTGTAAATAAACTATAAAAATCTACAGTATTTATATTTAATATACTGTACATAAAATATCAAAAATTACACCAAATGTATATTATTTACTGTAAATAAAATATCAAAAAGTACAGTAAATATATATGACATACCCTATGTAAAATATCAAAAACTACACCAAATATATATTATATAATTTACATAAAATATCAAAAGGACACCAAATATATCTTCTATACTGTACAAAAAATATGAAAAATACAGTAAATATATTTCATATATTGTATATATAATATTAACTATAAGTACACCAGATACATTTTACATACTGTAAATAAATTATCGAAAATTACAGTAAATATATATTACATACTGTACATAAAATATCAAATAGTACACCAAATATGTGTTATATATACTGTAAATAATCTATCAAAAACTACAGTATTTATATTTACTATACGGTTCATAAAATATCAAAAATTACACCAAATGTATATTATATACTGTAAATAATATATCAAAAATACAGTAAATATATATGACACACCCTATATAAAATATCAAAAACGACACCAAATATATATTATATATTTTACATAAAATATCAAAAGGACACCAAATATATCTTCTATACTGTACACAAAATATCAAAAGTACAGTAAATATATTTCATATATTGTTCATATAATATTAACTAAAAGTACACCAAATACATTTTATATACTGTAAATAAAATATCAAAAAGTACAGTAAATATATATTACATACTGTACATAAAATATGAAAAAGTACACCAAATATGTGTAGTATATACTGTAAATAAACAATCAAAAACTACAGTAAATATAGTTAATATACTGTACATAAAATATCAAAAATTACACCAAATGTATATTATTTACTGTAAATAAAATATCAAAAATTACAGTAAATATATATTACACACCCTGTGGAAAATATCAAAAACTACACTAAATATGTATTATAAAATTCACATAAAATATCAAAAGGACACCAAATATATCTTCTATACTGTACACAAAATATCAAAAGTACAGTAATTATATTTCATATATTGCACATATAATATTAACTAAAAGTACACCAAATATATTTTATATACTGTAAATAAAATATCAAAATGTACAGTAAATATATATTACATACTGTGCATAAAATATCAAAAAGTACACCAAATATGTTATATATATTGTAAATATCAAAAACTACAGTAATCATATTCAATGTACTGTATATAAAATATCAAAAATTACACCAAATATAAATTAAATACTGTAAATAAAATATCAAAAAGGACAGTAAATATATACTACACACCCTATGTAAAATATCAAAAATTACACCAAATATATATTATATAATTTCATAGAATATAAAAAGGACACCAAATATATATTATATACTGTACATAAAATATCAAAAAGTACAGTAAATATATTTCATATATTGTACATGAAATATAAACTAAAAGTACACCAAATACATTTTATATACTGTAAATAAAATATCAAAAAGTACAGTAAATATATATTACATAGTGTACATAATATATCAAAAAGTACTCCAAATATGTGTAATATATACTGTAAATAAACTATCAAAAACTGCAGTAATTATATTTACTATACTGTACATAAAATATCAAAAATTACACCAAATGTATATTATATACTGTAAATAAAATATCAAAAAGTACAGTAAATATATATTACACACCCTATGTAAAATATCACAAACTACACCAAATATATACTATATAATTTACATAAAATATCAAAAGGACACCAAATATATCTTCTATACTGTACAAAAAATATGAAAAATTCAGTAAATATATTTCATATATTGTATATATAATATTAACTAAAAGTACACCAAATACATTTTACATACTGTAAATAAATTATCAAAAATTACAGTAAATATATATTACATACTGTACATAAAATATCAAAAAGTACACCAAATATGTGTTATATAAACTGTAAATACACAATCAAAAACTACAGTAATTATATTTAATATACTGTACCTAAAATATCAAAAACTACACCAAATGTATATTATTTACTGAAAATAAAATATCAAAAATTACAGTAAATATACATTACACACCCTATGGAAAATATCAAAAACTACACTAAATATATATTATAAAATTCACATAAAATATCAAAAGAACACCAAATATATATTATATACTGTACATAAAATATCAAAAAGTACAGTAAATATGTTTCATATATTGTACATATAATATTAACTAAAAGTACACCAAATACATTTCATGTACTGTAAATAAAATATCAAAAAGTACATTAAATATATATTACATACAGTACATAAAGTATCAAAAAGTACACCAAATATGTGTTATATATACTGTAAATAAACTATAAAAATCTACAGTAATTATATTTAATATACTGTACATAAAATATCAAAAATTACACCAAATGTATATTATTTACTGTAAATAAAATATCAAAAAATTACAGTAAACATATTTTACACACCCTATGTAAAATATCAAAAACTACACCAAATATATATTATAAAATTCACATAAAATATCAAAAGGACACCAAATATATATTATATACTGTACATAAAATATCAAAATGTACAGTAAATATATTTCATATATTGTACATATAATATTAACTAAAAGTACACCAAATACATTTTATATACTGTAAATAAAATATCAAAAAGTTCACAAACTACACCAAATATATATTATATAATTTACATAAAATATCAAAAGGACACCAAATATACCTTATATACTGAACAGAAAATATCAAAATGTACAGTAAATATATTTCATATATTGTACATATAATATTAACTAAAAGTACACCAAATACATTTTATATACTGTAAATAAAATATCAAAAAGTACAGTAAATATATATCACATTCTGTACATAAAATATAAAAAAGTACACCAAATATGTGTTATATATACTGTAAATAAACTATCAAAAACTGCAGTAATTATATTAAATATACTGTACATGAAATATCAAAAATTAAACCAAATGTACGTTATTTACTGTAAATAAAATATCAAAAAGAACAGTAAATATAACTTACACACCCTATGTAAAATATCACAATCTACACCAAATATATATTATATAATTTACATAAAATATCAAAAGGACACCAAATATATCATATATACTGTACATAAAATATCAAAATGTACAGTAAATATATTTCATATATTGTACATATAATATTAACTAAAAGTACACCAAATACATTTTATATACTGTAAATAAAATATCAATTAGTACAGTAAATATATATTACATACTGTACATAAAATATGAAAAAGTACACCAAATATGTGTTATATATACTGTAAATAAATTATCAAAACTACACTAATTATATTTAATATACTGTACATAAAATATCAAAAATTACACCAAATATATATTATTTACTGTAAATAAAATATCAAAAAGTACAGTAAATATATATTACACACCCTATGTAAAATATCAGAAACTACACCATATATATATTATATAATTTACATAATATATCAAAAGGACGCCAAATATACCTTATATACTGAACATGAAATATCAAAATGCACAGTAAATATATTTCATATATTGTATATATAACATTAACTAAAAGTACACCAAATACATTTTATATACTTTAAATAAATTATCAAATATTACAGTAAATATATATTACATACTGTACATAAAATATCAAAAAGTACACCAAATATGTATTATATATACTGTAAATAAACAATCAAAAACTACAGTAATTA
The DNA here is from genome assembly GCF_029289425.2 of Pan paniscus. Classification (NCBI taxonomy): domain Eukaryota; kingdom Metazoa; phylum Chordata; class Mammalia; order Primates; family Hominidae; genus Pan; species Pan paniscus. The sequence goes on from NC_073271.2 coordinate 4,626,138, forward strand.
TATTTAATATACTGTACATAAAATATCAAAAATTACACCAAATGTTTATTATTTACAGTAAATAAAATATCAAAAATTACACTAAATATATATTACACACCCTATGTAAAATATCAAAAACTACACCAAATATATATTATAAAATTCACATAAAATATCACAAGGACACCAAATATATATTATATACTGTACATAAAATATCAAAAAGTACAGTAAATATATTTCATATATTGTACATGTAATATTAACTAAAAGTACACCAAATACATTTTATATACTGTAAATAAAATATCAAAAAGTACAGTAAATATATATTACATAGTGTACATATAATATCAAAAAGTACTCCAAATATGTGTAATATATACTGTAAATAAACTATTAAAAACTACAGTAATTATATTTATTATACTGTAAATAAAATATCAAAAATTACACCAAGTGTATATTATATACTGTAAATAAAATATCAAAAAGTACAGTAAATATATATTACACACCCTATGTAAAATATCACAAACTACACCAAATATATATTATGTAATTTACATAAAATATCAAAAGGACACCAAATATATCTTCTATACTGTACATAAAATATCAAAAATTACAGTAAATATATTTCATATATTGTATATATAATATTAACTAAAAGTACACCAAATACATTTTATATACTGTAAATAAAATATCAAAAAGTACAGTAAATATATATTACATTCTGTACATAAAATATCAAAAAGTACACCAAATATGTGTTATATATACTGTAAATAAACTATCAAAAACTGCAGTAATTATATTTAATATACTGTACATAAAATATCAAAAATTACACCAAATGTATATTATTTACTGTAAATAAAATACCAAATAGTACAGTAAATATATATTACACACCCTATGTAAAATATCACAAACTACACCAAATATATATTATATAATTCACATAAAGTATCAAAAGGACACCAAATATACCTTATATACTGAACAGAAAATATCAAAATGTACAGTAAATATATTTCATATATTGTACATATAATATTAACTAAAAGTACACCAAATACATTTTATATACTGTAAATAAAATATCAAAAAGTACAGTAAATATATATCACATTCTGTACATAAAATATCAAAAAGTACACCAAATATGTGTTATATATACTGTAAATAAACTATCAAAAACTGCAGTAATTATATTAAATATACTGTACATGAAATATCAAAAATTAAACCAAATGTACGTTATTTACTGTAAATAAAATATCAAAAAGAACAGTAAATATATCTTACACACCCTATGTAAAATATCACAATCTACACCAAATATATATTATATAATTTACATAAAATATCAAAAGGACACCAAATATATCATATATACTGTACATAAAATATCAAAATGTACAGTAAATATATTTCATATATTGTACATATAATATTAACTAAAAGTACACCAAATACATTTTATATACTGTAAATAAAATATCAATTAGTACAGTAAATATATATCACATTCTGTACATAAAATATCAAAAAGTACACCAAATATGTGTTATATATACTGTAAATAAACTATCAAAACTACACTAATTATATTTAATATACCGTACATAAAATATCAAAAATTACACCAAATATATATTATTTACTGTAAATAAAATATCAAAAAGTACAGTAAATATATATTACAAACCCTATGTAAAATATCAGAAACTACACCATATATATATTATATAATTTACATAATATATCAAAAGGACGCCAAATATACCTTATATACAGAACATGAAATACCAAAAAGTACAGTAAATATATTTCATATATTGTATATATAACATTACCTAAAAGTACACCAAATACATTTTATATACTGTAAATAAATTATCAAAAATTACAGTAAATATATATTACATACTGTACATAAAATATCAAAAAGTACACCAAATATGTGTTATATATACTGTAAATAAACAATCAAAAACTACAGTAATTATATTTAATATACTGTACATAAAATATCAAAAATTACACCAAATGTTTATTATTTACTGTAAATAAAATATCAAAAATTACAGTAAATATATATTACACACCCTATGTAAAATATCAAAAACTACACAAAATATATATTATGTAATTTACATAAAATATCAAAAGGACACCAAATATATCTTCTATACTGTACATAAAATATCAAATTTACAGTAAATATATTTCATATATTGTACATATAATATTAACTAAAAGTACACCAAATACATTTTATATACTGTAAATAAAATATCAAAAAGTACAGTAAATATATATTACATTCTGTACATAAAATAACAAAAAGTACACCAAATATGTGTTATATATACAGTAAATAAACTATCAAAAACTGCAGTAATTATATTTAATATACTGTACATAAAATATCAAAAATTACACCAAATGTATATTATTTACTGTAAATAAAATATCAAAAATACAGTAAATATATCTTACACACCATATGTAAAGTATCACAATCTACACCAAATATATATTATATAATTTACATAAAATATCAAAAGGACACCAAATATATCTTCTATACTGTACATAAAATATCAAAATGTACAGTAAATATATTTCATATATTGTACATATAATATTAACTAAAACTACACCAAATACATTTTGTATACTGTAAATAAAATATCAAAAAGTACAGTAAATATATATTACATACTGTACATAAAATATCAAAAAGTACACCAAATATGTGCTGTATATACTGTAAATAAACTATAAAATACTACAGTAATTATATTTAACATACTGTACATAAAATATCAAAAATTACACCAAATGTATATTATTTACTGTAAATAAAATATCAAAAAGTACAGTAAATATATATTGCACACCATATGTAAAATATCACAATCTACACCAAATATATATTATATAATTTACATAAAATATCAAAAGGACACCAAATATATCTTCTATACTGTACATAAAATATCAAAATGTACAGTAAATATATTTCATATATTGTACATATAATATTAACTAAAAGTACACAAAATACATTTTGTATACTGTAAATAAATTATCAAAAATTACAGTAAATATATAACATACTGTACATAAAATATCAAAAAGTACACCAAATATGTGTTATATATACTGTAAATAAACTATCAAAAACTACAGTAATTATATTTAATATACTGTACATAAAATATTAAATATTACACCAAATGTATATTATATACTGTAAATAAAATATCAAAAAGTACAGTAAATATAAATTACACACCCTATGTAAAATATCACAAACTACACCAAATGTATATTATATAATTTACATAAAATATCAAAAGGACACAAAATATATATTCTATACTGTACATAAAATATCAAAAAGTACAGTAAATATATTTCATATATTGTATATATAATATTAACTAAAAGTACATCAAATACATTTTATATACTGTAAATAAATTATCAAAAATTACAGTAAATATATATTACATACTGTACATAAAATATCAAAATCTACACCAAATATGTGTTATATATACTGTAAATAAACTATCAAAAACTACAGTAATTATATTTAATATACTGTACATAAAATATCAAAAATTACACCAAATGTATATTATTTACTGTAAATAAATTACCAAATAGTACAGTAAATATATATTACACACCCTATGTATAATATCACAAACTACACCAAATATATATTATATAATTTACATAAAATATCAAAAGGACACCAAATATACCTTATATACTGAACAGAAAATATCAAAATGTACAGTAAATACATTTCATATATTGTACATATAATATTAACTAAAAGTACACCAAATACATTTTATATACTGTAAATAAAATATCAATTAGTACAGTAAATATATATTACATACTGTACATAAAATATGAAAAAGTACACCAAATATGTGTTATATATACTGTAAATAAATTATCAAAACTACACTAATTATATTTAATATACTGTACATAAAATATCAAAAATTACACCAAATATATATTATTTACTGTAAATAAAATATCAAAAAGTACAGTAAATATATATTACACACCCTATGTAAAATATCAGAAACTACACCATATATATATTATATAATTTACATAATATATCAAAAGGACGCCAAATATACCTTATATACTGAACATGAAATATCAAAATGTACAGTAAATATATTTCATATATTGTATATATAACATTAACTAAAAGTACACCAAATACATTTTATAAACTTTAAATAAATTATTAAAAATTACAGTAAATATATATTACATACTGTACATAAAATATCAAAAAGTACACCAAATATGTGTTATATATACTGTAAATAAACAATCAAAACTACAGTAATTATATTTAATATACTGTACATAAAATATCAAAAATTACACCAAATGTTTATTATTTACAGTAAATAAAATATCAAAAATTACAGTAAATATATATTACACACCCTATGTAAAATATCAAAAACTACACCAAATATATATTATAAAATTCACATAAAATATCAAATGGACACCAAATATATATTATATACTGTACATAAAATATCAAAAAGTACAGTAAATATATTTCATATATTGTACATGTAATAATAACTAAAAGTACACCAAATACATTTTATATACTGTAAATAAAATATCAAAAAGTACAGTAAATATATATTACATAGTGTACATATAATATCAAAAAGTACTCCAAATATGTGTAATATATACTGTAAATAAACTATTAAAAACTACAGTAATTATATTTATTATACTGTAAATAAAATATCAAAAATTACACCAAATGTATATTATATACTGTAAATAAAATATCAAAAAGTACAGTAAATATATATTACACACCCTATGTAAAATATCACAAACTACACCAAATATATATTATGTAATTTACATAAAATATCAAAAGGACACCAAATATATCTTCTATACTGTACATAAAATATCAAAAATTACAGTAAATATATTTCATATATTGTATATATAATATTAACTAAAAGTACACCAAATACATTTTATATACTGAAAATAAAATATCAAAAAGTACAGTAAATATATATTACATTCTGTACATAAAATATCAAAAAGTACACCAAATATGTGTTATATATACTGTAAATAAACTATCAAAAACTGCAGTAATTATATTTAATATACTGTACATAAAATATCAAAAATTACACCAAATGTATATTCTTTACTGTAAATAAAATACCAAATAGTACAGTAAATATATATTACACACCCTATGTAAAATATCACAAACTACACCAAATATATATTATATAATTTACATAAAGTATCAAAAGGACACCAAATATACCTTATATACTGAACAGAAAATATCAAAATGTACAGTAAATATATTTCATATATTGTACATATAATATTAACTAAAAGTACACAAAATACATTTTATATACTGTAAATAAAATATCAAAAAGTACAGTAAATATATATCACATTCTGTACATAAAATATCAAAAAGTACACCAAATATGTGTTATATATACTGTAAATAAACTATCAAAAACTGCAGTAATTATATTAAATATACTGTACATGAAATATCAAAAATTAAACCAAATGTACGTTATTTACTGTAAATAAAATATCAAAAAGAACAGTAAATATATCTTACACACCCTATGTAAAATATCACAATCTACACCAAATATATATTATATAATTTACATAAAATATCAAAAGGACACCAAATATATCATATATACTGTACATACAATATCAAAATGTACAGTAAATATATTTCATATATTGTACATATAATATTAACTAAAAGTACACCAAATACATTTTATATACTGTAAATAAAATATCAATTAGTACAGTAAATATATATCACATTCTGTACATAAAATATCAAAAAGTACACCAAATATGTGTTATATATACTGTAAATAAACTATCAAAACTACACTAATTATATTTAATATACCGTACATAAAATATCAAAAATTACACCAAATATATATTATTTACTGTAAATAAAATATCAAAAAGTACAGTAAATATATATTACAAACCGTATGTAAAATATCAGAAACTACACCATATATATATTATATAATTTACATAATATATCAAAAGGACGCCAAATATACCTTATATACTGAACATGAAATATCAAAAAGTACAGTAAACTTATTTCATATATTGTATATATAACATTAACTAAAAGTACACCAAATACATTTTATATACTGTAAATAAATTATCAAAAATTACAGTAAATATATAACATACTGTACATAAAATATCAAAAAGTACACCAAATATGTGTTATATATACTGTAAATAAACTATAAAATACTACAGTAATTATATTTAACATACTGTACATAAAATATCAAAAATTACACCAAATGTTTATTATTTACTGTAAATAAAATATCAAAATGTACAGTAAATATATCTTACACACCCTATGTAAAATATCAAAAACTACACAAAATATATATTATATAATTTACATAAAATATCAAAAGGACACCAAATATATCTTCTATACTGTACATAAAATATCAAAAATTACAGTAAATATATTTCATATATTGTACATATAATATTAACTAAAAGTACACCAAATACATTTTATATACTGTAAATAAAATATCAAAAAGTACAGTAAATATATATTACATTCTGTACATAAAATAACAAAAAGTACACCAAATATGTGTCATATATACAGTAAATAAACTATCAAAAACTGCAGTAATTATATTTAATATACTGTACATAAAATATCAAAAATTACACCAAATGTATATTATTTACTGTAAATAAAATATCAAAAATACAGTAAATATATCTTACACACCATATGTAAAGTATCACAATCTACACCAAATATATATTATATAATTTACATAAAATATCAAAAGGACACCAAATATATCTTCTATACTGTACATAAAATATCAAAATGTACAGTAAATATATTTCATATATTGTACATATAATATTAACTAAAAGTACACAAAATACATTTTGTATACTGTAAATAAATTATCAAAAATTACAGTAAATATATATTACATACTGTACATAAAATATCAAAATCTACACCAAATATATGTTATATATACTGTAAATAAACTATCAAAAACTACAGTAATTATATTTAATATACTGTACATAAAATATCAAAAATTACACCAAATGTATATTATTTACTGTAAATAAATTACCAAATAGTACAGTAAATATATATTACACACCCTATGTATAATATCACAAACTACACCAAATATATATTATATAATTTACATAAAATATCAAAAGGACACCAAATATACCTTATATACTGAACAGAAAATATCAAAATGTACAGTAAATATATTTCATATATTGTACATTTAATATTAACTAAAAGTACACCAAATACATTTTATATACTGTAAATAAAATATCAAAAAGTACAGTAAATATATATCACATTCTGTACATAAAATATCAACAAGTACACCAAATATGTGTTATATATACTCTAAATAAACTATCAAAAACTGCAGTAATTATATTAAATATACTGTACATGAAATATCAAAAATTAAACCAAATGTACGTTATTTACTGTAAATAAAATATCAAAAAGTACAGTAAATATATTTCATATATTGTACATGTAATATTAACTAAAAGTACACCAAATACATTTTATATACTGTAAATAAAATATCAAAAAGTACAGTAAATATATATTACATAGTGTACATATAATATCAAAAAGTACTCCAAATATGTGTAATATATACTGTAAATAAACTATTAAAAACTATAGTAATTATATTTATTATACTGTAAATAAAATATCAAAAATTACACCAAATGTATATTATATACTGTAAATAAAATATCAAAAAGTACAGTAAATATATATTACACACCCTATGTAAAATATCACAAAATACACCAAATATATATTATGTAATTTACATAAAATATCAAAAGGACACCAAATATATCTTCTATACTGTACATAAAATATCAAAAATTACAGTAAATATATTTCATATATTGTACATATAATATTAACTAAAAGTACACCAAATACATTTTATATACTGTAAAAAAAATATCAAAAAGTACAGTAAATATATATTACATTCTGTACATAAAATAACAAAAAGTACACCAAATATGTGTTATATATATTGTAAATAAACTATCAAAAACTGCAGTAATTATATTTAATATACTGTACATAAAATATCAAAAATTACACCAAATGTATATTATTTACTGTAAATAAAATATCAAAAATACAGTAAATATATCTTACACACCATATGTAAAGTATCACAATCTACACCAAATATATATTATATAATTTACATAAAATATCAAAAGGACACCAAATATATCTTCTATACTGTACATAAAATATCAAAATGTACAGTAAATATATTTCATATATTGTACATATAATATTAACTAAAAGTACACCAAATACATTTTGTATACTGTAAATAAAATATCAAAAAGTACAGTAAATATATATTACATACTGTACATAAAATATCAAAAAGTACACCAAATATGTGCTGTATCTTCTGTAAATAAACTATAAAATACTACAGTAATTATATTTAACATACTGTACATAAAATATCAAAAATTACACCAAATGTATATTATTTACTGTAAATAAAATATCAAAAAGTACAGTAAATATATATTGCACACCATATGTAAAATATCACAATCTACACCAAATATATATTATATAATTTACGTAAAATATCAAAAGGACACCAAATATATCTTCTATACTTTACATAAAATATCAAAAAGTACAGTAAATATATTTCATATATTGTACATATAATATTAACTAAAAGTACACCAAATATATTTTGTATACACTAAATAAATTATCAAAAATTACAGTAAATATATATTACATACTGTACATAAAATATCAAAAAGTACACCAAATATGTGTTATATATACTGTAAATAAACTATCAAAAACTACAGTAATGATATTTAATATACTGTACATAAAATATCAAATATTACACCAAATGTATATTATATACTGTAAATGAAATATCAAAAAGTACAGTAAATATAAATTACACACCCTAAGTAAAATATCACAAACTGCACCAAATATATATTATATAATTTACATAAAATATCAAAAGGACACCAAATATATCTTCTATACTGTACATTAAATATCAAAAAGTGCAGTAAATATATTTCATATATTGTATATATAATATTAACTAAAAGTACATCAAATGTTTTTTATATACTGTAAATAAATTATCAAAAATTACAGTAAATATATATTACATACTGTACATAAAATATCAAAATGTACACCTAATATGTGTTATAAATACTGTAAATAAACAATCAAAAACTACAGTAATTATATTTAATATACTGTACATAAAATATCAATAATTACACCAAATGTATATTATTTACTGTAAATAAATTACCAAATAATACAGTAAATATATATTACACACCCTATGTAAAATATCACAAACTACACCAAATATATATTATATAATTTACATAAAATATAAAAAGGACACCAAATATACCTTATATACTGAACAGAAAATATCCAAATGTACAGTAAATATATTTCATATATTGTACATATAATATTAACTAAAAGTACACCAAATACATTTTATATACTGTAAATAAAATATCAAAAAGTACAGTAAATATATATCACATTCTGTACATAAAATATCAAAAAGTACACCAAATATGTGTTATATATACTGTAAATAAACTATCAAAATCTGCAGCAATTATATTAAATATACTGTACATGAAATATCAAAAATTAAACCAAATGTACGTTATTTACTGTAAATAAAATATCAAAAAGAACAGTAAATATATCTTACACACCCTATGTAAAATATCACAATCTACACCAAATATATATTATATAATTTACATAAAATATCAAAAGGACACCAAATATATCATATATACTGTACATAAAATATCAAAATGTACAGTAAATATATTTCATATATTGTACATATAATATTAACTAAAAGTACACCAAATACATTTTATATACTGTAAATAAAATATCAATTAGTACAGTAAATATATATTACATACTGTACATAAAATATGAAAAAGTACACCAAATATGTTTTATATATACTCTAAATAAACTATCAAAACTACACTAATTATATTTAATATACTGTACATAAAATATCAAAAATTACACCAAGTATATATTATTTACTGTAAATAAAATATCAAAAAGTACAGTAAATATATATTACACACCCTATGTAAAATATCAGAAACTACACCATATATATATTATATAATTTACATAATATATCAAAAGGACGCCAAATATACCTTATATACTGAACATGAAATATCAAAATGTACAGTAAATATATTTCATATATTGTATATATAACATTAACTAAAAGTACACCAAATACATTTTATATACTGTAAATAAATTATCAAAAATTACAGTACATATATATTACATACTGTACATAAAATATCAAAAAATACACCAAATATGTGTTATATATACTGTAAATAAACAATCAAAAACTACAGTAATTATATTTAATATACTGTACATAAAATATCAAAAATTACACCAAATGTTTATTATTTACTGTAAATAAAATATCAAAAATTACAGTAAATATATATTACACACCCTATGTAAAATATCAAAAACTACACCAAATATATATTATAAAATTCACATAAAATATCAAAAGGACACCATATATATATTATATACTCTACATAAAATATCTAAAAGTACAGTAAATATATTTCATATATTGTACATGTAATATTAACTAAAAGTACACCAAATACATTTTATATACTGTAAATAAAATATCAAAAAGTACAGTAAATATATGTTACATAGTGTACATAAAATATCAAAAAGTACTCCAAATATGTGTAATATATACTGTAAATAAACTATTAAAAACTACAGTAATTATATTTATTATACTGTACATAAAATATCAAAAATTACACCAAATGTATATTATATACTGTAAATAAAATATCAAAAAGTACAGTAAATATATATTACACACCCTATGTAAAATATCACAAACTACACAAAATATATATTATGTAATTTACATAAAATATCAAAAGGACACCAAATATATCTTCTATACTGTACATAAAATATCAAAAATTACAGTAAATATATTTCATATATTGTACATATAATATTAACTAAAAGTACACCAAATACATTTTATATACTGTAAATAAAATATCAAAAAGCACAGTAAATATATATTGCATTCTGTACATAAAATAACAAAAAGTACACCAAATATGTGTTATATATACTGTAAATAAACTATCAAAAACTGCAGTAATTATATTTAATATACTGTACATAAAATATCAAAAATTACACCAAATGTATATTATTTACTGTAAATAAAATATCAAAAATACAGTAAATATATCTTACACACCCTATGTAAAGTATCACAATCTACACCAAATATATATTATATAATTTACATAAAATATCAAAAGGACACCAAATATATCTTATATACTGTACATAAAATATCAAAATTACAGTAAATATTTTTCATATATTGTACATATAATGTTAACTAAAAGTACACCAAATGCATTTTATATACTGTAAATAACATATCAAAAATACAGTAAATATATATTACACACCCTATGTAAATTATCCCAAACTTCACCAAATATATATTATATAATTTACACAAAATATCAAAAGGACACCAAATATATCTTCTATACTGTGCATAAAATATCAAAATGTACAGTAAATATATTTCATATATTGTATATATAATATAAACTAAAAGTACACCAAATACATTTTATATACTGTAAATAAATTAGCAAAAATTACAGTAAACATATATTACATACTGTACATAAAATATCAAAAAGTACACCAAATATGTGTTATATATACTGTAAATAAACTATCAAAACTACACTAATTATATTTAATATACTGTACATAAAATATCAAAAATTACACCAAATATATATTATTTACTGTAAAGAAAATACCAAAAAGTAGAGTAAATATATCTTACACACCTTATGTAAAATATCACAAACTACACCAAATATATATTATATAATTTACATAAAATATCAAAAGTACACCAAATATATCTTGTATACTGAACATGAAATATCAAAAAGTACAGTAAATATATTTCATATATTGTACATATAATATTAACTAAAAGTACACCAAATACATTTTATATACTGTAAGTAAAATATAAAATGTACAGTAAATATATATTACATTCTGTACATGAAATATCAAAAAGTACACCAAATATGTGTTATATATACTGTAAATAAACTATCAAAAACTGCAGTAATTAGATTTAATATACTGTACATAAAATATCAAAAATTACACCAAATGTATACTATTTACTGTAAATAAAATATCAAAAAGTACAGTAAATATATCTTACACACCCTATGTAAAATATCACAAAATACACCAAATATATATTATATAATTTACATAAAATATCAAAAGGACACCAAATATACCTTATATACTGAACATGAAATATCCAAATGTACAGTAAATATATTTCATATATTGTACATATATTAACTAAAAGTACACCAAATACATTTTATATACTCTAAATAAAATATCAAAAGTACAGTAAATATTTATTACATTCTGTACATAAAATATCAAAAACTACACCAAATATGTGTTATATATACTGTAAATAAACTATCAAAAACTGCAGTAATTATATTTAATATACTGTACATAAAATATCAAAAATTACACCGAATGTATATTATTTACTGTAAATAAAATATCAAAAAGTACAGTAAATATATGTTACACACCCTATGTAAAATATCACAAACTTCACCAAATATATATTATATAATTTACATAAAATATCAAAAGGACACCAAATATATCTTATATACTGTACATAAAATATCAAAATTACAGTAAATATATTTCGTATATTGTGCATATAATGTTAACTAAAAGTACACCAAATACATTTTATATACTGTAAATAAAATATCAAAAAGTACAGTAAATATATATTACACACGCTATGTAAAATATCACAAACTTCACCAAATATATATTATATAATTTACATAAAATATCAAAAGGACACCAAATATATCTTCTATACTGTACATAAAATATCAAAATGTACAGTAAATATATTTCATATATTGTATATATAATATTAACTAAAAGAACACCAAATACATTTTATATACTGTAAATAAATTATCAAAAATTACAGTAAAGATATATTACATACTGTACATAAAATATCAAAAAGTACACCAAATATGTGTTATATATACTGTAAATAAACTATCAAAAACTGCAGTAATTATGTTTAATATACTGTACATAAAATATCAAAAATTAAAGCAAATGTGTATTATTTACTGTAAATAAAATATCAAAAATTACAGTAAATATATCTTACACACCCTATGTAAAATATCACAATCTACACCAAATATATATTATATAATTTACATAAAATATCAAAAGGACACCAAATATATCTTATATACTGTACATAAAATATCAAAATTACAGTAAATATATTTCATATATTGTACATATAATGTTAACTAAAAGTACACCAAATATATCTTATATAGTGTAAATAAAATATCAAAATGTACAGTAAATATATATTACACACCCTATGTAAAATATCACAATCTACACCAAATTTATATTATGTAATTTACATAAAATATCAAAAGGACACCATATATACCTTATATGCTGAACATAAAATATCAAAATGTACCGTAAATATATTTCATATATTGTACATATAATATTAACTAAAAGTACACCAAATACATTTTATATACTGTAAATAAAATATCAAATAGTAGAGTAAATATATATTACATACTGTACATAAAATATCAAAAAGTACACCAAATATGTGTAATATATACTGTAAATGAACTATCAAATCCACAGTAATTATATATAATATACTGTACATAAAATATCAAAAATTACAACAAATATATATTATTTACTGTAAAGAAAATACCAAAAATTACAGTAAATATATATTACAAACCCTATGTAAAATATCACAAACTACACCAAATATATATTATATAATTTACATAAAATATCAAAAGGACACCAAATATACCTTATATACTGAACATGAAATATCAAAATGTACAGTAAATATATTTCATATATTGTACATATAATATTAACTAAAAGTACACCAAATACATTTTAAATACTGTAAATAAAATATCAAAAGTACAGTAAATATATATTACATTCTGTACATAAAATATCAAAAAGTACACCAAATATGTGTTATATATACTGTAAATAAACTATCAAAAACTGCAGTAATTATGTTTAATATACTGTACATAAAATATCAAAAATTACACCAAATGTATATTATTTACTGTAAATAAAATATCAAAAAGTACAGTAAATATATCTTACACACCCTATGTAAAATATCACAATCTACACCAAATATATATTATATAATTTACATAAAATATCAAAAGGACACCAAATATATCTTATATACTGTACATAATATATCAAAATTACAGTAAATATATTTCATATATTGTACATATAATGTTAACTAAAAGTACACCAAATACATTTTATATACTGTAAATAAAATATCAAAAAGTACAGTAAATATATATTACACACCCTATGTAAAATATCACAAACTTCACCAAATATATATTATATAATTTACATAAAATATCAAAAGGACACCAAATATATCTTCTATACTGTACATAAAATATCAAAATGTACAGTAAATATATTTCATATATTGTATATATAATATTAACTAAAAGTACACCAAATACATTTTATATACTGTAAATAAATTATCAAAAATTACAGTAAATATATATTACATACTGTACATAAAATATCAAAAAGTACACCAAATATGTGTTATATATACTGTAAATAAACTATCAAAACTACACTAATTATATTTAATATACTGTACATAAAATATCAAAAATTACACCAAATATATATTATTTACTGTACAGAAAATACCAAAATTACAGTAAATATATATTACACACCCTATGTAAAATATCACAAACTACACCAAATATATATTATATAATTTACATAAAATATCAAAAGGACACCAAATATATCTTATATACTGAACATGAAATATCAAAATGTACAGTAAATATATTTCATATATTGTACATATAATATTAACTAAAAGTACACCAAATACATTTTATATACTGTAAATAAAATATCAAAATGTACAGTAAATATATATTACATTCTGTACATAAAATATCAAAAAGTACACCAAATTTGTGTTTCATATACTGTAAATAAACTATCAAAAACTGCAGTAATTATATTTAATATACTGTACATAAAATATCAAAAATTACACCAAATGTATATTATTTACTGTAAATAAAATATCAAAAAGTACAGTAAATATATCTTACACACCCTATGTAAAATATCACAATCTACACCAAATATATATTATATAATTTACATAAAATATCAAAAGGACACCAAATATATCTTATATACTGTACATAAAATATCAAAATTACAGTAAATATATTTCATATATTGTACATATAATGTTAACTAAAAGTAAACCAAATATATTTTATATAGTGTAAATAAAATATCAAAATGTACAGTAAATATATCTTACACACCCTATGTAAAATATCACAATCTACACCAAATATATATTATATAATTTACATAAAATATCAAAAGGACACCAAATATATCTTATATACTGTACATAATATATCAAAATTACAGTAAATATATTTCATATATTGTACATATAATGTTAACTAAAAGTACACCAAATACATTTTATATACTGTAAATAAAATATCAAAAAGTACAGTAAATATATATTACACACCCTATGTAAAATATCACAAACTTCACCAAATATATATTATATAATTTACATAAAATATCAAAAGGACACCAAATATATCTTATATAGTGTACATAAAATATCAAAATGTACAGTAAATATATTTCCTACATTGTACATATAATATTAACTAAAAGTACACCAGATACATTTTATATACTGTAAATAAAATATCAAAAATACAGTAAATATATATTACATACTGTACATAAAATATCAAAAAGTACACCAAATATGTGTAATATATACTGTAAATAAACTATCAAAACTACACTAATTATATTTAATATACTGTACATAAAATATCAAAAATTACACCAAATAGATATTATTTACTGTAAAGAAAATACCAAAAAGTACAGTAAATATATATGACACACCCTATGTAAAATATCACAAACTACACCAAATATATATTATATAATTTACATAAAATATCAAAAGGACACCAAATATACCTTATATACTGAACATGAAATATCAAAAAGTACACTAAATATATTTCATATATTGTACATATAATATTAACTAAAAGTACACCAAATACATTTTATATACTGTAAATAAAATATCAAAAGTACAGTAAATATATATTACATTCTGTACATAAAATATCAAAAAGTACACGAAATATGTCTTATATATACTGTAAATAATCTATCAAATCTACAGTAATTATATATAATATACTGTACATAAAATATCAAAATTTACACCAAATGTATATTATTTACTGTAAATAAAATATCAAAAAGTACAGTAAATATATCTTACACTCCCTATGTAAAATATCACAATCTACACCAAATATATATTATATAATTTACATAAAATATCAAAAGGACACCAAATATATCTTATATAGTGTACATAAAATATCAAAATGTACAGTAAATATATTTCCTATATTGTACATATAATATTAACTAAAAGTACACCAGATACATTTTATATACTGTAAATAAAATATAAAAAATACAGTAAATATATATTACATACTGTACATAAAATATCAAAAATACACCAAATATGTGTAATATATACTGTAAATAAACTATCAAAAACTACAGTAATTATATTTAATATACTGTACATAAAATATCAAAAATTACACCAAATGTATATTATATACTGTAAATAAAATATCAAAAAGTACAGTAAATATATATTACACACCCTATATAAAATATCACAATCTACACCAAATTTATATTATGTAATTTACATAAAATATCAAAAGGACACCAAATATACCTTACATGCTTAACATAAAATATCAAAATGTACCGTAAATATATTTCGTATATTGTACATATAATATTAACTAAAAGTACACCAAATACATTTTATATACTGTAAATAAAATATCAAATAGTAGAGAATATATATATTACATACTGTACATAAAATATCAAAAAGTACACCAAATATGTGTAATATATACTGTAAATAAACTATCAAATCTACAGTAATTATATATAATATACTGTACATAAAATATCAAAAATTACACCAAAGAAATGTTATTTACTGTAAATAAAATATCAAAAAGTACAGTAAATATATCTTACACCCCCTATGTAAAATATCACAATCTACACCAAATATATATTATATAATTTACATAAAATATCAAAAGGACACCAAATATATCTTATATAGTGTACATAAAATATCAAAATGTACAGTAAATATATTTCCTATATTGTACATATAGTATTAACTAAAAGTACACCAAATACATTTTATATACTGTAAATAAAATATCAAAAATACAGTAAATTTATATTACATACTGTACATAAAATATCAAAAAGTACACCAAATATGTGTTATATATACTGTAAATAAACTATCAAAACTACACTAATTATATTTAATATACTGTACATAAAATATCAAAAATTACACCAAATATATATTATTTACTGTAAAGAAAATACCAAAAAGTACAGTAAATATATATTACACACCCTATGTAAAATATCACAAACTACACCAAATATATATTATATAATTTACATAAAATATCAAAAGGACACCAATTATATGTTACATACTGAACATGAAATATCAAAATGTACAGTAAATATATTTCATATATTGTACATATAATATTAACTAAAACTACACCAAATACATTTTATATACTGTAAATAAAATATCAAAATGTACAGTAAATATATATTACATTCTGTACATAAAATATCAAAAAGTACACCAAATTTGTGTTTTATATACTGTAAATAAACTATGAAAATCTGCAGTAATTATATTTAATATACTGTACATAAAATATCAAAAATTACACCCAATGTATATTATTTACTGTAAATAAAATATCAAAAAGTACAGTAAATATATCTTACACACCCTATGTAAAATATCACAATCTACACCAAATATATATTATATAATTTACATAAAATATCAAAAGGACACCAAATATACCTTATATACTGAACATGAAATATCAAAATGTACAGTAAATATATTTCATATATTGTACATATAATATTAACTAAAAGTACACCAAATACATTTTATATACTGTAAATAAAATATCAAAAGTACAGTAAATATATATTACATTCTGTACATAAAATATCAAAAAGTACACCAAATATGTGTTATATATACTGTAAATAAACTATCAAAAACTGCAGTAATTATGTTTAATATACTGTACATAAAATATCAAAAATTACACCAAATGTATATTATTTACTGTAAATAAAATATCAAAAAGTACAGTAAATATATCTTACACACCCTATGTAAAATATCACAATCTACACCAAATATATATTATATAATTTACATAAAATATCAAAAGGACACCAAATATATCTTATATACTGTACATAATATATCAAAATTACAGTAAATATATTTCATATATTGTACATATAATGTTAACTAAAAGTACACCAAATACATTTTATATACTGTAAATAAAATTTCAAAAAGTACAGTAAATATATATTACACACCCTATGTAAAATATCACAAACTTCACCAAATATATATTATATAATTTACATAAAATATCAAAAGGACACCAAATATATCTTCTATAATGTGCATAAAATATCAAAATGTACAGTAAATATATTTCATATATTGTATATATAATATTAACTAAAAGTACACCAAATACATTTTATATACTGTAAATAAATTATCAAAAATTACAGTAAATATATATTACATACTGTACATAAAATATCAAAAAGTACACCAAAAATGTGTTATATATACTGTAAATAAACTATCAAAACTACACTAATTATATTTAATATACTGTACATAAAATATCAAAAATTACACCAAATATATATTATCTACTGTAAAGAAAATACCAAAAAGTACAGTAAATATATATTACACACCCTATGTAAAATATCACAAACTACACCAAATATATATTATATAATTTACATAAAATATCAAAAGGACACCAAATATATCTTATATACTGAACATGAAATATCAAAATGTACAGTAAATATATTTCATATATTGTACATATAATATTAACTAAAAGTACACCAAATACATTTTATATACTGTAAATAAAATATCAAAATGTACAGTAAATATATATTACATTCTGTACATAATATATCAAATAGTACACCAAATTTGTTTTTTATATACTGTAAATAAACTATCAAAAACTGCAGTAATTATATTTAATATACTGTACATAAAATATCAAAAATTACACCAAATGTATATTATTTACTGTAAATAAAATATCAAAAAGTACAGTAAATATATCTTACACACCCTATGTAAAATATCACAATCTACACCAAATATATATTATATAATTTACATAAAATATCAAAAGGACACCAAATATACCTTATATACTGAACATGAAATATCAAAATGTACAGTAAATATATTTCATATATTGTACATATAATATTAACTAAAAGTACACCAAATACATTTTATATACGGTAAATAAAAAATCAAAAGTACAGTAAATATATACTACATTCTGTACATAAAATATCAAAAAGTACACCAAATATGTGTTATATATACTGTAAATAAACTATCAAAAACTGCAGTAATTATGTTTAATATACTGTACATAAAATATCAAAAATTACACCAAATGTATATTATTTACTGTAAATAAAATATCAAAAAGTACAGTAAATATATCTTACACACCCTATGTAAAATATCACAATCTACACCAAATATATATTATATAATTTACATAAAATATCAAAAGGACACCAAATATATCTTATATACTGTACATAATATATCAAAATTACAGTAAATATATTTCATATATTGTACATATAATGTTAACTAAAAGTACACCAAATACATTTTATATACTGTAAATAAAATATCAAAAAGTACAGTAAATATATATTACACACCCTATGTAAAATATCACAAACTTCACCAAATATATATTATATAATTTACATAAAATATCAAAAGGACACCAAATATATCTTCTATACTGTACATAAAATATCAAAATGTACAGTAAATATATTTCATATATTGTATATATAATATTAACTAAAAGTACACCAAATACATTTTATATACTGTAAATAAATTATCAAAAATTACAGTAAATATATATTACATACTGTACATAAAATATCAAAAAGTACACCAAATATGTGTTATATATACTGTAAATAAACTATCAAAACTACACTAATTATATTTAATATACTGTACATAAAATATCAAAAATTACACCAAATATATATTATTTACTGTACAGAAAATACCAAAAAGTACAGTAAATATATATTACACACCCTATGTAAAATATCACAAACTACACCAAATATATATTATATAATATACATAAAATATCAAAAGGACACCATATATACCTTATATGCTGAACATAAAATATCAAAATGTACCGTAAATATATTTCATATATTGTACATATAATATTAACTAAAAGTACACCAAATACATTTTATATACTGTAAATAAAATATCAAATAGTAGAGTAAATATATATTACATTCTGTACATAAAATATCAAAAAGTACACCAAATTTGTGTTTTATATACTGTAAATAAACTATCAAAAACTGCAGTAATTATATTTAATATACTGTACATAAAATATCAAAAATTACACCAAATGTATATTATTTACTGTAAATAAAATATCAAATAGTACAGTAAATATATCTTACACACCCTATGTAAAATATCACAATCTACACCAAATATATATTATATAATTTACATAAAATATCAAAAGGACACCAAATATATCTTATATAGTGTACATAAAATATCAAAATTACAGTGAATATATTTCCTATATTGTACATATAATATTAACTAAAAGTACACCAAATATATTTTATATACTGTAAATAAAATATCAAAAATACAGTAAATATATATTACATACTGTACGTAAAATATCAAAAAGTACACCAAATATGTGTAATATATACTGTAAATAAACTATCAAAAACTACAGTAATTATATTTAATATACTGTACATAAAATATCAAAAATTACACCAAATAGATATTATTTACTGTAAAGAAAATACCAAAAATTACAGTAAATATATATGACACACCCTATGTAAAATATCACAAACTTCACCAAATATATATTATATAATTTACATAAAATATCAAAAGGACACCAAATAGATCTTCTATACTGTACATAAATTATCAAAATTTACAGTAAATATATTTCATATATTGTATATATAATATTAACTAAAAGTACACCAAATACAGTTTATATACTGTAAATAAGTTATCAAAAATTACAGTAAATATATATTACATACTGTAAATAAAATATCAAAAAGTACAACAAATATGTGTTATATATACTGTAAATAAGCTATCAAATCTACACTAATTATATTTAATATACTGTAGATAAAATATCAAAAATTACACCAAATATATATTATTTACTGTAAAGAAAATACCAAAAAGTACAGTAAATATATATTACACACCCTATGTAAAATATCACAATCTACACCAAATTTAAATTATGTAATTTACATAAAATATCAAAAGGACACCAAATATACCTTATATGTTGAACATAAAATATCAAAATGTACCGTAAATATATTTCATATATTGTACATATAATATTAACTAAAAGTACACCAAATACATTTTATATACTGTAAATAAAATATCAAATAATAGAGTAAATATATATTACATACTGTACATAAAATATCAAAAAGTACACCAAATATGTGTAATATATACTGTAAATAAACTATCAAATCTACAGTAATTATATTTAATATACTGTACATAAAATATCAAAAATTACACCAAAGGGATGTTATTTACTGTAAATAAAATATCAAAAAGTACAGTAAATATATCTTACACCCCTATGTAAAATATCACAATCTACACCAAATATATATTATATAATTTACATAAAATATCAAAAGGACACCAAATATATCTTATATAGTGTACATAAAATATCAAAATGTACAGTAAATATATTTCCTATATTGTACATATAATATTAACTAAAAGTACACCAAATACATTTTATATACTGTAAATAAAATATCAAAAATACAGTAAATATATATTACATACTGTACATAAAATATCAAACAGTACACCAAATATGTGTAATATATACTGTAAATAAACTATCAAAACTACACTAATTATATTTAATATACTGTACATAAAATATCAAAAATTACACCAAATAGATATTATTTACTGTAAAGAAAATACCAAAAAGTACAGGAAATATATATTACACACCCTATGTAAAATATCACAAACTACACCAAATATATATTATATAATTTACATAAAATATCAAAAGGACACCAAATATACCTTATATACTGAACATGAAATATCAAAAAGTACACTAAATATATTTCATATATTGTACATATAATATTAACTAAAAGTACACCAAATACATTTTATATACTGTAAATAAAATATCAAAAGTACAGTAAATATATATTACATTCTGTACATAAAATATCAAAAAGTACACCAAATATGTGTTATATATACTGTAAATAAACTATCAAAAACTGCAGTAATTATATTTAATATACTGTACCTAAAATATCAAAAATTACACCAAATCTATATTATTTACTGTAAATAAAATATCAAAAAGTACACTAAATATATCTTACACACCCTATGTAAAATATCACAAACTACATCAAATATATATCATATAATTTACATAAAATATCAAAAGGACAACAAAAATACCTTATATACTGAACATGAAATATCAAAATGTACAGTAAATATATTTCATATATTGTACATATAATATTAATTAAAGTACACCAAATACATTTTATATACTGTAAATAAAATATCAAAAGTACAGTAAATATATATTACATTCTGTACATAAAATATCAAAAAGTACACCAAATATGTGTTATATATACTGTAAATAAACTATCAAAAACTGCAGTAATTATGTTTAATATACTGTACATAAAATATCAAAAATTACACCAAATGTATATTATTTACTGTAAATAAAATATCAAAAAGTACTGTAAATATATCTTACACACCCTCTGTAAAATATCACAATCTACACCAAATATATATTATATAATTTACATAAAATATCAAAAGGACACCAAATATATCTTATATACTGTACATAATATATCAAAATTACAGTAAATATATTTCATATATTGTACATATAATGTTAACTAAAAGTACACCAAATACATTTTATATACTGTAAATAAAATATCAAAAAGTACAGTAAATATATATTACACACCCTATGTAAAATATCACAAACTTCACCAAATATATATTATATAATTTACATAAAATATCAAAAGGACACCAAATATATCTTCTATACTGTGCATAAAATATCAAAATGTACAGTAAATATATTTCATATATTGTATATATAATATTAACTAAAAGTACACCAAATACATTTTATATACTGTAAATAAATTATCAAAAATTACAGTAAATATATGTTACATACTGTACATAAAATATTCAAAAAGTACACCAAATATGTGTTATATATACTGTAAATAAACTATCAAAACTACACTAATTATATTTAATATAGTGTACATAAAATATCAAAAATTACACCAAATATATATTATTAACTGTAAAGAAAATACCAAAAAGTACAGTAAATATATATTACACACCCTATGTAAAATATCACAAACTACACCAAATATATATTATATAATTTACATAAAATATCAAAAGGACACCAAATATATCTTATGTACTGAACATGAAATATCAAAAAGTACAGTAAATATATTTCATATATTGTACATATAATATTAACTAAAAGTAAACCAAATACATTTTATATACTGTAAATAAAATATCAAAAGTACAGTAAATATATATTACATTCTGTACATAAAATATCAAAAAGTACACCAAATATGTGTTATATATACTGTAAATAAACTATCAAAAACTGCAGTAATTATATTTAATATACTGTACATAAAATATCAAAAATTACACCAAATGTATATTATTTACTGTAAATAAAATATCAAAAAGTACAGTAAATATATCTTACACACCCTATGTAAAATATCACAAACTACACCAAATATATATTATATAATTTACATAAAATATCAAAAGGACACCAAATATATCTTATATACTGTACATAAAATATCAAAATTACAGTAAATATATTTCATATATTGTGCATATAATGTTAACTAAAAGTACACCAAATATATCTTATATAGTGTAAATAAAATATCAAAATGTACAGTAAATATATATTACACACCCTATGTAAAATATCACAATCTACACCAAATTTATATTATGTAATTTACATAAAATATCAAAAGGACACCATATATACCTTATATGCTGAACATAAAATATCAAAATGTACCGTAAATATATTTCATATATTGTACATATAATATTAACTAAAAGTACACCAAATACATTTTATATACTGTAAATAAAATATCAAATAGTAGAGTAAATATATATTACATACTGTACATAAAATATCAAAAAGTACACCAAATATGTGTAATATATACTGTAAATAAACTATCAAATCCACAGTAATTATATATAATATACTGTACATAAAATATCAAAAATTACAACAAATATATATTATTTACTGTAAAGAAAATACCAAAAAGTACAGTAAATATATATTACACACCCTATGTAAAATATCACAAACTACACCAAATATATATTATATAATTTACATAAAATATCAAAAGGACACCAAATATATCTTATATAATGAACATGAAATATCAAAATGTACAGTAAATATATTTCATATATTGTACATATAATATTAACTAAAAGTACACCAAATACATTTTATATACTGTAAATAAAATATCAAAATGTACATTAAATATATATTACATTCTGTACATAAAATATCAAAAAGTACACCATATTTGTGTTTTATATACTGTAAATAAACTATCAAAAACTGCAGTAATTATATTTAATATACTGTACATAAAATATCAAAAATTAAACCAAATGTATATTATTTACTGTAAATAAAATATCAAAAAGTACAGTAAATATATCTTACACACCCTATGTAAAATATCACAATCTACACCAAATATATATTATATAATTTACATAAAATATCAAAAGGACACCAATAATATCTTATATACTGTACATAAAATATCAAAATTACAGTAAATATATTTCATATATTGTACATATAATGTTAACTAAAAGTAAACCAAATATATTTTATATAGTGTAAATAAAATATCAAAATGTACAGTAAATATATATTACACACCCTATGTAAAATATCACAATCTACACCAAATTTATATTATGTAATTTACATAAAATATCAAAAGGACACCATATATACTTTATATGCTGAACATAAAATATCAAAATGTACCGTAAATATATTTCATATATTGTACATATAATATTAACTAAAAGTACACCAAATACATTTTATATACTGTAAAAAAATATCAAATAGTAGAGTAAATATATATTACATTCTGTACATAAAATATCAAAAAGTACACCAAATTTGTGTTTTATATACTGTAAATAAACTATCAAAAACTGCAGTAATTATATTTAATATACTGTACATAAAATATCAAAAATTACACCAAATGTATATTATTTACTGTAAATAAAATATCAAAAAGTACAGTAAATATATCTTACACACCCTATGTAAAATATCACAATCTACACCAAATATATATTATATAATTTACATAAAATATCAAAAGGACACCAAATATATCTTATATACTGTACATAAAATATCAAAATTACAGTAAATATATTTCAAATATTGTACATATAATGTTAACTAAAAGTACACCAAATACATTTTATATACTGTAAATAAAATATCAAAAAGTACAGTAAATATATATTACACACCCTATGTAAAATATCACAAACTTCACCAAATATATATTATATAATTTACGTAAAATATCAAAAGGACACCAAATATATCTTCTATACTGTACATAAAATATAAAAATTTACAGTAAATATATTTCATATATTGTATATTTAATATTAACTAAAAGTACACCAAATACATTTTATATATTGTAAATAAATCATCAAAAATTACAGTAAATATATATTACATACTGTACATAAAATATAAAAAGTACACCAAATATGTGTTATATATACTGTAAATAAACTATCAAAACTACACTAATTATATTTAATATACTGTACATAAAATATCAAAAATTACACCAAATATATATTATATACTGTAAAGAAAATACCAAAAAGTACAGTTAATATATATTACACACCCCATGTAAAATATCACAAACTACAGCAAATATATATTATATAATTTACATAAAATATCAAAAGGACACCAATTATATCTTATATACTGAACATGAAATATCAAAATGTACAGTAAATATATTTCATATATTGTACATATAATATTAACTAAAACTACACCAAATACATTTTATATACTGTAAATAAAATATCAAAATGTACAGTAAATATATATTACATTCTGTACATAAAATATCAAAAAGTACACCAAATTTGTGTTTTATATACTGTAAATACACTATCAAAAACTGCAGTAATTATATTTAATATACTGTACATAAAATATCAAAAATTACACCAAATGTATATTATTTACTGTAAATAAAATATCAAAAAGTACAGTAAATATAACTTACACACCCTATGTAAAATATCACAATCTACACCAAATATATATTATATAATTTACATAAAATATCAAAAGGACACCAAATATACCTTATATACTGAACATGAAATATCAAAATGTACAGTAAATATATTTCATATATTGTACATATAATATTAACTAAAAGTACACCAAATACATTTTATATACTGTAAATAAAATGTCAAAAGTACAGTAAATATATATTACATTCTGTACATAAAATATCAAAAAGTACACCAAATATGTGTTATATATACTGTAAATAAACTATTAAAAACTGCAGTAATTATGTTTAATATACTGTACATAAAATATCAAAAATTACACCAAATGTATATTATTTACTGTAAATAAAATATCAAAAAGTACAGTAAATATATCTTACACACCCTCTGTAAAATATCACAATCTACACCAAATATATATTATATAATTTACATAAAATATCAAAAGGACACCAAATATATCTTATATACTGTACATAATATATCAAAATTACAGTAAATATATTTCATATATTGTACATATAATGTTAACTAAAAGTACACCAAATACATTTTATATACTGTAAATAAAATATCAAAAAGTACAGTAAATATATATTACACACCCTATGTAAAATATCACAAACTTCACCAAATATATATTATATAATTTACATAAAATATCAAAAGGACACCAAATATATCTTCTATACTGTGCATAAAATATCAAAATGTACAGTAAATATATTTCATATATTGTATATATAATATTAACTAAAAGTACACCAAATACATTTTATATACAGTAAATAAATTATCAAAAATTACAGTAAATATATATTACATACTGTACATAAAATATCAAAAAGTACACCAAAAATGTGTTATATATACTGTAAATAAACTATCAAAACTACACTAATTATATTTAATATACTGTACATAAAATATCAAAAATTACACCAAATATATATTATCTACTGTAAAGAAAATACCAAAAAGTACAGTAAATATATATTACACACCCTATGTAAAATATCACAAACTACACCAAATATATATTATATAATTTACATAAAGTATCAAAAGGACACCAAATATATCTTATATACTGAACATGAAATATCAAAATGTACAGTAAATATATTTCATATATTGTACATATAATATTAACTAAAAGTACACCAAATACATTTTATATACTGTAAATAAAATATCAAAATGTACAGTAAATATATATTACATTCTGTACATAATATATCAAATAGTACACCAAATTTGTTTTTTATATACTGTAAATAAACTATCAAAAACTGCAGTAATTATATTTAATATACTGTACATAAAATATCAAAAATTACACCAAATGTATATTATTTACTGTAAATAAAATATCAAAAAGTACAGTCAATATATCTTACACACCCTATGTAAAATATCACAATCTACACCAAATATATATTATATAATTTACATAAAATATCAAAAGGACATCAAATATACCTTATATACTGAACATGAAATATCAAAATGTACAGTAAATATATTTCATATATTGTATATATAATATTAACTAAAAGTACACCAAATACATTTTATATACTGTAAATAAAAAATCAAAAGTACAGTAAATATATATTATATTCTGTACATTAAATATCAAAAAGTACACCAAATATGTGTTATATATACTGTAAATAAGCTATCAAAAACTGCACTAATTATGTTTAATATACTGTACATAAAATATCAAAAATTACACCAAATGTATATTATTTACTGTAAATAAAATATCAAAAAGTACAGTAAATATATCTTACACACCCTATGTAAAATATCACAATCTACACCAAATATATATTATATAATTTACATAAAATATCAAAAGGACACCAAATATATCTTATATACTGTACATAATATATCAAAATTAAAGTAAATATATTTCATATATTGTACATATAATGTTAACAAAAGTACACCAAATACATTTTATATACTGTAAATAAAATATCAAAAAGTACAGTAAATATATATTACACACCCTATGTAAAATATCACAAACTTCACCAAATATATATTATATAATTTACATAAAATATCAAAAGGACACCAAATATATCTTCTATACTGTGCATAAAATATCAAAATGTACAGCAAATATATTTCAGATATTGTATATATAATATTAACTAAAAGTACACCAAATACATTTTATATACAGTAAATAAATTATCAAAAATTACAGTAAATATATATTACATACTGTACATAAAATATCAAAAAGTACACCAAATATGTGTTATATATACTGTAAATAAACTATCAAAACTACACTAATTATATTTAATATACTGTACATAAAATATGAAAAATTGCACCAAATATATATTATTTACTGTAAAGAAAATACCAAAAAGTACAGTAAATATATATTACACACCCTATGTAAAATATCACAAACTACACCAAATATATATTATATAATTTACATAAAATATCAAAAGGACACCAAATATATCTTATATACTGAACATGAAATATCAAAAAGTACAGTAAATATATTTCATATATTGTACATATAATATTAACTAAAAGTAAACCAAATACATTTTATATACTGTAAATAAAATATCAAAAGTACAGTAAATATATATTACATTCTGTACATAAAATGTCAAAAAGTACACCAAATATGTGTTATATATACTGTAAATAAACTATCAAAACTACACTAATTATATTTAATATACTGTACATAAAATATCAAAAATTACACCAAATGTATATTATTTACTGTAAATAAAATATCAAAAAGTACAGTAAATATATCTTACACACACTATGTAAAATATCACAAACTACACCAAATATATATTATATAATTTACATAAAATATCAAAAGGACACCAAATATACCTTATATACTGAACATGAAATATCAAAATTACAGTAAATATATTTCATATATTGTGCATATAATGTTAACTAAAAGTACACCAAATACATTTTATATACTGTAAGTAAAATATCAAAAGTACAGTAAATATATATTACATTCTGTACATAAAATATCAAAAAGTACACCAAATTTGTGTTTTATATACTGTAAATAAACTATCCAAAACTGCAGTAATTATATTTAATATACTGTACATAAAATATCAAAAATTAAACCAAATGTATTTTATTTACTGTAAATAAAATATGAAAAACTACAGTAAATATATCTTACACACCCTATGTAAAATATCACAATCTACACCAAATATATATTATATAATTTACATAAAATATCAAAAGGACACCAAATATATCTTATATACTGTACATAAAATATCAAAATTACAGTAAATATATTTCCTATATTGTACATATAATGTTAACTAAAAGTACACCAAATATATTTTATAAAGTGTAAATAAAATATCAAAATGTACAGTAAATATATATTACACACCCTATGTAAAATATCACAATCTACACCGAATTTATATTATGTAATTTACATAAAATAACAAAAGGACACCATATATACTTTATATGCTGAACATAAAATATCAAAATATACCGTAAATATATTTCAATTATTGTACATATAATATTAACTAAAAGTACACCAAATAGATTTTATATACTGTAAATAAAATATCAAATAGTAGAGTAAGTATATATTACATACTGTACATAAAATTTCAAAAAGTACACCAAATATGTGTAATATATACTGTAAATAAACTATCAAATCCACAGTAATTATATATAATATACTGTACATAAAATATCAAAAATTACACCAAATGTATATTATTTACTGTAAATAAAATATCAAAAAGTACAGTAAATATATCTTACACTCCCTATGTAAAATATCACAATCTACACCAAATATATATTATATAATTTACATAAAATATCAAATGGACACCAAATATATCTTATATAGTGTACATAAAATATCAAAATGTACAGTAAATATATTTCCTATATTGTACATATAATATTAACTAAAAGTACACCAAATACATTTTATATACTGTAAATAAAGTATCAAAAATACAGTAAATATATATTAGATACTGTACATAAAATATCAAAAAGTACACCAAATATGTGTAATATATACTGTAAATAAACTATCAAAACTACACTAATTATATTTAATATACTGTACATAAAATATCAAAAATTACACCAAATATATATTATTTACTGTAAATAAAATATCAAAAAGTACAGTAAATATATCTTAAACACACTATGTAAAATATCACAAACTACACCAAATATATATTATATAATTTACATAAAATATCAAAAGGACACCAAATATACCTTATATACTGAACATGAAATATCAAAATGTACAGTAAATATATTTCATATTTTGTACATATAATATTAACTAAAAGTACACCAAATACATGTTATATACTGTAAATAAAATATCAAAAGTACAGTAAATATATATTACATTCTGTACATAAAATATCAAAAAGTACACCAAATATGTGTTATATATACTGTAAATAAACTATCAAAAACTGCAGTAATTATATTTAATATACTGTACATAAAATATCAAAAATTACACCAAATGTATATTATTTACTGTAAATAAAATATCAAAAAGTACAGTAAATATATCTTACACACCCTCTGTAAAATATCACAATCTACACCAAATATATATTATAGAATTTACATAAAATATCAAAAGGACACCAAATATATCTTATATACTGTACATAAAATATCAAAATTACAGTAAATATATTTCATATATTGTGCATATAATGTTAACTAAAAGTACACCAAATACATTTTATATACTGTAAATAAAATATCAAAAAGTACAGTAAATATATATTACACACCCTATGTAAAATATCACAAACTTCACCAAATATATATTATATAATTTACATAAAATATCAAAAGGACACCAAATATATCTTCTATACTGTACATAAAATATCAAAATGTACAGTAAATATATTTCATATATTGTATATATAATATTAACTAAAAGTACACCAAATACATTTTATATACTGTAAATAAATTATCAAAAATTACAGTAAATATATCTTACATACTGTACATAAAATATCAAAAAGTACACCAAATATGTGTTATATATACTGTAAATCAACTATCAAAACTACACTAATTATATTTAATATACTGTACATAAAATATCAAAAATTACACCAAATATATATTATTTACTGTAAAGAAAATACCAAAAAGTACAGTAAATATATATTACACACCCTATGTAAAATATCACAAACTACACCAAATATATATTATATAATTTACATAAAATATCAAAAGGACACCAAATATATCTTATATAATGAACATGAAATATCAAAATGTACAGTAAATATATTTCATATATTGTACATATAATATTAACTAAAAGTACACCAAATACATTTTATATACTGTAAATAAAATATCAAAATGTACATTAAATATATATTACATTCTGTACATAAAATATCAAAAAGTACACCAAATTTGTGTTTTATATACTGTAAATAAACTATCAAAAACTGCAGTAATTATATTTAATATACTGTACATAAAATATCAAAAATTAAACCAAATGTATATTATTTACTGTAAATAAAATATCAAAAAGTACAGTAAATATATCTTACACACCCTATGTAAAATATCACAATCTACACCAAATATATATTATATAATTTACATAAAATATCAAAAGGACACCAAATATATCTTATATACTGTACATAAAATATCAAAATTACAGTAAATATATTTCATATATTGTACATATAATGTTAACTAAAAGTACACCAAATATATTTTATATAGTGTAAATAAAATATCAAAATGTACAGTAAATATATATTACACACCCTATGTAAAATATCACAATCTACACCAAATTTATATCATGTAATTTACATAAAATATCAAAAGGACACCATATATACCTTATATGCTGAACATAAAATATCAAAATGTACCGTAAATATATTTCATATATTGTACATATAATATTAACTAAAAGAACACCAAATACATTTTATATACTGTAAATAAAATATCAAATAGTAGAGTAAATATATATTACATACTGTACATAAAATATCAAAAAGTATACCAAATATGTGTAATATATACTGTAAATAAACTATCAAATCCACAGTAATTATATTTAATATACTGTACATAAAATATCAAAAATTAAACAAATGTGTATTATTTACTGTAAATAAAATATCAAAAAGTACAATAAATATATCTTACACACCCTATGTAAAATATCACAATCTACACCAAATATATATTATATAATTTACATAAAATATCAAAAGGACACCAAATATATCTTATATACTGTACATAAAATATCAAAATTACAGTAAATATATTTCATATATTGTACATATAATGTTAACTAACAGTACACCAAATATATTTTATATAGTGTAAATAAAATATCAAAATGTACAGTAAATATATATTACACACCCTATGTAAAATATCACAATCTACACCAAATTTATATTATGTAATTTACATAAAATATCAAAAGGACACCATATATACCTTATATGCTGAACATAAAATATCAAAATGTACCGTAAATATATTTCATATATTGTACATATAATATTAACTAAAAGTACACCAAATACATTTTATATACTGTAAATAAAATATCAAATAGTAGAGTAAATATATATTACATACTGTACATAAAATATCAAAAAGTACACCAAAAATGTGTTATATATACTGTAAATAAACTATCAAAACTACACTAATTATATTTAATATACTGTACATAAAATATCAAAAATTACACCAAATATATATTATCTACTGTAAAGAAAATACCAAAAAGTACAGTAAATATATATTACACACCCTATGTAAAATATCACAAACTACACCAAATATATATTATATAATTTACATAAAGTATCAAAAGGACACCAAATATATCTTATATACTGAACATGAAATATCAAAATGTACAGTAAATATATTTCATATATTGTACATATAATATTAACTAAAAGTACACCAAATACATTTTATATACTGTAAATAAAATATCAAAATGTACAGTAAATATATATTACATTCTGTACATAATATATCAAATAGTACACCAAATTTGTTTTTTATATACTGTAAATAAACTATCAAAAACTGCAGTAATTATATTTAATATACTGTACATAAAATATCAAAAATTACACCAAATGTATATTATTTACTGTAAATAAAATATCAAAAAGTACAGTCAATATATCTTACACACCCTATGTAAAATATCACAATCTACACCAAATATATATTATATAATTTACATAAAATATCAAAAGGACACCAAATATACCTTATATACTGAACATGAAATATCAAAATGTACAGTAAATATATTTCATATATTGTATATATAATATTAACTAAAAGTACACCAAATACATTTTATATACTGTAAATAAAAAATCAAAAGTACAGTAAATATATATTACATTCTGTACATAAAATATCAAAAAGTACACCAAATATGTGTTATATATACTGTAAATAAACTATCAAAAATTGCAGTAATTATGTTTAATATACTGTACATAAAATATCAAAAATTACACCAAATGTATATTATTTACTGTAAATAAAATATCAAAAAGTACAGTAAATATATCTTACACACCCTATGTAAAATATCACAATCTACACCAAATATATATTATATAATTTACATAAAATATCAAAAGGACACCACATATATCTTATATACTGTACATAATATATCAAAATTAAAGTAAATATATTTCATATATTGTACATATAATGTTAACAAAAGTACACCAAATACATTTTATATACTGTAAATAAAATATCAAAAAGTACAGTAAATATATATTACACACCCTATGTAAAATATCACAAACTTCACCAAATATATATTATATAATTTACATACAATAACAAAAGGACACCAAATATATCTTCTATACTGTGCATAAAATATCAAAATGTACAGCAAATATATTTCATATATTGTATATATAATATTAACTAAAAGTACACCAAATACATTTTATATACAGTAAATAAATTATCAAAAATTACAGTAAATATATATTACATACTGTACATAAAATATCAAAAAGTACACCAAATATGTGTTATATATACTGTAAATAAACTATCAAAACTACACTAATTATATTTAATATACTGTACATAAAATATCAAAAATTACACCAAATATATATTATTTACTGTAAAGAAAATACCAAAAAGTACAGTAAATATATATTACACACCCTATGTAAAATATCACAAACTACACCAAATATATATTATATAATTTACATAAAATATCAAAAGGACACCAAATATATCTTATATACTGAACATGAAATATCAAAAAGTACAGTAAATATATTTCATATATTGTACATATAATATTAACTAAAAGTAAACCAAATACATTTTATATACTGTAAATAAAATATCAAAAGTACAGTAAATATATATTACATTCTGTACATAAAATATCAAAATGTACACCAAATATGTGCTATATATACTGTAAATAAACTATCAAAAACTGCAGTAATTATATTTAATATACTGTACATAAAATATCAAAAATTAAACCAAATGTATTTTATTTACTGTAAATAAAATATCAAAAACTACAGTAAATATATCTTACACACCCTATGTAAAATATCACAATCTACACCAAATATATATTATATAATTTACATAAAATATCAAAAGGACACCAAATATATCTTATATACTGTACATAAAATATCAAAATTACAGTAAATATATTTCATATATTGTACATATAATGTTAACTAAAAGTACACCAAATATATTTTATATAGTGTAAATAAAATATCAAAATGTACAGTAAATATATATTACACACCCTATGTAAAATATCACAATCTACACCGAATTTATAATATGTAATTTACATAAAATATCAAAAGGACACCATATATACCTTATATGCTGAACATAAAATATCAAAATGTACCGTAAATATATTTCATATATTGTACATATAATATTAACTAAAAGTACACCAAATACATTTTATATACTGTAAATAAAATATCAAATAGTAGAGTAAATATATACTACATACTGTACATAAAATATCAAAAAGTACACCAAATATGTGTAATATATACTGTAAATAAACTATCAAATCCACAGTAATTATATATAATATACTGTACATAAAATATCAAAAATTACACCAAATGTATATTATTTACTGTAAATAAAATATCAGAAAGTACAGTAAATATATCTTACACCCCCTATGTAAAATATCACAATCTACACGAAATATATATTATATAATTTACGTAAAATATCAAAAGGACACCAAATATATCTTATATAGTGTACATAAAATATCAAAATGTACAGTAAATATATTTCCTATATTGTACATATAATATTAACTAAAAGTACACCAAATACATTTTATATACTGTAAATAAAGTATCAAAAGTACAGTAAATATATATTAGATACTGTACATAAAATATCAAAAAGTACACCAAATATGTGTAATATATACTGTAAATAAACTATCAAAACTACACTAATTATATTTAATATACTGTACATAAAATATCAAAAATTACACCAAATATATATTATTTACTGTAAATAAAATATCAAAAAGTACAATAAATATATCTTACACACCCTATGTAAAATATCACAAACTACACCAAATATATATTATATAATTTACATAGAATATCAAAAGGACACCAAATATACCTTATATACTGAACATGAAATATCAAAATGTACAGTAAATATATTTCATATATTGTACATATAATATTAACTAAAAGTACACCAAATACATGTTATATACTTTAAATAAAATATCAAAAGTACAGTAAATATATATTACATTCTGTACATAAAATATCAAAAAGTACACCAAATATGTGTTATATATATTGTAAATAAACTATCAAAAACTGCAGTAATTATATTTAATATACTGTACATAAAATATCAAAAATTACACCAAATGTATATTATTTACTGTAAATAAAATATCAAAAAGTACAGTAAATATATCTTACACACCCTCTGTAAAATATCACAATCTACACCAAATATATATTATATAATTTACATAAAATATCAAAAGGACACCAAATATATCTTATATACTGTACATAAAATATCAAAATTACAGTAAATATATTTCATATATTGTGCATATAATGTTAACTAAAAGTACACCAAATACATTTTATATACTGTAAATAAAATATCAAAAAGTACAGTAAATATATATTACACACCCTATGTAAAATATCACAAACTTCACCAAATATATATTATATAATTTACATAAAATATCAAAAGGACACCAAATATATCTTCTATACTGTACATAAAATATCAAAATGTACAGTAAATATATTTCATATATTGTATATATAATATTAAGTAAAAGTACACCAAATACATTTTAAATACTGTAAATAAATTACCAAAAATTGCAGTAAATATATATTACATACTGTACATAAAATATCAAAAAGTACACCAAATATGTGTTATATATACTGTAAATAAACTATCAAAACTACACTAATTATATTTAATATACTGTACATAAAATATCAAAAATTACACCAAATATATATTATTTACTGTAAAGAAAATACCAAAAAGTACAGTAAATATATATTACACACCCTATGTAAAATATCACAAACTACACCAAATATATATTATATAATTTACATAAAATATCAAAAGGACACCAAATATATCTTATATACTGAACATGAAATATCAAAATGTACAGTAAATATATTTCATATATTGTACATATAATATTAACTAAAAGTACACTAAATACATTTTATATACTGTAAGTAAAATATCAAAATGTACAGTAAATATATATTACATTCTGTACATAAAATATCAAAAAGTACACCAAATTTGTGTTTTATATACTGTAAATAAACTATCAAAAACTGCAGTAATTATATTTAATATACTGTACATAAAATATCAAAAATTAAACCAAATGTGTATTATTTACTGTAAATAAAATATCAAAAAGTACAGTAAATATATCTTACAAACCCTATGTAAAATATCACAATCTACACCAAATATATATTATATAATTTACATAAAATATCAAAAGGACACCAAATATATCTTATATACTGTACCTAAAATATCAAAATTAGAGTAAATATATTTCATATATTGTACATATAATGTTAACTAAAAGTACACCAAATATATTTTATATAGTGTAAATAAAATATCAAAATGTACAGTAAATATATATTACACACCCTATGTAAAATATCACAATCTACACCAACTTTATAGTATGTAATTTACATAAAATATCCAAAGGACACCATATATACCTTATATGCTGAACATAAAATATCAAAATGTACCATAAATATATTTCATATATTGTACATATAATATTAACTAAAAGTACACCAAATACATTTTATATACTGTAAATAAAGTATCAAATAGTAGAGTAAATATATATTACATACTGTACATAAAATATCAAAAAGTACACCAAATATGTGTAATATATACTGTAAATATACTATCAAATCCACAGTAATTATATATAATATACTGTACATAAAATATCAAAAATTACACCAAATGTATATTATTTACTGTAAATAAAATATCAAAAAGTACAGTAAATATATCTTACACTCCCTATGTAAAATATCACAATCTACACCAAATATATATTATATAATTTACATAAAATATCAAAAGGACACCAAATATATCTTATATAGTGTACATAAAATATCAAAATGTACAGTAAATATATTTCCTATATTGTACATATAATATTAACTAAAAGTACACCAAATACATTTTATATACTGTAAATAAAGTATCAAAAGTACAGTAAATATATATTAGATACTGTACATAAAATATCAAAAAGTACACCAAATATGTGTAATATATACTGTAAATAAACTATCAAAACTACACTAATTATATTTAATATACTGTACATAAAATATCAAAAATTACACCAAATATATATTATTTACTGTAAATAAAATATCAAAAAGTACAGTAAATATATCTTACACACCCTATGTAAAATATCACAAACTACACCAAATATATATTATATAATTTACATAAAATATCAAAAGGACACCAAATATACCTTATATACTGAACATGAAATATCAAAATGTACAGTAAATATATTTCATATATTGTACATATAATATTAACTAAAAGTACACCAAATACATGTTATATACTGTAAATAAAATATCAAAAGTACAGTAAATATATATTACATTCTGTACATAAAATATCAAAAAGTACACCAAATATGTGTTATATATATTGTAAATAAACTATCAAAAACTGCAGTAATTATATTTAATATACTGTACATAAAATATCAAAAATTACACCAAATGTATATTATTTACTGTAAATAAAATATCAAAAAGTACAGTAAATATATCTTACACACCCTCTGTAAAATATCACAATCTACACCAAATATATATTATATAATTTACATAAAATATCAAAAGGACACCAAATATATCTTATATACTGTACATAAAATATCAAAATTACAGTAAATATATTTCATATATTGTGCATATAATGTTAACTAAAAGTACACCAAATACATTTTATATACTGTAAATAAAATATCAAAAAGTACAGTAAATATATATTACACACCCTATGTAAAATATCACAAATTTCACCAAATACATATTATATAATTTACATAAAATATCAAAAGGACACCAAATATATCTTCTATACTGTACATAAAATATCAAAATGTACAGTAAATATATTTCATATATTGTATATATAATATTAACTAAAAGTACACCAAATACATTTTATATACTGTAAATAAATTACCAAAAATTACAGTAAATATATATTACATACTGTACATAAAATATCAAAAAGTACACCAAATATGTGTTATATATACTGTAAATAAACTATCAAAACTACACTAATTATATTTAATATACTGTACATAAAATATCAAAAATTACACCAAATATATATTATTTACTGTAAAGAAAATACCAAAAAGTACAGTAAATATATATTACACACCCTATGTAAAATATCACAAACTACACCAAATATATATTATATAATTTACATAAAATATCAAAAGGACACCAAATATATCTTATATACTGAACATGAAATATCAAAATGTACAGTAAATATATTTCATATATTGTACATATAATATTAACTAAAAGTACACTAAATACATTTTATATACTGTAAGTAAAATATCAAAATGTACAGTAAATATATATTACATTCTGTACATAAAATATCAAAAAGTACACCAAATTTGTGTTTTATATACTGTAAATAAACTATCAAAAACTGCAGTAATTATATTTAATATACTGTACATAAAATATCAAAAATTAAACCAAATGTGTATTATTTACTGTAAATAAAATATCAAAAAGTACAGTAAATATATCTTAAAAACCCTATGTAAAATATCACAATCTACACCAAATATATATTATATAATTTACATAAAATATCAAAAGGACACCAAATATATCTTATATACTGTACATAAAATATCAAAATTATAGTAAATATATTTCATATATTGTACATATAATGTTAACTAAAAGTACACCAAATATATTTTATATAGTGTAAATAAAATATCAAAATGTACAGTAAATATATATTACACACCCTATGTAAAATATCACAATCTACACCAAATTTATATTATGTAATTTACATAAAATATCAAAAGGACACCATATATACCTTATATGCTGAACATAAAATATCAAAATGTACCATAAATATATTTCATATATTGTACATATAATATTAACTAAAAGTACACCAAATACATTTTATATACTGTAAATAAAGTATGAAATAGTAGAGTAAATATATATAACATACTGTACATAAAATATCAAAAAGTACACCAAATATGTGTAATATATACTGTAAATAAACTATCAAATCCACAGTAATTATATATAATATACTGTACATAAAATATCAAAAATTACAACAAATATATATTATTTACTGTAAAGAAAATACCAAAAAGTACAGTAAATATATTTTACACACCCTATGTAAAATATCACAAACTACACCAAATATATATTATATAATTTACATAAAATATCAAAAGGACACCAAATATATCTTATATAATGAACATGAAATATCAAAATGTACAGTAAATATATTTCATATATTGTACATATAATATTAACTAAAAGTACACCAAATACATTTTATATACTGTAAATAAAATATCAAAATGTACAGTAAATATATATTACATTCTGTACATAATATATCAAAAAGTACACCAAATTTGTTTTTTATATACTGTAAATAAACTATCAAAAACTGCAGTAATTATATTTAATATACTGTACATAAAATATCAAAAATTACACCAAATGTATATTATTTACAGTAAATAAAATATCAAAAAGTACAGTAAATATATCTTACACACCCTATGTAAAATATCACAATCTACACCAAATATATATTATATAATTTACATAAAATATCAAAAGGACACCAAATATATCTTATATACTGTACATAAAATATCAAAATTACAGTAAATATATTTCATATATTGTACATATAATGTTAACTAAAAGTACGCCAAATATATTTTATACCGTGTAAATAAAATATCAAAAAGTACAGTATATATATATTACACACCCTATGTAAAATATCACAAACTTCACCAAATATATATTATATAATTTACATAAAATATCAAAAGGACACCAAATATATCTTCTATACTGTACATAAAATACCAAATGTACAGTAAATATATTTCATATATTGTATATATAATATTAACTAAAAGTACACCAAATACATTTTATATACTGTAAATAAATTATCAAAAATTACAGTAAATATATATTACATACTGTACATAAAATATCAAAAAGTACACCAAATATGTGTTATATATACTGTAAATAAACTATCAAAACTACACTAATTATATTTAATATACTGTACATAAAATATCAAAAATTACACCAAATATATATTATTTACTGTAAAGAAAATACCAAAAAGGACAGTAAATATATATTACACACCCTATGTAAAATATCACAAACTACACCAAATATATATTATATGATTTACATAAAATATCAAAAGGACACCAAATATATCTTATATACTGAACATGAAATATCAAAATGTACAGTAAATATATTTCATATATTGTACATATAATATTAACTAAAAGTACACCAAATACATTTTATAAACTGTAAATAAAATATCAAAATATACAGTATATATTACATTCTGTACATAAAATATCAAAAAGTACACCAAATTTGTGTTTTATATACTGTAAATACACTATCAAAAACTGCAGTAATTATATTTAATATACTGTACATAAAATATCAAAAATTAAACCAAATGTGTATTATTTACTGTAAATAAAATATCAAAAAGTACAGTAAATATATCTTACACACCCTATGTAAAATATCACAATCTACACCAAATATATATTATATAATTTACATAAAATATCAAAAGGACACCAAATATATCTTATATACTGTACATAAAATATCAAAATTACAGTAAATATATTTCATATATTGTACATATAATGTTAACTAAAAGTACACCAAATATATTTTATATAGTGTAAATAAAATATCAAAATGTACAGTAAATATATATTACACACCCTATGTAAAATATCACAATCTACACCAAATTTATATTATGTAATTTACATAAAATATCAAAAGGACACCATATATACCTTATATGCTGAACATAAAATATCAAAATGTACCGTAAATATATTTCATATATTGTACATATAATATTAACTAAAAGTACACCAAATACATTTTATATACTGTAAATAAAATATCAAATAGTAGAGTAAATATATATTACATACTGTACATAAAATATCAAAAAGTACACCAAATATGTGTAATATATACTGTAAATAAACTATCAAATCCACAGTAATTATATATAATATACTGTACATAAATATCAAAAATTACAACAAATATATATTATTTACTATAAAGAAAATACCAAAAAGTACAGTAAATATATATTACACACCCTATGTAAAATATCACAAACTACACCAAATATATATTATATAATTTACATAAAATATCAAAAGGACACCAAATATATCTTATATACTGAACATGAAATATCAAAATGTACAGTAAATATATTTCATATATTGTACATATAATATTAATTAAAAGTACACCAAACACATTTTATATACTGTAAATAAAATATCAAAAGTACAGTAAATATATATTACATTCTGTACATAATATATCAAAAAGTACACCAAATTTGTTTTTTATATACTGTAAATAAACTATCAAAAACTGCAGTAATTATATTTAATATACTGTACATAAAATATCAAAAATTACACCAAATATATATTATTTACTGTAAATAAAATATCAAAAAGTACAGTAAATATATCTTACACACCCTATGTAAAATATCACAATCTACACCAAATATATATTATATAATTTACATAAAATATCAAAAGGACACCAAATATACCTTATATACTGAACATGAAATATCAAAATGTA
Source organism: Pan paniscus (assembly GCF_029289425.2). NCBI lineage: Eukaryota > Metazoa > Chordata > Mammalia > Primates > Hominidae > Pan > Pan paniscus. Next base: position 4,670,269 of record NC_073271.2, read on the forward strand.
CAGTAAATATATTTCATATATTGTACATATAATATTAACTAAAAGTACACGAAATACATTTTATATACTGTAAATAAAATATCAAAATTACAGTAAATATATATTACATTCTGTACATAAAATATCAAAAAGTACACCAAATATGTGTTATATATACTGTAAATAAACTATCAAAAACTGCAGTAATTATGTTTAATATACTGTACATAAAATATCAAAAATTACACCAAATGTATATTATTTACTGTAAATAAAATATCAAAAAGTACAGTAAATATATCTTACACACACTATGTAAAATATCACAATCTACACCAAATGTATATTATATAATTTACATAAAATATCAAAAGGACACCAAATATATCTTATATACTGTACATAATATATCAAAATTACAGTAAATATATTTCATATATTGTACATATAATGTTAACTAAAAGTACACCAAATACATTTTATATACTGTAAATAAAATATCAAAAAGTACAGTAAATATATATTACACACCCTATGTAAAATATCACAAACTTCACCAAATATATATTATATAATTTACATAAAATATCAAAAGGACACCAAATATATCTTCTATACTGTACATAAAATATCAAAATGTACAGTAAATATATTTCATATATTGTATATATAATATTAACTAAAAGTACACCAAATACATTTTATATAGTGTAAATAAATTATCAAAAATTACAGTAAATATATATTACATACTGTACATAAAATATCAAAAAGTACACCAAATATGTGTTATATATACTGTAAATAAACTATCAAAACTACACTAATTATATTTAATATACTGTACATAAAATATCAAAAATTACACCAAATATATATTATTTACTGTAAAGAAAATACCAAAAAGTACAGTAAATATATATTACACACCCTATGTAAAATATCACAAACTACACCAAATATATATTATATAATTTACATAAAATATCAAAAGGACACCAAATATATCTTATATATTGAACATGAAATATCAAAATGTACAGTAAATATATTTCATATATTGTACATATAATATTAACTAAAAGTACACCAAATACATTTTATATACTGTAAATAAAATATCAAAATGTACAGTAAATATATATTACATTCTGTACATAAAATATCAAAAAGTACACCAAATTTCTGTTTTATATACTGTAAATAAACTATCAAAAACTGCAGTAATTATATTTAATATACTGTACATAAAATATCAAAAATTACACCAAATGTATATTATTTACTGTAAATAAAATATCAAAAAGTACAGTAAATATATCTTACACACCCTATGAAAAATATCACAATCTACACCAAATATATATTATATAATTTACATAAAATATCAAAAGGACACCAAATATATCTTATATACTGTACATAAAATATCAAAATTACAGTAAATATATTTCATATATTGTACATATAATGTTAACTAAAAGTAAACCAAATATATTTTATATAGTGCAAATAAAATATCAAAATGTACAGTAAATATATATTACACACCCTATGTAAAATATCACAATCTACACCAAATTTATATTACGTAATTTATATAAAATATCAAAAGGACACCATATATACCTTATATGCTGAACATAAAATATCAAAATGTACCGTAAATATATTTCATATATTGTACATATAATATTAACTAAAAGTACACCAAATACATTTTATATACTGTAAATAAAATATCAAATAGTAGAGTAAATATATATTACATACTGTACATAAAATATCAAAAAGTACACCAAATATGTGTAATATATACTGTAAATAAACTATCAAATCCACAGAAATTATATATAATATACTGTACATAAAATATCAAAAATTACACCAAATGTATATTATTTACTGTAAATAAAATATCAAAAAGTACAGTAAATATATCTAACACACCCTATGTAAAATATCACAATCTACACCAAATATATATTATATAATTTACATAAAATATCAAAAGGACACCAAATATACCTTATATACTGAACATGAAATATCAAAATGTACAGTAAATATATTTCATATATTGTACATATAATATTAACTAAAAGTACACCAAATACATTTTATATACTGTAAATAAAATATCAAAAGTACAGTAAATATATATTACATTCTGTACATAAAATATCAAAAAGTACACCAAATATGTGTTATATATACTGTAAATAAACTATCAAAAACTGCAGTAATTATGTTTAATATACTGTACATAAAATATCAAAAATTACACCAAATGTATATTATTTACTGTAAATAAAATATCAAAAAGTACAGTAAATATATCTTACACACCCTATGTAAAATATCACAATCTACACCAAATATATATTATATAATTTACATAAAATATCAAAAGGACAACAAATATATCTTATATACTGTACATAATATATCAAAATTACAGTAAATATATTTCAAATATTGTACATATAATGTTAACTAAAAGTACACCAAACACATTTTATATACTGTAAATAAAATATCAAAAAGTACTGTAAATATATATTACACACCCTATGTAAAATATCACAAACTTCACCAAATATATAGTATATAATTTACATAAAATATCAAAAGGACACCAAATATATCTTCTATACTGTACATAAAATATAAAAATTTACAGTAAATATATTTCATATATTGTATATTTAATATTAACTAAAAGTACACCAAATACATTTTATATACTGTAAATAAATTATCAAAAATTTCAGTAAATATATATTACATACTGTACTTAAAATATCAAAAACTACACCAAATATGTGTTATATATACTGTAAATAAACTATCAAAACTACACTAATTATATTTAATATACTGTACATAAAATATCAAAAATTACACCAAATATATATTATTTACTGTAAAGAAAATACCAAAAAGTACAGTAAATATATATTACACACCCTATGTAAAATATCACAAACTACACCAAATATATATTATATAATTTACATAAAATATCAAAAGGACACCAATTATATCTTATATACTGAATATGAAATATCAAAAAGTACAGTAAATATATTTCATATATTGTTCATATAATATTAACTAAAAGTACACCAAATACATTTTATATACTGTAAATAAAATATCAAAAGTACAGTAAATATATATTACATTCTGTACATAAAATATCAAAAAGTACACCAAATATGTGTTATATATACTGTAAATAAACTATCAAAAACTGCAGTAATTATGTTTAATATACTGTACATAAAATACCAAAAATTACACCAAATGTATATTATTTACTGTAAATAAAATATCAAAAAGTACAGTAAATATATCTTACACACCCTATGTAAAATATCACAATCTACACCAAATGTATATTATATAATTTACATAAAATATCAAAAGGACACCAAATATATCTTATATGCTGTACATAATATATCAAAATTACAGTAAATATATTTCATATATTGTACATATAATGTTAACTAAAAGTACACCAAATACATTTTATATACTGTAAATAAAATATCAAAAAGTACAGTAAATATATATTACACACCCTATGTAAAATATCACAAACTTCACCAAATATATATTATATAATTTACATAAAATATCAAAAGGACACCAAATATATCTTCTATACTGTACATAAAATATCAAAATGTACAGTAAATATATTTCATATATTGTATATATAATATTAACTAAAAGTACACCAAATACATTTTATATACTGTAAATAAATTATCAAAAATTACAGTAAATATATATTACATACTGTACATAAAATATCAAAAAGTACACCAAATATGTGTTATATATACTGTAAATAAACTATCAAAACTACACTAATTATATTTAATATACTGTACATAAAATATCAAAAATTACACCAAATATATATTATTTACTGTAAAGAAAATACCAAAAAGTACAGTAAATATATATTACACACCCTATGTAAAATATCACAAACTACACCAAATATATATTATATAATTTACATAAAATATCAAAAGGACACCAAATATATCTTATATACTGAACATGAAATATCAAAATGTACAGTAAATATATTTCATATATTGTACATATAATATTAACTAAAAGTACACCAAATACATTTTATATACTGTAAATAAAATATCAAAATGTACAGTAAATATATATTACATTCTGTACATAAAATATCAAAAAGTACACCAAATTTCTGTTTTATATACTGTAAATAAACTATCAAAAACTGCAGTAATTATATTTAATATACTGTACATAAAATATCAAAAATTAAACCAAATGTATATTATTTACTGTAAATAAAATATCAAAAAGTACAGTAAATATATCTTACACACCCTATGTAAAATATCACAAACTACACCAAATATATATTATATAATTTACATAAAATATCAAAGGGACACCAAATATACCTTATATACTGAACATGAAATATCAAAATTACAGTAAATATATTTCATATATTGTGCATATAATGTTAACTAAAAGTACACCAAATACATTTTATATACTGTAAGTAATATATCAAAAGTACAGTAAATATATATTACATTCTGTACATAAAATATCAAAAATTACACCAAATTTGTGTTTTATATACTGTAAATAAACTATCAAAAACTGCAGTAATTATATTTAATATACTGTACATAAAATATCCAGGATTAAACCAAATGTATATTATTTACTGTAAATAAAATATCAAAAACTACAGTAAATATATCTTACACACCATATGTAAAATATCACAATCTACACCAAATATATATTATATAATTTACATAAAATATCAAAAGGACAACAAATATATCTTATATACTGTACATAAAATACCAAAATTACAGTAAATATATTTCATATATTGTACATATAATGTTAACTAAAAGTACACCAAATATATTTTATATAGTGTAAATAAAATATCAAAATGTACAGTAAATATATATTACACTCCCTATGTAAAATATCACAATCTACACCGAATTTATATTATGTAATTTACATAAAATATCAAAAGGACACCATATATACCTTATATGCTGAACATAAAATATCAAAATATACCGTAAATATATTTCATATATTGTACATATAATATTAACTAAAAGTACACCAAATACATTTTATATACTGTAAATAAAATATCAAATAGTAGAGTAAATATATATTACATACTGTACATAAAATATCAAAAAGTACACCAAATATGTGTAATATATACTGTAAATAAACTATCAAATCCACAGTAATTATATATAATATACTGTACATAAAATATCAAAAATTACACCAAATGTATATTATTTACTGTAAATAAAATATCAAAAAGTACAGTAAATATATCTTACACTCCCTATGTAAAATATCACAATCTACACAAAATATATATTATATAATTTACATAAAATATCAAAAGGACACCAAATATATCTTATATAGTGTACATAAAATATCAAAATGTACAGTAAATATATTTCCTATATTGTACATATAATATTAACTAAAAGTACACCAAATACATTTTATATACTGTAAATAAAGTATCAAAAATACAGTAAATATATATTAGATACTGTACATAAAATATCAAAAAGTACACCAAATATGTGTAATATATACTGTAAATAAACTATCAAAACTACACTAATTATATTTAATATACTGTACATAAAATATCAAAAATTAAACCAAATATATATTATTTACTGTAAAAAAATATCAAAAAGTACAGTAAATATATCTTACACACCCTATGTAAAATATCACAAACTACACCAAATATATATTATATAATTTACATAAAATATCAAAAGGGCACCAAATATACCTTATATACTGAACATGAAATATCAAAATGTACAGTAAATATATTTCATATATTGTACATATAATATTAACTAAAAGTACACCAAATACATTTTATATACTGTAAATAAAATATCAAAAGTACAGTAAATATATATTACATTCTGTACATAAAATATCAAAAAGTACACCAAATATGTGTTATATATACTGTAAATAAACTATCAAAAATTGCAGTAATTATGTTTAATATACTGTACATATAATATCAAAAATTACACCAAATGTATATTATTTACTATAAATAAAATATCAAAAAGTACATTAAATATATCTTACACACCCTATGTAAAATATCACAATCTACACCAAATATATATTTTATAATTTACATAAAATATCAAAAGGACACCAAATATATCTTATATACTGTACATAATATATCAAAATTACAGTAAATATATTTCATATATTGTACATATAATGTTAACTAAAAGTACACCAAATATATTTTATATACTGTAAATAAAATATCAAAAAGTACAGTAAATATATATTACACACCCTATGCAAAATATCACAAACTTCACCAAATATATATTATATAATTTACATAAAATATCAAAAGGACACCAAATATATCTTCTATACTGTGCATAAAATATCAAAATGTACAGTAAATATATTTCATATATTGTATATATAATATTAACTAAAAGTACACCAAATACATTTTATATACTGTAAATAAATTATCAAAAATTACAGTAAATATATATTTCATACTGTACATAAAATATCAAAAAGTACACCAAATATGTGTTATATATACTGTAAATAAACTATCAAACTACACTAATTATATTTAATATACTGTACATAAAATATCAAAAATTACACCAAATATATATTATTTACTGTAAAGAAAATACCAAAAAGTACAGTAAATATATATTACACACCCTATGTAAAATATCACAAACTACACCAAATATATATTATATAATTTACATAAAATATCAAAAGGACACCAAATATATCTTATATACTGAACATGAAATATCAAAATGTACAGTAAATATATTTCATAGATTGTACATATAATATTAACTAAAAGTACACCAAATACATTTTATATACTGTAAATAAAATATCAAAATGTACAGTAAATATATATTACATTCTGTACATAAAATATCAAAAAGTACTCCAAATATCTGTTTTATATACTGTAAATAAACTATCAAAAACTGCAGTAATTATATTTAATATACTGTACATAAAATATCAAAAATTAAACCAAATGTATATTATTTACTGTAAATAAAATATCAAAAAGTACAGTAAATATATCTTACACACCCTATGTAAAATATCACAATCTACACCAAATATATATTATATAAATTACATAAAATATCAAAAGGCCACCAAATATATCTTATATAGCGTACCTAAAATATCAAAATGTACAGTAAATATATTTCCTATATTGTACATATAATATTAACTAAAAGTACACCAAATACATTTAATATACTGTAAATAAAATATCAAAAATACAGTAAATATATATTACATACTGTACATAAAATATCAAAAAGTACACCAAATATGTGTAATATATAATGTAAATAAACTATCAAAAACTACACTAATTATATTTAATATACTGTACATAAAATATCAAAAATTACACCAAATGTATATTATATACTGTAAATAAAATATCAAAAAGTACGGTAAATATATATTACACACCCTATGTAAAATATCACAAACTTCACCAAATATATATTATATAATTTACATAAAATATCAAAAGGACACCAAATATATCTTCTATTCTGTACATAAAATATCAAAATGTACAGTAAATATATTTCATATATTGTATATATAATATTAACTAAAAGTACACCAAATACATTTTATATACTGTAAATAAATTATCAAAAATTACAGTAAATATATATTACATACTGTACATAAAATATCAAAAAGTACACCAAATATGTGTTATATATACTCTAAATAAACTATCAAAACTACACTAATTATATTTAATATACTGTACATAAAATATCAAAAATTACCCCAAATATATATTATTTACTGTCAGGAAAATACCAAAAAGTACAGTAAATATATATTACACACCCTATGTAAAATATCACAAACTACACCAAATATATATTATATAATTTACATAAAATATCAAAAGGACACCAAATATATCTTATATACTGTACATAAAATACCAAAATTACAGTAAATATATTTCATATATTGTACATATAATGTTAACTAAAAGTACACCAAATATATTTTATATAGTGTAAATAAAATATCAAAATGTACAGTAAATATATATTACACTCCCTATGTAAAATATCACAATCTACACCGAATTTATATTATGTAATTTACATAAAATATCAAAAGGACACCATATATACCTTATATGCTGAACATAAAATATCAAAATGTACCGTAAATATATTTCATATATTGTACATATAATATTAACTAAAAGTACACCAAATACATTTTATATACTGTAAATAAAATATCAAATAGTAGACTAAATATATATTACATACTGTACATAAAATATCAAAAAGTACACCAAATATGTGTAATATATACTGTAAATAAACTATCAAATCCACAGTAATTATATATAATATACTGTACATAAAATATCAAAAATTACACCAAATGTATATTATTTACTGTAAATAAAATATCAAAAAGTACAGTAAATATATCTTACACTCCCTATGTAAAATATCACAATCTACACAAAATATATATTATATAATTTACATAAAATATCAAAAGGACACCAAATATATCTTATATAGTGTACATAAAATATCAAAATGTACAGTAAATATATTTCCTATATTGTACATATAATATTAACTAAAAGTACACCAAATACATTTTATATACTGTAAATAAAGTATCAAAAATACAGTAAATATATATTAGATACTGTACATAAAATATCAAAAAGTACACCAAATATGTGTAATATATACTGTAAATAAACTATCAAAACTACACTAATTATATTTAATATACTGTACATAAAATATCAAAAATTAAACCAAATATATATTATTTACTGTAAATAAAATATCAAAAAGTACAGTAAATATATCTTACACACCCTATGTAAAATATCACAAACTACACCAAATATATATTATATAATTTACATAAAATATCAAAAGGGCACCAAATATACCTTATATACTGAACATGAAATATCAAAATGTACAGTAAATATATTTCATATATTGTACATATAATATTAACTAAAAGTACACCAAATACATTTTATATACTGTAAATAAAATATCAAAAGTACAGTAAATATATATTACATACTGTACATAAAATATCAAAAAGTACACCAAATATGTGTTATATATACTGTAAATAAACTATCAAAAACTGCAGTAATTATGTTTAATATACTGTACATAAAATATCAAAAATTACACCAAATGTATATTATTTACTGTAAATAAAATATCAAAAAGTACATTAAATATATCTTACACACCCTATGTAAAATATCACAATCTACACCAAATATATATTTTATAATTTACATAAAATATCAAAAGGACACCAAATATATCTTATATACTGTACATAATATATCAAAATTACAGTAAATATATTTCATATATTGTACATATAATGTTAACTAAAAGTACACCAAATACATTTTATATACTGTAAATAAAATATCAAAAAGTACAGTAAATATATATTACACACCCTATGCAAAATATCACAAACTTCACCAAATATATATTATATAATTTACATAAAATATCAAAAGGACACCAAATATATCTTCTATACTGTGCATAAAATATCAAAATGTACAGTAAATATATTTCATATATTGTATATATAATATTAACTAAAAGTACACCAAATACATTTTATATACTGTAAATAAATTATCAAAAATTACAGTAAATATATATTTCATACTGTACATAAAATATCAAAAAGTACACCAAATATGTGTTATATATACTGTAAATAAACTATCAAACTACACTAATTATATTTAATATACTGTACATAAAATATCAAAAATTACACCAAATATATATTATTTACTGTAAAGAAAATACCAAAAAGTACAGTAAATATATATTACACACCCTATGTAAAATATCACAAACTACACCAAATATATATTATATAATTTACATAAAATATCAAAAGGACACCAAATATATCTTATATACTGAACATGAAATATCAAAATGTACAGTAAATATATTTCATAGATTGTACATATAATATTAACTAAAAGTACACCAAATACATTTTATATACTGTAAATAAAATATCAAAATGTACAGTAAATATATATTACATTCTGTACATAAAATATCAAAAAGTACTCCAAATTTCTGTTTTATATACTGTAAATAAACTATCAAAAACTGCAGTAATTATATTTAATATACTGTACATAAAATATCAAAAATTAAACCAAATGTATATTATTTACTGTAAATAAACTATCAAAAAGTACAGTAAATATATCTTACACACCCTATGTAAAATATCACAATCTACACCAAATATATATTATATAAATTACATAAAATATCAAAAGGCCACCAAATATATCTTATATAGTGTACCTAAAATATCAAAATGTACAGTAAATATATTTCCTATATTGTACATATAATATTAACTAAAAGTACACCAAATACATTTTATATACTGTAAATAAAATATCAAAAATACAGTAAATATATATTACATACTGTACATAAAACATCAAAAAGTACACCAAATATGTGTAATATATAATGTAAATAAACTATCAAAAACTACACTAATTATATTTAATATACTGTACATAAAATATCAAAAATTACACCAAATGTATATTATATACTGTAAATTAAATATCAAAAAGTACGGTAAATATATATTACACACCCTATGTAAAATATCACAAACTTCACCAAATATATATTATATAATTTACATAAAATATCAAAAGGACACCAAATATATCTTCTATTCTGTACATAAAATATCAAAATGTACAGTAAATATATTTCATATATTGTATATATAATGTTAACTAAAAGTACACCAAATACATTTTATATACTGTAAATAAATTATCAAAAATTACAGTAAATATATATCACATACTGTACATAAAATATCAAAAAGTACACCAAATATGTGTTATATATACTCTAAATAAACTATCAAAACTACACTAATTATATTTAATATACTGTACATAAAATATCAAAAATTACACCAAATATATATTATTTACTGTCAGGAAAATACCAAAAAGTACAGTAAATATATATTACACACCCTATGTAAAATATCACAAACTACACCAAATATATATTATATAATTTACATAAAATATCAAAAGGACACCAAATATATCTTATATACTGAACATGAAATATCAAAATGTACAGTAAATATATTTCATATATTGTACATATAATATTAACTAAAAGTACACCAAATACATTTTATATACTGTAAATAAAATATCAAAATGTACAGTAAATATATATTACATTCTGTACATAAAATATCAAAAAGTACACCAAATTTGTGTTTTATATACTGTAAATAAACTATCAAAAAGTGCAGTAACTATATTTTATATACTGTACATAAAATATCAAAAATTAAACCAAATGTATATTATTTAGTGTGAATAAAATATCAAAAAGTACAGTAAATATATCTTACACACCCTATGTAAAATATCACAATCTACACCAAATATATATTATATAATTTACATAAAATATCAAAAGGACACCACATATATCTTATATAGTGTACATAAAATATCAAAATGTACAGTAAATATATTTCCTATATTGTACATATAACATTAACTAAAAGTACACCAAATACATTTTATATACTGTAAATAAAATATCAAAAATACAGTAAATATAAAAAACATACTGTACATAAAATATCAAAAAGTACACCAAATATGTGTAATATATACTGTAAATAAAGTATTAAAAACTACAGTAATTATATTTAATATACTGTACATAAAATATCAAAAATTACACCAAATGTATATTATATACTGTAAATAAAATATCAAAAAGTACAGTAAATATATATTACACACCCTATGTAAAATATCACAAACTTCACCAAATATATATTATATAATTTACATAAAATATCAAAAGGACACCAAATATATCTTCTATACTGTACATAAAATATCAAAATGTACAGTAAATATATTTCATAGATTGTACATATAATATTAACTAAAAGTACACCAAATACATTTTATATACTGTAAATAAAATATCAAAATGTACAGTAAATATATATTACATTCTGTACATAAAATATCAAAAAGTACACAAAATATGTGTTATATATACTGTAAATAAACTATCAAAAACTGCAGTAATTATATTTAATATACTGTACATAAAATATCAAAAATTACACCAAATGTATATTATTTACTGTAAATAAAATATCAAAAAGTACAGTAAATATATCTTACACACCCTATGTAAAATATCACAATCTACACCAAATATATATTATATAAATTACATAAAATATCAAAAGGACACCAAATATATCTTATATAGTGTACCTAAAATATCAAAATGTACAGTAAATATATTTCCTATATTGTACATATAATATTAACTAAATGTACACCAAATACATTTAATATACTGTAAATAAAATATCAAAAATACAGTAAATATATATTACATACTGTACATAAAATATCAAAATGTACACCAAATATGTGTAATATATAATGTAAATAAACTATCAAAAACTACACTAATTATATTTAATATACTCTACATAAAATATCAAAAATTACACCAAATGTATATTATATACTATAAATAAAATATCAAAAAGTACGGTAAATATATATTACACACCCTATGTAAAATATCACAAACTTCACCAAATATATATTATATAATTTACATAAAATATCAAAAGGACACCAAATATATCTTCTATTCTGTACATAAAATATCAAAATGTACAGTAAATATATTTCATATATTGTATATATAATATTAACTAAAAGTACACCAAATACATTTTATATACTGTAAATAAATTATCAAAAATTACAGTAAATATATATTACATACTGTACATAAAATATCAAAAAGTACACCAAATATGTGTTATATATACTCTAAATAAACTATCAAAACTACACTAATTATATTTAATATACTGTACATAAAATATCAAAAATTACACCAAATATATATTATTTACTGTCAGGAAAATACCAAAAAGTACAGTAAATATATATTACACACCCTATGTAAAATATCACAAACTACACCAAATATATATTATATAATTTACATAAAATATCAAAAGGACACCAAATATATCTTATATACTGAACATGAAATATCAAAATGTACAGTAAATATATTTCATATATTGTACATATAATATTAATTAAAAGTACACCAAATACATTTTATATACTGTAAATAAAATATCAAAATGTACAGTAAATATATATTACATTCTGTAAATAAAATATCAAAAAGTACACCAAATTTGTGTTTTATATACTGTAAATAAACTGTCAAAAACTGCAGTAATTATATTTAATATACTGTACATAAAATATCAAAAATTACACCAAATGTATATTATTTACTGTAAATATAATATCAAAAAGTACAGTAAATATATCTTACACACCCTATGTAAAATATCACAATCTACGCCAAATATATATTATATAATTTACATAAAATATCAAAAGGACACCATATATATCTTCTATACTGTACATAAAATATCAAAATGTACAGTAAATATATTTCATATATTGTACATATAATATTAACTAAAAGTACACCAAATACATTTTATATACAGTAAATAAATTATCAAAAATTACAGTAAATATATATTACATACTGTACATAAAATATCAAAAAGTACACCAAATATGTGTTATATATACTGTAAATAAACTATCAAAACTACACTAATTATATTTGATAAACTGTACATAAAATATCAAAAATTACACCAAATGTATATTATTTACTGTAAATAAAATACCAAAAAGTACAGTAAATATATATTACACACCCTAAGTAAAATATCACAAACTACACCAAATATATATTATATAATTTACATAAAATATCAAAAGGACACCAAATATATCTTATATACTGAACATGAAATATCAAAATGTACAGTAAATATATTTCATATATTGTACATATAATATTAACTAAAAGTACACCAAATACATTTTATATACTGTAAATAAAATATCAAAATGTACAGTAAATATATATTACATTCTGTACATAAAATATCAAAAAGTACACCAAATTTGTGTTTTATATACTGTAAATAAACTATCAATAACTGCAGTAATTATATTTAATATACTGTACATAAAATATCAAAAATTAAACCAAATGTATGTTATTTACTGTAAATAAAATATCAAAAAGTACAGTAAATATATATTACACACCCTATGTAAAATATCACAATCTACAACAAATATATATCATATAATTTACATAAAATATCAAAAGGACACCAAATATATCTTCTATACTGTACAAAAAATATCAAAACCTACAGTAAATATATTTCATATATTGTACATATAATATTAACTAAAGTACACCAAATATATTTTATATACTGTAAATACATTATCAAAAATTACAGTAAACATATATTACATACTGTACATAAAATATCAAAAAGTACACCAAATATGTGTTATATATACTGTAAATAAACTATCAAAACTACACTAATTATATTTAATATACTTTACATAAAATATCAAAAATTACACCAAATATATATTATTTACTGTAAAGAAAATACCAAAAAGTACAGTAAATATATATTACACACCCTATGTAAAATATCACAATCTACACCAAATATATATTATATAATTTACATAAAATATCAGAAGGACACCAAATATAGATTATATACTGTAAATTAAATATCAAAAAGTACAGTAAATATATTTCATATATTGTACATATAATATTAACTAAAAGTACACCAAATACATTTTATATACAGTAAATAAGTTATAAAAAATTACAGTAAATATATATTACATACTGTACATAAAATATCAAAAAGTACACCAAATATGTGTTATATATACTGTAAATAAACTATCAAAACTATACTAATTATATTTAATATACTGTACATAAAATATCAAAAATTACACCAAATATATATTATTTACTGTAAAGAAAATACCAAAAATACAGTAAATATATATTACACACCCTATGTAAAATATCACAAACTACACCAAATATATATTATATAATTTACATAAAATATCAAAAGGACACCAAATATATCTTATATACTGTACATAAAATATCAAAAAGTACAGTAAATATATTTCATATATTGTACATATAATATTAACTAAAAGTACACCAAATACATTTTATATACTGTAAATAAATTATCAAAAATTACAGTAAATCTATATTACATACTGTACAAAAATTATCAAAAATTACACCAAATATGTGTTATATATACTCTAAATAAACTATTAAAACTACACTAATTATATTAAATATACTGTACATAAAATATAAAAAATTACACCGAATGTATATTATATACTGTAAATAAAATATCAAAAAGTACAATAAATATATATTACACACCCTATGTAAAATATCACAAACTTCACCAAATATATATTATATAACTTACATAAAATATCAAAAGGACACCAAATGTATCTTCTATACTGTACATAAAATATCAAAATGTACAGTAAATATATTTCATATATTGTATATATAATATTAACTATAAGTACAGCAAATTCATTTTATATACTGTAAATAAATTATCAAAAATTACAGTAAATATATATTACATACTGTACATAAAATATCAAAAAGTACACCAAATATGTGTTATATATACTGTAAATAAACTATCAAAACTACACTAATTATATCTAATATACTGTACATAAAATATCAAAAATTACCCAAATATATATTATTTACTGTACAGAAAATACCAAAAAGTACAGTAAATATATATTACACACCTTATGTAAAATATCACAAACTACACCAAATATATATTATATAATTTACATAAAATATCAAAAGGACACCAAATATATCTTATATACTGAACATGAAATATCAAAATGTACAGTAAATATATTTCATATATTGTACATATAATATTAACTAAAATTACACCAAATACATTTCATATACTGTCAATAAAATATCAAAAGTACAGTAAATATATATTACATTCTGTACATAAAATATCAAAAAGTACACCAAATTTGTGTTGTATATACTGTAAATAAACTATCAAAAACTGCAGTATTTATATTTAATATACTGTACATAAAATATCAAAAATTAAACCAAATGTATATTATTTACTGTAAATAAAATATCAAAAAGTACAGTAAATATATCTTACACACCCTATGTAAAATATCACAATCTACACCAAATATATATTATATAATTTACATAAAACATCAAAAGGACACCAAATATATATATTATACTGTACATAAAATATCAAAATGTGCAGTAAATATATTTCATATATTGTACATATAATATTAACTAAAAGTACACCAAATACATTTTATATACAGTAAATAAATTATCAAAAATTACAGTAAATATATATTACATACTGTACATAATATATCAAAAAGTACACCAAATATGTGTTATATATAATGTAAATAAACTATCAAAACTACACTAGTTATATTTAATATACTGTACATTTAAATATCAAAAATTACACCAAATCTATATTATTTACTGTAAAGAAAATACCAAAAAGTACAGTAAATATATATTACACACCCTATGTAAAATATCACAAACTACACCAAATATATATTATATAATTTACATAAAATATCAAAAGGACACCAAATATATCTTATATACTGAACATGAAATATCAAAATGTACAGTAAATATATTTCATATATTGTACATATAATATTAATTAAAAGTACACCAAATACATTTTATATACTGTAAATAAAATATCAAAATGTACAGTAAATATATATTACATTCTGTACATAAAATATCAAAAAGTACACCAAATTTGTGTTTATATACTGTAAATAAACTATCAAAAACTACAGTAATTATATTTAATATACTGTACATAAAATATCAAAAATTACACCAAATGTATATTATATACTGTAAATAAAATATCAAAAATACAGTAAGTACACATTACACACCCTATGAAATATCACAAACTACACCAAATATATATTATATAATTCACATAAAATATCAAAAGCACACCAAATATATCTTCTATACTGTACATAAAATATCAAAAAGTACAGTAAATATATTTCATATATTGTATATATAATATTAACTAAAAGTACACCAAACACATTTTATATACTGTAAATAAATTATCAAAAATTACAGTAAATATATATTACATACTGTACATAAAATATCAAAAAGTACACCAAATATGTGTTATATATACTGTAAATAAACAATCAAAAACTACAGTAATTATATTTAATATACTGTACATAAAATATCAAAAATTACACCAAATGTATATTATTTACTGTAAATGAAATATCAAAAAGTACAGTAAATATATATTACACACCCTAAGGAAAATATCAAAAACTACATCAAATATATATTATAAAATTCACAAAAAATATCAAAAGGACACCAAGTATATATTATATACTGTACATAAAATATCAAAAAGTACAGTAAATATATTTCATATATTGTATATATAATATTAACTAAAAGTACACCAAATACATTTTATATACTGTAAATAAAATATCAAAAAGTACAGTAAATATATATTACATAGTGTACATAAAATATCAAAAAGTACTCCAAATATGTGTAATATATACTGTAAATAAACTATCAAAAACTACAGTAATTATATTTTCTATACTGTATATAAAATATCAAAAATTACACCAAATGTATATTATATACTGTAAATAAAATATCAAAAAGTACAGTAAATATATATTACACACCCTATGTAAAATATCACAAACTACACCAAATATATATTATATAATTTACATAAAATATCAAAAGGACACCAAATATATATTCTATACTGTACATAAAATATAAAAATTTACAGTAAATATATTTCATATATTGTATATTTAATATTAAATAAAGTACACCAAATACATTTTATATACTGTAAATAAAATATCAAAATGTACAGTAAATATATATTACATACTGTACATAAAATATCAAAAAGTACACCAAATATGTGTTATATATACTGTAAATAAACTATCAAAAACTACAGTAATTATATTTAATGTACTGTACATAAAATATCAAAAATTACACCAAATGTATATTATTTACTGTAAATAAAATACCAAAAATTACAGTAAATATACATTACACACCCTATGTATAATATCACAAACTACACCAAATATATCTTATATAATTTACATAAAATCCCAAAAAGACAACAAATATACCTTATATACTGAACATAAAATATCAAAATGTACAGTAAATATATTTCATATATTGTACATATAATATTAACGAAAAGTACACCAAATACATTTTACTGTACTGTAAATAAAATATCAAAAAGTACAGAAAATATATATTACATTCTGTACATAACATATAAAAAGTACACCAAATATGTGTAATATATACTGTAAATAAACTATCAAAAACTGCAGTAATTATATTTAATATACTGTACATAAAATATCAAAAATTACACCAAATGTATATTATTTACTGTAAATAAAATATCAAAAAGTACATTAAATATAACTTACACACCCTATGTAAAATATCACAATCTACACCAAATATATATTATATAATTTACATAAAATATCAAAATGACACCAAATATATCTTATATACTGAACATAAAATATCAAAAAGTACAGTAAATATATTTCATATATTGTACTTATAATATTTACTAAAAGTACACCAAATACATTTTATATAGTGTAAATAAAATATCAAAAAGTACAGTAAATATATATTGCACACCATATGTAAAATATCACAATCTACACCAAATATATATTATATAATTTACATAAAATATCAAAAGGACACCAAATATACCTTATATACTGTACATAAAATATCAAAAAGTACAGTAAATATATTTCATATATTGTACATATAATATTAACTAAAAGTACACCAAATACATTTTATACAGTGTAAATAAAATATCAAAAATTTCAGTGAATATATATTACATACTGTACATAAAATATCAAAAAGTACACCAAATATGTGTTATATATACTGTAAATAAACTATCAAAACTACACTAATTATATTTAATATACTGTACATAAAATATCAAAAATTACACCAAATATATATTATTTACTGTAAAGAAAATACCAAAAATTACAGTAAATATATATTACACACCCTATGTAAAATATCACAAACTACACCAAATATATATTATATAATTTACATAAAATATCAAAAGGACACCAAATATAACTTATATACTGAACATCAAGTATCAAAATGTACAGTAAATATATTTCATATATTGTACATTTAATATTAACTAAAAGTACACCAAATACATTTTATATACTGTAAATAAAATATCAAAAAGTACAGTAAATATATATTACATACTGTTCTTAAAATATCAAAAAGTACACCAAATATGTGTTATATATACTGTAAATAAACTATCAAAACTACACTAATTATATTTAATATACTGTACATAAAATATCAAAAATTACACCAAATATATATTATTTACTGTAAAGAAAATACCAAAAATTACAGTAAATATATATTACACACCCTATGTAAAATATCACAAACTACACCAAATATATATTATATAATTTACATAAAATATCAAAAGGACACCAAATATAACTTATATACTGAACATCAAGTATCAAAATGTACAGTAAATATATTTCATATATTGTACATTTAATATTAACTAAAAGTACACCAAATACATTTTATATACTGTAAATAAAATATCAAAAAGTACAGTAAATATATATTACATACTGTTCTTAAAATATCAAAAAGTACACAAAATATGTGTTATATATACTGTAAATAAACTATCAAAAACTGCAGTGATTATATTTAATATACTGTACATAAAATATCAAAAATTACACCAAATGAATACTATTTACTGTACATAAAATATCAAAAAGTACAGTAAATATATCTTACACACCCTATGTAAAATATCACAATCTACACCAAATATATATTATATAATTTACATAAAATACCAAAAGGACACCAAATATATCTTATATAGTGTACATAAAATATCAAAATGTACAGTAAATATATTTCATATATTGTACATATGATATTAACTAAAAGTATACCAACTGCATTTTATATACTGTAAATAAATTATCAAAAATTACAGTAAATATATATCACATACTGTACATAAAATATCAAAAAGTACAGCAAATATGTGTTATATATACTGTAAATAAACTATCAAAAACTACCGTAATTATATTTAATATACTGTACATAAGATATTAAAAATTACACCAAATGTATATTATTTACTGTAAATAAAATATCAAAAATTACAGTAAATATATATTACACACCCTATGTAAAATATCACAATCTACACCAAATATATATTATATAATTTACATAAAATATCAAAATGACACCAAATATATCTTATATACTGAACATAAAATATCAAAAAGTACAGTAAATATATTTCATATATTGTACTTATAATATTTACTAAAAGTACACCAAATACATGTTATATAGTGTAAATAAAATATCAAAAAGTACAGTAAATATATATTACACACCATATGTAAAATATCACAATCTACACCAAATATATATTATATAATTTACATAAAATATCAAAAGGACACCAAATATACCTTATATACTGTACATAAAATATCAAAAAGTACAGTAAATATATTTCATATATTGTACATATAATATTAACTAAAAGTACACCAAATACATTTTATACAGTGTAAATAAAATATCAAAAATTACAGTGAATATATATTACATACTGTACATAAAATATCAAAAAGTACACAAAATATGTGTTATATATACTGTAAATAAACTATCAAAAACTGCAGTGATTATATTTAATATACTGTACATAAAATATCAAAAATTACACCAAATGAATACTATTTACTGTACATAAAATATCAAAAAGTACAGTAAATATATCTTACACACCCTATGTAAAATATCACAATCTACACCAAATATATATTATATAATTTACATAAAATACCAAAAGGGCACCAAATATATCTTATATAGTGTACATAAAATATCAAAATGTACAGTAAATATATTTCATATATTGTACATATGATATTAACTAAAAGTATACCAACTGCATTTTATATACTGTAAATAAATTATCAAAAATTACAGTAAATATATATCACATACTGTACATAAAATATCAAAAAGTACAGCAAATATGTGTTATATATACTGTAAATAAACTATCAAAAACTACCGTAATTATATTTAATATACTGTACATAAGATATTAAAAATTACACCAAATGTATATTATTTACTGTAAATAAAATATCAAAAATTACAGTAAATATATATTACACACCCTATGTAAAATATCACAATCTACACCAAATATATATTATATAATTTACATAAAATATCAAAATGACACCAAATATATCTTATATACTGAACATAAAATATCAAAAAGTACAGTAAATATATTTCATATATTGTACTTATAATATTTACTAAAAGTACACCAAATACATTTTATATAGTGTAAATAAAATATCAAAAAGTACAGTAAATATATATTACACACCATATGTAAAATATCACAATCTACACCAAATATATATTATATAATTTACATAAAATATCAAAAGGACACCAAATATAACTTATATACTGAACATCAAGTATCAAAATGTACAGTAAATATATTTCATATATTGTACATTTAATATTAACTAAAAGTACACCAAATACATTGTATATACTGTAAATAAAATATCAAAAAGTACAGTAAATATATATTACATACTGTTCTTAAAATATCAAAAAGTACACAAAATATGTGTTATATATACTGTAAATAAACTATCAAAAACTGCAGTGATTATATTTAATATACTGTACATAAAATATCAAAAATTACACCAAATGAATACTATTTACTGTACATAAAATATCAAAAAGTACAGTAAATATATCTTACACACCCTATGTAAAATATCACAATCTACACCAAATATATATTATATAATTTACATAAAATACCAAAAGGACACCAAATATATCTTATATAGTGTACATAAAATATCAAAATGTACAGTAAATATATTTCATATATTGTACATATGATATTAACTAAAAGTATACCAACTGCATTTTATATACTGTAAATAAATTATCAAAAATTACAGTAAATATATATCACATACTGTACATAAAATATCAAAAAGTACAGCAAATATGTGTTATATATACTGTAAATAAACTATCAAAAACTACAGTAATTATATTTAATATACTGTACATAAGATATTAAAAATTACACCAAATGTATATTATTTACTGTAAATAAAATATCAAAAATTACAGTAAATATATATTACACACCCTATGTAAAATATCACAATCTACACCAAATATATATTATATAATTTACATAAAATATCAAAATGACACCAAATATATCTTATATACTGAACATAAAATATCAAAAAGTACAGTAAATATATTTCATATATTGTACTTATAATATTTACTAAAAGTACACCAAATACATTTTATATAGTGTAAATAAAATATCAAAAAGTACAGTAAATATATATTACACACCATATGTAAAATATCACAATCTACACCAAATATATATTATATAATTTACATAAAATATCAAAAGGACACCAAATATACCTTATATACTGTACATAAAATATCAAAAAGTACAGTAAATATATTTCATATATTGTACATATAATATTAACTAAAAGTACACCAAATACATTTTATACAGTGTAAATAAAATATCAAAAATTACAGTGAATATATATTACATACTGTACATAAAATATCAAAAAGTACACCAAATATGTGTTATATATACTGTAAATAAACTATCAAAACTACACTAATTATATTTAATATACTGTACATAAAATATCAAAAATTACACCAAATATATATTATTTACTGTAAAGAAAATACCAAAAATTACAGTAAATATATATTACACACCCTATGTAAAATATCACAAACTACACCAAATATATATTATATAATTTACATAAAATATCAAAAGGACACCAAATATAACTTATATACTGAACATCAAGTATCAAAATGTACAGTAAATATATTTCATATATTGTACATTTAATATTAACTAAAAGTACACCAAATACATTTTATATACTGTAAATAAAATATCAAAAAGTACAGTAAATATATATTACATACTGTTCTTAAAATATCAAAAAGTACACCAAATATGTGTTATATATACTGTAAATAAACTATCAAAACTACACTAATTATATTTAATATACTGTACATAAAATATCAAAAATTACACCAAATATATATTATTTACTGTAAAGAAAATACCAAAAATTACAGTAAATATATATTACACACCCTATGTAAAATATCACAAACTACACCAAATATATATTATATAATTTACATAAAATATCAAAAGGACACCAAATATAACTTATATACTGAACATCAAGTATCAAAATGTACAGTAAATATATTTAATATATTGTACATTTAATATTAACTAAAAGTACACCAAATACATTTTATATACTGTAAATAAAATATCAAAAAGTACAGTAAATATATATTACATACTGTTCTTAAAATATCAAAAAGTACACAAAATATGTGTTATATATACTGTAAATAAACTATCAAAAACTGCAGTGATTATATTTAATATACTGTACATAAAATATCAAAAATTACACCAAATGAATACTATTTACTGTACATAAAATATCAAAAAGTACAGTAAATATATCTTACACACCCTATGTAAAATATCACAATCTACACCAAATATATATTATATAATTTACATAAAATACCAAAAGGACACCAAATATATCTTATATAGTGTACATAAAATATCAAAATGTACAGTAAATATATTTCATATATTGTACATATGATATTAACTAAAAGTATACCAACTGCATTTTATATACTGTAAATAAATTATCAAAAATTACAGTAAATATATATCACATACTGTACATAAAATATCAAAAAGTACAGCAAATATGTGTTATATATACTGTAAATAAACTATCAAAAACTACCGTAATTATATTTAATATACTGTACATAAGATATTAAAAATTACACCAAATGTATATTATTTACTGTAAATAAAATATCAAAAATTACAGTAAATATATATTACACACCCTATGTAAAATATCACAATCTACACCAAATATATATTATATAATTTACATAAAATATCAAAATGACACCAAATATATCTTATATACTGAACATAAAATATCAAAAAGTACAGTAAATATATTTCATATATTGTACTTATAATATTTACTAAAAGTACACCAAATACATTTTATATAGTGTAAATAAAATATCAAAAAGTACAGTAAATATATATTACACACCATATGTAAAATATCACAATCTACACCAAATATATATTATATAATTTACATAAAATATCAAAAGGACACCAAATATACCTTATATACTGTACATAAATTATCAAAAAGTACAGTAAATATATTTCATATATTGTACATATAATATTAACTAAAAGTACACCAAATACATTTTATACAGTGTAAATAAAATATCAAAAATTACAGTGAATATATATTACATACTGTACATAAAATATCAAAAAGTACACCAAATATGTGTTATATATACTGTAAATAAACTATCAAAACTACACTAATTATATTTAATATACTGTACATAAAATATCAAAAATTACACCAAATATATATTATTTACTGTAAAGAAAATACCAAAAATTACAGTAAATATATATTACACACCCTATGTAAAATATCACAAACTACACCAAATATATATTATATAATTTACATAAAATATCAAAAGGACACCAAATATAACTTATATACTGAACATCAAGTATCAAAATGTACAGTAAATATATTTCATATATTGTACATTTAATATTAACTAAAAGTACACCAAATACATTTTATATACTGTAAATAAAATATCAAAAAGTACAGTAAATATATATTACATACTGTTCTTAAAATATCAAAAAGTACACAAAATATGTGTTATATATACTGTAAATAAACTATCAAAAACTGCAGTGATTATATTTAATATACTGTACATAAAATATCAAAAATTACACCAAATGAATACTATTTACTGTACATAAAATATCAAAAAGTACAGTAAATATATCTTACACACCCTATGTAAAATATCACAATCTACACCAAATATATATTATATAATTTACATAAAATACCAAAAGGACACCAAATATATCTTATATAGTGTACATAAAATATCAAAATGTACAGTAAATATATTTCATATATTGTACATATGATATTAACTAAAAGTATACCAACTGCATTTTATATACTGTAAATAAATTATCAAAAATTACAGTAAATATATATCACATACTGTACATAAAATATCAAAAAGTACAGCAAATATGTGTTATATATACTGTAAATAAACTATCAAAAACTACCGTAATTATATTTAATATACTGTACATAAGATATTAAAAATTACACCAAATGTATATTATTTACTGTAAATAAAATATCAAAAATTACAGTAAATATATATTACACACCCTATGTAAAATATCACAATCTACACCAAATATATATTATATAATTTACATAAAATATCAAAATGACACCAAATATATCTTATATACTGAACATGAAATATCAAAAATTACAGTAAATATATTTCATATATTGTACATATAATATTAACGAAAAGTACACCAAATACATTTTATATACTGTAAATAAGTTATCAAAAATTACAGTAAATATATATTTCATACTGTACATAAAATATCAAAAAGTACACCAAATATGTGTTATATATACTGTAAATAAACTATCAAAACTACACTAATTATATTTAATATACTGTACATAAAATATCAAAAATTACACCAAATGTATATTATTTACTGTAAATAAAATACCAAAAAGTACAGTAAATATACATTACACACCCTATGTAAAATATCACAATCTACACCAAATATATATTATATAATTTACATAAAATACCAAAAGGACACCAAATATATCTTATATAGTGTACATAAAATATCAAAATGTACAGTAAATATATTTCATATATTGTACATATGATATTAACTAAAAGTATACCAACTGCATTTTATATACTGTAAATAAATTATCAAAAATTACAGTAAATATATATCACATACTGTACATAAAATATCAAAAAGTACACCAAATATGTGTTATATATACTGTAAATAAACTATCAAATCTACCGTAATTATATTTAATATACTGTACATAAGATATTAAAAATTACACCAAATGTATATTTTTTACTGTAAATAAAATATCAAAAATTACAGTAAATATATATTACACACCCTATGTAAAATATCACAATCTACACAAAATATATATTATATAATTTACATGAAATATCAAAAGGACACCAAATATATCTTATATACTGAACATGAAATATCAAAAATTACAGTAAATATATTTCATATATTGTACATATAATATTAACGAAAAGTACACCAAATACATTTTATATACTGTAAATAAATTATCAAAAATTACAGTAAATATATATTTCATACTGTACATAAAATATCGAAAAGTACACCAAATATGTGTTATATATACTGTAAATAAACTATCAAAACTACACTAATTATATTTAATATACTGTACATAAAATATCAAAAATTACACCAAATGTATATTATTTACTGTAAATAAAATACCAAAAAGTACAGTAAATATACATTACACACCCTATGTAAAATATCACAATCTACACCAAATATATATTTTATAATTTACATAAAATATCAAAAGGACACCAAATATATCTTATATAGTGTACATAAAATATCAAAATGTACAGTAAATATATTTCCTATATTGTACATATAATATTAACTAAAAGGACACCAAATACATTTTATATACTGTAAATAAAGTATCAAAAATACAGTAAATATATAATAGATACTGTACATAAAATATCAAAAAGTACACCAAATATGTGTAATATATACTGTAAATAAACTATCAAAACTACACTAATTATATTTAATATACTGTACATAAAATATCAAAAATTAAACCAAATATATATTATTTACTGTAAATAAAATATCAAAAAGTACAGTAAATATATCTTACACACCCTATGTAAAATATCACAAACTACACCAAATATATATTATATAATTTACATAAAATATCAAAAGGGCACCAAATATACCTTATATACTGAACATGAAATATCAAAATGTACAGTAAATATATTTCATATATTGTACATATAATATTAACTAAAAGTACACCAAATACATTTTATATACTGTAAATAAAATATCAAAAAGTACAGTAAATATATATTACACACCCTATGCAAAATATCACAAACTTCACCAAATATATATTATATAATTTACATAAAATATCAAAAGGACACCAAATATATCTTCTATACTGTGCATAAAATATCAAAATGTACAGTAAATATATTTCATATATTGTATATATAATATTAACTAAAAGTACACCAAATACATTTTATATACTGTAAATAAATTATCAAAAATTACAGTAAATATATATTTCATACTGTACATAAAATATCAAAAAGTACACCAAATATGTGTTATATATACTGTAAATAAACTATCAAACTACACTAATTATATTTAATATACTGTACATAAAATATCAAAAATTACACCAAATATATATTATTTACTGTAAAGAAAATACCAAAAAGTACAGTAAATATATATTACACACCCTATGTAAAATATCACAAACTACACCAAATATATATTATATAATTTACATAAAATATCAAAAGGACACCAAATATATCTTATATACTGAACATGAAATATCAAAATGTACAGTAAATATATTTCATATATTGTACTTATAATATTAACTAAAAGTACACCAAATACATTTTATATACTGTAAATAAAATATCAAAATGTACAGTAAATATATATTACATTCTGTACATAAAATATCAAAAAGTACTCCAAATTTCTGTTTTATATACTGTAAATAAACTATCAAAAACTGCAGTAATTATATTTAATATACTGTACATAAAATATCAAAAATTAAACCAAATGTATATTATTTACTGTAAATAAAATATCAAAAAGTACAGTAAATATATCTTACACACCCTATGTAAAATATCACAATCTACACCAAATATATATTATATAAATTACATAAAATATCAAAAGGCCACCAAATATATCTTATATAGTGTACCTAAAATATCAAAATGTACAGTAAATATATTTCCTATATTGTACATATAATATTAACTAAAAGTACACCAAATACATTTTATATACTGTAAATAAAATATCAAAAATACAGTAAATATATATTACATACTGTACATAAAATATCAAAAAGTACACCAAATATGTGTAATATATAATGTAAATAAACTATCAAAAACTACACTAATTACATTTAATATACTGTACATAAAATATCAAAAATTACACCAAATGTATATTATATACTGTAAATAAAATATCAAAAAGTACGGTAAATATATATTACACACCCTATGTAAAATATCACAAACTTCACCAAATATATATTATATAATTTACATAAAATATCAAAAGGACACCAAATATATCTTCTATTCTGTACATAAAATATCAAAATGTACAGTAAATATGTTTCATATATTGTATATATAATATTAACTAAAAGTACACCAAATACATTTTATATACTGTAAATAAATTATCAAAAATTACAGTAAATATATACTACATACTGTACATAAAATATCAAAAAGTACACCAAATATGTGTTATATATACTCTAAATAAACTATCAAAACTACACTAATTATATTTAATATACTGTACATAAAATATCAAAAATTACACCAAATATATATTATTTACTGTCAGGAAAATACCAAAAAGTACAGTAAATATATATTACACACCCTATGTAAAATATCACAAACTACACCAAATATATATTATATAATTTACATAAAATATCAAAAGGACACCAAATATATCTTATATACTCTACATAAAATACCAAAATTACAGTAAATATATTTCATATATTGTACATATAATGTTAACTAAAAGTACACCAAATATATTTTATATAGTGTAAATAAAATATCAAAATGTACAGTAAATATATATTACACTCCCTATGTAAAATATCACAATCTACACCGAATTTATATTATGTAATTTACATAAAATATCAAAAGGACACCATATATACCTTATATGCTGAACATAAAATATCAAAATGTACCGTAAATATATTTCATATATTGTACATATAATATTAACTAAAAGTACACCAAATACATTTTATATACTGTAAATAAAATATCAAATAGTAGAGTAAATATATATTACATACTGTACATAAAATATCAAAAAGTACACCAAATATGTGTAATATATACTGTAAATAAACTATCAAATCCACAGTAATTATATATAATATACTGTACATAAAATATCAAAAATTACACCAAATGTATATTATTTACTGTAAATAAAATATCAAAAAGTACAGTAAATATATCTTACACTCCCTATGTAAAATATCACAATCTACACAAAATATATATTATATAATTTACATAAAATATCAAAAGGACACCAAATATATCTTATATAGTGTACATAAAATATCAAAATGTACAGTAAATATATTTCCTATATTGTACATATAATATCAACTAAAAGTACACCAAATACATTTTATATACTGTAAATAAAGTATCAAAAATACAGTAAATATATATTAGATACTGTACATAAAATATCAAAAAGTACACCAAATATGTGTAATATATACTGTAAATAAACTATCAAAACTACACTAATTATATTTAATATACTGTACATAAAATATCAAAAATTAAACCAAATATATATTATTTACTGTAAATAAAATATCAAAAAGTACAGTAAATATATCTTACACACCCTATGTAAAATATCACAAACTACACCAAATATATATTATATAATTTACATAAAATATCAAAAGGGCACCAAATATACCTTATATACTGAACATGAAATATCAAAATGTACAGTAAATATATTTCATATATTGTACATATAATATTAACTAAAAGTACACCAAATACATTTTATATACTGTAAATAAAATATCAAAAGTACAGTAAATATATATTACATTCTGTACATAAAATATCAAAAAGTACACCAAATATGTGTTATATATACTGTAAATAAACTATCAAAAACTGCAGTAATTATGTTTAATATACTGTACATAAAATATCAAAAATTACACCAAATGTATATTATTTACTGTAAATAAAATATCAAAAAGTACATTAAATATATCTTACACACCCTATGTAAAATATCACAATCTACACCAAATATATATTTTATAATTTACATAAAATATCAAAAGGACACCAAATATATCTTATATACTGTACATAATATATCAAAATTACAGTAAATATATTTCATATATTGTACATATAATGTTAACTAAAAGTACACCAAATACATTTTATATACTGTAAATAAAATATCAAAAAGTACAGTAAATATATATTACACACCCTATGCAAAATATCACAAACTTCACCAAATATATATTATATAATTTACATAAAATATCAAAAGGACACCAAATATATCTTCTATACTGTGCATAAAATATCAAAATGTACAGTAAATATATTTCATATATTGTATATATAATATTAACTAAAAGTACACCAAATACATTTTATATACTGTAAATAAATTATCAAAAATTACAGTAAATATATATTTCATACTGTACATAAAATATCAAAAAGTACACCAAATATGTGTTATATATACTGTAAATAAACTATCAAACTACACTAATTATATTTAATATACTGTACATAAAATATCAAAAATTACACCAAATATATATTATTTACTGTAAAGAAAATACCAAAAAGTACAGTAAATATATATTACACACCCTATGTAAAATATCACAAACTACACCAAATATATATTATATAATTTACATAAAATATCAAAAGGACACCAAATATATCTTATATACTGAACATGAAATATCAAAATGTACAGTAAATATATTTCATAGATTGTACATATAATATTAACTAAAAGTACACCAAATACATTTTATATACTGTAAATAAAATATCAAAATGTACAGTAAATATATATTACATTCTGTACATAAAATATCAAAAAGTACTCCAAATTTCTGTTTTATATACTGTAAATAAACTATCAAAAACTGCAGTAATTATATTTAATATACTGTACATAAAATATCAAAAATTAAACCAAATGTATATTATTTACTGTAAATAAAATATCAAAAAGTACAGTAAATATATCTTACACACCCTATGTAAAATATCACAATCTACACCAAATATATATTATATAAATTACATAAAATATCAAAAGGCCACCAAATATATCTTATATAGTGTACCTAAAATATCAAAATGTACAGTAAATATATTTCCTATATTGTACATATAAGATTAACTAAAAGTACACCAAATACATTTTATATACTGTAAATAAAATATCAAAAATACAGTAAATATATATTACATACTGTACATAAAATATCAAAAAGTACACCAAATATATGTAATATATAATGTAAATAAACTATCAAAAACTACACCAATTATATTTAATATACTGTACATAAAATATCAAAAATTACACCAAATGTATATTATATACTGTAAATAAAATATCAAAAAGTACGGTAAATATATATTACACACCCTATGTAAAATATCACAAACTTCACCAAATATATATTATATAATTTACATAAAATATCAAAAGGACACCAAATATGTCTTCTATTCTGTACATAAAATATCAAAATGTACAGTAAATATATTTCATATATTGTATATATAATATTAACTAAAAGTACACCAAATACATTTTATATACTGTAAATAAATTATCAAAAATTACAGTAAATATATATTACATACTGTACATAAAATATCAAAAAATACACCAAATATGTGTTATATATACTCTAAATAAACTATCAAAACTACACTAATTATATTTAATATACTGTACATAAAATATCAAAAATTACACCAAATATATATTATTTACTGTCAGGAAAATACCAAAAAGTACAGTAAATATATATTACACACCCTATGTAAAATATCACAAACTACACCAAATATATATTATATAATTTACATAAAATATCAAAAGGACACCAAATATATCTTATATACTGAACATGAAATATCAAAATGTACAGTAAATATATTTCATATATTGTACATATAATATTAACTAAAAGTACACCAAATACAATTTATATACTGTAAATAAAATATCAAAATGTACAGTAAATATATATTACATTCTGTACATAAAATATCAAAAAGTACACCAAATTTGTGTTTTATATACTGTAAATAAACTATAAAAAAGTGCAGTAATTATATTTTATATACTGTACATAAAATATCAAAAATTAAACCAAATGTATATTATTTAGTGTGAATAAAATATCAAAAAGTACAGTAAATATATCTTACACACCCTATGTAAAATATCACAATCTACACAAAATATATATTATATAATTTACATAAAATATCAAAAGGACACCACATATATCTTATATAGTGTACATAAAATATCAAAATGTACAGTAAATATATTTCCTATATTGTACATATAACATTAACTAAAAGTACACCAAATACATTTTATATACTGTAAATAAAATATCAAAAATACAGTAAATATAAATAACATACTGTACATAAAATATCAAAAAGTACACCAAATATGTGTAATATATACTGTAAATAAAGTATTAAAAACTACAGTAATTATATTTAATATACTGTACATAAAATATCAAAAATTACACCAAATGTATATTATATACTGTAAATAAAATATCAAAAAGTACAGTAAATATATATTACACACCCTATGTACAATATCACAAACTTCACCAAATATATATTATATAATTTACATAAAATATCAAAAGGACACCAAATATATCTTCTATACTGTACATAAAATATCAAAATGTACAGTAAATATATTTCATATATTGTATATATAATATTAACTAAAAGTACACCAAATTCATTTTATATACTGTAAATAATTTATCAAAAATTACAGTAAATATATATTACATATTGTACATAAAATATCAAAAATTACACCAAATATGTGTTATATATACTGTAAATAAACTATCAAAACTACACTAATTATATTTAATATACTGTACATAAAATATCAAAAATTACACCAAATATATATTATTTACTGTACAGAAAATACCAAAAAGTACAGTAAATATATATTACACACCCTATGTAAAATATCACAAACTACACCAAATATATATTTTATAATTTACATAAAATATCAAAAGGACACCAAATATATCTTATATACTGTACATGAAATATCAAAATGTACAGTAAATATATTTCATATATTGTACATATAATATTAACTAAAAGTACACCAAATACATTTTATATACTGTAAATAAAATATCAAAAGTACAGTAAATATATATTACATTCTGTACATAAAATATCAAAAAGTACACCAAATTTGTGTTTTATATACTGTAAATAAACTATCAAAAACTGCAGTAATTATATTTAATATACTGTACATAAAATATCAAAAATTAAACCAAATGTATATTATTTACTGTGAATAAAATATCAAAAAGTACAGTAAATATATATTACACACCCTATGTAAAATATCACAATCTACAACAAATATATATTATATAATTTACATAAAATATCAAAAGGACACCAAATATATATTATATACTGTACATAAAATATCAAAATGTACAGTAAATATATTTCATATATTGTACATATACTATTAACTAAAAGTAGACCAAATACATTTTATATAGAGTAAATAAATTATCAAAAATTACAGTAAATATATATTGCATACTGTACGTAAAATATCAAAAAGTACACCAAATATGTTTTATATATACTGTAAATAAACTATCAAAACTACACTAATTATATTTAATATACTGTACATAAAATATCAAAAATTACAGCAAATGTGTTTTATATACTGTAAATAAAATATCAAAAAGTACAGTAAATATATATTACACACCCTATGTAAAATATCACAAACTTCACCAAATATATATTATATAATTTACATAAAATATCAAAAGGACACCAAATATATCTTCTATACTGTACATAAAATATCAAAATGTACAGTAAATATATTTCATATATTGTATATATAATATTAACTAAAAGTACACCAAATACATTTTATATACTGTAAATAAATTATCAAAAATTACAGTAAATATATATTACATACTGTACATAAAATATCAAAAAGTACACCAAATATGTGTTATATATACTGTAAATAAACAATCAAAAACTACAGTAATTATATTTAATATACTGTACATAAAATATCAAAAATTACACCAAATGTATATTATTTACTGTAAATAAAATATCAAAAAGTACAGTAAATATATATTACACACTCTATGTAAAATATCACAATCTACACCAAATATATATTATATAATTTACATAAAATATCAAAAGGACACCAAATATATCTTATATACTGTACATAAAATATCAAAATGTACAGTAAATATATTTCATATATTGTACATATAATATTAACTAAAAGTACACCAAATACATTTTATATAGTGTAAATAAAATATCAAAAATTACAGTGAATATATATTACATACTGTACATAAAATATCAAAAAGTACACCAAATATGTGTTATATATACTGTAAATAAACTATCAAAACTACACTAATTATATTTAATATACTGTACATAAAATATCAAAAATTACACCAAATATATATTATTTACTGTAAAGAAAATACCAAAAAGTACAGTAAATATATATTACACACCCTATGTAAAATATCACAAACTACACCAAATATATATTATATAATTTACATAAAATATCAAAAGGACACCAAATATATCTTATATACTGAACATGAAATATCAAAATGTACAGTAAATATATTTCATAGATTGTACATATAATATTAACTAAAAGTACACCAAATACATTTTATATACTGTAAATAAAATATCAAAATGTACAGTAAATATATATTACATTCTGTACATAAAATATCAAAAAGTACACCAAATTTGTGTTTTATATACTGTAAATAAACTATCAAAAAGTGCAGTAACTATATTTTATATACTGTACATAAAATATCAAAAATTAAACCAAATGTATATTATTTAGTGTGAATAAAATATCAAAAAGTACAGTAAATATATCTTACACACCCTATGTAAAATATCACAATCTACACCAAATATATATTATATAATTTACATAAAATATCAAAAGGACACCACATATATCTTATATAGTGTACATAAAATATCAAAATATACAGTAAATATATTTCCTATATTGTACATATAACATTAACTAAAAGTACACCAAATACATTTTATATACTGTAAATAAAATATCAAAAATACAGTAAATATAAAAAACATACTGTACATAAAATATCAAAAAGTACACCAAATATGTGTAATATATACTGTAAATAAAGTATTAAAAACTACAGTAATTATATTTAATATACTGTACATAAAATATCAAAAATTACACCAAATGTATATTATATACTGTAAATAAAATATCAAAAAGTACAGTAAATATATATTACACACCCTATGTAAAATATCACAAACTTCACCAAATATATATTATATAATTTACATAAAATATCAAAAGGACACCAAATATATCTTCTATACTGTACATAAAATATCAAAATGTACAGTAAATATATTTCATATATTGTATATATAATATTAACTAAAAGTACAACAAATTCATTTTATATACTGTAAATAAATTATCAAAAATTACAGTAAATATATATTACATATTGTACATAAAATATCAAAAAGTACACCAAATATGTGTTATATATACTGTAAATAAACTATCAAAACTACACTAATTATATTTAATATACTGTACATAAAATATCAAAAATTACACCAAATATATATTATTTACTGTAAAGAAAATACCAAAAAGTACAGTAAATATATATTACACACCCTATGTAAAATATCACAAACTACACCAAATATATATTATATAATTTACATAAAATATCAAAAGGACACCAAATATATCTTATATACTGAACATGAAATATCAAAATGTACAGTAAATATATTTCATAGATTGTACATATAATATTAACTAAAAGTACACCAAATACATTTTATATACTGTAAATAAAATATCAAAATGTACAGTAAATATATATTACATTCTGTACATAAAATATCAAAAAGTACTCCAAATTTCTGTTTTATATACTGTAAATAAACTATCAAAAACTGCAGTAATTATATTTAATATACTGTACATAAAATATCAAAAATTAAACCAAATGTATATTATTTACTGTAAATAAAATATCAAAAAGTACAGTAAATATATCTTACACACCCTATGTAAAATATCACAATCTACACCAAATATATATTATATAAATTACATAAAATATCAAAAGGCCACCAAATATATCTTATATAGTGTACCTAAAATATCAAAATGTACAGTAAATATATTTCCTATATTGTACATATAATATTAACTAAAAGTACACCAAATACATTTTATATACTGTAAATAAAATATCAAAAATACAGTAAATATATATTACATACTGTACATAAAATATCAAAAAGTACACCAAATATGTGTAATATATAATATAAATAAACTATCAAAAACTACACTAATTATATTTAATATACTGTACATAAAATATCAAAAATTACACCAAATGTATATTATATACTGTAAATAAAATATCAAAAAGTACGGTAAATATATATTACACACCCTATGTAAAATATCACAAACTTCACCAAATATATATTATATAATTTACATAAAATATCAAAAGGACACCAAATATATCTTCTATTCTGTACATAAAATATCAAAATGTACAGTAAATATATTTCATATATTGTATATATAATATTAACTAAAAGTACACCAAATACATTTTATATACTGTAAATAAATTATCAAAAATTACAGTAAATATATATTACATACTGTACATAAAATATCAAAAAATACACCAAATATGTGTTATATATACTCTAAATAAACTATCAAAACTACACTAATTATATTTAATATACTGTACATAAAATATCAAAAATTACACCAAATATATATTATTTACTGTCAGGAAAATACCAAAAAGTACAGTAAATATATATTACACACCCTATGTAAAATATCACAAACTACAACAAATATATATTATATAATTTACATAAAATATCAAAAGGACACCAAATATATCTTATATACTGAACATGAAATATCAAAATGTACAGTAAATATATTTCATATATTGTACATATAATATTAACTAAAAGTACACCAAATACAATTTATATACTGTAAATAAAATATCAAAATGTACAGTAAATATATATTACATTCTGTACATAAAATATCAAAAAGTACACCAAATTTGTGTTTTATATACTGTAAATAAACTATAAAAAAGTGCAGTAATTATATTTTATATACTGTACATAAAATATCAAAAATTAAACCAAATGTATATTATTTAGTGTGAATAAAATATCAAAAAGTACAGTAAATATATCTTACACACCCTATGTAAAATATCACAATCTACACCAAATATATATTATATAATTTACATAAAATATCAAAAGGACACCACATATATCTTATATAGTGTACATAAAATATCAAAATGTACAGTAAATATATTTCCTATATTGTACATATAACATTAACTAAAAGTACACCAAATACATTTTATATACTGTAAATAAAATATCAAAAATACAGTAAATATAAATAACATACCGTACATAAAATATCAAAAAGTACACCAAATATGTGTAATATATACTGTAAATAAAGTATTAAAAACTACAGTAATTATATTTAATATACTGTACATAAAATATCAAAAATTACACCAAATGTATATTTTATACTGTAAATAAAATATCAAAAAGTACAGTAAATATATATTACACACCCTATGTAAAATATCACAAACTTCACCAAATATATATTATATAATTTACATAAAATATCAAAAGGACACCAAATATATCTTCTATACTGTACATAAAATATCAAAATGTACAGTAAATATATTTCATATATTGTATATATAATATTAACTAAAAGTACACCAAATTCATTTTATATACTGTAAATAATTTATCAAAAATTACAGTAAATATATATTACATATTGTACATAAAATATCAAAAATTACACCAAATATGTGTTATATATACTGTAAATAAACTATCAAAACTACAATAATTATATTTAATATACTGTACATAAAATATCAAAAATTACACCAAATATATATTATTTACTGTACAGAAAATACCAAAAAGTACAGTAAATATATATTACACACCCTATGTAAAATATCACAAACTACACCAAATATATATTTTATAATTTACATAAAATATCAAAAGGACACCAAATATATCTTATATACTGTACATGAAATATCAAAATGTACAGTAAATATATTTCATATATTGTACATATAATATTAACTAAAAGTACACCAAATACATTTTATATAGTGTAAATAAAATATCAAAAATTACAGTGAATATATATTACATACTGTACATAAAATATCAAAAAGTACACCAAATATGTGTTATATATACTGTAAATAAACTATCAAAACTACACTAATTATATTTAATATACTGTACATAAAATATCAAAAATTACACCAAATATATATTATTTACTGTAAAGAAAATACCAAAAAGTACAGTAAATATATATTACACACCCTATGTAAAATATCACAAACTACACCAAATATATATTATATAATTTACATAAAATATCAAAAGGACACCAAATATATCTTATATACTGAACATGAAATATCAAAATGTACAGTAAATATATTTCATAGATTGTACATATAATATTAACTAAAAGTACACCAAATACATTTTATATACTGTAAATAAAATATCAAAATGTACAGTAAATATATATTACATTCTGTACATAAAATATCAAAAAGTACACAAAATATGTGTTATATATACTGTAAATAAACTATCAAAAACTGCAGTAATTATATTTAATATACTGTACATAAAATATCAAAAATTACACCAAATGTATATTATTTACTGTAAATAAAATATCAAAAAGTACAGTAAATATATCTTACACACCCTATGTAAAATATCACAATCTACACCAAATATATATTATATAAATTACATAAAATATCAAAAGGACACCAAATATATCTTATATAGTGTACCTAAAATATCAAAATGTACAGTAAATATATTTCCTATATTGTACATATAATATTAACTAAAAGTACACCAAATACATTTAATATACTGTAAATAAAATATCAAATATACAGTAAATATATATTACATACTGTACATAAAATATCAAAAAGTACACCAAATATGTGTAATATATAATGTAAATAAACTATCAAAAACTACACTAATTATATTTAATATACTCTACATAAAATATCAAAAATTACACCAAATGTATATTATATACTATAAATAAAATATCAAAAAGTACGGTAAATATATATTACACACCCTATGTAAAATATCACAAACTTCACCAAATATATATTATATAATTTACATAAAATATCAAAAGGACACCAAATATATCTTCTATTCTGTACATAAAATATCAAAATGTACAGTAAATATATTTCATATATTGTATATATAATATTAACTAAAAGTACACCAAATACATTTTATATACTGTAAATAAATTATCAAAAATTACAGTAAATATATATTACATACTGTACATAAAATATCAAAAAGTACACCAAATATGTGTTATATATACTCTAAATAAACTATCAAAACTACACTAATTATATTTAATATACTGTACATAAAATATCAAAAATTACACCAAATATATATTATTTACTGTCAGGAAAATACCAAAAAGTACAGTAAATATATATTACACACCCTATGTAAAATATCACAAACTACACCAAATATATATTATATAATTTACATAAAATATCAAAAGGACACCAAACATATCTTATATACAGAACATGAAATATCAAAATGTACAGTAAATATATTTCATATATTGCACATATAATATTAACTAAAATTACACCAAATACATTTTATATACTGTAAATAAAATATCAAAATGTACAGTAAATATATATTACATTCTGTACATAAAATATCAAAAAGTACACCAAATTTGTGTTTTATATACTGTAAATAAACTATCAAAAAGTGCAGTAACTATATTTTATATACTGTACATAAAATATCAAAAATTAAACCAAATGTATATTATTTAGTGTGAATAAAATATCAAAAAGTACAGTAAATATATCTTACACACCCTATGTAAAATATCACAATCTACACCAAATATATATTATATAATTTACATAAAATATCAAAAGGACACCACATATATCTTATATAGTGTACATAAAATAACAAAATGTACAGTAAATATATTTCCTATATTGTACATATAACATTAACTAAAAGTACACCAAATACATTTTATATACTGTAAATAAAATATCAAAAATACAGTAAATATAAAAAACATACTGTACATAAAATATCAAAAAGTACACCAAATATGTGTAATATATACTGTAAATAAAGTATTAAAAACTACAGTAATTATATTTAATATACTGTACATAAAATATCAAAAATTACACCAAATGTATATTATATACTGTAAATAAAATATCAAAAAGTACAGTAAATATATATTACACACCCTATGTAAAATATCACAAACTTCACCAAATATATATTATATAATTTACATAAAATATCAAAAGGACACCAAATATATCTTCTATACTGTACATAAAATATCAAAATGTACAGTAAATATATTTCATATATTGTATATATAATATTAACTAAAAGTACACCAAATTCATTTTATATACTGTAAATAAATTATCAAAAATTACAGTAAATATATATTACATATTGTACATAAAATATCAAAAAGTACACCAAATATGTGTTATATATACTGTAAATAAACTATCAAAACTACACTAATTATATTTAATATACTGTACATAAAATATCAAAAATTACACCAAATATATATTATTTACTGTACAGAAAATACCAAAAAGTACAGTAAATATATATTACACACCCTATGTAAAACATCACAAACTACACCAAATATATATTTTATAATTTACATAAAATATCAAAAGGACACCAAATATATCTTATATACTGTACATGAAATATCAAAATGTACAGTAAATATATTTCATATATTGTACATATAATATTAACTAAAAGTACACCAAATACATTTTATATACTGTAAATAAAATATCAAAAGTACAGTA
Organism: Pan paniscus; assembly: GCF_029289425.2. Taxonomy (NCBI): domain Eukaryota; kingdom Metazoa; phylum Chordata; class Mammalia; order Primates; family Hominidae; genus Pan; species Pan paniscus. Next base: position 4,712,225 of record NC_073271.2, read on the forward strand.
AATATATATTACATTCTGTACATAAAATATCAAAAAGTACACCAAATTTGTGTTTTATATACTGTAAATAAACTATCAAAAACTGCAGTAATTATATTTAATATACTGTACATAAAATATCAAAAATTAAACCAAATGTATATTATTTACTGTGAATAAAATATCAAAAAGTACAGTAAATATATATTACACACCCTATGTAAAATATCACAATCTACAACAAATATATATTATATAATTTACATAAAATATCAAAAGGACACCAAATGTATATTATATACTGTACATAAAATATCAAAATGTACAGTAAATATATTTCATATATTGTACATATACTATTAACTAAAAGTAGACCAAATACATTTTATATAGAGTAAATAAATTATCAAAAATTACAGTAAATATATATTGCATACTGTACATAAAATATCAAAAAGTACACCAAATATGTTTTATATATACTGTAAATAAACTATCAAAACTACACTAATTATATTTAATATACTGTACATAAAATATCAAAAATTACACCAAATGTATATTATATACTGTAAATAAAATATCAAAAAGTACAGTAAATATATATTACACACCCTATGTAAAATATCACAAACTTCACCAAATATATATTATATAATTTACATAAAATATCAAAAGGACTCCAAATATATCTTCTATACTGTACATAAAATATCAAAATGTACAGTAAATATATTTCATATATTGTATATATAATATTAACTAAAAGTACACCAAATTCATTTTATATACTGTAAATAAATTATCAAAAATTACAGTAATTTTATATTACATACTGTACATAAAATATCAAAAAGTACACCAAATATGTGTTATATATACTGTAAATAAACTATCAAAACTACACTAATTATATTTAATATACTGTACATAAAATATCAAAAATTACACCAAATATATATTATTTACTGTAAAGAAAATACCAAAAAGTACAGTAAATATATATTACACACCCTATGTAAAATATCACAATCTACACCAAATATATATTATATAATTTACATAAAATATCAAAAGGACACCAAATATAGATTATATACTGTACATAAAATATCAAAAAGTACAGTAAATATATTTCATATATTGTACATATAACATTAACTAAAAGTACACCAAATACATTTTATATACAGTAAATAAATTATCAAAAATTACAGTAAATATATATTACATACTGTACATAAAATATCCAAAAGTACACCAAATATGTGTTCTATATACTGTAAACAAACAATCAAAACTACACTAATTATATTTAATATACTGTACATAAAATATCAAAAATTACACCAAATATATATTATTTACTGTAAAGAAAATACCAAAAATACAGTAAATATATATTACACACCCTATGTAAAATATCACAAACTACACCAAATATATATTATATAATTTACATAAAATATCAAAAGGACACCATATATATCTTATATACTGAACATGAAATATCAAAATGTACAGTAAATATATTTAATATATTCTACATATAATATTAACTAAAAGTACACCAAATACATTTCATATACTGTAAATAAATTATCAAAATGTACAGTAAATATGTATTACATTCTGTACATAAAATATCAAAAAGTACACCAAATTTTTTTTTATATACTGTAAATAAACTATCAAAAACTGCAGTAATTATATTTAATATACTGTACATAAAATATCAAAAATTAAACCACATGTATATTATTTACTGTAAATAAAATATCAAAAAGTACAGTAAATATATATTACATACCCTATGTAAAATATCACAATCTACACCAAATATATATTATATAATTTACATAAAATATCAAAAGGACACCAAATATATCTTATATACTGTACATAAAATATCAAAAAGTACAGTAAATATATTTCATATATTGTACATATAATATTAACTAAAAGTACACCAAATACAATTTATAAACTGTAAATAAATTATCAAAAATTACAGTAAATCTATATTACATACTGTACAAAAAATATCAAAAAGTACACCAAATGTGTGTTATATATACTGTAAATAAACTATTAAAACTAAACTAATTATATTAAATATACTGTACATAAAATATAAAAAATTACACCGAATGTATATTTTATACTGTAAATAAAATATCAAAAAGTACAATAAATATATATTACACACACTATGTAAAATACCACAAACTTCACCAAATATATATTATATAATCTACATAATATATCAAAAGGACACCAAATATATATATTATACACTACATAAAATATCAAAAAGTACAGTAAATATATTTCATATATTGTACATATAATATTAACTAAAAGTACACCAAATACATTTTATATACAGTAAATAAATTATCAAAAATTACAGTAAATATATATTACATACTGTACATAATATATCAAAAAGTACACCAAGTATGTGTTATATATAATGTAAATAAACTATCAAAACTACACTAATTATATTTAATATACTGTACATAAAATATCAAAAATTACACCAAATATATATTATTTACTGTAAAGAAAATACCAAAAAGTACAGTAAATATATATTACACACCCTATGTAAAATATCACAAACTACACCAAATATATATTATATAATTTACATAAAATATCAAAAGGACACCAAATATATCTTATATACTGAACATGAAATATCAAAATGTACAGTAAATATATTTCATATATTGTACATATAATATTAATTAAAAGTACACCAAATACATTTTATATACTGTAAATAAAATATCAAAATGTACAGTAAATATATATTACATTCTGTAAATAAAATATCAAAAAGTACACCAAATTTGTGTTTTATATACTGTAAATAAACTATCAAAAACTGCAGTAATTATATTTAATATACTGTACATAAAATATCAAAAATTACACCAAATGTATATTATTTACTGTAAATATAATATCAAAAAGTACAGTAAATATATCTTACACACCCTATGTAAAATATCACAATCTACGCCAAATATATATTATATAATTTACATAAAATATCAAAAGGACACCAAATATATCTTCTATACTGTACATAAAATATCAAAATGTACAGTAAATATATTTCATATATTGTACATATAATATTAACTAAAAGTACACCAAATACATTTTATATACAGTAAATAAATTATCAAAAATTACAGTAAATATATATTACATACTGTACATAAAATATCAAAAAGTACACCAAATATGTGTTATATATACTGTAAATAAACTATCAAAACTACACTAATTATATTTGATAAACTGTACATAAAATATCAAAAATTACACCAAATATATATTATTTACTGTAAATAAAATACCAAAAAGTACAGTAAATATATATTACACACCCTAAGTAAAATATCACAAACTACACCAAATATATATTATATAATTTACATAAAATATCAAAAGGACACCAAATATATCTTATATACTGAACATGAAATATCAAAATGTACAGTAAATATATTTCATATATTGTACATATAATATTAACTAAAAGTACACCAAATACATTTTATATACTGTAAATAAAATATCAAAATGTACAGTAAATATATATTACATTCTGTACATAAAATATCAAAAAGTACACCAAATTTGTGTTTTATATACTGTAAATAAACTATCAAAAACTGCAGTAATTATATTTAATATACTGTACATAAAATATCAAAAATTAAACCAAATGTATATTATTTACTGTAAATAAAATATCAAAAAGTACAGTAAATATATATTACACACCCTATGTAAAATATCACAATCTACAACAAATATATATCATATAATTTACATAAAATATCAAAAGGACACCAAATATATCTTCTATACTGTACAAAAAATATCAAAACCTACAGTAAATATATTTCATATATTGTACATATAATATTAACTAAAGTACACCAAATACATTTTATATACTGTAAATACATTATCAAAAATTACAGTAAACATATATTACATACTGTACATAAAATATCAAAAAGTACACCAAATATGTGTTATATATACTGTAAATAAACTATCAAAACTACACTAATTATATTTAATATACTGTACATAAAATATCAAAAATTACACCAAATGTATATTATATACTGTAAAGAAAATACCAAAAAGTACATTAAATATATATTACACACCCTATGTAAAATATCACAAACTTCACCAAATATGTATTATATAATTTACATAAAATATCAAAAGGACACCAAATATATCTTCTATACTGTACATAAAATATCAAAATGTACAGTAAATATATTTCATATATTGTATATATAATATTAACTAAAAGTACACCAAATTCATTTTATATACTGTAAATAAATTATCAAAAATTACAGTAAATATATATTACATACTGTACATAAAATATCAAAAAGTACACCAAATATGTGTTATATATACTGTAAATAAACTATCAAAACTACACTAATTATATTTAATATACTTTACATAAAATATCAAAAATTACACCAAATATATATTATTTACTGTAAAGAAAATATCAAAAAGTACAGTAAATATATATTACACACCCTATGTAAAATATCACAATCTACACCAAATATATATTATATAATTTACATAAAATATCAAAAGGACACCAAATATAGATTATATACTGTAAATTAAATATCAAAAAGTACAGTAAATATATTTCATATATTGTACATATAATATTAACTAAAAGTACACCAAATACATTTTATATACAGTAAATAAATTATCAAAAATTACAGTAAATATATATTACATACTGTACATAAAATATCAAAAAGTACACCAAATATGTGTTATATATACTGTAAATAAACTATCAAAACTATACTAATTATATTTAATATACTGTACATAAAATATCAAAAATTACACCAAATATATATTATTTACTGTAAAGAAAATACCAAAAATACAGTAAATATATATTACACACCCTATGTAAAATATCACAAACTACACCAAATATATATTATATAATTTACATAAAATATCAAAAGGACACCAAATATATCTTATATACTGTACATAAAATATCAAAAAGTACAGTAAATATATTTGATATATTGTACATATAATATTAACTAAAAGTACACCAAATACATTTTATATACTGTAAATAAATTATCAAAAATTACAGTAAATCTATATTACATACTGTACAAAAATTATCAAAAATTACACCAAATATGTGTTATATATACTCTAAATAAACTATTAAAACTACACTAATTATATTAAATATACTGTATATAAAATATAAAAAATTACACCGAATGTATATTATATACTGTAAATAAAATATCAAATAGTACAATAAATATATATTACACACCCTATGTAAAATATCACAAACTTCACCAAATATATATTATATAATTTACATAAAATATCAAAAGGACACCAAATGTATCTTCTATACTGTACATAAAATATCAAAATGTACAGTAAATATATTTCATATATTGTATATATAATATTAACTATAAGTACAGCAAATTCATTTTATATACTGTAAATAAATTATCAAAAATTACAGTAAATATATATTACATACTGTACATAAAATATCAAAAAGTACACCAAATATGTGTTATATATACTGTAAATAAACTATCAAAACTACACTAATTATATCTAATATACTGTATATAAAATATCAAAAATTACCCAAATATATATTATTTACTGTACAGAAAATACCAAAAAGTACAGTAAATATATATTACACACCCTATGTAAAATATCACAAACTACACCAAATATATATTATATAATTTACATAAAATATCAAAAGGACACCAAATATATCTTATATACTGAACATGAAATATCAAAATGTACAGTAAATATATTTCATATATTGTACATATAATATTAACTAAAAGTACACCAAATACATTTCATATACTGTCAATAAAATATCAAAAGTACAATAAATATATATTACATTCTGTACATAAAATATCAAAAAGTACACCAAATTTGTGTTGTATATACTGTAAATAAACTATCAAAAACTGCAGTATTTATATTTAATATACTGTACATAAAATATCAAAAATTAAACCAAATGTATATTATTTACTGTAAATAAAATATCAAAAAGTACAGTAAATATATCTTACACACCCTATGTAAAATATCACAATCTACACCAAATATATATTATATAATTTACATAAAACATCAAAAGGACACCAAATATATATATTATACTGTACATAAAATATCAAAATGTGCAGTAAATATATTTCATATATTGTACATATAATATTAACTAAAAGTACACCAAATACATTTTATATACAGTAAATAAATTATCAAAAATTACAGTAAATATATATTACATACTGTACATAATATATCAAAAAGTACACCAAATATGTGTTATATATAATGTAAATAAACTATCAAAACTACACTAATTATATTTAATATACTGTACATAAAATATCAAAAATTACACCAAATAAATATTATTTACTGTAAAGAAAATACCAAAAAGTACAGTAAATATATATTACACACCCTATGTAAAATATCACAAACTACACCAAATATATATTATATAATTTACATAAAATATCAAAAGGACACCAAATATATCTTATATACTGAACATGAAATATCAAAATGTACAGTAAATATATTTCATATATTGTACATATAATATTAATTAAAAGTCCACCAAATACATTTTATATACTGTAAATAAAATATCAAAATGTACAGTAAATATATATTACATTCTGTACATAAAATATCAAAAAGTACACCAAATTTGTGTTTATATACTGTAAATAAACTATCAAAAACTGCAGTAATTATATTTAATATACTGTACATAAAATATCAAAAATTACACCAAATGTATATTTTTTACTGTAAATAAAATATCAAAAAGTACAGTAAATATATCTTACACACCCTATGTAAAATATCACAATCTACACCAAATATATATTATATAATTTACATAAAATATCAAAAGGACACCAAATATATCTTATATACTGTATATAAAATATCAAAATGTACAGTAAATATATTTCCAATATTGTACATATAATATTAACTAAAAGTACATCAAATACATTTTATATACTGTAAATAAAATATTAAAAATACAGTAAATATATATTACATTCTGTACATAAAATATCAAAAAGTACACCAAATATGTGTTATATATACTGTAAATAAACTATCAAAAACTGCAGTAATTATATTTAATATACTGTACATAAAATATCAAAAATTTCACCAAATGTATATTATTTAATGTAAATGAAATATCAAAAAGTACAGTAAATATATCTTACACACCCTATGTAAAATATCACAATCTACAGCAAATATATATTATATAATTTACATAAAATATCAAAAGGACACCAAATATGTGTTATATATACTGTAAATATCAAAAACTACAGTAATCATATTCAATGTACTGTATATAAAATATCAAAAATTACACCAAACATAAATTAAATACTGTAAATTAAATATCAAAAAGGACAGTAAATATATACTACACACCCTATGTAAAATATCAAAAATTACACCAAATATATATTATTTAATTTACATAGAATATAAAAAGGACACCAAATATATCTTATATATTGTACATAAAATATCAAAAAGTACAGTATATATATTTCATTCATTGTACATATATTATTAACTAAAAGTACACCAAATACATTTTGTATACTGAAAATAAAATATCAAAAAGAACAGTAAATATATATTTACTGTACTGAAAATATCAAAAAGTACACCAAATATGTGTTATATATACTGTAAATAAACTATCAAAAACTATAGTAATTATATTTAATATGCTGTACATAAAATATCAAAAATTACACCAAATGTATATTATATACTGTAAATAAAATATCAAAAAGTACAGTAAATATGCATTACACACCCTATGAAATATCACAAACTACACCAAATATATATTATCTAATTTACATAAAATATCAAAAGGACACCAAATATAACTTCTATACTGTACATAAAATATCAAAAAGTACAGTAAATATATTTCATATATTGTATATATAATATTAACTAAAAGTACACCAAATACATTTTATATACTGTAAATAAAATATCAAAAACAACAGTAAATATATATTACACACCCTATGTAAAATATCACAAACTACACCAAATATATATTATATAATTTACATAAAATATCAAAAGGACACCAAATATATCTTATATACTTAACATGAAATATCAAAATGTACAGTAAATATATTTCATATATTGTACATATAATATTAATTAAAAGTACACCAAATACATTTTATATACTGTAAATAAAATATCAAAATGTACAGTAAATATATATTACATTCTGTACATAAAATATCAAAAAGTACACCAAATTTGTGTTTATATACTGTAAATAAACTATCAAAAACTGCAGTAATTATATTTAATATACTGTACCTAAAATATCAAAATTACACCAAATGTATATTTTTTACTGTAAATAAAATATCAAAAAGTACAGTAAATATATCTTACACACCCTATGTAAAATATCACAATCTACACCAAATATATATTATATAATTTACATAAAATATCAAAAGGACACCAAATATATCTTATATACTGTATATAAAATATCAAAATGTACAGTAAATATATTTCCAATATTGTACATATAATATTAACTAAAAGTACATCAAATACATTTTATATACTGTAAATAAAATATTAAAAATACAGTAAATATATATTACATTCTGTACATAAAATATCAAAAAGTACACCAAATATGTGTTATATATACAGTAAATAAACTATCAAAAACTGCAGTAATTATATTTAATATACTGTACATAAAATATCAAAAATTTCACCAAATGTATATTATTTAATGTAAATGAAATATCAAAAAGTACAGTAAATATATCTTACACACCCTATGTAAAATATCAGAATCTACAGCAAATATATATTATATAATTTACATAAAATATCAAAAGGACACCAAATATGTGTTATATATACTGTAAATATCAAAAACTACAGTAATCATATTCAATGTACTGTATATAAAATATCAAAAATTACACCAAACATAAATTAAATACTGTAAATTAAATATCAAAAAGGACAGTAAATATATACTACACACCCTATGTAAAATATCAAAAATTACACCAAATATATATTATTTAATTTACATAGAATATAAAAAGGACACCAAATATATCTTATATATTGTACATAAAATATCAAAAAGTACAGTATATATATTTCATTCATTGTACATATATTATTAACTAAAAGTACACCAAATACATTTTGTATACTGAAAATAAAATATCAAAAAGAACAGTAAATATATATTTACTGTACTGAAAATATCAAAAAGTACACCAAATATGTGTTATATATACTGTAAATAAACTATCAAAAACTATAGTAATTATATTTAATATGCTGTACATAAAATATCAAAAATTACACCAAATGTATATTATATACTGTAAATAAAATATCAAAAAGTACAGTAAATATACATTACACACCCTATGAAATATCACAAACTACACCAAATATATATTATCTAATTTACATAAAATATCAAAAGGACACCAAATATAACTTCTATACTGTACATAAAATATCAAAAAGTACAGTAAATATATTTCATATATTGTATATATAATATTAACTAAAAGTACACCAAATACATTTTATATACTGTAAATAAAATAACAAAAACAACAGTAAATATATATTACACACCATATGTAAAATATCACAATCTACACCAAATATATATTATATAATTTACATAAAATATCAAAAGGACTCCAAATATATCTTATATACTCTACATAAAATAGCAGAAAGTACAGTAAATATATTTCATATATTGTACATATAATATTAACTAAAAGTACACCAAATACATTTTATATAGTGTAAATAAAATACCAAAAATTACAGTGAATATATATTAAATACTGTACATAAAATATCAAAAAGTACACCAAATATGTGTTATATATACTGTAAATAAACTGTCGAAACTACAGTAATTATGTTGAATATACTGTACATAAAATATCAAATATTACACAAAATATATAATTTACTGTAAAGAAAATACCAAAAAGTACAGTAAATATATATTACACACCCGATGTAAAATATGACAAACTACACCAAATATATATTATATAGTTTACATAAAATATCAAAGGGACACCAAATATACCTTATATACTGAACAAGAAATGTCAAAATGTACAGTAAATATATTTCATATATTGTACATATAATATTAACTAAAAGTACACCAAATACATTTCATATACTATAAATAAAATATCAAAATGTACAGTAAATATATATTACATTCTGTACATAAAATATCAAAAAGTACACCAAATATGTGTTATATATACTGTAAATAAACTATCAAAAACTGCAGTAATTATATTTAATATACTGTACATAAAATATCAAAAATTACACCAAATGTATATTATTTACTGTAAATGAAATATCAAAAAGTACAGTAAATATATCTTACACACCCTATGTAAAATATCACAATCTACAGCAAATATATATTATATAATTTACATAAAATATCAAAAGGACACCAAATATGTGTTATATATACTGTAAATATCAAAAACTACAGTAATCATATTCAATGTACTGTATATAAAATATCAAAAATTACACCAAACATAAATTAAATACTGTAAATTAAATATCAAAAAGGACAGTAAATATATACTACACACCCTATGTAAAATATCAAAAATTACACCAAATATATATTATTTAATTTACATAGAATATAAAAAGGACACCAAATATATCTTATATATTGTACATAAAATATCAAAAAGTACAGTATATATATTTCATTCATTGTACATATATTATTAACTAAAAGTACACCAAATACATTTTGTATACTGAAAATAAAATATCAAAAAGAACAGTAAATATATATTTACTGTACTGAAAATATCAAAAAGTACACCAAATATGTGTTATATATACTGTAAATAAACTATCAAAAACTATAGTAATTATATTTAATATGCTGTACATAAAATATCAAAAATTACACCAAATGTATATTATATACTGTAAATAAAATATCAAAAAGTACAGTAAATATACATTACACACCCTATGAAATATCACAAACTACACCAAATATATATTATCTAATTTACATAAAATATCAAAAGGACACCAAATATAACTTCTATACTGTACATAAAATATCAAAAAGTACAGTAAATATATTTCATATATTGTATATATAATATTAACTAAAAGTACACCAAATACATTTTATATACTGTAAATAAATTATAAAAAATTACAGTAAATATATATTACATACTGTACATAAAATATCAAAAAGTAGACCAAATATGTGTTATATATACTGTAAATAAACAATCAAAAACTACAGTAATTATATTTAATATACTGTACATAAAATATCAAAAATTACACCAAATGTATAATATTTACTGTAAATAAAATAACAAAAATTACAGTAAATATATATTACACACCCTATGGAAAATATCAAAAACTACACTAAATATATATTATAAAATTCACATAAAATATCAAAAGGACACCAAATATATATTATATACTGTACATAAAATATAAAAATGTACAGTAAATATATTTCATATATTGTACATATAATATTAACTAAAAGTACACCAAATACATTTCATGTACTGTAAATAAAATATCAAAAAGTACAGTAAATATATATTACATACTGTACATAAAATATCAAAAAGTACACCAAATATGTGTTATAAATACTGTAAATAAACTATAAAAAACTACAGTAATTATATTTAATATACTGTACATGAAATATCAAAAATTACACCAAATGTATATTATTTACTGTAAATAAAATATCAAAAAGTACAGTAAATACATATGACATACCCTATGTAAAATATCAAAAGCTACACCAAATATATATTATATAATTTACGTAAAATATCAAAAGGAACCAAATTATATCTTCTATACTGTACAAAAAATATGAAAAAGTACAGTAAATATATTTCATATATTGTATATATAATATTAACGAAAAGAACACAAAATACATTTTATATACTGTAAGTAAATTATCAAAAATTACAGTAAATATATATTACATACTGTACATAAAATATCAAAAACTACACCAAATATGTGTTATATATACTGTAAATAAACTATCAAAAACTACAGTAATTATATTTACTATACTGTTCATAAAATATCAAAAATTACACCAAATGTATATTATAAACTGTAAATAAAATATCAAAAAGTACAGTAAATATATATGACACACCCTATGTAAAATATCAAAAACTACACCAAATATATATTTTATAATTTACATAAAATAACAAAAGGACACCAAATATATCTTCTATACTGTACACAAAATATCAAAAAGTACAGTAAATATATTTCATATATTGTATATATAATATTAACTAAAAGTACACCAAATACATTTTATATGCTCTAAATAAGATATCAAAATTACAGTAAATATATATTACATACTGTACATAAAACATCAAAAAGTACACCAAATATGTGTTATATATACTGTAAATATCAAAAACTACAGTAATCATATCCAATGTACTGTATATAAAATATCAAAAATTACACCAAATATACATTAAATACTGTAAATAAAATATCAAAAAGGACAGTAAATATATACTACACACCCTATGTAAAATATCAAAAATTACACCAAATATATATTATATAATTTACATAGAATATAAAAAGGACACCAAATATATGTTATATATTGTACATAAAATATCAAAAAGTACAGTATATATATTTCATACATTGTACATATATTATTAACTAAAAGTACACCAAATACATTTTGTATACTGAAAATAAAATATCAAAAGTACAGTAAATATATATTACATACTGTACAGAAAATATCAAAAAGTACACTAAATATGTGTTATATATACTGTAAATAAACTATCAAAAACTACAGTAATTATATTTAATATACTGTACATAAAATATCAAAAATTACACCAAATGTATATTATATACTGTAAATAAAATATCAAAAATACAGTAAGTACACATTACACACCCTATGAAATATCACAAACTACACCAAATATATATTATATAATTCACATAAAATATCAAAAGCACACCAAATATATCTTCTATACTGTACATAAAATATCAAAAAGTACAGTAAATATATTTCATATATTGTATATATAATATTAACTAAAAGTACACCAAACACATTTTATATACTGTAAATAAATTATCAAAAATTACAGTAAATATATATTACATACTGTACATAAAATATCAAAAAGTACACCAAATATGTGTTATATATACTGTAAATAAACAATCAAAAACTACAGTAATTATATTTAATATACTGTACATAAAATATCAAAAATTACACCAAATGTATATTATTTACTGTAAATGAAATATCAAAAAGTACAGTAAATATATATTACACACCCTAAGGAAAATATCAAAAACTACATCAAATATATATTATAAAATTCACAAAAAATATAAAAAGGACACCAAATATATATTATATACTGTACATAAAATATCAAAAAGTACAGTAAATATATTTCATATATTGTATATGTAATATTAACTAAAAGTACACCAAATACATTTTATATACTGTAAATAAAATATCAAAAAGTACAGTAAATATATATTACATAGTGTACATAAAATATCAAAAAGTACTCCAAATATGTGTAATATATACTGTAAATAAACTATCAAAAACTACAGTAATTATATTTACTATACTGTATATAAAATATCAAAAATTACACCAAATGTATATTACATACTGTAAATAAAATATCAAAAAGTACAGTAAATATATATTACACACCCTATGTAAAATATCACAAACTACACCAAATATATATTATATAATTTACATAAAATATCAAAAGGACACCAAATATATCTTATATAGTGTACATAAAATATCAAAATGTACAGTAAATATATTTCCAATATTGTACATAAAATATTAACTAAAAGTACACCAAATACATTTTATATACTGTAAATAAAATATTAAAAATACAGTAAATATATATTACATACTGTACATAAAATATCAAAAAGTACACCAAATGTGTGTAATATATACTGTAAATAAACTATCAAAAACTACAGTAATTATATTTAATATACTGTACATAAAATATCAAAAATTACACCAAATGTATATTATATACTGTAAATAAAATATCAAAATGTACAGTAAATATATATTACACACCCTATGTAAAATATCACAAACTTCACCAAATATATATTATATAATTTACATAAAATATCAAAAGGACACCAAATATATATGCTATACTGTACATAAAATATAAAAATTTACAGTAAATATATTTCATATATTGTATATTTAATATTAACTAAAAGTACACCAAATACATTTTATATACTGTAAATAAAATATCAAAATGTACAGTAAATATATATTACATACTGTACATAAAATATCAAAAAGTACACCAAATATGTGTTATATATACTGTAAATAAACTATCAAAAACTACAGTAATTATATTTAATGTACTGTACATAAAATATCAAAAATTACACCAAATGTATATTATTTACTGTAAATAAAATACCAAAAAGTACAGTAAATATACATTACACAACCTATGTATAATATCACAAACTACACCAAATATATCTTATATAATTTACATAAAATCCCAAAAAGACAACAAATATACCTTATATACTGAACATAAAATATCAAAATGTACAGTAAATATATTTCATATATTGTACATATAATATTAACGAAAAGTACACCAAATACATTTTACTGTTCTGTAAATAAAATATCAAAAAGTACAGTAAATATATATTACATTCTGTACATAACATATAAAAAGTACACCAAATATGTGTAATATATACTGTAAATAAACTATCAAAAACTGCAGTAATTATATTTAATATACTGTACATAAAATATCAAAAATTAAAACAAATGTATATTATTTACTGTAAATAAAATATCAAAAAGTACATTAAATATATCTTCCACACCCTATGTAAAATATCACAATCTACACCAAATATATATTATATAATTTACATAAAATATCAAAATGACACCAAATATATCTTATATACTGAACATAAAATATCAAAAAGTACAGTAAATATATTTCATATATTGTACTTATAATACTTACTAAAAGTACACCAAATACATTTTATATAGTGTAAATAAAATATCAAAAAGTACAGTAAATATATATTACACACCATATGTAAAATATCACAATCTACACCAAATATATATTATATAATTTACATAAAATATCAAAAGGACACCAAATATACCTTATATACTGTACATAAAATATCAAAAAGTACAGTAAATATATTTCATATATTGTACATATAATATTAACTAAAAGTACACCAAATACATTTTATACAGTGTAAATAAAATATCAAAAATTGCAGTGAATATATATTACATACTGTACATAAAATATCAAAAAGTACACCAAATATGTGTTATATATACTGTAAATAAACTGTCAAAACTACACTAATTATATTTAATATACTGTACATAAAATATCAAAAATTACACCAAATATATATTATTTACTGTAAAGAAAATACCAAAAATTACAGTAAATATATATTACACACCCTATGTAAAATATCACAAACTACACCAAATATATATTATATAATTTACATAAAATATCAATAGGACACCAAATATAACTTATATACTGAACATCAAGTATCAAAATGTACAGTAAATATATTTCATATATTGTACATTTAATATTAACTAAAAGTACACCAAATACATTTTATATACTGTAAATAAAATATCAAAAAGTACAGTAAATATATATTACATACTGTTCTTAAAATATCAAAAAGTACACAAAATATGTGTTATATATACTGTAAATAAACTATCAAAAACTGCAGTAATTATATTTAATATACTGTACATAAAATATCAAAAATTACACCAAATGAATACTATTTACTGTACATAAAATATCAAAAAGTACAGTAAATATATCTTACACACCCTATGTAAAATATCACAATCTACACCAAATATATATTATATAATTTACATAAAATACCAAAAGGACACCAAATATATCTTATATAGTGTACATAAAATATCAAAAATTACAGTAAATATATTTCATATATTGTACATATAATATTAACGAAAAGTACACCAAATACATTTTATATACTGTAAATAAATTATCAAAAATTACAGTAAATATATATTTCATACTGTACATAAAATATCAAAAAGTACACCAAATATGTGTTATATATACTGTAAATAAACTATCAAAACTACACTAATTATATTTAATATACTGTACATAAAATATCAAAAATTACACCAAATGTATATTATTTACTGTAAATAAAATACCAAAAAGTACAGTAAATATACATTACACACCCTATGTAAAATATCACAATCTACACCAAATATATATTATATAATTTACATAAAATACCAAAAGGACACCAAATATATCTTATATAGTGTACATAAAATATCAAAATGTACAGTAAATATATTTCATATATTGTACATATGATATTAACTAAAAGTATACCAACTGCATTTTATATACTGTAAATAAATTATCAAAAATTACAGTAAATATATATCACATACTGTACATAAAATATCAAAAAGTACACCAAATATGTGTTATATATACTGTAAATAAACTATCAAATCTACCGTAATTATATTTAATATACTGTACATAAGATATTAAAAATTACACCAAATGTATATTTTTTACTGTAAATAAAATATCAAAAATTACAGTAAATATATATTACACACCCTATGTAAAATATCACAATCTACACCAAATATATATTATATAATTTACATGAAATATCAAAACTACACCAAGTATATCTTATATACTGAACATGAAATATCAAAAATTACGGTAAATATATTTCATATATTGTACATATAATATTAACGAAAAGTACACCAAATACATTTTATATACTGTAAATAAATTATCAAAAATTACAGTAAATATATATTTCATACTGTACATAAAATATCAAAAAGTACACCAAATATGTGTTATATATACTGTAAATAAACTATCAAAACTACACTAATTATATTTAATATACTGTACATAAAATATCAAAAATTACACCAAATGTATATTATTTACTGTAAATAAAATACCAAAAAGTACAGTAAATATACATTACACACCCTATGTAAAATATCACAATCTACACCAAATATATATTATATAATTTACATAAAATATCAAAAGGACACCAAATATATCTTATATATTGTACATAAAATATCACAATGTACAGTAAATATATTTAATATATTGTACATTTAATATTAACTAAAAGTACACCAAATACATTTTATATACTGTAAATAAAATATCAAAAAGTACAGTAAATATATATTACATACTGTACATAAAATATCAAAAAGTACACCAAATATGTGTTATATATACTGTAAATAAACTATCAAAAACTACAGTAATTATATTTAATGTACTGTACATAAAATATCAAAAATTACACCAAATGTATATTATTTACTGTAAATAAAATACCAAAAAGTACAGTAAATATACATTACACACCCTATGTAAAATATCACAAACTACACCAAATATATCTTATATAATTTACATAAAATCCCAAAACGACAACTAATATACCTTATATACTGAACATAAAATATCAAAATATACAGTAAATATATTTCATATATTGTACATATAATATTAACTAAAAGTACACCAAATACATATTACTGTACTGTAAATAAAATATCAAAAACTACAGTAAATATATATTATATTCTGTACATAAAATATAAAAAGTACACCAAATATGTGTAATATATACTGTAAATAAACTATCAAAAACTGCAGTAATTATATTTAATATACTGTACATAAAATATCAAAAATTACACCAAATGTATATTATTTACTGTAAATAAAATATCAAAAACTACATTAAATATATCTTACACACCCTATGTAAAATATCACAATCTACACCAAATATATATTATATAATTTACATAAAATATCAAAATGACACCAAATATATCTTATATACTGAACATAAAATATCAAAATGTACAGTAAATATATTTCATATATTGTACATATAATATTTACTAAAAGTACACCAAATACATTTTATATAGTGTAAATAAAATATCAAAAACTACAGTAAATATATATTACACATCATATGTAAAATATCACAATCTACACCAAATATATATTATATAATTTACATAAAATATCAAAAGGACACCAAATATACCTTATATACTGTACATAAAATATCAAAAAGCACAGTAAATATATTTCATATATTGTACATATAATATTAACTAAAAGTACACCAAATACATTTTATATAGTGTAAATAAAATATCAAAAATTACAGTGAATATATATTACATACTGTACATAAAATATCAAAAAGTACACCAAATATGTGTTATATATACTGTAAATAAACTATCAAAACTACACTAATTATATTTAATATACTGTACATAAAATATCAAAAATTACACCAAATATATATTATTTACTGTAAAGAAAATACCAAAAATTACAGTAAATATATATTACACACCCTATGTAAAATATCACAAACTACACCAAATATATCTTATATAATTTACATAAAATATCAAAAGGACACCAAATATACCTTATAAACTGAACATCAACTATCAAAATGTACAGTAAATATATTTCATATATTGTACATATAATATTAACTAAAAGTACACCAAATACATTTTATATACTGTAAATAAAATATCAAAAAGTACAGTAAATATGTATTACATACTGTTCTTAAAATATCAAAAAGTACACAAAATATGTGTTATATATACTGTAAATAAACTATCAAAAACTGCAGTAATTATATTTAATATACTGTACATAAAATATCAAAAATTACACCAAATGTATATTATTTACTGGAAATAAAATATCAAAAAGTACAGTAAATATATCTTACACACCCTATGTAAAATATCACAATCTACACCAAATATATATTATATAATTTACATGAAATATCAAAAGGACACCAAATATATCTTATATACTGAACATGAAATATCAAAAATTACAGTAAATATATTTCATATATTGTACATATAATATTAACTAAAAGTACACCAAATACATTTTATATACTGTAAATAAATTATCAAAAATTACAGTAAATATATATTTCATACTGTACATAAAATATCAAAATTACACCAAATATGTGTTATATATACTGTAAATAAACTATCAAAACTACACTAATTATATTTAATATACTGTACATAAAATATAAAAAATTACACCAAATGTATGTTATTTACTGTAAATAAAATATCAAAAAGTACACTAAATATATCTTACACACCCTATGTAAAATATCACAATCTACACCAAATATATATTATATAATTTACATAAAATATGAAAAGGACACCAAATATATCTTAAATACTGTACATAAAATATCAAAATGTACAGTAAATATATTTCATATGTTGTACATATAATGTTAACTAAAAGTACACCATATACATTTTATATAGTGTAAATAAAATATCCAAAATTACAGTGAATATATATTACATACTGTACATAAAATATCAAAAAGTACACGAAATATGTGTTATATATACTGTAAATAAACAATCAAAAACTACAGTAATTATATTTAATATACTGTACATAAAACATCAAAAATCACACCAAATGTATATTATTTACTGTAAATGAAATACCAAAAAGTACAGTAAATATACATTACACATCCTATGTAAAATATCACAAACTACACCAAATATATATCATATAATTTACATAAAATATCAAAAGGACACCAAATATACCTTATATACTGAACATAAATTATCAAAATGTACAGTAAATATATTTCATATACTGTACATATAATATTAACTAAAAGTACACCAAATACATTTTATATACTGTAAATAAAATATGAAAAAGTACAGTAAATATATATTACATTCTGTACCTAAAATATCAAAAAGTACACCAAATATGTGTTATATATACTGTAAATAAACTATCAAAAACTGCAGTAATTATATTTAATATACTGTACATAAAATATCAATAATTACACCAAATGTATATTATTTACTGTTAATAAAATATCAAAAAGTACAGTAAATATATCTTACACACCCTATGTAAAATATCACAATCTACACCAAATATATATTATATAATTTACATAAAATTTCAAAATGACACCCAATATATCTTATATACTGTACATAAAATATCAAAATGTACAGTAAATATATTTCATATATTGTACGTATAATATTAACTAAAAGTACACCAAATACGTTTTATATACTGTAAATAAAATATCAAAAAGTACAGTAAATATATATTACGTACTGTACAAAAAATTTCAAAAACTACACCAAATAGGTGTAATATATACTGTAAATAAACTATCAAAAACTACAGTAATTATATTTAATATACTGTACATAAAATATCAAAAATTACACCAAATGTATATTATATACTGTAAATAAAAATCAAAAAGTACAGTAAATATATATGACACTCCCTATGTAAAATATCAAAAACTACACCAAATATATATTATATAATTTACATAAAATATCAAAAGGACACCAAATATATCTTCTATACTGTACATAAAATATCAAAAAGTACAGTAAATATATTTCATATATTGTACATATAATATTAACTAAAAGTACACCAAATACATTTTATATAGTGTAAATAAAATATCAAAAATTACAGTGAATATATATTACATACTGTACATAAAATATCAAAAAGTACACCAAATATGTGTTATATATACTGTAAATAAACTATCAAAACTACACTAATTATATTTAATATACTGTACATAAAATATCAAAAATTTCACCAAATATATATTATTTACTGTAAAGAAAATACCAAAAATTACAGTAAATATATATTACACACCCTATGTAAAATATCACAAACTACACCAAATATATATTATATAATTTACATAAAATATCAAAAGGACACCAAATATACCTTATATACTGAACATCAACTATCAAAATGTACAGTAAATATATTTCATATATTGTACATATAATATTAACTAAAAGTACACCAAATACATTTTATATACTGTAAATAAAATATCAAATGTACAGTAAATATATATTACATTCTGTACATAAAATATCAAAAAGTACACCAAATTTGTGTTTTATATACTGTAAATAAACTATCAAAAACTGCAGTAATTATATTTAATATACTGTACATAAAATATCAAAAATTAAACCAAATGTATATTATTTACTGTAAATAAAATATCAAAAAGTACAGTAAATATATCTTACACACCCTATGTAAAATATCACAATCTACACCAAATACATATTATATAATTTACATAAAATATCAAAAGGACACCAAATATATCTTATATAGTGTACATAAAATATCAAAATGTACAGTAAATATATTTCCTATATTGTACATATAATATTAACTAAAAGTACACCAAATACATTTTATATACTGTAAATAAAATATCAAAAATAATGTAAATATATATTACATACTGTACATAAAATATCAAAAAGTACACCAAATATGTGTAATATATACTGTAAATAAACTATCAAAAACTACAGTAGTTATATTTAATATACTGTACATAAAATATCAAAAATTACACCAAATGTATATTACATACTGTAAATAAAATATCAAAAAGTACAGTAAATATATATGACACACCCTATGTAAAATATCACAAACTACACCAAATATATATTATATAATTTACATGAAATATCAAAAGGACACGAAATATATCTTATATACTGAACATGAAATATCAAAAATTACAGTAAATATATTTCATATATTGTACATATAATATTAACTAAAAGTACACCAAATACATTTTATATACTGTAAATAAATTATCAAAAATTACAGTAAATATATATTTCATACTGTACATAAAATATCAAAAAGTACACCAAATATGTGTTATATATACTGTAAACAAACTATCAAAACTACACTAATTATATTTAATATACTGTACATAAAATATCAAAAATTACACCAAATGTATATTATTTACTGTAAATAAAATATCAAAAAGTACAGTAAATATATTTTACACACCCTATGTAAAATATCACAATCTACACCAAATATATATTATATAATTTACATAAAATATCAAAAGGACACCAAATATATCTTATATAGTGTACATAAAATATCACAATGTACAGTAAATATATTTCATATATTGTACATTTAATATTAACTAAAAGTACACCAAATACATTTTATGTACTGTAAATAAAATATCAAAAAGTACAGTAAATATATATTACATACTGTACATAAATTATCAAAAAGTACACCAAATATGTGTTATATATACTGTAAATAAACTATCAAAAACTACAGTAATTATATTTAATGTACTGTACATAAAATATCAAAAATTACACCAAATGTATATTATTTACTGTAAATAAAATACCAAAAAGTACAGTAAATATACATTACACACCCTACGTAAAATGTCACAAACTACACCAAATATATCTTATATAATTTACATAAAATCCCAAAACGACAACAAATATACCTTATATACTGAACATAAAATATCAAAATGTACAGTAAATATATTTCATATATTGTACATATAATATTAACTAAAAGTACACCAAATACTTTTTACTGTACTGTAAATAAAATATCAAAAAGTACAGTAAATATACATTACATTCTGTACATAAAATATAAAAAGTACACCAAATATGTGTAATATATACTGTAAATAAACTATCAAAAACTGCAGTAATTATATTTAATATACTGTACATAAAATATCAAAAATTACACCAAATGTATATTATTTACTGTAAATAAAATATCAAAAAGTACATTAAATATATCTTACACACCCTATGTAAAATATCACAATCTACACCAAATATATATTATATAATTTACATAAAATTTCAAAAGGACACCAAATATATCTTATATACTGTACATAAAATATCAAAACGTACAGTAAATATATTTCATATATTGTACATATAATATTAACTAAAAGTACACCAAATACATTTTATATACTGTAAATAAAATATCAAAAATTACAGTAAATATATATTACATACTGTACATAAAATATCAAAAAGTACACCAAATATGTGTAATATATACTGTAAATAAACTATCAAAAACTACAGTAATTATATTTAATATACTGTACATAAAATATCAAAAATTACACCAAATGTATATTAGATACTGTGAATAAAATATCAAAAAGTACAGTAAATATTTATGACACACCCTATGTAAAATATCACAAACTACACCAAATATATATTATATAATTTACATAAAATATCAAAAGGACACAAAATATATCTTCTATACTGTACACAAAATATCAAAAAGTACAGTAAATATATTTCATATATTGTACATATAATATTAACTAAAAGTACAGCAAATACATTTTATATACTGTAAATAAAATATCAAAATTACAGTAAATATATATTACATACTGTACATAAAACATCAAGAAGTACACCAAATATGTGTTATATATACTGTAAATAAACAATCAAAAATTACAGTAATTTTATTTAATATACTGTGCATAAAATATCAAAAATTACACCAGATGTATATTATTTACTGTAAATAAAATATCAAAAATTACAGTAAATATATATTACACACCCTATGGAAAATATCAAAACTACATCAAATATATATTATAAAATTCACAAAAAATATTAAAAGGACACCAAATATATATTATACACAGTACATAAAATATCAAAAAGTACAGTAAATATATTTCATATATTGTACATGTAATATTAACTAAAAGTACACCAAATACATTTTATATACTGTAAATACAATATCAAAAAGTACAGTAAATATACATTACATAGTGTACATAAAATATCAAAAAGTACTCCAAATATGTGTAATATATACTGTAAATAAACTATCAAAAACTACAGTAATTATATTTACTATACTGTACATAAAATATCAAAAAATACACCAAATGTATATTATTTAGTGTAAATAAAATATCAAAAACTACAGTAAATATATCTTACACACCCTATGTAAAATATCACAATCTACGCCAAATATATATTATATAATTTACATAAAATATCAAAAGGACAACAAATATATCTTATATACTGTACATAAAATATCAAAATGTACAGTAAATATATTTCATATATTGTACATATAATATTAACTAAAAGTACACCAAATACATTTTATATACTGTAAATAAAATATCAAAAAGTACAGTAAATATATATTACATACTGTACATAAAATATCAAAAAGTACACCAAATATGTGTTATATATACTGTAAATAAACTATAAAATACTACAGTAATTATATTTAATATACCGTACATAAAATATCAAAAATTACACCAAATGTATATTATTTACTGTAAATAAAATATCAAAAAGTACAGTAAATATATCTTACACACCCTATGTAAAATATCACAATCTACACCAAATATATATTATATAACTTACATAAAATATCAAAAGGACACCAAATATATCTTCTATACTGTACATAAAATATCAAAAATTACAGTAAATATATTTCATATATTGTACATATAATATTAACAAAAAGTACACCAAATACATTTTATATAATGTAAATAAAATATCAAAAATTACAGTAAATATATATTACATACTGTACATAAAATATCAAAAAGCACACCAAATATGTGTTATATATACTGTAGATAAACTATCAAAAACTACATTAATTATATTTAATATACTGTACATAAAATATCAAATATTACACCAAATGTATATTATATACTGTAAATAAAATATCAAAAACTACAGTAAATATACATTACACACCCAATGTAAAATATCACAAACTACACCAAATATGTATTATATAATTTACATGAAATATCAAAAGGACACCAAATATATCTTATATACTGAACATGAAATATCAAAATGTACAGTAAATATATTTCATATATTGTACATATAATATTAACTAAAAGTACACCAAATACATTTTATATACTGTAAATAAATTATCAAAAATACAGTAAATATATATTACATTCTGTACATAAAATATCAAAAAGTACACCAAATTTGTGTTTTATATACTGTAAATAAACTATCAAAAACTGCAGTAATTATATTTAATATACTGTACATAAAATATCAAAAATTACACCAAATGTATATTATTTACTGTAAATAAAATATCAAAAAGTACAGTAAATATATCTTACACACCCTATGTAAAATATCACAATCTACACCAAATATATATTGTATAATTTACATAAAATATCAAAAGGACACCAAATATATCTTATATAGTGTACATAAAATATCAAAATGTACAGTAAATATATTTCCTATATTGTACATATAATATTAACTAAAAGTACACCAAATACATTTTATATACTGTAAATAAAATATCAAAAATAATGTAAATATATATTACATACTGTACATAAAATATCAAAAAGTACACCAAATATGTGTAATATATACTGTAAATAAACTATCAAAAACTACAGTAGTTATATTTAATATACTGTACATAAAATATCAAAAATTACACTAAATGTATATTATATACTGTAAATAATATATCAAAAAGTACAGTAAATATATATGACACACCCTATGTAAAATATCACAAACTACACCAAATATATATTATTTAATTTACATGAAATATCAAAAGGACACCAAATATATCTTATATAGTGAACATGAAATATCAAAAATTACAGTAAATATATTTCATATATTGTACATATAATATTAACTAAAAGTAAACCAAATACATTTTATATACTGTAAATAAATTATCAAAAATTACAGTAAATATATATTTCATACTGTACATAAAATATCAAAAAGTACACCAAATATGTGTTATATATACGGTAAATAAACTATCAAAACTACACTAATTATATTTAATATACTGTACATAAAATATCAAAAATTACACCAAATGTATATTATTTACTGTAAATAAAATATCAAAAAGTACACTAAATATATCTTACACACCCTATGTAAAATATCACAATCTACACCAAATATATATTATATAATTTACATAAAATATCAAAAGGACACCAAATATATCTTCTATAGTGTACATAAAATATCACAATGTACAGTAAATATATTTCATATATTGTATATTTAATATTAACTAAAAGTACACCAAATACATTTTATATACTGTAAATAAAATATCAAAAAGTACAGTAAATATATATTACATACTGTACATAAATTATCAAAAAGTACACCAAATATGTGTTATATATACTGTAAATAAACTATCAAAAACTACAGTAATTATATTTAATGTACTGTACATAAAATATCAATAATTACACCAAATGAATATTATTTACTGTAAATAAAATACCAAAAAGTACAGTAAATGTACATTACACACCCTATGTAAAATATCACAAACTACACCAAATATATCTTATATAATTTACATAAAATCCCAAAACGACAACAAATATACCTTATATACTGAACATAAAATATCAAAATGTACAGTAAATATATTTCATATATTGTACATATAATATTAACTAAAAGTACACCAAATACATTTTACTGTACTGTAAATAATATATCAAAAAGTACAGTAAATATATATTACATTCTGTACATAAAATATAAAAAGTACACCAAATATGTGTAATATATACTGTAAATAAACTATCAAAAACTGCAGTAATTATATTTAATATACTGTACATAAAATATCAAAAATTACACCAAATGTATATTATTTACTGTAAATAAAATATCAAAAAGTACATTAAATATATCTTACACACCCTATGTAAAATATCACAATCTACACCAAATATATATTATATAATTTACATAAAATTTCAAAAGGACACCAAATATATCTTATATACTGTACATAAAATATCAAAACGTACAGTAAATATATTTCATATATTGTACATATAATATTAACTAAAAGTACACCAAATACATTTTATATACTGTAAATAAATTATCAAAAATTACAGTAAATATATATTACATACTGTACATACAATATCGAAAAGTACACCAAATATGTGTTATATATACTGTAAATAAACTATCAAAACTACACTAATTATATTTAATATACTGTACATAAAATATCAAAAATTACACCAAATATATATTATTTACTGTAAAGAAAATACCAAAAAGTACAGTAAATATATATTACACACCCTATGTAAAATATCACAAACTACACCAAATATATATTATATAATTTACATAAAATATCAAAAGGACACCAAATGTATCTTATATACTGAACATGAAATAACAAAATGTACAGTAAATATATTTCACATATTGTACATATAATATTAACTAAAAGTACACCAAATACATTTTATATACTGTAAATAAAATATCAAAATATACAGTAAATATATATAACATTCTGTACATAAAATATCAAAAAGTACACCAAATTTGTGTTTTATATACTGTAAATAAACTATCAAAAACTGCAGTAATTATATTTAATATGCTGTACATAAAATATCAAAAATTAATCCCAATATATATTATTTACTGTAAAAAAAATATCAAAAAGTACAGTAAATATATCTTACACACCCTATGTAAAATATCACAATCTACACCAAATATATATTATATAATATACATAAAATATCAAAAGGACACCAAATATATCTTATATAGTGTACATAAAATATCAAAATGTACAGTAAATATATTTCCTATATTGTACATATAATATTAACTAAAAGTACACCAAATATATTTTATATACTGTAAATAAAATATCAAAAATACAGTAAATATATATTACATACTGTACATAAAATATCAAAAATTACACCAAATATGTGTAATATATACCGTAAATAAACTATCAAAAACTACAGTAATTATATTTAATATACTGTACATAAAATCTCAAAAATTACACCAAATGTATATTATATACTGTAAATAAAATATCAAAAAGCACAGTAAATATATGTTACACACCCTATGTAAAATATCACAAACTTCACCAAATATATATTATATAATTTACATAAAATATCAAAAGGACACCAAATATATCTTCTATACTGTACATAAAATATCAAAATATACAGTAAATATATTTCATATATTGTACATATAATATTAACTAAAAGTACACCAAATACATTTTATATACTGTAAATAAATTATCAAAAATTACAGTAAATGTATATTTCATACTGTACATAAAATATCAAAAAGTACACCAAATATGTGTTATATATACTGTAAATAAACTATCAAAACTACACTAATTATATTTAGTATACTGTACATAAAATATCAAAAATTACACCAAATGTATATTATTTACTGTAAATAAAATATCAAAAATTACAACAAATGTATATTATTTACAGTAAATATAATATCAAAAATTACAGTAAATATATATTACACACCCTATGTAAAATATCAAAAACTACACCAAATATATATTATAAAATTCACATAAAATATCAAAATGACACCAAATATATATTATATACTGCACATAAAATATCAAAATGTACAGTAAATATATTTCATATAGTGTACATATAATATTAACTAAAAGTACACCATATACATTTTATATACTGTAAATAAAATATCAAAAACTTCAGTAAATATATATTACATACTGTACATAAAATATCAAAAAGTACATCAAATATGTGTTATATATACTATAAATAAACTATCAAACTACACTAATTATATGTAATATACTGTATATAAAATATCAAATATTACACCAAATGTATATTATATACTGTAAATAAAATATCAAAAATTACAGTAAATATATATCACACACCCTATGTAAAATATCACAAACTACACCAAATATATATTATATAATTTACATAAAATATCAAAAGGCCACCAAATATATCTTCTATACTGTACAAAAAATATCAAAAAGTACAGTAAATGTATTTCATATATTGTACATATAATATTAACTAAAAGTACACCAAATACATTTTATATACTGTAAATAATATATCAAAAAGTACAGTAAATATATATTAAATGCTGTACATAAATATCAAAATAACACCAAATATGTGTTATATATACTATAAATGAACTATCAAAACTACAGTAATTATATATAATATACCGTACATAAAATATCAAAAATAACACCAAATGTATATTATATACTGTAAATAAAATACCAAAAATACAGTAAATATATATGACACACCCTATGTAAAATATCACAAACTACACCAAATATATATTATATAATTTACGTAAAATATCAAAAGGACACCATATATATCTTATGTACTGTACATAAAATATCAAAATGTACAGTAAATATATTTCGTATATTGTACATATAATATTAACTGAAAGTACACCAAATACATTTTATATACTGTAAATAAAATATCAAAAATTACAGTAAATATGTATTACATACTGTACATAAAATATCAAAAAGTACACCAAATATGTGTTATATATATAGTGTAAATAAACTATCAAAAACTACAGTAATTATATTTAACATACTGTACATAAAATATCAAAAATTACACCAAATGTATATTATTTACTGTAAATAAAATATCAAAAAGTACAGTAAATATATATTACACACCGTATGTAAAATACCACAATCTACACCAAATATATATTATATAATTTACATAAAATATCAAAATGACACAAAATATATCTTATATACTGAACATAAAATATCAAAAAGTACAGTAAATATATTTCATATATTGTACATATAATATTTACTAAAAGTACACCAAATACATTGTATATAGTGTAAATAAAACATCAAAAATACAGTAAATATATATTACACACCATATGTAAAATATCACAATCTACACCAAATATATATTATATAATTTACATAAAACATCAAAAGGACACCAAATATACCTTATATACTGTACATAAAATATCAAAAAGTACAGTAAATATATTTCATATATTGTACATATAATATTAACTAAAAGTACACCAAATACATTTTATATAGTGTAAATAAAATATCAAAAATTACAGTGAATATATATTACATACTGTACATAAAATATCAAAAAGTACACCAAATATGTGTTATATATACTGTAAATAAACTATCAAAACTACACTAATTATATTTAATATACTGTACATAAAATATCAAAAATTACACCAAATATATATTATTTACTGTAAAGAAAATACCAAAAATTACAGTAAATATATATTACACACCCTATGTAAAATATCACAAACTACACCAAATATATGTTATATAATTTACATAAAATATCAAAAGGACACCAAATATAACTGATATACTGAACATCAAGTATCAAAATGTACAGTAAATATATTTCATATATTGTACATATAATATTAACTAAAAGTACACCAAATACATTTTATATACTGTAAATAAAATATCAAAAAGTACAGTAAATATATCTTACACACCCTATGTAAAATATCACAATCTACACCAAATATATATTATATAATTTACATAAAATTTCAAAATGACACCAAATATATCTTATATACTGTACATAAAATATCAAAATGTACAGTAAATATATTTCATATATTGTACGTATAATATTAACTAAAAGTACACCAAATACGTTTTATATACTGTAAATAAAATATCAAAAAGTACAGTAAATATATATTACGTACTGTACATAAAATTTCAAAAAGTACACCAAATAGGTGTAATATATACTGTAAATAAACTATCAAAAACTACAGTAATTATATTTAATATACTGTACATAAAATATCAAAAATTACACCAAATGTATATTATATACTGTAAATAAAATATCAAAAATTACAGTAAATATATCTGACACTCCCTATGTAAAATATCACAAACTACACCAAATATATATTATATAATTTACATAAAATATAAAAAGGACACCAAATATATCTTCTATACTGTACATAAAATATCAAAAAGTACAGTAAATATATTTCATATATTGTACATATAATATTAACTAAAAGTACACCAAATACATTTTATATAGTGTAAATAAAATATCAAAAATTACATTGAATATTTATTACATACTGTACATAAAATATCAAAAAGTACACCAAAGATGTGTTATATATACTGTAAATAAACTATCAAAAGTACACTAATTATATTTAATATACTGTACATAAAATATCAAAAATTACACCAAATATATATTATTTATTGTAAAGAAAATACCAAAAATTACAGTAAATATATATTACACACCCTATGTAAAATATCACAAACTACACCAAATATATATTATATAATTTACATAAAATATCAAAAGGACACCAAATATACCTTATATACTGAACATCAACTATCAAAATGAACAGTAAATATATTTCATATATTGTACATATAATATTAACTAAAAGTACACCAAATACATTTTGTACAGTGTAAATAAAATACCAAAAATTACAGTGAACATATATTACATACTGTACATAAAATATCAAAAAGTACACCAAATATGTGTTATATATACTGTAAATAAACTATCAAAACTACAGTAATTATATTTAATATACTGTACATAAAATATCAAAAATTACACCAAATGTATATTATTTAGTGTAAATAAAATACCAAAAAGTACAGTAAATATATCTTACACACCCTATGTAAAATATCACAATCTACGCCAAATATATATTATATAATTTATATAAAATATCAAAAGGACAACAAATATATCTTATATACTCTACATAAAATATCAAAATGTACAGTAAATATATTTCATATATTGTACATATAATATTAACTAAAAGTACACCAAATACATTTTGTATACTGTAAATAAAATATCAAAAAGTACAGTAAATATATATTACATACTGTACATATAATATCAAAAAGTACACCAAATATGTGTTATATATACTGTAAATAAACTATCAAAAACTACATTAATTATATTTAATATACTGTACATAAAATATCAAATATTACACCAAATGTATATTATATACTGTAAATAAAATATCAAAAAGTACAGTAAATATACATTACACACCCAATGTAAAATATCACAAACTACACCAAATATATATTATATAATTTACTTGAAATATCAAAAGGACACCAAATATATCTTATATACTGAACATGAAATATCAAAATGTACAGTAAATATATTTCATATATTGTACATATAATATTAACTAAATGTACACCAAATACATTTTATATACTGTAAATAAAATATCAAAAGTACAGTAAATATATATTACATTCTGTACATAAAATATCAAAAAGTACACCAAATATGTGTTATATATACTGTAAATAAACCATCAAACTACAGTAATTATATTTAATATACTGTACATAAAATATCAAAAATTACACCAAATATATATTATTTACTGTAAATAAAATATCAAAAATTACACTAAATATATATTACACAACCTATGTAAAATATCAAAAACTAAACCAAATATATATTATAAAATTCACATAAAATATCAAAAGGACACCAAACATATATTATATACTGTACATAAAATATCAAAATGTTCAGTAAATATATTTCATATATTGTACATATAATATTAACTAAAAGTACACCAAATACATTTTATATACTGTAAATAAAATATCAAAAGTACAGTAAATATATATTACATACTGTACATAAAATATCAAAAAGTACACCAAATATGTGTTATATATACTGTAAATAAACTATCAAAAACTACAGTAATTATATTTAATGTACTGTACATAAAATATCAAAAATTGCACCAAATGTATATTATTTACTGTAAATAAAATACCAAAAAGTACAGTAAATATATATTACACACCCTATGTAAAATATCACAAACTACACCAAATATAAATTATATAATTTACATAAAATATCAAAAGGACACCAAATATATCTTCTATACTGTTCATAAAATATCAAAAATTACAGTAAATATATTTCATATATTGTATATATAATATTAACTAAAAGTACACCAAATACATTTTATATACTGTGAATAAATTATCAAAAATTACAGTAAATATATATTACATACTGTACATAAAATATCAAAAAGTACACCAAATATGTGTTATATATACTGTAAATAAACTATCAAAAACTACAGCAATTATATTTAATATACTGTACATAAAATATCAAAAAATACACCAAATGTATATTATTTACTGTAAATAAAATATCAAAAAGTACAGTAAATATATAATACACACCCTATGTAAAATACCACAATCTACACCAAATATATATTATATAATTTACATAAAATATCAAAATGACACAAAATATATCTTATATACTGAACATAAAATATCAAAAAGTACAGTAAATATATTTCATATATTGTACATATAATATTTACTAAAAGTACACCAAATACATTTTATATAGTGTAAATAAAATATCAAAAATACAGTAAATATATATTACACACCATATGTAAAATATCACAATCTACACCAAATATATATTATATAATTTACATAAAACATCAAAAGGACACCAAATATACCTTATATACTGTACATAAAATATCAAAAAGTACAGTAAATATATTTCATATATTGTACATATAATATTAACTAAAAGTACACCAAATACATTTTATATAGTGTAAATAAAATATCAAAAATTACAGTGAATATATATTACATACTGTACATAAAATATCAAAAAGTACACCAAATATGTCTTATATATACTGTAAATAAACTATCAAAACTACACTAATTATATTTAATATACTGTACATAAAATATCAAAAATTACACCAAATATATATTATTTACTGTAAAGAAAATACCAAAAATTACAGTAAATATATATTACACACCCTATGTAAAATATCACAAACTACACCAAATATATGTTATATAATTTACATAAAATATCAAAAGGACACCAAATATAACTGATATACTGAACATCAAGTATCAAAATGTATAGTAAATATATTTCATATATTGTACATATAATATTAACTAAAAGTACACCAAATACATTTTATGTACTGTAAATAAAATATCAAAAAGTACAGTAAATATATCTTACACACCCTATGTAAAATATCACAATCTACACCAAATATATATTATATAATTTACATAAAATTTCAAAATGACACCAAATATATCTTATATACTGTACATAAAATATCAAAATGTACAGTAAATATATTTCATATATTGTACGTATAATATTAACTAAAAGTACACCAAATACGTTTTATATACTGTAAATAAAATATCAAAAAGTACAGTAAATATATATTACGTACTGTATATAAAATTTCAAAAAGTACACCAAATAGGTGTAATATATACTGTAAATAAACTATCAAAAACTACAGTAATTATATTTAATATACTGTTCATAAAATATCAAAAATTACACCAAATGTATATTATATACTGTTAATAAAATATCAAAAAGTACAGTAAATATATCTTACACACCCTATGTAAAATGTCACAATCTACACCAAATATATATTATATAATTTACATAAAACCTCAAAAGGACACCAAATATAACTTATATAGTGTACATAAAATATCAAAATGTACAGTAAATATATTTCATATATTGTACATATAATATTAACTAAAAGTTCACCAACTACATTTTATATACTGTAAATAAATTATCAAAAAGTACAGTAAATATACATCACATACTGTACATAAAATATCAAAAAGTACACCAAATATGTGTTATATATACTGTAAATAAACTATCAAAAACTACCGTAATTATATTTAATATACTGTACATAAGATATTAAAAATTACACAAAATGTATATTATTTACTGTAAATAAAATATCAAAAATTACAGTAAATATATATTACACACCCTATGTAAAATATCACAATCTACACCAAATATATATTATATAATTTACATGAAATATCAAAAGGACACCAAATATATCTTATATACTGAAAATGAAATATCAAAAATTACAGTAAATATATTTCATATATTGTACATATAATATTAACTAAAAGTACACCAAATACATTTCATATACTGTAAATAAATTATCAAAAATTACAGTAAATATATATTTCATACTGTACATAAAATATCAAAAAGTACACCAAATATGTGTTATATATACTGTAAATAAACTATCAAAACTACACTAATTATATTTAATATACTGTACATAAAATATCAAAAATTACACCAAATGTATATTATTTACTGTAAATAAAATATCAAAAAGTACACTAAATATATCTTACACACCCTATGTGAAATATCACAATCTACACCAAATATATATTATATAATTTACATAAAATATCAAAAGGACACCAAATATATCTTATATAGTGTACATAAAATATCACAATGTACAGTAAATATATTTCATATATTGTACATTTAATATTAACTAAAAGTACACCAAATACATTTTATATACTGTAAATAAAATATCAAAAAGTACAGTAAATATATATTACATACTGTACATAAAATATCAAAAAGTACACCAAATATGTGTTATATATACTGTAAATAAACTATCAAAAACTACAGTAATTATATTTAATGTACTGTACATAAAATATCAAAAATTACACCAAATGTATATTATTTACTGTAAATAAAATACCAAAAAGTACAGTAAATATACATTACACACCCTATGTAAAATATCACAAACTACACCAAATATATCTTATATAATTTACTTAAAATCCCAAAACGACAACAAATATACCTTATATACTGAACATAAAATATCAAAATGTACAGTAAATATATTTCATATATTGTACATATAATATTAACGAAAAGTACACCAAATACATTTTACTGTACTGTAAATAAAATATCAAAAACTACAGTAAATATATATTACATTCTGTACATAAAATATAAAAAGTACACCAAATATGTGTAATATATACTGTAAATAAACTATCAAAAACTGCAGTAATTATATTTAATATACTGTACATAAAATATCAAAAATTACACCAAATGTATATTATTTACTGTAAATAAAATATCAAAAAGTACATTAAATATATCTTACACACCCTATGTAAAATATCACAATCTACACCAAATATATATTATATAATTTACATAAAATATCAAAATGACACCAAATATATCTTATATACTGAACATAAAATATCAAAAAGTACAGTAAATATATTTCATATATTGTACTTATAATATTTACTAAAAGTACACCAAATACATTTTATATAGTGTAAATAAAATATCAAAAAGTACAGTAAATATATATTACACACCATATGTAAAATATCACAATCTACACCAAATATATATTATATAATTTACATAAAATATCAAAAGGACAACAAATATACCTTATATACTGTACATAAAATATCAAAAAGTACAGTAAATATATTTCATATATTGTACATATAATATTAACTAAAAGTACACCAAATACATTTTATATAGTGTAAATAAAATATCAAAAATTACAGTGAATATATATTACATACTGTACATAAAATATCAAAAAGTACACCAAATATGTGTTATATATACTGTAAATAAACTATCAAAACTACACTAATTATATTTAATATACTGTACATAAAATATCAAAAATTACACCAAATATATATTATTTACTGTAAAGAAAATACCAAAAATTACAGTAAATATATATTACACACCCTATGTAAAATATCACAATCTACACCAAATATATATTATATAATTTACATAAAATATCAAAAGGACACCAAATATAACTTATATACTGAACATCAAGTATCAAAATGTACAGTAAATATATTTCATATATTGTACATTTAATATTAACTAAAAGTACACCAAATACATTTTATATACTGTAAATAAAATATCAAAAAGTACAGTAAATATATATTACATACTGTTCTTAAAATATCAAAAAGTACACAAAATATGTGTTATATATACTGTAAATAAACTATCAAAAACTGCAGTAATTATATTTAATATACTGTACATAAAATATCAAAAATTACACCAAATGTATACTATTTACTGTACATAAAATATCAAAAAGTACAGTAAATATATCTTACACACCCTATGTAAAATATCACAATCTACACCAAATATATATTATATAATTTACATAAAATACCAAAAGGACACCAAATATATCTTATATAGTGTACATAAAATATCAAAATGTACAGTAAATATATTTCATATATTGTACATATGATATTAACTAAAAGTATACCAACTGCATTTTATATACTGTAAATAAATTATCAATAATTACAGTAAATATATATCACATACTGTACATAAAATATCAAAAAGTACACCAAATATGTGTTATATATACTGTAAATAAACTATCAAAAACTACCGTAATTATATTTAATATACTGTACATAAGATATCAAAAATTACACCAAATGTATATTATTTACTGTAAATAAAATATCAAAAATTACAGTAAATATATAATACACACCCTATGTAAAATATCACAATCTACACCAAATATATATTATATAATTTACATGAAATATCAAAAGGACACCAAATATATCTTATATACTGAACATGAAATATCAAAGTTACAGTAAATATATTTCATATATTGTACATATAATATTAACGAAAAGTACACCAAATACATTTTATATACTGTAAATAAATTATCAAAAATTACAGTAAATATATATTTCATACTGTACATAAAATATCAAAAAGTACACCAAATATGTGTTATATATACTGTAAATAAACTATCAAAACTACACTAATTATATTTAATATACTGTACATAAAATATCAAAAATTACACCAAATGTATAGTATTTACTGTAAATAAAATACCAAAAAGTACAGTAAATATACATTACACACCCTATGTAAAATATCACAATCTACACCAAATATATATTATATAATTTACATAAAATACCAAAAGGACACCAAATATATCTTATATAGTGTACATAAAATATCAAAATGTACAGTAAATATATTTCATATATTGTACATATGATATTAACTAAAAGTATACCAACTGCATTTTATATACTGTAAATAAATTATCAAAAATTACTGTAAATATATATCACATACTGTACATAAAATATCAAAAAGTACACCAAATATGTGTTATATATACTGTAAATAAACTATCAAAAACTACCGTAATTATATTTAATATACTGTACATAAGTTATTAAAAATTACACCAAATGTATATTATTTACTGTAAATAAAATATCAAAAATTACAGTAAATATATATTACACACCCTATGTAAAATATCACAATCTACACCAAATATATATTATATAATTTACATGAAATATCAAAAGGACACCAAATATATCTTATATACTGAACACGAAATATCAAAAATTACAGTAAATATATTTCATATATTGTACATATAATATTAACGAAAAGTACACCAAATACATTTTATATACTGTAAATAAATTATCAAAAATTACAGTAAATGTATATTTCATACTGTACATAAAATATCAAAAAGTACACCAAATATGTGTTATATATACTGTAAATAAACTATCAAAACTACACTAATTATATTTAATATACTGTACATAAAATATCAAAAATTACACCAAATGTATATTATTTACTGTAAATAAAATACCAAAAAGTACAGTAAATATACATTACACACCCTATGTAAAATATCACAATCTACACCAAATATATATTATATAATTTACATAAAATATAAAAAGGACACCAAATATATCTTATATAGTGTACATAAAATATCACAATGTACAGTAAATATATTTCATATATTGTACATTTAATATTAACTAAAAGTACACCAAATACATTTTATATACTGTAAATAAAATATCAAAAAGTACAGTAAATATATATTACATACTGTACATAAAATATCAAAAAGTACACCAAATATGTGTTATATATACTGTAAATAAACTATCAAAAACTACAGTAATTATATTTAATGTACTGTACATAACATATCAAAAATTACACCAAATGTATATTATTTACTGTAAATAAAATACCAAAAAGTACAGTAAATATACATTACACACCCTATGTAAAATATCACAAACTACACCAAATATATAATTTACATAAAATCCCAAAACGACAACAAATATACCTTATATACTGAACATAAAATATCAAAATATACAGTAAATATATTTCATATATTGTACATATAATATTAACTAAATGTACACCAAATACATTTTACTGTACTGTAAATAAAATATCAAAAACTACAGTAAATATATATTACATTCTGTACATAAAATATAAAAAGTACACCAAATATGTGTAATATATACTGTAAATAAACTATCAAAAACTGCAGTAATTATATTTAATATACTGTACATAAAATATCAAAAATTACACCAAATGTATATTATTTACTGTAAATAAAATATCAAAAAGTACAGTAAATATATATGACACACCCTATGTAAAATATCACAAACTACACCAAATATATATTATATAATTTACATAAAATATCAAAAGGACACCAAATATACCTTATATACTGAACATCAACTATCAAAATGTACAGTAAATATATTTCATATATTGTACATATAATATTAACTAAAAGTACACCAAATACATTTTATATACTGTAAATAAAATATCAAAAAGTACAGTAAATATATATTACATACTGTTCTTAAAATATCAAAAAGTACACAAAATATGTGTTATATATACTGTAAATAAACTATCAAAAACTGCAGTAATTATATTTAATATACTGTACATAAAATATCAAAAATTACACCAAATATATAATTTACTGTAAATAAAATATCAAAAAGTACAGTAAATATATATTACACACCCTATGTAAAATATCACAAACTACACCAAATATATATTATATAATTTACATAAAATATCAAAAGGACACCAAATATATCTTATATACTGAACATGAAATATCAAAATGTACAGTAAATATATTTCATATATTGTACATATTATATTAACTAAAAGTACACCAAATACATTTCATATACTGTAAATAAAATATCAAAAAGTACAGTAAATACATATTACATTCTGTACATAAAATATCAAAAAGTACACCAAATATGTGTTATATATACAGTAAATAAACTATCAAAAACTGCAGTAATTATATTTAATATACTGTACAGAAAATATCAAAAATTACACCAAATGTATATTATTTACTGTAAATAAAATATCAAAATACAGTAAATATATCTTACACACCCTATGTAAAAAATCACAATCTACACCAAATAAATATTATATAATTTACATAAAATATCAAAAGGACACCAAATATATCTTATATACTGTACATAAAATAGCAAAAAGTACAGTAACTATATTTCATATATTGTACATATAATATTAAGTAAAGTACAGCAAATACATTTTATATACTCTAAATAAAATATCAAAATTACAGTAAATATATATTACATACTGTACATAAAACATCAAAAAGTACACCAAATATGTGTTATATATACTGTAAATATCAAAAACTACAGTAATCATATTCAATGTACTGTATATAAATTATCAAAAATTACACCAAATATAGATTAAATACTGTAAATAAAATATCAAAAAGGATAGTAAATATATACTACACACCCTATGTAAAATATCAAAAATTACACCAAATATATATTATATAATTTACATAGAATATAAAAAGGACACCAAATATATCTTATATATGGTATATAAAATATCAAAAAGTACAGTATATATATTTCATACATTGTATATATATTATTAACTAAAAGTACACCAA
Organism: Pan paniscus; assembly: GCF_029289425.2. Classification (NCBI taxonomy): domain Eukaryota; kingdom Metazoa; phylum Chordata; class Mammalia; order Primates; family Hominidae; genus Pan; species Pan paniscus. The sequence goes on from NC_073271.2 coordinate 4,753,563, forward strand.
ATACATTTTGTATACTGAAAATAAAATATCAAAAAGTACAGTAAATATATATAAAATACTGTACAGAAAATATCAAAAAGTACACCAAATATGTGTTATATATACTGTAAATAAACTATCAAAAACTACAGTAATTATATTTAATATACTGTACATAAAATATCAAAAATTACACCAAATGTATAATATATACTGTAAATAAAATATCAAAAAGTACAGTAAGTACACATTACACACCCTATGAAGTATCACAAACTACACCAAATATATATTATATAATTTACATAAAATATCAAAAGGACACCAAATATATCTTCTATACTGTACATGAAATATCAAAAAGTACAGTAAATATATTTCATATATTGTATATGTAATATTAACTAAAAGTACACCAAATACATTTTATATACTGTAAATAAATTATCAAAAATTACAGTAAATATATATTACATACTGTACATAAAATATCAAAAAGTACACCAAATATGTGTTATATATACTGTAAATAAACAATCAAAAACTACAGTAATTTTATTTAATATACTGTGCATAAAATATCAAAAATTACACCAAATGTATATTATTTACTGTAAATAAAATATCAAAAATTACAGTAAATATATATTACACACCCTATGGAAAATATCAAAAACTACATCAAATATATATTATAAAATTCACAAAAAATATCAAAAGGACACCAAATATATATTATACACAGTACATAAAATATCAAAAAGTTCAGTAAATATATTTCATATATTGTACATGTAATATTAACTAAAAGTACACCAAATACATTTTATCTACTGTAAATAAAATATCAAAAAGTACAGTAAATATATATTACATAGTGTACATAAAATATCAAAAAGTACTCCAAATATGTGTAATATATACTGTAAATAAACTATCAAAAACTACAGTAATTATATTTACTATACTGTACATAAAATATCAAAAATTACACCAAATGTATATTATTTAGTGTAAATAATATATCAAAAAGTACAGTAAATATATCTTACACACCCTATGTAAAATATCACAATCTACGCCAAATATATATTATATAATTTACATAAAATATCAAAAGGACAACAAATATATCTTACATACTGTACATAAAATATCAAAATGTACAGTAAATATATTTCATATATTGTACATATAATATTAACTAAAAGTACACCAAATACATTTTATATACTGTAAATAAAATATCAAAAAGTACAGTAAATATATATTACATACTGTACATAAAATATCAAAAAGTACACCAAATATGTGTTATATATACTGTAAATAAACTATAAAATACTACAGTAATTATATTTAATATACCGTACATAAAATATCAAAAATTACACCAAATGTATATTATTTACTGTAAATAAAATATCAAAAAGTACAGTAAATATATCTTACACACCCTATGTAAAATATCACAATCTACACCAAATATATATTATATAACTTACATAAAATATCAAAAGGACACCAAATATATCTTCTATACTGTACATAAAATATCAAAAATTACAGTAAATATATTTCATATATTGTACATATAATATTAACCAAAAGTACACCAAATACATTTTATATAATGTAAATAAAATATCAAAAATTACAGTAAATATATATTACATACTGTACATAAAATATCAAAAAGTACACCAAATATGTGTTATATATACTGTAGATAAACTATCAAAAACTACATTAATTATATTTAATATACTGTACATAAAATATCAAATATTACACCAAATGTATATTATATACTGTAAATCAAATATCAAAAAGTACAGTAAATATACATTACACACCCAATGTAAAATATCACAAATTACACCAAATATGTATTATATAATTTACATGAAATATCAAAAGGACACCAAATATATCTCATATACTGAACATGAAATATCAAAATGTACAGTAAATATATTTCATATATTGTACATATAATATTAACTAAAAGTACACCAAATACATTTTATATACTGTAAATAAAATATCAAAAGTACAGTAAATATATATTACATTCTGTACATAAAATATCAAAAAGTACACCAAATTTGTGTTTTATATACTGTAAATAAACTATCAAAAACTGCAGTAATTATATTTAATATACTGTACATAAAATATCAAAAATTAAACCAAATGTATATTATTTACTGTAAATAAAATATCAAAAAGTACAGTAAATATATCTTACACACCCTATGTAAAATATCACAATCTACACCAAATATATATTATATAATTTACATAAAATATCAAAAGGACACCAAATATATCTTATATAGTGTACATAAAATATCAAAATGTACAGTAAATATATTTCATATATTGTACATTTAATATTAACTAAAAGTACACCAAATACATTTTATATACTGTAAATAAAATATCAAAAAGTACAGTAAATATATATTACATACTGTACATAAAATATCAAAAAGTACACCAAATATGTGTTATATATACTGTAAATAAACTATCAAATCTACAGTAATTATATTTAATGTACTGTACATAACATATCAAAAATTACACCAAATGTATATTATTTACTGTAAATAAAATACCAAAAAGTACAGTAAATATACAATACACACCCTATGTAAAATATCACAAACTACACCAAATATATCTTATATAATTTACATAAAATCCCAAAACGACAACAAATATACCTTATATACTGAACATAATATATCAAAATGTACAGTAAATATATTTCATATATTGTACATATAATATTAACTAAAAGTACACCAAATACATTTTACTGTACTGTAAATAAAATATCAAAAAGTACAGTAAATATATATTACATTCTGTACATAAAATATAAAAAGTACACCAAATATGTGTATTATATGCTGTAAATAAACTATCAAAAACTGCAGTAATTATATTTAATATACTGTACATAAAATATCAAAAATTACACCAAATGTATATTATTTACTGTAAATAAAATATCAAAAAGTACATTAAATATATCTTACACACCCTATGTAAAATATCACAATCTACACCAAATATATATTATATAATTTACATAAAATTTCAAAAGGACACCAAATATATCTTATATACTGTACATAAAATATCAAAACGTACAGTAAATATATTTCATATATTGTACATATAATATTAACTAAAAGTACACCAAATACATTTTATACACTGTAAATAAAATATCAAAAATTACAGTAAATATATATTACATACTGTACATAAAATATCAAAAAGTACACCAAATATGTGTAATATATACTGTAAATAAACTATCAAAAACTACAGTAATTATATTTAATATACTGTACATAAAATATCAAAAATTACACCAAATGTATATTATTTACTGGAAATAAAATATCAAAAATTACAGTAAATATATATGACACCCCTATTTAAAATATCACAAACAACACCAAATATATATTATATAATTTACCTAAAATATCAAAAGGACACCAAATATATCTTCTATACTGTAAAAAATATATCAAAATGTACACTAAATATATTTCATATATTGTACATATAATATTAACTAAAAGTACACCAAATACATTTTATATAGTGTAAATAAAATATCATAATGTACAGTAAATATATATTACATACCATATGTAAAATATCACAATCTACAACAAATATATATTATATAATTTACATGAAATATCAAAAGGACACCAATTATACCTTATATACTGAACATGAAATATCAAAAAGTACAGTAAATATATCTCATATATTGTATATATAACATTAACTAAAAGTACACCAAATACATTTTATATACTGAAAATAAATTATCAAAAATTGCAGTAAATATATATTACATACTGTACATAAAATATCAAAAAGTACACCAAATATGTGTTATATATACTGTAAATAAACCATCAAAAACTACAGTAATTATATTTAATATACTGTACATAAAATATCAAAAATTACACCAAATGTTTATTATTTACTGTAAATAAAATATCAAAAATTTCAGTAAATATATATTACACACCCTATGTAAAATATCAAAAACTACACCAAATATATATTATAAAATTCACATAAAATATCAAAAGGACACCAAATATATATTATATACTCTACATAAAGTATCAAAAAGTACAGTAAATATATTTCATATATTGTACATATAATATTAACTAAAAGTACACCAAATATATTTTATATACTGTAAATAAAATTCCGAAAAGTACAGTAAATATATATTACATAGTGTACATAAAATATCAAAAAGTACACCAAATATGTGTTATATATACTGTAAATAAACTATCAAAAACTACAGTAATTATATTTAATATACTGTACATAAAATATCAATAATTAAACCAAATGTATATTATATACTGTAAATAAAATATCAAAAAGTACACTAAATATATATTACACACCCTATGTAAAATATCACAAACTACACCAAATATATATTTTATAATTTACATAAAATATCAAAAGGACACCAAATATATCTTCTATACTGTTCATAAAATATCAAAAATTACAGTAAATATATTTCATATATTGTACATATAATATTAACTAAAAGTACACCAAATACATTTTATATACTGTAAATAAATTATCAAAAATTACAGTAAATATATATTACATACTGTACATAAAATATCAAAAAGTACACCAAATATGTGTTATATATACCTTAAATAAACAATCAATAACTACAGTAATTATATTTAATATACTGTACATAAAATATCAAAAATTACACCAAATGTATATTATTTACTGTAAATAAAATATCAAAAAGTACAGTAAATGTATATGACACACCCTATGTAAAATATGAAAAACTACACCAAATATATATTATATAATTTACATAAAATATCAAAAGGACACCAAATATATCTTCTATACTGAACATAAAATATCAAAAAGTACAGTAAATATATTTCATATACGGTACATATAATATTAACTAAAAGTTCACCAAATACATTTTATATACTGTAAATATAATATCAAAAATACAGTAAATATATATTACATTCTGTACATAAAATATCAAAAAGTACACCAAATATGTGTTATAAATACTGTAAATAAACTATCAAAAAATGCAGTAATTATATTAAATATACTGTACATGAAATATCAAAAATTACACCAAATGTACGTTATTTGATGTAAATAAAATATCAAAAAAAACAGTAAATATATCTTACACACCCTATGTAAAATATCACATTCTACACCAAATATATATTATATAATTTACATAAAATATAAAAAGGACACCAAATATCTCATATATACTGTACATAAAATATCAAAATGTACAGTAAATATATTTCATATATTGTACATATAATATTAACTAAGAGTACATCAAATACATTTTATATAGTGTAAATAAAATATCAAATAGTACAGTAAATGTATATTACATACTGTACATAAAATATGAAAAAGTACACCAAATATGTGTTATATATACTGTAAATAAACTATCAAAACTACACTAATTATATTTAATATACTGTACATAAAATATCAAAAATTACACCAAATATATATTATTTACCGTAAATAAAATATCAAAAATTACAGTAAATATATATTACGCACCCTATGTAAAATATCAGAAACTGCACCATATATATATTATATAATTTACATAATATATCAAAAGGACACCAAATATACCTTATATACTGAACATGAAATATCAAAAAGTACAGTATATATATTTCATATATTGGATATATAATATTAACTAAAAGTACAAGAAATACATTTTATATACAGTAAATAAATTATCAAAAATTACAGTAAATATATATTACATACTGGACATAAAATACCAAAAGGTACACCAAATATGTGTTATATATACTGTAAATAAACTATCAAAAACTACAGTAATTATATTTAATATACTGTACATAAAATATCAAAAATTACACCAAATGTATATTATATACTGTAAATAAAATATCAAAAAGTACAGTAAATATATATTACACACCCTATGTAAAATATCACAAACTACATGAAATATATATTCTATAATTTACATAAAATATCAAAAGGACACAAAATATATCTTCTATACTGTTCATAAAATATCAAAAATTACAGTAAATATATTTCATATATTGTACATATAATATTAACTAAAAGTACACCAAATACATTTTATATACTGTAAATAAATTATCAAAAATTACAGTAAATATATACTACATACTGTACATAAAATATCAAAAAGTACACCAAATATGTGTTATATATACTGTAAATAAACAATCAAAAACTACAGTAATTATATTTAATGTACTGTACATAACATATCAAAAATTACACCAAATGTATATTATTTACTGTAAATAAAATACCAAAAAGTACAGTAAATATACATTACACACCCTATGTAAAATATCACAAACTACACCAAATATATAATTTACATAAAATCCCAAAACGACAACAAATATACCTTATATACTGAACATAAAATATCAAAATATACAGTAAATATATTTCATATATTGTACATATAATATTAACTAAATGTACACCAAATACATTTTACTGTACTGTAAATAAAATATCAAAAACTACAGTAAATATATATTACATTCTGTACATAAAATATAAAAAGTACACCAAATATGTGTAATATATACTGTAAATAAACTATCAAAAACTGCAGTAATTATATTTAATATACTGTACATAAAATATCAAAAATTACACCAAATGTATATTATTTACTGTAAATAAAATATCAAAAAGTACAGTAAATATATATGACACACCCTATGTAAAATATCACAAACTACACCAAATATATATTATATAATTTACATAAAATATCAAAAGGACACCAAATATACCTTATATACTGAACATCAACTATCAAAATGTACAGTAAATATATTTCATATATTGTACATATAATATTAACTAAAAGTACACCAAATACATTTTATATACTGTAAATAAAATATCAAAAAGTACAGTAAATATATATTACATACTGTTCTTAAAATATCAAAAAGTACACAAAATATGTGTTATATATACTGTAAATAAACTATCAAAAACTGCAGTAATTATATTTAATATACTGTACATAAAATATCAAAAATTACACCAAATATATAATTTACTGTAAAGAAAATACCAAAAAGTACAGTAAATATATATTACACACCCTATGTAAAATATCACAAACTACACCAAATATATATTATATAATTTACATAAAATATCAAAAGGACACCAAATCTATCTTATATACTGAACATGAAATATCAAAATGTACAGTAAATATATTTCATATATTGTACATATTATATTAACTAAAAGTACACCAAATACATTTCATATACTGTAAATAAAATATCAAAAAGTACAGTAAATATATATTACATTCTGTACATAAAATATCAAAAAGTACACCAAATATGTGTTATATATACAGTAAATAAACTATCAAAAACTGCAGTAATTATTTTTAATATACTGTACAGAAAATATCAAAAATTACACCAAATGTATATTATTTACTGTAAATAAAATATCAAAATACAGTAAATATATCTTACACACCCTATGTAAAATATCACAATCTACACCAAATAAATATTATATAATTTACATAAAATATCAAAAGGACACCAAATATATCTTATATACTGTACATAAAATAGCAAAAAGTACAGTAACTATATTTCATATATTGTACATATAATATTAAGTAAAGTACAGCAAATACATTTTATATACTCTAAATAAAATATCAAAATTACAGTAAATATATATTACATACTGTACATAAAACATCAAAAAGTACACCAAATATGTGTTATATATACTGTAAATATCAAAAACTACAGTAATCATATTCAATGTACTGTATATAAATTATCAAAAATTACACCAAATATAGATTAAATACTGTAAATAAAATATCAAAAAGGATAGTAAATATATACTACACACCCTATGTAAAATATCAAAAATTACACCAAATATATATTATATAATTTACATAGAATATAAAAAGGACACCAAATATATCTTATATATGGTATATAAAATATCAAAAAGTACAGTATATATATTTCATACATTGTATATATATTATTAACTAAAAGTACACCAAATACATTTTGTATACTGAAAATAAAATATCAAAAAGTACAGTAAATATATATAAAATACTGTACAGAAAATATCAAAAAGTACACCAAATATGTGTTATATATACTGTAAATAAACTATCAAAAACTACAGTAATTATATTTAATATACTGTACATAAAATATCAAAAATTACACCAAATGTATAATATATACTGTAAATAAAATATCAAAAAGTACAGTAAGTACACATTACACACCCTATGAAGTATCACAAAGTACACCAAATATATATTATATAATTTACATAAAATATCAAAAGGACACCAAATATATCTTCTATACTGAACATAAATTATCAAAATGTACAGTAAATATATGTCATATACTGTACATATAATATTAACTAAAAGTACACCAAATACATTTTATATAGTGTAAATAAAATATCAAAATCTACAGTAAATATATATTACATTCTGTACATAAAATATCAAAAAGTACACCAAATATGTGTTACATATACTGTAAATAAACTATGAAAACTGCAGTAATTATATTTAATATACTGTACATAAAATATCAAAAATTACACCTAATGTATATTATTTACTGTAAAAAAAATATCAAAAAGTACAGTAAATATATATGACACACCCTATGTAAAATATCAAAAACTATGCCAAATATATATTATAAAATTCACATAAAATATCAAAAGGACACCAAATATATATTATATACTGTACATAAAATATCAAAATATACAGTAAATATATTTCATATATTGTACATATAATATTAACTAAAAGTACACCAGATACATTTTATATACTGTAAATAAAATATCAAAAAGTACAGTAAATATATATTACATACTGTACATAAAATATCAAAAAGTACACCAAATATGTGTTATATATACTATAAATAAACTATCAAAACTACACTAATTATATATAATATACTGTGCATAAAATATCAAAAATTACACCAAATGTATATTATATACAGTAAATAAAATATCAAAAAGTACAGTAAATATATATGACACACCCTATGTAAAATATCACAAACTACACCAAATATATATTATATAATTTACATAAAATATCAAAAGGACACCAAATATATACTCTATACTGTACATAAATATCAAAATGTACAGTAAATATATTTCATATATTGTATATATAATATCAACTAAAAGTACACCAAATACATTTTATATACTGTAAATAAATTATCAAAAATTACGGTAAATATATATTACATACTGTACATAATATATCAAAAAGTACACCAAATATCTGTTATATATACTGTAAATAAACTATCAAAAACTACAGTAATTATATTTAATATACTGTACATAAAATATCAAAAATTACACCAAATGTATATTATTTAGTGTAAATAAAATATCAAAAATTACAGTAAATATATATTACACACCCTATGTAAAATATCAAAAGCTACGCCAAATATATATTATAAAATTCACATAAAATATCAAAAGGACACCAAATATATATTATATACTGTACATAAAATATCAAAATGTACAGTAAATATATTTCATATATTGTACATATAATATTAACTAAAAGTACACAAAATACATTTTATTTACTGTAAATAAAATATCAAAATGTACAGTAAATATATATTACATACTGTACATAAAATATCAAAAAGTACACCAAATATGTGTTATATATACTATAAATAAACTATCAAAACTACACTAATTATATGTAATATACTGTGCATAAAATATCAAAAATTACACCAAATGTATATTATATACTGTAAATAAAATATCAAAAAGTACAGTAAATGTATATGACACACCCTATGTTAAATATCAAAAACTACAGCAAATATATATTATATAATTTACATAAAATATCAAAATGACACCAAATGTATCTTCTATACTGTACAAAAAATATCAAAATGTACAGTAAATATATTTCATATATTATATATAATATTAACTAAAAGTACACCAAATACATTTTGTATACTGTAAATAAATTATCAAAACTACAGTAAATATATATTACATACTGTACATAAAATATCAAAAAGTACACCAAATATGTGTTATATATACTGTAAATAAACTATCAAAACCTGCAGTAATTATATTAAATATACTGTACATGAAATATCAAAAATTACAGCAAATATATATTATATACTGTAAATAAAATATCAGAAAGAACAGTAAATATATCTTACACACCCTATGTAAAATATCACAATCTACACCAAATATATATTATATAATTTACATAAAATATCAAAATGACACCAAATATATCTTATATACTGAACATAAAATATCAAAAAGTACAGTAAATATATTTCATATATTGTATATATAATATTTACTAAAAGTACACCAAATACATTTGATATAGTGTAAATAAAATATCAAAAAGTACAGTAAATATATATTACACACCATATGTAAAATATCACAATCTACACCAAATATATATTATACAATTTACATAAAATATCAAAAGGACACCAAATATATCTTATATACTGTACATAAAATATCAAAATGTACAGTAAATATATTTCATATATTGTACATATAATATTAACTAAAAGTACACCAAATACATTTTATGTAGTGTAAATAAAATATCAAAAATTACAGTGAATATATATTACATACTGTACATAAAATATCAAAAAGTACACCAAATATGTGTTATATATACTGTAAATAAACTATCAAAACTACACTAATTATATTTAATATACTGTACATAAAATATCAAAAATTACACCAAATATATATTATTTACTGTAAAGAAAATACCAAAAATTACAGTAAATATATATTACACACCCTATGTAAAATATCACAAACTACACCAAATATATATTATATAATTTACATAAAATATCAAAAGGACACCAAATATACCTTATATACTGAACATCAAGTATCAAAATGTACTGTAAATATATTTCATATATTGTACATATAATATTAGCTAAAAGTACACCAAATACATTTATATACTGTAAATAAAATATCAAAAAGTACAGTAAATATATATTACATACTGTTCTTAAAATATCAAAAAGTACACAAAATATGTGTTATATATACTGTAAATAAACTATCAAAAACTGCAGTAATTATATTTAATATACTGTACATAAAATATCAAAAATTACACCAAATGTATACTATTTACTGTAAATAAAATATCAAAATGTACAGTAAATATACCTTACACACCCTATGTAAAATATCACAATCTACACCAATTATATATTATATAATTTACATAAAATATCAAAAGGACACCAAATATATCTTATATAGTGTACATAAAATATCAAAATGTACAGTAAATATATTTCATATATTGTACATATAATATTAAATAAAAGGACACCAACTACATTTTATATACTGTAAATAAATTATCAAAAATTACAGTAAATATAAATTACATACTCTACATAAAATATCAAAAAGTACACCAAATATGTGTTATATATACTGTAAATAAACTATCAAAAACTACAGTAATTATATTTAATATACTGTACATATGATATCAAAAATTACACCAAATGTATATTATTTACTGTAAATAAAATATCAAAAATTTCAGTAAATATATATTACAAACCCTATGTAAAATATCACAATCTACACCAAATATATACTATATAATTTAAATAAAATATCAAAAGGACACCAAATATATCATATATACTGTACATAAAATATCAAAATGTACAGTAAATATATTTCATATGTTGTACATATAATGTTAACTAAAAGTACACCAAATACATTTTATATAGTGTAAATAAAATATACAAAATTACAGTGAATATATATTACATACTGTACATAAAATATCAAAAAGTACACCAAATATGTGTTATATATACTGTAAATAAACTATCAAAAACTACAGTAATTATATTTAATATACTGTACATAAAATATCAAAAATTTCACCAAATGTATATTATATACTGTAAATAAAATATCAAAAAGTACAGTAAATATATATGACACACACTATGTAAAATATCAGAAACTACACCAAATGTATATTATATAATTTACATAAAATATCAAAAGGACACCAAATATATCTTCTATGCTGTACAAAAAATATCAAAATGTACAGTAAATATATTTCATATATTGTACATATAATATTAACTAAAATTACACCAAATACATTTTATATACTGTAAATAAAATATCAAAACTACAGTAAATATATATTACATACTGTACATAAAATATGAAAAAGTACACCAAATATGTGTTATATATACTATAAATAACCTATCAAAACTACAGTAATTATATATAATATACTGTACATAAAATATCAAAAATTAAACCAAATGTATATTATATACTGTAAATAAAATATCAAAAATACAGTAAATATATATGACACACCCTATGTAAAATATCACAAACTACACCAAATATATATTATATAATTTTCATAAACTATCAAAAGGACACCAAATATATTTTATGTACTGTACATAAAATATCAAAATGTACAGTAAATATATTTCATATATTGTACATATAATATTAACTGAAGGTACACCAAATACATTTTATATACTGTAAATAAAATATCAAAAATTGCAGTAAATATGTATTACATACTGTACATAAAATATCAAAATGTACACCAAATATGTGTTATATATACTGTAAATAAACTATCAAAAACTACAGTAATTACATTTAATATACTGTACATAAAATATCAAAAATTACACCAAATGTATATTATTTACTGTAAATAAAATATCAAAAATTACAGTAAATATATATGACACCCCCTATGTAAAATATCACAAACAACACCAAATATATATTATATAAATTACATAAAATATCAAAAGGACACAAAATATATCTTCTATACTGTACAAAAAATATCAAAATATACAGTAAATATATTTCATATATTGTACATATAATATCAACTGAAAGTACACCAAATACATTTTATATAGTGTAAATAAAATATCAAAATGTACAGTAAATATATATTACATACCATATGTAAAATATCACAATCTACAGCAAATATATATTATTTAATTTACATAAAATATCAAAAGGACACAACATATATCTTATATACTGTACATAAAATATCAAAAAGTACAGTAAATATATTTCATATATTGTACATATAATATTAACTAAAAGTACACCAAATACATTTTATATAGTGTAAATAAAATATCAAAAATTACAGTGAATATATATTACACACCATATGTAAAATATCACAATCTACACCAAATATATATTATATAATTTACATAAAATATCAAAAGGACATCAAATATATCTTATATACTGTACATAAAATATCAAAAAGTACAGTAAATATATTTCATATATTGTACATATAATATTAACTAAAAGTACACCAAATACATTTTATACACTGTTAATAAAATATAAAAAAGTACAATAAATATATATTACATACTGTACATAAAATATCAAAAAGTACACCAAATATGTGTTATATATACTGTAAATAAACTATCAAAAACTTCAGTAATTATATTTAATATACTGTACATAAAATATCAAAAATTACACCAAATGTATATTATATACTGTAAATAAAATGTCAAAAAGGACAGTAAATATATATTACACTGTATGTAAAATATCAAAAACTAAAAATATATATTATATAATTTACATAAAATATCAAAAGGACACCAAATATATCTTATATACTGTACATAAAATATCAATATGTACAGTAAATATATTTCATATATTGTACATATAATATTAACTAAAATTACACCAAATACATTTTATATACTGTAAATAAATTATCAAAAAGTACAGTAAATATATATTACATAGTTTACATAAAATATCAAAAAATACACCAAATATGTGTTATATATACTGTAAATAAACTATCAAAAACTACAGTAATTATATTGAATATACTGTACATAAAATATCAAAAATTTCACCAAATGTATAATATATATTGTAAATAAAATATCAAAAAGGACAGTAAATATGTATTACATACTGTACATAAAATATCAAAAAGTACACCAAATATGTGTTATATATACTGTAAATAAACTATAAAATCTACAGTAATTATATTTAATATACTGTACATAAAATATCAAAAATTACACCAAATGTATAGTATTTACTGTAAATAAAATTCCAAAAAGTACAGTAAATATATATTACACACCCTATGTAAAATATCACAAACTACACCAAATGTATATTATACAGTTTACATAAAATATCGAAAGGACACCAAATATATCTTATATACTGTACATAAGATATCAAAATATACAGTAAATATATTTCATATATTGTACATATACTATTAACTAAAAGTACACCAAATACATTTTATATAGTGTAAAGAAAATATCAAAAATACAGTAAATATATATTACACACCATATGTAAAATATCACAATCTACACCAATATATATTATATAATTTACATAAAATATAAAAAGGACATCAAATATATCTTATATACTGTACATAAAATATCAAAAAGTACAGTAAATATATTTCATATATTGTACATATAATATTAACTAAAAGTACACCAAATACATTTTATAAACTGTTAATAAAATATAAAAAACTACAATAAATATATATTACATACTGTACATAAAATATCAAAAAGTACACCAAATATGTGTTATATATACTGTAAATAAACTATCAAAAACTTCAGTAATTATATTTAATATACTGTACATAAAATATCAAAAATTACACCAAATGTATATTATTTACTGTAAATAAAATATCAAAAAGTACAGTAAATGTATATTACACCCCATATGTAAAATATCACAATCTACACCAAATATACATTATACAGTTTACATAAAATATCGAAAGGACACCAAATATATCTTATATACTGTACATAAAATATCAAAATATACAGTAAATATATTTCATATATTGTACATATAATATTAACTAAAAGTACACCAAATACATTTTATATAGTGTAAAGAAAATATCAAAAAGTACAGTAAATATATATTACACACCATATGTAAAATATCACAATCTACACCAAATATATATTATATAATTTACATAAAATATCAAAAGGACATCAAATATATCTTATATACTGTACATAAAATATCAAAAATTACAGTAAATATATTTCATATATTGTACATATAATATTAACTAAAAGTACACCAAATACATTTTATATAGTGTAAAGAAAATATCAAAAAGTACAGTAAATATATATTACACACCATATGTAAAATATCACAATCTACACCAAATATATATTATATAATTTACATAAAATATCAAAAGGACATCAAATATATCTTATATACTGTACATAAAATATCAAAAAGTACAGTAAATATATTTCATATATTGTACATATAATATTAACTAAAAGTACACCAAATACATTTTATACACTGTTAATAAAATATAAAAAAGTACAATAAATATATATTACATACTGTACATAAAATATCAAAAAGTACACCAAATATGTGTTATATATACTGTAAATAAACTATCAAAAACTTCAGTAATTATATTTAATATACTGTACATAAAATATCAAAAATTACACCAAATGTATATTATATACTGTAAATAAAATGTCAAAAAGACAGTAAATATATATTACACTCTATGTAAAATATCAAAAACTAAAAATATATATTATATAATTACATAAAATATCAAAAGGACACCAAATATATCTTATATACTGTACATAAAATATCAATATGTACAGTAAATATATTTCATATATTGTACATATAATATTAACTAAAATTACACCAAATACATTTTATATACTGTAAATAAATTATCAAAAAGTACAGTAAATATATATTACATAGTTTACATAAAATATCAAAAAATACACCAAATATGTGTTATATATACTGTAAATAAACTATCAAAAACTACAGTAATTATATTGAATATACTGTACATAAAATATCAAAAATTTCACCAAATGTATATTATATATTGTAAATAAAATATCAAAAAGGACACTAAATATGTATTACATACTGTACATAAAATATCAAAAAGTACACCAAATATGTGTTATATATACTGTAAATAAACTATAAAATCTACAGTAATTATATTTAATATACTGTACATCAAATATCAAAAATTACACCAAATGTATATTATTTACTGTAAATAAAATACCAAAAATTACAGTAAATATATATTACACACCCTATGTAAAATATCACAAACTACACCAAATATATATTATATAATTTACTTAAAATATCAAAAGGACACCAAATATACCTTATATATTGTACATAAAGTATCAAAATGTACAGTAAATATATTTCGTATATTGTACATATAATATTAACTAAAAGTACACCAAATACATTTTATATACTGTAAATAAAATATCAAAAATTACAGTAAATATATATTACATACTGTACATAAAATATCAAAAAGTACACCAAATATGTGTTAAATATACTGTAAATAAGCTATCAAAAACTACAGTAATTATATTTAATATACTGTAAATAAAATATCAAAAATTACACCAAATGTATATTATTTACTGTAAATAAAATAACAAAAAGTACAGTTAATATATATTACACACCATATGTAAAATATCACAATCTACACCAAATATATATTATATAATTTACATAAAATATCAAAAGGACATCAAATATATCTTATATACTGTACATAAAATATCAAAATGTTCAGTAAATATATTTCATATATTTTATATATAATATTAACTAAAAGTACACCAAATATATTTTATATAGTGTAAAGAAAATATCAAAAGGTAGAGTAAATATATATTACACACCATATGAAAATTTCACAATCTATGCCAAATATATGTTATATAATTTACATAAAATATCAAAAGGACACCAAATATATCTTATATACTGTACATAAAATATCAAAAAGTACAGTAAATATATTTCATATATTCTACATATAATATTAACTAAGAGTACACCAAATACATTTTATATAGTGTAAATAAAATATCAAAAATTACAGTGTATATATATTACATACTGTACATAAAATATCAAAAAGTACACCAAATATGTGTTATATATACTGTAAATAAACTATCAAAAACTACAGTAATTATATTTAATATACTGTACATCAAATATCAAAAATTACACCAAATGTATATTATTTACTGTAAATAAAATACCAAAAATTACAGTAAATATATATTACACACCCTATGTAAATTATCACAAACTACACCAAATATATATTATATAATTTACCTAAAATATCAAAAGGACACCATATATACCTTATATATTGTACATAAAATATCAAAATGTACAGTAAATATATTTCGTATATTGTACATATAATATTAACTAAAAGTACACCAAATACATTTTATATACTGTAAATAAAATATCAAAAATTACAGTAAATATATATTACATACTGTACATAAAATATCAAAAAGTACACCAAATATGTGTTAAATATACTGTAAATATGCTATCAAAAACTACAGTAATTATATTTAATATACTGTACATAAAATATCAAAAATTACACCAAATGTATATTATTTACTGTAAATAAAATATCAAAAAGTACATTAAATATATATTACACACCATATGTAAAATATCACAATCTACACCAAATATATATTATACAGTTTACATAAAATATCGAAAGGACACCAAATATATCTTATATACTGTACATAAAATATCAAAATATACAGTAAATATATTTCATATATTGTACATATAATATTAACTAAAAGTACACCAAATACATTTTATATAGTGTAAAGAAAATATCAAAATGTACAGTAAATATATATTACACACCATATGTAAAATATCACAATCTACACCAAATAAATATTATATAATTAACATAAAATATCAAAAGGACATCAAATATATCTTATATACTGTACATAAAATATCAAAAAGTACAGTAAATATATTTCATATATTGTACATATAATATTAACTAAAAGTACACCAAATACATTTTATACACTGTTAATAAAATATAAAAAAGTACAATAAATATATATTACATACTGTACATAAAATATCAAAAAGTACACCAAATATGTGTTATATATACTGTAAATAAACTATCAAAAACTTCAGTAATTATATTTAATATACTGTACATAAAATATCAAAAATTACACAAAATGTATAATATATACTGTAAATAAAATGTCAAAAATCACAGTGAATATATATTACACTCTATGTAAAATATCAAAAACTAAAAATATATATTATATAATTTACATAAAATATCAAAAGGACACCAAATATATCTTATATACTGTACATAAAATATCAATATGTACAGTAAATATATTTCATATATTGTACATATAATATTAACTAAAATTACACCAAATACATTTTATATACTGTAAATAAATTATCAAAAAGTTCAGTAAATATATATTACATAGTTTACATAAAATATCAAAAAATACACCAAATATCTGTTATATATACTGTAAATAAACTATCAAAAACTACAGTAATTATATTGAATATACTGTACATAAAGTATCAAAAATTTCACCAAATGTATATTATATATTGTAAATAAAATATCAAATAGGACAGTAAATATGTATTACATACTGTACATAAAATATCAAAAAGTACACCAAATATGTGTTATATATACTGTAAATAAACTATAAAATCTACAGTAATTATATTTAATATACTGTACATAAAATATCAAAAATTACACCAAATGTGTATTATTTACTGTAAATAAAATTCCAAAAAGTACAGTAAATATATATTACACACCCTATGTAAAATATCACAAACTACACCAAATATATATTATACAGTTTACATAAAATATCGAAAGGACACCAAATATATCTTATATACTGTACATAAAATATCAAAATATA
Organism: Pan paniscus; assembly: GCF_029289425.2. Classification (NCBI taxonomy): domain Eukaryota; kingdom Metazoa; phylum Chordata; class Mammalia; order Primates; family Hominidae; genus Pan; species Pan paniscus. Next base: position 4,772,780 of record NC_073271.2, read on the forward strand.
CAGTAAATATATTTCATATATTGTACATATAATATTAACTAAAAGTACACCAAATACATTTTATATAGTGTAAAGAAAATATCAAAAAGTACAGTAAATATATATTACACACCATATGTAAAATATCACAATCTACACCAAATATATATTTTATAATTTACATAAAATATCAAAAGGACATCAAATATATCTTATATACTGTACATAAAATATCAAAAAGTACAGTAAATATATTTCATATATTGTACATATAATATTAACTAAAAATACACCAAATACATTTTATACACTGTTAATAAAATATAAAAAGTGCAATAAATATATATTACATACTGTACATAAAACATCAAAAAGTACACCAAATATGTGTTATATATACTGTAAATAAACTATCAAAAACTTCAGTAATTATATTTAATATACTGTACATAAAATATCAAAAATTACACCAAATGTATATTATATACTGTAAATAAAATGTCAAAAAGGACAGTAAATATATATTACACTCTATGTAAAATATCAAAAACTAAAAATATATTTTATATAATTTACATAAAATATCAAAAGGACACCAAATATATCTTATATACTGTACATAAAATATCAAAATATACAGTAAATATATTTCATATATTGTACATATAATATTAACTAAAAGTACACCACATACATTTTATCTAGTGTAAAGAAAATATCAAAAAGTACAGTAAATATATATTACACACCCTATGTAAAATATCACAAACTACACCAAATATATATTATATAATTTATATAAAATAGCAAAAGGACACCAAATATACCTTATATACTGTACATAAATTATCAAAATGTACAGTAAATATATTTCATATATTGTACATATAATATTAACTAAAAGTACACCAAATACATTTTATATACTGTAAATAAAATATCAAAAATTACAGTAAATATATATTACATACTGTACATAAAATATCAAAAAGTACACCAAATATGTGTTAAATATACTGTAAATAAGCTATCAAAAACTACAGTAATTATATTTAATATATTGTACATAAAATATCAAAAGTTACACCAAATGTATATTATTTACTGTAAATAAAATATCAAAAACTACAGTAAATATATATTACACACCATATGTAAAATATCACAATCTACACCAAATATATATTATACAGTTTACATAAAATATCAAAAGGACACCAAATATATCTTATATACTGTACATAAAATATCAAAATATACAGTAAATATATTTCATATATTGTACATATAATATTAACTAAAAGTACACCAAATACATTTTATATAGTGTAAAGAAAATATCAAAATGTACAGTAAATATATATTACACACCATATGTAAAATATCACAATCTACACCAAATATATATTATATAATTTACATAAAATATCAAAAGGACATCAAATATTTCTTATATACTGTACATAAAATATCAACAAGTACAGTAAATATATTTCATATATTGTACATATAATATTAACTAAAAGTACACCAAATACATTTTATACACTGTTAATAAAATATAAAAAAGTACAATAAATATATATTACATACTGTACATAAAATATCAAAAAGTACACCAAATATGTGTTATATATACTGTAAATAAACTATCAAAAACTTTAGTAATTATATTTAATATACTGTACATAAAATATCAAAAATTACACCAAATGTATATTATATACTGTAAATAAAATGTCAAAAAGGACAGTAAATATATATTACACTCTATGTAAAATATCAAAAATTAAAATATATATTATATAATTTACATAAAATATAAAAAGGACACCAAATATATCTTATATACTGTACATAAAATATCAATATGTACAGTAAATATATTTCATATATTGTACATATAATATTAACTAAAAGTACACCAAATACATTTTATAAACTGTAAATAAATTATCAAAAATACAGTAAATATATATTACATAGTTTACATAAAATATCAAAAAATACACCAAATATGTGTTATATATACTGTAAATAAACTACCAAAAACTACAGTAATTATATTGAATATACTGTACATAAAATATCAAAAATTACACGAAATGTATATTATATACTGTAAATAAAATATCAAACAGGACAGTAAATATATACTACACACCCTATGTAAAATATCAAAAAATACACCAAATATATATTATATAATTTACATAAAATATCAAAGGGACACCAAATATATCTTATATACTGTACATAAAATATCAAAAAGTATAGTAAATATATTTCATATGTTGTACATATAATATTTACTAAAAGTACACCAAATACATTTTATATACTGTAAATAAAATATCAAAAACTACAGTAAATATACATTACATATTGTACATAATATATCAAAAAGTACACCAAATATGTGTTATATATACTATAAATAAACTATCAAAGTCTACAGTAATTATGTTTAATATACAGTATATAAAATATCAAAAATTACACAAAAAGTATATTATATACTGTAAATAAAATATCAAAAATTACAGTAAATATATATTACATACTGTACATAAAATATCAAAAAGTACACCACATATGTGTTATATATACTGTAAATATCAAAAACTACAGTAATAATATTCAATGTACGTTATATAAAATATCAGAAATTACACCAAATGTAAATAATATGCTGCAAATAAAATATCAAAAAGGACAGTAAATATATACTACACACCCTCTGTAAAATATCAAAAACTACACCAAATATATAGTATATAATTTACATAAAATATAAAAAGGACACCAAATATATCTTATATACTGTAGATAAAATATCAAAATGTACAGTAAATATATTTCATATATTGTGCATATAATATTAACTAAAAGTACACCAAATACATTTTATTTACTGTAAATAGAATATCAAAAAGTACAGTAAATATATATTACATACTGTACATAAAATATCAAAAAGTACACCAAATATGTGTTATATATAGTGTAAATAAACTATCACAAACTACAGTAATTATATTTAATATACTGTACATAAAATATCAAAAATTACACCAAATGTATGTTATTTACTGTAAATAAAATATCAAAAATACAGTAAATATATATTACACACCATATGTAAAATATCACAATCTACACAAAATATATATTATATAATTTACATAAAATATTAAAAGGAAACCAAATATATACTCCACATAAAATATCAAATGTACAGTATATATATTTCATATATTGTACATATAATATTAACTAAAAGTACACCAAATACATTTTGTATAGTGTAAATAAAATATCAAAAAGTACAGTAAATATATATTACATATTGTACATAATATATCAAAAAGTACACCAAATATGTGTTATATATACTGTAAATAAACTATCAAAATCTACAGTAATTATGTTTAATATACAGTACATAAAATATCAAAAATTACACCAAAAGTATATTATATACTGTAAATAATATATCAAAAATTACAGTAAATATATATTACATACTGTACATAAAATATCAAAAAGTACACCACATATGTGTTATATATACTGTAAATATCAAAAACTACAGTAATTATATTCAATGTACGGTATATAAAATATCAGAAATTACACCAAATGTAAATTATATGCTGTAAATAAAATATCAAAAAGGACAGTAAATATATACTACACACCCTATGTAAAATATCAATAACTACATCAAATATATATTATATAATTTACATAAAATATAAAAAGGACACCAAATATATCTTATATACTGTAGATAAAATATCAAAATGTACAGTAAATATATTTCATATATTGTGCATATAATATTAACTAAAAGTACACCAAATACATTTTATTTACTGTAAATAGAATATCAAAAATACAGTAAATATATATTACATACTGTACATAAAATATCAAAAAGTACACCAAATATGTGTTATATATACTGTAAATAAACTATCACAAACTACAGTAATTATATTTAATATACTGTATATAAAATATCAAAAATTACACCAAATGTATGTTATTTACTGTAAATAAAATATCAAAAATACAGTAAATATATATTACACACCGTATGTAAAATATCACAATATACACAAAATATATATGATATAATTTACATAAAATATCAAAAGGACACCAAATATATCTTATATACTGTACATAAAATATCAAAATGTACAGTAAATATATTTCATATATTGTACATATAATATTAACTAAAAGTACACCAAATACAATTTATATACTGTAAATAAAATATCAAAAACTTCAGTAAATATATATTACATACTGTACATAAAATATCAATAAGTACACCATATGTGTGTTATATATACTGTAAATAAACTATCAAAAACTACAGTAATTATAATTAATATACTGTACATACAATATCAAAAATTACACCATATGTATGTTATTTAGTGTAAATAAAATATCAAAAAGTACAGTAAATATATATTGCACACCACATGTAAAATATCACAATCTCAACCAATATATATTATATAATTTACATAAAATATCATAAGGACACCAATTATATCTTATATACTTTACATAAAATATCAAAAAGTACAGTAAATATATTTCATATATTGTATATATAATATTAACTAAAAGTACACCAAATACATTTTATATACTGTAAATAAAGTATCAAAAAGTACAGTAAATACATATTAAATACTGTACATAAAATATCAAAAAGTACACCAAATACGTGTTATATATACTGTAAATAAACCGTCAAAAACTACAGTAATTATATTTAATATACTGTACATAAAATATCAAAAATTACACCAAATGTATATTATATACTATTAAATATCAAAAATTACAGTAAATATATATTACACACCCTATGTAAAATACCAAAAACTACACCAAATATATATTATATAATTTACATAAAATATCAAAAGGACACTAAATATATCTTATATACTGTACATAAAATATCAAAAAGTACAGTAAATATATTTCATATGTTGTGCATATAATATTAACTAAAAGTACACCAAATACATTTTATGTACTGTAAATAGAATATCAAAAAGTACAGTAAATATATATTACATACTGTACATAAAATATCAAAAAGTACACCAAATATGTGTTATATATACTGTAAATAAACTATCACAAACTACAGTAATTATATTTAATATACTGTACATAAAATATCAAAAATTACACCAAATGTATGTTATTTACTGTAAATAAAATATCAAAAATACAGTAAGTATATATTACACACCATATGTAAAATATCACAATCTACACAAAATATATATTATATAATTTACATAAAATATCAAAAGGACACCAAATATATCTTATATACTGTTCATAAAATATCAAAAATTACAGGAAATATATTTCATATATTGTACATATAATATTAACTAAAAGTACACCAAATACATTATATATAGTAAATAAAATATCAAAAGGTACAGTAAATATATGTTACATACAGTACATAAAATATCAAAAAGTACACCAAATATGTGTTATATATACTGTAAATAAACTATCAAAAACTACAGTAATTATATTTAATATACTGTACATAAAATATCAAAAATTACACGAAATGTATATTATATACTGTAAATAAAATATCAAACAGGACAGTAAATATATACTACACACCCTATGTAAAATATCAAAAACTACACCAAATATATATTATATAATTTACATAAAATATCAAAGGGACACCAAATATATCTTATATACTGTACATAAAATATCAAAAAGTATAGTAAATATATTTCATATGTTGTACCTATAATATTTACTAAAAGTACACCAAATACATTTTATATATTGTAAATAAAATATCAAAAACTACAGTAAATATACATTACATATTGTACATAATATATCAAAAAGTACACCAAATATGTGTTATATATACTGTAAATAAACTATCAAAGTCTACAGTAATTATGTTTAATATACAGTATATAAAATATCAAAAATTACACAAAAAGTATATTATATACTGTAAATAAAATATCAAAAATTACAGTAAATATATATTACATACTGTACATAAAATATCAAAAAGTACACCACATATGTGTTATATATACTGTAAATATCAAAAACTACAGTAATAATATTCAATGTACGTTATATAAAATATCAGAAATTACACCAAATGTAAATTATATGCTGCAAATAAAATATCAAAAAGGACAGTAAATATATACTACACACCCTCTGTAAAATATCAAAAACTACATCAAATATATAGTATATAATTTACATAAAATATAAAAAGGACAACAAATATATCTTATATACTGTAGATAAAATATCAAAATGTACAGTAAATATATTTCATATATTGTGCATATAATATTAACTAAAAGTACACCAAATACATTTTATGTACTGTAAATAGAATATCAAAAAGTACAGTAAATATATATTACATACTGTACATAAAATATCAAAAAGTACACCAAATATGTGTTATATATAGTGTAAATAAACTATCACAAACTACAGTAATTATATTTAATATACTGTACATAAAATATCAAAAATTACACCAAATGTATGTTATTTACTGTAAATAAAATATCAAAAATACAGTAAATATGTATTACACACCATATGTAAAATATCACAATCTACACAAAATATATATTATATAATTTACATAAAATATCAAAAGGACACCAAGTATATCTTATATACTGTACATAAAATATCAAAAAGTACAGTAAATATATTTCATATATTGTACATATAATATTAACTAAAAGTACACCAAATACATTTTATACACTGTTAATAAAATATAAAAAAGTACAATAAATATATATTACATACTGTACATAAAATATCAAAAAGTACACCAAATATGTGTTATATATACTGTAAATAAACTATCAAAAACTTCAGTAATTATATTTAATATACTGTACATAAAATATCAAAAATTACACCAAATGTATATAATATACTGTAAATAATATGTCAAAAAGGACAGTAAATATATATTACACTCTATGTAAAATATCAAAATCTAAAAATATATATTATATAATTTACATAAAATATCAAAAGGACACCAAATATATCTTATATACTGTACATAAAATATCAATATGTGCAGTAAATATATTTCATATATTGTTCATATAATATTAACTAAAATTACACCAAATACATTTTATATACTGTAAATAAATTATCAAAAAGTACAGTAAATATATATTACATAGTTTACATAAAATATCAAAAAATACACGAAATATGTGTTATATATACTGTAAATAAACTATCAAAAACTACAGTAATTATATTGAATATACTGTACATAAAATATCAAAAATTTCACCAAATGTATATTATATACTGTAAATAAAATATCAAAAAGGACAGTAAATATGTATTACATACTGTACATAAAATATCAAAAAGTACACCAAATATGTGTTATATATACTGTAAATAAACTATAAAATCTACAGTAATTATATTTAATATACTGTACATAAAATATCAAAAATTACACCAAATGTATATTATTTACTGTAAATAAAATTCCAAAAAGTACAGTAAATATATATTACACACCCTATGTAAAATATCACAAACTACACCAAATATATATTATATAATTTACATAAAATAGCAAAAGGACATCAAATATATCTTATATACTGTACATAAAATATCAAAAAGTACAGTAAATATATTTCATATATTGTACATATAATATTAACTAAAAGTACACCAAATACATTTTATACACTGTTAATAAAATATAAAGAAGTACAATAAATATATATTACATACTGTACATAAAATATCAAAAAGTACACCAAATATGTGTTATATATACTGTAAATAAACTATCAAAAACTTCAGTAATTATATTTAATATACTGTACATAAAATATCAAAAATTACACCAAATGTATATTATATACTGTAAATAATATGTCAAAAAGGACAGTAAATATATATTACACTCTATGTAAAATATCAAAAACTAAAAATATATATTATATAATTTACATAAAATATCAAAAGGACACCAAATATATCTTATATACTGTACATAAAATATCAATATGTGCAGTAAATATATTTCATATATTGTACATATAATATTATCTAAAATTACACCAAATACATTTTATATACTGTAAATAAATTATCAAAAAGTACAGTAAATATATATTACATAGTTTACATAAAATATCAAAAAATACACGAAATATGTGTTATATATACTGTAAATAAACTATCAAAAACTACAGTAATTATATTGAATATACTGTACATAAAATATCAAAAATTTCACCAAATGTATATTATATACTGTAAATAAAATATCAAAAAGGACAGTAAATATGTATTACATACTGTACATAAAATATCAAAAAGTACACCAAATATGTGTTATATATACTGTAAATAAACTATAAAATCTACAGTAATTATATTTAATATACTGTACATAAAATATCAAAAATTACACCAAATGTATATTATTTACTGTAAATAAAATTCCAAAAAGTACAGTAAATATATATTACACACCCTATGTAAAATATCACAAACTACACCAAATATATATTATATAATTTACATAAAATAGCAAAAGGACACCAAATATACCTTATATACTGTACATAAAATATCAAAATGTACAGTAAATCTATTTCATATATTGTACATATAATATTAACTAAAAGTACACCAAATACATTTTATATACTGTAAATAAAATATCAAAATTTACAGTAAATATATATTACATACTGTACATAAAATATCAAAAAGTACACCAAATATGTGTTAAATATACTGTAAATAAGCTATCAAAAACTACAGTAATTATATTTAATATACTGTACATAAAATATCGAAAATTACACCAAATGTATATTATTTACTGTAAATAAAATAACAAAAAGTACAGTTAATATATATTACACACCATATGTAAAATATCACAATCTACACCAAATATATATTATACAGTTTACATAAAATATCGAAAGGACACCAAATATATCTTATATACTGTACATAAAATATCAAAATATACAGTAAATATATTTCATATATTGTACATATAATATTAACTAAAAGTACACCAAATACATTTTATATAGTGTAAAGAAAATATCAAAAAGTACAGTAAATATATATTACACACCATATGTAAAATATCACAATCTACACCAAATATATATTATATAATTTACATAAAATATCAAAAGGACATCAAATATATCTTATATACTGTACATAAAATATCAAAAAGTACAGTAAATATATTTCATATATTGTACATATAATATTAACTAAAAGTACACCAAATACATTTTATACACTGTTAATAAAATATAAAAAAGTACAATAAATATATATTACATACTGTACATAAAATATCAAAAAGTACACCAAATATGTGTTATATATACTGTAAATAAACTATCAAAAACTTCAGTAATTATATTTAATATACTGTACATAAAATATCAAAAATTACACCAAATGTATATTATATACTGTAAATAATATGTCAAAAAGGACAGTAAATATATATTACACTCTATGTAAAATATCAAAAACTAAAAATATATATTATATAATTTACATAAAATATCAAAAGGACACCAAATATATCTTATATACTGTACATAAAATATCAATATGTGCAGTAAATATATTTCATATATTGTACATATAATATTATCTAAAATTACACCAAATACATTTTATATACTGTAAATAAATTATCAAAAAGTACAGTAAATATATATTACATAGTTTACATAAAATATCAAAAAATACACGAAATATGTGTTATATATACTGTAAATAAACTATCAAAAACTACAGTAATTATATTGAATATACTGTACATAAAATATCAAAAATTTCACCAAATGTATATTATATACTGTAAATAAAATATCAAAAAGGACAGTAAATATGTATTACATACTGTACATAAAATATCAAAAAGTACACCAAATATGTGTTATATATACTGTAAATAAACTATAAAATCTACAGTAATTATATTTAATATACTGTACATAAAATATCAAAAATTACACCAAATGTATATTATTTACTGTAAATAAAATTCCAAAAAGTACAGTAAATATATATTACACACCCTATGTAAAATATCACAAACTACACCAAATATATATTATATAATTTACATAAAATAGCAAAAGGACACCAAATATACCTTATATACTGTACATAAAATATCAAAATGTACAGTAAATCTATTTCATATATTGTACATATAATATTAACTAAAAGTACACCAAATACATTTTATATACTGTAAATAAAATATCAAAATTTACAGTAAATATATATTACATACTGTACATAAAATATCAAAAAGTACACCAAATATGTGTTAAATATACTGTAAATAAGCTATCAAAAACTACAGTAATTATATTTAATATACTGTACATAAAATATCGAAAATTACACCAAATGTATATTATTTACTGTAAATAAAATAACAAAAAGTACAGTTAATATATATTACACACCATATGTAAAATATCACAATCTACACCAAATATATATTATACAGTTTACATAAAATATCGAAAGGACACCAAATATATCTTATATACTGTACATAAAATATCAAAATATACAGTAAATATATTTCATATATTGTACATATAATATTAACTAAAAGTACACCAAATACATTTTATATAGTGTAAAGAAAATATCAAAAAGTACAGTAAATATATATTACACACCATATGTAAAATATCACAATCTACACCAAATATATATTATATAATTTACATAAAATATCAAAAGGACATCAAATATATCTTATATACTGTACATAAAATATCAAAAAGTACAGTAAATATATTTCATATATTGTACATATAATATTAACTAAAAGTACACCAAATACATTTTATACACTGTTAATAAAATATAAAAAAGTACAATAAATATATATTACATACTGTACATAAAATATCAAAAAGTACACCAAATATGTGTTATATATACTGTAAATAAACTATCAAAAATTTCAGTAATTATATTTAATATACTGTACATAAAATATCAAAAATTACACCAAATGTATATTATATACTGTAAATAATATGTCAAAAAGGACAGTAAATATATATTACACTCTATGTAAAATATCAAAAACTAAAAATATATATTATATAATTTACATAAAATATCAAAAGGACACCAAATATATCTTATATACTGTACATAAAATATCAATATGTGCAGTAAATATATTTCATATATTGTACATATAATATTAACTAAAATTACACCAAATACATTTTATATACTGTAAATAAATTATCAAAAAGTACAGTAAATATATATTACATAGTTTACATAAAATATCAAAAAATACACGAAATATGTGTTATATATACTGTAAATAAACTATCAAAAACTACAGTAATTATATTGAATATACTGTACATAAAATATCAAAAATTTCACCAAATGTATATTATATACTGTAAATAAAATATCAAAAAGGACAGTAAATATGTATTACATACTGTACATAAAATATCAAAAAGTACACCAAATATGTGTTATATATACTGTAAATAAACTATAAAATCTACAGTAATTATATTTAATATACTGTACATAAAATATCAAAAATTACACCAAATGTATATTATTTACTGTAAATAAAATTCCAAAAAGTACAGTAAATATATATTACACACCCTATGTAAAATATCACAAACTACACCAAATATATATTATATAATTTACTTAAAATATCAAAAGGACACCAAATATACCTTATATATTGTACATAAAGTATCAAAATGTACAGTAAATATATTTCGTATATTGTACATATAATATTAACTAAAAGTACACCAAATACATTTTATATACTGTAAATAAAATATCAAAAATTACAGTAAATATATATTACATACTGTACATAAAATATCAAAAAGTACACCAAATATGTGTTAAATATACTGTAAATAAGCTATCAAAAACTACAGTAATTATATTTAATATACTGTAAATAAAATATCAAAAATTACACCAAATGTATATTATTTACTGTAAATAAAATAACAAAAAGTACAGTTAATATATATTACACACCATATGTAAAATATCACAATCTACACCAAATATATATTATATAATTTACATAAAATATCAAAAGGACATCAAATATATCTTATATACTGTACATAAAATATCAAAATGTTCAGTAAATATATTTCATATATTTTATATATAATATTAACTAAAAGTACACCAAATATATTTTATATAGTGTAAAGAAAATATCAAAAGGTAGAGTAAATATATATTACACACCATATGAAAATTTCACAATCTATGCCAAATATAGGTTATATAATTTACATAAAATATCAAAAGGACACCAAATATATCTTATATACTGTACATAAAATATCAAAAAGTACAGTAAATATATTTCATATATTCTACATATAATATTAACTAAGAGTACACCAAATACATTTTATATAGTGTAAATAAAATATCAAAAATTACAGTGTATATATATTACATACTGTACATAAAATATCAAAAAGTACACCAAATATGTGTTATATATACTGTAAATAAACTATCAAAAACTACAGTAATTATATTTAATATACTGTACATCAAATATCAAAAATTACACCAAATGTATATTATTTACTGTAAATAAAATACCAAAAATTACAGTAAATATATATTACACACCCTATGTAAATTATCACAAACTACACCAAATATATATTATATAATTTACCTAAAATATCAAAAGGACACCATATATACCTTATATATTGTACATAAAATATCAAAATGTACAGTAAATATATTTCGTATATTGTACATATAATATTAACTAAAAGTACACCAAATACATTTTATATACTGTAAATAAAATATCAAAAATTACAGTAAATATATATTACATACTGTACATAAAATATCAAAATGTACACCAAATATGTGTTAAATATACTGTAAATATGCTATCAAAAACTACAGTAATTATATTTAATATACTGTACATAAAATATCAAAAATTACACCAAATGTATATTATTTACTGTAAATAAAATATCAAAAAGTACATTAAATATATATTACACACCATATGTAAAATATCACAATCTACACCAAATATATATTATACAGTTTACATAAAATATCGAAAGGACACCAAATATATCTTATATACTGTACATAAAATATCAAAATATACAGTAAATATATTTCATATATTGTACATATAATATTAACTAAAAGTACACCAAATACATTTTATATAGTGTAAAGAAAATATCAAAATGTACAGTAAATATATATTACACACCATATGTAAAATATCACAATCTACACCAAATAAATATTATATAATTAACATAAAATATCAAAAGGACATCAAATATATCTTATATACTGTACATAAAATATCAAAAAGTACAGTAAATATATTTCACATATTGTACATATAATATTAACTAAAAGTACACCAAATACATTTTATACACTGTTAATAAAATATAAAAAAGTACAATAAATATATATTACATACTGTACATAAAATATCAAAAAGTACACCAAATATGTGTTATATATACTGTAAATAAACTATCAAAAACTTCAGTAATTATATTTAATATACTGTACATAAAATATCAAAAATTACACAAAATGTATAATATATACTGTAAATAAAATGTCAAAAATCACAGTGAATATATATTACACTCTATGTAAAATATCAAAAACTAAAAATATATATTATATAATTTACATAAAATATCAAAAGGACACCAAATATATCTTATATACTGTACATAAAATATCAATATGTACAGTAAATATATTTCATATATTGTACATATAATATTAACTAAAATTACACCAAATACATTTTATATACTGTAAATAAATTATCAAAAAGTTCAGTAAATATATATTACATAGTTTACATAAAATATCAAAAAATACACCAAATATCTGTTATATATACTGTAAATAAACTATCAAAAACTACAGTAATTATATTGAATATACTGTACATAAAGTATCAAAAATTTCACCAAATGTATATTATATATTGTAAATAAAATATCAAATAGGACAGTAAATATGTATTACATACTGTACATAAAATATCAAAAAGTACACCAAATATGTGTTATATATACTGTAAATAAACTATAAAATCTACAGTAATTATATTTAATATACTGTACATAAAATATCAAAAATTACACCAAATGTGTATTATTTACTGTAAATAAAATTCCAAAAAGTACAGTAAATATATATTACACACCCTATGTAAAATATCACAAACTACACCAAATATATATTATACAGTTTACATAAAATATCGAAAGGACACCAAATATATCTTATATACTGTACATAAAATATCAAAATATACAGTAAAGATATTTCATATATTGTACATATAATATTAACTAAAAGTACACCAAATACATTTTATATAGTGTAAAGAAAATATCAAAAAGTACAGTAAATATATATTACACACCATATGTAAAATATCACAATCTACACCAAATATATATTTTATAATTTACATAAAATATCAAAAGGACATCAAATATATCTTATATACTGTACATAAAATATCAAAAAGTACAGTAAATATATTTCATATATTGTACATATAATATTAACTAAAAATACACCAAATACATTTTATACACTGTTAATAAAATATAAAAAGTGCAATAAATATATATTACATACTGTACATAAAACATCAAAAAGTACACCAAATATGTGTTATATATACTGTAAATAAACTATCAAAAACTTCAGTAATTATATTTAATATACTGTACATAAAATATCAAAAATTACACCAAATGTATAGTATATACTGTAAATAAAATGTCAAAAAGGACAGTAAATATATATTACACTCTATGTAAAATATCAAAAACTAAAAATATATATTATATAATTTACATAAAATATCAAAAGGACACCAAATATATCTTATATACTGTACATAAAATATCAAAATATACAGTAAATATATTTCATATATTGTACATATAATATTAACTAAAAGTACACCACATACATTTTATCTAGTGTAAAGAAAATATCAAAAAGTACAGTAAATATATATTACACACCCTATGTAAAATATCACAAACTACACCAAATATATATTATATAATTTATATAAAATAGCAAAAGGACACCAAATATACCTTATATACTGTACATAAAATATCAAAATGTACAGTAAATATATTTCATATATTGTACATATAATATTAACTAAAAGTACACCAAATACATTTTATATACTGTAAATAAAATATCAAAAATTACAGTAAATATATATTACATACTGTACATAAAATATCAAAAAGTACACCAAATATGTGTTAAATATACTGTAAATAAGCTATCAAAAACTACAGTAATTATATTTAATATATTGTACATAAAATATCAAAAGTTACACCAAATGTATATTATTTACTGTAAATAAAATATCAAAAAGTACAGTAAATATATATTACACACCATATGTAAAATATCACAATCTACACCAAATATATATTATACAGTTTACATAAAATATCAAAAGGACACCAAATATATCTTATATACTGTACATAAAATATCAAAATATACAGTAAATATATTTCATATATTGTACATATAATATTAACTAAAAGTACACCAAATACATTTTATATAGTGTAAATAAAATATCAAAATGTACAGTAAATATATATTACACACCATATGTAAAATATCACAATCTACACCAAATAAATATTATATAATTAACATAAAATATCAAAAGGACATCAAATATATCTTATATACTGTACATAAAATATCAAAAAGTACAGTAAATATATTTCATATATTGTACATATAATATTAACTAAAAGTACACCAAATACATTTTATACACTGTTAATAAAATATAAAAAAGT
This sequence comes from Pan paniscus, assembly GCF_029289425.2. NCBI lineage: Eukaryota > Metazoa > Chordata > Mammalia > Primates > Hominidae > Pan > Pan paniscus. Next base: position 4,788,829 of record NC_073271.2, read on the forward strand.
ACAATAAATATATATTACATACTGTACATAAAATATCAAAAAGTACACCAAATATGTGTTATATATACTGTAAATAAACTATCAAAAACTTCAGTAATTATATTTAATATACTGTACATAAAATATCAAAAATTACACAAAATGTATAATATATACTGTAAATAAAATGTCAAAAATCACAGTAAATATATATTACACTCTATGTAAAATATCAAAAACTAAAAATATATATTATATAATTTACATAAAATATCAAAAGGACACCAAATATATCTTATATACTGTACATAAAATATCAATATGTACAGTAAATATATTTCATATATTGTACATATAATATTAACTAAAATTACACCAAATACATTTTATATACTGTAAATAAATTATCAAAAAGTTCAGTAAATATATATTACATAGTTTACATAAAATATCAGAAAATACACCAAATATCTGTTATATATACTGTAAATAAACTATCAAAAACTACAGTCATTATATTGAATATACTGTACATAAAATATCAAAAATTTCACCAAATGTATATTATATATTGTAAATAAAATATCAAATAGGACAGTAAATATGTATTACATACTGTACATAAAATATCAAAAAGTACACCAAATATGTGTTATATATACTGTAAATAAACTATAAAATCTACAGTAATTATATTTAATATACTGTACATAAAATATCAAAAATTACACCAAATGTGTATTATTTACTGTAAATAAAATTCCAAAAAGTACAGTAAATATATATTACACACCCTATGTAAAATATCACAAACTACACCAAATATATATTATACAGTTTACATAAAATATCGAAAGGACACCAAATATATCTTATATACTGTACATAAAATATCAAAATATACAGTAAATATATTTCATATATTGTACATATAATATTAACTAAAAGTACACCAAATACATTTTATATAGTGTAAAGAAAATATCAAAAAGTACAGTAAATATATATTACACACCATATGTAAAATATCACAATCTACACCAAATATATATTTTATAATTTACATAAAATATCAAAAGGACATCAAATATATCTTATATACTGTACATAAAATATCAAAAAGTACAGTAAATATATTTCATATATTGTACATATAATATTAACTAAAAATACACCAAATACATTTTATACACTGTTAATAAAATATAAAAAGTGCAATAAATATATATTACATACTGTACATAAAACATCAAAAAGTACACCAAATATGTGTTATATATACTGTAAATAAACTATCAAAAACTTCAGTAATTATATTTAATATACTGTACATAAAATATCAAAAATTACACCAAATGTATATTATATACTGTAAATAAAATGTCAAAAAGGACAGTAAATATATATTACACTCTATGTAAAATATCAAAAACTAAAAATATATATTATATAATTTACATAAAATATCAAAAGGACACCAAATATATCTTATATACTGTACATAAAATATCAAAATATACAGTAAATATATTTCATATATTGTACATATAATATTAACTAAAAGTACACCACATACATTTTATCTAGTGTAAAGAAAATATCAAAAAGTACAGTAAATATATATTACACACCCTATGTAAAATATCACAAACTACACCAAATATATATTATATAATTTATATAAAATAGCAAAAGGACACCAAATATACCTTATATACTGTACATAAAATATCAAAATGTACAGTAAATATATTTCATATATTGTACATATAATATTAACTAAAAGTACACCAAATACATTTTATATACTGTAAATAAAATATCAAAAATTACAGTAAATATATATTACATACTGTACATAAAATATCAAAAAGTACACCAAATATGTGTTAAATATACTGTAAATAAGCTATCAAAAACTACAGTAATTATATTTAATATATTGTACATAAAATATCAAAAGTTACACCAAATGTATATTATTTACTGTAAATAAAATATCAAAAAGTACAGTAAATATATATTACACACCATATGTAAAATATCACAATCTACACCAAATATATATTATACAGTTTACATAAAATATCAAAAGGACACCAAATATATCTTATATACTGTACATAAAATATCAAAATATACAGTAAATATATTTCATATATTGTACATATAATATTAACTAAAAGTACACCAAATACATTTTATATAGTGTAAAGAAAATATCAAAATGTACAGTAAATATATATTACACACCATATGTAAAATATCACAATCTACACCAAATATATATTATATAATTTACATAAAATATCAAAAGGACATCAAATATTTCTTATATACTGTACATAAAATATCAACAAGTACAGTAAATATATTTCATATATTGTACATATAATATTAACTAAAAGTACACCAAATACATTTTATACACTGTTAATAAAATATAAAAAAGTACAATAAATATATATTACATACTGTACATAAAATATCAAAAAGTACACCAAATATGTGTTATATATACTGTAAATAAACTATCAAAAACTTTAGTAATTATATTTAATATACTGTACATAAAATATCAAAAATTACACCAAATGTATATTATATACTGTAAATAAAATGTCAAAAAGGACAGTAAATATATATTACACTCTATGTAAAATATCAAAAATTAAAATATATATTATATAATTTACATAAAATATAAAAAGGACACCAAATATATCTTATATACTGTACATAAAATATCAATATGTACAGTAAATATATTTCATATATTGTACATATAATATTAACTAAAAGTACACCAAATACATTTTATAAACTGTAAATAAATTATCAAAAATACAGTAAATATATATTACATAGTTTACATAAAATATCAAAAAATACACCAAATATGTGTTATATATACTGTAAATAAACTACCAAAAACTACAGTAATTATATTGAATATACTGTACATAAAATATCAAAAATTACACGAAATGTATATTATATACTGTAAATAAAATATCAAACAGGACAGTAAATATATACTACACACCCTATGTAAAATATCAAAAAATACACCAAATATATATTATATAATTTACATAAAATATCAAAGGGACACCAAATATATCTTATATACTGTACATAAAATATCAAAAAGTATAGTAAATATATTTCATATGTTGTACATATAATATTTACTAAAAGTACACCAAATACATTTTATATACTGTAAATTAAATATCAAAAACTACAGTAAATATACATTACATATTGTACATAATATATCAAAAAGTACACCAAATATGTGTTATATATACTATAAATAAACTATCAAAGTCTACAGTAATTATGTTTAATATACAGTATATAAAATATCAAAAATTACACAAAAAGTATATTATATACTGTAAATAAAATATCAAAAATTACAGTAAATATATATTACATACTGTACATAAAATATCAAAAAGTACACCACATATGTGTTATATATACTGTAAATATCAAAAACTACAGTAATAATATTCAATGTACGTTATATAAAATATCAGAAATTACACCAAATGTAAATTATATGCTGCAAATAAAATATCAAAAAGGACAGTAAATATATACTACACACCCTCTGTAAAATATCAAAAACTACATCAAATATATAGTATATAATTTACATAAAATATAAAAAGGACACCAAATATATCTTATATACTGTAGATAAAATATCAAAATGTACAGTAAATATATTTCATATATTGTGCATATAATATTAACTAAAAGTACACCAAATACATTTTATTTACTGTAAATAGAATATCAAAAAGTACAGTAAATATATATTACATACTGTACATAAAATATCAAAAAGTACACCAAATATGTGTTATATATAGTGTAAATAAACTATCACAAACTACAGTAATTATATTTAATATACTGTACATAAAATATCAAAAATTACACCAAATGTATGTTATTTACTGTAAATAAAATATCAAAAATACAGTAAATATATATTACACACCATATGTAAAATATCACAATCTACACAAAATATATATTATATAATTTACATAAAATATTAAAAGGAAACCAAATATATACTCCACATAAAATATCAAAATGTACAGTATATATATTTCATATATTGTACATATAATATTAACTAAAAGTACACCAAATACATTTTGTATAGTGTAAATAAAATATCAAAAAGTACAGTAAATATATATTACATATTGTACATAATATATCAAAAAGTACACCAAATATGTGTTATATATACTGTAAATAAACTATCAAAATCTACAGTAATTATGTTTAATATACAGTACATAAAATATCAAAAATTACACCAAAAGTATATTATATACTGTAAATAATATATCAAAAATTACAGTAAATATATATTACATACTGTACATAAAATATCAAAAAGTACACCACATATGTGTTATATATACTGTAAATATCAAAAACTACAGTAATTATATTCAATGTACGGTATATAAAATATCAGAAATTACACCAAATGTAAATTATATGCTGTAAATAAAATATCAAAAAGGACAGTAAATATATACTACACACCCTATGTAAAATATCAATAACTACATCAAATATATATTATATAATTTACATAAAATATAAAAAGGACACCAAATATATCTTATATACTGTAGATAAAATATCAAAATGTACAGTAAATATATTTCATATATTGTGCATATAATATTAACTAAAAGTACACCAAATACATTTTATTTACTGTAAATAGAATATCAAAAATACAGTAAATATATATTACATACTGTACATAAAATATCAAAAAGTACACCAAATATGTGTTATATATACTGTAAATAAACTATCACAAACTACAGTAATTATATTTAATATACTGTATATAAAATATCAAAAATTACACCAAATGTATGTTATTTACTGTAAATAAAATATCAAAAATACAGTAAATATATATTACACACCGTATGTAAAATATCACAATCTACACAAAATATATATGATATAATTTACATAAAATATCAAAAGGACACCAAATATATCTTATATACTGTACATAAAATATCAAAATGTACAGTAAATATATTTCATATATTGTACATATAATATTAACTAAAAGTACACCAAATACAATTTATATACTGTAAATAAAATATCAAAAACTTCAGTAAATATATATTACATACTGTACATAAAATATCAATAAGTACACCATATGTGTGTTATATATACTGTAAATAAACTATCAAAAACTACAGTAATTATAATTAATATACTGTACATACAATATCAAAAATTACACCATATGTATGTTATTTAGTGTAAATAAAATATCAAAAAGTACAGTAAATATATATTGCACACCACATGTAAAATATCACAATCTCAACCAATATATATTATATAATTTACATAAAATATCATAAGGACACCAATTATATCTTATATACTTTACATAAAATATCAAAAAGTACAGTAAATATATTTCATATATTGTATATATAATATTAACTAAAAGTACACCAAATACATTTTATATACTGTAAATAAAGTATCAAAAAGTACAGTAAATACATATTAAATACTGTACATAAAATATCAAAAAGTACACCAAATACGTGTTATATATACTGTAAATAAACCGTCAAAAACTACAGTAATTATATTTAATATACTGTACATAAAATATCAAAAATTACACCAAATGTATATTATATACTATTAAATATCAAAAATTACAGTAAATATATATTACACACCCTATGTAAAATACCAAAAACTACACCAAATATATATTATATAATTTACATAAAATATCAAAAGGACACTAAATATATCTTATATACTGTACATAAAATATCAAAAAGTACAGTAAATATATTTCATATGTTGTGCATATAATATTAACTAAAAGTACACCAAATACATTATATATAGTAAATAAAATATCAAAAGGTACAGTAAATATATGTTACATACAGTACATAAAATATCAAAAAGTACACCAAATATGTGTTATATATACTGTAAATAAACTATCAAAAACTACAGTAATTATATTTAATATACTGTACATAAAATATCAAAAATTACACGAAATGTATATTATATACTGTAAATAAAATATCAAACAGGACAGTAAATATATACTACACACCCTATGTAAAATATCAAAAACTACACCAAATATATATTATATAATTTACATAAAATATCAAAGGGACACCAAATATATCTTATATACTGTACATAAAATATCAAAAAGTATAGTAAATATATTTCATATGTTGTACCTATAATATTTACTAAAAGTACACCAAATACATTTTATATATTGTAAATAAAATATCAAAAACTACAGTAAATATACATTACATATTGTACATAATATATCAAAAAGTACACCAAATATGTGTTATATATACTGTAAATAAACTATCAAAGACTACAGTAATTATGTTTAATATACAGTATATAAAATATCAAAAATTACACAAAAAGTATATTATATACTGTAAATAAAATATCAAAAATTACAGTAAATATATATTACATACTGTACATAAAATATCAAAAAGTACACCACATATGTGTTATATATACTGTAAATATCAAAAACTACAGTAATAATATTCAATGTACGTTATATAAAATATCAGAAATTACACCAAATGTAAATTATATGCTGCAAATAAAATATCAAAAAGGACAGTAAATATATACTACACACCCTCTGTAAAATATCAAAAACTACATCAAATATATAGTATATAATTTACATAAAATATAAAAAGGACACCAAATATATCTTATATACTGTAGATAAAATATCAAAATGTACAGTAAATATATTTCATATATTGTGCATATAATATTAACTAAAAGTACACCAAATACATTTTATGTACTGTAAATAGAATATCACAAAGTACAGTAAATATATATTACATACTGTACATAAAATATCAAAAAGTACACCAAATATGTGTTATATATAGTGTAAATAAACTATCACAAACTACAGTAATTATATTTAATATACTGTACATAAAATATCAAAAATTACACCAAATGTATGTTATTTACTGTAAATAAAATATCAAAAATACAGTAAATATGTATTACACACCATATGTAAAATATCACAATCTACACAAAATATATATTATATAATTTACATAAAATATCAAAAGGACACCAAATATATCTTATATACTGTACATAAAATATCAAAAAGTACAGTAAATATATTTCATATATTGTACATATAATATTAACTAAAAGTACACCAAATACATTTTATACACTGTTAATAAAATATAAAAAAGTACAATAAATATATATTACATACTGTACATAAAATATCAAAAAGTACACCAAATATGTGTTATATATACTGTAAATAAACTATCAAAAACTTCAGTAATTATATTTAATATACTGTACATAAAATATCAAAAATTACACCAAATGTATATAATATACTGTAAATAATATGTCAAAAAGGACAGTAAATATATATTACACTCTATGTAAAATATCAAAATCTAAAAATATATATTATATAATTTACATAAAATATCAAAAGGACACCAAATATATCTTATATACTGTACATAAAATATCAATATGTGCAGTAAATATATTTCATATATTGTTCATATAATATTAACTAAAATTACACCAAATACATTTTATATACTGTAAATAAATTATCAAAAAGTACAGTAAATATATATTACATAGTTTACATAAAATATCAAAAAATACACGAAATATGTGTTATATATACTGTAAATAAACTATCAAAAACTACAGTAATTATATTGAATATACTGTACATAAAATATCAAAAATTTCACCAAATGTATATTATATACTGTAAATAAAATATCAAAAAGGACAGTAAATATGTATTACATACTGTACATAAAATATCAAAAAGTACACCAAATATGTGTTATATATACTGTAAATAAACTATAAAATCTACAGTAATTATATTTAATATACTGTATATAAAATATCAAAAATTACACCAAATGTATATTATTTACTGTAAATAAAATTCCAAAAAGTACAGTAAATATATATTACACACCCTATGTAAAATATCACAAACTACACCAAATATATATTATATAATTTACATAAAATAGCAAAAGGACATCAAATATATCTTATATACTGTACATAAAATATCAAAAAGTACAGTAAATATATTTCATATATTGTACATATAATATTAACTAAAAGTACACCAAATACATTTTATACACTGTTAATAAAATATAAAGAAGTACAATAAATATATATTACATACTGTACATAAAATATCAAAAAGTACACCAAATATGTGTTATATATACTGTAAATAAACTATCAAAAACTTCAGTAATTATATTTAATATACTGTACATAAAATATCAAAAATTACACCAAATGTATATTATATACTGTAAATAATATGTCAAAAAGGACAGTAAATATATATTACACTCTATGTAAAATATCAAAAACTAAAAATATATATTATATAATTTACATAAAATATCAAAAGGACACCAAATATATCTTATATACTGTACATAAAATATCAATATGTGCAGTAAATATATTTCATATATTGTACATATAATATTATCTAAAATTACACCAAATACATTTTATATACTGTAAATAAATTATCAAAAAGTACAGTAAATATATATTACATAGTTTACATAAAATATCAAAAAATACACGAAATATGTGTTATATATACTGTAAATAAACTATCAAAAACTACAGTAATTATATTGAATATACTGTACATAAAATATCAAAAATTTCACCAAATGTATATTATATACTGTAAATAAAATATCAAAAAGGACAGTAAATATGTATTACATACTGTACATAAAATATCAAAAAGTACACCAAATATGTGTTATATATACTGTAAATAAACTATAAAATCTACAGTAATTATATTTAATATACTGTACATAAAATATCAAAAATTACACCAAATGTATATTATTTACTGTAAATAAAATTCCAAAAAGTACAGTAAATATATATTACACACCCTATGTAAAATATCACAAACTACACCAAATATATATTATATAATTTACATAAAATAGCAAAAGGACACCAAATATACCTTATATACTGTACATAAAATATCAAAATGTACAGTAAATCTATTTCATATATTGTACATATAATATTAACTAAAAGTACACCAAATACATTTTATATACTGTAAATAAAATATCAAAATTTACAGTAAATATATATTACATACTGTACATAAAATATCAAAAAGTACACCAAATATGTGTTAAATATACTGTAAATAAGCTATCAAAAACTACAGTAATTATATTTAATATACTGTACATAAAATATCGAAAATTACACCAAATGTATATTATTTACTGTAAATAAAATAACAAAAAGTACAGTTAATATATATTACACACCATATGTAAAATATCACAATCTACACCAAATATATATTATACAGTTTACATAAAATATCGAAAGGACACCAAATATATCTTATATACTGTACATAAAATATCAAAATATACAGTAAATATATTTCATATATTGTACATATAATATTAACTAAAAGTACACCAAATACATTTTATATAGTGTAAAGAAAATATCAAAAAGTACAGTAAATATATATTACACACCATATGTAAAATATCACAATCTACACCAAATATATATTATATAATTTACATAAAATATCAAAAGGACATCAAATATATCTTATATACTGTACATAAAATATCAAAAAGTACAGTAAATATATTTCATATATTGTACATATAATATTAACTAAAAGTACACCAAATACATTTTATACACTGTTAATAAAATATAAAAAAGTACAATAAATATATATTACATACTGTACATAAAATATCAAAAAGTACACCAAATATGTGTTATATATACTGTAAATAAACTATCAAAAACTTCAGTAATTATATTTAATATACTGTACATAAAATATCAAAAATTACACCAAATGTATATTATATACTGTAAATAATATGTCAAAAAGGACAGTAAATATATATTACACTCTATGTAAAATATCAAAAACTAAAAATATATATTATATAATTTACATAAAATATCAAAAGGACACCAAATATATCTTATATACTGTACATAAAATATCAATATGTGCAGTAAATATATTTCATATATTGTACATATAATATTATCTAAAATTACACCAAATACATTTTATATACTGTAAATAAATTATCAAAAAGTACAGTAAATATATATTACATAGTTTACATAAAATATCAAAAAATACACGAAATATGTGTTATATATACTGTAAATAAACTATCAAAAACTACAGTAATTATATTGAATATACTGTACATAAAATATCAAAAATTTCACCAAATGTATATTATATACTGTAAATAAAATATCAAAAAGGACAGTAAATATGTATTACATACTGTACATAAAATATCAAAAAGTACACCAAATATGTGTTATATATACTGTAAATAAACTATAAAATCTACAGTAATTATATTTAATATACTGTACATAAAATATCAAAAATTACACCAAATGTATATTATTTACTGTAAATAAAATTCCAAAAAGTACAGTAAATATATATTACACACCCTATGTAAAATATCACAAACTACACCAAATATATATTATATAATTTACATAAAATAGCAAAAGGACACCAAATATACCTTATATACTGTACATAAAATATCAAAATGTACAGTAAATCTATTTCATATATTGTACATATAATATTAACTAAAAGTACACCAAATACATTTTATATACTGTAAATAAAATATCAAAATTTACAGTAAATATATATTACATACTGTACATAAAATATCAAAAAGTACACCAAATATGTGTTAAATATACTGTAAATAAGCTATCAAAAACTACAGTAATTATATTTAATATACTGTACATAAAATATCGAAAATTACACCAAATGTATATTATTTACTGTAAATAAAATAACAAAAAGTACAGTTAATATATATTACACACCATATGTAAAATATCACAATCTACACCAAATATATATTATACAGTTTACATAAAATATCGAAAGGACACCAAATATATCTTATATACTGTACATAAAATATCAAAATATACAGTAAATATATTTCATATATTGTACATATAATATTAACTAAAAGTACACCGAATACATTTTATATAGTGTAAAGAAAATATCAAAAAGTACAGTAAATATATATTACACACCATATGTAAAATATCACAATCTACACCAAATATATATTATATAATTTACATAAAATATCAAAAGGACATCAAATATATCTTATATACTGTACATAAAATATCAAAAAGTACAGTAAATATATTTCATATATTGTACATATAATATTAACTAAAAGTACACCAAATACATTTTATACACTGTTAATAAAATATAAAAAAGTACAATAAATATATATTACATACTGTACATAAAATATCAAAAAGTACACCAAATATGTGTTATATATACTGTAAATAAACTATCAAAAACTTCAGTAATTATATTTAATATACTGTACATAAAATATCAAAAATTACACCAAATGTATATTATATACTGTAAATAATATGTCAAAAAGGACAGTAAATATATATTACACTCTATGTAAAATATCAAAAACTAAAAATATATATTATATAATTTACATAAAATATCAAAAGGACACCAAATATATCTTATATACTGTACATAAAATATCAATATGTGCAGTAAATATATTTCATATATTGTACATATAATATTATCTAAAATTACACCAAATACATTTTATATACTGTAAATAAATTATCAAAAAGTACAGTAAATATATATTACATAGTTTACATAAAATATCAAAAAATACACGAAATATGTGTTATATATACTGTAAATAAACTATCAAAAACTACAGTAATTATATTGAATATACTGTACATAAAATATCAAAAATTTCACCAAATGTATATTATATACTGTAAATAAAATATCAAAAAGGACAGTAAATATGTATTACATACTGTACATAAAATATCAAAAAGTACACCAAATATGTGTTATATATACTGTAAATAAACTATAAAATCTACAGTAATTATATTTAATATACTGTACATAAAATATCAAAAATTACACCAAATGTATATTATTTACTGTAAATAAAATTCCAAAAAGTACAGTAAATATATATTACACACCCTATGTAAAATATCACAAACTACACCAAATATATATTATATAATTTACATAAAATAGCAAAAGGACACCAAATATACCTTATATACTGTACATAAAATATCAAAATGTACAGTAAATCTATTTCATATATTGTACATATAATATTAACTAAAAGTACACCAAATACATTTTATATACTGTAAATAAAATATCAAAATTTACAGTAAATATATATTACATACTGTACATAAAATATCAAAAAGTACACCAAATATGTGTTAAATATACTGTAAATAAGCTATCAAAAACTACAGTAATTATATTTAATATACTGTACATAAAATATCGAAAATTACACCAAATGTATATTATTTACTGTAAATAAAATAACAAAAAGTACAGTTAATATATATTACACACCATATGTAAAATATCACAATCTACACCAAATATATATTATACAGTTTACATAAAATATCGAAAGGACACCAAATATATCTTATATACTGTACATAAAATATCAAAATATACAGTAAATATATTTCATATATTGTACATATAATATTAACTAAAAGTACACCGAATACATTTTATATAGTGTAAAGAAAATATCAAAAAGTACAGTAAATATATATTACACACCATATGTAAAATATCACAATCTACACCAAATATATATTATATAATTTACATAAAATATCAAAAGGACATCAAATATATCTTATATACTGTACATAAAATATCAAAAAGTACAGTAAATATATTTCATATATTGTACATATAATATTAACTAAAAGTACACCAAATACATTTTATACACTGTTAATAAAATATAAAAAAGTACAATAAATATATATTACATACTGTACATAAAATATCAAAAAGTACACCAAATATGTGTTATATATACTGTAAATAAACTATCAAAAATTTCAGTAATTATATTTAATATACTGTACATAAAATATCAAAAATTACACCAAATGTATATTATATACTGTAAATAATATGTCAAAAAGGACAGTAAATATATATTACACTCTATGTAAAATATCAAAAACTAAAAATATATATTATATAATTTACATAAAATATCAAAAGGACACCAAATATATCTTATATACTGTACATAAAATATCAATATGTGCAGTAAATATATTTCATATATTGTACATATAATATTAACTAAAATTACACCAAATACATTTTATATACTGTAAATAAATTATCAAAAAGTACAGTAAATATATATTACATAGTTTACATAAAATATCAAAAAATACACGAAATATGTGTTATATATACTGTAAATAAACTATCAAAAACTACAGTAATTATATTGAATATACTGTACATAAAATATCAAAAATTTCACCAAATGTATATTATATACTGTAAATAAAATATCAAAAAGGACAGTAAATATGTATTACATACTGTACATAAAATATCAAAAAGTACACCAAATATGTGTTATATATACTGTAAATAAACTATAAAATCTACAGTAATTATATTTAATATACTGTACATAAAATATCAAAAATTACACCAAATGTATATTATTTACTGTAAATAAAATTCCAAAAAGTACAGTAAATATATATTACACACCCTATGTAAAATATCACAAACTACACCAAATATATATTATATAATTTACATAAAATAGCAAAAGGACACCAAATATACCTTATATACTGTACATAAAATATCAAAATGTACAGTAAATCTATTTCATATATTGTACATATAATATTAACTAAAAGTACACCAAATACATTTTATATACTGTAAATAAAATATCAAAAATTACAGTAAATATATATTACATACTGTACATAAAATATCAAAAAGTACACCAAATATGTGTTAAATATACTGTAAATAAGCTATCAAAAACTACAGTAATTATATTTAATATACTGTACATAAAATATCGAAAATTACACCAAATGTATATTATTTACTGTAAATAAAATAACAAAAAGTACAGTTAATATATATTACACACCATATGTAAAATATCACAATCTACACCAAATATATATTATACAGTTTACATAAAATATCGAAAGGACACCAAATATATCTTATATACTGTACATAAAATATCAAAATATACAGTAAATATATTTCATATATTGTACATATAATATTAACTAAAAGTACACCAAATACATTTTATATAGTGTAAAGAAAATATCAAAAAGTACAGTAAATATATATTACACACCATATGTAAAATATCACAATCTACACCAAATATATATTATATAATTTACATAAAATATCAAAAGGACATCAAATATATCTTATATACTGTACATAAAATATCAAAAAGTACAGTAAATAGATTTCATATATTGTACATATAATATTAACTAAAAGTACACCAAATACATTTTATACACTGTTAATAAAATATAAAAAAGTACGATAAATATATATTACATACTGTACATAAAATATCAAAAAGTACACCAAATATGTGTTATATATACTGTAAATAAACTATCAAAAACTTCAGTAATTATATTTAATATACTGTACATAAAATATCAAAAATTACACCAAATGTATATTATATACTGTAAATAATATGTCAAAAAGGACAGTAAATATATATTACACTCTATGTAAAATATCAAAAACTAAAAATATATATTATATAATTTACATAAAATATCAAAAGGACACCAAATATATCTTATATACTGTACATAAAATATCAATATGTGCAGTAAATATATTTCATATATTGTACATATAATATTAACTAAAATTACACCAAATACATTTTATATACTGTAAATAAATTATCAAAAAGTACAGTAAATATATATTACATAGTTTACATAAAATATCAAAAAATACACGAAATATGTGTTATATATACTGTAAATAAACTATCAAAAACTACAGTAATTATATTGAATATACTGTACATAAAATATCAAAAATTTCACCAAATGTATATTATATATTGTAAATAAAATATCAAAAAGGACAGTAAATATGTATTACATACTGTACATAAAATATCAAAAAGTACACCAAATATGTGTTATATATACTGTAAATAAACTATAAAATCTACAGTAATTATATTTAATATACTGTACATAAAATATCAAAAATTACACCAAATGTATATTATTTACTGTAAATAAAATTCCAAAAAGTACAGTAAATATATATTACACACCCTATGTAAAATATCACAAACTACACCAAATATATATTATATAATTTACATAAAATAGCAAAAGGACACCAAATATACCTTATATACTGTACATAAAATATCAAAATGTACAGTAAATGTATTTCATATATTGTACATATAATATTAACTAAAAGTACACCAAATACATTTTATATACTGTAAATAAGATATCAAAAATTACAGTAAATATATATTACATACTGTACATAAAATATCAAAAAGTACACCAAATATGTGTTAAATATACTGTAAATAAGCTATCAAAAACTACAGTAATTATATTTAATATACTGTACATAAAATATCGAAAATTACACCAAATGTATATTATTTACTGTAAATAAAATAACAAAAAGTACAGTTAATATATATTACACACCATATGTAAAATATCACAATCTACACCAAATATATATTATACAGTTTACATAAAATATCGAAAGGACACCAAATATATCTTATATACTGTACATAAAATATCAAAATATACAGTAAATATATTTCATATATTGTACATATAATATTAACTAAAAGTACACCAAATACATTTTATATAGTGTAAAGAAAATATCAAAAAGTACAGTAAATATATATTACACACCATATGTAAAATATCACAATCTACACCAAATATATATTATATAATTTACATAAAATATCAAAAGGACATCAAATATATCTTATATACTGTACATAAAATATCAAAAAGTACAGTAAATATATTTCATATATTGTACATATAATATTAACTATAAGTACACCAAATACATTTTATACACTGTTAATAAAATATAAAAAAGTACAATAAATATATATTACATACTGTACATAAAATATCAAAAAGTACACCAAATATGTGTTATATATACTGTAAATAAACTATCAAAAACTTCAGTAATTATATTTAATATACTGTACATAAAATATCAAAAATTACACCAAATGTACATTATATACTGTAAATAATATGTCAAAAAGGACAGTAAATATATATTACACTCTATGTAAAATATCAAAAACTAAAAATATATATTATATAATTTACATAAAATATCAAAAGGACACCAAATATATCTTATATACTGTACATAAAATATCAATATGTACAGTAAATATATTTCATATATTGTACATATAATATTAACTAAAATTACACCAAATACATTTTATATACTGTAAATAAATTATCAAAAAGTACAGTAAATATATATTACATAGTTTACATAAAATATCAAAAAATACACCAAATATGTGTTATATATACTGTAAATAAACTATAAAAAACTACAGTAATTATATTGAATATACTGTACATAAAATATCAAAAATTTCACCAAATGTATATTATATATTGTAAATAAAATATCAAAAAGGACAGTAAATATGTATCACATACTGTAGATAAAATATCAAAAAGTACACCAAATATGTGTTATGTATACTGTAAATAAACTATAAAATCTACAGTAATTATATTTAATATACTGTACATAAAATATCAAAAATTACACCAAATGTATATTATTTACTGTAAATAAAATTCCAAAAAGTACAGTAAATATATATTACACACCATATGTAAGATATCACAATCTACACCAAATATATATTATACAGTTTACATAAAATATCGAAAGGACACCAAATATATCTTATATACTGTACAAAAAATATCAAAATATACAGTAAATATATTTCATATATTGTACATATAATATTAACTAAAAGTACACCAAATACATTTTATATAGTGTAAAGAAAATATCAAAAAGTACAGTAAATATATATTACACACCATATGTAAAATATCAGAATCTACACCAAATATATATTATATAATTTACATAAAATAGCAAAAGGACATCAAATATATCTTATATACTGTACATAAAATATCAAAAAGTACAGTAAATATATTTCATATATTGTACATATAATATTAACTAAAAGTACACCAAATACATTTTATACACTGTTAATAAAATATAAAAAAGTACAATAAATATATATTACATACTGTACATAAAATATCAAAAAGTACACCAAATATGTGTTATATATACTGTAAATAAACTATCAAAAACTTCAGTAATTATATTTAATATACTGTACATAAAATATCAAAAATTACACCAAATGTATATTATATACTGTAAATAAAATGTCAAAAAGGACAGTAAATATATATTACACTGTATGTAAAATATCAAAAACTAAAAATATATATTATATAATTTACATAAAATATCAAAAGGACACCAAATATATCTTATATACTGTACATAAAATATCAATATGTACAGTAAATATATTTCATATATTGTACATATAATATTAACTAAAATTACACCAAATACATTTTATATACTGTAAATAAATTATCAAAAAGTACAGTAAATATATATTACATAGTTTACATAAAATATCAAAAAATACACCAAATATGTGTTATATATACTGTAAATAAACTATCAAAAACTACAGTAATTATATTGAATATACTGTACATAAAATATCAAAAATTTCACCAAATGTATAATATATATTGTAAATAAAATATCAAAAAGGACAGTAAATATGTATTACATACTGTACAAAAAATATCAAAAAGTACACCAAATATGTGTTATATATACTGTAAATAAACTATAAAATCTACAGTAATTATATTTAATATACTGTACATAAAATATCAAAAATTACACCAAATGTATATTATTTACTGTAAATAAAATTCCAAAAAGTACAGTAAATATATATTACACACCCTATGTAAAATATCACAAACTACACCAAATGTATATTATATAATTTATATAAAATAGCAAAAGGACACCAAATATACCTTATATACTGTACATAAAATATCAAAATGTACAGTAAATATATTTCATATATTGTACATATAATATTAACTAAAAGTACACCAAATACATTTTATATACTGTAAATAAAATATCAAAAATTACAGTAAATATATATTACATACTGTACATAAAATATCAAAAGGTACACCAAATATGTGTTAAATATACTGTAAATAAGCTATCAAAAACTACAGTAATTATATTTAATATACTGTACATAAAATATCAAAAATTACACCAAATGTATATTATTTACTGTAAATAAAATAACAAAAAGTACAGTTAATATATATTACACACCATATGTAAAATATCACAATCTACACCAAATATATATTATACAGTTTACATAAAATATCGAAAGGACACCAAATATATCTTATATACTGTACATAAAATATCAAAATATACAGTAAATATATTTCATATATTGTACATATAATATTAACTAAAAGTACACCAAATACATTTTATATAGTGTAAAGAAAATATCAAAAAGTACAGTAAATATATATTACACACCATATGTAAAATATCACAATCTACACCAAATATATATTATATAATTTACATAAAATAACAAAAGGACATCAAATATATCTTATATACTGTACATAAAATATCAAAAAGTACAGTAAATATATTTCATATATTGTACATATAATATTAACTAAAAGTACACCAAATACATTTTATACACTGTTAATAAAATATAAAAAAGTACAATAAATATATATTACATACTGTACATAAAATATCAAAAAGTACACCAAATATGTGTTATATATACTGTAAATAAACTATCAAAAACTTCAGTAATTATATTTAATATACTGTACATAAAATATCAAAAATTACACCAAATGTATATTATATACTGTAAATAAAATGTCAAAAAGGACAGTAAATATATATTACACTCTATGTAAAATATCAAAAACTAAAAATATATATTATATAATTTACATAAAATATCAAAAGGACACCAAATATATCTTATATACTGTACATAAAATATCAATATGTACAGTAAATATATTTCATATATTGTACATATAATATTAACTAAAATTACACCAAATACATTTTATATACTGTAAATAAATTATCAAAAAGTACAGTAAATATATATTACATAGTTTACATAAAATATCAAAAAATACACCAAATATGTGTTATATATACTGTAAATAAACTATAAAAAACTACAGTAATTATATTGAATATACTGTACATAAAATATCAAAAATTTCACCAAATGTATATTATATATTGTAAATAAAATATCAAAAAGGACAGTAAATATGTATCACATACTGTACATAAAATATCAAAAAGTACACCAAATATGTGTTATATATACTGTAAATAAACTATAAAATCTACAGTAATTATATTTAATATACTGTACATAAAATATCAAAAATTACACCAAATGTATATTATTTACTGTAAATAAAATATCAAAAAGTACAGTAAATGTATATTACACCCCATATGTAAAATATCACAATCTACACCAAATATATATTATACAGTTTACATAAAATATCGAAAGGACACCAAATATATCTTATATACTGTACATAAAATATCAAAATATACAGTAAATATATTTCATATATTGTACATATAATATTAACTAAAAGTACACCAAATACATTTTATATAGTGTAAAGAAAATATCAAAAAGTACAGTAAATATATATTACACACCATATGTAAAATATCACAATCTACACCAAATATATATTATATAATTTACATAAAATATCAAAAGGACATCAAATATATCTTATATACTGTACATAAAATATCAAAAAGTACAGTAAATATATTTCATATATTGTACATATAATATTAACTAAAAGTACACCAAATACATTTTATACACTGTTAATAAAATATAAAAAAGTACAATAAATATATATTACATACTGTACATAAAATATCAAAAAGTACACCAAATATGTGTTATATATACTGTAAATAAACTATCAAAAACTTCAGTAATTATATTTAATATACTGTACATAAAATATCAAAAATTACACCAAATGTATATTATATACTGTAAATAAAATGTCAAAAAGGACAGTAAGTATATATTACACTGTATGTAAAATATCAAAAACTAAAAATATATATTATATAATTTACATAAAATATCAAAAGGACACCAAATATATCTTATATACTGTACATAAAATATCAATATGTACAGTAAATATATTTCATATATTGTACATATAATATTAACTAAAATTACACCAAATACATTTTATATACTGTAAATAAATTATCAAAAATGTACAGTAAATATATATTACATAGTTTACATAAAATATCAAAAAATACACCAAATATGTGTTATATATACTGTAAATAAACTATCAAAAACTACAGTAATTATATTGAATATACTGTACATAAAATATCAAAAATTTCACCAAATGTATATTATATATTGTAAATAATGTATCAAAAAGGACAGTAAATATGTATTACATACTGTACATAAAATATCAAAAAGTACACCAAATATGTGTTATATATACTGTAAATAAACTATAAAATCTACAGTAATTATATTTAATATACTGTACATCAAATATCAAAAATTACACCAAATGTATATTATTTACTGTAAATAAAATACCAAAAATTACAGTAAATATATATTACACACCCTATGTAAAATATCACAAACTACACCAAATATATATTATATAATTTACTTAAAATATCAAAAGGACACCAAATATACCTTATATATTGTACATAAAGTATCAAAATGTACAGTAAATATATTTCGTATATTGTACATATAATATTAACTAAAAGTACACCAAATACATTTTATATACTGTAAATAAAATATCAAAAATTACA
Source organism: Pan paniscus (assembly GCF_029289425.2). Taxonomy (NCBI): domain Eukaryota; kingdom Metazoa; phylum Chordata; class Mammalia; order Primates; family Hominidae; genus Pan; species Pan paniscus. Next base: position 4,810,055 of record NC_073271.2, read on the forward strand.
GTAAATATATATTACATACTGTACATAAAATATCAAAAAGTACACCAAATATGTGTTAAATATACTGTAAATAAGCTATCAAAAACTACAGTAATTATATTTAATATACTGTAAATAAAATATCAAAAATTACACCAAATGTATATTATTTACTGTAAATAAAATAACAAAAAGTACAGTTAATATATATTACACACCATATGTAAAATATCACAATCTACACCAAATATATATTATATAATTTACATAAAATATCAAAAGGACATCAAATATATCTTATATACGGTACATAAAGTATCAAAATGTTCAGTAAATATATTTCATATATTTTATATATAATATTAACTAAAAGTACACCAAATATATTTTATATAGTGTAAAGAAAATATCAAAAGGTAGAGTAAATATATATTACACACCATATGAAAATTTCACAATCTATGCCAAATATATGTTATATAATTTACATAAAATATCAAAAGGACACCAAATATATCTTATATACTGTACATAAAATATCAAAAAGTACAGTAAATATATTTCATATATTCTACATATAATATTAACTAAGAGTACACCAAATACATTTTATATAGTGTAAATAAAATATCAAAAATTACAGTGTATATATATTACATACTGTACATAAAATATCAAAAAGTACACCAAATATGTGTTATATATACTGTAAATAAACTATCAAAAACTACAGTAATTATATTTAATATACTGTACATCAAATATCAAAAATTACACCAAATGTATATTATTTACTGTAAATAAAATACCAAAAATTACAGTAAATATATATTACACACCCTATGTAAATTATCACAAACTACACCAAATATATATTATATAATTTACCTAAAATATCAAAAGGACACCATATATACCTTATATATTATACATAAAATATCAAAATGTACAGTAAATATATTTCGTATATTGTACATATACTATTAACTAAAGGTACACCAAATACATTTTATATATTGTAAATAAAATATCAAAAATTACAGTAAATATATATTACATACTGTACATAAAATATCAAAAAGTACACCAAATATGTGTTAAATATACTGTAAATAAGCTATCAAAAACTACAGTAATTATATTTAATATACTGTACATAAAATATCAAAAATTACACCAAATGTATATTATTTACTGTAAATAAAATATCAAAAAGTACAGTAAATATATATTACACACCATATGTAAAATATCACAATCTACACCAAATATATATTATACAGTTTACATAAAATATCGAAAGGACACCAAATATATCTTATATACTGTACATAAAATATCAAAATATACAGTAAATATATTTCATATATTGTACATATAATATTAACTAAAAGTACACCAAATACATTTTATATAGTGTAAAGAAAATATCAAAATGTACAGTAAATATATATTACACACCATATGTAAAATATCACAATCTACACCAAATAAATATTATATAATTAACATAAAATATCAAAAGGACATCAAATATATCTTATATACTGTACATAAAATATCAAAAAGTACAGTAAATATATTTCATATATTGTACATATAATATTAACTAAAAGTACACCAAATACATTTTATACACTGTTAATAAAATATAAAAAAGTACAATAAATATATATTACATACTGTACATAAAATATCAAAAAGTACACCAAATATGTGTTATATATACTGTAAATAAACTATCAAAAACTTCAGTAATTATATTTAATATACTGTACATAAAATATCAAAAATTACACAAAATGTATAATATATACTGTAAATAAAATGTCAAAAATGACAGTAAATATATATTACACTCTATGTAAAATATCAAAAACTAAAAATATATATTATATAATTTACATAAAATATCAAAAGGACACCAAATATATCTTATATACTGTACATAAAATATCAATATGTACAGTAAATATATTTCATATATTGTACATATAATATTAACTAAAATTACACCAAATAAATTTTATATACTGTAAATAAATTATCAAAAAGTTCAGTAAATATATATTACATAGTTTACATAAAATATCAAAAAATACACCAAATATCTGTTATATATACTGTAAATAAACTATCAAAAACTACAGTAATTATATTGAATATACTGTACATAAAATATCAAAAATTTCACCAAATGTATATTATATATTGTAAATAAAATATCAAATAGGACAGTAAATATGTATTACATACTGTACATAAAATATCAAAAAGTACACCAAATATGTGTTATATATACTGTAAATAAACTATAAAATCTACAGTAATTATATTTAATATACTGTACATAAAATATCAAAAATTACACCAAATGTGTATTATTTACTGTAAATAAAATTCCAAAAAGTACAGTAAATATATATTACACACCCTATGTAAAATATCACAAACTACACCAAATATATATTATACAGTTTACATAAAATATCGAAAGGACACCAAATATATCTTATATACTGTACATAAAATATCAAAATATACAGTAAATATATTTCATATATTGTACATATAATATTAACTAAAAGTACACCAAATACATTTTATATAGTGTAAAGAAAATATCAAAAAGTACAGTAAATATATATTACACACCATATGTAAAATATCACAATCTACACCAAATATATATTATATAATTTACATAAAATATCAAAAGGACATCAAATATATCTTATATACTGTACATAAAATATCAAAAAGTACAGTAAATATATTTCATATATTGTACATATAATATTAACTAAAAGTACACCAAATACATTTTATACACTGTTAATAAAATATAAAAAGTACAATAAATATATATTACATACTGTACATAAAATATCAAAAAGTACACCAAATATGTGTTATATATACTGTAAATAAACTATCAAAAACTTCAGTAATTATATTTAATATACTGTACATAAAATATCAAAAATTACACCAAATGTATATTATATACTGTAAATTAAATGTCAAAAAGGACAGTAAATATATATTACACTCTATGTAAAATATCAAAAACTAAAAATATATATTATATAATTTACATAAAATATCAAAAGGACACCAAATATATCTTATATACTGTACATAAAATATCAAAATATACAGTAAATATATTTCATATATTGTACATATAATATTAACTAAAAGTACACCACATACATTTTATCTAGTGTAAAGAAAATATCAAAAAGTACAGTAAATATATATTACACACCCTATGTAAAATATCAAAAACTACACCAAATATATATTATATAATTTATATAAAATAGCAAAAGGACACCAAATATACCTTATATACTGTACATAAAATATCAAAATGTACAGTAAATATATTTCATATATTGTACATATAATATTAACTAAAAGTACACCAAATACATTTTATATACTGTAAATAAAATATCAAAAATTACAGTAAATATATATTACATACTGTACATAAAATATCAAAAAGTACACCAAATATGTGTTAAATATACTGTAAATAAGCTATCAAAAACTACAGTAATTATATTTAATATATTGTACATAAAATATCAAAAGTTACACCAAATGTATATTATTTACTGTAAATAAAATATCAAAAAGTACAGTAAATATATATTACACACCATATGTAAAATATCACAATCTACACCAAATATATATTATACAGTTTACATAAAATATCAAAAGGACACCAAATATATCTTATATACTGTACATAAAATATCAAAATATACAGTAAATATATTTCATATATTGTACATATAATATTAACTAAAAGTACACCAAATACATTTTATATAGTGTAAAGAAAATATCAAAATGTACAGTAAATATATATTACACACCATATGTAAAATATCACAATCTACACCAAACATATATTATATAATTTACATAAAATATCAAAAGGACATCAAATATTTCTTATATACTGTACATAAAATATCAAAAAGTACAGTAAATATATTTCATATATTGTACATATAATATTAACTAAAAGTACACCAAATACATTTTATACACTGTTAATAAAATATAAAAAGTACAATAAATATATATTACATACTGTACATAAAATATCAAAAAGTACACCAAATATGTGTTATATATACTGTAAATAAACTATCAAAAACTTTAGTAATTATATTTAATATACTGTACATAAAATATCAAAAATTACACCAAATGTATATTATATACGGTAAATAAAATGTCAAAAAGGACAGTAAATATATATTACACTCTATGTAAAATATCAAAAATTAAAATATATATTATATAATTTACATAAAATATCAAAAGGACACCAAATATATCTTATATACTGTACATAAAATATCAATATGTACAGTAAATATATTTCATATATTGTACATATAATATTAACTAAAAGTACACCAAATACATTTTATAAACTGTAAATAAATTATCAAAAATACAGTAAATATATATTACATAGTTTACATAAAATATCAAAAAATACACCAAATATGTGTTATATATACTGTAAATAAACTACCAAAAACTACAGTAATTATATTGAATATACTGTACATAAAATATCAAAAATTACACGAAATGTATATTATATACTGTAAATAAAATATCAAACAGGACAGTAAATATATACTACACACCCTATGTAAAATATCAAAAAATACACCAAATATATATTATATAATTTACATAAAATATCAAATGGAAACAAAATATATCTTATATACTGTACATAAAATATCAAAAAGTATAGTAAATATATTTCATATGTTGTACATATAATATTTACTAAAAGTACACCAAATACATTTTATATACTGTAAATAAAATATCAAAAACTACAGTAAATATACATTACATATTGTACATAATATATCAAAAAGTACACCAAATATGTGTTATATATACTATAAATAAACTATCAAAGTCTACAGTAATTATGTTTAATATACAGTATATAAAATATCAAAAATTACACAAAAAGTATATTATATACTGTAAATAAAATATAAAAAATTACAGTAAATATATATTACATACTGTACATAAAATATCAAAAAGTACACCACATATGTGTTATATATACTGTAAATATCAAAAACTACAGTAATAATATTCAATGTACGTTATATAAAATATCAGAAATTACACCAAATGTAAATTATATGCTGCAAATAAAATATCAAAAAGGACAGTAAATATATACTACACACCCTCTGTAAAATATCAAAAACTACATCAAATATATAGTATATAATTTACATAAAATATAAAAAGGACACCAAATATATCTTATATACTGTAGATAAAATATCAAAATGTACAGTAAATATATTTCATATATTGTGCATATAATATTAACTAAAAGTACACCAAATACATTTTATTTACTGTAAATAGAATATCAAAAAGTACAGTAAATATATATTACATACTGTACATAAAATATCAAAAAGTACACCAAATATGTGTTATATATAGTGTAAATAAACTATCACAAACTACAGTAATTATATTTAATATACTGTACATAAAATATCAAAAATTACACCAAATGTATGTTATTTACTGTAAATAAAATATCAAAAATACAGTAAATATATATTACACACCATATGTAAAATATCACAATCTACACAAAATATATATTATATAATTTACATAAAATATCAAAAGGAAACCAAATATATACTCCACATAAAATATCAAAATGTACAGTATATATATTTCATATATTGTACATATAATATTAACTAAAAGTACACCAAATACATTTTGTATAGTGTAAATAAAATATCAAAAAGTACAGTAAATATATATTACATATTGTACATAATATATCAAAAAGTACACCAAATATGTGTTATATATACTGTAAATAAACTATCAAAATCTACAGTAATTATGTTTAATATACAGTACATAAAATATCAAAAATTACACCAAAAGTATATTATATACTGTAAATAATATATCAAAAATTACAGTAAATATATATTACATACTGTACATAAAATATCAATAAGTACACCATATGTGTGTTATATATACTGTAAATAAACTATCAAAAACTACAGTAATTATAATTAATATACTGTACATACAATATCAAAAATTACACCATATGTATGTTATTTAGTGTAAATAAAATATCAAAAAGTACAGTAAATATATATTGCACACCACATGTAAAATATCACAATCTCAACCAATATATATTATATAATTTACATAAAATATCATAAGGACACCAATTATATCTTATATACTTTACATAAAATATCAAAAAGTACAGTAAATATATTTCATATATTGTATATATAATATTAACTAAAAGTACACCAAATACATTTTATATACTGTAAATAAAGTATCAAAAAGTACAGTAAATACATATTAAATACTGTACATAAAATATCAAAAAGTACACCAAATACGTGTTATATATACTGTAAATAAACCGTCAAAAACTACAGTAATTATATTTAATATACTGTACATAAAATATCAAAAATTACACCAAATGTATATTATATACTATTAAATATCAAAAATTACAGTAAATATATATTACACACCCTATGTAAAATATCAAAAACTACACCAAATATATATTATATAATTTACATAAAATATCAAAAGGACACTAAATATATCTTATATACTGTACATAAAATATCAAAAAGTACAGTAAATATATTTCATATGTTCTGCATATAATATTAACTAAAAGTACACCAAATACATTTTATGTACTGTAAATAGAATATCAAAAAGTACAGTAAATATATATTACATACTGTACATAAAATATCAAAAAGTACACCAAATATGTGTTATATATACTGTAAATAAACTATCACAAACTACAGTAATTATATTTAATATACTGTACATAAAATATCAAAAATTACACCAAATGTATGTTATTTACTGTAAATAAAATATCAAAAATACAGTAAGTATATATTACACACCATATGTAAAATATCACAATCTACACAAAATATATATTATATAATTTACATAAAATATCAAAAGGACACCAAATATATCTTATATACTGTTCATAAAATATCAAAAATTACAGTAAATATATTTCATATATTGTACATATAATATTAACTAAAAGTACACCAAATACATTATATATAGTAAATAAAATATCAAAAGGTACAGTAAATATATGTTACATACAGTACATAAAATATCAAAAAGTACACCAAATATGTGTTATATATACTGTAAATAAACTATCAAAAACTAAAGTAATTATATTTAATATACTGTACATAAAATATCAAAAATTACACGAAATGTATATTATATACTGTAAATAAAATATCAAACAGGACAGTAAATATATACTACACACCCTATGTAAAATATCAAAAACTACACCAAATATATATTATATAATTTACATAAAATATCAAAGGGACACCAAATATATCTTATATACTGTACATAAAATATCAAAAAGTATAGTAAATATATTTCATATGTTGTACCTATAATATTTACTAAAAGTACACCAAATACATTTTATATATTGTAAATAAAATATCAAAAACTACAGTAAATATACATTACATATTGTACATAATATATCAAAAAGTACAACAAATATGTGTTATATATACTGTAAATAAACTATCAAAGTCTACAGTAATTATGTTTAATATACAGTATATAAAATATCAAAAATTACACCAAAAGTATATTATATACTGTAAATAAAATATCAAAAATTACAGTAAATATATATTACATACTGTACATAAAATATCAAAAAGTACACCACATATGTGTTATATATACTGTAAATATCAAAAACTACAGTAATTATATTCAATGTACGTTATATAAAATATCAGAAATTACACCAAATGTAAATTATATGCTGCAAATAAAATATCAAAAAGGACAGTAAATATATACTACACACCCTATGTAAAATATCAAAAACTACATCAAATATATAGTATATAATTTACATAAAATATAAAAAGGACACCAAATATATCTTATATACTGTAGATAAAATATCAAAATGTACAGTAAATATATTTCATATATTGTGCATATAATATTAACTAAAAGTACACCAAATACATTTTATGTACTGTAAATAGAATATCAAAAAGTACAGTAAATATATATTACATACTGTACATAAAATATCAAAAAGTACACCAAATATGTGTTATATATAGTGTAAATAAACTATCACAAACTACAGTAATTATATTTAATATACTGTACATAAAATATCAAAAATTACACCAAATGTATGTTATTTACTGTAAATAAAATATCAAAAATACAGTAAATATGTATTACACACCATATGTAAAATATCACAATCTACACAAAATATATATTATATAATTTACATAAAATATCAAAAGGACACCAAATATATCTTATATACTGTACATAAAATATCAAAATGTACAGTAAATATATTTCATATATTGTACATATAATATTAACTAAAAGTACACCAAATACATTTTATATACTGTAAATAAAATATCAAAAATTTCAGTAAATATATATTATGTACTGTACATAAAATATCAATAAGTACACCATATATGTGTTATATATACTGTAAATAAACTATCAAAAACTACAGTAATTATATTTAATATACTGTACATAAAATATCAAAAATTACACCATATGTATGTTATTTAGTGTAAATAAAATATCAAAAAGTACAGTAAATATATATTGCACACCATATGTAAAATATCACAATCTCAACCAATATATATTATATAATTTACATAAAATATCATAAGCACACCAATTATATCTTATATACTTTACATAAAATATCAAAAAGTACATTAAAGATATTTCAAATATTGTACATATAATATTAACTAAAAGTACACCAAATACATTTTATATACTGTAAATAAAGTATCAAAAAGTACAGTAAATACATATTACATACTGTACATAAAATATCAAAAAGAACACCAAATACGTGTTATATATACTGTAAATAAACTATCAAAAACTACAGTAATTATATTTAATATACTGTACATAAAATATGAAAAATTACACCAAATGTATATTATATACTCTTAAATATCAAAAATTACAGTAAATATATATTACACACCCTATGTAAAATATCAAAAACTACAACAAATATATATTATATAATTTACATAAAATATCAAAAGGACACTAAATATATCTCATATACTGTACATAAAATATCAAAAAGTTCAGTAAATATATTTCATATGTTGTGCATATAATATTAACTAAAAGTACACCAAATACATTTTATGTACTGTAAATAGAATATCAAAAAGTACAGTAAATATATATTACATACTGTACATAAAATATCAAAAAGTACACCAAATATGTGTTATATATACTGTAAATAAACTATCACAAACTACAGTAATTATATTTAATATAATGTACATAAAATATCAAAAATTACACCAAATGTATGTTATTTACTGTAAATAAAATATCAAAAATACAGTAAATATATATTACACAGCATATGTAAAATATCACAATCTACACAAAGTATATATTATATAATTTATATAAAATATCAAAAGGACACCAAATATATCTTATATACTGTACATAAAATATCAAAATGTACAGTAAATATATTTCATATATTGTACATATAATATTAACTAAAAGTACACCTAATACATTATATATATTGTAAATAAAATATCAAAATGTACAGTAAATATATATTACATACAGTACATAAGATATCAAAAGTACTGTAAATAAAATATCAAACAGGACAGTAAATATATACTACACACCCTATGTAAAATATCAAAAACTACACCAAATATATATTATATAATTTACATAAAATATGAAAAGGACACCAAATATATCTTATATAGTGTACATAAAATATCAAAAAGTATAGTAAATATATTTCATATGTTTCATATAATATTTACTAAAGTACACCAAATACATTTTATATACTGTAAATAAAATATCAAAATCTACAGTAAATATACGTTACATATTGTACATAATATATCAAAAAGTACACCAAATATGTGTTATATATACTGTAAATAAACTATCAAAGTCTACAGTAATTATGTTTAATATACAGTATATAAAATATCAAAAATTACACCAAAAGTATATTATATACTGTAAATAAAATATCAAAAATTACAGTAAATATATATTACATACTGTACATAAAATATCAAAAAGTACACCACATATGTGTTATATATACTGTAAATATCAAAAACTACAGTAATTATATTCAATATACGGTATATAAAATATCAGAAATTACACCAAATGTAAATTATATGCTGCAAATAAAATATCAAAAAGGACAGTAAATATATACTACACACCCTATGTAAAATATCAAAAACTACATCAAATATATAGTATATAATTTACATAAAATATAAAAGGGACACCAAATATATCTTATATACTGTAGATAAAATATCAAAATGTACAGTAAATATATTTCATATATTGTGCATATAATATTAACTAAAAGTACACCAAATACATTTTATGTACTGTAAATAGAATATCAAAAAGTACAGTAAATATATATTACATACTGTACATAAAATATCAAAACGTACACCAAATATGTGTCATATATAGTGTAAATAAACTATCACAAACTACAGTAATTATATTTAATATACTGTACATAAAATATCAAAAATTACACCAAATGTATATTATATACTATTAAATATCAAAAATTACATTAAATATATATTACACACCCTATGTAAAATATCAAAAACTACACCAAATATATATTATATAATTTACATAAAATATCAAAAGGACACTAAATATATCTTATATACTGTACATAAAATATCAAAAAGTACAGTAAATATATTTCATATGTTGTGCATATAATATTAACTAAAAGTACACCAAATACATTTTATGTACTGTAAATAGAATATCAAAAAGTACAGTAAATATATATTACATACTGTACATAAAATATCAAAAAGTACACCAAATATGTGTTATATATACTGTAAATAAACTATCACAAACTACAGTAATTATATTTAATATACTGTACATAAAATATCAAAAATTACACCAAATGTATGTTATTTACTGTAAATAAAATATCAAAAATACAGTAAGTATATATTACACACCATATGTAAAATATCACAATCTACACAAAATATTTATTATATAATTTACATAAAATATCAAAAGGACACCAAATATATCTTATATACTGTTCATAAAATATCAAAAATTACAGTAAATATATTTCATATATTGTACATATAATATTAACTAAAAGTACACCAAATACATTATATATATAGTAAATAAAATATCAAAAGGTACACTAAATATATGTTACATACAGTACATAAAATATCAAAAAGTACACCAAATATGTGTTATATATACTGTAAATAAACTATCAAAAACTACAGTAATTATATTTAATATACTGTACATAAAATATCAAAAATTACACGAAATGTATATTATATACTGTAAATAAAATATCAAACAGGACAGTAAATATATACTACACACCCTATGTAAAATATCAAAAACTACACCAAATATATATTATATAATTTACATAAAATATCAAAGGGACACCAAATATATCTTATGTACTGTACATAAAATATCAAAAAGTATAGTAAATATATTTCATATGTTGTACATATAATATTTACTAAAAGTACACCAAATACATTTTATATACTGTAAATAAAATATCAAAAACTACAGTAAATATATATTACATACTGTACATAAAATATCAAAAAGTACACCACATATGTGTTATATATACTGTAAATATCAAAAACTACGGTAATTATATTCAATGTACGTTATATAAAATATCAGAAATTACACCAAATGTAAATTATATGCTGCAAATAAAATATCAAAAAGGACAGTAAATATATACTACACACCCTATGTAAAATATCAAAAACTACATCAAATATATAGTATATAATTTACATAAAATATAAAAAGGACACCAAATATATCTTATATACTGTAGATAAAATATCAAAATGTACAGTAAATATATTTCATATATTGTGCATATAATATTAACTAAAAGTACACCAAATACATTTTATGTACTGTAAATAGAATATCAAAAAGTACAGTAAATATATATTACATACTGTACATAAAATATCAAAAAGTACACCAAATATGTGTTATATATAGTGTAAATAAACTATCACAAACTACAGTAATTATATTTAATATACTGTACATAAAATAACAAAAATTACACCAAATGTATGTTATTTACTGTAAATAAAATATCAAAAATACAGTAAATATGTATTACACACCATATGTAAAATATCACAATCTACACAAAATATATATTATATAATTTACATAAAATATCAAAAGGACACCAAATATATCTTATATACTGTACATAAAATATCAAAATGTACAGTAAATATATTTCATATATTGTACATATAATATTAACTAAAAGTACACCAAATACATTTTATATACTGTAAATAAAATATCAAAAATTTCAGTAAATATATATTACGTACTGTACATAAAATATCAATAAGTACACCATATATGTGTTATATATACTGTAAATAAACTATCAAAAACTACAGTAATTATATTTAATATACTGTACATAAAATATCAAAAATTACACCATATGTATGTTATTTAGTGTAAATAAATTATCAAAAAGTACAGTAAATATATATTGCACACCATATGTAAAATATCACAATCTCAACCAATATATATTATATAATTTACATAAAATATCATAAGCACACCAATTCTATCTTATATACTTTACATAAAATATCAAAAAGTACAGTAAAGATATTTCATATATTGTACATATAATATTAACTAAAAGTACACCAAATACATTTTATATACTGTAAATAAAGTATCAAAAATTACAGTAAATACATATTACATACTGTACATAAAATATCAAAAAGAACACCAAATACGTGTTATATATACTGTAAATAAACTATCAAAAACTACAGTAATTATATTTAATATACTGTACATAAAATATCAAAAATTACACCAAATGTATATTATATACTCTTAAATATCAAAAATTACAGTAAATATATATTACACAACCTATGTAAAATATCAAAAACTACACCAAATATATATTATATAATTTACATAAAATATCAAAAGGACACTAAATATATCTCATATACTGTACATAAAATATCAAAAAGTTCAGTAAATATATTTCATATGTTGTGCATATAATATTAACTAAAAGTACACCAAATACATTTTATGTACTGTAAATAGAATATCAAAAAGTACAGTAAATATATATTACATACTGTACATAAAATATCAAAAAGTACACCAAATATGTGTTATATATACTGTAAATAAACTATCACAAACTACAGTAATTATATTTAATATAATGTACATAAAATATCAAAAATTACACCAAATGTATGTTATTTACTGTAAATAAAATATCAAAAATACAGTAAATATATATTACACAGCATATGTAAAATATCACAATCTACACAAAATATATATTATATAATTTATATAAAATATCAAAAGGACACCAAATATATCTTATATACTGTACATAAAATATCAAAATGTACAGTAAATATATTTCATATATTGTACATATAATATTAACTAAAAGTACACCTAATACATTATATATATTGTAAATAAAATATCAAAAGGTACATTAAATATATATTACATACAGTACATAAAATATCAAAAGTACTGTAAATAAAATATCAAACAGGACAGTAAATATATACTACACACCCTATGTAAAATATCAAAAACTACACCAAATATATATTATATAATTTACATAAAATATGAAAAGGACACCAAATATATCTTATATACTGTACATAAAATATCAAAAAGTGTAGTAAATATATTTCATATGTTTCATATAATATTTACTAAAGTACACCAAATACATTTTATATACTGTAAATAAAATATCGAAATCTACAGTAAATATACGTTACATATTGTACATAATATATCAAAAAGTACACCAAATATGTGTTATATATACTGTAAATAAACTATCAAAGTCTACAGTAATTATGTTTAATATACAGTATATAAAATATCAAAAATTACACCAAAAGTATATTATATACTGTAAATAAAATATCAAAAATTACAGTAAATATATATTACATACTGTACATAAAATATCAAAAAGTACACCACATATGTGTTATATATACTGTAAATATCAAAAACTACAGTAATTATATTCAATGCACGGTATATAAAATATCAGAAATTACACCAAATGTAAATTATATGCTGCAAATAAAATATCAAAAAGGACAGTAAATATATACTACACACCCTATGTAAAATATCAAAAACTACATCAAATATATAGTATATGATTTACATAAAATATAAAAGGGACACCAAATATATCTTATATACTGTAGATAAAATATCAAAATGTACAGTAAATATATTTCATATATTGTGCATATAATATTAACTAAAAGTACACCAAATACATTTTATGTACTGTAAATAGAATATCAAAAAGTACAGTAAATATATATTACATACTGTACATAAAATATCAAAAAGTACACCAAATATGTGTCATATATAGTGTAAATAAACTATCACAAACTACAGTAATTATATTTAATATACTGTACATAAAATATCAAAAATTACACCAAATGTATGTTATTTACTGTAAATAAAATATCAAAAATACAGTAAATATATATTACACACCGTATGTAAAATATCACAATCTACACAAAATATATATTATATAATTTACATAAAATATCAAAAGGACACCAAATATATCTTATATACTGTACATAAAATGTCAAAATGTACAGTAAATATATTTCATATATTGTACATATAATATTAACTAAAAGTACACCATATACATTTTATATACTGTAAATAAAATATCAAAAATTTCAGTAAATATATATTACATACTGTACATAAAATATCAAAAAGTACACCAAATATGTGTTATATATACTGTAAATGAACTATCAAAAACTACAGTAATTATATTTAATATACTGTACATAAAATATCAAAAACTACACCAAATGTATATTATATAGTGTAAAGAAAATATAAAAAAGACGGTAAATATATATTACACACCCTATGTAAAATATCAAAAACTACACCAAATATATATTATATAATTTACATAAAATATCAAAAGGACACCAAATATACCTTATATACTGCACATAAAACATCAATAAGTACAAAAAAAATCTGTTATATGTACTGTACATATCAAAAACTACAGTAATTATATTCAATGCACTGTATATAAAATATAAAAATTACACCAAATGTAAATTTTATAGTGTAAATAAAATATCAAAAAGGAGAGTAAATATATACTACACACCCTAGGTAAAATATCAAAAACTACACCAAATATATATTATATAATTTACATAAAATATCAAAAGGACACCAAATATATCTTATATAGTGTACATAAAATATCAAAACCTACAGTATATATATTTCATATATTGTACATATATTATTAACTAAAAGTACACCAAATACATTTTATATACACTAAATAAAATATCAAAAAGTACAGTAAATATATATTACATAGTGTACATAAAATATCAAAAAGTACACGAAATATGTGTTATATATACGGTAAATAAACTATCAAAAACTACAGTAAATATTTTTAATATACTGTACATAAAATATCAAAAATTACTCCAAATGTACATTATATAGTGTAAATAAAATATCAAAAATACAGTAAATATGTATTACACACCCTATTTAAAATATCAAAAATTTCACCAAATATATATTATATAATTTACATAAAATATCAAAAGGACACCAAATATATCTCATATACTGTACGTAAAATATCAAAAACTACAGTAAATATATTTCATATATTGTACAAATAATATTAACTAAAAGTACACCAAATACATTTTATATACTGTAAATAAAATATCAAAAATTACAGTAAATATATATTACATACTGTACATAAAATATCAAAAAGTACACGAAATATGTGTTATATATACTGTAAATTAACTATCAAAAACTACAGTAATTATATTTTATATACTGTACATAAAATATAAAATATTACACCAAATGTATATTATTTACTGTAAATAAAATATCAAAAAGTACAGTAAATATATATTACACACCATATGTAAAATATCACAATCTACACCAAATATATATTTTATAATTTACAAAAATATATCAAAAGGACACCAAATATATCTTATATACTGTACATAAAATATCAAAATGTACAGTAAATATATTTCATATATTGTACATATAATATAAACTAAAAGTACACGAAATATATTTTATATAGTGTAAATAAAATATCAAATAGTACAGTAAATATATATTACACACCATCTGTAAAATATCACAATCTACACCAAATATATATTATATAATTTACATAAAATATCAAAAGGACACGAAATATATCTTATGTACTGTACATAAAATATCAAAATATACAGTAAATATATTTCTTATGTTGTACATATAATGTTAACTAAAAGTACACCAAATACATTTTATATAGTGTAAATAAAATATCAAAAAGTACAGTAAATATATATTACACACTATATGTAAAATATCACAATATACAAAAAATATATATTATATAATTTACATAAAATAACAAAAGGACACCAAATATATCTTATATACTCTACATAAAATATCAAAATGTACAGTAAATATATTTCATATATTGTACATATAATGCTAACTAAAATACACCAAATACATTTTATATACTGTAAATAAAATATGAAAAATTATAGTAAATATATATTACATACTGTACATAGCATATCAAGAAGTACACCAAATATGTGTTATATATACTGTAAATAAACTATCAAAAACTACAGTAATTATATTTAATATACTGTACATAAAATATCAAAAATTACACCAAATGTATATTATGTACTGTAAATAAAATATCAAAAAGTACAGTAAATATACTACACACCATATGTAAAATATCACAATCTACCCCAAATTTATATTATATTATTTACATAAAATATCAAAAGGACACCAAATATATCTTATATACTGTACATAAAATATCAAATGTACAGTAAATATATTTCATATATTGCACATATAATACTAACTAAAAGTACACCAAATACATTTTATATTGTGTAAATAAAATATCAAAAAGTACAGTAAATATGTATTACATACTGTACATAAAATATCACAAAGTACACCAAATATGTGTTATATATACTGTAAATAAACTATCAAAAACTACAATAATTATATTTAAAATACTGTACATAAAATATAAAAAATTACTCCAAATGTGTAATATACTGTAAATAAAATATCAAAAGTACAGTAAATATATATTACACACCCTATGTTAATTATAACAATCTACACCAAATATATAGTATATCATTTACATAAAATATCAAAAGGACACAAAATATATCTTATATACAATACATAAAATATCAAAAATTACAGTGAATACATTTCATGTATTGTACATATAATATTAAATAAAGTACACCAAATACATTTTATATTCTGTAAATAAAATATCAAAAATTACAGTAAATATATATTACATTCTGTACATAAAATATCAAAAAGTATACCACATATGTGTTCTATATACTGTAAATATCAAAAGCTACATTAATTATATTCAATGTACTGTATATAAAATATCAAAAATTACACCAAATGTAAATTATATGCTGTAAATAAAATGTCAAAAAGGACAGTAAATATATACTACACAGCCTAGGTAAAATATCAAAAACTACATCATATATATATTATATAATTTACATAAAATATAAAAAGGACACCAAATATATCTTATATACTTTAGATAAAATATCAAAAATACAGTATATATATTTCATATATTGTACATATATTATTAATTAAAAGTACACCAAATACATTTTGTATACTTTAAATAAAATAATAAAAAATTCCGTAAATATATATTACATACTGTACATAAAATATCGAAAAGTACAGTAAATATATTTCATATATTGTACATATAATATTAACTAAAAGTACACCAAATATATTTTATATACTGTAAATAAAATATCAAAAATTACAGTAAATATATATAACATAGTGTACGTAAAATATAAAAAAGTACACCAAATATGTGTTATATATACTGTAAATAAACTATCAAAAACTACAGTAATTATATTTAATATACTGTACATGAAATATCAAAAATTACACCAAATGTATATTATATAGTGTAAATAAAATATCAAAAAGGACAGTAAATATATATGACACACCCTATGTAAAATATCAAAAACTACACCAAATATATATTATTTAATTTACATAAAATATCAAAAGGACACCAAATATATCTTATATACTATACATAAAATATCAAAATGTACAGAAAATATATTTCATATATTGTACATATAATATTAACTAAAAGTAACCCAAATACATTTTATATATTGTAAATAAAATATCAAAAATTACAGTAAATATGTATAACATACTGTACATAAAATATCAAAAAGTACACCAAATATGTGTTATATATACTGTAAATAAAGTATCAAAAACTACAGTAATTATATTTAATATACTCTAAATAAAATATCAAAAATTACACCAAATGTATATTATTTACTGAAAATAAAATATCAAAATGTACAGTAAATAAATATTACACACCCTATATAAAATATCAAAAACTACCCCAAATATATATTATATAATTTACATAAAATATCAAAAGGACACCAAATATACCTTATATACTGTACTTAAAATATCAAAATGTACAGTAAATATATTTCATATATTGTACATGTAATATTAACTGAAAGTACACCAAATACATTTTATATACTGTAAATAAAATATCAAAAATTATAGTAAATATATATTACATACTATACATAACATATCAAGAAGTACACCAAATATGTGTTATATATACTGTAAAGAAACTATCAAAAACTACAGTAATTATATTAAATATACAGTACATAAAATATCAAAAATTACACCAAATGTATATTATGTACTGTAAATAAAATATCAAAAAGTACAGTAAATATATATTACACACCATATGTAAAATATCACAATCTACACCAAATATATATTATATAATTTACATAAAATATCAAAAGGACACCAAATATATCTTATATACTGTACATAAAATATCAAATGTACAGTAAATATATTTCATATATTGTACATATAATACTAACTAAAAGTACACCAAATAGATTTTATATTGTGTAAATAAATTATCAAAATATACAGTAAATATGTATTACATACTGTACATAAAATATCACAAAGTACACCAAATATGTGTTATATATACTGTAAATAAACTATCAAAAACTACAATAATTATATTTAATATACTGTACAATAAATATAAAAAATTACACCAAATGTGTAATATACTGTAAATAAAATATCAAAAAGTACAGTAAATATATATTACACACCATATGTTAATTATCACAAACTACACCAAATATATATTATATAATTTACATAAAATATCAAAAGGACACAAAATATATCTTATATACTGTACATAAAATATCAAAAATTACAGAAAATATATTTCATATATTGTACATATTATATTAACTAAAAGTACACCAAATACATTTTATATACTGTAAATAAAATATTAAAATTACAGTAAATATATATTACATACTGTACATAAAATATCAAAAAGTACACCAAATATGTGTTATATATACTGTAAATGAACTATCAAAAACTACAGTAATTATATTTAATATACTGTACATAAAATACCAAAAATTACACCAAATGTATATTATATAGTGTAAAGAAAATATAAAAAATGACGGTAAATATATATTACACACCCTATGTAAAATATCAAAAACTACACCAAATATATATTATATAATTTACATAAAATATCAAAAGGACACCAAATATACCTTATATACTGTACATAAAATATCAAAATGTACAGTAAATATGTTTCATATATTGCACATAAAATATTAATTAAAGTACACCAAATACACTTTATATACTGTAAATAAAATATCAAAAACTACAGTAAATATATATTACATACTGTACATAAAATATCAAAAAGTACACCTAATTTGTGTTATATATACTGTAAATAAACTATCAAAAACTACAGTAATTATATTTAATATACTGTACATGAAATATCAAAAATTTCACTAAATGTATATTATATACTGTAAATAAAATATCAAAAAGGACAGTAAATATATATTACACTCTATGTAAAATATCAAAAACTACACCAAATATATATTATATAATTTACATAAAATATCATAAGGACACCAAATATATCTTATATACTGTACATAAAATATCAAAAATACAGTAAATATGTTTCATATATTGTACCTATAATATTAACTAAAAGTACACCAAATACATTTTATATACTGTATATAAAATATCAAAAAGTACAGTAAATATATTTCATATATTGTACATATAATATTAACTAAAAGTACACCAAATACATTTTATATATTGTAAATAAAATATCAAAAACTACAGTAAATATATATAACATACTGTACATAAAATATCAAAATGTACACCAAATATGTGTAATACATACTGTAAATAAACTATCAAAAACTACAGTAATTATATTTAATATACTATAAATAAAATATCAAAAATTACACCAAATGTATATTATTTACTGAAAATAAAATATCAAAAAGTACAGTAAATATGTATTACACACACTATGTAAAATATCAAAAACTACACAAAATATATATTATATAATTTACATCAAATATCAAAAGGACACCAAATATACCTTATATACTGTACTTAAAATATCAAAATGTACAGTAAATATATTTCATATATTGTACATATAATATTAACTAAAAGTACACGAAATACATTTTATATACTGTAAATAAAACATGAAAAATTATAGTAAATATATATTACATACTGTATATAACATATCAAGAAGTACACCAAATATGTGTTATATATACTGTAAATAAACTATCAAAAACTACAGTAATTATATTTAATATACTGTACATAAAATATCAAAAATTACACCAAATGTATATTATGTACTGTAAATAAAATATCAAAAAGTACAGTAAATATATATTACACACCATATGTAAAATGTCACAATCTACACCAAATATATATTATATAATTTACATAAAATTTCAAAAGGACACCAAATATATCTTAAATACTGTACATAAAATATCAAATGTACAGTAAATATTTTTCATATATTGTACATATAATACTAACTAAAAGTACACCAAATACATTTTATATTTTGTAAATAAAATATCAAAAAGCACAGTAAATATGTATTACATACTGTACATAAAATATCACAAAGTACACCAAGTATGTGTTATATATACTGTAAATAAACTATCAAAAACTACAGTAATTATATTTAATATACTGTATATTAAATATCAAAAATTACACAAAATGTATGTTATATATTGTATATAAAATATCAAAAAGGACAGTAAATATATACTGCACACCCTATGTAAAATATCAAAAACTACACCAAATATATGTTATATAATTTACATAAAATATCAAAAATTACACCAAATATATATTATATACTGAAAATAAAATATCAAAAAGGACAGTAAATATATATTACACTCTATGAAATATATCAAAAAATACAAATATATATTAAATTTACCTAAAATATCAAAAGGATCCCAAATATATCTTATAAACCGTACATAAAATATCAAAAAGTACAGTAAATATATTTCATATATTGTGCACATAATATTAACTAAAAGTACACCAAATACATTTTATGTACTGTAAGTAAAATATCAAAAAGTTCAGTAAACTTATATTACATACTGTACATTAAATATCGAAAAGTACACCAAATTTGTGTTATATATACTGTAAATAAACTATCAAAAACTACAATAATTATATTTAATATACTCTACATAAAATATAAAAAATTACACCAAATATATAATATACTGTAAATAAAATATCAAAAAGTACAGTAAATATACATTACACACCCTATGTAAATTATCACAAACTACACCAATTATATGTTATATAATTTACATAAAATATCAAAAGGACACCAAATATATCTTATATACTGTACATAAAATATCAGAATGTACAGTAAATATATTTCATATATTGTACATATAATATTAACTAAAATTAGAACAAATACATTTTATATACTGGAAATAAAATATCAAAAAGTACAGTAAATATATATTACATAGTCTACATAAAATATTAAAAAGGACACCAAATATGTGTTATATATACTGTAAATAAACTATCAAAAACGACAGTAATTTCATTTAATATTTTGTACATAAAATATCAAAAATTACACCAAATGTATATTATATACTGTAAATAAAAAATCATAAAGGACAGTAAACATATATCACACTCTATGTAAAATATCAAAAACTATAAATATATATTATATAATTTACATAAAATATCAAAAGGACACCAATTACATCTTGTATACTGTACATAAAATATCAAAAAGTACAGTAAATATATTTCATATATTGTACATATAATATTAACTAAAAGTACACCAAATACATTTTATGTACTGTAAAAAAAGTATCAAAAATTACAGTAAATACGTATTACATACTGTACATAAAATATCAAAAAGTACACCAAATACGAGTTATATATACTGTAAATAAACTATCACAAACTACAGTAATTATATTTAATATACTGTACATAAAATATCAAAAATTACACCAAATGTATATTATATACTCTAAATAAAATATCAAAAATTACAGTAAATATATATTACACACCCTATGTAAAATATCACAAACTACACCAAATATATATTATATAATTTACATAAAATATCAAAAGGACACCAAATATACCTTATATACTGTACATAAAATATCAAAATGTACAGTAAATATATTTCATATTTTGCACATATAATATTAACTAAAAGTACACCAAATACACTTTATATACTGTAAATAAAATATCAAAAATTACAGTAAATATATATTACATACTGTACATAACATATCAAAAAGTACACCTAATATGTGTTATATATACTGTAAATAAACTATCAAAAACTACAGTAATTATATTTAATGTACTGTATATAAAATATGAAAAATTACACCAATTGTATATTATATACTGTAAATAAAATATCAAACAGGAAAGTAAATATATACTACACACCCCATGTAAAATATCACAAACTACACCAAATATATATTATATAGTTTACATAAAATATCAAAAGGACACCAAATATATCTTATATACTGTATATAAAATATCAAAATTTACAGTAAATAAATTTCATATATTGTGAATATAATATTAACTAAAAGTACACCAAATACATTTTATGAACTGTAAATAAAACATCAAAATGTACAGTAAATATATATTACATACTGTACATAAAATATAAAAATGTACACCAAATATGTGTTATATATACTGTAAATAAACTATCAAAAACTACAGTTATTACATTTAATATACTGTACATAAAATGTCAAAAATTTCACCAAATGTATAATATACTGTAAATAAAATATCAAAAAGAACAGTAAATATATATTACACACCCTATGTAAAATATCACAAACTACACCAAATATATATTATATAATTTACATGAAATAGCAAAAGGACACCAAATATATCTTATATACTGTACATAAAATATCAAAAATTACAGTAAATATATTTCATATATTGTACGTATAATATTAACTAAAAGTACACCAAATACATTTTATATACTGCAAATAAAATATCAGAATGTACAGTAAATATATATTACATACTGTACATAAAATATCAAAAAGTACACCAAATATGTGTTATATATACTGTAAATAAACTATCAAATACTACAGTAATTATATTTAATATACTGTATATAAAATATCAAAAATTACACCAAATGTATATTATATAGTGTAAGTAAAATATCAAAAAGGACAGTAAATATATTATACACACCCTATGTAAAATATCAAACACTACAACAAATATATATTATATAATTTACATAAAATATCAAAAGGACACCAAATATATATCATATACTGTACATAAAATATCAAAAAGTTCAGTAAATATATTTCATATATTGTACATATAATATTAACTAAAAGTACACCAAATACCTTTCATATACTGTAAATAAAATAACCAAAATACAGTAAATATATATTACATACTGTACTTAAAATATCAAAAAGTACACCAAATATGTGTTATATATTCTGTAAATAAACTATCAAAAACTACAGTTATTACGTTTAATATACTGCACATTAAATATCAAAAATTACACCAAATGTATATTATATACTGTAACTAAAATATGAAAAAGTACAGTAAATATATATTACACTCTATGTAAAATATCAATAACTACACCAAATATATATGATATAATTTACATAAAATATCAAAAGGACACCAAATATATGTTATATACTGTACATAAAATATCAAATAGTACAGTAAATATGTTTCATATTTTCCACATATAATATTAACTAAAACTACACCAAGTACACTTTATATACTGTAAATAAAATATCAAAAAGTACAGTAAATATATATTACATACTGTACATAACATATCAAAAAGTACACCTAATATGTGTTATATATACTGTAAATAAACTATCAAAAACTACAGTAATTATATTTAATATACTGTACATAAAATATCAAAAATTACACTAAATGTATAATATAAACTGTAAATAAAATATCCAAAAGTACAGTAAAGATATATTACACTCTATGTAAAATATCAAAAACTGCACCAAATATATATTATATAATTTACATAAAATATATAAAGGACACCAAATATATCTCATACATTGTATATAAAAGATCAAAAAGTACAGTAAATATATTTCATATATTGTACATATAATATTAACTAAAAGTACACCAAATGCATTTTATATACTGTAAATAAAATATCAAAAATTACAGTAAATATATATTACATACTGTGCATAAAATATCAAAAAGTACACCAAATACGTGTTATATATACTGTAAATAAACTATAAAAACTACAGTAATTATATTTAATATACTGTACATAAAATATCAAAAATTTCACCAAATGTATTTTATATACTGTAAACAAAATATCAAAAATTACAGTAAAAATATATTACACACCCTATGTAAAATATCAAAAACTACACCAAATATATATTATATAATTTACATAAAATATCAAAAGGACACCAAATATATCTTATATACTGTACATAAAATATCAAAAAGTACAGTAAGAATATTTCATACATTGTACATATAATATTAAATAAAAGTTCACCAAATACATTTTATATACTGCAAATAAAATATCAAAAAGTACAGTAAAATTACATTACATACTGTACATAAAATATCAAAAAGTACACCCAAAGTATATTACATACTGTAAATAAAATATCAAAAAGTACAGTAATTATATACTACACAACCTATGTACAATATCAAAAACTACACCAAGTATATATTATATAATTTACATAAAATAAAAAAAGGCCACCAAATATATCTTATATACTGTACATAAAATATCAAAAAGTACAGTAAATATATTTCATATATTGTACATATAATATTAACTAAAAGTACACCATATACATTTTATATACTGTAAATAAAATATCAAAAAGTACGGTAAATATATATTACATACTGCACATAACATATCAAAAAGTACACCAAATATGTGTTATATATACTGTAAATAAACTATCAAAAACTACAGTAATCATATTTAATATACTGTACATAAAGTATCAAAAATTACACCAAATGTATATAACATACTGTAAATAAAATATCAAAAAGGACAGTAAATATATACTACACACCCTATGTAAAATATCAAAAACTACACCAAATATATATTATATAATTTACATTGAATATCAAAAGGCCACCAAATATATCTTATATACTGTACATAAAATATCAAAAAGTACAGTACATATATTTCATATATTGTACATATAATATTAACTAAAAGTACACCAAATACATTTTATATACTGCAAATAAAATATCAAAAATGCAGCAAAAATTTATTACATACTGTACATAATATATGAAAAAGTACACCAAATATTTGTTATATATATTTTAAATAAACTATCAAAAACTACAGTAATTATATTTAATACACTGTACATAAAATATCAAAAATTACACCAAATGAATATTACACACTGTAAAGAAAATATCAAAAAGTATAGTAAATATATACTACACACCCTATGTAAAATGTCAAAAACTACACCAAATACATATTTTGTAATTTACATAAATAAATAAGGCCACCAAATATATCTTATATACTGTACATAAAATATCAAAAAGTACAGTAAATATATTTCATATATTGTACATATAATATTAACTAAAAGTACACCAAATACATTTTATATACTCTAAATAAAATATCAAATATTACAGTAAATATATATTACATACTGTACATAAAATATCCAAAAGTAAAACAAATATGTGTTATATATACTGTAAATAAACTATCAAAAACTACAGTAATTATATTTAATATACTGTATATTAAATATCAAAAATTACACCAAATGTATGTTATATATTGTATATAAAATATCAAAAAGGACAATAAATATATACTGCACACCCTATGTAAAATATCAAAAACTACACCAAATATATATTATATAATTTACATAAAATATCAAAAATTACACCAAATATATATTATATATTGAAAATAAAATATCAAAAAGGAGATTAAATATATATTACACTCTATGTAAAATATCAAAAACTACAAATATATATTAAATTTACATAAAATATCAAAAGGACCCCAAATATATCTTATATACCGTACATAAAACATCAAAAACTACAGTAAATATATTTCATATATTGTGCACTTAATATTAATTAAAAGTACACCAAATACATTTTATGTACTGTAAATAAAATATCAAAAAGTACAGTAAACATATATTACATACTGTACATTAAATATCGAAAAGTACACCAAATATGTGTTATATATACTGTAAATAAACTATCAAAAACTACAATAATTATATTTAATAAACCCTACATAAAATATAAAAAATTACACCAAATATATATTATACTGTAAATAAAATATCAAAATGTACAGTAAATATATATTACACACCCTATTTAAATTATCAAAAACTACACCAAATATACATTATATAATTTACATAAAATATCAAAAGGACACCAAATATATCTTATATACTGTACATAAAATATCAAAATGCACAGTAAATATATTTAATATATTGTACATATAATATTAACTAAAATTACACCAAATACATTTTATATACTGGAAATAAAATATCAAAAAGTACAGTGAATATATATTACATACTGTATATAAATTATCAAAAAGCACACCAAATATGTGTTATATATAGTGTAAATAAACTATGAAAAACTACAGTAATTATATTTAATATACTCTACATAAAATATCAAAAATTACACCAAATGTATATTATTTACTGTAAATAAAATACTAAAAAGTACAGTAAATATATATTACACACCCTATGTAAAATATCACAAACTACACCAAATATATATTATATAATTTACATAAAATATCAAAAGGTCACCAAATATACCTTATATACTGTACATAAAATATCAAAATGTACAGTAAATATATTTCATATATTTTACATATAATAGTAACTTAAAGTACACCAAATACATTTTATATACTCTAAATAAAATATCAAAAATTACAGTAAATATATATTACATACTGTACATAAAATATCGAAAAGTACACCACATATGTGTTATATATACTGTAAATATCAAAAACTACAGTAATTATATTCAATGTACGGTATATAAAATATCAGAAATTACACCAAATGTAAATTATATGCTGTAAATAAAATATCAAAAAGGACAGTAAATATATACTACACACCCTATGTAAAATATCAATAACTACATCAAATATATATTATATAATTTACATAAAATATAAAAGGGACACCAAATATATCTTATATACTGTAGATAAAATATCAAAATGTACAGTATATATATTTCATGTATTGTGCATATAATATTAACTAAAAGTACACCAAATACATTTTATTTACTGTAAATAGAATATCAAAAATACAGTAGATATATAGTACATACTGTACATAAAATCTCAAAAAGTACACCAAATATGTGTTATATATACTGTAAATAAACTATCACAAACTACAGTAATTATATTTAATATACTGTATATAAAATATCAAAAATTACACCAAATGTATGTTATTTACTGTAAATAAAATATCAAAAATACAGTAAATATATATTACACACCATATGTAAAATATCACAATCTACACAAAATATATATGATATAATTTACATAAAATATCAAAAGGACACCAAATATATCTTATATACTGTACATAAAATATCAAAATGTACAGTAAATATATTTCATATATTGTACATATAATATTAACTAAAAGTACACCAAATAGATTTTATATTGTGTAAATAAATTATCAAAAAGTACAGTAAATATGTATTACATACTGTACATAAAATATCACAAAGTACACCAAATATGTGTTATATATACTGTAAATAAACTATCAAAAACTACAATAATTATATTTAATATACTGTACAATAAATATAAAAAATTACACCAAATGTGTAATATACTGTAAATAAAATATCAAAAAGTACAGTAAATATATATTACACACCATATGTTAATTATCACAAACTACACCAAATATATATTATATAATTTACATAAAATATCAAAAGGACACCAAATATATCTTATATACTGTACTTAAAATATCAAAATGTACAGTGAATACATTTCATGTATTGTACATATAATATTAACTAAAAGTACACCAAATATATTTTATATTCTGTAAATAAAATATCAAAAATTACAGTAAATATATATTACATTCTGTACATAAAATATCAAAAAGTACACCAAATATGTGTTATATATACTGTAAATAAACTATCAAAAACTACAGTAATTATATTTAATATACTGTACATAAAATATCAAAAATTACACCAAATGTACGTTATTTACTGTAAATAAAATATCAAAAATACAGTAAATATATATTACACACCATATGTAAAATATCACAATCTACACCAAATATATATTATAAATTTACATAAAATATTAAAAGGACACCAAATATATCTTATATACTGTACGTAAAATTTCAAAATTACAGTAAATATATTTCATATATTGTACATGTAACATTAACTAAAAGTACACCAAATATATTTTATATACTGTAAATTAAATATCAAAAAGTACAGTAAATATATATTACATACTGTACATAAAATAACAAAAGGTACACCAAATATGTGTTATATATACGGTAAATAAACAATCAAAAAATACAGTAATTATATTTAATATGCTGTACATAAAATATAAAAAATTACACAAAATGTATACTATATACTGTAAAAAAATATCTAAAATTACAGGAAATATATGTTACACACCCTATGTAAAATATCAAAAACTACGCCAAATATATATTATATAATTTACATAAAATATCAAAAGTACACCAAATATATATTATATACTGACTAATGTCTACAGGGTTTTTCTCTGGTCGGGGGTGATAAGACGTTCTACAATGGATTGCGAATTAAAATTGAATGTGCACCACCACAGGTATACTAAAAGCCACTCAATTCATGACTTTTAATGGGGGAATCTTCTGTGGCGCACTCTCATGGAGACCACGGCAGACATAGTGAGAGAGAAAAAGGTGAGTAAATATCTGAAACGGAGGCAGAAAGAGAGAGAATGAGAAGCCCTGTGAATGGAAGGGAGAGCGAAAAGGGAAAATGGTCCTATTTACAAATGACAGATGTGAAACCGGGGTTCACATCAACAGTGTCACTGCCAGGAAGGAGGGTCATGCTAGCCATGTCACCGGTAGTGTGGCCCGCAGGGACGCCGACCTGCTGGAGCGTCGTGCCAGCATGGGCTCTGGCAGCCACGTGGGCCAGCAGGAGGGTCCCGCTGCACAGCTGTGGGGTGAGGATAGACTGGGTGGTGATATCGGCCATTACAGGGGCCTCTTCTGCTGGCAAGAGTGTGACAGTAGCAAGTAGATGGACAAGCCTGCGTGTGAGGACGGAATGCAGGAGGGGCTCTTGTGCGGCTGGGTGTGGGGCCCTCACGGGAACCGTGGAGAAATGGCCAGGTAACTGCGTCATGTGGGCTAGTAGATTGGCCAGGGCTTCGAACTGAAGGACAATAACGGGGAGTAGCTGTCAGGCCCTGGGAGTGTCTGAGTGTAAGTGGAGATGGGTTTGGGGTCACTGAGGGATGCGTGGGAGCCATCCCTGTATAGGTACAGGTCATAGGGAGATAGTCTCGTGAGGCCTGTGAGTGTCTAGGGTTGTCCTGGGTGCCTGGGGCTGACTGTGGCAGAAATCTGGGGAAGGCTGGAGAGAAGCTGGGAGACCCAGGAGAGTCCCTGAAGGCAGGGGGTGAAGAGGTGAAAGAAATGGGGGAGGGTTGCAGTAAGGTCCGTGAGTTTGTAGGTGATTCCTGGGTGCGGGAAGCTGACTCCAGGTGAAATCTGGAGACGGTCGGAGTGTAGCTGAGAGAGACAGAAGAGTCCTTGAGGGCTGGGGGTGAGAACATGAGGGAGATTGGGGAGTAAGTCAGTGAAATTCGTGAGTTCGGTGGTGTATCGTGGGTGCCTGGAACTGACTCCAGCTGGAATCTAGCGAAGTTTTGAGAGTAGCTGAAAGAGACACAGGAGTCCCTGTGGGCTGAGGGCAAAGACCTGAGAGAGACCAGGGAGGACCTCAGTGAAGTCTGTGAGTCTGTAGGTGATTCCGGAGTGTGGGAGGCTGAGTGCCGCTGAAATCTGGGCGTGGTGGGAGAGTAGCTGGGACAGACAGGAGAGTCCCAGGGGGCTGGGGGTGAAGACATGACAGAGACTGGGGAGTAACTCAGCGAAACTGCTGAGTTTGGTGGTGATACCTGGGTGCCTGGAACTGACTCCCGCTGAAATCTGGGCATGGTTGGAGAGTAGCTGGGACACACAGGAGAGTCCCTGAGGGCTGGGGGTGAAGACATGAGAGAGACCGGGGAGTACCTCAGTGAAACTGGTGAGTTTGGTGGTGACTCCGGGGTGCCTGGGACTGACTCCAGCTGAAATGTGTGCGTGGTTGGAGAGTAGCTGGGACAGACAGGAGAGTCCCTGAGGGCTGGTGAAGACATGAGAGAGACTGGAGAGTAAGTGAGTGAAATTGGGGAGTTTGGTGGTGCTTCCTGGGTGCTTGGAACTGACTCCGGCTGAAGTGTGGGCGTGGTTGGAGAGTAGCTGGGACACACAGGAGAGTCCCTGAGGGTTGGAGATAAAGACGTGCTAGAGAGTGAGGAGTAACTGAGTGAAATTGGGGAGTTTGGTGGTGATTCCGGGGTGCCTGGAACTGACTGCAGCTGAAATGTGGGCGTGGTTGGAGAGTAGCTGGGACAGACGGGAGAGTCCCTGAGGGATGGTGAAGACATGAGAGAGACTGGGGAGTAACGCAGTGAAATTGGTGAGTTTGGTGGTGATTTCTGGGTGCCTGCAACGGACTCCCGCTGAAGTGTGGGCGTGTTTGGAGAGTAGCTGGGACAGACAGGCGAGTCCCCGAGGGTTGGAGATAAAGACGTGCTAGAGACTGGGGAGTAACTCAGTGAAAGTGGTGGGCTTGGTGGTGATCCCTGGGTTCCTGGAACTGACCCGCGCTGAAATGTGGGCGTGGTTGGAGAGTAGCTGGGACAGACTGGAGGGTCCGTAAGGGCTGGGGGTGAAGACGTGAGAGAGACTGGCGAGGATCTCACTGAGGTCTGTGAGTTTGTAGGTGTTTCTGGGGTGTGGGGTAGAGACTCCCGCTGAAATCTGGGCGTAGTTGGAGAGTAGCTGGGACAGACAGGAGAGTCATGGGTGGCTGGGGGTGAGCTGCTGGATGATGGCAGTAAGAACATGTGGTATATTATTGATGAACGTGGGGACTCTGAGGAATCCTCAGAGGAGGACACGGGAGAGCCCAATGGCTTCATTGATTGCCCATCACGGTGAGGACAGGGAAATGGGAGCTTGTGGGATTCTGGTGATGACAGAGGTGAGTGTGGTGAAGCCCTAGGGGATGGTGAATGGTAGCTCCGGATCCCTGGTGAGGAGCTTCCCCTGAAGCCTGAGTTTCTGAGAGGGGAGAGGGAGAAGCTGGGTGAGGCTCGCATGGACCTTGGGGAGTCCGTGCTGGGGGACCGTTCATAAGAAGAGCCGGACAAGACCCTACTGTTCTTAGGTGCAGACATGATTAGGAAACCTGCAGCTCCCAGGGGCCCCTACTAATTTTCTAACTCGCAGAAGGAAGGAGTGTGTGTGCGTGTGTGTGTGTGTGTGTGCGGTGTGAGGTATGTGCCCCTTAAGAAAATGGAAATCAACCAACCAATGAGACAGACAGACAGACAGACAGACAGACAGACAGAGATTCACTTGCCCAAGTGTTCTGTCCTGTCCTCTGAATCCGCTTCCAAGTCGCAAGACGCTGTGAGCTCCAAGTCAACGCAGAGTCCGCCAACCGCTCCGGCCGCTGATCCGCTCCGCGAAGATCTGAGTACAGGCCAGCCAGGGTGGGTTTAAATAGCCTCGGGCGCAGCCTAGCAGCGGAAAGGGCGGAGCTTCACTCCTCCTTTCCATCAGTCACCCCCAACTTTCCCAGGCTACACCTCGTAGGAAACTGTTCTCCTGCTTTGATTTCATGCGCCACCTTTGGGACAATCTAAGAACTTACAAGTTTTCTTGGCCAGATATATTAGGAATTGTATGCACTGAAACACTGAAAACCAACTAGTGGTTCTGTGGTTCCCACGTTGTGGTTTTGACACCAGCAGCATCCTTGCCACAATCAAACCCCGGAGATCCACAGATCTGCGGTGTAACAATACCTCCCCCTGATCCGGATGCATGGCAGTTTAAGAAGTCTTTCCGTGTAAGGGAAAAGACTTTGAAGAAAAGGTGGAGATATGCGTTGTAGAAACATTCTTTTGCTCTGGAACCACGTAGAGACTTGGGAGCCAGTTGGGTGGAGCATTCGTTGGATGAGGGTGCTCGGGTTAGGAATATCAAGGTGTGGCTCCAGATAATCCAATCATCTAATTAAGATTCCAGTTATGCTCATCTGTTTTAAAATTCCGTTTGGGTAAATTCTTTTAGTCAGACTGAGAATGGCAAAGCCTCAACCCCAATTTCCAGGGAGGGTTGAGAGCCTCAGGTGGAGTTGATCACCAATAGCCTATGGTTTAACCCGTCATGCCTATAGAATGAGGTCTCCATAAAAACCCAAAAGGACTGGGTTCAGAGAGCTTGTGGATAACACTTCCTGGAAGGTAGTGCACCCCTCCCCACACGCCGGGCCCCGCATTTATTTCTGAACTTTTGGCAAAGTCCGCTAAAATACAACGGCAAATGTAAGTGTTTCCCTGCGTGCTGTGAGCTCTTCCAGCCAATGAATGCAACTAAATCTGGGAGTGGTGGCAACCTGATTTATAGCCAGTTGCTGAGAAGCACAGGTAAAACAACGTGGGGCTTCCCATTGTTATTAGTGTGGGAGGCCTGTCTGGCGGGACTCGGCCCTTTGGAATCTAAAGCTATGTCCCGGTAGATAGCGTCACCATTGAATTAGAAGACACACATATGTTGAGAATAATCTTTCTGGTCATTTGCTGCATGTCTTATTTACAATATGTAATCAAATTCTTTATCCTGGCCTTATGGCACCTGGGTTGAGAACCATGATTTGAACCAAACATTGGTCTGTCACGTTCTGAGTTTGAAACTTTATTTTGCCTTTAGCGTTTTGCTATTGCTTTTTCGTTTTCTTTTGTTTCGTTTCGTTTCTAAGTTCTGGGGTATATGTGCAGGATGTGCAGATTTGTTACTAAGGTAAACGTGTGCCATGGTGGTTTGCTGCACCTGTCAACCCATCACCTAGGTATTAAGCCCAGCATGCAGTAGCTGTTTTTCTTAACGCTCTGCCTCCCGAAAGGCCCCAGTGAGTGTTGTTCCCCTTCCTGTGTCCATGTCATCTCATTTTTCAGCTCTCATTATAAGTGAGAATGTGGCGTTTGGTTTTCTTTCCCTGGATTAGTTTGCTGAGCATAATGACCACACATCACCACTGTTTTTGTTTTTTAGTATAAAGAGTAGTATTTTATTGAATAAGATTTGCTCACAGAAAAATAAGCTTAAGTCTACAATGAATGCCAGACTCTACAGCAGAAAGCAATTTTCTCACTTTTCCACACACAATGGTTCCTACTAAGTGAAAAAACTTCATTCACAAATGTACTACTCTGTCTCAAAACATCTCACATAATCATGCACTGTACTAAATCCATTAGATCAGTTCTTCAGTCAGGTTAAAGAAGTATCCCTCTAATAACTGACTTTTATAATGCTATCAATATCCACTCCCAATCAGTCTGCCATTGTTAATGGTGTACAGCATTACTGAATACAATGGAATTGATGACGCCCATATCCACGGACACACCGTGACTTACGGTGGTTTGATTTATGATTTTTCAACGTTATGGTGGGATTATTGGAATATTAGATGCGTTTCTAAGTTACAGTGGGTTTATGAGTATGCGACCCTATACTGCAGAAACAGCTGTATAAGGAAAAACAGGTGTACCTAATAAGAATATGCTTAGTGACTTGGGATAAACCAATAGATGTTCACAACTGATGGAGAGCCGTGAAAGAGAGATAGCGGTAAATAGTTACAATAACACAATTTTCCTGCACCTGTCGAGGATTTCTCCCAAAAAACGCAGAATGTGGGATGCACCTAAGGCATATGAAAGAGAGAGGGCAGAAGGAGTAAGAGAGAAATAGGAGGAAGGAAGGAAGGAAGGAAAGAAAGAAGGAAGGTAGGAAGGAAGGAAGGAAGGAAGGAAGGAAGGAAGGAAGGACGAAAGGAAGGAGAAAACACCCGGTGTTACTAAAAGCCCCCAAAAAATGGTTTCCCCCTGTGGGTAAGCCTACAATGTGGATGAATCTTGAAAATATTGTGCTACGTGTTGTGTCAGTCATAACAGCTCACCTATTGTGCAATTCCGTTGATAGGAAATGTCCACAATATGGAAATCTATGCATATGGGATTGATCGCACTAGGTAGTTGCTACCTAGGGCTGAGGGTCAGGGAGAAGGTTTGAGACAGAATGAGGAGTGACTACTGTCTACAGGGTTTTTCTCTGGTCGGGGGTGATAAGACGTTCTACAATGGATTGCGAATTAAAATTGAATGTGCACCACCACAGGTATACTAAAAGCCACTCAATTCATGACTTTTAATGGGGGAATCTTCTGTGGCGCACTCTCATGGAGACCACGGCAGACATAGTGAGAGAGAAAAAGGTGAGTAAATATCTGAAACGGAGGCAGAAAGAGAGAGAATGAGAAGCCCTGTGAATGGAAGGGAGAGCGAAAAGGGAAAATGGTCCTATTTACAAATGACAGATGTGAAACTGGGGTTCACATCAACAGTGTCACTGCCAGGAAGGAGGGTCATGCTAGCCATGTCACCGGTAGTGTGGCCCGCAGGGACGCCGACCTGCTGGAGCGTCGTGCCAGCATGGGCTCTGGCAGCCACGTGGGCCAGCAGGAGGGTCCCGCTGCACAGCTGTGGGGTGAGGATAGACTGGGTGGTGATATCGGCCATTACAGGGGCCTCTTCTGCTGGCAAGAGTGTGACAGTAGCAAGTAGATGGACAAGCCTGCGTGTGAGGACGGAATGCAGGAGGGGCTCTTGTGCGGCTGGGTGTGGGGCCCTCACGGGAACCGTGGAGAAATGGCCAGGTAACTGCGTCATGTGGGCTAGTAGATTGGCCAGGGCTTCGAACTGAAGGACAATAACGGGGAGTAGCTGTCAGGCCCTGGGAGTGTCTGAGTGTAAGTGGAGATGGGTTTGGGGTCACTGAGGGATGCGTGGGAGCCATCCCTGTATAGGTACAGGTCATAGGGAGATAGTCTCGTGAGGCCTGTGAGTGTCTAGGGTTGTCCTGGGTGCCTGGGGCTGACTGTGGCAGAAATCTGGGGAAGGCTGGAGAGAAGCTGGGAGACCCAGGAGAGTCCCTGAAGGCAGGGGGTGAAGAGGTGAAAGAAATGGGGGAGGGTTGCAGTAAGGTCCGTGAGTTTGTAGGTGATTCCTGGGTGCGGGAAGCTGACTCCAGGTGAAATCTGGAGACGGTCGGAGTGTAGCTGAGAGAGACAGAAGAGTCCTTGAGGGCTGGGGGTGAGAACATGAGGGAGATTGGGGAGTAAGTCAGTGAAATTCGTGAGTTCGGTGGTGTATCGTGGGTGCCTGGAACTGACTCCAGCTGGAATCTAGCGAAGTTTTGAGAGTAGCTGAAAGAGACACAGGAGTCCCTGTGGGCTGAGGGCAAAGACCTGAGAGAGACCAGGGAGGACCTCAGTGAAGTCTGTGAGTCTGTAGGTGATTCCGGAGTGTGGGAGGCTGAGTGCCGCTGAAATCTGGGCGTGGTGGGAGAGTAGCTGGGACAGACAGGAGAGTCCCAGGGGGCTGGGGGTGAAGACATGACAGAGACTGGGGAGTAACTCAGCGAAACTGCTGAGTTTGGTGGTGATACCTGGGTGCCTGGAACTGACTCCCGCTGAAATCTGGGCATGGTTGGAGAGTAGCTGGGACACACAGGAGAGTCCCTGAGGGCTGGGGGTGAAGACATGAGAGAGACCGGGGAGTACCTCAGTGAAACTGGTGAGTTTGGTGGTGACTCCGGGGTGCCTGGGACTGACTCCAGCTGAAATGTGTGCGTGGTTGGAGAGTAGCTGGGACAGACAGGAGAGTCCCTGAGGGCTGGTGAAGACATGAGAGAGACTGGAGAGTAAGTGAGTGAAATTGGGGAGTTTGGTGGTGCTTCCTGGGTGCTTGGAACTGACTCCGGCTGAAGTGTGGGCGTGGTTGGAGAGTAGCTGGGACACACAGGAGAGTCCCTGAGGGTTGGAGATAAAGACGTGCTAGAGAGTGAGGAGTAACTGAGTGAAATTGGGGAGTTTGGTGGTGATTCCGGGGTGCCTGGAACTGACTGCAGCTGAAATGTGGGCGTGGTTGGAGAGTAGCTGGGACAGACGGGAGAGTCCCTGAGGGATGGTGAAGACATGAGAGAGACTGGGGAGTAACGCAGTGAAATTGGTGAGTTTGGTGGTGATTTCTGGGTGCCTGCAACGGACTCCCGCTGAAGTGTGGGCGTGTTTGGAGAGTAGCTGGGACAGACAGGCGAGTCCCCGAGGGTTGGAGATAAAGACGTGCTAGAGACTGGGGAGTAACTCAGTGAAAGTGGTGGGCTTGGTGGTGATCCCTGGGTTCCTGGAACTGACCCGCGCTGAAATGTGGGCGTGGTTGGAGAGTAGCTGGGACAGACTGGAGGGTCCGTAAGGGCTGGGGGTGAAGACGTGAGAGAGACTGGCGAGGATCTCACTGAGGTCTGTGAGTTTGTAGGTGTTTCTGGGGTGTGGGGTAGAGACTCCCGCTGAAATCTGGGCGTAGTTGGAGAGTAGCTGGGACAGACAGGAGAGTCATGGGTGGCTGGGGGTGAGCTGCTGGATGATGGCAGTAAGAACATATGGTATATTATTGATGAATGAGGTGACTGTGAAGAATCTCCAGAGGAGGACACGGGAGAACACAATGACATGAGTGACTGTCCTGCTTGGTTAGGAAAGGGAAACGTAAAGTTGTGGAATTCTGTTGATGATGGATGTGAGAGTGGTGAAGCCCTGCGGGGTGATGTAGAGTACTTCCACATCCCTGGTGAGGAGCTGCCCCTTGGGTCTGAGTTTCTGGGAGGGGAGAGGGAGAAGCTGGGTGAGGCAGGCATGAATCTTGAGGAGTCAGGGCTGGGGGACCGCTCATATTCTCCCGAGACGTGGGAGTCTCTGGGGGACTCCTGGGTGCATGGGGCTGACTCCCGCAGGAACCTGGGGATGGCTGGAGAGTAACTGGGAGCCACAGGAGAGTCCCTGAGGCCTGGGGGTGAAGAGATGAAAGACACAGGGGTGGAGCACCGTGAGGCTCGTGAGTTTGTAGGTGATTCCCGGGTGTGGGGGGCTGACTCCAGCTGAAATCTGGGGTTGTTTGGAGAGTAGCTGGGAGACACAGGAGATCCCCCGAGAGCTGGGGGTGAGCTGCTGGGTGATGGCAGTAAGAACATGTGGTATATTATTGATGAACGTGGGGACTCTGAGGAATCCTCAGAGGAGGACACGGGAGAGCCCAATGGCTTCATTGATTGCCCATCACGGTGAGGACAGGGAAATGGGAGCTTGTGGGATTCTGGTGATGACAGAGGTGAGTGTGGTGAAGCCCTAGGGGATGGTGAATGGTAGCTCCGGATCCCTGGTGAGGAGCTTCCCCTGAAGCCTGAGTTTCTGAGAGGGGAGAGGGAGAAGCTGGGTGAGGCTCGCATGGACCTTGGGGAGTCCGTGCTGGGGGACCGTTCATAAGAAGAGCCGGACAAGACCCTACTGTTCTTAGGTGCAGACATGATTAGGAAACCTGCAGCTCCCAGGGGCCCCTACTAATTTTCTAACTCGCAGAAGGAAGGAGTGTGTGTGCGTGTGTGTGTGTGTGTGTGCGGTGTGAGGTATGTGCCCCTTAAGAAAATGGAAATCAACCAACCAATGAGACAGACAGACAGACAGACAGACAGACAGACAGAGATTCACTTGCCCAAGTGTTCTGTCCTGTCCTCTGAATCCGCTTCCAAGTCGCAAGACGCTGTGAGCTCCAAGTCAACGCAGAGTCCGCCAACCGCTCCGGCCGCTGATCCGCTCCGCGAAGATCTGAGTACAGGCCAGCCAGGGTGGGTTTAAATAGCCTCGGGCGCAGCCTAGCAGCGGAAAGGGCGGAGCTTCACTCCTCCTTTCCATCAGTCACCCCCAACTTTCCCAGGCTACACCTCGTAGGAAACTGTTCTCCTGCTTTGATTTCATGCGCCACCTTTGGGACAATCTAAGAACTTACAAGTTTTCTTGGCCAGATATATTAGGAATTGTATGCACTGAAACACTGAAAACCAACTAGTGGTTCTGTGGTTCCCACGTTGTGGTTTTGACACCAGCAGCATCCTTGCCACAATCAAACCCCGGAGATCCACAGATCTGCGGTGTAACAATACCTCCCCCTGATCCGGATGCATGGCAGTTTAAGAAGTCTTTCCGTGTAAGGGAAAAGACTTTGAAGAAAAGGTGGAGATATGCGTTGTAGAAACATTCTTTTGCTCTGGAACCACGTAGAGACTTGGGAGCCAGTTGGGTGGAGCATTCGTTGGATGAGGGTGCTCGGGTTAGGAATATCAAGGTGTGGCTCCAGATAATCCAATCATCTAATTAAGATTCCAGTTATGCTCATCTGTTTTAAAATTCCGTTTGGGTAAATTCTTTTAGTCAGACTGAGAATGGCAAAGCCTCAACCCCAATTTCCAGGGAGGGTTGAGAGCCTCAGGTGGAGTTGATCACCAATAGCCTATGGTTTAACCCGTCATGCCTATAGAATGAGGTCTCCATAAAAACCCAAAAGGACTGGGTTCAGAGAGCTTGTGGATAACACTTCCTGGAAGGTAGTGCACCCCTCCCCACACGCCGGGCCCCGCATTTATTTCTGAACTTTTGGCAAAGTCCGCTAAAATACAACGGCAAATGTAAGTGTTTCCCTGCGTGCTGTGAGCTCTTCCAGCCAATGAATGCAACTAAATCTGGGAGTGGTGGCAACCTGATTTATAGCCAGTTGCTGAGAAGCACAGGTAAAACAACGTGGGGCTTCCCATTGTTATTAGTGTGGGAGGCCTGTCTGGCGGGACTCGGCCCTTTGGAATCTAAAGCTATGTCCCGGTAGATAGCGTCACCATTGAATTAGAAGACACACATATGTTGAGAATAATCTTTCTGGTCATTTGCTGCATGTCTTATTTACAATATGTAATCAAATTCTTTATCCTGGCCTTATGGCACCTGGGTTGAGAACCATGATTTGAACCAAACATTGGTCTGTCACGTTCTGAGTTTGAAACTTTATTTTGCCTTTAGCGTTTTGCTATTGCTTTTTCGTTTTCTTTTGTTTCGTTTCGTTTCTAAGTTCTGGGGTATATGTGCAGGATGTGCAGATTTGTTACTAAGGTAAACGTGTGCCATGGTGGTTTGCTGCACCTGTCAACCCATCACCTAGGTATTAAGCCCAGCATGCAGTAGCTGTTTTTCTTAACGCTCTGCCTCCCGAAAGGCCCCAGTGAGTGTTGTTCCCCTTCCTGTGTCCATGTCATCTCATTTTTCAGCTCTCATTATAAGTGAGAATGTGGCGTTTGGTTTTCTTTCCCTGGATTAGTTTGCTGAGCATAATGACCACACATCACCACTGTTTTTGTTTTTTAGTATAAAGAGTAGTATTTTATTGAATAAGATTTGCTCACAGAAAAATAAGCTTAAGTCTACAATGAATGCCAGACTCTACAGCAGAAAGCAATTTTCTCACTTTTCCACACACAATGGTTCCTACTAAGTGAAAAAACTTCATTCACAAATGTACTACTCTGTCTCAAAACATCTCACATAATCATGCACTGTACTAAATCCATTAGATCAGTTCTTCAGTCAGGTTAAAGAAGTATCCCTCTAATAACTGACTTTTATAATGCTATCAATATCCACTCCCAATCAGTCTGCCATTGTTAATGGTGTACAGCATTACTGAATACAATGGAATTGATGACGCCCATATCCACGGACACACCGTGACTTACGGTGGTTTGATTTATGATTTTTCAACGTTATGGTGGGATTATTGGAATATTAGATGCGTTTCTAAGTTACAGTGGGTTTATGAGTATGCGACCCTATACTGCAGAAACAGCTGTATAAGGAAAAACAGGTGTACCTAATAAGAATATGCTTAGTGACTTGGGATAAACCAATAGATGTTCACAACTGATGGAGAGCCGTGAAAGAGAGATAGCGGTAAATAGTTACAATAACACAATTTTCCTGCACCTGTCGAGGATTTCTCCCAAAAAACGCAGAATGTGGGATGCACCTAAGGCATATGAAAGAGAGAGGGCAGAAGGAGTAAGAGAGAAATAGGAGGAAGGAAGGAAGGAAGGAAAGAAAGAAGGAAGGTAGGAAGGAAGGAAGGAAGGAAGGAAGGAAGGAAGGAAGGAAGGACGAAAGGAAGGAGAAAACACCCGGTGTTACTAAAAGCCCCCAAAAAATGGTTTCCCCCTGTGGGTAAGCCTACAATGTGGATGAATCTTGAAAATATTGTGCTACGTGTTGTGTCAGTCATAACAGCTCACCTATTGTGCAATTCCGTTGATAGGAAATGTCCACAATATGGAAATCTATGCATATGGGATTGATCGCACTAGGTAGTTGCTACCTAGGGCTGAGGGTCAGGGAGAAGGTTTGAGACAGAATGAGGAGTGACTACTGTCTACAGGGTTTTTCTCTGGTCGGGGGTGATAAGACGTTCTACAATGGATTGCGAATTAAAATTGAATGTGCACCACCACAGGTATACTAAAAGCCACTCAATTCATGACTTTTAATGGGGGAATCTTCTGTGGCGCACTCTCATGGAGACCACGGCAGACATAGTGAGAGAGAAAAAGGTGAGTAAATATCTGAAACGGAGGCAGAAAGAGAGAGAATGAGAAGCCCTGTGAATGGAAGGGAGAGCGAAAAGGGAAAATGGTCCTATTTACAAATGACAGATGTGAAACTGGGGTTCACATCAACAGTGTCACTGCCAGGAAGGAGGGTCATGCTAGCCATGTCACCGGTAGTGTGGCCCGCAGGGACGCCGACCTGCTGGAGCGTCGTGCCAG
The DNA here is from genome assembly GCF_029289425.2 of Pan paniscus. NCBI lineage: Eukaryota > Metazoa > Chordata > Mammalia > Primates > Hominidae > Pan > Pan paniscus. The sequence continues at coordinate 4,852,369 of NC_073271.2, forward strand.
CATGGGCTCTGGCAGCCACGTGGGCCAGCAGGAGGGTCCCGCTGCACAGCTGTGGGGTGAGGATAGACTGGGTGGTGATATCGGCCATTACAGGGGCCTCTTCTGCTGGCAAGAGTGTGACAGTAGCAAGTAGATGGACAAGCCTGCGTGTGAGGACGGAATGCAGGAGGGGCTCTTGTGCGGCTGGGTGTGGGGCCCTCACGGGAACCGTGGAGAAATGGCCAGGTAACTGCGTCATGTGGGCTAGTAGATTGGCCAGGGCTTCGAACTGAAGGACAATAACGGGGAGTAGCTGTCAGGCCCTGGGAGTGTCTGAGTGTAAGTGGAGATGGGTTTGGGGTCACTGAGGGATGCGTGGGAGCCATCCCTGTATAGGTACAGGTCATAGGGAGATAGTCTCGTGAGGCCTGTGAGTGTCTAGGGTTGTCCTGGGTGCCTGGGGCTGACTGTGGCAGAAATCTGGGGAAGGCTGGAGAGAAGCTGGGAGACCCAGGAGAGTCCCTGAAGGCAGGGGGTGAAGAGGTGAAAGAAATGGGGGAGGGTTGCAGTAAGGTCCGTGAGTTTGTAGGTGATTCCTGGGTGCGGGAAGCTGACTCCAGGTGAAATCTGGAGACGGTCGGAGTGTAGCTGAGAGAGACAGAAGAGTCCTTGAGGGCTGGGGGTGAGAACATGAGGGAGATTGGGGAGTAAGTCAGTGAAATTCGTGAGTTCGGTGGTGTATCGTGGGTGCCTGGAACTGACTCCAGCTGGAATCTAGCGAAGTTTTGAGAGTAGCTGAAAGAGACACAGGAGTCCCTGTGGGCTGAGGGCAAAGACCTGAGAGAGACCAGGGAGGACCTCAGTGAAGTCTGTGAGTCTGTAGGTGATTCCGGAGTGTGGGAGGCTGAGTGCCGCTGAAATCTGGGCGTGGTGGGAGAGTAGCTGGGACAGACAGGAGAGTCCCAGGGGGCTGGGGGTGAAGACATGACAGAGACTGGGGAGTAACTCAGCGAAACTGCTGAGTTTGGTGGTGATACCTGGGTGCCTGGAACTGACTCCCGCTGAAATCTGGGCATGGTTGGAGAGTAGCTGGGACACACAGGAGAGTCCCTGAGGGCTGGGGGTGAAGACATGAGAGAGACCGGGGAGTACCTCAGTGAAACTGGTGAGTTTGGTGGTGACTCCGGGGTGCCTGGGACTGACTCCAGCTGAAATGTGTGCGTGGTTGGAGAGTAGCTGGGACAGACAGGAGAGTCCCTGAGGGCTGGTGAAGACATGAGAGAGACTGGAGAGTAAGTGAGTGAAATTGGGGAGTTTGGTGGTGCTTCCTGGGTGCTTGGAACTGACTCCGGCTGAAGTGTGGGCGTGGTTGGAGAGTAGCTGGGACACACAGGAGAGTCCCTGAGGGTTGGAGATAAAGACGTGCTAGAGAGTGAGGAGTAACTGAGTGAAATTGGGGAGTTTGGTGGTGATTCCGGGGTGCCTGGAACTGACTGCAGCTGAAATGTGGGCGTGGTTGGAGAGTAGCTGGGACAGACGGGAGAGTCCCTGAGGGATGGTGAAGACATGAGAGAGACTGGGGAGTAACGCAGTGAAATTGGTGAGTTTGGTGGTGATTTCTGGGTGCCTGCAACGGACTCCCGCTGAAGTGTGGGCGTGTTTGGAGAGTAGCTGGGACAGACAGGCGAGTCCCCGAGGGTTGGAGATAAAGACGTGCTAGAGACTGGGGAGTAACTCAGTGAAAGTGGTGGGCTTGGTGGTGATCCCTGGGTTCCTGGAACTGACCCGCGCTGAAATGTGGGCGTGGTTGGAGAGTAGCTGGGACAGACTGGAGGGTCTGTAAGGGCTGGGGGTGAAGACGTGAGAGAGACTGGCGAGGATCTCACTGAGGTCTGTGAGTTTGTAGGTGTTTCTGGGGTGTGGGGTAGAGACTCCCGCTGAAATCTGGGCGTAGTTGGAGAGTAGCTGGGACAGACAGGAGAGTCATGGGTGGCTGGGGGTGAGCTGCTGGATGATGGCAGTAAGAACATATGGTATATTATTGATGAATGAGGTGACTGTGAAGAATCTCCAGAGGAGGACACGGGAGAACACAATGACATGAGTGACTGTCCTGCTTGGTTAGGAAAGGGAAACGTAAAGTTGTGGAATTCTGTTGATGATGGATGTGAGAGTGGTGAAGCCCTGCGGGGTGATGTAGAGTACTTCCACATCCCTGGTGAGGAGCTGCCCCTTGGGTCTGAGTTTCTGGGAGGGGAGAGGGAGAAGCTGGGTGAGGCAGGCATGAATCTTGAGGAGTCAGGGCTGGGGGACCGCTCATATTCTCCCGAGACGTGGGAGTCTCTGGGGGACTCCTGGGTGCATGGGGCTGACTCCCGCAGGAACCTGGGGATGGCTGGAGAGTAACTGGGAGCCACAGGAGAGTCCCTGAGGCCTGGGGGTGAAGAGATGAAAGACACAGGGGTGGAGCACCGTGAGGCTCGTGAGTTTGTAGGTGATTCCCGGGTGTGGGGGGCTGACTCCAGCTGAAATCTGGGGTTGTTTGGAGAGTAGCTGGGAGACACAGGAGATCCCCCGAGAGCTGGGGGTGAGCTGCTGGGTGATGGCAGTAAGAACATGTGGTATATTATTGATGAACGTGGGGACTCTGAGGAATCCTCAGAGGAGGACACGGGAGAGCCCAATGGCTTCATTGATTGCCCATCACGGTGAGGACAGGGAAATGGGAGCTTGTGGGATTCTGGTGATGACAGAGGTGAGTGTGGTGAAGCCCTAGGGGATGGTGAATGGTAGCTCCGGATCCCTGGTGAGGAGCTTCCCCTGAAGCCTGAGTTTCTGAGAGGGGAGAGGGAGAAGCTGGGTGAGGCTCGCATGGACCTTGGGGAGTCCGTGCTGGGGGACCGTTCATAAGAAGAGCCGGACAAGACCCTACTGTTCTTAGGTGCAGACATGATTAGGAAACCTGCAGCTCCCAGGGGCCCCTACTAATTTTCTAACTCGCAGAAGGAAGGAGTGTGTGTGCGTGTGTGTGTGTGTGTGTGCGGTGTGAGGTATGTGCCCCTTAAGAAAATGGAAATCAACCAACCAATGAGACAGACAGACAGACAGACAGACAGACAGACAGAGATTCACTTGCCCAAGTGTTCTGTCCTGTCCTCTGAATCCGCTTCCAAGTCGCAAGACGCTGTGAGCTCCAAGTCAACGCAGAGTCCGCCAACCGCTCCGGCCGCTGATCCGCTCCGCGAAGATCTGAGTACAGGCCAGCCAGGGTGGGTTTAAATAGCCTCGGGCGCAGCCTAGCAGCGGAAAGGGCGGAGCTTCACTCCTCCTTTCCATCAGTCACCCCCAACTTTCCCAGGCTACACCTCGTAGGAAACTGTTCTCCTGCTTTGATTTCATGCGCCACCTTTGGGACAATCTAAGAACTTACAAGTTTTCTTGGCCAGATATATTAGGAATTGTATGCACTGAAACACTGAAAACCAACTAGTGGTTCTGTGGTTCCCACGTTGTGGTTTTGACACCAGCAGCATCCTTGCCACAATCAAACCCCGGAGATCCACAGATCTGCGGTGTAACAATACCTCCCCCTGATCCGGATGCATGGCAGTTTAAGAAGTCTTTCCGTGTAAGGGAAAAGACTTTGAAGAAAAGGTGGAGATATGCGTTGTAGAAACATTCTTTTGCTCTGGAACCACGTAGAGACTTGGGAGCCAGTTGGGTGGAGCATTCGTTGGATGAGGGTGCTCGGGTTAGGAATATCAAGGTGTGGCTCCAGATAATCCAATCATCTAATTAAGATTCCAGTTATGCTCATCTGTTTTAAAATTCCGTTTGGGTAAATTCTTTTAGTCAGACTGAGAATGGCAAAGCCTCAACCCCAATTTCCAGGGAGGGTTGAGAGCCTCAGGTGGAGTTGATCACCAATAGCCTATGGTTTAACCCGTCATGCCTATAGAATGAGGTCTCCATAAAAACCCAAAAGGACTGGGTTCAGAGAGCTTGTGGATAACACTTCCTGGAAGGTAGTGCACCCCTCCCCACACGCCGGGCCCCGCATTTATTTCTGAACTTTTGGCAAAGTCCGCTAAAATACAACGGCAAATGTAAGTGTTTCCCTGCGTGCTGTGAGCTCTTCCAGCCAATGAATGCAACTAAATCTGGGAGTGGTGGCAACCTGATTTATAGCCAGTTGCTGAGAAGCACAGGTAAAACAACGTGGGGCTTCCCATTGTTATTAGTGTGGGAGGCCTGTCTGGCGGGACTCGGCCCTTTGGAATCTAAAGCTATGTCCCGGTAGATAGCGTCACCATTGAATTAGAAGACACACATATGTTGAGAATAATCTTTCTGGTCATTTGCTGCATGTCTTATTTACAATATGTAATCAAATTCTTTATCCTGGCCTTATGGCACCTGGGTTGAGAACCATGATTTGAACCAAACATTGGTCTGTCACGTTCTGAGTTTGAAACTTTATTTTGCCTTTAGCGTTTTGCTATTGCTTTTTCGTTTTCTTTTGTTTCGTTTCGTTTCTAAGTTCTGGGGTATATGTGCAGGATGTGCAGATTTGTTACTAAGGTAAACGTGTGCCATGGTGGTTTGCTGCACCTGTCAACCCATCACCTAGGTATTAAGCCCAGCATGCAGTAGCTGTTTTTCTTAACGCTCTGCCTCCCGAAAGGCCCCAGTGAGTGTTGCTCCCCTTCCTGTGTCCATGTCATCTCATTTTTCAGCTCTCATTATAAGTGAGAATGTGGCGTTTGGTTTTCTTTCCCTGGATTAGTTTGCTGAGCATAATGACCACACATCACCACTGTTTTTGTTTTTTAGTATAAAGAGTAGTATTTTATTGAATAAGATTTGCTCACAGAAAAATAAGCTTAAGTCTACAATGAATGCCAGACTCTACAGCAGAAAGCAATTTTCTCACTTTTCCACACACAATGGTTCCTACTAAGTGAAAAAACTTCATTCACAAATGTACTACTCTGTCTCAAAACATCTCACATAATCATGCACTGTACTAAATCCATTAGATCAGTTCTTCAGTCAGGTTAAAGAAGTATCCCTCTAATAACTGACTTTTATAATGCTATCAATATCCACTCCCAATCAGTCTGCCATTGTTAATGGTGTACAGCATTACTGAATACAATGGAATTGATGACGCCCATATCCACGGACACACCGTGACTTACGGTGGTTTGATTTATGATTTTTCAACGTTATGGTGGGATTATTGGAATATTAGATGCGTTTCTAAGTTACAGTGGGTTTATGAGTATGCGACCCTATACTGCAGAAACAGCTGTATAAGGAAAAACAGGTGTACCTAATAAGAATATGCTTAGTGACTTGGGATAAACCAATAGATGTTCACAACTGATGGAGAGCCGTGAAAGAGAGATAGCGGTAAATAGTTACAATAACACAATTTTCCTGCACCTGTCGAGGATTTCTCCCAAAAAACGCAGAATGTGGGATGCACCTAAGGCATATGAAAGAGAGAGGGCAGAAGGAGTAAGAGAGAAATAGGAGGAAGGAAGGAAGGAAGGAAAGAAAGAAGGAAGGTAGGAAGGAAGGAAGGAAGGAAGGAAGGAAGGAAGGAAGGACGAAAGGAAGGAGAAAACACCCGGTGTTACTAAAAGCCCCCAAAAAATGGTTTCCCCCTGTGGGTAAGCCTACAATGTGGATGAATCTTGAAAATATTGTGCTACGTGTTGTGTCAGTCATAACAGCTCACCTATTGTGCAATTCCGTTGATAGGAAATGTCCACAATATGGAAATCTATGCATATGGGATTGATCGCACTAGGTAGTTGCTACCTAGGGCTGAGGGTCAGGGAGAGGGTTTGAGACAGAATGAGGAGTGACTAATGTCTACAGGGTTTTTCTCTGGTCGGGGGTGATAAGACGTTCTACAATGGATTGCGAATTAAAATTGAATGTGCACCACCACAGGTATACTAAAAGCCACTCAATTCATGACTTTTAATGGGGGAATCTTCTGTGGCGCACTCTCATGGAGACCACGGCAGACATAGTGAGAGAGAAAAAGGTGAGTAAATATCTGAAACGGAGGCAGAAAGAGAGAGAATGAGAAGCCCTGTGAATGGAAGGGAGAGCGAAAAGGGAAAATGGTCCTATTTACAAATGACAGATGTGAAACCGGGGTTCACATCAACAGTGTCACTGCCAGGAAGGAGGGTCATGCTAGCCATGTCACCGGTAGTGTGGCCCGCAGGGACGCCGACCTGCTGGAGCGTCGTGCCAGCATGGGCTCTGGCAGCCACGTGGGCCAGCAGGAGGGTCCCGCTGCACAGCTGTGGGGTGAGGATAGACTGGGTGGTGATATCGGCCATTACAGGGGCCTCTTCTGCTGGCAAGAGTGTGACAGTAGCAAGTAGATGGACAAGCCTGCGTGTGAGGACGGAATGCAGGAGGGGCTCTTGTGCGGCTGGGTGTGGGGCCCTCACGGGAACCGTGGAGAAATGGCCAGGTAACTGCGTCATGTGGGCTAGTAGATTGGCCAGGGCTTCGAACTGAAGGACAATAACGGGGAGTAGCTGTCAGGCCCTGGGAGTGTCTGAGTGTAAGTGGAGATGGGTTTGGGGTCACTGAGGGATGCGTGGGAGCCATCCCTGTATAGGTACAGGTCATAGGGAGATAGTCTCGTGAGGCCTGTGAGTGTCTAGGGTTGTCCTGGGTGCCTGGGGCTGACTGTGGCAGAAATCTGGGGAAGGCTGGAGAGAAGCTGGGAGACCCAGGAGAGTCCCTGAAGGCAGGGGGTGAAGAGGTGAAAGAAATGGGGGAGGGTTGCAGTAAGGTCCGTGAGTTTGTAGGTGATTCCTGGGTGCGGGAAGCTGACTCCAGGTGAAATCTGGAGACGGTCGGAGTGTAGCTGAGAGAGACAGAAGAGTCCTTGAGGGCTGGGGGTGAGAACATGAGGGAGATTGGGGAGTAAGTCAGTGAAATTCGTGAGTTCGGTGGTGTATCGTGGGTGCCTGGAACTGACTCCAGCTGGAATCTAGCGAAGTTTTGAGAGTAGCTGAAAGAGACACAGGAGTCCCTGTGGGCTGAGGGCAAAGACCTGAGAGAGACCAGGGAGGACCTCAGTGAAGTCTGTGAGTCTGTAGGTGATTCCGGAGTGTGGGAGGCTGAGTGCCGCTGAAATCTGGGCGTGGTGGGAGAGTAGCTGGGACAGACAGGAGAGTCCCAGGGGGCTGGGGGTGAAGACATGACAGAGACTGGGGAGTAACTCAGCGAAACTGCTGAGTTTGGTGGTGATACCTGGGTGCCTGGAACTGACTCCCGCTGAAATCTGGGCATGGTTGGAGAGTAGCTGGGACACACAGGAGAGTCCCTGAGGGCTGGGGGTGAAGACATGAGAGAGACCGGGGAGTACCTCAGTGAAACTGGTGAGTTTGGTGGTGACTCCGGGGTGCCTGGGACTGACTCCAGCTGAAATGTGTGCGTGGTTGGAGAGTAGCTGGGACAGACAGGAGAGTCCCTGAGGGCTGGTGAAGACATGAGAGAGACTGGAGAGTAAGTGAGTGAAATTGGGGAGTTTGGTGGTGCTTCCTGGGTGCTTGGAACTGACTCCGGCTGAAGTGTGGGCGTGGTTGGAGAGTAGCTGGGACACACAGGAGAGTCCCTGAGGGTTGGAGATAAAGACGTGCTAGAGAGTGAGGAGTAACTGAGTGAAATTGGGGAGTTTGGTGGTGATTCCGGGGTGCCTGGAACTGACTGCAGCTGAAATGTGGGCGTGGTTGGAGAGTAGCTGGGACAGACGGGAGAGTCCCTGAGGGATGGTGAAGACATGAGAGAGACTGGGGAGTAACGCAGTGAAATTGGTGAGTTTGGTGGTGATTTCTGGGTGCCTGCAACGGACTCCCGCTGAAGTGTGGGCGTGTTTGGAGAGTAGCTGGGACAGACAGGCGAGTCCCCGAGGGTTGGAGATAAAGACGTGCTAGAGACTGGGGAGTAACTCAGTGAAAGTGGTGGGCTTGGTGGTGATCCCTGGGTTCCTGGAACTGACCCGCGCTGAAATGTGGGCGTGGTTGGAGAGTAGCTGGGACAGACTGGAGGGTCCGTAAGGGCTGGGGGTGAAGACGTGAGAGAGACTGGCGAGGATCTCACTGAGGTCTGTGAGTTTGTAGGTGTTTCTGGGGTGTGGGGTAGAGACTCCCGCTGAAATCTGGGCGTAGTTGGAGAGTAGCTGGGACAGACAGGAGAGTCATGGGTGGCTGGGGGTGAGCTGCTGGATGATGGCAGTAAGAACATATGGTATATTATTGATGAATGAGGTGACTGTGAAGAATCTCCAGAGGAGGACACGGGAGAACACAATGACATGAGTGACTGTCCTGCTTGGTTAGGAAAGGGAAACGTAAAGTTGTGGAATTCTGTTGATGATGGATGTGAGAGTGGTGAAGCCCTGCGGGGTGATGTAGAGTACTTCCACATCCCTGGTGAGGAGCTGCCCCTTGGGTCTGAGTTTCTGGGAGGGGAGAGGGAGAAGCTGGGTGAGGCAGGCATGAATCTTGAGGAGTCAGGGCTGGGGGACCGCTCATATTCTCCCGAGACGTGGGAGTCTCTGGGGGACTCCTGGGTGCATGGGGCTGACTCCCGCAGGAACCTGGGGATGGCTGGAGAGTAACTGGGAGCCACAGGAGAGTCCCTGAGGCCTGGGGGTGAAGAGATGAAAGACACAGGGGTGGAGCACCGTGAGGCTCGTGAGTTTGTAGGTGATTCCCGGGTGTGGGGGGCTGACTCCAGCTGAAATCTGGGGTTGTTTGGAGAGTAGCTGGGAGACACAGGAGATCCCCCGAGAGCTGGGGGTGAGCTGCTGGGTGATGGCAGTAAGAACATGTGGTATATTATTGATGAACGTGGGGACTCTGAGGAATCCTCAGAGGAGGACACGGGAGAGCCCAATGGCTTCATTGATTGCCCATCACGGTGAGGACAGGGAAATGGGAGCTTGTGGGATTCTGGTGATGACAGAGGTGAGTGTGGTGAAGCCCTAGGGGATGGTGAATGGTAGCTCCGGATCCCTGGTGAGGAGCTTCCCCTGAAGCCTGAGTTTCTGAGAGGGGAGAGGGAGAAGCTGGGTGAGGCTCGCATGGACCTTGGGGAGTCCGTGCTGGGGGACCGTTCATAAGAAGAGCCGGACAAGACCCTACTGTTCTTAGGTGCAGACATGATTAGGAAACCTGCAGCTCCCAGGGGCCCCTACTAATTTTCTAACTCGCAGAAGGAAGGAGTGTGTGTGCGTGTGTGTGTGTGTGTGTGCGGTGTGAGGTATGTGCCCCTTAAGAAAATGGAAATCAACCAACCAATGAGACAGACAGACAGACAGACAGACAGACAGACAGAGATTCACTTGCCCAAGTGTTCTGTCCTGTCCTCTGAATCCGCTTCCAAGTCGCAAGACGCTGTGAGCTCCAAGTCAACGCAGAGTCCGCCAACCGCTCCGGCCGCTGATCCGCTCCGCGAAGATCTGAGTACAGGCCAGCCAGGGTGGGTTTAAATAGCCTCGGGCGCAGCCTAGCAGCGGAAAGGGCGGAGCTTCACTCCTCCTTTCCATCAGTCACCCCCAACTTTCCCAGGCTACACCTCGTAGGAAACTGTTCTCCTGCTTTGATTTCATGCGCCACCTTTGGGACAATCTAAGAACTTACAAGTTTTCTTGGCCAGATATATTAGGAATTGTATGCACTGAAACACTGAAAACCAACTAGTGGTTCTGTGGTTCCCACGTTGTGGTTTTGACACCAGCAGCATCCTTGCCACAATCAAACCCCGGAGATCCACAGATCTGCGGTGTAACAATACCTCCCCCTGATCCGGATGCATGGCAGTTTAAGAAGTCTTTCCGTGTAAGGGAAAAGACTTTGAAGAAAAGGTGGAGATATGCGTTGTAGAAACATTCTTTTGCTCTGGAACCACGTAGAGACTTGGGAGCCAGTTGGGTGGAGCATTCGTTGGATGAGGGTGCTCGGGTTAGGAATATCAAGGTGTGGCTCCAGATAATCCAATCATCTAATTAAGATTCCAGTTATGCTCATCTGTTTTAAAATTCCGTTTGGGTAAATTCTTTTAGTCAGACTGAGAATGGCAAAGCCTCAACCCCAATTTCCAGGGAGGGTTGAGAGCCTCAGGTGGAGTTGATCACCAATAGCCTATGGTTTAACCCGTCATGCCTATAGAATGAGGTCTCCATAAAAACCCAAAAGGACTGGGTTCAGAGAGCTTGTGGATAACACTTCCTGGAAGGTAGTGCACCCCTCCCCACACGCCGGGCCCCGCATTTATTTCTGAACTTTTGGCAAAGTCCGCTAAAATACAACGGCAAATGTAAGTGTTTCCCTGCGTGCTGTGAGCTCTTCCAGCCAATGAATGCAACTAAATCTGGGAGTGGTGGCAACCTGATTTATAGCCAGTTGCTGAGAAGCACAGGTAAAACAACGTGGGGCTTCCCATTGTTATTAGTGTGGGAGGCCTGTCTGGCGGGACTCGGCCCTTTGGAATCTAAAGCTATGTCCCGGTAGATAGCGTCACCATTGAATTAGAAGACACACATATGTTGAGAATAATCTTTCTGGTCATTTGCTGCATGTCTTATTTACAATATGTAATCAAATTCTTTATCCTGGCCTTATGGCACCTGGGTTGAGAACCATGATTTGAACCAAACATTGGTCTGTCACGTTCTGAGTTTGAAACTTTATTTTGCCTTTAGCGTTTTGCTATTGCTTTTTCGTTTTCTTTTGTTTCGTTTCGTTTCTAAGTTCTGGGGTATATGTGCAGGATGTGCAGATTTGTTACTAAGGTAAACGTGTGCCATGGTGGTTTGCTGCACCTGTCAACCCATCACCTAGGTATTAAGCCCAGCATGCAGTAGCTGTTTTTCTTAACGCTCTGCCTCCCGAAAGGCCCCAGTGAGTGTTGTTCCCCTTCCTGTGTCCATGTCATCTCATTTTTCAGCTCTCATTATAAGTGAGAATGTGGCGTTTGGTTTTCTTTCCCTGGATTAGTTTGCTGAGCATAATGACCACACATCACCACTGTTTTTGTTTTTTAGTATAAAGAGTAGTATTTTATTGAATAAGATTTGCTCACAGAAAAATAAGCTTAAGTCTACAATGAATGCCAGACTCTACAGCAGAAAGCAATTTTCTCACTTTTCCACACACAATGGTTCCTACTAAGTGAAAAAACTTCATTCACAAATGTACTACTCTGTCTCAAAACATCTCACATAATCATGCACTGTACTAAATCCATTAGATCAGTTCTTCAGTCAGGTTAAAGAAGTATCCCTCTAATAACTGACTTTTATAATGCTATCAATATCCACTCCCAATCAGTCTGCCATTGTTAATGGTGTACAGCATTACTGAATACAATGGAATTGATGACGCCCATATCCACGGACACACCGTGACTTACGGTGGTTTGATTTATGATTTTTCAACGTTATGGTGGGATTATTGGAATATTAGATGCGTTTCTAAGTTACAGTGGGTTTATGAGTATGCGACCCTATACTGCAGAAACAGCTGTATAAGGAAAAACAGGTGTACCTAATAAGAATATGCTTAGTGACTTGGGATAAACCAATAGATGTTCACAACTGATGGAGAGCCGTGAAAGAGAGATAGCGGTAAATAGTTACAATAACACAATTTTCCTGCACCTGTCGAGGATTTCTCCCAAAAAACGCAGAATGTGGGATGCACCTAAGGCATATGAAAGAGAGAGGGCAGAAGGAGTAAGAGAGAAATAGGAGGAAGGAAGGAAGGAAGGAAAGAAAGAAGGAAGGTAGGAAGGAAGGAAGGAAGGAAGGAAGGAAGGAAGGAAGGACGAAAGGAAGGAGAAAACACCCGGTGTTACTAAAAGCCCCCAAAAAATGGTTTCCCCCTGTGGGTAAGCCTACAATGTGGATGAATCTTGAAAATATTGTGCTACGTGTTGTGTCAGTCATAACAGCTCACCTATTGTGCAATTCCGTTGATAGGAAATGTCCACAATATGGAAATCTATGCATATGGGATTGATCGCACTAGGTAGTTGCTACCTAGGGCTGAGGGTCAGGGAGAAGGTTTGAGACAGAATGAGGAGTGACTACTGTCTACAGGGTTTTTCTCTGGTCGGGGGTGATAAGACGTTCTACAATGGATTGCGAATTAAAATTGAATGTGCACCACCACAGGTATACTAAAAGCCACTCAATTCATGACTTTTAATGGGGGAATCTTCTGTGGCGCACTCTCATGGAGACCACGGCAGACATAGTGAGAGAGAAAAAGGTGAGTAAATATCTGAAACGGAGGCAGAAAGAGAGAGAATGAGAAGCCCTGTGAATGGAAGGGAGAGCGAAAAGGGAAAATGGTCCTATTTACAAATGACAGATGTGAAACTGGGGTTCACATCAACAGTGTCACTGCCAGGAAGGAGGGTCATGCTAGCCATGTCACCGGTAGTGTGGCCCGCAGGGACGCCGACCTGCTGGAGCGTCGTGCCAGCATGGGCTCTGGCAGCCACGTGGGCCAGCAGGAGGGTCCCGCTGCACAGCTGTGGGGTGAGGATAGACTGGGTGGTGATATCGGCCATTACAGGGGCCTCTTCTGCTGGCAAGAGTGTGACAGTAGCAAGTAGATGGACAAGCCTGCGTGTGAGGACGGAATGCAGGAGGGGCTCTTGTGCGGCTGGGTGTGGGGCCCTCACGGGAACCGTGGAGAAATGGCCAGGTAACTGCGTCATGTGGGCTAGTAGATTGGCCAGGGCTTCGAACTGAAGGACAATAACGGGGAGTAGCTGTCAGGCCCTGGGAGTGTCTGAGTGTAAGTGGAGATGGGTTTGGGGTCACTGAGGGATGCGTGGGAGCCATCCCTGTATAGGTACAGGTCATAGGGAGATAGTCTCGTGAGGCCTGTGAGTGTCTAGGGTTGTCCTGGGTGCCTGGGGCTGACTGTGGCAGAAATCTGGGGAAGGCTGGAGAGAAGCTGGGAGACCCAGGAGAGTCCCTGAAGGCAGGGGGTGAAGAGGTGAAAGAAATGGGGGAGGGTTGCAGTAAGGTCCGTGAGTTTGTAGGTGATTCCTGGGTGCGGGAAGCTGACTCCAGGTGAAATCTGGAGACGGTCGGAGTGTAGCTGAGAGAGACAGAAGAGTCCTTGAGGGCTGGGGGTGAGAACATGAGGGAGATTGGGGAGTAAGTCAGTGAAATTCGTGAGTTCGGTGGTGTATCGTGGGTGCCTGGAACTGACTCCAGCTGGAATCTAGCGAAGTTTTGAGAGTAGCTGAAAGAGACACAGGAGTCCCTGTGGGCTGAGGGCAAAGACCTGAGAGAGACCAGGGAGGACCTCAGTGAAGTCTGTGAGTCTGTAGGTGATTCCGGAGTGTGGGAGGCTGAGTGCCGCTGAAATCTGGGCGTGGTGGGAGAGTAGCTGGGACAGACAGGAGAGTCCCAGGGGGCTGGGGGTGAAGACATGACAGAGACTGGGGAGTAACTCAGCGAAACTGCTGAGTTTGGTGGTGATACCTGGGTGCCTGGAACTGACTCCCGCTGAAATCTGGGCATGGTTGGAGAGTAGCTGGGACACACAGGAGAGTCCCTGAGGGCTGGGGGTGAAGACATGAGAGAGACCGGGGAGTACCTCAGTGAAACTGGTGAGTTTGGTGGTGACTCCGGGGTGCCTGGGACTGACTCCAGCTGAAATGTGTGCGTGGTTGGAGAGTAGCTGGGACAGACAGGAGAGTCCCTGAGGGCTGGTGAAGACATGAGAGAGACTGGAGAGTAAGTGAGTGAAATTGGGGAGTTTGGTGGTGCTTCCTGGGTGCTTGGAACTGACTCCGGCTGAAGTGTGGGCGTGGTTGGAGAGTAGCTGGGACACACAGGAGAGTCCCTGAGGGTTGGAGATAAAGACGTGCTAGAGAGTGAGGAGTAACTGAGTGAAATTGGGGAGTTTGGTGGTGATTCCGGGGTGCCTGGAACTGACTGCAGCTGAAATGTGGGCGTGGTTGGAGAGTAGCTGGGACAGACGGGAGAGTCCCTGAGGGATGGTGAAGACATGAGAGAGACTGGGGAGTAACGCAGTGAAATTGGTGAGTTTGGTGGTGATTTCTGGGTGCCTGCAACGGACTCCCGCTGAAGTGTGGGCGTGTTTGGAGAGTAGCTGGGACAGACAGGCGAGTCCCCGAGGGTTGGAGATAAAGACGTGCTAGAGACTGGGGAGTAACTCAGTGAAAGTGGTGGGCTTGGTGGTGATCCCTGGGTTCCTGGAACTGACCCGCGCTGAAATGTGGGCGTGGTTGGAGAGTAGCTGGGACAGACTGGAGGGTCCGTAAGGGCTGGGGGTGAAGACGTGAGAGAGACTGGCGAGGATCTCACTGAGGTCTGTGAGTTTGTAGGTGTTTCTGGGGTGTGGGGTAGAGACTCCCGCTGAAATCTGGGCGTAGTTGGAGAGTAGCTGGGACAGACAGGAGAGTCATGGGTGGCTGGGGGTGAGCTGCTGGATGATGGCAGTAAGAACATATGGTATATTATTGATGAATGAGGTGACTGTGAAGAATCTCCAGAGGAGGACACGGGAGAACACAATGACATGAGTGACTGTCCTGCTTGGTTAGGAAAGGGAAACGTAAAGTTGTGGAATTCTGTTGATGATGGATGTGAGAGTGGTGAAGCCCTGCGGGGTGATGTAGAGTACTTCCACATCCCTGGTGAGGAGCTGCCCCTTGGGTCTGAGTTTCTGGGAGGGGAGAGGGAGAAGCTGGGTGAGGCAGGCATGAATCTTGAGGAGTCAGGGCTGGGGGACCGCTCATATTCTCCCGAGACGTGGGAGTCTCTGGGGGACTCCTGGGTGCATGGGGCTGACTCCCGCAGGAACCTGGGGATGGCTGGAGAGTAACTGGGAGCCACAGGAGAGTCCCTGAGGCCTGGGGGTGAAGAGATGAAAGACACAGGGGTGGAGCACCGTGAGGCTCGTGAGTTTGTAGGTGATTCCCGGGTGTGGGGGGCTGACTCCAGCTGAAATCTGGGGTTGTTTGGAGAGTAGCTGGGAGACACAGGAGATCCCCCGAGAGCTGGGGGTGAGCTGCTGGGTGATGGCAGTAAGAACATGTGGTATATTATTGATGAACGTGGGGACTCTGAGGAATCCTCAGAGGAGGACACGGGAGAGCCCAATGGCTTCATTGATTGCCCATCACGGTGAGGACAGGGAAATGGGAGCTTGTGGGATTCTGGTGATGACAGAGGTGAGTGTGGTGAAGCCCTAGGGGATGGTGAATGGTAGCTCCGGATCCCTGGTGAGGAGCTTCCCCTGAAGCCTGAGTTTCTGAGAGGGGAGAGGGAGAAGCTGGGTGAGGCTCGCATGGACCTTGGGGAGTCCGTGCTGGGGGACCGTTCATAAGAAGAGCCGGACAAGACCCTACTGTTCTTAGGTGCAGACATGATTAGGAAACCTGCAGCTCCCAGGGGCCCCTACTAATTTTCTAACTCGCAGAAGGAAGGAGTGTGTGTGCGTGTGTGTGTGTGTGTGTGCGGTGTGAGGTATGTGCCCCTTAAGAAAATGGAAATCAACCAACCAATGAGACAGACAGACAGACAGACAGACAGACAGACAGAGATTCACTTGCCCAAGTGTTCTGTCCTGTCCTCTGAATCCGCTTCCAAGTCGCAAGACGCTGTGAGCTCCAAGTCGACGCAGAGTCCGCCAACCGCTCCGGCCGCTGATCCGCTCCGCGAAGATCTGAGTACAGGCCAGCCAGGGTGGGTTTAAATAGCCTCGGGCGCAGCCTAGCAGCGGAAAGGGCGGAGCTTCACTCCTCCTTTCCATCAGTCACCCCCAACTTTCCCAGGCTACACCTCGTAGGAAACTGTTCTCCTGCTTTGATTTCATGCGCCACCTTTGGGACAATCTAAGAACTTACAAGTTTTCTTGGCCAGATATATTAGGAATTGTATGCACTGAAACACTGAAAACCAACTAGTGGTTCTGTGGTTCCCACGTTGTGGTTTTGACACCAGCAGCATCCTTGCCACAATCAAACCCCGGAGATCCACAGATCTGCGGTGTAACAATACCTCCCCCTGATCCGGATGCATGGCAGTTTAAGAAGTCTTTCCGTGTAAGGGAAAAGACTTTGAAGAAAAGGTGGAGATATGCGTTGTAGAAACATTCTTTTGCTCTGGAACCACGTAGAGACTTGGGAGCCAGTTGGGTGGAGCATTCGTTGGATGAGGGTGCTCGGGTTAGGAATATCAAGGTGTGGCTCCAGATAATCCAATCATCTAATTAAGATTCCAGTTATGCTCATCTGTTTTAAAATTCCGTTTGGGTAAATTCTTTTAGTCAGACTGAGAATGGCAAAGCCTCAACCCCAATTTCCAGGGAGGGTTGAGAGCCTCAGGTGGAGTTGATCACCAATAGCCTATGGTTTAACCCGTCATGCCTATAGAATGAGGTCTCCATAAAAACCCAAAAGGACTGGGTTCAGAGAGCTTGTGGATAACACTTCCTGGAAGGTAGTGCACCCCTCCCCACACGCCGGGCCCCGCATTTATTTCTGAACTTTTGGCAAAGTCCGCTAAAATACAACGGCAAATGTAAGTGTTTCCCTGCGTGCTGTGAGCTCTTCCAGCCAATGAATGCAACTAAATCTGGGAGTGGTGGCAACCTGATTTATAGCCAGTTGCTGAGAAGCACAGGTAAAACAACGTGGGGCTTCCCATTGTTATTAGTGTGGGAGGCCTGTCTGGCGGGACTCGGCCCTTTGGAATCTAAAGCTATGTCCCGGTAGATAGCGTCACCATTGAATTAGAAGACACACATATGTTGAGAATAATCTTTCTGGTCATTTGCTGCATGTCTTATTTACAATATGTAATCAAATTCTTTATCCTGGCCTTATGGCACCTGGGTTGAGAACCATGATTTGAACCAAACATTGGTCTGTCACGTTCTGAGTTTGAAACTTTATTTTGCCTTTAGCGTTTTGCTATTGCTTTTTCGTTTTCTTTTGTTTCGTTTCGTTTCTAAGTTCTGGGGTATATGTGCAGGATGTGCAGATTTGTTACTAAGGTAAACGTGTGCCATGGTGGTTTGCTGCACCTGTCAACCCATCACCTAGGTATTAAGCCCAGCATGCAGTAGCTGTTTTTCTTAACGCTCTGCCTCCCGAAAGGCCCCAGTGAGTGTTGTTCCCCTTCCTGTGTCCATGTCATCTCATTTTTCAGCTCTCATTATAAGTGAGAATGTGGCGTTTGGTTTTCTTTCCCTGGATTAGTTTGCTGAGCATAATGACCACACATCACCACTGTTTTTGTTTTTTAGTATAAAGAGTAGTATTTTATTGAATAAGATTTGCTCACAGAAAAATAAGCTTAAGTCTACAATGAATGCCAGACTCTACAGCAGAAAGCAATTTTCTCACTTTTCCACACACAATGGTTCCTACTAAGTGAAAAAACTTCATTCACAAATGTACTACTCTGTCTCAAAACATCTCACATAATCATGCACTGTACTAAATCCATTAGATCAGTTCTTCAGTCAGGTTAAAGAAGTATCCCTCTAATAACTGACTTTTATAATGCTATCAATATCCACTCCCAATCAGTCTGCCATTGTTAATGGTGTACAGCATTACTGAATACAATGGAATTGATGACGCCCATATCCACGGACACACCGTGACTTACGGTGGTTTGATTTATGATTTTTCAACGTTATGGTGGGATTATTGGAATATTAGATGCGTTTCTAAGTTACAGTGGGTTTATGAGTATGCGACCCTATACTGCAGAAACAGCTGTATAAGGAAAAACAGGTGTACCTAATAAGAATATGCTTAGTGACTTGGGATAAACCAATAGATGTTCACAACTGATGGAGAGCCGTGAAAGAGAGATAGCGGTAAATAGTTACAATAACACAATTTTCCTGCACCTGTCGAGGATTTCTCCCAAAAAACGCAGAATGTGGGATGCACCTAAGGCATATGAAAGAGAGAGGGCAGAAGGAGTAAGAGAGAAATAGGAGGAAGGAAGGAAGGAAGGAAAGAAAGAAGGAAGGTAGGAAGGAAGGAAGGAAGGAAGGAAGGAAGGAAGGAAGGAAGGACGAAAGGAAGGAGAAAACACCCGGTGTTACTAAAAGCCCCCAAAAAATGGTTTCCCCCTGTGGGTAAGCCTACAATGTGGATGAATCTTGAAAATATTGTGCTACGTGTTGTGTCAGTCATAACAGCTCACCTATTGTGCAATTCCGTTGATAGGAAATGTCCACAATATGGAAATCTATGCATATGGGATTGATCGCACTAGGTAGTTGCTACCTAGGGCTGAGGGTCAGGGAGAAGGTTTGAGACAGAATGAGGAGTGACTACTGTCTACAGGGTTTTTCTCTGGTCGGGGGTGATAAGACGTTCTACAATGGATTGCGAATTAAAATTGAATGTGCACCACCACAGGTATACTAAAAGCCACTCAATTCATGACTTTTAATGGGGGAATCTTCTGTGGCGCACTCTCATGGAGACCACGGCAGACATAGTGAGAGAGAAAAAGGTGAGTAAATATCTGAAACGGAGGCAGAAAGAGAGAGAATGAGAAGCCCTGTGAATGGAAGGGAGAGCGAAAAGGGAAAATGGTCCTATTTACAAATGACAGATGTGAAACTGGGGTTCACATCAACAGTGTCACTGCCAGGAAGGAGGGTCATGCTAGCCATGTCACCGGTAGTGTGGCCCGCAGGGACGCCGACCTGCTGGAGCGTCGTGCCAGCATGGGCTCTGGCAGCCACGTGGGCCAGCAGGAGGGTCCCGCTGCACAGCTGTGGGGTGAGGATAGACTGGGTGGTGATATCGGCCATTACAGGGGCCTCTTCTGCTGGCAAGAGTGTGACAGTAGCAAGTAGATGGACAAGCCTGCGTGTGAGGACGGAATGCAGGAGGGGCTCTTGTGCGGCTGGGTGTGGGGCCCTCACGGGAACCGTGGAGAAATGGCCAGGTAACTGCGTCATGTGGGCTAGTAGATTGGCCAGGGCTTCGAACTGAAGGACAATAACGGGGAGTAGCTGTCAGGCCCTGGGAGTGTCTGAGTGTAAGTGGAGATGGGTTTGGGGTCACTGAGGGATGCGTGGGAGCCATCCCTGTATAGGTACAGGTCATAGGGAGATAGTCTCGTGAGGCCTGTGAGTGTCTAGGGTTGTCCTGGGTGCCTGGGGCTGACTGTGGCAGAAATCTGGGGAAGGCTGGAGAGAAGCTGGGAGACCCAGGAGAGTCCCTGAAGGCAGGGGGTGAAGAGGTGAAAGAAATGGGGGAGGGTTGCAGTAAGGTCCGTGAGTTTGTAGGTGATTCCTGGGTGCGGGAAGCTGACTCCAGGTGAAATCTGGAGACGGTCGGAGTGTAGCTGAGAGAGACAGAAGAGTCCTTGAGGGCTGGGGGTGAGAACATGAGGGAGATTGGGGAGTAAGTCAGTGAAATTCGTGAGTTCGGTGGTGTATCGTGGGTGCCTGGAACTGACTCCAGCTGGAATCTAGCGAAGTTTTGAGAGTAGCTGAAAGAGACACAGGAGTCCCTGTGGGCTGAGGGCAAAGACCTGAGAGAGACCAGGGAGGACCTCAGTGAAGTCTGTGAGTCTGTAGGTGATTCCGGAGTGTGGGAGGCTGAGTGCCGCTGAAATCTGGGCGTGGTGGGAGAGTAGCTGGGACAGACAGGAGAGTCCCAGGGGGCTGGGGGTGAAGACATGACAGAGACTGGGGAGTAACTCAGCGAAACTGCTGAGTTTGGTGGTGATACCTGGGTGCCTGGAACTGACTCCCGCTGAAATCTGGGCATGGTTGGAGAGTAGCTGGGACACACAGGAGAGTCCCTGAGGGCTGGGGGTGAAGACATGAGAGAGACCGGGGAGTACCTCAGTGAAACTGGTGAGTTTGGTGGTGACTCCGGGGTGCCTGGGACTGACTCCAGCTGAAATGTGTGCGTGGTTGGAGAGTAGCTGGGACAGACAGGAGAGTCCCTGAGGGCTGGTGAAGACATGAGAGAGACTGGAGAGTAAGTGAGTGAAATTGGGGAGTTTGGTGGTGCTTCCTGGGTGCTTGGAACTGACTCCGGCTGAAGTGTGGGCGTGGTTGGAGAGTAGCTGGGACACACAGGAGAGTCCCTGAGGGTTGGAGATAAAGACGTGCTAGAGAGTGAGGAGTAACTGAGTGAAATTGGGGAGTTTGGTGGTGATTCCGGGGTGCCTGGAACTGACTGCAGCTGAAATGTGGGCGTGGTTGGAGAGTAGCTGGGACAGACGGGAGAGTCCCTGAGGGATGGTGAAGACATGAGAGAGACTGGGGAGTAACGCAGTGAAATTGGTGAGTTTGGTGGTGATTTCTGGGTGCCTGCAACGGACTCCCGCTGAAGTGTGGGCGTGTTTGGAGAGTAGCTGGGACAGACAGGCGAGTCCCCGAGGGTTGGAGATAAAGACGTGCTAGAGACTGGGGAGTAACTCAGTGAAAGTGGTGGGCTTGGTGGTGATCCCTGGGTTCCTGGAACTGACCCGCGCTGAAATGTGGGCGTGGTTGGAGAGTAGCTGGGACAGACTGGAGGGTCTGTAAGGGCTGGGGGTGAAGACGTGAGAGAGACTGGCGAGGATCTCACTGAGGTCTGTGAGTTTGTAGGTGTTTCTGGGGTGTGGGGTAGAGACTCCCGCTGAAATCTGGGCGTAGTTGGAGAGTAGCTGGGACAGACAGGAGAGTCATGGGTGGCTGGGGGTGAGCTGCTGGATGATGGCAGTAAGAACATATGGTATATTATTGATGAATGAGGTGACTGTGAAGAATCTCCAGAGGAGGACACGGGAGAACACAATGACATGAGTGACTGTCCTGCTTGGTTAGGAAAGGGAAACGTAAAGTTGTGGAATTCTGTTGATGATGGATGTGAGAGTGGTGAAGCCCTGCGGGGTGATGTAGAGTACTTCCACATCCCTGGTGAGGAGCTGCCCCTTGGGTCTGAGTTTCTGGGAGGGGAGAGGGAGAAGCTGGGTGAGGCAGGCATGAATCTTGAGGAGTCAGGGCTGGGGGACCGCTCATATTCTCCCGAGACGTGGGAGTCTCTGGGGGACTCCTGGGTGCATGGGGCTGACTCCCGCAGGAACCTGGGGATGGCTGGAGAGTAACTGGGAGCCACAGGAGAGTCCCTGAGGCCTGGGGGTGAAGAGATGAAAGACACAGGGGTGGAGCACCGTGAGGCTCGTGAGTTTGTAGGTGATTCCCGGGTGTGGGGGGCTGACTCCAGCTGAAATCTGGGGTTGTTTGGAGAGTAGCTGGGAGACACAGGAGATCCCCCGAGAGCTGGGGGTGAGCTGCTGGGTGATGGCAGTAAGAACATGTGGTATATTATTGATGAACGTGGGGACTCTGAGGAATCCTCAGAGGAGGACACGGGAGAGCCCAATGGCTTCATTGATTGCCCATCACGGTGAGGACAGGGAAATGGGAGCTTGTGGGATTCTGGTGATGACAGAGGTGAGTGTGGTGAAGCCCTAGGGGATGGTGAATGGTAGCTCCGGATCCCTGGTGAGGAGCTTCCCCTGAAGCCTGAGTTTCTGAGAGGGGAGAGGGAGAAGCTGGGTGAGGCTCGCATGGACCTTGGGGAGTCCGTGCTGGGGGACCGTTCATAAGAAGAGCCGGACAAGACCCTACTGTTCTTAGGTGCAGACATGATTAGGAAACCTGCAGCTCCCAGGGGCCCCTACTAATTTTCTAACTCGCAGAAGGAAGGAGTGTGTGTGCGTGTGTGTGTGTGTGTGTGCGGTGTGAGGTATGTGCCCCTTAAGAAAATGGAAATCAACCAACCAATGAGACAGACAGACAGACAGACAGACAGACAGACAGAGATTCACTTGCCCAAGTGTTCTGTCCTGTCCTCTGAATCCGCTTCCAAGTCGCAAGACGCTGTGAGCTCCAAGTCAACGCAGAGTCCGCCAACCGCTCCGGCCGCTGATCCGCTCCGCGAAGATCTGAGTACAGGCCAGCCAGGGTGGGTTTAAATAGCCTCGGGCGCAGCCTAGCAGCGGAAAGGGCGGAGCTTCACTCCTCCTTTCCATCAGTCACCCCCAACTTTCCCAGGCTACACCTCGTAGGAAACTGTTCTCCTGCTTTGATTTCATGCGCCACCTTTGGGACAATCTAAGAACTTACAAGTTTTCTTGGCCAGATATATTAGGAATTGTATGCACTGAAACACTGAAAACCAACTAGTGGTTCTGTGGTTCCCACGTTGTGGTTTTGACACCAGCAGCATCCTTGCCACAATCAAACCCCGGAGATCCACAGATCTGCGGTGTAACAATACCTCCCCCTGATCCGGATGCATGGCAGTTTAAGAAGTCTTTCCGTGTAAGGGAAAAGACTTTGAAGAAAAGGTGGAGATATGCGTTGTAGAAACATTCTTTTGCTCTGGAACCACGTAGAGACTTGGGAGCCAGTTGGGTGGAGCATTCGTTGGATGAGGGTGCTCGGGTTAGGAATATCAAGGTGTGGCTCCAGATAATCCAATCATCTAATTAAGATTCCAGTTATGCTCATCTGTTTTAAAATTCCGTTTGGGTAAATTCTTTTAGTCAGACTGAGAATGGCAAAGCCTCAACCCCAATTTCCAGGGAGGGTTGAGAGCCTCAGGTGGAGTTGATCACCAATAGCCTATGGTTTAACCCGTCATGCCTATAGAATGAGGTCTCCATAAAAACCCAAAAGGACTGGGTTCAGAGAGCTTGTGGATAACACTTCCTGGAAGGTAGTGCACCCCTCCCCACACGCCGGGCCCCGCATTTATTTCTGAACTTTTGGCAAAGTCCGCTAAAATACAACGGCAAATGTAAGTGTTTCCCTGCGTGCTGTGAGCTCTTCCAGCCAATGAATGCAACTAAATCTGGGAGTGGTGGCAACCTGATTTATAGCCAGTTGCTGAGAAGCACAGGTAAAACAACGTGGGGCTTCCCATTGTTATTAGTGTGGGAGGCCTGTCTGGCGGGACTCGGCCCTTTGGAATCTAAAGCTATGTCCCGGTAGATAGCGTCACCATTGAATTAGAAGACACACATATGTTGAGAATAATCTTTCTGGTCATTTGCTGCATGTCTTATTTACAATATGTAATCAAATTCTTTATCCTGGCCTTATGGCACCTGGGTTGAGAACCATGATTTGAACCAAACATTGGTCTGTCACGTTCTGAGTTTGAAACTTTATTTTGCCTTTAGCGTTTTGCTATTGCTTTTTCGTTTTCTTTTGTTTCGTTTCGTTTCTAAGTTCTGGGGTATATGTGCAGGATGTGCAGATTTGTTACTAAGGTAAACGTGTGCCATGGTGGTTTGCTGCACCTGTCAACCCATCACCTAGGTATTAAGCCCAGCATGCAGTAGCTGTTTTTCTTAACGCTCTGCCTCCCGAAAGGCCCCAGTGAGTGTTGCTCCCCTTCCTGTGTCCATGTCATCTCATTTTTCAGCTCTCATTATAAGTGAGAATGTGGCGTTTGGTTTTCTTTCCCTGGATTAGTTTGCTGAGCATAATGACCACACATCACCACTGTTTTTGTTTTTTAGTATAAAGAGTAGTATTTTATTGAATAAGATTTGCTCACAGAAAAATAAGCTTAAGTCTACAATGAATGCCAGACTCTACAGCAGAAAGCAATTTTCTCACTTTTCCACACACAATGGTTCCTACTAAGTGAAAAAACTTCATTCACAAATGTACTACTCTGTCTCAAAACATCTCACATAATCATGCACTGTACTAAATCCATTAGATCAGTTCTTCAGTCAGGTTAAAGAAGTATCCCTCTAATAACTGACTTTTATAATGCTATCAATATCCACTCCCAATCAGTCTGCCATTGTTAATGGTGTACAGCATTACTGAATACAATGGAATTGATGACGCCCATATCCACGGACACACCGTGACTTACGGTGGTTTGATTTATGATTTTTCAACGTTATGGTGGGATTATTGGAATATTAGATGCGTTTCTAAGTTACAGTGGGTTTATGAGTATGCGACCCTATACTGCAGAAACAGCTGTATAAGGAAAAACAGGTGTACCTAATAAGAATATGCTTAGTGACTTGGGATAAACCAATAGATGTTCACAACTGATGGAGAGCCGTGAAAGAGAGATAGCGGTAAATAGTTACAATAACACAATTTTCCTGCACCTGTCGAGGATTTCTCCCAAAAAACGCAGAATGTGGGATGCACCTAAGGCATATGAAAGAGAGAGGGCAGAAGGAGTAAGAGAGAAATAGGAGGAAGGAAGGAAGGAAGGAAAGAAAGAAGGAAGGTAGGAAGGAAGGAAGGAAGGAAGGAAGGAAGGAAGGAAGGACGAAAGGAAGGAGAAAACACCCGGTGTTACTAAAAGCCCCCAAAAAATGGTTTCCCCCTGTGGGTAAGCCTACAATGTGGATGAATCTTGAAAATATTGTGCTACGTGTTGTGTCAGTCATAACAGCTCACCTATTGTGCAATTCCGTTGATAGGAAATGTCCACAATATGGAAATCTATGCATATGGGATTGATCGCACTAGGTAGTTGCTACCTAGGGCTGAGGGTCAGGGAGAGGGTTTGAGACAGAATGAGGAGTGACTAATGTCTACAGGGTTTTTCTCTGGTCGGGGGTGATAAGACGTTCTACAATGGATTGCGAATTAAAATTGAATGTGCACCACCACAGGTATACTAAAAGCCACTCAATTCATGACTTTTAATGGGGGAATCTTCTGTGGCGCACTCTCATGGAGACCACGGCAGACATAGTGAGAGAGAAAAAGGTGAGTAAATATCTGAAACGGAGGCAGAAAGAGAGAGAATGAGAAGCCCTGTGAATGGAAGGGAGAGCGAAAAGGGAAAATGGTCCTATTTACAAATGACAGATGTGAAACCGGGGTTCACATCAACAGTGTCACTGCCAGGAAGGAGGGTCATGCTAGCCATGTCACCGGTAGTGTGGCCCGCAGGGACGCCGACCTGCTGGAGCGTCGTGCCAGCATGGGCTCTGGCAGCCACGTGGGCCAGCAGGAGGGTCCCGCTGCACAGCTGTGGGGTGAGGATAGACTGGGTGGTGATATCGGCCATTACAGGGGCCTCTTCTGCTGGCAAGAGTGTGACAGTAGCAAGTAGATGGACAAGCCTGCGTGTGAGGACGGAATGCAGGAGGGGCTCTTGTGCGGCTGGGTGTGGGGCCCTCACGGGAACCGTGGAGAAATGGCCAGGTAACTGCGTCATGTGGGCTAGTAGATTGGCCAGGGCTTCGAACTGAAGGACAATAACGGGGAGTAGCTGTCAGGCCCTGGGAGTGTCTGAGTGTAAGTGGAGATGGGTTTGGGGTCACTGAGGGATGCGTGGGAGCCATCCCTGTATAGGTACAGGTCATAGGGAGATAGTCTCGTGAGGCCTGTGAGTGTCTAGGGTTGTCCTGGGTGCCTGGGGCTGACTGTGGCAGAAATCTGGGGAAGGCTGGAGAGAAGCTGGGAGACCCAGGAGAGTCCCTGAAGGCAGGGGGTGAAGAGGTGAAAGAAATGGGGGAGGGTTGCAGTAAGGTCCGTGAGTTTGTAGGTGATTCCTGGGTGCGGGAAGCTGACTCCAGGTGAAATCTGGAGACGGTCGGAGTGTAGCTGAGAGAGACAGAAGAGTCCTTGAGGGCTGGGGGTGAGAACATGAGGGAGATTGGGGAGTAAGTCAGTGAAATTCGTGAGTTCGGTGGTGTATCGTGGGTGCCTGGAACTGACTCCAGCTGGAATCTAGCGAAGTTTTGAGAGTAGCTGAAAGAGACACAGGAGTCCCTGTGGGCTGAGGGCAAAGACCTGAGAGAGACCAGGGAGGACCTCAGTGAAGTCTGTGAGTCTGTAGGTGATTCCGGAGTGTGGGAGGCTGAGTGCCGCTGAAATCTGGGCGTGGTGGGAGAGTAGCTGGGACAGACAGGAGAGTCCCAGGGGGCTGGGGGTGAAGACATGACAGAGACTGGGGAGTAACTCAGCGAAACTGCTGAGTTTGGTGGTGATACCTGGGTGCCTGGAACTGACTCCCGCTGAAATCTGGGCATGGTTGGAGAGTAGCTGGGACACACAGGAGAGTCCCTGAGGGCTGGGGGTGAAGACATGAGAGAGACCGGGGAGTACCTCAGTGAAACTGGTGAGTTTGGTGGTGACTCCGGGGTGCCTGGGACTGACTCCAGCTGAAATGTGTGCGTGGTTGGAGAGTAGCTGGGACAGACAGGAGAGTCCCTGAGGGCTGGTGAAGACATGAGAGAGACTGGAGAGTAAGTGAGTGAAATTGGGGAGTTTGGTGGTGCTTCCTGGGTGCTTGGAACTGACTCCGGCTGAAGTGTGGGCGTGGTTGGAGAGTAGCTGGGACACACAGGAGAGTCCCTGAGGGTTGGAGATAAAGACGTGCTAGAGAGTGAGGAGTAACTGAGTGAAATTGGGGAGTTTGGTGGTGATTCCGGGGTGCCTGGAACTGACTGCAGCTGAAATGTGGGCGTGGTTGGAGAGTAGCTGGGACAGACGGGAGAGTCCCTGAGGGATGGTGAAGACATGAGAGAGACTGGGGAGTAACGCAGTGAAATTGGTGAGTTTGGTGGTGATTTCTGGGTGCCTGCAACGGACTCCCGCTGAAGTGTGGGCGTGTTTGGAGAGTAGCTGGGACAGACAGGCGAGTCCCCGAGGGTTGGAGATAAAGACGTGCTAGAGACTGGGGAGTAACTCAGTGAAAGTGGTGGGCTTGGTGGTGATCCCTGGGTTCCTGGAACTGACCCGCGCTGAAATGTGGGCGTGGTTGGAGAGTAGCTGGGACAGACTGGAGGGTCCGTAAGGGCTGGGGGTGAAGACGTGAGAGAGACTGGCGAGGATCTCACTGAGGTCTGTGAGTTTGTAGGTGTTTCTGGGGTGTGGGGTAGAGACTCCCGCTGAAATCTGGGCGTAGTTGGAGAGTAGCTGGGACAGACAGGAGAGTCATGGGTGGCTGGGGGTGAGCTGCTGGATGATGGCAGTAAGAACATATGGTATATTATTGATGAATGAGGTGACTGTGAAGAATCTCCAGAGGAGGACACGGGAGAACACAATGACATGAGTGACTGTCCTGCTTGGTTAGGAAAGGGAAACGTAAAGTTGTGGAATTCTGTTGATGATGGATGTGAGAGTGGTGAAGCCCTGCGGGGTGATGTAGAGTACTTCCACATCCCTGGTGAGGAGCTGCCCCTTGGGTCTGAGTTTCTGGGAGGGGAGAGGGAGAAGCTGGGTGAGGCAGGCATGAATCTTGAGGAGTCAGGGCTGGGGGACCGCTCATATTCTCCCGAGACGTGGGAGTCTCTGGGGGACTCCTGGGTGCATGGGGCTGACTCCCGCAGGAACCTGGGGATGGCTGGAGAGTAACTGGGAGCCACAGGAGAGTCCCTGAGGCCTGGGGGTGAAGAGATGAAAGACACAGGGGTGGAGCACCGTGAGGCTCGTGAGTTTGTAGGTGATTCCCGGGTGTGGGGGGCTGACTCCAGCTGAAATCTGGGGTTGTTTGGAGAGTAGCTGGGAGACACAGGAGATCCCCCGAGAGCTGGGGGTGAGCTGCTGGGTGATGGCAGTAAGAACATGTGGTATATTATTGATGAACGTGGGGACTCTGAGGAATCCTCAGAGGAGGACACGGGAGAGCCCAATGGCTTCATTGATTGCCCATCACGGTGAGGACAGGGAAATGGGAGCTTGTGGGATTCTGGTGATGACAGAGGTGAGTGTGGTGAAGCCCTAGGGGATGGTGAATGGTAGCTCCGGATCCCTGGTGAGGAGCTTCCCCTGAAGCCTGAGTTTCTGAGAGGGGAGAGGGAGAAGCTGGGTGAGGCTCGCATGGACCTTGGGGAGTCCGTGCTGGGGGACCGTTCATAAGAAGAGCCGGACAAGACCCTACTGTTCTTAGGTGCAGACATGATTAGGAAACCTGCAGCTCCCAGGGGCCCCTACTAATTTTCTAACTCGCAGAAGGAAGGAGTGTGTGTGCGTGTGTGTGTGTGTGTGTGCGGTGTGAGGTATGTGCCCCTTAAGAAAATGGAAATCAACCAACCAATGAGACAGACAGACAGACAGACAGACAGACAGACAGAGATTCACTTGCCCAAGTGTTCTGTCCTGTCCTCTGAATCCGCTTCCAAGTCGCAAGACGCTGTGAGCTCCAAGTCAACGCAGAGTCCGCCAACCGCTCCGGCCGCTGATCCGCTCCGCGAAGATCTGAGTACAGGCCAGCCAGGGTGGGTTTAAATAGCCTCGGGCGCAGCCTAGCAGCGGAAAGGGCGGAGCTTCACTCCTCCTTTCCATCAGTCACCCCCAACTTTCCCAGGCTACACCTCGTAGGAAACTGTTCTCCTGCTTTGATTTCATGCGCCACCTTTGGGACAATCTAAGAACTTACAAGTTTTCTTGGCCAGATATATTAGGAATTGTATGCACTGAAACACTGAAAACCAACTAGTGGTTCTGTGGTTCCCACGTTGTGGTTTTGACACCAGCAGCATCCTTGCCACAATCAAACCCCGGAGATCCACAGATCTGCGGTGTAACAATACCTCCCCCTGATCCGGATGCATGGCAGTTTAAGAAGTCTTTCCGTGTAAGGGAAAAGACTTTGAAGAAAAGGTGGAGATATGCGTTGTAGAAACATTCTTTTGCTCTGGAACCACGTAGAGACTTGGGAGCCAGTTGGGTGGAGCATTCGTTGGATGAGGGTGCTCGGGTTAGGAATATCAAGGTGTGGCTCCAGATAATCCAATCATCTAATTAAGATTCCAGTTATGCTCATCTGTTTTAAAATTCCGTTTGGGTAAATTCTTTTAGTCAGACTGAGAATGGCAAAGCCTCAACCCCAATTTCCAGGGAGGGTTGAGAGCCTCAGGTGGAGTTGATCACCAATAGCCTATGGTTTAACCCGTCATGCCTATAGAATGAGGTCTCCATAAAAACCCAAAAGGACTGGGTTCAGAGAGCTTGTGGATAACACTTCCTGGAAGGTAGTGCACCCCTCCCCACACGCCGGGCCCCGCATTTATTTCTGAACTTTTGGCAAAGTCCGCTAAAATACAACGGCAAATGTAAGTGTTTCCCTGCGTGCTGTGAGCTCTTCCAGCCAATGAATGCAACTAAATCTGGGAGTGGTGGCAACCTGATTTATAGCCAGTTGCTGAGAAGCACAGGTAAAACAACGTGGGGCTTCCCATTGTTATTAGTGTGGGAGGCCTGTCTGGCGGGACTCGGCCCTTTGGAATCTAAAGCTATGTCCCGGTAGATAGCGTCACCATTGAATTAGAAGACACACATATGTTGAGAATAATCTTTCTGGTCATTTGCTGCATGTCTTATTTACAATATGTAATCAAATTCTTTATCCTGGCCTTATGGCACCTGGGTTGAGAACCATGATTTGAACCAAACATTGGTCTGTCACGTTCTGAGTTTGAAACTTTATTTTGCCTTTAGCGTTTTGCTATTGCTT
The DNA here is from genome assembly GCF_029289425.2 of Pan paniscus. Classification (NCBI taxonomy): domain Eukaryota; kingdom Metazoa; phylum Chordata; class Mammalia; order Primates; family Hominidae; genus Pan; species Pan paniscus. The sequence goes on from NC_073271.2 coordinate 4,881,883, forward strand.
TTTCGTTTTCTTTTGTTTCGTTTCGTTTCTAAGTTCTGGGGTATATGTGCAGGATGTGCAGATTTGTTACTAAGGTAAACGTGTGCCATGGTGGTTTGCTGCACCTGTCAACCCATCACCTAGGTATTAAGCCCAGCATGCAGTAGCTGTTTTTCTTAACGCTCTGCCTCCCGAAAGGCCCCAGTGAGTGTTGTTCCCCTTCCTGTGTCCATGTCATCTCATTTTTCAGCTCTCATTATAAGTGAGAATGTGGCGTTTGGTTTTCTTTCCCTGGATTAGTTTGCTGAGCATAATGACCACACATCACCACTGTTTTTGTTTTTTAGTATAAAGAGTAGTATTTTATTGAATAAGATTTGCTCACAGAAAAATAAGCTTAAGTCTACAATGAATGCCAGACTCTACAGCAGAAAGCAATTTTCTCACTTTTCCACACACAATGGTTCCTACTAAGTGAAAAAACTTCATTCACAAATGTACTACTCTGTCTCAAAACATCTCACATAATCATGCACTGTACTAAATCCATTAGATCAGTTCTTCAGTCAGGTTAAAGAAGTATCCCTCTAATAACTGACTTTTATAATGCTATCAATATCCACTCCCAATCAGTCTGCCATTGTTAATGGTGTACAGCATTACTGAATACAATGGAATTGATGACGCCCATATCCACGGACACACCGTGACTTACGGTGGTTTGATTTATGATTTTTCAACGTTATGGTGGGATTATTGGAATATTAGATGCGTTTCTAAGTTACAGTGGGTTTATGAGTATGCGACCCTATACTGCAGAAACAGCTGTATAAGGAAAAACAGGTGTACCTAATAAGAATATGCTTAGTGACTTGGGATAAACCAATAGATGTTCACAACTGATGGAGAGCCGTGAAAGAGAGATAGCGGTAAATAGTTACAATAACACAATTTTCCTGCACCTGTCGAGGATTTCTCCCAAAAAACGCAGAATGTGGGATGCACCTAAGGCATATGAAAGAGAGAGGGCAGAAGGAGTAAGAGAGAAATAGGAGGAAGGAAGGAAGGAAGGAAAGAAAGAAGGAAGGTAGGAAGGAAGGAAGGAAGGAAGGAAGGAAGGAAGGAAGGACGAAAGGAAGGAGAAAACACCCGGTGTTACTAAAAGCCCCCAAAAAATGGTTTCCCCCTGTGGGTAAGCCTACAATGTGGATGAATCTTGAAAATATTGTGCTACGTGTTGTGTCAGTCATAACAGCTCACCTATTGTGCAATTCCGTTGATAGGAAATGTCCACAATATGGAAATCTATGCATATGGGATTGATCGCACTAGGTAGTTGCTACCTAGGGCTGAGGGTCAGGGAGAAGGTTTGAGACAGAATGAGGAGTGACTACTGTCTACAGGGTTTTTCTCTGGTCGGGGGTGATAAGACGTTCTACAATGGATTGCGAATTAAAATTGAATGTGCACCACCACAGGTATACTAAAAGCCACTCAATTCATGACTTTTAATGGGGGAATCTTCTGTGGCGCACTCTCATGGAGACCACGGCAGACATAGTGAGAGAGAAAAAGGTGAGTAAATATCTGAAACGGAGGCAGAAAGAGAGAGAATGAGAAGCCCTGTGAATGGAAGGGAGAGCGAAAAGGGAAAATGGTCCTATTTACAAATGACAGATGTGAAACTGGGGTTCACATCAACAGTGTCACTGCCAGGAAGGAGGGTCATGCTAGCCATGTCACCGGTAGTGTGGCCCGCAGGGACGCCGACCTGCTGGAGCGTCGTGCCAGCATGGGCTCTGGCAGCCACGTGGGCCAGCAGGAGGGTCCCGCTGCACAGCTGTGGGGTGAGGATAGACTGGGTGGTGATATCGGCCATTACAGGGGCCTCTTCTGCTGGCAAGAGTGTGACAGTAGCAAGTAGATGGACAAGCCTGCGTGTGAGGACGGAATGCAGGAGGGGCTCTTGTGCGGCTGGGTGTGGGGCCCTCACGGGAACCGTGGAGAAATGGCCAGGTAACTGCGTCATGTGGGCTAGTAGATTGGCCAGGGCTTCGAACTGAAGGACAATAACGGGGAGTAGCTGTCAGGCCCTGGGAGTGTCTGAGTGTAAGTGGAGATGGGTTTGGGGTCACTGAGGGATGCGTGGGAGCCATCCCTGTATAGGTACAGGTCATAGGGAGATAGTCTCGTGAGGCCTGTGAGTGTCTAGGGTTGTCCTGGGTGCCTGGGGCTGACTGTGGCAGAAATCTGGGGAAGGCTGGAGAGAAGCTGGGAGACCCAGGAGAGTCCCTGAAGGCAGGGGGTGAAGAGGTGAAAGAAATGGGGGAGGGTTGCAGTAAGGTCCGTGAGTTTGTAGGTGATTCCTGGGTGCGGGAAGCTGACTCCAGGTGAAATCTGGAGACGGTCGGAGTGTAGCTGAGAGAGACAGAAGAGTCCTTGAGGGCTGGGGGTGAGAACATGAGGGAGATTGGGGAGTAAGTCAGTGAAATTCGTGAGTTCGGTGGTGTATCGTGGGTGCCTGGAACTGACTCCAGCTGGAATCTAGCGAAGTTTTGAGAGTAGCTGAAAGAGACACAGGAGTCCCTGTGGGCTGAGGGCAAAGACCTGAGAGAGACCAGGGAGGACCTCAGTGAAGTCTGTGAGTCTGTAGGTGATTCCGGAGTGTGGGAGGCTGAGTGCCGCTGAAATCTGGGCGTGGTGGGAGAGTAGCTGGGACAGACAGGAGAGTCCCAGGGGGCTGGGGGTGAAGACATGACAGAGACTGGGGAGTAACTCAGCGAAACTGCTGAGTTTGGTGGTGATACCTGGGTGCCTGGAACTGACTCCCGCTGAAATCTGGGCATGGTTGGAGAGTAGCTGGGACACACAGGAGAGTCCCTGAGGGCTGGGGGTGAAGACATGAGAGAGACCGGGGAGTACCTCAGTGAAACTGGTGAGTTTGGTGGTGACTCCGGGGTGCCTGGGACTGACTCCAGCTGAAATGTGTGCGTGGTTGGAGAGTAGCTGGGACAGACAGGAGAGTCCCTGAGGGCTGGTGAAGACATGAGAGAGACTGGAGAGTAAGTGAGTGAAATTGGGGAGTTTGGTGGTGCTTCCTGGGTGCTTGGAACTGACTCCGGCTGAAGTGTGGGCGTGGTTGGAGAGTAGCTGGGACACACAGGAGAGTCCCTGAGGGTTGGAGATAAAGACGTGCTAGAGAGTGAGGAGTAACTGAGTGAAATTGGGGAGTTTGGTGGTGATTCCGGGGTGCCTGGAACTGACTGCAGCTGAAATGTGGGCGTGGTTGGAGAGTAGCTGGGACAGACGGGAGAGTCCCTGAGGGATGGTGAAGACATGAGAGAGACTGGGGAGTAACGCAGTGAAATTGGTGAGTTTGGTGGTGATTTCTGGGTGCCTGCAACGGACTCCCGCTGAAGTGTGGGCGTGTTTGGAGAGTAGCTGGGACAGACAGGCGAGTCCCCGAGGGTTGGAGATAAAGACGTGCTAGAGACTGGGGAGTAACTCAGTGAAAGTGGTGGGCTTGGTGGTGATCCCTGGGTTCCTGGAACTGACCCGCGCTGAAATGTGGGCGTGGTTGGAGAGTAGCTGGGACAGACTGGAGGGTCCGTAAGGGCTGGGGGTGAAGACGTGAGAGAGACTGGCGAGGATCTCACTGAGGTCTGTGAGTTTGTAGGTGTTTCTGGGGTGTGGGGTAGAGACTCCCGCTGAAATCTGGGCGTAGTTGGAGAGTAGCTGGGACAGACAGGAGAGTCATGGGTGGCTGGGGGTGAGCTGCTGGATGATGGCAGTAAGAACATATGGTATATTATTGATGAATGAGGTGACTGTGAAGAATCTCCAGAGGAGGACACGGGAGAACACAATGACATGAGTGACTGTCCTGCTTGGTTAGGAAAGGGAAACGTAAAGTTGTGGAATTCTGTTGATGATGGATGTGAGAGTGGTGAAGCCCTGCGGGGTGATGTAGAGTACTTCCACATCCCTGGTGAGGAGCTGCCCCTTGGGTCTGAGTTTCTGGGAGGGGAGAGGGAGAAGCTGGGTGAGGCAGGCATGAATCTTGAGGAGTCAGGGCTGGGGGACCGCTCATATTCTCCCGAGACGTGGGAGTCTCTGGGGGACTCCTGGGTGCATGGGGCTGACTCCCGCAGGAACCTGGGGATGGCTGGAGAGTAACTGGGAGCCACAGGAGAGTCCCTGAGGCCTGGGGGTGAAGAGATGAAAGACACAGGGGTGGAGCACCGTGAGGCTCGTGAGTTTGTAGGTGATTCCCGGGTGTGGGGGGCTGACTCCAGCTGAAATCTGGGGTTGTTTGGAGAGTAGCTGGGAGACACAGGAGATCCCCCGAGAGCTGGGGGTGAGCTGCTGGGTGATGGCAGTAAGAACATGTGGTATATTATTGATGAACGTGGGGACTCTGAGGAATCCTCAGAGGAGGACACGGGAGAGCCCAATGGCTTCATTGATTGCCCATCACGGTGAGGACAGGGAAATGGGAGCTTGTGGGATTCTGGTGATGACAGAGGTGAGTGTGGTGAAGCCCTAGGGGATGGTGAATGGTAGCTCCGGATCCCTGGTGAGGAGCTTCCCCTGAAGCCTGAGTTTCTGAGAGGGGAGAGGGAGAAGCTGGGTGAGGCTCGCATGGACCTTGGGGAGTCCGTGCTGGGGGACCGTTCATAAGAAGAGCCGGACAAGACCCTACTGTTCTTAGGTGCAGACATGATTAGGAAACCTGCAGCTCCCAGGGGCCCCTACTAATTTTCTAACTCGCAGAAGGAAGGAGTGTGTGTGCGTGTGTGTGTGTGTGTGTGCGGTGTGAGGTATGTGCCCCTTAAGAAAATGGAAATCAACCAACCAATGAGACAGACAGACAGACAGACAGACAGACAGACAGAGATTCACTTGCCCAAGTGTTCTGTCCTGTCCTCTGAATCCGCTTCCAAGTCGCAAGACGCTGTGAGCTCCAAGTCAACGCAGAGTCCGCCAACCGCTCCGGCCGCTGATCCGCTCCGCGAAGATCTGAGTACAGGCCAGCCAGGGTGGGTTTAAATAGCCTCGGGCGCAGCCTAGCAGCGGAAAGGGCGGAGCTTCACTCCTCCTTTCCATCAGTCACCCCCAACTTTCCCAGGCTACACCTCGTAGGAAACTGTTCTCCTGCTTTGATTTCATGCGCCACCTTTGGGACAATCTAAGAACTTACAAGTTTTCTTGGCCAGATATATTAGGAATTGTATGCACTGAAACACTGAAAACCAACTAGTGGTTCTGTGGTTCCCACGTTGTGGTTTTGACACCAGCAGCATCCTTGCCACAATCAAACCCCGGAGATCCACAGATCTGCGGTGTAACAATACCTCCCCCTGATCCGGATGCATGGCAGTTTAAGAAGTCTTTCCGTGTAAGGGAAAAGACTTTGAAGAAAAGGTGGAGATATGCGTTGTAGAAACATTCTTTTGCTCTGGAACCACGTAGAGACTTGGGAGCCAGTTGGGTGGAGCATTCGTTGGATGAGGGTGCTCGGGTTAGGAATATCAAGGTGTGGCTCCAGATAATCCAATCATCTAATTAAGATTCCAGTTATGCTCATCTGTTTTAAAATTCCGTTTGGGTAAATTCTTTTAGTCAGACTGAGAATGGCAAAGCCTCAACCCCAATTTCCAGGGAGGGTTGAGAGCCTCAGGTGGAGTTGATCACCAATAGCCTATGGTTTAACCCGTCATGCCTATAGAATGAGGTCTCCATAAAAACCCAAAAGGACTGGGTTCAGAGAGCTTGTGGATAACACTTCCTGGAAGGTAGTGCACCCCTCCCCACACGCCGGGCCCCGCATTTATTTCTGAACTTTTGGCAAAGTCCGCTAAAATACAACGGCAAATGTAAGTGTTTCCCTGCGTGCTGTGAGCTCTTCCAGCCAATGAATGCAACTAAATCTGGGAGTGGTGGCAACCTGATTTATAGCCAGTTGCTGAGAAGCACAGGTAAAACAACGTGGGGCTTCCCATTGTTATTAGTGTGGGAGGCCTGTCTGGCGGGACTCGGCCCTTTGGAATCTAAAGCTATGTCCCGGTAGATAGCGTCACCATTGAATTAGAAGACACACATATGTTGAGAATAATCTTTCTGGTCATTTGCTGCATGTCTTATTTACAATATGTAATCAAATTCTTTATCCTGGCCTTATGGCACCTGGGTTGAGAACCATGATTTGAACCAAACATTGGTCTGTCACGTTCTGAGTTTGAAACTTTATTTTGCCTTTAGCGTTTTGCTATTGCTTTTTCGTTTTCTTTTGTTTCGTTTCGTTTCTAAGTTCTGGGGTATATGTGCAGGATGTGCAGATTTGTTACTAAGGTAAACGTGTGCCATGGTGGTTTGCTGCACCTGTCAACCCATCACCTAGGTATTAAGCCCAGCATGCAGTAGCTGTTTTTCTTAACGCTCTGCCTCCCGAAAGGCCCCAGTGAGTGTTGTTCCCCTTCCTGTGTCCATGTCATCTCATTTTTCAGCTCTCATTATAAGTGAGAATGTGGCGTTTGGTTTTCTTTCCCTGGATTAGTTTGCTGAGCATAATGACCACACATCACCACTGTTTTTGTTTTTTAGTATAAAGAGTAGTATTTTATTGAATAAGATTTGCTCACAGAAAAATAAGCTTAAGTCTACAATGAATGCCAGACTCTACAGCAGAAAGCAATTTTCTCACTTTTCCACACACAATGGTTCCTACTAAGTGAAAAAACTTCATTCACAAATGTACTACTCTGTCTCAAAACATCTCACATAATCATGCACTGTACTAAATCCATTAGATCAGTTCTTCAGTCAGGTTAAAGAAGTATCCCTCTAATAACTGACTTTTATAATGCTATCAATATCCACTCCCAATCAGTCTGCCATTGTTAATGGTGTACAGCATTACTGAATACAATGGAATTGATGACGCCCATATCCACGGACACACCGTGACTTACGGTGGTTTGATTTATGATTTTTCAACGTTATGGTGGGATTATTGGAATATTAGATGCGTTTCTAAGTTACAGTGGGTTTATGAGTATGCGACCCTATACTGCAGAAACAGCTGTATAAGGAAAAACAGGTGTACCTAATAAGAATATGCTTAGTGACTTGGGATAAACCAATAGATGTTCACAACTGATGGAGAGCCGTGAAAGAGAGATAGCGGTAAATAGTTACAATAACACAATTTTCCTGCACCTGTCGAGGATTTCTCCCAAAAAACGCAGAATGTGGGATGCACCTAAGGCATATGAAAGAGAGAGGGCAGAAGGAGTAAGAGAGAAATAGGAGGAAGGAAGGAAGGAAGGAAAGAAAGAAGGAAGGTAGGAAGGAAGGAAGGAAGGAAGGAAGGAAGGAAGGAAGGAAGGACGAAAGGAAGGAGAAAACACCCGGTGTTACTAAAAGCCCCCAAAAAATGGTTTCCCCCTGTGGGTAAGCCTACAATGTGGATGAATCTTGAAAATATTGTGCTACGTGTTGTGTCAGTCATAACAGCTCACCTATTGTGCAATTCCGTTGATAGGAAATGTCCACAATATGGAAATCTATGCATATGGGATTGATCGCACTAGGTAGTTGCTACCTAGGGCTGAGGGTCAGGGAGAAGGTTTGAGACAGAATGAGGAGTGACTACTGTCTACAGGGTTTTTCTCTGGTCGGGGGTGATAAGACGTTCTACAATGGATTGCGAATTAAAATTGAATGTGCACCACCACAGGTATACTAAAAGCCACTCAATTCATGACTTTTAATGGGGGAATCTTCTGTGGCGCACTCTCATGGAGACCACGGCAGACATAGTGAGAGAGAAAAAGGTGAGTAAATATCTGAAACGGAGGCAGAAAGAGAGAGAATGAGAAGCCCTGTGAATGGAAGGGAGAGCGAAAAGGGAAAATGGTCCTATTTACAAATGACAGATGTGAAACTGGGGTTCACATCAACAGTGTCACTGCCAGGAAGGAGGGTCATGCTAGCCATGTCACCGGTAGTGTGGCCCGCAGGGACGCCGACCTGCTGGAGCGTCGTGCCAGCATGGGCTCTGGCAGCCACGTGGGCCAGCAGGAGGGTCCCGCTGCACAGCTGTGGGGTGAGGATAGACTGGGTGGTGATATCGGCCATTACAGGGGCCTCTTCTGCTGGCAAGAGTGTGACAGTAGCAAGTAGATGGACAAGCCTGCGTGTGAGGACGGAATGCAGGAGGGGCTCTTGTGCGGCTGGGTGTGGGGCCCTCACGGGAACCGTGGAGAAATGGCCAGGTAACTGCGTCATGTGGGCTAGTAGATTGGCCAGGGCTTCGAACTGAAGGACAATAACGGGGAGTAGCTGTCAGGCCCTGGGAGTGTCTGAGTGTAAGTGGAGATGGGTTTGGGGTCACTGAGGGATGCGTGGGAGCCATCCCTGTATAGGTACAGGTCATAGGGAGATAGTCTCGTGAGGCCTGTGAGTGTCTAGGGTTGTCCTGGGTGCCTGGGGCTGACTGTGGCAGAAATCTGGGGAAGGCTGGAGAGAAGCTGGGAGACCCAGGAGAGTCCCTGAAGGCAGGGGGTGAAGAGGTGAAAGAAATGGGGGAGGGTTGCAGTAAGGTCCGTGAGTTTGTAGGTGATTCCTGGGTGCGGGAAGCTGACTCCAGGTGAAATCTGGAGACGGTCGGAGTGTAGCTGAGAGAGACAGAAGAGTCCTTGAGGGCTGGGGGTGAGAACATGAGGGAGATTGGGGAGTAAGTCAGTGAAATTCGTGAGTTCGGTGGTGTATCGTGGGTGCCTGGAACTGACTCCAGCTGGAATCTAGCGAAGTTTTGAGAGTAGCTGAAAGAGACACAGGAGTCCCTGTGGGCTGAGGGCAAAGACCTGAGAGAGACCAGGGAGGACCTCAGTGAAGTCTGTGAGTCTGTAGGTGATTCCGGAGTGTGGGAGGCTGAGTGCCGCTGAAATCTGGGCGTGGTGGGAGAGTAGCTGGGACAGACAGGAGAGTCCCAGGGGGCTGGGGGTGAAGACATGACAGAGACTGGGGAGTAACTCAGCGAAACTGCTGAGTTTGGTGGTGATACCTGGGTGCCTGGAACTGACTCCCGCTGAAATCTGGGCATGGTTGGAGAGTAGCTGGGACACACAGGAGAGTCCCTGAGGGCTGGGGGTGAAGACATGAGAGAGACCGGGGAGTACCTCAGTGAAACTGGTGAGTTTGGTGGTGACTCCGGGGTGCCTGGGACTGACTCCAGCTGAAATGTGTGCGTGGTTGGAGAGTAGCTGGGACAGACAGGAGAGTCCCTGAGGGCTGGTGAAGACATGAGAGAGACTGGAGAGTAAGTGAGTGAAATTGGGGAGTTTGGTGGTGCTTCCTGGGTGCTTGGAACTGACTCCGGCTGAAGTGTGGGCGTGGTTGGAGAGTAGCTGGGACACACAGGAGAGTCCCTGAGGGTTGGAGATAAAGACGTGCTAGAGAGTGAGGAGTAACTGAGTGAAATTGGGGAGTTTGGTGGTGATTCCGGGGTGCCTGGAACTGACTGCAGCTGAAATGTGGGCGTGGTTGGAGAGTAGCTGGGACAGACGGGAGAGTCCCTGAGGGATGGTGAAGACATGAGAGAGACTGGGGAGTAACGCAGTGAAATTGGTGAGTTTGGTGGTGATTTCTGGGTGCCTGCAACGGACTCCCGCTGAAGTGTGGGCGTGTTTGGAGAGTAGCTGGGACAGACAGGCGAGTCCCCGAGGGTTGGAGATAAAGACGTGCTAGAGACTGGGGAGTAACTCAGTGAAAGTGGTGGGCTTGGTGGTGATCCCTGGGTTCCTGGAACTGACCCGCGCTGAAATGTGGGCGTGGTTGGAGAGTAGCTGGGACAGACTGGAGGGTCCGTAAGGGCTGGGGGTGAAGACGTGAGAGAGACTGGCGAGGATCTCACTGAGGTCTGTGAGTTTGTAGGTGTTTCTGGGGTGTGGGGTAGAGACTCCCGCTGAAATCTGGGCGTAGTTGGAGAGTAGCTGGGACAGACAGGAGAGTCATGGGTGGCTGGGGGTGAGCTGCTGGATGATGGCAGTAAGAACATATGGTATATTATTGATGAATGAGGTGACTGTGAAGAATCTCCAGAGGAGGACACGGGAGAACACAATGACATGAGTGACTGTCCTGCTTGGTTAGGAAAGGGAAACGTAAAGTTGTGGAATTCTGTTGATGATGGATGTGAGAGTGGTGAAGCCCTGCGGGGTGATGTAGAGTACTTCCACATCCCTGGTGAGGAGCTGCCCCTTGGGTCTGAGTTTCTGGGAGGGGAGAGGGAGAAGCTGGGTGAGGCAGGCATGAATCTTGAGGAGTCAGGGCTGGGGGACCGCTCATATTCTCCCGAGACGTGGGAGTCTCTGGGGGACTCCTGGGTGCATGGGGCTGACTCCCGCAGGAACCTGGGGATGGCTGGAGAGTAACTGGGAGCCACAGGAGAGTCCCTGAGGCCTGGGGGTGAAGAGATGAAAGACACAGGGGTGGAGCACCGTGAGGCTCGTGAGTTTGTAGGTGATTCCCGGGTGTGGGGGGCTGACTCCAGCTGAAATCTGGGGTTGTTTGGAGAGTAGCTGGGAGACACAGGAGATCCCCCGAGAGCTGGGGGTGAGCTGCTGGGTGATGGCAGTAAGAACATGTGGTATATTATTGATGAACGTGGGGACTCTGAGGAATCCTCAGAGGAGGACACGGGAGAGCCCAATGGCTTCATTGATTGCCCATCACGGTGAGGACAGGGAAATGGGAGCTTGTGGGATTCTGGTGATGACAGAGGTGAGTGTGGTGAAGCCCTAGGGGATGGTGAATGGTAGCTCCGGATCCCTGGTGAGGAGCTTCCCCTGAAGCCTGAGTTTCTGAGAGGGGAGAGGGAGAAGCTGGGTGAGGCTCGCATGGACCTTGGGGAGTCCGTGCTGGGGGACCGTTCATAAGAAGAGCCGGACAAGACCCTACTGTTCTTAGGTGCAGACATGATTAGGAAACCTGCAGCTCCCAGGGGCCCCTACTAATTTTCTAACTCGCAGAAGGAAGGAGTGTGTGTGCGTGTGTGTGTGTGTGTGTGCGGTGTGAGGTATGTGCCCCTTAAGAAAATGGAAATCAACCAACCAATGAGACAGACAGACAGACAGACAGACAGACAGACAGAGATTCACTTGCCCAAGTGTTCTGTCCTGTCCTCTGAATCCGCTTCCAAGTCGCAAGACGCTGTGAGCTCCAAGTCAACGCAGAGTCCGCCAACCGCTCCGGCCGCTGATCCGCTCCGCGAAGATCTGAGTACAGGCCAGCCAGGGTGGGTTTAAATAGCCTCGGGCGCAGCCTAGCAGCGGAAAGGGCGGAGCTTCACTCCTCCTTTCCATCAGTCACCCCCAACTTTCCCAGGCTACACCTCGTAGGAAACTGTTCTCCTGCTTTGATTTCATGCGCCACCTTTGGGACAATCTAAGAACTTACAAGTTTTCTTGGCCAGATATATTAGGAATTGTATGCACTGAAACACTGAAAACCAACTAGTGGTTCTGTGGTTCCCACGTTGTGGTTTTGACACCAGCAGCATCCTTGCCACAATCAAACCCCGGAGATCCACAGATCTGCGGTGTAACAATACCTCCCCCTGATCCGGATGCATGGCAGTTTAAGAAGTCTTTCCGTGTAAGGGAAAAGACTTTGAAGAAAAGGTGGAGATATGCGTTGTAGAAACATTCTTTTGCTCTGGAACCACGTAGAGACTTGGGAGCCAGTTGGGTGGAGCATTCGTTGGATGAGGGTGCTCGGGTTAGGAATATCAAGGTGTGGCTCCAGATAATCCAATCATCTAATTAAGATTCCAGTTATGCTCATCTGTTTTAAAATTCCGTTTGGGTAAATTCTTTTAGTCAGACTGAGAATGGCAAAGCCTCAACCCCAATTTCCAGGGAGGGTTGAGAGCCTCAGGTGGAGTTGATCACCAATAGCCTATGGTTTAACCCGTCATGCCTATAGAATGAGGTCTCCATAAAAACCCAAAAGGACTGGGTTCAGAGAGCTTGTGGATAACACTTCCTGGAAGGTAGTGCACCCCTCCCCACACGCCGGGCCCCGCATTTATTTCTGAACTTTTGGCAAAGTCCGCTAAAATACAACGGCAAATGTAAGTGTTTCCCTGCGTGCTGTGAGCTCTTCCAGCCAATGAATGCAACTAAATCTGGGAGTGGTGGCAACCTGATTTATAGCCAGTTGCTGAGAAGCACAGGTAAAACAACGTGGGGCTTCCCATTGTTATTAGTGTGGGAGGCCTGTCTGGCGGGACTCGGCCCTTTGGAATCTAAAGCTATGTCCCGGTAGATAGCGTCACCATTGAATTAGAAGACACACATATGTTGAGAATAATCTTTCTGGTCATTTGCTGCATGTCTTATTTACAATATGTAATCAAATTCTTTATCCTGGCCTTATGGCACCTGGGTTGAGAACCATGATTTGAACCAAACATTGGTCTGTCACGTTCTGAGTTTGAAACTTTATTTTGCCTTTAGCGTTTTGCTATTGCTTTTTCGTTTTCTTTTGTTTCGTTTCGTTTCTAAGTTCTGGGGTATATGTGCAGGATGTGCAGATTTGTTACTAAGGTAAACGTGTGCCATGGTGGTTTGCTGCACCTGTCAACCCATCACCTAGGTATTAAGCCCAGCATGCAGTAGCTGTTTTTCTTAACGCTCTGCCTCCCGAAAGGCCCCAGTGAGTGTTGCTCCCCTTCCTGTGTCCATGTCATCTCATTTTTCAGCTCTCATTATAAGTGAGAATGTGGCGTTTGGTTTTCTTTCCCTGGATTAGTTTGCTGAGCATAATGACCACACATCACCACTGTTTTTGTTTTTTAGTATAAAGAGTAGTATTTTATTGAATAAGATTTGCTCACAGAAAAATAAGCTTAAGTCTACAATGAATGCCAGACTCTACAGCAGAAAGCAATTTTCTCACTTTTCCACACACAATGGTTCCTACTAAGTGAAAAAACTTCATTCACAAATGTACTACTCTGTCTCAAAACATCTCACATAATCATGCACTGTACTAAATCCATTAGATCAGTTCTTCAGTCAGGTTAAAGAAGTATCCCTCTAATAACTGACTTTTATAATGCTATCAATATCCACTCCCAATCAGTCTGCCATTGTTAATGGTGTACAGCATTACTGAATACAATGGAATTGATGACGCCCATATCCACGGACACACCGTGACTTACGGTGGTTTGATTTATGATTTTTCAACGTTATGGTGGGATTATTGGAATATTAGATGCGTTTCTAAGTTACAGTGGGTTTATGAGTATGCGACCCTATACTGCAGAAACAGCTGTATAAGGAAAAACAGGTGTACCTAATAAGAATATGCTTAGTGACTTGGGATAAACCAATAGATGTTCACAACTGATGGAGAGCCGTGAAAGAGAGATAGCGGTAAATAGTTACAATAACACAATTTTCCTGCACCTGTCGAGGATTTCTCCCAAAAAACGCAGAATGTGGGATGCACCTAAGGCATATGAAAGAGAGAGGGCAGAAGGAGTAAGAGAGAAATAGGAGGAAGGAAGGAAGGAAGGAAAGAAAGAAGGAAGGTAGGAAGGAAGGAAGGAAGGAAGGAAGGAAGGAAGGAAGGAAAGAAGGACGAAAGGAAGGAGAAAACACCCGGTGTTACTAAAACCCCCCAAAAAATGGTTTCCCCCTGTGGGTAAGCCTACAATGTGGATGAATCTTGAAAATATTGTGCTACGTGTTGTGTCAGTCATAACAGCTCACCTATTGTGCAATTCCGTTGATAGGAAATGTCCACAATATGGAAATCTATGCATATGGGATTGATCGCACTAGGTAGTTGCTACCTAGGGCTGAGGGTCAGGGAGAGGGTTTGAGACAGAATGAGGAGTGACTAATGTCTACAGGGTTTTTCTCTGGTCGGGGGTGATAAGACGTTCTACAATGGATTGCGAATTAAAATTGAATGTGCACCACCACAGGTATACTAAAAGCCACTCAATTCATGACTTTTAATGGGGGAATCTTCTGTGGCGCACTCTCATGGAGACCACGGCAGACATAGTGAGAGAGAAAAAGGTGAGTAAATATCTGAAACGGAGGCAGAAAGAGAGAGAATGAGAAGCCCTGTGAATGGAAGGGAGAGCGAAAAGGGAAAATGGTCCTATTTACAAATGACAGATGTGAAACCGGGGTTCACATCAACAGTGTCACTGCCAGGAAGGAGGGTCATGCTAGCCATGTCACCGGTAGTGTGGCCCGCAGGGACGCCGACCTGCTGGAGCGTCGTGCCAGCATGGGCTCTGGCAGCCACGTGGGCCAGCAGGAGGGTCCCGCTGCACAGCTGTGGGGTGAGGATAGACTGGGTGGTGATATCGGCCATTACAGGGGCCTCTTCTGCTGGCAAGAGTGTGACAGTAGCAAGTAGATGGACAAGCCTGCGTGTGAGGACGGAATGCAGGAGGGGCTCTTGTGCGGCTGGGTGTGGGGCCCTCACGGGAACCGTGGAGAAATGGCCAGGTAACTGCGTCATGTGGGCTAGTAGATTGGCCAGGGCTTCGAACTGAAGGACAATAACGGGGAGTAGCTGTCAGGCCCTGGGAGTGTCTGAGTGTAAGTGGAGATGGGTTTGGGGTCACTGAGGGATGCGTGGGAGCCATCCCTGTATAGGTACAGGTCATAGGGAGATAGTCTCGTGAGGCCTGTGAGTGTCTAGGGTTGTCCTGGGTGCCTGGGGCTGACTGTGGCAGAAATCTGGGGAAGGCTGGAGAGAAGCTGGGAGACCCAGGAGAGTCCCTGAAGGCAGGGGGTGAAGAGGTGAAAGAAATGGGGGAGGGTTGCAGTAAGGTCCGTGAGTTTGTAGGTGATTCCTGGGTGCGGGAAGCTGACTCCAGGTGAAATCTGGAGACGGTCGGAGTGTAGCTGAGAGAGACAGAAGAGTCCTTGAGGGCTGGGGGTGAGAACATGAGGGAGATTGGGGAGTAAGTCAGTGAAATTCGTGAGTTCGGTGGTGTATCGTGGGTGCCTGGAACTGACTCCAGCTGGAATCTAGCGAAGTTTTGAGAGTAGCTGAAAGAGACACAGGAGTCCCTGTGGGCTGAGGGCAAAGACCTGAGAGAGACCAGGGAGGACCTCAGTGAAGTCTGTGAGTCTGTAGGTGATTCCGGAGTGTGGGAGGCTGAGTGCCGCTGAAATCTGGGCGTGGTGGGAGAGTAGCTGGGACAGACAGGAGAGTCCCAGGGGGCTGGGGGTGAAGACATGACAGAGACTGGGGAGTAACTCAGCGAAACTGCTGAGTTTGGTGGTGATACCTGGGTGCCTGGAACTGACTCCCGCTGAAATCTGGGCATGGTTGGAGAGTAGCTGGGACACACAGGAGAGTCCCTGAGGGCTGGGGGTGAAGACATGAGAGAGACCGGGGAGTACCTCAGTGAAACTGGTGAGTTTGGTGGTGACTCCGGGGTGCCTGGGACTGACTCCAGCTGAAATGTGTGCGTGGTTGGAGAGTAGCTGGGACAGACAGGAGAGTCCCTGAGGGCTGGTGAAGACATGAGAGAGACTGGAGAGTAAGTGAGTGAAATTGGGGAGTTTGGTGGTGCTTCCTGGGTGCTTGGAACTGACTCCGGCTGAAGTGTGGGCGTGGTTGGAGAGTAGCTGGGACACACAGGAGAGTCCCTGAGGGTTGGAGATAAAGACGTGCTAGAGAGTGAGGAGTAACTGAGTGAAATTGGGGAGTTTGGTGGTGATTCCGGGGTGCCTGGAACTGACTGCAGCTGAAATGTGGGCGTGGTTGGAGAGTAGCTGGGACAGACGGGAGAGTCCCTGAGGGATGGTGAAGACATGAGAGAGACTGGGGAGTAACGCAGTGAAATTGGTGAGTTTGGTGGTGATTTCTGGGTGCCTGCAACGGACTCCCGCTGAAGTGTGGGCGTGTTTGGAGAGTAGCTGGGACAGACAGGCGAGTCCCCGAGGGTTGGAGATAAAGACGTGCTAGAGACTGGGGAGTAACTCAGTGAAAGTGGTGGGCTTGGTGGTGATCCCTGGGTTCCTGGAACTGACCCGCGCTGAAATGTGGGCGTGGTTGGAGAGTAGCTGGGACAGACTGGAGGGTCCGTAAGGGCTGGGGGTGAAGACGTGAGAGAGACTGGCGAGGATCTCACTGAGGTCTGTGAGTTTGTAGGTGTTTCTGGGGTGTGGGGTAGAGACTCCCGCTGAAATCTGGGCGTAGTTGGAGAGTAGCTGGGACAGACAGGAGAGTCATGGGTGGCTGGGGGTGAGCTGCTGGATGATGGCAGTAAGAACATATGGTATATTATTGATGAATGAGGTGACTGTGAAGAATCTCCAGAGGAGGACACGGGAGAACACAATGACATGAGTGACTGTCCTGCTTGGTTAGGAAAGGGAAACGTAAAGTTGTGGAATTCTGTTGATGATGGATGTGAGAGTGGTGAAGCCCTGCGGGGTGATGTAGAGTACTTCCACATCCCTGGTGAGGAGCTGCCCCTTGGGTCTGAGTTTCTGGGAGGGGAGAGGGAGAAGCTGGGTGAGGCAGGCATGAATCTTGAGGAGTCAGGGCTGGGGGACCGCTCATATTCTCCCGAGACGTGGGAGTCTCTGGGGGACTCCTGGGTGCATGGGGCTGACTCCCGCAGGAACCTGGGGATGGCTGGAGAGTAACTGGGAGCCACAGGAGAGTCCCTGAGGCCTGGGGGTGAAGAGATGAAAGACACAGGGGTGGAGCACCGTGAGGCTCGTGAGTTTGTAGGTGATTCCCGGGTGTGGGGGGCTGACTCCAGCTGAAATCTGGGGTTGTTTGGAGAGTAGCTGGGAGACACAGGAGATCCCCCGAGAGCTGGGGGTGAGCTGCTGGGTGATGGCAGTAAGAACATGTGGTATATTATTGATGAACGTGGGGACTCTGAGGAATCCTCAGAG
The DNA here is from genome assembly GCF_029289425.2 of Pan paniscus. Taxonomy (NCBI): domain Eukaryota; kingdom Metazoa; phylum Chordata; class Mammalia; order Primates; family Hominidae; genus Pan; species Pan paniscus. The sequence continues at coordinate 4,898,820 of NC_073271.2, forward strand.
GAGGACACGGGAGAGCCCAATGGCTTCATTGATTGCCCATCACGGTGAGGACAGGGAAATGGGAGCTTGTGGGATTCTGGTGATGACAGAGGTGAGTGTGGTGAAGCCCTAGGGGATGGTGAATGGTAGCTCCGGATCCCTGGTGAGGAGCTTCCCCTGAAGCCTGAGTTTCTGAGAGGGGAGAGGGAGAAGCTGGGTGAGGCTCGCATGGACCTTGGGGAGTCCGTGCTGGGGGACCGTTCATAAGAAGAGCCGGACAAGACCCTACTGTTCTTAGGTGCAGACATGATTAGGAAACCTGCAGCTCCCAGGGGCCCCTACTAATTTTCTAACTCGCAGAAGGAAGGAGTGTGTGTGCGTGTGTGTGTGTGTGTGTGCGGTGTGAGGTATGTGCCCCTTAAGAAAATGGAAATCAACCAACCAATGAGACAGACAGACAGACAGACAGACAGACAGACAGAGATTCACTTGCCCAAGTGTTCTGTCCTGTCCTCTGAATCCGCTTCCAAGTCGCAAGACGCTGTGAGCTCCAAGTCAACGCAGAGTCCGCCAACCGCTCCGGCCGCTGATCCGCTCCGCGAAGATCTGAGTACAGGCCAGCCAGGGTGGGTTTAAATAGCCTCGGGCGCAGCCTAGCAGCGGAAAGGGCGGAGCTTCACTCCTCCTTTCCATCAGTCACCCCCAACTTTCCCAGGCTACACCTCGTAGGAAACTGTTCTCCTGCTTTGATTTCATGCGCCACCTTTGGGACAATCTAAGAACTTACAAGTTTTCTTGGCCAGATATATTAGGAATTGTATGCACTGAAACACTGAAAACCAACTAGTGGTTCTGTGGTTCCCACGTTGTGGTTTTGACACCAGCAGCATCCTTGCCACAATCAAACCCCGGAGATCCACAGATCTGCGGTGTAACAATACCTCCCCCTGATCCGGATGCATGGCAGTTTAAGAAGTCTTTCCGTGTAAGGGAAAAGACTTTGAAGAAAAGGTGGAGATATGCGTTGTAGAAACATTCTTTTGCTCTGGAACCACGTAGAGACTTGGGAGCCAGTTGGGTGGAGCATTCGTTGGATGAGGGTGCTCGGGTTAGGAATATCAAGGTGTGGCTCCAGATAATCCAATCATCTAATTAAGATTCCAGTTATGCTCATCTGTTTTAAAATTCCGTTTGGGTAAATTCTTTTAGTCAGACTGAGAATGGCAAAGCCTCAACCCCAATTTCCAGGGAGGGTTGAGAGCCTCAGGTGGAGTTGATCACCAATAGCCTATGGTTTAACCCGTCATGCCTATAGAATGAGGTCTCCATAAAAACCCAAAAGGACTGGGTTCAGAGAGCTTGTGGATAACACTTCCTGGAAGGTAGTGCACCCCTCCCCACACGCCGGGCCCCGCATTTATTTCTGAACTTTTGGCAAAGTCCGCTAAAATACAACGGCAAATGTAAGTGTTTCCCTGCGTGCTGTGAGCTCTTCCAGCCAATGAATGCAACTAAATCTGGGAGTGGTGGCAACCTGATTTATAGCCAGTTGCTGAGAAGCACAGGTAAAACAACGTGGGGCTTCCCATTGTTATTAGTGTGGGAGGCCTGTCTGGCGGGACTCGGCCCTTTGGAATCTAAAGCTATGTCCCGGTAGATAGCGTCACCATTGAATTAGAAGACACACATATGTTGAGAATAATCTTTCTGGTCATTTGCTGCATGTCTTATTTACAATATGTAATCAAATTCTTTATCCTGGCCTTATGGCACCTGGGTTGAGAACCATGATTTGAACCAAACATTGGTCTGTCACGTTCTGAGTTTGAAACTTTATTTTGCCTTTAGCGTTTTGCTATTGCTTTTTCGTTTTCTTTTGTTTCGTTTCGTTTCTAAGTTCTGGGGTATATGTGCAGGATGTGCAGATTTGTTACTAAGGTAAACGTGTGCCATGGTGGTTTGCTGCACCTGTCAACCCATCACCTAGGTATTAAGCCCAGCATGCAGTAGCTGTTTTTCTTAACGCTCTGCCTCCCGAAAGGCCCCAGTGAGTGTTGTTCCCCTTCCTGTGTCCATGTCATCTCATTTTTCAGCTCTCATTATAAGTGAGAATGTGGCGTTTGGTTTTCTTTCCCTGGATTAGTTTGCTGAGCATAATGACCACACATCACCACTGTTTTTGTTTTTTAGTATAAAGAGTAGTATTTTATTGAATAAGATTTGCTCACAGAAAAATAAGCTTAAGTCTACAATGAATGCCAGACTCTACAGCAGAAAGCAATTTTCTCACTTTTCCACACACAATGGTTCCTACTAAGTGAAAAAACTTCATTCACAAATGTACTACTCTGTCTCAAAACATCTCACATAATCATGCACTGTACTAAATCCATTAGATCAGTTCTTCAGTCAGGTTAAAGAAGTATCCCTCTAATAACTGACTTTTATAATGCTATCAATATCCACTCCCAATCAGTCTGCCATTGTTAATGGTGTACAGCATTACTGAATACAATGGAATTGATGACGCCCATATCCACGGACACACCGTGACTTACGGTGGTTTGATTTATGATTTTTCAACGTTATGGTGGGATTATTGGAATATTAGATGCGTTTCTAAGTTACAGTGGGTTTATGAGTATGCGACCCTATACTGCAGAAACAGCTGTATAAGGAAAAACAGGTGTACCTAATAAGAATATGCTTAGTGACTTGGGATAAACCAATAGATGTTCACAACTGATGGAGAGCCGTGAAAGAGAGATAGCGGTAAATAGTTACAATAACACAATTTTCCTGCACCTGTCGAGGATTTCTCCCAAAAAACGCAGAATGTGGGATGCACCTAAGGCATATGAAAGAGAGAGGGCAGAAGGAGTAAGAGAGAAATAGGAGGAAGGAAGGAAGGAAGGAAAGAAAGAAGGAAGGTAGGAAGGAAGGAAGGAAGGAAGGAAGGAAGGAAGGAAGGAAAGAAGGACGAAAGGAAGGAGAAAACACCCGGTGTTACTAAAACCCCCCAAAAAATGGTTTCCCCCTGTGGGTAAGCCTACAATGTGGATGAATCTTGAAAATATTGTGCTACGTGTTGTGTCAGTCATAACAGCTCACCTATTGTGCAATTCCGTTGATAGGAAATGTCCACAATATGGAAATCTATGCATATGGGATTGATCGCACTAGGTAGTTGCTACCTAGGGCTGAGGGTCAGGGAGAGGGTTTGAGACAGAATGAGGAGTGACTAATGTCTACAGGGTTTTTCTCTGGTCGGGGGTGATAAGACGTTCTACAATGGATTGCGAATTAAAATTGAATGTGCACCACCACAGGTATACTAAAAGCCACTCAATTCATGACTTTTAATGGGGGAATCTTCTGTGGCGCACTCTCATGGAGACCACGGCAGACATAGTGAGAGAGAAAAAGGTGAGTAAATATCTGAAACGGAGGCAGAAAGAGAGAGAATGAGAAGCCCTGTGAATGGAAGGGAGAGCGAAAAGGGAAAATGGTCCTATTTACAAATGACAGATGTGAAACCGGGGTTCACATCAACAGTGTCACTGCCAGGAAGGAGGGTCATGCTAGCCATGTCACCGGTAGTGTGGCCCGCAGGGACGCCGACCTGCTGGAGCGTCGTGCCAGCATGGGCTCTGGCAGCCACGTGGGCCAGCAGGAGGGTCCCGCTGCACAGCTGTGGGGTGAGGATAGACTGGGTGGTGATATCGGCCATTACAGGGGCCTCTTCTGCTGGCAAGAGTGTGACAGTAGCAAGTAGATGGACAAGCCTGCGTGTGAGGACGGAATGCAGGAGGGGCTCTTGTGCGGCTGGGTGTGGGGCCCTCACGGGAACCGTGGAGAAATGGCCAGGTAACTGCGTCATGTGGGCTAGTAGATTGGCCAGGGCTTCGAACTGAAGGACAATAACGGGGAGTAGCTGTCAGGCCCTGGGAGTGTCTGAGTGTAAGTGGAGATGGGTTTGGGGTCACTGAGGGATGCGTGGGAGCCATCCCTGTATAGGTACAGGTCATAGGGAGATAGTCTCGTGAGGCCTGTGAGTGTCTAGGGTTGTCCTGGGTGCCTGGGGCTGACTGTGGCAGAAATCTGGGGAAGGCTGGAGAGAAGCTGGGAGACCCAGGAGAGTCCCTGAAGGCAGGGGGTGAAGAGGTGAAAGAAATGGGGGAGGGTTGCAGTAAGGTCCGTGAGTTTGTAGGTGATTCCTGGGTGCGGGAAGCTGACTCCAGGTGAAATCTGGAGACGGTCGGAGTGTAGCTGAGAGAGACAGAAGAGTCCTTGAGGGCTGGGGGTGAGAACATGAGGGAGATTGGGGAGTAAGTCAGTGAAATTCGTGAGTTCGGTGGTGTATCGTGGGTGCCTGGAACTGACTCCAGCTGGAATCTAGCGAAGTTTTGAGAGTAGCTGAAAGAGACACAGGAGTCCCTGTGGGCTGAGGGCAAAGACCTGAGAGAGACCAGGGAGGACCTCAGTGAAGTCTGTGAGTCTGTAGGTGATTCCGGAGTGTGGGAGGCTGAGTGCCGCTGAAATCTGGGCGTGGTGGGAGAGTAGCTGGGACAGACAGGAGAGTCCCAGGGGGCTGGGGGTGAAGACATGACAGAGACTGGGGAGTAACTCAGCGAAACTGCTGAGTTTGGTGGTGATACCTGGGTGCCTGGAACTGACTCCCGCTGAAATCTGGGCATGGTTGGAGAGTAGCTGGGACACACAGGAGAGTCCCTGAGGGCTGGGGGTGAAGACATGAGAGAGACCGGGGAGTACCTCAGTGAAACTGGTGAGTTTGGTGGTGACTCCGGGGTGCCTGGGACTGACTCCAGCTGAAATGTGTGCGTGGTTGGAGAGTAGCTGGGACAGACAGGAGAGTCCCTGAGGGCTGGTGAAGACATGAGAGAGACTGGAGAGTAAGTGAGTGAAATTGGGGAGTTTGGTGGTGCTTCCTGGGTGCTTGGAACTGACTCCGGCTGAAGTGTGGGCGTGGTTGGAGAGTAGCTGGGACACACAGGAGAGTCCCTGAGGGTTGGAGATAAAGACGTGCTAGAGAGTGAGGAGTAACTGAGTGAAATTGGGGAGTTTGGTGGTGATTCCGGGGTGCCTGGAACTGACTGCAGCTGAAATGTGGGCGTGGTTGGAGAGTAGCTGGGACAGACGGGAGAGTCCCTGAGGGATGGTGAAGACATGAGAGAGACTGGGGAGTAACGCAGTGAAATTGGTGAGTTTGGTGGTGATTTCTGGGTGCCTGCAACGGACTCCCGCTGAAGTGTGGGCGTGTTTGGAGAGTAGCTGGGACAGACAGGCGAGTCCCCGAGGGTTGGAGATAAAGACGTGCTAGAGACTGGGGAGTAACTCAGTGAAAGTGGTGGGCTTGGTGGTGATCCCTGGGTTCCTGGAACTGACCCGCGCTGAAATGTGGGCGTGGTTGGAGAGTAGCTGGGACAGACTGGAGGGTCCGTAAGGGCTGGGGGTGAAGACGTGAGAGAGACTGGCGAGGATCTCACTGAGGTCTGTGAGTTTGTAGGTGTTTCTGGGGTGTGGGGTAGAGACTCCCGCTGAAATCTGGGCGTAGTTGGAGAGTAGCTGGGACAGACAGGAGAGTCATGGGTGGCTGGGGGTGAGCTGCTGGATGATGGCAGTAAGAACATATGGTATATTATTGATGAATGAGGTGACTGTGAAGAATCTCCAGAGGAGGACACGGGAGAACACAATGACATGAGTGACTGTCCTGCTTGGTTAGGAAAGGGAAACGTAAAGTTGTGGAATTCTGTTGATGATGGATGTGAGAGTGGTGAAGCCCTGCGGGGTGATGTAGAGTACTTCCACATCCCTGGTGAGGAGCTGCCCCTTGGGTCTGAGTTTCTGGGAGGGGAGAGGGAGAAGCTGGGTGAGGCAGGCATGAATCTTGAGGAGTCAGGGCTGGGGGACCGCTCATATTCTCCCGAGACGTGGGAGTCTCTGGGGGACTCCTGGGTGCATGGGGCTGACTCCCGCAGGAACCTGGGGATGGCTGGAGAGTAACTGGGAGCCACAGGAGAGTCCCTGAGGCCTGGGGGTGAAGAGATGAAAGACACAGGGGTGGAGCACCGTGAGGCTCGTGAGTTTGTAGGTGATTCCCGGGTGTGGGGGGCTGACTCCAGCTGAAATCTGGGGTTGTTTGGAGAGTAGCTGGGAGACACAGGAGATCCCCCGAGAGCTGGGGGTGAGCTGCTGGGTGATGGCAGTAAGAACATGTGGTATATTATTGATGAACGTGGGGACTCTGAGGAATCCTCAGAGGAGGACACGGGAGAGCCCAATGGCTTCATTGATTGCCCATCACGGTGAGGACAGGGAAATGGGAGCTTGTGGGATTCTGGTGATGACAGAGGTGAGTGTGGTGAAGCCCTAGGGGATGGTGAATGGTAGCTCCGGATCCCTGGTGAGGAGCTTCCCCTGAAGCCTGAGTTTCTGAGAGGGGAGAGGGAGAAGCTGGGTGAGGCTCGCATGGACCTTGGGGAGTCCGTGCTGGGGGACCGTTCATAAGAAGAGCCGGACAAGACCCTACTGTTCTTAGGTGCAGACATGATTAGGAAACCTGCAGCTCCCAGGGGCCCCTACTAATTTTCTAACTCGCAGAAGGAAGGAGTGTGTGTGCGTGTGTGTGTGTGTGTGTGCGGTGTGAGGTATGTGCCCCTTAAGAAAATGGAAATCAACCAACCAATGAGACAGACAGACAGACAGACAGACAGACAGACAGAGATTCACTTGCCCAAGTGTTCTGTCCTGTCCTCTGAATCCGCTTCCAAGTCGCAAGACGCTGTGAGCTCCAAGTCAACGCAGAGTCCGCCAACCGCTCCGGCCGCTGATCCGCTCCGCGAAGATCTGAGTACAGGCCAGCCAGGGTGGGTTTAAATAGCCTCGGGCGCAGCCTAGCAGCGGAAAGGGCGGAGCTTCACTCCTCCTTTCCATCAGTCACCCCCAACTTTCCCAGGCTACACCTCGTAGGAAACTGTTCTCCTGCTTTGATTTCATGCGCCACCTTTGGGACAATCTAAGAACTTACAAGTTTTCTTGGCCAGATATATTAGGAATTGTATGCACTGAAACACTGAAAACCAACTAGTGGTTCTGTGGTTCCCACGTTGTGGTTTTGACACCAGCAGCATCCTTGCCACAATCAAACCCCGGAGATCCACAGATCTGCGGTGTAACAATACCTCCCCCTGATCCGGATGCATGGCAGTTTAAGAAGTCTTTCCGTGTAAGGGAAAAGACTTTGAAGAAAAGGTGGAGATATGCGTTGTAGAAACATTCTTTTGCTCTGGAACCACGTAGAGACTTGGGAGCCAGTTGGGTGGAGCATTCGTTGGATGAGGGTGCTCGGGTTAGGAATATCAAGGTGTGGCTCCAGATAATCCAATCATCTAATTAAGATTCCAGTTATGCTCATCTGTTTTAAAATTCCGTTTGGGTAAATTCTTTTAGTCAGACTGAGAATGGCAAAGCCTCAACCCCAATTTCCAGGGAGGGTTGAGAGCCTCAGGTGGAGTTGATCACCAATAGCCTATGGTTTAACCCGTCATGCCTATAGAATGAGGTCTCCATAAAAACCCAAAAGGACTGGGTTCAGAGAGCTTGTGGATAACACTTCCTGGAAGGTAGTGCACCCCTCCCCACACGCCGGGCCCCGCATTTATTTCTGAACTTTTGGCAAAGTCCGCTAAAATACAACGGCAAATGTAAGTGTTTCCCTGCGTGCTGTGAGCTCTTCCAGCCAATGAATGCAACTAAATCTGGGAGTGGTGGCAACCTGATTTATAGCCAGTTGCTGAGAAGCACAGGTAAAACAACGTGGGGCTTCCCATTGTTATTAGTGTGGGAGGCCTGTCTGGCGGGACTCGGCCCTTTGGAATCTAAAGCTATGTCCCGGTAGATAGCGTCACCATTGAATTAGAAGACACACATATGTTGAGAATAATCTTTCTGGTCATTTGCTGCATGTCTTATTTACAATATGTAATCAAATTCTTTATCCTGGCCTTATGGCACCTGGGTTGAGAACCATGATTTGAACCAAACATTGGTCTGTCACGTTCTGAGTTTGAAACTTTATTTTGCCTTTAGCGTTTTGCTATTGCTTTTTCGTTTTCTTTTGTTTCGTTTCGTTTCTAAGTTCTGGGGTATATGTGCAGGATGTGCAGATTTGTTACTAAGGTAAACGTGTGCCATGGTGGTTTGCTGCACCTGTCAACCCATCACCTAGGTATTAAGCCCAGCATGCAGTAGCTGTTTTTCTTAACGCTCTGCCTCCCGAAAGGCCCCAGTGAGTGTTGTTCCCCTTCCTGTGTCCATGTCATCTCATTTTTCAGCTCTCATTATAAGTGAGAATGTGGCGTTTGGTTTTCTTTCCCTGGATTAGTTTGCTGAGCATAATGACCACACATCACCACTGTTTTTGTTTTTTAGTATAAAGAGTAGTATTTTATTGAATAAGATTTGCTCACAGAAAAATAAGCTTAAGTCTACAATGAATGCCAGACTCTACAGCAGAAAGCAATTTTCTCACTTTTCCACACACAATGGTTCCTACTAAGTGAAAAAACTTCATTCACAAATGTACTACTCTGTCTCAAAACATCTCACATAATCATGCACTGTACTAAATCCATTAGATCAGTTCTTCAGTCAGGTTAAAGAAGTATCCCTCTAATAACTGACTTTTATAATGCTATCAATATCCACTCCCAATCAGTCTGCCATTGTTAATGGTGTACAGCATTACTGAATACAATGGAATTGATGACGCCCATATCCACGGACACACCGTGACTTACGGTGGTTTGATTTATGATTTTTCAACGTTATGGTGGGATTATTGGAATATTAGATGCGTTTCTAAGTTACAGTGGGTTTATGAGTATGCGACCCTATACTGCAGAAACAGCTGTATAAGGAAAAACAGGTGTACCTAATAAGAATATGCTTAGTGACTTGGGATAAACCAATAGATGTTCACAACTGATGGAGAGCCGTGAAAGAGAGATAGCGGTAAATAGTTACAATAACACAATTTTCCTGCACCTGTCGAGGATTTCTCCCAAAAAACGCAGAATGTGGGATGCACCTAAGGCATATGAAAGAGAGAGGGCAGAAGGAGTAAGAGAGAAATAGGAGGAAGGAAGGAAGGAAGGAAAGAAAGAAGGAAGGTAGGAAGGAAGGAAGGAAGGAAGGAAGGAAGGAAGGAAGGAAGGACGAAAGGAAGGAGAAAACACCCGGTGTTACTAAAAGCCCCCAAAAAATGGTTTCCCCCTGTGGGTAAGCCTACAATGTGGATGAATCTTGAAAATATTGTGCTACGTGTTGTGTCAGTCATAACAGCTCACCTATTGTGCAATTCCGTTGATAGGAAATGTCCACAATATGGAAATCTATGCATATGGGATTGATCGCACTAGGTAGTTGCTACCTAGGGCTGAGGGTCAGGGAGAAGGTTTGAGACAGAATGAGGAGTGACTACTGTCTACAGGGTTTTTCTCTGGTCGGGGGTGATAAGACGTTCTACAATGGATTGCGAATTAAAATTGAATGTGCACCACCACAGGTATACTAAAAGCCACTCAATTCATGACTTTTAATGGGGGAATCTTCTGTGGCGCACTCTCATGGAGACCACGGCAGACATAGTGAGAGAGAAAAAGGTGAGTAAATATCTGAAACGGAGGCAGAAAGAGAGAGAATGAGAAGCCCTGTGAATGGAAGGGAGAGCGAAAAGGGAAAATGGTCCTATTTACAAATGACAGATGTGAAACTGGGGTTCACATCAACAGTGTCACTGCCAGGAAGGAGGGTCATGCTAGCCATGTCACCGGTAGTGTGGCCCGCAGGGACGCCGACCTGCTGGAGCGTCGTGCCAGCATGGGCTCTGGCAGCCACGTGGGCCAGCAGGAGGGTCCCGCTGCACAGCTGTGGGGTGAGGATAGACTGGGTGGTGATATCGGCCATTACAGGGGCCTCTTCTGCTGGCAAGAGTGTGACAGTAGCAAGTAGATGGACAAGCCTGCGTGTGAGGACGGAATGCAGGAGGGGCTCTTGTGCGGCTGGGTGTGGGGCCCTCACGGGAACCGTGGAGAAATGGCCAGGTAACTGCGTCATGTGGGCTAGTAGATTGGCCAGGGCTTCGAACTGAAGGACAATAACGGGGAGTAGCTGTCAGGCCCTGGGAGTGTCTGAGTGTAAGTGGAGATGGGTTTGGGGTCACTGAGGGATGCGTGGGAGCCATCCCTGTATAGGTACAGGTCATAGGGAGATAGTCTCGTGAGGCCTGTGAGTGTCTAGGGTTGTCCTGGGTGCCTGGGGCTGACTGTGGCAGAAATCTGGGGAAGGCTGGAGAGAAGCTGGGAGACCCAGGAGAGTCCCTGAAGGCAGGGGGTGAAGAGGTGAAAGAAATGGGGGAGGGTTGCAGTAAGGTCCGTGAGTTTGTAGGTGATTCCTGGGTGCGGGAAGCTGACTCCAGGTGAAATCTGGAGACGGTCGGAGTGTAGCTGAGAGAGACAGAAGAGTCCTTGAGGGCTGGGGGTGAGAACATGAGGGAGATTGGGGAGTAAGTCAGTGAAATTCGTGAGTTCGGTGGTGTATCGTGGGTGCCTGGAACTGACTCCAGCTGGAATCTAGCGAAGTTTTGAGAGTAGCTGAAAGAGACACAGGAGTCCCTGTGGGCTGAGGGCAAAGACCTGAGAGAGACCAGGGAGGACCTCAGTGAAGTCTGTGAGTCTGTAGGTGATTCCGGAGTGTGGGAGGCTGAGTGCCGCTGAAATCTGGGCGTGGTGGGAGAGTAGCTGGGACAGACAGGAGAGTCCCAGGGGGCTGGGGGTGAAGACATGACAGAGACTGGGGAGTAACTCAGCGAAACTGCTGAGTTTGGTGGTGATACCTGGGTGCCTGGAACTGACTCCCGCTGAAATCTGGGCATGGTTGGAGAGTAGCTGGGACACACAGGAGAGTCCCTGAGGGCTGGGGGTGAAGACATGAGAGAGACCGGGGAGTACCTCAGTGAAACTGGTGAGTTTGGTGGTGACTCCGGGGTGCCTGGGACTGACTCCAGCTGAAATGTGTGCGTGGTTGGAGAGTAGCTGGGACAGACAGGAGAGTCCCTGAGGGCTGGTGAAGACATGAGAGAGACTGGAGAGTAAGTGAGTGAAATTGGGGAGTTTGGTGGTGCTTCCTGGGTGCTTGGAACTGACTCCGGCTGAAGTGTGGGCGTGGTTGGAGAGTAGCTGGGACACACAGGAGAGTCCCTGAGGGTTGGAGATAAAGACGTGCTAGAGAGTGAGGAGTAACTGAGTGAAATTGGGGAGTTTGGTGGTGATTCCGGGGTGCCTGGAACTGACTGCAGCTGAAATGTGGGCGTGGTTGGAGAGTAGCTGGGACAGACGGGAGAGTCCCTGAGGGATGGTGAAGACATGAGAGAGACTGGGGAGTAACGCAGTGAAATTGGTGAGTTTGGTGGTGATTTCTGGGTGCCTGCAACGGACTCCCGCTGAAGTGTGGGCGTGTTTGGAGAGTAGCTGGGACAGACAGGCGAGTCCCCGAGGGTTGGAGATAAAGACGTGCTAGAGACTGGGGAGTAACTCAGTGAAAGTGGTGGGCTTGGTGGTGATCCCTGGGTTCCTGGAACTGACCCGCGCTGAAATGTGGGCGTGGTTGGAGAGTAGCTGGGACAGACTGGAGGGTCCGTAAGGGCTGGGGGTGAAGACGTGAGAGAGACTGGCAAGGATCTCACTGAGGTCTGTGAGTTTGTAGGTGTTTCTGGGGTGTGGGGTAGAGACTCCCGCTGAAATCTGGGCGTAGTTGGAGAGTAGCTGGGACAGACAGGAGAGTCATGGGTGGCTGGGGGTGAGCTGCTGGATGATGGCAGTAAGAACATATGGTATATTATTGATGAATGAGGTGACTGTGAAGAATCTCCAGAGGAGGACACGGGAGAACACAATGACATGAGTGACTGTCCTGCTTGGTTAGGAAAGGGAAACGTAAAGTTGTGGAATTCTGTTGATGATGGATGTGAGAGTGGTGAAGCCCTGCGGGGTGATGTAGAGTACTTCCACATCCCTGGTGAGGAGCTGCCCCTTGGGTCTGAGTTTCTGGGAGGGGAGAGGGAGAAGCTGGGTGAGGCAGGCATGAATCTTGAGGAGTCAGGGCTGGGGGACCGCTCATATTCTCCCGAGACGTGGGAGTCTCTGGGGGACTCCTGGGTGCATGGGGCTGACTCCCGCAGGAACCTGGGGATGGCTGGAGAGTAACTGGGAGCCACAGGAGAGTCCCTGAGGCCTGGGGGTGAAGAGATGAAAGACACAGGGGTGGAGCACCGTGAGGCTCGTGAGTTTGTAGGTGATTCCCGGGTGTGGGGGGCTGACTCCAGCTGAAATCTGGGGTTGTTTGGAGAGTAGCTGGGAGACACAGGAGATCCCCCGAGAGCTGGGGGTGAGCTGCTGGGTGATGGCAGTAAGAACATGTGGTATATTATTGATGAACGTGGGGACTCTGAGGAATCCTCAGAGGAGGACACGGGAGAGCCCAATGGCTTCATTGATTGCCCATCACGGTGAGGACAGGGAAATGGGAGCTTGTGGGATTCTGGTGATGACAGAGGTGAGTGTGGTGAAGCCCTAGGGGATGGTGAATGGTAGCTCCGGATCCCTGGTGAGGAGCTTCCCCTGAAGCCTGAGTTTCTGAGAGGGGAGAGGGAGAAGCTGGGTGAGGCTCGCATGGACCTTGGGGAGTCCGTGCTGGGGGACCGTTCATAAGAAGAGCCGGACAAGACCCTACTGTTCTTAGGTGCAGACATGATTAGGAAACCTGCAGCTCCCAGGGGCCCCTACTAATTTTCTAACTCGCAGAAGGAAGGAGTGTGTGTGCGTGTGTGTGTGTGTGTGTGCGGTGTGAGGTATGTGCCCCTTAAGAAAATGGAAATCAACCAACCAATGAGACAGACAGACAGACAGACAGACAGACAGACAGAGATTCACTTGCCCAAGTGTTCTGTCCTGTCCTCTGAATCCGCTTCCAAGTCGCAAGACGCTGTGAGCTCCAAGTCAACGCAGAGTCCGCCAACCGCTCCGGCCGCTGATCCGCTCCGCGAAGATCTGAGTACAGGCCAGCCAGGGTGGGTTTAAATAGCCTCGGGCGCAGCCTAGCAGCGGAAAGGGCGGAGCTTCACTCCTCCTTTCCATCAGTCACCCCCAACTTTCCCAGGCTACACCTCGTAGGAAACTGTTCTCCTGCTTTGATTTCATGCGCCACCTTTGGGACAATCTAAGAACTTACAAGTTTTCTTGGCCAGATATATTAGGAATTGTATGCACTGAAACACTGAAAACCAACTAGTGGTTCTGTGGTTCCCACGTTGTGGTTTTGACACCAGCAGCATCCTTGCCACAATCAAACCCCGGAGATCCACAGATCTGCGGTGTAACAATACCTCCCCCTGATCCGGATGCATGGCAGTTTAAGAAGTCTTTCCGTGTAAGGGAAAAGACTTTGAAGAAAAGGTGGAGATATGCGTTGTAGAAACATTCTTTTGCTCTGGAACCACGTAGAGACTTGGGAGCCAGTTGGGTGGAGCATTCGTTGGATGAGGGTGCTCGGGTTAGGAATATCAAGGTGTGGCTCCAGATAATCCAATCATCTAATTAAGATTCCAGTTATGCTCATCTGTTTTAAAATTCCGTTTGGGTAAATTCTTTTAGTCAGACTGAGAATGGCAAAGCCTCAACCCCAATTTCCAGGGAGGGTTGAGAGCCTCAGGTGGAGTTGATCACCAATAGCCTATGGTTTAACCCGTCATGCCTATAGAATGAGGTCTCCATAAAAACCCAAAAGGACTGGGTTCAGAGAGCTTGTGGATAACACTTCCTGGAAGGTAGTGCACCCCTCCCCACACGCCGGGCCCCGCATTTATTTCTGAACTTTTGGCAAAGTCCGCTAAAATACAACGGCAAATGTAAGTGTTTCCCTGCGTGCTGTGAGCTCTTCCAGCCAATGAATGCAACTAAATCTGGGAGTGGTGGCAACCTGATTTATAGCCAGTTGCTGAGAAGCACAGGTAAAACAACGTGGGGCTTCCCATTGTTATTAGTGTGGGAGGCCTGTCTGGCGGGACTCGGCCCTTTGGAATCTAAAGCTATGTCCCGGTAGATAGCGTCACCATTGAATTAGAAGACACACATATGTTGAGAATAATCTTTCTGGTCATTTGCTGCATGTCTTATTTACAATATGTAATCAAATTCTTTATCCTGGCCTTATGGCACCTGGGTTGAGAACCATGATTTGAACCAAACATTGGTCTGTCACGTTCTGAGTTTGAAACTTTATTTTGCCTTTAGCGTTTTGCTATTGCTTTTTCGTTTTCTTTTGTTTCGTTTCGTTTCTAAGTTCTGGGGTATATGTGCAGGATGTGCAGATTTGTTACTAAGGTAAACGTGTGCCATGGTGGTTTGCTGCACCTGTCAACCCATCACCTAGGTATTAAGCCCAGCATGCAGTAGCTGTTTTTCTTAACGCTCTGCCTCCCGAAAGGCCCCAGTGAGTGTTGTTCCCCTTCCTGTGTCCATGTCATCTCATTTTTCAGCTCTCATTATAAGTGAGAATGTGGCGTTTGGTTTTCTTTCCCTGGATTAGTTTGCTGAGCATAATGACCACACATCACCACTGTTTTTGTTTTTTAGTATAAAGAGTAGTATTTTATTGAATAAGATTTGCTCACAGAAAAATAAGCTTAAGTCTACAATGAATGCCAGACTCTACAGCAGAAAGCAATTTTCTCACTTTTCCACACACAATGGTTCCTACTAAGTGAAAAAACTTCATTCACAAATGTACTACTCTGTCTCAAAACATCTCACATAATCATGCACTGTACTAAATCCATTAGATCAGTTCTTCAGTCAGGTTAAAGAAGTATCCCTCTAATAACTGACTTTTATAATGCTATCAATATCCACTCCCAATCAGTCTGCCATTGTTAATGGTGTACAGCATTACTGAATACAATGGAATTGATGACGCCCATATCCACGGACACACCGTGACTTACGGTGGTTTGATTTATGATTTTTCAACGTTATGGTGGGATTATTGGAATATTAGATGCGTTTCTAAGTTACAGTGGGTTTATGAGTATGCGACCCTATACTGCAGAAACAGCTGTATAAGGAAAAACAGGTGTACCTAATAAGAATATGCTTAGTGACTTGGGATAAACCAATAGATGTTCACAACTGATGGAGAGCCGTGAAAGAGAGATAGCGGTAAATAGTTACAATAACACAATTTTCCTGCACCTGTCGAGGATTTCTCCCAAAAAACGCAGAATGTGGGATGCACCTAAGGCATATGAAAGAGAGAGGGCAGAAGGAGTAAGAGAGAAATAGGAGGAAGGAAGGAAGGAAGGAAAGAAAGAAGGAAGGTAGGAAGGAAGGAAGGAAGGAAGGAAGGAAGGAAGGAAGGAAGGACGAAAGGAAGGAGAAAACACCCGGTGTTACTAAAAGCCCCCAAAAAATGGTTTCCCCCTGTGGGTAAGCCTACAATGTGGATGAATCTTGAAAATATTGTGCTACGTGTTGTGTCAGTCATAACAGCTCACCTATTGTGCAATTCCGTTGATAGGAAATGTCCACAATATGGAAATCTATGCATATGGGATTGATCGCACTAGGTAGTTGCTACCTAGGGCTGAGGGTCAGGGAGAAGGTTTGAGACAGAATGAGGAGTGACTACTGTCTACAGGGTTTTTCTCTGGTCGGGGGTGATAAGACGTTCTACAATGGATTGCGAATTAAAATTGAATGTGCACCACCACAGGTATACTAAAAGCCACTCAATTCATGACTTTTAATGGGGGAATCTTCTGTGGCGCACTCTCATGGAGACCACGGCAGACATAGTGAGAGAGAAAAAGGTGAGTAAATATCTGAAACGGAGGCAGAAAGAGAGAGAATGAGAAGCCCTGTGAATGGAAGGGAGAGCGAAAAGGGAAAATGGTCCTATTTACAAATGACAGATGTGAAACTGGGGTTCACATCAACAGTGTCACTGCCAGGAAGGAGGGTCATGCTAGCCATGTCACCGGTAGTGTGGCCCGCAGGGACGCCGACCTGCTGGAGCGTCGTGCCAGCATGGGCTCTGGCAGCCACGTGGGCCAGCAGGAGGGTCCCGCTGCACAGCTGTGGGGTGAGGATAGACTGGGTGGTGATATCGGCCATTACAGGGGCCTCTTCTGCTGGCAAGAGTGTGACAGTAGCAAGTAGATGGACAAGCCTGCGTGTGAGGACGGAATGCAGGAGGGGCTCTTGTGCGGCTGGGTGTGGGGCCCTCACGGGAACCGTGGAGAAATGGCCAGGTAACTGCGTCATGTGGGCTAGTAGATTGGCCAGGGCTTCGAACTGAAGGACAATAACGGGGAGTAGCTGTCAGGCCCTGGGAGTGTCTGAGTGTAAGTGGAGATGGGTTTGGGGTCACTGAGGGATGCGTGGGAGCCATCCCTGTATAGGTACAGGTCATAGGGAGATAGTCTCGTGAGGCCTGTGAGTGTCTAGGGTTGTCCTGGGTGCCTGGGGCTGACTGTGGCAGAAATCTGGGGAAGGCTGGAGAGAAGCTGGGAGACCCAGGAGAGTCCCTGAAGGCAGGGGGTGAAGAGGTGAAAGAAATGGGGGAGGGTTGCAGTAAGGTCCGTGAGTTTGTAGGTGATTCCTGGGTGCGGGAAGCTGACTCCAGGTGAAATCTGGAGACGGTCGGAGTGTAGCTGAGAGAGACAGAAGAGTCCTTGAGGGCTGGGGGTGAGAACATGAGGGAGATTGGGGAGTAAGTCAGTGAAATTCGTGAGTTCGGTGGTGTATCGTGGGTGCCTGGAACTGACTCCAGCTGGAATCTAGCGAAGTTTTGAGAGTAGCTGAAAGAGACACAGGAGTCCCTGTGGGCTGAGGGCAAAGACCTGAGAGAGACCAGGGAGGACCTCAGTGAAGTCTGTGAGTCTGTAGGTGATTCCGGAGTGTGGGAGGCTGAGTGCCGCTGAAATCTGGGCGTGGTGGGAGAGTAGCTGGGACAGACAGGAGAGTCCCAGGGGGCTGGGGGTGAAGACATGACAGAGACTGGGGAGTAACTCAGCGAAACTGCTGAGTTTGGTGGTGATACCTGGGTGCCTGGAACTGACTCCCGCTGAAATCTGGGCATGGTTGGAGAGTAGCTGGGACACACAGGAGAGTCCCTGAGGGCTGGGGGTGAAGACATGAGAGAGACCGGGGAGTACCTCAGTGAAACTGGTGAGTTTGGTGGTGACTCCGGGGTGCCTGGGACTGACTCCAGCTGAAATGTGTGCGTGGTTGGAGAGTAGCTGGGACAGACAGGAGAGTCCCTGAGGGCTGGTGAAGACATGAGAGAGACTGGAGAGTAAGTGAGTGAAATTGGGGAGTTTGGTGGTGCTTCCTGGGTGCTTGGAACTGACTCCGGCTGAAGTGTGGGCGTGGTTGGAGAGTAGCTGGGACACACAGGAGAGTCCCTGAGGGTTGGAGATAAAGACGTGCTAGAGAGTGAGGAGTAACTGAGTGAAATTGGGGAGTTTGGTGGTGATTCCGGGGTGCCTGGAACTGACTGCAGCTGAAATGTGGGCGTGGTTGGAGAGTAGCTGGGACAGACGGGAGAGTCCCTGAGGGATGGTGAAGACATGAGAGAGACTGGGGAGTAACGCAGTGAAATTGGTGAGTTTGGTGGTGATTTCTGGGTGCCTGCAACGGACTCCCGCTGAAGTGTGGGCGTGTTTGGAGAGTAGCTGGGACAGACAGGCGAGTCCCCGAGGGTTGGAGATAAAGACGTGCTAGAGACTGGGGAGTAACTCAGTGAAAGTGGTGGGCTTGGTGGTGATCCCTGGGTTCCTGGAACTGACCCGCGCTGAAATGTGGGCGTGGTTGGAGAGTAGCTGGGACAGACTGGAGGGTCCGTAAGGGCTGGGGGTGAAGACGTGAGAGAGACTGGCGAGGATCTCACTGAGGTCTGTGAGTTTGTAGGTGTTTCTGGGGTGTGGGGTAGAGACTCCCGCTGAAATCTGGGCGTAGTTGGAGAGTAGCTGGGACAGACAGGAGAGTCATGGGTGGCTGGGGGTGAGCTGCTGGATGATGGCAGTAAGAACATATGGTATATTATTGATGAATGAGGTGACTGTGAAGAATCTCCAGAGGAGGACACGGGAGAACACAATGACATGAGTGACTGTCCTGCTTGGTTAGGAAAGGGAAACGTAAAGTTGTGGAATTCTGTTGATGATGGATGTGAGAGTGGTGAAGCCCTGCGGGGTGATGTAGAGTACTTCCACATCCCTGGTGAGGAGCTGCCCCTTGGGTCTGAGTTTCTGGGAGGGGAGAGGGAGAAGCTGGGTGAGGCAGGCATGAATCTTGAGGAGTCAGGGCTGGGGGACCGCTCATATTCTCCCGAGACGTGGGAGTCTCTGGGGGACTCCTGGGTGCATGGGGCTGACTCCCGCAGGAACCTGGGGATGGCTGGAGAGTAACTGGGAGCCACAGGAGAGTCCCTGAGGCCTGGGGGTGAAGAGATGAAAGACACAGGGGTGGAGCACCGTGAGGCTCGTGAGTTTGTAGGTGATTCCCGGGTGTGGGGGGCTGACTCCAGCTGAAATCTGGGGTTGTTTGGAGAGTAGCTGGGAGACACAGGAGATCCCCCGAGAGCTGGGGGTGAGCTGCTGGGTGATGGCAGTAAGAACATGTGGTATATTATTGATGAACGTGGGGACTCTGAGGAATCCTCAGAGGAGGACACGGGAGAGCCCAATGGCTTCATTGATTGCCCATCACGGTGAGGACAGGGAAATGGGAGCTTGTGGGATTCTGGTGATGACAGAGGTGAGTGTGGTGAAGCCCTAGGGGATGGTGAATGGTAGCTCCGGATCCCTGGTGAGGAGCTTCCCCTGAAGCCTGAGTTTCTGAGAGGGGAGAGGGAGAAGCTGGGTGAGGCTCGCATGGACCTTGGGGAGTCCGTGCTGGGGGACCGTTCATAAGAAGAGCCGGACAAGACCCTACTGTTCTTAGGTGCAGACATGATTAGGAAACCTGCAGCTCCCAGGGGCCCCTACTAATTTTCTAACTCGCAGAAGGAAGGAGTGTGTGTGCGTGTGTGTGTGTGTGTGTGCGGTGTGAGGTATGTGCCCCTTAAGAAAATGGAAATCAACCAACCAATGAGACAGACAGACAGACAGACAGACAGACAGACAGAGATTCACTTGCCCAAGTGTTCTGTCCTGTCCTCTGAATCCGCTTCCAAGTCGCAAGACGCTGTGAGCTCCAAGTCAACGCAGAGTCCGCCAACCGCTCCGGCCGCTGATCCGCTCCGCGAAGATCTGAGTACAGGCCAGCCAGGGTGGGTTTAAATAGCCTCGGGCGCAGCCTAGCAGCGGAAAGGGCGGAGCTTCACTCCTCCTTTCCATCAGTCACCCCCAACTTTCCCAGGCTACACCTCGTAGGAAACTGTTCTCCTGCTTTGATTTCATGCGCCACCTTTGGGACAATCTAAGAACTTACAAGTTTTCTTGGCCAGATATATTAGGAATTGTATGCACTGAAACACTGAAAACCAACTAGTGGTTCTGTGGTTCCCACGTTGTGGTTTTGACACCAGCAGCATCCTTGCCACAATCAAACCCCGGAGATCCACAGATCTGCGGTGTAACAATACCTCCCCCTGATCCGGATGCATGGCAGTTTAAGAAGTCTTTCCGTGTAAGGGAAAAGACTTTGAAGAAAAGGTGGAGATATGCGTTGTAGAAACATTCTTTTGCTCTGGAACCACGTAGAGACTTGGGAGCCAGTTGGGTGGAGCATTCGTTGGATGAGGGTGCTCGGGTTAGGAATATCAAGGTGTGGCTCCAGATAATCCAATCATCTAATTAAGATTCCAGTTATGCTCATCTGTTTTAAAATTCCGTTTGGGTAAATTCTTTTAGTCAGACTGAGAATGGCAAAGCCTCAACCCCAATTTCCAGGGAGGGTTGAGAGCCTCAGGTGGAGTTGATCACCAATAGCCTATGGTTTAACCCGTCATGCCTATAGAATGAGGTCTCCATAAAAACCCAAAAGGACTGGGTTCAGAGAGCTTGTGGATAACACTTCCTGGAAGGTAGTGCACCCCTCCCCACACGCCGGGCCCCGCATTTATTTCTGAACTTTTGGCAAAGTCCGCTAAAATACAACGGCAAATGTAAGTGTTTCCCTGCGTGCTGTGAGCTCTTCCAGCCAATGAATGCAACTAAATCTGGGAGTGGTGGCAACCTGATTTATAGCCAGTTGCTGAGAAGCACAGGTAAAACAACGTGGGGCTTCCCATTGTTATTAGTGTGGGAGGCCTGTCTGGCGGGACTCGGCCCTTTGGAATCTAAAGCTATGTCCCGGTAGATAGCGTCACCATTGAATTAGAAGACACACATATGTTGAGAATAATCTTTCTGGTCATTTGCTGCATGTCTTATTTACAATATGTAATCAAATTCTTTATCCTGGCCTTATGGCACCTGGGTTGAGAACCATGATTTGAACCAAACATTGGTCTGTCACGTTCTGAGTTTGAAACTTTATTTTGCCTTTAGCGTTTTGCTATTGCTTTTTCGTTTTCTTTTGTTTCGTTTCGTTTCTAAGTTCTGGGGTATATGTGCAGGATGTGCAGATTTGTTACTAAGGTAAACGTGTGCCATGGTGGTTTGCTGCACCTGTCAACCCATCACCTAGGTATTAAGCCCAGCATGCAGTAGCTGTTTTTCTTAACGCTCTGCCTCCCGAAAGGCCCCAGTGAGTGTTGTTCCCCTTCCTGTGTCCATGTCATCTCATTTTTCAGCTCTCATTATAAGTGAGAATGTGGCGTTTGGTTTTCTTTCCCTGGATTAGTTTGCTGAGCATAATGACCACACATCACCACTGTTTTTGTTTTTTAGTATAAAGAGTAGTATTTTATTGAATAAGATTTGCTCACAGAAAAATAAGCTTAAGTCTACAATGAATGCCAGACTCTACAGCAGAAAGCAATTTTCTCACTTTTCCACACACAATGGTTCCTACTAAGTGAAAAAACTTCATTCACAAATGTACTACTCTGTCTCAAAACATCTCACATAATCATGCACTGTACTAAATCCATTAGATCAGTTCTTCAGTCAGGTTAAAGAAGTATCCCTCTAATAACTGACTTTTATAATGCTATCAATATCCACTCCCAATCAGTCTGCCATTGTTAATGGTGTACAGCATTACTGAATACAATGGAATTGATGACGCCCATATCCACGGACACACCGTGACTTACGGTGGTTTGATTTATGATTTTTCAACGTTATGGTGGGATTATTGGAATATTAGATGCGTTTCTAAGTTACAGTGGGTTTATGAGTATGCGACCCTATACTGCAGAAACAGCTGTATAAGGAAAAACAGGTGTACCTAATAAGAATATGCTTAGTGACTTGGGATAAACCAATAGATGTTCACAACTGATGGAGAGCCGTGAAAGAGAGATAGCGGTAAATAGTTACAATAACACAATTTTCCTGCACCTGTCGAGGATTTCTCCCAAAAAACGCAGAATGTGGGATGCACCTAAGGCATATGAAAGAGAGAGGGCAGAAGGAGTAAGAGAGAAATAGGAGGAAGGAAGGAAGGAAGGAAAGAAAGAAGGAAGGTAGGAAGGAAGGAAGGAAGGAAGGAAGGAAGGAAGGAAGGAAAGAAGGACGAAAGGAAGGAGAAAACACCCGGTGTTACTAAAACCCCCCAAAAAATGGTTTCCCCCTGTGGGTAAGCCTACAATGTGGATGAATCTTGAAAATATTGTGCTACGTGTTGTGTCAGTCATAACAGCTCACCTATTGTGCAATTCCGTTGATAGGAAATGTCCACAATATGGAAATCTATGCATATGGGATTGATCGCACTAGGTAGTTGCTACCTAGGGCTGAGGGTCAGGGAGAGGGTTTGAGACAGAATGAGGAGTGACTAATGTCTACAGGGTTTTTCTCTGGTCGGGGGTGATAAGACGTTCTACAATGGATTGCGAATTAAAATTGAATGTGCACCACCACAGGTATACTAAAAGCCACTCAATTCATGACTTTTAATGGGGGAATCTTCTGTGGCGCACTCTCATGGAGACCACGGCAGACATAGTGAGAGAGAAAAAGGTGAGTAAATATCTGAAACGGAGGCAGAAAGAGAGAGAATGAGAAGCCCTGTGAATGGAAGGGAGAGCGAAAAGGGAAAATGGTCCTATTTACAAATGACAGATGTGAAACCGGGGTTCACATCAACAGTGTCACTGCCAGGAAGGAGGGTCATGCTAGCCATGTCACCGGTAGTGTGGCCCGCAGGGACGCCGACCTGCTGGAGCGTCGTGCCAGCATGGGCTCTGGCAGCCACGTGGGCCAGCAGGAGGGTCCCGCTGCACAGCTGTGGGGTGAGGATAGACTGGGTGGTGATATCGGCCATTACAGGGGCCTCTTCTGCTGGCAAGAGTGTGACAGTAGCAAGTAGATGGACAAGCCTGCGTGTGAGGACGGAATGCAGGAGGGGCTCTTGTGCGGCTGGGTGTGGGGCCCTCACGGGAACCGTGGAGAAATGGCCAGGTAACTGCGTCATGTGGGCTAGTAGATTGGCCAGGGCTTCGAACTGAAGGACAATAACGGGGAGTAGCTGTCAGGCCCTGGGAGTGTCTGAGTGTAAGTGGAGATGGGTTTGGGGTCACTGAGGGATGCGTGGGAGCCATCCCTGTATAGGTACAGGTCATAGGGAGATAGTCTCGTGAGGCCTGTGAGTGTCTAGGGTTGTCCTGGGTGCCTGGGGCTGACTGTGGCAGAAATCTGGGGAAGGCTGGAGAGAAGCTGGGAGACCCAGGAGAGTCCCTGAAGGCAGGGGGTGAAGAGGTGAAAGAAATGGGGGAGGGTTGCAGTAAGGTCCGTGAGTTTGTAGGTGATTCCTGGGTGCGGGAAGCTGACTCCAGGTGAAATCTGGAGACGGTCGGAGTGTAGCTGAGAGAGACAGAAGAGTCCTTGAGGGCTGGGGGTGAGAACATGAGGGAGATTGGGGAGTAAGTCAGTGAAATTCGTGAGTTCGGTGGTGTATCGTGGGTGCCTGGAACTGACTCCAGCTGGAATCTAGCGAAGTTTTGAGAGTAGCTGAAAGAGACACAGGAGTCCCTGTGGGCTGAGGGCAAAGACCTGAGAGAGACCAGGGAGGACCTCAGTGAAGTCTGTGAGTCTGTAGGTGATTCCGGAGTGTGGGAGGCTGAGTGCCGCTGAAATCTGGGCGTGGTGGGAGAGTAGCTGGGACAGACAGGAGAGTCCCAGGGGGCTGGGGGTGAAGACATGACAGAGACTGGGGAGTAACTCAGCGAAACTGCTGAGTTTGGTGGTGATACCTGGGTGCCTGGAACTGACTCCCGCTGAAATCTGGGCATGGTTGGAGAGTAGCTGGGACACACAGGAGAGTCCCTGAGGGCTGGGGGTGAAGACATGAGAGAGACCGGGGAGTACCTCAGTGAAACTGGTGAGTTTGGTGGTGACTCCGGGGTGCCTGGGACTGACTCCAGCTGAAATGTGTGCGTGGTTGGAGAGTAGCTGGGACAGACAGGAGAGTCCCTGAGGGCTGGTGAAGACATGAGAGAGACTGGAGAGTAAGTGAGTGAAATTGGGGAGTTTGGTGGTGCTTCCTGGGTGCTTGGAACTGACTCCGGCTGAAGTGTGGGCGTGGTTGGAGAGTAGCTGGGACACACAGGAGAGTCCCTGAGGGTTGGAGATAAAGACGTGCTAGAGAGTGAGGAGTAACTGAGTGAAATTGGGGAGTTTGGTGGTGATTCCGGGGTGCCTGGAACTGACTGCAGCTGAAATGTGGGCGTGGTTGGAGAGTAGCTGGGACAGACGGGAGAGTCCCTGAGGGATGGTGAAGACATGAGAGAGACTGGGGAGTAACGCAGTGAAATTGGTGAGTTTGGTGGTGATTTCTGGGTGCCTGCAACGGACTCCCGCTGAAGTGTGGGCGTGTTTGGAGAGTAGCTGGGACAGACAGGCGAGTCCCCGAGGGTTGGAGATAAAGACGTGCTAGAGACTGGGGAGTAACTCAGTGAAAGTGGTGGGCTTGGTGGTGATCCCTGGGTTCCTGGAACTGACCCGCGCTGAAATGTGGGCGTGGTTGGAGAGTAGCTGGGACAGACTGGAGGGTCCGTAAGGGCTGGGGGTGAAGACGTGAGAGAGACTGGCGAGGATCTCACTGAGGTCTGTGAGTTTGTAGGTGTTTCTGGGGTGTGGGGTAGAGACTCCCGCTGAAATCTGGGCGTAGTTGGAGAGTAGCTGGGACAGACAGGAGAGTCATGGGTGGCTGGGGGTGAGCTGCTGGATGATGGCAGTAAGAACATATGGTATATTATTGATGAATGAGGTGACTGTGAAGAATCTCCAGAGGAGGACACGGGAGAACACAATGACATGAGTGACTGTCCTGCTTGGTTAGGAAAGGGAAACGTAAAGTTGTGGAATTCTGTTGATGATGGATGTGAGAGTGGTGAAGCCCTGCGGGGTGATGTAGAGTACTTCCACATCCCTGGTGAGGAGCTGCCCCTTGGGTCTGAGTTTCTGGGAGGGGAGAGGGAGAAGCTGGGTGAGGCAGGCATGAATCTTGAGGAGTCAGGGCTGGGGGACCGCTCATATTCTCCCGAGACGTGGGAGTCTCTGGGGGACTCCTGGGTGCATGGGGCTGACTCCCGCAGGAACCTGGGGATGGCTGGAGAGTAACTGGGAGCCACAGGAGAGTCCCTGAGGCCTGGGGGTGAAGAGATGAAAGACACAGGGGTGGAGCACCGTGAGGCTCGTGAGTTTGTAGGTGATTCCCGGGTGTGGGGGGCTGACTCCAGCTGAAATCTGGGGTTGTTTGGAGAGTAGCTGGGAGACACAGGAGATCCCCCGAGAGCTGGGGGTGAGCTGCTGGGTGATGGCAGTAAGAACATGTGGTATATTATTGATGAACGTGGGGACTCTGAGGAATCCTCAGAGGAGGACACGGGAGAGCCCAATGGCTTCATTGATTGCCCATCACGGTGAGGACAGGGAAATGGGAGCTTGTGGGATTCTGGTGATGACAGAGGTGAGTGTGGTGAAGCCCTAGGGGATGGTGAATGGTAGCTCCGGATCCCTGGTGAGGAGCTTCCCCTGAAGCCTGAGTTTCTGAGAGGGGAGAGGGAGAAGCTGGGTGAGGCTCGCATGGACCTTGGGGAGTCCGTGCTGGGGGACCGTTCATAAGAAGAGCCGGACAAGACCCTACTGTTCTTAGGTGCAGACATGATTAGGAAACCTGCAGCTCCCAGGGGCCCCTACTAATTTTCTAACTCGCAGAAGGAAGGAGTGTGTGTGCGTGTGTGTGTGTGTGTGTGCGGTGTGAGGTATGTGCCCCTTAAGAAAATGGAAATCAACCAACCAATGAGACAGACAGACAGACAGACAGACAGACAGACAGAGATTCACTTGCCCAAGTGTTCTGTCCTGTCCTCTGAATCCGCTTCCAAGTCGCAAGACGCTGTGAGCTCCAAGTCAACGCAGAGTCCGCCAACCGCTCCGGCCGCTGATCCGCTCCGCGAAGATCTGAGTACAGGCCAGCCAGGGTGGGTTTAAATAGCCTCGGGCGCAGCCTAGCAGCGGAAAGGGCGGAGCTTCACTCCTCCTTTCCATCAGTCACCCCCAACTTTCCCAGGCTACACCTCGTAGGAAACTGTTCTCCTGCTTTGATTTCATGCGCCACCTTTGGGACAATCTAAGAACTTACAAGTTTTCTTGGCCAGATATATTAGGAATTGTATGCACTGAAACACTGAAAACCAACTAGTGGTTCTGTGGTTCCCACGTTGTGGTTTTGACACCAGCAGCATCCTTGCCACAATCAAACCCCGGAGATCCACAGATCTGCGGTGTAACAATACCTCCCCCTGATCCGGATGCATGGCAGTTTAAGAAGTCTTTCCGTGTAAGGGAAAAGACTTTGAAGAAAAGGTGGAGATATGCGTTGTAGAAACATTCTTTTGCTCTGGAACCACGTAGAGACTTGGGAGCCAGTTGGGTGGAGCATTCGTTGGATGAGGGTGCTCGGGTTAGGAATATCAAGGTGTGGCTCCAGATAATCCAATCATCTAATTAAGATTCCAGTTATGCTCATCTGTTTTAAAATTCCGTTTGGGTAAATTCTTTTAGTCAGACTGAGAATGGCAAAGCCTCAACCCCAATTTCCAGGGAGGGTTGAGAGCCTCAGGTGGAGTTGATCACCAATAGCCTATGGTTTAACCCGTCATGCCTATAGAATGAGGTCTCCATAAAAACCCAAAAGGACTGGGTTCAGAGAGCTTGTGGATAACACTTCCTGGAAGGTAGTGCACCCCTCCCCACACGCCGGGCCCCGCATTTATTTCTGAACTTTTGGCAAAGTCCGCTAAAATACAACGGCAAATGTAAGTGTTTCCCTGCGTGCTGTGAGCTCTTCCAGCCAATGAATGCAACTAAATCTGGGAGTGGTGGCAACCTGATTTATAGCCAGTTGCTGAGAAGCACAGGTAAAACAACGTGGGGCTTCCCATTGTTATTAGTGTGGGAGGCCTGTCTGGCGGGACTCGGCCCTTTGGAATCTAAAGCTATGTCCCGGTAGATAGCGTCACCATTGAATTAGAAGACACACATATGTTGAGAATAATCTTTCTGGTCATTTGCTGCATGTCTTATTTACAATATGTAATCAAATTCTTTATCCTGGCCTTATGGCACCTGGGTTGAGAACCATGATTTGAACCAAACATTGGTCTGTCACGTTCTGAGTTTGAAACTTTATTTTGCCTTTAGCGTTTTGCTATTGCTTTTTCGTTTTCTTTTGTTTCGTTTCGTTTCTAAGTTCTGGGGTATATGTGCAGGATGTGCAGATTTGTTACTAAGGTAAACGTGTGCCATGGTGGTTTGCTGCACCTGTCAACCCATCACCTAGGTATTAAGCCCAGCATGCAGTAGCTGTTTTTCTTAACGCTCTGCCTCCCGAAAGGCCCCAGTGAGTGTTGTTCCCCTTCCTGTGTCCATGTCATCTCATTTTTCAGCTCTCATTATAAGTGAGAATGTGGCGTTTGGTTTTCTTTCCCTGGATTAGTTTGCTGAGCATAATGACCACACATCACCACTGTTTTTGTTTTTTAGTATAAAGAGTAGTATTTTATTGAATAAGATTTGCTCACAGAAAAATAAGCTTAAGTCTACAATGAATGCCAGACTCTACAGCAGAAAGCAATTTTCTCACTTTTCCACACACAATGGTTCCTACTAAGTGAAAAAACTTCATTCACAAATGTACTACTCTGTCTCAAAACATCTCACATAATCATGCACTGTACTAAATCCATTAGATCAGTTCTTCAGTCAGGTTAAAGAAGTATCCCTCTAATAACTGACTTTTATAATGCTATCAATATCCACTCCCAATCAGTCTGCCATTGTTAATGGTGTACAGCATTACTGAATACAATGGAATTGATGACGCCCATATCCACGGACACACCGTGACTTACGGTGGTTTGATTTATGATTTTTCAACGTTATGGTGGGATTATTGGAATATTAGATGCGTTTCTAAGTTACAGTGGGTTTATGAGTATGCGACCCTATACTGCAGAAACAGCTGTATAAGGAAAAACAGGTGTACCTAATAAGAATATGCTTAGTGACTTGGGATAAACCAATAGATGTTCACAACTGATGGAGAGCCGTGAAAGAGAGATAGCGGTAAATAGTTACAATAACACAATTTTCCTGCACCTGTCGAGGATTTCTCCCAAAAAACGCAGAATGTGGGATGCACCTAAGGCATATGAAAGAGAGAGGGCAGAAGGAGTAAGAGAGAAATAGGAGGAAGGAAGGAAGGAAGGAAAGAAAGAAGGAAGGTAGGAAGGAAGGAAGGAAGGAAGGAAGGAAGGAAGGAAGGAAAGAAGGACGAAAGGAAGGAGAAAACACCCGGTGTTACTAAAACCCCCCAAAAAATGGTTTCCCCCTGTGGGTAAGCCTACAATGTGGATGAATCTTGAAAATATTGTGCTACGTGTTGTGTCAGTCATAACAGCTCACCTATTGTGCAATTCCGTTGATAGGAAATGTCCACAATATGGAAATCTATGCATATGGGATTGATCGCACTAGGTAGTTGCTACCTAGGGCTGAGGGTCAGGGAGAGGGTTTGAGACAGAATGAGGAGTGACTAATGTCTACAGGGTTTTTCTCTGGTCGGGGGTGATAAGACGTTCTACAATGGATTGCGAATTAAAATTGAATGTGCACCACCACAGGTATACTAAAAGCCACTCAATTCATGACTTTTAATGGGGGAATCTTCTGTGGCGCACTCTCATGGAGACCACGGCAGACATAGTGAGAGAGAAAAAGGTGAGTAAATATCTGAAACGGAGGCAGAAAGAGAGAGAATGAGAAGCCCTGTGAATGGAAGGGAGAGCGAAAAGGGAAAATGGTCCTATTTACAAATGACAGATGTGAAACCGGGGTTCACATCAACAGTGTCACTGCCAGGAAGGAGGGTCATGCTAGCCATGTCACCGGTAGTGTGGCCCGCAGGGACGCCGACCTGCTGGAGCGTCGTGCCAGCATGGGCTCTGGCAGCCACGTGGGCCAGCAGGAGGGTCCCGCTGCACAGCTGTGGGGTGAGGATAGACTGGGTGGTGATATCGGCCATTACAGGGGCCTCTTCTGCTGGCAAGAGTGTGACAGTAGCAAGTAGATGGACAAGCCTGCGTGTGAGGACGGAATGCAGGAGGGGCTCTTGTGCGGCTGGGTGTGGGGCCCTCACGGGAACCGTGGAGAAATGGCCAGGTAACTGCGTCATGTGGGCTAGTAGATTGGCCAGGGCTTCGAACTGAAGGACAATAACGGGGAGTAGCTGTCAGGCCCTGGGAGTGTCTGAGTGTAAGTGGAGATGGGTTTGGGGTCACTGAGGGATGCGTGGGAGCCATCCCTGTATAGGTACAGGTCATAGGGAGATAGTCTCGTGAGGCCTGTGAGTGTCTAGGGTTGTCCTGGGTGCCTGGGGCTGACTGTGGCAGAAATCTGGGGAAGGCTGGAGAGAAGCTGGGAGACCCAGGAGAGTCCCTGAAGGCAGGGGGTGAAGAGGTGAAAGAAATGGGGGAGGGTTGCAGTAAGGTCCGTGAGTTTGTAGGTGATTCCTGGGTGC
Source organism: Pan paniscus (assembly GCF_029289425.2). Classification (NCBI taxonomy): domain Eukaryota; kingdom Metazoa; phylum Chordata; class Mammalia; order Primates; family Hominidae; genus Pan; species Pan paniscus. The sequence continues at coordinate 4,928,072 of NC_073271.2, forward strand.
GGGAAGCTGACTCCAGGTGAAATCTGGAGACGGTCGGAGTGTAGCTGAGAGAGACAGAAGAGTCCTTGAGGGCTGGGGGTGAGAACATGAGGGAGATTGGGGAGTAAGTCAGTGAAATTCGTGAGTTCGGTGGTGTATCGTGGGTGCCTGGAACTGACTCCAGCTGGAATCTAGCGAAGTTTTGAGAGTAGCTGAAAGAGACACAGGAGTCCCTGTGGGCTGAGGGCAAAGACCTGAGAGAGACCAGGGAGGACCTCAGTGAAGTCTGTGAGTCTGTAGGTGATTCCGGAGTGTGGGAGGCTGAGTGCCGCTGAAATCTGGGCGTGGTGGGAGAGTAGCTGGGACAGACAGGAGAGTCCCAGGGGGCTGGGGGTGAAGACATGACAGAGACTGGGGAGTAACTCAGCGAAACTGCTGAGTTTGGTGGTGATACCTGGGTGCCTGGAACTGACTCCCGCTGAAATCTGGGCATGGTTGGAGAGTAGCTGGGACACACAGGAGAGTCCCTGAGGGCTGGGGGTGAAGACATGAGAGAGACCGGGGAGTACCTCAGTGAAACTGGTGAGTTTGGTGGTGACTCCGGGGTGCCTGGGACTGACTCCAGCTGAAATGTGTGCGTGGTTGGAGAGTAGCTGGGACAGACAGGAGAGTCCCTGAGGGCTGGTGAAGACATGAGAGAGACTGGAGAGTAAGTGAGTGAAATTGGGGAGTTTGGTGGTGCTTCCTGGGTGCTTGGAACTGACTCCGGCTGAAGTGTGGGCGTGGTTGGAGAGTAGCTGGGACACACAGGAGAGTCCCTGAGGGTTGGAGATAAAGACGTGCTAGAGAGTGAGGAGTAACTGAGTGAAATTGGGGAGTTTGGTGGTGATTCCGGGGTGCCTGGAACTGACTGCAGCTGAAATGTGGGCGTGGTTGGAGAGTAGCTGGGACAGACGGGAGAGTCCCTGAGGGATGGTGAAGACATGAGAGAGACTGGGGAGTAACGCAGTGAAATTGGTGAGTTTGGTGGTGATTTCTGGGTGCCTGCAACGGACTCCCGCTGAAGTGTGGGCGTGTTTGGAGAGTAGCTGGGACAGACAGGCGAGTCCCCGAGGGTTGGAGATAAAGACGTGCTAGAGACTGGGGAGTAACTCAGTGAAAGTGGTGGGCTTGGTGGTGATCCCTGGGTTCCTGGAACTGACCCGCGCTGAAATGTGGGCGTGGTTGGAGAGTAGCTGGGACAGACTGGAGGGTCCGTAAGGGCTGGGGGTGAAGACGTGAGAGAGACTGGCGAGGATCTCACTGAGGTCTGTGAGTTTGTAGGTGTTTCTGGGGTGTGGGGTAGAGACTCCCGCTGAAATCTGGGCGTAGTTGGAGAGTAGCTGGGACAGACAGGAGAGTCATGGGTGGCTGGGGGTGAGCTGCTGGATGATGGCAGTAAGAACATATGGTATATTATTGATGAATGAGGTGACTGTGAAGAATCTCCAGAGGAGGACACGGGAGAACACAATGACATGAGTGACTGTCCTGCTTGGTTAGGAAAGGGAAACGTAAAGTTGTGGAATTCTGTTGATGATGGATGTGAGAGTGGTGAAGCCCTGCGGGGTGATGTAGAGTACTTCCACATCCCTGGTGAGGAGCTGCCCCTTGGGTCTGAGTTTCTGGGAGGGGAGAGGGAGAAGCTGGGTGAGGCAGGCATGAATCTTGAGGAGTCAGGGCTGGGGGACCGCTCATATTCTCCCGAGACGTGGGAGTCTCTGGGGGACTCCTGGGTGCATGGGGCTGACTCCCGCAGGAACCTGGGGATGGCTGGAGAGTAACTGGGAGCCACAGGAGAGTCCCTGAGGCCTGGGGGTGAAGAGATGAAAGACACAGGGGTGGAGCACCGTGAGGCTCGTGAGTTTGTAGGTGATTCCCGGGTGTGGGGGGCTGACTCCAGCTGAAATCTGGGGTTGTTTGGAGAGTAGCTGGGAGACACAGGAGATCCCCCGAGAGCTGGGGGTGAGCTGCTGGGTGATGGCAGTAAGAACATGTGGTATATTATTGATGAACGTGGGGACTCTGAGGAATCCTCAGAGGAGGACACGGGAGAGCCCAATGGCTTCATTGATTGCCCATCACGGTGAGGACAGGGAAATGGGAGCTTGTGGGATTCTGGTGATGACAGAGGTGAGTGTGGTGAAGCCCTAGGGGATGGTGAATGGTAGCTCCGGATCCCTGGTGAGGAGCTTCCCCTGAAGCCTGAGTTTCTGAGAGGGGAGAGGGAGAAGCTGGGTGAGGCTCGCATGGACCTTGGGGAGTCCGTGCTGGGGGACCGTTCATAAGAAGAGCCGGACAAGACCCTACTGTTCTTAGGTGCAGACATGATTAGGAAACCTGCAGCTCCCAGGGGCCCCTACTAATTTTCTAACTCGCAGAAGGAAGGAGTGTGTGTGCGTGTGTGTGTGTGTGTGTGCGGTGTGAGGTATGTGCCCCTTAAGAAAATGGAAATCAACCAACCAATGAGACAGACAGACAGACAGACAGACAGACAGACAGAGATTCACTTGCCCAAGTGTTCTGTCCTGTCCTCTGAATCCGCTTCCAAGTCGCAAGACGCTGTGAGCTCCAAGTCAACGCAGAGTCCGCCAACCGCTCCGGCCGCTGATCCGCTCCGCGAAGATCTGAGTACAGGCCAGCCAGGGTGGGTTTAAATAGCCTCGGGCGCAGCCTAGCAGCGGAAAGGGCGGAGCTTCACTCCTCCTTTCCATCAGTCACCCCCAACTTTCCCAGGCTACACCTCGTAGGAAACTGTTCTCCTGCTTTGATTTCATGCGCCACCTTTGGGACAATCTAAGAACTTACAAGTTTTCTTGGCCAGATATATTAGGAATTGTATGCACTGAAACACTGAAAACCAACTAGTGGTTCTGTGGTTCCCACGTTGTGGTTTTGACACCAGCAGCATCCTTGCCACAATCAAACCCCGGAGATCCACAGATCTGCGGTGTAACAATACCTCCCCCTGATCCGGATGCATGGCAGTTTAAGGAGTCTTTCCGTGTAAGGGAAAAGACTTTGAAGAAAAGGTGGAGATATGCGTTGTATAAACATTCTTTTGCTCTGGAACCACGTAGAGACTTGGGAGCCAGTTGGGAGGAGCATTCGTTGGATGAGGGTGCTCGGGTTAGGAATATCAAGGTGTGGCTCCAGATAATCCAATCATCTAATTAAGATTCCAGTTATGCTCATCTGTTTTAAAATTCCGTTTGGGTAAATTCTTTTAGTCAGACTGAGAATGGCAAAGCCTCAACCCCAATTTCCAGGGAGGGTTGAGAGCCTCAGGTGGAGTTGATCACCAATAGCCTATGGTTTAACCCGTCATGCCTATAGAATGAGGTCTCCATAAAAACCCAAAAGGACTGGGTTCAGAGAGCTTGTGGATAACACTTCCTGGAAGGTAGTGCACCCCTCCCCACACGCCGGGCCCCGCATTTATTTCTGAACTTTTGGCAAAGTCCGCTAAAATACAACGGCAAATGTAAATGTTTCCCTGCGTGCTGTGAGCTCTTCCAGCCAATGAATGCAACTAAATCTGGGAGTGGTGGCAACCTGATTTATAGCCAGTTGCTGAGAAGCACAGGTAAAACAACGTGGGGCTTCCCATTGTTATTAGTGTGGGAGGCCTGTCTGGCGGGACTCGGCCCTTTGGAATCTAAAGCTATGTCCCGGTAGATAGCGTCACCATTGAATTAGAAGACACACATATGTTGAGAATAATCTTTCTGGTCATTTGCTGCATGTCTTATTTACAATATGTAATCAAATTCTTTATCCTGGCCTTATGGCACCTGGGTTGAGAACCATGATTTGAACCAAACATTGGTCTGTCACGTTCTGAGTTTGAAACTTTATTTTGCCTTTAGCGTTTTGCTATTGCTTTTTCGTTTTCTTTTGTTTCGTTTCGTTTCTAAGTTCTGGGGTATATGTGCAGGATGTGCAGATTTGTTACTAAGGTAAACGTGTGCCATGGTGGTTCGCTGCACCTGTCAACCCATCACCTAGGTATTAAGCCCAGCATGCAGTAGCTGTTTTTCTTAACGCTCTGCCTCCCGAAAGGCCCCAGTGAGTGTTGTTCCCCTTCCTGTGTCCATGTGATCTCATTTTTCAGCTCTCATTATAAGTGAGAATGTGGCGTTTGGTTTTCTTTCCCTGGATTAGTTTGCTGAGCATAATGACCACACATCACCACTGTTTCTGTTTTTTAGTATAAAGAGTAGTATTTTATTGAATAAGATTTGCTCACAGAAAAATAAGCTTAAGTCTACAATGAATGCCAGACTCTACAGCAGAAAGCAATTTTCTCACTTTTCCACACACAATGGTTCCTACTAAGTGAAAAAACTTCATTCACAAATGTACTACTCTGTCTCAAAACATCTCACATAATCATGCACTGTACTAAAGCCATTAGATCAGTTCTTCAGTCAGGTTAAAGAAGTATCCCTCTAATAACTGACTTTTATAATGCTATCAATATCCACTCCCAATCAGTCTGCCATTGTTAATGGTGTACAGCATTACTGAATACAATGGAATTGATGACGCCCATATCCACGGACACACCGTGACTTACGGTGGTTTGATTTATGATTTTTCAACGTTATGATGGGATTATTGGAATATTAGATGCGTTTCTGAGTTACAGTGGGTTTATGAGTATGCGACCCTATACTCCAGAAACAGCTGTATAAGGAAAAACAGGTGTACCTAATAAAAATATGCTTAGTGACTTGGGATAAACCAATAGATGTTCACAACTGATGGAGAGCCGTGAAAGAGAGATAGCGGTAAATAGTTACAATAACACAATTTTCCTGCACCTGTCGAGGATTTCTCCCAAAAAACGCAGAATGTGGGATGCACCTAAGGCATATGAAAGAGAGAGGGCAGAAGGAGTAAGAGAGAAATAGGAGGAAGGAAGGAAGGAAGGAAAGAAAGAAGGAAGGTAGGAAGGAAGGAAGGAAGGAAGGAAGGAAAGAAGGACGAAAGGAAGGAGAAAACACCCGGTGTTACTAAAACCCCCCAAAAAATGGTTTCCCCCTGTGCGTAAGCCTACAATGTGGATGAATCTTGAAAATATTGTGCTACGTGTTGTGTCAGTCATAACAGCTCACCTATTGTGCAATTCCGTTGATAGGAAATGTCCACAATATGGAAATCTATGCATATGGGATTGATCGCACTAGGTAGTTGCTACCTAGGGCTGAGGGTCAGGGAGAGGGTTTGAGACAGAATGAGGAGTGACTAATGTCTACAGGGTTTTTCTCTGGTCGGGGGTGATAAGACGTTCTACAATGGATTGCGAATTAAAATTGAATGTGCACCACCACAGGTATACTAAAAGCCACTCAATTCATGACTTTTAATGGGGGAATCTTCTGTGGCGCACTCTCATGGAGACCACGGCAGACATAGTGAGAGAGAAAAAGGTGAGTAAATATCTGAAACGGAGGCAGAAAGAGAGAGAATGAGAAGCCCTGTGAATGGAAGGGAGAGCGAAAAGGGAAAATGGTCCTATTTACAAATGACAGATGTGAAACCGGGGTTCACATCAACAGTGTCACTGCCAGGAAGGAGGGTCATGCTAGCCATGTCACCGGTAGTGTGGCCCGCAGGGACGCCGACCTGCTGGAGCGTCGTGCCAGCATGGGCTCTGGCAGCCACGTGGGCCAGCAGGAGGGTCCCGCTGCACAGCTGTGGGGTGAGGATAGACTGGGTGGTGATATCGGCCATTACAGGGGCCTCTTCTGCTGGCAAGAGTGTGACAGTAGCAAGTAGATGGACAAGCCTGCGTGTGAGGACGGAATGCAGGAGGGGCTCTTGTGCGGCTGGGTGTGGGGCCCTCACGGGAACCGTGGAGAAATGGCCAGGTAACTGCGTCATGTGGGCTAGTAGATTGGCCAGGGCTTCGAACTGAAGGACAATAACGGGGAGTAGCTGTCAGGCCCTGGGAGTGTCTGAGTGTAAGTGGAGATGGGTTTGGGGTCACTGAGGGATGCGTGGGAGCCATCCCTGTATAGGTACAGGTCATAGGGAGATAGTCTCGTGAGGCCTGTGAGTGTCTAGGGTTGTCCTGGGTGCCTGGGGCTGACTGTGGCAGAAATCTGGGGAAGGCTGGAGAGAAGCTGGGAGACCCAGGAGAGTCCCTGAAGGCAGGGGGTGAAGAGGTGAAAGAAATGGGGGAGGGTTGCAGTAAGGTCCGTGAGTTTGTAGGTGATTCCTGGGTGCGGGAAGCTGACTCCAGGTGAAATCTGGAGATGGTCGGAGTGTAGCTGAGAGAGACAGAAGAGTCCTTGAGGGCTGGGGGTGAGAACATGAGGGAGACTGGGGAGTAAGTCAGTGAAATTCGTGAGTTCGGTGGTGTATCGTGGGTGCCTGGAACTGACTCCAGCTGGAATCTAGCGAAGTTTTGAGAGTAGCTGAAAGAGACACAGGAGTCCCTGTGGGCTGAGGGCAAAGACCTGAGAGAGACCAGGGAGGACCTCAGTGAAGTCTGTGAGTCTGTAGGTGATTCCGGAGTGTGGGAGGCTGAGTGCCGCTGAAATCTGGGCGTGGTGGGAGAGTAGCTGGGACAGACAGGAGAGTCCCAGGGGGCTGGGGGTGAAGACATGACAGAGACTGGGGAGTAACTCAGCGAAACTGCTGAGTTTGGTGGTGATACCTGGGTGCCTGGAACTGACTCCCGCTGAAATCTGGGCATGGTTGGAGAGTAGCTGGGACACACAGGAGAGTCCCTGAGGGCTGGGGGTGAAGACATGAGAGAGACCGGGGAGTACCTCAGTGAAACTGGTGAGTTTGGTGGTGACTCCGGGGTGCCTGGGACTGACTCCAGCTGAAATGTGTGCGTGGTTGGAGAGTAGCTGGGACAGACAGGAGAGTCCCTGAGGGCTGCTGAAGACATGAGAGAGACTGGAGAGTAAGTGAGTGAAATTGGTGAGTTTGGTGGTGCTTCCTGGGTGCCTGGGACTGACTCCCGCTGAAGTGTGGGCGTGGTTGGAGAGTAGCTGGGACACACAGGAGAGTCCCTGAGGGTTGGAGATAAAGACGTGCTAGAGAGTGAGGAGTAACTGAGTGAAATTGGGGAGTTTGGTGGTGATTCCGGGGTGCCTGGAGCTGACTGCAGCTGAAATGTGGGCGTGGTTGGAGAGTAGCTGGGACAGACGGGAGAGTCCCTGAGGGATGGTGAAGACATGAGAGAGACTGGGGAGTAACGCAGTGAAATTGGTGAGTTTGGTGGTGATTTCTGGGTGCCTGCAACGGACTCCCGCTGAAGTGTGGGCGTGTTTGGAGAGTAGCTGGGACAGACAGGCGAGTCCCTGAGGGTTGGAGATAAAGACGTGCTAGAGACTGGGGAGTAACTCAGTGAAAGTGGTGGGCTTGGTGGTGATCCCTGGGTTCCTGGAACTGACCCGCGCTGAAATGTGGGCGTGGTTGGAGAGTAGCTGGGACAGACTGGAGGGTCCGTAAGGGCTGGGGGTGAAGACGTGAGAGAGACTGGTGAGGATCTCACTGAGGTCTGTGAGTTTGTAGGTGTTTCTGGGGTGTGGGGTAGAGACTCCCGCTGAAATCTGGGCGTAGTTGGAGAGTAGCTGGGACAGACAGGAGAGTCATGGGTGGCTGGGGGTGAGCTGCTGGATGATGGCAGTAAGAACATATGGTATATTATTGATGAATGAGGTGACTGTGAAGAATCTCCAGAGGAGGACACGGGAGAACACAATGACATGAGTGACTGTCCTGCTTGGTTAGGAAAGGGAAACGTAAAGTTGTGGAATTCTGTTGATGATGGATGTGAGAGTGGTGAAGCCCTGCGGGGTGATGTAGAGTACTTCCACATCCCTGGTGAGGAGCTGCCCCTTGGGTCTGAGTTTCTGGGAGGGGAGAGGGAGAAGCTGGGTGAGGCAGGCATGAATCTTGAGGAGTCAGGGCTGGGGGACCGCTCATATTCTCCCGAGACGTGGGAGTCTCTGGGGGACTCCTGGGTGCATGGGGCTGACTCCCGCAGGAACCTGGGGATGGCTGGAGAGTAACTGGGAGCCACAGGAGAGTCCCTGAGGCCTGGGGGTGAAGAGATGAAAGACACAGGGGTGGAGCACCGTGAGGCTCGTGAGTTTGTAGGTGATTCCCGGGTGTGGGGGGCTGACTCCAGCTGAAATCTGGGGTTGTTTGGAGAGTAGCTGGGAGACACAGGAGATCCCCCGAGAGCTGGGGGTGAGCTGCTGGGTGATGGCAGTAAGAACATGTGGTATATTATTGATGAACGTGGGGACTCTGAGGAATCCTCAGAGGAGGACACGGGAGAGCCCAATGGCTTCATTGATTGCCCATCACGGTGAGGACAGGGAAATGGGAGCTTGTGGGATTCTGGTGATGACAGAGGTGAGTGTGGTGAGGCCCTAGGGGATGGTGAATGGTAGCTCCGGATCCCTGGTGAGGAGCTTCCCCTGAAGCCTGAGTTTCTGAGAGGGGAGAGGGAGAAGCTGGGTGAGGCTCGCATGGACCTTGGGGAGTCCGTGCTGGGGGACCGTTCATAAGAAGAGCCGGACAAGACCCTACTGTTCTTAGGTGCAGACATGATTAGGAAACCTGCAGCTCCCAGGGGCCCCTACTAATTTTCTAACTCGCAGAAGGAAGGAGTGTGTGTGCGTGTGTGTGTGTGTGTGTGCGGTGTGAGGTATGTGCCCCTTAAGAAAATGGAAATCAACCAACCAATGAGACAGACAGACAGACAGACAGACAGACAGACAGAGATTCACTTGCCCAAGTGTTCTGTCCTGTCCTCTGAATCCGCTTCCAAGTCGCAAGACGCTGTGAGCTCCAAGTCAACGCAGAGTCCGCCAACCGCTCCGGCCGCTGATCCGCTCCGCGAAGATCTGAGTACAGGCCAGCCAGGGTGGGTTTAAATAGCCTCGGGCGCAGCCTAGCAGCGGAAAGGGCGGAGCTTCACTCCTCCTTTCCATCAGTCACCCCCAACTTTCCCAGGCTACACCTCGTAGGAAACTGTTCTCCTGCTTTGATTTCATGCGCCACCTTTGGGACAATCTAAGAACTTACAAGTTTTCTTGGCCAGATATATTAGGAATTGTATGCACTGAAACACTGAAAACCAACTAGTGGTTCTGTGGTTCCCACGTTGTGGTTTTGACACCAGCAGCATCCTTGCCACAATCAAACCCCGGAGATCCACAGATCTGCGGTGTAACAATACCTCCCCCTGATCCGGATGCATGGCAGTTTAAGGAGTCTTTCCGTGTAAGGGAAAAGACTTTGAAGAAAAGGTGGAGATATGCGTTGTATAAACATTCTTTTGCTCTGGAACCACGTAGAGACTTGGGAGCCAGTTGGGAGGAGCATTCGTTGGATGAGGGTGCTCGGGTTAGGAATATCAAGGTGTGGCTCCAGATAATCCAATCATCTAATTAAGATTCCAGTTATGCTCATCTGTTTTAAAATTCCGTTTGGGTAAATTCTTTTAGTCAGACTGAGAATGGCAAAGCCTCAACCCCAATTTCCAGGGAGGGTTGAGAGCCTCAGGTGGAGTTGATCACCAATAGCCTATGGTTTAACCCGTCATGCCTATAGAATGAGGTCTCCATAAAAACCCAAAAGGACTGGGTTCAGAGAGCTTGTGGATAACACTTCCTGGAAGGTAGTGCACCCCTCCCCACACGCCGGGCCCCGCATTTATTTCTGAACTTTTGGCAAAGTCCGCTAAAATACAACGGCAAATGTAAGTGTTTCCCTGCGTGCTGTGAGCTCTTCCAGCCAATGAATGCAACTAAATCTGGGAGTGGTGGCAACCTGATTTATAGCCAGTTGCTGAGAAGCACAGGTAAAACAACGTGGGGCTTCCCATTGTTATTAGTGTGGGAGGCCTGTCTGGCGGGACTCGGCCCTTTGGAATCTAAAGCTATGTCCCGGTAGATAGCGTCACCATTGAATTAGAAGACACACATATGTTGAGAATAATCTTTCTGGTCATTTGCTGCATGTCTTATTTACAATATGTAATCAAATTCTTTATCCTGGCCTTATGGCACCTGGGTTGAGAACCATGATTTGAACCAAACATTGGTCTGTCACGTTCTGAGTTTGAAACTTTATTTTGCCTTTAGCGTTTTGCTATTGCTTTTTCGTTTTCTTTTGTTTCGTTTCGTTTCTAAGTTCTGGGGTATATGTGCAGGATGTGCAGATTTGTTACTAAGGTAAACGTGTGCCATGGTGGTTCGCTGCACCTGTCAACCCATCACCTAGGTATTAAGCCCAGCATGCAGTAGCTGTTTTTCTTAACGCTCTGCCTCCCGAAAGGCCCCAGTGAGTGTTGTTCCCCTTCCTGTGTCCATGTGATCTCATTTTTCAGCTCTCATTATAAGTGAGAATGTGGCGTTTGGTTTTCTTTCCCTGGATTAGTTTGCTGAGCATAATGACCACACATCACCACTGTTTCTGTTTTTTAGTATAAAGAGTAGTATTTTATTGAATAAGATTTGCTCACAGAAAAATAAGCTTAAGTCTACAATGAATGCCAGACTCTACAGCAGAAAGCAATTTTCTCACTTTTCCACACACAATGGTTCCTACTAAGTGAAAAAACTTCATTCACAAATGTACTACTCTGTCTCAAAACATCTCACATAATCATGCACTGTACTAAAGCCATTAGATCAGTTCTTCAGTCAGGTTAAAGAAGTATCCCTCTAATAACTGACTTTTATAATGCTATCAATATCCACTCCCAATCAGTCTGCCATTGTTAATGGTGTACAGCATTACTGAATACAATGGAATTGATGACGCCCATATCCACGGACACACCGTGACTTACGGTGGTTTGATTTATGATTTTTCAACGTTATGATGGGATTATTGGAATATTAGATGCGTTTCTGAGTTACAGTGGGTTTATGAGTATGCGACCCTATACTCCAGAAACAGCTGTATAAGGAAAAACAGGTGTACCTAATAAAAATATGCTTAGTGACTTGGGATAAACCAATAGATGTTCACAACTGATGGAGAGCCGTGAAAGAGAGATAGCGGTAAATAGTTACAATAACACAATTTTCCTGCACCTGTCGAGGATTTCTCCCAAAAAACGCAGAATGTGGGATGCACCTAAGGCATATGAAAGAGAGAGGGCAGAAGGAGTAAGAGAGAAATAGGAGGAAGGAAGGAAGGAAGGAAAGAAAGAAGGAAGGTAGGAAGGAAGGAAGGAAGGAAGGAAGGAAGGAAGGAAGGAAAGAAGGACGAAAGGAAGGAGAAAACACCCGGTGTTACTAAAACCCCCCAAAAAATGGTTTCCCCCTGTGGGTAAGCCTACAATGTGGATGAATCTTGAAAATATTGTGCTACGTGTTGTGTCAGTCATAACAGCTCACCTATTGTGCAATTCCGTTGATAGGAAATGTCCACAATATGGAAATCTATGCATATGGGATTGATCGCACTAGGTAGTTGCTACCTAGGGCTGAGGGTCAGGGAGAGGGTTTGAGACAGAATGAGGAGTGACTAATGTCTACAGGGTTTTTCTCTGGTCGGGGGTGATAAGACGTTCTACAATGGATTGCGAATTAAAATTGAATGTGCACCACCACAGGTATACTAAAAGCCACTCAATTCATGACTTTTAATGGGGGAATCTTCTGTGGCGCACTCTCATGGAGACCACGGCAGACATAGTGAGAGAGAAAAAGGTGAGTAAATATCTGAAACGGAGGCAGAAAGAGAGAGAATGAGAAGCCCTGTGAATGGAAGGGAGAGCGAAAAGGGAAAATGGTCCTATTTACAAATGACAGATGTGAAACCGGGGTTCACATCAACAGTGTCACTGCCAGGAAGGAGGGTCATGCTAGCCATGTCACCGGTAGTGTGGCCCGCAGGGACGCCGACCTGCTGGAGCGTCGTGCCAGCATGGGCTCTGGCAGCCACGTGGGCCAGCAGGAGGGTCCCGCTGCACAGCTGTGGGGTGAGGATAGACTGGGTGGTGATATCGGCCATTACAGGGGCCTCTTCTGCTGGCAAGAGTGTGACAGTAGCAAGTAGATGGACAAGCCTGCGTGTGAGGACGGAATGCAGGAGGGGCTCTTGTGCGGCTGGGTGTGGGGCCCTCACGGGAACCGTGGAGAAATGGCCAGGTAACTGCGTCATGTGGGCTAGTAGATTGGCCAGGGCTTCGAACTGAAGGACAATAACGGGGAGTAGCTGTCAGGCCCTGGGAGTGTCTGAGTGTAAGTGGAGATGGGTTTGGGGTCACTGAGGGATGCGTGGGAGCCATCCCTGTATAGGTACAGGTCATAGGGAGATAGTCTCGTGAGGCCTGTGAGTGTCTAGGGTTGTCCTGGGTGCCTGGGGCTGACTGTGGCAGAAATCTGGGGAAGGCTGGAGAGAAGCTGGGAGACCCAGGAGAGTCCCTGAAGGCAGGGGGTGAAGAGGTGAAAGAAATGGGGGAGGGTTGCAGTAAGGTCCGTGAGTTTGTAGGTGATTCCTGGGTGCGGGAAGCTGACTCCAGGTGAAATCTGGAGATGGTCGGAGTGTAGCTGAGAGAGACAGAAGAGTCCTTGAGGGCTGGGGGTGAGAACATGAGGGAGACTGGGGAGTAAGTCAGTGAAATTCGTGAGTTCGGTGGTGTATCGTGGGTGCCTGGAACTGACTCCAGCTGGAATCTAGCGAAGTTTTGAGAGTAGCTGAAAGAGACACAGGAGTCCCTGTGGGCTGAGGGCAAAGACCTGAGAGAGACCAGGGAGGACCTCAGTGAAGTCTGTGAGTCTGTAGGTGATTCCGGAGTGTGGGAGGCTGAGTGCCGCTGAAATCTGGGCGTGGTGGGAGAGTAGCTGGGACAGACAGGAGAGTCCCAGGGGGCTGGGGGTGAAGACATGACAGAGACTGGGGAGTAACTCAGCGAAACTGCTGAGTTTGGTGGTGATACCTGGGTGCCTGGAACTGACTCCCGCTGAAATCTGGGCATGGTTGGAGAGTAGCTGGGACACACAGGAGAGTCCCTGAGGGCTGGGGGTGAAGACATGAGAGAGACCGGGGAGTACCTCAGTGAAACTGGTGAGTTTGGTGGTGACTCCGGGGTGCCTGGGACTGACTCCAGCTGAAATGTGTGCGTGGTTGGAGAGTAGCTGGGACAGACAGGAGAGTCCCTGAGGGCTGCTGAAGACATGAGAGAGACTGGAGAGTAAGTGAGTGAAATTGGTGAGTTTGGTGGTGCTTCCTGGGTGCCTGGGACTGACTCCCGCTGAAGTGTGGGCGTGGTTGGAGAGTAGCTGGGACACACAGGAGAGTCCCTGAGGGTTGGAGATAAAGACGTGCTAGAGAGTGAGGAGTAACTGAGTGAAATTGGGGAGTTTGGTGGTGATTCCGGGGTGCCTGGAGCTGACTGCAGCTGAAATGTGGGCGTGGTTGGAGAGTAGCTGGGACAGACGGGAGAGTCCCTGAGGGATGGTGAAGACATGAGAGAGACTGGGGAGTAACGCAGTGAAATTGGTGAGTTTGGTGGTGATTTCTGGGTGCCTGCAACGGACTCCCGCTGAAGTGTGGGCGTGTTTGGAGAGTAGCTGGGACAGACAGGCGAGTCCCTGAGGGTTGGAGATAAAGACGTGCTAGAGACTGGGGAGTAACTCAGTGAAAGTGGTGGGCTTGGTGGTGATCCCTGGGTTCCTGGAACTGACCCGCGCTGAAATGTGGGCGTGGTTGGAGAGTAGCTGGGACAGACTGGAGGGTCCGTAAGGGCTGGGGGTGAAGACGTGAGAGAGACTGGTGAGGATCTCACTGAGGTCTGTGAGTTTGTAGGTGTTTCTGGGGTGTGGGGTAGAGACTCCCGCTGAAATCTGGGCGTAGTTGGAGAGTAGCTGGGACAGACAGGAGAGTCATGGGTGGCTGGGGGTGAGCTGCTGGATGATGGCAGTAAGAACATATGGTATATTATTGATGAATGAGGTGACTGTGAAGAATCTCCAGAGGAGGACACGGGAGAACACAATGACATGAGTGACTGTCCTGCTTGGTTAGGAAAGGGAAACGTAAAGTTGTGGAATTCTGTTGATGATGGATGTGAGAGTGGTGAAGCCCTGCGGGGTGATGTAGAGTACTTCCACATCCCTGGTGAGGAGCTGCCCCTTGGGTCTGAGTTTCTGGGAGGGGAGAGGGAGAAGCTGGGTGAGGCAGGCATGAATCTTGAGGAGTCAGGGCTGGGGGACCGCTCATATTCTCCCGAGACGTGGGAGTCTCTGGGGGACTCCTGGGTGCATGGGGCTGACTCCCGCAGGAACCTGGGGATGGCTGGAGAGTAACTGGGAGCCACAGGAGAGTCCCTGAGGCCTGGGGGTGAAGAGATGAAAGACACAGGGGTGGAGCACCGTGAGGCTCGTGAGTTTGTAGGTGATTCCCGGGTGTGGGGGGCTGACTCCAGCTGAAATCTGGGGTTGTTTGGAGAGTAGCTGGGAGACACAGGAGATCCCCCGAGAGCTGGGGGTGAGCTGCTGGGTGATGGCAGTAAGAACATGTGGTATATTATTGATGAACGTGGGGACTCTGAGGAATCCTCAGAGGAGGACACGGGAGAGCCCAATGGCTTCATTGATTGCCCATCACGGTGAGGACAGGGAAATGGGAGCTTGTGGGATTCTGGTGATGACAGAGGTGAGTGTGGTGAAGCCCTAGGGGATGGTGAATGGTAGCTCCGGATCCCTGGTGAGGAGCTTCCCCTGAAGCCTGAGTTTCTGAGAGGGGAGAGGGAGAAGCTGGGTGAGGCTCGCATGGACCTTGGGGAGTCCGTGCTGGGGGACCGTTCATAGGAAGAGCCGGACAAGACCCTACTGTTCTTAGGTGCAGACATGATTAGGAAACCTGCAGCTCCCAGGGGCCCCTACTAATTTTCTAACTCGCAGAAGGAAGGAGTGTGTGTGCGTGTGTGTGTGTGTGTGTGCGGTGTGAGGTATGTGCCCCTTAAGAAAATGGAAATCAACCAACCAATGAGACAGACAGACAGACAGACAGACAGACAGACAGACAGAGATTCACTTGCCCAAGTGTTCTGTCCTGTCCTCTGAATCCGCTTCCAAGTCGCAAGACGCTGTGAGCTCCAAGTCAATGCAGAGTCCGCCAACCGCTCCGGCCGCTAATCCGCTCCGCGAAGAACTGAGTATAGGCCAGCCAGGGTGGGTTTAAATGGCCTCGGGCGCAGCCTAGCAGCGTAAAGGGCGGAGCTTCACTCTTCCTTTCCATCAGTCACCCCCAACTTTCCCAGGCTACACCTCGTAGGAAACTGTTCTCCTGCTTTGATTTCATGCGCCACCTTTGGGACAATCTAAGAACTTACAAGTTTTCTTGGCCAGATATATTAGGAATTGTATGCACTGAAACACTGAAAACCAACTAGTGGTTCTGTGGTTCCCACGTTGTGGTTTTGACAGCAGCAGCATCCTTGCCACAATCAAACCCCGGAGATCCACAGATCTGCGGTGTAACAATACCTCCCCCTGATCCGGATGCATGGCAGTTTAAGGAGTCTTTCCGTGTAAGGGAAAAGACTTTGAAGAAAAGGTGGAGATATGCGTTGTATAAACATTCTTTTGCTCTGGAACCACGTAGAGACTTGGGAGCCAGTTGGGTGGAGCATTCGTTGGATGAGGGTGCTCGGGTTAGGAATATCAAGGTGTGGCTCCAGATAATCCAATCATCTAATTAAGATTCCAGTTATGCTCATCTGTTTTAAAATTCCGTTTGGGTAAATTCTTTTAGTCAGACTGAGAATGGCAAAGCCTCAACCCCAATTTCCAGGGAGGGTTGAGAGCCTCAGGTGGAGTTGATCACCAATAGCCTATGGTTTAACCCGTCATGCCTATAGAATGAGGTCTCCATAAAAACCCAAAAGGACTGGGTTCAGAGAGCTTGTGGATAACACTTCCTGGAAGGTAGTGCACCCCTCCCCACACGCCGGGCCCCGCATTTATTTCTGAACTTTTGGCAAAGTCCGCTAAAATACAACGGCAAATGTAAGTGTTTCCCTGCGTGCTGTGAGCTCTTCCAGCCAATGAATGCAACTAAATCTGGGAGTGGTGGCAACCTGATTTATAGCCAGTTGCTGAGAAGCACAGGTAAAACAACGTGGGGCTTCCCATTGTTATTAGTGTGGGAGGCCTGTCTGGCGGGACTCGGCCCTTTGGAATCTAAAGCTATGTCCCGGTAGATAGCGTCACCATTGAATTAGAAGACACACATATGTTGAGAATAATCTTTCTGGTCATTTGCTGCATGTCTTATTTACAATATGTAATCAAATTCTTTATCCTGGCCTTATGGCACCTGGGTTGAGAACCATGATTTGAACCAAACATTGGTCTGTCACGTTCTGAGTTTGAAACTTTATTTTGCCTTTAGCGTTTTGCTATTGCTCTTTCGTTTTCTTTTGTTTCGTTTCGTTTCTAAGTTCTGGGGTATATGTGCAGGATGTGCAGATTTGTTACTAAGGTAAACGTGTGCCATGGTGGTTCGCTGCACCTGTCAACCCATCACCTAGGTATTAAGCCCAGCATGCAGTAGCTGTTTTTCTTAACGCTCTGCCTCCCGAAAGGCCCCAGTGAGTGTTGTTCCCCTTCCTGTGTCCATGTCATCTCATTTTTCAGCTCTCATTATAAGTGAGAATGTGGCGTTTGGTTTTCTTTCCCTGGATTAGTTTGCTGAGCATAATGACCACACATCACCACTGTTTCTGTTTTTTAGTATAAAGAGTAGTATTTTATTGAATAAGATTTGCTCACAGAAAAATAAGCTTAAGTCTACAATGAATGCCAGACTCTACAGCAGAAAGCAATTTTCTCACTTTTCCACACACAATGGTTCCTACTAAGTGAAAAAACTTCATTCACAAATGTACTACTCTGTCTCAAAACATCTCACATAATCATGCACTGTACTAAAGCCATTAGATCAGTTCTTCAGTCAGGTTAAAGAAGTATCCCTCTAATAACTGACTTTTATAATGCTATCAATATCCACTCCCAATCAGTCTGCCATTGTTAATGGTGTACAGCATTACCGAATACAATGGAATTGATGACGCCCATATCCACGGACACAACGTGACTTACGGTGGTTTGATTTATGATTTTTCAACGTTATGATGGGATTATTGGAATATTAGATGCGTTTCTGAGTTACAGTGGGTTTATGAGTATGCGACCCTATACTTCAGAAACAGCTGTATAAGGAAAAACAGGTGTACCTAATAAAAATATGCTTAGTGACTTGGGATAAACCAATAGATGTTCACAACAGATGGAGAGCCGTGAAACAGAGATAGCGGTAAATAGTTACAATAACACAATTTTCACCAAATATGTGTTATATATACTGTAAATTAACTATCAAAAACTACAGTAATTGTATTTAATATACTGTGCATAAAATATCAAAAATTACACCAAATGTATATTATATACTGTAAATAAAATATCAAAAAGTATAGTAAATATACATTAAATTCTATGTAAAATATCAAAAACTACACCAAATACATATTATATAATTTACATAAAATATCAAAAGGACCCCGAATATATATTATATACTGTACATAAAATATCAAAAATACAGTAAATATATTTCATATATTGTGCATATAATAGTAACTAAAAGTACACCAAATACATTTTATATACTGTAAATAAAATATCAAAAGTTACAGTAAATATATATTACATACTGTACATAAAATATCAAAAAGTACACCAAATATGTGTTATATATACTGTAAATATCAAAAACTACAGTAATTATATTCAATGTACTGTATATAAAATATCAAAAATTACACAAAATGTAAATTATACACTGCAAATAAAATATCAAAAAGGACAGTAAATATATACTACACACCCTATGTAAAATATCAAAAACTACACCAAATATATATTATATAATTTACATAAAATATCAAAAGGACACCAAATATGTCTTATATACTGTACATAAAATATCAAAAAGTACAGTATATATATTTCATATATTGTATATATATTATTAACTAAAAGTACCCAAATACATTTTATACACTGTAAATAAAATATCAAAAATTACAGTAAATATATATTACATACTGTACATAAAATATCAAAAAGTACACCAAATATGTGTTATATATACTGTAAACAAACTATCAAAAACTACAGTAATTATATTTAATATACTGTACATAAAATATCAAAAATTACACCAAATATATATTATATACTGTAAATAAAATATCAAAAAGGACAGTGAATATATATGACACACACTATGTAAAATATCAAAAACTACAGTAAATATATATTATATAATTTACAAACAATATCAAAAGGACACCAAATATATCTTATATACTGTACATAAAATATCAAAAAGTACAGTAAATATATTTCATATATTGTACATATAATATTAACTAAAAGTACACCAAATACATTTAATATACTGTAAATAAAATATCAAAATACATTAAATATATACTACATACTGTACATAAAATATCGAAAAGTACACCAAATATGTCTCATATATACTCTAAATAAACTATCAAAAACTACAGTAATTATATTTAATATACTGTACTTAAAATATCAAAAATTACACCGAATGTATATTATATACTGTAAATAAAACATCAAAAAGTACAGTTAATATATACTACACACCCTATGTAAAATATCAAAAACTACACCAAATATGTATTATATAATTTACATAAAATATCAAAAGGACACCAAATGTATCTTATATACTGCACATAAATTATCAAAAAGTACAGTAAATATGTTTCATATATTGTATATCTAATATTAACTAAAAGTACAACAAATACATTTTATATACTGTAAATAAAATATCAAAAAGTACAGTAAATATATATTACATACTGTACATAAAATATCAAAAAGTACAACAAATATGTGTCATATATATTCTAAATAAACTATCAAAAACTACAGTAATTAAATTTAATATACTGTACATAAAATATCAAAAATTACACCAAATGTATATTTTATACTCTAAATAATATATCAAAAACACAGTAAATATATATTACAGTCTATGTAAAATATCAAAAACTACACCAAACATGTATTATATAATTTACATAAAATATCAAAAGAACACCAAAAATATATTATATACTGTACATAAAATGTCAAAAAGTTCAGTAAATATATATTACATACTGTCCATAAAATATCAAAAAGTACACATAATATGTGTTATATATACTGTAAATAAAGTATTAAAAACTACAGTAATTATATTAATATTCTGTACATAAAATATCAAAAATTACACCAAATATATATCACATACTGTAAATAAAATATCAAATAGTCAGTAAATATATGCTACACATCCTATGTAAATTATCAAAAACTACACAAAATATATATTATATAATTTACATAAAATATCAAAAGGCCAACAAATATATCTTATATACTGTACATAAAATATCAAAATGTACAGTAAATATATTTCATATATTGTACATATAATATTAAATAAAAGTACACCAAATACATTTCATATACTGTAAATAAAACATCAAATTATACACTAAATATATATTACATACTGTACGTAAAATATCAAAAAGTACACCAAATATGTGTTATATATACTGTAAATAAACTATCAAAGACTACAGTAATTATATTTAATATACTGTACATAAAATATCAAAAATTACACCAAAGGAATGTTATTTACTGTAAATAAAATATCAAAAAGTACAGTAAATATATCTTACACTCCCTATGTAAAATATCACAATCTACACCAAATATATATTATATAATTTACATAAAATATCAAAAGGACACCAAATATATCTTATATAGTGTACATAAAATATCAAAATGTACAGTAAATATATTTCCTATATTGTACATATAACATTAACTGAAAGTACACCAAATACATTTTATATACTGTAAATAAAATATCAAAAATACAGTAAATATATATTACATACTGTACATAAAATATCAAAATGTACACCAAATATGTGTGATATATACTGTAAACAAACTATCAAAAACTACAGTAATTATATTTAATATACTGTACATAAAATATCAAAAATTACACAAAATGTATATTACATACTCTAAATAAAATATCAAAAAGGACAGTAAATATATACTACAAACCCTATGTAAAATATCAAAAACTACACCAAATATATATTATATAATTTATATAAATATCAAAATGCCACCAAATATACCTTATATACTGTACATAAAATATCAAAAACTACAGTAAATATATTTCATATAGTGTACATATAATATTAACTAAAAGTACACCAAACACCTTTTATATACGGTATATAATTTATCAAAAATTACTGTAAATATGTATTACATACTGTTTTTAATATATCAAAAAGTACACCAAATATGTGTTATATATACTGTAAATAAACTATAAAAAACTACAGTAATTATATTTAATATACTGTACATAAAATATCAAAAATTATACCAAATGTATATTACATACTGTAAATAAAATATCAAAAAGGACAGTAAATATATACTACACACCCTATGTAAAATATCAAAAACTACACCAAATATATGTTATATAATTTACATAAAATATCAAAAGGCCACCAAATATATCTTATATACTTTACATAAAATATCAAAAGGTACAGTAAATATATTTCATATATCGTACATATAATATTAACTAAAGTACACCAAATACATTTTATATACTGTAAATAAAATATCAAAATTACAGTAAATATATATTACATACTGTACATAAAATATCAAAATGTACACCAAATATGTGTGATATATACTGTAAATAAACTATCAAAAACTACAGTAATTATATTTAATATACTGTACATAAAATATCAAAAATTACACCAAATGTATATTATATACTGTAAATAAAATATCAAAAAGTACAGTAAATATATATTGCACACCCTATGTAAAATATCACAAACTTCACCACATATATAATATATAATTTGCATAAAATATCAAAAGGACACCAAATATATCTTCTATACTGTACATAGAATATCAAAAATACAGTAAATATATTTCATATATTGTATATATAATATTAACTAAAAGTACACCAAATACATTTTATATACTGTAAATTAATTATAAAAAATTACAGAAAATATATATTACATACTGTACATAAAATATCAAAATGTACACCAAATATGTGTGATATATACTGTAAATAAACTATCAAAAACTACAACAATTATATTTGATATACAGAACATATAATATCAAAAATTACACCAAATGTATATTATCTACTGTAAATAAAATATCAAAAAGTACAGTAAATCTATATTACACACCCTATGTAAAATATCAAAAACTACACCAAATATATATTATGTAATTTACATAAAATATCAAAAGGCCACCAAATATATCTTATATACTGTACATAGAATATCAAAAATACAGTAAATATATTTCATATATTGTATATATAATATTAACTAAAAGTACACCAAATACATTTTATATACTGTAAATAAAATATCAAAAAGTACAGCAAATATATATTACATACTGTACATAAAATATCAAAAAGTACACCAAATATGTGTTATATATACTGTAAATAAAGTATCAAAAACTACAGAAATTATATTTAATATACTGCGCATAAAATATCAAAAATTACACGAAATGTATATTTTATACTCTAAATAAAATATCAAAAAGGACAGTAAATATATATTACACTCTTTGTAAAATATCAAAAACTACACCACATATATATTATATAATTTACATAAAATATCAAAAGTACACCAAATATATATTATATACTGTACATAAAATGTCAAAAAGTACAGTAAATATATATTACATACTGTACATAAAATATCAAAAAGTACACCAAATATGTGTTATATATTCTGTAAATAAACTATCAAATCTACAGTAATTATATTTAATATACTGTACATAAAATATCAAAAATTAAACCAAATGTATATTATATACTGTAAATAAAATATCAAAAAGTACAGTAAATCTATATTACACACCCTATGTAAAATATGAAAAACTACACCAAATATACATTATATAATTTACAAAAAATATCAAAATGCCACCAAATATATGTTATATACTGTACATAAAATATCAAAAGGTACAATATATATATTTCATATATTGTACATATAACATTAACTTAAAGTACACCAAATACATTTTATATACTGTAAATAAAGTATCAAAAATTACAGTAAATTTATATAACATACTGTACATAAAATATCAAAAAGTACACCAAATATGTGTTATATATACTGTAAATAAACTATCAAAAACTCCAGTAATTATATTTAATGTACTGTACATAAAATATCAAAAATTACACCAAATGTATATTACAAACTGTAAATAAAATATCAAAAAGGACAGTAAATATATACTACACACCCTATGTAAAATATCAAAAACTGCACCAAATATATATTATATATTTTACATTAAATATTAAAAGGCCACCAAATATATCTTATATACTGTACATAAAATATCAAATAGTACAGTAAATATATTTCATATATTGTACATATAATATTAACTAAAAGTACACCAAATACATTTTATATACTGTAAATAAAATATCAAAAATACAGTAAAAATATATTACATACTGTACATAATATATGAAAAAGTACACCAAATATGTGTTATATATATTGTAAATAAACTATCAAAAACTACAGTAATTATATTTAATATACTGTACATAAAATATCAAAAATTACACCAAATGTATATTACATACTCTAAATATAATATCAAAAGGACAGTAAATATATACTACACACCTTATGTAAAATATCAAAACTTACACCAAATATATATTATATAATTTACATAAAATAAAAAAAGGCCACCAAATATATCTTATATACTGTACATAAAATATCAAAAAGTACAGTAAATATATTTCATATAGTGTACATATAATATTAACTAAAAGTACACCAAATACATTTTATATACTGTAAATAAAATATCAAAAAGTACAGTAAATTTATATTACATACTGTACATATTATATCAAAAAGTACACCAAATATGTGTTATATATACTGTAAATAAACTATCAAAAACTACAGTAATTATATTTAATATACTGTACATAGTATATCAACAATTACACCGAATGTATATTACATACTGTAAATAATATATCAAAAAGGACAGTAAATATATACTACACATCCTATGTAAAATATCAAATACTACACCAAATATATATTATATAATTTACATTAAATATCAAAAGGCCACCAAATATGTCTTATATACCGCACATAAAATATCAAAAATTACAGTAAATATATTTCATATATTGTACATATAATATTAAATAAATTACACCAAATACGTTTATATACTGTAAATAAAATATCAAAAATACAGTAAAAATATATTACATACTGTACATAATATATGAAAAATTACACCAAATATTTGTTATATATAGTAAATAAACTATCAACAACTACAGTAATGATATTTAATATACTGTACATAAATTATCAAAAATTACACCAAATGTATATTACATACTGTAAATAAAATATCAAAAAGACAGTAAATATATATTACACACCCTATGGAAAATATCAAAATATACCCCAAATATATGTTATATAATTTACATAAAATATCAAAAGGCCACCAAATATATCCTATATACTGTTCATAAAATATCAAAAGGTACAGTAAATGTATTTCATATATTGTACATATAATATTAAATAAAAGTACACCAAATACATTTTATATACTGAAAATAAAATATCAAAAAGTACAGTAAATATATATTATGTACTGTTCATAAAATATCAAAAAGTACCCCAAATATGTGTTATATATACTCTAAATAAACTATCAAATACTACAGTAATTATATTTAATATACTCAACATAAAATATCAAAAATTACACGAAATGGATATTATATACTCTAAATAAAATATCAAAAAGGACAGTAAATATATATTACACTCTATATAAAATATCAAATCAACACCAAATATATATTATATAATTTACAAAAAATATCAATAGTACACAAAATATATATTATATACTGCACATAAAATATCAAAAAGTACAGTAAATATATTTCATATATTGTACATATAAGATTAACTAAAAGTACACCAAATACATTTTATATACTGTAAATAAATTACCACAAAGTACGGTAAATATATATTAATGTATATAATATATCGAAAAGTACACCAAATATATGTTATATATACTGTAAATAAACTATCAAAAACTACAGTAATTATATTTAATATACTGCACATTAAATATCAAAAATTACACCAAATGTATATTTGTACTCTAAATAAAATATCAAAAAGGACAGTAAATATATACTACACACACTATGTAAAATATCAAAAACTACACCAAATATATATTATATAATTTACATAAAATATCAAATGGACACCAAATATATCTTATATACTGTACATAAAATATGAAAATGTACAGTAAATATATTTCATATATTGTACTTATAATATTAACTAAAAGTACACCAAATACATTTTATATACTGTAAATAAAATATCAATAAGTACAGCAAATGTATATTACATACTGTACATAAAATATCAAAAAGTACACCAAATATGTGTTATATATAGAGTAAATAAACTATCAAAAACTAGAGTAATTATATTTAATATACTGTACATAAAATAACAAAAATTACACCAAATGTATATTTCATACTGTAAATAAAATATCAAAAAGGACAGTAAATATGTACTACACACCCTATGTAAAATATCAAAAACTACACTAAATATATATTATATAATTTACATAAAATATCAAAAGGCCACCAAATATATCTTGTATACTGTACATAAAATATCAAAAAGTACAGTAAATATATTTCCTATATTGTACATATAATATTAACTAAAAGTACACCAAATATATTTTATATACTGTAAATAAAGTATCAAAAGTACAGTAAAAATATATTACATACTGTACATAATATATCAAAATGTACAAGAAATATGTGTTATATATACTGTAAAAAAACTATCAAAATCTACAGTAATTATATTTAATATACTGTACATAAAGTATCAAAAATTACACCAAATATATATTACATACTGTAAATAAATATCAAAAAGGACAGTAAATATATATTACACTCTATGTAAAATATCAGAAACTACACCAAATATATATTATATAATTTACATAAAATATCAAAAGTACACCAAATATATATTATATACTGTACATAAAATATCAAAAAGTACAGTAAATATATTTTATATATTGTACATATAAGATTAACTAAAAGTACTCCAAATACATTTTATATACTGTAAAAAAAAATCAAATGTACACTAAATATATATTACATACTGTACATAAAATATCAAAAAGTACACCAAATATGTGTTATATATACTGTAAATAAACTATCAAAAATTACAGTAATTATGTTTAATATACTGTACATAAAATATCAAAAATTACAGCAAATAAATATTATATACTGTAAATAAATGATCAAAAAACAGTAAATATATACTACATACCCTATGTAAAATATCAAAAACTACACCAAATATATATTATATAATTTACATAAAATATCAAAAGGCCACCAAATATATCTTATATACTGTACATAAAATATCAAAAAATACAGTAAATATATTTCATGTATTGTACATATCATATTAACTAAAAGTACATCAAATACATTTTATATACTGTAAATTAATTATCAAAATGTACAGTAAATATATATTACATACTGTACATAAAATATCAAAAAGTACAGAAAATATATGTTATATATACTCTAAATAAACTATCAAAAACAACAGTAATTATATTTAACATACTGCACATATAATAACAATAATTACACAAAATGTATATTTTATACTCTAAATAAAGTATCAAAAAGGACAGTAAATATATATTACACTCTATGTAAAATATCAAAAACTACACCAAATATATATTATATAATTTACATAAAATATCAAAAGTACACCAAATATATATTATATACTGTACATAAACTGTCAAAAAGTACAGTAAATATATATTACATACTGTACATAAAATATCAAAAAGTACACCAAATATGTGTTATATATACTGTAAATAAAGTATCAAAATCTACAGTAATTATATTTAATATACTGTACATAAAATATCAAAAATTACATCAAATTTATATTACATACTGTAAATAAAATATCAAAAAGGACAGTAAATATATACTACACACCATATGGAAAATATCAAAAACTGCACCAAATATATGTTATATAATTTACTTAAAATATCAAAAGGCCACCAAATATATCTTATATACTGTACATAAAATATCAAAAGGTAGAGTAAATATATTTCATATATTGTACATATAATATTAACTAAAAGTACACCAAATACATTTTATATACTGTAAATAAAATATCAAAATGTACAGTAAATATGTATTACATACTGTACATAAAATATCAAAAAGTACACCAAATGTATATTACATAGTCTAAATAAAATATCAAAAAGGACAGTAAATATATACTTCACACCCTATGTAAAATATCAAAAACTACACCAAATTTATAGTATATAATTTACATAAAGTATCAAAAGGCCACAAAATCTATCTTATATACTGTACATAAAATATCAAAAAGTACAGTAAATATATTTCATGTATTGTACATATAATATTAACTAAAAGTACACCAAATACATTTTATATACTGTAAAAAAAATATCAAAAAGTCCAGTAAAAATATATTACATACTGTACATAAAATATCAAAAAGTACACCAAATATGTCTTATATATATTGTCAATAAACTATCAAAAACTACAGTAATTATATTTAATATACTGTACAGAAAATATCAAAAATTACACCAAATGTATATTATATACTGTAAATAAAATATCAAAAAGTACAGTAAATATATATGACACACCCTATGTAAAATATCAAAAACTACACCAAATATATATTATATAATTTACATAAAATATCAAAAGGACACCAAATATATCTTCTATACTGTACAAAAAATATCAAAAAGTACAGTAAATATATTTCATATATTGTACTTATAATATTAACTAAAAGTACACCAAATACATTTTATATAGTGTAAATAAAATATCAAAAAGTACAGTAAATATATATTACATACCATATGTAAAATATCACAATCTACAACAAATATATATTATATAATTTACATAAAATATCAAAAGGACACCAAATATATCTTATATATTGTACATAAAATATCAAAATGTACAGTAAATATATTTCATATATTGTACATATAATATTAAGTAAAAGTACACCAAATACATTTTATATACTGTAAATAAAATATCTAAAATTACAGTAAATATATATTACATACTGTACATAAAATATCAAAAAGTACACCAAATATGTGTAATATATACTGTAAATAAACTATCAAAAACTACAGTAATTATATTTAATATACTGTAATTATAATATCAAAAATTAAACCAAATGTATATTATATACTGTAAATAAAATATCAAAATGTACAGTAAATATATATTACACACCCTATGTAAAATATCACAAACTTCACCAAATATATATTATATAATTTACATAAAATATCAAAAGGACACCAAATATATCTTCTATACTGTACATAAAATATCAAAATTTACAGTAAATATATTTCATATATTGTACATATAATATTAACTAAAAGTACACCAAATACATTTTATATTCTGTAAATAAATTATCAAACATTACACTAAATATATATTACATACTGTACATAAAATATCAAAAAGTACACCAAATATGTGTTATATATACTGTAAATAAACTCTCAAAAACTACAGTAATTATATTTAATATACTGTACATAAAATATCAAAAATTACACCAAATGTATATTATTTACTGTAAATAAAATATCAAAAATTACAGTAAATATATATTACACACCCTATGTAAAATATCACAATCTACACCAAATATATATTATATAATTTACATAAAATATCAAAAGGACACCAAATATATCTTATATACTGTACATAAAATATAAAAATTACAGTAAATATATTTCATATATTGTACATATAATGTTAACTAAAAGTACACCAAATACATTTTATATAGTGTAAATAAAATATCAAAATGTACAGTAAATATATATTACACACCCAATGTATAATATCACAATCTACACCAAATACATATTATGTAATTTACATAAAATATCAAAAGGACACCAAAAATACCTTATATACTGAACATAAAATATCAAAATGTACCATAAATATATTTCATATATTGTACATATAATATTAACTAAAAGTACACCAAATACATTTTATATACTGTAAATAAAATATCAAAAATACAGTAAATATATATTACATTCTGTACATAAAATATCAAATAGTACACCAAATATGTGTTCTATATACTGTAAATAAACTATCAAAAACTGCCGTAATTATATTTAATATACTGTACATAAAATATCATAAATTTCACCAAATGTATATTATTTACTGTAAATAAAATATCAAAAAGTACAGTAAATATATCTTACACACCCTATGTAAAATATCACAATCTACACCAATTATATATTATATAATTTACATAAAATATCAAAAGGACACCAAATATATCTTATATACTGTACATAAAATATCAAAATGTACAGTAAATATATTTCACATATTGTACATATAATATTAACTAAAAGTACACCAAATACATTTTATATAGTGTAAATAAAATATCAAAAATTACAGTGAATATATATTACATACTGTACATAAAATATCAAAAAGTACAACAAATATGTGTTATATATACTGTAAATAAACTATCAAAAACTACAGTAATTATATTTAATATACTGTACAGAAAATATCAAAAATTACACCAAATGCATATTATTTACTGTAAATAAAATACCAAATTGTACAGTAAATATACATTACACACCCTATGTAAAATATCACAAACTACACCAAATATATATTATATAATTTACATAAAATATCAAAAGGGCACCAAATATACCTTATATACTGAACATAAATTATGAAAATGTACAGTAAATATATTTCATATACTGTACATATAATATTAACTAAAAGTACACCAAATACATTTTATATACTGTAAATAAATTATCAAAAAGTACAGTAAATATATATTACATTCTGTACATGAAATATCAAAAAGTACCCCAAATATGTGTTATATATACTGTAAATAAACTATCAAAAACTGCAGTAATTATATTTAATATACTGTACATAAAATATCAAAAATTACACCAAATGTATATTATTTACTCTAAATAAAATATCAAAAATTACAGTAAATATATATTACACACCCTAGGTAAAATATCACAATCTACACCAAATATATATTATATAATTTACATAAAATATCAAAAGGACACCAAATATATCTTATATACTGTACATAAAATATCAAAATGTACAGTAAATATATTTCATATATTGCACATATAATATTAAATAAAAGTACACCAAATACATTTTTTATACTGTAAATAAAATATCAAAAATACAGTAAATATATATTACATACTGTACATAAAATATCAAAAAGTACACCAAATATGTGTAATATATACTGTAAATAAACTATCAAAATCTACACTAATTATATTTAATATACTGTACATAAAATATCAAAAATTACACCAAATGTATACTATATACTGTAAATAAAATATCAAAAAGTACAGTAAATATATATGATACACCCTATGTAAAATATCACAATCTACACCAAATATATATTATATAATTGACATAAAATATCAAAAGGACACCATATATATCTTCTATACTGTACATAAAATATCAAAATGTACACTAAATATATTTCATATATTGTATATATAATATTAACTAAAAGTACACCAAATACATTTTATATACTGTAAATAAATTATCAAAAATTACAGTAAATATATATTACATAGTGTACATAAAATATCAAAAAGTACACCAAATACGTGTTATATATAGTGTAAATAAACCATCAAAAACTACAGTAATTATATTTAATATACTGTACATAAAATATCAAAAATTACACCAAATGTATATGATTTACTGTAAATAAAATATCAAAAATTACAGTAAATATATATTACACACCCTATGTAAAATATCAAAACCTACGCCAAATATATATTATAAAATTCACATAAAATATCAAAAGGACACCAAATATATATTATATACTGTACATAAAATATCTAAATGTACAGTAAATATATTTCATATATTGTACATATAATATTAACTAAAAGTACACCAAATACATTTTATATACTGTAAATAAAATACCAAAAAGTACAGTAAATATACATTACACAGCCTATGTAAAATATCACAAACTACAGCAAATATATATTATATAATTTACATAAAATATCAAAAGGACAGCAAATATAACTTATATACTGAACATAAATTATCAAAATGTACAGTAAATATATTTCATATACTGTACATATAATATTAACTAAAAGTACACCAAATACATTTTACATACTGTAAATAAAATATCAAAAATTACAGTAAGTATATATCTACAGTACATAAAATATCAAAAAGTACACCGTATATGTGTTATATATACTGTAAATAAACTATCAAAATTTCAGTAATTATATTTAATATACTGTACATAAAATATCAAAAATTACACAAAATGTATATTATACACTCTAAATAAAATATCAAAAAGGACAGTAAATATATATTACACCCTATGAAAAATATCAAAAACTACTCCAAATATATATTATATAATTTACATAAAATAACAAAGGTACACCAAATATATATTATATACTGTACATAAAATATCAAAAAGTACAGTAAATATATTTCATATATTGTACATATAATATTAAATAAAAGTACAACAAATACATTTTACATACTGTAAATAAAGTATAAAAATTACAGTAAGTATATATTATCTACTGTACATAAAATATCAAAAAGTACACCAAATATGTGTTATATATACTGCAAATAAACTATCAAAATCTTCAGTAATTATATTTAATATACTGTTCATAAAATATCAGTAATTACACCAAATGTAATTTATACACTCTAAAAAAATTTCAAAAAGGACAGTAAATATATATTACACTCTATGTAAAATATTAAAAACTACACCAAATATATATTATATAATTTACATAAAATATCAAAAGTACACCAAATATATATTATATACTGTACATAAAATATCAAAAAGTAAAGTAAATATATTTCATATATTGTACATATAATATTTACTAAAAATATACCAAATACATTTTACATACGGTAAATAAAATATCAAAAATTTCAGTAAGTATATATTATCTACTGTACATAAAATATCAAAAAGTACACCAAATATGTGTTATATATACTGTAAATAAACTATCAATATCTTCAGTAATTACATTTAATATACTGTACATAAAATATCAAAAATTACACCAAATGTATATTATACACTCTAAATAAAATATCAAAAAGGACAGTAAATATATATTACAATCTATGTTAAATATCAAAAACTACACCAACTATATATTAAATAATTTACATAAAATATCAAAAGTACACCAAATATATATTATATACTGTACATAAAATATCGAAAAGTACAGTAAATATATTTCATATATTGTACATATAATATTAAATAAAAGTACACCAAATACATTTTATATAGTGTAAATAAAATATCAAAAATTACAGTGAATATATATTACATACTGTACATAAAATATCAAAAAGTACACCAAATATGTGTTATATATACTGTAAATAAACTATCAAAACTACACTAATTATATTTAATGTACTGTACATAAAATATCAAAAATTGCACCAAATGTGTATTACAAACTGTAAATAAAATATCAAAAATTACAGTAAATATATACTACACACCCTATGTAAAATATAAAAAACTACACCAAATATATATTATATAATTTACATAAAATATCAAAAGGCCACCAAATATATCTTATATACTGTACATAAAATATCAAAAAATACAGTAAATATATTTCATGTATTGTACATATCATATTAACTAAAAGTACATCAAATACATTTTATATACTGTAAATTAATTATCAAAATGTACAGTAAATATATATTACATACTGTACATAAAATATCAAAAAGTACAGAAAATATATGTTATATATACTCTAAATAAACTATCAAAAACAACAGTAATTATATTTAACATACTGCACATATAATAACAATAATTACACAAAATGTATATTTTATACTCTAAACAAAGTATCAAAAAGGACAGTAAATATATATTACACTCTATGTAAAATATCAAAAACTACACCAAATATATATTATATAATTTACATAAAATATCAAAAGTACACCAAATATATATTATATACTGTACATAAACTGTCAAAAAGTACAGTAAATATATATTACATACTGTACATAAAATATCAAAAAGTACACCAAATATGTGTTATATATACTGTAAATAAAGTATCAAAATCTACAGTAATTATATTTAATATACTGTACATAAAATATCAAAAATTACATCAAATTTATATTACATACTGTAAATAAAATATCAAAAAGGACAGTAAATATATACTACACACCATATGGAAAATATCAAAAACTGCACCAAATATATGTTATATAATTTACTTAAAATATCAAAAGGCCACCAAATATATCTTATATACTGTACATAAAATATCAAAAGGTAGAGTAAATATATTTCATATATTGTACATATAATATTAACTAAAAGTACACCAAATACATTTTATATACTGTAAATAAAATATCAAAATGTACAGTAAATATGTATTACATACTGTACATAAAATATCAAAAAGTACACCAAATGTATATTACATAGTCTAAATAAAATATCAAAAAGGACAGTAAATATATACTTCACACCCTATGTAAAATATCAAAAACTACACCAAATTTATAGTATATAATTTACATAAAGTATCAAAAGGCCACAAAATCTATCTTATATACTGTACATAAAATATCAAAAAGTACAGTAAATATATTTCATATATTGTACATATAATATTAACTAAAAGTACACCAAATACATTTTATATACTGTAAAAAAAATATCAAAAAGTCCAGTAAAAATATATTACATACTGTACATAAAATATCAAAAAGTACACCAAATATGTCTTATATATATTGTCAATAAACTATCAAAAACTACAGTAATTATATTTAATATACTGTACAGAAAATATCAAAAATTACACCAAATGTATATTATATACTGTAAATAAAATATCAAAAAGTACAGTAAATATATATGACACACCCTATGTAAAATATCAAAAACTACACCAAATATATATTATATAATTTACATAAAATATCAAAAGGACACCAAATATATCTTCTATACTGTACAAAAAATATCAAAAAGTACAGTAAATATATTTCATATATTGTACTTATAATATTAACTAAAAGTACACCAAATACATTTTATATAGTGTAAATAAAATATCAAAAAGTACAGTAAATATATATTACATACCATATGTAAAATATCGCAATCTACAACAAATATATATTATATAATTTACATAAAATATCAAAAGGACACCAAATATATCTTATATATTGTACATGAAATATCAAAATGTACAGTAAATATATTTCATATCTTGTACATATAATATTAAGTAAAAGTACACCAAATACATTTTATATACTGTAAATAAAATATCTAAAATTACAGTAAATATATATTACATACTGTACATAAAATATCAAAAAGTACACCAAATATGTGTAATATATACTGTAAATAAACTATCAAAAACTACAGTAATTATATTTAATATACTGTAATTATAATATCAAAAATTAAACCAAATGTATATTATATACTGTAAATAAAATATCAAAATGTACAGTAAATATATATTACACACCCTATGTAAAATATCACAAACTTCACCAAATATATATTATATAATTTACATAAAATATCAAAAGGACACCAAATATATCTTCTATACTGTACATAAAATATCAAAATTTACAGTAAATATATTTCATATATTGTACATATAATATTAACTAAAAGTACACCAAATACATTTTATATTCTGTAAATAAATTATCAAACATTACACTAAATATATATTACATACTGTACATAAAATATCAAAAAGTACACCAAATATGTGTTATATATACTGTAAATAAACTCTCAAAAACTACAGTAATTATATTTAATATACTGTACATAAAATATCAAAAATTACACCAAATGTATATTATTTACTGTAAATAAAATATCAAAAATTACAGTAAATATATATTACACACCCTATGTAAAATATCACAATCTACACCAAATATATATTATATAATTTACATAAAATATCAAAAGGACACCAAATATATCTTATATACTGTACATAAAATATAAAAATTACAGTAAATATATTTCATATATTGTACATATAATGTTAACTAAAAGTACACCAAATACATTTTATATAGTGTAAATAAAATATCAAAATGTACAGTAAATATATATTACACACCCTATGTATAATATCACAATCTACACCAAATACATATTATGTAATTTACATAAAATATCAAAAGGACACCAAAAATACCTTATATAATGAACATAAAATATCAAAATGTACCATAAATATATTTCATATATTGTACATATAATATTAACTAAAAGTACACCAAATACATTTTATATACTGTAAATAAAATATCAAAAATACAGTAAATATATATTACATTCTGTACATAAAATATCAAATAGTACACCAAATATGTGTTCTATATACTGTAAATAAACTATCAAAAACTGCCGTAATTATATTTAATATACTGTACATAAAATATCATAAATTTCACCAAATGTATATTATTTACTGTAAATAAAATATCAAAAAGTACAGTAAATATATCTTACACACCCTATGTAAAATATCACAATCTACACCAATTATATATTATATAATTTACATAAAATATCAAAAGGACACCAAATATATCTTATATACTGTACATAAAATATCAAAATGTACAGTAAATATATTTCACATATTGTACATATAATATTAACTAAAAGTACACCAAATACATTTTATATAGTGTAAATAAAATATCAAAAATTACAGTGAATATATATTACATACTGTACATAAAATATCAAAAAGTACAACAAATATGTGTTATATATACTGTAAATAAACTATCAAAAACTACAGTAATTATATTTAATATACTGTACAGAAAATATCAAAAATTACACCAAATGCATATTATTTACTGTAAATAAAATACCAAATTGTACAGTAAATATACATTAAACACCCTATGTAAAATATCACAAACTACACCAAATATATATTATATAATTTACATAAAATATCAAAAGGGCACCAAATATACCTTATATACTGAACATAAATTATGAAAATGTACAGTAAATATATTTCATATACTGTACATATAATATTAACTAAAAGTACACCAAATACATTTTATATACTGTAAATAAATTATCAAAAAGTACAGTAAATATATATTACATTCTGTACATGAAATATCAAAAAGTACACCAAATATGTGTTATATATACTGTAAATAAACTATCAAAAACTGCAGTAATTATATTTAATATACTGTACATAAAATATCAAAAATTACACCAAATGTATATTATTTACCCTAAATAAAGTATCAAAAATTCAGTAAATATATATGACACACCCTAGGTAAAATATCACAATCTACACCAAATATATATTATATAATTTACATAAAATATCTAAAGGACACCAAATATATCTTATATACTGTACATAAAATATCAAAATGTACAGTAAATATATTTCATATATTGCACATATAATATTAAATAAAAGTACACCAAATACATTTTATATACTGTAAATAAAATATCAAAAATACAGTAAATATATATTACATACTGTACATAAAATATCAAAAAGTACACCAAATATGTGTAATATATACTGTAAATAAACTATCAAAATCTACACTAATTATATTTAATACACTGTACATAAAATATCAAAAATTACACCAAATGTATACTATATACTGTAAATAAAATATCAAAAAGTACAGTAAATATATATGATACACCCTATGTAAAATATCACAATCTACACCAAATATATATTATATAATTGACATAAAATATCAAAAGGACACCATATATATCTTCTATACTGTACATAAAATATCAAAATGTACAGTAAATATATTTCATATATTGTATATATAATATTAACTAAAAGTACACCAAATACATTTTATATACTGTAAATAAATTATCAAAAATTACAGTAAATATATATTACATAGTGTACATAAAATATCAAAAAGTACACCAAATACGTGTTATATATACTGTAAATAAACCATCAAAAACTACAGTAATTATATTTAATATACTGTACATAAAATATCAAAAATTACACCAAATGTATATGATTTACTGCAAATAAAATATCAAAAATTACAGTAAATATATATTACACACCCTATGTAAAATATCAAAAACTACGCCAAATATATATTATAAAATTCACATAAAATATCAAAAGGACACCAAATATATATTATATACTGTACATAAAATATCTAAATGTACAGTAAATATATTTCATCTATTGTACATATAATATTAACTAAAAGTACACCAAATACATTTTATATACTGTAAATAAAATACCAAAAAGTACAGTAAATATACATTACACAGCCTATGTAAAATATCACAAACTACAGCAAATATATATTATATAATTTACATAAAATATCAAAAGGACAGCAAATATAACTTATATACTGAACATAAATTATCAAAATGTACAGTAAATATATTTCATATACTGTACATATAATATTAACTAAAAGTACACCAAATACATTTTACATACTGTAAATAAAATATCAAAAATTACAGTAAGTATATATCTACAGTACATAAAATATCAAAAAGTACACCGTATATGTGTTATATATACTGTAAATAAACTATCAAAATTTCAGTAATTATATTTAATATACTGTACATAAAATATCAAAAATTACACAAAATGTATATTATACACTCTAAATAAAATATCAAAAAGGACAGTAAATATATATTACACCCTATGAAAAATATCAAAAACTACTCCAAATATATATTATATAATTTACATAAAATAACAAAGGTACACCAAATATATATTATATACTGTACATAAAATATCAAAAAGTACAGTAAATATATTTCATATATTGTACATATAATATTAACTAAAAGTACAACAAATACATTTTACATACTGTAAATAAAGTATAAAAATTACAGTAAGTATGTATTATCTACTGTACATAAAATATCAAAAAGTACACCAAATATGTGTTATATATACTGCAAATAAACTATCAAAATCTTCAGTAATTATATTTAATATACTGTTCATAAAATATCAGTAATTACACCAAATGTAATTTATACACTCTAAAAAAATTTCAAAAAGGACAGTAAATATATATTACACTCTATGTAAAATATTAAAAACTACCCCAAATATATATTATATAATTTACATAAAATATCAAAAGTACACCAAATATATATTATATACTGTACATAAAATATCAAAAAGTAAAGTAAATATATTTCATATATTGTACATATAATATTTACTAAAAATATACCAAATACATTTTACATACTGTAAATAAAATATCAAAAATTTCAGTAAGTGTATATTATCTACTGTACATAAAATATCAAAAAGTACACCAAATATGTGTTATATATACTGTAAATAAACTATCAATATCTTCAGTAATTACATTTAATATACTGTACATAAAATATCAAAAATTACACCAAATGTATATTATACACTCTAAATAAAATATCAAAAAGGACAGTAAATATATATTACAATCTATGTTAAATATCAAAAACTACACCAACTATATATTAAATAATTTACATAAAATATCAAAAGTACACCAAATATATATTATATACTGTACATAAAATATCGAAAAGTACAGTAAATATATTTCATATATTGTACATATAATATTAACTAAAAGTACAACAAATACATTTTACATACTGTAAAAAAAATATCAAAATTTACAGTAAGTATATATTATCTACTGTACATAAAATATCAAAAAGTACACCAAATATGTGTTATATATACTGTAAATAAACTATCAAAACCTTCAGTAATTATATTTAATATACTGTTCATAAAATATCAGTAATTACACCAATTGAATTTTATACACTCTAAATAATATATCAAAAAGGACAGTAAATATATATTACACTCTATGTAAAATATCAAAAACTACTCCAAATATATATTATATAATTTACATAAAATATCAAAGGTACACCAAATATATATTATATACTGTACATAAAATATCAAAAATTACAGTAAATATATTTCATATATTGTACATATAATATTAACTAAAAGTACACCAAATACATTTTACATACTGTAAATAAAATATCAAAAATTACAGTAAGTATATGTTATCTACTGTACATGAAATATCAAAAAGTACACCAAATATGTGTTATATATACTGTAAATAAACTATCAAAACCTTCAGTAATTATATTTAATATACTGTTCATAAAATATCAGTAATTACACCAAATGTATTTTATACACTCTAAATAAGATATCAAAAAGGACAGTAAATATATATTACACTCTATGTAAAATATCAAAAACTACACCAACTATATATTATATAATTTACATAAAATATCAAAAGTACACCAAATATATATTATATACTGTACATAAAATATCAAAAAGTACAGTAAATATATTTCATATATTGTACATAAAGTATTAACTAAAAGTACACCAAATACATTTTACATATTGTAAATAAAATAT
Source organism: Pan paniscus (assembly GCF_029289425.2). Lineage (NCBI taxonomy): Eukaryota > Metazoa > Chordata > Mammalia > Primates > Hominidae > Pan > Pan paniscus. Next base: position 4,967,275 of record NC_073271.2, read on the forward strand.
CAAAAATTACAGTAAGTATATATTATCTACTGTACATAAAATATCAAAAAGTACACCAAATATGTGTTATATATACTGTAAATAAACTATGAAAACCTTCAGTAATTATATTTAATATACTGTACATAAAACATCAAAAATTACACCAAATGTATATTATACACTCTAAATAAAATATCAAAAAGGACAGTAAATATATATTACACTCTATGTAAAATATCAAAAACTACAACAACTATATATTATATAATTTACATAAAATATCAAAAGTACACCAAATATATATTATATACTCTACATAAAATATCAAAAAGTACAGTAAATATATTTCATATATTGTACATATAATATTAACTAAAAGTACACCAAATACAGTTTACATAGTGTAAATAATATATAAAAAATTACAGTAAGTATATATTATCTACAGTACATAAAATATCAAAAAGTACACCAAATATGTGTTATATATACTGTAAATAAACTATCAAAATCTTCAGTAAGTATATTTAATATACTGTACATAAAATATCAAAAATTACACCAAATGTATATTATACACTCTAAATAAAATATCAAAATGACAGTAAATATATATTACACTCTATGTAAAATATCAAAAACTACACCAAATATATATTATATAATTTACATAAAATATCAAAAGTACACCAAATATATATTATATACTGTACATAAAATATCAAAAAGTACAGTAAATATATTTCATATATTGTACATAAAGTATTAACTAAAGGTACACCAAATACATTTTACATACTGTAAATAAAATATCAAAAATTACAGTCAGTATATATTATCTACTGTACATAAAATATCAAGAAGTACACCAAATATGTGTTATATATACTGTAAATAAACTATCAAAACCTTCAGTAATTATATTTAATAAACTGTACATAAAATATCAAAAATTACACCAAATGTATATTATACACACTAAATAAAATATCAAAAATGACAGTAAATATATATTACACTCTATGTAAAATATCAAAAACTACACCAACTATATATTACATAATTCACATAAAATATCAAAAGTACACCAAATATATATTATATACTGTACATAAAATATCAAAAAGTACAGTAAATATATTTCATATATTGTACATATAATATTAACTAAAAGTACACCAAATACAGTTTACATAGTGTAAATAATGTATAAAAAATTACAGTAAGTATATATTATCTACTGTACATAAAATATCGAAAAGTACACCAAATATGTGTTATATATACTGTAAATAAACTATCAAAATCTTCAGTAATTATATTTAATATACTGTACATAAAATATCAAAAATTACACCAAATATATATTATTTACTGTAAAGAAAATTCCAAAAAGTACAGTAAATATATATTACACACCCTATGTAAAATATCAGAAACTACACCAAATATATATTATATAATTTACATAAAATATCAAAAGGACACAAAATATACCTTATATACTGAACAAGAATTATCAAAAAGTACAGTAAATATATTTCATATATTGTACATATAATATTAACTAAAAGTACACCAAATACATTTTATATACTGTATATAAAATATCAGAAAGTACACTAAATATATATTACATACTGTACATAAAATATCAAAAAGTACACCAAATATGTGTTATATATACTGTAAATAAAGTATCAAAAACTACAGTAATTATATTAAATATACTGTACATAAAATATCAAAAATTACACCCAGTTTATATCACATACTGTAAATAAAATATCAAAAAGCACAGTAAACATATACTACACACCCTATGTAAAATATCAAAAACTACAACAAATACATATTATATAATTTACATAAAATATCAAAAGGCCACAAAATATATCTTATATACTGTACATAAAATATCAAAAAGTACAGTAAATATATTTCATATATTGTACATATATTATTAACTAAAAGTACACCAAATACATTTTATATACTGTAAATAAAGTATCAAAAATACAGTAAAAATATATTACAAACTGTACATAATATATGAAAAAGTACACCAAATATGTGTTATATATTTTGTAAATAAACTATCAAGAACTACAGTAATTATATTTAATATACTGTACATAAAATATCAAAAATTACACCAAATGAATATTACATACTGTAAATAAAATATCAAAAAGTGCACTAAATATATACTGCTCTCCCTATGTAAAATATCAAAAACTGCACCAAATATATATTATAAAATTTACATAAAATAAAAAAGGCCACCAAATATGTCTTATATACTGTACATAAAATATCAAAAAGTACAGTAAATATATTTCATATATTGTACATATAATATTAACTAAAAGTACACCAAACACATTTTATATACTGTAAATAGAATATCAAAAAGTACAGTAAATATATATTATGTACTGTACATAATATATCAAAAAGTACACTAAATATGTGTTATATATACTGTAAATAAACTATCAAAAACTACAGTAATTATATTTAATATACTGTACATAAAATATCAAAAATTACACCAAATGTATATTATACACTCTAAATAAAATATCAAAAAGGACAGTAAACATATATTACACTCTATGTAAAATATCAAAAACTACACCAAATATATATTATATAATTTACATAAAATATCAAAAGTACACCAAATATATATTATGTACTTTACATAAAATATCAAAAAGTACAGTAAATATATTTCATATATTGTACATATAATATTAACTAAAAGTACACCAAATACATTTTACATACTGTAAATAAAATATTAAAAATTACGGTAAATATGTATCACATACTGTACATAAAATATCAAAAAGTACACCAAATACATTTTATATATTGTAAATAAAATATCAAATATTACAGTAAATATGTATTACATACTGTATATAAAATATCAAAAAGTACACCAAATATGTGTTATATATACTGTAAATAAACTATCAAAAACTACAGTAATTATATTTAATATACTGTACATAAAATATCAAAAATTACACCAAATGTATATTATTAACTTTAAATAAATATCAAAAAGTACAGTAAATATATATTACACACCCTATGTAAAATATCACAATCTACACCAAGTATATATTATAAAATTTACATAAAATATCAAAATGACACAAAATATATCTTATATACTGTACATAAAATATCAAAAATTTCAGTAAATATATTTCATATATTGTACATATAATATTAACTAAAAGTACACCAAATACATTTTATATAGTGTAAATAAAATATCAAAAAGTACACTAAATATATATTACACACCATATGTAAAATATCACAATCTACAACAAATATATATTATATAATTTACATAAAATATAAAAAGGACACCAAATATATCTTATATACTGTACATAAAATATCAAAAAGTACAGTAAATATATTTCGTATATTGTACATATAATATTAACTAAAAGTACACCAAATACATTTTATATAGTGTAAATAAAATATCAAAAATTACAGTGAATATATATTATATACTGTACATAAAATATCAAAAAGTACACCAAATATGTGTTATATATACTGTAAATAAAGTATCAAAACTACACTAATTATATTTAATATATTGTACATAAAATATCAAAAATTAAACCAAATATATATTATTTACTGTAAAGAAAATTCCAAAAAGTACAGTAAATATATATTACACACCCTATGTAAAATATCAGAAACTACAACAAATATATATTATATAATTTACATAAAATATCAAAAGGACACAAAATATACCTTATATACTGAACAAGAATTATCAAAAAGTACAGTAAATATATTTCATATATTGTACATATAATATTAACTAAAAGTACACCAAATACATTTTATATACTGTATATAAAATATCAGAAAGTACACTAAATATATATTACATACTGTACATAAAATATCAAAAAGTACACCAAATATGTTTTATATATACTGTAAATAAAGTATCAAAAACTACAGTAATTATATTAAATATACTGTACATAAAATATCAAAAATTACACCCAGTTTATATCACATACTGTAAATAAAATATCAAAAAGCACAGTAAACATATACTACACACCCTATGTAAAATATCAAAAACTACAACAAATACATATTATATAATTTACATAAAATATCAAAAGGCCACCAAATATATCTTATATACTGTACATAAAATATCAAAAAGTACAGTAAATATATTTCATATATTGTACATATAATATTAACTAAAAGTACACCAAATACATTTTATATACTGTAAATAAAGTATCAAAAATACAGTAAAAATATATTACATACTGTACATAATATATGAAAAAGTACACCAAATATGTGTTATATATTTTGTAAATAAACTATCAAGAACTACAGTAATTATATATAATATACTGTACATAAAATATCAAAAATTACACCAAATGAATATTACATACTGTAAATAAAATATCAAAAAGTGCACTAAATATATACTGCACTCCCTATGTAAAATATCAAAAACTGCACCAAATATATATTATATAATTTACATAAAATAAAAAAGGCCACCAAATATGTCTTATATACTGTACATAAAATATCAAAAAGTACAGTAAATATATTTCATATATTGTACATATAATATTAACTAAAAGTACACCAAACACATTTTATATACTGTAAATAGAATATCAAAAAGTACAGTAAATATATATTATGTACTGTACATAATATATCAAAAAGTACACTAAATATGTGTTATATATACTGTAAATAAACTATCAAAAACTACAGTAATTATATTTAATATACTGTACATAAAATATCAAAAATTACACCAAAAGTATATCTCATACTGTAAATAAAATATCAAAAATCACAGTAAACATATACAACACACCCTATGTAAAATATCAAAAACTACACCAAATATATATTATATAATTTACATAAAATATCAAAAGGCCACCAAATATATCTTATATACTGTACATAAATTATCAAAATGTATAGTAAATATATTTCATATATTGTACATATAATATTAACTAAAACTACACCAAATACATTTTATATACTGTATATAAAATAGCAAAAATACAGTAAATATGTATTACATACTGTACATAGTATATCAAAAAGTACACCAAATATGTGTTAAATATACTGTAAATAAAGTATCAAAAACTACAGTAATTATATTTAATATACTGTACATAAAGTATCAAAAATTACACCAAACGTATATTATATAGTGTAAATAAAATATCAAAAAAACAGTAAATATATATTACATACCCTATGTAAAATATCAAAAACTACACTAAATATATATTTTATAATTTACATAAAATATCAAAAGGCCACCGAATATATCTTATATACTGTACATAAAATATCAAAAAGTACAGTAAATATATTTCATATATTTTACATATCATATTAACCAAAATTACACCAAATACATTTTATATATTGTAAAAAATTATCAAAAATGCACTAAAGATATATTACATACTGTACATAAAATATCAAAAAGTACACCAAATATATGTTATGTATACTGTAAATAAACTATCAAAAACTACATTAATTATATTTAATATACTGCACATATAATATCAAAAATTACACCAAATGTATATTTTATACAGTAAATAAAATATCAAAAAGGACAGTAAATATATATTACACACTATGTAGAATATGAAAAACTACACCAAATATATATTATATAATTTACATAAAATATCAAAAGTACACCAAATATATATTATATACTGTACATAAAATGTCAAAAAGTGCAGTAAATATATTTTATATATTGTACATATAAGATTAACTAAAAGTACACCAAATACATTTTATATACTGTAAATAAAATATCAAATGTACACTAAATATATATTACATACTGTACATAAAATATCAAAAAGTACACCAAATATGTGTTATATATACTGTAAATAAACTATCAAAAACTACAGTAATTATATTTAATACACTGTACATAAAATATCAAAAATTACACCAAGTGTATATTATATACTGTAAATAATATATCAAAAAACAGTAAATATATACTACACACTCTATGTAAAATATCAAAAACTACACCAAATATATATTTTATAATTTACATAAAATATCAAAAGGCCACCAAATATATCTTATATACTGTACATAAAATATCAAAAAGTACAGTAAATATATTTCATATATTGTACATATAATATTAACTAAAAGTACACCAAATACATTTTATATACTGTAAATAAAATATCAATATACAGTAAATTTATATTATGTACTGTACATAATATAACAAAAAGTACACCAAATATATGTTATATAAACTGTAAATAAACTATCAAAAACTACATTAATTATATTTAATATACTGCACATATAATATCAAAAATTACACCAAATGTATATTTTATACACTAAATAAAATGTCAAAAAGGACAGTAAATATATATTACACTCTATGTAAATTTTGAAAAACTACAACAAATATATATTATATAATTTACATAAAATATCAAAAGTACACCAAATATATATTATATACTGTACATAAAATGTCAAAAAGTACAGTAAATATATTTTATATATTGTACATATAAGATTAACTTAAAGTACAACAAATACATTTTATATACTCTAAATAAAATATCAAATGTACTCTAAATATATATTACATACTGTACATAAAATATCAAAAAGTACACCAATTATATGTTATATATACTGTAAATAAACTATCAAAAACTATAGTAATTATATTTAATATACGGTACATAAAATATCAAAAATTACACCAAATGTATATCACGTACTGTAAATAAAATATCAAAAATTACAGTAAATATATACTACACATCCTATGTAAAATATCAAAAACTACACCAAATATATATTATATAATTTACATAAAATATCAAAGGGCCACCAAATATATTTATACACTGTACATAAAATGTCAAATGTACAGTAAATATATATTACATACTGTACATAAAATATCAAAAAGTACACCAAATATGTGTTATATATACTGTAAATAAAGTATCAAAAACTTCAGTAATTATATTTAATATACTGTACATAAAATATCAGAAATTACACCAAATGTATATTATATAGTGTAAATAATATATCAAAAAGAACAGTAAATATATATTACACACCCTATGTAAAATATCAAAAACTACACTTAATATATATTATATAAATTACATAAATATCAAAAGGCCACCACATATATCTTATATACTGTACATAAAATATCAAAAAGTACAGTAAATATATTTCATATATTGTACATATCATATTAACTAAAAGTACACCAAATACATTTTATATACTGTAAACAAATTATCAAAAATTCAGTAAACATATATTACGTACTGTACATAAAATATCAAAAAGTACACCAAATATATGTTATATAAACTGTAAATACACTATCAAAAACTACATTAATTATATTTAATATACTGCACATATAATATCAAAAATTACACCAAATGTATATTTTATACACTAAATAAAATGTCAAAAAGGACAGTAAATATATATTACACTCTATGTAAAATATGAAAAACTACAACAAATATATATTATATAATTTACATAAAATATCAAAAGTACACCAAATATATATTATATACTGTACATAAAATGTCAAAAAGTACAGTAAATATATTTTATATATTGTACATATAAGATTAAGTAATGTACACCAAATACATTTTATATACTGTAAATAAAATATCAAATGTATTCTAAATATATATTACATACTGTACATAAAATATCAAAAAGTACACCAATTATATGTTATATATACTGTAAATAAACTATCAAAAACCACAGTAAATATATTTAATATACTGTACATAACATATCAAAAATTACACCGAATGTATATTATATACTGTAAATAAAATATCAAAAAACAGTAAATATATACTACACACCCTATGTAAAATATCAAAAACTACACCAAATGTATATTTTATAATTTACATAAAATATCAAAAGGCCACCAATTATATCTTATATACTGTACATAAAATATCAAAAAATACAGTAAATATAATTCATATATTGTACATATAATATTAACTAAAAGTACACCAAATACATTTTATATACTGTAAATAAAATATCAAAAAATACAGTAAATATATATTATGTACTGTACATAATATATCAAAAATTACACCAAATATATGTTACATATAATGTAAATAATCAAAAACAACAGTAATTGTATTTAACATACTGCACATATAATATCAATAATTACACCAAATGTATATTTTATACTCTAAATAATATATCAAAAAGGACCGTAATTATATATTACACTCTATGTAAAATATCAAAAACTACACAAAATATATATTATATAATTTACATAAAATATCAAAAGTACACCAAATATATATTATATACTGTACATAAAATGTCAAGAAGTACAGTAAATATATTTTATATATTGCACATGTAAGATTAACTAAAAGTACACCAAATGCATTTTATATACTGTAAATAAAATATCAAAAGTACACTAAATATATATTACATACTGTACATAAAATATCAAAAAGTACACCAAATATGTGTTATATATAATGTAAATAAACTATCAAAAACTACAGTAATTATATTTAATATACTGTACATAAAATATCAAAAGTTACACCAAATGTATAATTTATACGGTAAATAAAATATCAAAGAGTACAGTAAATATATAATACACACCCTATGTAAAAAATCAAAAACTACACCAAATATATAATATATAATTTACATAAAATATCAAAAGGCCACCAAATATATCTTATTTACTGTATATAAAATATCAAAAAATACAGTAAATATATTTCATATATTGTACATATCATATTAACTAAAAGTACATCAAATACATTTTATATACTGTAAATAAATTATCAAAAAGTACAGTAAATATATATTACATCCTGTAAATAAAATATCAAAAAGTACACAAAATATATGTTATATATACTGTAAATAAACAATCAAAAACTACAGTAATTATATTTATCATACTGCACATATAATATCAAAAATTACACCAAATGTATATTTTATACTCTAAATAAAATATCAAAAAGGACAGTGAATATATATTACACACTATGTAAAATATCAAAAACTACTCAAAATATATATTATATAATTTACATAAAATATCAAAAGTACACTAAATATATATTATATACTGTACATAAAATGTCAAAAAGTACAGTATATATATTTTATATATTGTACATATAAGATTAACTATAAGTAAACCAAATACATTTTATATACTGTAAATAAAATATCAAATGTACACTAAATATATATTACGTACTGTACATAAAATATCAAAAAGTACACCAAATATGTGTTATATATACTGCAAATAAACTATCAAAAACTACAGTAATTATATTTAATATCCTGAATATAAAATATCAAAAATTACACCAAATGAATATTATATACTTTAAATAAAATATCAAAAAACAGTTAATATACACTACACACCCTTTGTAAAATATCAAAAACTACAGCAAATATATATTTTATAATTTACATAAAATATCAAAAGGCCACCAAATATATCTTATATACTGTACATAAAATATCGAAAAGTACAGTAAATATCTTTCATATATTGTACATATAATAGTAACTAAAAGTACACCAAATACATTTTATATACTGTAAATAAAATATCAAAAATACAGTAAATATACATTACATACTGTACATAATATATCAAAAAGTACACCAAACATGTGTTATATATACTGTTAATAAACTCTCAAAAACTACATTAATTATATTTAATATACTGTACATAAAATATCAAAAATTACACCAAATGTATATTATATACTGTAAATAAAATATCAAAAAGGGCAGTAAATATATGCTACACACCCTATGTAAAATATCAAAAACTACACCAAATATATATTATATAATTTACATAAAATATCAACAGGCCACCAAATATATCCTATACTCTACATAAAATATCAAAAAGTACAGTAAATATATTTCATATATCGTGCATATATTAACTAAAAGTACAACAAATACATTTTATATACTGTAAATAAAATATCAAAAAGTACAGTAAATATATATTGCATAATATACATAAAATATCAACAAGTACACCAAATATGTGTTATATATACTGTAAATAAACCATCAAAATCTACAGTAATAATATTTAATATACTGCACATGTAATATCAAAAATTACACCAAATGTATATTTTATACTCTAAATAAAATATCAAAAAGTACAGCATATATATATAACACACTATGTAAAATATCAAAAACTACACCAAATATACATTATATAATTTACATAAAATATTAAAAGTACTCCAAATATATATTATATACTGTACATAAAATGTCAAAAAGTACTGTAAATTCATATTACATACTGTACATAAAATATCAGAAAGTACACCAAATATGTGTTATATATACTGTAAATAAACTATCAAAAACTACAGTAATTATATTTAATATACTGTACATAAAATATCAAAAATTACACAAAATGTATATTACATACTCTAAATAAAATATCAAAAAGGACAGTAAATATATACTACAAACCCTATGTAAAATATCAAAAACTACACCAAATATATATTATATAATTTATATAAATATCAAAAGGCCACCAAATATACCTTATATACTGTACATAAAATATCAAAAACTACAGTAAATATATTTCATATAGTGTACATATAATATTAACTAAAAGTACACCAAACACCTTTTATATACGGTATATAATTTATCAAAAATTACTGTAAATATGTATTACATACTGTACATAATATATCAAAAAGTACACCAAATATGTGTTATATATACTGTAAATAAACTATAAAAAACTACAGTAATTATGTTTAATATACTGTACATAAAATATCAAAAATTATACCAAATGTATATTACATACTGTAAATAAAATATCAAAAAGGACAGTAAATATATACTACACACCCTATGTAAAATATCAAAAACTACACCAAATATATGTTATATAATTTACATAAAATATCAACAGGACACCAAATATATCTTATATACTTTACATAAAATATCAAAAGGTACAGTAAATATATTTCATATATTGTACATATAATATTAACTAAAGTACACCAAATACATTTTATATACTGTAAATAAAATATCAAAATTACAGTAAATATATATTACATACTGTACATAAAATATCAAAATGTACACCAAATATGTGTGATATATACTGTAAATAAACTATCAAAAACTACAATAATTATATTTGATATACAGTACATATAATATCAAAAATTACACCAAATGTATATTATCTACTGTAAATAAAATATCAAAAAGTACAGTAAATCTATATTACACACCCTATGTAAAATATCAAAAACTACACCAAATATATATTATGTAATTTACATAAAATATCAAAAGGCCACCAAATATATCTTATATACTGTACATAGAATATCAAAAATACAGTAAATATATTTCATATATTGTATATATAATATTAACTAAAAGTACACCAAATACATTTTATATACTGTAAATAAAATATCAAAAAGTACAGCAAATATATATTACATACTGTACATAAAATATCAAAAAGTACACCAAATATGTGTTATATATACTGTAAATAAAGTATCAAAAACTACAGAAATTATATTTAATATACTGCGCATAAAATATCAAAAATTACACGAAATGTATATTTTATACTCTAAATAAAATATCAAAAAGGACAGTAAATATATATTACACTCTTTGTAAAATATCAAAAACTACACCACATATATATTATATAATTTACATAAAATATCAAAAGTACACCAAATATATATTATATACTGTACATAAAATGTCAAAAAGTACAGTAAATATATATTACATACTGTACATAAAATATCAAAAAGTACACCAAATATGTGTTATATATTCTGTAAATAAACTATCAAATCTACAGTAATTATATTTAATATACTGTACATAAAATATCAAAAATTACACCAAATGTATATTATATACTGTAAATAAAATATCAAAAAGTACAGTAAATCTATATTACACACCCTATGTAAAATATGAAAAACTACACCAAATATACATTATATAATTTACAAAAAATATCAAAATGCCACCAAATATATGTTATATACTGTACATAAAATATCAAAAGGTACAATATATATATTTCATATATTGTACATATAACATTAACTTAAAGTACACGAAATACATTTTATATACTGTAAATAAAGTATCAAAAATTACAGTAAATTTATATAACATACTGTACATAAAATATCAAAAAGTACACCAAATATGTGTTATATATACTGTAAATAAACTATCAAAAACTCCAGTAATTATATTTAATGTACTGTACATAAAATATCAAAAATTACACCAAATGTATATTACAAACTGTAAATAAAATATCAAAAAGGACAGTAAATATATACTACACACCCTATGTAAAATATCAAAAACTGCACCAAATATATATTATATATTTTACATTAAATATTAAAAGGCCACCAAATATATCTTATATACTGTACATAAAATATCAAATAGTACAGTAAATATATTTCATATATTGTACATATAATATTAACTAAAAGTACACCAAATACATTTTATATACTGTAAATAAAATATCAAAAATACAGTAAAAATATATTACATACTGTACATAATATATGAAAAAGTACACCAAATATGTGTTATATATATTGTAAATAAACTATCAAAAACTACAGTAATTATATTTAATATACTGTACATAAAATATCAAAAATTACACCAAATGTATTATACATACTCTAAATATAATATCAAAAGGACAGTAAATATATACTACACACCTTATGTAAAATATCAAAACTTACACCAAATATATGTTATATAATCTACATAAAATAAAAAAAGGCCACCAAATATATCTTATATACTGTACATAAAATATCAAAAAGTACAGTAAATATATTTCATATAGTGTACATATAATATTAACTAAAAGTACACCAAATACATTTTATATACTGTAAATAAAATATCAAAAAGTACAGTAAATTTATATTACATACTGTACATATTATATCAAAAAGTACACCAAATATGTGTTATATATACTGTAAATAAACTATCAAAAACTACAGTAATTATATTTAATATACTGTACATAATATATCAACAATTACACCGAATGTATATTACATACTGTAAATAATATATCAAAAAGGACAGTAAATATATACTACACATCCTATGTAAAATATCAAATACTACACCAAATATATATTATATAATTTACATTAAATATCAAAAGGCCACCAAATATGTCTTATATACCGCACATAAAATATCAAAAAGTACAGTAAATATATTTCATATATTGTACATATAATATTAACTAAAATTACACCAAATACGTTTATATACTGTAAATAAAATATCAAAAATACAGTAAAAATATATTACATACTGTACATAATATATGAAAAATTACACCAAATATTTGTTATATATAGTAAATAAACTATCAACAACTACAGTAATGATATTTAATATACTGTACATCAATTATCAAAAATTACACCAAATGTATATTACATACTGTAAATAAAATATCAAAAAGACAGTAAATATATATTACACACCCTATGGAAAATATCAAAATATACCCCAAATATATGTTATATAATTTACATAAAATATCAAAAGGCCACCAAATATATCCTATATACTGTTCATAAAATATCAAAAGGTACAGTAAATGTATTTCATATATTGTACATATAATATTAAATAAAAGTACACCAAATACATTTTATATACTGAAAATAAAATATCAAAAAGTACAGTAAATATATATTATGTACTGTTCATAAAATATCAAAAAGTAGACCAAATATGTGTTATATATACTCTAAATAAACTATCAAATACTACAGTAATTATATTTAATATACTCAACATAAAATATCAAAAATTACACGAAATGGATATTATATACTCTAAATAAAATATCAAAAAGGACAGTAAATATATATTACACTCTATATAAAATATCAAATCAACACCAAATATATATTATATAATTTACAAAAAATATCAATAGTACACAAAATATATATTATATACTGCACATAAAATATCAAAAAGTACAGTAAATATATTTCATATATTGTACATATAAGATTAACTAAAAGTACACCAAATACATTTTAAATACTGTAAATAAATTACCACAAAGTACGGTAAATATATATTAATGTATATAATATATCAAAAAGTACACCAAATATATGTTATATATACTGTAAATAAACTATCAAAAACTACAGTAATTATATTTAATATACTGCACATTAAATATCAAAAATTACACCAAATGTATATTTGTACTCTAAATAAAATATCAAAAAGGACAGTAAATATATACTACACACACTATGTAAAATATCAAAAACTACACCAAATATATATTATATAATTTACATAAAATATCAAATGGACACCAAATATATCTTATATATGGTACATAAAATATCAAAATGTACAGTAAATATATTTCATATATTGTACTTATAATATTAACTAAAAGTACACCAAATACATTTTATATACTGTAAATAAAATATCAATAAGTACAGCAAATGTATATTACATACTGTACATAAAATATCAAAAAGTACACCAAATATGTGTTATATATAGAGTAAATAAACTATCAAAAACTACAGTAATTATATTTAATATACTGTACATAAAATAACAAAAATTACACCAAATGTATATTTCATACTGTAAATAAAATATCAAAAAGGACAGTAAATATGTACTACACACCCTATGTAAAATATCAAAAACTACACTAAATATATATTATATAATTTACATAAAATATCAAAAGGCCACCAAATATATCTTGTATACTGTACATAAAATATCAAAAAGTACAGTAAATATATTTCCTATATTGTACATATAATATTAACTAAAAGTACACCAAATATATTTTATATACTGTAAATAAAGTATCAAAAGTACAGTAAAAATATATTACATACTGTACATAATATATCAAAAAGTACAAGAAATATGTGTTATATATACTGTAAAAAAACTATCAAAATCTACAGTAATTATATTTAATATACTGTACATAAAGTATCAAAAATTACACCAAATGTATATTACATACTGTAAATAAATATCAAAAAGGACAGTAAATATATATTACACTCTATGTAAAATATCAGAAACTACACCAAATATATATTATATAATTTACATAAAATATCAAAAGTACACCAAATATATATTATATACTGTACATAAAATATCAAAAAGTACAGTAAATATATTTTATATATTGTACATATAAGATTAACTAAAAGTACTCCAAATACATTTTATATACTGTAAAAAAAAATCAAATGTACACTAAATATATATTACATACTGTACATAAAATATGAAAAAGTACACCAAATATGTGTTATATCTACTGTAAATAAACTATCAAAAATTACAGTAATTATGTTTAATATACTGTACATAAAATATCAAAAATTACACCAAATATATATTATATACTGTAAATAAATTATCAAAAAACAGTAAATATATACTACATACCCTATGTAAAATATCAAAAACTACACCAAATAT
The DNA here is from genome assembly GCF_029289425.2 of Pan paniscus. Classification (NCBI taxonomy): domain Eukaryota; kingdom Metazoa; phylum Chordata; class Mammalia; order Primates; family Hominidae; genus Pan; species Pan paniscus. The sequence goes on from NC_073271.2 coordinate 4,983,064, forward strand.
ATATTATATAATTTACATAAAATATCAAAAGGCCACCAAATATATCTTATATACTGTACATAAAATGTCAAAAAGAACAGTAAATATATTTCATATATTGTACATATAATATTAACTAAAAGTACACCAAATACATTTTGTATACTGTAAATAAAGTATCAAAAATACAGTAAATATATATTATATACTGTACATAATATATCAAAAAGTACACCAAATATGTGTTATATATACTGTTAATAAACTATCAAAAAATACAGTAATTATATTTAATATACTGTACATAAAATATCAAAAATTATATCAAATGATTATGTCATAATCTAAACAAAATATCAAAAAGGATAGAAATTATATATTACACTCTATATAAAATATCAAAAACAACACCAAATATATATCGTATAATTTACATAAAATATCAAAAGGCCACCAAATATATCTTATATACTGTACATAAAATATCAAAAAGTACAGTAAATATATTTCATATATTCTACATATAAGATTAACTAAAAGTACACCAAATACATTTTATATACTGTAAATAAAATATCAAAAAGTACAGTAAATATATATTGCATAATGTAAATAATATATGAAAAAGTACACCAAATATGTGTTATATATACTGTAAATAAACTATCAAAAACTACAGAAATTATATTTAATAAACTCTACATACAATCTCAAAAATTACATGAAATGTATATTATATACCCTAAATAAAATATCAAAAGGACAGTAAATATATATTACACTCTATATAAATTATCAAAAACTACACCAAATATATATTATATAATTTACAAAAAATATCAATAGTACACCAAATATATATTATATACTGTACATAAAATATCAAAAAGTAAAGTAAATATATTTCATATATTGTACTTATAAGATTAACTAAAAGTACACCAAATACATTTTATATACTGTAAATAAAGTACCACAAAGTACAGTAAATATATATTAATGTATATAATATATCAAAAAGTACACCAATATATGTTAGATATACTGTAAATAAACTATCAAAACTATAGTAATTATATTTAATATACTGCACATTAAATATCAAAAATTACACCAAATGTATATTTATACTCTAAATAAAATATCAAAAAGGACAGTAAATGTATACTACACACCCTATGTAAAATATCAAAAACTACAACAAATATATATTATATAATTTACAAAAAATATCAAAAGGACACCAAATATATCTTATATACTGTACATAAAGTATCAAAATGTACAGTAAATATATTTCATATATTGTACATATAATATTAACTAAAAGTACACCAAATACATTTTATATACTGTAAATAAAATATCAATAAGTACAGCAAATGTATATTACATACAGTACATAAAATATCAAAAATTACACCAAATGTACATTACATACTGTAAATAAAATATCAAAAAGGACAGTAAATATATACTACACACCCTATGTAAAATATCAAAAACGACACCAAATATGTATTATAAAATTTACATAAAATATCAAAAGGCCTCCAAATATACCTTATATACTGTACATAAAATATCAAAAAGTACAGTAAATATATTTCACATATTGTACTTATAATATTAACTAAAAATACACCAAATACATTTTATATACTGTAAATAAAATATCAAAAATACAGTAAATATATATTACATACTGTACATAATATATCAAGAAGTACACCAAATATGTTTTATATATACTGTAAATAAACTATCAAAAACTACAGTAATTATATTTAATATAATGTACAGAAAATATCAAAAATTACACCAAATGTATATTAAATACTGTAAATAAAATATGAAAAAGACAGTAAATATATACTACACACCCTATGTAAAATATCAAAAACTACCCCAAATATATATTATATAATTTACATAAAATATCAAAAGGCCAGCAAATATATCTTATATACTGTACATAAAATGTCAAAAAGTACAGTAAATATATTTCATATATTGTACATATAATATTAACTAAAAGTACACCAAATACATTTTATATACTGTATATAAAATATCAGAAAGTACACTAAATATATATTACATACTGTACCTAAAATATCAAAAAGTACACCAAATATGTGTTATATATACCGTAAATAAACTATCAAAAACTACAGTAATTATATTTAATATACTGTACATAAAATATCAAAAATTGCACCAAATGTGTATTACAAACTGTAAATAAAATATCAAAAATTACATTAAATATATACTACACACCCTATGTAAAATATAAAAAACTACACCAAATATATATTATATAATTTACATAAAATATCAAAAGGCCACCAAATATATCTTATATACTGTACATAAAATATCAAAAAATACAGTAAATATATTTCATGTATTGTACATATCATATTAACTAAAAGTACATCAAATACATTTTATATACTGTAAATTAATTATCAAAATGTACAGTAAATATATATTACATACTGTACATAAAATATCAAAAAGTACAGAAAATATATGTTATATATACTCTAAATAAACTATCAAAAACAACAGTAATTATATTTAACATACTGCACATATAATAACAATAATTACACAAAATGTATATTTTATACTCTAAATAAAGTATCAAAAAGGACAGTAAATATATATTACACTCTATATAAAATATCAAAAACTACACCAAATATATATTATATAATTTACATAAAATATCAAAAGTACACCAAATATATATTATATACTGTACATAAACTGTCAAAAAGTACAGTAAATATATATTACATACTGTACATAAAATATCAAAAAGTACACCAAATATGTGTTATATATACTGTAAATAAAGTATCAAAATCTACAGTAATTATATTTAATATACTGTACATAAAATATCAAAAATTACATCAAATTTATATTACATACTGTAAATAAAATATCAAAAAGGACAGTAAATATATACTACACACCATATGGAAAATATCAAAAACTGCACCAAATATATGTTATATAATTTACTTAAAATATCAAAAGGCCACCAAATATATCTTATATACTGTACATAAAATATCAAAAGGTAGAGTAAATATATTTCATATATTGTACATATAATATTAACTAAAAGTACACCAAATACATTTTATATACTGTAAATAAAATATCAAAATGTACAGTAAGTATGTATTACATACTGTACATAAAATATCAAAAAGTACACCAAATGTATATTACATACTCTAAATAAAATATCAAAAAGGACAGTAAATATATACTTCACACCCTATGTAAAATATCAAAAACTACACCAAATTTATAGTATATAATTTACATAAAGTATCAAAAGGCCACAAAATCTATCTTATATACTGTACATAAAATATCAAAAAGTACAGTAAATATATTTCATATATTGTACTTATAATATTAACTAAAAGTACACCAAATACATTTTATATACTGTAAATAAAATATCAAAAATTACAGTAAATATGTATTACATACTGTACATAAAATATCAAAAAGTACACCAAATATGTGTTATATATACTGTAAATAAACTATCAAAAGCTACAGTAATTATATTTAATAGACTGTAGATAAAATATCAAAAATTACACCAAATGTATATTATTTACTGTAAATAAAATATCAAAAAGTACAGTAAATATATATTACACACCCTATGTAAAATATCACAATCTACACCAAATATATATTATATAATTTACATAAAACATCAAAAGGACACCAAATATATCTTATATAGTGTACATAAAATATCAAAAAGTACAGTAAATATATTTCATATATTGTACATATAATATTAACTAAAAAAACACCAAATTCATTTTATATATTGTAAATAAAATATCAAAAAGTACACTAAATATATATTACACACAATATGTAAAATATCACAATCTACAACAAATATATATTATATAATTTACATAAAATATCAAAAGGACACCAAATATATCTTATATACTGTACATAAAATATCAAAAAGTACAGTAAATATATTTCATATATTGTACATACAATATTAACTAAAAGTACACCAAATACATTTTATATAGTGTAAAGAAAATTTCAAAAATTACAGTGAATATATATTACATACTGTACATAAAATATCAAAAAGTACACTAAATATGTGTTATATATACTGTAAATAAACTATAAAAACTACACTAATTATGTTTAATATACTGTACATAAAATATCAAAAATTACACCAAATAAATATTATTTACTGTAAAGAAAATACCAAAAAGTACAGTAAATATATATTACACACCCTATGTAAAATATCACAATCTACACCAAATATATATTATATAATTTACATAAAACATCAAAAGGACACCAAATAAATCTTATATAGTGTACATAAAATATCAAAATGTACAGTAAATATATTTCATATATTGTACATATAATATTAACTAAAAGTACACCATATACATTTTATGTACTGTAATTAAATATCAAAAAGTACAGTAAATATATATTACATACTGTACATAAAATATCAAAATGTACAACAAATATGTGTAATATATACTATGAATAAACTATCAAAACTACACTAATTATATATAATATACTGTACATAAAATATCAAAAATTACACCAAATGTATATTATTTACTGTAAATAAAATATCAAAAAGTACAGTAAATGTATATGACACACCCTATGTAAAATATCAAAAACTACACCAAATATATATTATATAATTTACATAAACTATCAAAAGGACACCAAATGTATCTTCTATACTGTACACAAAATATCAAAAAGTACAGTAAATATATTTCATAGATTCTACATATAATATTAACTAAAAGTACACCAAATACTTTTTATATACTGTAAATAAAATATCAAAAACTACAGTAAATATATATTACATACTGTACATAAAATATCAAAAAGTACACCAAATATGTGTTATATATACTGTAAATATCAAAAACTACAGTAATCATATTCAATGTACTGTATATAAAATATCAAAAATTACACCAAATACAAATTTAATACTGTAAATAAAATATCAAAAAGGACAGTAAATATATACTACACACTCTATGTAAAATATCAAAAATTACACCAAATATATATTGTATAATTTACATAGAATATAAAAAGGACACCAAATATATCTTATATATTGTACATAAAATATCAAAAAGTACAGTATATATATTTCATACATTGTACGTATATTATTAACTAAAAGTACACCAAATACATTTTGTATACTGAAAATAAAATATCAAAAATTACAGTAAATATATATTACATACTGTACATAAAATATCAAAAAGTACACCAAATATGTGTTATATATACTGTAAATAAACTATCAAAAACTACAGTAATTATATTTAATATACGGTACATAAAATATCAAAAATTACAGCAAATGTATATTATATACTGTTAATAAAATATCATAAAGTACAGAAAATATACATTACACACCCTATGTAAAATATCACAAACTACACCAAATATATATTATATAATTTACATAAAATATCAAAAGGACAGCAAATATATCTTCTATACTGTACATAAAATATCAAAAATTACAGTAAATATATTTCATATATTGTATATATAATATTAACTAAAAGTACACCAAATACATTTTATATACTGTAAATAAATTATCAAAAATTACAGTAAATATATATTACATACTGTACATAAAATATCAAAAAGTACACCAAATATGTGTTATATATACTGTAAATAAACAATCAAAAACTACAGAAATTATATTTAATATACTGTACATAAAATATCAAAAATTACACCAAATGTATATTATTTACTCTAAATAAAATATCAAAAATTACAGTAAATATATATTACACACCCTATGGAAAATATCAAAAACTACATCAAATATGTTATAAAATTCACATAAAATATCAAATGGACACCAAATATATATTATATGCTGTACATAAAATATCAAAAAGTACAGTAAATATATTTCAAATATTGTACATATAAGAATAACTAAAAGGACACCAAATATATTTTATATACTGTAAATAAAATATCGAAAAGTACGGTAAATATATATTACATAGTGTACATAAAATATCAAAAAGTACACCAAATATATATTATATAATTTACATAAAATATCAAAAGGACACCAAATGTAACTTCTATACTGTATAAAAAATATCAAAATGTACAGTAAATATATTTCTTAGATTGTATATATAATATTAACTAAAAGTACACCAAATACATTTTATATACTGTAAATAAATTATAAAAAATTACAGTAAATATATATTACATACTGTACATAAAATATCAAAAGGTACACCAAATATGTGTTATATATACTGTAAATAAACTATCAGAAACTTCAGTAATTATATTTAATATACTGTACATAAAATATCAAAAATTTCACCAAATGTATATTATATACTGTAAATAAACAATCAAAAAGTACAGTAAATATATATGACACACACTATGTAAAATTAAAACTACACCAAGTATATATTATATAATTTACATAAAATATCAAAAGGACACCAAATATATCTTCTATACTGTACAAAAATATCAAAATGTACAGTAAATATATTTCATATATTGTACATATAATATTAACTAAAAGTACACCAAATACATTTTATATACTGTAAATAAAATATCAAAAATTACAGTAAACATATATTACATACTGTACATAAAATATCAAATAGTACACCAAATATGTGTTATATATACTATAAATAAACTATCAAAACTACAGTAATTATATATAATATACTGTACATAAAATATCAAAAATTACACCAAATGTATATTATATACTTTAAATAAAATATCAAAAAGTACAGTAAATATATATGACACACCCTATGTAAAATATCACAAACTACACCAAATATATATTATATAATTTACATAGAATATCAAAAGGACACCAAATGTATCTTATGTACTGTACATAAAATATCAAAATGTACAGTAAATATATTTCATATATTGTACATATAATATTAACTGAAAGTACACCAAATACATTTTATATACTGTTAATAAAATATCAAAAATTACAGTAAATATGTATTACATACTGCACATAAAATATCAAATAGTACACAAAATATGTGTTATATATGCTGTAAATAAACAATCAAAATCTACAGCAATTATATTTAATATACTCTACATAAAATATCAAAAATTAAACCAAATGTATATTATTTACTGTAAATAAAATATCAAAAAGTACAGTAAATATATATTACACACCCTATGGAAAATATCAAAAACTACATCAAATATATGTTATAAAATTCACATAAAATATCAAAAGGACACCAAATATATATTATATACTCTACATAAAATATCAAAATGTACAGTAAATATATTTCATATATTGTACATGTAATATTAACTAAAAGTACACCAAATACATTTTATATACTGTAAATAAAATATCAAAAAGTACAGTAAATATATATTACATAGTGTACATAAAATATCAAAAAGTACTCCAAATATGTGTTATATATACTGTAAATAAACTATCAAAAACTACAGTAATTATATTTACTATACTGTACATAAAATATCAAAAATTACACCAAATGTATATTATATACTGTAAATAAAATATCAAAAAGTACAGTAAATATATATTACACACCCTATGTAAAATATGACAAACTACACCAAATATATATTATATAATTTACATAAAATATCAAAAGGACACCAAATATATCTTCTATACTGTTCATAAAATATCAAAATGTACAGTAAATATATTTCATATATTGTACATATAATATTAACTAAAAGTACACCAAATACATTTTATATACTGTAAATAAAATATCAAAAAGTACAGTAAATATATATTACATTCTGTACATAAAATATCAAAAAGTCCACCAAATATGTGTTATATATACTGTAAATAAACTATCAAAAACTGCAGTAATTATATTTAATATACTGTACATAAAATATCAAAAATTACACCAAATGTATATTATTTACTGTAAATAAAATATCAAAAAGTACAGTAAATATATATTACACACCGTATGTAAAATATCACAATCTACACCAAATATATATTATATAATTTACATAAAATATCAAAATGACACAAATTTTATCTTATATACTGTACATAAAATATCAAAATGTACAGTAAATATATTTCATATATTGTACATATAATATTAACTAAAAGTACACCAAATACATTATATATAGTGTAAATAAAATATCAAAAAGTACAGTAAATATATATTACACACCATATGTAAAATATCACAATCTACACCAAATATATATAATATAATTTACATAAAATATCAAAAGGACACCAAATATATATTATATACTGTACATAAAATATCAAAAAGTACAGTAAATGTATTTCATATATTGTACATGTAATATTAACTAAAAGTACACCAAATACATTATATAGACTGTAAATAAAATATCAAAAAGTACAGTAAACATATATTACATAGTTTACATAAAATATCAAAAAGTACTCCAAATATGTGTAATGTATACTGTAAATAAACTATCAAAAACTACAGTAAATATATTTACTATACTGTACATAAAATATCAAAAATTACACCAAATGTATATTATATACTGTAAATAAAATATCAAAAAGTACAGTAAATATATATTACACACCCTATGTAAAATATCACAAACTACACCAAATATATATTATATAATTTACATAAAATATCAAAAGGACACCAAATATATCTTCTATACTGTACATGAAATATCAAAAATTACAGTAAATATATTTCATATATTGTACATATAATATTAACTAAAAGTACACCAAATACATTTTTTATACGGTAAATAAAATATCAAAAATTACAGTAAATATATATTACATTCTGTACATAAAATATCAAAAAGTACACCAAATATGTGTTATATATACTGTAAATAAACTATCAAAAACTGCAGTAATTATATTTAATATACTGTACATGATATATCAAAAATTACACCAAATGTACGTTATTTACTGTAAATAAAATATCAAAAAGTACAGTAAATATATCTTACACACCCTATGTAAAATATCACAATCTACACCAAATATATATTATATAAATTACATAAAATATCAAAAGGACACCAAATATCTCATATATACTGTACATAAAATATCAAAATGTACAGTAAATATATTTCATATATTGTACATATAATATTAACTAAAAGTACACCAAATACATTTTATATAGTGTAAATAAAATATCAAAAAGTACAGTAAATATATATTACATACTGTACATAAAATACCAAAAAGTACACCAAATATGTGTTATATATACTATAAATAAACTATCAAAACTACACTAATTATATATAATATACTGTACATAAAGTATCAAAAATTACACCAAATGTATATTATATACTGTAAATAAAATATCAAAAAGTACAGTAAATGTATAAGACACACCCTATGTAAAATATCAAAAACTACTCCAAATATATATTATATAATTTACATAAAATATCAAAAGAACACCAAATATATCTTCTATACTTTACAAAAAATATCAAAAATTATAGTAAATATATTTCATATATTGTATATATAATATTAACTAAAAGTACACCAAATATATTTTATATACTGTAAATAAATTATCAAAAATTACAGTGAATATATATTACATACTGTACATAAAATATCAAAAAGTACACCAAATATGTGTTATATATACTGTAAATAAACTATCAAAACCTACAGTAATTATATTTAATATACTGTACATAAAATATCAAAAATTACACCAAATGAATATTATTTACTGTAAATAAAATACCTAAAAGTACAGTAAATATACATTACACACCCTATGTAAAATATCACAAGCTACACCAAATATATATTATATAATTTACATAAAATATTAAAAGGACTCCAAATATACCTTATATACTGAACATAAAATATCAAAATATACAGTAAATATATTTCATATATTGTACATATAATGTTAACTAAAAGTTCACCAAATACATTTTATATACTGTAAATAAAATATCAAAAAGTACAGTAAATATATATTACACACCATATGTAAAATATCAAAAACTACACCAGATATATATTATAAAATTCACATAAAATATCAAAAGGACACCAAATATATATTATATACTGTACATAAAATATCAAAAAGTACAGTAAATATATTTCATATATTGTACATATCATATTAACTAAAAGTACACCAAATACATTTTATATAGTGTAAATAAAATATCAAAAAGTACAGTAAATATATATTACACACCATATGTAAAATATCACAATCTACACCAAATATATATTATATAATTTACCTAAAATATCAAAAGGACACCAAATATATCTTATATACTGTACATAATATATCAAAAAGTACAGTAAATATATTTCATATATTGTACACATAATATTAACTAAAAGTACACCAAATACATTTTATATAGTGTAAATAAAATATCAAAAATTAGTGAATATATATTACATACTGTACTTAAAATATCAAAAAGTACACCAAATATGTGTTATATATACTGTAAATAAACTATCAAAACTACACTAATTATATTTAATATACTGTACATAAAATATCAAAAATTAAACCAAATATATATTATTTACTGTAAAGAAAATTCCAAAAAGTACAGTAAATATATATTACACACCCTATGTAAAATATCACAAACTACACCAAATATATATTATATAATTTACATAAAATATCAAAAGGACACCAAATATACCTTATATACTGAACATGAAATATCAAAATGTACAGTAAATATATTTCATATATTGTACATATAATATTAACTAAAAGTACACCAAATACATTTTATATACTGTAAATAAAATATCAAAAAGTACAGTAAATATATATTACATTCTGCACATAAAATATCAAAAAGTACACCAAATATGTGTTATATATACTGTAAATAAACTATCAAAAACTGCAGTAATTATATTTAATATACTGTACGTAAAATATCAAAAATTACACCAAATGTATATTATATACTGTTAATAAAATATCATAAAGTACAGAAAATATACATTACACACCCTATGTAAAATATCACAAACTACACCAAATATATATTATATAATTTACATAAAATATCAAAAGTACAGCAAATATATCTTCTATACTGTACATAAAATATCAAAAATTACAGTAAATATATTTCATATATTGTATATATAATATTAACTAAAAGTACACCAAATACATTTTATATACTGTAAATAAATTATCAAAAATTACAGTAAATATATATTACATACTGTACATAAAATATCAAAAAGTACACCAAATATGTGTTATATATACTGTAAATAAACAATCAAAAACTACAGAAATTATATTTAATATACTGTACATAAAATATCAAAAATTACACCAAATGTATATTATTTACTCTAAATAAAATATCAAAAATTACAGTAAATATATATTACACACCCTATGGAAAATATCAAAAACTACATCAAATATGTTATAAAATTCACATAAAATATCAAATGGACACCAAATATATATTATATGCTGTACATAAAATATCAAAAAGTACAGTAAATATATTTCAAATATTGTACATATAAGAATAACTAAAAGGACACCAAATATATTTTATATACTGTAAATAAAATATCGAAAAGTACGGTAAATATATATTACATACTGTACATAAAATATCAAAAAGTACACCAAATATGTGTTATATATACTGTAAATAAACAATCAAAAACTACAGTAATTATATTTAATATACTGTACATAAAATATCAAAAATTTCACGAAATGTATATTATATACTGTAAATAAAATATCAAAAATTACAGTAAATATATATTACACACCCTATGTAAAATATCAAAAACTACACCAGATATATATTATAAAATTCACATAAAATATCAAAAGGACACCAAATATATATTATATACTGTACATAAAATATCAAAAAGTACAGTAAATATATTTCATATATTGTACATATCATATTAACTAAAAGTACACCAAATACATTTTATATAGTGTAAATAAAATATCAAAAAGTACAGTAAATATATATTACACACCATATGTAAAATATCACAATCTACACCAAATATATATTATATAATTTACCTAAAATATCAAAAGGACACCAAATATATCTTATATACTGTACATAATATATCAAAAAGTACAGTAAATATATTTCATATATTGTACACATAATATTAACTAAAAGTACACCAAATACATTTTATATAGTGTAAATAAAATATCAAAAATTAGTGAATATATATTACATACTGTACTTAAAATATCAAAAAGTACACCAAATATGTGTTATATATACTGTAAATAAACTATCAAAACTACACTAATTATATTTAATATACTGTACATAAAATATCAAAAATTAAACCAAATATATATTATTTACTGTAAAGAAAATTCCAAAAAGTACAGTAAATATATATTACACACCCTATGTAAAATATCACAAACTACACCAAATATATATTATATAATTTACATAAAATATCAAAAGGACACCAAATATACCTTATATACTGAACATGAAATATCAAAATGTACAGTAAATATATTTCATATATTGTACATATAATATTAACTAAAAGTACACCAAATACATTTTATATACTGTAAATAAAATATCAAAAAGTACAGTAAATATATATTACATTCTGCACATAAAATATCAAAAAGTACACCAAATATGTGTTATATATACTGTAAATAAACTATCAAAAACTGCAGTAATTATATTTAATATACTGTACGTAAAATATCAAAAATTACACCAAATGTATATTATATACTGTTAATAAAATATCATAAAGTACAGAAAATATACATTACACACCCTATGTAAAATATCACAAACTACACCAAATATATATTATATAATTTACATAAAATATCAAAAGTACAGCAAATATATCTTCTATACTGTACATAAAATATCAAAAATTACAGTAAATATATTTCATATATTGTATATATAATATTAACTAAAAGTACACCAAATACATTTTATATACTGTAAATAAATTATCAAAAATTACAGTAAATATATATTACATACTGTACATAAAATATCAAAAAGTACACCAAATATGTGTTATATATACTGTAAATAAACAATCAAAAACTACAGAAATTATATTTAATATACTGTACATAAAATATCAAAAATTACACCAAATGTATATTATTTACTCTAAATAAAATATCAAAAATTACAGTAAATATATATTACACACCCTATGGAAAATATCAAAAACTACATCAAATATGTTATAAAATTCACATAAAATATCAAATGGACACCAAATATATATTATATGCTGTACATAAAATATCAAAAAGTACAGTAAATATATTTCAAATATTGTACATATAAGAATAACTAAAAGGACACCAAATATATTTTATATACTGTAAATAAAATATCGAAAAGTACGGTAAATATATATTACATAGTGTACATAAAATATCAAAAAGTACACCAAATATATATTATATAATTTACATAAAATATCAAAAGGACACCAAATGTAACTTCTATACTGTATAAAAAATATCAAAATGTACAGTAAATATATTTCTTAGATTGTATATATAATATTAACTAAAAGTACACCAAATACATTTTATATACTGTAAATAAATTATAAAAAATTACAGTAAATATATATTACATACTGTACATAAAATATCAAAAGGTACACCAAATATGTGTTATATATACTGTAAATAAACTATCAGAAACTTCAGTAATTATATTTAATATACTGTACATAAAATATCAAAAATTTCACCAAATGTATATTATATACTGTAAATAAACTATCAAAAAGTACAGTAAATATATATGACACACACTATGTAAAATTAAAACTACACCAAGTATATATTATATAATTTACATAAAATATCAAAAGGACACCAAATATATCTTCTATACTGTACAAAAATATCAAAATGTACAGTAAATATATTTCATATATTGTACATATAATATTAACTAAAAGTACACCAAATACATTTTATATACTGTAAATAAAATATCAAAAATTACAGTAAACATATATTACATACTGTACATAAAATATCAAATAGTACACCAAATATGTGTTATATATACTATAAATAAACTATCAAAACTACAGTAATTATATATAATATACTGTACATAAAATATCAAAAATTACACCAAATGTATATTATATACTTTAAATAAAATATCAAAAAGTACAGTAAATATATATGACACACCCTATGTAAAATATCACAAACTACACCAAATATATATTATATAATTTACATAGAATATCAAAAGGACACCAAATGTATCTTATGTACTGTACATAAAATATCAAAATGTACAGTAAATATATTTCATATATTGTACATATAATATTAACTGAAAGTACACCAAATACATTTTATATACTGTAAATAAAATATCAAAAATTACAGTAAATATGTATTACATACTGCACATAAAATATCAAATAGTACACAAAATATGTGTTATATATGCTGTAAATAAACAATCAAAATCTACAGCAATTATATTTAATATACTCTACATAAAATATCAAAAATTAAACCAAATGTATATTATTTACTGTAAATAAAATATCAAAAAGTACAGTAAATATATATTACACACCCTATGGAAAATATCAAAAACTACATCAAATATATGTTATAAAATTCACATAAAATATCAAAAGGACACCAAATATATATTATATACTCTACATAAAATATCAAAATGTACAGTAAATATATTTCATATATTGTACATGTAATATTAACTAAAAGTACACCAAATACATTTTATATACTGTAAATAAAATATCAAAAAGTACAGTAAATATATATTACATAGTGTACATAAAATATCAAAAAGTACTCCAAATATGTGTTATATATACTGTAAATAAACTATCAAAAACTACAGTAATTATATTTACTATACTGTACATAAAATATCAAAAATTACACCAAATGTATATTATATACTGTAAATAAAATATCAAAAAGTACAGTAAATATATATTACACACCCTATGTAAAATATGACAAACTACACCAAATATATATTATATAATTTACATAAAATATCAAAAGGACACCAAATATATCTTCTATACTGTTCATAAAATATCAAAATGTACAGTAAATATATTTCATATATTGTACATATAATATTAACTAAAAGTACACCAAATACATTTTATATACTGTAAATAAAATATCAAAAAGTACAGTAAATATATATTACATTCTGTACATAAAATATCAAAAAGTCCACCAAATATGTGTTATATATACTGTAAATAAACTATCAAAAACTGCAGTAATTATATTTAATATACTGTACATAAAATATCAAAAATTACACCAAATGTATATTATTTACTGTAAATAAAATATCAAAAAGTACAGTAAATATATATTACACACCGTATGTAAAATATCACAATCTACACCAAATATATATTATATAATTTACATAAAATATCAAAATGACACAAATTTTATCTTGTATACTGTACATAAAATATCAAAATGTACAGTAAATATATTTCATATATTGTACATATAATATTAACTAAAAGTACACCAAATACATTATATATAGTGTAAATAAAATATCAAAAAGTACAGTAAATATATATTACACACCATATGTAAAATATCACAATCTACACCAAATATATATAATATAATTTACATAAAATATCAAAAGGACACCAAATATATATTATATACTGTACATAAAATATCAAAAAGTACAGTAAATGTATTTCATATATTGTACATGTAATATTAACTAAAAGTACACCAAATACATTATATAGACTGTAAATAAAATATCAAAAAGTACAGTAAACATATATTACATAGTTTACATAAAATATCAAAAAGTACTCCAAATATGTGTAATGTATACTGTAAATAAACTATCAAAAACTACAGTAAATATATTTACTATACTGTACATAAAATATCAAAAATTACACCAAATGTATATTATATACTGTAAATAAAATATCAAAAAGTACAGTAAATATATATTACACACCCTATGTAAAATATCACAAACTACACCAAATATATATTATATAATTTACATAAAATATCAAAAGGACACCAAATATATCTTCTATACTGTACATGAAATATCAAAAATTACAGTAAATATATTTCATATATTGTACATATAATATTAACTAAAAGTACACCAAATACATTTTTTATACGGTAAATAAAATATCAAAAATTACAGTAAATATATATTACATTCTGTACATAAAATATCAAAAAGTACACCAAATATGTGTTATATATACTGTAAATAAACTATCAAAAACTGCAGTAATTATATTTAATATACTGTACATGATATATCAAAAATTACACCAAATGTACGTTATTTACTGTAAATAAAATATCAAAAAGTACAGTAAATATATCTTACACACCCTATGTAAAATATCACAATCTACACCAAATATATATTATATAAATTACATAAAATATCAAAAGGACACCAAATATCTCATATATACTGTACATAAAATATCAAAATGTACAGTAAATATATTTCATATATTGTACATATAATATTAACTAAAAGTACACCAAATACATTTTATATAGTGTAAATAAAATATCAAAAAGTACAGTAAATATATATTACATACTGTACATAAAATACCAAAAAGTACACCAAATATGTGTTATATATACTATAAATAAACTATCAAAACTACACTAATTATATATAATATACTGTACATAAAGTATCAAAAATTACACCAAATGTATATTATATACTGTAAATAAAATATCAAAAAGTACAGTAAATGTATAAGACACACCCTATGTAAAATATCAAAAACTACTCCAAATATATATTATATAATTTACATAAAATATCAAAAGAACACCAAATATATCTTCTATACTTTACAAAAAATATCAAAAATTATAGTAAATATATTTCATATATTGTATATATAATATTAACTAAAAGTACACCAAATACATTTTATATACTGTAAATAAATTATCAAAAATTACAGTGAATATATATTACATACTGTACATAAAATATCAAAAAGTACACCAAATATGTGTTATATATACTGTAAATAAACTATCAAAACCTACAGTAATTATATTTAATATACTGTACATAAAATATCAAAAATTACACCAAATGAATATTATTTACTGTAAATAAAATACCTAAAAGTACAGTAAATATACATTACACACCCTATGTAAAATATCACAAGCTACACCAAATATATATTATATAATTTACATAAAATATTAAAAGGACTCCAAATATACCTTATATACTGAACATAAAATATCAAAATATACAGTAAGTATATTTCATATATTGTACATATAATGTTAACTAAAAGTTCACCAAATACATTTTATATACTGTAAATAAAATATCAAAAAGTACAGTAAATATATATTACATTCAGTACATAAAATATCAAAAAGTACACCAAATATGTGTTATATATACTGTAAATAAACAATCAAAAACTACAGTAATTATATTTAATATACTGTACATAAAATATCAAAAATTTCACGAAATGTATATTATATACTGTAAATAAAATATCAAAAATTACAGTAAATATATATTACACACCCTATGTAAAATATCAAAAACTACACCAGATATATATTATAAAATTCACATAAAATATCAAAAGGACACCAAATATATATTATATACTGTACATAAAATATCAAAAAGTACAGTAAATATATTTCATATATTGTACATATCATATTAACTAAAAGTACACCAAATACATTTTATATAGTGTAAATAAAATATCAAAAAGTACAGTAAATATATATTACACACCATATGTAAAATATCACAATCTACACCAAATATATATTATATAATTTACCTAAAATATCAAAAGGACACCAAATATATCTTATATACTGTACATAAAATATCAAAAAGTACAGTAAATATATTTCATATATTGTACACATAATATTAACTAAAAGTAAACCAAATACATTTTATATAGTGTAAATAAAATATCAAAAATTAGTGAATATAGATTACATACTGTACTTAAAATATCAAAAAGTACACCAAATATGTGTTATATATACTGTAAATAAACTATCAAAACTACACTAATTATATTTAATATACTGTACATAAAATATCAAAAATTAAACCAAATATATATTATTTACTGTAAAGAAAATTCCAAAAAGTACAGTAAATATATATTACACACCCTATGTAAAATATCACAAACTACACCAAATATATATTATATAATTTACATAAAATATCAAAAGGACACCAAATATACCTTATATACTGAACATGAAATATCAAAATGTACAGTAAATATATTTCATATATTGTACATATAATATTAACTAAAAGTACACCAAATACATTTTATATACTGTAAATAAAATATCAAAAAGTACAGTAAATATATATTACATTCTGCACATAAAATATCAAAAAGTACACCAAATATGTGTTATATATACTGTAAATAAACTATCAAAAACTGCAGTAATTATATTTAATATACTGTACGTAAAATATCAAAAATTACACCAAATGTATATTATTTACTGTAAATAAAATATTAAAAAGTACAGTAAATATATCTTACACACCCTATGTAAAATATCACAATCTACACCAAATATATATTATATAATTTACATAAAATATCAAAAGGACACCAAATATATCTTATATAGTGAACATAAAATATCAAAATGTACAGTAAATATATTTCATATATTGTACATATAATATTAACTAAAAGTACACCATATACATTTTATGTACTGTAATTAAATATCACAAAGTACAGTAAATATCTATTACATACTGTACATAAAATATCAAAATGTACAACAAATATGTGTAATATATACTATAAATAAACTATCAAAACTACACTAATTATATATAATATACTGTACATAAAATATCAAAAATTACACCAAATGTATATTATTTACTGTAAATAAAATATCAAAAAGTACAGTAAATGTATATGACACACCCTATGTAAATATCAAAAACTACACCAAATATATATTATATAATTTACATAAAATATCAAAAGGACACCAAATATATCTTCTATACTGTACACAAAATATCAAAAAGTACAGTAAATACATTTCATATATTGTACATATAATATTAACTAAAAGTACACCAAATACATTTTATATACTGTAAATAAAATATCAAAAACTACAGTAAATATATATTACATACTGTATATAAAATATTAAAATGTACACCAAATATGTGTTATATATACTGTAAATATCAAAAACTACAGTAATCATATTCAATGTACTGTATATAAAATATCAAAAATTACACCAAATATAAATTTAATACTGTAAATAAAATATCAAAAAGACAGTAAATATATACTACACACCCTATGTAAAATATCAAAAATTACACCAAATATATATTATATAGTTTACATAGAATATAAAAAGGACACCAAATATATCTTATATATTGTACATAAAATATCAAATAGTACAGTATATGTATTTCATACATTGTATGTATATTATTAACTAAAAGTACACCAAATACATTTTGTATACTGAAAATAAAATATCAAAAAGTACAGTAAATATATACTACATACTGTACATAAAATATCAAAAAGTACACCAAATATGTGTTATATATACTGTAAATAAAACTATCAAAAACTACAGTAATTATATTTAATATACTGTACATAAAATATCAAAAATTACACCAAATGTATATTATTTACTCTAAGTAAAATATCAAAAGGTACAGTAAATATAGATTACACACCCTATGGAAAATATCAAAAACTACATCAAATATATGTTATAAAATTCACATAAAATATCAAAAGGACTCCAAATATATATTATATACTGTACATAAAATATCAAAAAGTACAGTAAATATATTTCATATATTGTACATGTAATATTAACTAAAAGTACACCAAATACATTTTATATACTGTAAATAAAATATCAAAAATACAGTAAATATATATTACATAGTGTACATAAAATAGCAAAAAGTACTCCAAATATGTGTAATATATACTGTAAATAAACTATCAAAAACTACAGTAATTATATTTACTATACTGTACATAAAATATCAAAAATTACACCAAATGTATATTATATACTGTAAATAAAATATCAAAAAGTACAGTAAATATATCTTACACACCCTATGTAAAATATCACAATCTACACCAAATATATATTATATAATTTACATAAAATATCAAAAGGACACCAAATATATCTTATATACTGTACATAAAATATCAAAATTACAGTAAATATATTTCATATATTGTACATATAATGTTAACTAAAAGTACACCAAATACATTTTATATACTGTAAATAAAATATCAAAAAGTACAGTAAATATATATTACACACCCTATGTAAAATATCACAAACTTCACCAAATATATATTATATAATTTACATAAAATATCAAAAGGACACCAAATATATCTTCTATACTGTGCATAAAATATCAAAATGTACAGTAAATATATTTCATATATTGTATATATAATATTAACTAAAAGTACACCAAATACATTTTATATACTGTAAATAAATTATCAAAAATTACAGTAAATATATATTACATACTGTACATAAAATATCAAAAAGTACACCAAATATGTGTTATATATACTGTAAATAAACTATCAAAACTACACTAATTATATTTAATATACTGTACATAAAATATCAAAAATTACACCAAATATATATTATTTACTGTAAAGAAAATACCAAAAAGTATAGTAAATATATATTACACACCTTACGTAAAATATCACAAACTACACCAACTATATATTATATAATTTACATAAAATATCAAAAGGACACCAAATATATCTTATATACTGAACATGAAATATCAAAAAGTACAGTAAATATATTTCATATATTGTATATATAATATTAACTAAAAGTACACCAAATACATTTTATATACTGTAAATAAAATATCAAAAGTACAGTAAATATATATTACATTCTGTACATAAAATATCAAAAAGTACACCAAATATGTGTTATATATACTGTAAATAAACTATCAAAAACTGCAGTAATTATATTTAATATACTGTACATAAAATATCAAAAATTACACCAAATGTATATTATTTACTCTAAATAAAATATCAAAAAGTACAGTAAATATATCTTACACACCCTATGTAAAATATCACAAACTACACCAAATATATATTATATAATTTACATAAAATATCAAAAGGACACCAAATATACCTTATATACTGTACATAAAATATCAAAATTACAGTAAATATATTTCATATATTGTGCATATAATGTTAACTAAAAGTACACCAAATACATTTTATATACTGTAAATAAAATATCAAAAAGTACAGTAAATATATATTACACACCCTATGTAAAATATCACAAACTTCACCAAATATATATTATATAATTTACATAAAATATCAAAAGGACACCAAACATATCTTCTATACTGTACATAAAATGTCAAAATGTACAGTAAATATATTTCATATATTGTATATATAATATTAACTAAAAGTACACCAAATACATTTTATATACTGTAACTAAAATATCAAAAATTACAGTAAATATATATTACATGCTGTACATAAAATATCAAAAAGTACACCAAATATGTGTTATATATACTGTAAATAAACTATCAAAACTACACTAATTATATTTAATATACTGTACATAAAATATCAAAAATTACACCAAATATATATTATCTACTGTAAAGAAAATACCAAAAAGTACAGTAAATATATATTACACACCCTATGTAAAATATCACAAACTACACCAAATATATATTATATAATTTACATAAAATATCAAAAGGACACCAAATATATCTTATATACTGAACATGAAATATCAAAATGTACAGTAAATATATTTCATATATTGTACATATAATATTAACTAAAAGTACACCAAATACATTTTATATACTGTAAATAAAATATCAAAATGTACACTAAATATATATTACATTCTGTACATAAAATATCAAAAAGTACACCAAATTTGTGTTTTATATACTGTAAATAAACTATCAAAAAGTGCAGTAATTATATTTAATATACTGTACATAAAATATCAAAAATTAAACCAAATGTATATTATTTACTGTAAATAAAATATCAAAAAGTACAGTAAATATATCTTACACTCCCTATGTAAAATATCACAATCTACACCAAATATATATTATATAATTTACATAAAATATCAAAAGGACACCAAATATATCTTATATAGTGTACATAAAATATCAAAATGTACAGTAAATATATTTCCTATATTGTACATATAATATTAACTAAAAGTACACCAAATATATTTTATATACTATAAATAAAATATCAAAAATACAGTAAATATATATTACATAGTGTACATAAAATATCAAAAAGTACAACAAATATGTGTAATATATACTGTAAATAAACTATCAAAAACTGCAGTAATTATATTTAATATACTGTACATAAAATATCAAAAATTACACCAAATGTATATTATATACTGTAAATAAAATATCAAAAATTACAGTAAATATATATTACACACCCTATGTAAAATATCACAAACTTCACCAAATATATATTATATAATTTACATAAAGTATCAAAAGGACACCAAATATATCTTCTATACTGTACATAAAATATCAAAATATACAGTAAATATATTTCAAATATTGTATGTATAATATTAACTAAAAGTACACCAAATACATTTTATATACTGTAAATAAACTATGAAAAATTACAGTAAATATATATTACATACTGTACATAAAATATCCAAAAGTACACCAAATATGTGTTATATATACTGTAAATAAACTATCAAAACTACACTAATTATATATAATATACTGTACATAAAATATCAAAAATTTCACCAAATATATATTATTTACTGTAAAGAAAATACCAAAAAGTACAGTAAATATATATTACACACCCTATGTAAAATATCACAAACTACACCAAATATATATTATATGATTTACATAAAATATCAAAAGTACACCAAATATATCTTATATACTGAACATGAAATATCAAAATGTACAGTAAATATATTTCATATATTGTACATATAATATTAACTAAAAGTACACCAAATACATTTTATATACTGTAAATAAAATATCAAAATGTACAGTAAATATATATTACATTCTGTACATAAAATATCAAAAAGTACACCAAATTTGTGTTTTATATACTGTAAATAAACTATCAAAAACTGCAGTAATTATATTTATTATACTGTACATAAAATATCAAAAACTGCACCAAATGTATATTATTTACTGTAAATAAAATATCAAAAAGTACAGTAAATATATCTTACACACCCTATGTAAAATATCACAATCTACACCAAATATATATTATATAATTTACATAAAATATCAAAAGGACACCAAATATATCTTATATACTGTACATAAAATATCAAAATTACAGTAAATATATTTCATATATTGTACATATAATGTTAACTAAAAGTACACCAAATATATTTTATATAGTGTAAATAAAATATCAAAATGTACAGTAAATATATATTACACACCCTATGTAAAATATTACAATCTACACCGAATTTATGTTATGTAATTTACATAAAATATCAAAAGGACACCAAATATACCTTATATGCTGAACATAAAATATCAAAATGTACCGTAAATATATTTCATATATTGCACATATAATATTAACTAAAAGTACACCAAATACATTTTATATACTGTAAATAAAATATCAAATAGTAGAGTAAATATATATTACATACTGTACATAAAATATCAAAAAGTACACCAAATATGTGTAATATATACTGTAAATAAACTATCAAATCCACAGTAATTATATATAATATACTGTACATAAAATATCAAAAATTACACCAAATGTGTATTATTTACTGTAAATAAAATATCAAAAAGTACAGTAAATATATGTTACACTCCCTATGTAAAATATCACAATCTACACCAAATATATATTATATAATTTACATAAAATATCAAACGGACACCAAATATATCTTATATAGTGTACATAAAATATCAAAATATACAGTAAATATATTTCCTATATTGTACATATAATATTAACTAAAAGTACACCAAATACATTTTATATACTGTAAATAAAATATCAAAAATACAGTAAATATATATTACATACTGTACATAAAATATCAAAAAGTTCACCAAATATGTGTAATATATACTGTAAATAAACTATCAAAACTACACTAATTATATTTAATATACTGTACATAAAATATCAAAAATTACACCAAATATATATTATTTACTGTAGAGAAAATACCAAAAAGTACAGTAAATATATATTACACACCCTATGTAAAATATCACAAAGTACACCAAATATATATTATATAATTTACATAAAATATCAAAAGGACACCAAATATATCTTATATACTGAACATGAAATATCAAAAAGTACAGTAAATATATTTCATATATTGTACATATAATATTAACTAGAAGTACAGCAAATACATTTTATATACTGTAAATAATATATCAAAAGTACAGTAAACATATATTACATTCTGTACATAAAATATCAAAATGTACACCAAATATGTGTTATATATACTGTAAATAAACTATCAAAAACTGCAGTAATTATATTTAATATACTGTACATAAAATATCAAAAATTACACCAAATGTATATTATTTACTGTAAATAAAATATCAACAAGTACAGTAAATATATCTTACACACCCTATGTAAAATATCACAAACTACACCAAATTTATATTATATAATTTACATAAAATATCAAAAGGACACCAAATATACCTTATATACTGAACATGAAATATCAAAATGTACAGTAAATATATTTCATATATTGTACATATAATATTAACTAAAAGTACACCAAATACATTTTATATACTGTAAATAAAATATCAAAAGTACAGTAAATATATATTACATTCTGTACGTAAAATATCAAAAAGTACAACAAATATGTGTTATATATACTGTAAATAAACTATCAAAAACTGCAGTAATTATATTTAATATACTGTACATAAAATATCAAAAATTACACCAAATGTATATTATTTACTGTAAATAAAATATCAAAAAGTACAGTAAATATATCTTACACACCCTATGTAAAATATCACAATCTACAACAAATGTATATTATATAATTTACATAAAATATCAAAAGGACACCAAATATATCTTATATACTGTACATAAAATATCAAAATTACAGTAAATATATTTCATATATTGTGCATATAATGTTAACTAAAAGTACACCAAATACATTTTATATACTGTAAATAAAATATCAAAAAGTACAGTAAATATATATTACACACCCTATGTAAAATATCACAAACTTCACCAAATATATATTATATAATTTACATAAAATATCAAAAGGACACCAAATATATCTTCTATACTGTACATAAAATATCAAAATGTACAGTAAATATATTTCATATATTGTATATATAATATTAACTAAAAGTACACCAAATACATTTTATATACTGTAAATAAATTATCAAAAATTACAGTAAATATATATTACATACTGTACATAAAATATCAAAAAGTACACCAAATATGTGTTATATATACTGTAAATAAACTATCAAAACTACACTAATTATATTTAATATACTGTACATAAAATATCAAAAATTACACCAAATATATAATATTTACTGTTAAGAAAATACCAAAAAGTACAGTAAATATATATTTCACACCCTATGTAAAATATCACAAACTACACCAAATATATATTATATAATTTACATAAAATATCAAAAGGACACCAAATATATCTTCTATACTGTACATAAATTGTCAAATTGTACAGTAAATATATTTCATATATTGTATATATAATATTAACTAAAAGTACACCAAATACATTTTATATACTGTAAATAAATTATCAAAAATTACAGTAAATATATATTACATACTGTACATAAAATATCAAAAAGTACACCAAATATGTGTTATATATACTGTAAATAAGCTATCAAAACTACACTAATTATATTTAATATACTGTACATAAAATATCAAATATTACACCAAATATATATTATTTACTGTAAAGAAAATACCAAAAAGTACAGTAAATATATATTACACACCCTATGTAAAATATCACAAACTACACCAAATATATATTATATAATTTACATAAAATATCAAAAGGACACCAAATATACCTTAAATACTGTACATAAAATATCAAAATTACAGTAAATATATTTCATATATTGTACGTATAATGTTAACTAAAAGTACACCAAATACATTTTATATAGTGCAAATAAAATATCCAAATGTACAGTAAATATATATTACACACCCTATGTAAAATATCACAATCTACACCAAATTTATATTATGTAATTTACATAAAATTTCAAAAGGACACCAAATACACCTTATATGCTGAACATAAAATATCAAAACGTACCGTAAATATATTTCATATATTGTACATATAATATTAACTAAAAGTACACAAAATACATTTTATATACTGTAAATAAAATATCAAATAATAGAGTAAATATATATTACATACTGTACATAAAATATCAAAAAGTACACCAAATATGTGTAATATATACTGTAAATAAACTATCAAAAACCACAGTAATTATATTTAATATGCTGTACATAAAATATCAAAAATTACACCAAATATATATGATATACTGTAAATAAAATATCAAAAGGTACACTAAATATATATGACACACCCTATGTAAAATATCAAAAACTACACCAAATATATATTATATAATTTACATAAAATATCAAAAGGACAGCAAATATATCTTCTATACTGTACAAAAAATATCAAAATGTACAGTAAATATATTTCTTATATTGTATATATAATATTAACTAAAAGTACACCAAATACATTTTATATACTGTAAATAAATTATAAAAAATTACAGTAAATATATATTAGATACTGTACATAAAATATCAATAAGTACACCAAATATGTGTAATATATACTGTAAATAAACTATCAAAACTACACTAATTATATTTAATATACTGTACATAAAATATAAAAATTACACCAAATATATAGTATTTACTGTAAAGAAAATACCAAAATGTACAGTAAATATATATTACACACCCTATGTAAAATATCACAAACTACACCAAATATATATTATATAATTTACATGAAATATCAAAAGGACACCAAATATACCTTATATACTGAACATGAAATATCAAAAAGTACAGTAAATATATTTCACATATTGTACATATAATATTAACTAAAAGTACACCAAATACATTTTATATACTGTAAATAAAATATCAAAAGTACAGTAAATATATATTACAGTCTGTACATATAATATCAAAAAGTACACCAAATATGTGTTATATATACTGTAAATAAACTATCAAAAACTGCAGTAATTATATTTAATATACTGTACATAAAATATCAAAAATTACACCAAATGTATATTATTTACTGTAAATAAAATATCAAAAAGTACAGTAAATATATCTTACACACCCTATGTAAAATATCACAATCTACACCAAATATATATTATATAATTTACATAAAATATCAAAAGGACACCAAATATATCTTATATACTGTACAAAAAATATCAAAGTTACAGTAAATATATTTCATATATTGTACATATAATGTTAACTAAAGTACACCAAATACATTTTATATACTGTAAATAAAATATCAAAAAGTACAGTAAATATATATTACACACCCTATGTAAAATATCACAAACTTCACCAAATATATATTATATAATTTACATAAAATATCAAAAGGACACCAAATATATCTTCTATACTGTGCATAAAATATCAAAATGTACGGTAAATATATTTCATATATTGTATATATAATATTAACTAAAAGTACACCAAATACATTTTATATACTGTAAATAAATTATCAAAAATTACAGTAAATATATATTACATACTGTACATAAAATATCAAAAAGTACACCAAATATGTGTTATATATACTGTAAATAAACTATCAAAACTACACTAATTATATTTAAGATACTGTACATAAAATATCAAAAATTACACCAAATATATATTATTTACTGTAAAGAAAATACCAAAAAGTACAGTAAATATATATTACACACCCTATGTAAAATATCACAAACTACACCAAATATATATTATATAATTTACATAAAATATCAAAAGGACACCAAATATATCTTATATACTGAACATGAAATATCAAAAAGTACAGTAAATATATTTCATATATTGTACATATAATATTAACTAAAAGTACACAAAATACATTTTATATAGTGTAAATAAAATACGAAAAATTACAGTGAATATATATTACATACTGTACATAAAATATCAAAAAGTACACCAAATATGTGTTATATATACTGTAAATAAACTATCAAAACTACAGTAATTATGTTGAATATACTGTACATAAAATATCAAAAATTACACCAAATATATAATTTAGTGTAAAGAAAATACCAAAAAGTACAGTAAATATATATTACACACCCGATGTAAAATATGACAAACTACACCAAATATATATTATATAGTTTACATAAAATATCAAAAGGACACCAAATATACCTTATATACTGAACAAGAAATATCAAAATGTACAGTAAATATATTTCATATATTGCACATATAATATTAACTAAAAGTACACCAAATACATTTCATATACTGTAAATAAAATATCAAAAGTTGCAGTAAATATATATTACATTCTGTACATAAAATATCAAAAAGTACACCAAATATGTGTTATATATACTGTAAATAAACTATCAAAAACTGCAGTAATTATATTTAATATACTATACATAAAATATCAAAAATTACACCAAATGTATATTATTTACTGTAAATAAAATATCAAAAAGTACAGTAAATATATCTTACACACCCTATGTAAAATATCACAATCTACAGCAAATATATATTATATAATTTACATAAAATATCAAAAGGACACCAAATATGTGTTATATATACTGTAAATATCAAAAATTACAGTAATCATATTCAATGTACTGTGTATAAAATATCAAAAATTACACCAAATATAAATTAAATACTGTAAATAAAATATCAAAAAGGACAGTAAATATATACTACACACCCTATGTAAAATACCAAAAATTACACCAAATATATATTATATAATTTACATACAATATAAAAAGGACACCAAATATATATTATATACTGTACATAAAATATCAAAAAGTACAGTAAATATATTTCATATATTGTACATGAAATATAAACTAAAAGTACACCAAATACATTTTATATACTGTAAATAAAATATCAAAAATACAGTAAATATATATTACATACTGTACATAAAATATCAAAAAGTACACCAAATATGTGTTATATATACTGTAAATAAACTATCAAAAACTACAGTAATTATATTTAATATACTGTACATAAAATATCAAAAATTACACCAAATGTATAATATATACTGTAAATAAAATATCAAAAATACAGTAAATATATATTACACACCCTATGTAAAATATCACAAACTACACCAAATATATATTATGTAATTTACATAAAATATCAAAAGGACACCAAATATATCTTCTATACTGTACATAAAATATCAAAACTTTGAGTAAATATATTTCATATATTGTACATATAATATTAACTAAAAGTACACCAAATACATTTTATATACTGTAAATAAAATATCAAAAAGTACAGTAAATATATATTACATACTGTACATAAAATATCAAAAAGTACACCAAATATGTGTTATATATACTGTAAATAAACTATAAAATACTACAGTAATTATATTTAATATACTGTACATAAAATATCAAAAATTACACCAAATGTATATTGTTTACTGTAAATAAAATATCAAAAAGTACAGTAAATATATATTGCACACCATATGTAAAATATCACAATCTACACCAAATATATATTATATAATTTACATAAAATATCAAAAGGACACCAAATATATCTTCTATACTGTACATAAAATATCAAAAAGTACAGTAAATATATTTCATATATTGTACATATAATATTAACTAAAAGTACACCAAATACATTTTGTATACTGTAAATAAGTTATCAAAAATTACAGTAAATATATATTACATACTGTACATAAAATATCAAAAAGTACTCCAAATATGTGTAATATATACTGTAAATAAACTATCAAAAACTACAGTAATTATATTTACTATACTGTACATAAAATATCAAAAATTACACCAAATGTATAATATATACTGTAAATAAAATATCAAAAATACAGTAAATATATATTACACACCCTATGTAAAATATCACAAACTACACCAAATATATATTATGTAATTTACATAAAATATCAAAAGGACACCAAATATATCTTCTATACTGTACATAAAATATCAAAATTTTCAGTAAATATATTTCATATATTGTACATATAATATTAACTAAAAGTACACCAAATACATTTTATATACTGTAAATAAAATATCAAAAAGTACAGTAAATATATTACATACTGTACATAAAATATCAAAAAGTACACCAAATATGTGTTATATATACTGTAAATAAACTATCAAATCTGCAGTAATTATATTTAATATACTGTACATAAAATATCAAAAATTACACCAAATGTATATTATTTACTGTAAATAAAATATCAAAAAGTACAGTAAATATATCTTACACACCATATGTAAAATATCACAATCTACACCAAATATATATTATATAATTTACATAAAATATCAAAAGGACACCAAATATATCTTCTATACTGTACATAAAATATCAAAAAGTACAGTAAATATATTGCATATATTGTACATATAACATTAACTAAAAGTACACCAAATACAGTTTACATAGTGTAAATAATGTATAAAAAATTACAGTAAGTATATATCTACTGTACATAAAATATCGAAAAGTACACCAAATATGTGTTATATATACTGTAAATAAACTATCAAAATCTTCAGTAATTATATTTAATATACTGTACATAAAATATCAAAAATTACACCAAATGTATATTATTTACTGTAAATAAAATATCTAAAACTACAGTAAATATATATTGCACACCATATGTAAAATATCACAATCTACACCAAATATATATTATATAATTTACATAAAATATCAAAAGGACCCCAAATATATCTTCTATACTGTACATAAAATATCAAAAATTACAGTAAATATATTTCATATATTGTACATATAATATTAACTAAAAGTACACCAAATACATTTTGTATACTGTAAATAAATTATCAAAAATTACAGTAAATATATATTACATACTGTACATAAAATATCAAAAAGTACACCAAATATGTGTCATATATACTGGAAATGAACTATCAAAAACTACAGTAATTATATTTAATATACTGTACATAAAATATCAAATATTACACCAAATGTATATTATATACTGTAAATAAAATATCAAAAACTACAGTAAATATAAATTACACACCCTATGTAAAATATCACAAACTACACCAAATATATATTATATAATTTACATAAAATATCAAAAGGACACCAAATATATCTTCTATACTGTACATAAAATATCAAAAAGTACAGTAAATATATTTCATATATTGTATATATAATATTAACTAAAAGTACACCAAATATATTTTATATACTGTAAATCAATTATCAAAAATTACAGTAAATATATATTACATACTGTACATAAAATATCAAAATGTACACCAAATATGTGTTATATATACTGTAAATAAACAATCAAAAACTACAGTAATTATATCTAATATACTGTACATAAAATATCAAAAATTACACCAAATGTATATTATTAACTGTAAATAAAATAGCAAATAGTACAGTAAATATATATTACACACCCTATGTAAAATATCACAAACTACACCAAATATATATTATATAGTTTACATAAAGTATCAAAAGGACACCAAATATACCTTATATACTGAACAGAAAATATCAAAATGTACAGTAAATATATTTCATATATTGTACATATAATATTAACTAAAAGTACACCAAATACATTTTATATACTGTAAATAAAATATCAAAAATTACAGTAATTATATATCACATTCTGTACATAAAATATCAAAAAGTACACCAAATATGTGTTATATATACTGTAAATAAACTATCAAAAACTGCAGTAATTATATTAAATATACTGTACATGAAATATCAAAAATTAAACCAAATGTACGTTATTTACTGTAAATAAAATATCAAAAAGAACAGTAAATATATCTTACACACCCTATGTAAAATATCACAATCTACACCAAATATGTAATATATAATTTACATAAAATATCAAAAGGACACCAAATATATCATATATACTGTACATAAAATATCAAAATGTACAGTAAATATATTTCATATATTGTACATATAATATTAACTAAAAGTACACCAAATACATTTTATATACTGTAAATAAAATATCAATTAGTACAGTAAATATATATTACATACTGTACATAAAATATGAAAAAGTACACCAAATATGTGTTATATATACTGTAAATAAACTATCAAAACTACACTAATTATGTTTAATATACTGTACGTAAAATATCAAAAATTACACCAAATATATATTATTTACTGTAAATAAAATATCAAAAAGTACAGTAAATATATATTACACACCCTATGTAAAATATCAGAAACTACACCATATATATATTATATAATTTAAATAATATATCAAAAGGACACCAAATATACCTTATATACTTAACATGAAATATCAAATGTACAGTAAATATACTTCATATATTGTACATATAATATTAACTAAAAGTACACCAAATATATTTTATATACTGTAAATAAAATATCGAAAAGTACAGTAAATATCTATTACATAGTGTACATAAAATATCAACAAGTACACCAAATATGTGTTATATATACTGTAAATAAACAATCAAAAACTACAGGAATTATATTTAATATACTGTACATAAAATATCAAAAATTAAAACAAATGTATATTATATACTGTAAATAAAATATCAAAAAGTACACTAAATATATATTACACACCCCATGTAAAATATCACAAACTACACCAAATATATATTTTATAATTTACATAAAATATCAAAAGAACACCAAATATATCTTCTATACTGTTCATAAAATATCAAAAATTACAGTAAATATATTTCGAATATTGTACATGTAATATTAACTAAAAGTACACCAAATACATTTTATATACTGTAAATAAATTATCAAAAATTACACTAAATATATATTACATACAGTACATAGAATATCAAAAAGTACACCAAATATGTGTTATATATACTGTAAATAAACAATCAAAAACTACAGTAATTATATATAATATACTGTACATAAAATATCAAAAATTACACCAAATGTATATTATTTACTGTAAATAAAATATGAAAAATTACAGTAAATATATATTACACACCCTATGTAAAATATCAAAAACTACACCAAATATATATTAGAAAATTCACATAAAATATCAAAAGGACACCAAATATATATTATACACTGTACATAAATTATCAAAAAGTACAGTAAATATATTTCATATAGTGTACATTTAATATTAACTAAAAGTACACCAAATACATTTTATATACTGTAAATAAAATATCAAAAAGTACAGTAAATATATTACATACTCTACATAAAATATCAAAAAGTACACCAAATATGTGTTATATATACTGTAAATATCAAAAACTACAGTAATCATATTCAATGTGCTGTATATAAAATATCAAAAATTACACCAAATATAAATTAAATACTGTAAATAAAATATCAAAAAGGACAGTAAATATATACTACACACACTATGTAAAATATCAAAAATTACACCAAATATATATTATATAATTTACATAGAATATAAAAAGGACACCAAATATATCTTATATATTGTACATAAAATATCAAAAAGTACACTATATATATTTCATACATTGTACATACATTATTAACTAAAAGTACACCAAATACATTTTGTATACTAAAAATAAAATATCAAAAATACAGTAAATATATATTACACACTGTACATAAAATATCAAAAAGTACACCAAATATGTGTTATATATACTGTAAATAAACTATCAGAACTACAGTAATTATATTTAATAAACTGTACATAAAATATCAAAAATTACACCAAATGTATATTATTTACTGTAAATAAAATACCAAATAGTACAGTAAATATATATTACACACCCTATGTAAAATATCACAAACTACACCAAATGTATATTATATAATTTACATAAAGAATCAAAAGGACACCAAATATACCTTATATACTGAACAGAAAATATCAAAATGTACAGTAAATATATTTCATATATTGTACATATAATATTAACTAAAAGTACACCAAATACATTTTATATACTGTAAATAAAATATCAAAAATTACAGTAAATATATATCACATTCTGTACATAAAATATCAAAAAGTACACCAAATATGTGTTATATATACTGTAAATATACTATCAAAAACTGCAGTAATTATATTAAATATACTGTACATGAAATATCAAAAATTAAACCAAATGTACGTTATTTACTGTAAATAAAATATCAAAAAGAACAGTAAATATATCTTACACTCCCTATGTAAAATATCACAATCTACACCAAATATATATTATATAATTTACATAAAATATCAAAAGGACACCAAATATATCATATATACTGTACATAAAATATCAAAATGTACAGTAAATATATTTCATATATTGTACATATAATATTAACTAAAAGTACACCAAATACATTTTATATACTGTAAATAAAATATCAATTAGTACAGTAAATATATATTACATACTGTAAATAAAATATGAAAAAGTACACCAAGTATGTGTTATATATACTGTAAATAAACCATCAAAACTACACTAATTATATTTAATATACTGTATATAAAATATCAAAAATTACACCAAATATATATTATTTACTGTAAATAAAATATCAAAAAGTACACTAAATATATATTACACACCCTATGTAAAATATCAGAAACTACACCATATATATATTATATAATTTACATAATATATCAAAAGGACGCCAAATATACCTTATATACTGAACATGAAATATCTAAAAGTACAGTAAATATATTTCATATATTGTATATATAACATTAACTAAAAGTACACCAAATACATTTTATATACTGTAAATAAAATATCAAAAAGTACAGTAAATATACATTACATAGTGTACATAAAATATCAAAAAGTACTCCAAATATGTGTAATATATACTGTAAATAAACTATTAAAAACTACAGTAATTATATTTATTATACTGTACATAAAATATCAAAAATTACACCAAATGTATATTATATACTGTAAATAAAATATCAAAAAGTACAGTAAATATATATTACACACCCTATGTAAAATATCACAAACTACACCAAATATATATTATGTAATTTACATAAAATATCAAAAGGACACCAAATATATCTTCTATACTGTACATAAAATATCAAAATTTACAGTAAATATATTTCATATATTCTACATATAATATTAACTAAAAGTACACCAAATACATTTTATATACTGTAAATAAAATATCCAAAAGTACAGTAAATATATATTACATTCTGTACATAAAATATCAAAAAGTACACCAAATATGTGTTATATATACTGTAAATAAACTATCAAAAATCTGCAGTAATTATATTTAATATACTGTACATAAAATATCAAAAATTACACCAAATGTATATTATTTACTGTAAATAAAATATCAAAAAGTACAGTAAATATATCTTACACACCATATGTAAAATATCACAATCTACACCAAATATATATTATATAATTTACATAAAATATCAAAAGGACACCAAATATATCTTCTATACTGTACATAAAATATCAAAATGTACAGTAAATATATTTCATATATCGTACATATAATATTAACTAAAAGTACACCAAATACCTTTTGTATACTGTAAATAAAATATCAAAAAGTACAGTAAATATATATTACATACTGTACATAAAATATCAAAAAGTACACCAAATATGTGTTATATAGACTGTAAATAAACTATAAAATACTACAGTAATTATATTTAACATACTGTACATAAAATATCAAAAATTACACCAAATGTATATTATTTACTGAAAATAAAATACCAAAAAGTACAGTAAATATATATTGCACACCATATGTATAATATCACAATCTACACCAAATATATATTATATAATTTACATAAAATATCAAAAGGACACCAAATATATCTTCTATACTGTACATAAAATATCAAAAAGTACAGTAAATATATTTCATATATTGTACATATAATATTAACTAAAAGTACACCAAATACATTTTGTATACTGTAAATAAATTATCAAAAATTACAGTAAATATATATTACATACTGTACATAAAATATAAAAAGTACACCAAATATGTGTTATATATACTGTAAATAAACTATCAAAAACAACAGTAATTATATTTAATATACTGTACATAAAATATCAAAAATTACACCAAATGTATATTATTTACTGTAAATAAAATATCAAAATTACAGTAAATATATATTACACACCCTATGTAAAATATCAAAAACTACACCAAATATCTATTATAAAATTCACATAAAATATCAAAAGGACACCAAATATTTATTATATACTGTACATAAAATATCAAAATGTACAGTAAAGATATATTACACACCCTATGTAAAATATCACAAACTACACCAAATATATATTATATAATTTACATAAAATATCAAAAGGACACCAAATATATCTTCTATACTGTTCATAAAATATCAAAAATTACAGTAAATATATTTCATATATTGTACATATAATATTAACTAAAAGTACACCAAATACATTTTATATACTGTAAATAAATTATCAAAAATTACAGTAAATATATATTACATACTGTACATAAAATATCAAAAAGTACACCAAATATGTGTTGTATATACTGTAAATAAACAATCAAAAACTACAGTAATTATATTTAATATACTGTACATAAAATATCAAAAATTACACCAAATGTATATTATTTACTGTAAATAAAATATCATAAAGTACAGTAAATATATATTACACACCCTATGTAAAATATCACAAACTTCACCAAATATATATTATATAATTTACATAAATTATCAAAAGGACACCAATTATATCTTCTATACTGTACATAAAATATCAAAATGTACAGCAAAAATATTTCATATATTGTATATATAATATTAACTAAAAGTACACCAAATACATTTTATATACTGTAAATAAAATATCAAAAATTACAGTAAATATATATTATATACTGTATACAAAATATCAAAATGTACACCAAATATGTGTTATATATACTGTAAATAAACTATCAAAAACTACAGTAATTATATTTAATATACTGTACATAAAATGTCAAAAATTACACCAAATGTATATTATTTACTGTAAATAAAATATCAAAAATTACAGTAAATATATATTACACACCCTATGTAAAATATCAAAAACTACACCAAATATCTATTATAAAATTCACATAAAATATCAAAAGTACACCAAATATTTACTATATACTGTACATAAAATATCAAAAAGTACAGTAAATATATATTACACACACTATGTAAAATATCACAAACTACACCAAATATATATTATATAATTGACATAAAATATCAAAAGGAAACCTAATATATCTTCTATACTGTTCATAAAATATCAAAAATTACAGTAAATATATTTCATATATTGTATATATAATATTAACTAAAAGTACACCAAATACATTTTATATACTGTAAATAAATTATCAAAAATTTCATTAAACATATATTACATACTGTACATAAAATATCAAAAAGTACACCAAATATGTGTTATATATACTGTAAATAAACAATCAAAAACTACAGTAATTATATTTAATGTACTGTACATAAAATATCAAAAATTACACCAAATGTATATTATTTACTGTAAATAAAATATCAAAAATTACAGTAAATATATATTACACACCCTATGTAAAATATCAAAAACTACACCAAATATATATTATAAAATTCACATAAAATATCAAAAGGACATCAAATATATCTTATATACTGTACATAAATTATCAAAGGTACAGTAAATATATTTCATATATTGTACATATAATATTAACTAAAAGTACACCAAATACATTTTATATAGTGTAAATAAAATATCAAAATGTACAGTAAATATATATTACACACCCTATGTAAAATATCACAATCTACACCAAATATATATTATATAATTTACATAAAATATCAAAAGGACACCAAATATATCTTATATAGTGTACATAAAATATCAAAATGTACAGTAAATATATTTCATATATTGTACATATAACATTAACTAAAAGTACACCAAATACATTTTATATACAGTAAATAAAATATCAAAAAGTACAGTAAATATATATTACATACTGTACATAAAATATCAAAAATACACCAAATATGTGTTATATATACTGTAAATATCAAAAACTACAGTAATCATATTCAATGTACTGTATATAAAATATCAAAAATTACACCAAATATAAATTAAATACTGTAAATGAAATATCAAAAAGGACAGTAAATATATACTACACACCCTATGTAAAATATCAAAAATTACACCAAATATATATTATATAATTTACATAGAATATAAAAAGGACACCAAATATATCTTATATATTGTACATAAAATATCAAAAAGTACAGTATATATATTTCATACATTGTACATATATTATTAACTAAAAGTACACCAAATACATTTTGTATACTGAAAATAAAATATAAAAAAGTACAGTAAATCTATATTACATACTGTACATAAAATATCAAAAAGTACACCAAATATGTGTTATATATACTGTAAATAAACTATCAAATATACAGTAATTATATATAATATACTGTACAAAAAATATCAAAAATTACACCAAAGGAATGTTATTTACTGTAAATAAAATATCAAAAAGTACAGTAAATATATCTTACACTCCCTATGTAAAATATCACAATCTACACCAAATATATATTATATAATTTACATAAAATATCAAAAGGACACCAAATATATCTTATATAGTGTACATAAAATATCAAAATGTACAGTAAATATATTTCCTATATTGTACATATAATATTAACTGAAAGTACACCAAATACATTTTATATACTGTAAATAAAATATCAAAAATACAGTAAATATATATTACATACTGTACATAAAATATCAAAAAGTACACCAAATATGTGTAATATATACTGTAAATAAACTATCAAAACTACACTAATTATATTTAATATACTGTACATAAAATATCAAAAATTACACCAAATATATATTATTTACTGTAAAGAAAATACCAAAAAGTACAGTAAATATATATTACACACCCTATGTAAAATATCACAAACTACACCAAATATATATTATATAATTTACATAAAATATCAAAAGGACACCAAATATACCTTATATACTGAACATGAAATATCAAAAAGTACAGTAAATATATTTCATATATTGTACATATAATATTAACTAAATGTACACCAAATACATTTTATATACTGTAAATAAAATATCAAAATTACAGTAAATATATATTACATTCAGTACATAAAATATCAAAAAGCACACCAAATATGTGTTATATATACTGTCAATAAACTATCAAAAACTGCAGTAATTATGTTTAATATACTGTACATAAAATATCAAAAATTACACCAAATGTATATTATTTACTGTAAATAAAATATCAAAAAGTACAGTAAATATATCTTACACACCCTATGTAAAATATTACAATCTACACCAAATATATATTATATAATTTACATAAAATATCAAAAGGACACCAAATATACCTTATATAGTGTACATAAAATATCAAAATGTACAGTAAATATATTTCATATACTGTACATATAATATTAACTAAAAGTACACCAAATACATTTTATATACAGTAAATAAAATATCAAAAAGTACAGTAAATATGTATTACATACTGTACATAAAATATCAAAAAGTACACCATATATGTGTAATATATACTGTAAATAAACTATCAAAAACTACTGTAATTATATTTAATATACTGTACATAAAATATCAAAAATTAAACCAAATGTATATTATATACTGTAAATAAAATATCATCAAGTACAGTAAATATATATTACACACCCTATGTAAAATATCACAAACTTCACCAAATATATATTATAAAATTTACAAAAAATATCAAAAGGACACCACTTATATCTTCTATACTGTACATAAAATATCAAAATGTACAGTAAATATATTTCATATATTGTATATATAATATTAAATAAAGTACACCAAATACATTTTATATACTGTAAATAAATTATCAAAAATTACAGTAAATATATATTACATACTGTATATAAAATATCAAAAAGTACACCATATATGTCTTATATATACTGTAAATAAACTATCAAAGACTACAGTAATTATATTTAATATACTGTACATAAAATATCAAAAATTACACCAAATGTATATTATTTACTGTAAATAAAATATCAAAAATTACAGTAAATATATATTACACACCCTATGTAAAATATCAAAAACTACACCAAATATCTATTATAAAATTCACATAAAATATCAAAAGGACACCAAATATTTATTATATACTGTACATAAAATATCAAAAAGTACAGTAAATATATTTCATATAGTGTACATATAATATTAACTAAAAGTACACCAAATACATTTCATATACTCTAAATAAAATATCAAAAAGTACAGTAAATATATATTACATACTGTACATAAAATATCAATAAGTACACCAAATATGTGTTATATATACTGTGAATAAACTATCAAATATACAGTAATTATATATAATATACTGTACAAAAAATATCAAAAATTACACCAAATGTATATTATATACTGTAAATAAAATATCAAAAAGTACAGTAAATATATATGGCATACCCTATGTAAAATATCAAAAACTACACCAAATATATATTATATAATTTACAGAAAATATCAAAAGGACACCAAATATATATTCTATACTGTACACAAAATATCAAAAAGTACAGTAAATATATTTCATATATCTTACATATAATATTAACTAAAAGTACACCAAATGCATTTTATATACTGTAAATAAAATATCAAAAAGTACAGTAAACATATATTACATACTGTACATAAAATATCAAAAAGTACACCAAATATGTGTTATATATACTGTAAATATCAAAAACTACAGTAATCATATTCAATGTACTGTATATAAAATATCAAAAATTACACCAAATATAAATTAAATACTGTAAATAAAATATCAAAAAGGACAGTAAATATATACTACACACCCTATGTAAAATATCAAAAATTACACCAAATATATATTATATAATTTACATAGAATATAAAAAGGACACCAAATATATCTTATATATTGTACATAAAATATCAAAAAGTACAGTATATATATTTCATACATTGTACATATATTATTAACTAAAAGTACACCAAATACATTTTGTATACTGAAAATAAAATATCAAAAAGTACAGTAAATCTATATTACATACTGTACATAAAATATCAAAAAGTACACCAAATATGTGTTATATATACTGTAAATAAACTATCAAAAACTACAGTAATTATATTTAATATACTGTACATAAAATATAAAAATTACACCAAAGGAATGTTATTTACTGTAAATAAAATATCAAAAAGTACAGTAAATATATCTTACACTCCCTATGTAAAATATCACAATCTACACCAAATATATATTATATAATTTACATAAAATATCAAAAGGACACCAAATATATCTTATATAGTGTACATAAAATATCAAAATGTACAGTAAATATATTTCCTATATTGTACATATAATATTAACTGAAAGTACACCAAATACATTTTATATACTGTAAATAAAATATCAAAAATACAGTAAATATATATTACATACTGTACATAAAATATCAAAAAGTACACCAAATATGTGTAATATATACTGTAAATAAACTATCAAAACTACACTAATTATATTTAATATACTGTACATAAAATATCAAAAATTACACCAAATATATATTATTTACTGTAAAGAAAATACCAAAAAGTACAGTAAATATATATTACACACCCTATGTAAAATATCACAAACTACACCAAATATATATTATATAATTTACATAAAATATCAAAAGGACACCAAATATACCTTATATACTGAACATGAAATATCAAAAAGTACAGTAAATATATTTCATATATTGTACATATAATATTAACTAAAAGTACACCAAATACATTTTATATACTGTAAATAAAATATCAAAAGTACAGTAAATATATATTACATTCAGTACATAAAATATCAAAAAGTACACCAAATATGTGTTATATATACTGTAAAAAAACTATCAAAAACTGCAGTAATTATATTTAATATACTGCACATAAAATATCAAAAATTACACCAAATGTATATTATTTACTGTAAATAAAATATCAAAAAGTACAGTAAATATATCTTACACACCCTATGTAAAATATCACAAAGTA
The DNA here is from genome assembly GCF_029289425.2 of Pan paniscus. Taxonomy (NCBI): domain Eukaryota; kingdom Metazoa; phylum Chordata; class Mammalia; order Primates; family Hominidae; genus Pan; species Pan paniscus. The sequence goes on from NC_073271.2 coordinate 5,026,282, forward strand.
CACCAAATATATATTATATAATTTACATAAAATATCAAAAGGACACCAAATATATATTATATACTGTACATAAAATATCAAAATTACAGTAATTAGATTTCATATATTGTACATATAATGTTAACTAAAAGTACACCAAATACATTTTATATACTGTAAATAAAATATCAGAAAGTACAGTAAATATATATTACACACCCTATGTAAAATATCACAAACTTCACCAAATATATATTATATAATTTACATAAAATATCAAAAGGACACCAAATATATCTTCTATACTGTACATAAAATATCAAAATGTACAGTAAATATATTTCATATATTGTATATATAATATTAACTAAAAGTACACCAAATACATTTTATATACTGTAAATAAATTATCAAAAATTACAGTAAATATATATTACATACTGTACATAAAATATCAAAAAGTACACCAAATATGTGTTATATATACTGTAAATAAACTATCAAAACTACACTAATTATATTTAATATACTGTACATAAAATATCAATAATTACACCAAATATATATTATTTACTGTAAAGAAAATACCAAAAAGTACAGTAAATATATATTACACACCCTATGTAAAATATCACAAACTACACCAAATATATATTATATAATTTACATAAAATATCAAAAGGACACCAAATATATCTTATATACTGAACATGAAATATCAAAATGTACAGTAAATATATTTCATATATTGTACATATAATATTAACTAAAAGTACACCAAATACATTTTATATACTGTAAATTAAATATCAAAATGTACAGTAAATATATATTACATTCTGTTCATAAAATGTCAAAAAGTACACCAAATATGTGTTATATATACTGTAAATAAACTATCAAAAACTGCAGTAATTATATTTAATATACTGTACATAAAATATCAAAAATTAAACCAAATGTATATTATTTACTGTAAATAAAATATCAAAAAGTACAGTAAATATATCTTACACACCCTATGTAAAATATCACAAAGTACACCAAATATATATTATATAATTTACATAAAATATCAAAAGGACACCAAATATACCTTATATACTGAACATGAAATATCAAAATGTACAGTAAATATATTTCATATATTGTACATATAATATTAACTAAAAGTACACCAAATACATTTTATATACTGTAAATAAAATATCAAAAGTACAGTAAATATATCATACATTCTGTACATAAAATATCAAAAAGTACACCAAATATGTGTTATATATACTGTAAATAAACTATCAAAAACTGCAGTAATTATGTTTAATATACTGTACATAAAATATCAAAAATTACACCAAATGTATATTTTTTACTGTAAATAAAATATCAAAAAGTACAGTAAATATATCTTACACACCCTATGTAAAATATCACAATCTACACCAAATATATATTATATAATTTACATAAAATATCAAAAGGACACCAAATATATCTTATATAATGTACATAAAATATCAAAATTACAGTAAATAGATTTCATATATTGTACATATAATGTTAACTAAAAGTACACCAAATACATTTTATATACTGTAAATAAAATATCAAAAAGTACAGTAAATATATATTACACACCCTATGTAAAATATCACAAACTTCACCAAATATATATTATATAATTTACATAAAATATCAAAAGGACACCAAATATATCTTCTATACTGTACATAAAATATCAAAATGTACAGTAAATATATTTCATATATTGAATATATAATATTAACTAAAAGTACACCAAATACATTTTATATACTGTAAATAAATTATCAAAAATTACAGTAAATATATATTACATACTGTACATAAAATATCAAAAAGTACACCAAATATGTGTTATATATACTGTAAATAAACTATCAAAACTACACTAATTATATTTAATATACTGTACATAAAATATCAAAAATTACACCAAATATATATTATTTACTGTAAAGAAAATACCAAAGAGTACAGTAAATATATATTACACACCCTATGTAAAATATCACAAACTACACCAAATATATATTTTATAATTTACATAAAATATCAAAGGGACACCAAATATATCTTATATACTGAACATGAAATATCAAAATGTACAGTAAATATATTTCATATATTGTACATATAATATTAACTAAAAGTACACCAAATACATTTTATATACTGTAAATTAAATATCAAAATGTACAGTAAATATATATTACATTCTGTTCATAAAATATCAAAAAGTACACCAAATTTGTGTTTTATATACTGTAAATAAACTATCAAAAACTGCAGTAATTATATTTAATATACTGTACATAAAATATCAAAAATTAAACCAAATGTATATTATTTACTGTAAATAAAATATCAAAAAGTACAGTAAATATATCTTACACACCCTATGTAAAATATCACAATCTACACCAAATATATATTATATAATTTACATAAAATATCAAAAGGACACCAAATATATCTTATATACTGTACATAAAATATCAAAATTACAGTAAATATATTTCATATATTGTACATATAATGTTAACTGAAAGTACACCAAATATATTTTATATAGTGTAAATAAAATATCAAAATGTACAGTAAATATATATTACACACCCTATGTAAAATATCACAATCTACACCAAATTTATATTATGTAATTTACATAAAATATCAAAAGGACACCATATATACCTTATATGCTGAACATAAAATATCAAAATGTACCGTATATATATTTCATATATTGTACATATAATATTAACTAAAAGTACACCAAATACATTTTATATACTGTAAATAAAATATCAAATAGTAGAGTAAATATATATTACATACTGTACATAAAATATCAAAAAGTACACCAAATATGTGTAATATATACTGTAAATAAACTATCAAATCCACAGTAATTATATATAATATACTGTACATAAAATATCAAAAATTACACCAAATGTATATTATTTACTGTAAATAAAATATCAAAAAGTACAGTATATATATCTTACACACCCTATGTAAAATATCACAATCTACACCAAATATATATTATATAATTTACATAAAATATCAAAAGGACACCAAATATACCTTATATACTGAACATGAAATATCAAAATGTACAGTAAATATATTTCCTATATTGTACATATAATATTAACTAAAAGTACACCAAATACATTTTATATACTGTAAATAAAATATCAAAATTTCAGTAAATATATATTACATTCTGTACATAAAATATCAAAATGTACACCAAATATGTGTTATATATACTGTAAATAAACTATCAAAAACTGCAGTAATTATGTTTAATATACTGTACATAAAATATCAAAAATTACACCAAATGTATATTATTTACTGTAAATAAAATATCAAAAAGTACAGTAAATATATCTTACACACCCTATGTAAAATATGACAATCTACACCAAATATATATTATATAATTTACATAAAATATCAAAAGGACACCAAATATATCTGATATACTGTACATAAAATATCAAAATTACAGTAAATATATTTCATATATTGTACATATAATGTTAACTAAAAGTACACCAAATACATTTTATATACTGTAAATAAAATATCAAAAAGTACAGTAAATATGTATTACACACCCTATGTAAAATATCACAAACTTCACCAAATATATATTATATAATTTACATAAAATATCAAAAGGACACCAAATATATCTTCTATACTGTACATAAAATATCAAAATGTACAGTAAATATATTTCATATATTGTATATATAATATTAACTAAAAGTACACCAAATAAATTTTATATACTGTAAATAAATTATCAAAAATTACAGTAAATATATATTACATACTGTACATAAAATATCAAAAAGTACACCAAATATGTGTTATATATACTGTAAATAAACTATCAAAACTACACTAATTATATTTAATATACTGTACATAAAATATCAAAAATTACACCAAATATATATTATTTACTGTAAAGAAAATACCAAAAAGTACAGTAAATATATATTACACACCCTATGTAAAATATCACAAACTACACCAAATATATATTATATGATTTACATAAAATAACAAAAGGACACCAAATATATCTTATATACTGAACATGAAATATCAAAATGTACAGTAAATATATTTCATATATTGTACATATAATATTAACTAAAAGTACACCAAATACATTTTATATACTGTAAATAAAATATCAAAATATACAGTAAATATATATTACATTCTCTACATAAAATATCAAAAAGTACACCAAATTTGTGTTTTATATACTGGAAATAAACTATCAAAGACTATAGTAATTATATTTAATATACTGTACATAAAATATCAAAAATTACACCAAATGTATATTATTTACTGTAAATAAAATATCAAAAATTACAGTAAATATATATTACACACCCTATGTAAAATATCAAAAACTACACCAAATATCTATTATAAAATTCACATAAAATATGAAAAGGACACCAAATATTTATTATATACTGTACATAAAATATCAAATAGTACAGTAAATATATTTCATATAGTGTACATATAATATTAACTAAAAGTACACCAAATACATTTCATATACTGTAAATAAAATATCAAAAAGTACAGTAAATATATATTACATACTGTACATAAAATATCAAAAAGTACACCAAATATGTGTTATATATACTGTGAATAAACTATCAAATATACAGTAATTATATATAATATACTGTACAAAAAATATCAAAAATTACACCAAATGTATATTATATACTGTAAATAAAATATCAAAAAGTACAGTAAATATATAAGGCATACCCTATGTAAAATATCAAAAACTACACAAAATATATATTATATAATTTACATAAAATATCAAAAGGACACCAAATATATATTCTATACTGTACACAAAATATCAAAAAGTACAGTAAATATATTTCATATATCTTACATATAATATTAACTAAAAGTACACCAAATGCATTTTATATACTGTAAATAAAATATCAAAAAGTACAGTAAAAATATATTACATACTGTACATAAAATATCAAAAAGTACACCAAATATGTGTTATATATACTGTAAATATCAAAAACTACAGTAATCATATTCAATGTACTGTATATAAAATATCAAAAATTACACCAAATATAAATTAAATACTGTAAATAAAATATCAAAAAGGACAGTAAATATATACTACACACCCTATGTAAAATATCAAAAATTACACCAAATATATATTATATAATTTACATAGAATATAAAAAGGACACCAAATATATCTTATATATTGTACATAAAATATCAAAAAGTACAGTATATATATTTCATACATTGTACATATATTATTAACTAAAAGTACACCAAATACATTTTGTATACTGAAAATAAAATATCAAAAATACAGTAAATCTATATTACCTACTGTACATAAAATATCAAAAAGTACACCAAATATGTGTTATATATACTGTAAATAAACTATCAAAAACTACAGTAATTATATTTAATATACTGTACATAAAATATCAAAAATTACACCAAAGGAATGTTATTTACTGTAAATAAAATATCAAAAAGTACAGTAAATATATCTTACACTCCCTATGTAAAATATCACAATCTACACCAAATATATATTATATAATTTACATAAAATATCAAAAGGACACCAAATATATCTTATATAGTGTACATAAAATATCAAAATGTACAGTAAATATATTTCCTATATTGTACATATAATATTAACTGAAAGTACACCAAATACATTTAATATACTGTAAATAAAATATCAAAAATACAGTAAATATATATTACATACTGTACATAAAATATCAAAAAGTACACCAAATATGTGTAATATATACTGTAAATAAACTATCAAAACTACACTAATTATATTTAATATACTGTACATAAAATATCAAAAATTACACCAAATATATATTATTTACTGTAAAGAAAATACCAAAAAGTACAGTAAATATATATTACACACCCTATGTAAAATATCACAAACTACACCAAATATATATTATATAATTTACATAAAATATCAAAAGGACACCAAATATACCTTATATACTGAACATGAAATATCAAAATGTACAGTAAATATATTTCATATATTGTACATATAATATTAACTAAAAGTACACCAAATACATTTTATATACTGTAAATAAAATATCAAAAGTACAGTACATATATATTACATTCAGTACATAAAATATCAAAAAGTACACCAAATATGTGTTATATATACTGTAAAAAAACTATCAAAAACTGCAGTAATTATATTTAATGTACTGTACATAAAATATCAAAAATTACACCAAATGTATATTATTTACTGTAAATAAAATATCAAAAAGTTCAGTAAATATATCTTACACACCCTATGTAAAATATCACAAAGTACACCAAATATATATTATATAAATTACATAAAATATCAAAAGGACACCAAATATACCTTATATACTGAACATGAAATATCAAAATGTACAGTAAATATATTTCATATATTGTCCATATAATATTAACTAAAAGTACACCAAATACATTTTATATACTGTAAATAAAATATCAAAAGTACAGTAAGTATATCATACATTCTGTACATAAAATATCAAAAAGTACACCAAATATGTGTTATATATACTGTAAATAAACTATCAAAAACTGCAGTAATTATGTTTAATATACTGTACATAAAATATCAAAAATTACACCAAATGTATATTATTTACTGTAAATAAAATATCAAAAAGTACAGTAAATATATCTTACACACCCTATGTAAAATATCACAATCTACACCAAATATATATTATATAATTTACATAAAATATCAAAAGGACACCAAATATATCTTATATACTGTACATAAAATATCAAAACTACAGTAAATAGATTTCATATATTGTACATATAATGTTAACTAAAAGTACACCAAATACATTTTATATACTGTAAATAAAATATCAAAAAGTACAGTAAATATATATTACACACCCTATGTAAAATATCACAAACTTCACCAAATATATATTATATAATTTACATAAAATATCAAAAGGACACCAAATATATCTTCTATACTGTACATAAAATATCAAAATGTACAGTAAATATATTTCATATATTGTATATATAATATTAACTAAAAGTACACCAAATACATTTTATATACTGTAAATAAATTATCAAAAATTACAGTAAATATATATTACATACTGTACATAAAATATCAAAAAGTACACCAAATATGTGTTATATATACTGTAAATAAACTATCAAAACTACACTAATTATATTTAATATACTGTACATAAAATATCAAAAATTACACCAAATATATATTATTTACTGTAAAGAAAATACCAAAAATACAGTAAATATATATTACACACCCTATGTAAAATATCACAAACTACACCAAATATATATTATATAATTTACATAAAATATCAAAAGGACACCAAATATATCTTATATACTGAACATGAAATATCAAAATGTACAGTAAATATATTTCATATATTGTACATATAATATTAACTAAAAGGACACCAAATACATTTTATATACTGTAAATTAAATATCAAAATGTACAGTAAATATATATTACATTCTGTTCATAAAATATCAAAAAGTACAACAAATTTGTGTTTTACATACTGTAAATAAACTATCAAAAACTGCAGTAATTATATTTAATATACTGTACATAAAATATCAAAAATTAAACCAAATGTATATTATTTACTGTAAATAAAATATCAAAAAGTACAGTAAATATATCTTACACACCCTATGTAAAATATCACAAAGTACACCAAATATATATTATATAATTTACATAAAATATCAAAAGGACACCAAATATACATTATATATTGAACATGAAATATCAAAATGTACAGTAAATATATTTCATATATTGTACATATAATATTAACTAAAAGTACACCAAATACATTTTATATACTGTAAATAAAATATCAGAATGTACAGTAAATATACATTCTGTACATAAAATATCAAAAAGTACACCAAATATGTGTTATATATACTGTAAATAAACTATCAAAAACTGCAGTAATTATGTTTAATATACTGTACATAAAATATCAAAAATTACACCAAATGTATATTATTTACTGTAAATAAAATATCAAAAAGTACAGTAAATATATCTTACACACCCTATGTAAAATATCACAATCTACACCAAATATATATTATATAATTTACATAAAATATCAAAAGGACACCAAATATATCTTATATACTGTACATAAAATATCAAAATTACAGTAAATAGATTTCATGTATTGTACATATAATGTTAACTAAAAGTACACCAAATACATTTTATATACTGTAAATAAAATATCAAAAAGTACAGTAAATATATATTACACACCCTATGTAAAATATCACAAACTTCACCAAATATATATTATATAATTTACATAAAATATCAAAAGGACACCAAATATATCTTCTATACTGTACATAAAATATCAAAATATACAGTAAATATATTTCATATATTGTATATATAATATTAACTAAAAGTACTCCAAATACATTTTATATACTGTAAATAAATTATCAAAAATTACAGTAAATATATATTACATACTGTACATAAAATATCAAAAAGTACACCAAATATGTGTTATATATACTGTAAATAAACTATCAAAACTACACTAATTATATTTAATATACTGTACATAAAATATCAAAAATTACACCAAATATATATTATTTACTGTAAAGAAAATATCAAAAAGTACAGTAAATATATATTACACACCCTATGTAAAATATCACAAACTACACCAAATATATATTATATAATTTACATAAAATATCAAAAGGACACCAAATATATCTTATATACTGAACATGAAATATCAAAATGTACAGTAAATATATTTCATATATTGTACATATAATATTAACTAAAAGTACACCAAATACATTTTATATACTGTAAATTAAATATCAAAATGTACAGTAAATATATATTACATTCTGTTCATAAAATATCAAATAGTACAACAAATTTGTGTTTTATATACTGTAAATAAACTATCAAAAACTGCAGTAATTATATTTAATATACTGTACATAAAATATCAAAAATTAAACCAAATGTATATTATTTACTGTAAATAAAATATCAAAAAGTACAGTAAATATATCTTACACACCCTATGTAAAATATCACAATCTACACCAAATATATATTATATAATTTACATTAAATATCAAAAGGACACCAAATATATCTTATATACTGTACATAAAATATCAAAATTACAGTAAATATATTTCATATATTGTACATATAATGTTAACTAAAAGTACACCAAATATATTTTATATAGTGTAAATAAAATGCCAAAATGTACAGTAAATATATATTACACACCCTATGTAAAATATCACAATCTACACCAAATTTATATTATGCAATTTACATAAAATATCAAAAGGACACCATATATACCTTATATGCTGAACATAAAATATCAAAATGTACCGTATATATATTTCATATATTGTACATATAATATTAACTAAAAGTACACCAAATACATTTTATATACTGTAAATAAAATATCAAATAGTAGAGTAAATATATATTACATACTGTACATAAAATATCAAAAAGTACACCAAATATGTGTAATATATACTGTAAATAAACTATCAAATCCACAGTAATTATATATAATATACTGTACATAAAATATCAAAAATTACACCAAATGTATATTATTTACTGTAAATAAAATATCAAAAAGTACAGTAAATATATCTTACACACCCTATGTAAAGTATCACAATCTACACCAAATATATATTATATAATTTACATAAAATATCAAAAGGACACCAAATATACCTTATATACTGAACATGAAATATCAAAATGTACAGTAAATATATTTCCTATATTGTACATATAATATTAACTAAAAGTACACCAAATACATTTTATATACTGTAAATAAAATATTTAAAAAAGTTCAGTAAATATATATTACATTCTGTACATAAAATATCAAAAAGTACACCAAATATGTGTTATATATACTGTAAATAAACTATCAAAAACTGCAGTAATTATGTTTAATATACTGTACATAAAATATCAAAAATTACACCAAATGTATATTATTTACTGTAAATAAAATATCAAAAAGTACAGTAAATATATCTTACACACCCTATGTAAAATATCACAATCTACACCAAATATATATTATATAATTTACATAAAATATCAAAAGGACACCAAATATATCTTATATACTGTACATAAAATATCAAAATTACAGTAAATATATTTCATATATTGTACATATAATGTTAACTAAAAGTAGACCAAATAGATTTTATATACTGTAAATAAAATATCAAAAAGTACAGTAAATATATATTACACACCCTATGTAAAATATCACAAACTTCACCAAATATATATTATATAATTTACATAAAATATCAAAAGGACATCAAATATATCTTCTATACTGTACATAAAATATCAAAAGGTACAGTAAATATATTTCATATATTGTATATATAATATTAACTAAAAGTACACCAAATAAATTTTATATACTGTAAATAAATTATCAAAAATTACAGTAAATATATATTACATACTGTACATAAAATATCAAAAAGTACACCAAATATGTGTTATATATACTGTAAATAAACTATCAAAACTACACTAATTATATTTAATATACTGTACATAAAATATCAAAAATTACACCAAATATATATTATTTACTGTAAAGAAAATACCAAAAAGTACAGTAAATATATATTACACACCCTATGTAAAATATCACAAACTACACCAAATATATATTATATGATTTACATAAAATATCAAAAGGACACCAAATATATCTTATATACTGAACATGAAATATCAAAATGTACAGTAAATATATTTCATATATTGTACATATAATATTAACTAAAAGTACACCAAATACATTTTATATACTGTAAATAAAATATCAAAATGTACAGTAAATATATATTACATTCTGTACATAAAATATCAAAAAGTACACCAATTTGTGTTTTATATACTGTAAATAAACTATCAAAAACTGCAGTAATTATATTTAATATACTGTACATAAAATATCAAAAATTAAACCAAATGTATATTATTTACTGTAAATAAAATATCAAAAAGTACAGTAAATATATCTTACACACCCTATGTAAAATATCACAAAGTACACCAAATATATATTATATAATTTACATAAAATGTCAAAAGGACACCAAATATACCTTATATACTGAACATGAAATATCAAAATGTACAGTAAATATATTTCATATATTGTACATATAATATTAACTAAAAGTACACCAAATACATTTTATATACTGTAAATAAAATATCAAAAGTACAGTAAATATATCATACATTCTGTACATAAAATATCAAAAAGTACACCAAATATGTGTTATATATACTGTAAATAAGCTATCAAAAACTGCAGTAATTATGTTTAATATACTGTACATAAAATATCAAAAATTACACCAAATGTATATTATTTACTGTAAATAAAATATCAAAAAGTACAGTAAATATATCTTACACACCCTATGTAAAATATCACAATCTACACCAAATATATATTATATAATTTACATAAAATATCAAAAGGACACCAAATATATCTTATATACTGTACATAAAATATCAAAATTACAGTAAACAGATTTCATATATTGTACATATAATGTTAACTAAAAGTACACCAAATACATTTTATATACTGTAAATAAAATATCAAAAAGTACAGTAAATATATATTACACACCCTATGTAAAATATCACAAACTTCACCAAATATATATTATATAATTTACATAAAATACCAAAGGGCACCAAATATATCTTCTATACTGTACATAAAATATCAAAATATACAGTAAATATATTTCATATATTGTATATATAATATTAACTAAAAGTACTCCAAATACATTTTATATACTGTAAATAAATTATCAAAAATTACAGTAAATATATATTACATACTGTACATAAAATATCAAAAAGTACACCAAATATGTGTTATATATACTGTAAATAAACTATCAAAACTACACTAATTATATTTAATATACTGTACATAAAATATCAAAAATTACACCAAATATATAATATTTACTGTAAAGAAAATACCAAAAAGTACAGTAAATATATATTACACACCCTATGTAAAATATCACAAACTACACCAAATATATATTATATAATTTACATAATATATCAAAAGGACACCAAATATATCTTATATACTGAACATGAAATATCAAAATGTACAGTAAATATATTTCATATATTGTACATATAATATTAACAAAAAGTACACCAAATACATTTTATATACTGTAAATTAAATATCAAAATGTACAGTAAATATATATTACATTCTGTTCATAAAATATCAAATAGTACAACAAATTTGTGTTTTATATACTGTAAATAAACTATCAAAAACTGCAGTAATTATATTTAATATACTGTACATAAAATATCAAAAATTAAACAAAATGTATATTATTTACTGTAAATAAAATATCAAAAAGTACAGTAAATATATCTTACACACCCTATGTAAAATATCACAATCTACACCAAATATATATTATATAATTTACATTAAATATCAAAAGGACACCAAATATATCTTATATACTGTACATAAAATATCAAAATTACAGTAAATATATTTCATATATTGTACATATAATGTTAACTAAAAGTACACCAAATATATTTTATATAGTGTAAATAAAATGCCAAAATGTACAGTAAATATATATTACACACCCTATGTAAAATATCACAATCTACACCAAATTTATATTATGCAATTTACATAAAATATCAAAAGGACACCATATATACCTTATATGCTGAACATAAAATATCAAAATGTACCGTATATATATTTCATATATTGTACATATAATATTAACTAAAAGTACACCAAATACATTTTATATACTGTAAATAAAATATCAAATAGTAGAGTAAATATATATTACATACTGTACATAAAATATCAAAAAGTACACCAAATATGTGTAATATATACTGTAAATAAACTATCAAATCCACAGTAATTATATATAATATACTGTACATAAAATATCAAAAATTACACCAAATGTATATTATTTACTGTAAATAAAATATCAAAAAGTACAGTAAATATATCTTACACACCCTATGTAAAGTATCACAATCTACACCAAATATATATTATATAATTTACATAAAATATCAAAAGGACACCAAATATACCTTATATACTGAACATGAAATATCAAAATGTACAGTAAATATATTTCCCATATTGTACATATAATATTAACTAAAAGTACACCAAATACATTTTATATACTGTAAATAAAATATTAAAAAAAGTTCAGTAAATATATATTACATTCTGTACATAAAATATCAAAAAGTACACCAAATATGTGTTATATATACTGTAAATAAACTATCAAAAACTGCAGTAATTATGTTTAATATACTGTACATAAAATATCAAAAATTACACCAAATGTATATTATTTACTGTAAATAAAATATCAAAAAGTACAGTAAATATATCTTACACACCCTATGTAAAATATCACAATCTACACCAAATATATATTATATAATTTACATAAAATATCAAAAGGACACCAAATATATCTTATATACTGTACATAAAATATCAAAATTACAGTAAATAGATTTCATATATTGTACATATAATGTTAACTAAAAGTACACCAAATACATTTTATATACTGTAAATAAAATATCAAAAAGTACAGTAAATATATATTACACACCCTATGTAAAATATCACAAACTTCACCAAATATATATTATATAATTTACATAAAATATCAAAAGGACATCAAATATATCTTCTATACTGTACATAAAATATGAAAAGGTACAGTAAATATATTTCATATATTGTATATATAATATTAACTAAAAGTACACCAAATAAATTTTATATACTGTAAATAAATTATCAAAAATTACAGTAAATATATATTACATACTGTACATAAAATATCAAAAAGTACACCAAATATGTGTTATATATACTGTAAATAAACTATCAAAACTACACTAATTATATTTAATATACTGTACATAAAATATCAAAAATTACACCAAATATATATTATTTACTGTAAAGAAAATACCAAAATGTACAGTAAATATATATTACACACCCTATGTAAAATATCACAAACTACACCAAATATATATTATATGATTTACATAAGATATCAAAAGGACACCAAATATATCTTATATACTGAACATGAAATATCAAAATGTACAGTAAATATATTTCATATATTGTACATATAATATTAACTAAAAGTACACCAAATACATTTTATATACTGTAAATAAAATATCAAAATGTACAGTAAATATATATTACATTCTGTACATAAAATATCAAAAAGTACACCAAATTTGTGTTTTATATACTGTAAATAAACTATCAAAAACTGCAGTAATTATATTTAATATACTGTACATAAAATATCAAAAATTAAACCAAATGTATATTATTTACTGTAAATAAAATATCAAAAAGTACAGTAAATATATCTTACACACCCTATGTAAAATATCACAAAGTACACCAAATATATATTATATAATTTACATAAAATGTCAAAAGGACACCAAATATACCTTATATACTGAACATGAAATATCAAAATGTACAGTAAATATATTTCATATATTGTACATATAATATTAACTAAAAGTACACCAAATACATTTTATATACTGTAAATAAAATATCAAAAGTACAGTAAATATATCATACATTCTGTACATAAAATATCAAAAAGTACACCAAATATGTGTTATATATACTGTAAATAAACTATCAAAAACTGCAGTAATTATGTTTAATATACTGTACATAAAATATCAAAAATTACACCAAATGTATATTATTTACTGTAAATAAAATATCAAAAAGTACAGTAAATATATCTTACACACCCTATGTAAAATATCACAATCTACACCAAATATATATTATATAATTTACATAAAATATCAAAAGGACACCAAATATATCTTATATACTGTACATAAAATATCAAAATTACAGTAAACAGATTTCATATATTGTACATATAATGTTAACTAAAAGTACACCAAATACATTTTATATACTGTAAATAAAATATCAAAAAGTACAGTAAATATATATTACACACCCTATGTAAAATATCACAAACTTCACCAAGTATATATTATATAATTTACAAAAAATATCAAAAGGACACCAAATATATCTTCTATACTGTACATAAAATATCAAAATATACAGTAAATATATTTCATATATTGTATATATAATATTAACTAAAAGTACTCCAAATACATTTTATATACTGTAAATAAATTATCAAAAATTACAGTAAATATATATTACATACTGTACATAAAATATCAAAAAGTACACCAAATATGTGTTATATATACTGTAAATAAACTATCAAAACTACACTAATTATATTTAATATACTGTACATAAAATATCAAAAATTACACCAAATATATAATATTTACTGTAAAGAAATTACCAAAAAGTACAGTAAATATATATTACACACCCTATGTAAAATATCACAAACTACACCAAATATATATTATATAATTTACATAATATATCAAAAGGACACCAAATATATCTTATATACTGAACATGAAATATCAAAATGTACAGTAAATATATTTCATATATTGTACATATAATATTAACAAAAAGTACACCAAATACATTTTATATACTGTAAATTAAATATCAAAATGTACAGTAAATATATATTACATTCTGTTCATAAAATATCAAATAGTACAACAAATTTGTGTTTTATATACTGTAAATAAACTATCAAAAACTGCAGTAATTATATTTAATATACTGTACATAAAATATCAAAAATTAAACCAAATGTATATTATTTACTGTAAATAAAATATCAAAAAGTACAGTAAATATATCTTACACACCCTATGTAAAATATCACAATCTACACCAAATATATATTATATAATTTACATTAAATATCAAAAGGACACCAAATATATCTTATATACTGTACATAAAATATCAAAATTACAGTAAATATATTTCATATATTGTACATATAATGTTAACTAAAAGTACACCAAATATATTTTATATAGTGTAAATAAAATGCCAAAATGTACAGTAAATATATATTACACACCCTATGTAAAATATCACAATCTACACCAAATTTATATTATGCAATTTACATAAAATATCAAAAGGACACCATATATACCTTATATGCTGAACATAAAATATCAAAATGTACCGTATATATATTTCATATATTGTACATATAATATTAACTAAAAGTACACCAAATACATTTTATATACTCTAAATAAAATATCAAATAGTAGAGTAAATATATATTACATACTGTACATAAAATATCAAAAAGTACACCAAATATGTGTAATATATACTGTAAATAAACTATCAAATCCACAGTAATTATATATAATATACTGTACATAAAATATCAAAAATTACACCAAATGTATATTATTTACTGTAAATAAAATATCAAAAAGTACAGTAAATATATCTTACACACCCTATGTAAAGTATCACAATCTACACCAAATATATATTATATAATTTACATAAAATATCAAAAGGACACCAAATATACCTTATATACTGAACATGAAATATCAAAATGTACAGTAAATATATTTCCTATATTGTACATATAATATTAACTAAAAGTACACCAAATACATTTTATATACTGTAAATAAAATATTTAAAAAAGTTCAGTAAATATATATTACATTCTGTACATAAAATATCAAAAAGTACACCAAATATGTGTTATATATACTGTAAATAAACTATCAAAAACTGCAGTAATTATGTTTAATATACTGTACATAAAATATCAAAAATTACACCAAATGTATATTATTTACTGTAAATAAAATATCAAAAAGTACAGTAAATATATCTTACACACCCTATGTAAAATATCACAATCTACACCAAATATATATTATATAATTTACATAAAATATCAAAAGGACACCAAATATATCTTATATACTGTACATAAAATATCAAAATTACAGTAAATAGATTTCATATATTGTACATATAATGTTAACTAAAAGTAGACCAAATAGATTTTATATACTGTAAATAAAATATCAAAAAGTACAGTAAATATATATTACACACCCTATGTAAAATATCACAAACTTCACCAAATATATATTATATAATTTACATAAAATATCAAAAGGACATCAAATATATCTTCTATACTGTACATAAAATATCAAAAGGTACAGTAAATATATTTCATATATTGTATATATAATATTAACTAAAAGTACACCAAATAAATTTTATATACTGTAAATAAATTATCAAAAATTACAGTAAATATATATTACATACTGTACATAAAATATCAAAAAGTACACCAAATATGTGTTATATATACTGTAAATAAACTATCAAAACTACACTAATTATATTTAATATACTGTACATAAAATATCAAAAATTACACCAAATATATATTATTTACTGTAAAGAAAATACCAAAAAGTACAGTAAATATATATTACACACCCTATGTAAAATATCACAAACTACACCAAATATATATTATATGATTTACATAAAATATCAAAAGGACACCAAATATATCTTATATACTGAACATGAAGTATCAAAATGTACAGTAAATATATTTCATATATTGTACATATAATATTAACTAAAAGTACACCAAATACATTTTATATACTGTAAATAAAATATCAAAATGTACAGTAAATATATATTACATTCTGTACATAAAATATCAAAAAGTACACCAAATTTGTGTTTTATATACTGTAAATAAACTATCAAAAACTGCAGTAATTATATTTAATATACTGTACATAAAATATCAAAAATTAAACCAAATGTATATTATTTACTGTAAATAAAATATCAAAAAGTACAGTAAATATATCTTACACACCCTATGTAAAATATCACAAAGTACACCAAATATATATTATATAATTTACATAAAATGTCAAAAGGACACCAAATATACCTTATATACTGAACATGAAATATCAAAATGTACAGTAAATATATTTCATATATTGTACATATAATATTAACTAAAAGTACACCAAATACATTTTATATACTGTAAATAAAATATCAAAAGTACAGTAAATATATCATACATTCTGTACATAAAATATCAAAAAGTACACCAAATATGTGTTATATATACTGTAAATATCAAAAACTACAGTAATCATATTCAATGTACTGTATATAAAATATCAAAAATTACACCAAATATAAATTAAATACTGTAAATAAAATATCAAAAAGGACAGTAAATATATACTACACACCCTATGTAAAATATCAAAAATTACACCAAATATATATTATATAATTTACATAGAATATAAAAAGGACACCAAATATATCTTATATATTGTACATAAAATATCAAAAAGTACAGTATATATATTTCATACATTGTACATATATTATTAACTAAAAGTACACCAAATACATTTTGTATACTGAAAATAAAATATCAAAAAGTACAGTAAATCTATATTACCTACTGTACATAAAATATCAAAAAGTACACCAAATATGTGTTATATATACTGTAAATAAACTATCAAAAACTACAGTAATTATATTTAATATACTGTACATAAAATATCAAAAATTACACCAAAGGAATGTTATTTACTGTAAATAAAATATCAAAAAGTACAGTAAATATATCTTACACTCCCTATGTAAAATATCACAATCTACACCAAATATATATTATATAATTTACATAAAATATCAAAAGGACACCAAATATATCTTATATAGTGTACATAAAATTTCAAAATGTACAGTAAATATATTTCCTATATTGTACATATAATATTAACTGAAAGTACACCAAATACATTTAATATACTGTAAATAAAATATCAAAAATACAGTAAATATATATTACATACTGTACATAAAATATCAAAAAGTACACCAAATATGTGTAATATATACTGTAAATAAACTATCAAAACTACACTAATTATATTTAATATACTGTACATAAAATATCAAAAATTACACCAAATATATATTATTTACTGTAAAGAAAATACCAAAAAGTACAGTAAATATGTATTACACACCCTATGTAAAATATCACAAACTACACCAAATATATATTATATAATTTACATAAAATATCAAAAGGACACCAAATATACCTTATATACTGAACATGAAATATCAAAATGTACAGTAAATATATTTCATATATTGTACATATAATATTAACTAAAAGTACACCAAATACATTTTATATACTGTAAATAAAATATCAAAAGTACAGTAAATATATATTACATTCAGTACATAAAATATCAAAAAGTACACCAAATATGTGTTATATATACTGTAAAAAAACTATCAAAAACTGCAGTAATTATATTTAATGTACTGTACATAAAATATCAAAAATTACACCAAATGTATATTATTTACTGTAAATAAAATATCAAAAAGTTCAGTAAATATATCTTACACACCCTATGTAAAATATCACAAAGTACACCAAATATATATTATATAAATTACATAAAATATCAAAAGGACACCAAATATACCTTATATACTGAACATGAAATATCAAAATGTACAGTAAATATATTTCATATATTGTCCATATAATATTAACTAAAAGTACACCAAATACATTTTATATACTGTAAATAAAATATCAAAAGTACAGTAAGTATATCATACATTCTGTACATAAAATATCAAAAAGTACACCAAATATGTGTTATATATACTGTAAATAAACTATCAAAAACTGCAGTAATTATGTTTAATATACTGTACATAAAATATCAAAAATTACACCAAATGTATATTATTTACTGTAAATAAAATATCAAAAAGTACAGTAAATATATCTTACACACCCTATGTAAAATATCACAATCTACACCAAATATATATTATATAATTTACATAAAATATCAAAAGGACACCAAATATATCTTATATACTGTACATAAAATATCAAAACTACAGTAAATAGATTTCATATATTGTACATATAATGTTAACTAAAAGTACACCAAATACATTTTATATACTGTAAATAAAATATCAAAAAGTACAGTAAATATATATTACACACCCTATGTAAAATATCACAAACTTCACCAAATATATATTATATAATTTACATAAAATATCAAAAGGACACCAAATATATCTTCTATACTGTACATAAAATATCAAAATGTACAGTAAATATATTTCATATATTGTATATATAATATTAACTAAAAGTACACCAAATACATTTTATATACTGTAAATAAATTATCAAAAATTACAGTAAATATATATTACATACTGTACATAAAATATCAAAAAGTACACCAAATATGTGTTATATATACTGTAAATAAACTATCAAAACTACACTAATTATATTTAATATACTGTACATAAAATATCAAAAATTACACCAAATATATATTATTTACTGTAAAGAAAATACCAAAAATACAGTAAATATATATTACACACCCTATGTAAAATATCACAAACTACACCAAATATATATTATATAATTTACATAAAATATCAAAAGGACACCAAATATATCTTATATACTGAACATGAAATATCAAAATGTACAGTAAATATATTTCATATATTGTACATATAATATTAACTAAAAGGACACCAAATACATTTTATATACTGTAAATTAAATATCAAAATGTACAGTAAATATATACTACATTCTGTTCATAAAATATCAAAAAGTACAACAAATTTGTGTTTTACATACTGTAAATAAACTATCAAAAACTGCAGTAATTATATTTAATATACTGTACATAAAATATCAAAAATTAAACCAAATGTATATTATTTACTGTAAATAAAATATCAAAAAGTACAGTAAATATATCTTACACACCCTATGTAAAATATCACAAAGTACACCAAATATATATTATATAATTTACATAAAATATCAAAAGGACACCAAATATACCTTATATATTGAACATGAAATATCAAAATGTACAGTAAATATATTTCATATATTGTACATATAATATTAACTAAAAGTACACCAAATACATTTTATATACTGTAAATAAAATATCAGAATGTACAGTAAATATACATTCTGTACATAAAATATCAAAAAGTACACCAAATATGTGTTATATATACTGTAAATAAACTATCAAAAACTGCAGTAATTATGTTTAATATACTGTACATAAAATATCAAAAATTACACCAAATGTATATTATTTACTGTAAATAAAATATCAAAAAGTACAGTAAATATATCTTACACACCCTATGTAAAATATCACAATCTACACCAAATATATATTATATAATTTACATAAAATATCAAAAGGACACCAAATATATCTTATATACTGTACATAAAATATCAAAATTACAGTAAATAGATTTCATGTATTGTACATATAATGTTAACTAAAAGTACACCAAATACATTTTATATACTGTAAATAAAATATCAAAAAGTACAGTAAATATATATTACACACCCTATGTAAAATATCACAAACTTCACCAAATATATATTATATAATTTACATAAAATATCAAAAGGACACCAAATATATCTTCTATACTGTACATAAAATATCAAAATATACAGTAAATATATTTCATATATTGTATATATAATATTAACTAAAAGTACTCCAAATACATTTTATATACTGTAAATAAATTATCAAAAATTACAGTAAATATATATTACATACTGTACATAAAATATCAAAAAGTACACCAAATATGTGTTATATATACTGTAAATAAACTATCAAAACTACACTAATTATATTTAATATACTGTACATAAAATATCAAAAATTACACCAAATATATATTATTTACTGTAAAGAAAATACCAAAAAGTACAGTAAATATATATTACACACCCTATGTAAAATATCACAAACTACACCAAATATATATTATATAATTTACATAAAATATCAAAAGGACACCAAATATATCTTATATACTGAACATGAAATATCAAAATGTACAGTAAATATATTTCATATATTGTACATATAATATTAACTAAAAGTACACCAAATACATTTTATATACTGTAAATTAAATATCAAAATGTACAGTAAATATATATTACATTCTGTTCATAAAATATCAAATAGTACAACAAATTTGTGTTTTATATACTGTAAATAAACTATCAAAAACTGCAGTAATTATATTTAATATACTGTACATAAAATATCAAAAATTAAACCAAATGTATATTATTTACTGTAAATAAAATATCAAAAAGTACAGTAAATATATCTTACACACCCTATGTAAAATATCACAATCTACACCAAATATATATTATATAATTTACATTAAATATCAAAAGGACACCAAATATATCTTATATACTGTACATAAAATATCAAAATTACAGTAAATATATTTCATATATTGTACATATAATGTTAACTAAAAGTACACCAAATATATTTTATATAGTGTAAATAAAATGCCAAAATGTACAGTAAATATATATTACACACCCTATGTAAAATATCACAATCTACACCAAATTTATATTATGCAATTTACATAAAATATCAAAAGGACACCATATATACCTTATATGCTGAACATAAAATATCAAAATGTACCGTATATATATTTCATATATTGTACATATAATATTAACTAAAAGTACACCAAATACATTTTATATACTGTAAATAAAATATCAAATAGTAGAGTAAATATATATTACATACTGTACATAAAATATCAAAAAGTACACCAAATATGTGTAATATATACTGTAAATAAACTATCAAATCCACAGTAATTATATATAATATACTGTACATAAAATATCAAAAATTACACCAAATGTATATTATTTACTGTAAATAAAATATCAAAAAGTACAGTAAATATATCTTACACACCCTATGTAAAGTATCACAATCTACACCAAATATATATTATATAATTTACATAAAATATCAAAAGGACACCAAATATACCTTATATACTGAACATGAAATATCAAAATGTACAGTAAATATATTTCCTATATTGTACATATAATATTAACTAAAAGTACACCAAATACATTTTATATACTGTAAATAAAATATTTAAAAAAGTTCAGTAAATATATATTACATTCTGTACATAAAATATCAAAAAGTACACCAAATATGTGTTATATATACTGTAAATAAACTATCAAAAACTGCAGTAATTATGTTTAATATACTGTACATAAAATATCAAAAATTACACCAAATGTATATTATTTACTGTAAATAAAATATCAAAAAGTACAGTAAATATATCTTACACACCCTATGTAAAATATCACAATCTACACCAAATATATATTATATAATTTACATAAAATATCAAAAGGACACCAAATATATCTTATATACTGTACATAAAATATCAAAATTACAGTAAATAGATTTCATATATTGTACATATAATGTTAACTAAAAGTAGACCAAATAGATTTTATATACTGTAAATAAAATATCAAAAAGTACAGTAAATATATATTACACACCCTATGTAAAATATCACAAACTTCACCAAATATATATTATATAATTTACATAAAATATCAAAAGGACATCAAATATATCTTCTATACTGTACATAAAATATCAAAAGGTACAGTAAATATATTTCATATATTGTATATATAATATTAACTAAAAGTACACCAAATAAATTTTATATACTGTAAATAAATTATCAAAAATTACAGTAAATATATATTACATACTGTACATAAAATATCAAAAAGTACACCAAATATGTGTTATATATACTGTAAATAAACTATCAAAACTACACTAATTATATTTAATATACTGTACATAAAATATCAAAAATTACACCAAATATATATTATTTACTGTAAAGAAAATACCAAAAAGTACAGTAAATATATATTACACACCCTATGTAAAATATCACAAACTACACCAAATATATATTATATGATTTACATAAGATATCAAAAGGACACCAAATATATCTTATATACTGAACATGAAATATCAAAATGTACAGTAAATATATTTCATATATTGTACATATAATATTAACTAAAAGTACACCAAATACATTTTATATACTGTAAATAAAATATCAAAATGTACAGTAAATATATATTACATTCTGTACATAAAATATCAAAAAGTACACCAAATTTGTGTTTTATATACTGTAAATAAACTATCAAAAACTGCAGTAATTATATTTAATATACTGTACATAAAATATCAAAAATTAAACCAAATGTATATTATTTACTGTAAATAAAATATCAAAAAGTACAGTAAATATATCTTACACACCCTATGTAAAATATCACAAAGTACACCAAATATATATTATATAATTTACATAAAATGTCAAAAGGACACCAAATATACCTTATATACTGAACATGAAATATCAAAATGTACAGTAAATATATTTCATATATTGTACATATAATATTAACTAAAAGTACACCAAATACATTTTATATACTGTAAATAAAATATCAAAAGTACAGTAAATATATCATACATTCTGTACATAAAATATCAAAAAGTACACCAAATATGTGTTATATATACTGTAAATAAACTATCAAAAACTGCAGTAATTATGTTTAATATACTGTACATAAAATATCAAAAATTACACCAAATGTATATTATTTACTGTAAATAAAATATCAAAAAGTACAGTAAATATATCTTACACACCCTATGTAAAATATCACAATCTACACCAAATATATATTATATAATTTACATAAAATATCAAAAGGACACCAAATATATCTTATATACTGTACATAAAATATCAAAATTACAGTAAACAGATTTCATATATTGTACATATAATGTTAACTAAAAGTACACCAAATACATTTTATATACTGTAAATAAAATATCAAAAAGTACAGTAAATATATATTACACACCCTATGTAAAATATCACAAACTTCACCAAATATATATTATATAATTTACATAAAATACCAAAGGGCACCAAATATATCTTCTATACTGTACATAAAATATCAAAATATACAGTAAATATATTTCATATATTGTATATATAATATTAACTAAAAGTACTCCAAATACATTTTATATACTGTAAATAAATTATCAAAAATTACAGTAAATATATATTACATACTGTACATAAAATATCAAAAAGTACACCAAATATGTGTTATATATACTGTAAATAAACTATCAAAACTACACTAATTATATTTAATATACTGTACATAAAATATCAAAAATTACACCAAATATATAATATTTACTGTAAAGAAAATACCAAAAAGTATAGTAAATATATATTACACACCCTATGTAAAATATCACAAACTACACCAAATATATATTATATAATTTACATAATATATCAAAAGGACACCAAATATATCTTATATACTGAACATGAAATATCAAAATGTACAGTAAATATATTTCATATATTGTACATATAATATTAACAAAAAGTACACCAAATACATTTTATATACTGTAAATTAAATATCAAAATGTACAGTAAATATATATTACATTCTGTTCATAAAATATCAAATAGTACAACAAATTTGTGTTTTATATACTGTAAATAAACTATCAAAAACTGCAGTAATTATATTTAATATACTGTACATAAAATATCAAAAATTAAACCAAATGTATATTATTTACTGTAAATAAAATATCAAAAAGTACAGTAAATATATCTTACACACCCTATGTAAAATATCACAATCTACACCAAATATATATTATATAATTTACATTAAATATCAAAAGGACACCAAATATATCTTATATACTGTACATAAAATATCAAAATTACAGTAAATATATTTCATATATTGTACATATAATGTTAACTAAAAGTACACCAAATATATTTTATATAGTGTAAATAAAATGCCAAAATGTACAGTAAATATATATTACACACCCTATGTAAAATATCACAATCTACACCAAATTTATATTATGCAATTTACATAAAATATCAAAAGGACACCATATATACCTTATATGCTGAACATAAAATATCAAAATGTACCGTATATATATTTCATATATTGTACATATAATATTAACTAAAAGTACACCAAATACATTTTATATACTGTAAATAAAATATCAAATAGTAGAGTAAATATATATTACATACTGTACATAAAATATCAAAAAGTACACCAAATATGTGTAATATATACTGTAAATAAACTATCAAATCCACAGTAATTATATATAATATACTGTACATAAAATATCAAAAATTACACCAAATGTATATTATTTACTGTAAATAAAATATCAAAAAGTACAGTAAATATATCTTACACACCCTATGTAAAGTATCACAATCTACACCAAATATATATTATATAATTTACATAAAATATCAAAAGGACACCAAATATACCTTATATACTGAACATGAAATATCAAAATGTACAGTAAATATATTTCCTATATTGTACATATAATATTAACTAAAAGTACACCAAATACATTTTATATACTGTAAATAAAATATTAAAAAAAGTTCAGTAAATATATATTACATTCTGTACATAAAATATCAAAAAGTACACCAAATATGTGTTATATATACTGTAAATAAACTATCAAAAACTGCAGTAATTATGTTTAATATACTGTACATAAAATATCAAAAATTACACCAAATGTATATTATTTACTGTAAATAAAATATCAAAAAGTACAGTAAATATATCTTACACACCCTATGTAAAATATCACAATCTACACCAAATATATATTATATAATTTACATAAAATATCAAAAGGACACCAAATATATCTTATATACTGTACATAAAATATCAAAATTACAGTAAATAGATTTCATATATTGTACATATAATGTTAACTAAAAGTACACCAAATACATTTTATATACTGTAAATAAAATATCAAAAAGTACAGTAAATATATATTACACACCCTATGTAAAATATCACAAACTTCACCAAATATATATTATATAATTTACATAAAATATCAAAAGGACATCAAATATATCTTCTATACTGTACATAAAATATCAAAAGGTACAGTAAATATATTTCATATATTGTATATATAATATTAACTAAAAGTACACCAAATAAATTTTATATACTGTAAATAAATTATCAAAAATTACAGTAAATATATATTACATACTGTACATAAAATATCAAAAAGTACACCAAATATGTGTTATATATACTGTAAATAAACTATCAAAACTACACTAATTATATTTAATATACTGTACATAAAATATCAAAAATTACACCAAATATATATTATTTACTGTAAAGAAAATACCAAAAAGTACAGTAAATATATATTACACACCCTATGTAAAATATCACAAACTACACCAAATATATATTATATGATTTACATAAAATATCAAAAGGACACCAAATATATCTTATATACTGAACATGAAATATCAAAATGTACAGTAAATATATTTCATATATTGTACATATAATATTAACTAAAAGTACACCAAATACATTTTATATACTGTAAATAAAATATCAAAATGTACAGTAAATATATATTACATTCTGTACATAAAATATCAAAAAGTACACCAAATTTGTGTTTTATATATTAGAAATAAACTATCAAAAACTGCAGTAATTATATTTAATATACTGTACATAAAATATCAAAAATTACACCAAATGTATATTATTTACTGTAAATAAAATATCAAAAAGTACAGTAAATATATCTTACACACCATATGTAAAATATCACAATCTACACCAAATATATATTATATAATTTACATAAAATATCAAAAGGACACCAAATATATCTTCTATACTGTACATAAAATATCAAAATGTACAGTAAATATATTTCATATATCGTACATATAATATTAACTAAAAGTACACCAAATACATTTTGTATACTGTAAATAAAATATCAAAAAGTACAGTAAATATATATTACATACTGTACATAAAATATCAAAATGTACACCAAATATGTGTTATATATACTGTAAATAAACTATAAAATACTACAGTAATTATATTTAACATACTGTACATAAAATATCAAAAATTACACCAAATGTATATTATTTACTGAAAATAAAGTACCAAAAAGTACAGTAAATATATATTGCACACCATATGTAAAATATCACAATCTACACCAAATATATATTATATAATTTACATAAAATATCAAAAGGACACAAAATATATCTTCTATACTGTACATAAAATATCAAAAAGTACAGTAAATATATTTCATATATTGTACATATAATATTAACTAAAAGTACACCAAATACATTTTGTATACTGTAAATAAATTATCAAAAATTACAGTAAATATATATTACATACTGTACATAAAATATCAAAAAGTACACCAAATATGTGTTATATATACTGTAAATAAACTATCAAAAACTACAGTAATTATATTTAATATACTGTACATAAAATATCAAAAATTAAACCAAATGTATATTATTTACTGTAAATAAAATATCAAAATTACAGTAAATATATATAACACAGCCTATGTAAAATATCAAAAACTACACCAAATATCTATTATAAAATTCACATAAAATATCAAAAGGACACCAAATATTTATTATATACTGTACATAAAATATCAAAAAGTACAGTAAAGATATATTACACACCCTATGTAAAATATCACAAACTACACCAAATATATATTATATAATTTACATAAAATACCAAAAGGACACCAAATATATCTTCTATACTGTTCATAAAATATCAAAAATTACAGTAAATATATTTCATATATTGTACATATAATATTAACTAAAAGTACACCAAATACATTTTATATACTGTAAATAAATTATCAAAAATTACAGTAAATATATATTACATACTGTACATAAAATATCAAAAAGTACACCAAATATGTGTTGTATATACTGTAAATAAACAATCAAAAACTACAGTAACTATATTTAATATACTGTACATAAAATATCAAAAATTACACCAAATGTATATTATTTACTGTAAATAATATATCATAAAGTACAGTAAATATATATTACACACCCTATGTAAAATATCACAAACTTCACCAAATATATATTATATAATTTACATAAAATATCAAAAGGACACCAATTATATCTTCTATACTGTACATAAAATATCAAAATGTACAGTAAAAATACTTCATATATTGTATATATAATATTAACTAAAATTACACCAAATACATTTTATATACTGTAAATAAATTATCAAAAATTACAGTAAATATATATTATATACTGTATATAAAATATCAAAATGTACACCAAATATGTGTTATATATACTGTAAATAAACTATCAAAAACTACAGTAATTATATTTAATATAGTGTACATAAAATATCAAAAATTACACAAAATGTATATTATTTACTGTAAATAAAATATCAAAAATTACAGTAAATATATATTACACACCCTATGTAAAATATCAAAAACTACACCAAATATCTATTATAAAATTCACATAAAATATCAAAAGTACACCAAATATTTATTATATACTGTACATAAAATATCAAAAAGTACAGTAAATATATATTACACACACTATGTAAAATATCACAAACTACACCAAATATATATTATATAATTGACATAAAATATCAAAAGGAAACCTAATATATCTTCTATACTGTTCATAAAATATCAAAAATTACAGTAAATATATTTCATATATTGTACATATAATATTAACTAAAAGTACACCAAATACATTTTATATACTGTAAATAAATTATCAAAAATTACATTAAACATATATTACATACTGTACATAAAATATCAAAAGTACACCAAATATGTGTTATATATACTGTAAAGAAACAATCAAAAACTACAGTAATTATATTTAATGTACTGTACATAAAATATCAAAAATTACACCAAATGTATATTATTTACTGTAAATAAAATATCAAAAATTACAGTAAATATATATTACACACCCTATGTAAAATATCAAAAACTACACCAAATATATATTATAAAATTCACATAAAATATCAAAAGGACACCAAATATATCTTATATACTGTACATAAATTATCAAAGGTACAGTAAATATATTTCATATATTGTACATATAATATTAACTAAAAGTACACCAAATACATTTTATATAGTGTAAATAAAATATCAAAATATACAGTAAATATATATTACACACCCTATGTTAAATATCACAATCTACACCAAATATATATTATATAATTTACATAAAATATCCAAAGGGCACCAAATATATCTTATATAGTGTACATAAAATATCAAAATGTACAGTAAATATATTTCATATATTGTACATATAACATTAACTAAAAGTACACCAAATACATTTTATATACAGTAAATAAAATATCAAAAAGTACAGTAAATATATATTACATACTGTACATAAAATATCAAAAATACACCAAATATGTGTTATATATACTGTAAATATCAAAAACTACAGTAATCATATTCTATGTACTGTATATAAAATATCAAAAATTACACCAAATATAAATTAAATACTCTAAATGAAATATCAAAAAGGACAGTAAATATATACTACACACCCTATGTAAAATATCAAAAATTACACCAAATATATATTATATAATTTACATAGAATATAAAAAGGACACCAAATATATCTTATATATTGTACATAAAATATCAAAAATACAGTATATATATTTCATACATTGTACATATATTATTAACTAAAAGTACACCAAATACATTTTGTATACTGAAAATAAAATATCAAAAAGTACAGTAAATCTATATTACATACTGTACATAAAATATCAAAAAGTACACCAAATATGTGTTATATATACTGTAAATAAACTATCAAAAACTACAGTAATTATATTTAATATACTGTACATAAAATATCAAAAATTACACCAAAGGAATGTTATTTACTGTAAATAAAATATCAAAAAGTACAGTAAATATATCTTACACTCCCTATGTAAAATATCACAATCTACACCAAATATATATTATATAATTTACATAAAATATCAAAAGGACACCAAATATATCTTATATAGTGTACATAAAATATCAAAATGTACAGTAAATATATTTCCTATATTGTACATATAATATTAACTGAAAGTACACCAAATACATTTTATATACTGTAAATAAAATATCAAAAATACAATAAATATATATTACATACTGTACATAAAATATCAAAAAGTACACCAAATATGTGTAATATATACTGTAAATAAACTATCAAAACTACACTAATTATATTTAATATACTGTACATAAAATATCAAAAATTACACAAAATATATATTATTTACTGTAAAGAAAATACCAAAAAGTACAGTAAATATATATTACACACCCTATGTAAAATATCACTAACTACACCAAATATATATTATATAATTTACATAAAATATCAAAAGGACACCAAATATACCTTATATACTGAACATGAAATATCAAAAAGTACAGTAAATATATTTCATATATTGTACATATAATATTAACTAAATGTACACCAAATACATTTTATATACTGTAAATAAAATATCAAAATTACAGTAAATATATATTACATTCAGTACATAAAATATCAAAAAGTACACCAAATATGTGTTATATATACTGTAAATAAACTATCAAAAACTGCAGTAATTATGTTTAATATACTGTACATAAAATATCAAAAATTACACCAAATGTATATTATTTACTGTAAATAAAATATCAAAAAGTACAGTAAATATATCTTACACACCCTATGTAAAATATCACAATCTACACCAAATATATATTATATAATTTACATAAAATATCAAAAGGACACCAAATATATCTTATATAGTGTACATAAAATATCAAAATGTACAGTAAATATATTTCATATATTGTACATATAATATTAACTAAAAGTACACCAAATACATTTTATATACAGTAAATAAAATATCAAAAAGTACAGTAAATATGTATTACATACTGTACATAAAATATCAAAAAGTACACCATATATGTGTAATATATACTGTAAATAAACTATCAAAAACTACTGTAATTATATTTAATATACTGTACATAAAATATCAAAAATTAAACCAAATGTATATTATATACTGTAAATAAAATATCATCAAGTACAGTAAATATATATTACACACCCTATGTAAAATATCAGAAACTTCACCAAATATATATTATAAAATTTACATAAAATATCAAAAGGACACCACTTATATCTTCTATACTGTACATAAAATATCAAAATGTACAGTAAATATATTTCATATATTGTATATATAATATTAACTAAAAGTACACCAAATACATTTTATATACTGTAAATAAATTATCAAAAATTACAGTAAATATATATTACATACTGTATATAAAATATCAAAAAGTACACCATATATGTGTTATATATACTGTAAATAAACTATCAAAGACTACAGTAATTATATTTAATATACTGTACATAAAATATCAAAAATTACACCAAATGTATATTGTTTACTGTAAATAAAATATCAAAAATTACAGTAAATATATATTACACACCCTATGTAAAATATCAAATACTACACCAAATATCTATTATAAAATTCACATAAAATATCAAAAGGACACCAAATATTTATTATATACTGTCCATAAAATATCAAAAAGTACAGTAAATATATTTCATATAGTGTACATATAATATTAACTAAAAGTACACCAAATACATTTCATATACTGTAAATAAAATATCAAAAAGTACAGTAAATATATATTACATACTGTACATAAAATATCAAAAATTACACCAAATATGTGTTATATATACTGTGAATAAACTATCAAATATACAGTAATTATATATAATATACTGTACAAAAAATATCAAAAATTACACCAAATGTATATTATATACTGTAAATAAAATATCAAAAAGTACAGTAAATATATATGGCATACCCTATGTAAAATATCAAAAACTACACCAAATATATATTATATAATTTACAGAAAATATCAAAAGGACACCAAATATATATTCTATACTGTACACAAAATATCAAAAAGTACAGTAAATATATTTCATATATCTTACATATAATATTAACTAAAAGTACACCAAATGCATTTTATATACTGTAAATAAAATATCAAAAAGTACAGTAAACATATATTACATACTGTACATAAAATATCAAAAAGTACACCAAATATGTGTTATATATACTGTAAATATCAAAAACTACAGTAATCATATTCAATGTACTGTATATAAAATATCAAAAATTACACCAAATATAAATTAAATACTGTAAATAAAATATCAAAAAGGACAGTAAATATATACTACACACCCTATGTAAAATATCAAAAATTACACCAAATATATATTATATAATTTACATAGAATATAAAAAGGACACCAAATATATCTTATTGTACATAAAATATCAAAAAGTTCAGTATATATATTTCATACATTGTACATATATTATTAACTAAAAGTACACCAAATACATTCTGTATACTGAAAATAAAATATCAAAAAGTACAGTAAATCTATATTACATACTGTACATAAAATATCAAAAAGTACACCAAATATGTGTTATATATACTGTAAATAAACTATCAAAAACTACAGTAATTATATTTAATATACTGTACATAAAATATCAAAAATTACACCAAAGGAATGTTATTTACTGTAAATAAAATATCAAAAAGTACAGTAAATATATCTTACACTCCCTATGTAAAATATCACAATCTACACCAAATATATATTATATAATTTACATAAAATATCAAAAGGACACCAAATATATCTTATATAGTGTACATAAAATATCAAAATGTACAGTAAATATATTTCCTATATTGTACATATAATATTAACTGAAAGTACACCAAATACATTTTATATACTGTAAATAAAATATCAAAAATACAGTAAATATATATTACATACTGTACATAAAATATCAAAAAGTACACCAAATATGTGTAATATATACTTTAAATCAACTATCAAAACTACACTAATTATATTTAATATACTGTACATAAAATATCAAAAATTACACCAAATATATATTATTTACTGTAAAGAAAATACCAAAAAGTACAGTAAATATATATTACACACCCTATGTAAAATATCACAAACTACACCAAATATATATTATATAATTTACATAAAATATCAAAAGGACACCAAATATATCTTCTATACTGTTCATGAAATATCAAAAATTACAGTAAATATATTTCATATATTGTACATATAATATTAACTAAAAGTACACCAAATACATTTTATATACTGTAAATAAAATATCAAAATTACAGTAAATATATTTTACTTTCAGTACATAAAATATCAAAAAGTACACCAAATATGTGTTATATATACTGTAAATAAACTATCAAAAACTGCAGTAATTATGTTTAATATACTGTACATAAAATATTAAAAATTACACCAAATGTATATTATTTACTGTAAATAAAATATCAAAAAGTACAGTAAATATATCTTACACACCCTATGTAAAATATCACAATCTACACCAAATATATATTATATAATTTACATAAAATATCAAAAGGACACCATATATATCTTATATAGTGTACATAAAATATCAAAATGTACAGTAAATATATTTCATATATTGTACATATAATATTAACTAAAAGTACACCAAATACATTTTATATACAGTAAATAAAATATCAAATAGTACAGTAAATATGTATTACATACTGTACATAAAATATCAAAAAGTACACCATATATGTGTAATATATACTGTAAATAAACTATCAAAAACTACTGTAATTATATTTAATATACTGTACATAAAATATCAAAAATTACACCAAATGTATATTATATACTGTAAATAAAATATCATCAAGTACAGTAAATATATATTACACACCCTATGTAAAATATCACAAACTTCACCAAATATATATTATAAAATTTACATAAAATATCAAAAGGACACCACTTATATCTTCTATACTGTACATAAAATATCAAAATGTACAGTAAATATATTTCATATATTGTATATATAATATTAACTAAAAGTACACCAAATACATTTTATATACTGTAAATAAATTATCAAGAATTACAGTAAATATATATTACATACTGTATATAAAATATCAAAAAGTACACCATATATGTGTTATATATACTGTAAATAAACTATCAAAGACTACAGTAATTATATTTAATATACTGTACATAAAATATCAAAAATTACACCAAATGTATATTATTTACTGTAAATAAAATATCAAAAATTACAGTAAATATATATTACACACCCTATGTAAAATATCAAAAACTACACCAAATATCTATTATAAAATTCACATAAAATATCAAAAGGACACCAAATATTTATTATATACTGTACATAAAATATCAAAAAGTACAGTAAATATATTTCATATAGTGTACATATAATATTAACTAAAAGTACACCAAATACATTTCATATACTGTAAATAAAATATCAAAAAGTACAGTAAATATATATTACATACTGTACATAAAATATCAAAAAGTACACCAAATATGTGTTATATATACTGTGAAAAAACTATCAAATAAACAGTAATTATATATAATATACTGTACAAAAAATATCAAAAATTACACCAAATGTATATTATATACTGTAAATAAAATATCAAAAAGTACAGTAAATATATATGGCATACCCTATGTAAAATATCAAAAACTACACCAAATATATATTATATAATTTACAGAAAATATCAAAAGGACACCAAATATATATTCTATACTGTACACAAAATATCAAAAAGTACAGTAAATATATTTCATATATCTTACATATAATATTAACTAAAAGTACACCAAATGCATTTTATATACTGTAAATAAAATATCAAAAATACAGTAAACATATATTACATACTGTACATAAAATATCAAAAAGTACACCAAATATGTGTTATATATACTGTAAATATCAAAAACTACAGTAATCATATTCAATGTACTGTATATAAAATATCAAAAATTACACCAAATATAAATTAAATACTGTAAATAAAATATCAAAAAGGACAGTAAATATATACTACACACCCTATGTAAAATATCAAAAATTACACCAAATATATATTATATAATTTACATAGAATATAAAAAGGACACCAAATATATCTTATATATTGTACATAAAATATCAAAAAGTACAGTATATATATTTCATACATTGTACATATATTATTAACTAAAAGTACACCAAATACATTTTGTATACTGAAAATAAAATATCAAAAAGTACAGTAAATCTATATTACATACTGTACATAAAATTTCAAAAAGTACACCAAATATGTGTTATATATACTGTAAATAAACTATCAAAAACTACAGTAATTATATTTAATATACTGTACATAAAATATCAAAAATTACACCAAAGGAATGTTATTTACTGTAAATAAAATATCAAAAAGTACAGTAAATATATCTTACACACCCTATGTAAAATATCACAATCTACACCAAATATATATTATATAATTTACATTAAATATCAAAAGGACACCAAATATATCTTATATACTGTACATAAAATATCAAAATTACAGTAAATATATTTCATATATTGTACATATAATGTTAACTAAAAGTACACCA
Organism: Pan paniscus; assembly: GCF_029289425.2. Lineage (NCBI taxonomy): Eukaryota > Metazoa > Chordata > Mammalia > Primates > Hominidae > Pan > Pan paniscus. The sequence continues at coordinate 5,063,460 of NC_073271.2, forward strand.
AATATATTTTATATAGTGTAAATAAAATGCCAAAATGTACAGTAAATATATATTACACACCCTATGTAAAATATCACAATCTACACCAAATTTATATTATGCAATTTACATAAAATATCAAAAGGACACCATATATACCTTATATGCTGAACATAAAATATCAAAATGTACCGTATATATATTTCATATATTGTACATATAATATTAACTAAAAGTACACCAAATACATTTTATATACTGTAAATAAAATATCAAATAGTAGAGTAAATATATATTACATACTGTACATAAAATATCAAAAAGTACACCAAATATGTGTAATATATACTGTAAATAAACTATCAAATCCACAGTAATTATATATAATATACTGTACATAAAATATCAAAAATTACACCAAATGTATATTATTTACTGTAAATAAAATATCAAAAAGTACAGTAAATATATCTTACACACCCTATGTAAAGTATCACAATCTACACCAAATATATATTATATAATTTACATAAAATATCAAAAGGACACCAAATATACCTTATATACTGAACATGAAATATCAAAATGTACAGTAAATATATTTCCTATATTGTACATATAATATTAACTAAAAGTACACCAAATACATTTTATATACTGTAAATAAAATATTAAAAAAAGTTCAGTAAATATATATTACATTCTGTACATAAAATATCAAAAAGTACACCAAATATGTGTTATATATACTGTAAATAAACTATCAAAAACTGCAGTAATTATGTTTAATATACTGTACATAAAATATCAAAAATTACACCAAATGTATATTATTTACTGTAAATAAAATATCAAAAAGTACAGTAAATATATCTTACACACCCTATGTAAAATATCACAATCTACACCAAATATATATTATATAATTTACATAAAATATCAAAAGGACACCAAATATATCTTATATACTGTACATAAAATATCAAAATTACAGTAAATAGATTTCATATATTGTACATATAATGTTAACTAAAAGTACACCAAATACATTTTATATACTGTAAATAAAATATCAAAAAGTACAGTAAATATATATTACACACCCTATGTAAAATATCACAAACTTCACCAAATATATATTATATAATTTACATAAAATATCAAAAGGACATCAAATATATCTTCTATACTGTACATAAAATATCAAAAGGTACAGTAAATATATTTCATATATTGTATATATAATATTAACTAAAAGTACACCAAATAAATTTTATACACTGTAAATAAATTATCAAAAATTACAGTAAATATATATTACATACTGTACATAAAATATCAAAAAGTACACCAAATATGTGTTATATATACTGTAAATAAACTATCAAAACTACACTAATTATATTTAATATACTGTACATAAAATATCAAAAATTACACCAAATATATATTATTTACTGTAAAGAAAATACCAAAAAGTACAGTAAATATATATTACACACCCTATGTAAAATATCACAAACTACACCAAATATATATTATATGATTTACATAAAATATCAAAAGGACACCAAATATATCTTATATACTGAACATGAAATATCAAAATGTACAGTAAATATATTTCATATATTGTACATATAATATTAACTAAAAGTACACCAAATACATTTTATATACTGTAAATAAAATATCAAAATGTACAGTAAATATATATTACATTCTGTACATAAAATATCAAAAAGTACACCAAATTTGTGTTTTATATACTAGAAATAAACTATCAAAAACTGCAGTAATTATATTTAATATACTGTACATAAAATATCAAAAATTACACCAAATGTATATTATTTACTGTAAATAAAATATCAAAAAGTACAGTAAATATATCTTACACACCATATGTAAAATATCACAATCTACACCAAATATATATTATATAATTTACATAAAATATCAAAAGGACACCAAATATATCTTCTATACTGTACATAAAATATCAAAATGTACAGTAAATATATTTCATATATCGTACATATAATATTAACTAAAAGTACACCAAATACATTTTGTATACTGTAAATAAAATATCAAAAAGTACAGTAAATATATATTACATACTGTACATAAAATATCAAAAAGTACACCAAATATGTGTTATATATACTGTAAATAAACTATAAAATACTACAGTAATTATATTTAACATACTGTACATAAAATATCAAAAATTACACCAAATGTATATTATTTACTGAAAATAAAGTACCAAAAAGTACAGTAAATATATATTGCACACCATATGTAAAATATCACAATCTACACCAAATATATATTATATAATTTACATAAAATATCAAAAGGACACAAAATATATCTTCTATACTGTACATAAAATATCAAAAAGTACAGTAAATATATTTCATATATTGTACATATAATATTAACTAAAAGTACACCAAATACATTTTGTATACTGTAAATAAATTATCAAAAATTACAGTAAATATATATTACATACTGTACATAAAATATCAAAAAGTACACCAAATATGTGTTATATATACTGTAAATAAACTATCAAAAACTACAGTAATTATATTTAATATACTGTACATAAAATATCAAAAATTAAACCAAATGTATATTATTTACTGTAAATAAAATATCAAAATTACAGTAAATATATATAACACAGCCTATGTAAAATATCAAAAACTACACCAAATATCTATTATAAAATTCACATAAAATATCAAAAGGACACCAAATATTTATTATATACTGTACATAAAATATCAAAAAGTACAGTAAATATATATTACACACCCTATGTAAAATATCACAAACTACACCAAATATATATTATATAATTTACATAAAATACCAAAAGGACACCAAATATATCTTCTATACTGTTCATAAAATATCAAAAATTACAGTAAATATATTTCATATATTGTACATATAATATTAACTAAAAGTACACCAAATACATTTTATATACTGTAAATAAATTATCAAAAATTACAGTAAATATATATTACATACTGTACATAAAATATCAAAAAGTACACCAAATATGTGTTGTATATACTGTAAATAAACAATCAAAAACTACAGTAATTATATTTAATATACTGTACATAAAATATCAAAAATTACACCAAATGTATATTATTTACTGTAAATAATATATCATAAAGTACAGTAAATATATATTACACACCCTATGTAAAATATCACAAACTTCACCAAATATATATTATATAATTTACATAAAATATCAAAAGGACACCAATTATATCTTCTATACTGTACATAAAATATCAAAATGTACAGTAAAAATATTTCATATATTGTATATATAATATTAACTAAAAGTACACCAAATACATTTTATATACTGTAAATAAATTATCAAAAATTACAGTAAATATATATTATATACTGTATATAAAATATCAAAATGTACACCAAATATGTGTTATATATACTGTAAATAAACTATCAAAAACTACAGTAATTATATTTAATATACTGTACATAAAATATCAAAAATTACACAAAATGTATATTATTTACTGTAAATAAAATATCAAAAATTACAGTAAATATATATTACACACCCTATGTAAAATATCAAAAACTACACCAAATATCTATTATAAAATTCACATAAAATATCAAAAGTACACCAAATATTTATTATATACTGTACATAAAATATCAAAAAGTACAGTAAATATATATTACACACACTATGTAAAATATCACAAACTACACCAAATATATATTATATAATTGACATAAAATATCAAAAGGACACCAAATATATCTTCTATACTGTTCATGAAATATCAAAAATTTCAGTAAATATATTTCATATATTGTACATATAATATTAACTAAAAGTACACCAAATACATTTTATATACTGTAAATAAATTATCAAAAATTACAGTAAATATATATTACATACTGTACATAAAATATCAAAAAGTACACCAAATATGTGTTGTATATACTGTAAATAAACTATCAAAAACTGCAGTAATTATATTTAATATACTGTACATAAAATATCAAAAATTACACCAAATGTATATTATTTACTGTAAATAAAATATCAAAAAGTACAGTAAATATATCTTACACACCCTATGTAAAATATCACAAAGTACACCAAATATATATTATATAATTTACATAAAATATCAAAAGGACACCAAATATACCTTATATACTGAACATGAAATATCAAAATGTACAGTAAATATATTTCATATATTGTACATATAATATTAACTAAAAGTACACCAAATACATTTTATATACTGTAAATAAAATATCAAAAGTACAGTAAATATATCATACATTCTGTACATAAAATATCAAAAAGTACACGAAATATGTGTTATATATACTGTAAATAAACTATCAAAAACTGCAGTAATTATGTTTAATATACTGTACATAAAATATCAAAAATTACACCAAATGTATATTATTTACTGTAAATAAAATATCAAAAAGTACAGTAAATATATCTTACACACCCTATGTAAAATATCACAATCTACACCAAATATATATTATATAATTAACATAAAATATCAAAAGGACACCAAATATATCTTATATACTGTACATAAAATATCAAAATTACAGTAAATAGATTTCATATATTGTACATATAATGTTAACTAAAAGTACACCAAATACATTTTATATACTGTAAATAAAATATCAAAAAGTACAGTAAATATATATTACACACCCTATGTAAAATATCACAAACTTCACCAAATATATATTATATAATTTACATAAAATATCAAAAGGACACCAAATATATCTTCTATACTGTACATAAAATATCAAAAGGTACAGTAAATATATTTCATATATTGTATATATAATATTAACTAAAAGTACACCAAATACATTTTATATACTGTAAATAAATTATGAAAAATTACAGTAAATATATATTACATACTGTACATAAAATATCAAAAAGTACACAAAATATGTGTTATATATACTGTAAATAAACTATCAAAACTACACTAATTATATTTAATATACTGTACATAAAATATCAAAAATTACACCAAATATATATTATTTACTGTAAAGAAAATACCAAAAAGTACAGTAAATATATATTACACACCCTATGTAAAATATCACAAACTATACCAAATATATATTATATAATTTACATAAAATATCAAAAGGACACCAAATATATCTTATATACTGAACATGAAATATCAAAATGTACAGTAAATATATTTCATATATTGTACATATAATATTAACTAAAAGTACACCAAATACATTTTATATACTGTAAATTAAATATCAAAATGTACAGTAAATATATATTACATTCTGTTCATAAAATATCAAAAAGTACACCAAATTTGTGTTTTATATACTGTAAATAAACTATCAAAAACTGCAGTAATTATATTTAATATACTGTGCATAAAATATCAAAAATTAAACCAAATGTATATTATTTACTGTAAATAAAATATCAAAAAGTACAGTAAATATATCTTACACACCCTATGTAAAATATCACAATCTACACCAAATATATATTATATAATTTACATTAAATATCAAAAGGACACCAAATATATCTTATATACTGTACATAAAATATCAAAATTACAGTAAATATATTTCATATATTGTACATATAATGTTAACTAAAAGTACACCAAATATATTTTATATAGTGTAAATAAAATATCAAAATGTACAGTAAATATATATTACACACCCTATGTAAAATATCACAATCTACACCAAATTTATATTATGTAATTTACATAAAATATCAAAAGGACACCATATATACCTTATATGCTGAACATAAAATATCAAAATGTACCGTAAATATATTTCATATATTGTACATATAATATTAACTAAAAGTACACCAAATACATTTTATATACTGTAAATAAAATATCAAATAGTAGAGTAAATATATATTACATACTGTACATAAAATATCAAAAAGTACACCAAATATGTGTAATATATACTGTAAATAAACTATCAAATCCACAGTAATCATATTCAATGTACTGTATATAAAATATCAAAAATTACACCAAATATAAATTAAATACTGTAAATAAAATATCAAAAAGTACAGTAAATATATACTACACACCCTATGTAAAATATCAAAAATTACACCAAATATATATTATATAATTTACATAGAATATAAAAAGGACACCAAATATATCTTATAAATTGTACATAAAATATCAAAAATTACAGTATATATATTTCATACATTGTACATATATTATTAACTAAAAGTACACCAAATACATTTTGTATACTGAAAATAAAATATCAAAAAGTACAGTAAATCTATATTACATACTGTACATAAAATATCAAAAAGTACACCAAATATGTGTTATATATACTGTAAATAAACTATCAAAAACTACAGTAATTATATTTAATATACTGAACATAAAATATCAAAAATTACACCAAAGGAATGTTATTTACTGTAAATAAAATATCAAAAAGTACAGTAAATATATCTTACACTCCCTATGTAAAATATCACAATCTACACCAAATATATATTATATAATTTACATAAAATATCAAAAGGACACCAAATATATCTTATATAGTGTACATAAAATATCAAAATGTACAGTAAATATATTTCCTATATTGTACATATAATATTAACTGAAAGTACACCAAATACATTTTATATACTGTAAATAAAATATCAGAAATACAGTAAATATATATTACATACTGTACATAAAATATCAAAAAGTACACCAAATATGTGTAATATATACTGTAAATAAACTATCAAAACTACACTAATTATATTTAATATACTGTACATAAAATATCAAAAATTACACCAAATATATATTATTTACTGTAAAGAAAATACCAAAAAGTTCAGTAAATATATATTACACACCCTATGTAAAATATCACAAACTACACCAAATATATATTATATAATTTACATAAAATATCAAAAGGACACCAAATATACCTTATATACTGAACATGAAATATCAAAAAGTACAGTAAATATATTTCATATATTGTACATATAATATTAACTAAAAGTACACCAAATACATTTTATATACTGTAAATAAAATATCAAAATTACAGTAAATATATTTTACTTTCAGTACATAAAATATCAAAAAGTACACCAAATATGTGTTAAATATACTGTAAATAAACTATCAAAAACTGCAGTAATTATGTTTAATATACTGTACATAAAATATTAAAAATTACACCAAATGTATATTATTTACTGTAAATAAAATATCAAAAAGTACAGTAAATATATCTTACACACCCTATGTAAAATATCACAATCTACACCAAATATATATTATATAATTTACATAAAATATCAAAAGGACACCAAATATATCTTATATAGTGTACATAAAATATCAAAAGGTACAGTAAATATATTTCATATATTGTACATATAATATTAACTAAAAGTACACCAAATACATTTTATATACAGTAAATAAAATATCAAAAAGTACAGTAAATATGTATTACATACTGTACATAAAATATCAAAAAGTACACCATATATGTGTAATATATACTGTAAATAAACTATCAAAAACTACTGTAATTATATTTAATATACTGTACATAAAATATCAAAAATTAAACCAAATGTATATTATATACTGTAAATAAAATATCATCAAGTACAGTAAATATATATTACACACCCTATGTAAAATATCACAAACTTCACCAAATATATATTATAAAATTTACATAAAATATCAAAAGGACACCACTTATATCTTCTATACTGTACATAAAATATCAAAATGTACAGTAAATATATTTCATATATTGTATATATAATATTAACTAAAAGTACACCAAATACATTTTATATACTGTAAATAAATTATCAAAAATTACAGTAAATATATATTACATACTGTATATAAAATATCAAAAAGTACACCATATATGTGTTATATATACTGTAAATAAACTATCAAAGACTACAGTAATTATATTTAATATACTGTACATAAAATATCAAAAATTACACCAAATGTATATTATTTGCTGTAAATAAAATATCAAAAATTACAGTAAATATATATTACACACCCTATGTAAAATATCAAAAACTACACCAAATATCTATTATAAAATTCACATAAAATATCAAAAGGACACCAAATATTTATTATATACTGTACATAAAATATCAAAAAGTACAGTAAATATATTTCATATAGTGTACATATAATATTAACTAAAAGTACACCAAATACATTTCATATACTGTAAATAAATTATCAAAAAGTACAGTAAATATATATTACATACTGTACATAAAATATCAAAAAGTACACCAAATATGTGTTATATATACTGTGAATAAACTATCAAATATACAGTAATTATATATAATATACTGTACAAAAAATATCAAAAATTACACCAAATGTATATTATATACTGTAAATAAAATATCAAAAAGTACAGTAAATATATATGGCATACCCTATGTAAAATATCAAAAACTACACCAAATATATATTATATAATTTACAGAAAATATCAAAAGGACACCAAATATATATTCTATACTGTACACAAAATATCAAAAAGTACAGTAAATATATTTCATATATCTTACATATAATATTAACTAAAAGTACACCAAATGCATTTTATATACTGTAAATAAAATATCAAAAATACAGTAAACATATATTACATACTGTACATAAAATATCAAAAAGTACACCAAATATGTGTTATATATACTGTAAATATCAAAAACTACAGTAATCATATTCAATGTACTGTATATAAAATATCAAAAATTACACAAAATATAAATAAAATACTGTAAATAAAATATCAAAAAGGACAGTAAATATATACTACACACCCTATGTAAAATATCAAAAATTACACCAAATATATATTATATAATTTACATAGAATATAAAAAGGACACCAAATATATCTTATATATTGTACATAAAATATCAAAAAGTACAGTATATATATTTGATACATTGTACATATATTATTAACTAAAAGTACACCAAATACATTTTGTATACTGAAAATAAAATATCAAAAAGTACAGTAAATCTATATTACATACTGTACATAAAATATCAAAAAGTACACCAAATATGTGTTATATATACTGTAAATAAACTATCAAAAACTAGAGTAATTATATTTAATGTACTGTACATAAAATATCAAAAATTACACCAAAGGAATGTTATTTACTGTAAATAAAATATCAAAAAGTACAGTAAATATATCTTACACTCCCTATGTAAAATATCACAATCTACACCAAATATATATTATATAATTTACATAAAATATCAAAAGGACACCAAATATTTATTATATACTGTACATAAAATATCAAAATGTACAGTAAATATATTTCCTATATTGTACATATAATATTAACTGAAAGTACACCAAATACATTTTATATACTGTAAATAAAATATCAAAAATACAGTAAATATATATTACATACTGTACATAAAATATCAAAAAGTACACCAAATATGTGTTATATATACTGTGAATAAACTATCAAATATACAGTAATTATATATAATATACTGTACAAAAAATATCAAAAATTACACCAAATGTATATTATATACTGTAAATAAAATATCAAAAAGTACAGTAAATATATATGGCATACACTATGTAAAATATCAAAAACTACACCAAATATATATTATATAATTTACAGAAAATATCAAAAGGACACCAAATATATATTCTATACTGTACACAAAATATCAAAAAGTACAGTAAATATATTTCATATATCTTACATATAATATTAACTAAAAGTACACCAAATGCATTTTATATACTGTAAATAAAATATCAAAAAGTACAGTAAACATAAATTACATACTGTACATAAAATATCAAAAAGTACACCAAATATGTGTTATATATACTGTAAATATCAAAAACTACAGTAATCATATTCAATGTACTGTATATAAAATATCAAAAATTACACCAAATATAAATTAAATACTGTAAATAAAATATCAAAAAGGACAGTAAATATATACTACACACCCTATGTAAAATATCAAAAATTACACCAAATATATATTATATAATTTACATAGAATATAAAAAGGACACCAAATATATCTTATATATTGTACATAAAATATCAAAAAGTACAGTATATATATTTCATACATTGTACATATATTATTAACTAAAAGTACACCAAATACATTTTGTATACTGAAAATAAAATATCAAAAAGTACAGTAAATCTATATTACATACTGTACATAAAATATCAAAAAGTACACCAAATATGTGTTATATATACTGTAAATAAACTATCAAAAACTACAGTAATTATATTTAATATACTGTACATAAAATATCAAAAATTACACCAAAGGAATGTTATTTACTGTAAATAAAATATCAAAAATTACAGTAAATATATATTACACACACTATGTAAAATATCAAAAACTACACCAAATATCTATTATAAAATTCACATAAAATATCAAAAGTACACCAAATATTTATTATATACTGTACATAAAATATCAAAAAGTACAGTAAATATATATTACACACCCTATGTAAAATATCACAAACTACACCAAATATATATTATATAATTGACATAAAATATCAAAAGGAAACCTAATATATCTTCTATACTGTTCATAAAATATCAAAAATTACAGTAAATATATTTAATATATTGTACATATAATATTAACTAAAAGTACACCAAATACATTTTATATACTGTAAATAAATTATCAAAAATTACAGTAAACATATATTACATACTGTACATAAAATATCAAAAAGTACACCAAATATGTGTTATATATACTGTAAATAAACAATCAAAAACTACAGTAATTATATTTAATGTACTGTACATAAAATATCAAAAATTACACCAAATGTATATTATTTACTGTAAATAAAATATCAAAAATTACAGTAAATATATATTACACACCCTATGTAAAATATCAAAAACTACACCAAATATATATTACAAAATTCACATAAAATATCAAAAGGACACCAAATATATCTTATATACTGTACATAAATTATCAAAAGTACAGTAAATATATTTCATATATTGTACATATAATATTAACTAAAAGTACACCAAATACATTTTATATAGTGTAACTAAAATATCAAAATGTACAGTAAATATATATTACACACCATATGTAAAATATCACAATCTACACCAAATATATATTATATAATTTACATAAAATATCAAAAGGACACCAAATATATCTTATATAGTGTACATAAAATATCAAAATGTACAGTAAATATGTTTCATATATTGTACATATAACATTAACTAAAAGTACACCAAATACATTTTATATACAGTAAATAAAATATCAAAAAGTACAGTAAATATATATTACATACTGTACATAAAATATCAAAAATACACCAAATATGTGTTATATATACTGTAAATATCAAAAACTACAGTAATCATATTCAATGTACTGTATATAAAATATCAAAAATTACACCAAATATAAATTAAATACTGTAAATGAAATATCAAAAAGGACAGTAAATATATACTACACACCCTATGTAAAATATCAAAAATTACACCAAATATATATTATATAATTTACATAGAATATAAAAAGGACACCAAATATATCTTATATATTGTACATAAAATATCAAAAAGTACAGTATATATATTTCATACATTGTACATATATTATTAACTAAAAGTACACCAAATACATTTTGTATACTGAAAATAAAATATCAAAAAGTACAGTAAATCTATATTACATACTGTACATAAAATATCAAAAAGTACACCATATATGTGTAATATATACTGTAAATAAACTATCAAAAACTACTGTAATTATATTTAATATACTGTACATAAAATATCAAAAATTAAACCAAATGTATATTATATACTGTAAATAAAATATCATCAAGTACAGTAAATATATATTACACACCCTATGTAAAATATCACAAACTTCACCTAATATATATTATAAAATTTACATAAAATATCAAAAGGACACCACTTATATCTTCTATACTGTACATAAAATATCAAAATGTACAGTAAATATATTTCATATATTGTATATATAATATTAACTAAAAGTACACCAAATACATTTTATATACTGTAAATAAATTATCAAAAATTACAGTAAATATATATTACATACTGTATATAAAATATCAAAAAGTACACCATATATGTGTTATATATACTGTAAATAAACTATCAAAGACTACAGTAATTATATTTAATATACTGTACATAAAATATCAAAAATTACACCAAATGTATATTATTTACTGTAAATAAAATATCAAAAATTACAGTAAATATATATTACACACCCTATGTAAAATATCAAAAACTACACCAAATATCTATTATAAAATTCACATAAAATATGAAAAGGACACCAAATATTTATTATATACTGTACATAAAATATCAAAATGTACAGTAAATATATTTCATATAGTGTACATATAATATTAACTAAAAGTACACCAAATGCATTTTATATACTGTAAATAAAATATCAAAAAGTACAGTAAACATATATTACATACTGTACATAAAATATCAAAAAGTACACCAAATATGTGTTATATATACTGTAAATATCAAAAACTACAGTAATCATATTCAATGTACTGTATATAAAATATCAAAAATTTCACCAAATATAAATTAAATACTGTAAATAAAATATCAAAAAGGACAGTAAATATATACTACACACCCTATGTAAAATATCAAAAATTACACCAAATATATATTATATAATTTACATAGAATATAAAAAGGACACCAAATATATCTTATATATTGTACATAAAATATCAAAAAGTACAGTATATATATTTCATACATTGTACATATATTATTAACTAAAAGTACACCAAATACTTTTTGTATACTGAAAATAAAATATCAAAAAGTACAGTAAATCTATATTACATACTGTACATAAAATATCAAAAAGTACACCAAATATGTGTTATATATACTGTAAATAAACTATCAAAAACTACAGTAATTATATTTAATATACTGTACATAAAATATCAAAAATTACACCAAAGGAATGTTATTTACTGTAAATAAAATATCAAAAAGTACAGTAAATATATCTTACACTCCCTATGTAAAATATCACAATCTACACCAAATATATATTATATAATTTACATAAAATATCAAAAGGACACCAAATATATCTTATATAGTGTACATAAAATATCAAAATGTACAGTAAATATATTTCCTATATTGTACATATAATATTAACTGAAAGTACACCAAATACATTTTATATACTGTAAATAAAATATCAAAAATACAATAAATATATATTACATACTGTACATAAAATATCAAAAAGTACACCAAATATGTGTAATATATACTGTAAATAAACTATCAAAACTACACTAATTATATTTAATATACTGTACATAAAATATCAAAAATTAAACCAAATATATATTATTTACTGTAAAGAAAATACCAAAAAGTACAGTAAATATATATTACACACCCTATGTAAAATATCACAAATTACACCAAATATATATTATATAATTTACATAAAATATCAAAAGGACACCAAATATACCTTATATAGTGAACATGAAATATCAAAAAGTACAGTAAATATATTTCATATATTGTACATATAATATTAACTAAAAGTACACCAAATACATTTTATATACTGTAAATACAATATCAAAATTACAGTAAATATATATTACTTTCAGTACATAAAATATCAAAAAGTACACCAAATATGTGTTATATATACTGTAAATAAACTATCAAAAACTGCAGTAATTATGTTTAATATACTGTACATAAAATATTAAAAATTACACCAAATGTATATTATTTACTGTAAATAAAATATCAAAAAGTACAGTAAATATATCTTACACACCCTATGTAAAATATCACAATCTACACCAAATACATATTATATAATTTACATAAAATATCAAAAGGACACCAAATATATCTTATATAGTGTACATAAAATATCAAAATGTACAGTAAATATATTTCATATATTGTACATATAATGTTAACTAAAAGTACACCAAATACATTTTATATACAGTAAATAAAATATCAAAAAGTACAGTAAATATGTATTACATACTGTACATAAAATATCAAAAAGTACACCATATATGTGTAATATATACTGTAAATAAACTATCAAAAACTACTGTAATTATATTTAATATACTGTACATAAAATATCAAAAATTAAACCAAATGTATATTATATACTGTAAATAAAATATCATCAAGTACAGTAAATATATATTACACACCCTATGTAAAATATCACAAACTTCACCAAATATATATTATAAAATTTACATAAAATATCAAAAGGACACCACTTATATCTTCTATACTGTACATAAAATATCAAAATGTACAGTAAATATATTTCATATATTGTATATATAATATTAACTAAAAGTACACCAAATACATTTTATATACTGTAAATAAATTATCAAAAATTACAGTAAATATATATTACATACTGTATATAAAATATCAAAAAGTACACCATATATGTGTTATATATACTGTAAATAAACTGTCAAAGACTACAGAAATTATATTTAATATACTGTACATAAAATATCAAAAATTACACCAAATGTATATTATTTACTGTAAATAAAATATCAAAAATTACAGTAAATATATATTACACACCCTATGTAAAATATCAAAAACTACACCAAATATCTATTATAAAATTCACATAAAATATCAAAAGGACACCAAATATTTATTATATACTGTACATAAAATATCAAAAAGTACAGTAAATATATTTCATATAGTGTACATATAATATTAACTAAAAGTACACCAAATACATTTCATATACTGTAAATAAAATATCAAAAAGTACAGTAAATATATATTACATACTGTACATAAAATATCAAAAAGTACACCAAATATGTGTTATATATACTGTGAATAAACTATCAAATATACAGTAATTATATATAATATACTGTACAAAAAATATCAAAAATTACACCAAATGTATATTATATACTGTAAATAAAATATCAAAAAGTACAGTAAATATATATGGCATACACTATGTAAAATATCAAAAACTACACCAAATATATATTATATAATTTACAGAAAATATCAAAAGGACACCAAATATATATTCTATACTGTACACAAAATATCAAAAAGTACAGTAAATATATTTCATATATCTTACATATAATATTAACTAAAAGTACACCAAATGCATTTTATATACTGTAAATAAAATATCAAAAAGTACAGTAAACATAAATTACATACTGTACATAAAATATCAAAAAGTACACCAAATATGTGTTATATATACTGTAAATATCAAAAACTACAGTAATCATATTCAATGTACTGTATATAAAATATCAAAAATTACACCAAATATAAATTAAATACTGTAAATAAAATATCAAAAAGGACAGTAAATATATACCACACACCCTATGTAAAATATCAAAAATTACACCAAATATATATTATATAATTTACATAGAATATAAAAAGGACACCAAATATATCTTATATATTGTACATAAAATATCAAAAAGTACAGTATATATATTTCATACATTGTACATATATTATTAACTAAAAGTACACCAAATACATTTTGTATACTGAAAATAAAATATCAAAAAGTACAGTAAATCTATATTACATACTGTACATAAAATTTCAAAAAGTACACCAAATATGTGTTATATATACTGTAAATAAACTATCAAAAACTACAGTAATTATATTTAATATACTGTACATAAAATATCAAAAATTACACCAAAGGAATGTTATTTACTGTAAATAAAATATCAAAAAGTACAGTAAATATATCTTACACACCCTATGTAAAATATCACAATCTACACCAAATATCTATTATAAAATTCACATAAAATATCAAAAGGACACCAAATATTTATTATATACTGTACATAAAATATCAAAAAGTACAGTAAATATATTTCCTATATTGTACATATAATATTAACTGAAAGTACACCAAATACATTTTATATACTGTAAATAAAATATCAAAAATACAGTAAATATATATTACATACTGTACATAAAATATCAAAAAGTACACCAAATATGTGTAATATATACTGTAAATAAACTATCAAAACTACACTAATTATATTTAATATACTGTACATAAAATATCAAAAATTACACCAAATATATATTATTTACTGTAAAGAAAATACCAAAAAGTACAGTAAATATATATTACACACCCTATGTAAAATATCACAAACTACACCAAATATATATTATATAATTTACATAAAATATCAAAAGGACACCAAATATACCTTATATACTGAACATGAAATATCAAAAAGTACAGTAAATATATTTCATATATTGTACATATAATATTAACTAAAAGTACACCAAATACATTTTATATACTGTAAATAAAATATCAAAAGTACAGTAAATATATATTACATTCAGTACATAAAATATCAAAAAGTACACCAAATATGTGTTATATATACTGTAAAAAAACTATCAAAAACTGCAGTAATTATATTTAATATACTGCACATAAAATATCAAAAATTACACCAAATGTATATTATTTACTGTAAATAAAATATCAAAAAGTACAGTAAATATATCTTACACACCCTATGTAAAATATCACAAAGTACACCAAATATATATTATATAATTTACATAAAATATCAAAAGGACACCAAATATACCTTATATACTGAACATGAAATATCAAAATGTACAGTAAATATATTTCATATATTGTACATATAATATTAACTAAAAGTACACCAAATACATTTTATATACTGTAAATAAAATATCAAAAATACAGTAAATATATCATACATTCTGTACATAAAATATCAAAAAGTACACCAAATATGTGTTATATATACTGTAAATAAACTATCAAAAACTGCAGTAATTATGTTTAATATACTGTACATAAAATATCAAAAATTACACCAAATGTATATTATTTACTGTAAATAAAATATCAAAAAGTACAGTAAATATATCTTACACACCCTATGTAAAATATCACAATCTACACCAAATATATATTATATAATTAACATAAAATATCAAAAGGACACCAAATATATCTTATATACTGTACATAAAATATCAAAATTACAGTAAATAGATTTCATATATTGTACATATAATGTTAACTAAAAGTACACCAAATACATTTTATATACTGTAAATAAAATATCAAAAAGTACAGTAAATATATATTACACAACCTATGTAAAATATCACAAACTTCACCAAATATATATTATATAATTTACATAAAATATCAAAAGGACACCAAATATATCTTCTATACTGTACATAAAATATCAAAAGGTACAGTAAATATATTTCATATATTGTATATATAATATTAACTAAAAGTACACCAAATACATTTTATATACTGTAAATAAATTATCAAAAATTACAGTAAATATATATTACATACTGTACATAAAATATCAAAAAGTACACAAAATATGTGTTATATATACTGTAAATAAACTATCAAAACTACACTAATTATATTTAATATACTGTACATAAAATATCAAAAATTACACCAAATATATATTATTTACTGTAAAGAAAATACCAAAAAGTACAGTAAATATATATTACACACCCTATGTAAAATATCACAAACTACACAAAATATATATTATATAATTTACATAAAATATCAAAAGGACACCAAATATATCTTATATACTGAACATGAAATATCAAAATGTACAGTAAATATATTTCATATATTGTACATATAATATTAACTAAAAGTACACCAAATACATTTTATATACTGTAAATTAAATATCAAAATGTACAGTAAATATATATTACATTCTGTTCATAAAATATCAAAAAGTACACCAAATTTGTGTTTTATATACTGTAAATAAACTATCAAAAACTGCAGTAATTATATTTAATATACTGTGCATAAAATATCAAAAATTAAACCAAATGTATATTATTTACTGTAAATAAACTATCAAAAAGTACAGTAAATATATCTTACACACCCTATGTAAAATATCACAATCTACACCAAATATATATTATATAATTTACATTAAATATCAAAAGGACACCAAATATATCTTATATACTGTACATAAAATATCAAAATTACAGTAAATATATTTCATATATTGTACATATAATGTTAACTAAAAGTACACCAAATATATTTTATATAGTGTAAATAAAATATCAAAATGTACAGTAAATATATATTACACACCCTATGTAAAATATCACAATCTACACCAAATTTATATTATGTAATTTACATAAAATATCAAAAGGACACCATATATACCTTATATGCTGAACATAAAATATCAAAATGTACCGTATATATATTTCATATATTGTACATATAATATTAACTAAAAGTACACCAAATACATTTTATATACTGTAAATAAAATATCAAATAGTAGAGTAAATATATATTACATACTGTACATAAAATATCAAAAAGTACACCAAATATGTGTAATATATACTGTAAATAAACTATCAAATCCACAGTAATCATATTCAATGTACTGTATATAAAATATCAAAAATTACACCAAATATAAATTAAATACTGTAAATAAAATATCAAAAAGTACAGTAAATATATACTACACACCCTATGTTAAATATCAAAAATTACACCAAATATATATTATATAATTTACATAGAATATAAAAAGGACACCAAATATATCTTATATATTGTACATAAAATATCAAAAAGTACAGTATATATATTTCATACATTGTACATATATTATTAACTAAAAGTACACCAAATACATTTTGTATACTGAAAATAAAATATCAAAAAGTACAGTAAATCTATATTACATACTGTACATAAAATATCAAAAAGTACACCAAATATGTGTTATATATACTGTAAATAAACTATCAAAAACTAGAGTAATTATATTTAATGTACTGTACATAAAATATCAAAAATTACACCAAAGGAATGTTATTTACTGTAAATAAAATATCAAAAAGTACAGTAAATATATCTTACACTCCCTATGTAAAATATCACAATCTACACCAAATATATATTATATAATTTACATAAAATATCAAAAGGACCCCAAATATTTATTATATACTGTACATAAAATATCAAAATGTACAGTAAATATATTTCCTATATTGTACATATAATATTAACTGAAAGTACACCAAATACATTTTATATACTGTAAATAAAATATCAAAAATACAGTAAATATATATTACATACTGTACATAAAATATCAAAAAGTACACCAAATATGTGTTATATATACTGTGAATAAACTATCAAATATACAGTAATTATATATAATATACTGTACAAAAAATATCAAAAATTACACCAAATGTATATTATATACTGTAAATAAAATATCAAAAAGTACAGTAAATACATATGGCATACACTATGTAAAATATCAAAAACTACACCAAATATATATTATATAATTTACAGAAAATATCAAAAGGACACCAAATATATATTCTATACTGTACACAAAATATCAAAAAGTACAGTAAATATATTTCATATATCTTACATATAATATTAACTAAAAGTACACCAAATGCATTTTATATACTGTAAATAAAATATCAAAAAGTACAGTAAACATAAATTACATACTGTACATAAAATATCAAAAAGTACACCAAATATGTGTTATATATACTGTAAATATCAAAAACTACAGTAATCATATTCAATGTACTGTATATAAAATATCAAAAATTACACCAAATATAAATTAAATACTGTAAATAAAATATCAAAAAGGACAGTAAATATATACTACACACCCTATGTAAAATATCAAAAATTACACCAAATATATATTATATAATTTACATAGAATATAAAAAGGACACCAAATATATCTTATATATTGTACATAAAATATCAAAAAGTACAGTATATATATTTCATACATTGTACATATATTATTAACTAAAAGTACACCAAATACATTTTGTATACTGAAAATAAAATATCAAAAAGTACAGTAAATCTATATTACATACTGTACATAAAATATCAAAAAGTACACCAAATATGTGTTATATATACTGTAAATAAACTATCAAAAACTACAGTAATTATATTTAATATACTGTACATAAAATATCAAAAATTACACCAAAGGAATGTTATTTACTGTAAATAAAATATCAAAAATTACAGTAAATATATATTACACACACTATGTAAAATATCAAAAACTACACCAAATATCTATTATAAAATTCACATAAAATATCAAAAGTACACCAAATATTTACTATATACTGTACATAAAATATCAAAAAGTACAGTAAATATATATTACACACCCTATGTAAAATATCACAAACTACACCAAATATATATTATATAATTGACATAAAATATCAAAAGGAAACCTAATATATCTTCTATACTGTTCATAAAATATCAAAAATTACAGTAAATATATTTAATATATTGTACATATAATATTAACTAAAAGTACACCAAATACATTTTATATACTGTAAATAAATTATCAAAAATTACAGTAAACATATATTACATACTGTACATAAAATATCAAAAAGTACACCAAATATGTGTTATATATACTGTAAATAAACAATCAAAAACTACAGTAATTATATTTAATGTACTGTACATAAAATATCAAAAATTACACCAAATGTATATTATTTACTGTAAATAAAATATCAAAAATTACAGTAAATATATATTACACACCCTATGTAAAATATCAAAAACTACACCAAATATATATTACAAAATTCACATAAAATATCAAAAGGACACCAAATATATCTTATATACTGTACATAAATTATCAAAAGTACAGTAAATATATTTCATATATTGTACATATAATATTAACTAAAAGTACACCAAATACATTTTATATAGTGTAACTAAAATATCAAAATGTACAGTAAATATATATTACACACCATATGTAAAATATCACAATCTACACCAAATATATATTATATAATTTACATAAAATATCAAAAGGACACCAAATATATCTTATATAGTGTACATAAAATATCAAAATGTACAGTAAATATGTTTCATATATTGTACATATAACATTAACTAAAAGTACACCAAATACATTTTATATACAGTAAATAAAATATCAAAAAGTACAGTAAATATATATTACATACTGTACATAAAATATCAAAAATACACCAAATATGTGTTATATATACTGTAAATATCAAAAACTACAGTAATCATATTCAATGTACTGTATATAAAATATCAAAAATTACACCAAATATAAATTAAATACTGTAAATGAAATATCAAAAAGGACAGTAAATATATACTACACACCCTATGTAAAATATCAAAAATTACACCAAATATATATTATATAATTTACATAGAATATAAAAAGGACACCAAATATATCTTATATATTGTACATAAAATATCAAAAAGTACAGTATATATATTTCATACATTGTACATATATTATTAACTAAAAGTACACCAAATACATTTTGTATACTGAAAATAAAATATCAAAAAGTA
Source organism: Pan paniscus (assembly GCF_029289425.2). NCBI lineage: Eukaryota > Metazoa > Chordata > Mammalia > Primates > Hominidae > Pan > Pan paniscus. The sequence goes on from NC_073271.2 coordinate 5,085,332, forward strand.
CAGTAAATCTATATTACATACTGTACATAAAATATCAAAAAGTACACCAAATATGTGTTATATATACTGTAAATAAACTATCAAAAACTACAGTAATTATATTTAATATACTGTACATAAAATATCAAAAATTACACCAAAGGAATGTTATTTACTGTAAATAAAATATCAAAAAGTACAGTAAATATATCTTACACTCCCTATGTAAAATATCACAATCTACACCAAATATATATTATATAATTTACATAAAATATCAAAAGGACACCAAATATATCTTATATAGTGTACATAAAATATCAAAATGTACAGTAAATATATTTCCTATATTGTACATATAATATTAACTGAAAGTACACCAAATACATTTTATATACTGTAAATAAAATATCAAAAATACAATAAATATATATTACATACTGTACATAAAATATCAAAAAGTACACCAAATATGTGTAATATATACTGTAAATAAACTATCAATACTACACTAATTATATTTAATATACTGTACATAAAATATCAAAAATTACACCAAATATATATTATTTACTGTAAAGAAAATACCAAAAAGTACAGTAAATATATATTACACACCCTATGTAAAATATCACAAACTACACCAAATATATATTATATAATTTACATAAAATATCAAAAGGACACCAAATATACCTTATATACTGAACATGAAATATCAAAAAGTACAGTAAATATATTTCATATATTGTACATATAATATTAACTAAAAGTACACCAAATACATTTTATATACTGTAAATAAAATATCAAAATTACAGTAAATATATATTACTTTCAGTACATAAAATATCAAAAAGTACACCAAATATGTGTTATATATACTGTAAATAAACTATCAAAAACTGCAGTAATTATGTTTAATATACTGTACATAAAATATTAAAAATTACACGAAATGTATATTATTTACTGTAAATAAAATATCAAAAAGTACAGTAAATATATCTTACACACCCTATGTAAAATATCACAATCTACACCAAATACATATTATATAATTTACATAAAATATCAAAAGGACACCAAATATATCTTATATAGTGTACATAAAATATCAAAATGTACAGTAAATATATTTCATATATTGTACATATAATATTAACTAAAAGTACACCAAATACATTTTATATACAGTAAATAAAATATCAAAAAGTACAGTAAATATGTATTACATACTGTACATAAAATATCAAAAAGTACACCATATATGTGTAATATATACTGTAAATAAACTATCAAAAACTACTGTAATTATATTTAATATACTGTACATAAAATATCAAAAATTAAACCAAATGTATATTATATACTGTAAATAAAATATCATCAAGTACAGTAAATATATATTACACACCCTATGTAAAATATCACAAACATCACCTAATATATATTATAAAATTTACATAAAATATCAAAAGGACACCACTTATATCTTCTATACTGTACATAAAATATCAAAAAGTACAGTAAATATATTTCATATATTGTACATATAATATTAACTAAAAGTACACCAAATACATTTCATATACTGTAAATAAAATATCAAAAAGTACAGTAAATATATATTACATACTGTACATAAAATATCAAAAAGTACACCAAATATGTGTTATATATACTGTGAATAAACTATCAAATATACAGTAATTATATATAATATACTGTACAAAAAATATCAAAAATTACACCAAATGTATATTATATACTGTAAATAAAATATCAAAAAGTACAGTAAATATATATGGCATACACTATGTAAAATATCAAAAACTACACCAAATATATATTATATAATTTACAGAAAATATCAAAAAGACACCAAATATATATTCTATACTGTACACAAAATATCAAAAAGTACAGTAAATATATTTCATATATCTTACATATAATATTAACTAAAAGTACACCAAATGCATTTTATATACTGTAAATAAAATATCAAAAAGTACAGTAAACATATATTACATACTGTACATAAAATATCAAAAAGTACACCAAATATGTGTTATATATACTGTAAATATCAAAAACTACAGTAATCATATTCAATGTACTGTATATAAAATATCAAAAATTACACCAAATATAAATTAAATACTGTAAATAAAATATCAAAAAGGACAGTAAATATATACTACACACCCTATGTAAAATATCAAAAATTACACCAAATATATATTATATAATTTACATAGAATATAAAAAGGACACCAAATATATCTTATATATTGTACATAAAATATCAAAAAGTACAGTATATATATTTCATACATTGTACATATATTATTAACTAAAAGTACACCAAATACATTTTGTATACTGAAAATAAAATATCAAAAAGTACAGTAAATCTATATTACATACTGTACATAAAATATCAAAAAGTACACCAAATATGTGTTATATATACTGTAAATAAACTATCAAAAACTACAGTAATTATATTTAATATACTGTACATAAAATATCAAAAATTACACCAAAGGAATGTTATTTACTGTAAATAAAATATCAAAAAGTACAGTAAATATATCTTACACTCCCTATGTAAAATATCACAATCTACACCAAATATATATTATATAATTTACATAAAATATCAAAAGGACACCAAATATATCTTATATAGTGTACATAAAATATCAAAATGTACAGTAAATATATTTCCTATATTGTACATATAATATTAACTGAAAGTACACCAAATACATTTTATATACTGTAAATAAAATATCAAAAATACAATAAATATATATTACATACTGTACATAAAATATCAAAAAGTACACCAAATATGTGTAATATATACTGTAAATAAACTATCAAAACTACACTAATTATATTTAATATACTGTACATAAAATATCAAAAATTACACCAAATATATATTATTTACTGTAAAGAAAATACCAAAAAGTACAGTAAATATATATTACACACCCTATGTAAAATATCACAAACTACACCAAATATATATTATATAATTTACATAAAATATCAAAAGGACACCAAATATACCTTATATACTGAACATGAAATATCAAAAAGTACAGTAAATATATTTCATATATTGTACATATAATATTAACTAAATGTACACCAAATACATTTTATATACTGTAAATAAAATATCAAAATTACAGTAAATATATATTACATTCAGTACAGAAAATATCAAAAAGTACACCAAATATGTGTTATATATACTGTAAATAAACTATCAAAAACTGCAGTAATTATGTTTAATATACTGTACATAAAATATCAAAAATTACACCAAATGTATATTATTTACTGTAAATAAAATATCAAAAAGTACAGTAAATATATCTTACACACCCTATGTAAAATATCACAATCTACACCAAATACATATTATATAATTTACATAAAATATCAAAAGGACACCAAATATATCTTATATAGTGTACATAAAATATCAAAATGTACAGTAAATATATTTCATATATTGTACATATAATATTAACTAAAAGTACACCAAATACATTTTATATACAGTAAATAAAATATCAAAAAGTACAGTAAATATGTATTACATACTGTACATAAAATATCAAAAAGTACACCATATATGTGTAATATATACTGTAAATAAACTATCAAAAACTACTGTAATTATATTTAATATACTGTACATAAAATATCAAAAATTAAACCAAATGTATATTATATACTGTAAATAAAATATCATCAAGTACAGTAAATATATATTACACACCCTATGTAAAATATCACAAACTTCACCAAATATATATTATAAAATTTACATAAAATATCAAAAGGACACCACTTATATCTTCTATACTGTACATAAAATATCAAAATGTACAGTAAATATATTTCATATATTGTATATATAATATTAACTAAAAGTACACCAAATACATTTTATATACTGTAAATAAATTATCAAAAATTACAGTAAATATATATTACATACTGTATATAAAATATCAAAAAGTACACCATATATGTGTTATATATACTGTAAATAAACTGTCAAAGACTACAGTAATTATATTTAATATACTGTACATAAAATATCAAAAATTACACCAAATGTATATTATTTACTGTAAATAAAATATCAAAAATTACAGTAAATATATATTACACACCCTATGTAAAATATCAAAAACTACACCAAATATCTATTATAAAATTCACATAAAATATCAAAAGGACACCAAATATTTATTATATACTGTACATAAAATATCAAAATGTACAGTAAATATATTTCATATAGTGTATATATAATATTAACTAAAAGTACACCAAATACATTTCATATACTGGAAAAAAAATATCAAAAAGTACAGTAAATATATATTACATACTGTACATAAAATATCAAAAAGTACACCAAATATGTGTTATATATACTGTGAATAAACTATCAAATATACAGTAATTATATATAATATACTGTACAAAAAATATCAAAAATTACACCAAATGTATATTATATACTGTAAATAAAATATCAAAAAGTACAGTAAATATATATGGCATACCCTATGTAAAATATCAAAAACTACACCAAATATATATTATATAATTTACAGAAAATATCAAAAGGACACCAAATATATATTCTATACTGTACACAAAATATCAAAAAGTACAGTAAATATATTTCATATATCTTACATATAATATTAACTAAAAGTACACCAAATGCATTTTATATACTGTAAATAAAATATCAAAAAGTACAGTAAACATAAATTACATACTGTACATAAAATATCAAAAAGTACACCAAATATGTGTTATATATACTGTAAATATCAAAAACTACAGTAATCATATTCAATGTACTGTATATAAAATATCAAAAATTACACCAAATATAAATTAAATACTGTAAATAAAATATCAAAAAGGACAGTAAATATATACTACACACCCTATGTAAAATATCAAAAATTACACCAAATATATATTATATAATTTACATAGAATATAAAAAGGACACCAAATATATCTTATTGTACATAAAATATCAAAAAGTACAGTATATATATTTCATACATTGTACATATATTATTAACTAAAAGTACACCAAATACATTTTGTATACTGAAAATAAAATATCAAAAAGTACAGTAAATCTATATTACATACTGTACATAAAATTTCAAAAAGTACACCAAATATGTGTTATATATACTGTAAATAAACTATCAAAAACTACAGTAATTATATTTAATATACTGTACATAAAATATCAAAAATTACACCAAAGGAATGTTATTTACTGTAAATAAAATATCAAAAAGTACAGTAAATATATCTTACACTCCCTATGTAAAATATCACAATCTACACCAAATATATATTATATAATTTACATAAAATATCTAAAGGACACCAAATATATCTTATATAGTGTACATAAAATATCAAAATGTACAGTAAATATATTTCCTATATTGTACATATAATATTAACTGAAAGTACACCAAATACATTTTATATACTGTAAATAAAATATCAAAAATACAGTAAATATATATTACATACTGTACATAAAATATCAAAAAGTACACCAAATATGTGTAATATATACTGTAAATAAACTATCAAAACTACACTAATTATATTTAATATACTGTACATAAAATATCAAAAATTACACCAAATATATATTATTTACTGTAAAGAAAATACCAAAAAGTACAGTAAATATATATTACACACCCTATGTAAAATATCACAAACTACACCAAATATATATTATATAATTTACATAAAATATCAAAAGGACACCAAATATACCTTATATACTGAACATGAAATATCAAAAAGTACAGTAAATATATTTCATATATTGTACATATAATATTAACTAAAAGTACACCAAATACATTTTATATACTGTAAATAAAATATCAAAAGTACAGTAAATATATATTACATTCAGTACATAAAATATCAAAAAGTACACCAAATATGTGTTATATATACTGTAAAAAAACTATCAAAAACTGCAGTAATTATATTTAATATACTGCACATAAAATATCAAAAATTACACCAAATGTATATTATTTACTGTAAATAAAATATCAAAAACTACAGTAAATATATCTTACACACCCTATGTAAAATAACACAAAGTACACCAAATATATATTATATAATTTACATAAAATATCAAAAGGACACCAAATATACCTTATATACTGAACATGAAATATCAAAATGTACAGTAAATATATTTCATATATTGTACATATAATATTAACTAAAAGTACACCAAATACATTTTATATACTGTAAATAAAATATCAAAAGTACAGTAAATATATCATACATTCTGTACATAAAATATCAAAAAGTACACCAAATATGTGTTATATATACTGTAAATAAACTATCAAAAACTGCAGTAATTATGTTTAATATACTGTACATAAAATATCAAAAATTACACCAAATGTATATTATTTACTGTAAATAAAATATCAAAAAGTACAGTAAATATATCTTACACACCCTATGTAAAATATCACAATCTACACCAAATATATATTATATAATTAACATAAAATATCAAAAGGACACCAAATATATCTTATATACTGTACATAAAATATCAAAATTACAGTAAATAGATTTCATATATTGTACATATAATGTTAACTAAAAGTACACCAAATACATTTTATATACTGTAAATAAAATATCAAAAAGTACAGTAAATATATATTACACACCCTATGTAAAATATCACAAACTTCACCAAATATATATTATATAATTTACATAAAATATCAAAAGGACACCAAATATATCTTCTATACTGTACATAAAATATCAAAAGTTACAGTAAATATATTTCATATATTGTATATATAATATTAACTAAAAGTACACCAAATACATTTTATATACTGTAAATAAATTATCAAAAATTACAGTAAATATATATTACATACTGTACATAAAATATCAAAAAGTACACAAAATATGTGTTATATATACTGTAAATAAACTATCAAAACTACACTAATTATATTTAATATACTGTACATAAAATATCAAAAATTACACCAAATATATATTATTTACTGTAAAGAAAATACCAAAAAGTACAGTAAATATATATTACACACCCTATGTAAAATATCACAAACTACACCAAATATATATTATATAATTTACATAAAATATCAAAAGGACACCAAATATATCTTATATACTGAACATGAAATATCAAAATTTACAGTAAATATATTTCATATATTGTACATATAATATTAACTAAAAGTACACCAAATACATTTTATATACTGTAAATTAAATATCAAAATGTACAGTAAATATATATTACATTCTGTTCATAAAATATCAAAAAGTACACCAAATTTGTGTTTTATATACTGTAAATAAACTATCAAAAACTGCAGTAATTATATTTAATATACTGTGCATAAAATATCAAAAATTAAACCAAATGTATATTATTTACTGTAAATAAAATATCAAAAAGTACAGTAAATATATCTTACACACCCTATGTAAAATATCACAATCTACACCAAATATATATTATATAATTTACATTAAATATCAAAAGGACACCAAATATATCTTATATACTGTACATAAAATATCAAAATTACAGTAAATATATTTCATATATTGTACATATAATGTTAACTAAAAGTACACCAAATATATTTTATATAGTGTAAATAAAATATCAAAATGTACAGTAAATATATATTACACACCCTATGTAAAATATCACAATCTACACCAAATTTATATTATGTAATTTACATAAAATATCAAAAGGACACCATATATACCTTATATGCTGAACATAAAATATCAAAATGTACCGTATATATATTTCATATATTGTACATATAATATTAACTAAAAGTACACCAAATACATTTTATATACTGTAAATAAAATATCAAATAGTAGAGTAAATATATATTACATACTGTACATAAAATATCAAAAAGTACACCAAATATGTGTAATATATACAGTAAATAAACTATCAAATCCACAGTAATCATATTCAATGTACTGTATATAAAATATCAAAAATTACACCAAATATAAATTAAATACTGTAAATGAAATATCAAAAAGGACAGTAAATATATACTACACACCCTATGTAAAATATCAAAAATTACACCAAATATATATTATATAATTTACATAGAATATAAAAAGGACACCAAATATATCTTATATATTGTACATAAAATATCAAAAAGTACAGTATATATATTTCATACATTGTACATATATTATTAACTAAAAGTACACCAAATACATTTTGTATACTGAAAATAAAATATCAAAAAGTACAGTAAATCTATATTACATACTGTACATAAAATATCAAAAAGTACACCAAATATGTGTTATATATACTGTAAATAAACTATCAAAAACTACAGTAATTATATTTAATATACTGTACATAAAATATCAAAAATTACACCAAAGGAATGTTATTTACTGTAAATAAAATATCAAAAAGTACAGTAAATATATCTTACACTCCCTATGTAAAATATCACAATCTACACCAAATATATATTATATAATTTACATAAAATATCAAATAGACACCAAATATATATTATATAGTGTACATAAAATATCAAAATGTACAGTAAATATATTTCCTATATTGTACATATAATATTAACTGAAAGTACACCAAATACATTTTATATACTGTAAATAAAATATCAAAAATACAGTAAATATATATTACATACTGTACATAAAATATCAAAAAGTACACCAAATATGTGTAATATATACTGTAAATAAACTATCAATACTACACTAATTATATTTAATATACTGTACATAAAATATAAAAAATTACACCAAATATATATTATTTACTGTAAAGAAAATACCAAAAAGTACAGTAAATATATATTACACACCCTATGTAAAATATCACAAACTACACCAAATATATATTATATAATTTACATAAAATATCAAAAGGACACCAAATATACCTTATATACTGAACATGAAATATCAAAAAGTACAGTAAATATATTTCATATATTGTACATATAATATTAACTAAAAGTACACCAAATACATTTTATATACTGTAAATAAAATATCAAAATTACAGTAAATATATATTACTTTCAGTACATAAAATATCAAAAAGTACACCAAATATGTGTTATATATACTGTAAATAAACTATCAAAAACTGCAGTAATTATGTTTAATATACTGTACATAAAATATTAAAAATTACACCAAATGTATATTATTTACTGTAAATAAAATATCAAAAAGTACAGTAAATATATCTTACACACCCTATGTAAAATATCACAATCTACACCAAATACATATTATATAATTTACATAAAATATCAAAAGGACACCAAATATATCTTATATAGTGTACATAAAATATCAAAATGTACAGTAAATATATTTCATATATTGTACATATAATATTAACTAAAAGTACACCAAATACATTTTATATACAGTAAATAAAATATCAAAAAGTACAGTAAATATGTATTACATACTGTACATAAAATATCAAAAAGTACACCATATATGTGTAATATATACTGTAAATAAACTATCAAAAACTACTGTAATTATATTTAATATACTGTACATAAAATATCAAAAATTAAACCAAATGTATATTATATACTGTAAATAAAATATCATCAAGTACAGTAAATATATATTACACACCCTATGTAAAATATCACAAACTTCACCAAATATATATTATAAAATTTACATAAAATATCAAAAGGACACCACTTATATCTTCTATACTGTACATAAAATATCAAAATGTACAGTAAATATATTTCATATATTGTATATATAATATTAACTAAAAGTACACCAAATACATTTTATATACTGTAAATAAATTATCAAAAATTACAGTAAATATATATTACATACTGTATATAAAATATCAAAAAGTACACCATATATGTGTTATATATACTGTAAATAAACTATCAAAGACTACAGTAATTATATTTAATATACTGTACATAAAATATCAAAAATTACACCAAATGTATATTATTTACTGTAAATAAAATATCAAAAATTACAGTAAATATATATTACACACCCTATGTAAAATATCAAAAACTACACCAAATATCTATTATAAAATTCACATAAAATATGAAAAGGACACCAAATATTTATTATATACTGTACATAAAATATCAAAATGTACAGTAAATATATTTCATATAGTGTACATATAATATTAACTAAAAGTACACCAAATGCATTTTATATACTGTAAATAAAATATCAAAAAGTACAGTAAACATATATTACATACTGTACATAAAATATCAAAAAGTACACCAAATATGTGTTATATATACTGTAAATATCAAAAACTACAGTAATCATATTCAATGTACTGTATATAAAATATCAAGAATTACACCAAATATAAATTAAATACTGTAAATAAAATATCAAAAAGGACAGTAAATATATACTACACACCCTATGTAAAATATCAAAAATTACACCAAATATATATTATATAATTTACATAGAATATAAAAAGGACACCAAATATATCTTATATATTGTACATAAAATATCAAAAAGTACAGTATATATATTTCATACATTGTACATATATTATTAACTAAAAGTACACCAAATACATTTTGTATACTGAAAATAAAATATCAAAAAGTACAGTAAATCTATATTACATACTGTACATAAAATATCAAAAAGTACACCAAATATGTGTTATATATACTGTAAATAAACTATCAAAAACTACAGTAATTATATTTAATATACTGTACATAAAATATCAAAAATTACACCAAAGGAATGTTATTTACTGTAAATAAAATATCAAAAAGTACAGTAAATATATCTTACACTCCCTATGTAAAATATCACAATCTACACCAAATATATATTATATAATTTACATAAAATATCAAAAGGACACCAAATATATCTTATATAGTGTACATAAAATATCAAAATGTACAGTAAATATATTTCCTATATTGTACATATAATATTAACTGAAAGTACACCAAATACATTTTATATACTGTAAATAAAATATCAAAAATACAATAAATATATATTACATACTGTACATAAAATATCAAAAAGTACACCAAATATGTGTAATATATACTGTAAATAAACTATCAAAACTACACTAATTATATTTAATATACTGTACATAAAATATCAAAAATTACACCAAATATATATTATTTACTGTAAAGAAAATACCAAAAAGTACAGTAAATATATATTACACACCCTATGTAAAATATCACAAACTACACCAAATATATATTATATAATTTACATAAAATATCAAAAGGACACCAAATATACCTTATATACTGAACATGAAATATCAAAAAGTACAGTAAATATATTTCATATATTGTACATATAATATTAACTAAATGTACACCAAATACATTTTATATACTGTAAATAAAATATCAAAATTACAGTAAATATATATTACATTCAGTACATAAAATATCAAAAAGTACACCAAATATGTGTTATATATACTGTAAATAAACTATCAAAAACTGCAGTAATTATGTTTAATATACTGTACATAAAATATCAAAAATTACACCAAATGTATATTATTTACTGTAAATAAAATATCAAAAAGTACAGTAAATATATCTTACACACCCTATGTAAAATATCACAATCTACACCAAATATATATTATATAATTTACATAAAATATCAAAAGGACACCAAATATATCTTATATAGTGTATATAAAATATCAAAATGTACAGTAAATGTATTTCATATATTGTACATATAATATTAACTAAAAGTACACCAAATACATTTTATATACAGTAAATAAAATATCAAAAAGTACAGTAAATATGTATTACATACTGTACATAAAATATCAAAAAGTACACCATATATGTGTAATATATACTGTAAATAAACTATCAAAAACTACTGTAATTATATTTAATATACTGTACATAAAATATCAAAAATTAAACCAAATGTATATTATATACTGTAAATAAAATATCATCAAGTACAGTAAATATATATTACACACCCTATGTAAAATATCACAAACTTCACCAAATATATATTATAAAATTTACATAAAATATCAAAAGGACACCACTTATATCTTCTATACTGTACATAAAATATCAAAATGTACAGTAAATATATTTCATATATTGTATATATAATATTAACTAAAAGTACACCAAATACATTTTATATACTGTAAATAAATTATCAAAAATTACAGTAAATATATATTACATACTGTATATAAAATATCAAAAAGTACACCATATATGTGTTATATATACTGTAAATAAACTGTCAAAGACTACAGTAATTATATTTAATATACTGTACATAAAATATCAAAAATTACACCAAATGTATATTATTTACTGTAAATAAAATATCAAAAATTACAGTAAATATATATTACACACCCTATGTAAAATATCAAAAACTACACCAAATATCTATTATAAAATTCACATAAAATATCAAAAGGACACCAAATATTTATTATATATTGTATATAAAATATCAAAATGTACAGTAAATATATTTCATATAGTGTATATATAATATTAACTAAAAGTACACCAAATACATTTCATATACTGGAAATAAAATATCAAAAAGTACAGTAAATATATATTACATACTGTACATAAAATATCAAAAAGTACACCAAATATGTGTTATATATACTGTGAATAAACTATCAAATATACAGTAATTATATATAATATACTGTACAAAAAATATCAAAAATTACACCAAATGTATATTATATACTGTAAATAAAATATCAAAAAGTACAGTAAATATATATGGCATACCCTATGTAAAATATCAAAAACTACACCAAATATATATTATATAATTTACAGAAAATATCAAAAGGACACCAAATATATATTCTATACTGTACACAAAATATCAAAAAGTACAGTAAATATATTTCATATATCTTACATATAATATTAACTAAAAGTACACCAAATGCATTTTATATACTGTAAATAAAATATCAAAAAGTACAGTAAACATAAATTACATACTGTACATAAAATATCAAAAAGTACACCAAATATGTGTTATATATACTGTAAATATCAAAAACTACAGTAATCATATTCAATGTACTGTATATAAAATATCAAAAATTACACCAAATATAAATTAAATACTGTAAATAAAATATCAAAAAGGACAGTAAATATATACTACACACCCTATGTAAAATATCAAAAATTACACCAAATATATATTATATAATTTACATAGAATATAAAAAGGACACCAAATATATCTTATTGTACATAAAATATCAAAAAGTACAGTATATATATTTCATACATTGTACATATATTATTAACTAAAAGTACACCAAATACATTTTGTATACTGAAAATAAAATATCAAAAAGTACAGTAAATCTATATTACATACTGTACATAAAATTTCAAAAAGTACACCAAATATGTGTTATATATACTGTAAATAAACTATCAAAAACTACAGTAATTATATTTAATATACTGTACATAAAATATCAAAAATTACACCAAAGGAATGTTATTTACTGTAAATAAAATATCAAAAAGTACAGTAAATATATCTTACACTCCCTATGTAAAATATCACAATCTACACCAAATATATATTATATAATTTACATAAAATATCTAAAGGACACCAAATATATCTTATATAGTGTACATAAAATATCAAAATGTACAGTAAATATATTTCCTATATTGTACATATAATATTAACTGAAAGTACACCAAATACATTTTATATACTGTAAATAAAATATCAAAAATACAGTAAATATATATTACATACTGTACATAAAATATCAAAAAGTACACCAAATATGTGTAATATATACTGTAAATAAACTATCAAAACTACACTAATTATATTTAATATACTGTACATAAAATATCAAAAATTACACCAAATATATATTATTTACTGTAAAGAAAATACCAAAAAGTACAGTAAATATATATTACACACCCTATGTAAAATATCACAAACTACACCAAATATATATTATATAATTTACATAAAATATCAAAAGGACACCAAATATACCTTATATACTGAACATGAAATATCAAAAAGTACAGTAAATATATTTCATATATTGTACATATAATATTAACTAAAAGTACACCAAATACATTTTATATACTGTAAATAAATTATCAAAAGTACAGTAAATATATATTACATTCAGTACATAAAATATCAAAAAGTACACCAAATATGTGTTATATATACTGTAAAAAAACTATCAAAAACTGCAGTAATTATATTTAATATACTGCACATAAAATATCAAAAATTACACCAAATGTATATTATTTACTGTAAATAAAATATCAAAAACTACAGTAAATATATCTTACACACCCTATGTAAAATAACACAAAGTACACCAAATATATATTATATAATTTACATAAAATATCAAAAGGACACCAAATATACCTTATATACTGAACATGAAATATCAAAATGTACAGTAAATATATTTCATATATTGTACATATAATATTAACTAAAAGTACACCAAATACATTTTATATACTGTAAATAAAATATCAAAAGTACAGTAAATATATCATACATTCTGTACATAAAATATCAAAAAGTACACCAAATATGTGTTATATATACTGTAAATAAACTATCAAAAACTGCAGTAATTATGTTTAATATACTGTACATAAAATATCAAAAATTACACCAAATGTATATTATTTACTGTAAATAAAATATCAAAAAGTACAGTAAATATATCTTACACACCCTATGTAAAATATCACAATCTACACCAAATATATATTATATAATTAACATAAAATATCAAAAGGACACCAAATATATCTTATATACTGTACATAAAATATCAAAATTACAGTAAATAGATTTCATATATTGTACATATAATGTTAACTAAAAGTACACCAAATACATTTTATATACTGTAAATAAAATATCAAAAAGTACAGTAAATATATATTACACACCCTATGTAAAATATCACAAACTTCACCAAATATATATTATATAATTTACATAAAATATCAAAAGGACACCAAATATATCTTCTATACTGTACATAAAATATCAAAAGTTACAGTAAATATATTTCATATATTGTATATATAATATTAACTAAAAGTACACCAAATACATTTTATATACTGTAAATAAATTATCAAAAATTACAGTAAATATATATTACATACTGTACATAAAATATCAAAAAGTACACAAAATATGTGTTATATATACTGTAAATAAACTATCAAAACTACACTAATTATATTTAATATACTGTACATAAAATATCAAAAATTACACCAAATATATATTATTTACTGTAAAGAAAATACCAAAAAGTACAGTAAATATATATTACACACCCTATGTAAAATATCACAAACTACACCAAATATATATTATATAATTTACATAAAATATCAAAAGGACACCAAATATATCTTATATACTGAACATGAAATATCAAAATTTACAGTAAATATATTTCATATATTGTACATATAATATTAACTAAAAGTACACCAAATACATTTTATATACTGTAAATTAAATATCAAAATGTACAGTAAATATATATTACATTCTGTTCATAAAATATCAAAAAGTACACCAAATTTGTGTTTTATATACTGTAAATAAACTATCAAAAACTGCAGTAATTATATTTAATATACTGTGCATAAAATATCAAAAATTAAACCAAATGTATATTATTTACTGTAAATAAAATATCAAAAAGTACAGTAAATATATCTTACACACCCTATGTAAAATATCACAATCTACACCAAATATATATTATATAATTTACATTAAATATCAAAAGGACACCAAATATATCTTATATACTGTACATAAAATATCAAAATTACAGTAAATATATTTCATATATTGTACATATAATGTTAACTAAAAGTACACCAAATATATTTTATATAGTGTAAATAAAATATCAAAATGTACAGTAAATATATATTACACACCCTATGTAAAATATCACAATCTACACCAAATTTATATTATGTAATTTACATAAAATATCAAAAGGACACCATATATACCTTATATGCTGAACATAAAATATCAAAATGTACCGTATATATATTTCATATATTGTACATATAATATTAACTAAAAGTACACCAAATACATTTTATATACTGTAAATAAAATATCAAATAGTAGAGTAAATATATATTACATACTGTACATAAAATATCAAAAAGTACACCAAATATGTGTAATATATACTGTAAATAAACTATCAAATCCACAGTAATCATATTCAATGTACTGTATATAAAATATCAAAAATTACACCAAATATAAATTAAATACTGTAAATGAAATATCAAAAAGGACAGTAAATATATACTACACACCCTATGTAAAATATCAAAAATTACACCAAATATATATTATATAATTTACATAGAATATAAAAAGGACACCAAATATATCTTATATATTGTACATAAAATATCAAAAAGTACAGTATATATATTTCATACATTGTACATATATTATTAACTAAAAGTACACCAAATACATTTTGTATACTGAAAATAAAATATCAAAAAGTACAGTAAATCTATATTACATACTGTACATAAAATATCAAAAAGTACACCAAATATGTGTTATATATACTGTAAATAAACTATCAAAAACTACAGTAATTATATTTAATATACTGTACATAAAATATCAAAAATTACACCAAAGGAATGTTATTTACTGTAAATAAAATATCAAAAAGTACAGTAAATATATCTTACACTCCCTATGTAAAATATCACAATCTACACCAAATATATATTATATAATTTACATAAAATATCAAAAGGACACCAAATATATCTTATATAGTGTACATAAAATATCAAAATGTACAGTAAATATATTTCCTATATTGTACATATAATATTAACTGAAAGTACACCAAATACATTTTATATACTGTAAATAAAATATCAAAAATACAGTAAATATATATTACATACTGTACATAAAATATCAAAAAGTACACCAAATATGTGTAATATATACTGTAAATAAACTATCAATACTACACTAATTATATTTAATATACTGTACATAAAATATAAAAAATTACACCAAATATATATTATTTACTGTAAAGAAAATACCAAAAAGTACAGTAAATATATATTACACACCCTATGTAAAATATCACAAACTACACCAAATATATATTATATAATTTACATAAAATATCAAAAGGACACCAAATATACCTTATATACTGAACATGAAATATCAAAAAGTACAGTACATATATTTCATATATTGTACATATAATATTAACTAAAAGTACACCAAATACATTTTATATACTGTAAATAAAATATCAAAATTACAGTAAATATATATTACTTTCAGTACATAAAATATCAAAAAGTACACCAAATATGTGTTATATATACTGTAAATAAACTATCAAAAACTGCAGTAATTATGTTTAATATACTGTACATAAAATATTAAAAATTACACCAAATGTATATTATTTACTGTAAATAAAATATCAAAAAGTACAGTAAATATATCTTACACACCCTATGTAAAATATCACAATCTACACCAAATACATATTATATAATTTACATAAAATATCAAAAGGACACCAAATATATCTTATATAGTGTACATAAAATATCAAAATGTACAGTAAATATATTTCATATATTGTACATATAATATTAACTAAAAGTACACCAAATACATTTTATATACAGTAAATAAAATATCAAAAAGTACAGTAAATATGTATTACATACTGTACATAAAATATCAAAAAGTACACCATATATGTGTAATATATACTGTAAATAAACTATCAAAAACTACTGTAATTATATTTAATATACTGTACATAAAATATCAAAAATTAAACCAAATGTATATTATATACTGTAAATAAAATATCATCAAGTACAGTAAATATATATTACACACCCTATGAAAAATATCACAAACTTCACCAAATATATATTATAAAATTTACATAAAATATCAAAAGGACACCACTTATATCTTCTATACTGTACATAAAATATCAAAATGTACAGTAAATATATTTCATATATTGTATATATAATATTAACTAAAAGTACACCAAATACATTTTATATACTGTAAATAAATTATCAAATTTACAGTAAATATATATTACATACTGTATATAAAATATCAAAAAGTACACCATATATGTGTTATATATACTGTAAATAAACTATCAAAGACTACAGTAATTATATTTAATATACTGTACATAAAATATCAAAAATTACACCAAATGTATATTATTTACTGTAAATAAAATATCAAAAATTACAGTAAATATATATTACACACCCTATGTAAAATATCAAAAACTACACCAAATATCTATTATAAAATTCACATAAAATATGAAAAGGACACCAAATATTTATTATATACTGTACATAAAATATCAAAATGTACAGTAAATATATTTCATATAGTGTACATATAATATTAACTAAAAGTACACCAAATGCATTTTATATACTGTAAATAAAATATCAAAAAGTACAGTAAACATATATTACATACTGTACATAAAATATCAAAAAGTACACCAAATATGTGTTATATATACTGTAAATATCAAAAACTACAGTAATCATATTCAATGTACTGTATATAAAGTATCAAAAATTACACCAAATATAAATTAAATACTGTAAATAAAATATCAAAAAGGACAGTAAATATATACTACACACCCTATGTAAAATATCAAAAATTACACCAAATATATATTATATAATTTACATAGAATATAAAAAGGACACCAAATATATCTTATATATTGTACATAAAATATCAAAAAGTACAGTATATATATTTCATACATTGTACATATATTATTAACTAAAAGTACACCAAATACATTTTGTATACTGAAAATAAAATATCAAAAAGTACAGTAAATCTATATTACCTACTGTACATAAAATATCAAAAAGTACACCAAATATGTGTTATATATACTGTAAATAAACTATCAAAAACTACAGTAATTATATTTAATATACTGTACATAAAATATCAAAAATTACACCAAAGGAATGTTATTTACTGTAAATAAAATATCAAAAAGTACAGTAAATATATCTTACACTCCCTATGTAAAATATCACAATCTACACCAAATATATATTATATAATTTACATAAAATATCAAAAGGACACCAAATATATCTTATATAGTGTACATAAAATATCAAAATGTAGAGTAAATATATTTCCTATATTGTACATATAATATTAACTGAAAGTACACCAAATACATTTTATATACTGTAAATAAAATATCAAAAATACAGTAAATATATATTACATACTGTACATAAAATATCAAAAAGTACACCAAATATGTGTAATATATACTGTAAATAAACTATCAAAACTACACTAACTATATTTAATATACTGTACATAAAATATCAAAAATTACACCAAATATATATTATTTACTGTAAAGAAAATACCAAAAAGTACAGTAAATATATATTACACACCCTATGTAAAATATCACAAACTACACCAAATATATATTATATAATTTACATAAAATATCAAAAGGACACCAAATATACCTTATATACTGAACATGAAATATCAAAAAGTACAGTAAATATATTTCATATATTGTACATATAATATTAACTAAAAGTACACCAAATACATTTTATATACTGTAAATAAAATATCAAAAGTACAGTAAATATATATTACATTCAGTACATAAAATATCAAAAAGTACACCAAATATGTGTTATATATAGTGTAAAAAAACTATCAAAAACTGCAGTAATTATATTTAATGTACTGTACATAAAATATCAAAAATTACACCAAATGTATATTATTTACTGTAAATAAAATATCAAAAAGTACAGTAAATATATCTTACACACCCTATGTAAAATATCACAAAGTACACCAAATATATATTATATAATTTACATAAAATATCAAAAGGACACCAAATATAACTTATATGCTGAACATGAAATATCAAAATGTACAGTAAATATATTTCATATATTGTACATATAATATTAACTAAAAGTACACCAAATACATTTTATATACTGTAAATAAAATATCAAAAGTACAGTAAGTATATCATACATTCTGTACATAAAATATCAAAAAGTACACCAAATATGTGTTATATATACTGTAAATAAACTATCAAAAACTGCAGTAATTATGTTTAATATACTGTACATAAAATATCAAAAATTACACCAAATGTATATTATTTACTGTAAATAAAATATCAAAAAGTACAGTAAATATATCTTACACACCCTATGTAAAATATCACAATCTACACCAAATATATATTATATAATTTACATAAAATATCAAAAGGACACCAAATATATCTTCTATACTGTACATAAAATATCAAAATTACAGTAAATAGATTTCATATATTGTACATATAATGTTAACTAAAAGTACACCAAATACATTTTATATACTGTAAATAAAATTACAAAATGTACAGTAAATATATATTACACACCCTATGTAAAATATCACAAACTTCACCAAATATATATTATATAATTTACATAAAATATCAAAAGGACACCAAATATATCTTCTATACTGTACATAAAATATCAAAATGTACAGTAAATATATTTCATATATTGTATATATAATATTAACTAAAAGTACACCAAATACATTTTATATACTGTAAATAAATTATCAAAAATTACAGTAAATATATATTACATACTGTACATAAAATATCAAAAAGTACACCAAATATGTGTTATATATACTGTAAAGAAACTATCAAAACTACACTAATTATATTTAATATACTGTACATAAAATATCAAAAATTACACCAAATATATATTATTTACTGTAAAGAAAATACCAAAAAGTACAGTAAATATATATTACACACCCTATGTAAAATATCACAAACTACACCAAATATATATTATATAATTTACATAAAATATCAAAAGGACACCAAATATATCTTATATACTGAACATGAAATATCAAAATGTACAGTAAATATATTTCATATATTGTACATATAATATTAACTAAAAGGACACCAAATACATTTTATATACTGTAAATTAAATATCAAAATGTACAGTAAATATATATTACATTCTGTTCATAAAATATCAAAAAGTACACCAAATTTGTGTTTTATATACTGTAAATAAACTATCAAAAACTGCAGTAATTATATTTAATATACTGTACATAAAATATCAAAAATTAAACCAAATGTATATTATTTACTGTAAATAAAATATCAAAAAGTACAGTAAATATATCTTACACACCCTATGTAAAATATCACAAAGTACACCAAATATATATTATATAATTTACATAAAATATCAAAAGGACACCAAATATACCTTATATACTGAACATGAAATATCAAAATGTACAGTAAATATATTTCATATATTGTACATATAATATTAACTAAAAGTACAACAAATACATTTTATATACTGTAAATAAAATATCAAAAGTACAGTAAATATATCATACATTCTGTACATAAAATATCAAAAAGTACACCAAATATGTGTTATATATACTGTAAATAAACTATCAAAAACTGCAGTAATTATGTTTAATATACTGTACATAAAATATCAAAAATTACACCAAATGTATATTATTTATTGTAAATAAAATATCAAAAAGTACAGTAAATATATCTTACACACCCTATGTAAAATATCACAATCTACACCAAATATATATTATATAATTTACATAAAATATCAAAAGGACACCAAATATATCTTATATACTGTACATAAAATATCAAAATTACAGTAAATAGATTTCATATATTGTACATATAATGTTAACTAAAAGTACACCAAATACATTTTATATACTGTAAATAAAATATCAAAAAGTACAGTAAATATATATTACACACCCTATGTAAAATATCACAAACTTCACCAAATATATATTATATAATTTACATAAAATATCAAAAGGACACCAAATATATCTTCTATACTGTACATAAAATATCAAAATGTACAGTAAATATATTTCATATATTGTATATATAATATTAACTAAAAGTACACCAAATACATTTTATATACTGTAAATAAATTATCAAAAATTACAGTAAATATATATTACATACTGTACATAAAATATCAAAAAGTACACCAAATATGTGTTATATATACTGTAAATAAACTATCAAAACTACACTAATTATATTTAATATACTGTACATAAAATATCAAAAATTACACCAAATATATATTATTTACTGTAAAGAAAATACCAAAAAGTACAGTAAATATGTATTACACATCCTATGTAAAATATCACAAACTACACCAAATATATATTATATAATTTACATAAAATATCAAAAGGACACCAAATATATCTTATATACTGAACATGAAATATCAAAATGTACAGTAAATATATTTCATATATTGTACATATAATATTAACTAAAAGTACACCAAATACATTTTATATACTGTAAATTAAATATCAAAATGTACAGTAAATATATATTACATTCTGTTCATAAAATATCAAAAAGTACACCAAATTTGTGTTTTATATACTGTAAATAAACTATCAAAAACTGCAGTAATTATATTTAATATACTGTACATAAAATATCAAAAATTAAACCAAATGTATATTATTTACTGTAAATAAAATATCAAAAAGTACAGTAAATATATCTTACACACCCTATGTAAAATATCACAATCTACACCAAATATATATTATATAATTTACATTAAATATCAAAAGGACACCAAATATATCTTATATACTGTACATAAAATATCAAAATTACAGTAAATATATTTCATATATTGTACATATAATGTTAACTAAAAGTACACCAAATATATTTTATATAGTGTAAATAAAATATCAAAATGTACAGTAAATATATATTACACACCCTATGTAAAATATCACAATCTACACCAAATTTATATTATGTAATTTCCATAAAATATCAAAAGGACACCATATATACCTTATATGCTGAACATAAAATATCAAAATGTACCGTATATATATTTCATATATTGTACATATAATATTAACTAAAAGTACACCAAATACATTTTATATACAGTAAATAAGATATCAAAAAGTACAGTAAATATGTATTACATACTGTACATAAAATATCAAAAAGTACACCATATATGTGTAATATATACTGTAAATAAACTATCAAAAACTACTGTAATTATATTTAATATACTGTACATAAACTATCAAAAATTAAACCAAATGTATATTATATACTGTAAATAAAATATCATCAAGTACAGTAAATATATATTACACACCCTATGTAAAATATCACAAACTTCACCAAATATATATTATAAAATTTACATAAAATATCAAAAGGACACCACTTATATCTTCTATACTGTACATAAAATACCAAAATGTACAGTAAATATATTTCATATATTGTATATATAATATTAACTAAAAGTACACCAAATACATTTTATATACTGTAAATAAATTATCAAAAATTACAGTAAATATATATTACATAATGTATATAAAATATCAAAAAGTACACCATATAGGTGTTATATATACTGTAAATAAACTATCAAAGACTACAGTAATTATATTTAATATACTGTACATAAAATATCAAAAATTACACCAAATGTATATTATTTACTGTAAATAAAATATCAAAAATTACAGTAAATGTATATTACACACCCTATGTAAAATATCAAAAACTACACCAAATATCTATTATAAAATTCACATAAAATATCAAAAGGACACCAAATATTTATTATATACTGTACATAAATATCAAAAAGTACAGTAAATATATTTCATATAGTGTACATATAATATTAACTAAAAGTACACCAAATACATTTCATATACTGTAAATAAAATATCAAAAAGTTCAGTAAATATATATTACATACTGTACATAAAATATCAAAAAGTACACCAAATATGTGTTATATATACTGTGAATAAACTATCAAATATACAGTAATTATATATAATATACTGTACAAAAAATATCAAAAATTACACCAAATGTATATTATATACTGTAAATAAAATATCAAAAAGTACAGTAAATATATATGGCATACCCTATGTAAAATATCAAAAACTACACCAAATATATATTATATAATTTACAGAAAATATCAAAAGGACACCAAATATATATTCTATACTGTACACAAAATATCAAAAAGTACAGTAAATATATTTCATATATCTTACATATAATATTAACTAAAAGTACACCAAATGCATTTTATATACTGTAAATAAAATATCAAAAAGTACAGTAAACATATATTACATACTGTACATAAAATATCAAAAAGTACACCAAATATGTGTTATATATACTGTAAATATCAAAAACTACAGTAATCATATTCAATGTACTGTATATAAAATATCAAAAATTACTCCAAATATAAATTAAATACTGTAAATAAAATATCAAAAAGGACAGTAAATATATACTACACACCCTATGTAAAATATCAAAAATTACACCAAATATATATTATATAATTTACATAGAATATAAAAAGGACACCAAATATATCTTATATATTGTACATAAAATATCAAAAGGTACAGTATATATATTTCATACATTGTACATATATTATTAACTAAAAGTACACCAAATACATTTTGTATACTGAAAATAAAATATCAAAAAGTACAGTAAATCTATATTACCTACTGTACATAAAATATCAAAAAGTACACCAAATATGTGTTATATATACTGTAAATAAACTATCAAAAACTACAGTAATTATATTTAATATACTGTACATAAAATATCAAAAATTACACCAAAGGAATGTTATTTACTGTAAATAAAATATCAAAAAGTACAGTAAATATATCTTACACTCCCTATGTAAAATATCACAATCTACACCAAATATATATTATATAATTTACATAAAATATCAAAAGGACACCAAATATATCTTATATAGTGTACATAAAATATCAAAATGTACAGTAAACATATTTCCTATATTTTACATATAATATTAACTGAAAGTACACCAAATACATTTTATATACTGTAAATAAAATATCAAAAATACAGTAAATATATATTACATACTGTACATAAAATATCAAAAAGTACACCAAATATGTGTAATATATACTGTAAATAAACTATCAAAACTACACTAATTATATTTAATATACTGTACATAAAATATCAAAAATTACACCAAATATATATTATTTACTGTAAAGAAAATACCAAAAAGTACAGTAAATATATATTACACACCCTATGTAAAATATCACAAACTACACCAAATATATATTATATAATTTACATAAAATATCAAAAGGACACCAAATATACCTTATATACTGAACATGAAATATCAAAAAGTACAGTAAATATATTTCATATATTGTACATATAATATTAACTAAAAGTACACCAAATACATTTTATATACTGTAAATAAAATATCAAAAGTACAGTAAATATATATTACATTCAGTACATAAAATATCAAAAAGTACACCAAATATGTGTTATATATACTGTAAAAAAACTATCAAAAACTGCAGTAATTATATTTAATGTACTGTACATAAAATATCAAAAATTACACCAAATGTATATTATTTACTGTAAATAAAATATCAAAAAGTACAGTAAATATATCTTACACACCCTATGTAAAATATCACAAAGTACACCAAATATATATTATATAATTTACATAAAATATCAAAAGGACACCAAATATACCTTATATACTGAACATGAAATATCAAAATGTACAGTAAATATATTTCATATATTGTACATATAATATTAACTAAAAGTACACCAAATACATTTTATATACTGTAAATAAAATATCAAAAGTACAGTAAGTATATCATACATTCTGTACATAAAATAACAAAAAGTACACCAAATATGTGTTATATATACTGTAAATAAACTATCAAAAACTGCAGTAATTATGTTTAATATACTGTACATAAAATATCAAAAATTACACCAAATGTATATTATTTACTGTAAATAAAATATCAAAAAGTACAGTAAATATATCTTACACACCGTATGTAAAATATCACAATCTACACCAAATATATATTATATAATTTACATAAAATATCAAAAGGACACCAAATATATCTTATATACTGTACATAAAATATCAAAATTACAGTAAATAGATTTCATATATTGTACATATAATGTTAACTAAAAGTACACCAAATACATTTTATACTGTAAATAAAATATCAAAAAGTACAGTAAATATATATTACACACCCTATGTAAAATATCACAAACTTCACCAAATATATAATTTGCATAAAATATCAAAAGGACACCAAATATATCTTCTATACTGTACATAAAATATCAAAATGTACAGTAAATATATTTCATATATTGTATATATAATATTAACTAAAAGTACACCAAATACATTTTATATACTGTAAATAAATTATCAAAAATTACAGTAAATATATATTACATACTGTACATAAAATATCAAAAAGTACACCAAATATGTGTTATATATACTGTAAATAAACTATCAAAACTACACTAATTATATTTAATATACTGTACATAAAATATCAAAAATTACACCAAATATATATTATTTACTGTAAAGAAAATACGAAAAAGTACAGTAAATATATATTACACACCCTATGTAAAATATCACAAACTACACCAAATATATATTATATAATTTACATAAAATATCAAAAGGACACCAAATATATCTTATATACTGAACATGAAATATCAAAATGTACAGTAAATATATTTCATATATTGTACATATAATATTAACTAAAAGTACACCAAATACATTTTATATACTGTAAATTAAATATCAAAATGTACAGTAAATATATATTACATTCTGTTCATAAAATATCAAAAAGTACACCAAATTTGTGTTTTATATACTGTAAATAAACTATCAAAAACTGCAGTAATTATATTTAATATACTGTACATAAAATATCAAAAATTAAACCAAATGTATATTATTTACTGTAAATAAAATATCAAGAAGTACAGTAAATATATCTTACACACCCTATGTAAAATATCACAATCTACACCAAATATATATTATATAATTTACATTAAATATCAAAAGGACACCAAATATATCTTATATACTGTACATAAAATATCAAAATTACAGTAAATATATTTCATATATTGTACATATAATGTTAACTAAAAGTACACCAAATATATTTTATATAGTGTAAATAAAATATCAAAATGTACAGTAAATATATATTACACACCCTATGTAAAATATCACAATCTACACCAAATTTATATTATGTAATTTCCATAAAATATCAAAAGGACACCATATATACCTTATATGCTGAACATAAAATATCAAAATGTACCGTATATATATTTCATATATTGTACATATAATATTAACTAAAAGTACACCAAATACATTTTATATACTGTAAATAAAATATCAAATAGTAGAGTAAATATATATTACATACTGCACATAAAATATCAAAAAGTACACCAAATATGTGTAATATATACTGTAAATAAACTATCAAATCCACAGTAATTATATATAATATACTGTACATAAAATATCAAAAATTACACCAAATGTATATTATTTACTGTAAATAAAATATCAAAAAGTACAGTAAATATATCTTACACACCCTATGTAAAATATCACAATCTACACCAAATATATATTATATAATTTACATAAAATATCAAAAGGACACCAAATATACCTTATATACTGAACATGAAATATCAAAATGTACAGTAAATATATTTCCTATATTGTACATATAATATTAACTAAAAGTACACCAAATACATTTTATATACTGTAAATAAAATATCAAAAGTTCAGTAAATATATATTACATTCTGTACATAAAATATCAAAAAGTACACCAAATATGTGTTATATATACTGTAAATAAACTATCAAAAACTGCAGTAATTATGTTTAATATACTGTACATAAAATATCAAAAATTACACCAAATGTATACTATTTACTGTAAATAAAATATCAAAAAGTACAGTAAATATATCTTACACACCCTATGTAAAATATCACAATCTACACCAAATATATATTATATAATTTACATAAAATATCAAAAGGACACCAAATATATCTTATATACTGTACATAAAATATCAAAATTACAGTAAATATATTTCATATATTGTACATATAATGTTAACTAAAAGTACACCAAATACATTTTATATACTGTAAATAAAATATCAAAAAGTACAGTAAATATGTATTACACACCCTATGTAAAATATCACAATCTTCACCAAATATATATTATATAATTTACATAAAATATCAAAAGGACACCAAATATATCTTCTATACTGTACATAAAATATCAAAAGGTACAGTAAATATATTTCATATATTGTATATATAATATTAACTAAAAGTACACCAAATAAATTTTCTATACTGTAAATAAATTATCAAAAATTACAGTAAATATATATTACATACTGTACATAAAATATCAAAAAGTACACCAAATATGTGTTATATATACTGTAAATAAACTATCAAAACTACACTAATTATATTTAATATACTGTACATAAAATATCAAAAATTACACCAAATATATATTATTTACTGTAAAGAAAATACCAAAAAGTACAGTAAATATATATTACACACCCTATGTAAAATATCACAAACTACACCAAATATATATTATATGATTTACATAAAATATCAAAAGGACACCAAATATATCTTATATACTGAACATGAAATATCAAAATGTACAGTAAATATATTTCATATATTGTACATATAATATTAACTAAAAGTACACCAAAAACATTTTATATACTGTAAATAAAATATCAAAATGTACAGTAAATATATATTACATTCTGTACATAAAATATCAAAAAGTACACCAAATTTGTGTTTTATATACTGGAAATAAACTATCAAAAACTGCAGTAATTATATTTAATATACTGTACATAAAATATCAAAAATTACACCAAATGTATATTATTTACTGTAAATAAAATATCAAAAAGTACAGTAAATATATCTTACACACCCTATGTAAAATATCACAATCTACACCAAATATATATTATATAATTTACATAAAATATCAAAAGGACACCAAATATATCTTATATAGTGTACATAAAATATCAAAATGTACAGTAAATATATTTCATATATTGTACATATAATATTAACTAAAAGTACACCAAATACATTTTATATACAGTAAATAAAATATCAAAAAGTACAGTAAATATGTATTACATACTGTACATAAAATATCAAAAAGTACACCATATATGTGTAATATATACTGTAAATAAACTATCAAAAACTACTGTAATTATATTTAATATACTGTACATAAAATATCAAAAATTAAACCAAATGTATATTATATACTGTAAATAAAATATCATCAAGTACAGTAAATATATATTACACACCCTATGTAAAATATCACAAACTTCACCAAATATATATTATAAAATTTACATAAAATATCAAAAGGACACCACTTATATCTTCTATACTGTACATAAAATATCAAAATGTACAGTAAATATATTTCATATATTGTATATATAATATTAACTAAAAGTACACCAAATACATTTTATATACTGTAAATAAATTATCAAAAATTACAGTAAATATATATTACATACTGTATATAAAATATCAAAAAGTACACCATATATGTGTTATATATACTGTAAATAAACTATCAAAGACTATAGTAATTATATTTAATATACTGTACATAAAATATCAAAAATTACACCAAATGTATATTATTTACTGTAAATAAAATATCAAAAATTACAGTAAATATATATTACACACCCTATGTAAAATATCAAAAACTACACCAAATATCTATTATAAAATTCACATAAAATATCAAAAGGACACCAAATATTTATTATATACTGTACATAAAATATCAAAAAGTACAGTAAATATATTTCATATAGTGTATATATAATATTAACTAAAAGTACACCAAATACATTTCATATACTGGAAATAAAATATCAAAAAGTACAGTAAATATATATTACATACTGTACATAAAATATCAAAAAGTACACCAAATATGTGTTATATATACTGTGAATAAACTATCAAATATACAGTAATTATATATAATATACTGTACAAAAAATATCAAAAATTACACCAAATGTATATTATATACTGTAAATAAAATATCAAAAAGTACAGTAAATATATATGGCATACCCTATGTAAAATATCAAAAACTACACCAAATATATATTATATAATTTACAGAAAATATCAAAAGGACACCAAATATATATTCTATACTGTATCACAAAATATCAAAAAGTACAGTAAATATATTTCATATATCTTACATATAATATTAACTAAAAGTACACCAAATGCATTTTATATACTGTAAATAAAATATCAAAAAGTACAGTAAACATATATTACATACTGTACATAAAATATCAAGAAGTACACCAAATATGTGTTATATATACTGTAAATATCAAAAACTACAGTAATCATATTCAATGTACTGTATATAAAATATCAAAAATTACACCAAATATAAATTAAATACTGTAAATAAAATATCAAAAAGGACAGTAAATATATACTACACACCCTATGTAAAATATCAAAAATTACACCAAATATATATTATATAATTTACATAGAATATAAAAAGGACACCAAATATATCTTATATATTGTACATAAAATATCAAAAAGTACAGTATATATATTTCATACATTGTACATATATTATTAACTAAAAGTACACCAAATACATTTTGTATACTGAAAATAAAATATCAAAAATTACAGTAAATATATATTACATACTGTACATAAAATATCAAAAAGTACACCAAATATGTGTTATATATACTGTAAATAAACTATCAAAAACTACAGTAATTATATTTAATATACTGTACATAAAATATCAAAAATTACACCAAAGGAATGTTATTTACTGTAAATAAAATATCAAAAAGTACAGTAAATATATCTTACACTCCCTATGTAAAATATCACAATCTACACCAAATATATATTATATAATTTACATAAAATATCAAAAGGACACCAAATATATCTTATATAGTGTACATAAAATATCAAAATGTACAGTAAATATATTTCCTATATTGTACATATAATATTAACTGAAAGTACACCAAATACATTTTATATACTGTAAATAAAATATCAAAAATACAGTAAATATATATTACATACTGTACATAAAATATCAAAATGTACACCAAATATGTGTAATATATACTGTAAATAAACTATCAAAACTACACTAATTATATTTAATATACTGTACATAAAATATCAAAAATTACACCAAATATATATTATTTACTGTAAAGAAAATACCAAAAAGTACAGTAAATATATATTACACACCCTATGTAAAATATCACAAACTACACCAAATATATATTATATAATTTACATAAAATATCAAAAGGACACCAAATATACCTTATATACTGAACATGAAATATCAAAAAGTACAGTAAATATATTTCATATATTGTACATATAATATTAACTAAAAGTACACCAAATACATTTTATGTACTGTAAATAAAATATCAAATGTACAGTAAAAATATATTACATTCAGTACATAAAATATCAAAAAGTACACCAAATATGTGTTATATATACTGTAAATAAACTATCAAAAACTGCAGTAATTATGTTTAATATACTGTACATAAAATATCAAAAATTACACCAAATGTATATTATTTACTGTAAAAAAATATCAAAAAGTACAGTAAATATATCTTACACACCCTATGTAAAATATCACAATCTACACCAAATATATATTATATAATTTAGATAAAATATCAAAAGGACACCAAATATATCTTATATACTGTACATAAAATATCAAAATTACAGTAAATAGATTTCATACATTGTACATATAATGTTAACTAAAAGTACACCAAATACATTTTATATACTGTAAATAAAATATCAAAAAGTACAGTAAATATATATTTCACACCCTATGTAAAATATCACAACCTTCACCAAATATATATTATATAATTTACATAAAATATCAAAAGGACACCAAATATATCTTCTATACTGTACATAAAATATCAAAAGGTACAGTAAATATATTTCATATATTGTATATATAATATTAACTACAAGTACACCAAATACATTTTATATACTGTAAATAAATTATCAAAAATTACAGTAAATATATATTACATACTGTACATAAAATATCAAAAAGTACACCAAATATGTGTTATATATACTGTAAATAAACTATCAAAACTACACTAATTATATTTAATATACTGTACATAAAATATCAAAAATTACACCAAATGTATATTATTTACTGTAAAGAAAATACCAAAAAGTACAGTAAATATATATTACACACCCTATGTAAAATATCACAAACTACACCAAATATATATTATGTAATTTACATAAAATATCCAAAGGACACCAAATATATCTTATATACTGAACATGAAATATCAAAATGTACAGTAAATATATTTCATATATTGTACATATAATATTAACTAAAAGTACACCAAATACATTTTATATACTGTAAATTAAATATCAAAATGTACAGTAAATATATATTACATTCTGTTCATAAAATATCAAATAGTACAACAAATTTGTGTTTTATATAGTGTAAATAAACTATCAAAAACTGCAGTAATTATATTTAATATACTGTACATAAAATATCAAAAATTAAACCAAATGTATATTATTTACTGTAAATAAAATATCAAAAAGTACAGTAAATATATCTTACACACCCTATGTAAAATATCACAATCTACACCAAATATATATTATATAATTTACATTAAATATCAAAAGGACACCAAATATATCTTATATACTGTACATAAAATATCAAAATTACAGTAAATATATTTCATATATTGTACATATAATGTTAACTAAAAGTACACCAAATATATTTTATATAGTGTAAATAAAATGTCAAAATGTACAGTAAATATATATTACACACCCTATGTAAAATATCACAATCTACACCAAATTTATATTATGCAAATTACATAAAATATCAAAAGGACACCATATATACCTTATATGCTGAACATAAAATACCAAAATGTACCGTATATATATTTCATATATTGTACATATAATATTAACTAAAAGTACACCAAATACATTTTATATACTGTAAATAAAATATCAAATTGTAGAGTAAATATATATTACATACTGTACATAAAATATCAAAAAGTACACCAAATATGTGTAATATATACTGTAAATAAACTATCAAATCCACAGTAATTATATATAATATACTGTACATAAAATATCAAAAATTACACCAAATGTATATTATTTACTGTAAATAAAATATCAAAAAGTACAGTAAATATATCTTACACACCCTATGTAAAGTATCACAATCTACACCAAATATATATTATATAATTTACATAAAATATGAAAAGGACACCAAATATACCTTATATACTGAACATGAAATATCAAAATGTACAGTAAATAGATTTCATATATTGTACATATAATGTTAACTAAAAGTACACCAAATACATTTTATATACTGTAAATAAAATATCAAAAAGTACAGTAAATATATATTACACACCCTATGTAAAATATCACAAACTTCACCAAATATATATTATATAATTTACATAAAATATCAAAAGGACACCAAATATATCTTCTATACTGTACATAAAATATCAAAAGGTACAGTAAATATATTTCATATATTGTATATATAATATTAACTAAAAGTACACCAAATAAATTTTATATACTGTAAATAAATTATCAAAAATTACAGTAAATATATATTACATACTGTACATAAAATATCAAAAAGTACAGCAAATATGTGTTATATATACTGTAAATAAACTATCAAAACTACACTAATTATATTTAATATACTGTACATAAAATATCAAAAATTACACCAAATATATATTATTTACTGTAAAGAAAATACCAAAAAGTACAGTAAATATATATTACACACCCTATGTAAAATATCACAAACTACACCAAATATATATTATATGATTTACATAAAATATCAAAAGGACACCAAATATATCTTATATACTGAACATGAAATATCAAAATGTACAGTAAATATATTTCATATATTCTACATATAATATTAACTAAAAGTACACCAAATACATTTTATATACTGTAAATAAAATATCAAAATGTACAGTAAATATATATTACATTCTGTACATAAAATATCAAAAAGTACACCAAATTTGTGTTTTATATACTAGAAATAAACTATCAAAACTGCAGTAATTATATTTAATATACTGTACATAAAATACCAAAAATTACACCAAATGTATATTATTTACCGTAAATAAAATATCAAAATTACAGTAAATATATTTTACACACCCTATGTAAAATATCACAATCTACACCAAATATATATTATATAATTTACATAAAATATCAAAAGGACACCAAATATATCTTATATACTGTACATAAAATATCAAAATTACAGTAAATGTATTTCATATATTGTACATATAATGCTAACTAAAAGTACACCAAATACATTTTATATACTGTAAATAAAATATCAAAAAGTACAGTAAATATATATCACACACCCTATGTAAAATATCACAAACTTCACCAAATATATATTATATAATTTACATAAAATATCAAAAGGACACCAAATATATCTTCTATACTGTGCATAAAGTATCAAAATGTACAGTAAATATATTTCATATATTGTATATATAATATTAACTAAAAGTACACCAAATACATTTTATATACTGTAAATAAATTATCAAAAATTTCAGTAAATATATATTACATACTGTACATAAAATATCAAAAAGTACACCAAATATGTGTTATATATACTGTAAATAAACTATCAAAACTACACTAATTATATTTAATATACTGTACATAAAATATCAAAAATTACACCAAATATATATTATTTACTGTAAAGAAAATACCAAAAAGTACAGCAAATATATATTACACACCCTATGTAAAATATCACAAACTACACCAAATATATATTATATAATTTACATAAAATATCAAAAGGACACCAAATATATCTTATATACTGAACATGAAATATCAAAATGTACAGTAAATATATTTCATAGATTGTACATATAATATTAACTAAAAGTACACCAAATACATTTTATATAGTGTAAATAAAATATCAAAATGTACAGTAAATATATATTACATTCTGTACATAAAATATCAAAAAGTACTCCAAATTTGTGTTTTATATACTGTAAATAAACTATCAAAAACTGCAGTAGTTATATTTAATATACTGTACATTAAATATCAAAAATTAAACCAAATGTATATTATTTACTGTAAATAAAATATCAAAAAGTACAGTAAATATATCTTACACACCCTATGTAAAATATCACAATCTACACCAAATATATATTATATAATTTACATAAAATATCAAAAGGACACCAAGTATATCTTATATAGTGTAGATAAAATATCAAAATGTACAGTAAATATATTTCCTATATTGTACATATAATATTAACTAAAAGTACACCAAATACATTTTATATACTGTAAATAAAATATCAAAAATACAGTAAATATATATTACATACTGTACATAAAATATCAAAAAGTACACCAAATATGTGTAATATATAATGTAAATAAACTATCAAAAACTACAGTAAATACATTGAATTTACTGTACATAAAATATCAAAAATTACACCAAATGTATATTATATACTGTAAATAAAATATCAAAAAGTACAGTAAATATATATTACACACCCTATGTAAAATATCACAAACTTCACCAAATATATATTATATAATTTACAAAAAATATCAAAAGGACACCAAATATATCTTCTATACTGTACATAAAATATCAAAATGTACAGTAAATATATTTCATATATTGTATATATAATATTAACTAAAAGTACACCAAATACATTTTATATACTGTAAATAAATTATCAAAAATTACAGTAAATATATATTACATACTGTACATAAAATATCAAAAAGTACACCAAATATGTGTTATATATACTGTAAATAAACTATCAAAACTACACTAATTATATTTAATATACTGTACATAAAATATCAAAAATTACACCAAATATATATTATTTACTGTCAGGAAAATACCAAAAAGTACAGTAAATATATATTACACACCCTATGTAAAATATCACAAACTACACCAAATATATATCATAAAATTTACTTAAAATATCAAAAGGACACCAAATATATCTTATATACTGAACATGAAATATCAAAATGTACAGTAAATATATTTCCTATATTGTACATATAATATTAACTAAAAGTACACCAAATACATTTTATATACTGTAAATAAAATATCAAAATGTACAGTAAATATATATTACATTCTGTACATAAAATATCAAAAAGTACACCAAATTTGTGTTTTATATACAGTAAATGAACTATCAAAAACTGCAGTAATTATATTTTATATACTGTATATAAAATATCAAAAATTAAACCAAATGTATATTATTTACTGTGAATAAAATATCAAAAAGTACAGTAAATATATCTTACACACCCTATGTAAAATATCACAATCTACACCAAATATATATTATATAATTTACATAAAATATCAAAAGGACACCAAATATATCTTATATAGTGTACATAAAATATCAAAATGTACAGTAAATATATTTCCTATATTGTACATATAACATTAACTAAAAGTACACCAAATACATTTTATATACTGTAAAAAAAATATCAAAAATACAGTAAATATAAATTACATACTGTACATAAAATATCAATAAGGACACCAAATATGTGTAATATATACTGTAAATAAACTATCAAAAACTACAGTAATTATATTTAATATACTGTACATAAAATATCAAAAATTACACCAAATGTATATTATATACTGTAAATAAAATATCAAAAAGTACAGTAAATATATATTACACACCCTATGTAAAATATCACAAACTTCACCAAATATATATTATATAATTTACATAAAATATCAAAAGGACACCAAATATATCTTCTATACTGTACATAAAATATCAAAATGTACAGTAAATATATTTCATATATTGTATATATTATATTAACTAAAAGTACACCAAATACATTTTATATACTGTATATGAATTATCAAAAATTACAGTAAATATATATTACATACTGTACATAAAATATCAAAAAGTACACCAAATATGTGTTATATATACTGTAAATAAACTATCAAAACTACACTAATTATATTTAATATACTGTACATAAAATATCAAAAATTACACCAAATATATATTATTTACTGTAAAGAAAATACCAAAAAGTACAGTAAATATATATTACACACCCTATGTAAAATATCACAAACTACACCAAATATATATCATATAATTTACATAAAATACCAAAAGGACACCAAATATATCTTATATACTGAACATGAAATATCAAAATGTACAGTAAATATATTTCATATATTGTACATATAATATTAACTAAAAGTACACCAAATACATTTTATATACTGTAAATTAAATATCAAAATGTACAGTAAATATATATTACATTCTGTTCATAAAATATCAAATAGTACACCAAATTTGTGTTTTATATACTGCAAATAAACTATCAAAAACTGCAGTAATTATATTTAATATACTGTACATAAAATATCAAAAATTAAACCAAATGTATATTATTTACTGTAAATAAAATATCAAAAAGTACAGTAAATATATCTTACACACCCTATGTAAAATATCACAATCTACACCAAATATATATTATATAATTTACATTAAATATCAAAAGGACACCAAATATATCTTATATACAGTACATAAAATATCAAAATTACAGTAAATATATTTCATATATTTTTCATATAATGTTAACTAAAAGTACACCAAATATATTTTATATAGTGTAAATAAAATATCAAAATGTACAGTAAATATATATTACACACCCTATGTAAAATATCACAATCTACACCAAATTTATATTATGTAATTTCCATAAAATATCAAAAGGACACCATATATACCTTATATGCTGAACATAAAATATCAAAATGTACCGTATATATATTTCATATATTGTACATATAATATTAACTAAAAGTACACCAAATACATTTTATATACTGTAAATAAAATATCAAATAGTAGACTAAATATATATTACATACTGTACATAAAATATCAAAAAGTACACCAAATATGTGTAATATATACTGTAAATAAACTATCAAATCCACAGTAATTATATATAATATACTGTACATAAAATATCAAAAATTACACCAAATGTATATTATTTACAGTAAATAAAATATCAAAAAGTACAGTAAATATATCTTACACACCCTATGTAAAATATCACAAAGTACACCAAATATATATTATATAATTTACATAAAATATCAAAAGGACACCAAATATACCTTATATACTGAACATGAAATATCAAAATGAACAGTAAATATATTTCCTATATTGTACATATAATATTAACTAAAAGTACACCAAATACATTTTATATACTGTAAATAAAATATCAAAAGTTCAGTAAATATATATTACATTCTGTACATAAAATATCAAAAAGTACACCAAATATGTGTTATATATACTCTAAATAAACTATCAAAAACTGCAGTAATTATGTTTAATATACTGTACATAAAATATCAAAAATTACACCAAATGTATATTATTTACTGTAAATAAAATATCAAAAAGTACAGTAAATATATCTTACACACCCTATGTAAAATATCACAATCTACACCAAATATATATTATATAATTTACATAAAATATCAAAAGGACACCAAATATATCTTATATACTGTACATAAAATATCAAAATTACAGTAAATAGATTTCATATATTGTAC
The DNA here is from genome assembly GCF_029289425.2 of Pan paniscus. Lineage (NCBI taxonomy): Eukaryota > Metazoa > Chordata > Mammalia > Primates > Hominidae > Pan > Pan paniscus. Next base: position 5,124,866 of record NC_073271.2, read on the forward strand.
ATATAATGTTAACTAAAACTACACCAAATACATTTTATATACTGTAAATAAAATATCAAAAAGTACAGTAAATATGTATTACACACCCTATGTAAAATATCACAAACTTCACCAAATATATATTATATAATTTACATAAAATATCAAAAGGACACCAAATATATCTTCTATACTGTACATAAAATATCAAAATGTACAGTAAATATATTTCATATATTGTATATATAATATTAACTAAAAGTACACCAAATAAATTTTATATACTGTAAATAAATTATCAAAAATTACAGTAAATATATATTACATACTGTACATAAAATATCAAAAAGTACACCAAATATGTGTTATATATAATGTAAATAAACTATCAAAACTACACTAATTATATTTAATATACTGTACATAAAATATCAAAAATTACACCAAATATATATTATTTACTGTAAAGAAAATACCAAAAAGTACAGTAAATATATATTACACACCCTATGTAAAATATCACAAACTACACCAAATATATATTATATGATTTACATAAAATATCAAAAGGACACCAAATATATCTTATATACTGAACATGAAATATCAAAATGTACAGTAAATATATTTCATATATTGTACATATAATATTAACTAAAAGTACACCAAATATATATTATATACTGTAAATAAATTATCAAAAAGTACAGTAAGTACACATTACACACCCTATGAAATATCACAAACTACACCAAATATATATTATATAATTCACATAAAATATCAAAAGGACACCAAATATATCTTCTATACTGTACATAAAATATCAAAAAGTACAGTAAATATATTTCATATATTGTATATATAATATTAATTAAAAGTACACCAAACACATTTTATATACTGTAAATAAATTATCAAAAATTACAGTAAATATATATTACATACTGTACATAAATTATCAAAAAGTACACCAAATATGTGTTATATATACTGTAAATAAACAATCAAAAACTACAATAATTATATTTAATATACTGTACATAAAATATCAAAAATTACACCAAATGTATATTATTTACTGTAAATGAAATATCAAAAATTACAGTAAATATATATTACACACCCTATGGAAAATATCAAAAACTACATCAAATATATATTATAAAATTCACAAAAAATATCAAAAGGACACCAAATATATATTATATACTGTACATAATATATCAAAAAGTACAGTAAATATATTTCATATATTGTACATGTAATATTAACTAAAAGTACACCAAATACATTTTATATACTGTAAATAAAATATCAAAAAGTACAGTAAATATATATTACATAGTGTACATAAAATATCAAAAAGTACTCCAAATATGTGTAATATATACTGTAAATAAACTATCAAAAACTACAGTAATTATATTTACTTTACAGTACATAAAATATCAAAAATTACACCAAATGTATATTATATACTGTAAATAAAATATCAAAAAGTACAGTAAATATATATTACACACCCTATGTAAAATATCACAAACTACACCAAATATATATTATATAATTTACATAAAATATCAAAAGGACACCAAATATATCTTCTATACTGTACATAAAATATCAAAAAGTACAGTAAATATATTTCATATATTGTACATATAATATTAACTAAAAGTACACCAAATACATTTTATATACTGTAAATAAAATATCAAAAAGTACAGTAAATATATATTACATTCTGTACATAAAACATCAAAAAGTACACCCAATATGTGTTATATGTACTGTAAATAAACTATCAAAAACTGCAGTAATTATATTTAATATACTGTACATAAAATATCAAAAATTACACCAAATATATATTATTTACTGTCAGGAAAATACCAAAAAGTACAGTAAATATATATTACACACCCTATGTAAAATATCACAATCTACGCCAAATATATATCATATAATTTACAGAAAATATCAAAAGGACAACAAATATATCTTATATACTGTACATAAAATATTAAAATGTACAGTAAATATATTTCATATATTGTACATATAATATTAACTAAAAGTACACCAAATACATTTTATATACTGTAAATAAAATATCAAAAAGTACAGTAAATATATATTACATACTGTACAGAAAATATCAAAAAGTACACCAAATATGTGTTATATATACTGTAAATAAACTATCAAGAACTATAGTAATTATATTTAATATACTGTACATAAAATATCAAAAATTACACCAAATGTATATTATATACTGTAAATAAAATATCAAAAAGTACAGTAAATATACATTACACACCCTATGAAATATCACAAACTACACCAAATATATATTATCTAATTTACATAAAATATCAAGAGGACACCAAATATAACTTCTATACTGTACATAAAATATCAAAAAGTACAGTAAATATATTTCATATATTGTATATATAATATTAACTAAAAGTACACCAAATACATTTTATATACTGTAAATAAATTATCAAAAATTACAGTAAATATATATTACATACTGTACATAAAATATCAAAAAGTAGACCAAATATGTGTTATATATACTGTAAATAAACAATCAAAAACTTCAGTAATTATATTTAATATGCAGTACATAAAATATCAAAAATTACACCAAATGTATAATATTTACTGTAAATAAAATATCAAAAATTACAGTAAATATATATTACACACCCTATGGAAAATATCAAAAACTACACTAAATATATATTATAAAATTCACATAAAATATCAAAAGGACACCAAATATATATTATATACTGTACATAAAATATCAAAAAGAACAGTAAATATATTTCATATATTGTACATATAATATTAACTAAAAGTACACCAAATACATTTCATGTACTGTAAATAAAATATCAAAAAGTTCAGTAAATATATATTACATACTGTACATAAAATATCAAAAAGTACACCAAATATGTGTTATAAATACTGTAAATAAACTATAAAAAACTACAGTAATTATATTTAATATACTGTACATGAAATATCAAAAACTACACCAAATGTAAATTATTTACTGTAAATAAAATATCAAAAATACAGTAAATACATATGACATACCCTATGTAAAATATCAAAAGCTACACCAAATATATATTATATAATTTACGTAAAATATCAAAAGGACACAAATTCTATCTTCTATACTGTACAAAAAGTATGAAAAAGTACCGTACATATATTTCATATATTGTATATATAATATTAACGAAAAGAACACCAAATACATTTTATATACTGTAAGTAAATTATCAAAAATTACAGTAAATATATATTACATACTGTACATAAAATATCAAAAACTACACCAAATATGTGTTATATATACTGTAAATAAACTATCAAAAACTACAGTAATTATATTTACTATACTGTTCATAAAATATCAAAAATTACACCAAATGTATATTATATACTGTAAATAAAATATCAAAAAGTACAGTAAATATATATGACACACCCTATGTAAAATATCAAAAACTACACCAAATATATATTATATAATTTACATAAAATAACAAAAGGACACCAAATATATCTTCTATACTGTACACAAAATATCAAAAAGTACAGTAAATATATTTCATATATTGTACATATAATATTAACTAAAAGAACACCTAATACATTTTATATACTCTAAATAAAATATCAAAATTACAGTAAATTTATATTACATACTGTACATAAAACATCAAAAAGTACACCAAATATGTGTTATATATACTTTAAATATCAAAAACTACAGTAATCAAATCCAATGTACTGTATATAAAATATCAAAAATTACACCAAATATACATTAAATACTGTAAATAAAATATCAAAAAGGACAGTAAATATATGCTACACACCCTATGTAAAATATCAAAAATTACACCAAATATATATTATATAATTTACATAGAATATAAAAAGGACACCAAATATATCTTATATATTGTACATAAAATATCAAAAAGTACAGTATATATATTTCATACATTGTATATATATTATTAACTAAAAGTACACCAAATACATTTTGTATACTGAAAATAAAATATCAAAAGTACAGTAAATATATATTACATACTGTACAGAAAATATCAAAAAGTACACTATATATGTGTTATATATACTGTAAATAAACTATCAAACACTACAGTAATTATATTTAATATACTGTACATTAAATATCAAAAATTACACCAAATATATATTATATACTGTAAATAAATTATCAAAAAGTACAGTAAGTACACATTACACACCCTATGAAATATCACAAACTACACCAAATATATATTATATAATTTACATAAAATATCAAAAGGACACCAAATATATCTTCTATACTGTACATAAAATATCAAAAAGTACAGTAAATATATTTCATATATTGTATATATAATATTAATTAAAAGTACACCAAACACATTTTATATACTGTAAATAAATTATCAAAAATTACAGTAAATATATATTACATACTGTACATAAAATATCAAAAAGTACACCAAATATGTGTTATATATACTGTAAATAAACAATCAAAAACTACAGTAATTATATTTAATATACTGTACATAAAATATCAAAAATTACACCAAATGTATATTATTTACTGTAAATGAAATATCAAAAATTACAGTAAATATATATTACACACCCTATGGAAAATATCAAAAACTACGTCAAATATATATTATAAAATTCACAAAAATATCAAAAGGACACCAAATATATATTATATACTGTACATAAAATATCAAAAAGTACAGTAAATATATTTCATATATTGTACATGTAATATTAACTAAAAGTACACCAAATACATTTTATATACTGTAAATAAAATATCAAAAATACAGTAAATATATATTACATAGTGTACATAAAATATCAAAAAGTACTCCAAATATGTGTAATATATACTGTAAATAAACTATCAAAAACTACAGTAATTATATTTACTTTACTGTACATAAAATATCAAAAATTACACCAAATGTATATTATATACTGTAAATAAAATATCAAAAAGTACAGTAAATATATATTACACACCCTATGTAAAATATCACAAACTACACCAAATATATATTATATAATTTACATAAAATATCAAAAGGACACCAAATATATCTTCTATACTGTACATAAAATATCAAAAAGTACAGTAAATATATTTCATATATTGTACATATAATATTAACTAAAAGTACACCAAATACATTTTATATACTGTAAATAAAATATCAAAAAGTACAGTAAATATATATTACATTCTGTACATAAATCATCAAAAAGTACACCCAATATGTGTTATATGTACTGTAAATAAACTATCAAAAACTGCAGTAATTATATTTAATATACTGTACATAAAATATCAAAAATTACACCAAATGTATACTATTTACTGTAAATAAAATATCAAAAAGTACAGTAAATATATCTTACACACCCTATGTAAAATATCACAATCTACGCCAAATATATATCATATAATTTACAGAAAATATCAAAAGGACAACAAATATATCTTATATACTGTACATAAAATATTAAAATGTACAGTAAATATATTTCATATATTGTACATATAATATTAATTAAAAGTGCACCAAATACATTTTATATACTGTAAATAAAATATCAAAAAGTACAGTAAATATATATTACATACTGTACAAAAATATCAAAAAGTACACCAAATATGTGTTATATATACTGTAAATAAACTATCAAAAACTACAGTAATGATATTTAATATACTGTACATAAAATATCAAAAATTACACCAAATGTATATTATTTACTGTAAATAAAATATCAAAAATTACAGTAAATATATATTACACACCCTATGTAAAATATCAAAAACTACACCAAATATATATTATAAAATTCACATAAAATATCAAAAGGACACCAAATATATCTTATATACTGTACATAAATTATCAAAAGTACAGTAAATATATTTCATATATTGTACATATAATATTAACTAAAAGTACACCAAATACATTTTATATAGTGTAAATAAAATATCAAAATGTACAGTAAATATATATTACACACCATATGTAAAATATCACAATCTACACCAAATATATATTATATAATTTACATAAAATATCAAAAGGACACCAAATATATCTTATATAGTGTACATAAAATATCAAAATGTACAGTAAATATATTTCATATATTGTACATATAACATTAACTAAAAGTACACCAAATACATTTTATATACAGTAAATAAAATATCAAAAAGTACAGTAAATATATATTACATACTGTACATAAAATATCAAAAATACACCAAATATGTGTTATATATACTGTAAATATCAAAAACTACAGTAATCATATTCAATGTACTGTATATAAAATATCAAAAATTACACCAAATATAAATTAAATACTGTAAATGAAATATCAAAAAGGACAGTAAATATATACTACACACCCTATGTAAAATATCAAAAATTACACCAAATATATATTATATAATTTACATAGAATATAAAAAGGACACCAAATATATCTTATATATTGTACATAAAATATCAAAAAGTACAGTATATATATTTCATACATTGTACATATATTATTAACTAAAAGTACACCAAATACATTTTGTATACTGAAAATAAAATATCAAAAAGTACAGTAAATCTATATTACATACTGTACATAAAATGTCAAAAAGTACACCAAATATGTGTTATATATACTGTAAATAAACTATCAAAAACTACAGTAATTATATTTAATATACTGTACATAAAATATCAAAAATTACACCAAAGGAATGTTATTTACTGTAAATAAAATATCAAAAAGTACAGTAAATATATCTTACACTCCCTATGTAAAATATCACAATCTACACCAAATATATATTATATAATTTACATAAAATATCAAAAGGACACCAAATATATCTTATATAGTGTACATAAAATATCAAAATGTACAGTAAATATATTTCCTATATTGTACATATAATATTAACTGAAAGTACACCAAATACATTTTATATACTGTAAATAAAATATCAAAAATACAGTAAATATATATTACATACTGTACATAAAATATCAAAAAGTACACCAAATATGTGTAATATATACTGTAAATAAACTATCAAAACTACACTAATTATATTTAATATACTGTACATAAAATATCAAAAATTACACCAAATATATATTATTTACTGTAAAGAAAATACCAAAAAGTACAGTAAATATATATTACACACCCTATGTAAAATATCACAAACTACACCAAATATATATTATATAATTTACATAAAATATCAAAAGGACACCAAATATACCTTATATACTGAACATGAAATATCAAAAAGTACAGTAAATATATTTCATATATTGTACATATAATGTTAACTAAAAGTACACCAACTACATTTTATATACTGTAAATAAAATATCAAAATTACAGTAAATATATATTACTTTCAGTACATAAAATATCAAAAAGTACACCAAATATGTGTTATATATACTGTAAATAAACTATCAAAAACTGCAGTAATTATGTTTAATATACTGTACATAAAATATCAAAAATTACACCAAATGTATATTATTTACTGTAAATAAAATATCAAAAAGTACTGTAAATATATCTTACACACCCTATGTAAAATATCACAATCTACCCCAAATATATATTATATAATTTACATAAAATATCAAAAGGACACCAAATATATCTTATATAGTGTACATAAAATATCAAAATGTACAGTAAATATATTTCATATATTGTACATATAATATTAACTAAAAGTACACCAAATACATTTTATATACAGTAAATAAAATATCAAAAAGTACAGTAAATATGTATTACATACTGTACATAAAATATCAAGAAGTACACCATATATGTGTAATATATACTGTAAATAAACTATCAAAAACTACTGTAATTATATTTAATATACTGTACATAAAATATCAAAAATTAAACCAAATGTATATTATATACTGTAAATAAAATATCATCAAGTACAGTAAATATATATTACACACCCTATGTAAAATATCACAAACTTCACCAAATATATATTATAAAATTTACATAAAATATCAAAAGGACACCACTTATATCTTCTATACTGTACATAAAATATCAAAATGTACAGTAAATATATTTCATATATTGTATATATAATATTAACTAAAAGTACACCAAATACATTTTATATACTGTAAATAAATTATCAAAAATTACAGTAAATATATATTACATACTGTATATAAAATATCAAAAAGTACACCATATATGTGTTATATATACTGTAAATAAACTATCAAAGACTACAGTAATTATATTTAATATACTGTACATAAAATATCAAAAATTACACCAAATGTATATTATTTACTGTAAATAAAATATCAAAAATTACAGTAAATATATATTACACACCCTATGTAAAATATCAAAAACTACACCAAATATCTATTATAAAATTCACATAAAATATCAAAAGGACACCAAATATTTATTATATACTGTACATAAAATATCAAAAAGTACAGTAAATATATTTCATATAGTGTACATATAATATTAACTAAAAGTACACCAAATACATTTCATATACTGTAAATAAAATATCAAAAAGTACAGTAAATATATATTACATACTGTACATAAAATATCAAAAAGTACACCAAATATGTGTTATATATACTGTGAATAAACTATCAAATATACAGTAATTATATATAATATACTGTACAAAAAATATCAAAAATTACACCAAATGTATATTATATACTGTAAATAAAATATCAAAAAGTACAGTAAATATATATGGCATACCCTATGTAAAATATCAAAAACTACACCAAATATATATTATATAATTTACAGAAAATATCAAAAGGACACCAAATATATATTCTATACTGTACACAAAATATCAAAAAGTACAGTAAATATATTTCATATATCTTAAATATAATATTAACTAAAAGTACACCAAATGCATTTTATATACTGTAAATAAAATATCAAAAAGTACAGTAGACATATATTACATACTGTACATAAAATATCAAAAAGTACACCAAATATGTGTTATATATACTGTAAATATCAAAAACTACAGTAATCATATTCAATGTACTGTATATAAAATATCAAAAATTACACCAAATATAAATTAAATACTGTAAATAAAATATCAAAAAGGACAGTAAATATATACTACACACCCTATGTAAAATATCAAAAATTACACCAAATATATATTATATAATTTACATAGAATATAAAAAGGACACCAAATATATCTTATATATTGTACATAAAATATCAAAAAGTACAGTATATATATTTCATACATTGTACATATATTATTAACTAAAAGTACACCAAATACATTTTGTATACTGAAAATAAAATATCAAAAAGTACAGTAAATCTATATTACATACTGTACATAAAATATCAAAAAGTACACCAAATATGTGTTATATATACTGTAAATAAACTATCAAAAACTACAGTAATTATATTTAATATACTGTACATAAAATATCAAAAATTACACCAAAGGAATGTTATTTACTGTAAATAAAATATCAAAAAGTACAGTAAATATATCTTACACTCCCTATGTAAAATATCACAATCTACACCAAATATATATTATATAATTTACATAAAATATCAAAAGGACACCAAATATATCTTATATAGTGTACATAAAATATCAAAATGTACAGTAAATATATTTCCTATATTGTACATATAATATTAACTGAAAGTACACCAAATACATTTTATATACTGTAAATAAAATATCAAAAATACAGTAAATATATATTACATACTGTACATAAAATATCAAAAAGTACACCAAATATGTGTAATATATACTGTAAATAAACTATCAAAACTACACTAATTATATTTAATATACTGTACATAAAATATCAAAAATTACACCAAATATATATTATTTACTGTAAAGAAAATACCAAAAAGTACAGTAAATATATATTACACACCCTATGTAAAATATCACAAACAACACCAAATATATATTATATAATTTACATAAAATATCAAAAGGACACCAAATATACCTTATATACTGAACATGAAATATCAAAAAGTACAGTAAATATATTTCATATATTGTACATATAATATTAACTAAAAGTACACCAAATACATTTTATATACTGTAAATAAAATATCAAAAGTACAGTAATTATATATTACATTCAGTACATAAAATATCAAAAAGTACACCAAATATGTGTTATATATACTGTAAAAAAACTATCAAAAACTGCAGTAATTATATTTAATGTAGTGTACATAAAATATCAAAAATTACACCAAATGTATATTATTTACTGTAAATAAAATATCAAAAAGTACAGTAAATATATCTTACACACCCTATGTAAAATATCACAAAGTACACCAAATATATATTATATAATTTACATAAAATATCAAAAGGACACCAAATATACCTTATATACTGAACATGAAATATCAAAATGTACAGTAAATATATTTCATATATTGTACATATAATATTAACTAAAAGTACACCAAATACATTTTATATACTGTAAATAAAATATCAAAAGTACAGTAAGTATATCATACATTCTGTACATAAAATATCAAAAAGTACACCAAATATGTGTTATATATACTGTAAATAAACTATCAAAAACTGCAGTAATTATGTTTAATATACTGTACATAAAATATCAAAAATTACACCAAATGTATATTATTTACTGTAAATAAAATATCAAAAAGTACAGTAAATATATCTTACACACCCTATGTAAAATATCACAATCTACACCAAATATATATTATATAATTTACCTAAAATATCAAAAGGACACCAAATATATCTTATATACTGTACATAAAATATCAAAATTACAGTAAATAGATTTCATATATTGTACATATAATGTTAACGAAAAGTACACCAAATACATTTTATATACTGTAAATAAAATATCAAAAAGTACAGTAAATATATATTACACACCCTATGTAAAATATCACAAACTTCACCAAATATATATTATATAATTTACATAAAATATCAAAAGGACACCAAATATATCTTCTATACTGTACATAAAATATCAAAATGTACAGTAAATATATTTCATATATTGTATATATAATATTAACTAAAAGTACACCAAATACATTTTATATACTGTAAATAAATTATCAAAAATTACAGTAAATATATATTACATACTGTACATAAAATATCAAAAAGTACACCAAATATGTGTTATATATACTGTAAATAAACTATCAAAACTACACTAATTATATTTAATATACTGTACATAAAATATCAAAAATTACACCAAATATATATTATTTACTGTAAAGAAAATACCAAAAAGTACAGTAAATATATATTACACACCCTATGTAAAATATCACAAACTACACCAAATATATATTATATAATTTACATAAAATATCAAAAGGACACCAAATATATCTTATATACTGAACATGAAATATCAAAATGTACAGTAAATATATTTCATATATTGTACATATAATATTAACTAAAAGTACACCAAATACATTTTATATACTGTAAATTAAATATCAAAATGTACAGTAAATATATATTACATTCTGTTCATAAAATATCAAAAAGTACACCAAATTTGTGTTTTATATACTGTAAATAAACTATCAAAAACTGCAGTAATTATATTTAATATACTGTACATAAAATATCAAAAATTAAACCAAATGTATATTATTTACTGTAAATAAAATATCAAAAAGTACAGTAAATATATCTTACACACCCTATGTAAAATATCACAATCTACACCAAATATATGTTATATAATTTACATTAAATATCAAAAGGACACCAAATATATCTTATATACTGTACATAAAATATCAAAATTACAGTAAATATATTTCATATATTGTACATATAATGTTAACTAAAAGTACACCAAATATATTTTATATAGTGTAAATAAAATATCAAAATGTACAGTAAATATATATTACACACCCTATGTAAAATATCACAATCTACACCAAATTTATATTATGTAATTTCCATAAAATATCAAAAGGACACCATATATACCTTATATGCTGAACATAAAATATCAAAATGTACCGTATATATATTTCATATATTGTACATATAATATTAACTAAAAGTACACCAAATACATTTTATATACTGTAAATAAAATATCAAATAGTAGAGTAAATATATATTACATACTGTACATAAAATATCAAAAAGTACACCAAATATGTGTAATATATACTGTAAATAAACTATCAAATCCACAGTAATTATATATAATATACTGTACATAAAATATCAAAAATTACACCAAATGTATATTATTTACTGTAAATAAAATATCAAAAAGTACAGTAAATATATCTTACACACCCTATGTAAAATATCACAAAGTACACCAAATATATATTATATAATTTACATAAAATATCAAAAGGACACCAAATATACCTTATATACTGAACATGAAATATCAAAATGTACAGTAAATATATTTCCTATATTGTACATATAATATTAACTAAAAGTACACCAAATACATTTTATATACTGTAAATAAAATATCAAAAGTTCAGTAAATATATATTACATTCTGTACATAAAATATCAAAAAGTACACCAAATATGTGTTATATATACTGTAAATAAACTATCAAAAACTGCAGTAATTATGTTTAATATACTGTACATAAAATATCAAAAATTACACCAAATGTATATTATTTACTGTAAATAAAATATCAAAAAGTACAGTAAATATATCTTACACACCCTATGTAAAATATCACAATCTACACCAAATATATATTATATAATTTACATAAAATATCACAAGGACACCAAATATATCTTATATACTGTACATAAAATATCAAAATTACAGTAAATATATTTCATATATTGTACATATAATGTTAACTAAAAGTACACCAAATACATTTTATATACTGTAAATAAAATATCAAAAAGTACAGTAAATATGTATTACACACCCTATGTAAAATATCACAAACTTCACCAAATATATATTATATAATTTACCTAAAATATCAAAAGGACACCAACTATATCTTCTATACTGTACATAAAATATCAAAATGTACAGTAAATATATTTCATATATTGTATATATAATATTAACTAAAAGTACACCAAATAAATTTTATATACTGTAAATAAATTATCAAAAATTACAGTAAATATATATTACATACTGTACATAAAATATCAAAAAGTACACCAAATATGTGTTATATATACTGTAAATAAACAATCAAAACTACACTAATTATATTTAATATACTGTACATAAAATATCAAAAATTACACCAAATATATATTATTTACTGTAAAGAAAATACCAAAAAGTACAGTAAATATATATTACACACCCTATGTAAAATATCACAAACTACACCAAATATATATTATATGATTTACATAAAATATCAAAAGGACACCAAATATATCTTATATACTGAACATGAAATATCAAAATGTACAGTAAATATATTTCATATATTGTACATATAATATTAACTAAAAGTACACCAACTACATTTTATATACTGTAAATAAAATATCAAAATTACAGTAAATATATATTACTTTCAGTACATAAAATATCAAAAATTACACCAAATATGTGTTATATATACTGTAAATAAACTATCAAAAACTGCAGTAATTATGTTTAATATACTGTACATAAAATATCAAAAATTACACCAAATGTATATTATTTACTGTAAATAAAATATCAAAAAGTACTGTAAATATATCTTACACACCCTATGTAAAATATCACAATCTACACCAAATATATATTATATAATTTACATAAAATATCAAAAGGACACCAAATATATCTTATATAGTGTACATAAAATATCAAAATGTACAGTAAATATATTTCATATATTGTACATATAATATTAACTAAAAGTACACCAAATACATTTTATATACAGTAAATAAAATATCAAAAAGTACAGTAAATATGTATTACATACTGTACATAAAATATCAAAAAGTACAACAAATATGTGTTATATATACTGTAAATAAACCATCAAAAACTACAGTAATTATATTTAATATACTGTACATAAAATATCAAAAATTACACCAAAGGAATGTTATTTACTGTAAATAAAATATCAAAAAGTACAGTAAATATATCTTACACTCCCTATGTAAAATATCACAATCTACACCAAATATATATTATATAATTTACATAAAATATCAAAAGGACACCAAATATATCTTATATAGTGTACATAAAATATCAAAATGTACAGTAAATATATTTCATATATCTTAAATATAATATTAACTAAAAGTACACCAAATGCATTTTATATACTGTAAATAAAATATCAAAAAGTACAGTAGACATATATTACATACTGTACATAAAATATCAAAAAGTACACCAAATATGTGTAATATATACTGTAAATAAACTATCAAAACTACACTAATTATATTTAATATACTGTACATAAAATATCAAAAATTACACCAAATATATATTATTTACTGTAAAGAAAATACCAAAAAGTACAGTAAATATATATTACACACCCTATGTAAAATATCACAAACTACACCAAATATATATTATATAATTTACATAAAATATCAAAAGGACACCAAATATACCTCATATACGGAACATGAAATATCAAAAAGTACAGTAAATATATTTCATATATTGTACATATAATATTAACTAAAAGTACACCAAATACATTTTATGTACTGTAAATAAAATATCAAAAGTACAGTAAATATATATTACATTCAGTACATAAAATATCAGAAAGTACACCAAATATGTGTTATATATACTGTAAAAAAACTATCAAAAACTGCAGTAATTATATTTAATGTACTGTACATAAAATATCAAAAATTAAACCAAATGTATATTATTTACTGTAAATAAAATATCAAAAAGTACAGTAAATATATCTTACACACCCTATGTAAAATATCACAAAGTACACCAAATATATATTATATAATTTACATAAAATATCAAAAGGACACCAAATATACCTTATATACTGAACATGAAATATCAAAATGTACAGTAAATATATTTCATATATTGTACATATAATATTAACTAAAAGTACACCAAATACATTTTATATACTGTAAATAAAATATCAAAAGTACAGTAAGTATATCATACATTCTGTACATAAAATATCAAAAGTACACCATATATGTGTAATATATACTGTAAATAAACTATCAAAAACTACTGTAATTATATTTAATATACTGTACATAAAATATCAAAAATTAAACCAAATGTATATTATATACTGTAAATAAAATATCATCAAGTACAGTAAATATATATTACACACCCTATGTAAAATATCACAAACTTCACCAAATATATATTATAAAATTTACATAAAATATCAAAAGGACACCACTTATATCTTCTATACTGTACATAAAATATCAAAATGTACAGTAAATATATTTCATATATTGTATATATAATATTAACTAAAAGTACACCAAATACATTTTATATACTGTAAATAAATTATCAAATTTACAGTAAATATATATTACATACTGTATATAAAATATCAAAAAGTACACCATATATGTGTTATATATACTGTAAATAAACTATCAAAGACTACAGTAATTATATTTAATATACTGTACATAAAATATCAAAAATTACACCAAAGGAATGTTATTTACTGTAAATAAAATATCAAAAAGTACAGTAAATATATCTTACACTCCCTATGTAAAATATCACAATCTACACCAAATATATATTATATAATTTACATAAAATATCAAAAGGACACCAAATATATCTTATATAGTGTACATAAAATATCAAAATGTACAGTAAATATATTTCCTATATTGTACATATAATATTAACTGAAAGTACACCAAATACATTTTATATACTGTAAATAAAATATCAAAAATACAGTAAATATATATTACATACTGTACATAAAATATCAAAAAGTACACCAAATATGTGTAATATATACTGTAAATAAACTATCAAAACTACACTAATTATATTTAATATACTGTACATAAAATATCAAAAATTACACCAAATATATATTATTTACTGTAAAGAAAATACCAAAAAGTACAGTAAATATATATTACACACCCTATGTAAAATATCACAAACAACACCAAATATATATTATATAATTTACATAAAATATCAAAAGGACACCAAATATACCTTATATACTGAACATGAAATATCAAAAAGTACAGTAAATATATTTCATATATTGAACATATAATATTAACTAAAAGTACACCAAATACATTTTATATACTGTAAATAAAATATCAAAAGTACAGTAATTATATATTACATTCAGTACATAAAATATCAAAAAGTACACCAAATATGTGTTATATATACTGTAAAAAAACTATCAAAAACTGCAGTAATTATATTTAATGTAGTGTACATAAAATATCAAAAATTACACCAAATGTATATTATTTACTGTAAATAAAATATCAAAAAGTACAGTAAATATATCTTACACACCCTATGTAAAATATCACAAAGTACACCAAATATATATTATATAATTTACATAAAATATCAAAAGGACACCAAATATACCTTATATACTGAACATGAAATATCAAAATGTACAGTAAATATATTTCATATATTGTACATATAATATTAACTAAAAGTACACCAAATACATTTTATATACTGTAAATAAAATATCAAAAGTACAGTAAGTATATCATACATTCTGTACATAAAATATCAAAAAGTACACCAAATATGTGTTATATATACTGTAAATAAACTATCAAAAACTGCAGTAATTATGTTTAATATACTGTACATAAAATATCAAAAATTACACCAAATGTATATTATTTACTGTAAATAAAATATCAAAAAGTACTGTAAATATATCTTACACACCCTATGTAAAATATCACAATCTACACCAAATATATATTATATAATTTACATAAAATATCAAAAGGACACCAAATATATCTTATATAGTGTACATAAAATATCAAAATGTACAGTAAATATATTTCATATATTGTACATATAATATTAACTAAAAGTACACCAAATACATTTTATATACTGTAAATAAAATATCAAAAAGTACAGTAAATATGTATTACATACTGTACATAAAATATCAAAAAGTACAACAAATATGTGTTATATATACTGTAAATAAACCATCAAAAACTACAGTAATTATATTTAATATACTGTACATAAAATATCAAAAATTACACCAAAGGAATGTTATTTACTGTAAATAAAATATCAAAAAGTACAGTAAATATATCTTACACTCCCTATGTAAAATATCACAATCTACACCAAATATATATTATATAATTTACATAAAATATCAAAAGGACACCAAATATATCTTATATAGTGTACATAAAATATCAAAATGTACAGTAAATATATTTCCTATATTGTACATATAATATTAACTGAAAGTACACCAAATACATTTTATATACTGTAAATAAAATATCAAAAATACAGTAAATATATATTACATACTGTACATAAAATATCAAAAAGTACACCAAATATGTGTAATATATACTGTAAATAAACTATCAAAACTACACTAATTATATTTAATATACTGTACATAAAATATCAAAAATTACACCAAATATATATTATTTACTGTAAAGAAAATACCAAAAAGTACAGTAAATATATATTACACACCCTATGTAAAATATCACAAACTACACCAAATATATATTATATAATTTACATAAAATATCAAAAGGACACCAAATATACCTCATATACGGAACATGAAATATCAAAAAGTACAGTAAATATATTTCATATATTGTACATATAATATTAACTAAAAGTACACCAAATACATTTTATGTACTGTAAATAAAATATCAAAAGTACAGTAAATATATATTACATTCAGTACATAAAATATCAGAAAGTACACCAAATATGTGTTATATATACTGTAAAAAAACTATCAAAAACTGCAGTAATTATATTTAATGTACTGTACATAAAATATCAAAAATTAAACCAAATGTATATTATTTACTGTAAATAAAATATCAAAAAGTACAGTAAATATATCTTACACACCCTATGTAAAATATCACAAAGTACACCAAATATATATTATATAATTTACATAAAATATCAAAAGGACACCAAATATACCTTATATACTGAACATGAAATATCAAAATGTACAGTAAATATATTTCATATATTGTACATATAATATTAACTAAAAGTACACCAAATACATTTTATATACTGTAAATAAAATATCAAAAGTACAGTAAGTATATCATACATTCTGTACATAAAATATCAAAAGTACACCATATATGTGTAATATATACTGTAAATAAACTATCAAAAACTACTGTAATTATATTTAATATACTGTACATAAAATATCAAAAATTAAACCAAATGTATATTATATACTGTAAATAAAATATCATCAAGTACAGTAAATATATATTACACACCCTATGTAAAATATCACAAACTTCACCAAATATATATTATAAAATTTACATAAAATATCAAAAGGACACCACTTATATCTTCTATACTGTACATAAAATATCAAAATGTACAGTAAATATATTTCATATATTGTATATATAATATTAACTAAAAGTACACCAAATACATTTTATATACTGTAAATAAATTATCAAAAATTACAGTAAATATATATTACATACTGTATATAAAATATCAAAAAGTACACCATATATGTGTTATATATACTGTAAATAAACTATCAAAGACTACAGTAATTATATTTAATATACTGTACATAAAATATCAAAAATTACACCAAAGGAATGTTATTTACTGTAAATAAAATATCAAAAAGTACAGTAAATATATCTTACACTCCCTATGTAAAATATCACAATCTACACCAAATATATATTATATAATTTACATAAAATATCAAAAGGACACCAAATATATCTTATATAGTGTACATAAAATATCAAAATGTACAGTAAATATATTTCCTATATTGTACATATAATATTAACTGAAAGTACACCAAATACATTTTATATACTGTAAATAAAATATCAAAAATACAGTAAATATATATTACATACTGTACATAAAATATCAAAAAGTACACCAAATATGTGTAATATATACTGTAAATAAACTATCAAAACTACACTAATTATATTTAATATACTGTACATAAAATATCAAAAATTACACCAAATATATATTATTTACTGTAAAGAAAATACCAAAAAGTACAGTAAATATATATTACACACCCTATGTAAAATATCACAAACAACACCAAATATATATTATATAATTTACATAAAATATCAAAAGGACACCAAATATACCTTATATACTGAACATGAAATATCAAAAAGTACAGTAAATATATTTCATATATTGTACATATAATATTAACTAAAAGTACACCAAATGCATTTTATATACTGTAAATAAAATATCAAAAAGTACAGTAGACATATATTACATACTGTACATAAAATATCAAAAAGTACACCAAATATGTGTAATATATACTGTAAATAAACTATCAAAACTACACTAATTATATTTAATATACTGTACATAAAATATCAAAAATTACACCAAATATATATTATTTACTGTAAAGAAAATACCAAAAAGTACAGTAAATATATATTACACACCCTATGTAAAATATCACAAACTACACCAAATATATATTATATAATTTACATAAAATATCAAAAGGACACCAAATATACCTCATATACGGAACATGAAATATCAAAAAGTACAGTAAATATATTTCATATATTGTACATATAATATTAACTAAAAGTACACCAAATACATTTTATGTACTGTAAATAAAATATC
Organism: Pan paniscus; assembly: GCF_029289425.2. Lineage (NCBI taxonomy): Eukaryota > Metazoa > Chordata > Mammalia > Primates > Hominidae > Pan > Pan paniscus. The sequence goes on from NC_073271.2 coordinate 5,144,992, forward strand.
AAAAGTACAGTAAATATATATTACATTCAGTACATAAAATATCAGAAAGTACACCAAATATGTGTTATATATACTGTAAAAAAACTATCAAAAACTGCAGTAATTATATTTAATGTACTGTACATAAAATATCAAAAATTAAACCAAATGTATATTATTTACTGTAAATAAAATATCAAAAAGTACAGTAAATATATCTTACACACCCTATGTAAAATATCACAAAGTACACCAAATATATATTATATAATTTACATAAAATATCAAAAGGACACCAAATATACCTTATATACTGAACATGAAATATCAAAATGTACAGTAAATATATTTCATATATTGTACATATAATATTAACTAAAAGTACACCAAATACATTTTATATACTGTAAATAAAATATCAAAAGTACAGTAAGTATATCATACATTCTGTACATAAAATATCAAAAGTACACCATATATGTGTAATATATACTGTAAATAAACTATCAAAAACTACTGTAATTATATTTAATATACTGTACATAAAATATCAAAAATTAAACCAAATGTATATTATATACTGTAAATAAAATATCATCAAGTACAGTAAATATATATTACACACCCTATGTAAAATATCACAAACTTCACCAAATATATATTATAAAATTTACATAAAATATCAAAAGGACACCACTTATATCTTCTATACTGTACATAAAATATCAAAATGTACAGTAAATATATTTCATATATTGTATATATAATATTAACTAAAAGTACACCAAATACATTTTATATACTGTAAATAAATTATCAAAAATTACAGTAAATATATATTACATACTGTATATAAAATATCAAAAAGTACACCATATATGTGTTATATATACTGTAAATAAACTATCAAAGACTACAGTAATTATATTTAATATACTGTACATAAAATATCAAAAATTACACCAAAGGAATGTTATTTACTGTAAATAAAATATCAAAAAGTACAGTAAATATATCTTACACTCCCTATGTAAAATATCACAATCTACACCAAATATATATTATATAATTTACATAAAATATCAAAAGGACACCAAATATATCTTATATAGTGTACATAAAATATCAAAATGTACAGTAAATATATTTCCTATATTGTACATATAATATTAACTGAAAGTACACCAAATACATTTTATATACTGTAAATAAAATATCAAAAATACAGTAAATATATATATAATACTGTACATAAAATATCAAAAAGTACACCAAATATGTGTAATATATACTGTAAATAAACTATCAAAACTACACTAATTATATTTAATATACTGTACATAAAATATCAAAAATTACACCAAATATATATTATTTACTGTAAAGAAAATACCAAAAAGTACAGTAAATATATATTACACACCCTATGTAAAATATCACAAACAACACCAAATATATATTATATAATTTACATAAAATATCAAAAGGACACCAAATATACCTTATATACTGAACATGAAATATCAAAAAGTACAGTAAATATATTTCATATATTGTACATATAATATTAACTAAAAGTACACCAAATACATTTTATATACTGTAAATAAAATATCAAAAGTACAGTAATTATATATTACATTCAGTACATAAAATATCAAAAAGTACACCAAATATGTGTTATATATACTGTAAAAAAACTATCAAAAACTGCAGTAATTATATTTAATGTAGTGTACATAAAATATCAAAAATTACACCAAATGTATATTATTTACTGTAAATAAAATATCAAAAAGTACAGTAAATATATCTTACACACCCTATGTAAAATATCACAAAGTACACCAAATATATATTATGTAATTTACATAAAATATCAAAAGGACACCAAATATACCTTATATACTGAACATGAAATATCAAAATGTACAGTAAATATATTTCATATATTGTACATATAATATTAACTAAAAGTACACCAAATACATTTTATATACTGTAAATAAAATATCAAAAGTACAGTAAGTATATCATACATTCTGTACATAAAATATCAAAAAGTACACCAAATATGTGTTATATATACTGTAAATAAACTATCAAAAACTGCAGTAATTATGTTTAATATACTGTACATAAAATATCAAAAATTACACCAAATGTATATTATTTACTGTAAATAAAATATCAAAAAGTACAGTAAATATATCTTACACACCCTATGTAAAATATCACAATCTACACCAAATATATATTATATAATTTACCTAAAATATCAAAAGGACACCAAATATATCTTATATACTGTACATAAAATATCAAAATTACAGTAAATAGATTTCATATATTGTACATATAATGTTAACGAAAAGTACACCAAATACATTTTATATACTGTAAATAAAATATCAAAAAGTACAGTAAATATATATTACACACCCTATGTAAAATATCACAAACTTCACCAAATATATATTATATAATTTACATAAAATATCAAAAGGACACCAAATATATCTTCTATACTGTACATAAAATATCAAAATGTACAGTAAATATATTTCATATATTGTATATATAATATTAACTAAAAGTACACCAAATACATTTTATATACTGTAAATAAATTATCAAAAATTACAGTAAATATATATTACATACTGTACATAAAATATCAAAAAGTACACCAAATATGTGTTATATATACTGTAAATAAACTATCAAAACTACACTAATTATATTTAATATACTGTACATAAAATATCAAAAATTACACCAAATATATATTATTTACTGTAAAGAAAATACCAAAAAGTACAGTAAATATATATTACACACCCTATGTAAAATATCACAAACTACACCAAATATATATTATATAATTTACATAAAATATCAAAAGGACACCAAATATATCTTATATACTGAACATGAAATATCAAAATGTACAGTAAATATATTTCATATATTGTACATATAATATTAACTAAAAGTACACCAAATACATTTTATATACTGTAAATTAAATATCAAAATGTACAGTAAATATATATTACATTCTGTTCATAAAATATCAAAAAGTACACCAAATTTGTGTTTTATATACTGTAAATAAACTATCAAAAACTGCAGTAATTATATTTAATATACTGTACATAAAATATCAAAAATTAAACCAAATGTATATTATTTACTGTAAATAAAATATCAAAAAGTACAGTAAATATATCTTACACACCCTATGTAAAATATCACAATCTACACCAAATATATGTTATATAATTTACATTAAATATCAAAAGGACACCAAATATATCTTATATACTGTACATAAAATATCAAAATTACAGTAAATATATTTCATATGTTGTACATATAATGTTAACTAAAAGTACACCAAATATATTTTATATAGTGTAAATAAAATATCAAAATGTACAGTAAATATATATTACACACCCTATGTAAAATATCACAATCTACACCAAATTTATATTATGTAATTTCCATAAAATATCAAAAGGACACCATATATACCTTATATGCTGAACATAAAATATCAAAATGTACCGTATATATATTTCATATATTGTACATATAATATTAACTAAAAGTACACCAAATACATTTTATATACTGTAAATAAAATATCAAATAGTAGAGTAAATATATATTACATACTGTACATAAAATATCAAAAAGTACACCAAATATGTGTAATATATACTGTAAATAAACTATCAAATCCACAGTAATTATATATAATATACTGTACATAAAATATCAAAAATTACACCAAATGTATATTATTTACTGTAAATAAAATATCAAAAAGTACAGTAAATATATCTTACACACCCTATGTAAAATATCACAAAGTACACCAAATATATATTATATAATTTACATAAAATATCAAAAGGACACCAAATATACCTTATATACTGAACATGAAATATCAAAATGTACAGTAAATATATTTCCTATATTGTACATATAATATTAACTAAAAGTACACCAAATACATTTTATATACTGTAAATAAAATATCAAAAGTTCAGTAAATATATATTACATTCTGTACATAAAATATCAAAAAGTACACCAAATATGTGTTATATATACTCTAAATAAACTATCAAAAACTGCAGTAATTATGTTTAATATACTGTACATAAAATATCAAAAATTACACCAAATGTATATTATTTACTGTAAATAAAATATCAAAAAGTACAGTAAATATATCTTACACACCCTATGTAAAATATCACAATCTACACCAAATATATATTATATAATTTACATAAAATATCACAAGGACACCAAATATATCTTATATACTGTACATAAAATATCAAAATTACAGTAAATATATTTCATATATTGTACATATAATGTTAACTAAAAGTACACCAAATACATTTTATATACTGTAAATAAAATATCAAAAAGTACAGTAAATATGTATTACACACCCTATGTAAAATATCACAAACTTCACCAAATATATATTATATAATTTACCTAAAATATCAAAAGGACACCAACTATATCTTCTATACTGTACATAAAATATCAAAATGTACAGTAAATATATTTCATATATTGTATATATAATATTAACTAAAAGTACACCAAATAAATTTTATATACTGTAAATAAATTATCAAAAATTACAGTAAATATATATTACATACTGTACATAAAATATCAAAAAGTACACCAAATATGTGTTATATATACTGTAAATAAACAATCAAAACTACACTAATTATATTTAATATACTGTACATAAAATATCAAAAATTACACCAAATATATATTATTTACTGTAAAGAAAATACCAAAAAGTACAGTAAATATATATTACACACCCTATGTAAAATATCACAAACTACACCAAATATATATTATATGATTTACATAAAATATCAAAAGGACACCAAATATATCTTATATACTGAACATGAAATATCAAAATGTACAGTAAATATATTTCATATATTGTACATATAATATTAACTAAAAGTACACCAACTACATTTTATATACTGTAAATAAAATATCAAAATTACAGTAAATATATATTACTTTCAGTACATAAAATATCAAAAATTACACCAAATATGTGTTATATATACTGTAAATAAACTATCAAAAACTGCAGTAATTATGTTTAATATACTGTACATAAAATATCAAAAATTACACCAAATGTATATTATTTACTGTAAATAAAATATCAAAAAGTACTGTAAATATATCTTACACACCCTATGTAAAATATCACAATCTACACCAAATATATATTATATAATTTACATAAAATATCAAAAGGACACCAAATATATCTTATATAGTGTACATAAAATATCAAAATGTACAGTAAATATATTTCATATATTGTACATATAATATTAACTAAAAGTACACCAAATACATTTTATATACAGTAAATAAAATATCAAAAAGTACAGTAAATATGTATTACATACTGTACATAAAATATCAAAAAGTACAACAAATATGTGTTATATATACTGTAAATAAACCATCAAAAACTACAGTAATTATATTTAATATACTGTACATAAAATATCAAAAATTACACCAAAGGAATGTTATTTACTGTAAATAAAATATCAAAAAGTACAGTAAATATATCTTACACTCCCTATGTAAAATATCACAATCTACACCAAATATATATTATATAATTTACATAAAATATCAAAAGGACACCAAATATATCTTATATAGTGTACATAAAATATCAAAATGTACAGTAAATATATTTCCTATATTGTACATATAATATTAACTGAAAGTACACCAAATACATTTTATATACTGTAAATAAAATATCAAAAATACAGTAAATATATATTACATACTGTACATAAAATATCAAAAAGTACACCAAATATGTGTAATATATACTGTAAATAAACTATCAAAACTACACTAATTATATTTAATATACTGTACATAAAATATCAAAAATTACACCAAATATATATTATTTACTGTAAAGAAAATACCAAAAAGTACAGTAAATATATATTACACACCCTATGTAAAATATCACAAACTACACCAAATATATATTATATAATTTACATAAAATATCAAAAGGACACCAAATATACCTCATATACGGAACATGAAATATCAAAAAGTACAGTAAATATATTTCATATATTGTACATATAATATTAACTAAAAGTACACCAAATACATTTTATGTACTGTAAATAAAATATCAAAAGTACAGTAAATATATATTACATTCAGTACATAAAATATCAGAAAGTACACCAAATATGTGTTATATATACTGTAAAAAAACTATCAAAAACTGCAGTAATTATATTTAATGTACTGTACATAAAATATCAAAAATTAAACCAAATGTATATTATTTACTGTAAATAAAATATCAAAAAGTACAGTAAATATATCTTACACACCCTATGTAAAATATCACAAAGTACACCAAATATATATTATATAATTTACATAAAATATCAAAAGGACACCAAATATACCTTATATACTGAACATGAAATATCAAAATGTACAGTAAATATATTTCATATATTGTACATATAATATTAACTAAAAGTACACCAAATACATTTTATATACTGTAAATAAAATATCAAAAGTACAGTAAGTATATCATACATTCTGTACATAAAATATCAAAAGTACACCATATATGTGTAATATATACTGTAAATAAACTATCAAAAACTACTGTAATTATATTTAATATACTGTACATAAAATATCAAAAATTAAACCAAATGTATATTATATACTGTAAATAAAATATCATCAAGTACAGTAAATATATATTACACACCCTATGTAAAATATCACAAACTTCACCAAATATATATTATAAAATTTACATAAAATATCAAAAGGACACCACTTATATCTTCTATACTGTACATAAAATATCAAAATGTACAGTAAATATATTTCATATATTGTATATATAATATTAACTAAAAGTACACCAAATACATTTTATATACTGTAAATAAATTATCAAAAATTACAGTAAATATATATTACATACTGTATATAAAATATCAAAAAGTACACCATATATGTGTTATATATACTGTAAATAAACTATCAAAGACTACAGTAATTATATTTAATATACTGTACATAAAATATCAAAAATTACACCAAATGTATATTATTTACTGTAAATAAAATATCAAAAATTACAGTAAATATATATTACACACCCTATGTAAAATATCAAAAACTACACCAAATATCTATTATAAAATTCACATAAAATATCAAAAGGACACCAAATATTTATTATATACTGTACATAAAATATCAAAAAGTACAGTAAATATATTTCATATAGTGTACATATAATATTAACTAAAAGTACACCAAATACATTTCATATACTGTAAATAAAATATCAAAAAGTACAGTAAATATATATTACATACTGTACATAAAATATCAAAAAGTACACCAAATATGTGTTATATATACTGTGAATAAACTATCAAATATACAGTAATTATATATAATATACTGTACAAAAAATATCAAAAATTACACCAAATGTATATTATATACTGTAAATAAAATATCAAAAAGTACAGTAAATATATATGGCATACCCTATGTAAAATATCAAAAACTACACCAAATATATATTATATAATTTACAGAAAATATCAAAAGGACACCAAATATATATTCTATACTGTACACAAAATATCAAAAAGTACAGTAAATATATTTCATATATCTTAAATATAATATTAACTAAAAGTACACCAAATGCATTTTATATACTGTAAATAAAATATCAAAAAGTACAGTAGACATATATTACATACTGTACATAAAATATCAAAAAGTACACCAAATATGTGTAATATATACTGTAAATAAACTATCAAAACTACACTAATTATATTTAATATACTGTACATAAAATATCAAAAATTACACCAAATATATATTATTTACTGTAAAGAAAATACCAAAAAGTACAGTAAATATATATTACACACCCTATGTAAAATATCACAAACTACACCAAATATATATTATATAATTTACATAAAATATCAAAAGGACACCAAATATACCTCATATACGGAACATGAAATATCAAAAAGTACAGTAAATATATTTCATATATTGTACATATAATATTAACTAAAAGTACACCAAATACATTTTATGTACTGTAAATAAAATATCAAAAGTACAGTAAATATATATTACATTCAGTACATAAAATATCAGAAAGTACACCAAATATGTGTTATATATACTGTAAAAAAACTATCAAAAACTGCAGTAATTATATTTAATGTACTGTACATAAAATATCAAAAATTAAACCAAATGTATATTATTTACTGTAAATAAAATATCAAAAAGTACAGTAAATATATCTTACACACCCTATGTAAAATATCACAAAGTACACCAAATATATATTATATAATTTACATAAAATATCAAAAGGACACCAAATATACCTTATATACTGAACATGAAATATCAAAATGTACAGTAAATATATTTCATATATTGTACATATAATATTAACTAAAAGTACACCAAATACATTTTATATACTGTAAATAAAATATCAAAAGTACAGTAAGTATATCATACATTCTGTACATAAAATATCAAAAGTACACCATATATGTGTAATATATACTGTAAATAAACTATCAAAAACTACTGTAATTATATTTAATATACTGTACATAAAATATCAAAAATTAAACCAAATGTATATTATATACTGTAAATAAAATATCATCAAGTACAGTAAATATATATTACACACCCTATGTAAAATATCACAAACTTCACCAAATATATATTATAAAATTTACATAAAATATCAAAAGGACACCACTTATATCTTCTATACTGTACATAAAATATCAAAATGTACAGTAAATATATTTCATATATTGTATATATAATATTAACTAAAAGTACACCAAATACATTTTATATACTGTAAATAAATTATCAAAAATTACAGTAAATATATATTACATACTGTATATAAAATATCAAAATGTACACCATATATGTGTTATATATACTGTAAATAAACTATCAAAGACTACAGTAATTATATTTAATATACTGTACATAAAATATCAAAAATTACACCAAAGGAATGTTATTTACTGTAAATAAAATATCAAAAAGTACAGTAAATATATCTTACACTCCCTATGTAAAATATCACAATCTACACCAAATATATATTATATAATTTACATAAAATATCAAAAGGACACCAAATATATCTTATATAGTGTACATAAAATATCAAAATGTACAGTAAATATATTTCCTATATTGTACATATAATATTAACTGAAAGTACACCAAATACATTTTATATACTGTAAATAAAATATCAAAAATACAGTAAATATATATTACATACTGTACATAAAATATCAAAAAGTACACCAAATATGTGTAATATATACTGTAAATAAACTATCAAAACTACACTAATTATATTTAATATACTGTACATAAAATATCAAAAATTACACCAAATATATATTATTTACTGTAAAGAAAATACCAAAAAGTACAGTAAATATATATTACACACCCTATGTAAAATATCACAAACAACACCAAATATATATTATATAATTTACATAAAATATCAAAAGGACACCAAATATACCTTATATACTGAACATGAAATATCAAAAAGTACAGTAAATATATTTCATATATTGTACATATAATATTAACTAAAAGTACACCAAATACATTTTATATACTGTAAATAAAATATCAAAAGTACAGTAATTATATATTACATTCAGTACATAAAATATCAAAAAGTACACCAAATATGTGTTATATATACTGTAAAAAAACTATCAAAAACTGCAGTAATTATATTTAATGTAGTGTACATAAAATATCAAAAATTACACCAAATGTATATTATTTACTGTAAATAAAATATCAAAAAGTACAGTAAATATATCTTACACACCCTATGTAAAATATCACAAAGTACACCAAATATATATTATATAATTTACATAAAATATCAAAAGGACACCAAATATACCTTATATACTGAACATGAAATATCAAAATGTACAGTAAATATATTTCATATATTGTACATATAATATTAACTAAAAGTACACCAAATACATTTTATATACTGTAAATAAAATATCAAAAGTACAGTAAGTATATCATACATTCTGTACATAAAATATCAAAAAGTACACCAAATATGTGTTATATATACTGTAAATAAACTATCAAAAACTGCAGTAATTATGTTTAATATACTGTACATAAAATATCAAAAATTACACCAAATGTATATTATTTACTGTAAATAAAATATCAAAAAGTACAGTAAATATATCTTACACACCCTATGTAAAATATCACAATCTACACCAAATATATATTATATAATTTACCTAAAATATCAAAAGGACACCAAATATATCTTATATACTGTACATAAAATATCAAAATTACAGTAAATAGATTTCATATATTGTACATATAATGTTAACGAAAAGTACACCAAATACATTTTATATACTGTAAATAAAATATCAAAAAGTACAGTAAATATATATTACACACCCTATGTAAAATATCACAAACTTCACCAAATATATATTATATAATTTACATAAAATATCAAAAGGACACCAAATATATCTTCTATACTGTACATAAAATATCAAAATGTACAGTAAATATATTTCATATATTGTATATATAATATTAACTAAAAGTACACCAAATACATTTTATATACTGTAAATAAATTATCAAAAATTACAGTAAATATATATTACATACTGTACATAAAATATCAAAAAGTACACCAAATATGTGTTATATATACTGTAAATAAACTATCAAAACTACACTAATTATATTTAATATACTGTACATAAAATATCAAAAATTACACCAAATATATATTATTTACTGTAAAGAAAATACCAAAAAGTACAGTAAATATATATTACACACCCTATGTAAAATATCACAAACTACACCAAATATATATTATATAATTTACATAAAATATCAAAAGGACACCAAATATATCTTATATACTGAACATGAAATATCAAAATGTACAGTAAATATATTTCATATATTGTACATATAATATTAACTAAAAGTACACCAAATACATTTTATATACTGTAAATTAAATATCAAAATGTACAGTAAATATATATTACATTCTGTTCATAAAATATCAAAAAGTACACCAAATTTGTGTTTTATATACTGTAAATAAACTATCAAAAACTGCAGTAATTATATTTAATATACTGTACATAAAATATCAAAAATTAAACCAAATGTATATTATTTACTGTAAATAAAATATCAAAAAGTACAGTAAATATATCTTACACACCCTATGTAAAATATCACAATCTACACCAAATATATGTTATATAATTTACATTAAATATCAAAAGGACACCAAATATATCTTATATACTGTACATAAAATATCAAAATTACAGTAAATATATTTCATATATTGTACATATAATGTTAACTAAAAGTACACCAAATATATTTTATATAGTGTAAATAAAATATCAAAATGTACAGTAAATATATATTACACACCCTATGTAAAATATCACAATCTACACCAAATTTATATTATGTAATTTCCATAAAATATCAAAAGGACACCATATATACCTTATATGCTGAACATAAAATATCAAAATGTACCGTATATATATTTCATATATTGTACATATAATATTAACTAAAAGTACACCAAATACATTTTATATACTGTAAATAAAATATCAAATAGTAGACTAAATATATATTACATACTGTACATAAAATATCAAAAAGTACACCAAATATGTGTAATATATACTGTAAATAAACTATCAAATCCACAGTAATTATATATAATATACTGTACATAAAATATCAAAAATTACACCAAATGTATATTATTTACTGTAAATAAAATATCAAAAAGTACAGTAAATATATCTTACACACCCTATGTAAAATATCACAAAGTACACCAAATATATATTATATAATTTACATAAAATATCAAAAGGACACCAAATATACCTTATATACTGAACATGAAATATCAAAATGTACAGTAAATATATTTCCTATATTGTACATATAATATTAACTAAAAGTACACCAAATACATTTTATATACTGTAAATAAAATATCAAAAGTTCAGTAAATATATATTACATTCTGTACATAAAATATCAAAAAGTACACCAAATATGTGTTATATATACTCTAAATAAACTATCAAAAACTGCAGTAATTATGTTTAATATACTGTACATAAAATATCAAAAATTACACCAAATGTATATTATTTACTGTAAATAAAATATCAAAAAGTACAGTAAATATATCTTACACACCCTATGTAAAATATCACAATCTACACCAAATATATATTATATAATTTACATAAAATATCACAAGGACACCAAATATATCTTATATACTGTACATAAAATATCAAAATTACAGTAAATAGATTTCATATATTGTACATATAATGTTAACTAAAAGTACACCAAATACATTTTATATACTGTAAATAAAATATCAAAAAGTACAGTAAATATGTATTACACACCCTATGTAAAATATCACAAACTTCACCAAATATATATTATATAATTTACATAAAATATCAAAAGGACACCAAATATATCTTCTATACTGTACATAAAATATCAAAATGTACAGTAAATATATTTCATATATTGTATATATAATATTAACTAAAAGTACACCAAATAAATTTTATATACTGTAAATAAATTATCAAAAATTACAGTAAATATATATTACATACTGTACATAAAATATCAAAAAGTACACCAAATATGTGTTATATATACTGTAAATAAACTATCAAAACTACACTAATTATATTTAATATACTGTACATAAAATATCAAAAATTACACCAAATATATATTATTTACTGTAAAGAAAATACCAAAAAGTACAGTAAATATATATTACACACCCTATGTAAAATATCACAAACTACACCAAATATATATTATATGATTTACATAAAATATCAAAAGGACACCAAATATATCTTATATACTGAACATGAAATATCAAAATGTACAGTAAATATATTTCATATATTGTACATATAATATTAACTAAAAGTACACCAAATACATTTTATATACTGTAAATAAAATATCAAAATGTACAGTAAATATATATTACATTCTGTACATAAAATATCAAAAAGTACACCAGATTTGTGTTTTATATACTGGAAATAAACTATCAAAAACTGCAGTAATTATATTTAATATACTGTACATAAAATATCAAAAATTACACCAAATGTATATTATTTACTGTAAATAAAATATCAAAAAGTACAGTAAATATATCTTACACACCCTATGTAAAATATCACAATCTAAACCAAATATATATTATATAATTTACATAAAATATCAAAAGGACACCAAATATATCTTATATAGTGTACATAAAATATCAAAATGTACAGTAACTATATTTCATATATTGTACATATAATATTAACTAAAAGTACACCAAATACATTTTATATACAGTAAATAAAATATCAAAAAGTACAGTAAATATGTATTACATACTGTACATAAAATATCAAAAAGTACACCATATATGTGTAATATATACTGTAAATAAACTATCAAAAACTACTATAATTATATTTAATATACTGTACATAAAATATCAAAAATTAAACCAAATGTATATTATATACTGTAAATAAAATATCATCAAGTACAGTAAATATATATTACACACCCTATGTAAAATATCACAAACTTCACCAAATATATATTATAAAATTTACATAAAATATCAAAAGGACACCACTTATATCTTCTATACTGTACATAAAATATCAAAATGTACAGTAAATATATTTCATATATTGTATATATAATGTTAACTAAAAGTACACCAAATGCATTTTATATACTGTAAATAAATTATCAAAAATTACAGTAAATATATATTACATACTGTATATAAAATATCAAAAAGTACACCATATATGTGTTATATATACTGTAAATAAACTATCAAAGACTATAGTAATTATATTTAATATACTGTACATAAAATATCAAAAATTACACCAAATGTATATTATTTACTGTAAATAAAATATCAAAAATTACAGTAAATATATATTACACACCCTATGTAAAATATCAAAAACTACACCAAATATCTATTATAAAATTCACATAAAATATCAAAAGGACACCAAATATTTATTATATACTGTACATAAAATATCAAAAAGTACGGTAAATATATTTCATATAGTGTACATATAATATTAACTAAAAGTACACCAAATACATTTCATATACTGTAAATAAAATATCAAAAAGTACAGTAAATATATATTACATACTGTACATAAAATATCAAAAAGTACACCAAATATGTGTTATATATACTGTGAATAAACTATCAAATATACAGTAATTATATATAATATACTGTACAAAAAATATCAAAAATTACACCAAATGTATATTATATACTGTAAATAAAATATCAAAAAGTACAGTAAATATATATGGCATACCCTATGTAAAATATCAAAAACTACACCAAATATATATTATATAATTTACAGAAAATATCAAAAGGACACCAAATATATATTCTATACTGTACACAAAATATCAAAAAGTACAGTAAATATATTTCATATATCTTAAATATAATATTAACTAAAAGTACACCAAATGCATTTTATATACTGTAAATAAAATATCAAAAAGTACAGTAGACATATATTACATACTGTACATAAAATATCAAAAAGTACACCAAATATGTGTTATATATACTGTAAATATCAAAAACTACAGTAATCATATTCAATGTACGGTATATAAAATATCAAAAATTACACCAAATATAAACTAAATACTGTAAATAAAATATCAAAAAGGACAGTAAATATATACTACACACCCTATGTAAAATATCAAAAATTACACCAAATATATATTATATAATTTACATAGAATATAAAAAGGACACCAAATATATCTTATATATTGTACATAAAATATCAAAAAGTACAGTATATATATTTCATACATTGTACATATATTATTAACTAAAAGTACACCAAATACATTTTGTATACTGAAAATAAAATATCAAAAAGTACAGTAAATCTATATTACATACTGTACATAAAATATCAAAAAGTACACCAAATATGTGTTATATATACTGTAAATAAACTATCAAAAACTACAGTAATTATATTTAATATACTGTACATAAAATATCAAAAATTACACCAAAGGAATGTTATTTACTGTAAATAAAATATCAAAAAGTACAGTAAATATATCTTACACTCCCTATGTAAAATATCACAATCTACACCAAATATATATTATATAATTTACATAAAATATCAAAAGGACACCAAATATATCTTATATAGTGTACATAAAATATCAAAATGTACAGTAAATATATTTCCTATATTGTACATATAATATTAACTGAAAGTACACCAAATACATTTTATATACTGTAAATAAAATATCAAAAATACAGTAAATATATATTACATACTGTACATAAAATATCAAAAAGTACACCAAATATGTGTAATATATACTGTAAATAAACTATCAAAACTACACTAATTATATTTAATATACTGTACATAAAATATCAAAAATTACACCAAATATATATTATTTACTGTAAAGAAAATACCAAAAAGTACAGTAAATATATATTACACACCCTATGTAAAATATCACAAACAACACCAAATATATATTATATAATTTACATAAAATATCAAAAGGACACCAAATATACCTTATATACTGAACATGAAATATCAAAAAGTACAGTAAATATATTTCATATATTGTACATATAATATTAACTAAAAGTACACCAAATACATTTTATATACTGTAAATAAAATATCAAAAGTACAGTAAATATATATTACATTCAGTACATAAAATATCAAAAAGTACACCAAATATGTGTTATATATACTGTAAAAAAACTATCAAAAACTGCAGTAATTATATTTAATGTAGTGTACATAAAATATCAAAAATTACACCAAATGTATATTATTTACTGTAAATAAAATATCAAAAAGTACAGTAAATATATCTTACACACCCTATGTAAAATATCACAAAGTACACCAAATATATATTATATAATTTACATAAAATATCAAAAGGACACCAAATATACCTTATATACTGAACATGAAATATCAAAATGTACAGTAAATATATTTCATATATTGTACATATAATATTAACTAAAAGTACACCAAATACATTTTATATACTGTAAATAAAATATCAAAAGTACAGTAAGTATATCATACATTCTGTACATAAAATATCAAAAAGTACACCAAATATGTGTTATATATACTGTAAATAAACTATCAAAAACTGCAGTAATTATGTTTAATATACTGTACATAAAATATCAAAAATTACACCAAATGTATATTATTTACTGTAAATAAAATATCAAAAAGTACAGTAAATATATCTTACACACCCTATGTAAAATATCACAATCTACACCAAATATATATTTTATAATTTACCTAAAATATCAAAAGGACACCAAATATATCTTATATACTGTACATAAAATATCAAAATTACAGTAAATAGATTTCATATATTGTACATATAATGTTAACGAAAAGTACACCAAATACATTTTATATACTGTAAATAAAATATCAAAAAGTACAGTAAATATATATTACACACCCTATGTAAAATATCACAAACTTCACCAAATATATATTATATAATTTACATAAAATATCAAAAGGACACCAAATATATCTTCTATACTGTACATAAAATATCAAAATGTACAGTAAATATATTTCATATATTGTATATATAATATTAACTAAAAGTACACCAAATACATTTTATATACTGTAAATAAATTATCAAAAATTACAGTAAATATATATTACATACTGTACATAAAATATCAAAAAGTACACCAAATATGTGTTATATATACTGTAAATAAACTATCAAAACTACACTAATTATATTTAATATACTGTACATAAAATATCAAAAATTACACCAAATATATATTATTTACTGTAAAGAAAATACCAAAAAGTACAGTAAATATATATTACACACCCTATGTAAAATATCACAAACTACACCAAATATATATTATATAATTTACATAAAATATCAAAAGGACACCAAATATATCTTATATACTGAACATGAAATATCAAAATGTACAGTAAATATATTTCATATATTGTACATATAATATTAACTAAAAGTACACCAAATACATTTTATTTACTGTAAATTAAATATCAAAATGTACAGTAAATATATATTACATTCTGTTCATAAAATATCAAAAAGTACACCAAATTTGTGTTTTATATACTGTAAATAAACTATCAAAAACTGCAGTAATTATATTTAATATACTGTACATAAAATATCAAAAATTAAACCAAATGTATATTATTTACTGTAAATAAAATATCAAAAAGTACAGTAAATATATCTTACACACCCTATGTAAAATATCACAATCTACACCAAATATATGTTATATAATTTACATTAAATATCAAAAGGACACCAAATATATCTTATATACTGTACATAAAATATCAAAATTACAGTAAATATATTTCATATATTGTACATATAATGTTAACTAAAAGTACACCAAATATATTTTATATAGTGTAAATAAAATATCAAAATGTACAGTAAATATATATTACACACCCTATGTAAAATATCACAATCTACACCAAATTTATATTATGTAATTTCCATAAAATATCAAAAGGACACCATATATACCTTATATGCTGAACATAAAATATCAAAATGTACCGTATATATATTTCATATATTGTACATATAATATTAACTAAAAGTACACCAAATACATTTTATATACTGTAAATAAAATATCAAATAGTAGACTAAATATATATTACATACTGTACATAAAATATCAAAAAGTACACCAAATATGTGTAATATATACTGTAAATAAACTATCAAATCCACAGTAATTATATATAATATACTGTACATAAAATATCAAAAATTACACCAAATGTATATTATTCACTGTAAATAAAATATCAAAAAGTACAGTAAATATATCTTACACACCCTATGTAACATATCACAAAGTACACCAAATATATATTATATAATTTACATAAAATATCAAAAGGACACCAAATATACCTTATATACTGAACATGAAATATCAAAATGTACAGTAAATATATTTCCTATATTGTACATATAATATTAACTAAAAGTACACCAAATACATTTTATATACTGTAAATAAAATATCAAAAGTTCAGTAAATATATATTACATTCTGTACATAAAATATCAAAAAGTACACCAAATATGTGTTATATATACTCTAAATAAACTATCAAAAACTGCAGTAATTATGTTTAATATACTGTACATAAAATATCAAAAATTACACCAAATGTATATTATTTACTGTAAATAAAATATCAAAAAGTACAGTAAATATATCTTACACACCCTATGTAAAATATCACAATCTACACCAAATATATATTATATAATTTACATAAAATATCAAAAGGACACCAAATATATCTTATATACTGTACATAAAATATCAAAATTACAGTAAATAGATTTCATATATTGTACATATAATGTTAACTAAAAGTACACCAAATACATTTTATATACTGTAAATAAAATATCAAAAAGTACAGTAAATATGTATTACACACCCTATGTAAAATATCACAAACTTCACCAAATATATATTATATAATTTACCTAAAATATCAAAAGGACACCAACTATATCTTCTATACTGTACATAAAATATCAAAATGTACAGTAAATATATTTCATATATTGTATATATAATATTAACTAAAAGTACACCAAATAAATTTTATATACTGTAAATAAATTATCAAAAATTACAGTAAATATATATTACATACTGTACATAAAATATCAAAAAGTACACCAAATATGTGTTATATATACTGTAAATAAACAATCAAAACTACACTAATTATATTTAATATACTGTACATAAAATATCAAAAATTACACCAAATATATATTATTTACTGTAAAGAAAATACCAAAAAGTACAGTAAATATATATTACACACCCTATGTAAAATATCACAAACTACACCAAATATATATTATATGATTTACATAAAATATCAAAAGGACACCAAATATATCTTATATACTGAACATGAAATATCAAAAAGTACAGTAAATATATTTCATATATTGTACATATAATATTAACTAAAAGTACACCAAATACATTTTATGTACTGTAAATAAAATATCAAAAGTACAGTAAATATATATTACATTCAGTACATAAAATATCAAAAAGTACACCAAATATGTGTTATATATACTGTAAAAAAACTATCAAAAACTGCAGTAATTATATTTAATGTACTGTACATAAAATATCAAAAATTAAACCAAATGTATATTATTTACTGTAAATAAAATATCAAAAAGTACAGTAAATATATCTTACACACCCTATGTAAAATATCACAAAGTACACCAAATATATATTATATAATTTACATAAAATATCAAAAGGACACCAAATATACCTTATATACTGAACATGAAATATCAAAATGTACAGTAAATATATTTCATATATTGTACATATAATATTAACTAAAAGTACACCAAATACATTTTATATACTGTAAATAAAATATCAAAAGTACAGTAAGTATATCATACATTCTCTACATAAAATATCAAAAAGTACACCAAATATGTGTTATATATACTGTAAATAAACTATCAAAAACTGCAGTAATTATGTTTAATATACTGTACATAAAATATCAAAAATTACACCAAATGTATATTATTTACTGTAAATAAAATATCAAAAAGTACAGTAAATATATCTTACACACCCTATGTAAAATATCACAATCTACACCAAATATATATTATATAATTTACATAAAATATCAAAAGGACACCAAATATATCTTATATACTGTACATAAAATATCAAAATTACAGTAAATAGATTTCATATATTGTACATATAATGTTAACTAAAAGTACACCAAATACATTTTATATACTGTAAATAAAATATCAAAAAGTACAGTAAATATATATTACACACCCTATGTAAAATATCACAAACTTCACCAAATATATATTATATAATTTACATAAAATATCAAAAGGACACCAAATATATCTTCTATACTGTACATAAAATATCAAAATGTACAGTAAATATATTTCATATATTGTATATATAATATTAACTAAAAGTACACCAAATACATTTTATATACTGTAAATAAATTATCAAAAATTACAGTAAATATATATTACATACTGTACATAAAATATCAAAAAGTACACCAAATATGTGTTATATATACTGTAAATAAACTATCAAAACTACACTAATTATATTTAATATACTGTACATAAAATATCAAAAATTACACCAAATATATATTATTTACTGTAAAGAAAATACCAAAAAGTACAGTAAATATATATTACACACCCTATGTAAAATATCACAAACTACACCAAATATATATTATATAATTTACATAAAATATCAAAAGGACACCAAATATATCTTATATAGTGAACATGAAATATCAAAATGTACAGTAAATATATTTCATATATTGTACATATAATATTAACTAAAAGGACACCAAATACATTTTATATACTGTAAATTAAATATCAAAATGTACAGTAAATATATATTACATTCTGTTCATAAAATATCAAAAAGTACACCAAATTTGTGTTTTATATACTGTAAATAAACTATCAAAAACTGCAGTAATTATATTTAATATACTGTACATAAAATATCAAAAATTAAACCAAATGTATATTATTTACTGTAAATAAAATATCAAAAAGTACAGTAAATATATCTTACACACCCTATGTAAAATATCACAAAGTACACCAAATATATATTATATAATTTACATAAAATGTCAAAAGGACACCAAATATACGTTATATACTGAACATGAAATATCAAAATGTACAGTAAATATATTTCATATATTGTACATATAATATTAACTAAAAGTACACCAAATACATTTTATATACTGTAAATAAAATATCAAAAGTACAGTAAATATATCATACATTCTGTACATAAAATATCAAAAAGTACACCAAATATGTGTTATATATACTGTAAATAAACTATCAAAAACTGCAGTAATTATGTTTAATATACTGTTCATAAAATATCAAAAATTACACCAAATGTATATTATTTACTGTAAATAAAATATCAAAAAG
Organism: Pan paniscus; assembly: GCF_029289425.2. Lineage (NCBI taxonomy): Eukaryota > Metazoa > Chordata > Mammalia > Primates > Hominidae > Pan > Pan paniscus. The sequence continues at coordinate 5,166,538 of NC_073271.2, forward strand.
TACAGTAAATATATCTTACACACCCTATGTATAAATATCACAATCTACACCAAATATATATTATATAAATTACATAAAATATCAAAAGGACACCAAATATATCTTATATACTGTACATAAAATATCAAAATTACAGTAAATAGATTTCATATATTGTACATATAATGTTAACTAAAAGTACACCAAATACATTTTATATACTGTAAATGAAATATCAAAAAGTACAGTAAATATATATTACACACCCTATGTAAAATATCACAAACTTCACCAAATATATATTATATAATTTACATAAAATATCAAAAGGACACCAAATATATCTTCTATACTGTACATAAAATATCAAAATATACAGTAAATATATTTCATATATTGTATATATAATATTAACTAAAAGTACACCAAATACATTTTATATACTGTAAATAAATTATCAAAAATTACAGTAAATATATATTACATACTGTACATAAAATATCAAAAAGTACACCAAATATGTGTTATATATACTGTAAATAAACTATCAAAACTACACTAATTATATTTAATATACTGTACATAATATATCAAAAATTACACCAAATGTATATTATTTACTGTAAAGAAAATACCAAAAAGTACAGTAAATATATATTACACACCCTATGTAAAATATCACAAACTACACCAAATATATATTATATAATTTACATAAAATATCAAAAGGACACCAAATATATCTTATATACTGAACATGAAATATCAAAATGTACAGTAAATATATTTCATATATTGTACATATAATATTAACTAAAAGTACACCAAATACATTTTATATACTGTAAATTAAATATCAAAATGTACAGTAAATATATATTACATTCTGTTCATAAAATATCAAAAAGTACACCAAATTTGTGTTTTATATACTGTAAATAAACTATCAAAAACTGCAGTAATTATATTTAATATACTGTACATAAAATATCAAAAATTAAACCAAATGTATATTATTTACTGTAAATAAAATATCAAAAAGTACAGTAAATATATCTTACACACCCTATGTAAAATATCACAATCTACACCAAATATATGTTATATAATTTACATTAAATATCAAAAGGACACCAAATATATCTTATATACTGTACATAAAATATCAAAATTACAGTAAATATATTTCATATATTGTACATATAATGTTAACTAAAAGTACACCAAATATATTTTATATAGTGTAAATAAAATATCAAAATGTACAGTAAATATATATTACACACCCTATGTAAAATATCACAATCTACACCAAATTTATATTATGTAATTTACATAAAATATCAAAAGGACACCATATATACATTATATGCTGAACATAAAATATCAAAATGTACCGTATATATATTTCATATATTGTACATATAATATTAACTAAAAGGACACCAAATACATTTTATATACTGTAAATAAAATATCAAATAGTAGACTAAATATATATTACATACTGTACATAAAATATCAAAAAGTACACCAAATATGTGTAATATATACTGTAAATAAACTATCAAATCCACAGTAATTATATATAATATACTGTACATAAAATATCAAAAATTACACCAAATGTATATTATTTACTGTAAATAAAATATCAAAAAGTACAGTAAATATATCTTACACACCCTATGTAAAATATCACAATCTACACCAAATATATATTATATAATTTACATAAAATATCAAAAGGACACCAAATATACCTTATATACTGAACATGAAATATCAAAATGTACAGTAAATATATTTCCTATATTGTACATATAATATTAACTAAAAGTACACCAAATACATTTTATATACTGTAAATAAAATATCAAAAGTTCAGTAAATATATATTACATTCTGTACATAAAATATCAAAAAGTACACCAAATATGTGTTATATATACTGTAAATAAACTATCAAAAACTGCAGTAATTATGTTTAATATACTGTACATAAAATATCAAAAATTACACCAAATGTATATTATTTACTGTAAATAAAATATCAAAAAGTACAGTAAATATATCTTACACACCCTATGTAAAATATCACAATCTACACCAAATATATATTATATAATTTACATAAAATATCACAAGGACACCAAATATATCTTATATACTGTACATAAAATATCAAAATTACAGTAAATATATTTCATATATTGTACATATAATGTTAACTAAAAGTACACCAAATACATTTTATATACTGTAAATAAAATATCAAAAAGTACAGTAAATATGTATTACACACCCTATGTAAAATATCACAAACTTCACCAAATATATATTATATAATTTACCTAAAATATCAAAAGGACACCAACTATATCTTCTATACTGTACATAAAATATCAAAATGTACAGTAAATATATTTCATATATTGTATATATAATATTAACTAAAAGTACACCAAATAAATTTTATATACTGTAAATAAATTATCAAAAATTACAGTAAATATATATTACATACTGTACATAAAATATCAAAAAGTACACCAAATATGTGTTATATATACTGTAAATAAACAATCAAAACTACACTAATTATATTTAATATACTGTACATAAAATATCAAAAATTACACCAAATATATATTATTTACTGTAAAGAAAATACCAAAAAGTACAGTAAATATATATTACACACCCTATGTAAAATATCACAAACTACACCAAATATATATTATATGATTTACATAAAATATCAAAAGGACACCAAATATATCTTATATACTGAACATGAAATATCAAAATGTACAGTAAATATATTTCATATATTGTACATATAATATTAACTAAAAGTACACCAACTACATTTTATATACTGTAAATAAAATATCAAAATTACAGTAAATATATATTACTTTCAGTACATAAAATATCAAAAATTACACCAAATATGTGTTATATATACTGTAAATAAACTATCAAAAACTGCAGTAATTATGTTTAATATACTGTACATAAAATATCAAAAATTACACCAAATGTATATTATTTACTGTAAATAAAATATCAAAAAGTACTGTAAATATATCTTACACACCCTATGTAAAATATCACAATCTACACCAAATATATATTATATAATTTACATAAAATATCAAAAGGACACCAAATATATCTTATATAGTGTACATAAAATATCAAAATGTACAGTAAATATATTTCATATATTGTACATATAATATTAACTAAAAGTACACCAAATACATTTTATATACAGTAAATAAAATATCAAAAAGTACAGTAAATATGTATTACATACTGTACATAAAATATCAAAAAGTACACCAAATATGTGTTATATATACTGTAAATAAACCATCAAAAACTACAGTAATTATATTTAATATACTGTACATAAAATATCAAAAATTACACCAAAGGAATGTTATTTACTGTAAATAAAATATCAAAAAGTACAGTAAATATATCTTACACTCCCTATGTAAAATATCACAATCTACACCAAATATATATTATATAATTTACATAAAATATCAAAAGGACACCAAATATATCTTATATAGTGTACATAAAATATCAAAATGTACAGTAAATATATTTCCTATATTGTACATATAATATTAACTGAAAGTACACCAAATACATTTTATATACTGTAAATAAAATATCAAAAATACAGTAAATATATATTACATACTGTACATAAAATATCAAAAAGTACACCAAATATGTGTAATATATACTGTAAATAAACTATCAAAACTACACTAATTATATTTAATATACTGTACATAAAATATCAAAAATTACACCAAATATATATTATTTACTGTAAAGAAAATACCAAAAAGTACAGTAAATATATATTACACACCCTATGTAAAATATCACAAACTACACCAAATATATATTATATAATTTACATAAAATATCAAAAGGACACCAAATATACCTTATATACTGAACATGAAATATCAAAAAGTACAGTAAATATATTTCATATATTGTACATATAATATTAACTAAAAGTACACCAAATACATTTTATGTACTGTAAATAAAATATCAAAAGTACAGTAAATATATATTACATTCAGTACATAAAATATCAAAAAGTACACCAAATATGTGTTATATATACTGTAAAAAAACTATCAAAAACTGCAGTAATTATATTTAATGTACTGTACATAAAATATCAAAAATTAAACCAAATGTATATTATTTACTGTAAATAAAATATCAAAAAGTACAGTAAATATATCTTACACACCCTATGTAAAATATCACAAAGTACACCAAATATATATTATATAATTTACATAAAATATCAAAAGGACACCAAATATACCTTATATACTGAACATGAAATATCAAAATGTACAGTAAATATATTTCATATATTGTACATATAATATTAACTAAAAGTACACCAAATACATTTTATATACTGTAAATAAAATATCAAAAGTACAGTAAGTATATCATACATTCTCTACATAAAATATCAAAAAGTACACCAAATATGTGTTATATATACTGTAAATAAACTATCAAAAACTGCAGTAATTATGTTTAATATACTGTACATAAAATATCAAAAATTACACCAAATGTATATTATTTACTGTAAATAAAATATCAAAAAGTACAGTAAATATATCTTACACACCCTATGTAAAATATCACAATCTACACCAAATATATATTATATAATTTACATAAAATATCAAAAGGACACCAAATATATCTTATATACTGTACATAAAATATCAAAATTACAGTAAATAGATTTCATATATTGTACATATAATGTTAACTAAAAGTACACCAAATACATTTTATATACTGTAAATGAAATATCAAAAAGTACAGTAAATATATATTACACACCCTATGTAAAATATCACAAACTTCACCAAATATATATTATATAATTTACATAAAATATCAAAAGGACACCAAATATATCTTCTATACTGTACATAAAATATCAAAATATACAGTAAATATATTTCATATATTGTATATATAATATTAACTAAAAGTACACCAAATACATTTTATATACTGTAAATAAATTATCAAAAATTATAGTAAATATATATTACATACTGTACATAAAATATCAAAAAGTACACCAAATATGTGTTATATATACTGTAAATAAACTATCAAAACTACACTAATTATATTTAATATACTGTACATAATATATCAAAAATTACACCAAATGTATATTATTTACTGTAAAGAAAATACCAAAAAGTATAGTAAATATATATTACACACCCTATGTAAAATATCACAAACTACACCAAATATATATTATATGATTTACATAAAATATCAAAAGGACACCAAATATATCTTATATACTGAACATGAAATATCAAAATGTACAGTAAATATATTTCACATATTGTACATATAATATTAACTAAAAGTACACCAAATACATTTTATATACTGTAAATTAAATATCAAAATGTACAGTAAATATATATTACATTCTGTTCATAAAATATCAAATAGTACAACAAATTTGTGTTTTATATACTGTAAATAAACTATCAAAAACTGCAGTAATTATATTTAATATACTGTACATAAAATATCAAAAATTAAACCAAATGTATATTATTTACTGTAAATAAAATATCAAAAAGTACAGTAAATATATCTTACACACCCTATGTAAAATATCACAATCTACACCAAATATATATTATATAATTTACATTAAATATCAAAAGGACACCAAATATATCTTATATACTGTACATAAAATATCAAAATTACAGTAAATATATTTCATATATTGTACATATAATGTTAACTAAAAGTACACCAAATATATTTTATATAGTGTAAATAAAATGCCAAAATGTACAGTAAATATATATTACACACCCTATGTAAAATATCACAATCTACACCAAATTTATATTATGCAATTTACATAAAATATCAAAAGGACACCATATATACCTTATATGCTGAACATAAAATATCAAAATGTACCGTATATATATTTCATATATTGTACATATAATATTAACTAAAAGTACACCAAATACATTTTATATACTGTAAATAAAATATCAAATTGTAGAGTAAATATATATTACATACTGTACATAAAATATCAAAAAGTACACCAAATATGTGTAATATATACTGTAAATAAACTATCAAATCCACAGTAATTATATATAATATACTGTACATAAAATATCAAAAATTACACCAAATGTATATTATTTACTGTAAATAAAATATCAAAAAGTACAGTAAATATATCTTACACACCCTATGTAAAGTATCACAATCTATACCAAATATATATTATATAATTTACATAAAATATCAAAAGGACACCAAATATACCTTATATACTAAACATGAAATATCAAAATGTACAGTAAATATATTTCCTATATTGTACATATAATATTAACTAAAAGTACACCAAATACATTTTATATACTGTAAATAAAATATCAAAAGTTCAGTAAATATATATTACATTCTGTACATAAAATATCAAAAAGTACACCAAATATGTGTTATATATACTGTAAATAAACTATCAAAAACTGCAGTAATTATGTTTAATATACTGTACATAAAATATCAAAAATTACACCAAATGTATATTATTTACTGTAAATAAAATATCAAAAAGTACAGTAAATATATCTTACACACCCTATGTAAAATATCACAATCTACACCAAATATATATTATATAATTTACATAAAATATCAAAAGGACACCAAATATATCTTATATACTGTACATAAAATATCAAAATTACAGCAAATAGATTTCATATATTGTACATATAATGTTAACTAAAAGTACACCAAATACATTTTATATACTGTAAATAAAATATCAAAAAGTACAGTAAATATATATTACACACCCTATGTAAAATATCACAAACTTCACCAAATATATATTATATAATTTACATAAAATATCAAAAGGACACCAAATATATCTTCTATACTGTACATAAAATATCAAAAGGTACAGTAAATATATTTCATATATTGTATATATAATATTAACTAAAAGTACACCAAATAAATTTTATATACTGTAAATAAATTATCAAAAATTTCAGTAAATATATATTACATACTGTACATAAAATATCAAAAAGTACACCAAATATGTGTTATATATACTGTAAATAAACTATCAAAACTACACTAATTATATTTAATATACTGTACATAAAATATCAAAAATTACACCAAATATATATTATTTACTGTAAAGAAAATACCAAAAAGTACAGTAAATATATATTACACACCCTATGTAAAATATCACAAACTACACCAAATATATATTATATGATTTACATAAAATATCAAAAGGACACCAAATATATCTTATATACTGAACATGAAATATCAAAATGTACAGTAAATATATTTCATATATTGTACATATAATATTAACTAAAAGTACACCAAATACATTTTATATACTGTAAATAAAATATCAAAATGTACAGTAAATATATATTACATTCTGTACATAAAATATCAAAAAGTACACCAAATTTGTGTTTTATATACTAGAAATAAACTATCAAAACTGCAGTAATTATATTTAATATACTGTACATAAAATATCAAAAATTACACCAAATGTATACTATTTACCGTAAATAAAATATCAAAAAGTACAGTAAATATATTTTACACACCCTATGTAAAATATCACAATCTACACCAAATATATATTATATAATTTACATAAAATATCAAAAGGACACCAAATATATCTTATATACTGTACATAAAATATCAAAATTACAGTAAATGTATTTCATATATTGTACATATAATGTTAACTAAAAGTACACCAAATACATTTTATATACTGTAAATAAAATATCAAAAAGTACAGTAAATATATATTACACACCCTATGTAAAATATCACAAACTTCACCAAATATATATTATATAATTTACATAAAACATCAAAAGGACACCAAATATATCTTCTATACTGTGCATAAAGTATCAAAATGTACAGTAAATATATTTCATATATTGTATATATAATATTAACTAAAAGTACACCAAATACATTTTATATAGTGTAAATAAATTATCAAAAATTACAGTAAATATATATTACATACTGTACATAAAATATCAAAAAGTACACCAAATATGTGTTATATATACTGTAAATAAACTATCAAAACTACACTAATTATATTTAATATACTGTACATAAAATATCAAAAATTACACCAAATATATATTATTTACTGTAAAGAAAATACCAAAAAGTACAGCAAATATATATTACACACCCTATGTAAAATATCACAAACTACACCAAATATATATTATATAATTTACATAAAATATCAAAAGGACACCAAATATATCTTATATACTGAACATGAAATATCAAAATGTACAGTAAATATATTTCATAGATTGTACATATAATATTAACTAAAAGTACACCAAATACATTTTATATAGTGTAAATAAAATATCAAAATGTACAGTAAATATATATTACATTCTGTACATAAAATATAAAAAAGTACTCCAAATTTGTGTTTTATATACTGTAAATAAACTATCAAAAACTGCAGTAATTATATTTAATATACTGTACAGTAAATATCAAAAATTACACCAAATGTATATTATTTACTGTAAATAAAATATCAAAAAGTACAGTAAATATATCTTACACACCCTATGTAAAATATCACAATCTACACCAAATATATATTATATAATTTACATAAAATATCAAAAGGACACCAAGTATATCTTATATAGTGTAGGTAAAATATCAAAATGTACAGTAAATATATTTCCTATATTGTACATATAATATTAACTAAAAGTACACCAAATACATTTTATATACTGTAAATAAAATATCAAAAATACAGTAAATATATATTACATACTGTACATAAAATATCAAAATGTACACCAAATATGTGTAATATATAATGTAAATAAACTATCAAAAACTACAGTAAATATATTGAATTTACTGTATATAAAATATCAAAAATTACACCAAATGTATATTATATACTGTAAATAAAATATCAAAAAGTACAGTAAATATATATTACACACCCTATGTAAAATATCACAAACTTCACCAAATATATATTATATAATTTACAAAAAATATCAAAAAGACACCAAATATATCTTCTATACTGTACATAAAATATCAAAATGTTCAGTAAATATATTTCATATATTGTATATATAATATTAACTAAAAGTACACCAAATACATTTTATATACTGTAAATAAATTATCAAAAATTACAGTAAATATATATTACATACTGTACATAAAATATCAAAAAGTACACCAAATATGTGTTATATATACTGTAAATAAACTATCAAAACTACACTAATTATATTTAATATACTGTACATAAAATATCAAAAATTACACCAAATATATATTATTTACTGTCAGGAAAATACCAAAAAGAACAGTAAATATATATTACACACCCTATGTAAAATATCACAAACTACACCAAATATATATCATATAATTTACTTAAAATATCAAAAGGACACCAAATATATCTTATATACTGAACATGAAATATCAAAATGTACAGTAAATATATTTCCTATATTGTACATATAATATTAACTAAAAGTACACCAAATACATTTTATATACTGTAAATAAAATATCAAAATGTACAGTAAATATATATTACATTCTGTACATAAAATATCAAAAAGTACACCAAATTTGTGTTTTATATACTGTAAATGAACTATCAAAAACTGCAGTAATTATATTTTATATACTGTATATAAAATATCAAAAATTAAACCAAATGTATATTATTTACTGTGAATAAAATATCAAAAAGTACAGTAAATATATCTTACACACCCTATGTAAAATATCACAATCTACACCAAATATATATTATATAATTTACATAAAATATCAAAAGGACACCAAATATATCTTATATAGTGTACATAAAATATCAAAATGTACAGTAAATATATTTCCTATATTGTACATATAACATTAACTAAAAGTACACCAAATACATTTTATATACTGTAAATAAAATATCAAAAATACAGTAAATATAAATTACATACTGTACATAAAATATCAATAAGTACACCAAATATGTGTAATATATACTGTAAATAAACTATCAAAAACTACAGTAATTATATTTAATATACTGTACATAAAATATCAAAAATTACACCAAATGTATATTATATACTGTAAATAAAATATCAAAAAGTACAGTAAATATATATTACACACCCTATGTAAAATATCACAAACTTCACCAAATATATATTATATAATTTACATAAAATATCAAAAGGACACCAAATATGTCTTCTATACTGTACATAAAATATCAAAATGTACAGTAAATATATTTCATATATTGTATATATAATATTAACTAAAAGTACACCAAATACATTTTATATACTGTAAATAAATTATCAAAAATTACAGTAAATATATATTACTTATTGTACATAAAATATCAAAAAGTACACCAAGTATGTGTTATATATAGTGTAAATAAACAATCAAAACTACACTAATTATATTTAATATACTGTACATAAAATATCAAAAATTACACCAAATATATATTATTTACTGTACAGAAAATACCAAAAAGTACAGTAAATATATATTACACACCCTATGTAAAATATCACAAACTACACCAAATATATGTTATATAATTTACATAAAATATCAAAAGGACAACAAATATATCTTATATACTGAACATGAAATATCAAAATGTACAGTAAATATATTTCATATATTGTATATATAATATTAACTAAAAGTACACCAAATACATTTTATATACTGTAAATAAAATATCAAAAGGACAGTAAATATATATTACATTCTGTACATAAAATATCAAAAGGTACACCAAATTTGTGTTTTATATAATGTAAATAAACTATCAAAAACTGCAGTAATTATATTTAATATACTGTACATAAAATATCAAAAATTAAACCAAATGTATATTATTTACTGTGAATAAAATATCAAAAAGTACAGTAAATATATATTACACACCCTATGTAAAATATCACAATCTACAAGAAATATATATTATATAATTTACATAAAATATCAAAAGGACACCAAATATATATTATATACTGTACATAAAATATCAAAAGTACAGTAAATATATTTCATATATTGTACATATAATATTAACTAAAAGTACACCAAATACATTTTATATACAGTAAATAAATTATCAAAAATTACAGTAAATATATATTGCATACTGTACATAAAATATCAAAAAGTACACCAAATATGTGTTATATATACTGTAAATAAACTATCAAAACTACACTAATTATATTTAATATACTGTACATAAAATATCAAAAATTACACCAAATATATATTATTTACTGTAAAGAAAATACCAAAAAGTACAGTAAATATATATTACACACCCTATGTAAAATATCACAAACTTCACCAAATATATATTATATAATTTACATAAAATATCAAAAGGACACCAAATATATCTTCTATACTGTACATAAAATATCAAAATGTACAGTAAATATATTTCATATATTGTATATATAATATTAACTAAAAGTACAACAAATACATTTTATATACTGTAAATAAATTATCAAAAATTACAGTAAATATATATTACATACTGTACATAAAATATCAAAAAGTACACCATATATGTGTAATATATACTGTAAATAAACTATCAAAAACTACTGTAATTATATTTAATATACTGTACATAAAATATCAAAAATTAAACCAAATGTATATTATATACTGTAAATAAAATATCATCAAGTACAGTAAATATATATTACACACCCTATGTAAAATATCACAAACTTCACCAAATATATATTATAAAATTTACATAAAATATCAAAAGGACACCACTTATATCTTCTATACTGTACATAAACTATCAAAATGTACAGTAAATATATTTCATATATTGTATATATAATATTAACTAAAAGTACACCAAATACATTTTATATACTGTAAATAAATTATCAAAAATTACAGTAAATATATATTACATACTGTATATAAAATATCAAAAAGTACACCATATATGTGTTATATATACTGTAAATAAACTATCAAAGACTACAGTAATTATATTTAATATACTGTACATAAAATATCAAAAATTACACCAAATGTATATTATTTACTGTAAATAAAATATCAAAAATTACAGTAAATATATATTACACACCCTATGTAAAATATCAAAAACTACACCAAATATCTATTATAAAATTCACATAAAATATCAAAAGGACACCAAATATATCTTATATACTGAACATGAAATATCAAAATGTACAGTAAATATATTTCATATATTGTACATATAATATTAACTAAAAGTACACCAAATACATTTTATATACTGTAAATTAAATATCAAAATGTACAGTAAATATATATTACATTCTGTTCATAAAATATCAAAAAGTACACCAAATTTGTGTTTTATATACTGTAAATAAACTATCAAAAACTGCAGTAATTATATTTAATATACTGTACATAAAATATCAAAAATTAAACCAAATGTATATTATTTACTGTAAATAAAATATCAAAAAGTACAGTAAATATATCTTACACACCCTATGTAAAATATCACAAAGTACACCAAATATATATTATATAATTTACATAAAATATCAAAAGGACACCAAATATACCTTATATACTGAACATGAAATATCAAAATGTACAGTAAATATATTTCATATATTGTACATATAATATTAACTAAAAGTACACCAAATATATTTTATATACTGTAAATAAAATATCAAAAATACAGTAAATATATCATACATTCTGTACATAAAATATCAAAAAGTACACCAAATATGTGTTATATATACTGTAAATAAACTATCAAAAACTGCAGTAATTATGTTTAATATACTGTACATAAAATATCAAAAATTACACCAAATGTATATTATTTACTGTAAATAAAATATCAAAAAGTACAGTAAATATATCTTACACACCCTATGTAAAATATCACAATCTACACCAAATATATATTATATAATTTACATAAAATATCAAAAGGACACCAAATATATCTTATATACTGTACATAAAATATCAAAATTACAGTAAATAGATTTCATATATTGTACATATAATGTTAACTAAAAGTACACCAAATACATTTTATATACTGTAAATAAAATATCAAAAAGTACAGTAAATATATATTACACACCCTATGTAAAATATCACAAACTTCACCAAATATATATTATATAATTTACATAAAATATCAAAAGGACACCAAATATATCTTCTATACTGTACATAAAATATCAAAATGTACAGTAAATATATTTCATATGTTGTATATATAATATTAACTAAAAGTACACCAAATAAATTTTATATACTGTAAATAAATTATCAAAAATTACAGTAAATATATATTACATACTGTACATAAAATATCAAAAAGTACACCAAATATGTGTTATATACTGTAAATAAACTATCAAAACTACACTAATTATATTTAATATACTGTACATAAAATATCAAAAATTACACCAAATATATATTATTTACTGTAAAGAAAATACCAAAAAGTACAGTAAATATATATTACACACCCTATGTAAAATATCACAAACTACACCAAATATATATTATATGATTTACATAAAATATCAAAAGGACACCAAATATATCTTATATACTGAACATGAAATATCAAAATGTACAGTAAATATATTTCATATATTGTACATATAATATTAACTAAAAGTACACCAAATACATTTTATATACTGTAAATAAAATATCAAAATGTACAGTAAATATATATTACATTCTGTACATAAAATATCAAAAAGTACACCAAATTTGTGTTTTATATACTGGAAATAAACTATCAAAAACTGCAGTAATTACATTTAATATACTGTACATAAAATATCAAAAATTACACCAAATGTATATTATTTACTGTAAATAAAATATCAAAAAGTACAGTAAATATATCTTACACACCCTATGTAAAATATCACAATCTACACCAAATATATATTATATAATTTACATAAAATATCAAAAGGACACCAAATATATCTTATATAGTGTACATAAAATATCAAAATGTACAGTAAATATATTTCATATATTGTACATATAATATTAACTAAAAGTACACCAAATACATTTTATATACAGTAAATAAAATACCAAAAAGTACAGTAAATATGTATTACATACTGTACATAAAATATCAAAAAGTACACCATATATGTGTAATATATACTGTAAATAAACTATCAAAAACTACTGTAATTATATTTAATATACTGTACATAAAATATCAAAAATTAAACCAAATGTATACTATATACTGTAAATAAAATATCATCAAGTACAGTAAATATATATTACACACCCTATGTAAAATATCACAAACTTCACCAAATATATATTATAAAATTTACATAAAATATCAAAAGGACACCACTTATATCTTCTATACTGTACATAAAATATCAAAATGTACAGTAAATATATTTCATATATTGTATATATAATGTTAACTAAAAGTACACCAAATACATTTTATATACTGTAAATAAATTATCAAAAATTACAGTAAATATATATTACATACTGTGTATAAAATATCAAAAAGTACACCATATATGTGTTATATATACTGTAAATAAACTATCAAAGACTATAGTAATTATATTTAATATACTGTACATAAAATATCAAAAATTACACCAAATGTATATTATTTACTGTAAATAAAATATCAAAAATTACAGTAAATATATATTACACACCCTATGTAAAATATCAAAAACTACACCAAATATCTATTATAAAATTCACATAAAATATCAAAAGGACACCAAATATTCATTATATACTGTACATAAAATATCAAAAAGTACAGTAAATATATTTCATATAGTGTACATATAATATTAACTAAAAGTACACCAAATACATTTCATATACCGTAAATAAAATATCAAAAAGTACAGTAAATATATATTACATACTGTACATAAAATATCAAAAAGTACACCAAATATGTGTTATATATACTGTGAATAAACTATCAAATATACAGTAATTATATATAATATACTGTACAAAAAATATCAAAAATTACACCAAATGTATATTATATACTGTAAATAAAATATCAAAAAGTACAGTAAATATATATGGCATACCCTATGTAAAATATCAAAAACTACACCAAATATATATTATATAATTTACAGAAAATATCAAAAGGACACCAAATATATATTCTATACTGTACACAAAATATCAAAAAGTACAGTAAATATATTTCATATATCTTACATATAATATTAACTAAAAGTACACCAAATGCATTTTATATACTGTAAATAAAATATCAAAAAGTACAGTAAACATATATTACATACTGTACATAAAATATCAAAAAGTACACCAAATATGTGTTATATATACTGTAAATATCAAAAACTACAGTAATCATATTCAATGTACTGTATATAAAATATCAAAAATTACACCAAATATAAATTAAATACTGTAAATAAAATATCAAAAAGGACAGTAAATATATACTACACACCCTATGTAAAATATCAAAAATTACACCAAATATATATTATATAATTTACATAGAATATAAAAAGGACACCAAATATATCTTATATATTGTACATAAAATATCAAAAAGTACAGTATATATATTTCATACATTGTACATATATTATTAACTAAAAGTACACCAAATACATTTTGTATACTGAAAATAAAATATCAAAAAGTACAGTAAATCTATATTACATACTGTACATAAAATATCAAAAAGTACACCAAATATGTGTTATATATACTGTAAATAAACTATCAAAAACTACAGTAATTATATTTAATATACTGTACATAAAATATCAAAAATTACACCAAAGGAATGTTATTTACTGTAAATAAAATATCAAAAAGTACAGTAAATATATCTTACACTCCCTATGTAAAATATCACAATCTACACCAAATATATATTATATAATTTACATAAAATATCAAAAGGACACCAAATATATCTTATATAGTGTACATAAAATATCAAAATGTACAGTAAATATATTTCCTTTATTGTACATATAATATTAACTGAAAGTACACCAAATACATTTTATATACTGTAAATAAAATATCAAAAATACAGTAAATATATATTACATACTGTACATAAAATATCAAAAAGTAGACCAAATATGTGTAATATATACTGTAAATAAACTATCAAAACTACACTAATTATATTTAATATACTGTACATAAAATATCAAAAATTACACCAAATATATATTATTTACTGTAAAGAAAATACCAAAAAGTACAGTAAATATATATTACACACCCTATGTAAAATATCACAAACTACACCAAATATATATTATATAATTTACATAAAATATCAAAAGGACACCAAATATACCTTATATACTGAACATGAAATATCAAAAAGTACAGTAAATATATTTCATATATTGTACATATAATATTAACTAAAAGTACACCAAATACATTTTATGTACGGTAAATAAAATATCAAAAGTACAGTAAATATATATTACATTCAGTACATAAAATATCAAAAAGTACACCAAATATGTGTTATATATACTGTAAAAAAACTATCAAAAACTGCAGTAATTATATTTAATGTACTGTACATAAAATATCAAAAATTACACCAAATGTATATTATTTACTGTAAATAAAATATCAAAAAGTACAGTAAATATATCTTACACACCCTATGTAAATTATCACAAAGTACACCAAATATATATTATATAATTTACATAAAATATCAAAAGGACACCAAATATACCTTATATACTGAACATGAAATATCAAAATGTACAGTAAATATATTTCATATATTGTACATATAATATTAACTAAAAGTACACCAAATACATTTTATATACTGTAAATAAAATATCAAAAGTACAGTAAGTATATCATACATTCTGTACATAAAATATCAAAAAGTACACCAAATATGTGTTATATATACTGTAAATAAACTATCAAAAACTGCAGTAATTATGTTTAATATACTGTACATAAAATATCAAAAATTACACCAAATGTATATTATTTACTGTAAATAAAATATCAAAAAGTACAGTAAATATATCTTACACACCCTATGTAAAATATCACAATCTACACCAAATATATATTATATAATTTACATAAAATATCAAAAGGACACCAAATATATCTTATATACTGTACATAAAATATCAAAATTACAGTAAATAGATTTCATATATTGTACATATAATGTTAACTAAAAGTACACCAAATACATTTTATATACTGTAAATAAAATATCAAAAAGTACAGTAAATATATATTACACACCCTATGTAAAATATCACAAACTTCACCAAATATATATTATATAATTTACATAAAATATCAAAAGGACACCAAATATATCTTCTATACTGTACATAAAATATCAAAATGTACAGTAAATATATTTCATATATTGTATATATAATATTAACTAAAAGTACACCAAATACATTTTATATACTGTAAATAAAATATCAAAAATTACAGTAAATATATATTACATACTGTACATAAAATATCAAAAAGTACACCAAATATGTGTTATATATACTGTAAATAAACTATCAAAACTACACTAATTATATTTAATATACTGTACATAAAATATCAAAAATTACACCAAATATATATTATTTACTGTAAAGAAAATAGCAAAAAGTACAGTAAATATATATTACACACCCTATGTAAAATATCACAAACTACACCAAATATATATTATATAATTTACATAAAATATCAAAAGGACACCAAATATATCTTATATACTGAACATGAAATATCAAAATGTACAGTAAATATATTTCATATATTGTACATATAATATTAACTAAAAGTACACCAAATACATTTTATATACTGTAAATAAAATATCAAAATGTATAGTAAATATATATTACATTCTGTACATAAAATATCAAAAAGTACACCAAATTTGTGTTTTATATACTGGAAATAAACTATCAAAAACTGCAGTAATTATATTTAATACACTGTACATAAAATATCAAAAATTACACCAAATGTATATTATTTACTGTAAATAAAATATCAAAAAGTACAGTAAATATATCTTACACACCCTATGTAAAATATCACAATCTACACCAAATATATATTATATAATTTACATAAAATATCAAAAGGACACCAAATATATCTTATATAGTGTACATAAAATATCAAAATGTACAGTAAATATATTTCATATATTGTACATATAATATTAACTAAAAGTACACCAAATACATTTTATATACAGTAAATAAAATACCAAAAAGTACAGTAAATATGTATTACATACTGTACATAAAATATCAAAAAGTACACCATATATCTGTAATATATACTGTAAATAAACTATCAAAAACTACTGTAATTATATTTAATATACTGTACATAAAATATCAAAAATTAAACCAAATGTATATTATATACTGTAAATAAAATATCATCAAGTACAGTAAATATATATTACACACCCTATGTAAAATATCACAAACTTCACCAAATATATATTATAAAATTTACATAAAATATCAAAAGGACACCACTTATATCTTCTATACTGTACATAAAATATCAAAATGTACAGTAAATATATTTCATATATTGTATATATAATGTTAACTAAAAGTACACCAAATACATTTTATATACTGTAAATAAATTATTAAAAATTACAGTAAATATATATTACATACTGTGTATAAAATATCAAAAAGTACACCATATATGTGTTATATATACTGTAAATAAACTATCAAAGACTATAGTAATTATATTTAATATACTGTACATAAAATATCAAAAATTACACCAAATGTATATTATTTACTGTAAATAAAATATCAAAAATTACAGTAAATATATATTACACACCCTATGTAAAATATCAAAAACTACACCAAATATCTATTATAAAATTCACATAAAATATCAAAAGGACACCAAATATTTATTATATACTGTACATAAAATATCAAAAAGTACAGTAAATATATTTCATATAGTGTACATATAATATTAACTAAAAGTACACCAAATACATTTCATATACTGTAAATAAAATATCAAAAATTACAGTAAATATATATTACATACTGTACATAAAATATCAAAAAGTACACCAAATATGTGTTATATATACTGTGAATAAACTATCAAATATACAGTAATTATATATAATATACTGTACAAAAAATATCAAAAATTACACCAAATGTATATTATATACTGTAAATAAAATATCAAAAAGTACAGTAAATATATATGGCATACCCTATGTAAAATATCAAAAACTACACCAAATATATATTATATAATTTACAGAAAATATCAAAAGGACACCAAATATATATTCTATACTGTACACAAAATATCAAAAAGTACAGTAAATATATTTCATATATCTTACATATAATATTAACTAAAAGTACACCAAATGCATTTTATATACTGTAAATAAAATATCAAAAAGTACAGTAAACATATATTACATACTGTACATAAAATATCAAAAAGTACACCAAATATGTGTTATATATACTGTAAATATCAAAAACTACAGTAATCATATTCAATGTACTGTATATAAAATATCAAAAATTACACCAAATATAAATTAAATACTGTAAATAAAATATCAAAAAGGACAGTAAATATATACTACACACCCTATGTAAAATATCAAAAATTACACCAAATATATATTATATAATTTACATAGAATATAAAAAGGACACCAAATATATCTTATATATTGTACATAAAATATCAAAAAGTACAGTATATATATTTCATACATTGTACATATATTATTAACTAAAAGTACACCAAATACATTTTGTATACTGAAAATAAAATATCAAAAAGTACAGTAAATCTATATCACATACTGTACATAAAATATCAAAAAGTACACCAAATATGTGTTATATATACTGTAAATAAACTATCAAAAACTACAGTAATTATATTTAATATACTGTACATAAAATATCAAAAATTACACGAAAGGAATGTTATTTACTGTAAATAAAATATCAAAAAGTACAGTAAATATATCTTACACTCCCTATGTAAAATATCACAATCTACACCAAATATATATTATATAATTTACATAAAATATCAAAAGGACACCAAATATATCTTATATAGTGTACATAAAATATCAAAATGTACAGTAAATATATTTCCTATATTGTACATATAATATTAACTGAAAGTACACCAAATACATTTTATATACTGTAAATAAAATATCAAAAATACAGTAAATATATATTACATACTGTACATAAAATATCAAAAAGTACACCAAATATGTGTAATATATACTGTAAATAAACTATCAAAACTACACTAATTATATTTAATATACTGTACATAAAATATCAAAAATTACACCAAATATATATTATTTACTGTAAAGAAAATACCAAAAAGTACAGTAAATATATATTACACACCCTATGTAAAATATCACAAACTACACCAAATATATATTATATAATTTACATAAAATATCAAAAGGACACCAAATATACCTTATATACTGAACATGAAATATCAAAAAGTACAGTAAATATATTTCATATATTGTACATATAATATTAACTAAAAGTACACCAAATACATTTTATATACTGTAAATAAAATATCAAAAGTGCAGTAAATATATATTACATTCAGTACATAAAATATCAAAAAGTACACCAAATATGTGTTATATATACTGTAAAAAAACTATCAAAAACTGCAGTAATTATATTTAATGTAGTGTACATAAAATATCAAAAATTACACCAAATGTATATTATTTACTGTAAATAAAATATCAAAAAGTACAGTAAATATATCTTACACACCCTATGTAAAATATCACAAAGTACACCAAATATATATTATATAATTTACATAAAATATCTAAAGGACACCAAATATACCTTATATACTGAACATGAAATATCAAAATGTACAGTAAATATATTTCATATATTGTACATATAATATTAACTAAAAGTACACCAAATACATTTTATATACTGTAAATAAAATATCAAAAGTACAGTAAGTATATCATACATTCTGTACATAAAATATCAAAAAGTACACCAAATATGTGTTATATATACTGTAAATAAACTATCAAAAACTGCAGTAATTATGTTTAATATACTGTACATAAAATATCAAAAATTACACCAAATGTATATTATTTACTGTAAATAAAATATCAAAAAGTACAGTAAATATATCTTACACACCCTATGTAAAATATCACAATCTACACCAAATATATATTATATAATTTACATAAAATATCAAAAGGACACCAAATATATCTTATATACTGTACATAAAATATCAAAATTACAGTAAATAGATTTCATATATTGTACATATAATGTTAACTAAAAGTACACCAAATACATTTTATATACTGTAAATAAAATATCAAAAAGTACAGTAAATATATCTTACACTCCCTATGTAAAATATCACAAACTTCACCAAATATATATTATATAATTTACATAAAATATCAAAAGGACACCAAATATATCTTCTATACTGTACATAAAATATCAAAATGTACAGTAAATATATTTCATATATTGTATATATAATATTAACTAAAAGTACACCAAATACATTTTATATACTGTAAATAAAATATCAAAAATTACAGTAAATATATATTACATACTGTACATAAAATATCAAAAAGTACACCAAATATGTGTTATATATACTGTAAATAAACTATCAAAACTACACTAATTATATTTAATATACTGTACATAAAATATCAAAAATTACACCAAATATATATTATTTACTGTAAAGAAAATACCAAAAAGTACAGTAAATATATATTACACACCCTATGTAAAATATCACAAACTACACCAAATATATATTATATAATTTACATAAAATATCAAAAGGACACCAAATATATCTTATATACTGAACATGAAATATCAAAATGTACAGTAAATATATTTCATATATTGTACATATAATATTAACTGTAAGTACACCAAATACATTTTATATACTGTAAATTAAATATCAAAATGTACATTAAATATATATTACATTCTGTTCATAAAATATCAAAAAGTACACCAAATTTGTGTTTTATATGCTGTAAATAAACTATCAAAAACTGCAGTAATTATATTTAATATACTGTACATAAAATATCAAAAATTAAACCAAATGTATATTATTTACTGTAAATAAAATATCAAAAATACAGTAAATATATCTTACACACCCTATGTAAAATATCACAATCTACACCAAATATATATTATATAATTTACATTAAATATCAAAAGGACACCAAATATATCTTATATACTGTACATAAAATATCAAAATTACAGTAAATATATTTCATATATTGTACATATAATGTTAACTAAAAGTACACCAAATATATTTTATATAGTGTAAATAAAATATCAAAATGTACAGTAAATATATATTACACACCCTATGTAAAATATCACAATCTACACCAAATTTATATTATGTAATTTACATAAAATATCAAAAGGACACCATATATACATTATATGCTGAACATAAAATATCAAAATGTACCGTATATATATTTCATATATTGTACATATAATATTAACTAAAAGTACACCAAATACATTTTATATACTGTAAATAAAATATCAAATAGTAGAGTAAATATATATTACATACTGTACATAAAATATCAAAAAGTACACCAAATATGTGTAATATATACTGTAAATAAACTATCAAATCCACAGTAATTATATATAATATACTGTACATAAAATATCAAAAATTACACCAAATGTATATTATTTACTGTAAATAAAATATCAAAAAGTACAGTAAATATATCTTACACACCCTATGTAAAATATCACAAAGTACACCAAATATATATTATATAATTTACATAAAATATCAAAAGGACACCAAATATACCTTATATACTGAACATGAAATATCAAAATGTACAGTAAATATATTTCCTATATTGTACATATAATATTAACTAAAAGTACACCAAATACATTTTATATACTGTAAATAAAATATCAAAAGTTCAGTAAATATATATTACATTCTGTACATAAAATATCAAAAAGTACACCAAATATGTGTTATATATACTGTAAATAAACTATCAAAAACTGCAGTAATTATGTTTAATATACTGTACATAAAATATCAAAAATTACACCAAATGTATATTATTTACTGTAAATAAAATATCAAAAAGTACAGTAAATATATCTTACACACCCTATGTAAAATATCACAATCTACACCAAATATATATTATATAATTTACATAAAATATCACAAGGACACCAAATATATCTTATATACTGTACATAAATTATCAAAATTACAGTAAATATATTTCATATATTGTACATATAATGTTAACTAAAAGTACACCAAATACATTTTATATACTGTAAATAAAATATCAAAAAGTACAGTAAATATGTATTACACACCCTATGTAAAATATCACAA
The DNA here is from genome assembly GCF_029289425.2 of Pan paniscus. Lineage (NCBI taxonomy): Eukaryota > Metazoa > Chordata > Mammalia > Primates > Hominidae > Pan > Pan paniscus. The sequence goes on from NC_073271.2 coordinate 5,190,382, forward strand.
ACTTCACCAAATATATATTATATAATTTACATAAAATATCAAAAGGACACCAAATATATCTTCTATACTGTACATAAAATATCAAAATGTACAGTAAATATATTTCATATATTGTATATATAATATTAACTAAAAGTACACCAAATAAATTTTATATACTGTAAATAAATTATCAAAAATTACAGTAAATATATATTACATACTGTACATAAAATATCAAAAAGTACACCAAATATGTGTTATATATACTCTAAATAAACTATCAAAACTACACTAATTATATTTAATATACTGTACATAAAATATCAAAAATTACACCAAATATATATTATTTACTGTAAAGAAAATACCAAAAAGTACAGTAAATATATATTACACACCCTATGTAAAATATCACAAACTACACCAAATATATATTATATGATTTACATAAAATATCAAAAGGACACCAAATATATCTTATATACTGAACATGAAATATCAAAATGTACAGTAAATACATTTCATATATTGTACATATAATATTAACTAAAAGTACACCAAATACATTTTATATACTGTAAATAAAATATCAAAATGTACAGTAAATATATATTACATTCTGTACATAAAATATCAAAAAGTACACCAAATTTGTGTTTTATATACTGGAAATAAACTATCAAAAACTGCAGTAACTATATTTAATATACTGTACATAAAATATCAAAAATTACACCAAATATATATTATTTACTGTAAATAAAATATCAAAAAGTACAGTAAATATATCTTACACACCCTATGTAAAATATCACAATCTACACCAAATATATATTATATAATTTACATAAAATATCAAAAGGACACCAAATATATCTTATATAGTGTACATAAAATATCAAAATGTACAGTAAATATATTTCATATATTGTACATATAATATTAACTAAAAGTACACCAAATACATTTTATATACAGTAAATAAAATATCAAAAAGTGCAGTAAATATGTATTACATACTGTACACAAAATATCAAAAAGTACACCATATATGTGTAATATATACTGTAAATAAACTATCAAAAACTACTGTAATTATATTTAATATACTGTACATAAAATATCAAAAATTAAACCAAATGTATATTATATACTGTAAATAAAATATCATCAAGTACAGTAAATATATATTACACACCCTATGTAAAATATCACAAACTTCACCAAATATATATTATAAAATTTACATAAAATATCAAAAGGACACAACTTATATCTTCTATACTGTACATAAAATATCAAAATGTACAGTAAATATATTTCATATATTGTATATATAATATTAACTAAAAGTACACCAAATACATTTTATATACTGTAAATAAATTATCAAAAATTACAGTAAATATATATTACATACTGTGTATAAAATATCAAAAAGTACACCATATATGTGTTATATATACTGTAAATAAACTATCAAAGACTATAGTAATTATATTTAATATACTGTACATAAAATATCAAAAATTACACCAAATGTATACTATTTACTGTAAATAAAATATCAAAAATTACAGTAAATATATATTACACACCCTATGTAAAATATCAAAAACTACACCAAATATCTATTATAAAATTCACATAAAATATCAAAAGGACACCAAATATTTATTATATAGTGTACATAAAATATCAAAAAGTACAGTAAATATATTTCATATAGTGTACATATAATATTAACTAAAAGTACACCAAATACAATTCATATACTGTAAATAAAATATCAAAAAGTACAGTAAATATATATTACATACTGTACATAAAATATCAAAAAGTACACCAAATATGTGTTATATATACTGTGAATAAACTATCAAATATACAGTAATTATATATAATATACTGTACAAAAAATATCAAAAATTACACCAAATGTATATTATATACTGTAAATAAAATATCAAAAAGTACAGTAAATATATATGGCATACCCTGTGTAAAATATCAAAAACTACACCAAATATATATTATATAATTTACAGAAAATATCAAAAGGACACCAAATATATATTCTATACTGTACAAAAAATATCAAAAAGTACAGTAAATATATTTCATACATCTTACATATAATATTAACTAAAAGTACACCAAATGCATTTTATATACTGTAAATAAAATATCAAAAAGTACAGTAAACATATATTACATACTGTACATAAAATATCAAAAAGTACACCAAATATGTGTTATATATACTGTAAATATCAAAAACTACAGTAATCATATTCAATGTACTGTATATAAAATATCAAAAATTACACCAAATATAAATTAAATACTGTAAATAAAATATCAAAAAGGACAGTAAATATATACTACACACCCTATGTAAAATATCAAAAATTACACCAAATATATATTATATAATTTACATAGAATATAAAAAGGACACCAAATATATCTTATATATTGTACATAAAATATCAAAAAGTACAGTATATATATTTCATACATTGTACATATATTATTAACTAAAAGTACACCAAATACATTTTGTATACTGAAAATAAAATATCAAAAAGTACAGTAAATCTATATTACATACTGTACATAAAATATCAAAAAGTACACCAAATATGTGTTATATATACTGTAAATAAACTATCAAAAACTACAGTAATTATATTTAATATACTGTACATAAAATATCAAAAATTACACCAAAGGAATGTTATTTACTGTAAATAAAATATCAAAAAGTACAGTAAATATATCTTACACTCCCTATGTAAAATATCACAATCTACACCAAATATATATTATATAATTTACATAAAATATCAAAAGGACACCAAATATATCTTATATAGTGTACATAAAATATCAAAATGTACAGTAAATATATTTCCTATATAGTACATATAATATTAACTGAAAGTACACCAAATACATTTTATATACTGTAAATAAAATATCAAAAATACAGTAAATATATATTACATACTGTACATAAAATATCAAAAAGTACACCAAATATGTGTAATATATACTGTAAATAAACTATCAAAACTACACTAATTATATTTAATATACTGTACATAAAATATCAAAAATTACACCAAATATATATTATTTACTGTAAAGAAAATACCAAAAAGTACAGTAAATATATATTACACACCCTATGTAAAACATCACAAACTACACCAAATATATATTATATAATTTACATAAAATATCAAAAGGACACCAAATATACCTTATATACTGAACATGAAATATCAAAAAGTACAGTAAATATATTTCATATATTGTACATATAATATTAACTAAAAGTACACCAAATACATTTTATATACTGTAAATAAAATATCAAAAGTACAGTAAGTATATCATACATTCTGTACATAAAATATCAAAAAGTACACCAAATATGTGTTATATATACTGTAAATAAACTATCAAAAACTGCAGTAATTATGTTTAATATACTGTACATAAAATATCAAAAATTACACCAAATGTATATTATTTACTGTAAATAAAATATCAAAAAGTACAGTAAATATATCTTACACACCCTATGTAAAATATCACAATCTACACCAAATATATATTATATAATTTACATAAAATATCAAAAGGACACCAAATATATCTTATATACTGTACATAAAATATCAAAATTACAGTAAATAGATTTCATATATTGTACATATAATGTTAACTAAAAGTACACCAAATACATTTTATATACTGTAAATAAAATATCAAAAAGTACAGTAAATATATATTACACACCCTATGTAAAATATCACAAACTTCACCAAATATATATTATATAATTTACATAAAATATCAAAAGGACACCAAATATATCTTCTATACTGTACATAAAATATCAAAATGTACAGTAAATATATTTCATATATTGTATATATAATATTAACTAAAAGTACACCAAATACATTTTATATACTGTAAATAAAATATCAAAAATTACAGTAAATATATATTACATACTGTACATAAAATATCAAAAAGTACACCAAATATGTGTTATATATACTGTAAATAAACTATCAAAACTACACTAATTATATTTAATATACTGTACATAAAATATCAAAAATTACACCAAATATATATTATTTACTGTAAAGAAAATACCAAAAAGTACAGTAAATATATATTACACACCCTATGTAAAATATCACAAACTACACCAAATATATATTATATAATTTACATAAAATATCAAAAGGACACCAAATATATCTTATATACTGAACATGAAATATCAAAATGTACAGTAAATATATTTCATATATTGTACATATAATATTAACTAAAAGTACACCAAATACATTTTATATACTGTAAATTAAATATCAAAATGTACATTAAATATATATTACATTCTGTTCATAAAATATCAAAAAGTACACCAAATTTGTGTTTTATATGCTGTAAATAAACTATCAAAAACTGCAGTAATTATATTTAATATACTGTACATAAAATATCAAAAATTACACCAAATATATATTATTTACTGTAAATAAAATATCAAAAAGTACAGTAAATATATCTTACACACCCTATGTAAAATATCACAATCTACACCAAATATATATTATATAATTTACATAAAATATCAAAAGGACACCAAATATATCTTATATAGTGTACATAAAATATCAAAATGTACAGTAAATATATTTCATATATTGTACATATAATATTAACTAAAAGTACACCAAATACATTTTATATACAGTAAATAAAATATCAAAAAGTGCAGTAAATATGTATTACATACTGTACACAAAATATCAAAAAGTACACCATATATGTGTAATATATACTGTAAATAAACTATCAAAAACTACTGTAATTATATTTAATATACTGTACATAAAATATCAAAAATTAAACCAAATGTATATTATATACTGTAAATAAAATATCATCAAGTACAGTAAATATATATTACACACCCTATGTAAAATATCACAAACTTCACCAAATATATATTATAAAATTTACATAAAATATCAAAAGGACACAACTTATATCTTCTATACTGTACATAAAATATCAAAATGTACAGTAAATATATTTCATATATTGTATATATAATATTAACTAAAAGTACACCAAATACATTTTATATACTGTAAATAAATTATCAAAAATTACAGTAAATATATATTACATACTGTGTATAAAATATCAAAAAGTACATCATATATGTGTTATATATACTGTAAATAAACTATCAAAGACTATAGTAATTATATTTAATATACTGTACATAAAATATCAAAAATTACACCAAATGTATACTATTTACTGTAAATAAAATATCAAAAATTACAGTAAATATATATTACACACCCTATGTAAAATATCAAAAACTACACCAAATATCTATTATAAAATTCACATAAAATATCAAAAGGACACCAAATATTTATTATATAGTGTACATAAAATATCAAAAAGTACAGTAAATATATTTCATATAGTGTACATATAATATTAACTAAAAGTACACCAAATACAATTCATATACTGTAAATAAAATATCAAAAAGTACAGTAAATATATATTACATACTGTACATAAAATATCAAAAAGTACACCAAATATGTGTTATATATACTGTGAATAAACTATCAAATATACAGTAATTATATATAATATACTGTACAAAAAATATCAAAAATTACACCAAATGTATATTATATACTGTAAATAAAATATCAAAAAGTACAGTAAATATATATGGCATACCCTGTGTAAAATATCAAAAACTACACCAAATATATATTATATAATTTACAGAAAATATCAAAAGGACACCAAATATATATTCTATACTGTACAAAAAATATCAAAAAGTACAGTAAATATATTTCATACATCTTACATATAATATTAACTAAAAGTACACCAAATGCATTTTATATACTGTAAATAAAATATCAAAAAGTACAGTAAACATATATTACATACTGTACATAAAATATCAAAAAGTACACCAAATATGTGTTATATATACTGTAAATATCAAAAACTACAGTAATCATATTCAATGTACTGTATATAAAATATCAAAAATTACACCAAATATAAATTAAATACTGTAAATAAAATATCAAAAAGGACAGTAAATATATACTACACACCCTATGTAAAATATCAAAAATTACACCAAATATATATTATATAATTTACATAGAATATAAAAAGGACACCAAATATATCTTATATATTGTACATAAAATATCAAAAAGTACAGTATATATATTTCATACATTGTACATATATTATTAACTAAAAGTACACCAAATACATTTTGTATACTGAAAATAAAATATCAAAAAGTACAGTAAATCTATATTACATACTGTACATAAAATATCAAAAAGTACACCAAATATGTGTTATATATACTGTAAATAAACTATCAAAAACTACAGTAATTATATTTAATATACTGTACATAAAATATCAAAAATTACACCAAAGGAATGTTATTTACTGTAAATAAAATATCAAAAAGTACAGTAAATATATCTTACACTCCCTATGTAAAATATCACAATCTACACCAAATATATATTATATAATTTACATAAAATATCAAAAGGACACCAAATATATCTTATATAGTGTACATAAAATATCAAAATGTACAGTAAATATATTTCCTATATAGTACATATAATATTAACTGAAAGTACACCAAATACATTTTATATACTGTAAATAAAATATCAAAAATACAGTAAATATATATTACATACTGTACATAAAATATCAAAAAGTACACCAAATATGTGTAATATATACTGTAAATAAACTATCAAAACTACACTAATTATATTTAATATACTGTACATAAAATATCAAAAATTACACCAAATATATATTATTTACTGTAAAGAAAATACCAAAAAGTACAGTAAATATATATTACACACCCTATGTAAAACATCACAAACTACACCAAATATATATTATATAATTTACATAAAATATCAAAAGGACACCAAATATACCTTATATACTGAACATGAAATATCAAAAAGTACAGTAAATATATTTCATATATTGTACATATAATATTAACTAAAAGTACACCAAATACATTTTATATACTGTAAATAAAATATCAAAAGTACAGTAAGTATATCATACATTCTGTACATAAAATATCAAAAAGTACACCAAATATGTGTTATATATACTGTAAATAAACTATCAAAAACTGCAGTAATTATGTTTAATATACTGTACATAAAATATCAAAAATTACACCAAATGTATATTATTTACTGTAAATAAAATATCAAAAAGTACAGTAAATATATCTTACACACCCTATGTAAAATATCACAATCTACACCAAATATATATTATATAATTTACATAAAATATCAAAAGGACACCAAATATATCTTATATACTGTACATAAAATATCAAAATTACAGTAAATAGATTTCATATATTGTACATATAATGTTAACTAAAAGTACACCAAATACATTTTATATACTGTAAATAAAATATCAAAAAGTACAGTAAATATATATTACACACCCTATGTAAAATATCACAAACTTCACCAAATATATATTATATAATTTACATAAAATATCAAAAGGACACCAAATATATCTTCTATACTGTACATAAAATATCAAAATGTACAGTAAATATATTTCATATATTGTATATATAATATTAACTAAAAGTACACCAAATACATTTTATATACTGTAAATAAAATATCAAAAATTACAGTAAATATATATTACATACTGTACATAAAATATCAAAAAGTACACCAAATATGTGTTATATATACTGTAAATAAACTATCAAAACTACACTAATTATATTTAATATACTGTACATAAAATATCAAAAATTACACCAAATATATATTATTTACTGTAAAGAAAATACCAAAAAGTACAGTAAATATATATTACACACCCTATGTAAAATATCACAAACTACACCAAATATATATTATATAATTTACATAAAATATCAAAAGGACACCAAATATATCTTATATACTGAACATGAAATATCAAAATGTACAGTAAATATATTTCATATATTGTACATATAATATTAACTAAAAGTACACCAAATACATTTTATATACTGTAAATTAAATATCAAAATGTACATTAAATATATATTACATTCTGTTCATAAAATATCAAAAAGTACACCAAATTTGTGTTTTATATGCTGTAAATAAACTATCAAAAACTGCAGTAATTATATTTAATATACTGTACATAAAATATCAAAAATTAAACCAAATGTATATTATTTACTGTAAATAAAATATCAAAAATACAGTAAATATATCTTACACACCCTATGTAAAATATCACAATCTACACCAAATATATATTATATAATTTACATTAAATATCAAAAGGACACCAAATATATCTTATATACTGTACATAAAATATCAAAATTACAGTAAATATATTTCATATATTGTACATATAATGTTAACTAAAAGTACACCAAATATATTTTATATAGTGTAAATAAAATATCAAAATGTACAGTAAATATATATTACACACCCTATGTAAAATATCACAATCTACACCAAATTTATATTATGTAATTTACATAAAATATCAAAAGGACACCATATATACATTATATGCTGAACATAAAATATCAAAATGTACCGTATATATATTTCATATATTGTACATATAATATTAACTAAAAGTACACCAAATACATTTTATATACTGTAAATAAAATATCAAATAGTAGAGTAAATATATATTACATACTGTACATAAAATATCAAAAAGTACACCAAATATGTGTAATATATACTGTAAATAAACTATCAAATCCACAGTAATTATATATAATATACTGTACATAAAATATCAAAAATTACACCAAATGTATATTATTTACTGTAAATAAAATATCAAAAAGTACAGTAAATATATCTTACACACCCTATGTAAAATATCACAATCTACACCAAATATATATTATATAATTTACATAAAATATCAAAAGGACACCAAATATACCTTATATACTGAACATGAAATATCAAAATGTACAGTAAATATATTTCCTATATTGTACATATAATATTAACTAAAAGTACACCAAATACATTTTATATACTGTAAATAAAATATCAAAAGTTCAGTAAATATATATTACATTCTGTACATAAAATATCAAAAAGTACACCAAATATGTGTTATATATACTGTAAATAAACTATCAAAAACTGCAGTAATTATGTTTAATATACTGTACATAAAATATCAAAAATTACACCAAATGTATATTATTTACTGTAAATAAAATATCAAAAAGTACAGTAAATATATCTTACACACCCTATGTAAAATATCACAATCTACACCAAATATATATTATATAATTTACATAAAATATCAAAAGGACACCAAATATATCTTATATAGTGTACATAAAATATCAAAATGTACAGTAAATATATTTCATATATTGTACATATAATATTAACTAAAAGTACACCAAATACATTTTATATACAGTAAATAAAATATCAAAAAGTGCAGTAAATATGTATTACATACTGTACACAAAATATCAAAAAGTACACCATATATGTGTAATATATACTGTAAATAAACTATCAAAAACTACTGTAATTATATTTAATATACTGTACATAAAATATCAAAAATTAAACCAAATGTATATTATATACTGTAAATAAAATATCATCAAGTACAGTAAATATATATTACACACCCTATGTAAAATATCACAAACTTCACCAAATATATATTATAAAATTTACATAAAATATCAAAAGGACACAACTTATATCTTCTATACTGTACATAAAATATCAAAATGTACAGTAAATATATTTCATATATTGTATATATAATATTAACTAAAAGTACACCAAATACATTTTATATACTGTAAATAAATTATCAAAAATTACAGTAAATATATATTACATACTGTGTATAAAATATCAAAAAGTACACCATATATGTGTTATATATACTGTAAATAAACTATCAAAGACTATAGTAATTATATTTAATATACTGTACATAAAATATCAAAAATTACACCAAATGTATACTATTTACTGTAAATAAAATATCAAAAATTACAGTAAATATATATTACACACCCTATGTAAAATATCAAAAACTACACCAAATATCTATTATAAAATTCACATAAAATATCAAAAGGACACCAAATATTTATTATATAGTGTACATAAAATATCAAAAAGTACAGTAAATATATTTCATATAGTGTACATATAATATTAACTAAAAGTACACCAAATACACTTCATATACTGTAAATAAAATATCAAAAAGTACAGTAAATATATATTACATACTGTACATAAAATATCAAAAAGTACACCAAATATGTGTTATATATACTGTGAATAAACTATCAAATATACAGTAATTATATATAATATACTGTACAAAAAATATCAAAAATTACACCAAATGTATATTATATACTGTAAATAAAATATCAAAAAGTACAGTAAATATATACGGCATACCCTATGTAAAATATCAAAAACTACACCAAATATATATTATATAATTTACAGAAAATATCAAAAGGACACCAAATATATATTCTATACTGTACAAAAAATATCAAAAAGTACAGTAAATATATTTCATACATCTTACATATAATATTAACTAAAAGTACACCAAATGCATTTTATATACTGTAAATAAAATATCAAAAAGTACAGTAAACATATATTACATACTGTACATAAAATATCAAAAAGTACACCAAATATGTGTTATATATACTGTAAATATCAAAAACTACAGTAATCATATTCAATGTACTGTATATAAAATATCAAAAATTACACCAAATATAAATTAAATACTGTAAATAAAATATCAAAAAGGACAGTAAATATATACTACACACCCTATGTAAAATATCAAAAATTACACCAAATATATATTATATAATTTACATAGAATATAAAAAGGACACCAAATATATCTTATATATTGTACATAAAATATCAAAAAGTACAGTATATATATTTCATACATTGTACATATATTATTAACTAAAAGTACACCAAATACATTTTGTATACTGAAAATAAAATATCAAAAAGTACAGTAAATCTATATTACATACTGTACATAAAATATCAAAAAGTACACCAAATATGTGTTATATATACTGTAAATAAACTATCAAAAACTACAGTAATTATATTTAATATACTGTACATAAAATATCAAAAATTACACCAAAGGAATGTTATTTACTGTAAATAAAATATCAAAAAGTACAGTAAATATATCTTACACTCCCTATGTAAAATATCACAATCTACACCAAATATATATTATATAATTTACATAAAATATCAAAAGGACACCAAATATATCTTATATAGTGTACATAAAATATCAAAATGTACAGTAAATATATTTCCTATATAGTACATATAATATTAACTGAAAGTACACCAAATACATTTTATATACTGTAAATAAAATATCAAAAATACAGTAAATATGTATTACATACTGTACATAAAATATCAAAAAGTACACCAAATATGTGTAATATATACTGTAAATAAACTATCAAAACTACACTAATTATATTTAATATACTGTACATAAAATATCAAAAATTACACCAAATATATATTATTTACTGTAAAGAAAATACCAAAAAGTACAGTAAATATATATTACACACCCTATGTAAAACATCACAAACTACACCAAATATATATTATATAATTTACATAAAATATCAAAAGGACACCAAATATACCTTATACACTGAACATGAAATATCAAAAAGTACAGTAAATATATTTCATATATTGTACATATAATATTAACTAAAAGTACACCAAATACATTTTATGTACGGTAAATAAAATATCAAAAGTACAGTAAATATATATTACATTCAGTACATAAAATATCAAAAAGTACACCAAATATGTGTTATATATACTGTAAAAAAACTATCAAAAACTGCAGTAATTATATTTAATGTACTGTACATAAAATATCAAAAATTACACCAAATGTATATTATTTACTGTAAATAAAATATCAAAAAGTACAGTAAATATATCTTACACACCCTATGTAAAATATCACAAAGTACACCAAATATATATTATATAATTTACATAAAATATCAAAAGGACACCAAATATACCTTATATACTGAACATGAAATATCAAAATGTACAGTAAATATATTTCATATATTGTACATATAATATTAACTAAAAGTACACCAAATACATTTTATATACTGTAAATAAAATATCAAAAGTACAGTAAGTATATCATACATTCTGTACATAAAATATCAAAAAGTACACCAAATATGTGTTATATATACTGTAAATAAACTATCAAAAACTGCAGTAATTATGTTTAATATACTGTACATAAAATATCAAAAATTACACCAAATGTATATTATTTACTGTAAATAAAATATCAAAAAGTACAGTAAATATATCTTACACACCCTATGTAAAATATCACAATCTACACCAAATATATATTATATAATTTACATAAAATATCAAAAGGACACCAAATATATCTTATATACTGTACATAAAATATCAAAATTACAGTAAATAGATTTCATATATTGTACATATAATGTTAACTAAAAGTACACCAAATACATTTTATATACTGTAAATAAAATATCAAAAAGTACAGTAAATATATATTACACACCCTATGTAAAATATCACAAACTTCACCAAATATATATTATATAATTTACATAAAATATCAAAAGGACACCAAATATATCTTCTATACTGTACATAAAATATCAAAAGGTACAGTAAATATATTTCATATATTGTATGTATAATATTAACTAAAAGTACACCAAATACATTTTATATACTGTAAATAAATTATCAAAAATTACAGTAAATATATATTACATACTGTACATAAAATATCAAAAAGTACACCAAATATGTGTTATATATACTGTAAATAAACTATCAAAACTACACTAATTATATTTAATATACTGTACATAAAATATCAAAAATTACACCAAATATATATTATTTACTGTAAAGAAAATACCAAAAAGTACAGTAAATATATATTACACACCCTATGTAAAATATCACAAACTACACCAAATATATATTATATAATTTACATAAAATATCAAAAGGACACCAAGTATATCTTATATACTGAACATGAAATATCAAAATGTACAGTAAATATATTTCATATATTGTACATATAATATTAACTAAAAGGACACCAAATACATTTTATATACTGTAAATTAAATATCAAAATGTACAGTAAATATATATTACATTCTGTTCATAAAATATCAAAAAGTACACCAAATTTGTGTTTTATATACTGTAAATAAACTATCAAAAACTGCAGTAATTATATTTAATATACTGTACATAAAATATCAAAAATTAAACCAAATGTATATTATTTACTGTAAATAAAATATCAAAAAGTACAGTAAATATATCTTACACACCCTATGTAAAATATCACAATCTACACCAAATATATATTATATAATTTACATAAAATGTCAAAAGGACACCAAATATACCTTATATACTGAACATGAAATATCAAAATGTACAGTAAATATATTTCATATATTGTACTTATAATATTAACTAAAAGTACACCAAATACATTTTATATACTGTAAATAAAATATCAAAAGTACAGTAAATATATCATACATTCTGTACATAAAATATCAAAAAGTACACCAAATATGTGTTATATATACTGTAAATAAACTATCAAAAACTGCAGTAATTATGTTTAATATACTGTACATAAAATATCAAAAATTACACCAAATGTATATTATTTACTGTAAATAAAATATCAAAAAGAACAGTAAATATATCTTACACACCCTATGTAAAATATCACAATCTACACCAAATATATATTATATAAATTACATAAAATATCAAAAGGACACCAAATATATCTTATATACTGTACATAAAATATCAAAATTACAGTAAATAGATTTCATATATTGTACATATAATGTTAACTAAAAGTACACCAAATACATTTTATATACTGTAAATAAAATATCAAAAAGTACAGTAAATATATATTACACACCCTATGTAAAATATCACAAACTTCACCAAATATATATTATATAATTTACATAAAATATCAAAAGGACACCAAATATATCTTCTATACTGTACATAAAATATCAAAATATACAGTAAATATATTTCATATATTGTATATATAATATTAACTATAAGTACACCAAATACATTTTATATACTGTAAATAAATTATCAAAAATTACAGTAAATATATATTACATACTGTACATAAAATATCAAAAAGTACACCAAATATGTGTTATATATACTGTAAATAAACTATCAAAACTACACTAATTATATTTAATATACTGTACATAAAATATCAAAAATTACACCAAATGTATATTATTTACTGTAAAGAAAATACCAAAAAGTATAGTAAATATATATTACACACCCTATGTAAAATATCACAAACTACACCAAATATATATTATATAATTTACATAAAATATCAAAAGGACACCAAATATATCTTATATACTGAACATGAAATATCAAAATGTACAGTAAATATATTTCATATATTGTACATATAATATTAACTAAAAGTACACCAAATACATTTTATATACTGTAAATTAAATATCAAAATGTACAGTAAATATATATTACATTCTGTTCATAAAATATCAAATAGTACAACAAATTTGTGTTTTATATACTGTAAATAAACTATCAAAAACTGCAGTAATTATATTTAATATACTGTACATAAAATATCAAAAATTAAACCAAATGTATATTATTTACTGTAAATAAAATATCAAAAAGTACAGTAAATATATCTTACACACCCTATGTAAAATATCACAATCTACACCAAATATATATTATATAATTTACATTAAATATCAAAAGGACACCAAATATATCTTATATACTGTACATAAAATATCAAAATTACAGTAAATATATTTCATACATTGTACATATAATGTTAACTAAAAGTACACCAAATATATTTTATAAAGTGTAAATAAAATGTCAAAATGTACAGTAAATATATATTACACACCCTATGTAAAATATCACAATCTACACCAAATTCATATTATGCAATTTACATAAAATATCAAAAGGGCACCATATATACCTTATATGCTGAACATAAAATATCAAAATGTACCGTATATATATTTCATATATTGTACATATAATATTAACTAAAAGTACACCAAATACATTTTATATACTGTAAATAAAATATCAAATTGTAGAGTAAATATATATTACATACTGTACATAAAATATCAAAAAGTACACCAAATATGTGTAATATATACTGTAAATAAACTATCAAATCCACAGTAATTATATATAATATACTGTACATAAAATATCAAAAATTACACCAAATGTATATTATTTACTGTAAATAAAATATCAAAAAGTACAGTAAATATATCTTACACACCCTATGTAAAGTATCACAATCTACACCAAATATATATTATATAATTTACATAAAATATCAAAAGGACACCAAATATACCTTATATACTGAACATGAAATATCAAAATGTACAGTAAATATATTTCCTATATTGTACATATAATATTAACTAAAAGTACACCAAATACATTTTATATACTGTAAATAAAATATCAAAAGTTCAGTAAATATATATTACATTCTGTACATAAAATATCAAAAAGTACACCAAATATGTGTTATATATACTGTAAATAAACTATCAAAAACTGCAGTAATTATGTTTAATATACTGTACATAAAATATCAAAAATTACACCAAATGTATATTATTTACTGTAAATAAAATATCAAAAAGTACAGTAAATATATCTTACACACCCTATGTAAAATATCACAATCTACACCAAATATATATTATATAATTTACATAAAATATCAAAAGGACACCAAATATATCTTATATACTGTACATAAAATATCAAAATTACAGTAAATATATTTCATATATTGTACATATAATGTTAACTAAAAGTACACCAAATACATTTTATATACTGTAAATAAAATATCAAAAAGTACAGTAAATATATATTACACACCCTATGTAAAATATCACAAACTTCACCAAATATATATTATATAATTTACATAAAATATCAAAAGGACACCAAATATATCTTCTATACTGTACATAAAATATCAAAATGTACAGTAAATATATTTCATATATTGTATGTATAATATTAACTAAAAGTACACCAAATACATTTTATATACTGTAAATAAATTATCAAAAATTACAGTAAATATATATTACATACTGTACATAAAATATCAAAAAGTACACCAAATATGTGTTATATATACTGTAAATAAACTATCAAAACTACACTAATTATATTTAATATACTGTACATAAAATATCAAAAATTACACCAAATATATATTTTTTACTGTAAAGAAAATACCAAAAAGTACAGTAAATATATATTACACACCCTATGTAAAATATCACAAACTACACCAAATATATATTATATGATGTACATAAAATATCAAAAGGACACCAAATATATCTTATATACTGAACATGAAATATCAAAATGTACAGTAAATATATTTCATAGATTGTACATATAATATTAACTAAAAGTACACCAAATACATTTTATATAGTGTAAATAAAATATCAAAATGTACAGTAAATATATATTACATTCTGTACATAAAATATCAAAAAGTACTCCAAATTTGTGTTTTATATACTGTAAATAAACTATCAAAAACTGCAGTAATTATATTTAATATACTGTACATTAAATATCAAAAATTAAACCAAATGTATATTATTTACTGTAAATAAAATATCAAAAAGTACAGTAAATATATCTTACACACCCTATGTAAAATATCACAATCTACACCAAATATATATTATATAATTTACATAAAATATCAAAAGGACACCAAGTATATCTTATATAGTGTAGATAAAATATCAAAATGTACAGTAAATATATTTCCTATATTGTACATATAATATTAACTAAAAGTACACCAAATATATTTTATATACTGTAAATAAAATATCAAAAATACAGTAAATATATATTACATACTGTACATAAAATATCAAAATGTACACCAAATATGTGTAATATATAATGTAAATAAACTATCAAAAACTACAGTAAATATATTGAATTTACTGTACATAAAATATCAAAAATTACACCAAATGTATATTATATACTGTAAATAAAATATCAAAAAGTACAGTAAATATATATTACACACCCTATGTAAAATATCACAAACTTCACCAAATATATATTATATAATTTACAAAAAATATCAAAAAGACACCAAATATATCTTCTATACTGTACATAAAATATCAAAATGTACAGTAAATATATTTCATATATTGTATATATAATATTAACTAAAAGTACACCAAATACATTTTATATACTGTAAATAAATTATCAAAAATTACAGTAAATATATATTACATACTGTACATAAAATATCAAAAAGTACACCAAATAGGTGTTATATATACTGTAAATAAACTATCAAAACTACACTAATTATATTTAATATACTGTACATAAATATCAAAAATTACACCAAATATATATTATTTACTGTCAGGAAAATACCAAAAAGTACAGTAAATATATATTACACACCCTATGTAAAATATCACAAACTACACCAAATATATATCATATAATTTACTTAAAATATCAAAAGGACACCAAATATATCTTATATACTGAACATGAAATATCAAAATGTACAGTAAATATATTTCCTATATTGTACATATAATATTAACTAAAAGTACACCAAATACATTTTATATACTGTAAATAAAATATCAAAATGTACAGTAAATATATATTACATTCTGTACATAAAATATCAAAAAGTACACCAAATTTGTGTTTTATATACTGTAAATGAACTATCAAAAACTGCAGTAATTATATTTTATATACTGTATATAAAATATCAAAAATTAAACCAAATGTATATTATTTACTGTGAATAAAATATCAAAAAGTACAGTAAATATATCTTACACACCCTATGTAAAATATCACAATCTACACCAAATATATATTATATAATTTACATAAAATATCAAAAGGACACCAAATATATCTTATATAGTGTACATAAAATATCAAAATGTACAGTAAATATATTTCCTATATTGTACATATAACATTAACTAAAAGTACACCAAATACATTTTATATACTGTAAATAAAATATCAAAAAGTACAGTAAATATAAATTACATTCTGTACATAAAATATCAATAAGTACACCAAATATGTGTAATATATACTGTAAATAAACTATCAAAAACTACAGTAATTATATTTAATATACTGTACATAAAATATCAAAAATTACACCAAATGTATATTATATACTGTAAATAAAATATCAAAAAGTACAGTAAATATATATTACACACCCTATGTAAAATATCACAAACTTCACCAAATATATATTATATAATTTACATAAAATATCAAAAGGACACCAAATATGTCTTCTATACTGTACATAAAATATCAAAATGTACAGTAAATATATTTCATATATTGTATATATAATATTAACTAAAAGTACACCAAATACATTTTATATACTGTAAATAAATTATCAAAAATTACAGTAAATATATATTACATATTGTACATAAAATATCAAAAAGTACACCAAGTATGTGTTATATATACTGTAAATAAACAATCAAAACTACACTAATTATATTTAATATACTGTACATAAAATATCAAAAATTACACCAAATATATATTATTTACTGTACAGAAAATACCAAAAAGTACAGTAAATATATATTACACACCCTATGTAAAATATCACAAACTACACCAAATATATGTTATATAATTTACATAAAATATCAAAAGG
Source organism: Pan paniscus (assembly GCF_029289425.2). Taxonomy (NCBI): domain Eukaryota; kingdom Metazoa; phylum Chordata; class Mammalia; order Primates; family Hominidae; genus Pan; species Pan paniscus. The sequence goes on from NC_073271.2 coordinate 5,209,531, forward strand.
ACAACAAATATATCTTATATACTGAACATGAAATATCAAAATGTACAGTAAATATATTTCATATATTGTACATATAATATTAACTAAAAGTACACCAAATACATTTTATATACTGTAAATAAAATATCAAAAGTACAGTAAATATATATTACATTCTGTACATAAAATATCAAAAAGTACACCAAATTTGTGTTTTATATACTGTAAATAAACTATCAAAAACTGCAGTAATTATATTTAATATACTGTACATAAAATATCAAAAATTAAACCAAATGTATATTATTTACTGTGAATAAAATATCAAAAAGTACAGTAAATATATATTACACACCCTATGTAAAATATCACAATCTACAAGAAATATATATTATATAATTTACATAAAATATCAAAAGGACACCAAATATATATTATATACTGTACATAAAATATCAAAAGTACAGTAAATATATTTCATATATTGTACATATAATATTAACTAAAAGTACACCAAATACATTTTATATACAGTAAATAAATTATCAAAAATTACAGTAAATATATATTGCATACTGTACATAAAATATCAAAAAGTACACCAAATATGTGTTATATATACTGTAAATAAACTATCAAAACTACACTAATTATATTTAATATACTGTACATAAAATATCAAAAACTGCACCAAATGTATATTATTTACTGTAAATAAAATATCAAAAAGTACAGTAAATATATATTACACACGCTATGTAAAATATCACAAACTACACCAAATATATACTATATAATTTACATAAAATATCAAAAGGACACCAAATATATCTTATATACTGAACATGAAATATCAAAATGTACAGTAAATGTATTTCATATATTGTACATATAATATTAATTAAAAGTACACCAAATACATTTTATATACTGTAAATAAATTATCAAAATGTACAGTAAATATATATTACATTCTGTACATAAAATATCAAAAAGTACACCAAATTTGTGTTTTATATACTGTAAATAAACTATCAAAAACTGCAGTAATTATATTTAATATACTGTACATAAAATATCAAAAATTAAACCAAATGTATATTATTTACTGTAAATAAAATATCAAAAAGTACAGTAAATATATATTACACACCCTATGTAAAATATCACAATCTACACCAAATATATATTATATAATTTACATAAAATATCAAAAGGACACCAAATATATCTTATATACTGTACATAAAATATCAAAAAGTACAGTAAATATATTTCATATATTGTACATATAATATTAACTAAAAGTACACCAAATACATTTTATATACTGTAAATAAATTATCAAAAATTACAGTAAGTATATATTACGTACTGTACATAAAATATCAAAAAGTACACCAAATATGTGTTATATATACTGTAAATAAACTATCAAAACTACACTAATTATATTTAATATACTGTACATAAAATATCAAAAATTAAACCAAATGTATATTATTTACTGTAAATAAAATACCAAAAAGTACAGTAAATATATATTACACATTCTATGTAAAATATCACAAACTACACCAAATATATATTATATAATTTACATAAAATATAAAAAGGACACCAAATATATCTTATATACTGAACATGAAATATCAAAATGTACAGTAAATATATTTCATATATTGTACATATACTATTAACTAAAAGTACACCAAATACATTTTATATACTGTAAATAAAATATCAAAATGTACAGTAAATATATATTACATTCTGTACATAAAATATCAAAAAGTACACCAAATTTGTGTTTTATATACTGTAAATAAACTATCAAAAACTGCAGTAATTATATTTAATATACTGTACATAAAATATCAAAAATTAAACCAAATGTATATTATTTACTGTAAATCAAATATCAAATTTACAGTAAATATATCTTACACACCCTATGTAAAATATCACAATCTACACCAAATATATATTATATAATATACATAAAATATCAAAAGGACACCAAATATATCTTCTATACTGTACATAAAATATCAAAATGTACAGTAAATATATTTCATATATTGTACATATAATATTAACTAAAAGTACACCAAATACATTTTATATACTGTAAATAAAATATCAAAAATACAGTAAATATATATTACATACTGTACATAAAATATCAAAAAGTACACCAAATATGTGTTATATATACTGTAAATAAACTATCAAAAACTACAGTAATTATATTTAACATACTGTACATAAAATATCAAAAATTACACCAAATGTATATTATTTACTGTAAATAAAATATCAAAAAGTACAGTAAATATATATTACACACCGTATGTAAAATATCACAATCTACACCAAATATATATTATATAATTTACATAAAATATCAAAAGGACACCAAATATATCTTATATACTGTACATAAAATATCAAAAAGTACAGTAAATATATTTCATATATTGTACATATAATATTAACTAAAAGTACACCAAATACATTTTATATACTGTAAATAAATTATCAAAAATTACAGTAAGTATATATTACGTACTGTACATAAAATATCAAAAAGTACACCAAATATGTGTTATATATACTGTAAATAAACTATCAAAACTACACTAATTATATTTAATATACTGTACATAAAATATCAAAAATTAAACCAAATGTATATTATTTACTGTAAATAAAATACCAAAAAGTACAGTAAATATATATTACACATCCTATGTAAAATATCACAAACTACACCAAATATATATTATATAATTTACATAAAATATAAAAAGGACACCAAATATATCTTATATACTGAACATGAAATATCAAAATGTACAGTAAATATATTTCATATATTGTACATATACTATTAACTAAAAGTACACCAAATACATTTTATATACTGTAAATAAAATATCAAAATGTACAGTAAATATATATTACATTCTGTACATAAAATATCAAAAAGTACACCAAATTTGTGTTTTATATACTGTAAATAAACTATCAAAAACTGCAGTAATTATATTTAATATACTGTACATAAAATATCAAAAATTAAACCAAATGTATATTATTTACTGTAAATCAAATATCAAATTTACAGTAAATATATCTTACACACCCTATGTAAAATATCACAATCTACACCAAATATATATTATATAATATACATAAAATATCAAAAGGACACCAAATATATCTTCTATACTGTACATAAAATATCAAAATGTACAGTAAATATATTTCATATATTGTACATATAATATTAACTAAAAGTACACCAAATACATTTTATATACTGTAAATAAAATATCAAAAATACAGTAAATATATATTACATACTGTACATAAAATATCAAAAAGTACACCAAATATGTGTTATATATACTGTAAATAAACTATCAAAAACTACAGTAATTATATTTAACATACTGTACATAAAATATCAAAAATTACACCAAATGTATATTATTTACTGTAAATAAAATATCAAAAAGTACAGTAAATATATATTACACACCGTATGTAAAATATCACAATCTACACCAAATATATATTATATAATTTACATAAAATATCAAAAGAACACCAAATATATCTTATATACTGTACATAAAATATCAAAAAGTACAGTAAATATATTTCATATATTGTACATATAATATTAACTAAAAGTACACCAAATACATTTTATATACTGTAAATAAATTATCAAAAATTACAGTAAGTATATATTACGTACTGTACATAAAATATCAAAAAGTACACCAAATATGTGTTATATATACTGTAAATAAACTATCAAAACTACACTAATTATATTTAATATACTGTACATAAAATATCAAAAATTAAACCAAATGTATATTATTTACTGTAAATAAAATACCAAAAAGTACAGTAAATATATATTACACATCCTATGTAAAATATCACAAACTACACCAAATATATATTATATAATTTACATAAAATATAAAAAGGACACCAAATATATCTTATATACTGAACATGAAATATCAAAATGTACAGTAAATATATTTCATATATTGTACATATACTATTAACTAAAAGTACACCAAATACATTTTATATACTGTAAATAAAATATCAAAATGTACAGTAAATATATATTACATTCTGTACATAAAATATCAAAAAGTACACCAAATTTGTGTTTTATATACTGTAAATAAACTATCAAAAACTGCAGTAATTATATTTAATATACTGTACATAAAATATCAAAAATTAAACCAAATGTATATTATTTACTGTAAATCAAATATCAAATTTACAGTAAATATATCTTACACACCCTATGTAAAATATCACAATCTACACCAAATATATATTATATAATATACATAAAATATCAAAAGGACACCAAATATATCTTCTATACTGTACATAAAATATCAAAATGTACAGTAAATATATTTCATATATTGTACATATAATATTAACTAAAAGTACACCAAATACATTTTATATACTGTAAATAAAATATCAAAAATACAGTAAATATATATTACATACTGTACATAAAATATCAAAAAGTACACCAAATATGTGTTATATATACTGTAAATAAACTATCAAAAACTACAGTAATTATATTTAACATACTGTACATAAAATATCAAAAATTACACCAAATGTATATTATTTACTGTAAATAAAATATCAAAAAGAACAGTAAATATATATTACACACCGTATGTAAAATATCACAATCTACACCAAATATATATTATATAATTTACATAAAATATCAAAAGGACACCAAATATATCTTATATACTGTACACAAAATATCAAAAAGTACAGTAAATATATTTCATATATTGTACATATAATATTAACTAAAAGTACACCAAATACATTTTATATACTGTAAATAAATTATCAAAAATTACAGTAAGTATATATTACGTACTGTACATAAAATATCAAAAAGTACACCAAATATGTGTTATATATACTGTAAATAAACTATCAAACCTACAGTAATTATGTTTAATATACTGTACATAAAATATCAAAAATTACACCAAATATATAATTTACTGTAAATAAAATACCAAAAAGTACAGTAAATATATATTACACACCCTATGTAAAATATCACAAACTACACCAAATATATATTATATAATTTACATAAAATATAAAAAGGACACCAAATATATCTTATATACTGAACAAGAAATATCAAAATGTACAGTAAATATATTTCATATATTGTACATATAATATTAACTAAAAGTACACCAAATACATTTCATATACTGTAAATAAAATATCAAAAAATACAGTAAATATATATTACATTCTGTACATAAAATATCAAAAAATACACCAAATATGTGTTATATATACTGTAAATAAACTATCAAAAACTGCAGTAATTATATTTAATATACTGTACATAAAATATCAAAAATTACACCAAACGTATATTATTTACTGTAAATAAAATATCAAAAAGTACAGTAAATATATCTTACACACCCTATGTAAAATATCACAATCTACAGCAAATATATATTATATACTTTACATAAAATATCAAAAGGACACCAAATATGTGTTATATATACTGTAAATATCAAAAACTACAGTAATCATATTCAATGTACTGTATATAAAATATCAAAAATTACACCAAACATAAATTAAATACTGTAAATAAAATATCAAAAAGGACAGTAAATATATACTACACACCCTATGTAAAATATCAAATATTACACCAAATATATATTATTTAATTTACATAGAATATAAAAAGGACACCAAATATATCTTATATATTGTACATAAAATATCAAAAAGTTCAATATATATATTTCATTCATTGTACATATATTATTAACTAAAAGTACACCAAATACATTTTTTATACTGAAAATAAAATATCAAAATGTACAGTAAATATATATTACATACTGTACAGAAAATATCAAAAAGTACACCAAATATGTGTTATATATACTGTAAATAAACTATCAATAACTATAGTAATTATATTTAATATACTGTACATAAAATATCAAAAATTACACCAAATGTATATTATATACTGTAAATAAAATATCAAAAAGTACAGTAAATATACATTACACACCCTATGAAATATCACAAACTACACCAAATATATATTATCTAATTTACATAAAATATCAAGAGGACACCAAATATAACTTCTATACTGTACATAAAATATCAAAAAGTACAGTAAATATATTTCATATATTGTATATATAATATTAACTAAAAGTACACCAAATACATTTTATATACTGTAAATAAATTATCAAAAATTACAGTAAATATATATTACATACTGTACATAAAATATCAAAAAGTAGACCAAATATGTGTTATATATACTGTAAATAAACAATCAAAAACTTCAGTAATTATATTTAATATACTGTACATAAAATATCAAAAATTACACCAAATGTATAATATTTACTGTAAATAAAATATCAAAAATTACAGTAAATATATATTACACACCCTATGGAAAATATCAAAAACTACACTAAATATATATTATAAAATTCACATAAAATATCAAAAGGACACCAAATATATATTATATACTGTACATAAAATATCAAAAAGAACAGTAAATATCTTTCATATATTGTACATATAATATTAACTAAAAGTACACCAAATACATTTCATGTACTGTAAATAAAATATCAAAAAGTACAGTAAATATATATTACATACTGTACATAAAATATCAAAAAGTACACCAAATATGTGTTATAAATACTGTAAATAAACTATAAAAAACTACAGTAATTATATTTAATATACTGTACATGAAATATCAAAAACTACACCAAATGTAAATTATTTACTGTAAATAAAATATCAAAAAGTTCAGTAAATACATATGACATACCCTATGTAAAATATCAAAAGCTACACCAAATATATATTATATAATTTACGTAAAATATCAAAAGGACACAAATTCTATCTTCTACACTGTACAAAAAATATGAAAAAGTACAGTAAATATATTTCATATATTGTATATATAATATTAACGAAAAGAACACCAAATACATTTTATATACTGTAAGTAAATTATCAAAAATTACAGTAAATATATATTACATACTGTACATAAAATATCAAAAACTACACCAAATATGTGTTATATATACTGTAAATAAACTATCAAAAACTACAGTAATTATATTTACTATACTGTTCATAAAATATCAAAAATTACACCAAATGTATATTATATACTGTAAATAAAATATCAAAACGTACAGTAAATATATATGACACACCCTATGTAAAATATCAAAAACTACACCAAATATATATTATATAATTTACATAAAATAACAAAAGGACACCAAATATATCTTCTATACTGTACACAAAATATCAAAAAGTACAGTAAATATATTTCATATATTGTACATATAATATTAACTAAAAGTACACCTAATACATTTTATATACTCTAAATAAAATATCAAAATTACAGTAAATTTATATTACATACTGTACATAAAACATCAAAAAGTACACCAAATATGTGTTATATATACTGTAAATATCAAAAACTACAGTAATCATATCCAATGTACTGTATATAAAATATCAAAAATTACACCAAATATACATTAAATACTGTAAATAAAATATCAAAAAGGACAGTAAATATATGCTACACACCCTATGTAAAATATCAAAAATTACACCAAATATATATTATATAATTTACATAGAATATAAAAAGGACACCAAATATATCTTATATATTGTACATAAAATATCAAAAAGTACAGTATATATATTTCATACATTGTATATATATTATTAACTAAAAGTACACCAAATACATTTTGTATACTGAAAATAAAATATCAAAAGTACAGTAAATATATATTACATACTGTACAGAAAATATCAAAAAGTACACTAAATATGTGTTATATATACTGTAAATAAACTATCAAACACTACAGTAATTATATTTAATATACTGTACATTAAATATCAAAAATTACACCAAATATATATTATATACTGTAAATAAATTATCAAAAAGTACAGTAAGTACACATTACACACCCTATGAAATATCACAAACTACACCAAATATATATTATATAATTTACATAAAATATCAAAAGGACACCAAATATATCTTCTATACTGTGCATAAAATATCAAAAAGTACAGTAAATATATTTCATATATTGTATATATAATATTAATTAAAAGTACACCAAACACATTTTATATAATGTAAATAAATTATCAAAAATTACAGTAAATATATATTACATACTGTACATAAAATATCAAAAAGTACACCAAATATGTGTTATATATACTGTAAATAAACAATCAAAAACTACAATAATTATATTTAATATACTGTACATAAAATATCAAAAATTACACCAAATGTATATTATTTACTGTAAATGAAATATCAAAAATTACAGTAAATATATATTACACACCCTATGGAAAATATCAAAAACTACATCAAATATATATTATAAAATTCACAAAAAATATCAAAAGGACACCAAATATAACTTCTATACTGTACATAAAATATCAAAAAGTACAGTAAATATATTTCATATATTGTACATATAATATTAACTAAAAGTACACCAAATACATTTTATATACTGTAAATAAAATATCAAAAAGTACAGTAAATATATATAACATAGTGTACATAAAATATCAAAAAGTACTCCAAATATGTGTAATATATACTGTAAATAAACTATCAAAAACTACAGTAATTATATTTACTTTACTGTACATAAAATATCAAAAATTACACCAAATGTATATTACATACTGTAAAAAAAATATCAAAAAGTACAGTAAATATATATTACACACCCTATGTAAAATATCACAAACTACACCAAACATATATTATATAATTTACATAAAATATCAAAAGGACACCAAATATATCTTCTATACTGTACATAAAATATCAAAAAGTACAGTAAATATATTTCATATACTGTACATATAATATTAACTAAAAGTACACCAAATACATTTTATATACTGTAAATAAAATATCAAAAAGTACAGTAAATATATATTACATTCTGTACATAAAACATCAAAAAGTACACCCAATATGTGTTATATGTACTGTAAATAAACTATCAAAAACTGCAGTAATTATATTTAATATACTGTACATAAAATATCAAAAATTACACCAAATATATATTATTTACTGTCAGGAAAATACCAAAAAGTACAGTAAATATATATTACACACCCTATGTAAAATATCACAATCTACGCCAAATATATATCATATAATTTACAGAAAATATCAAAAGGAAAACAAATATATCTTATATACTGTACATAAAATATTAAAATGTACAGTAAATATATTTCATATATTGTACATATAATATTAACTAAAAGTACACCAAATACATTTTATATACTGTAAATAAAATATCAAAAAGTACAGTAAATATATATTACATACTGTACAGAAAATATCAAAAAGTACACCAAATATGTGTTATATATACTGTAAATAAACTATCAAGAACTATAGTAATTATATTTAATATACTGTACATAAAATATCAAAAATTACACCAAATGCATATTATATACTGTAAAAAAAATATCAAAAAGTACAGAAAATATACATTACACACCCTATGAAATATCACAAACTACACCAAATATATATTATCTAATTTAAATAAAATATCAAGAGGACACCAAATATAACTTCTATACTGTACATAAAATATCAAAAAGTACAGTAAATATATTTCATATATTGTATATATATTAACTAAAAGTACACCAAATACATTTTATATACTGTAAATAAATTATCAAAAATTACAGTAAATATATATTACATACTGTACATAAAATATCAAAAAGTAGACCAAATATGTGTTATATATACTGTAAATAAACAATCAAAAACTTCAGTAATTATATTTAATATACTGTACATAAAATATCAAAAATTACACCAAATGTATAATATTTACTGTAAATAAAATATCAAAAATTACAGTAAATATATATTACACACCCTATGGAAAATATCAAAAACTACACTAAATATATATTATAAAATTCACATAAAATATCAAAAGGACACCAAATATATATTATATACTCTACATAAAATATCAAAAAGAACAGTAAATATATTTCATATGTTGTACATATAATATTAACTAAAAGTACACCAAATACATTTCATGTACTGTAAATAAAATATCAAAAAGTACAGTAAATATATATTACATACTGTACATAAAATATCAAAAAGTACACCAAATATGTGTTATAAATACTGTAAATAAACTATAAAAAACTACAGTAATTATATTTAATATACTGTACATGAAATATCAAAAACTACACCAAATGTAAATTATTTACTGTAAATAAAATATCAAAAAGTACAGTAAATACATATGACATACCCTATGTAAAATATCAAAAGCTACACCAAATATATATTATATAATTTACGTAAAATATCAAAAGGACACAAATTCTATCTTCTATACTGTACAAAAAATATGAAAAAGTACAGTAAATATATTTCATATATTGTATATATAATATTAACGAAAAGAACACCAAATACATTTTATATACTGTAAGTAAATTATCAAAAATTACAGTAAATATATATTACATACTGTACATAAAATATCAAAAACTACACCAAATATGTGTTATATATACTGTAAATAAACTATCAAAAACTACAGTAATTATATTTACTATACTGTTCATAAAATATCAAAAATTACACCAAATGTATATTATATACTGTAAATAAAATATCAAAAAGTACAGTAAATATATATGACACACCCTATGTAAAATATCAAAAACTACACCAAATATATATTATATAATTTACATAAAATAACAAAAGGACACCAAATATATCTTCTATACTGTACACAAAATATCAAAAAGTACAGTAAATATATTTCATATATTGTACATATAATATTAACTAAAAGTACACCTAATACATTTTAAATACTCTAAATAAAATATCAAAATTACAGTAAATTTATATTACATACTGTACATAAAACATCAAAAAGTACACCAAATATGTGTTATATATACTGTAAATATCAAAAACTACAGTAATCATATCCAATGTACTGTATATAAAATATCAAAAATTACACCAAATATACATTAAATACTGTAAATAAAATATCAAAAAGGACAGTAAATATATGCTACACACCCTATGTAAAATATCAAAAATTACACCAAATATATATTATATAATTTACATAGAATATAAAAAGGACACTAAATATATCTTATATATTGTACATAAAATATCAAAAAGTACAGTATATATATTTCATACATTGTATATATATTATTAACTAAAAGTACACCAAATACATTTTGTATACTGAAAATAAAATATCAAAAGTACAGTAAATATATATTACATACTGTACAGAAAATATCAAAAAGTACACTAAATATGTGTTATATATACTGTAAATAAACTATCAAACACTACAGTAATTATATTTAATATACTGTACATTAAATATCAAAAATTACACCAAATATATATTATATACTGTAAATAAATTATCAAAAAGTACAGTAAGTACACATTACACACCCTATGAAATATCACAAACTACACCAAATATATATTATATAATTTACATAAAATATCAAAAGGACACCAAATATATCTTCTATACTGTACATAAAATATCAAAAAGTACAGTAAATATATTTCATATATTGTATATATAATATTAATTAAAAGTACACCAAACATATTTTATATACTGTAAATAAATTATCAAAAATTACAGTAAATATATATTACATACTGTACATAAAATATCAAAAAGTACACCAAATATGTGTCATATATACTGTAAATAAACAATCAAAAACTACAGTAATTATATTTAATATACTGTACATAAAATATCAAAAATTACACCAAATGTATATTATTTACTGTAAATGAACTATCAAAAATTACAGTAAATATATATTACACACCCTATGGAAAATATCAAAAACTACATCAAATATATATTATAAAATTCACAAAAAATATCAAAAGGACACCAAATATATATTATATACTGTACATAAAATATCAAAAAGTACAGTAAATATATTTCATATATTGTACATGTAATATTAACTAAAAGTACACCAAATACATTTTATATACTGTAAATAAAATATCAAAAAGTACAGTAAATATATATTACATAGTGTATATAAAATAGCAAAAAGTACTCCAAATATGTGTAATTTATACTGTAAATAAACTATCAAAAACTACAGTAATTATATTTACTTTACTGTACATAAAATATCAAAAATTACACCAAATGTATATTATATACTGTAAATAAAATATCAAAAAGTACAGTAAATATATATTACACACCCTATGTAAAATATCACAAACTACACCAAATATATATTATATAATTTACATAAAATATCAAAAGGACACCAAATATATCTTCTATACTGTACATAAAATATCAAAAAGTACAGTAAATATATTTCATATATTGTACATATAATATTAACTAAAAGTACACCAAATACATTTTATATACTGTAAATAAAATATCAAAAAGTACAGTAAATATATATTACATTCTGTACATAAAACATCAAAAAGTACACCCAATATGTGTTATATGTACTGTAAATAAACTATCAAAAACTGCAGTAATTATATTTAATATACTGTACATAAAATATCAAAAATTACACCAAATGTATACTATTTACTGTAAATAAATTATCAAAAAGTACAGTAAATATATCTTACACACCCTATGTAAAATATCACAATCTACGCCAAATATATATCATATAATTTACAGAAAATATCAAAAGGACAACAAATATATCTTATATACTGTACATAAAATATTAAAATGTACAGTAAATATATTTCATATATTGTACATATAATATTAACTAAAAGTACACCAAATACATTTTATATACTGTAAATAAAATATCAAAAAGTACAGTAAATATATATTACATACTGTACATAAAATATCAAAAAGTACACCAAATATGTGTTATGTATACTGTAAATAAACTATAAAATACTACAGTAATTATATTTAATATACTGTACATAAAATATCAAATATTACACCAAATGTATATTATATACTGTAAATAAAATATCAAAAAGTACAGTAAATATACATTACACACCCTATGTAAAATATCACAAACTACACCAAATATATACTATATAATTTACATAACATATCAAAAGGACACCAAATATATCTTCTATACTGTACATAAAATATCAAAAAGTACAGTAAATATATTTCATATATTGTATATATAATATTAACTAAAAGTACACCAAATACATTTTATATACTGCAAATAAATTATCAAAAATTACAGTAAATATATATTACATACTGTACATAAAATATCAAAAAGTACACCAAATATGTGTAGTATATACTGTAAATAAACAATCAAAAACTACAGTAAATATAGTTAATATACTGTACATAAAATATCAAAAATTACACCAAATGTACATTATTTACTGTAAATAAATTATCAAAAATTACAGTAAATATATATTACACACCCTGTGGAAAATATCAAAAACTACACTAAATATATATTATAAAATTCACATAAAATATCAAAAGGACACCAAATATATATTATATACTGTACATAAAATATCAAAAAGTACAGTAAATATATTTCATATATTGTACATATAAGATTAATTAAAAGTACCCCAAATACATTTTATATACTGTAAATAAATTATCAAAAATTACAGTAAATATATATTACATACTGTACATAAAATATCAAAAAGTACAACAAATATGTGTTATACATACTGTAAATAAACTATCAAAATCTACAGTAATTATATTTAATATACTGTACATATAATATCAAAAATTACACCAAATGTATATTATATACTGTAAATAAAATATCAAAAAGTACAGTAAATATATATTACACACCCTATGTAAAATATCAAAAACTACACCAAATATATATTATATAATTTACATAAAATACCAAAAGGACACCAAATATATATTCTATACTGTACAAAAAATATCAAAAAGTACAGTAAATATATTTCATATATTGCACATATAATATTAACTAAAAGTACACCAAATATATTTTATGTACTGTAAATAAAATATCAAAATGTACAGTAAATATATATTACATACTGTGCATAAAATATCAAAAAGTACACCAAATATGTTATATATACTGTAAATATCAAAAACTACAGTAATCATATTCAATGTACTGTATATAAAATATCAAAAATTACACCAAATATAAATTAAATACTGTAAATAAAATATCAAAAAGGACAGTAAATATATACTACACACCCCATGTAAAATATCAAAAATTACACCAAATATATATTATATAATTTACATAGAATATAAAAAGGACACCAAATATATCTTCTATACTGTACATAAAACATGAAAAATTCAGTAAATATATTTCATATATTGTATATATAATATTAACTAAAAGTACACCAAATACATTTTACATACTGTAAATAAATTATCAAAAATTACAGTAAATATATATTACATACTGTACATAAAATATCAAAAAGTACACCAAATATGTGTTATATAAACTGTAAATACACAATCAAAAACTACAGTAATTATATTTAATATAATGTACCTAAAATATCAAAAACTACACCAAATGTATATTATTTACTGAAAATAATATATCAAAAATTACAGTAAATATACATTACACACCCTATGGAAAATATCAAAAATTACACTAAATATATATTATAAAATTCACATAAAATATCAAAAGAACACCAAATATATATTATATACTGTACATAAAATATCAAAAAGTACAGTAAATATGTTTCATATATTGTACATATAATATTAACTAAAAGTACACCAAATACATTTCATGTACTGTAAATAAAATATCAAAAAGTACAGTAAATATATATTACATACAGTACATAAAGCATCAAAAAGTACACCAAATATGTGTTATATATACTGTAAATATACTATAAAAATCTACAGTAATTATATTTAATATACTGTACATAAAATATCAAAAATTACACCAAATGTATATTATTTACTGTAAATAAAATATCAAAAAGTACAGTAAACATATATTACACACCCTATGTAAAATATCAAAAACTACACCAAATATATATTATATAATTTACATAAAATACCAAAAGCACACCAAATATATCTTCTATACTGTACAAAAAATATCAAAAATTCAGTAAATATATTCCATATATTGCACATATAATATTAACTAAACGTACACCAAATACATTTTACATACTGTAAATAAATTATCAAAAATTACAGTAAATATATATTACATACTGTACATAAAATATCAAAAAGTACACCAAATATGTGTTATATATACTGTAAATAATCTATCAAAAACTACAGTATTTATATTTACTATACTGTTCATAAAATATCAAAAATTACACCAAATGTATATTATATACTGTAAATAAAATATCAAAAAGTACAGTAAATATATATGACACACCCTATGTAAAATATCAAAAACGACACCAAATATATATTATATAATTTACATAAAATATCAAAAGGACACCAAATATATCTTCTATACTGTACACAAAATATCAAAAGTACGGTAAATATATTTCATATATTGTACATATAATATTAACTAAAAGTTCACCAAATACATTTTATATACTGTAAATAAAATATCAAAAAGTACAGTAAATATATATTACATACTGTACATAAAATATCAAAGAGTACACCAAATATTTGTTATATATACTGTAAATATCAAAAACTACAGAAATCATATTCAATGTACTGTATATAAAATATCAAAAATTACACCAAATATAAATTAAATACAGTAAATAAAGTATCAAAAAGGACAGTAAATATATACTACACACCCTATGTAAAATATCAAAGATTACACCAAATATATATTATATAATTTACATAGAATATAAAAAGGACACCAAATATATCTTATGTATTGTACATAAAATATCAAAAAGTACAGTATATATATTTCATACATTGTACATATATTATTAACTAAAAGTACACCAAATACATTTTGTATACTGAAAATAAAATATCAAAAATTACAGTAAATATATATTAGATACTGTACATAAAATATCAAAAAGTACACCAAATATGTGTTATATATACTGTAAATAAACTATTAAAAACTACAGTAATTATATTTAATATACTGTACATAAAATATCAAATATTACACCAAATGTATATGATATACTGTAAATAGAATATCAAAAAGTACAGTAAATATACATTACACACCCTACGTAAAATATCACAAACTACACCAAATATATATTATATAATTTACATAAAATAACAAAAGGACACCAAATATATCTTCTATACTGTACATAAAATATCAAAATGTACAGTAAATATATTTCATATATTGTATATGTAATATTAACTAAAAGTACACCAAATACATTTTATATACTGTAAATAAAATATCAAAAATTACAGTAAATATATATTACATAGTGTACATAAAATATCAAAAGGTACACCAAATATGTGTTATATATACTGTAAATAAACTATCAAAAACTGCAGTAATTATATTTAATATACTGTACATAAAATATCAAAAATTACACCAAATGTATATTATTTACTGTAAATAAAATATCAAAAAGTACAGTTAATATATCTTACACACCCTATGTAAAATATCACAATCTACACCAAATATATATTATATAACTTACATAAAATATCAAAAGGACACGAATTATATCTTATATACTGTACATAAAATATCAAAATGTACAGTAAATATATTTCATATATGGTACATATAATATTAAATAAAAATACACCAAATATATTTTATATACTGTAAATAAAATATCAAAATGTACAGTAAATATATATTACATACTGTACATAAAATATCAAAAAGTACACCAAATATGTGTTATATATACTGTAAATAAACTATGAAATACTACAGTAATTATATTTAATATACTGTACATAAAATATCAAAAATTACACCAAATGTATATTATTTACTGTAAATAAAATATCAAAAAGTACAGTAAATATATATTGCACACCATATGTAAAATATCACAATCTACACCAAATAAATATTATATAATTTATATAAAATATCAAAAGGACACCAAATATATCTTCTATACTGTACATAAAATATCAAAAAGTACAGTAAATATATTTCATATATTGTACATATAATACTAACTAAAAGTACACCAAATATATTTTATATACTGTAAATAAAATATCAAAAAGTACAGTAAATATATATTACACACCATATGTAAAATATCACAATATACACCAAATATATATTATATAATTTACATAAAATATCAAAAGGACACCAAATATATCTTATATGCTGTACATAAAATATCAAAATGTACAGTAAATATATTTCATATATTGTACATATAATATTAACTAAAAGTACACCAAATACATTTTATATAATGTAAATAAAATATCAAAAAGTACAGTAAATATATATTACATACTGTATATAAAATATCAAAAAGTCCACCAAATATGTGTTATATATACTGTAAATAAACTATCAAAAACTGCAGTAATTATATTTAATATACTGTACATAAAATATCAAAAATTACACCAAATGTATATTATTTACTGTAAATAAAATATCAAAAAGTACAGTAAATATATCTTACACACCATATGTAAAATATCACAATCTACACCAAATATATATTATATAATTTACATAAAATATCAAAAGGACTCCAAATATAACTTCTATACTCTACATAAAATATCAAAATGTACAGTAAATATATTTCATATATTGTACATATAATATTAACTAAAAGTACACCAAATACATTTTATATACTGTAAATAAAATATCAAAGTACAGTAAATATATATTACATACTCTACATAAACTATCAAAAAGTACACCAAATATGTGTTATATATACTGTAAATAAACTATAAAATACTACAGTAATTATATTTAATATACTGTACATAAAATATCAAAAATTACACCAAATGTATATTATTTACTGTAAATAAAATATCAAAAAGTACAGTAAATATATATTGCACACCATATGTAAAATATCACAATCTACACCAAATATATATTATATAATTTACATAAAATATCAAAGGGACACCAAATATATCTTCTATACTGTACATAAAATATCAAAAATTACAGTAAATATAATTCATATATTGTACATATAATATTAACTAAAAGTACAGCAAATACATTTTGTATACTGTAAATAAATTATCAAAAATTACAGTAAATATATATTACATACTGTACATAAAATATCAAAAAGTACACCAAATATGTGTTATATATACTGTAAATAAACTATCAAAAACTACAGTAATTATATATAATATACTGTACATAAAATATCAAATATTACACCAAATGTATATTATATACTGTAAATAATATATCAAAAACTACAGTAAATATAAATTACACACCCTATGTAAAATATCACAAACTACACCAAATATATATTATATAATTTACATAAAATATCAAAAGGACACCAAATATATCTTCTATACTGTACATAAAATATCAAAAAGTACAGTAAATATATTCCTCATATTGTATATATAATATTAACTAAAAGTACACCAAATATATTTTATATACTGTAAATAAATTATCAAAAATTACAGTAAATATATATTACATACTGTACATAAAATATCAAAATGTACACCAAATATGTGTTATATATACTGTAAATAAACTATCAAAAACTACAGTAATTATATTTAATATACTGTACATAAAATATCAAAAATTACACCAAATATATATTATTAACTGTAAATAAAATAGCAAATAGTACAGTAAATATATATTACACACCCTATGTAAAATATCACAAACTACACCAAATATATATTATATAATTTACATAAGGTATCAAAAGGACACCAAATATACCTTATGTACTGAACAGAAAATATCAAAATGTACAGTAAATATATTTCACATATTGTACATATAATATTAACTAAAAGTACACCAAATACATTTTATATACTGTAAATAAAATATCAAAAATTACAGTAAATATATATCACATTCTGTACATAAAATATCAAAAAGTACACCAAATATGTGTTATATATACTGTAAATAAACTAGCAAAAACTGCAGTAATTATATTAAATATACTGTACATGAAATATCAAAAATTAAACCAAATGTACGTTATTTACTGTAAATAAAATATCAAAAAGAACAGTAAATATATCTTACACACCCTATGTAAAATATCACAATCTACACCAAATATATATTATATAATTTACATAAAATATCAAAAGGACACCAAATATATCATATATACTGTACATAAAATATCAAAATGTACAGTAAATATATTTCATATATTGTACATATAATATTAACTAAAAGTACACCAAATACATTTTATATACTGTAAATAAAATATCAATTAGTACAGTAAATATATATTACATACTGTACATAAAATATGAAAAAGTACACCAAATATGTGTTATATATACTGTAAATAAATTATAAAAACTACACTAATTATATTTAATATACTGTACATAAAATATCAAAAATTACACCAAATATATATTATTTACTGTAAATAAAATATCAAAAAGTACAGTAAATATATATTACACACCCTATGTAAAATATCAGAAACTACACCATATATATATTATATAATTTACATAATATATCAAAAGGACGCCAAATATACCTTATATACTGAACATGAAATATCAAAAAGTACAGTAAATATATTTCATATATTGTATATATAACATTAACTAAAAGTACACCAAATACATTTTATATACATTAAATAAATTATCAAAAATTACAGTAAATATATATTACATACTGTACATAAAATATCAAAATGTACACCAAATATGTGTTATATATACTGTAAATAAACTATCAAAAACTGCAGTAATTATATTAAATATACTGTACATGAAATATCAAAAATTAAACCAAATGTACGTTATTTACTGTAAATAAAATATCAAAAAGAACAGTAAATATATCTTACACACCCTATGTAAAATATCACAATCTACACCAAATATATATTATATAATTTACATAAAATATCAAAAGGACACCAAATATATCATATATACTGTACATAAAATATCAAAATGTACAGTAAATATATTTCATATATTGTACATATAATATTAACTAAAAGTACACCAAATACATTTTATATACTGTAAATAAAATATCAATTAGTACAGTAAATATATATTACATTCTGTACATAAAATATGAAAAAGTACACCAAATATGTGTTATATATACTGTAAATAAATTATCAAAACTACACTAATTATATTTAATACACTGTACATAAAATATCAAAAATTACACCAAATATATATTATTTACTGTAAATAAAATATCAAAAAGTACAGTAAATATATATTACACACCCTATGTAAAATATCAGAAACTACACCATATATATATTATATAATTTACATAATATATCAAAAGGACACCAAATATACCTTATATACTGAACATGAAATATCAAAAAGTACAGTAAATATATTTCATATATTGTATATATAACATTAACTAAAAGTACACCAAATACATTTTATATACTTTACATAAATTATCCAAAATTACAGTAAATATATATTACATACTGTACATAAAATATCAAAAAGTACACCAAATATGTGTTATATATACTGTAAATAAACAATCAAAAACTACAGTAATTATATTTAATATACTGTACATAAAATATCAAAAATTACACCAAATGTTTATTATTTACTGTAAATAAAATATCAAAAATTACAGTAAATATATATTACACACCCTATGTGAAATATCAAAAACTACAACAAATATATATTATAAAATTCACATAAAATATCAAAAGGACACCAAATATATATTATATACTGTACATAAAATATCAAAAAGTACAGTAAATATATTTCATATATTGTACATGTAATATTAACTAAAAGTACACCAAATACATTTTATATACTGTAAATAAAATATCAAAAAGTACAGTAAATATATATTACATAGTGTACATATAATATCAAAAAGTACTCCAAATATGTGTAATATATACTGTAAATAAATTATCAAAAACTGCAGTAATTATATTAAATATACTGTACATGAAATATCAAAAATTAAACCAAATGTACGTTATTTACTGTAAATAAAATATCAAAAAGAACAGTAAATATATCTTACACACCCTATGTAAAATATCACAATCTACACCAAATATATATTATATAATTTACATAAAATATCAAAAGGACACCAAATATATCATATATACTGTACATAAAATATCAAAATGTACAGTAAATATATTTCATATATTGTACATATAATATTAACTAAAAGTACACCAAATACATTTTATATACTGTAAATAAAATATCAATTAGTACAGTAAATATATATTACATACTGTACATAAAATATGAAAAAGTACACCAAATATGTGTTATATATACTGTAAATAAATTATCAAAACTACACTAATTATTTTTAATATACTGTACATAAAATATCAAAAATTACACCAAATATATATTATTTACTGTAAATAAAATATCAAAAAGTACAGTAAATATATATTACACACCCTATGTAAAATATCAGAAACTACACCATATATATATTATATAATTTACATAATATATCAAAAGGACGCCAAATATACCTTATATACTGAACATGAAATATCAAAAAGTACAGTAAATATATTTCATATATTGTATATATAACATTAACTAAAAGTACACCAAATACATTTTATATACTTTAAATAAATTATCAAAAATTACAGTAAATATATATTACATACTGTACATAAAATATCAAAAAGTACACCAAATATGTGTTATATATACTGTAAATAAACAATCAAAAACTACAGTAATTATATTTAATATACTGTACATAAAATATCAAAAATTACACCAAAGGAATGTTATTTACTGTAAATAAAATACCAAATAGTACAGTAAATATATATTACACACCCTATGTAAAATATCACAAACTACACCAAATATATATTATATAATTTACATAAAGTATAAAAAGGACACCAAATATACCTTATATACTGAACAGAAAATATCAAAATGTACAGTAAATATATTTCATATATTGTACATATAATATTAACTAAAAGTACACCAAATACATTTTATATACTGTAAATAAATTATCAAAAAGTACAGTAAATATATATCACATTCTGTACATAAAATATCAAAAAGTACACCAAATATGTGTTATATATACTGTAAATAAACTATCAAAAACTGCAGTAATTATATTAAATATACTGTACATGAAATATCAAAAATTAAACCAAATGTACGTTATTTACTGTAAATAAAATATCAAAAAGAACAGTAAATATATCTTACACACACTATGTAAAATATCACAATCTACACCAAATATATATTATATAATTTACATAAAATATCAAAAGGACACCAAATATATCATATATACTGTACATAAAATATCAAAATGTACAGTAAATATATTTCATATATTGTACATATAATATTAACTAAAAGTACACCAAATACATTTTATATACTGTAAATAAAATATCAAAAAGTACAGTAAATATATATCACATTCTGTACATAAAATATCAAAAAGTACACCAAATATGTGTTATATATACTGTAAATAAACTATCAAAAACTGCAGTAATTATATTAAATATACTGTACATGAAATATCGAAAATTAAACCAAATGTACGTTATTTACTGTAAATAAAATATCAAAAAGAACAGTAAATATATCTTACACACCCTATGTAAAATATCACAATCTACACCAAATATATATTATATAATTTACATAAAATATCAAAAGGACACCAAATATATCATATATAATGTAGATAAAATATCAAAATATACAGTAAATATATTTCATATATTGTACATATAATATTAACTAAAAGTACACCAAATACATTTTATATAGTGTAAATAAAATATCAAAAAGTACAGTAAATATATATTACATACTGTACATAAAATATCAAAAAGTACTCCAAATATGTGTTATATATACTCTAAATAAACTATCAAAAACTACAGTAATTATATTTAATATACTGTACATAAAATATCAAAAATTACACCAAATGTATATTATATACTGTAAATATAATATCAAAAAGTACAGTAAATATACATTACACACCCTATGTAAAGTATCACAAACTACACCAAATATATATTTTATAATTTACATAATATATCAAAAGGACACCAAATATAACTTCTATACTGTACATAAAATATCAAAATGTACAGTAAATATATTTCATATATTGTACATATAATACTAACTAAAAGTACACCAAATACATTTTATATACTGTAAATAAAATATCAATTAGTACAGTAAATATATATTACATACTGTACATAAAATATGAAAAAGTACACCAAATATGTGTTACATATACTGTAAATAAATTATCAAAACTACACTAATTATATTTAATATACTGTACATAAAATCTCAAAAATTACACCAAATATATATTATTTACTGTAAATAAAATATCAAAAAGTACAGTAAATATATATTACACACCCTATGTAAAATATCAGAAACTACACCATATATATATTATATAATTTACATAATATATCAAAAGGACGCCAAATATACCTTATATACTGAACATGAAATATCAAAAAGTACAGTAAATATATTTCATATATTGTATATATAACATTAACTAAAAGTACACCAAATACATTTTATATACTTTAAATAAATTATCAAAAATTACAGTAAATATATATTACATACTGTACATAAAATATCAAAAAGTACACCAAATATGTGTTATATATACTGTAAATAAACTATCAAAAACTGCAGTAATTATATTAAATATACTGTACATGAAATATCAAAAATTAAACCAAATGTACGTTATTTACTGTAAATAAAATATCAAAAAGAACAGTAAATATATCTTAAACACCCTATGTAAAATATCACAATCTACACCAAATATATATTATATAATTTACATAAAATATCAAAAGGACACCAAATATATCATATATACTGTACATAAAATATCAAAATGTACAGTAAATATATTTCATATATTGTACATATAATATTAACTAAAAGTACACCAAATACATTTTATATACTGTAAATAAAATATCAATTAGTACAGTAAATATATATTACATACTGTACATAAAATATGAAAAAGTACACCAAATATGTGTTATATATACTGTAAATAAATTATCAAAACTACACTAATTATTTTTAATATACTGTACATAAAATATCAAAAATTACACCAAATATATATTATTTACTGTAAATAAAATATAAAAAAGTACAGTAAATATATATTACACACCCTATGTAAAATATCAGAAACTACACCATATATATTATATAATTTACATAATATATCAAAAGGACGCCAAATATACCTTATATACTGAACATGAAATATCAAAAAGTACAGTAAATATATTTCATATATTGTATATATAACATTAACTAAAAGTACACCAAATACATTTTATATACTTTAAATAAATTATCAAAAATTACAGTAAATATATATTACATACTGTACATAAAATATCAAAAAGTACACCAAATATGTGTTATATATACTGTAAATAAACAATCAAAAACTACAGTAATTATATTTAATATACTGTACATAAAATATCAAAAATTACACCAAATGTTTATTATTTACTGTAAATAAAATATCAAAAATTACAGTAAATATATATTACACACCCTATGTGAAATATCAAAAACTACACCAAATATATATTATAAAATTCACATAAAATATCAAAAGGACACCAAATATATATTATATACTGTACATAAAATATCAAAATGTACAGTAAATATATTTTATATATTGTACATGTAATATTAACTAAAAGTTCACCAAATACATTTTATATACTGTAAATAAAATATCAAAAAGTACAGTAAATATATATTACATAGTGTACATATAATATCAAAAAGTACTCCAAATATGTGTAATATATACTGTAAATAAACTATTAAAAACTACAGTAATTATATTTATTATGCTGTAAATAAAATATCAAAAATTACACCAAATGTATATTATATACTGTAAATAAAATATCAAAAAGTACAGTAAATATATATTACACACCCTATGTAAAATATCACAAACTAGACCAAATATATATTATGTAATTTACATAAAATATCAAAAGGACACCAAATATATCTTCTATACTGTACATAAAATATCAAAAATTACAGTAAATATATTTCATATATTGTATATATAATATGAACTAAAAGTACACCAAATACATTTTATATACTGTAAATAAAATATCAAAAAGTACAGTAAATATATATTACATTCAGTACATAAAATATCAAAAAGTACACCAAATATGTGTTATATATACTGTAAATAAACTATCAAAAACTGCAGTAATTATATTAAATATACTGTACATGAAATATCAAAAATTACACCAAATGTACGTTATTTACTGTAAATAAAATATCAAAAAGAACAGTAAATATATCTTACACACCCTATGTAAAATATCACATTCTACACAAAATATATATTATATAATTTACATAAAATATAAAAAGGACACCAAATATCTCATATATACTGTACATAAAATATCAAAATGTACAGTAAATATATTTCGTATATTGTACATATAATATTAACTAAAAGTACATCAAATACATTTCATATAATGTAAATAAAATATCAAATAGTACAGTAAATATATATTACATACTGTACATAAAATATGAAAAAGTACACCAAATATGTGTTATATATACTGTAAATAAACTATCAAAACTACACTAATTATATTTAATATACTGTACATAAAATATCAAAAATTACACCATATATATATTATTTACTGTAAATAAAATATCAAAAATTACAGTAAATATATATTACGCACCCTATGTAAGATATCAGAAACTACACCATATATATTATATAATTTACATAATATATCAAAAGGACACCAAATATACCTTATATACTGAACATGAAACATCAAAAAGTACAGTAAATATATTTCATATATTGTATATATAATATTAACTAAAAGTACACCAAATACATTTTATATACTGTAAATAAATTATCAAAAATTACAGTAAATATATATTACATACTGTACATAAAATATCAAAAAGTACACCAAATATGTGTTATATATACTGTAAATAAACAATGAAAAACTACAGTAATTATATATAATATACTGTACATAAAATATCAAAAATTACACCAAATGTATATTATTTATTGTAAATAAAATATCAAAAATTACAGTAAATATATATTACACACCCTATGTAAAATATCAAAAACTACACCAAATATATATTATAAAATTCACATAAAATATCAAAAGGACACCAAATATATATTATACACTGTACATAAATTATCAAAATGTACAGTAAATATATTTCATATAGTGTACATTTAATATTAACTAAAAGTACACCAAATACATTTTATATACTGTAAATAAAATATCAAAAAGTACAGTAAATATATTACATACTGTACATAAAATATCAAAAAGTACACCTAATATGTGTTATATATACTGTAAATATCAAAAACTACAGTAATAATATTCAATGTACTGTATATAAAATATCAAAAATTACACCAAATATAAATAAAATACTGTAAATAAAATATCAAATAGGACAGTAAATATATACTACACACCCTATGTAAAATATCAAAAATTACACCAAATATATAATATAATTTACATAGAATATAAAAAGGACACCAAATATATCTTATATATTGTACATAAAATATCAAAAAGTACAGTATATATATTTCATACATTGTACATATATTATTAACTAAAAGTACACCAAATACATTTTGTATACTGAAAATAAAATATCAAAAAGTACAGTAAATATATCTTACATACTGTACATAAAATATCAAAAAGTACACCAAATATGTGTTATATATACTGTAAATAAACTATCAAAAACTACAGTAATTATATTTAATATACTGTATATAAAATATCAAAAATTACACCAAATGTATATTATATACTGTAAATAATATATCAAAAAGTACAGTAAATATACATTACACACCCTATGTAAAATATCACAAACTACACCAAATATATATTATATAATTTACATAAAATATCAAAAGGACACCAAATATATCTTCTGTACTGTACATAAAATATCAAAAAGTACAGTAAATATATTTCATATATTGTATATATAATATTAACTAAAAGTACACCAAATACATTTTATATACTGTAAATAAATTATCAACAATTACAGTAAATATATATTACATACTGTACATAAAATATCAAAAAGTACACCAAATATGTGTTATATATACTGTAAATAAACAATCAAAAACTACAGTAATTATATTTAATATACTGTACATAAAATATCAAAAATTACAACAAATGTATATTATTTACTGTAAATAAAATATCAAAAATTACAGTAAATATATATTACACACCCTATGGAAAATATCAAAAACTACACCAAATATATATTATATAATTTACATAAAATATCAAAAGGACACCAAATATATCTTCTATACTGTACATAAAATATCAAAATGTACAGTAAATATATTTCATATATTGTACATATAATATTAACTAAAAGTACACCAAATACATTTTGTATACTGTAAATAAAATATCAAAAAGTACAGTAAATATATATTACATACTGTA
Source organism: Pan paniscus (assembly GCF_029289425.2). NCBI lineage: Eukaryota > Metazoa > Chordata > Mammalia > Primates > Hominidae > Pan > Pan paniscus. The sequence continues at coordinate 5,237,654 of NC_073271.2, forward strand.
CATAAAATATCAAAAAGTACACCAAATATGTGTTATATATACTGTAAATAAACTATAAAATACAACAGTAATTATATTTAACATACTGTACATAAAATATCAAAAATTACACCAAATGTATATTATTTACTGTAAATAAAATATCAAAAAGCACAGTAAATATATATTGCACACCATATGTAAAATATCACAATCTACACCAAATATATATTATATAATTTACATAAAATATCAAAAGGACACCAAATATATCTTCTATAATGTACATAAAATATCAAAATGTACAGTAAATATATTTCATATATTGTACATATAATATTAACTAAAAGTACACAAAACACATTTTGTATACTGTAAATAAATTATCAAAAATTACAGTAAATATATATTACATACTGTACATAAAATATCAAAAAGTACACCAAATATGTGTTATATATACTGTAAATAAACTATCAAAAACTACAGTAATTATATTTAATATACTGTACATAAAATATTAAATATTACACCAAATGTATATTATATACTGTAAATAAAATATCAAAAAGTACAGTAAATATAAATTACACACCCTATGTAAAATATCACAAACTACACCAAATGTATATTATATAATTTACATAAAATATCAAAAGGACACAAAATATATCTTCTATACTGTACATAAAATATCAAAAAGTACAGTAAATATATTTCATATATTGTATATATAATATTAACTAAAAGTACATCAAATACATTTTATATACGGTAAATAAATTATCAAAAATTACAGTAAATATATATTACATACTGTACATAAAATATCAAAATCTACACCAAATATGTGTTATATATACTGTAAATAAACTATCAAAAACTGCAGTAATTATATTAAATATACTGTACATAAAATATCAAAAATTAAACCAAATGTACGTTATTTACTGTAAATAAAATATCAAAAAGAACAGTAAATATATCTTACACACCCTATGTAAAATATCACAATCTACACCAAATATATATTATATAATTTACATAAAATATCAAAAGGACACCAAATATATCATATATACTGTACATAAAATATCAAAATGTACAGTAAATATATTTCATATATTGTACATATAATATTAACTAAAAGTACACCAAATACATTTTATATACTGTAAATAAAATATCAATTAGTACAGTAAATATATATTACATACTGTACATAAAATATGAAAAAGTACACCAAATATGTGTTATATATACTGTAAATAAATTATCAAAACTACACTAATTATATTTAATATACTGTACATAAAATATCAAAAATTACACCAAATATATATTATTTACTGTAAATAAAATATCAAAAAGTACAGTAAATATATATTACACACCGTATGTAAAATATCGGAAACTACACCATATATATATTATATAATTTACATAATATATCAAAAGGACGCCAAATATACCTTATATACTGAACATGAAATATCAAAAAGTGCAGTAAATATATTTCATATATTGTATATATAACATTAACTAAAAGTGCACCAAATACATTTTATATACTTTAAATAAACTATCAAAAATTACAGTAAATATATATTACATACTGTACATAAAATATCAAAATGTACACCAAATATGTGTTATATATACTGTAAATAAACTATCAAAAACTGCAGTAATTATATTAAATATACTGTACATGAAATATCAAAAATTAAACAAAATGTACGTTATTTACTGTAAATAAAATATCAAAAAGAACAGTAAATATATCTTACACACCCTATGTAAAATATCACAATCTACACCAAATATATATTATATAATTTACATAAAATATCAAAAGGACACCAAATATATCATATATACTGTACATAAAATATCAAAATGTACAGTAAATATATTTCATATATTGTACATATAATATTAACTAAAAGTACACCAAATACATTTTATATACTGTAAATAAAATATCAATTAGTACAGTAAATATATATTACATACTGTACATAAAATATGAAAAAGTACACCAAATATGTGTTATATATACTGTAAATAAATTATCAAAACTACACTAATTATATTTAATATACTGTACATAAAATATCAAAAATTACACCAAATATATATTATTTACTGTAAATAAAATATCAAAAAGTACAGTAAATATATATTACACACCCTATGTAAAATATCAGAAACTACACCATATATATTATATAATTTACATAATATATCAAAAGGACGCCAAATATACCTTATATACTGAACATGAAATATCAAAAAGTACAGTAAATATATTTCATATATTGTATATATAACATTAACTAAAAGTACACCAAATACATTTTATATACTTTAAATAAATTATCAAAAATTACAGTAAATATATATTACATACTGTACATAAAATATCAAAAAGTACACCAAATATGTGTTATATATACTGTAAATAAACAATCAAAAACTACAGTAATTATATTTAATATACTGTACATAAAATATCAAAAATTACACCAAATGTTTATTATTTACTGTAAATAAAATATCAAAAATTACAGTAAATATATATTACACACCCTATGTGAAATATCAAAAACTACACCAAATATATATTATAAAATTCACATAAAATAACAAAAGGACACCAAATATATATTATATACTGTACATAAAATATCAAAAAGTACAGTAAATATATTTCATATATTGTACATGTAATATTAACTAAAAGTACACCAAATACATTTTATATACTGTAAATAAAATATCAAAAATACAGTAAATATATATTACATAGTGTACATATAATATCAAAAAGTACTCCAAATATGTGTAATATATACTGTAAATAAACTATTAAAAACTACAGTAATTATATTTATTATACTGTAAATAAAATATCAAATATTACACCAAATGTATATTATATACTGTAAATAAAATATCAAAAAGTACAGTAAATATATATTACACACCCTATGTAAAATATCACAAACTACACCAAATATATATTATGTAATTTACATAAAATATAAAAAGGACACCAAATATATCTTCTATACTGTACATAAAATATCAAAAAGTACAGTAAATATATTTCATATATTGTATATATAATATTAACTAAAAGTACACCAAATACATTTTATATACTGTAAATAAAATATCAAAAAGTACAGTAAATATATATTACATTCTGTACATAAAATATCAAAAAGTACACCAAATATGTGTTATATATACTGTAAATAAACTATCAAAAGCTGCAGTAATTATATTTAATATACTGTACATAAAATATCAAAAATTACACCAAATGTATATTATTTACTGTAAATAAAATATCAAAAAGTACAGTAAATATATCTTACACACCATATGTAAAATATCACAATCTACACCAAATATATATTATATAATTTACATAAAATATCAAAAGGACACCAAATATATCTTCTATACTGTACATAAAATATCAAAATGTACAGTAAATATGTTTCATATATTGTACATATAATATTAACTAAAAGTACACCAAATACATTTTGTATACTGTAAATAAAATATCAAAAAGTACAGTAAATATATATTACATACTGTACATAAAATATCAAAAAGTACACCAAATATGTGTTATATATACTGTAAATAAACTATAAAATACTACAGTAATTATATTTAACATACTGTACATAAAATATCAAAAATTACACCAAATGTATATTATTTACTGTAAATAAAATATCAAAAAGTACAGTAAATATATATTGCCCACCATATGTAAAATATCACAATCTACACCAAATATATATTATATAATTTACATAAAATATCAAAAGGACACCAAATATATCTTCTATACTGTACATAAAATATCAAAAAGTACAGTAAATATATTTAATATATTGTACATATAATATTAACTAAAAGTACACCAAATACATTTTGTATACAGTAAATAAATTATCAAAAATTACAGTATATATTACATACTGTACATAAAATATCAAAAAGTACACCAAATATGTGATATATATACTGTAAATAAACTATCAAAAACTACAGTAATTATATTTAATATACTGTACATAAAATATCAAATATTACACCAAATGTATATTATATACTGTAAATAAAATATCAAAAAGTACAGTAAATATAAATTACACACCCTATGTAAAATATCACAAACTACACCAAATATATATTATATAATTTACATAAAATATCAAAAGGACACCAAATATATCTTCTATACTGTACATAAAATATCAAAAAGTACAGTAAATATATTTCATATATTGTATATATAATATTAACTAAAAGTACACCAAATACATTTTGTATACAGTAAATAAATTATCAAAAATTACAGTATATATTACATACTGTACATAAAATATCAAAAAGTACACCAAATATGTGTTATATATACTGTAAATAAACTATCAAAAACTACAGTAATTATATTTAATATACTGTACATAAAATATCAAATATTACACCAAATGTATATTATATACTGTAAATAAAATATCAAAAAGTACAGTAAATATAAATTACACACCCTATGTAAAATATCACAAACTACACCAAATATATATTATATAATTTACATAAAATATCAAAAGGACACCAAATATATCTTCTATACTGTACATAAAATATCAAAAAGTACAGTAAATATATTTCATATATTGTATATATAATATTAACTAAAAGTACACCAAATATATTTTATATACTGTAAATAAATTATCAAAAATTACAGTAAATATATGTAACATACTGTACATAAAATATCAAAATGTACACCAAATATGTGTTATATATACTGTAAATAAACTATCAAAAACTACAGTAATTATATTTAATATACTGTACATAAAATATCAAAAATTACACCAAATGTATATTATTTACTGTAAATAAAATACCAAATAGTACAGTAAATATATATTACACACCCTATGTAAAATATCACAAACTACACCAAATATATATTATATAATTTACATAAAGTATCAAAAGGACACCAAATATACCTTATATACTGAACAGAAAATATCAAAATGTACAGTAAATATATTTCATATATTGTACATATAATATTAACTAAAAGTACACAAAATACATTTTATATACTGTAAATAAAATATCAAAAAGTACAGTAAATATATATCACATTCTGTACATAAAATATCAAAAAGTACACCAAATATGTGTTATATATACTGTAAATAAACTATCAAAAACTGCAGTAATTATATTAAATATACTGTACATGAAATATCAAAAATTAAACCAAATGTACGTTATTTACTGTAAATAAAATATCAAAAAGAACAGTAAATATATCTTACACACCCTATGTAAAATATCACAATCTACACCAAATATATATTATATAATTTACATAAAATATCAAAAGGACACCAAATATATCATATATACTGTACATAAAATATCAAAATGTACAGTAAATATATTTCATATATTGTACATATAATATTAACTAAAAGTACACCAAATACATTTTATATACTGTAAATAAAATATCAAAAAGTACAGTAAATATATATCACATTCTGTACATAAAATATCAAAAAGTACACCAAATATGTGTTATATATACTGTAAATAAACTATCAAAAACTGCAGTAATTATATTAAATATACTGTACATGAAATATCGAAAATTAAACCAAATGTACGTTATTTACTGTAAATAAAATATCAAAAAGAACAGTAAATATATCTTACACACCCTATGTAAAATATCACAATCTACACCAAATATATATTATATAATTTACATAAAATATCAAAAGGACACCAAATATATCATATATAATGTAGATAAAATATCAAAATGTACAGTAAATATATTTCATATATTGTACATATAATATTAACTAAAAGTACACCAAATACATTTTATATACTGTAAATAAAATATCAATTAGTACAGTAAATATATATTACATACTGTACATAAAATATGAAAAAGTACACCAAATATGTGTTATATATACTGTAAATAAACTATCAAAACTACACTAATTATATTTAATACACTGTACATAAAATATCAAAAATTACACCAAATATATATTATTTACTGTAAATAAAATATCAAAAAGTACAGTAAATATATATTACACACCCTATGTAAAATATCAGAAACTACACCATATATATATTATATAGTTTACATAATATATCAAAAGGACACCAAATATACCTTATATACTGAACATGAAATATCAAAATGTACAGTATATATATTTCATACATTGTACATATATTATTAACTAAAAGTACACCAAATACATTTTGTATACTGAAAATAAAATATCAAAAAGTACAGTAAATATATATTACATACTGTACATAAAATATCAAAAAGTACACCAAATATGTGTTATATATACTGTAAATAAACTATCAAAAACTACAGTAATTATATTTAATATACTGTACATATAATATCAAAAATTACACCAAATGTATATTATATACTGTAAATATAATATCAAAAAGTACAGTAAATATACATTACACACCCTATGTAAAGTATCACAAACTACACCAAATATATATTTTATAATTTACATAATATATCAAAAGGACACCAAATATAACTTCTATACTGTACATAAAATATCAAAAAGTACAGTAAATATATTTCATATATTGCATATATAATATTAACTAAAAGTACACCAAATACATTTTATATACTGTAAGTAAATTATCAACAATTACAGTAAATATATATTACATACTGTACATAAAATATCAAAAAGTACACCAAATATGTGTTATATATACTGTAAACAAACAATCAAAAACTACAGTAATTATATTTAATATACTGTACATAAAATATCAAAAATTACACCAAATGTATATTATTTAGTGTAAATAAAATATCAAAAATTACAGTAGATATATATTACACACCCTATGGAAATTATCAAAAACTACACCAAATATATATTACAAAATTCACATAAAATATCAAAAGGACACCAAATATTTATTATATACTTTACATAAAATATCAAAAAGAACAGTAAATATATTTCATATATTGTACATGTAATATTAACTAAAAGTACACCAAATACATTTTATATACTGTAAATAAAATATCAAAACGTACAGTAAATATATATTACATAGTGTACATAAAATATCAAAATTACTCCAAATATGTGTAATATATACTGTAAATAAACTATCAAAAACTACAGTAATTATATATAATATACTGTACATAAAATATCAAACATTACACCAAATGTATATTATATACTGTAAATAAAATATCAAATACTACAGTAAATATAAATTACACACCCTATGTAAAATATCACAAACTACACCAAATATATATTATATGATTTACATAAAATATCAAAAGGACACCAAATATATCTTCTATACTGTACATAAAATATCAAAAAGTACAGTAAATATATTCCATATATTGTATATATAATATTAACTAAAAGTACACCAAATATATTTTATATACTGTAAATAAATTATCAAAAATTACAGTAAATATATATTACATACTGTACATAAAATATCAAAATGTACACCAAATATGTGTTATATATACTGTCAATAAACTATCAAAAACTACAGTAATTATATTTAATATACTGTACATAAAATATCAAAAATTACACCAAATATATATTATTAACTGTAAATAAAATAGCAAATAGTACAGTAAATATATATTACACACCCTATGTAAAATATCACACACTACACCAAATATATATTATATAATTTACATAAGGTATCAAAAGGACACCAAATATACCTTATGTACTGAACAGAAAATATCAAAATGTACAGTAAATATATTTCATATATTGTACATATAATATTAACTAAAAGTACACCAAATACATTTTATATACTGTAAATAAAATATCAAAAATTACAGTAAATATATATCACATTCTGTACATAAAATATCAAAAAGTACACCAAATATGTGTTATATATACTGTAAATAAACTAGCAAAAACTGCAGTAATTATATTAAATATACTGTACATGAAATATCAAAAATTAAACCAAATGTACGTTATTTACTGTAAATAAAATATCAAAAAGAACAGTAAATATATCTTACACACCCTATGTAAAATATCACAATCTACACCAAATATATATTATATAATTTACATAAAATATCAAAAGAACACCAAATATATCATATATACTGTACATAAAATATCAAAATGTACAGTAAATATATTTCATATATTGTTCATATAATATTAACTAAAAGTACACCAAATACATTTTATATACTGTAAATAAAATATCAATTAGTACAGTAAATATATATTACATACTGTACATAAAATATGAAAAAGTACACCAAATATGTGTTATATATACTGTAAATAAACTATCAAAACTACACTAATTATATTTAATATACTGTACATAAAATATCAAAAATTACACCAAATATATATTATTTACTGTAAATAAAATATCAAAAAGTACAGTAAATATATATTACACACCCTATGTAAAATATCAGAAACTACACCATATATATATTATATAATTTACATAATATATCAAAAGGACACCAAATATACCTTATATACTGAACATGAAATATCAAAAAGTACAGTAAATATATTTCATATATTCTACATATAATATTAACTAAAAGTACACCAAATATGTTTTATATACTGTAAATAAAATATCGAATAGTACAGTAAATATATATTACATAGTGTACATAAAATATCAAAAAGTACACCAAATATGTGTTATATATACTGTAAATAAACTATCAAAAACTACAGTAATTATATTTAGTATACTGTACATAAAATATCAAAAATTAAACCAAATGTATATTATATACTGTAAATAAAATATCAAAAAGTACACTAAATATATATTAAACACCCCATGTAAAATATCACAAACTACACCAAATATATATTTTATAATTTACATAAAATATCAAAAGGACATCAAATATATCTTCTATACTGTTCATAAAATATCAAAAATTACAGTAAATATATTTCATATATTGTACATATAATATTAACTAAAAGTACACCATATACATTTTATATACTGTAAATAAATTATCAAAAATTACAGTAAATATATGTTACATACTGTACATAAAATATCAAAAAGTACACCAAATATGTGTTATATATACTCTAAATAAACTATCAATAACTACAGTAATTATATTTAATATACTGTACATAAAATATCAAAAATTACACCAAAGGAATATTATTTACTGTAAATAAAATATCAAAAATTACAGTAAATATATATTACACACCCTATGTAAAATATCAAAAACTACACCAAATATATATTATAAAATTCACATAAAATATCAAAAGGACACCAAATATATCTTATATACTGTACATAAATTATCAAATGTACAGTAAATATATTTCATATATTGTACATATAATATTAACTAAAAGTACACCAAATACATTTTATATAGTGTAAATAAAATATCAAAGTGTACAGTAAATATATGTTACACACCATATGTAAAATATAACAATCTACAACAAATATATATTATATAATTTACATAAAATATAAAAAGGACACCAAATATATCTTATATACTGTACATAAAATATCAAAAAGTACAGTAAATATATTTCATATATTGTACATATAATATTAACTAAAAGTACAGCAAATACATTTTATATAGTGTAAATAAAATATCAAAAATTACAGTAAATATATATTACATACTGTACATAAAATATAAAAAGGTACACCAAATATGTGTTATATATACTGTAAATAAACTATAAAAAACTACAGTAATTATATTTAATATACTGTACATAAAATATCAAAAATTACACCAAATGTATATTATTTACTCTAAATAAAATACCAAATAGTACAGTAAATATATATTACACACCCTATGTAAAATATCACAAACTACACCAAATATATATTATATAATTTACATAAAATATCAAAAGGAAACATAAAATATCAAAATTTACAGTAAATATATTTCATATATTGTACATATAATATTAACTAAAAGTACACCAAATACATTTTATATACTGTAAATAAAATATCAAAAAGTACAGTAAATATATATTACATTCTGTACATAAAATATCAAAAAGTACACCAAATATGTGTTATATATACTGTAAATAAACTATCAAAAACTGCAGTAATTATATTAAATACACTGTACATGAAATATCAAAAATTACATCAAATGTACGTTATTTACTGTAAATAAAATATCAAAAAGAACAGTAAATATATCTTACACACCCTATGTAAAATATCACATTCTACACCAAATATATATTGTATAATTTACATAAAATATAAAAAGGACACCAAATATCTCATATATACTGTACATAAAATATCAAAATGTACAGTAAATATATTTCATATATTGTACATATAATATTAACTGAAAGTACATCAAATAAATTTCATATAATGTAAATAAAATATCAAACAGTACAGTAAATATATATTACATACTGTACATAAAATATGAAAAAGTACACCAAATATGTGTTATATATACTGTAAATAAACTATCAAAACTACACTAATTATATTTAATATAATGTACATAAAATATCAAAAATTACACCATATATATATTATTTACTGTAAATAAAATATCAAAAATTACAGTAAATATATATTACGCACCCTATGTAAGATATCAGAAACTACACCATATATATTATATAATTTACATAAAATATCAAATGTACAACACATATATATTATATACTGTACATAAAATATCAAAAAGTACAGTAAATATATTTCATATATTGTAGATATAATATTAACTAAAAGTACAACAAATAGCTTTTATATACTGTAAATAAACTATACAAAGGTACAGTAAATATATATTACATACTGTACATAAAATATCAAATAGTACACCAAATATGTGTTTTATATACTGTAAATAGACTATCAAAAACTACAGTAATTATATTTAACATACTGTACATAAAATATCAAAAATTACACGAAATATATATTATATACACAAAATAAAATATAAAAAAGTACAGTAAATATTTATTACACACTCTATGTAAAATATCAAAAACTACACCAAATATATATTATATAATTTACATAAAATATCAAAAGGACACCAAATATATATTATATACTGTACATAAAATATCAAAAGTACACCAAATATGTGTTATATATACTGTAAATAAACAATCAAAAAATACAGTAATTATATTTAATATACCGTACATAAAATATCAAAAATTACACCAAATGTTTGATATATACTGTAAATAAAATATCAAAAAGGACAGTAAATATATACTACACACCCTATCTAAAATATCAAAAACTACACAAAATATATATTATATAATTTACATGAAATATCAAAAGGACACCAAATATATATTATATACTGTACATAAAATATCAAAAAGTACAGTAAATATATTTCATATATTGTACATATAATATTAACTAAAAGTACACCAAATACATTTTATATACTGTAAATTATATATCAAAAAGTACAGTAAATATATATTACGTACTGTACATAAAATATCAAAAAGTACACCAAATATGTGTTGTATAAACTGTAATTATCAAAAACTACAGTAATTATATTCAATGTACTGTATATAAATTATCAAAAATTACACCAAATGTAAATTATATACTGTAAATAAAATATCAAAAGGACAGTAAATATATACTACACACCCTATATAAAATATCAAAAACTACACCAAATATATATTATATAATTTACATAAAATATAAATAGGACACCAAATATATCTTATATACTGTACATAAAATATCAAAAAGTACAGTATATTTCATACATTGTACATATATTATTAAACAAAAGTACACCAAATACATTTGATATACTGTAAATAAAATATCAACAATTACAGTCAACATATATTACATACTGTACATAAAATACCAAAAAGTACACCAAATATCTGTTATATATATGTAAAAAAACTATCAAAATCTACAGTAAATATATTTAATATACTGTACATAAAATCTCAAAAATTACACCAAATGTATATTATATACTGTAAATATGATATCAAAAATACCGTAAATATATATTACACACCCTATGTACACTATCACAAACTACACCAAATATATATTATATAATTTACATAAAATATCAAAAGGACACCAAATATATCTTATATACTGTACATAAAATATCAAAAAGTACAGTAAATGTATTTCATATATTTTATAAATAATATTAATTAAAAGTACACCAAATACATTTTATATACTGTAAATAAAATATCAAAAATTACAGTAAATATATATTACATACTGTACATAAAATATCAAAAAGTACACCAAATATGTGTTATATATACTGTAAACTATCAAAAATTTCAGTAATTATGTATAATATGCTGTACATAAAATATCAAAAATCACACCAAATGTATGTTATATACTGTAAATAAAATATCAAAAAGGACAGTGAATATACATGACACACACTATGTAAATTATCAAAAACTACACCAAATATATATTATATAATTTACAATAAATATCAAAGGGACACCAAATATATCCTATATACTGTACGTAAAATATCAAAAACTACAGTAAATATATTTCATATATTGTACATATAATTTTAACTAAAAGTACACCAAATACATTTTATATACTGTAAATAAAATATCAAAAAGTACAGTAAATATATATTACATACTGTACATAAAATATCAAAAAGTACACCAAATATGTGTTATATATACTGTAAACTATCAAAAACTTCAGTAATTATATATAATATGCTGTACATAAAATATCAAAAATCACACCAAATGTATATTATATACTGTAAATAAAATATCAAAAAGGACAGTGAATATATATGACACACACTATGTAAAATATCAAAAACTACACCAAATATATATTATATAATTTACATAAAATATCAGAAGTACACCAAATATATCCTATATACTGTACGTAAAATATCCAAAACTACAGTAAATATATTTCATATATTGTACATATAATATTAACTAAAAGTACACCAAATACATTTTATACACTGTAAATAAAATATCAAAAATTACAGTAAATATATATTACATACTGTACATAAAATATCAAAAAGTACACCAAATATGTGTTATATATACTGTAAACTATCAAAAACTTCAGTAATTATGTGTAATATGCTGTACATAAAATATCAAAAATCACACCAAATGTATATTATATACTGTAAATAAAATATCAAAAAGGACAGTGAATATACATGACACACACTATGTAAATTATCAAAAACTACACCAAATATATATTATATAATTTACAATAAATATCAAAGGGACACCAAATATATCCTATATACTGTACGTAAAATATCAAAAACTACAGTAAATATATTTCATATATTGTACATATAATTTTAACTAAAAGTACACCAAATACATTTTATATACTGTAAATAAAATATCAAAAAGTACAGTAAATATATATTACATACTGTACATAAAATATCAAAAAGTACACCAAATCTGTGTTATATATACTGTAAACTATCAAAAACTTCAGTAATTATATATAATATGCTGTACATAAAATATGAAAAATCACACCAAATGTATATTATATACTGTAAATAAAATATCAAAAAGGACAGTGAATATATATGACACACACTATGTAAAATATCAAAAACTACACCAAATATATATTATATAATTTACATAAAATATCAGAAGTACACCAAATATATCCTATATACTGTACGTGAAATATCGAAAACTACAGTAAATATATTTCATATATTGTACATATAATATTAACTAAAAGTACACCAAATACATTTTATATACTGTAAATAAAATATCAAATATTACAGTAAATATATATTACATACTGTACATAAAATAACAAAAAGTACACCAAATATGTGTTATATATACTGTAAATGAACCATCAAAAACTACAGTAATTATATTCAATATACTGTTCATAAAATATCAAAAATTACTCCAAATGTACATTATATAGTGTAAATAAAATATCCAAAATACAGTAAATATATATTACACACCCTATGTAAAATATCCAAATTTACACCAAATATATATTATATAATTTACAAAAAATATCGGAAGGACACCAAATATATCTTATATACTGTACGTAAAATATCAAAAAGTACAGTAAATATATTTCATATATTGTACATATAATATTAACTAAAAGTACAACAAATACATTTTATATACTTTTAATAAAATATCAAAAATTACAGTAAATATATATTACATACTGTACATAAAATATCAAATAGTACACCAAATATGTGTTGTATATACTGTAATTATCAAAAACTGCAGTAATTATATTCAATGTACTGTATATAAATTATCAAAAATTACACCAAATATAAATTATATACTGTAAATAAAATATCAAAAAGGACAGTAAATATATACTACACACCCTATGTAAAATATCAAAGACTACACCAAATATATATTATATAATTTACATAAAATATCAAAAGGACACCAAATCTATCTTATATAGTGTACGTAAAACATAAAAAAGTTCAGTATATATATTTCATATATTGTACATATATTATTAACTAAAAGTACACCAAATACATTTGATATAGTGTAAATAAAATATCAAAAATTACAGTAAATATATATTACATACTGTACATAAAATATCAAAAAGTACACCAAATATGTGTTATATATACTGTAAACTATCAAAAACTACAGTAATTATATTTAATATACTGTACATAAAATATCAAAGTCACACAAATGTATATTATATACTGTAAATAAAATATCAAAAATGACAGAAAATATATATGACACACACTATGTAAAATATCAAAAACTACACCAAATATATATTATATAATTTACAATAAATATCAAAAGGACACCAAATATATCTTATATACTGTACATAAAATATCAAAAACTACAGTAAATATATTTCATATATTGTACATATAATATTAACTAAAAGTACACCAAGTACATTTTATATACTGTAAATAAAATATCAAAAATTACAGTAAATATATATTACATACTATACATAAAATATCAAAAAGTACACCAAATACATTTTATATACTGTAAATAAAATATCAAAATTAAAGGAAATATATATTACATACTATACATAAAATATCAAAAAGTACACCAAATACATTTTATATACTGTAAATAAAATATCAAAAAGTACAGTAAACATATATTACATACTGTACATAAAATATCAAAAAGTACACCAAATATGTGTTATATATACTGTAAATAAACTATCAAAAACTACAGTAATTATATTTAATATACTTTTCATAAAATATCAAAAATTACAGCAAATGTATATCATATACTGTAAATAAAATATCAAAAAGTACAGTAAGTATTTACTACACACCCTATGTAAAATATCAAAAACTACAGCAAATATATATTATATAATTTTCATAAAATATCAAAAGAACACCAAATATATATTATATACTCTACATAAAATATCAAAAATACAGTAAATATATTTCATATATTGTGCATATAATATTAACTAAAAGTACACCAAATACATTTTATATACTGTAAATAAATTATCAAAAATTACAGTAAATATATATTACATACTCTATATAAAATATCAAAAAGTACACCAAATATGTGTTGTATATACTGTAATTATCAAAAACTTCAGTAATTATATTCAATGTAATGTATATAAATTTTGAAAAATTACACCAAATGTATATTATATACTGTAAATAAAATATCAAAAAGTACAGTAAATACATATTACACACCCTATGTAAAATATCCCAAACTACACCAGATATATATTATATAATTTACATAAAATATCAAAAGGACACCAAGTATATATTATATACCGCACATAAAATATCAAAAAGCACAGTAAATATATTTCATATATTGTATATATAATATTAACTAAAAGTACACCAAATACATTTTATATAGTGTAAATAAATTATCAAAAAGTACAGTAAATCTATATTACATACTGTACATAAAATATCAAAAAGTACACCAAATATGTGTTATATATACTGTAAAAAAACTATCAAAAACTACAGTAATTATATTTAATATACTGTACATAAAATATCAATAATTACACCAAATGTATATTATATACTCTAAATAAAATATGAAAAATGACAGTAAATATATACTACACACCCTATGTAAAATATCAAAAACTACACCAAATATATATTATATAATTTACATAAAATATCAAAAGGACACCAAATATATCTTTCATACTGTACATAAAATATCAAAGGTACAGTAAGTATATTTCATATATTGTACATATGATATTAACTAAAAGTACACCAAATACATTTTAAATACTGTAAATAAAATATCAAAATGTACGGTAAATATATATTACATACTGTACATAAAATATCAAAAAGTACACCAAATATGTGTTATATACTGTAAATAAACAATCAAAAACTACAGTAATTATATTTAATATACTGTACATAAAATATCAGAAATTACACCAAATGTATATTATATATTGTAAATAAAATATCCAAAAGACAGTAAATATATATTACACACCCTATGTAAAATATCAAAAACTACACCAAATATATATTACATAATTTACATAAAATATCAAAAGGCCAAGAAGTATATCTTATATACTGTACATTAAATATCAAAAAGTACAGTAAATATGTTTCATACATTGTACATATAATATTAACTAAAAGTACACCAAATACATTTTATATACTGTAAATAAAATATCAAAATGTACGGTAAATATATATTACATACTGTACATAAAATATCAAAAAGTACACCAAATATGTGTTATATATACTGTAAATAAACTATCAAAAACTACTGTAATTATATTTAATATACTGTACATAAAATATCAGAAATTACACCAAATGTATATTATATACTGTAAATAATATATCCAAAAGGACTGTAAATATATATTACACACCCTATGTAAAATATCACAATCTACACCAAATGTATATTATATAATTTACATAAAATATCAAAAGTACACCAAATATGTCTTATATACTGTACATAAAATACCAAAAAGTACAGTAAATATATTTCATATATTGTACATATAATATTAACTAACAGTACACCAAATACATTTTATATACTGTAAATAAAATATCAAAAACTACAGTAAATATATATTACACACCATATGTAAAGTATCACAATCTACACCAAATATATATTATATAATTTACAGAAACTATCAAAAGGACACCAAATATATCTTATATACTGTACATAAAATATCAAAAAGTACAGTAAATATATTTCATATATTGTACATATAATATTAACTAAAAGTACACCAAATACATTTTATATAGCGTTAATAAAATATCAAAAATTACAGTGAATATATATTACATACTGTAGATAAAATATCAAAAAGTACACCAAATATGTGTTATATATACTGTAAATAAACTATCAAAAACTACAGTAATTATATTTAATTTACTGTACATAAAATATCAAAAATTACACCAAATGTATATTATTTACTGTAAATAAAGCACCAAAAATTACAGTAAATATATATTACACACACTATGTAAAATATCAAAAACTACACCAAATATATATTATATAATTTACATAAAATATCAAAAGGACACAAAATATACCTTATATACTGTACATAAAATATCAAAATGTACAGTAAATATATTTCATATATTGTATATATAATATTAACTAAAAGTACACCGAATACATTTTATATACTGTAAATAAAATATCAAAAATTTCAGTAACTATATATTACATACTGTACATATATTATCAAAAATTACACCAAATATGTGTTATATATACTCTAAATAAACTATCAAAAACTACAGTAATTATATTTAATATACTGTACATAAAATATAAAAAATTACACCAAATGTATGTTATTTACAGTAAATAAAATATCAAAAAGTGCAGTAAATATATATTACACACCATATGTAAAATATCACAATCTACACCAAATATATATTATATAATTTTCATAAGATATCAAAAGTACACCAAATATATCTTATATACTGTACATAAAATACCAAAAAGTACAGTAAATATATTTCGTATATTGTACATGTAATATTAACTAAAAGTACACCAAATACATTTTATATACGGTAAATAAAATATCAAAAAGTACTGTAAATTTATATTACATACTGTACATAAAATATCAAATAGTACAACAAATATGTGTTATATACACTGTAAATAAACTATCAAAAACTACAGTAATTAAATTTAATATACTGTACATAAAATATCAAATTTACACCAAATGTATATTATTTACTGTAAATAAAATATCAAAATGTACAGTAAATATATATTACACACCATATGAAAAATATCACAATCTACACCAAATATATATTATACAATTTACATAAAATATCAAAAGGACACCAAATATATCTTATATAATGTATATAAAATATGAAAAATTACAGTAAATATATTTCATATATTGTACATATAATATTAACTAAAAGTACACCAAATACATTTTATATAGTGTAAATAATATTTCAAAAAGTACAGTAAATATATATTACACACCATATGTAAAATATAACAATCTACACCAAATATATATTATATAATTTACATATAATATCAAAAGGACACCAAATATATCCTATATACTGTACATAAAATATCAAAAAGTACAGTAAATATATTTCATATATTGTACATATAATATTAACTAAATGTACACCAAATACATTTTATATAGTGTAAATAAAAGATCAAAAATTTCCGTAAATATATATTACATACTGTACATAAATTACCAAAAATTACACCAAATATGTGTTATATATAGTTTAAATAAACTATCAAAAACTACAGTAATTATATTTAATATACTGTACATAAAATATCAAAAATTACACCAAATGTATGTTATTTACCGTAAATAAAATATCAAAAAGTACAGTAAATATATATTACACACCATATGTAAAATATCACAATCTACACAAAATATATATTATATAATTTACATAAAATATCAAAAGGACACCAAATATATCTTATATACTGTTCATAAAATATGAAAAAGTACGGTAAATATATTTCATATATTGTACATATAATATTAACTAAAAGTACACCAAATACATTTTATATAGTGTAAATAAAATATCAAAAATTACAGTAAATATATATTACATACTGTACATAAAATATCAAAAAGTACACCAAATATGTGTTATATATACTGTAAATAAACTATCAAAAACTACAGTAATTATATTTAATATACTGTACATAAAATATCAAAAATTACACCAAATGTATATTATTTACCGTAAATAAAATACCAAAAAGTACAGTAAATATATATTACACACCCTGTGTAAAATATCACAAACTACACCATATATATTATATAATTTACATAAAATATCAAAAGGACACCAAATATACCTTATATACTGTACATAAAATATCAAATTGTACACTAAATATATTTCATATATTTTACATATAATATTAACTAAAAGTACACCAAATAGATTTTATATACCGTAAATAAAACATCCAAAATTACAGTAAATATATATTACATACTGTACCTAAAATATCAAAAAGTGCACGAAATATGTGTTATATATACTGTAAATTAACTATCAAAAACTTCAGTAATTATATTTAATATAGTGTACATAAAATATCAAAAATTACACCAAATGTATATTATTTACTGTAAATAAAATATCAAAAATACATTACATATATATTACACACCGTATGTAAAATATCACAATCTACACCAAATATATATTATATAATTTACATAAAATATCAAAAGGACACCAAATATATCTTATATACTGTATATAAAATATCAAAAAGTACAGTAAATATATTTCATATATTGTACATATAATATTAACTAAAAGTACACCAAATACATTTTATATAGTGCAAATAAAATATCAAAAAGTACAGTAAATATATATTACACTCCATATGTAAAATATCACAATCTACGCCAAATATATATTATATCATTTACATAAAATATCAAAAGGACACAAATATATCTTATATACTGTACATAAAACATCAAAAAGTACAGTAAATATATTTCATATATTGTACATATAATATTAACTAAAAGTACACCAAATAAATTTTATATAGTGTAAATAAAATATCAAAAATTTCAGTGAATATATATTACATACTGTACATAAAATATCAAAAAGTACACCAAATATGTGTTATATATACTGTAAATAAACTATCAAAAACTACAGTAATTATACTTAATATACTGTATATAAAATATCAAAAATTACACCAAATGTATACTATTTACTGTAAATAAAATATCAAAAAGTATAGTGCATATATATTACACACCATATGTAAAATATCAGAATCTAAACCAAATATATATTATATAATTTACATAAAATATCAGCAGGACACCAAATATATCTTATATACTGTACATAAAGTATCAAAATGTACAGTAAATATATTTCATATATTGTACATATAATATTAACTAAAATTACACCAAATACATTTTATATACTGTAAATAAAATATCAAAATCTACAGTAAATATATATTACATAGTCTACATAAAATATCAAAAAATACACCAAATATGTGTTATACATACTGTAAATAAACTATCAAAAACTACAGTAATTATATTGAATATACTGTACATAAAATATCAAAAATTACACCAAATGTATACTATATATTGTAAATAAAATTTCAAAAAGGACAGTAAATATGTATCAAATACTGTAAATAAAATATCAAAAAGTACACCAAATATGTGTTATATATACTGTAAATAAACTATCAAAAACTACAGTAATTATACTTAATATACTTTACATAAAATATCAAAAATTACACCAAATGTATATTATTTACTGTAAATAAAATATCAAAAAGTACAGTAAATATATATTACACACCATATGTAAAATATCACAATCTACACAAAATATATATTATATAATTTACATAAAATATCAAAAGGACACCAAATATATCTTATATACTGTTCATAACATATAAAAAAGTACAGTAAATATATTTCATATATTGTACATATAATATTAACTAAAAGCACACCAAATACATTTTATATAGTGTAAATAAAATAACAAAAATTAGAGTAAATATATATTACATAGTGTACATAAAATATCAAAAAGTACACCAAATATGTGTTAAATATAGTTTAAATAAACTATCACAAACTACAGTAATTATATTTAATATACTGTACATAAAATATCAAAAATTACACTAAAAGTATATTATTTACCATAAATCAAATACCAAAAAGTACAGTAAATATATATTACACACCCTATGTAAAATATCACAAACTACACCATATATATTATATAATTTACATAAAATATCAAAAGGACACCAAATATACCTTATATACTGTACATAAAATATCAAAATGTACAGTAAATATATTTCATATATTGTACATATAATATTAACTAAAAGTACACCGAATACATTTTATATACTGTAAATAAAATATCAAAAATTACAGTAAATATATATTACATACTGTATATAAAACATCAAAAAGTACACCAAATATGTGTTATATATACTCTAAATAAACTATCAAAAACTACAGTAATTATATTTAATATACTGTACATAAAATATCAAAAATTACACCAAATGTACGTTATTTACTGTAAATAAAATATCAAAAAGTACAGTAAATATATATATCACACCATATGTAAAATATCACTATCTACAACAAATATATATTATATAATTTACATGAAATATCAAAAGGACACCAAATATATCTTATATACTGTACATAAAATATCAAAAAGTACAATAAATATATTTCATATATTGTACATATAATATTAACTAAAAGTACACCAAACACATTGTATATACTGTAAATTAAATATCAAAAGTACAGTAAATATATATTACATACTGTACATAAAATATCAAAAAGTACAACAAATATGTGTTATATATACTGTAAATAAACTATGAAAAGCTACAGTAATTTTATTTAATATAATGTAAATAAAATATCAAAGATTACACCAAATGTAAATTATTTACTGTAAATAAAATATCAAAAAGTACAGTAAATATATATTACTCACCCTATGTAAAATATCACAAACTACACCAAATATATGTTATATAATTTATATAAAATATCAAAAGGACACCAAATATACCTTATATACTGTACATAAAATATCAAAATGTACAGTAAATATATTTCATATATTGTACATATAATATTAACTAAATGTACACCAAATACATTTTATATAGTGTAAATAAAAGATCAAAAATTTCAGTAAATATATATTACATACTGTACATAAATTACCAAAAATTACAGCAAATATGTGTTATATATATTCTAAATAAACTATCAAAAACTACAGTAATTATATTTAATATACTGTACATAAAATATCAAAAATTACACCAAATGTATGTTATTTACTGTAAATAAAATATCAAAAAGTACAGTAAATATATATTACACACCATATGTAAAATATCACAATCTACACAAAATATATATTATATAATTTACATAAAATATCAAAAGGACACCAAATATATCTTATATACTGTTCATAAAATATGAAAAAGTACGGTAAATATATTTCATATATTGTACATATAATATTAACTAAAAGTACACCAAATACATTTTATATAGTGTAAATAAAATATCAAAAATTACAGTAAATATATATTACATACTGTACATAAAATATCAAAAAGTACACCAAATATGTGTTATATATACTGTAAATAAACTATCAAAAACTACAGTAATTATATTTAATATACTGTACATAAAATATCAAAAATTACACCAAATGTATATTATTTACCGTAAATAAAATACCAAAAAGTACAGTAAATATATATTACGCACCCTGTGTAAAATATCACAAACTACACCATGTATATTATATAATTTACATAAAATATCAAAAGGACACCAAATATACCTTATATACTGTACATAAAATATCAAATTGTACAGTAAATATATTTCATATATTTTACATATAATATTAACTAAAAGTACACCAAATAGATTTTATATACCGTAAATAAAACATCAAAAATTACAGTTAATATATATTACATACTGTACCTAAAATATCAAAAAGTGCACGAAATATGTGTTATATATACTGTAAATTAACTATCAAAAACTTCAGTAATTATATTTAATATAGTGTACATAAAATATCAAAAATTACACCAAATGTATATTATTTACTGTAAATGAAATATCAAAAATACAGTACATATATATTACACACCGTATGTAAAATATCACAATCTACACCAAATATATATTATATAATTTACATGAAATATCAAAAGGACACCAAATATATCTTATATACTGTATATAAAATATCAAAAAGTACAGTAAATATATTTCATATATTGTACATATAATATTAACTAAAAGTACACCAAATACAATTTATATAGTGTAAATAAAATATCAAAAAGTACAGTAAATATATATTACACACCATATGTAAAATATCACAATCTACGCCAAATATATATTATATCATTTACATAAAATATCAAAAGGACACAAATATATCTTATATACTGTACATAAAACATCAAAAAGTACAGTAAATATATTTCATATATTGTACATATAATATTAACTAAAAGTACACCAAATAAATTTTATATAGTGTAAATAAAATATCAAAAATTACAGTGAATATATATTACATACTGTACATAAAATATCAAAAAGTACACCAAATATGTGTTATATATACTGTAAATAAACTATCAAAAACTACAGAAATTATACTTAATATACTGTATATAAAATATCAAAAATTACACCAAATGTATACTATTTACTGTAAATAAAATATCAAAAATTACAGTGCATATATATTACACACCATATGTAAAATATCAGAATCTACACCAAATATATATTATATAATTTACATAAAATATCAGCAGGACACCAAGTATATCTTATATACTGTACATAAAGTATCAAAATGTACAGTAAATATATTTCATATATTGTACATATAATATTAACTAAAAGTACACCAAACACGTTGTATATACTGTAAATTAAATATCAAAAGTACAGTAAATATATATTACATACTGTACATAAAATATCAAAAAGTACACCAAATATGTGTTATATATACTGTAAATAAACTATCAAAAGCTACAGAAATTATATTTAATATACTGTACATAAAATATCAAAAATTACACCATATGTATATTATATAATGTAAATAAAATATCAAAAAGTACAGTAAATATATATTACATACTGTACATAAAATATCAAAAAGTAAACCAAATATGTGTTATATATACTGTAAATAAAGTATCAAAAACTACAGTAATTATATTTAATATACTGTACATAATATATAATAATTACACCAAATGTATATTATATACTGTAAATAAAATGTCAAAAAGGACAGTAAATATATATTACACTCTATGTAAAATATCAAAAACTAAAAATATACATTATATAATTTACATAAAATATCAAAAGGACACCAAATATATCTTATATACTGTACATAAAGTATCAAAATGTACAGTAAATATATTTCATATATTGTACATATAATATTAACTAAAATTACACCAAATACATTTTATATACTGTAAATAAAATATCAAAATCTACAGTAAATATATATTACATAGTCTACATAAAATATCAAAAAATACACCAAATATGTGTTATACATACTGTAAATAAACTATCAAAAACTACAGTAATTATATTGAATATACTGTACATAAAATATCAAAAATTACACCAAATGTATACTATATATTGTAAATAAAATTTCAAAAAGGACAGTAAATATGTATCAAATACTGTACACAAAATATCAAAAAGTACACCAAATATGTGTTATATATACTGTAAATAAACTATCAAAAACTACAGTAATTATATTTAATATACAGTAAATATAATATCAAAAATTACACCAAATGTATATTATTTACTGTAAATAATATATCAAAAAGTACAGTAAATATATATTACACACCCTGTGTAAAATATCACAAACTTCACCAAATATATTATACAATTTACATAAAATATCAAAAGGACACCAAATATACCTTATATACTGTACATAAAATATCAAAAATTACAGTAAATATATTTCATATATTGTAAATATAATATTAACTAAAAGTACACCAAATACATTTTATATAGTGTAAATAAAATATCAAAAGTTACAGTAAATATATATTACATACTCTACATAAATTATCAAAAAGTACACCAAATATGTGTTATATATACTCTAAATAAACTATCAAAAACTACAGTAATTATATTTAATATACTGTACATAAAATATCAAAAATTACACCAAATATATGTTATTTACTGCAAATAAAATATCAAAAAGTACAGTAAATATATATTACACACCTTATGTAAAATATCACCATCTATACCAAATATATATTATATAATTTTCATAAAATGTCAAAATGACACCAAATATATCTTATATACTGTACATAAAATATCAAAATGTACAGTAAATATATTTCATATATTGTAAATATAATATTAACTAAAAGTACACCAAATACATTTTATATAGTGTAAATAAAATATCAAAAAGTACAGTAAATATGTATTACATAGTGTACATAAAATATCAAAAAGTACACCAAATATGTGTTATATATATGTAAATAAACTATCAAAAACTACAGTAATTATATTTAATACACTGTACATATAATATAAAAATTACACCATATGTATATTATATACTGTAAATAAAATGTCAAAAAGGACAGTAAATATATATTACACTCTATGTAAAATATCAAAAACTAAAAATATATATTATATAATTTACATAAAATATCAAAAGGACACCAAGTATATCTTATATACTGTACATGAAATATCAAAAACTACAGTAAATATATTTCATGTATTGTACATATAATATTAACTAAAAGTACACCAAATACATTTTATATACTGTAAATAAAATATCAAAAAGTACAGTAAATATATATTACATAGTTTACATAAAATATAAAAAGTACACCAAATATGTGTTATATATACTATAAATAAACTATCAAAAACTACAGTAATTATATTTAATATACAGTAAATATAATAACAAAAATTACACCAAATGTATATTATTTACTGTAAATAAATTATCAAATATTACAGTAAATATACATTACACACCCTGTGTAAAATATCACAAACTTCACCAAATATATATTATTTAATTTACATAAAATATCAAAAGGACACCAAATATACCTCATATACTATACATAAAATATCAAAAATTACAGTAATTATATTTCATATATTGTACATATAATATTAACAAAAAGTACACAGAATACATTTTATATACTGTAAATAAAATATCAAAAATTACAGTAAATATATATTACATACTGTACATAAATTATCAAAAAGTACACCAAATATGTGTTATATATACTCTAAATAATCTATCAAAAACTACAGTAATTATATTTAATATACTGTACATAAAATATCAAAAATTACACCAAATATATCTTATTTACTGCAAATAAAATATCAAAAACTACAGTAAATATATATTATAAATCCATATGTAAAATATCACCGTCTATACCAAATATATATTATATAATTTACATAAAATGTCAAAATGACACCAAATATATCTTATATACTGTACATAAAATATCAAAAAGTACAGTGAATATATTTCATATATTGTACATATAATGTTAACTAAAAGTACACCAAATACATTTTACATAGTGTAAATAAAATATCAAAAATTACAGTAAATATATATTACGTACTGTACATAAAATATCAAAAAGTACACCAAATATGTGTTATATATACTGTAAATAAACCATCAAAACTACAGTGATTATATTTAATATACTGTACATAAAATATCAAAAATTACACCGAATGTATATTATTTACTGTAAAAAAAATACCAAAAAGTGCAGTAAATATATATTACACACCCTATGTAAAATACCACAAACTACACCATATATATATTATATAATTTACATAAAATATCAAAAGGACAACAAATATACCTTATATGCTGTAGATAAAATATCAAAATGTACAGTAAATATATTTCATATATTGTACATATAATATTAACTAAAAGTACACCAAATACATTTTATATACTGTAAATAAAATATTAAAAATTACCGTAAATATATATTACATACTGTACATAAAATATCAAAAAGTACACCAAATATGTGTTATATATACTGTAAATAAACTATCAAAAACTACAGTAATTATATGTAATATACTGTACATAAAGTATCAAAAATTACACCAAATGTATATTATTTACTGTAAATAAAATATCAAAAAGTGCAGTAAATATATATTACACACCCTATGTAAAATACCACAATCTACACCAAATGTATATTATATAATTTACATAAAATATCAAAGGGACACAAAATATATCTTATATAATGTACATAAAATATCAAAAATACAGTAAATATATTTCATATATTGTACATAAAATATTAACTAAAAGTACACCAAATACATTTTATATAGTGTAAATAAAATATCAAAAATTACAGTAAATATATATTACATACTGTACATAAAATATCAAAAAGTACACCAAATATGTGTTATATATACTGTAAATAAACTATCAAAACTTCAGTGAATATATTTAATATACTGTACATAAAATATCAAAAATTACACCAAATGTACATTATTTACTGTAAATAAAATACCAAAAAGTGCAGTAAATATATATTACACACCCTATGTAAAATACCACAAACTACACCATATATATATTATATAATTTACATAAAATATCAAAAGGACAACAAATATACCTTATATACTGTACATAAAATATCAAAATGTACAGTAAATATATTTCATATATTGTGAATATAATATTAACTAAAAGTACACCGAATACATTTTATATACTGTAAATAAAATATCAAAAATTACAGTAAATATATATTACATACTGTACATAAATTATCAAAAAGTACACCAAATATGTGTTATATATACTCTAAATAAACTATCAAAAACTACAGTAATTATATTTAATATACTGTACATAAAATGTCAAAAATTACACCAAATATATGTTATTTCCTGCAAATAAAATATCAAAAAGTACAGTAAATATATATTACACACCATATGTAAAATATCACCATCTATACCAAATATATATTATATAATTTATAGAAAATGTCAAAATGACACCAAATATATCTTATATACTGTACATAAAATATCAAAATGTACAGTAAATATATTTCGTATATTGTACATGTAACATTAACTAAAAGTACACCAAATACAATTTATATAGTGTAAATAAAATATCAAAAATTACAGTAAATATATATTACGTACTGTACATAAAATATCAAAAAGTACACCAAATATGTGTTATATATACTGTATATAAACTATCAAAAACTACAGTGATTATATTTAATATACTGTACATAAAGTATCAAAAATTATACCAAATGTATATTATTTACTGTAAATAAAATATCAAAAAGTACAGTACATATATAATACACACCATATGCAAACTATCATAATCTACAACAAATATATATTATGTAATTTACATAAAATATCAAAGGGACACCAAATATATCTTATATGCTGTACATAAAATATCAAAAAATACAGTAAATATATTTCATATATTGTACATATAATATTAACTAAAAGTACACCAAATACATTTTATATAGTGTAAATAAAATATCAAAAAGTACAGTAAATATATATTACACACCATATGTAAAATATCACCATCTATACCAAATATATATTATATAATTTACATAAAATGTCGAAATGACACCAAATATATCTTATATACTGTACATAAAATATCAAAAAGTACAGTAAATATATTTCATATATTGTACATATAATATTAACTAAAAGTACACCAACTACATTTTATATAGTGTAAATAAAATATCAAAAATTACAGTAAATATATATTACGTACTGTACATAAAATATCAAAAAGTGTACCAAATATGTGTTATATATACTGTAAATAAACTATCAAAAACTACAGTGATTATATTTAATATACTGTACATTAAATATCAAAAATTACACCAAATGTACATTATTTACTGTAAATAAAATACCAAAAAGTGCAGTAAATATATATTAAACACCCTATGTAAATTATCACAAGCTACACCATATATATGTTATATAATTTACATAAAATATCAAAAGGACACAAAATATACATTATATACTGTACATAAAATACCAAAATGTACAGTAAATATATTTCATATGTTGTACATATAATTTTAACTAAAAGTACACCAAATACATTTTATATACTGTAAATAAAATATCAAAAATTACAGTAAATATATATTACATACTGTACATAAAATATCAAAAAGTACACCAAATACGTGTTATATATACTGTAAATAAACTATCAAAAACTACAGTAATTATATTTAATATACTGTACATAAAGTTTCAAAAATTACACCAAATGTATATTATTTACTGTAAATAAAATATCAAAAAGTACAGTACATATATATTACACACCATATGAAAAATATCACAATCTACACCAAATATATATTATATAATTTACATAAAATATCAAAAGGACACCAAATATATCTTATATACTGTACATGAAATATCAAAAAGTACAGTAAATATATTTCATATATTTTACATATAATATTAACTAAAAGTACACCAGATACATTTTATATAGTGTAAATCAAATATCAAAAAGTACAGTAAATATGTATTACATACTGTGTATAAAATATTCAAAAAGTACACCAAATATGTGTTATATATACTGTAAAAAAACTATAAAAAACTACAGTAATTGTTTTTAATATACTGTACATAAAATATCAAAAATTACACCAAATGTATATTATATACTGTAAATAAAATATCAAAAAGGACAGTAAATATATATTACACTCTATGTAAAATATCAAAAACTACAAATCTATATTATATAATTTACATAAAATATCAAAAGGACAAAAATTATATCTTATATACTGTACATAAGATATCAAAAAGTAGAGTAAATATATTTCATATATTGTACATATAATATTAACTAAAAGTCCACCAAATACATTTTATATACTGTAAATAAAATATCAAAAAGTACAGTAAATATATACTGTATACTGTACATAAAATATCAAAAAGTACACAAAAGATGTGTTATATATACTGTAAATAAACCATCAAAAACAACAGTAATTACATTTAGTGTACTGAACATAAAATATCAAAATTTACACCAAATGTGTATTATATACTGTAAATAAAATATGAAAAAGGACAGTAAATATATATTACGCACCCTATGTAAAATATCAAAAACTACACCAAATATATATTATATAATTTACATAAAATATCAAAAGTAAAACAAATATATATTATATACTGTACATAACATATCAGAAAGTAAAGTTAATACATTTCATATATTGTACATATAATATTAACTAAAAGTACACCAAATACATTTTATATACTATAAATAAATTATCAAAAAGTACAGTAAATATATATTACATACAGTACATAAAATATAAAAAGTACACCAAATATGTGTTATATATAATATAAATATACTATCAAAAACTACAGTAATTATATTTAATATACTGTATATAAAATATCGAAAATTACACCAAATGTATGTTATATACAGTATATAAAATATCAAAAAGGACAGTAAATATATATTACACACCCTATGTATAATATCAAAAACTACACCAAATATATATAATATAATTTACATAAAATATCTAAAGGACACCAAATATATCTTTTATACTGTACATAAAATATCAAAAATTACAGTAAATATATTTCATATATTGTGCATATAATATTAACTAAAAGTACAACAAATACATTTTATGTACTGTAAATAAAATATCAAAAAGTACAATAAATATATATTACATACTGCACATAAAATATCAAAATGTACACCAAATATGTGTTATATATACTGTGAATAAACTATCAAAAACTACAGTAATTATATTCAATATACTGTACATAGAGTATCAAAAATTACACCAAATGTATATTATTTACTGTAAATAATATATCAAAAAGTACAGTACATACATATTACACACCATATGTAAAATATCACAATCTACACCAAATATATATTATATAATTTACATAAAATATCAAAGCGACAACAAATATATCTTATATACTGTACATAAAATATCAAAAATTACAGTAAATATATTTCATATATTGTACATATAATATTAACTAAAAGTACACCAAATACATATTATGGCGTGTAAATAAAATATCAAAAATACAGTAAATATGTATTACACACCATATATAATATATCACAATCTACGCCAAGTATATATTATATAATTTACATAAAATATCAAAAGGACACCAAATATATCTTATATACTGTACATAAAATATCAAAAATTACAGTAAGTATATTTCATATATTGTACATATAATATTAACTAAAAGTACACCAAATACATTTTATATAGTGTAAATAAAATATCAAAAAGTACAGTAAATATGTATTACATAGTGTACATAAAATATCAAAAAGTACACCAAATATGTGTTATATATACTGTAAATAAACTATCAAAAACTACAGTAATTATATTTAATATACTGTACATATAATATAAAAATTACACCAAATGTATATTATATACTGTAAATAAAATGTCAAAAAGGACAGTAAATATATATTACACTCTATGTAAAATATCAAAAACTAAAAATATATATTATATAATTTACATAAAATATCAAAAGGACACCAAATATATCTTATATACTGTACATTAAATATCAAAAACTACAGTAAATATATTTCATGTATTGTACATATAATATTAACTAAAAGTACACCAAATACATTTTATATACTGTAAATAAAATATCAAAAAGTACAGTAAATATACATTACATAGTTTACATAAAATATCAAAAAGTACACCAAATATGTGTTATATATACTGTAAATAAACTATCAAAAACTACAGTAATTATATTTAATATACAGTAAATATAATATCAAAAATTACACCAAATGTATATTATTTACTGTAAATAAATTATCAAATATTACAGTAAATATACATTACACACCCTGTGTAAAATATCACAAACTTCACCAAATATATATTATATAATTTACATAAAATATCAAAAGGACACCAAATATACCTTATATACTGTACATAAAATATCAAAAATTACAGTAATTATATTTCATATATTGTACATATAATATTAACAAAAAGTACACAGAATACATTTTATATACTGTAAATAAAATATCAAAAATTACAGTAAATATATATTACATACTGTACATAAATTATCAAAAAGTACACCAAATATGTGTTATATATACTCTAAATAATCTATCAAAAACTACAGTAATTATATTTAATATACTGTACATAAAATATCAAAAATTACACCAAATATATCTTATTTACTGCAAATAAAATATCAAAAACTACAGTAAATATATATTATAAATCCATATGTAAAATATCACCGTCTATACCAAATATATATTATATAATTTACATAAAATGTCAAAATGACACCAAATATATCTTATATACTGTACATAAAATATCAAAAAGTACAGTGAATATATTTCATATATTGTACATATAATATTAACTAAAAGTACACCAAATACATTTTACATACTGTAAATAATATATCAAAAATTACAGTAAATATATATTACGTACTGTACATAAAATATCAAAAAGTACACCAAATATGTGTTATATATACTGTAAATAAACCATCAAAAACTACAGTGATTATATTTAATATACTGTACATAAAATATCAAAAATTACACCGAATGTACATTATTTACTGTAAAAAAAATACCAAAAAGTGCAGTAAATATATATTACACACCCTATGTAAAATACCACAAACTACACCATATATATATTATATAATTTACATAAAATATCAAAAGGACAACAAATATACCTTATATGCTGTACATAAAATATTAAAATGTACAGTAAATATATTTCATATATTGTACATATAATATTAACTAAAAGTACACCAAATACATTTTATATACTGTAAATAAAATATTAAAAATTACCGTAAATATATATTACATACTGTACATAAAATATCAAAAAGTACACCAAATATGTGTTATATATACTGTAAATAAACTATCAAAAACTACAGTAATTATATGTAATATACTGTATATAAAGTATCAAAAATTACACCAAATGTATATTATTTACTGTAAATAAAATATCAAAAAGTGCAGTAAATATATATTACACACCCTATGTAAAATACCACAATCTACACCAAATATATATTATATAATTTACATAAAATATCAAAGGGACACAAAATATATCTTATATAATGTACATAAAATATCAAAAATACAGTAAATATATTTCATATATTGTACATAAAATATTAACTAAAAGTACACCAAATACATTTTATATAGTGTAAATAAAATATCAAAAATTACAGTAAATATATATTACATACTGTACATAAAATATCAAAAAGTACACCAAATATGTGTTATATATACTGTAAATAAACTATCAAAACTTCAGTGAATATATTTAATATACTGTACATAAAATATCAAAAATTACACCAAATCTACATTATTTACTGTAAATAAAATACCAAAAAGTGCAGTAAATATATATTACACACCCTATGTAAAATACCACAAACTACACCATATATATATTATATAATTTACATAAAATATCAAAAGGACAACAAATATACCTTATATACTGTACATAAAATATCAAAATGTACAGTAAATATATTTCATATATTGTGAATATAATATTAACTAAAAGTACACCGAATACATTTTATATACTGTAAATAAAATATCAAAAATTACAGTAAATATATATTACATACTGTACATAAATTATCAAAAAGTACACCAAATATGTGTTATATATACTCTAAATAAACTATCAAAAACTACAGTAATTATATTTAATATACTGTACATAAAATGTCAAAAATTACACCAAATATATGTTATTTCCTGCAAATAAAATATCAAAAAGTACAGTAAATATATATTACACACCATATGTAAAATATCACCATCTATACCAAATATATATTATATAATTTATATAAAATGTCAAAATGACACCAAATATATCTTATATACTGTACATAAAATATCAAAATGTACAGTAAATATATTTCATATATTGTACATGTAACATTAACTAAAAGTACACCAAATACAATTTATATAGTGTAAATAAAATATCAAAAATTACAGTAAATATATATTACGTACTGTACATAAAATATCAAAAAGTACACCAAATATGTGTTATATATACTGTATATAAACTATCAAAAACTACAGTGATTATATTTAATATACTGTATATAAAGTATCAAAAATTACACCAAATGTATATTATTTACTGTAAATAAAATATCAAAAAGTACAGTACATATATAATACACACCATATGTAAACTATCATAATCTACAACAAATATATATTATGTAATTTACATAAAATATCAAAGGGACACCAAATATATCTTATATGCTGTACATAAAATATCAAAAAATACAGTAAATATATTTCATATATTGTACATATAATATTAACTAAAAGTACACCAAATACATTTTATATAGTGTAAATAAAATATCAAAAAGTACAGTAAATATATATTACACACCATATGTAAAATATCACCATCTATACCAAATATATATTATATAATTTACATAAAATGTCGAAATGACACCAAATATATCTTATATACTGTACATAAAATATCAAAAAGTACAGTAAATATATTTCATATATTGTACATATAATATTAACTAAAAGTACACCAACTACATTTTATATAGTGTAAATAAAATATCAAAAATTACAGTAAATATATATTACGTACTGTACATAAAATATCAAAAAGTGTACCAAATATGTGTTATATATACTGTAAATAAACTATCAAAAACTACAGTGATTATATTTAATATACTGTACATTAAATATCAAAAATTACACCAAATGTACATTATTTACTGTAAATAAAATACCAAAAAGTGCAGTAAATATATATTAAACACCCTATGTAAATTATCACAAGCTACACCATATATATGTTATATAATTTACATAAAATATCAAAAGGACACAAAATATACATTATATACTCTATATAAAATATCAAAATGTACAGTAAATATATTTCATATGTTGTACATATAATTTTAACTAAAAGTACACCAAATACATTTTATATACTGTAAATAAAATATCAAAAATTACAGTAAATATATATTACATACTGTACATAAAATATCAAAAAGTACACCAAATACGTGTTATATATACTGTAAATAAACTATCAAAAACTACAGTAATTATATTTAATATACTGTACATAAAGTTTCAAAAATTACACCAAATGTATATTATTTACTGTAAATAAAATATCAAAAAGTACAGTACATATATATTACACACCATATGAAAAATATCACAATCTACACCAAATATATATTATATAATTTACATAAAATATCAAAAGGACACCAAATATATCTTATATACTGTACATGAAATATCAAAAAGTACAGTAAATATATTTCATATATTTTACATATAATATTAACTAAAAGTACACCAGATACATTTTATATAGTGTAAATCAAATATCAAAAAGTACAGTAAATATGTATTACATACTGTGTATAAAATATTCAAAAAGTACACCAAATATGTGTTATATATACTGTAAAAAAACTATAAAAAACTACAGTAATTGTTTTTAATATACTGTACATAAAATATCAAAAATTACACCAAATGTATATTATATACTGTAAATAAAATATCAAAAAGGACAGTAAATATATATTACACTCTATGTAAAATATCAAAAACTACAAATCTATATTATATAATTTACATAAAATATCAAAAGGACAAAAATTATATCTTATATACTGTACATAAGATATCAAAAAGTAGAGTAAATATATTTCATATATTGTACATATAATATTAACTAAAAGTCCACCAAATACATTTTATATACTGTAAATAAAATATCAAAAAGTACAGTAAATATATACTGTATACTGTACATAAAATATCAAAAAGTACACAAAAGATGTGTTATATATACTGTAAATAAACCATCAAAAACTACAGTAATTACATTTAGTGTACTGAACATAAAATATCAAAATTTACACCAAATGTGTATTATATACTGTAAATAAAATATGAAAAAGGACAGTAAATATATATTACGCACCCTATGTAAAATATCAAAAACTACACCAAATATATATTATATAATTTACATAAAATATCAAAAGTAAAACAAATATATATTATATACTGTACATAACATATCAGAAAGTAAAGTTAATACATTTCATATATTGTACATATAATATTAACTAAAAGTACACCAAATACATTTTATATACTATAAATAAATTATCAAAAAGTACAGTAAATATATATTACATACAGTACATAAAATATAAAAAGTACACCAAATATGTGTTATATATAATATAAATATACTATCAAAAACTACAGTAATTATATTTAATATACTGTATATAAAATATCGAAAATTACACCAAATGTATGTTATATACAGTATATAAAATATCAAAAAGGACAGTAAATATATATTACACACCCTATGTATAATATCAAAAACTACACCAAATATATATAATATAATTTACATAAAATATCTAAAGGACACCAAATATATCTTTTATACTGTACATAAAATATCAAAAATTACAGTAAATATATTTCATATATTGTGCATATAATATTAACTAAAAGTACAACAAATACATTTTATGTACTGTAAATAAAATATCAAAAAGTACAATAAATATATATTACATACTGCACATAAAATATCAAAATGTACACCAAATATGTGTTATATATACTGTGAATAAACTATCAAAAACTACAGTAATTATATTCAATATACTGTACATAGAGTATCAAAAATTACACCAAATGTATATTATTTACTGTAAATAATATATCAAAAAGTACAGTACATACATATTACACACCATATGTAAAATATCACAATCTACACCAAATATATATTATATAATTTACATAAAATATCAAAGCGACAACAAATATATCTTATATACTGTACATAAAATATCAAAAATTACAGTAAATATATTTCATATATTGTACATATAATATTAACTAAAAGTACACCAAATACATATTATGGAGTGTAAATAAAATATCAAAAATACAGTAAATATGTATTACACACCATATATAATATATCACAATCTACGCCAAGTATATATTATATAATTTACATAAAATATCAAAAGGACACCAAATATATCTTATATACTGTACATAAAATATCAAAAATTACAGTAAGTATATTTCATATATTGTACATATAATATTAACTAAAAGTACACCAAATACATTTTATATAGTGTAAATAAAATATCAAAAAGTACAGTAAATATGTATTACATAGTGTACATAAAATATCAAAAAGTACACCAAATATGTGTTATATATACTGTAAATAAACTATCAAAAACTACAGTAATTATATTTAATATACTGTACATATAATATAAAAATTACACCAAATGTATATTATATACTGTAAATAAAATGTCAAAAAGGACAGTAAATATATATTACACTCTATGTAAAATATCAAAAACTAAAAATATATATTATATAATTTACATAAAATATCAAAAGGACACCAAATATATCTTATATACTGTACATTAAATATCAAAAACTACAGTAAATATATTTCATGTATTGTACATATAATATTAACTAAAAGTACACCAAATACATTTTATATACTGTAAATAAAATATCAAAAAGTACAGTAAATATATATTACATAGTTTACATAAAATATCAAAAAGTACACCAAATATGTGTTATATATACTGTAAATAAACTATCAAAAACTACAGTAATTATATTTAATATACAGTAAATATAATATCAAAAATTACACCAAATGTATATTATTTACTGTAAATAAATTATCAAATATTACAGTAAATATACATTACACACCCTGTGTAAAATATCACAAACTTCACCAAATATATATTATATAATTTACATAAAATATCAAAAGGACACCAAATATACCTTATATACTGTACATAAAATATCAAAAATTACAGTAATTATATTTCATATATTGTACATATAATATTAACAAAAAGTACACAGAATACATTTTATATACTGTAAATAAAATATCAAAAATTACAGTAAATATATATTACATACTGTACATAAATTATCAAAAAGTACACCAAATATGTGTTATATATACTCTAAATAATCTATCAAAAACTACAGTAATTATATTTAATATACTGTACATAAAATATCAAAAATTACACCAAATATATCTTATTTACTGCAAATAAAATATCAAAAACTACAGTAAATATATATTATAAATCCATATGTAAAATATCACCGTCTATACCAAATATATATTATATAATTTACATAAAATGTCAAAATGACACCAAATATATCTTATATACTGTACATAAAATATCAAAAAGTACAGTGAATATATTTCATATATTGTACATATAATATTAACTAAAAGTACACCAAATACATTTTACATACTGTAAATAAAATATCAAAAATTACAGTAAATATATATTACGTACTGTACATAAAATATCAAAAAGTACACCAAATATGTGTTATATATACTGTAAATAAACCATCAAAAACTACAGTGATTATATTTAATATACTGTACATAAAATATCAAAAATTACACCGAATGTACATTATTTACTGTAAAAAAAATACCAAAAAGTGCAGTAAATATATATTACACACCCTATGTAAAATACCACAAACTACACCATATATATATTATATAATTTGCATAAAATATCAAAAGGACAACAAATATACCTTATATGCTGTACATAAAATATTAAAATGTACAGTAAATATATTTCATATATTGTACATATAATATTAACTAAAAGTACACCAAATACATTTTATATACTGTAAATAAAATATCAAAAATTACCGTAAATATATATTACATACTGTACATAAAATATCAAAAAGTACACCAAATATGTGTTATATATACTGTAAATAAACTATCAAAAACTACAGTAATTATATGTAATATACTGTATATAAAGTATCAAAAATTACACCAAATGTATATTATTTACTGTAAATAAAATATCAAAAAGTGCAGTAAATATATATTACACACCCTATGTAAAATACCACAATCTACACCAAATATATATTATATAATTTACATAAAATATCAAAGGGACACAAAATATATCTTATATAATGTACATAAAATATCAAAAATACAGTAAATATATTTCATATATTGTACATAAAATATTAACTAAAAGTACACCAAATACATTTTATATAGTGTAAATAAAATATCAAAAATTACAGTAAATATATATTACATACTGTACATAAAATATCAAAAAGTACACCAAATATGTGTTATATATACTGTAAATAAACTATCAAAACTTCATTGAATATATTTAATATACTGTACATAAAATATCAAAAATTACACCAAATCTACATTATTTACTGTAAATAAAATACCAAAAAGTGCAGTAAATATATATTACACACCCTATGTAAAATACCACAAACTACACCATATATATATTATATAATTTACATAAAATATCAAAAGGACAACAAATATACCTTATATACTGTACATAAAATATCAAAATGTACAGTAAATATATTTCATATATTGTGAATATAATATTAACTAAAAGTACACCGAATACATTTTATATACTGTAAATAAAATATCAAAAATTACAGTAAATATATATTACATACTGTACATAAATTATCAAAAAGTACACCAAATATGTGTTATATATACTCTAAATAAACTATCAAAAACTACAGTAATTATATTTAATATACTGTACATAAAATGTCAAAAATTACACCAAATATATGTTATTTCCTGCAAATAAAATATCAAAAAGTACAGTAAATATATATTACACACCATATGTAAAATATCACCATCTATACCAAATATATATTATATAATTTATATAAAATGTCAAAATGACACCAAATATATCTTATATTCTGTACATAAAATATCAAAATGTACAGTAAATATATTTCATATATTGTACATGTAACATTAACTAAAAGTACACCAAATACAATTTATATAGTGTAAATAAAATATCAAAAATTACAGTAAATATATATTACGTACTGTACATAAAATATCAAAAAGTACACCAAATATGTGTTATATATACTGTATATAAACTATCAAAAACTACAGTGATTATATTTAATATACTGTATATAAAGTATCAAAAATTACACCAAATGTATATTATTTACTGTAAATAAAATATCAAAAAGTACAGTACATATATAATACACACCATATGTAAACTATCATAATCTACAACAAATATATATTATGTAATTTACATAAAATATCAAAGGGACACCAAATATATCTTATATGCTGTACATAAAATATCAAAAAATACAGTAAATATATTTCATATATTGTACATATAATATTAACTAAAAGTACACCAAATACATTTTATATAGTGTAAATAAAATATCAAAAAGTACAGTAAATATATATTACACACCATATGTAAAATATCACCATCTATACCAAATATATATTATATAATTTACATAAAATGTCGAAATGACACCAAATATATCTTATATACTGTACATAAAATATCAAAAAGTACAGTAAATATATTTCATATATTGTACATATAATATTAACTAAAAGTACACCAACTACATTTTATATAGTGTAAATAAAATATCAAAAATTACAGTAAATATATATTACGTACTGTACATAAAATATCAAAAAGTGTACCAAATATGTGTTATATATACTGTAAATAAACTATCAAAAACTA
Organism: Pan paniscus; assembly: GCF_029289425.2. Taxonomy (NCBI): domain Eukaryota; kingdom Metazoa; phylum Chordata; class Mammalia; order Primates; family Hominidae; genus Pan; species Pan paniscus. The sequence continues at coordinate 5,279,162 of NC_073271.2, forward strand.
CAGTGATTATATTTAATATACTGTAAATTAAATATCAAAAATTACACCAAATGTACATTATTTACTGTAAATAAAATACCAAAAAGTGCAGTAAATATATATTAAACACCCTATGTAAATTATCACAAGCTACACCATATATATGTTATATAATTTACATAAAATATCAAAAGGACACAAAATATACATTATATACTGTACATAAAATATCAAAATGTACAGTAAATATATTTCATATGTTGTACATATAATTTTAACTAAAAGTACACCAAATACATTTTATATACTGTAAATAAAATATCAAAAATTACAGTAAATATATATTACATACTGTACATAAAATATCAAAAAGTACACCAAATACGTGTTATATATACTGTAAATAAACTATCAAAAACTACAGTAATTATATTTAATATACTGTACATAAAGTTTCAAAAATTACACCAAATGTATATTATTTACTGTAAATAAAATATCAAAAAGTACAGTACATATATATTACACACCATATGAAAAATATCACAATCTACACCAAATATATATTATATAATTTACATAAAATATCAAAAGGACACCAAATATATCTTATATACTGTACATGAAATATCAAAAATTACAGTAAATATATTTCATATATTTTCCATATAATATTAACTAAAAGTACACCAGATACATTTTATATAGTGTAAATCAAATATCAAAAAGTACAGTAAATATGTATTACATACTGTGTATAAAATATCAAAAAGTACACCAAATATGTGTTATATATACTGTAAAAAAACTATAAAAAACTACAGTAATTGTATTTAATATACTGTACATAAAATATCAAAAATTACACCAAATGTATATTATATACTGTAAATAAAATATCAAAAAGGACAGTAAATATATATTACACTCTATGTAAAATATCAAAAACTACAAATATATATTATATAATTTACATAAAATATCAAAAGGACAAAAATTATATCTTATATACTGTACATAAGATATCAAAAAGTACAGTAAATATATTTCATATATTGTACATATAATATTAACTAAAAGTACACCAAATACATTTTATATACTGTAAATAAAATATCAAAAAGTACAGTAAATATATACTGTATAATGTACATAAAATATCAAAAAGTACACAAAAGATGTGTTATATATACTGTAAATAAACCATCAAAAACTACAGTAATTACATTTAGTGTACTGAACATAAAATATCAAAATTTACACCAAATGTGTATTATATACTGTAAATAAAATATGAAAAAGGACAGTAAATATATATTACGCACCCTATGTAAAATATCAAAAACTACACCAAATATATATTATATAATTTACATAAAATATCAAAAGTAAAACAAATATATATTATATACTGTACATAACCTATCAGAAAGTAAAGTTAATACATTTCATATATTGTACATATAATATTAACTAAAAGTACACCAAATACATTTTATATACTATAAATAAATTATCAAAAAGTACAGTAAATATATAGTACATACAGTACATAAAATATAAAAAGTACACCAAATATGTGTTATATATAATGTAAATATACTATCAAAAACTACAGTAATTATATTTAATATACTGTATATAAAATATCGAAAATTACACCAAATGTATGTTATATACCGTATATAAAATATCAAAAAGGACAGTAAATATATATTACACACCCTATGTATAATATCAAAAACTACACCAAATATATATTATATAATTTACATAAAATATCTAAAGGACACCAAATATATCTTTTATACTGTACATAAAATATCAAAAATTACAGTAAATATATTTCATATATTGTGCATATAATATTAACTAAAAGTACAACAAATACATTTTATGTACTGTAAATAAAATATCAAAAAGTACAGTAAATATATATTACATACTGCACATAAAATATCAAAATGTACACCAAATATGTGTTATATATACTGTAAATAAACTATCAAAACTACAGTAATTATATTTATTATACAGTAAGTAATATATCAAAAATTACACCAAATGTATATTATATACTGTAAATAAAATATCAAAAATTACAGTAAATATATATTACACACCCTGTGTAAAATATCACCAACTACACAGAATATATATTATAAAATTTACATAAAATATCAAAAGGACACCAATTATACCTTATATACTCTACATAAAATATCAAAAAGTACAGTAAATATATTTCATATATTGTACATATAATGTTAACTAAAAGTACACCAAATACATTTTATATACTGTAAATAAAGTATCAAAACGTACAGTAAATATATATTACATACAGTACATAAAATATAAAAAACTACACCAAATATGTGTTATAAACACTGTAAATAAACTGTCAAAAACTACAGCAATTATATTTAATATACTGTATATAAAATATCAAAAACTACACCAAATATATATTATATAATTTACATAAAATATCTAAAGGACACCAAATATATCTTATATACTGTACAAAAAATATCAAAAAGTACAGTAAATATATTTCATATATTGTGCATATAATATTAACTAAAAGTACAACAAATACATTTTATGTACTGTAAATAATATATCAAAAAGAACAGTAAATACATATTACATACTGCACATAAAATATCAAAATGTACACCAAATATGTGTTATATATACTGTAAATAAACTATCAAAAACTACAGTAATTACATTAAATATACAGTACATAAAATGTCAACAATTACACCAAATATATGTTATTTACTGCAAATAAAATATGAAAAAGTACAGTAAATATATATTACACACCATATGTAAAATATCACCATCTATACCAAATATATATTATATAATTTATATAAAATGTCAAAATGACACCAAATATATCTTATATACTGTACATAAAATATCAAAAAGTACAGTAAATATATTTCATATATTGTACATATAATATTAACTAAAAGTACACCAAATACATTTTATATAGTGTAAATAAAATATCAAAAATTACAGTAAATATGTATTATATACTGTACATAAAATAGCAAACCGTACACAAAATATGTGTTATATATACTATAAATAAAAGATAAAATCTACAGTAATTATATTTAATATATTGTACATAAAATATCAAAAATTACACCAAATGAATATTATACACTGTAAATAAAATATCAAAATTTACACCAAATATATATTATTTACTGTAAATAAAATATCAAAAAGTACAGTAAACATATATTACACACCCTATGTAAAATATCACAATCTACACCAAATGTATATTATATAATTTACATAAAATATCAAAAGGACACCAAATATACCTTATATACTGTACATAAAATATCAAAATGTACAGTAAATATATTTTATATATTGTATATATAATATTAACTAAAAGTACACCAAATATATTTTATGTACTGTAAATAAAATAACAAAAAGTACAGTAAATATATATTACATACTGTACATAAAATATCAAAAAGTACACCAAATATGTGTTATATATACTGTAAATATACTATAAAAAACTACAGTAATTATATTTAATTTACTGTACATAAAATATCAAAAATTACACCAAATGTATATTATATACTGTAAAAAAATATCAAAAAGTACAGTGAGTATATGTTACACTCTATGTAAAATATCAAAAACTGAAAATATATATTATATAATATACATAAAATATCAAAAGTACACCAAATATATCTTATATACTGTACATAAAATATCAAAAAGTTCAGTAAATATATATCATATATTGTACATATAATATTAACTAAAAGTACACCAAATATATTTTATATACTGTAAATAAAATATCAAAAATTACAGTAAATATATATTACATACTGTACAGAAAATATCAAAAAGTACACCAAATATGTGTTATATGTACTGTAAATAAAGTATCAAAAACTACAGTAATTACATTTAATATACTGTATGTAAAATATCAAAAATTACACCAAATGTTTATCATATACTCTAAATAAAATATGAAAAAGGACAGTAAATCTATATTACGCACCCTATGTAAAATATCAAAAACTACACCAAATATATATTATATAATTTACATAACATATCAAAAGTACACCAAATATATATTATATACTGTAAATAAAATATCAAAATGTACAGTAAGTATATTTCATATATTGTATATATAATATTAACTAAAAGTACACCAAATACATTTTCTATACTGTAAATAAAATATCAAAAAGTACAGTAAATATATATTACATACAGTACATAAAATATAAATAATTACACCAAATATGTGTTATATATACTGTAAATATACTATCAAAAAGTACAGTAATTATATTTAATATACTGTATATAAAATATCAAAAATTACACCAAATGTAAATTATACTGTAAATAAAATATCAAGAAGTACAGTTAATTTATATGACACACCCTATGTAAAATATCAAAAACTACACCAAATATATTATATAATTTACATAAAATATCAAAAGTACCCCAAATATATAATATATACAGTACATAAAATATCAAAAAGTACAGTAAATACATTTCATATATTGTACATATAATATTAACTAAAAGTACACCAAATACATTTTATGTACTGTAAATAGAATATCAAAAGTACAGTAAATATATATTAGATACTTTACATAACATATCAAAAAGTACACCAAATATGTGTTATACATACTGTAAATAAACTATGAAAACCTACAGTAATTATATTTAACATACTGTACATAAAATATCAAAAATTACACCAAATGTATATTATATACTGTAAATAAAATGTCAAAAAGACAGTAAATATATATTACACTCTATGTAAAATATCAAAAACTAAAAATATATATTATATAATTTACATAAAATATCAAAAGGACAACAAATATACCTTATATACTGTACATAAAATATCAAAAAGTACAGTAAATATATTTCATATATTGTACATATAATATTAACTAAAAGTACACCAAATACATTTTATATACTGTAAATAAAATATTAAAAATTACAGTAAATATATATTACATACTGTACATAAAATATCAAAAAGTACACCAAATATGTGTTATATATACTGTAAATAAACTATCAAAAACTACAGTAATTATATTTAATATACTATACATAAAGTATCAAAAATTACACCAAATGTATATTATTTACTGTAAATAAAATATCAAAAAGGACAGTACATATATATTACACACCATATGTAAAATATCACAATCTACACCAAATATATATTATATAATTTACATAAAATATCAAAGGGACACCAAATATATCTTATATACTGTACATATAATGTCAAAAAGTACAGTAAATATATTTCATGTATTGTACATATAATATTAACTAAAAGTACACCAAATACATTTTATATAGTGTAAATAAAATATCAAAGATACAGTAAATATATATTACACACCATATGTAAAATATCACAATCTACGCCAAATATACATTATATAATTTACATAAAATATCAAAAGGACACCAAATATATCTTATATACTGTACATAAAATATCAAAAAGTACAGTAAATATATTTCATATATTGTACATATAATATTAACTAAAAGTACAACAAATACATTTTATATACTGTGAATAAAATATCAAAAAGTACAGTAAATATATATTACATACTGTACATAAAATATCAAAAAGTACACCAAATATGTGTTATATATACTGTAAATAAACTATCAAAAACTACAGTAATTATATTTAATATACTGTACATAAAGTATCAAAAATTACACCAAATGTATATTATTTACTGTAAATAAAATATCAAAAAGTACAGTACATATATAATACACACCATATGTAAACTATCATAATCTACAACAAATATATATTATGTAATTTACATAAAATATCAAAGGGACACCAAATATATCTTATATGCTGTACATAAAATATCAAAAAATACAGTAAATATATTTCATATATTGTACATATAATATTAACTAAAAGTACACCAAATACATTTTATATAGTGTAAATAAAATATCAAAAAGTACAGTAAATATATATTACACACCATATGTAAAATATCACCATCTATACCAAATATATATTATATAATTTACATAAAATGTCGAAATGACACCAAATATATCTTATATACTGTACATAAAATATCAAAAAGTACAGTAAATATATTTCATATATTGTACATATAATATTAACTAAAAGTACACCAACTACATTTTATATAGTGTAAATAAAATATCAAAAATTACAGTAAATATATATTACGTACTGTACATAAAATATCAAAAAGTGTACCAAATATGTGTTATATATACTGTAAATAAACTATCAAAAACTACAGTGATTATATTTAATATACTGTAAATTAAATATCAAAAATTACACCAAATGTACATTATTTACTGTAAATAAAATACCAAAAAGTGCAGTAAATATATATTAAACACCCTATGTAAATTATCACAAGCTACACCATATATATGTTATATAATTTACATAAAATATCAAAAGGACACAAAATATGCATTATATACTGTACATAAAATATCAAAATGTACAGTAAATATATTTCATATGTTGTACATATAATTTTAACTAAAAGTACACCAAATACATTTTATATACTGTGAATAAAATATCAAAAATTACAGTAAATATATATTACATACTGTACATAAAATATCAAAAAGTACACCAAATACGTGTTATATATACTGTAAATAAACTATCAAAAACTACAGTAATTATATTTAATATACTGTACATAAAATATCAAAAATTACACCAAATGTATATTATTTACTGTAAATAAAATATCAAAAAGTACAGTACATATATAATACACACCATATGTAAACTATCATAATCTACAACAAATATATATTATGTAATTTACATAAAATATCAAAGGGACACCAAATATATCTTATATGCTGTACATAAAATATCAAAAAATACAGTAAATATATTTCATAAATTGTACATATAATATTAACTAAAAGTACACCAAATACATTTTATATAGTGTAAATAAAATATCAAAAAGTACAGTAAATATATATTACACACCATATGTAAAATATCACCATCTATACCAAATATATATTATATAATTTACATAAAATGTCGAAATGACACCAAATATATCTTATATACTGTACATAAAATATCAAAAAGTACAGTAAATATATTTAATATATTGTACATATAATATTAACTAAAAGTACACCAACTACATTTTATATAGTGTAAATAAAATATCAAAAATTACAGTAAATATATATTACGTACTGTACATAAAATATCAAAAAGTGTACCAAATATGTGTTATATATACTGTAAATAAACTATCAAAAACTACAGTGATTATATTTAATATACTGTAAATTAAATATCAAAAATTACACCAAATGTACATTATTTACTGTAAATAAAATACCAAAAAGTGCAGTAAATATATATTAAACACCCTATGTAAGTTATCACAAGCTACACCATATATATGTTATATAATTTACATAAAATATCAAAAGGACACAAAATATACATTATATACTGTACATAAAATATCAAAATGTACAGTAAATATATTTCATATGTTGTACATATAATTTTAACTAAAAGTACACCAAATACATTTTATATACTGTAAATAAAATATCAAAAATTACAGTAAATATATATTACATACTGTACATAAAATATCAAAAAGTACACCAAATACGTGTTATATATACTGTAAATAAACTATCAAAAACTACAGTAATTATATTTAATATACTGTACATAAAGTTTCAAAAATTACACCAAATGTATATTATTTACTGTAAATAAAATATCAAAAAGTACAGTACATATATATTACACACCATATGAAAAATATCACAATCTACACCAAATATATATTATATAATTTACATAAAATATCAAAAGGACACCAAATATATCTTATATACTGTACATGAAATATCAAAAATTACAGTAAATATATTTCATATATTTTCCATATAATATTAACTAAAAGTACACCAGATACATTTTATATACTGTAAATCAAATATCAAAAAGTACAGTAAATATGTATTACATACTGTGTATAAAATATCAAAAAGTACACCAAATATGTGTTATATATACTGTAAAAAAACTATAAAAAACTACAGTAATTGTATTTAATATACTGTACATAAAATATCAAAAATTACACCAAATGTATATTATATACTGTAAATAAAATATCAAAAAGGACAGTAAATATATATTACACTCTATGTAAAATATCAAAAACTACAAATATATATTATATAATTTACATAAAATATCAAAAGGACAAAAATTATATCTTATATACTGTACATAAGATATCAAAAAGTACAGTAAATATATTTCATATATTGTACATATAATATTAACTAAAAGTACACCAAATACATTTTATATACTGTAAATAAAATATCAAAAAGTACAGTAAATATATACTGTATACTGTACATAAAATATCAAAAAGTACACAAAAGATGTGTTATATATACTGTAAATAAACCATCAAAAACTACAGTAATTACATTTATTGTACTGAACATAAAATATCAAAATTTACACCAAATGTGTATTATATACTGTAAATAAAATATGAAAAAGGACAGTAAATATATATTACGCACCCTATGTAAAATATCAAAAACTACACCAAATATATATTATATAATTTACATAAAATATCAAAAGTAAAACAAATATATATTATATACTGTACATAACCTATCAGAAAGTAAAGTTAATACATTTCATATATTGTACATATAATATTAACTAAAAGTACACCAAATACATTTTACATACTATAAATAAATTATCAAAAAGTACAGTAAATATATATTACATACAGAACATAAAATATAAAAAGTACACCAAATATGTGTTATATATAATGTAAATATACTATCAAAAACTACAGTAATTATATTTAATATACTGTATATAAAATATCGAAAATTACACCAAATGTATGTTATATACCGTATATAAAATATCAAAAAGGACAGTAAATATATATTACACACCCTATGTATAATATCAAAAACTACACCAAATATATATTATATAATTTACATAAAATATCTAAAGGACACCAAATATATCTTTTATACTGTACATAAAATATCAAAAATTACAGTAAATATATTTCATATATTGTGCATATAATATTAACTAAAAGTACAACAAATACATTTTATGTACTGTAAATAAAATATCAAAAAGTACAGTAAATATATATTACATACTGCACATAAAATATCAAAATGTACACCAAATATGTGTTATATATACTGTAAATAAACTATCAAAACTACAGTAATTATATTTATTATACAGTAAGTAATATATCAAAAATTACACCAAATGTATATTATATACTGTAAATAAAATATCAAAAATTACAGTAAATATATATTACACACCCTGTGTAAAATATCACCAACTACACAGAATATATATTATAAAATTTACATAAAATATCAAAAGGACACCAATTATACCTTATATACTCTACATAAAATATCAAAAAGTACAGTAAATATATTTCATATATTGTACATATAATGTTAACTAAAAGTACACCAAATACATTTTATATACTGTAAATAAAGTATCAAAACGTACAGTAAATATATATTACATACAGTACATAAAATATAAAAAACTACACCAAATATGTGTTATAAACACTGTAAATAAACTGTCAAAAACTACAGCAATTATATTTAATATACTGTATATAAAATATCAAAAACTACACCAAATATATATTATATAATTTACATAAAATATCTAAAGGACACCAAATATATCTTATATACTGTACAAAAAATATCAAAAAGTACAGTAAATATATTTCATATATTGTGCATATAATATTAACTAAAAGTACAACAAATACATTTTATGTACTGTAAATAATATATCAAAAAGAACAGTAAATACATATTACATACTGCACATAAAATATCAAAATGTACACCAAATATGTGTTATATATACTGTAAATAAACTATCAAAAACTACAGTAATTATATTAAATATACAGTACATAAAATATCAACAATTACACCAAATATATGTTATTTACTGCAAATAAAATATCAAAAAGTACAGTAAATATATATTACACACCATATGTAAAATATCACCATCTATACCAAATATATATTATATAATTTATATAAAATGTCAAAATGACACCAAATATATCTTATATACTGTACATAAAATATCAAAAAGTACAGTAAATATATTTCATATATTGTACATATAATATTAACTAAAAGTACACCAAATACATTTTATATAGTGTAAATAAAATATCAAAAATTACAGTAAATATGTATTATATACTGTACATAAAATAGCAAACCATACACAAAATATGTGTTATATATACTATAAATAAAAGATAAAATCTACAGTAATTATATTTAATATATTGTACATAAAATATCAAAAATTACACCAAATGAATATTATACACTGTAAATAAAATATCAAAATTTACACCAAATATATATTATTTACTGTAAATAAAATATCAAAAAGTACAGTAAACATATATTACACACCCTATGTAAAATATCACAATCTACACCAAATGTATATTATATAATTTACATAAAATATCAAAAGGACACCAAATATACCTTATATACTGTACATAAAATATCAAAATGTACAGTAAATATATTTTATATATTGTATATATAATATTAACTAAAAGTACACCAAATATATTTTATGTACTGTAAATAAAATAACAAAAAGTACAGTAAATATATATTACATACTGTACATAAAATATCAAAAAGTACACCAAATATGTGTTATATATACTGTAAATATACTATAAAAAACTACAGTAATTATATTTAATTTACTGTAAATAAAATATCAAAAATTACACCAAATGTATATTATATACTGTAAAAAAATATCAAAAAGTACAGTGAGTATATGTTACACTCTATGTAAAATATCAAAAACTGAAAATATATATTATATAATATACATAAAATATCAAAAGTACACCAAATATATCTTATATACTGTACATAAAATATCAAAAAGTTCAGTAAATATATATCATATATTGTACATATAATATTAACTAAAAGTACACCAAATATATTTTATATACTGTAAATAAAATATCAAAAATTACAGTAAGTTTATATTACATACTGTACAGAAAATATCAAAAAGTACACCAAATATGTGTTATATGTACTGTAAATAAAGTATCAAAAACTACAGTAATTACATTTAATATACTGTATGTAAAATATCAAAAATTACACCAAATGTTTATCATATACTCTAAATAAAATATGAAAAAGGACAGTAAATCTATATTACGCACCCTATGTAAAATATCAAAAACTACACCAAATATATATTATATAATTTACATAACATATCAAAAGTACACCAAATATATATTATATACTGTAAATAAAATATCAAAATGTACAGTAAGTATATTTCATATATTGTATATATAATATTAACTAAAAGTACACCAAATACATTTTCTATACTGTAAATAAAATATCAAAAAGTACAGTAAATATATATTACATACAGTACATAAAATATAAATAATTACACCAAATATGTGTTATATATACTGTAAATATACTATCAAAAAGTACAGTAATTATATTTAATATACTGTATATAAAATATCAAAAATTACACCAAATGTAAATTATACTGTAAATAAAATATCAAGAAGTACAGTTAATTTATATGACACACCCTATGTAAAATATCAAAAACTACACCAAATATATTATATAATTTACATAAAATATCAAAAGTACCCCAAATATATAATATATACAGTACATAAAATATCAAAAAGTACAGTAAATACATTTCATATATTGTACATATAATATTAACTAAAAGTACACCAAATACATTTTATGTACTGTAAATAGAATATCAAAAGTACAGTAAATATATATTAGATACTTTACATAACATATCAAAAAGTACACCAAATATGTGTTATACATACTGTAAATAAACTATGAAAACCTACAGTAATTATATTTAACATACTGTACATAAAATATCAAAAATTACACCAAATGTATATTATATACTGTAAATAAAATGTCAAAAAGACAGTAAATATATATTACACTCTATGTAAAATATCAAAAACTAAAAATATATATTATATAATTTACATAAAATATCAAAAGGACAACAAATATACCTTATATACTGTACATAAAATATCAAAAAGTACAGTAAATATATTTCATATATTGTACATATAATATTAACTAAAAGTACACCAAATACATTTTATATACTGTAAATAAAATATTAAAAATTACAGTAAATATATATTACATACTGTACATAAAATATCAAAAAGTACACCAAATATGTGTTATATATACTGTAAATAAACTATCAAAAACTACAGTAATTATATTTAATATACTGTACATAAAGTATCAAAAATTACACCAAATGTATATTATTTACTGTAAATAAAATATCAAAAAGGACAGTACATATATATTACACACCATATGTAAAATATCACAATCTACACCAAATATATATTATATAATTTACATAAAATATCAAAGGGACACCAAATATATCTTATATACTGTACATATAATGTCAAAAAGTACAGTAAATATATTTCATGTATTGTACATATAATATTAACTAAAAGTACACCAAATACATTTTATATAGTGTAAATAAAATATCAAAGATACAGTAAATATATATTACACACCATATGTAAAATATCACAATCTACGACAAATATACATTATATAATTTACATAAAATATCAAAAGGACACCAAATATATCTTATATACTGTACATAAAATATCAAAAAGTACAGTAAATATATTTCATATATTGTACATATAATATTAACTAAAAGTACAACAAATACATTTTATATACTGTGAATAAAATATCAAAAAGTACAGTAAATATATATTACATACTGTACATAAAATATCAAAAAGTACACCAAATATGTGTTATATATACTGTAAATAAACTATCAAAAACTACAGTAATTATATTTAATATACTGTACATAAAATATAAAAATTAAACCAAATGTATATTATATAATGTAAATAAAATGTCAAAAAGGACAGCAAATATATATTACACTCTATGTAAAATATCAAAAACTAAAAATATATGTTATATAAATTACATAAAATATCAAAAGGACACCAAATATATCTTATATACTGTACATAAAATATCAATATGTACAGTAAATATATTTCATATATTGTATATATAATATTAACTAAAATTACACAAAATGCATTTTATATACTGTAAATAAAATATGAAGAAGTACAGTAAATATATATTACATAGTCTACACAAAATATCAAAAAATACACCAAATATGTGTTATATATACTGTAAATAAACTATCAAAAACTACAGTAATTATATTGAATATACTGTACATAAAATATAAAAAATTACACCAAATGTATATTATATACTGTAAATAAAATATCAAAAAGAACAGTAAATATGTATTACATACAGTACATAAAATATCAAAAAGTACACCAAATATGTGTTATATATACTGTAAATAAACTATAAAATCTACAGTAATTATATCTAATATACTGTACATAAAATATCAAAAATTACACCAAATGTATATTATTTACTGTAAATAAAATACCAAAAAGTACAGTAAATATATATTACACACCCTATGTAAAATATCACAAACTACACCAAATATATATTATATAATTCACATAAAATATCAAAAGGACACAAAATATACCTTATATACTCTGCATAAAATATCAAAATGTACAGTAAATATATTTCATATATTGTACATATAATATTAACTAAAAGTACACCAAATACATTTTATATACAGTAAATAAAATATCAAAAATTACAGTAAATATATATTACATACTGTACATAAAATATCAAAAAGTACACCAAATATGTGTTATATATACTGTAAATAAACTATCAAAAACTACAGTAATTATATTTAAAATACTGTACATAAAATATCAAGAATTACACCAAATGTATATTATTTACTGTAAATAAAATATCAGAAAGTACAGTAAATATATATTGCACACCGTATGTAAAATATCACAATCTACACCAAATATATATTATATAATTTACATAAAATATCAAAAGGACACCAAATATATCTTATATAATGTACATAAAATATCAAAATGTACAGTAAATATATTTCATATATTGTACATATAATATTAACTAAAAGTACACCAAATACATTTTTATAGTGTAAAGAAAATATCAAATATATAGTAAATATATATTACGCACCATATGTAAAATATCACAATCTACACCAAATATATATTATATAATTTACATAAAATATCAAAAGGACCACAAATATATCTTATATACTGTACATAAAATATCAAAAATACAGTAAATATATTTCATATATTGTACTTATAATATTAACTAAAAGTACACCAAATATGTGTTATATATACTGTAAATAAACCATCAAAAACTACAGTGATTATATTGAATATACTGTACATAAAATATCAAAAATTACACCAAATGTATATTATGTATTGTAAATAAAATTTCAAAAAGGACAGTAAATATGTATTAAATACTGTACATAAAATATCAAAAAGTACACCAAATATGTGTTATATATACTGTAAATAAACTATAAAAACTACAGTAATTATACTTAATATACTGTACATAAAATATCAAAAATTACACCAAATGTATATTATATACTGTAAATAAAATATCAAAAAGTACAGTAAATATATATTACACACCATATGTAAAATATCACAATCTACACCAAATATATATGATATAATTTACATAAAATATCAAAAGGACACCAAATATACCTTATATACTGTACATAAAATATCAAAATGTACAGTAAATATATTTCATATATTGTACATATAATATTAACTAAAAGTACACCAAATGCATTTTATATATTGTAAATAAAATATCAAAAAGTACAGTAAATTTATATTACATACTGTACACAAAATATCAAAAAGTACACCAAATATGTGTTATATATACTGTAAATAAACTATCAAAAACTACAGTAATTATATTTAATATACTGTACATAAAATATCAAAAATTACAC
Organism: Pan paniscus; assembly: GCF_029289425.2. Lineage (NCBI taxonomy): Eukaryota > Metazoa > Chordata > Mammalia > Primates > Hominidae > Pan > Pan paniscus. Next base: position 5,294,436 of record NC_073271.2, read on the forward strand.
CAAATGTATATTATTTACTGTAAATAAAATATCAAAAAGTACAGTACATATATATTACACACCATATGTAAAATATCACAATCTACACAAAATATATATTATATAATTTACATAAAATATCAAAAGGACACCAAATATATCTTATATACTGCACATAAAATATCAAAAATTTCAGTAAATATATTTCATATATTGTACATATAATATTAACTAAAACTACACCAAATACATTTTATATAGTGTAAATAAAATATCAAAAATTACAGTTAATATGTATTATATACTGTAAATAAAATATCAAAACGTACACCAAATATGTGTTATATACACTGTAAATAAACTGTAAAATCTACAGTAATTATATTTAATATACTGTACATAATATATCAAAAATTACACAAAATGTATATTATACACTGTAAATAAAATATCAAATAGGACACTAAATATATATTACACTCTATGTAAAATATCAAAAACTACAAATATATATTATATAATTTACATAAAATATCAAAATTACACAAAATATATCTTATATACTTTACATAAAATATCAACAAGTACAGTATATATATTTCATATATTGTACATATAATATTAACTAAAAGTACACCAAATACATTTTATATACTGTAAACAATATATCAAAAAGTACAGTAAATATATTACATACTGTACATAAAATATCAAAAAGTACACCAAATATGTGTTATATATACTGTAAATAAACTATCAAAAACTACAGTAATTATATTTAATATACTGTACATAAAATATCAAAAATTACAACAAATGTATATTATATACTGTAAATAAAATGTCAAAAAGGACAGTAAATATATATTACACTCTATGTAAAATATCAAAAAATAAAAATATATATTATATAATTTACATAAAATATCTAAAGGACACCAAATATATCTTATATACTGTACATAAAATATCAATATATACAGTAAATATATTTCATATATTGTACATATAATATTAACTAAAATTACACCAAATACATTTTATATACTGTAAATAAAATATCAAAAACTACAGTAAATATATATTACATAGTCTACATAAAATATCAAAAAATACACCAAATATGTGTCATACATACTGTAAATATACTATCAAAAACTACAGTAATTATATTGAATATACTGTACATAAAATATCAAAAATTACACCAAATGTGTACTATATATTGTAAATAAAATTTCAAAAAGTACAGTAAATATGTATCAAATACTGTACATTAAATATCAAAAAGTACACCAAATATGTGTTATATATACTGTAAATAAACTATAAAACCTACAGTAATTATATTTAATATACTGTACATAAAATATCAAAAATTACACCAAATGTATATTATATACTGTAAATAAAACATCAAAAAGTACAGTACATATATATTACACACCATATGTAAAATATCACAATCTACACCATATATATATTATATAATTTACATAAAATATCAAAAGGACACCAAATATATCTTATATACTGTACATAAAATATCAAAATGTACAGTAAATATATTTCATATATTGTACATCTAATATTAACAAAAAGTACACCAAATACATTTTATATAGTGTAAATAAAATATCAAAAATTACAGTAAATATATATTACATACTGTACATAAAATATCAAAGAGTACACCAAAGATGTGTTATATATACTGTAAATAAACTCTCAAAAACTACAGTAATTATATTTAATATACTGTACATAAAATATCAAAAATTACACCAAATGTATATTATTTACTGTAAATAAAATATCAAAAAGTACAGTAAATATATATTACACACCCTGTGTAAAATATCACAAAGTACACCAAATATATATTATATAATTTGCATGAAATATCAAAAGGACCCCAAATGTACCTTATATACTGTACATAAAATATCAAAATGTACAGTAAATATATTTCATATATTGTATATATAATATTAACTAAAAGTACACCGATTACATTTTATATACTTTAAATAACATATCAAAAATTACAGTAAATATATTTTACATACTGTACATAAATCAGCCAAAAGTACACCAAATATGTGTTATATATACTCTAAATAAACTATCAAATACTACAGTAATTATATTTAATATACTGTACATAAAATATCAAAAATTACACCAAATGCATGTTATTTACTGTAAATAAAATATCAAAAAGTACAGTAAATATATATTACACACCATATGTAAAATATCACAATCTACACCAAATATATAATATATAATTTACATAAAATATCAAAAGGACACCAAATATATCTTATATACTGTACATAAAATATCAAAAAGTACAGTAAATATTTTTCATATATTGTACATATAATATTAACTAAAAGTACACCAAATACATTTTATATAGTGTAAATGAAATTTCAAAAATTACAGTAAATATATATTACACACCATATGTAAAATATCACAATCTACGCCAAATATATATTTTATAATTTACATAAATTATCAAAAGGACACCAAATATATCTTATATACTGTACATAAAATATCAAAAAGTACAGTAAATATATTTCATATATTGTACATATAATATTAACTAAGAGTACACCAAATACATTTTATATAGTGTAAATAATATATCAAAAATTACAGTGAATATATATTACATACTGTACATAAAATATCAAAAAGTACACCAAATATGTGTTATATATACTGTAAATAAACTATCAAAAACTACAGTAATTATATTTAATATAGTGTACATAAAATATCAAAAATTACACCAAATGTATATTATATACTGTAAAAAAGTTACAAAAAGGCCAGTGAATATGTGTTACACTCTATGTAAAATATCGAAAACTGCATATATATATTATATAATATACATAAAATATCAAAAGTACACCAAATATATCTTATATACAGTACATAAAATATCAAAAATTACAGTAAATATATTTCATATATTGTACATATAATATTAACTAAAAGTACACCGAATACATTTTATATAGTGTAAATCAAATATCAAAAATTACACTAAATTTATATTACACACCATATGTATAATATCACAATCTACACAAAATATATATTATGTAATTTACATAAATTATCAAAAGGACACCAAATATATCTTATATACTGTACATAAAATATCAAAATGTACAGAAAATATATTTCATATATTGTACATATAATATTAACTAAAAGTACACCAAATACATTTTATATAGTGTGAATAAAATATCAAAAATTACAGTAAATATATATTACATACTGTACATAAAATATCAAAAAGTACACAAAATATGTGTTATATATACTGTAAATAAACTATCAAAAACTACAGTAATTATATTTAATACACTGTGCATAAAATATCAAAAATTACACCAAATGTATATTGTTTACTGTAAATAAAATTCCAAAAAGTACAGTAAATATATATTACACACCCTATGTAAAATATCACAAACTACACCAAATATATATTATATAATTTACATAAAATAATAAAAGGACACCAAATATACCTTATATACTGTACATAAAATATCAAAATGTCCAGTAAATATATTTCATATATTGTACATATAATATTAACTAAAAGTACACCAAATACATTTTATATACTGTAAATAATATATCAAAAATTACAGTAAATACATATTACATACTGTACATAAAATATCAAAAAGTACACCAAATATGTGTTATATATACTGTAAATAAACTATCAAAAACTACAGTAATTATATTTAATATACTGTACATAAAATATCAAAAATTACACCAAATGTATATTATTTACGGTAAATAAAATATCAAAAAGTACAGTACATATATATTACACACCATATGTAAAATATCACAATCTACACCAAATATATATTATATAATTTACATAAAATATCAAAAGGACACCAAATATATCTTATATACTGTACATAAAATATCAAAAGTTCAGTAAATATATTTCATATATTGTACATATAATATTAACTAAAAGTACACCAAATACATTTTATATAGTGTAAATAAAATATCAAAAAGTACAGTAAATATATATTACATACTATACATAAAATATCAAAAAGTACACCAAATATGTGTTATATATACTGTAAATAAACTATCAAAAACTACAGTAATTATATTTAATATACTGTACATAAAATATCAAAAATTACACCAAATGTATATTATTTACTGTAAATAAATTACCAAAAAGTACAGTAAATATATATTACACACCCTATGTAAAATATCACAAACTACACCAAATATATATTATATAATTTACATAAAATATCAAAAGGACACCAAATATACCTTATATACTGTACATAAAATATCAAAAAGTACAGTAAATATATTTCGTATATTGTACATATAATATTAACTAAAAGTACACCAAATACATTTTATATACTGTAAATAAAATATCAAAAATTACAGTAAATATATATTACATACAGTACATAAAATATCAAAAAGTAAACCAAATATGTGTTATATATACTGTAAATAAACTATCAAAACTACAGTAATTATATTTAATATGCTGTCATTGAAATATCAAAAATTACACCAAATATATATTATTTACTGTAAAAAATATCAAAAAGTACAGTAAATATATATTACACACCATATGTAAAATATCACAATCTACACCAAATATATATTATATAATTTACATAAAATATCGAAAGGACACCAAATATATCTTATATACTCTACATAAAATATCAAAAATTACAGTAAATATATTTCAAATATTGTACATATAATATTAACTAAAAGTACACCGAATACATTTTATATAGTGTAAAGAAAACATCAAAATGTACAGTAAATATATATTACACATCATATGTAAAATATCACAATCTACACCAAATATATATTATATAATTTACATAAACTATCAAAAGGACACCAAATATATCTTATATACTGTACATAAAATATCAAAAAGTACAGTAAATATATTTCATATATTGTACATATAATATTAACTGAAAGTACACCAAATAAATTTTATATAGTGTAAATAAAATATCAAAAATTACAGTGAATATATATTACATACTGAACATAAAATATCAAAAAGTACACCAAATATGTGTTATATATACTGTTAATAAACTGCCAAAAACTACATTAATTATATTTAATATACTGTACATAAAATATCAAAAATTACACCAAATGTATATTATTTACTGTAAATAAAATACCAAAAAGTACAGTAAATATATATTACACACCCTATGTAAAATATCACAAACTACACCAAATATATATTATGTAGTTTACATAAAATATCAAAAGGACACCAATTATACCTTATATACTGTACATAAAATATCAAAATGTGCAGTAAATATATTTCATATATTGTACATATAATATTAACTAAAAGTACACCAAATACATTTTATATACTGTAAGTAAAATATCAAAAATTACAGTAAATATATATTACATACTGTACATAAAATCTCAAAAAGTACACCAAATATGTGTTATATATACTGTAAACAAACTATCAAAAACTACAGTAATCATATTTAATATACTGTACATAAAATATCAAAAATTACACCAAATGTATATTATTTACTGTAAATAAAATATCAAAAATACAGTAAATATATATTACACACCATATGTAAAATATCACAATCTACACCAAATATATATTATATAATTTACATAAAACATCAAAAGGACACCAAATATATCTTATATACTGTACATCAAATATCAAAAGTATAGTAAATATATTTCATATATTGTATATATAATATTAACTAATAGTACACCAAATATATTTTATATAGTGTAAATAAAATATCAAAAAGTACAGTAAACATGTATTATATACTGTACATAAAATATCAAAACGTACACCAAATATGTGTTATATATACTGTAAATAAACAATCAAAAACTACAGTAATTATATTTAATCTACTGTACATAAAATATCAAAAATTACACGAAATGTATACTATATACTGTAAAAAAATATCTAAAATTACAGTAAATATATGTTACAAATTCTATGTAAAATATCAAAAACTACGCCAAATATATATTATATAATTTACATAAAATATCAAAAGTACACCAAATAGATATTATATACTGTACATAAAATATCAAAAAGTACAGTAAATATATTTCATATATTGTACATATAATATTAACTAAAAGTACACCAAATACATTTTATATACTGTAAATAAAATATCCAGTAGTTCAGTAAATATATATTACATACTGTACATAAAATATCAAAAAGTACACCAAATATGTGTTATATACACTCTAAATAAACTATAAAAACTACAGAAATTATATTTAATATACTGTACATAAAATATCAAAAATTACACTAAATGCATATTATATACTGTAAATAAAATATCAAATAGTACACTAAATATTTATTACACACTCTATGTAAAATATCAAAAACTACACCAAATATGTGTTATAAATACTGTAAATAAACAATCAAAAAATACAGTAATTATATTAAATATACTGTACATAAAATATCAAAAATTACAAGAAATGTATACTATATACTGTAAAAAAATATCTAAAATTACAGTAAATATATATTACACACTCTATGTAAAATATCAAAAACTACACCAAATATGTACTGACTTCTATAATGCTATCAATATCCACTCCCAATCAGTCTGCCATTCTTAATGGTGTACAGCATTACTGAATACAATGGAATTGATGACGCCCATATCCACGGACACACCGTGACTTACAGTGGTTTGATTTATGATTTTTCAACGTTATGATGGGATTATTGGAATATTAGATGCGTTTCTGAGTTACAGTGGGTTTATGAGTATGCGACCCTATACTCCAGAAACAGCTGTATAAGGAAAAACAGGTGTACCTAATAAAAATATGCTTAGTGACTTGGGATAAACCAATAGATGTTCACAACTGATGGAGAGCCGTGAAAGAGAGATAGCGGTAAATAGTTACAATAACACAATTTTCCTGCGCCTGTCGAGGATTTCTCCCAAAAAACGCAGAATGTGGGATGCACCTAAGGCATATGAAAGAGAGAGGGCAGAAGGAGTAAGAGAGAAATAGGAGGAAGGAAGGAAGGAAGGAAAGAAAGAAGGAAGGTAGGAAGGAAGGAAGGAAGGAAGGAAGGAAAGAAGGACGAAAGGAAGGAGAAAACACCCGGTGTTACTAAAACCCCCCAAAAAATGGTTTCCCCCTGTGGGTAAGACTACAATGTGGATGAATCTTGAAAATATTGTGCTACGTGTTGTGTCAGTCATAACAGCTCACCTATTGTGCAATTCCGTTGATAGGAAATGTCCACAATATGGAAATCTATGCATATGGGATTGATCGCACTAGGTAGTTGCTACCTAGGGCTGAGGGTCAGGGAGAGGGTTTGAGACAGAATGAGGAGTGACTAATGTCTACAGGGTTTTTCTCTGGTCGGGGGTGATAAGACGTTCTACAATGGATTGCGAATTAAAATTGAATGTGCACCACCACAGGTATACTAAAAGCCACTCAATTCATGACTTTTAATGGGGGAATCTTCTGTGGCGCACTCTCATGGAGACCACGGCAGACATAGTGAGAGAGAAAAAGGTGAGTAAATATCTGAAACGGAGGCAGAAAGAGAGAGAATGAGAAGCCCTGTGAATGGAAGGGAGAGCGAAAAGGGAAAATGGTCCTATTTACAAATGACAGATGTGAAACTGGGGTTCACATCAACAGTGTCACTGCCAGGAAGGAGGGTCATGCTAGCCATGTCACCGGTAGTGTGGCCCGCAGGGACGCCGACCTGCTGGAGCGTCGTGCCAGCATGGGCTCTGGCAGCCACGTGGGCCAGCAGGAGGGTCCCGCTGCACAGCTGTGGGGTGAGGATAGACTGGGTGGTGATATCGGCCATTACAGGGGCCTCTTCTGCTGGCAAGAGTGTGACAGTAGCAAGTAGATGGACAAGCCTGCGTGTGAGGACGGAATGCAGGAGGGGCTCTTGTGCGGCTGGGTGTGGGGCCCTCACGGGAACCGTGGAGAAATGGCCAGGTAACTGCGTCATGTGGGCTAGTAGATTGGCCAGGGCTTCGAACTGAAGGACAATAACGGGGAGTAGCTGTCAGGCCCTGGGAGTGTCTGAGTGTAAGTGGAGATGGGTTTGGGGTCACTGAGGGATGCGTGGGAGCCATCCCTGTATAGGTACAGGTCATAGGGAGATAGTCTCGTGAGGCCTGTGAGTGTCTAGGGTTGTCCTGGGTGCCTGGGGCTGACTGTGGCAGAAATCTGGGGAAGGCTGGAGAGAAGCTGGGAGACCCAGGAGAGTCCCTGAAGGCAGGGGGTGAAGAGGTGAAAGAAATGGGGGAGGGTTGCAGTAAGGTCCGTGAGTTTGTAGGTGATTCCTGGGTGCGGGAAGCTGACTCCAGGTGAAATCTGGAGACGGTCGGAGTGTAGCTGAGAGAGACAGAAGAGTCCTTGAGGGCTGGGGGTGAGAACATGAGGGAGACTGGGGAGTAAGTCAGTGAAATTCGTGAGTTCGGTGGTGTATCGTGGGTGCCTGGAACTGACTCCAGCTGGAATCTAGCGAAGTTTTGAGAGTAGCTGAAAGAGACACAGGAGTCCCTGTGGGCTGAGGGCAAAGACCTGAGAGAGACCAGGGAGGACCTCAGTGAAGTCTGTGAGTCTGTAGGTGATTCCGGAGTGTGGGAGGCTGACTCCCGCTGAAATCTGGGCGTGGTGGGAGAGTAGCTGGGACAGACAGGAGAGTCCCAAGGGGCTGGGGGTGAAGACATGACAGAGACTGGGGAGTAACTCAGCGAAACTGCTGAGTTTGGTGGTGATACCTGGGTGCCTGGAACTGACTCCCGCTGAAATCTGGGCATGGTTGGAGAGTAGCTGGGACACACAGGAGAGTCCCTGAGGGCTGGGGGTGAAGACATGAGAGAGACCGGGGAGTACCTCAGTGAAACTGGTGAGTTTGGTGGTGACTCCGGGGTGCCTGGGACTGACTCCAGCTGAAATGTGTGCGTGGTTGGAGAGTAGCTGGGACAGACAGGAGAGTCCCTGAGGGCTGGTGAAGACATGAGAGAGACTGGAGAGTAAGTGAGTGAAATTGGGGAGTTTGGTGGTGCTTCCTGGGTGCTTGGAACTGACTCCCGCTGAAGTGTGGGCGTGGTTGGAGAGTAGCTGGGACACACAGGAGAGTCCCTGAGGGTTGGAGATAAAGACGTGCTAGAGAGTGAGGAGTAACTGAGTGAAATTGGGGAGTTTGGTGGTGATTCCGGGGTGCCTGGAACTGACTGCAGCTGAAATGTGGGCGTGGTTGGAGAGTAGCTGGGACAGACGGGAGAGTCCCTGAGGGATGGTGAAGACATGAGAGAGACTGGGGAGTAACGCAGTGAAATTGGTGAGTTTGGTGGTGATTTCTGGGTGCCTGCAACGGACTCCCGCTGAAGTGTGGGCGTGTTTGGAGAGTAGCTGGGACAGACAGGCGAGTCCCTGAGGGTTGGAGATAAAGACGTGCTAGAGACTGGGGAGTAACTCAGTGAAAGTGGTGGGCTTGGTGGTGATCCCTGGGTTCCTGGAACTGACCCGCGCTGAAATGTGGGCGTGGTTGGAGAGTAGCTGGGACAGACTGGAGGGTCCGTAAGGGCTGGGGGTGAAGACGTGAGAGAGACTGGCGAGGATCTCCCTGAGGTCTGTGAGTTTGTAGGTGTTTCTGGGGTGTGGGGTAGAGACTCCCGCTGAAATCTGGGCGTAGTTGGAGAGTAGCTGGGACAGACAGGAGAGTCATGGGTGGCTGGGGGTGAGCTGCTGGATGATGGCAGTAAGAACATATGGTATATTATTGATGAATGAGGTGACTGTGAAGAATCTCCAGAGGAGGACACGGGAGAACACAATGACATGAGTGACTGTCCTGCTTGGTTAGGAAAGGGAAACGTAAAGTTGTGGAATTCTGTCGATGATGGATGTGAGAGTGGTGAAGCCCTGCGGGGTGATGTAGAGTACTTCCACATCCCTGGTGAGGAGCTGCCCCTTGGGTCTGAGTTTCTGGGAGGGGAGAGGGAGAAGCTGGGTGAGGCAGGCATGAATCTTGAGGAGTCAGGGCTGGGGGACCGCTCATATTCTCCCGAGACGTGTGAGTCTCTGGGGGACTCCTGGGTGCATGGGGCTGACTCCCGCAGGAACCTGGGGATGGCTGGAGAGTAACTGGGAGCCACAGGAGAGTCCCTGAGGCCTGGGGGTGAAGAGATGAAAGACACAGGGGTGGAGCACCGTGAGGCTCGTGAGTTTGTAGGTGATTCCCGGGTGTGGGGGGCTGACTCCAGCTGAAATCTGGGGTTGTTTGGAGAGTAGCTGGGAGACACAGGAGATCCCCCGAGAGCTGGGGGTGAGCTGCTGGGTGATGGCAGTAAGAACATGTGGTATATTATTGATGAACGTGGGGACTCTGAGGAATCCTCAGAGGAGGACACGGGAGAGCCCAATGGCTTCATTGATTGCCCATCACGGTGAGGACAGGGAAATGGGAGCTTGTGGGATTCTGGTGATGACAGAGGTGAGTGTGGTGAAGCCCTAGGGGATGGTGAATGGTAGCTCCGGATCCCTGGTGAGGAGCTTCCCCTGAAGCCTGAGTTTCTGAGAGGGGAGAGGGAGAAGCTGGGTGAGGCTCGCATGGACCTTGGGGAGTCCGTGCTGGGGGACCGTTCATAAGAAGAGCCGGACAAGACCCTACTGTTCTTAGGTGCAGACATGATTAGGAAACCTGCAGCTCCCAGGGGCCCCTACTAATTTTCTAACTCGCAGAAGGAAGGAGTGTGTGTGCGTGTGTGTGTGTGTGCGGTGTGAGGTATGTGCCCCTTAAGAAAATGGAAATCAACCAACCAATGAGACAGACAGACAGACAGACAGACAGACAGACAGACAGACAGAGATTCACTTGCCCAAGTGTTCTGTCCTGTCCTCTGAATCCGCTTCCAAGTCGCAAGACGCTGTGAGCTCCAAGTCAACGCAGAGTCCGCCAACCGCTCCGGCCGCTGATCCGCTCCGCGAAGATCTGAGTACAGGCCAGCCAGGGTGGGTTTAAATGGCCTCGGGCGCAGCCTAGCAGCGGAAAGGGCGGAGCTTCACTCCTCCTTTCCATCAGTCACCCCCAACTTTCCCAGGCTACACCTCGTAGGAAACTGTTCTCCTGCTTTGATTTCATGCGCCACCTTTGGGACAATCTAAGAACTTACAAGTTTTCTTGGCCAGATATATTAGGAATTGTATGCACTGAAACACTGAAAACCAACTAGTGGTTCTGTGGTTCCCACGTTGTGGTTTTGACACCAGCAGCATCCTTGCCACAATCAAACCCCGGAGATCCACAGATCTGCGGTGTAACCATACCTCCCCCTGATCCGGATGCATGGCAGTTTAAGGAGTCTTTCCGTGTAAGGGAAAAGACTTTGAAGAAAAGGTGGAGATATGCGTTGTAGAAACATTCTTTTGCTCTGGAACCACGTAGAGACTTGGGAGCCAGTTGGGTGGAGCATTCGTTGGATGAGGGTGCTCGGGTTAGGAATATCAAGGTGTGGCTCCAGATAATCCAATCATCTAATTAAGATTCCAGTTATGCTCATCTGTTTTAAAATTCCGTTTGGGTAAATTCTTTTAGTCAGACTGAGAATGGCAAAGCCTCAACCCCAATTTCCAGGGAGGGTTGAGAGCCTCAGGTGGAGTTGATCACCAATAGCCTATGGTTTAACCCGTCATGCCTATAGAATGAGGTCTCCATAAAAACCCAAAAGGACTGGGTTCAGAGAGCTTGTGGATAACACTTCCTGGAAGGTAGTGCACCCCTCCCCACACGCCGGGCCCCGCATTTATTTCTGAACTTTTGGCAAAGTCCGCTAAAATACAACGGCAAATGTAAGTGTTTCCCTGCGTGCTGTGAGCTCTTCCAGCCAATGAATGCAACTAAATCTGGGAGTGGTGGCAACCTGATTTATAGCCAGTTGCTGAGAAGCACAGGTAAAACAACGTGGGGCTTCCCATTGTTATTAGTGTGGGAGGCCTGTCTGGCGGGACTCGGCCCTTTGGAATCTAAAGCTATGTCCCGGTAGATAGCGTCACCATTGAATTAGAAGACACACATATGTTGAGAATAATCTTTCTGGTCATTTGCTGCATGTCTTATTTACAATATGTAATCAAATTCTTTATCCTGGCCTTATGGCACCTGGGTTGAGAACCATGATTTGAACCAAACATTGGTCTGTCACGTTCTGAGTTTGAAACTTTATTTTGCCTTTAGCGTTTTGCTATTGCTTTTTCGTTTTCTTTTGTTTCGTTTCAAGTTCTCGGGTATATGTGCAGGATGTGCAGATTTGTTACTAAGGTAAACGTGTGCCATGGTGGTTTGCTGCACCTGTCAACCCATCACCTAGGTATTAAGCCCAGCATGCAGTAGCTGTTTTTCTTAACGCTCTGCCTCCCGAAAGGCCCCAGTGAGTGTTGTTCCCCTTCCTGTGTCCATGTGATCTCCTTTTTCAGCTCTCATTATAAGTGAGAATGTGGCGTTTGGTTTTCTTTCCCTGGATTAGTTTGCTGAGCATAATGACCACACATCACCACTGTTTCTGTTTTTTAGTATAAAGAGTAGTATATTATTGAATAAGATTTGCTCACAGAAAAATAAGCTTAAGTCTACAATGAATGCCAGACTCTACAGCAGAAAGCAATTTTCTCACTTTTCCACACACAATGGTTCCTACTAAGTGAAAAAACTTCATTCACAAATGTACTACTCTGTCTCAAAACATCTCACATAATCATGCACTGTACTAAAGCCATTAGATCAGTTCTTCAGTCAGGTTAAAGAAGTATCCCTCTAATAACTGACTTTTATAATGCTATCAATATCCACTCCCAATCAGTCTGCCATTGTTAATGGTGTACAGCATTACTGAATACAATGGAATTGATGACGCCCATATCCACGGACACACCGTGACTTACGGTGGTTTGATTTATGATTTTTCAACGTTATGATGGGATTATTGGAATATTAGGTGCGTTTCTGAGTTACAGTGGGTTTATGAGTATGCGACCCTATACTCCAGAAACAGCTGTATAAGGAAAAACAGGTGTACCTAATAAGAATATGCTTAGTGACTTGGGATAAACCAATAGATGTTCACAACTGATGGAGAGCCGTGAAAGAGAGATAGCGGTAAATAGTTACAATAACACAATTTTCCTGCACCTGTCGAGGATTTCTCCCAAAAAACGCAGAATGTGGGATGCACCTAAGGCATATGAAAGAGAGAGGGCAGAAGGAGTAAGAGAGAAATAGGAGGAAGGAAGGAAGGAAGGAAAGAAAGAAGGAAGGTAGGAAGGAATGAAGGAAGGAAGGAAGGAAGGAAGGACGAAAGGAAGGAGAAAACACCCGGTGTTACTAAAACCCCCCAAAAAATGGTTTCCCCCTGTGGGTAAGCCTACAATGTGGATGAATCTTGAAAATATTGTGCTACGTGTTGTGTCAGTCATAACAGCTCACCTATTGTGCAATTCCGTTGATAGGAAATGTCCACAATATGGAAATCTATGCATATGGGATTGATCGCACTAGGTAGTTGCTACCTAGGGCTGAGGGTCAGGGCGAAGGTTTGAGACAGAATGAGGAGTGACTAATGTCTACAGGGTTTTTCTCTGGTCGGGGGTGATAAGACGTTCTACAATGGATTGCGAATTAAAATTGAATGTGCACCACCACAGGTATACTAAAAGTCACTCAATTCATGACTTTTAATGGGGGAATCTTCTGTGGCGCACTCTCATGGAGACCACGGCAGACATAGTGAGAGAGAAAAAGGTGAGTAAATATCTGAAACGGAGGCAGAAAGAGAGAGAATGAGAAGCCCTGTGAATGGAAGGGAGAGCGAAAAGGGAAAATGGTCCTATTTACAAATGACAGATGTGAAACTGGGGTTCACATCAACAGTGTCACTGCCAGGAAGGAGGGTCATGCTAGCCATGTCACCGGTAGTGTGGCCCGCAGGGACGCCGACCTGCTGGAGCGTCGTGCCAGCATGGGCTCTGGCAGCCACGTGGGCCAGCAGGAGGGTCCCGCTGCACAGCTGTGGGGTGAGGATAGACTGGGTGGTGATATCGGCCATTACAGGGGCCTCTTCTGCTGGCAAGAGTGTGACAGTAGCAAGTAGATGGACAAGCCTGCGTGTGAGGACGGAATGCAGGAGGGGCTCTTGTGCGGCTGGGTGTGGGGCCCTCACGGGAACCGTGGAGAAATGGCCAGGTAACTGCGTCATGTGGGCTAGTAGATTGGCCAGGGCTTCGAACTGAAGGACAATAACGGGGAGTAGCTGTCAGGCCCTGGGAGTGTCTGAGTGTAAGTGGAGATGGGTTTGGGGTCACTGAGGGATGCGTGGGAGCCATCCCTGTATAGGTACAGGTCATAGGGAGATAGTCTCGTGAGGCCTGTGAGTGTCTAGGGTTGTCCTGGGTGCCTGGGGCTGACTGTGGCAGAAATCTGGGGAAGGCTGGAGAGAAGCTGGGAGACCCAGGAGAGTCCCTGAAGGCAGGGGGTGAAGAGGTGAAAGAAATGGGGGAGGGTTGCAGTAAGGTCCGTGAGTTTGTAGGTGATTCCTGGGTGCGGGAAGCTGACTCCAGGTGAAATCTGGAGACGGTCGGAGTGTAGCTGAGAGAGACAGAAGAGTCCTTGAGGGCTGGGGGTGAGAACATGAGGGAGACTGGGGAGTAAGTCAGTGAAATTCGTGAGTTCGGTGGTGTATCGTGGGTGCCTGGAACTGACTCCAGCTGGAATCTAGCGAAGTTTTGAGAGTAGCTGAAAGAGACACAGGAGTCCCTGTGGGCTGAGGGCAAAGACCTGAGAGAGACCAGGGAGGACCTCAGTGAAGTCTGTGAGTCTGTAGGTGATTCCGGAGTGTGGGAGGCTGAGTGCCGCTGAAATCTGGGCGTGGTGGGAGAGTAGCTGGGACAGACAGGAGAGTCCCAGGGGGCTGGGGGTGAAGACATGACAGAGACTGGGGAGTAACTCAGCGAAACTGCTGAGTTTGGTGGTGATACCTGGGTGCCTGGAACTGACTCCCGCTGAAATCTGGGCATGGTTGGAGAGTAGCTGGGACACACAGGAGAGTCCCTGAGGGCTGGGGGTGAAGACATGAGAGAGACCGGGGAGTACCTCAGTGAAACTGGTGAGTTTGGTGGTGACTCCGGGGTGCCTGGAACTGACTCCAGCTGAAATGTGTGCGTGGTTGGAGAGTAGCTGGGACAGACAGGAGAGTCCCTGAGGGCTGGTGAAGACATGAGAGAGACTGGAGAGTAAGTGAGTGAAATTGGGGAGTTTGGTGGTGCTTCCTGGGTGCTTGGAACTGACTCCCGCTGAAGTGTGGGCGTGGTTGGAGAGTAGCTGGGACACACAGGAGAGTCCCTGAGGGTTGGAGATAAAGACGTGCTAGAGAGTGAGGAGTAACTGAGTGAAATTGGGGAGTTTGGTGGTGATTCCGGGGTGCCTGGAGCTGACTGCAGCTGAAATGTGGGCGTGGTTGGAGAGTAGCTGGGACAGACGGGAGAGTCCCTGAGGGATGGTGAAGACATGAGAGAGACTGGGGAGTAACGCAGTGAAATTGGTGAGTTTGGTGGTGATTTCTGGGTGCCTGCAACGGACTCCCGCTGAAGTGTGGGCGTGTTTGGAGAGTAGCTGGGACAGACAGGCGAGTCCCTGAGGGTTGGAGATAAAGACGTGCTAGAGACTGGGGAGTAACTCAGTGAAAGTGGTGGGCTTGGTGGTGATCCCTGGGTTCCTGGAACTGACCCGCGCTGAAATGTGGGCGTGGTTGGAGAGTAGCTGGGACAGACTGGAGGGTCCGTAAGGGCTGGGGGTGAAGACGTGAGAGAGACTGGCGAGGATCTCCCTGAGGTCTGTGAGTTTGTAGGTGTTTCTGGGGTGTGGGGTAGAGACTCCCGCTGAAATCTGGGCGTAGTTGGAGAGTAGCTGGGACAGACAGGAGAGTCATGGGTGGCTGGGGGTGAGCTGCTGGATGATGGCAGTAAGAACATATGGTATATTATTGATGAATGAGGTGACTGTGAAGAATCTCCAGAGGAGGACACGGGAGAACACAATGACATGAGTGACTGTCCTGCTTGGTTAGGAAAGGGAAACGTAAAGTTGTGGAATTCTGTTGATGATGGATGTGAGAGTGGTGAAGCCCTGCGGGGTGATGTAGAGTACTTCCACATCCCTGGTGAGGAGCTGCCCCTTGGGTCTGAGTTTCTGGGAGGGGAGAGGGAGAAGCTGGGTGAGGCAGGCATGAATCTTGAGGAGTCAGGGCTGGGGGACCGCTCATATTCTCCCGAGACGTGTGAGTCTCTGGGGGACTCCTGGGTGCATGGGGCTGACTCCCGCAGGAACCTGGGGATGGCTGGAGAGTAACTGGGAGCCACAGGAGAGTCCCTGAGGCCTGGGGGTGAAGAGATGAAAGACACAGGGGTGGAGCACCGTGAGGCTCGTGAGTTTGTAGGTGATTCCCGGGCGTGGGGGGCTGACTCCAGCTGAAATCTGGGGTTGTTTGGAGAGTAGCTGGGAGACACAGGAGATCCCCCGAGAGCTGGGGGTGAGCTGCTGGGTGATGGCAGTAAGAACATGTGGTATATTATTGATGAACGTGGGGACTCTGAGGAATCCTCAGAGGAGGACACGGGAGAGCCCAATGGCTTCATTGATTGCCCATCACGGTGAGGACAGGGAAATGGGAGCTTGTGGGATTCTGGTGATGACAGAGGTGAGTGTGGTGAAGCCCTAGGGGATGGTGAATGGTAGCTCCGGATCCCTGGTGAGGAGCTTCCCCTGAAGCCTGAGTTTCTGAGAGGGGAGAGGGAGAAGCTGGGTGAGGCTCGCATGGACCTTGGGGAGTCCGTGCTGGGGGACCGTTCATAAGAAGAGCCGGACAAGACCCTACTGTTCTTAGGTGCAGACATGATTAGGAAACCTGCAGCTCCCAGGGGCCCCTACTAATTTTCTAACTCGCAGAAGGAAGGAGTGTGTGTGCGTGTGTGTGTGTGTGCGGTGTGAGGTATGTGCCCCTTAAGAAAATGGAAATCAACCAACCAATGAGACAGACAGACAGACAGACAGACAGACAGACAGACAGACAGAGATTCACTTGCCCAAGTGTTCTGTCCTGTCCTCTGAATCCGCTTCCAAGTCGCAAGACGCTGTGAGCTCCAAGTCAACGCAGAGTCCGCCAACCGCTCCGGCCGCTGATCCGCTCCGCGAAGATCTGAGTACAGGCCAGCCAGGGTGGGTTTAAATGGCCTCGGGCGCAGCCTAGCAGCGGAAAGGGCGGAGCTTCACTCCTCCTTTCCATCAGTCACCCCCAACTTTCCCAGGCTACACCTCGTAGGAAACTGTTCTCCTGCTTTGATTTCATGCGCCACCTTTGGGACAATCTAAGAACTTACAAGTTTTCTTGGCCAGATATATTAGGAATTGTATGCACTGAAACACTGAAAACCAACTAGTGGTTCTGTGGTTCCCACGTTGTGGTTTTGACACCAGCAGCATCCTTGCCACAATCAAACCCCGGAGATCCACAGATCTGCGGTGTAACCATACCTCCCCCTGATCCGGATGCATGGCAGTTTAAGGAGTCTTTCCGTGTAAGGGAAAAGACTTTGAAGAAAAGGTGGAGATATGCGTTGTAGAAACATTCTTTTGCTCTGGAACCACGTAGAGACTTGGGAGCCAGTTGGGTGGAGCATTCGTTGGATGAGGGTGCTCGGGTTAGGAATATCAAGGTGTGGCTCCAGATAATCCAATCATCTAATTAAGATTCCAGTTATGCTCATCTGTTTTAAAATTCCGTTTGGGTAAATTCTTTTAGTCAGACTGAGAATGGCAAAGCCTCAACCCCAATTTCCAGGGAGGGTTGAGAGCCTCAGGTGGAGTTGATCACCAATAGCCTATGGTTTAACCCGTCATGCCTATAGAATGAGGTCTCCATAAAAACCCAAAAGGACTGGGTTCAGAGAGCTTGTGGATAACACTTCCTGGAAGGTAGTGCACCCCTCCCCACACGCCGGGCCCCGCATTTATTTCTGAACTTTTGGCAAAGTCCGCTAAAATACAACGGCAAATGTAAGTGTTTCCCTGCGTGCTGTGAGCTCTTCCAGCCAATGAATGCAACTAAATCTGGGAGTGGTGGCAACCTGATTTATAGCCAGTTGCTGAGAAGCACAGGTAAAACAACGTGGGGCTTCCCATTGTTATTAGTGTGGGAGGCCTGTCTGTCGGGACTCGGCCCTTTGGAATCTAAAGCTATGTCCCGGTAGATAGCGTCACCATTGAATTAGAAGACACACATATGTTGAGAATAATCTTTCTGGTCATTTGCTGCATGTCTTATTTACAATATGTAATCAAATTCTTTATCCTGGCCTTATGGCACCTGGGTTGAGAACCATGATTTGAACCAAACATTGGTCTGTCACGTTCTGAGTTTGAAACTTTATTTTGCCTTTAGCGTTTTGCTATTGCTTTTTCGTTTTCTTTTGTTTCGTTTCGTTTCTAAGTTCTGGGGTATATGTGCAGGATGTGCAGATTTGTTACTAAGGTAAACGTGTGCCATGGTGGTTTGCTGCACCTGTCAACCCATCACCTAGGTATTAAGCCCAGCATGCAGTAGCTGTTTTTCTTAACGCTCTGCCTCCCGAAAGGCCCCAGTGAGTGTTGTTCCCCTTCCTGTGTCCATGTCATCTCATTTTTCAGCTCTCATTATAAGTGAGAATGTGGCGTTTGGTTTTCTTTCCCTGGATTAGTTTGCTGAGCATAATGACCACACATCACCACTGTTTTTGTTTTTTAGTATAAAGAGTAGTATTTTATTGAATAAGATTTGCTCACAGAAAAATAAGCTTAAGTCTACAATGAATGCCAGACTCTACAGCAGAAAGCAATTTTCTCACTTTTCCACACACAATGGTTCCTACTAAGTGAAAAAACTTCATTCACAAATGTACTACTCTGTCTCAAAACATCTCACATAATCATGCACTGTACTAAAGCCATTAGATCAGTTCTTCAGTCAGGTTAAAGAAGTATCCCTCTAATAACTGACTTTTATAATGCTATCAATATCCACTCCCAATCAGTCTGCCATTGTTAATGGTGTACAGCATTACTGAATACAATGGAATTGATGACGCCCATATCCACGGACACACCGTGACTTACGGTGGTTTGATTTATGATTTTTCAACGTTATGATGGGATTATTGGAATATTAGGTGCGTTTCTGAGTTACAGTGGGTTTATGAGTATGCGACCCTATACTCCAGAAACAGCTGTATAAGGAAAAACAGGTGTACCTAATAAGAATATGCTTAGTGACTTGGGATAAACCAATAGATGTTCACAACTGATGGAGAGCCGTGAAAGAGAGATAGCGGTAAATAGTTACAATAACACAATTTTCCTGCACCTGTCGAGGATTTCTCCCAAAAAACGCAGAATGTGGGATGCACCTAAGGCATATGAAAGAGAGAGGGCAGAAGGAGTAAGAGAGAAATAGGAGGAAGGAAGGAAGGAAGGAAAGAAAGAAGGAAGGTAGGAAGGAATGAAGGAAGGAAGGAAGGAAGGAAGGACGAAAGGAAGGAGAAAACACCCGGTGTTACTAAAACCCCCCAAAAAATGGTTTCCCCCTGTGGGTAAGCCTACAATGTGGATGAATCTTGAAAATATTGTGCTACGTGTTGTGTCAGTCATAACAGCTCACCTATTGTGCAATTCCGTTGATAGGAAATGTCCACAATATGGAAATCTATGCATATGGGATTGATCGCACTAGGTAGTTGCTACCTAGGGCTGAGGGTCAGGGCGAAGGTTTGAGACAGAATGAGGAGTGACTAATGTCTACAGGGTTTTTCTCTGGTCGGGGGTGATAAGACGTTCTACAATGGATTGCGAATTAAAATTGAATGTGCACCACCACAGGTATACTAAAAGTCACTCAATTCATGACTTTTAATGGGGGAATCTTCTGTGGCGCACTCTCATGGAGACCACGGCAGACATAGTGAGAGAGAAAAAGGTGAGTAAATATCTGAAACGGAGGCAGAAAGAGAGAGAATGAGAAGCCCTGTGAATGGAAGGGAGAGCGAAAAGGGAAAATGGTCCTATTTACAAATGACAGATGTGAAACTGGGGTTCACATCAACAGTGTCACTGCCAGGAAGGAGGGTCATGCTAGCCATGTCACCGGTAGTGTGGCCCGCAGGGACGCCGACCTGCTGGAGCGTCGTGCCAGCATGGGCTCTGGCAGCCACGTGGGCCAGCAGGAGGGTCCCGCTGCACAGCTGTGGGGTGAGGATAGACTGGGTGGTGATATCGGCCATTACAGGGGCCTCTTCTGCTGGCAAGAGTGTGACAGTAGCAAGTAGATGGACAAGCCTGCGTGTGAGGACGGAATGCAGGAGGGGCTCTTGTGCGGCTGGGTGTGGGGCCCTCACGGGAACCGTGGAGAAATGGCCAGGTAACTGCGTCATGTGGGCTAGTAGATTGGCCAGGGCTTCGAACTGAAGGACAATAACGGGGAGTAGCTGTCAGGCCCTGGGAGTGTCTGAGTGTAAGTGGAGATGGGTTTGGGGTCACTGAGGGATGCGTGGGAGCCATCCCTGTATAGGTACAGGTCATAGGGAGATAGTCTCGTGAGGCCTGTGAGTGTCTAGGGTTGTCCTGGGTGCCTGGGGCTGACTGTGGCAGAAATCTGGGGAAGGCTGGAGAGAAGCTGGGAGACCCAGGAGAGTCCCTGAAGGCAGGGGGTGAAGAGGTGAAAGAAATGGGGGAGGGTTGCAGTAAGGTCCGTGAGTTTGTAGGTGATTCCTGGGTGCGGGAAGCTGACTCCAGGTGAAATCTGGAGACGGTCGGAGTGTAGCTGAGAGAGACAGAAGAGTCCTTGAGGGCTGGGGGTGAGAACATGAGGGAGACTGGGGAGTAAGTCAGTGAAATTCGTGAGTTCGGTGGTGTATCGTGGGTGCCTGGAACTGACTCCAGCTGGAATCTAGCGAAGTTTTGAGAGTAGCTGAAAGAGACACAGGAGTCCCTGTGGGCTGAGGGCAAAGACCTGAGAGAGACCAGGGAGGACCTCAGTGAAGTCTGTGAGTCTGTAGGTGATTCCGGAGTGTGGGAGGCTGAGTGCCGCTGAAATCTGGGCGTGGTGGGAGAGTAGCTGGGACAGACAGGAGAGTCCCAGGGGGCTGGGGGTGAAGACATGACAGAGACTGGGGAGTAACTCAGCGAAACTGCTGAGTTTGGTGGTGATACCTGGGTGCCTGGAACTGACTCCCGCTGAAATCTGGGCATGGTTGGAGAGTAGCTGGGACACACAGGAGAGTCCCTGAGGGCTGGGGGTGAAGACATGAGAGAGACCGGGGAGTACCTCAGTGAAACTGGTGAGTTTGGTGGTGACTCCGGGGTGCCTGGAACTGACTCCAGCTGAAATGTGTGCGTGGTTGGAGAGTAGCTGGGACAGACAGGAGAGTCCCTGAGGGCTGGTGAAGACATGAGAGAGACTGGAGAGTAAGTGAGTGAAATTGGGGAGTTTGGTGGTGCTTCCTGGGTGCTTGGAACTGACTCCCGCTGAAGTGTGGGCGTGGTTGGAGAGTAGCTGGGACACACAGGAGAGTCCCTGAGGGTTGGAGATAAAGACGTGCTAGAGAGTGAGGAGTAACTGAGTGAAATTGGGGAGTTTGGTGGTGATTCCGGGGTGCCTGGAGCTGACTGCAGCTGAAATGTGGGCGTGGTTGGAGAGTAGCTGGGACAGACGGGAGAGTCCCTGAGGGATGGTGAAGACATGAGAGAGACTGGGGAGTAACGCAGTGAAATTGGTGAGTTTGGTGGTGATTTCTGGGTGCCTGCAACGGACTCCCGCTGAAGTGTGGGCGTGTTTGGAGAGTAGCTGGGACAGACAGGCGAGTCCCTGAGGGTTGGAGATAAAGACGTGCTAGAGACTGGGGAGTAACTCAGTGAAAGTGGTGGGCTTGGTGGTGATCCCTGGGTTCCTGGAACTGACCCGCGCTGAAATGTGGGCGTGGTTGGAGAGTAGCTGGGACAGACTGGAGGGTCCGTAAGGGCTGGGGGTGAAGACGTGAGAGAGACTGGCGAGGATCTCCCTGAGGTCTGTGAGTTTGTAGGTGTTTCTGGGGTGTGGGGTAGAGACTCCCGCTGAAATCTGGGCGTAGTTGGAGAGTAGCTGGGACAGACAGGAGAGTCATGGGTGGCTGGGGGTGAGCTGCTGGATGATGGCAGTAAGAACATATGGTATATTATTGATGAATGAGGTGACTGTGAAGAATCTCCAGAGGAGGACACGGGAGAACACAATGACATGAGTGACTGTCCTGCTTGGTTAGGAAAGGGAAACGTAAAGTTGTGGAATTCTGTTGATGATGGATGTGAGAGTGGTGAAGCCCTGCGGGGTGATGTAGAGTACTTCCACATCCCTGGTGAGGAGCTGCCCCTTGGGTCTGAGTTTCTGGGAGGGGAGAGGGAGAAGCTGGGTGAGGCAGGCATGAATCTTGAGGAGTCAGGGCTGGGGGACCGCTCATATTCTCCCGAGACGTGTGAGTCTCTGGGGGACTCCTGGGTGCATGGGGCTGACTCCCGCAGGAACCTGGGGATGGCTGGAGAGTAACTGGGAGCCACAGGAGAGTCCCTGAGGCCTGGGGGTGAAGAGATGAAAGACACAGGGGTGGAGCACCGTGAGGCTCGTGAGTTTGTAGGTGATTCCCGGGCGTGGGGGGCTGACTCCAGCTGAAATCTGGGGTTGTTTGGAGAGTAGCTGGGAGACACAGGAGATCCCCCGAGAGCTGGGGGTGAGCTGCTGGGTGATGGCAGTAAGAACATGTGGTATATTATTGATGAACGTGGGGACTCTGAGGAATCCTCAGAGGAGGACACGGGAGAGCCCAATGGCTTCATTGATTGCCCATCACGGTGAGGACAGGGAAATGGGAGCTTGTGGGATTCTGGTGATGACAGAGGTGAGTGTGGTGAAGCCCTAGGGGATGGTGAATGGTAGCTCCGGATCCCTGGTGAGGAGCTTCCCCTGAAGCCTGAGTTTCTGAGAGGGGAGAGGGAGAAGCTGGGTGAGGCTCGCATGGACCTTGGGGAGTCCGTGCTGGGGGACCGTTCATAAGAAGAGCCGGACAAGACCCTACTGTTCTTAGGTGCAGACATGATTAGGAAACCTGCAGCTCCCAGGGGCCCCTACTAATTTTCTAACTCGCAGAAGGAAGGAGTGTGTGTGCGTGTGTGTGTGTGTGCGGTGTGAGGTATGTGCCCCTTAAGAAAATGGAAATCAACCAACCAATGAGACAGACAGACAGACAGACAGACAGACAGACAGACAGACAGAGATTCACTTGCCCAAGTGTTCTGTCCTGTCCTCTGAATCCGCTTCCAAGTCGCAAGACGCTGTGAGCTCCAAGTCAACGCAGAGTCCGCCAACCGCTCCGGCCGCTGATCCGCTCCGCGAAGATCTGAGTACAGGCCAGCCAGGGTGGGTTTAAATGGCCTCGGGCGCAGCCTAGCAGCGGAAAGGGCGGAGCTTCACTCCTCCTTTCCATCAGTCACCCCCAACTTTCCCAGGCTACACCTCGTAGGAAACTGTTCTCCTGCTTTGATTTCATGCGCCACCTTTGGGACAATCTAAGAACTTACAAGTTTTCTTGGCCAGATATATTAGGAATTGTATGCACTGAAACACTGAAAACCAACTAGTGGTTCTGTGGTTCCCACGTTGTGGTTTTGACACCAGCAGCATCCTTGCCACAATCAAACCCCGGAGATCCACAGATCTGCGGTGTAACCATACCTCCCCCTGATCCGGATGCATGGCAGTTTAAGGAGTCTTTCCGTGTAAGGGAAAAGACTTTGAAGAAAAGGTGGAGATATGCGTTGTAGAAACATTCTTTTGCTCTGGAACCACGTAGAGACTTGGGAGCCAGTTGGGTGGAGCATTCGTTGGATGAGGGTGCTCGGGTTAGGAATATCAAGGTGTGGCTCCAGATAATCCAATCATCTAATTAAGATTCCAGTTATGCTCATCTGTTTTAAAATTCCGTTTGGGTAAATTCTTTTAGTCAGACTGAGAATGGCAAAGCCTCAACCCCAATTTCCAGGGAGGGTTGAGAGCCTCAGGTGGAGTTGATCACCAATAGCCTATGGTTTAACCCGTCATGCCTATAGAATGAGGTCTCCATAAAAACCCAAAAGGACTGGGTTCAGAGAGCTTGTGGATAACACTTCCTGGAAGGTAGTGCACCCCTCCCCACACGCCGGGCCCCGCATTTATTTCTGAACTTTTGGCAAAGTCCGCTAAAATACAACGGCAAATGTAAGTGTTTCCCTGCGTGCTGTGAGCTCTTCCAGCCAATGAATGCAACTAAATCTGGGAGTGGTGGCAACCTGATTTATAGCCAGTTGCTGAGAAGCACAGGTAAAACAACGTGGGGCTTCCCATTGTTATTAGTGTGGGAGGCCTGTCTGGCGGGACTCGGCCCTTTGGAATCTAAAGCTATGTCCCGGTAGATAGCGTCACCATTGAATTAGAAGACACACATATGTTGAGAATAATCTTTCTGGTCATTTGCTGCATGTCTTATTTACAATATGTAATCAAATTCTTTATCCTGGCCTTATGGCACCTGGGTTGAGAACCATGATTTGAACCAAACATTGGTCTGTCACGTTCTGAGTTTGAAACTTTATTTTGCCTTTAGCGTTTTGCTATTGCTTTTTCGTTTTCTTTTGTTTCGTTTCAAGTTCTCGGGTATATGTGCAGGATGTGCAGATTTGTTACTAAGGTAAACGTGTGCCATGGTGGTTTGCTGCACCTGTCAACCCATCACCTAGGTATTAAGCCCAGCATGCAGTAGCTGTTTTTCTTAACGCTCTGCCTCCCGAAAGGCCCCAGTGAGTGTTGTTCCCCTTCCTGTGTCCATGTCATCTCATTTTTCAGCTCTCATTATAAGTGAGAATGTGGCGTTTGGTTTTCTTTCCCTGGATTAGTTTGCTGAGCATAATGACCACACATCACCACTGTTTTTGTTTTTTAGTATAAAGAGTAGTATTTTATTGAATAAGATTTGCTCACAGAAAAATAAGCTTAAGTCTACAATGAATGCCAGACTCTACAGCAGAAAGCAATTTTCTCACTTTTCCACACACAATGGTTCCTACTAAGTGAAAAAACTTCATTCACAAATGTACTACTCTGTCTCAAAACATCTCACATAATCATGCACTGTACTAAAGCCATTAGATCAGTTCTTCAGTCAGGTTAAAGAAGTATCCCTCTAATAACTGACTTTTATAATGCTATCAATATCCACTCCCAATCAGTCTGCCATTGTTAATGGTGTACAGCATTACTGAATACAATGGAATTGATGACGCCCATATCCACGGACACACCGTGACTTACGGTGGTTTGATTTATGATTTTTCAACGTTATGATGGGATTATTGGAATATTAGGTGCGTTTCTGAGTTACAGTGGGTTTATGAGTATGCGACCCTATACTCCAGAAACAGCTGTATAAGGAAAAACAGGTGTACCTAATAAGAATATGCTTAGTGACTTGGGATAAACCAATAGATGTTCACAACTGATGGAGAGCCGTGAAAGAGAGATAGCGGTAAATAGTTACAATAACACAATTTTCCTGCACCTGTCGAGGATTTCTCCCAAAAAACGCAGAATGTGGGATGCACCTAAGGCATATGAAAGAGAGAGGGCAGAAGGAGTAAGAGAGAAATAGGAGGAAGGAAGGAAGGAAGGAAAGAAAGAAGGAAGGTAGGAAGGAATGAAGGAAGGAAGGAAGGAAGGAAGGACGAAAGGAAGGAGAAAACACCCGGTGTTACTAAAACCCCCCAAAAAATGGTTTCCCCCTGTGGGTAAGCCTACAATGTGGATGAATCTTGAAAATATTGTGCTACGTGTTGTGTCAGTCATAACAGCTCACCTATTGTGCAATTCCGTTGATAGGAAATGTCCACAATATGGAAATCTATGCATATGGGATTGATCGCACTAGGTAGTTGCTACCTAGGGCTGAGGGTCAGGGCGAAGGTTTGAGACAGAATGAGGAGTGACTAATGTCTACAGGGTTTTTCTCTGGTCGGGGGTGATAAGACGTTCTACAATGGATTGCGAATTAAAATTGAATGTGCACCACCACAGGTATACTAAAAGTCACTCAATTCATGACTTTTAATGGGGGAATCTTCTGTGGCGCACTCTCATGGAGACCACGGCAGACATAGTGAGAGAGAAAAAGGTGAGTAAATATCTGAAACGGAGGCAGAAAGAGAGAGAATGAGAAGCCCTGTGAATGGAAGGGAGAGCGAAAAGGGAAAATGGTCCTATTTACAAATGACAGATGTGAAACTGGGGTTCACATCAACAGTGTCACTGCCAGGAAGGAGGGTCATGCTAGCCATGTCACCGGTAGTGTGGCCCGCAGGGACGCCGACCTGCTGGAGCGTCGTGCCAGCATGGGCTCTGGCAGCCACGTGGGCCAGCAGGAGGGTCCCGCTGCACAGCTGTGGGGTGAGGATAGACTGGGTGGTGATATCGGCCATTACAGGGGCCTCTTCTGCTGGCAAGAGTGTGACAGTAGCAAGTAGATGGACAAGCCTGCGTGTGAGGACGGAATGCAGGAGGGGCTCTTGTGCGGCTGGGTGTGGGGCCCTCACGGGAACCGTGGAGAAATGGCCAGGTAACTGCGTCATGTGGGCTAGTAGATTGGCCAGGGCTTCGAACTGAAGGACAATAACGGGGAGTAGCTGTCAGGCCCTGGGAGTGTCTGAGTGTAAGTGGAGATGGGTTTGGGGTCACTGAGGGATGCGTGGGAGCCATCCCTGTATAGGTACAGGTCATAGGGAGATAGTCTCGTGAGGCCTGTGAGTGTCTAGGGTTGTCCTGGGTGCCTGGGGCTGACTGTGGCAGAAATCTGGGGAAGGCTGGAGAGAAGCTGGGAGACCCAGGAGAGTCCCTGAAGGCAGGGGGTGAAGAGGTGAAAGAAATGGGGGAGGGTTGCAGTAAGTTCCGTGAGTTTGTAGGTGATTCCTGGGTGCGGGAAGCTGACTCCAGGTGAAATCTGGAGACGGTCGGAGTGTAGCTGAGAGAGACAGAAGAGTCCTTGAGGGCTGGGGGTGAGAACATGAGGGAGACTGGGGAGTAAGTCAGTGAAATTCGTGAGTTCGGTGGTGTATCGTGGGTGCCTGGAACTGACTCCAGCTGGAATCTAGCGAAGTTTTGAGAGTAGCTGAAAGAGACACAGGAGTCCCTGTGGGCTGAGGGCAAAGACCTGAGAGAGACCAGGGAGGACCTCAGTGAAGTCTGTGAGTCTGTAGGTGATTCCGGAGTGTGGGAGGCTGAGTGCCGCTGAAATCTGGGCGTGGTGGGAGAGTAGCTGGGACAGACAGGAGAGTCCCAGGGGGCTGGGGGTGAAGACATGACAGAGACTGGGGAGTAACTCAGCGAAACTGCTGAGTTTGGTGGTGATACCTGGGTGCCTGGAACTGACTCCCGCTGAAATCTGGGCATGGTTGGAGAGTAGCTGGGACACACAGGAGAGTCCCTGAGGGCTGGGGGTGAAGACATGAGAGAGACCGGGGAGTACCTCAGTGAAACTGGTGAGTTTGGTGGTGACTCCGGGGTGCCTGGAACTGACTCCAGCTGAAATGTGTGCGTGGTTGGAGAGTAGCTGGGACAGACAGGAGAGTCCCTGAGGGCTGGTGAAGACATGAGAGAGACTGGAGAGTAAGTGAGTGAAATTGGGGAGTTTGGTGGTGCTTCCTGGGTGCTTGGAACTGACTCCCGCTGAAGTGTGGGCGTGGTTGGAGAGTAGCTGGGACACACAGGAGAGTCCCTGAGGGTTGGAGATAAAGACGTGCTAGAGAGTGAGGAGTAACTGAGTGAAATTGGGGAGTTTGGTGGTGATTCCGGGGTGCCTGGAGCTGACTGCAGCTGAAATGTGGGCGTGGTTGGAGAGTAGCTGGGACAGACGGGAGAGTCCCTGAGGGATGGTGAAGACATGAGAGAGACTGGGGAGTAACGCAGTGAAATTGGTGAGTTTGGTGGTGATTTCTGGGTGCCTGCAACGGACTCCCGCTGAAGTGTGGGCGTGTTTGGAGAGTAGCTGGGACAGACAGGCGAGTCCCTGAGGGTTGGAGATAAAGACGTGCTAGAGACTGGGGAGTAACTCAGTGAAAGTGGTGGGCTTGGTGGTGATCCCTGGGTTCCTGGAACTGACCCGCGCTGAAATGTGGGCGTGGTTGGAGAGTAGCTGGGACAGACTGGAGGGTCCGTAAGGGCTGGGGGTGAAGACGTGAGAGAGACTGGCGAGGATCTCCCTGAGGTCTGTGAGTTTGTAGGTGTTTCTGGGGTGTGGGGTAGAGACTCCCGCTGAAATCTGGGCGTAGTTGGAGAGTAGCTGGGACAGACAGGAGAGTCATGGGTGGCTGGGGGTGAGCTGCTGGATGATGGCAGTAAGAACATATGGTATATTATTGATGAATGAGGTGACTGTGAAGAATCTCCAGAGGAGGACACGGGAGAACACAATGACATGAGTGACTGTCCTGCTTGGTTAGGAAAGGGAAACGTAAAGTTGTGGAATTCTGTTGATGATGGATGTGAGAGTGGTGAAGCCCTGCGGGGTGATGTAGAGT
Organism: Pan paniscus; assembly: GCF_029289425.2. NCBI lineage: Eukaryota > Metazoa > Chordata > Mammalia > Primates > Hominidae > Pan > Pan paniscus. Next base: position 5,323,258 of record NC_073271.2, read on the forward strand.
ACTTCCACATCCCTGGTGAGGAGCTGCCCCTTGGGTCTGAGTTTCTGGGAGGGGAGAGGGAGAAGCTGGGTGAGGCAGGCATGAATCTTGAGGAGTCAGGGCTGGGGGACCGCTCATATTCTCCCGAGACGTGTGAGTCTCTGGGGGACTCCTGGGTGCATGGGGCTGACTCCCGCAGGAACCTGGGGATGGCTGGAGAGTAACTGGGAGCCACAGGAGAGTCCCTGAGGCCTGGGGGTGAAGAGATGAAAGACACAGGGGTGGAGCACCGTGAGGCTCGTGAGTTTGTAGGTGATTCCCGGGCGTGGGGGGCTGACTCCAGCTGAAATCTGGGGTTGTTTGGAGAGTAGCTGGGAGACACAGGAGATCCCCCGAGAGCTGGGGGTGAGCTGCTGGGTGATGGCAGTAAGAACATGTGGTATATTATTGATGAACGTGGGGACTCTGAGGAATCCTCAGAGGAGGACACGGGAGAGCCCAATGGCTTCATTGATTGCCCATCACGGTGAGGACAGGGAAATGGGAGCTTGTGGGATTCTGGTGATGACAGAGGTGAGTGTGGTGAAGCCCTAGGGGATGGTGAATGGTAGCTCCGGATCCCTGGTGAGGAGCTTCCCCTGAAGCCTGAGTTTCTGAGAGGGGAGAGGGAGAAGCTGGGTGAGGCTCGCATGGACCTTGGGGAGTCCGTGCTGGGGGACCGTTCATAAGAAGAGCCGGACAAGACCCTACTGTTCTTAGGTGCAGACATGATTAGGAAACCTGCAGCTCCCAGGGGCCCCTACTAATTTTCTAACTCGCAGAAGGAAGGAGTGTGTGTGCGTGTGTGTGTGTGTGCGGTGTGAGGTATGTGCCCCTTAAGAAAATGGAAATCAACCAACCAATGAGACAGACAGACAGACAGACAGACAGACAGACAGACAGACAGACAGAGATTCACTTGCCCAAGTGTTCTGTCCTGTCCTCTGAATCCGCTTCCAAGTCGCAAGACGCTGTGAGCTCCAAGTCAACGCAGAGTCCGCCAACCGCTCCGGCCGCTGATCCGCTCCGCGAAGATCTGAGTACAGGCCAGCCAGGGTGGGTTTAAATGGCCTCGGGCGCAGCCTAGCAGCGGAAAGGGCGGAGCTTCACTCCTCCTTTCCATCAGTCACCCCCAACTTTCCCAGGCTACACCTCGTAGGAAACTGTTCTCCTGCTTTGATTTCATGCGCCACCTTTGGGACAATCTAAGAACTTACAAGTTTTCTTGGCCAGATATATTAGGAATTGTATGCACTGAAACACTGAAAACCAACTAGTGGTTCTGTGGTTCCCACGTTGTGGTTTTGACACCAGCAGCATCCTTGCCACAATCAAACCCCGGAGATCCACAGATCTGCGGTGTAACCATACCTCCCCCTGATCCGGATGCATGGCAGTTTAAGGAGTCTTTCCGTGTAAGGGAAAAGACTTTGAAGAAAAGGTGGAGATATGCGTTGTAGAAACATTCTTTTGCTCTGGAACCACGTAGAGACTTGGGAGCCAGTTGGGTGGAGCATTCGTTGGATGAGGGTGCTCGGGTTAGGAATATCAAGGTGTGGCTCCAGATAATCCAATCATCTAATTAAGATTCCAGTTATGCTCATCTGTTTTAAAATTCCGTTTGGGTAAATTCTTTTAGTCAGACTGAGAATGGCAAAGCCTCAACCCCAATTTCCAGGGAGGGTTGAGAGCCTCAGGTGGAGTTGATCACCAATAGCCTATGGTTTAACCCGTCATGCCTATAGAATGAGGTCTCCATAAAAACCCAAAAGGACTGGGTTCAGAGAGCTTGTGGATAACACTTCCTGGAAGGTAGTGCACCCCTCCCCACACGCCGGGCCCCGCATTTATTTCTGAACTTTTGGCAAAGTCCGCTAAAATACAACGGCAAATGTAAGTGTTTCCCTGCGTGCTGTGAGCTCTTCCAGCCAATGAATGCAACTAAATCTGGGAGTGGTGGCAACCTGATTTATAGCCAGTTGCTGAGAAGCACAGGTAAAACAACGTGGGGCTTCCCATTGTTATTAGTGTGGGAGGCCTGTCTGGCGGGACTCGGCCCTTTGGAATCTAAAGCTATGTCCCGGTAGATAGCGTCACCATTGAATTAGAAGACACACATATGTTGAGAATAATCTTTCTGGTCATTTGCTGCATGTCTTATTTACAATATGTAATCAAATTCTTTATCCTGGCCTTATGGCACCTGGGTTGAGAACCATGATTTGAACCAAACATTGGTCTGTCACGTTCTGAGTTTGAAACTTTATTTTGCCTTTAGCGTTTTGCTATTGCTTTTTCGTTTTCTTTTGTTTCGTTTCAAGTTCTCGGGTATATGTGCAGGATGTGCAGATTTGTTACTAAGGTAAACGTGTGCCATGGTGGTTTGCTGCACCTGTCAACCCATCACCTAGGTATTAAGCCCAGCATGCAGTAGCTGTTTTTCTTAACGCTCTGCCTCCCGAAAGGCCCCAGTGAGTGTTGTTCCCCTTCCTGTGTCCATGTCATCTCATTTTTCAGCTCTCATTATAAGTGAGAATGTGGCGTTTGGTTTTCTTTCCCTGGATTAGTTTGCTGAGCATAATGACCACACATCACCACTGTTTCTGTTTTTTAGTATAAAGAGTAGTATTTTATTGAATAAGATTTGCTCACAGAAAAATAAGCTTAAGTCTACAATGAATGCCAGACTCTACAGCAGAAAGCAATTTTCTCACTTTTCCACACACAATGGTTCCTACTAAGTGAAAAAACTTCATTCACAAATGTACTACTCTGTCTCAAAACATCTCACATAATCATGCACTGTACTAAAGCCATTAGATCAGTTCTTCAGTCAGGTTAAAGAAGTATCCCTCTAATAACTGACTTTTATAATGCTATCAATATCCACTCCCAATCAGTCTGCCATTGTTAATGGTGTACAGCATTACTGAATACAATGGAATTGATGACGCCCATATCCACGGACACACCGTGACTTACGGTGGTTTGATTTATGATTTTTCAACGTTATGATGGGATTATTGGAATATTAGGTGCGTTTCTGAGTTACAGTGGGTTTATGAGTATGCGACCCTATACTCCAGAAACAGCTGTATAAGGAAAAACAGGTGTACCTAATAAGAATATGCTTAGTGACTTGGGATAAACCAATAGATGTTCACAACTGATGGAGAGCCGTGAAAGAGAGATAGCGGTAAATAGTTACAATAACACAATTTTCCTGCACCTGTCGAGGATTTCTCCCAAAAAACGCAGAATGTGGGATGCACCTAAGGCATATGAAAGAGAGAGGGCAGAAGGAGTAAGAGAGAAATAGGAGGAAGGAAGGAAGGAAGGAAAGAAAGAAGGAAGGTAGGAAGGAATGAAGGAAGGAAGGAAGGAAGGAAGGACGAAAGGAAGGAGAAAACACCCGGTGTTACTAAAACCCCCCAAAAAATGGTTTCCCCCTGTGGGTAAGCCTACAATGTGGATGAATCTTGAAAATATTGTGCTACGTGTTGTGTCAGTCATAACAGCTCACCTATTGTGCAATTCCGTTGATAGGAAATGTCCACAATATGGAAATCTATGCATATGGGATTGATCGCACTAGGTAGTTGCTACCTAGGGCTGAGGGTCAGGGCGAAGGTTTGAGACAGAATGAGGAGTGACTAATGTCTACAGGGTTTTTCTCTGGTCGGGGGTGATAAGACGTTCTACAATGGATTGCGAATTAAAATTGAATGTGCACCACCACAGGTATACTAAAAGTCACTCAATTCATGACTTTTAATGGGGGAATCTTCTGTGGCGCACTCTCATGGAGACCACGGCAGACATAGTGAGAGAGAAAAAGGTGAGTAAATATCTGAAACGGAGGCAGAAAGAGAGAGAATGAGAAGCCCTGTGAATGGAAGGGAGAGCGAAAAGGGAAAATGGTCCTATTTACAAATGACAGATGTGAAACTGGGGTTCACATCAACAGTGTCACTGCCAGGAAGGAGGGTCATGCTAGCCATGTCACCGGTAGTGTGGCCCGCAGGGACGCCGACCTGCTGGAGCGTCGTGCCAGCATGGGCTCTGGCAGCCACGTGGGCCAGCAGGAGGGTCCCGCTGCACAGCTGTGGGGTGAGGATAGACTGGGTGGTGATATCGGCCATTACAGGGGCCTCTTCTGCTGGCAAGAGTGTGACAGTAGCAAGTAGATGGACAAGCCTGCGTGTGAGGACGGAATGCAGGAGGGGCTCTTGTGCGGCTGGGTGTGGGGCCCTCACGGGAACCGTGGAGAAATGGCCAGGTAACTGCGTCATGTGGGCTAGTAGATTGGCCAGGGCTTCGAACTGAAGGACAATAACGGGGAGTAGCTGTCAGGCCCTGGGAGTGTCTGAGTGTAAGTGGAGATGGGTTTGGGGTCACTGAGGGATGCGTGGGAGCCATCCCTGTATAGGTACAGGTCATAGGGAGATAGTCTCGTGAGGCCTGTGAGTGTCTAGGGTTGTCCTGGGTGCCTGGGGCTGACTGTGGCAGAAATCTGGGGAAGGCTGGAGAGAAGCTGGGAGACCCAGGAGAGTCCCTGAAGGCAGGGGGTGAAGAGGTGAAAGAAATGGGGGAGGGTTGCAGTAAGGTCCGTGAGTTTGTAGGTGATTCCTGGGTGCGGGAAGCTGACTCCAGGTGAAATCTGGAGACGGTCGGAGTGTAGCTGAGAGAGACAGAAGAGTCCTTGAGGGCTGGGGGTGAGAACATGAGGGAGACTGGGGAGTAAGTCAGTGAAATTCGTGAGTTCGGTGGTGTATCGTGGGTGCCTGGAACTGACTCCAGCTGGAATCTAGCGAAGTTTTGAGAGTAGCTGAAAGAGACACAGGAGTCCCTGTGGGCTGAGGGCAAAGACCTGAGAGAGACCAGGGAGGACCTCAGTGAAGTCTGTGAGTCTGTAGGTGATTCCGGAGTGTGGGAGGCTGAGTGCCGCTGAAATCTGGGCGTGGTGGGAGAGTAGCTGGGACAGACAGGAGAGTCCCAGGGGGCTGGGGGTGAAGACATGACAGAGACTGGGGAGTAACTCAGCGAAACTGCTGAGTTTGGTGGTGATACCTGGGTGCCTGGAACTGACTCCCGCTGAAATCTGGGCATGGTTGGAGAGTAGCTGGGACACACAGGAGAGTCCCTGAGGGCTGGGGGTGAAGACATGAGAGAGACCGGGGAGTACCTCAGTGAAACTGGTGAGTTTGGTGGTGACTCCGGGGTGCCTGGAACTGACTCCAGCTGAAATGTGTGCGTGGTTGGAGAGTAGCTGGGACAGACAGGAGAGTCCCTGAGGGCTGGTGAAGACATGAGAGAGACTGGAGAGTAAGTGAGTGAAATTGGGGAGTTTGGTGGTGCTTCCTGGGTGCTTGGAACTGACTCCCGCTGAAGTGTGGGCGTGGTTGGAGAGTAGCTGGGACACACAGGAGAGTCCCTGAGGGTTGGAGATAAAGACGTGCTAGAGAGTGAGGAGTAACTGAGTGAAATTGGGGAGTTTGGTGGTGATTCCGGGGTGCCTGGAGCTGACTGCAGCTGAAATGTGGGCGTGGTTGGAGAGTAGCTGGGACAGACGGGAGAGTCCCTGAGGGATGGTGAAGACATGAGAGAGACTGGGGAGTAACGCAGTGAAATTGGTGAGTTTGGTGGTGATTTCTGGGTGCCTGCAACGGACTCCCGCTGAAGTGTGGGCGTGTTTGGAGAGTAGCTGGGACAGACAGGCGAGTCCCTGAGGGTTGGAGATAAAGACGTGCTAGAGACTGGGGAGTAACTCAGTGAAAGTGGTGGGCTTGGTGGTGATCCCTGGGTTCCTGGAACTGACCCGCGCTGAAATGTGGGCGTGGTTGGAGAGTAGCTGGGACAGACTGGAGGGTCCGTAAGGGCTGGGGGTGAAGACGTGAGAGAGACTGGCGAGGATCTCCCTGAGGTCTGTGAGTTTGTAGGTGTTTCTGGGGTGTGGGGTAGAGACTCCCGCTGAAATCTGGGCGTAGTTGGAGAGTAGCTGGGACAGACAGGAGAGTCATGGGTGGCTGGGGGTGAGCTGCTGGATGATGGCAGTAAGAACATATGGTATATTATTGATGAATGAGGTGACTGTGAAGAATCTCCAGAGGAGGACACGGGAGAACACAATGACATGAGTGACTGTCCTGCTTGGTTAGGAAAGGGAAACGTAAAGTTGTGGAATTCTGTTGATGATGGATGTGAGAGTGGTGAAGCCCTGCGGGGTGATGTAGAGTACTTCCACATCCCTGGTGAGGAGCTGCCCCTTGGGTCTGAGTTTCTGGGAGGGGAGAGGGAGAAGCTGGGTGAGGCAGGCATGAATCTTGAGGAGTCAGGGCTGGGGGACCGCTCATATTCTCCCGAGACGTGTGAGTCTCTGGGGGACTCCTGGGTGCATGGGGCTGACTCCCGCAGGAACCTGGGGATGGCTGGAGAGTAACTGGGAGCCACAGGAGAGTCCCTGAGGCCTGGGGGTGAAGAGATGAAAGACACAGGGGTGGAGCACCGTGAGGCTCGTGAGTTTGTAGGTGATTCCCGGGCGTGGGGGGCTGACTCCAGCTGAAATCTGGGGTTGTTTGGAGAGTAGCTGGGAGACACAGGAGATCCCCCGAGAGCTGGGGGTGAGCTGCTGGGTGATGGCAGTAAGAACATGTGGTATATTATTGATGAACGTGGGGACTCTGAGGAATCCTCAGAGGAGGACACGGGAGAGCCCAATGGCTTCATTGATTGCCCATCACGGTGAGGACAGGGAAATGGGAGCTTGTGGGATTCTGGTGATGACAGAGGTGAGTGTGGTGAAGCCCTAGGGGATGGTGAATGGTAGCTCCGGATCCCTGGTGAGGAGCTTCCCCTGAAGCCTGAGTTTCTGAGAGGGGAGAGGGAGAAGCTGGGTGAGGCTCGCATGGACCTTGGGGAGTCCGTGCTGGGGGACCGTTCATAAGAAGAGCCGGACAAGACCCTACTGTTCTTAGGTGCAGACATGATTAGGAAACCTGCAGCTCCCAGGGGCCCCTACTAATTTTCTAACTCGCAGAAGGAAGGAGTGTGTGTGCGTGTGTGTGTGTGTGCGGTGTGAGGTATGTGCCCCTTAAGAAAATGGAAATCAACCAACCAATGAGACAGACAGACAGACAGACAGACAGACAGACAGACAGACAGAGATTCACTTGCCCAAGTGTTCTGTCCTGTCCTCTGAATCCGCTTCCAAGTCGCAAGACGCTGTGAGCTCCAAGTCAACGCAGAGTCCGCCAACCGCTCCGGCCGCTGATCCGCTCCGCGAAGATCTGAGTACAGGCCAGCCAGGGTGGGTTTAAATGGCCTCGGGCGCAGCCTAGCAGCGGAAAGGGCGGAGCTTCACTCCTCCTTTCCATCAGTCACCCCCAACTTTCCCAGGCTACACCTCGTAGGAAACTGTTCTCCTGCTTTGATTTCATGCGCCACCTTTGGGACAATCTAAGAACTTACAAGTTTTCTTGGCCAGATATATTAGGAATTGTATGCACTGAAACACTGAAAACCAACTAGTGGTTCTGTGGTTCCCACGTTGTGGTTTTGACACCAGCAGCATCCTTGCCACAATCAAACCCCGGAGATCCACAGATCTGCGGTGTAACCATACCTCCCCCTGATCCGGATGCATGGCAGTTTAAGGAGTCTTTCCGTGTAAGGGAAAAGACTTTGAAGAAAAGGTGGAGATATGCGTTGTAGAAACATTCTTTTGCTCTGGAACCACGTAGAGACTTGGGAGCCAGTTGGGTGGAGCATTCGTTGGATGAGGGTGCTCGGGTTAGGAATATCAAGGTGTGGCTCCAGATAATCCAATCATCTAATTAAGATTCCAGTTATGCTCATCTGTTTTAAAATTCCGTTTGGGTAAATTCTTTTAGTCAGACTGAGAATGGCAAAGCCTCAACCCCAATTTCCAGGGAGGGTTGAGAGCCTCAGGTGGAGTTGATCACCAATAGCCTATGGTTTAACCCGTCATGCCTATAGAATGAGGTCTCCATAAAAACCCAAAAGGACTGGGTTCAGAGAGCTTGTGGATAACACTTCCTGGAAGGTAGTGCACCCCTCCCCACACGCCGGGCCCCGCATTTATTTCTGAACTTTTGGCAAAGTCCGCTAAAATACAACGGCAAATGTAAGTGTTTCCCTGCGTGCTGTGAGCTCTTCCAGCCAATGAATGCAACTAAATCTGGGAGTGGTGGCAACCTGATTTATAGCCAGTTGCTGAGAAGCACAGGTAAAACAACGTGGGGCTTCCCATTGTTATTAGTGTGGGAGGCCTGTCTGTCGGGACTCGGCCCTTTGGAATCTAAAGCTATGTCCCGGTAGATAGCGTCACCATTGAATTAGAAGACACACATATGTTGAGAATAATCTTTCTGGTCATTTGCTGCATGTCTTATTTACAATATGTAATCAAATTCTTTATCCTGGCCTTATGGCACCTGGGTTGAGAACCATGATTTGAACCAAACATTGGTCTGTCACGTTCTGAGTTTGAAACTTTATTTTGCCTTTAGCGTTTTGCTATTGCTTTTTCGTTTTCTTTTGTTTCGTTTCGTTTCTAAGTTCTGGGGTATATGTGCAGGATGTGCAGATTTGTTACTAAGGTAAACGTGTGCCATGGTGGTTTGCTGCACCTGTCAACCCATCACCTAGGTATTAAGCCCAGCATGCAGTAGCTGTTTTTCTTAACGCTCTGCCTCCCGAAAGGCCCCAGTGAGTGTTGTTCCCCTTCCTGTGTCCATGTCATCTCATTTTTCAGCTCTCATTATAAGTGAGAATGTGGCGTTTGGTTTTCTTTCCCTGGATTAGTTTGCTGAGCATAATGACCACACATCACCACTGTTTTTGTTTTTTAGTATAAAGAGTAGTATTTTATTGAATAAGATTTGCTCACAGAAAAATAAGCTTAAGTCTACAATGAATGCCAGACTCTACAGCAGAAAGCAATTTTCTCACTTTTCCACACACAATGGTTCCTACTAAGTGAAAAAACTTCATTCACAAATGTACTACTCTGTCTCAAAACATCTCACATAATCATGCACTGTACTAAAGCCATTAGATCAGTTCTTCAGTCAGGTTAAAGAAGTATCCCTCTAATAACTGACTTTTATAATGCTATCAATATCCACTCCCAATCAGTCTGCCATTGTTAATGGTGTACAGCATTACTGAATACAATGGAATTGATGACGCCCATATCCACGGACACACCGTGACTTACGGTGGTTTGATTTATGATTTTTCAACGTTATGATGGGATTATTGGAATATTAGGTGCGTTTCTGAGTTACAGTGGGTTTATGAGTATGCGACCCTATACTCCAGAAACAGCTGTATAAGGAAAAACAGGTGTACCTAATAAGAATATGCTTAGTGACTTGGGATAAACCAATAGATGTTCACAACTGATGGAGAGCCGTGAAAGAGAGATAGCGGTAAATAGTTACAATAACACAATTTTCCTGCACCTGTCGAGGATTTCTCCCAAAAAACGCAGAATGTGGGATGCACCTAAGGCATATGAAAGAGAGAGGGCAGAAGGAGTAAGAGAGAAATAGGAGGAAGGAAGGAAGGAAGGAAAGAAAGAAGGAAGGTAGGAAGGAATGAAGGAAGGAAGGAAGGAAGGAAGGACGAAAGGAAGGAGAAAACACCCGGTGTTACTAAAACCCCCCAAAAAATGGTTTCCCCCTGTGGGTAAGCCTACAATGTGGATGAATCTTGAAAATATTGTGCTACGTGTTGTGTCAGTCATAACAGCTCACCTATTGTGCAATTCCGTTGATAGGAAATGTCCACAATATGGAAATCTATGCATATGGGATTGATCGCACTAGGTAGTTGCTACCTAGGGCTGAGGGTCAGGGCGAAGGTTTGAGACAGAATGAGGAGTGACTAATGTCTACAGGGTTTTTCTCTGGTCGGGGGTGATAAGACGTTCTACAATGGATTGCGAATTAAAATTGAATGTGCACCACCACAGGTATACTAAAAGTCACTCAATTCATGACTTTTAATGGGGGAATCTTCTGTGGCGCACTCTCATGGAGACCACGGCAGACATAGTGAGAGAGAAAAAGGTGAGTAAATATCTGAAACGGAGGCAGAAAGAGAGAGAATGAGAAGCCCTGTGAATGGAAGGGAGAGCGAAAAGGGAAAATGGTCCTATTTACAAATGACAGATGTGAAACTGGGGTTCACATCAACAGTGTCACTGCCAGGAAGGAGGGTCATGCTAGCCATGTCACCGGTAGTGTGGCCCGCAGGGACGCCGACCTGCTGGAGCGTCGTGCCAGCATGGGCTCTGGCAGCCACGTGGGCCAGCAGGAGGGTCCCGCTGCACAGCTGTGGGGTGAGGATAGACTGGGTGGTGATATCGGCCATTACAGGGGCCTCTTCTGCTGGCAAGAGTGTGACAGTAGCAAGTAGATGGACAAGCCTGCGTGTGAGGACGGAATGCAGGAGGGGCTCTTGTGCGGCTGGGTGTGGGGCCCTCACGGGAACCGTGGAGAAATGGCCAGGTAACTGCGTCATGTGGGCTAGTAGATTGGCCAGGGCTTCGAACTGAAGGACAATAACGGGGAGTAGCTGTCAGGCCCTGGGAGTGTCTGAGTGTAAGTGGAGATGGGTTTGGGGTCACTGAGGGATGCGTGGGAGCCATCCCTGTATAGGTACAGGTCATAGGGAGATAGTCTCGTGAGGCCTGTGAGTGTCTAGGGTTGTCCTGGGTGCCTGGGGCTGACTGTGGCAGAAATCTGGGGAAGGCTGGAGAGAAGCTGGGAGACCCAGGAGAGTCCCTGAAGGCAGGGGGTGAAGAGGTGAAAGAAATGGGGGAGGGTTGCAGTAAGGTCCGTGAGTTTGTAGGTGATTCCTGGGTGCGGGAAGCTGACTCCAGGTGAAATCTGGAGACGGTCGGAGTGTAGCTGAGAGAGACAGAAGAGTCCTTGAGGGCTGGGGGTGAGAACATGAGGGAGACTGGGGAGTAAGTCAGTGAAATTCGTGAGTTCGGTGGTGTATCGTGGGTGCCTGGAACTGACTCCAGCTGGAATCTAGCGAAGTTTTGAGAGTAGCTGAAAGAGACACAGGAGTCCCTGTGGGCTGAGGGCAAAGACCTGAGAGAGACCAGGGAGGACCTCAGTGAAGTCTGTGAGTCTGTAGGTGATTCCGGAGTGTGGGAGGCTGAGTGCCGCTGAAATCTGGGCGTGGTGGGAGAGTAGCTGGGACAGACAGGAGAGTCCCAGGGGGCTGGGGGTGAAGACATGACAGAGACTGGGGAGTAACTCAGCGAAACTGCTGAGTTTGGTGGTGATACCTGGGTGCCTGGAACTGACTCCCGCTGAAATCTGGGCATGGTTGGAGAGTAGCTGGGACACACAGGAGAGTCCCTGAGGGCTGGGGGTGAAGACATGAGAGAGACCGGGGAGTACCTCAGTGAAACTGGTGAGTTTGGTGGTGACTCCGGGGTGCCTGGAACTGACTCCAGCTGAAATGTGTGCGTGGTTGGAGAGTAGCTGGGACAGACAGGAGAGTCCCTGAGGGCTGGTGAAGACATGAGAGAGACTGGAGAGTAAGTGAGTGAAATTGGGGAGTTTGGTGGTGCTTCCTGGGTGCTTGGAACTGACTCCCGCTGAAGTGTGGGCGTGGTTGGAGAGTAGCTGGGACACACAGGAGAGTCCCTGAGGGTTGGAGATAAAGACGTGCTAGAGAGTGAGGAGTAACTGAGTGAAATTGGGGAGTTTGGTGGTGATTCCGGGGTGCCTGGAGCTGACTGCAGCTGAAATGTGGGCGTGGTTGGAGAGTAGCTGGGACAGACGGGAGAGTCCCTGAGGGATGGTGAAGACATGAGAGAGACTGGGGAGTAACGCAGTGAAATTGGTGAGTTTGGTGGTGATTTCTGGGTGCCTGCAACGGACTCCCGCTGAAGTGTGGGCGTGTTTGGAGAGTAGCTGGGACAGACAGGCGAGTCCCTGAGGGTTGGAGATAAAGACGTGCTAGAGACTGGGGAGTAACTCAGTGAAAGTGGTGGGCTTGGTGGTGATCCCTGGGTTCCTGGAACTGACCCGCGCTGAAATGTGGGCGTGGTTGGAGAGTAGCTGGGACAGACTGGAGGGTCCGTAAGGGCTGGGGGTGAAGACGTGAGAGAGACTGGCGAGGATCTCCCTGAGGTCTGTGAGTTTGTAGGTGTTTCTGGGGTGTGGGGTAGAGACTCCCGCTGAAATCTGGGCGTAGTTGGAGAGTAGCTGGGACAGACAGGAGAGTCATGGGTGGCTGGGGGTGAGCTGCTGGATGATGGCAGTAAGAACATATGGTATATTATTGATGAATGAGGTGACTGTGAAGAATCTCCAGAGGAGGACACGGGAGAACACAATGACATGAGTGACTGTCCTGCTTGGTTAGGAAAGGGAAACGTAAAGTTGTGGAATTCTGTTGATGATGGATGTGAGAGTGGTGAAGCCCTGCGGGGTGATGTAGAGTACTTCCACATCCCTGGTGAGGAGCTGCCCCTTGGGTCTGAGTTTCTGGGAGGGGAGAGGGAGAAGCTGGGTGAGGCAGGCATGAATCTTGAGGAGTCAGGGCTGGGGGACCGCTCATATTCTCCCGAGACGTGTGAGTCTCTGGGGGACTCCTGGGTGCATGGGGCTGACTCCCGCAGGAACCTGGGGATGGCTGGAGAGTAACTGGGAGCCACAGGAGAGTCCCTGAGGCCTGGGGGTGAAGAGATGAAAGACACAGGGGTGGAGCACCGTGAGGCTCGTGAGTTTGTAGGTGATTCCCGGGCGTGGGGGGCTGACTCCAGCTGAAATCTGGGGTTGTTTGGAGAGTAGCTGGGAGACACAGGAGATCCCCCGAGAGCTGGGGGTGAGCTGCTGGGTGATGGCAGTAAGAACATGTGGTATATTATTGATGAACGTGGGGACTCTGAGGAATCCTCAGAGGAGGACACGGGAGAGCCCAATGGCTTCATTGATTGCCCATCACGGTGAGGACAGGGAAATGGGAGCTTGTGGGATTCTGGTGATGACAGAGGTGAGTGTGGTGAAGCCCTAGGGGATGGTGAATGGTAGCTCCGGATCCCTGGTGAGGAGCTTCCCCTGAAGCCTGAGTTTCTGAGAGGGGAGAGGGAGAAGCTGGGTGAGGCTCGCATGGACCTTGGGGAGTCCGTGCTGGGGGACCGTTCATAAGAAGAGCCGGACAAGACCCTACTGTTCTTAGGTGCAGACATGATTAGGAAACCTGCAGCTCCCAGGGGCCCCTACTAATTTTCTAACTCGCAGAAGGAAGGAGTGTGTGTGCGTGTGTGTGTGTGTGCGGTGTGAGGTATGTGCCCCTTAAGAAAATGGAAATCAACCAACCAATGAGACAGACAGACAGACAGACAGACAGACAGACAGACAGACAGAGATTCACTTGCCCAAGTGTTCTGTCCTGTCCTCTGAATCCGCTTCCAAGTCGCAAGACGCTGTGAGCTCCAAGTCAACGCAGAGTCCGCCAACCGCTCCGGCCGCTGATCCGCTCCGCGAAGATCTGAGTACAGGCCAGCCAGGGTGGGTTTAAATGGCCTCGGGCGCAGCCTAGCAGCGGAAAGGGCGGAGCTTCACTCCTCCTTTCCATCAGTCACCCCCAACTTTCCCAGGCTACACCTCGTAGGAAACTGTTCTCCTGCTTTGATTTCATGCGCCACCTTTGGGACAATCTAAGAACTTACAAGTTTTCTTGGCCAGATATATTAGGAATTGTATGCACTGAAACACTGAAAACCAACTAGTGGTTCTGTGGTTCCCACGTTGTGGTTTTGACACCAGCAGCATCCTTGCCACAATCAAACCCCGGAGATCCACAGATCTGCGGTGTAACCATACCTCCCCCTGATCCGGATGCATGGCAGTTTAAGGAGTCTTTCCGTGTAAGGGAAAAGACTTTGAAGAAAAGGTGGAGATATGCGTTGTAGAAACATTCTTTTGCTCTGGAACCACGTAGAGACTTGGGAGCCAGTTGGGTGGAGCATTCGTTGGATGAGGGTGCTCGGGTTAGGAATATCAAGGTGTGGCTCCAGATAATCCAATCATCTAATTAAGATTCCAGTTATGCTCATCTGTTTTAAAATTCCGTTTGGGTAAATTCTTTTAGTCAGACTGAGAATGGCAAAGCCTCAACCCCAATTTCCAGGGAGGGTTGAGAGCCTCAGGTGGAGTTGATCACCAATAGCCTATGGTTTAACCCGTCATGCCTATAGAATGAGGTCTCCATAAAAACCCAAAAGGACTGGGTTCAGAGAGCTTGTGGATAACACTTCCTGGAAGGTAGTGCACCCCTCCCCACACGCCGGGCCCCGCATTTATTTCTGAACTTTTGGCAAAGTCCGCTAAAATACAACGGCAAATGTAAGTGTTTCCCTGCGTGCTGTGAGCTCTTCCAGCCAATGAATGCAACTAAATCTGGGAGTGGTGGCAACCTGATTTATAGCCAGTTGCTGAGAAGCACAGGTAAAACAACGTGGGGCTTCCCATTGTTATTAGTGTGGGAGGCCTGTCTGGCGGGACTCGGCCCTTTGGAATCTAAAGCTATGTCCCGGTAGATAGCGTCACCATTGAATTAGAAGACACACATATGTTGAGAATAATCTTTCTGGTCATTTGCTGCATGTCTTATTTACAATATGTAATCAAATTCTTTATCCTGGCCTTATGGCACCTGGGTTGAGAACCATGATTTGAACCAAACATTGGTCTGTCACGTTCTGAGTTTGAAACTTTATTTTGCCTTTAGCGTTTTGCTATTGCTTTTTCGTTTTCTTTTGTTTCGTTTCAAGTTCTCGGGTATATGTGCAGGATGTGCAGATTTGTTACTAAGGTAAACGTGTGCCATGGTGGTTTGCTGCACCTGTCAACCCATCACCTAGGTATTAAGCCCAGCATGCAGTAGCTGTTTTTCTTAACGCTCTGCCTCCCGAAAGGCCCCAGTGAGTGTTGTTCCCCTTCCTGTGTCCATGTCATCTCATTTTTCAGCTCTCATTATAAGTGAGAATGTGGCGTTTGGTTTTCTTTCCCTGGATTAGTTTGCTGAGCATAATGACCACACATCACCACTGTTTTTGTTTTTTAGTATAAAGAGTAGTATTTTATTGAATAAGATTTGCTCACAGAAAAATAAGCTTAAGTCTACAATGAATGCCAGACTCTACAGCAGAAAGCAATTTTCTCACTTTTCCACACACAATGGTTCCTACTAAGTGAAAAAACTTCATTCACAAATGTACTACTCTGTCTCAAAACATCTCACATAATCATGCACTGTACTAAAGCCATTAGATCAGTTCTTCAGTCAGGTTAAAGAAGTATCCCTCTAATAACTGACTTTTATAATGCTATCAATATCCACTCCCAATCAGTCTGCCATTGTTAATGGTGTACAGCATTACTGAATACAATGGAATTGATGACGCCCATATCCACGGACACACCGTGACTTACGGTGGTTTCATTTATGATTTTTCAACGTTATGATGGGATTATTGGAATATTAGGTGCGTTTCTGAGTTACAGTGGGTTTATGAGTATGCGACCCTATACTCCAGAAACAGCTGTATAAGGAAAAACAGGTGTACCTAATAAGAATATGCTTAGTGACTTGGGATAAACCAATAGATGTTCACAACTGATGGAGAGCCGTGAAAGAGAGATAGCGGTAAATAGTTACAATAACACAATTTTCCTGCACCTGTCGAGGATTTCTCCCAAAAAACGCAGAATGTGGGATGCACCTAAGGCATATGAAAGAGAGAGGGCAGAAGGAGTAAGAGAGAAATAGGAGGAAGGAAGGAAGGAAGGAAAGAAAGAAGGAAGGTAGGAAGGAATGAAGGAAGGAAGGAAGGAAGGAAGGACGAAAGGAAGGAGAAAACACCCGGTGTTACTAAAACCCCCCAAAAAATGGTTTCCCCCTGTGGGTAAGCCTACAATGTGGATGAATCTTGAAAATATTGTGCTACGTGTTGTGTCAGTCATAACAGCTCACCTATTGTGCAATTCCGTTGATAGGAAATGTCCACAATATGGAAATCTATGCATATGGGATTGATCGCACTAGGTAGTTGCTACCTAGGGCTGAGGGTCAGGGCGAAGGTTTGAGACAGAATGAGGAGTGACTAATGTCTACAGGGTTTTTCTCTGGTCGGGGGTGATAAGACGTTCTACAATGGATTGCGAATTAAAATTGAATGTGCACCACCACAGGTATACTAAAAGTCACTCAATTCATGACTTTTAATGGGGGAATCTTCTGTGGCGCACTCTCATGGAGACCACGGCAGACATAGTGAGAGAGAAAAAGGTGAGTAAATATCTGAAACGGAGGCAGAAAGAGAGAGAATGAGAAGCCCTGTGAATGGAAGGGAGAGCGAAAAGGGAAAATGGTCCTATTTACAAATGACAGATGTGAAACTGGGGTTCACATCAACAGTGTCACTGCCAGGAAGGAGGGTCATGCTAGCCATGTCACCGGTAGTGTGGCCCGCAGGGACGCCGACCTGCTGGAGCGTCGTGCCAGCATGGGCTCTGGCAGCCACGTGGGCCAGCAGGAGGGTCCCGCTGCACAGCTGTGGGGTGAGGATAGACTGGGTGGTGATATCGGCCATTACAGGGGCCTCTTCTGCTGGCAAGAGTGTGACAGTAGCAAGTAGATGGACAAGCCTGCGTGTGAGGACGGAATGCAGGAGGGGCTCTTGTGCGGCTGGGTGTGGGGCCCTCACGGGAACCGTGGAGAAATGGCCAGGTAACTGCGTCATGTGGGCTAGTAGATTGGCCAGGGCTTCGAACTGAAGGACAATAACGGGGAGTAGCTGTCAGGCCCTGGGAGTGTCTGAGTGTAAGTGGAGATGGGTTTGGGGTCACTGAGGGATGCGTGGGAGCCATCCCTGTATAGGTACAGGTCATAGGGAGATAGTCTCGTGAGGCCTGTGAGTGTCTAGGGTTGTCCTGGGTGCCTGGGGCTGACTGTGGCAGAAATCTGGGGAAGGCTGGAGAGAAGCTGGGAGACCCAGGAGAGTCCCTGAAGGCAGGGGGTGAAGAGGTGAAAGAAATGGGGGAGGGTTGCAGTAAGGTCCGTGAGTTTGTAGGTGATTCCTGGGTGCGGGAAGCTGACTCCAGGTGAAATCTGGAGACGGTCGGAGTGTAGCTGAGAGAGACAGAAGAGTCCTTGAGGGCTGGGGGTGAGAACATGAGGGAGACTGGGGAGTAAGTCAGTGAAATTCGTGAGTTCGGTGGTGTATCGTGGGTGCCTGGAACTGACTCCAGCTGGAATCTAGCGAAGTTTTGAGAGTAGCTGAAAGAGACACAGGAGTCCCTGTGGGCTGAGGGCAAAGACCTGAGAGAGACCAGGGAGGACCTCAGTGAAGTCTGTGAGTCTGTAGGTGATTCCGGAGTGTGGGAGGCTGACTCCCGCTGAAATCTGGGCGTGGTGGGAGAGTAGCTGGGACAGACAGGAGAGTCCCAGGGGGCTGGGGGTGAAGACATGACAGAGACTGGGGAGTAACTCAGCGAAACTGCTGAGTTTGGTGGTGATACCTGGGTGCCTGGAACTGACTCCCGCTGAAATCTGGGCATGGTTGGAGAGTAGCTGGGACACACAGGAGAGTCCCTGAGGGCTGGGGGTGAAGACATGAGAGAGACCGGGGAGTACCTCAGTGAAACTGGTGAGTTTGGTGGTGACTCCGGGGTGCCTGGGACTGACTCCAGCTGAAATGTGTGCGTGGTTGGAGAGTAGCTGGGACAGACAGGAGAGTCCCTGAGGGCTGGTGAAGACATGAGAGAGACTGGAGAGTAAGTGAGTGAAATTGGGGAGTTTGGTGGTGCTTCCTGGGTGCTTGGAACTGACTCCCGCTGAAGTGTGGGCGTGGTTGGAGAGTAGCTGGGACACACAGGAGAGTCCCTGAGGGTTGGAGATAAAGACGTGCTAGAGAGTGAGGAGTAACTGAGTGAAATTGGGGAGTTTGGTGGTGATTCCGGGGTGCCTGGAACTGACTGCAGCTGAAATGTGGGCGTGGTTGGAGAGTAGCTGGGACAGACGGGAGAGTCCCTGAGGGATGGTGAAGACATGAGAGAGACTGGGGAGTAACGCAGTGAAATTGGTGAGTTTGGTGGTGATTTCTGGGTGCCTGCAACGGACTCCCGCTGAAGTGTGGGCGTGTTTGGAGAGTAGCTGGGACAGACAGGCGAGTCCCTGAGGGTTGGAGATAAAGACGTGCTAGAGACTGGGGAGTAACTCAGTGAAAGTGGTGGGCTTGGTGGTGATCCCTGGGTTCCTGGAACTGACCCGCGCTGAAATGTGGGCGTGGTTGGAGAGTAGCTGGGACAGACTGGAGGGTCCGTAAGGGCTGGGGGTGAAGACGTGAGAGAGACTGGCGAGGATCTCCCTGAGGTCTGTGAGTTTGTAGGTGTTTCTGGGGTGTGGGGTAGAGACTCCCGCTGAAATCTGGGCGTAGTTGGAGAGTAGCTGGGACAGACAGGAGAGTCATGGGTGGCTGGGGGTGAGCTGCTGGATGATGGCAGTAAGAACATATGGTATATTATTGATGAATGAGGTGACTGTGAAGAATCTCCAGAGGAGGACACGGGAGAACACAATGACATGAGTGACTGTCCTGCTTGGTTAGGAAAGGGAAACGTAAAGTTGTGGAATTCTGTTGATGATGGATGTGAGAGTGGTGAAGCCCTGCGGGGTGATGTAGAGTACTTCCACATCCCTGGTGAGGAGCTGCCCCTTGGGTCTGAGTTTCTGGGAGGGGAGAGGGAGAAGCTGGGTGAGGCAGGCATGAATCTTGAGGAGTCAGGGCTGGGGGACCGCTCATATTCTCCCGAGACGTGTGAGTCTCTGGGGGACTCCTGGGTGCATGGGGCTGACTCCCGCAGGAACCTGGGGATGGCTGGAGAGTAACTGGGAGCCACAGGAGAGTCCCTGAGGCCTGGGGGTGAAGAGATGAAAGACACAGGGGTGGAGCACCGTGAGGCTCGTGAGTTTGTAGGTGATTCCCGGGCGTGGGGGGCTGACTCCAGCTGAAATCTGGGGTTGTTTGGAGAGTAGCTGGGAGACACAGGAGATCCCCCGAGAGCTGGGGGTGAGCTGCTGGGTGATGGCAGTAAGAACATGTGGTATATTATTGATGAACGTGGGGACTCTGAGGAATCCTCAGAGGAGGACACGGGAGAGCCCAATGGCTTCATTGATTGCCCATCACGGTGAGGACAGGGAAATGGGAGCTTGTGGGATTCTGGTGATGACAGAGGTGAGTGTGGTGAAGCCCTAGGGGATGGTGAATGGTAGCTCCGGATCCCTGGTGAGGAGCTTCCCCTGAAGCCTGAGTTTCTGAGAGGGGAGAGGGAGAAGCTGGGTGAGGCTCGCATGGACCTTGGGGAGTCCGTGCTGGGGGACCGTTCATAAGAAGAGCCGGACAAGACCCTACTGTTCTTAGGTGCAGACATGATTAGGAAACCTGCAGCTCCCAGGGGCCCCTACTAATTTTCTAACTCGCAGAAGGAAGGAGTGTGTGTGCGTGTGTGTGTGTGTGCGGTGTGAGGTATGTGCCCCTTAAGAAAATGGAAATCAACCAACCAATGAGACAGACAGACAGACAGACAGACAGACAGACAGACAGACAGACAGAGATTCACTTGCCCAAGTGTTCTGTCCTGTCCTCTGAATCCGCTTCCAAGTCGCAAGACGCTGTGAGCTCCAAGTCAACGCAGAGTCCGCCAACCGCTCCGGCCGCTGATCCGCTCCGCGAAGATCTGAGTACAGGCCAGCCAGGGTGGGTTTAAATGGCCTCGGGCGCAGCCTAGCAGCGGAAAGGGCGGAGCTTCACTCCTCCTTTCCATCAGTCACCCCCAACTTTCCCAGGCTACACCTCGTAGGAAACTGTTCTCCTGCTTTGATTTCATGCGCCACCTTTGGGACAATCTAAGAACTTACAAGTTTTCTTGGCCAGATATATTAGGAATTGTATGCACTGAAACACTGAAAACCAACTAGTGGTTCTGTGGTTCCCACGTTGTGGTTTTGACACCAGCAGCATCCTTGCCACAATCAAACCCCGGAGATCCACAGATCTGCGGTGTAACCATACCTCCCCCTGATCCGGATGCATGGCAGTTTAAGGAGTCTTTCCGTGTAAGGGAAAAGACTTTGAAGAAAAGGTGGAGATATGCGTTGTAGAAACATTCTTTTGCTCTGGAACCACGTAGAGACTTGGGAGCCAGTTGGGTGGAGCATTCGTTGGATGAGGGTGCTCGGGTTAGGAATATCAAGGTGTGGCTCCAGATAATCCAATCATCTAATTAAGATTCCAGTTATGCTCATCTGTTTTAAAATTCCGTTTGGGTAAATTCTTTTAGTCAGACTGAGAATGGCAAAGCCTCAACCCCAATTTCCAGGGAGGGTTGAGAGCCTCAGGTGGAGTTGATCACCAATAGCCTATGGTTTAACCCGTCATGCCTATAGAATGAGGTCTCCATAAAAACCCAAAAGGACTGGGTTCAGAGAGCTTGTGGATAACACTTCCTGGAAGGTAGTGCACCCCTCCCCACACGCCGGGCCCCGCATTTATTTCTGAACTTTTGGCAAAGTCCGCTAAAATACAACGGCAAATGTAAGTGTTTCCCTGCGTGCTGTGAGCTCTTCCAGCCAATGAATGCAACTAAATCTGGGAGTGGTGGCAACCTGATTTATAGCCAGTTGCTGAGAAGCACAGGTAAAACAACGTGGGGCTTCCCATTGTTATTAGTGTGGGAGGCCTGTCTGGCGGGACTCGGCCCTTTGGAATCTAAAGCTATGTCCCGGTAGATAGCGTCACCATTGAATTAGAAGACACACATATGTTGAGAATAATCTTTCTGGTCATTTGCTGCATGTCTTATTTACAATATGTAATCAAATTCTTTATCCTGGCCTTATGGCACCTGGGTTGAGAACCATGATTTGAACCAAACATTGGTCTGTCACGTTCTGAGTTTGAAACTTTATTTTGCCTTTAGCGTTTTGCTATTGCTTTTTCGTTTTCTTTTGTTTCGTTTCAAGTTCTCGGGTATATGTGCAGGATGTGCAGATTTGTTACTAAGGTAAACGTGTGCCATGGTGGTTTGCTGCACCTGTCAACCCATCACCTAGGTATTAAGCCCAGCATGCAGTAGCTGTTTTTCTTAACGCTCTGCCTCCCGAAAGGCCCCAGTGAGTGTTGTTCCCCTTCCTGTGTCCATGTCATCTCATTTTTCAGCTCTCATTATAAGTGAGAATGTGGCGTTTGGTTTTCTTTCCCTGGATTAGTTTGCTGAGCATAATGACCACACATCACCACTGTTTTTGTTTTTTAGTATAAAGAGTAGTATTTTATTGAATAAGATTTGCTCACAGAAAAATAAGCTTAAGTCTACAATGAATGCCAGACTCTACAGCAGAAAGCAATTTTCTCACTTTTCCACACACAATGGTTCCTACTAAGTGAAAAAACTTCATTCACAAATGTACTACTCTGTCTCAAAACATCTCACATAATCATGCACTGTACTAAAGCCATTAGATCAGTTCTTCAGTCAGGTTAAAGAAGTATCCCTCTAATAACTGACTTTTATAATGCTATCAATATCCACTCCCAATCAGTCTGCCATTGTTAATGGTGTACAGCATTACTGAATACAATGGAATTGATGACGCCCATATCCACGGACACACCGTGACTTACGGTGGTTTGATTTATGATTTTTCAACGTTATGATGGGATTATTGGAATATTAGGTGCGTTTCTGAGTTACAGTGGGTTTATGAGTATGCGACCCTATACTCCAGAAACAGCTGTATAAGGAAAAACAGGTGTACCTAATAAGAATATGCTTAGTGACTTGGGATAAACCAATAGATGTTCACAACTGATGGAGAGCCGTGAAAGAGAGATAGCGGTAAATAGTTACAATAACACAATTTTCCTGCACCTGTCGAGGATTTCTCCCAAAAAACGCAGAATGTGGGATGCACCTAAGGCATATGAAAGAGAGAGGGCAGAAGGAGTAAGAGAGAAATAGGAGGAAGGAAGGAAGGAAGGAAAGAAAGAAGGAAGGTAGGAAGGAATGAAGGAAGGAAGGAAGGAAGGAAGGACGAAAGGAAGGAGAAAACACCCGGTGTTACTAAAACCCCCCAAAAAATGGTTTCCCCCTGTGGGTAAGCCTACAATGTGGATGAATCTTGAAAATATTGTGCTACGTGTTGTGTCAGTCATAACAGCTCACCTATTGTGCAATTCCGTTGATAGGAAATGTCCACAATATGGAAATCTATGCATATGGGATTGATCGCACTAGGTAGTTGCTACCTAGGGCTGAGGGTCAGGGAGAGGGTTTGAGACAGAATGAGGAGTGACTAATGTCTACAGGGTTTTTCTCTGGTCGGGGGTGATAAGACGTTCTACAATGGATTGCGAATTAAAATTGAATGTGCACCACCACAGGTATACTAAAAGCCACTCAATTCATGACTTTTAATGGGGGAATCTTCTGTGGCGCACTCTCATGGAGACCACGGCAGACATAGTGAGAGAGAAAAAGGTGAGTAAATATCTGAAACGGAGGCAGAAAGAGAGAGAATGAGAAGCCCTGTGAATGGAAGGGAGAGCGAAAAGGGAAAATGGTCCTATTTACAAATGAGAGATGTGAAACTGGGGTTCACATCAACAGTGTCACTGCCAGGAAGGAGGGTCATGCTAGCCATGTCACCGGTAGTGTGGCCCGCAGGGACGCCGACCTGCTGGAGCGTCGTGCCAGCATGGGCTCTGGCAGCCACGTGGGCCAGCAGGAGGGTCCCGCTGCACAGCTGTGGGGTGAGGATAGACTGGGTGGTGATATCGGCCATTACAGGGGCCTCTTCTGCTGGCAAGAGTGTGACAGTAGCAAGTAGATGGACAAGCCTGCGTGTGAGGACGGAATGCAGGAGGGGCTCTTGTGCGGCTGGGTGTGGGGCCCTCACGGGAACCGTGGAGAAATGGCCAGGTAACTGCGTCATGTGGGCTAGTAGATTGGCCAGGGCTTCGAACTGAAGGACAATAACGGGGAGTAGCTGTCAGGCCCTGGGAGTGTCTGAGTGTAAGTGGAGATGGGTTTGGGGTCACTGAGGGATGCGTGGGAGCCATCCCTGTATAGGTACAGGTCATAGGGAGATAGTCTCGTGAGGCCTGTGAGTGTCTAGGGTTGTCCTGGGTGCCTGGGGCTGACTGTGGCAGAAATCTGGGGAAGGCTGGAGAGAAGCTGGGAGACCCAGGAGAGTCCCTGAAGGCAGGGGGTGAAGAGGTGAAAGAAATGGGGGAGGGTTGCAGTAAGGTCCGTGAGTTTGTAGGTGATTCCTGGGTGCGGGAAGCTGACTCCAGGTGAAATCTGGAGACGGTCGGAGTGTAGCTGAGAGAGACAGAAGAGTCCTTGAGGGCTGGGGGTGAGAACATGAGGGAG
Source organism: Pan paniscus (assembly GCF_029289425.2). Classification (NCBI taxonomy): domain Eukaryota; kingdom Metazoa; phylum Chordata; class Mammalia; order Primates; family Hominidae; genus Pan; species Pan paniscus. The sequence continues at coordinate 5,346,768 of NC_073271.2, forward strand.
ACTGGGGAGTAAGTCAGTGAAATTCGTGAGTTCGGTGGTGTATCGTGGGTGCCTGGAACTGACTCCAGCTGGAATCTAGCGAAGTTTTGAGAGTAGCTGAAAGAGACACAGGAGTCCCTGTGGGCTGAGGGCAAAGACCTGAGAGAGACCAGGGAGGACCTCAGTGAAGTCTGTGAGTCTGTAGGTGATTCCGGAGTGTGGGAGGCTGACTCCCGCTGAAATCTGGGCGTGGTGGGAGAGTAGCTGGGACAGACAGGAGAGTCCCAAGGGGCTGGGGGTGAAGACATGACAGAGACTGGGGAGTAACTCAGCGAAACTGCTGAGTTTGGTGGTGATACCTGGGTGCCTGGAACTGACTCCCGCTGAAATCTGGGCATGGTTGGAGAGTAGCTGGGACACACAGGAGAGTCCCTGAGGGCTGGGGGTGAAGACATGAGAGAGACCGGGGAGTACCTCAGTGAAACTGGTGAGTTTGGTGGTGACTCCGGGGTGCCTGGGACTGACTCCAGCTGAAATGTGTGCGTGGTTGGAGAGTAGCTGGGACAGACAGGAGAGTCCCTGAGGGCTGGTGAAGACATGAGAGAGACTGGAGAGTAAGTGAGTGAAATTGGGGAGTTTGGTGGTGCTTCCTGGGTGCTTGGAACTGACTCCCGCTGAAGTGTGGGCGTGGTTGGAGAGTAGCTGGGACACACAGGAGAGTCCCTGAGGGTTGGAGATAAAGACGTGCTAGAGAGTGAGGAGTAACTGAGTGAAATTGGGGAGTTTGGTGGTGATTCCGGGGTGCCTGGAACTGACTGCAGCTGAAATGTGGGCGTGGTTGGAGAGTAGCTGGGACAGACGGGAGAGTCCCTGAGGGATGGTGAAGACATGAGAGAGACTGGGGAGTAACGCAGTGAAATTGGTGAGTTTGGTGGTGATTTCTGGGTGCCTGCAACGGACTCCCGCTGAAGTGTGGGCGTGTTTGGAGAGTAGCTGGGACAGACAGGCGAGTCCCTGAGGGTTGGAGATAAAGACGTGCTAGAGACTGGGGAGTAACTCAGTGAAAGTGGTGGGCTTGGTGGTGATCCCTGGGTTCCTGGAACTGACCCGCGCTGAAATGTGGGCGTGGTTGGAGAGTAGCTGGGACAGACTGGAGGGTCCGTAAGGGCTGGGGGTGAAGACGTGAGAGAGACTGGCGAGGATCTCCCTGAGGTCTGTGAGTTTGTAGGTGTTTCTGGGGTGTGGGGTAGAGACTCCCGCTGAAATCTGGGCGTAGTTGGAGAGTAGCTGGGACAGACAGGAGAGTCATGGGTGGCTGGGGGTGAGCTGCTGGATGATGGCAGTAAGAACATATGGTATATTATTGATGAATGAGGTGACTGTGAAGAATCTCCAGAGGAGGACACGGGAGAACACAATGACATGAGTGACTGTCCTGCTTGGTTAGGAAAGGGAAACGTAAAGTTGTGGAATTCTGTCGATGATGGATGTGAGAGTGGTGAAGCCCTGCGGGGTGATGTAGAGTACTTCCACATCCCTGGTGAGGAGCTGCCCCTTGGGTCTGAGTTTCTGGGAGGGGAGAGGGAGAAGCTGGGTGAGGCAGGCATGAATCTTGAGGAGTCAGGGCTGGGGGACCGCTCATATTCTCCCGAGACGTGTGAGTCTCTGGGGGACTCCTGGGTGCATGGGGCTGACTCCCGCAGGAACCTGGGGATGGCTGGAGAGTAACTGGGAGCCACAGGAGAGTCCCTGAGGCCTGGGGGTGAAGAGATGAAAGACACAGGGGTGGAGCACCGTGAGGCTCGTGAGTTTGTAGGTGATTCCCGGGTGTGGGGGGCTGACTCCAGCTGAAATCTGGGGTTGTTTGGAGAGTAGCTGGGAGACACAGGAGATCCCCCGAGAGCTGGGGGTGAGCTGCTGGGTGATGGCAGTAAGAACATGTGGTATATTATTGATGAACGTGGGGACTCTGAGGAATCCTCAGAGGAGGACACGGGAGAGCCCAATGGCTTCATTGATTGCCCATCACGGTGAGGACAGGGAAATGGGAGCTTGTGGGATTCTGGTGATGACAGAGGTGAGTGTGGTGAAGCCCTAGGGGATGGTGAATGGTAGCTCCGGATCCCTGGTGAGGAGCTTCCCCTGAAGCCTGAGTTTCTGAGAGGGGAGAGGGAGAAGCTGGGTGAGGCTCGCATGGACCTTGGGGAGTCCGTGCTGGGGGACCGTTCATAAGAAGAGCCGGACAAGACCCTACTGTTCTTAGGTGCAGACATGATTAGGAAACCTGCAGCTCCCAGGGGCCCCTACTAATTTTCTAACTCGCAGAAGGAAGGAGTGTGTGTGCGTGTGTGTGTGTGTGTGCGCGGTGTGAGGTATGTGCCCCTTAAGAAAATGGAAATCAACCAACCAATGAGACAGACAGACAGACAGACAGAGATTCACTTGCCCAAGTGTTCTGTCCTGTCCTCTGAATCCGCTTCCAAGTCGCAAGACGCTGTGAGCTCCAAGTCAACGCAGAGTCCGCCAACCGCTCCGGCCGCTGATCCGCTCCGCGAAGATCTGAGTACAGGCCAGCCAGGGTGGGTTTAAATGGCCTCGGGCGCAGCCTAGCAGCGGAAAGGGCGGAGCTTCACTCCTCCTTTCCATCAGTCACCCCCAACTTTCCCAGGCTACACCTCGTAGGAAACTGTTCTCCTGCTTTGATTTCATGCGCCACCTTTGGGACAATCTAAGAACTTACAAGTTTTCTTGGCCAGATATATTAGGAATTGTATGCACTGAAACACTGAAAACCAACTAGTGGTTCTGTGGTTCCCACGTTGTGGTTTTGACACCAGCAGCATCCTTGCCACAATCAAACCCCGGAGATCCACAGATCTGCGGTGTAACCATACCTCCCCCTGATCCGGATGCATGGCAGTTTAAGGAGTCTTTCCGTGTAAGGGAAAAGACTTTGAAGAAAAGGTGGAGATATGCGTTGTAGAAACATTCTTTTGCTCTGGAACCACGTAGAGACTTGGGAGCCAGTTGGGTGGAGCATTCGTTGGATGAGGGTGCTCGGGTTAGGAATATCAAGGTGTGGCTCCAGATAATCCAATCATCTAATTAAGATTCCAGTTATGCTCATCTGTTTTAAAATTCCGTTTGGGTAAATTCTTTTAGTCAGACTGAGAATGGCAAAGCCTCAACCCCAATTTCCAGGGAGGGTTGAGAGCCTCAGGTGGAGTTGATCACCAATAGCCTATGGTTTAACCCGTCATGCCTATAGAATGAGGTCTCCATAAAAACCCAAAAGGACTGGGTTCAGAGAGCTTGTGGATAACACTTCCTGGAAGGTAGTGCACCCCTCCCCACACGCCGGGCCCCGCATTTATTTCTGAACTTTTGGCAAAGTCCGCTAAAATACAACGGCAAATGTAAGTGTTTCCCTGCGTGCTGTGAGCTCTTCCAGCCAATGAATGCAACTAAATCTGGGAGTGGTGGCAACCTGATTTATAGCCAGTTGCTGAGAAGCACAGGTAAAACAACGTGGGGCTTCCCATTGTTATTAGTGTGGGAGGCCTGTCTGGCGGGACTCGGCCCTTTGGAATCTAAAGCTATGTCCCGGTAGATAGCGTCACCATTGAATTAGAAGACACACATATGTTGAGAATAATCTTTCTGGTCATTTGCTGCATGTCTTATTTACAATATATAATCAAATTCTTTATCCTGGCCTTATGGCACCTGGGTTGAGAACCATGATTTGAACCAAACATTGGTCTGTCACGTTCTGAGTTTGAAACTTTATTTTGCCTTTAGCGTTTTGCTATTGCTTTTTCGTTTTCTTTTGTTTCGTTTCAAGTTCTCGGGTATATGTGCAGGATGTGCAGATTTGTTACTAAGGTAAACGTGTGCCATGGTGGTTTGCTGCACCTGTCAACCCATCACCTAGGTATTAAGCCCAGCATGCAGTAGCTGTTTTTCTTAACGCTCTGCCTCCCGAAAGGCCCCAGTGAGTGTTGTTCCCCTTCCTGTGTCCATGTGATCTCCTTTTTCAGCTCTCATTATAAGTGAGAATGTGGCGTTTGGTTTTCTTTCCCTGGATTAGTTTGCTGAGCATAATGACCACACATCACCACTGTTTCTGTTTTTTAGTATAAAGAGTAGTATATTATTGAATAAGATTTGCTCACAGAAAAATAAGCTTAAGTCTACAATGAATGCCAGACTCTACAGCAGAAAGCAATTTTCTCACTTTTCCACACACAATGGTTCCTACTAAGTGAAAAAACTTCATTCACAAATGTACTACTCTGTCTCAAAACATCTCACATAATCATGCACTGTACTAAAGCCATTAGATCAGTTCTTCAGTCAGGTTAAAGAAGTATCCCTCTAATAACTGACTTTTATAATGCTATCAATATCCACTCCCAATCAGTCTGCCATTGTTAATGGTGTACAGCATTACTGAATACAATGGAATTGATGACGCCCATATCCACGGACACACCGTGACTTACGGTGGTTTCATTTATGATTTTTCAACGTTATGATGGGATTATTGGAATATTAGATGCGTTTCTGAGTTACAGTGGGTTTATGAGTATGCGACCCTATACTCCAGAAACAGAGGTATAAGGAAAAACAGGTGTACCTAATAAGAATATGCTTAGTGACTTGGGATAAACCAATAGATGTTCACAACTGATGGAGAGCCGTGAAAGAGAGATAGCGGTAAATAGTTACAATAACACAATTTTCCTGCACCTGTCGAGGATTTCTCCCAAAAAACGCAGAATGTGGGATGCACCTAAGGCATATGAAAGAGAGAGGGCAGAAGGAGTAAGAGAGAAATAGGAGGAAGGAAGGAAGGAAGGAAAGAAAGAAGGAAGGTAGGAAGGAAGGAAGGAAGGAAGGAAAGAAGGACGAAAGGAAGGAGAAAACACCCGGTGTTACTAAAACCCCCCAAAAAATGGTTTCCCCCTGTGGGTAAGCCTACAATGTGGATGAATCTTGAAAATATTGTGCTACGTGTTGTGTCAGTCATAACAGCTCACCTATTGTACAATTCCGTTGATAGGAAATGTCCACAATATGGAAATCTATGCATATGGGATTGATCGCACTAGGTAGTTGCTACCTAGGGCTGAGGGTCAGGGAGAAGGTTTGAGACAGAATGAGGAGTGACTAATGTCTACAGGGTTTTTCTCTGGTCGGGGGTGATAAGACGTTCTACAATGGATTGCGAATTAAAATTGAATGTGCACCACCACAGGTATACTAAAAGTCACTCAATTCATGACTTTTAATGGGGGAATCTTCTGTGGCGCACTCTCATGGAGACCACGGCAGACATAGTGAGAGAGAAAAAGGTGAGTAAATATCTGAAACGGAGGCAGAAAGAGAGAGAATGAGAAGCCCTGTGAATGGAAGGGAGAGCGAAAAGGGAAAATGGTCCTATTTACAAATGAGAGATGTGAAACTGGGGTTCACATCAACAGTGTCACTGCCAGGAAGGAGGGTCATGCTAGCCATGTCACCGGTAGTGTGGCCCGCAGGGACGCCGACCTGCTGGAGCGTCGTGCCAGCATGGGCTCTGGCAGCCACGTGGGCCAGCAGGAGGGTCCCGCTGCACAGCTGTGGGGTGAGGATAGACTGGGTGGTGATATCGGCCATTACAGGGGCCTCTTCTGCTGGCAAGAGTGTGACAGTAGCAAGTAGATGGACAAGCCTGCGTGTGAGGACGGAATGCAGGAGGGGCTCTTGTGCGGCTGGGTGTGGGGCCCTCACGGGAACCGTGGAGAAATGGCCAGGTAACTGCGTCATGTGGGCTAGTAGATTGGCCAGGGCTTCGAACTGAAGGACAATAACGGGGAGTAGCTGTCAGGCCCTGGGAGTGTCTGAGTGTAAGTGGAGATGGGTTTGGGGTCACTGAGGGATGCGTGGGAGCCATCCCTGTATAGGTACAGGTCATAGGGAGATAGTCTCGTGAGGCCTGTGAGTGTCTAGGGTTGTCCTGGGTGCCTGGGGCTGACTGTGGCAGAAATCTGGGGAAGGCTGGAGAGAAGCTGGGAGACCCAGGAGAGTCCCTGAAGGCAGGGGGTGAAGAGGTGAAAGAAATGGGGGAGGGTTGCAGTAAGGTCCGTGAGTTTGTAGGTGATTCCTGGGTGCGGGAAGCTGACTCCAGGTGAAATCTGGAGACGGTCGGAGTGTAGCTGAGAGAGACAGAAGAGTCCTTGAGGGCTGGGGGTGAGAACATGAGGGAGACTGGGGAGTAAGTCAGTGAAATTCGTGAGTTCGGTGGTGTATCGTGGGTGCCTGGAACTGACTCCAGCTGGAATCTAGCGAAGTTTTGAGAGTAGCTGAAAGAGACACAGGAGTCCCTGTGGGCTGAGGGCAAAGACCTGAGAGAGACCAGGGAGGACCTCAGTGAAGTCTGTGAGTCTGTAGGTGATTCCGGAGTGTGGGAGGCTGACTCCCGCTGAAATCTGGGCGTGGTGGGAGAGTAGCTGGGACAGACAGGAGAGTCCCAGGGGGCTGGGGGTGAAGACATGACAGAGACTGGGGAGTAACTCAGCGAAACTGCTGAGTTTGGTGGTGATACCTGGGTGCCTGGAACTGACTCCCGCTGAAATCTGGGCATGGTTGGAGAGTAGCTGGGACACACAGGAGAGTCCCTGAGGGCTGGGGGTGAAGACATGAGAGAGACCGGGGAGTACCTCAGTGAAACTGGTGAGTTTGGTGGTGACTCCGGGGTGCCTGGGACTGACTCCAGCTGAAATGTGTGCGTGGTTGGAGAGTAGCTGGGACAGACAGGAGAGTCCCTGAGGGCTGGTGAAGACATGAGAGAGACTGGAGAGTAAGTGAGTGAAATTGGGGAGTTTGGTGGTGCTTCCTGGGTGCTTGGAACTGACTCCCGCTGAAGTGTGGGCGTGGTTGGAGAGTAGCTGGGACACACAGGAGAGTCCCTGAGGGTTGGAGATAAAGACGTGCTAGAGAGTGAGGAGTAACTGAGTGAAATTGGGGAGTTTGGTGGTGATTCCGGGGTGCCTGGAACTGACTGCAGCTGAAATGTGGGCGTGGTTGGAGAGTAGCTGGGACAGACGGGAGAGTCCCTGAGGGATGGTGAAGACATGAGAGAGACTGGGGAGTAACGCAGTGAAATTGGTGAGTTTGGTGGTGATTTCTGGGTGCCTGCAACGGACTCCCGCTGAAGTGTGGGCGTGTTTGGAGAGTAGCTGGGACAGACAGGCGAGTCCCTGAGGGTTGGAGATAAAGACGTGCTAGAGACTGGGGAGTAACTCAGTGAAAGTGGTGGGCTTGGTGGTGATCCCTGGGTTCCTGGAACTGACCCGCGCTGAAATGTGGGCGTGGTTGGAGAGTAGCTGGGACAGACTGGAGGGTCCGTAAGGGCTGGGGGTGAAGACGTGAGAGAGACTGGCGAGGATCTCCCTGAGGTCTGTGAGTTTGTAGGTGTTTCTGGGGTGTGGGGTAGAGACTCCCGCTGAAATCTGGGCGTAGTTGGAGAGTAGCTGGGACAGACAGGAGAGTCATGAGTGGCTGGGGGTGAGCTGCTGGATGATGGCAGTAAGAACATATGGTATATTATTGATGAATGAGGTGACTGTGAAGAATCTCCAGAGGAGGACACGGGAGAACACAATGACATGAGTGACTGTCCTGCTTGGTTAGGAAAGGGAAACGTAAAGTTGTGGAATTTGTTTCATATATTGTACATATAATATTAACTAAAAGTACACCAAATACATTTTATATAGTGTATATAAAATATCAAAAAGTACAGTAAATATATTTCATATATTGTACATATAATATTAACTAAAAGTACACCAAATACATTTTTTATATTGTAAATAAAATATCAAAAAGTACAGTAAATATATATAACATACTGTACATAAAATATCAAAATGTACACCAAATATGTGTTATATATACTGTAAATAAACTATCACAAACTACAGTAATTATATTTAATATACTGTACATAAAATATCAAAAATTACACCAAACGTATGTTATTTACTGTAAATAAAATATCAAAAATACAGTAAATATATATTACACACCATATGTAAAATATCACAATCTACAAAATATATATATTATATAATTTACATAAAATATCAAAAGGACACCAAATATATCTTATATACTGTACATAAAATATCAAAAAGTACAGTAAATAAATTTCATATATTGTATATATAATATTAACTAAATGTACACCAAATACATTTTATATACTGTAAATAAAATATCAAAAATTACAGTAAATATATATTACATACTGTACATAAAACATGAAAAAGTACACCAAATAAGTGTTATATATACTCTAAATAAACTATCAAAAACTACACTAATTATATTTAATATACTTTACATATAATATCAAAAATTACACCAAATGTACGTTATTTACTGTAAATAAAATATCAAAAAGTACAGTAAATATATATGACACACCGTATGTAACATATCACAATCTACACCAAATATATTTTATATAATTTACATAAAATATCAAAAGGACACCAAACATATCTTATATACTGTACATAAAATATCAAAAAGTACAGTAAATATATTTCATATATTGTATATATAATATTAACTAAAAGTACACCAAACACATTTTATATACTGTAAATTAAATATCAAAAAGTACAGTATATGTTACATACTGTACATAAAATATCAAAAAGTACACCAAATATGTATTATATATACTGTAAATAAACTATCAAAAGCTACAGTAATTATATTTAATATAAAGTAAATAAAATATCAAAAATTACACCAAATGTATAATATTAACTGTAAATAAAATATCAAAAAGTACAGTAAATATATATTACACACCCTATGTAAAATATCACAAACTACACCAAATTTATATTATATAATTTACATAAAATAACCAAAGGACACCAAATATACCTTATATACTGTACAAAAAATATCAAAATGTACTGTAAATATATTTCATATATTGTATATATAATATTAACTAAATGTACACCAAATACATTTTTTATACTGTAAATAAATTATCAAAAATTACACTAAATATATATCACATACTGTACATAAAATATCAAATAGTACACCAAATATGTGTTATATATACTGTAAATAAATTATCAAAGACTACAGTAAATACATTTAATAAACTGTACGTAAAATATCAAAAATTACACCAAATGTATACTATATACTCTAAATAAAATATGAAAAAGTACAGTAAATATATGTTACGCACCCTATGAAAAATATCAAAAACTACAACAAATATATATTATATAATTTACATAAAATATCAAAAGTACAACAAATATATATTATATACTGAACCTAAAATATCAAAAAATACAGTAAATATATTTCATAGATTGTACATATAATATTAATTAAAAGTACATCAAATACATTTTATATAGTGTAAGTAAAATATCAAAAAGTACAGTAAATATATATTACATAGAGTACATAAAATATAAAAAAGTACACCAAATATGTGTTATATATACTGTAAATAAAATATCAAAATCTACAGCAATTATATATAATATACTGTAAATAAAATATCAAAAATTACACCAAATGTATATTATATACTTTAAATAAAATATCAAAAAGGACAGTAAATATGTTTCATATATTGTGCATATAATATAAACTAAAAGTACAACAAATACATTTTATGTACTGTAAATAAAATATCGAAAAGTACAGTAAATATATATTACATAGTGTACATAAAATATCAAAATGTACACCAAATATTTTTTATATATACTGTAAATAAACTATCCAAAACTACAGTAATTATATTTAATATACTGTACATAAAATATCAAAAATTACACCAAATGTATATTATATACTGTAAATAAAATATCAAAAAGGACAGTAAATATATATTACCCTCTATTTAATATATCAAAAATAAAAAACATATATTATATAATTTACATAAAATATCAAAAGAACGCCAAATATATCTCATATACTGTACATAAAATATCAAAAAGTACAGTAAATATATTTCATATATTGTACATATAATATTAACTAAAAGTACACCAAATACATTTTATATACTGTAAATAAAATATCAGAAAGTACAGGAAATATATATTACATTCTGTACATAAAATATCAAAAAGTACACCAAATATGTGTCATATATACTGTAAATAAACTATCAAAACCTACACTAATTATATTTAATATACTGTACATAAAATATCAAAAATTACACCAAATGTATATTATATACTCTAAATAACATATGCAAAAGGACAGTAAATATATATTAGGCACCCTATGTAAAATATCAAAAACTACACCAAATATATATTATAAAATTTACAAAAAATATCAAAAGTACACCAAATATATATTATATACTGTACATAAAATATCAAAAAGTACAGTAAATATATTTCATATTTTGTACATATAATATTAACTAAAAGTACACCAAATACATTTTATATACTGTAAATAAAGTATCAAAAGGTACAGTAAATATATATTACATACAGTACATAAAATATAAAAAAGTACACCAAATATGTGTTATAAACACTGTAAATAAACTGTCAAAAACTACAGCAATTATATTTAATATACTGTATATAAAATATCAAAAACTACACCAAATGTATGTTATTTACTGTAAATAAAATATCAAAAATTACAGTAAATATATATTGCACACCATATGTAAAATATCACAATCTACACCAAATATATATTATATAATTTACATAAAATATCAAAAGGACACCAAATATATCTTATATACTGTACATAAAGTATCAAAATGTACAGTAAATATATTTCATATATTGTACACATAATGTTAACGAAAAGTACACCAAATACATTTTATATAGTGTAAATAAAGTATCAAAAATTACAGTAAATATATATTACATACTGTACATAAAATATCAAAAAGTACACCAAATATGTGTTAAATATAGTTTAAATAAACTATCAAAAACTACAGTAATTATATTTAATATACTGTACATAAAATATCAAAAATTACACCAAATGTATATTATATACTGTAAATAAAATATCAAAAAGGACAGTAAATATATATTACACTCTATGTAAAATATCAAATACTAAAAATCTATATTATATAATTTACATAAAATATCAAAAAGACACCAAATATATCTTATACACAGTACATAAAATATCAAAAAGTACAGTAAATATATTTCATATATTGTACATATAATATTAACTAAAAGTACACCAAATATATTTTATATACTGTTAATAAAATATCAGAAAGTACAGTAAATATATATTACATAGTGTACATAAAATATCAAAAAGTACAGTAAATATGTGTTATATATACTGTAAATAAACTATCAAAACCTACAGTAATTACATTTAATATACTGTACATAAAATATCAAAATTACACCAAATGTATATTATATACTCTAAATAAAATATGAAAAAGACAGTAAATATATCTTACGCACGCTATGTAAAATATCAAAAATTACACCAAATATATATTATAAAATTTACATAAAATATCACAAGGACACCAAGTATATATTATATACTCGACATAAAATATCAAAAAGTACAGTAAATATATTTCATATATTGTATATATAATATTAACTATAAGTACACCAAATACATTTTATATACTGTAAATAAAATATCAAAAAGTACAGTATATATTACATACTGTACATAAAATATCAAAAAGTACACCAAATATATGTTATATATACTGTAAATAAACTATCAAAAATTACTGTAATTATATTTATTATTCTGCACATAAAATATCAAATATTACACCAAATGTATAATATATAGTGTAAATAAAATATCAAAAAGGACAGTAAATATATCTGACATACCCTATGTAAAATATCAAAAACTACACCAAATATATATTATATAATTTACATAAAATATAAAAAGGACACCAAATATATCTTATATAATGTACATAAAATATCAAAAAGTACAGTAAATATATTTCTTATATTGTGCATACAATATTAACTAAAAGAACACCAAATACATTTTATATACTGTAAATAAAATATCAAAAATTACACTAATATATATTACATACTGTACATAAAATATGAAAAAGTACACCAAATATGTGTTATATATACTGTAAATAAACTATCAAAAACTACAATAAATATATTTATTATACTGTACATAAAATATAAAAAATTACACCAAATGTATATTATATACTGTAAATAAAATATCAAAAAGGACAGTAAATATATATGACACACCCTATGTAAAATATCAAAAACTACACCAATTATATATTATATAATTTACATAAAATCTCAAAAGGACACCAAGTATATCTTATATACTGTACATAAAATATCAAAAGTACAGCAAATATATTTCATATATTGTACATATAATATTAACTAAAAGTACACCAAATACATTTTATAAACTGTAAATAAAATATCAAAAAGTACAGTAAATGTATATTACATACTGTAAATAAAATATCAAAAAGTACACCACATATGTGTTATATATACTGTAAATAAACTATCAAATCTGCAGTAATTATATTTAATATACTGTACATAAAATATCAAAAATTACACCAAATGTATATTATATACTGTAAATAAAATATCAAATAGTACATTAAATATATATTACACACCCTATGTAAAATATCAAAAACTACACCAAATATATATTATACAATTTACATAAAATATCAAAAGGCCACAAAATATATCTTATATACTGTACATACAATATCAAAAAGTACAGTAAATATGTTTCATATATTGTACATATAATATTAACTGAAAGTACACCAAATACATTTTATATAGTGTAAATAAAATATCAAAAAGTACAGTAAATACATGTTACATACTGTACATAAAATATCAAAAAGTACACCAAATATGTATTATATATACTGTAAATAAACTATCAAAAGCTACAGTAATTATATTTAATATAAAGTAAATAAAATATCAAAAATTACAACAAATGTATATTATTTGCCGTAAATAAAATACCAAAAATTACAGTAAATATATATTACACACCCTGTGTAAAATATCACAAACTACACCATATATATTATATAATTTACATAAAATATCAAAAGGACACCAAATATACCTTATATACTGTACATAAAATATCAAATTGTACAGTAAATATATTTCATATATTTTACATATAATATTAACTAAAAGTACACCAAATAGATTTTATATACCGTAAATAAAACACAAAAATTACAGTAAATATATATTACATATTGTACCTAAAATATCAAAAAGTGCACGAAATATGTGTTATATATACTGTAAATTAACTATCAAAAGCTTCAGTAATTATATTTAATATAGTGTACATAAAATATCAAAAATTACACCAAATGTATATTATTTACTGTAAATAAAATATCAAAAATACAGTACATATATATTACACACCGTATGTAAAATATCACAATCTGCACCAAATATATATGATATAATTTACATAAAATATCAAAAGGACACCAAATATATCTTATATACTGTACATATAATATCAAAAAGTACAGCAAATATATTTCATATAATGTACATATAATATTAACTAAAAGTACACCAAATACATTTTATATAGTGTAAATAAAATATCAAAAAGTACAGTAAATATATATTACACACCATACGTAAAATATCACAATCTACGCCAAATATATATTATATCATTTACATAAAATATCAAAAGGACACAAATATATCTTATATACTGTACATAAAACATCAAAAAGTACAGTAAATATATTTCATATATTGTACATATAATATTAACTAAAAGTACACCAAATAAATTTTATATAGTGTAAATAAAATATCAAAAATTACAGTGAATATATATTACATACTGTACATAAAATATCAAAAAGTACACCAAATATGTGTTATATATACTGTAAATAAACTATCAAAAACTACAGTAATTATACTTAATATACTGTATATAAAATATCAAAAATTACACCAAATGTATACTATTTACTGTAAATAAAATATCAAAAAGTACAGTGCATATATATTACACACCATATGTAAAATATCAGAATCTACACCAAATATATATTATATAATTTACATAAAATATCAGCAGGACACCAAATATATCTTATATACTGTACATAAAGTATCAATATGTACAGTAAATATATTTCATATATTGTACATATAATATTAACTAAAAGTACACCAAACACGTTGTATATACTGTAAATTAAATATCAAAAGTACAGTAAATATATATTACATACTGTACATAAAATATCAAAAAGTACACCAAATATGTGTTATATATACTGTAAATAAACTATCAAAAACTACAGAAATTATATTTAATATACTGTACATAAAATATCAAAAATTACACCAAGTGTATATTATATACTGTAAATAAAATATCAAAAAGTACAGTAAATATATATTACATACTGTACATAAAATATCAAAAAGTAAACCAAATATGTGTTATATATACTGTAAATAAAGTATCAAAAACTACAGTAATTATATTTAATATACTGTACATAATATATAATAATTACACCAAATGTATATTATATACTGTAAATAAAATGTCAAAAAGGACAGTAAATATATATTACACTCTATGTAAAATATCAAAAACTAAAAATATACATTATATAATTTACATAAAATATCAAAAGGACACCAAATATATCTTATCTACTGTACATGAAATATCAAAAATACAGTAAACATATTTCATATATTGTACATATAATATTAACTAAAAGTACACCAAATACATTTTATATACTGTAAATTTAAATATCAAAAAGTACAGTAAATATATATTACATAGTGTACATAAAATATCAAAAAGTACACCAAATATGTGTTATATACACTGTAAATAAACTATCAAAAACTACAGTAATTATATTTAATATACAGTAAATATAATATCAAAAATTACACCAAATGTATATTATTTACTGTAAATAATATATCAAAAAGTACAGTAAATATATATTACACACCCTGTGTAAAATATCACAAACTTCACCAAATATATATTATATAATTTACATAAAATATCAAAAGGACACCAAATATACCTTATATACTGTACATAAAATATCAAAAATTACAGTAAATATATTTCATATATTGTACATATAATATTAACTAAAAGTACACCGAATACATTTCATATACTGTAAATAAAATATCAAAAATTACAGTAAATATATATTACATACTGTACATAAATTATCAAAAAGTACACCAAATATGTGTTATATATACTCTAAATAAACTATCAAAAACTACAGTGATTATATTTAATATACTGTACATAAAGTAGCAAAAATTACACCAAATGTATATTATTTACTGTAAATAAAATATCAAAAATTACAGTACATATATAATACACACCATATGTAAACTATCATAATCTACAACAAATACATATTATGTAATTTACATAAAATATCAAAGGGACACCAAATATATCTTATATGCTGTACATAAAATATCAAAAAATACAGTAAATATATTTCTTATATTGTACATATAATATTAACTAAAAGTACACCAAATACATTTTATATAGTGTAAATAAGATATCAAAAAGTACAGTAAATATATATTACACACCATATGTAAAATATCACCATCTATACCAAATATATATTATATAATTTACATAAAATGTCGAAATGACACCAAATATATCTTATATACTGTACATAAAATATCAAAAAGTACAGTAAATATATTTCATATATTGTACATATAACATTAACTAAAAGTACACCAACTACATTTTATATAGTGTAAATAAAATATCAAAAATTACAGTAAATATATATTACGTACTGTACATAAAATATCAAAAAGTGTACCAAATATGTGTTATATATACTGTAAATAAACTATCAAAAACTACAGTGATTATATTTAATATACTGTACATTAAATATCAAAAATTACACCAAATGTACATTATTTACTATAAATAAAATACCAAAAAGTGCAGTAAATATATATTAAACACCCTATGTAAATTATCACAAGCTACACCATATATATGTTATATAATTTACGTAAAATATCAAAAGGACACAAAATATACATTATATACTGTACATAAAATATCAAAATGTACAGTAAATATATTTCATATGTTGTACATATAATTTTAACTAAAAGTACACCAAATACATTTTATATACTGTAAATAAAATGTCAAAAATTACAGTAAATATATATTACATACTGTACATAAATTACCAAAAAGTACACCAAATATGTGTTATATATAGTCTAAATAAACTATCAAAAACTACAGTAATTATATTTAATATACTGTACATAAAATATCAAAAATTACACCAAATGTATGTTATTTACTGTAAATAAAATATCAAAAAGTACAGTAAATATATATTACACACCATATGTAAGATATCACAATCTACACAAAATATCTATTATATAATTTACATAAAATATCAAAAGGACACCAAATATATCTTATATACTGTTCATAAAATATCAAAAAGTACAGTAAATATATTTCATATATTGTACATATAATATTAACTAAAAGTACACCAAATACATTTTATATAGTGTAAATAAAATATCAAAAATTACAGTAAATATATATTACATACTGTACATAAAATATCAAAAAGTACACCAAATATGTGTTATATACACTGTAAATAAATTATCAAAAGCTACAGTAATTATATTTAATATACTGTACATAAAATATCAAAAATTACACCAAATGTATATTATTTACTGTAAATAAAATATCAAAAAGTACAGTACATATATATTACACACCATATGTAAAATATCACAATCTACACCAAATATATATTATATAATTTACATAAAATATCAAAAGGACACCAAATGTATCTTATATACTGCACATAAAATATCAAAAAGTTCAGTAAATATATTTCATATATTGTACATATAATATTAACTAAAACTACACCAAATACATTTTATATAGTGTAAATAAAATATCAAAAATTACAGTTAATATGTATTATATACTGTAAATAATATATCAAAACGTACACCAAATATGTGTTATATATACTGTAAATAAACTATAAAATCTACAGTAATTATACTTAATATACTGTACATAAAATATCAAAAATTACACAAAATGTATATTATACACTGTAAATAAAGTATCAAATAGGACACTAAATATATATTACACTCTATGTAAAATAGCAAAAACTACAAATATATATTATATAATTTACATAAAATATCAAAATTACACAAAATATATCTTATATACTTTACATAAAATATCAACAAGTACAGTATATATATTTCATATATTGTACATATAATATTAACTAAAAGTACACCAAATACATTTTATATACTGTAAACAATATATCAAAAAGTACAGTAAATATATTACATACTGTACATAAAATATCAAAAAGTACACCAAATATGTGTTATATATACTGTAAATAAACTATCAAAAACTACAGTAATTATATTTAATATACTGTACATAAAATATCAAAAATTACACCAAATGTATATTATATACTGTAAATAAAATGTCAAAAAGGACAGTAAATATATATTACTCTCTATGTAAAATATGAAAAAAATAAAAATATATATTATATTATTTACATAAAATATCAAAAGGACACCAAATATATCTTATATACTGTACATAAAATATCAAAATGTACAGTAAATATATTTCATATATTGTACATATAATATTAACTAAAAGTACACCAAATACATTTTATATAGTGTTAATAAAATATCAAAAATTCAGTAAATATATACTACACACCATATGTAAAATATCACAATCTACGCCTAATATATATTATATAATTTACATAAAATATCAAAAGGATACCAAATATATCTTATATAGTGTACATCAAATATCAAAAATTACAGTAAATATATGTCATATATTGTACATATAATATTAACTAAAATTACAGCAAATAAATTTTATATAGTGTGAATAATATATCAAAAATTTCAGTGAATACATATTACATAATGTACATAAAATATCAAAAAGTACACCAAATATGTGTTATATATACTGTAAATAAACTATCAAAAACTACAGTAATTATATTAAATGTAGTGTACATAAAATGTCAAAAATTACACCAAATGTATATTTACTGTAAATAAAATATCAAAAAGTACAGTACATATATATTATACACCGTATGTAAAATATCACAATCTACACAAAATATATATTATATAATTTACATAAAATATCAAAAGGACACCAAATATATCTTATATACTGTACATAAAATATCAAAAATTACAGTAAATATATTTCCTATACTGTACATATAATATTAACTAAAAGTACACCAAATACATTTTATATAGTGTAAATAAAATATCAAAAAGTACGGTAAATATGTATTATATACTGTACATAAAATATCAAAACGTACACAAATATGTTTTATATATACTGTAAATAAACTATAAAATCTACAGTAATTATACTTAATATACTGTACATAAAATATCAAAAATTACACGAAATGTATATTATACACTGTAAATAAAATATCAAATAAGACACTAAATATATATTACACTCTATGTAAAATATCAAAAACTACAAATATATATTATATAATTTACATAAAATATCAAAATTACACAAATATATCTTATACAATTTACATAAAATATCTGCAAGTACAGTATATATATTTCATATATTGTACATAAAATATTAACTAAAAGTACACCAAATACATTTTATATACTGTAAATAATATATCAAAAAGTACAGTAAATATCTATTACATACTGTACATAAAATATCACAACGTACACCAAATATATGTTATATATACTGTAAATAAACTATCAAAAACTACAGTAATTACATTTAATATTCTGTACATAAAATATCAAAAATTACACCAAATGTATATTATATACTCTAAATAAAATATGAAAAAGGACAGTAAATATATATTACGCCCCCTATGTAAAATATCAAAAACTAAACAAAATATAAATTATATAATTTACATAAAATATCAAAAGTACACCAAATATATATTATGTACAGTGCATAAAATATCAAAAATTACAGTAAACATATTTCATATATTGTACATATAATATTAACTAAAAGTACACCAAATACATTTTATATACTGTAAATAAAATATCAAAAAGTACAGTAAATATATATTACATACTGTACATAAAATATCAATAAGTACGCCAAATATATGTTATATATACTGTAAATAAACTATCAAAAACTACAGTAATTATATTTAATATACTCTACATAAAATATCAAAAATTACAACCAATGTATATTATATACTGTAAATAAAATGTCAAAAAGGACAGTAAATATATATTACACTCTATGTAAAATATCAAAAACTAATAATATATATTATATAATTTACATAAAATATCAAAAGGACACCAAATATATCTTATATACTGTTCATAAAATATAAAGAAGTACAGTAAATATATTTCATATATTGTACATATAATATTAACTAAAAGTACAGCAAATACATTTTATATAGTGTAAATAAAATAACAAAAATTACAGTAAATATATATAACATAGTGTACATAAAATATCAAAAAGTACACCAAATATGTGTTATATATACTGTAAATAAACTATCAAAAACTACAGTAATTATATTTAATATACTGTACATAAAATATCAAAAATTACACCAAATGTATATTATTTACCGTAAATAAAATACCAAAAAGTACAGTAAATATATATTACACACCCTATGTAAAATATCACAAACTACACCATATATATTATATAATTTACATAAAATATCAAAAGGACACCAAATATACCTTATATACTGTACATAAAATATCAAAATGTACAGTAAATATATTTCATATATTGTACATATATTAACTAAAAGTACACCGAATACATTTTATATACTGTAAATAAAATATCAAAAATTACAGTAAATATATATTACATACTGTATATAAAACATCAAAAAGTACACCAAATATGTATTATATATACTCTAAATAAACTATCAAAAACTACAGTAATTATATTTAATATACTGTACATAAAATATCAAAAATTACACCAAATGTACGTTATTTACTGTAAATAAAATATCAAAAAGTACAGTAAATATATATTACACACCATATGTAAAATATCACAATCTACACCAAATATATATTATATAATTTACATGAAATATCAAAAGGACACCAAATATATCTTATATACTGTACATAAAATATCAAAATGTACAATAAATATATTTCATATATTGAACATATAATATTAACTAAAAGTACACCAAACACATTGTATATACTGTAAATTAAATATCAAAAAGTACAGTAAATATATATTACATACTGTACATAAAATATCAAAAAGTACAACAAATATGTGTTATATATACTGTAAATAAACTATCAAAAGCTACAGTAATTATATTTAATATAATGTAAATAAAATATCAAAGATTACACCAAATGTATATTATTTACTGTAAATAAAATATCAAAAAGTACAGTAAATATATATTACACACCCTATGTAAAATATCACAAACTACACCAAATATATATTATATAATTTACATAAAATATCAAAAGGACACCAAATATACCTTATATACTGTACATAAAATATCAAAATGTACAGTAAATATATTTCATATATTGTACATATAATATTAACTAAATGTACACCAAATACATTTTATATAGTGTAAATAAAAGATCAAAAATTTCAGTAAATATATATTACATACTGTACATAAATTACCAAAAATTACATGAAATATGTGTTATATATAGTCTAAATAAACTATCAAAAACTACAGTAATTATATTTAATATACTGTACATAAAATATCAAAAATTACACCAAATGTATGTTATTTACTGTAAATAAAATATCAAAAAGTACAGTAAATATATATTACACACCATATGTAAAATATCACAATCTACACAAAATATATATTATATAATTTACATAAAATATCAAAAGGACACCAAATATATCTTATATACTGTTCATAAAATATGAAAAAGTACAGTAAATATATTTCATATATTGTACATATAATATTAACTAAAAGTACACCAAATACATTTTATATAGTGTAAATAAAATATCAAAAATTACAGTAAATATATATTACATACTGTACATAAAATATCAAAAAGTACACCAAATATGTGTTATATATACTGTAAATAAACTATCAAAAACTACAGTAATTATATTTAATATACTGTACATAAAATATCAAATATTACACCAAATGTATATTATTTGCCGTAAATAAAATACCAAAAAGTACAGTAAATATTTATTACACACCCTGTGTAAAATACCACAAACTACACCATATATATTATATAATTTACATAAAATATCAAAAGGACACCAAATATACCTTATATACTGTACATAAAATATCAAATTGTACAGTAAATATATTTCATATATTTTACATATAATATTAACTAAAAGTACACCAAATAGATTTTATATACCGTAAATAAAACATCAAAAATTACAGTAAATATATATTACATACTGTACCTAAAATATAAAAAAGTGCACGAAATATGTGTTATATATACTGTAAATTAACTATGAAAAACTTCAGTAATTATATTTAATATAGTGTACATAAAATATCAAAAATTACACCAAATGTATATTATTTACTGTAAATAAAATATCAAAAATACAGTACATATATATTACACACCGTATGTAAAATATCACAATCTACACCAAATATATATGATATAATTTACATAAAATATCAAAAGGACACCAAATATATCTTATATACTGTACATAAAATATCAAAAAGTACAGTAAATATATTTCATATATTGTACATATAATATTAACTAAAAGTACACCAAATACATTTTATATAGTGTAAATAAAATATCAAAAAGTACAGTAAATATATATTACACACCATATGTAAAAAATCACAATCTACGCCAAATATATATTATATCATTTACATAAAATATCAAAAGGACACAAATATATCTTATATACTGTACATAAAACATCAAAAAGTACAGTAAATATATTTCATATATTGTACATATAATATTAACTAAAAGTACACCAAATAAATTTTATATAGTGTAAATAAAATATCAAAAATTACAGTGAATATATATTACATACTGTACATAAAATATCAAAAAGTACACCAAATATGTGTTATATATACTGTAAATAAACTATCAAAAACTACAGTAATTATACTTAATATACTGTATATAAAATATCAAAAATTACACCAAATGTATACTATTTACTGTAAATAAAATATCAAAAAGTACACTGCATATATATTACACACCATATGTAAAAATCAGAATCTACACCAAATATATATTATATAATTTACATAAAATATCAGCAGGACACCAAATATATCTTATATACTGTACATAAAGTATCAAAATGTACACTAAATATATTTCATATATTGTACATATAATATTAACTAAAAGTACACCAAACACGTTGTATATACTGTAAATTAAATATCAAAAGTACAGTAAATATATATTACATACTGTACATAAAATATCAAAAAGTACACCAAATATGTGTTATATATACTGTAAATAAACTATCAAAAACTACAGAAATTATATTTAATATACTGTACATAAAATATCAAAAATTACACCATATGTATATTATATAATGTAAATAAAATATCAAAAAGTACAGTAAATATATATTACATACTGTACATAAAATATCAAAAAGTAAACCAAATATGTGTTATATATACTGTAAATAAAGTATCAAAATCTACAGTAATTATATTTAATATACTGTACATAATATATAATAATTACACCAAATGTATATTATATACTGTAAATAAAATGTCAAAAAGGACAGTAAATATGTATTACACTCTATGTAAAATATCAAAAACTAAAAATATACATTATATAATTTACATAAAATATCAAAAGGACACCAAATATATCTTATCTACTGTACATGAAATATCAAAAATACAGTAAACATATTTCATATATTGTACATATAATATTAACTAAAAGTACACCAAATACATTTTATATACTGTAAATTTAAATATCAAAAAGTACAGTAAATATATATTACATAGTGTACATAAAATATCAAAAAGTACACCAAATATGTGTTATATATACTGTAAATAAACTATCAAAAACTACAGTAATTATATTTAATATACAGTAAATATAATATCAAAAATTACACCAAATGTATATTATTTACTGTAAATAATATATCAAAAAGTACAGTAAATATATATTACACACCCTGTGTAAAATATCACAAACTTCACCAAATATATTATATAATTTACATAAAATATCAAAAGGACACCAAATATACCTTATATACTGTACATAAAATATCAAAAATTACAGTAAATATATTTCATATATTGTACATATAATATTAACTAAAAGTACACCGAATACATTTTATATACTGTAAATAAAATATCAAAAATTACAGTAAATATATATTACATACTGTACATAAATTATCAAAAAGTACACCAAATATGTGTTATATATACTCTAAATAAACTATCAAAAACTACAGTAATTATATTTAATATACTGTACATAAAATATCAAAAATTACACCAAATATATGTTATTTACTGCAAATAAAATATCAAAAAGTACAGTAAATATATATTACACACCATATGTAAAATATCACCATCTATACCAAATATATATTATATAATTTTCATAAAATGTCAAAATGACACCAAATATATCTTATATACTGTACATAAAATATCAAAAAGTACAGTAAATCTATTTCATATATTGTAAATATAATATTAACTAAAAGTACACCAAATACATTTTATATAGTGTAAATAAAATATCAAAAAGTACAGTAAATATGTATTACATAGTGTACATAAAATATCAAAAAGTACACCAAATATGTGTTATATATACTGTAAATAAACTATCAAAAACTACAGTAATTATATTTAATACACTGTACATATAATATAAAAATTACACCAAATGTATATTATATACTGTAAATAAAATGTCAAAAAGGACAGTAAATATATATTACACTCTATGTAAAATATCAAAAACTAAAAATATATATTATATAATTTACATAAAATATCAAAAGGACACCAAATATATCTTATATACTGTACATGAAATATCAAAATCTACAGTAAATATATTTCATGTTTTGTACATATAATATTAACTAAAAGTACACCAAATACATTTTATATACTGTAAATAAAATATCAAAAAGTACAGTAAATATATATTACATAGTTTACATAAAATATAAAAAGTACACCAAATATGTGTTATATATACTATAAATAAACTATCAAAAACTACAGTAATTATATTTAATATACAGTAAATATAATATCAAAAATTACACCAAATGTATATTATTTACTGTAAATAAATTATCAAATATTACAGTAAATATACATTACACACCCTGTGTAAAATATCACAAACTTCACCAAATATATATTATTTAATTTACATAAAATATCAAAAGGACACGAAATATACCTTATATACTATACATAAAATATCAAAAATTACAGTAATTATATTTCATATATTGTACATATAATATTAACAAAAAGTACACCGAATACATTTTATATACTGTAAATAAAATATCAAAAATTACAGTAAACATATATTACATACTGTACATAAATTATCAAAAAGTACACCAAATATGTGTTATATATACTCTAAATAATCTATCAAAAACTACAGTAATTATATTTAATATACTGTACATAAAATATCAAAAATTACACCAAAAATATCTTATTTACTGCAAATAAAATATCAAAAACTACAGTAAATATATATTATAAATCCATATGTAAAATATCACCGTCTATACCAAATATATATTATATAATTTACATAAAATGTCAAAATGACACCAAATATATCTTATATACTGTACATAAAATATCAAAAAGTACAGTGAATATATTTCATATATTGTACATATAATATTAACTAAAAGTACACCAAATACATTTTACATAGTGTAAATAAAATATCAAAAATTACAGTAAATATATATTACGTACTGTACATAAAATATCAAAAAGTACACCAAATATGTGTTATATATACTGTAAATAAACCATCAAAAACTACAGTGATTATATTTAATATACTGTACATAAAATATCAAAAATTACACCGAATGTACATTATTTACTGTAAAAAAAATACCAAAAAGTGCAGTAAATATATATTACACACCCTATGTAAAATACCACAAACTACACCATATATATATTATATAATTTACATAAAATATCAAAAGGACAACAAATATACCTTATATGCTGTACATAAAATATCAAAATGTACAGTAAATGTATTTCATATATTGTACATATAATATTAACTAAAAGTACACCAAATACATTTTATATACTGTAAATAAAATATTAAAAATTACCGTAAATATATATTACATACTGTACATAAAATATCAAAAAGTACACCAAATATGTGTTATATATACTGTAAATAAACTATCAAAAACTACAGTAATTATATGTAATATACTGTACATAAAGTATCAAAAATTACACCAAATGTATATTATTTACTGTAAATAAAATATCAAAAAATGCAGTAAATATATATTACACACCCTATGTAAAATACCACAATCTACACCAAATATATATTATATAATTTACAAAAAATATCAAAGGGACACAAAATATATCTTATATAATGTACATAAAATATCAAAAATACAGTAAATATATTTCATATATTGTACATAAAATATTAACTAAAAGTACACCAAATACATTTTATATAGTGTAAATAAAATATCAAAAATTACAGTAAATATATATTACATACTGTACATAAAATATCAAAAAGTACACCAAATATGTGTTATATATACTGTAAATAAACTATCAAAACTTCAGTGAATATATTTAATATACTGTACATAAAATATCAAAAATTACACCAAATGTACATTATTTACTGTAAATAAAATACCAAAAAGTGCAGTAAATATATATTACACACCCTATGTAAAATACCACAAACTACACCATATATATTATATAATTTACATAAAATATCAAAAGGACAACAAATATATCTTATATACTGTACATAAAATATCAAAATGTACAGTAAATATATTTCATATATTGTGAATATAATATTAACTAAAAGTACACCGAATACATTTTATATACTGTAAATAAAATATCAAAAATTACAGTAAATATATATTACATACTGTACATAAATTATCAAAAAGTACACCAAATATGTGTTATATATACTCTAAATAAACTATCAAAAACTACAGTAATTATATTTAATATACTGTACATAAAATGTCAAAAATTACACAAAATATATGTTATTTCCTGCAAATAAAATATCAAAAAGTACAGTAAATATATATTACACACCATATGTAAAATATCACCATCTATACCAAATATATATTATATAATTTATATAAAATGTCAAAATGACACCAAATATATCTTATATACTGTACATAAAATATCAAAATGTACAGTAAATATATTTCATATATTGTACATGTAACATTAACTAAAAGTACACCAAATACAATTTATATAGTGTAAATAAAATATCAAAAATTACAGTAAATATATATTACGTACTGTACATAAAATATCAAAAAGTACACCAAATACGTGTTATATATACTGTATATAAACTATCAAAAACTACAGTGATTATATTTAATATACTGTACATAAAGTATCAAAAATTACACCAAATGTATATTATTTACTGTAAATAAAATATCAAAAAGTACAGTACATATATAATACACACCATATGTAAACTATCATAATCTACAACAAATATATATTATGTAATTTACATAAAATATCAAAGGGACACCAAATATATCTTATATGCTGTACATAAAATATCAAAAAATACAGTAAATATATTTCATATATTGTACATATAATATTAACTAAAAGTACACCAAATACATTTTATATAGTGTAAATAAAATATCAAAAAGTACAGTAAATATATATTACACACCATATGTAAAATATCACCATCTATACCAAATATATATTATATAATTTACATAAAATGTCGAAATGACACCAAATATATCTTATATACTGTACATAAAATATCAAAAAGTACAGTAAATA
Organism: Pan paniscus; assembly: GCF_029289425.2. Lineage (NCBI taxonomy): Eukaryota > Metazoa > Chordata > Mammalia > Primates > Hominidae > Pan > Pan paniscus. Next base: position 5,374,183 of record NC_073271.2, read on the forward strand.
TATTTCATATATTGTACATATAATATTAACTAAAAGTACACCAACTACATTTTATATAGTGTAAATAAAATATCAAAAATTACACTAAATATATATTACGTACTGTACATAAAATATCAAAAAGTGTACCAAATATGTGTTATATATACTGTAAATAAACTATCAAAAACTACAGTGATTATATTTAATATACTGTACATTAAATATCAAAAATTACACCAAATGTACATTATTTACTGTAAATAAAATACCAAAAAGTGCAGTAAATATATATTAAACACCCTATGTAAATTATCACAAGCCACACCATATATATGTTATATAATTTACATAAAATATCAAAAGGACACAAAATATACATTATATACTGTACATAAAATATCAAAATGTACAGTAAATATATTTCATATCTTGTACATATAATTTTAACTAAAAGTACACCAAATACATTTTATATACTGTAAATAAAATATCAAAAATTACAGTAAATGTATATTACATACTGTACATAAAATATCAAAAAGTACACCAAATACGTGTTATATATACTGTAAATAAACTATCAAAAACTACAGTAATTATATTTAATATACTGTACATAAAGTTTCAAAAATTACACCAAATGTATATTATTTACTGTAAATAAAATATCAAAAAGTACAGTACATATATATTACACACCATATGAAAAATATCACAATCTACACCAAATATATATTATATAATTTACATAAAATATCAAAAGGACACCAAATATATCTGATATACTGTACATAAAATATCAAAATGTACAGTAAATATATTTCATATATTGTACATATAATATTAACTAAAAGTACACCAAATACATTTTATATAGTGTTAATAAAATATCAAAAATTCAGTAAATATATACTACACACCATATGTAAAATATCACAATCTACGCCAAATATATATTATATAATTTACATAAAATATCAAAAGGACACCAAATATATCTTATATAGTGTACATCAAATATCAAAAATTACAGTAAATATATGTCATATATTGTACATATAATATTAACTAAAATTACAGCAAATAAATTTTATATAGTGTGAATAATATATCAAAAATTTCAGTGAATACATATTACATAATGTACATAAAATATCAAAAAGTACACCAAATATGTGTTATATATACTGTAAATAAACTATCAAAAACTACAGTAATTATATTAAATGTAGTGTACATAAAATGTCAAAAATTACACCAAATGTATATTATTTACTGTAAATAAAATATCAAAAAGTACAGTACATATATATTATACACTGTATGTAAAATATCACAATCTACACAAAATATATATTATGTAATTTACATAAAATATCAAAAGGACACCAAATATATCTTATATACTGTACATAAAATATCAAAAATTACAGTAAATATATTTCATATATTGTACATATAATATTAACTAAAAGTACACCAAATACATTTTATATAGTGTAAATAAAATATCAAAAAGTACGGTAAATATGTATTATATACTGTACATTAAATATCAAAACGTACACAAATATGTTTTATATATACTGTAAATAAACTATAAAATCTACAGTAATTATACTTAATATACTGTACATAAAATATCAAAAATTACACGAAATGTATATTATACACTGTAAATAAAATATCAAATAGGACACTAAATATATATTACACTCTATGTAAAATATCGAAAACTACAAATATATATTATATAATTTACATAAAATATCAAAATTACACAAATATATCTTATACAATTTACATAAAATATCTGCAAGTACAGTATATATATTTCATATATTGTATATAAAATATTAACTAAAAATACACCAAATACATTTTATATACTGTAAATAATATATCAAAAAGTACAGTAAATATATATTACATACTGTACATAAAATATCACAACGTACACCAAATATGTGTTATATATAGTGTAAATAAACTATCAAAAACTACAGTAATTACATTTAATATTCTGTACATAAAATATCAAAAATTACACCAAATGTATATTATATACTCTAAATAAAATATGAAAAAGGACAGTAAATATATATTACGCCCCCTATGTAAAATATCAAAAACTAAACAAAATATATATTATATAATTTACATAAAATATCAAAAGTACACCAAATATATATTATGTACAGTACATAAAATATCAAAAATTACAGTAAATATATTTCATATATTGTACATATAATATTAACTAAAAGTACACCAAATACATTTTATATACTGTAAATAAAATATCAAAAAGTACAGTAAATATATATTACATACTGTACATAAAATATCAACAAGTATGCCAAATATGTGTTATATATACTGTAAATAAACTATCAAAAACTACAGTAATTATATTTAATATACTGTACATAAAATATCAAAAATTACAACAAATGTATATTATATACTGTAAATAAAATGTCAAAAAGGACAGTAAATATATATTACACTCTATGTAAAATATCAAAAACTAATAATATATATTATATAATTTACATAAAATATCAAAAGGAAACCAAATATATCTTATATACTGTACATAAAATATCAATATGTACAGTAAATATATTGCATATATTGTACATATAATATTAACTAAAATTACACAAAATGCATTTTATATACTGTAAATAAAATATGAAGAAGTACAGTAAATATATATTACATAGTCTACACAAAATATCAAAAAATACACCAAATATGTGTTATATATACTGTAAATAAACTATCAAAAACTACAGTAATTATATCGAATATACTGTACATAAAATATCAAAAATTACACCAAATGTATATTATATACTGTAAATAAAATATCAAAAAGAACAGTAAATATGTATTATATACTGTATATAAAATATCAAAAAGTACACCAAACACGTGTTATATATACTGTAAATAAACAATAAAATCTACAGTAATTATATCTAATATAGTGTACATAAAATACCAAAAATTACACCAAATGTATATTATATACTCTAAATAAAATATAAAAAAGTACTGTAAATATATATTACACACCATATGTAAAATATCACAATGTACACCATGTATATATTATATAATTTACATAAAATATCAAAAGGACACGAAATATATCTTATATACTATACATAAAATTTCAAAAGTACAGTAGGTATATTTCATATATTGTACATATAATATTAACTAAAAGTACACCAAATACATTGTATATAGTGTAAATTAAATATCAAAAGGTACAGTAAATATATATTACATAATGTACATAAAATATCAAAAAGTACACCAAATATGTGTTATATCTACTGTAAATAAACTATCAAAAGCTACAGTAATTATATTTAATATAATGTAAATAAAATATCAAAAATTACACCAAATGTATATTATTTACTGTAAATAAAATATCAAAAAGTACAGTAAATATATATTACACACCCTATGTAAAATATCACAAACTACACAAAATATATATTATATAATTTACATAAAATAACAAAAGGACACCAAATATACCTTATATACTGTACATAAAATATCAAAATGTACAGTAAATATATTTCATATATTGTATATATAATATTAACTAAGTGTACACCAAATACATTTTTTATACTGTAAATAAAATATCAAAAATTACAGTAAATATATATTACATACTGCACATAAAATATCAAAAAGTACACCAAATATGTGTTTTATATACTGTAAATAAACTATCAAAAACTACAGTAATTATATTTAATATACTGTACATAAAATATCAAAAATTACACCAAATGTATATTATTTACTGTAAATAAAATATCAAAAAGTACAGTAAATATATATTACACACCATATGTAAAATATCACAATCTACACCAAATATATATTATATAATTTACATAAAATATCAAAAGGACAACAAATATATCTTATATACTGTATATGAAATATCAAAATGTACAGAAAATATATTTCATATATTTTACATATAATATTAACTAAAAGTACACCAAATACATTTTATATAGTGTAAATCAAATATCAAAAAGTACAGTAAATATGTATTACATACTGTGTATAAAATATCAAAAAGTACACCAAATATGTGTTATATATACTGTAAAAAAACTATAAAAAACTACAGTAATTGTATTAATATACTGTACATAAAATATCAAAAATTACACCAAATGTATATTATATACTGTAAATAAAATATCAAAAAGGACAGTAAATATATATTACACTCTATGTAAAATATCAAAAACTACAAATATATATTATATAATTTACATAAAATATCAAAAGGACAAAAATTATATCTTATATACTGTACATAAGATATCAAAAAGTACACCAAATATATGTTATATATACTGTAAATAAACTATCAAAAACTACTGTAATTATATTTATTATTCTGTACATAAAATATCAAATATTACACCAAATGTATAATATATAGTGTAAATAAAATATCAAAAAGGACAGTAAATATATCTGACATACCCTATGTAAAATATCAAAAACTACACCAAATATATATTATATAATTTACATAAAATCTCAAAAGGACACCAAGTATATCTTATATACTGTACATAAAATATCAAAAGTACAGCAAATATATTTCATATATTGTACATATAATATTAACTGAAAGTACACCAAATACATTTTATAAACTGTAAATAAAATATCAAAAAGTACAGTAAATGTATATTATATACTGTAAATAAAATATCAAAAAGTACACCACATATGTGTAATATATACTGTAAATAAACTATCAAATCTGCAGTAATTATATTTAATATACTGTTCATAAATTATCAAAAATTACACCAAATGTATATTATATACTGTAAATAAAATATCAAATAGTACATTAAATATATATTACACACCCTATGTAAAATATCAAAAACTACACCAAATATATATTATACAATTTACATAAAATATCAAAAGGCCACAAAATATATCTTATATACTGTACATACAATATCAAAAAGTACAGTAAATATGTTTCATATATTGTACATATAATATTAACTGAAAGTACACCAAATACATTTTATATACTATAAATAAAATATCAAAAAGTACAGTAAATACATGTTACATACTGTACATAAAATATCAAAAAGTACACCAAATATGTGTTATATATACTGTAAATAAACTATGAAAACTACAGTAAGTATATTTAGTATACTGTACATAAAATATGAAAAATTACACCAAATGTATAATATTTACGGTAAATAAAATATCAAAAAGGACCGTGAATACATATTACACACCATATGTAAAATATCACAATCTACACCAAATATATTTTATATAATTTACATAAAATATCAAAAGGACACCAAATATATCTTATATACTGTACGTAAAATATCAAAAAGTACAGTAAATATATTTCATATATTGTACATATAATATTAACTAAAAGTACACCAAATACATTTTATATAGTGTAAATAAAATATCAAAAATTACAGTAAATATGTATTACATACTGTACATAAAATATCAAAAAGTACACCAAATATGTGTTATATATACTGTAAATAAACTATAAAATCTACAGTAATTATATTTAATATACTGTACATAAAATATCAAAAATTACACCAAATGTATATTATACACTGTAAATAAAATATCAAAAAGTACAGTAAATATATATTACACACCATATGTAAATTATCACAATCTGCACCATATATATTCTATAATTTACATAAAATATCAAAAGGACACCAAATATACCTTATATACTGTACATAAAATATCAAAAAGTACACCAAATATGTGTTATATATACTGTAAATAAACTATAAAAAACTACAGTAATTATATTTAATATACTTTACATAAAATATCAAAAATTACACCAAAGGTATATTATATACTGTAAAAAAATATCAAAAAGGGCAGTGAATATATATTACCCTCTATGTAAATTATCAAAAACTGCAAATATATATTATATAATTTACATAAAATATCAAAAGGACACAAAATATATCTTATACACTGTACATAAAATATTAAAAAGTACAGTAAATATATTTCATATATTGTACATATAATATTAACTAAAAGTACACCAAACACATTGTATATACTGTAAATTAAATATCAAAAAGTACAGTAAATATACATTACTTACTGTACATAAAATATCAAAAAGTACAACAAATATGTGTTATATATACTGTAAATAAACTATCAAAAGCTACAGTAATTATATTTAATATAATGTAAATAAAATATCAAAGATTACACCAAATGTATATTATTTACAGTAAATAAAATATCAAAAAGTACAGTAAATATATATTACTCACCCTATGTAAAATATCACAAACTACACCAAATATATATTATATAATTTACATAAAATATCAAAAGGACACCAAATATACCTTATATACTGTACATAAAATATTAAAATGTACAGAAAATATATTTCATATATTGTACATATAATATTAACTAAATGTACACCAAATACATTTTATATAGTGTAAATCATAGATCAAAAATTTCAGTAAATATATATTACATACTGTACATAAATTACCAAAAATTACACCAAATATGTGTTGTATATAGTCTAAATAAACTATCAAAAACTACAGTAATTATATTTAATATACTGTACATAAAATATCAAAAATTACACCAAATGTATGTTATTTACTGTAAATAAAATATCAAAAAGTACAGTAAATATATATTACACACCATATGTAAAATATCACAATCTACACAAAATATATATTATATAATTTACATAAAATATCAAAAGGACACCAAATATATCTTATATACTGTTCATAAAATATCAAAAAGTACATTAAATATATTTCATATATTGTACATATAATATTAACTAAAAGTACACCAAATACATTTTATATAGTGTAAATAAAATATCAAAAATTACAGTAAATATATATTACATACTGGACATAAAATATCAAAAAGTACACCAAACATGTGTTATATATACTGTAAATAAACTATTAAAAACTACAGTAATTATATTTAATATACTGTACATAAAATATAAAAAATTACACCAAATGTATATTATTTACTGTAAATAAAATATCAAAATGTACAGTACATATATATTACACACCATATTTAAAATATCACAATCTACACCAAATATATATTATATAATTTACATAAAATATCAAAAGGACACCAAATGTATCTTATATACTGCACATAAAATATCAAAAAGTTCAGTAAATATATTTCATATATTGTACATATAATATTAACTAAAACTACACCAAATACATTTTATATAGTGTAAATAAAATATCAAAAATTACAGTTAATATGTATTATATACTGTAAATAATATATCAAAACGTACACCAAATATGTGTTATATATACTGTAAATAAACTATAAAATCTACAGTAATTATATTTAATATACTGTATATAAAATATCAAAAATTACACAAAATGTATATTATACACTGTAAATAAAATATCAAATAGGACACTAAATATATATTACACTCTATGTAAAATATCAAAAACTACAAATATATATTATATAATTTACATAAAATATCAAAATTACACAAAATATATCTTATATACTTTACATAAAATATCAACAAGTACAGTATATATATTTCATATATTGTACATATAATATTAACTAAAAGTACACCAAATACATTTTATATACTGTAAACAATATATCAAAAAGTACAGTAAATATATTACTGTACATAAAATATCAAAAAGTACACCAAATATGTGTTTTATATAGTCTAAATAAACTATCAAAAACTACAGTAATTATATTTAATATACTGTACATAAAATATCAAAAATTACACCAAATGTATATTATATACTGTAAATAAAATGTCAAAAAGGACAGTAAATATATATTACTCTCTATGTAAAATATGAAAAAAATAAAAATATATATTATATGATTTACATAAAATATCAAAAGGACACCAAATATATCTTATATACTGTACATAAAATATCAATATATACAGTAAATATATTTCATATATTGTACATATAATATTAACTAAAATTACACCAAATACATTTTATATACTGTAAATAAAATATCAAAATCTACAGTAAATATATATTACATAGTCTACATAAAATATCAAAAAATACACCAAATATGTGTTATACATACTGTAAATAAACTATCAAAAACTACAGTAATTATATTGAATATACTGTACATAAAATATCAAAAATTACACCAAATGTATACTATATATTGTAAATAAAATTTCAAAAAGGACAGTAAATATGTATCAAATACTGTACATAAAATATCAAAAAGTACACCAAATATGTGTTATATATACTGTAAATAAACTATCAAAAACTACAGTAATTATACTTAATATACTGTACATAAAATATCAAAAATTACACCAAATGTATATTATTTACTGTAAATAAAATATCAAAAAGTACAGTAAATATATATTACACACCATATGTAAAATATCACAATCTACACAAAATATATATTATATAATTTACATAAAATATCAAAAGGACACCAAATATATCTTATATACTGTTCATAACATAAAAAAAAGTACAGTAAATATATTTCATATATTGTACATATAATATTAACTAAAAGTACACCAAATACATTTTATATAGTGTAAATAAAATAACAAAAATTAGAGTAAATATATATTACATAGTGTACATAAAATATCAAAAAGTACACCAAATATGTGTTATATATACTGTAAATAAACTATCAAAAACTACAGTAATTATATTTAATATACTGTATATAAAATATCAAAAATTACACTAAATGTATATTATTTACCGTAAATAATATACCAAAAAGTACAGTAAATATATATTACACACCCTATGTAAAATATCACAAACTACACCATATATATTATATAATTTACATAAAATATCAAAAGGACACCAAATATACCTTATATACTGTACATAAAATATCAAAATGTACAGTAAACATATTTCATATATTGTACATATAATATTAACTAAATGTACACCAAATACATTTTATATAGTGTAAATCAAAGATCAAAAATTTCAGTAAATATATATTACATACTGTACATAAATTACCAAAAATTACACCAAATATGTGTTATATATAGTCTAAATAAACTATCAAAAACTACAGTAATTATATTTAATATACTGTACATAAAATATCAAAAATTACACCAAATGTATGTTATTTACTGTAAATAAAATATCAAAAAGTACAGTAAATATATTACACACCATATGTAAAATATCACAATCTACACAAAATATATATTATATAATTTACATAAAATATCAAAAGGACACCAAATATATCTTATATACTGTTCATAAAATATCAAAATATACAGTAAATATATTTCATATATTGTACATATAATATTAACTAAAAGTACACCAAATACATTTTATATAGTGTAAATAAAATATCAAAAATTACAGTAAATATATATTACATACTGTACATAAAATATCAAAAAGTACACCAAATATGTGTTATATATACTGTAAATAAACTATCAAAAACTACAGTAATTATATTTAATATACTGTACATAAAATATCAAAAATTACACCAAATGTATATTATTTACCGTAAATAAAATACCAAAAACTACAGTAAATATATATTACACACCCTGTGTAAAATATCACAAACTACACCATATATATTATATGATTTACATAAAATATCAAAAGGACACCAAATATACCTTATATACTGTACATAAAATATCAAATTGTACACTAAATATATTTCATATATTTTACATATAATATTAACTAAAAGTACACCAAATAGATTTTATATACCGTAAATAAAACATCAAAAATTACAGTAAGTATATATTACATACTGTACCTAAAATATCAAAAAGTGCACCAAATATGTGTTATATATACTGTAAATTAACTATCAAAAACTTCAGTAATTATATTTAATATAGTGTACATAAAATATCAAAAATTACACCAAATGTATATTATTTACTGTAAATAAAATATCAAAAATACAGTACATATATATTACACACCATATGTAAAATATCACAATCTACACCAAATATATATTATATAATTTACATAAAATATCAAAAGGACAGCAAATATATCTTATATACTGTAGATAAAATATCAAAAAGTACAGTAAATATATTTCATATATTGTACATATAATATTAACTAAAAGTACACCAAATACATTTTATATAGTGTAAATAAAATATCAAAAAGTACAGTAAATATATATTACACACCATATGTAAAATATCACAATCTACGCCAAATATATATTATATAATTTACATGAAATATCAAAAGGACACAAATATATCTTATATACTGTACATAAAACATCAAAAAGTACAGTAAATATATTTCATATATTGTACATATAATATTAACTAAAAGTACACCAAATAAATTTTATATAGTGTAAATAAAATATCAAAAATTACAGTGAATATATATTACATACTGTACATAAAATATCAAAAAGTACACCAAATATGTGTTATATATACTGTAAATAAACTATCAAAAACTACAGTAATTATACTTAATATACTGTACATAAAATATCAAAAATTACACCAAATGTATGTTATTTACTGTAAATAAAATATCAAAAAGTACAGTAAATATATATTACACACCATATGTAAAATATCACAATCTACACAAAATATATATTATATAATTTACATAAAATATCAAAAGGACACCAAATAAATCTTATATACTGTTCATAAAATATAAAGAAGTACAGTAAATATATTTCATATATTGTACATATAATATTAACTAAAAGTACAGCAAATACATTTTATATAGTGTAAATAAAATAACAAAAATTACAGTAAATATATATAACATAGTGTACATAAAATATCAAAAAGTACACCAAATATGTGTTATATATACTGTAAATAAACTATCAAAAACTACAGTAATTATATTTAATATACTGTACATAAAATATCAAAAATTACACCAAATGTATATTATATACTGTAAATAAAATGTCAAAAAGGACAGTAAATATATATTACTCTCTATGTAAAATATGAAAAAAATAAAAATATATATTATATAATTTACATAAAATATCAAAAGGACACCAAATATATCTTATATACTGTACATAAAATATCAATATATACAGTAAATATATTTCATATATTGTACATATAATATTAACTAACATTACACCAAATACATTTTATATACTGTAAATAAAATATCAAAATCTACAGTAAATATATATTACATAGTCTACATAAAATATCAAAAAATACACCAAATATGTGTTATACATACTGTAAATAAACTATCAAAAACTACAGTAATTATATTGAATATACTGTACATAAAATATCAAAAATTACACCAAATGTATACTATATATTGTAAATAAAATTTCAAAACGGACATTAAATATGTATCAAATACTGTACATAAAATATCAAAAAGTACACCAAATATGTGTTATATATACTGTAAATAAACTATCAAAAACTACAGTAATCATACTTAATATACTGTACATAAAATATCAAAAATTACACCAAATGTATATTATTTACTGTAAATAAAATATCAAAAAGTACAGTAAATATATATTACACACCATATGTAAAATATCACAATCTACACAAAATATATATTATATAATTTACATAAAATATCAAAAGGACACCAAATATATCTTATATACTGTTCATAACATATAAAAAAGTACAGTAAATATATTTCATATATTGTACATATAATATTAACTAAAAGTACACCAAATACATTTTATATAGTGTAAATAAAATAACAAAAATTAGAGTAAATATATATTACATAGTGTACATAAAATATCAAAAAGTACACCAAATATGTGTTATATATACTGTAAATAAACTATCACAAACTACAGTAATTATATTTAATATACTGTACATAAAATATCAAAAATTACACTAAATGTATATTATTTACCATAAATAAAATACCAAAAAGTACAGTAAATATATATTACACACCCTATGTAAAATATCACAAACTACACCATATATATTATATAATTTACATAAAATATCAAAAGGACACCAAATATACCTTATATACTGTACATAAAATATCAAAATGTACAGTAAATATATTTCATATATTGTACATATAATATTAACTAAAAGTACACCGAATACATTTTATATACTGTAAATAAAATATCAAAAATTACAGTAAATATATATTACATAATGTATATAAAACATCAAAAAGTACACCAAATATGTGTTATATATACTCTAAATAAACTATCAAAAACTACAGTAATTATATTTAATATACTGTACATAAAATATCAAAAATTACACCAAATGTACGTTATTTACTGTAAATAAAATATCAAAAAGTACAGTAAATATATATTACACACCATATGTAAAATATCACAATCTACACCAAATATATATTATATAATTTACATGAAATATCAAAAGGACACCAAATATATCTTATATACTGTACATAAAATATCAAAAAGTACAGTAAATATATTTCATATATTGTACATATAATATTAACTAAAAGTACACCAAACACATTGTATATACTGTAAATTAAATATCAAAAAGTACAGTAAATATATATTACATACTGTACATAAAATATCAAAAAGTACACCAAATATGTGTTATATATACTGTAAATAAACTATCAAAAGCTACAGTAATTATATTTAATATAATGTAAATAAAATATCAAAGATTACACCAAATGTATATTATTTACTGTAAATAAAATATCAAAAAGTACAGTAAATATATATTACTCACCCTATGTAAAATATCACAAACTACACCATATATATATTATATAATTTACATAAAATATCAAAAGGACACCAAATATACCTTATATACTGTACATAAAATATCAAAATGTACAGTAAATATATTTCATATATTGTACATATAATATTAACTAAATGTACACCAAATACATTTTATATAGTGTAAATAAAATATCAAAAATTACAGTAAATATATATTACATACTGGACATAAAATATCAAAAAGTACACCAAATATGTGTTATATATACTGTAAATAAACTATTAAAAACTACAGTAATTATATTTAATATACTGTACATAAAATATAAAAAATTACACCAAATGTATATTATTTACTGTAAATAAAATATCAAAATGTACAGTACATATATATTACACACCATATGTAAAATATCACAATCTACACCAAATATATATTATATAATTTACATAAAATATCAAAAGGACACCAAATGTATCTTATATACTGCACATAAAATATCAAAAAGTTCAGTAAATATATTTCATATATTGTACATATAATATTAACTAAAACTACACCAAATACATTTTATATAGTGTAAATAAAATATCAAAAATTACAGTTAATATGTATTATATACTGTAAATAATACATCAAAACGTACACCAAATATGTGTTATATATACTGTAAATAAACTATAAAATCTACAGTAATTATATTTAATATACTGTATATAAAATATCAAAAATTACACAAAATGTATATTATACACTGTAAATAAAATATCAAATAGGACACTAAATATATATTACACTCTATGTAAAATATCAAAAACTACAAATATATATTATATAATTTACATAAAATATCAAAATTACACAAAATATATCTTATATACTTTACATAAAATATCAACAAGTACAGTATATATATTTCATATATTGTACATATAATATTAACTAAAAGTACACCAAATACATTTTATATACTGTAAACAATATATCAAAAAGTACAGTAAATATATTACTGTACATAAAATATCAAAAAGTACACCAAATATGTGTTATATATAGTCTAAATAAACTATCAAAAACTACAGTAATTATATTTAATATACTGTACATAAAATATCAAAAATTACACCAAATGTATATTATATACTGTAAATAAAATGTCAAAAAGGACAGTAAATATATATTACTCTCTATGTAAAATATGAAAAAAATAAAAATATATATTATATGATTTACATAAAATATCAAAAGGACACCAAATATATCTTATATACTGTACATAAAATATCAATATATACAGTAAATATATTTCATATATTGTACATATAATATTAACTAAAATTACACCAAATACATTTTATATACTGTAAATAAAATATCAAAATCTACAGTAAATATATATTACATAGTCTACATAAAATATCAAAAAATACACCAAATATGTGTTATACATACTGTAAATAAACTATCAAAAACTACAGTAATTATATTGAATATACTGTACATAAAATATCAAAAATTACACCAAATGTATACTATATATTGTAAATAAAATTTCAAAAAGGACAGTAAATATGTATCAAATACTGTACATAAAATATCAAAAAGTACACCAAATATGTGTTATATATACTGTAAATAAACTATCAAAAACTACAGTAATTATACTTAATATACTGTACATAAAATATCAAAAATTACACTAAATGTATATTATTTACTGTAAATAAAATATCAAAAAGTACAGTAAATATATATTACACACCATATGTAAAATATCACAATCTACACAAAATATATATTATATAATTTACATAAAATATCAAAAGGACACCAAATATATCTTATATACTGTTCATAACATAAAAAAAAGTACAGTAAATATATTTCATATATTGTACATATAATATTAACTAAAAGTACACCAAATACATTTTATATAGTGTAAATAAAATAACAAAAATTAGAGTAAATATATATTACATAGTGTACATAAAATATCAAAAAGTACACCAAATATGTGTTATATATACTGTAAATAAACTATCAAAAACTACAGTAATTATATTTAATATACTGTATATAAAATATCAAAAATTACACTAAATGTATATTATTTACCGTAAATAATATACCAAAAAGTACAGTAAATATATATTACACACCCTATGTAAAATATCACAAACTACACCATATATATTATATAATTTACATAAAATATCAAAAGGACACCAAATATACCTTATATACTGTACATAAAATATCAAAATGTACAGTAAATATATTTCATATATTGTACATATAATATTAACTAAATGTACACCAAATACATTTTATATAGTGTAAATCAAAGATCAAAAATTTCAGTAAATATATATTACATACTGTACATAAATTACCAAAAATTACACCAAATATGTGTTATATATAGTCTAAATAAACTATCAAAAACTACAGTAATTATATTTAATATACTGTACATAAAATATCAAAAATTACACCAAATGTATGTTATTTACTGTAAATAAAATATCAAAAAGTACAGTAAATATATTACACACCATATGTAAAATATCACAATCTACACAAAATATATATTATATAATTTACATAAAATATCAAAAGGACACCAAATATATCTTATATACTGTTCATAAAATACCAAAAAGTACAGTAAATATATTTCATATATTGTACATATAATATTAACAAAAAGTACACCAAATACATTTTATATAGGGTAAATAAAATATCAAAAATTACAGTAAATATATATTACATACTGTACATAAAATATCAAAAAGTACACCAAATATGTGTTATATATACTGTAAATAAACTATCAAAACTACAGTAATTACATTTAATATTCTGTACATAAAATATCAAAAATTACACCAAATGTATATTATATACTCTAAATAAAATATGAAAAAGGACAGTAAATATATATTACGCCCCCTATGTAAAATATCAAAAACTAAAGAAAATATATATTATATAATTTACATAATATATCAAAAGTACACCAAATATATATTATGTACAGTACATAAAATATCAAAAATAACAGTAAATATATTTCATATATTGTACATATAATATTAACTAAACGTACACCAAATACATTTTATATACTGTAAATAAAATATCAAAAAGTACAGTAAATATATATTACATACTGTACATAAAATATCAATAAGTACGCCAAATATGTGTTTTATATACTGTAAATAAACTATCAAAAACTACAGTAATTATATTTAATATACTGTACATAAAATATCAAAAATTACAACAAATGTATATTATATACTGTAAATAAAATGTCAAAAAGACAGTAAATATATATTACACTCTATGTAAAATATCAAAAACTAATAATATATATTATATAATTTACATAAAATATCAAAAGTACACCAAATATATCTTATGTACTGTACATAAAATATCAATATGTACAGTAAATATATTGCATATATTGTACATATAATATTAACTAAAATTACACCAAATGCATTTTATATACTGTAAATAAAATATGAAGAAGTACAGTAAATATATATTACATAGTCTACACAAAATATCAAAAAATACACCAAATATGTGTTATATATACTGTAAATAAACTATCAAAAACTACAGTAATTATATCGAATATACTGTACATAAAATATCAAAAATTACACCAAATGTATATTATATACTGTAAATAAAATATCAAAAAGAACAGTAAATATGTATTATATACTGTATATAAAATATCAAAAAGTACACCAAACACGTGTTATATATACTGTAAATAAACAATAAAATCTACAGTAATTATATCTAATATAGTGTACATAAAATACCAAAAATTACACCAAATGTATATTATATACTCTAAATAAAATATCAAAAAGTACTGTAAATATATATTACGCACCATATGTAAAATATCACAATGTACACCATATATATATTATATAATTTACATAAAATATCAAAAGGACACGAAATATATCTTATATACTATACATAAAATGTCAAAAGTACAGTAAGTATATTTCATATATTGTATATATAATATTAACTAAAAGTACACCAAATACATTGTATATAGTGTAAATTAAATATCAAAAGGTACAGTAAATATATATTACATAATGTACCTAAAATATCAAAAAGTACACCAAATATGTGTTATATCTACTGTAAATAAACTATCAAAAGCTACAGTAATTATATTTAATATAATGTAAATAAAATATCAAAAATTACACCAAATGAATATTATTTACTGTAAATAAAATATCAAAAAGTACAGTAAATATATATTACACACCATATGTAAAATATCACAATCTACACCAAATATATATTATATAATTTACATGAAATATCAAAAGGACACCAAATATATCTTATATACTGTACATAAAACATCAAAAAGTACAGTAAATATATTTCATATATTGTACATATAATATTAACTAAAAGTACACCAAATAAATTTTATATAGTGTAAATAAAATATCAAAAATTACAGTGAATATATATTACATACTGTACATAAAATATCAAAAAGTACACCAAATATGTGTTATATATACTGTAAATAAACTATCAAAAACTACAGTAATTATACTTAATATACTGTACATAAAATATCAAAAATTACACCAAATGTATATTATTTACTGTAAATAAAATATCAAAAAGTACAGTAAATATATATTACACACTATATGTAAAATATCACAATCTACACAAAATATATATTATATAATTTACATAAAATATCAAAAGGACACCAAATAAATCTTATATACTGTTCATAAAATATAAAGAAGTACAGTAAATATATTTCATATATTGTACATATAATATTAACTAAAAGTACACTAAATACATTTTATATAGTGTAAATAAAATAACAAAAATTACAGTAAATATATATAACATAGTGTACATAAAATATCAAAATGTACACCAAATATGTGTTATATATACTGTAAATAAACTATCAAAAACTACAGTAATTATATTTAATATACTGTACATAAAATATCAAAAATTACACCAAATGTATATTATTTACCGTAAATAAAATACCAAAAAGTACAGTAAATATATATTACACACCCTATGTAAAATATCACAAACTACACCATATATATTATATAATTTACATAAAATATCAAAAGGACACCAAATATATCTTATATACTGTTCATAAAATATCAAAAATTACAGTAAATATATTTCATATATTGTACATATAATATTAACTCAAAGTACACCGAATACATTTTATATACTGTAAATAAAATATCAAAAATTACAGTAAATATATATTACATACTGTACATAAATTATCAAAAAGTACACCAAATATGTGTTATATATACTCTAAATAAACTATCAAAAACTACAGTAATTATATTTAATATGCTGTACATAAAATATCAAAAATTACACCAAATATATGTTATTTACTGCAAATAAAATATCAAAAAGTACAGTAAATATATATTACACACCATATGTAAAATATCACCATCTATACCAAATATATATTATATAATTTTCATAAAATGTCAAAATGACACCAAATATATCTTATATACTGTACATAAAATATCAAATTACAGTAAATATATTTCATATATTGTACATATAATATTAACTAAAAGCACACCAAATACATTTTATATAGTGTAAATAAAATATCAAAAATTACAGTTAATATATATTACGTACTGTACATAAAATATCAAAAAGTACAACAAATATGTGTTATATATACTGTAAATAAACTATCAAAAACTACAGTGATTATATTTAATATACTGTACATAAAATATCAAAAATTACACCAAATGTACATTATTTATTGTAAATAAAATACCAAAAAGTGCAGTAAATATATATTACACACCCTATGTAAAATACCACAAACTACACCATATATATATTATATAATTTACATAAAATATAAAAAGGACAACAAATATACCTTATATACTGTACATAAAATATCAAAATGTACAGTAAATATATTTCATATATTGCACATATAATATTAACAAAAAGTACACCAAATACATTTTATATACTGTAAATAAAATATTAAAAATTACAGTAAATATATATTACATACTGTACATAAAATATCAAAAAGTACACCAAATATGTGTTATATATACTGTGAATAAACTATCAAAAACTACAGTAATTATATTTAATATACTGTACATAAAGTATCAAAAATTACACCAAATGTATATTATTTACTGTAAATAATATATCAAAAAGTACAGTACATATATATTACACACCATATGTAAAATATCACAATCTACATCAAATATATATTATATAATTTACATAAAATATCAAAGCGACAACAAATATATCTTATATACTGTACATAAAATATCAAAAATTACAGTAAATATATTTCATATATTGTACATATAATATTAACTAAAAGTACACCAAATACATTTTATGGAGTGTAAATAAAATATCAAAAATACAGTAAATATATATTACACACCATATATAATATATCACAATCTACGCCAAATATATATTATATAATTTACATAAAATATCAAAAGGACACCAAATATATCTTATATACTGTACATAAAATATCAAAAATTACACTAAGTATATTTCATATATTGTACATATAATATTAACTAAAAGTACACCAAATACATTTTATATAGTGTAAATAAAATATCAAAAAGTACAGTAAATATGTATTACATAGTGTACATAAAATATCAAAAAGTACACCAAATATGTGTTATATATACTGTAAATAAACTATCAAAAACTACAGTAATTATATTTAATATACTGTACATATAATATAAAAATTACACCAAATGTATATTATATACTGTAAATAAAATGTCAAAAAGGACAGTAAATATATATTACACTCTATGTAAAATATCAAAAACTAAAAATATATATTATATAATTTACATAAAATATCAAAAGGACACCAAATATATCTTATATACTGTACATTAAATATCAAAAACTACAGTAAATATATTTCATGTATTGTACATATAATATTAACTAAAAGTACACCAAATACATTTTATATACTGTAAATAAAATATCAAAAAGTACAGTAAATATATATTACATAGTTTACATAAAATATCAAAAAGTACACCAAATATGTGTTATATATACTGTAAATAAACTATCAAAAACTACAGTAATTATATTTAATATAGAGTAAATATAATATCAAAAATTACACCGAATGTATATTATTTACTGTAAATAAATTATCAAATATTACAGTAAATGTACATTACACACCCTGTGTAAAATATCACAAACTTCACCAAATATATATTATATAATTTACATAAAATATCAAAAGGACACCAAATATACCTGATATACTGTACATAAAATATCAAAACTTACAGTAATTATATTTCATATATTGTACATATAATATTAACAAAAAGTACACCGAATACATTTTATATACTGTAAATAAAATATCAAAAATTACAGTAAATATATATTACATACTGTACATAAATTATCAAAAAGTACACCAAATATGTGTTATATATACTCTAAATAATCTATCAAAAACTACAGTAATTATGTTTAATATACTGTACATAAAATATCAAAAATTAAACCAAATATATCTTATTTACTGCAAATAAAATATCAAAAACTACAGTAAATATATATTATAAATCCATATGTAAAATATCACCGTCTATACCAAATATATATTATATAATTTACATAAAATGTCAAAATGACACCAAATATATCTTATATACTGTACATAAAATATCAAAAAGTACAGTGAATATATTTCATATATTGTACACATAATATTAACTAAAAGTACACCAAATACATTTTACATAGTGTAAATAAAATATCAAAAATTACAGTAAATATATATTACGTACTGTACATAAAATATCAAAAAGTACACCAAATATGTGTTATATATACTGTAAATAAACCATCAAAAACTACAGTGATTATATTAAATATACTGTACATAAAATATCAAAAATTACACCGAATGTACATTATTTACTGTAAAAAAAATACCAAAAAGTGCAGTAAATATATATTACACACCCTATGTAAAATACCACAAACTACACCATATATATATTATATAATTTACATAAAATATAAAAAGGACAACAAATATACCTTATATACTGTACATAAAATATCAAAATGTACAGTAAATATATTTCATATATTGTACATATAATATTAACAAAAAGTACACCAAATACATTTTATATACTGTAAATAAAATATTAAAAATTACAGTAAATATATATTACATACTGTACATAAAATATCAAAAAGTACACCAAATATGTGTTATATATACTGTGAATAAACTATCAAAAACTACAGTAATTATATTTAATATACTGTACATAAAGTATCAAAAATTACACCAAATGTATATTATTTACTGTAAATAATATATCAAAAAGTACAGTACATATATATTACACACCATATGTAAAATATCACAATCTACACCAAATATATATTATATAATTTACATAAAATATCAAAGCGACAACAAATATATCTTATATACTGTACATAAAATATCAAAAATTACAGTAAATATATTTCATATATTGTACATATAATATTAACTAAAAGTACACCAAATACATTTTATGGAGTGTAAATAAAATATCAAAAATACAGTAAATATATATTACACACCATATATAATATATCACAATCTACGCCAAATATATATTATATAATTTACATAAAATATCTAAAGGACACCAAATATATCTTATATACTGTACATAAAATATCAAAAATTACAGTAAGTATATTTCATATATTGTACATATAATATTAACTAAAAGTACACCAAATACATTTTATATAGTGTAAATAAAATATCAAAAAGTACAGTAAATATGTATTACATAGTGTACATAAAATATCAAAAAGTACACCAAATATGTGTTATATATACTGTAAATAAACTATCAAAAACTACAGTAATTATATTTAATATACTGTACATATAATATAAAAATTAAACCAAATGTATATTATATACTGTAAATAAAATGTCAAAAAGGACAGTAAATATATATTACACTCTATGTAAAATATCAAAATCTAAAAATATATATTATATAATTTACATAAAATATCAAAAGGACACCAAATATATCTTATATACTGTACATTAAATATCAAAAACTACAGTAAATATATTTCATGTATTGTACATATAATATTAACTAAAAGTACACCAAATACATTTTATATACTGTAAATAAAATATCAAAAAGTACAGTAAATATATATTACATAGTTTACATAAAATATCAAAAAGTACACCAAATATGTGTTATATATACTGTAAATAAACTATCAAAAACTACAGTAATTATATTTAATATACAGTAAATATAATATCAAAAATTACACCAAATGTATATTATTTACTGTAAATAAATTATCAAATATTACAGTAAATATACATTACACACCCTGTGTAAAATATCACAAACTTCACCAAATATATATTATATAATTTACATAAAATATCAAAAGGACACCAAATATACCTTATATACTGTACATAAAATATCAAAAATTACAGTAATTATATTTCATATATTGTACATATAATATTAACAAAAAGTACACCGAATACATTTTATATACTGTAAATAAAATATCAAAAATTACAGTAAATATATATTACATACTGTACATAAATTATCAAAAAGTACACCAAATATGTGTTATATATATTCTAAATAATCTATCAAAAACTACAGTAATTATATTTAATATACTGTACATAAAATATCAAAAATTACACCAAATATATCTTATTTACTGCAAATAAAATATCAAAAACTACAGTAAATATATATTATAAA
The DNA here is from genome assembly GCF_029289425.2 of Pan paniscus. Taxonomy (NCBI): domain Eukaryota; kingdom Metazoa; phylum Chordata; class Mammalia; order Primates; family Hominidae; genus Pan; species Pan paniscus. Next base: position 5,397,061 of record NC_073271.2, read on the forward strand.
TCCATATGTAAAATATCACCGTCTATACCAAATATATATTATATAATTTACATAAAATGTCAAAATGACACCAAATATATCTTATATACTGTACATAAAATATCAAAAAGTACAGTGAATATATTTCATATATTGTACATATAATATTAACTAAAAGTACACCAAATACATTTTACATAGTGTAAATAAAATATCAAAAATTACAGTAAATATATATTACGTACTGTACATAAAATATCAAAAAGTACACCAAATATGTGTTATATATACTGTAAATAAACCATCAAAAACTACAGTGATTATATTTAATATACTGTACATAAAATATCAAAAATTACACCGAATGTACATTATTTACTGTAAAAAAATACCAAAAAGTGCAGTAAATATATATTACACACCCTATGTAAAATACCACAAACTACACCATATATATATTATATAATTTACATAAAATATCAAAAGGACAACAAATATACCTTATATGCTGTACATAAAATATTAAAATGTACAGTAAATATATTTCATATATTGTACATATAATATTAACTAAAAGTACACCAAATACATTTTATATACTGTAAATAAAATATTAAAAATTACCGTAAATATATATTACATACTGTACATAAAATATCAAAAAGTACACCAAATATGTGTTATATATACTGTAAATAAACTATCAAAAACTACAGTAATTATATGTAATATACTGTACATAAAGTATCAAAAATTACACCAAATGTATATTATTTACTGTAAATAAAATATCAAAAAGTGCAGTAAATATATATTACACACCCTATGTAAAATACCACAATCTACACCAAATGTATATTATATAATTTACATAAAATATCAAAGGGACACAAAATATATCTTATATAATGTACATAAAATATCAAAAATACAGTAAATATCTTTCATATATTGTACATAAAATATTAACTAAAAGTACACCAAATACATTTTATATAGTGTAAATAAAATATCAAAAATTACAGTAAATATATATTACATACTGTACATAAAATATCAAAAAGTACACCAAATATGTGTTATATATACTGTAAATAAACTATCAAAACTTCAGTGAATATATTTAATATACTGTACATAAAATATCAAAAATTACACCAAATGTACATTATTTACTGTAAATAAAATACCAAAAAGTGCAGTAAATATATATTACACACCCTATGTAAAATACCACAAACTACACCATATATATATTATATAATTTACATAAAATATCAAAAGGACAACAAATATACCTTATATACTGTACATAAAATATCAAAATGTACAGTAAATATATTTCATATATTGTGAATATAATATTAACTAAAAGTACACCGAATACATTTTATATACTGTAAATAAAATATCAAAAATTACAGCAAATATATATTACATACTGTACATAAATTATCAAAAAGTACACCAAATATGTGTTATATATACTCTAAATAAACTATCAAAAACTACAGTAATTATATTTAATATACTGTACATAAAATGTCAAAAATTACACCAAATATATATTTCCTGCAAATAAAATATCAAAAAGTACAGTAAATATATATTACACACCATATGTAAAATATCACCATCTATACCAAATATATATTATATAATTTATATAAAATGTCAAAATGACACCAAATATATCTTATATACTGTACATAAAATATCAAAATGTACAGTAAATATATTTCATATATTGTACATGTAACATTAACTAAAAGTACACCAAATACAATTTATATAGTGTAAATAAAATATCAAAAATTACAGTAAATATATATTACGTACTGTACATAAAATATCAAAAAGTACACCAAATATGTGTTATATATACTGTATATAAACTATCAAAAACTACAGTGATTATATTTAATATACTGTATATAAAGTATCAAAAATTACACCAAATGTATATTATTTACTGTAAATAAAATATCAAAAAGTACAGTACATATATAATACACACCATATGTAAACTATCATAATCTACAACAAATATATATTATGTAATTTACATAAAATATCAAAGGGACAACAAATATATCTTATATGCTGTACATAAAATATCAAAAAATACAGTAAATATATTTCATATATTGTACATATAATATTAACTAAAAGTACACCAAATACATTTTATATAGTGTAAATAAAATATCAAAAAGTACAGTAAATATATATTACACACCATATGTAAAATATCACCATCTATACCAAATATATATTATATAATTTACATAAAATGTCGAAATGACACCAAATATATCTTATATACTGTACATAAAATATCAAAAAGTACAGTAAATATATTTCATATATTGTACATATAATATTAACTAAAAGTACACCTACTACATTTTATATAGTGTAAATAAAATATCAAAAATTACAGTAAATATATATTACGTACTGTACATAAAATATCAAAAAGTGTACCAAATATGTGTTATATATACTGTATATAAACTATCAAAAACTACAGTGATTATATTTAATATACTGTACATTAAATATCAAAAATTACACCAAATGTACAATATTTACTGTAAATAAAATACCAAAAAGTGCAGTAAATATATATTAAACACCCTATGTAAATTATCACAAGCTACACCATATATATGTTATATAATTTACATAAAATATCAAAAGGACACAAAATATACATTATATACTGTACATAAAATATCAAAATGTACAGTAAATATATTTCATATGTTGTACATATAATTTTAACTAAAAGTACACCAAATACATTTTATATACTGTAAATAAAATATCAATAATTACAGTAAATATATATTACATACTGTACATAAAATATCAAAAAGTACACCAAATACGTGTTATATATACTGTAAATAAACTATCAAAAACTACAGTAATTATATTTAATATACTGTACATAAAGTTTCAAAAATTACACCAAATGTATATTATTTACTGTAAATAAAATATCAAAAATATAGTACATATATATTACACACCATATGAAAAATATCACAGTCTACACCAAATATATATTATATAATTTACATAAAATATCAAAAGGACACCAAATATATCTTATATACTGTACATGAAATATCAAAAAGTACAGTAAATATATTTCATATATTTTACATATAATATTAACTAAAAGTACACCAGATACATTTTATATAGTGTAAATCAAATATCAAAAAGTACAGTAAATATGTATTACATACTGTGTATAAAATATGAAAAAGTACACCAAATATGTGTTATATATACTGTAAAAAAACTATAAAAAACTACAGTAATTGTATTTAATATACTGTACATAAAATATCAAAAATTACACCAAATGTATATTATATACTGTAAATAAAATATCAAAAAGGACAGTAAATATATATTACACTCTATGAAAAATATCAAAAACTACAAATATATATTATATAATTTACATAAAATATCAAAAGGACAAAAATTATATCTTATATACTGTACATAAGATATCAAAAAGTACAGTAAATATATTTCATATATTGTACATATAATATTAACTAAAAGTACACCAAATACATTTTATATACTGTAAATAAAATATCAAAAAGTACAGTAAATATATACTGTATACTGTACATAAAATATCAAAAAGTACACAAAAGATGTGTTATATATACTGTAAATAAACCATCAAAAACTACAGTAATTACATTTAGTGTACTGAACATAAAATATCAAAATTTACACCAAATGTGTATTATATACTGTAAATAAAATATGAAAAAGGACAGTAAATATATATTACGCACCCTATGTAAAATATCAAAAACTACACCAAATATATATTATATAATTTACATAAAATATCAAAAGTAGAACAAATATATATTATATACTGTACATAACCTATCAGAAAGTAAAGTTAATACATTTCATATATTGTACATATAATATTAACTAAAAGTACACCAAATACATTTTATATACTATAAATAAATTATCAAAAAGTACAGTAAATATATATTACATACAGTACATAAAATATAAAAAGTACACCAAATATGTGTTATATATAATATAAATATACTATCAAAAACTACAGTAATTATATTTAATATACTGTATATAAAATATCGAAAATTACACCAAATGTATGTTATATACAGTATATAAAATATCAAAAAGGACAGTAAATATATATTACACACCCTATGTATAATATCAAAAACTACACCAAATATATATTATATAATTTACATAAAATATCTAAAGGACACCAAATATATCTTTTATACTGTACATAAAATATCAAAAATTACAGTAAATATATTTCATATATTGTGCATATAATATTAACTAAAAGTACAACAAATACATTTTATGTACTGTAAATAAAATATCAAAAAGTACAGTAAATATATATTACATACAGCACATAAAATATCAAAATGTACACCAAATATGTGTTATATATACTGTGAATAAACTATCGAAAACTACAGTAATTATATTTAATATACTGTACATAAAGTATCAAAAATTACACCAAATGTATATTATTTACTGTAAATAATATATCAAAAAGTACAGTACATATATATTACACACCATATGTAAAATATCACAATCTACACCAAATATATATTATATAATTTACATAAAATATCAAAGCGACAACAAATATATCTTATATACTGTACATAAAATATCAAAAATTACAGTAAGTATATTTCATATATTGTACATATAATATTAACTAAAAGTACACCAAATACATTTTATATAGTGTAAATAAAATATCAAAAAGTACAGTAAATATGTATTACATAGTGTACATAAAATATCAAAAAGTACACCAAATATGTGTTATATATACTGTAAATAAACTATCAAAAACTACAGTAATTATATTTAATATACTGTACATATAATATAAAAATTACACCAAATGTATATTATATACTGTAAATGAAATGTCAAAAAGGACAGTAAATATATATTACACTCTATGTAAAATATCAAAAACTAAAAATATATATTATATAATTTACATAAAATATCAAAAGGACACCAAATATACCTTATATACTGTACATTAAATATCAAAAACTACAGTAAATATATTTCATGTATTGTACATATAATATTAACTAAAAGTACACCAAATACATTTTATATACTGTAAATAAAATATCAAAAAGTACAGTAAATATATATTACATAGTTTACATAAAATATCAAAAAGTACACCAAATATGTGTTATATATACTGTAAATAAACTATCAAAAACTACAGTAATTATATTTAATATAGAGTAAATATAATATCAAAAATTACACCGAATGTATATTATTTACTGTAAATAAATTATCAAATATTACAGTAAATATACATTACACACCCTGTGTAAAATATCACAAACTTCACCAAATATATATTATATAATTTACATAAAATATCAAAAGGACACCAAATATACCTTATATACTGTACATAAAATATCAAAAATTAAAGTAATTATATTTCATATATTGTACATATAATATTAACAAAAAGTACACCGAATACATTTTATATACTGTAAATAAAATATCAAAAATTACAGTAAATATATATTACATACTGTACATAAATTATCAAAAAGTACACCAAATATGTGTTATATATACTCTAAATAATCTATCAAAAACTACAGTAATTATATTTAATATACTGTATATAAAATATCAAAAATTACACCAAATATATCTTATTTACTGCAAATAAAATATCAAAAACTACAGTAAATATATATTATAAATCCATATGTAAAATATCAGCGTCTATACCAAATATATATTATATAATTTACATAAAATGTCAAAATGACACCAAATATATCTTATATACTGTACATAAAATATCAAAAAGTACAGTGAATATATTTCATATATTGTACATATAATATTAACTAAAAGTACACCAAATACATTTTATATACTGTAAATAAAATATTAAAAATTACCGTAAATATATATTACATACTGTACATAAAATATCAAAAAGTACACCAAATATGTGTTATATATACTGTAAATAAACTATCAAAAACTACAGTAGTTATATGTAATATACTGTACATAAAGTATCAAAAATTACACCAAATGTATATTATTTACTGTAAATAAAATATCAAAAAGTGCAGTAAATATATATTACACACCCTATGTAAAATACCACAATCTACACCAAATATATATTATATAATTTACATAAAATATCAAAGGGACACAAAATATATCTTATATAATGTACATAAAATATCAAAAATACAGTAAATATATTTCATATATTGTACATAAAATATTAACTAAAAGTACACCAAATACATTTTATATAGTGTAAATAAAATATCAAAAATTACAGTAAATATATATTACATACTGTACATAAAATATCAAAAAGTACACCAAATATGTGTTATATATACTGTAAATAAACTATCAAAACTTCAGTGAATATATTTAATATACTGTACATAAAATATCAAAAATTACACCAAATGTACATTATTTACTGTAAATAAAATACCAAAAAGTGCAGTAAATATATATTACACACCCTATGTAAAATACCACAAACTACACCATATATATTATATAATTTACATAAAATATCAAAAGGACAACAAATATACCTTATATACTGTACATAAAATATCAAAATGTACAGTAAATATATTTCATATATTGTGAATATAATATTAACTAAAAGTACACCGAATACATTTTATATACTGTAAATAAAATATCAAAAATTACAGTAAATATATATTACATACTGTACATAAATTATCAAAAAGTACACCAAATATGTGTTATATATACTGTAAATAAACTATCAAAATCTACAGTAATTATATTTAATATACTGCACATAAAATATCAAAAATTACACCAAATGTATATTATATACTGTAAATAAAATATCAAAAAGTACAGTAAATATATATTACACACCATATGTAAAATATCACAATCTACACAAAATATATATTATATAATTTACATAAAATATCAAAAGGACACCAAATAAATCTTATATACTGTTCATAAAATATAAAGAAGTACAGTAAATATATTTCATATATTGTACATATAATATTAACTAAAAGTACAGCAAATATATTTTATATAGTGTAAATAAAATAACAAAAATTACAGTAAATATATATAACATAGTGTACATAAAATATCAAAAAGTACACCAAATATGTGTTATATATACTGTAAATAAACTATCAAAAACTACAGTAATTATATTTAATATACTGTACATAAAATATCAAAAATTACACCAAATGTATATTATATACTGTAAATAAAATGTCAAAAAGGACAGTAAATATATATTACTCTCTATGTAAAATATGAAAAAAATAAAAATATATATTATATAATTTACATAAAATATCAAAAGGACACCAAATATATCTTATATACTGTACATAAAATATCAATATATACAGTAAATATATTTCATATATTGTACATATAATATTAACTAAAATTACACCAAATACATTTTATATACTGTAAATAAAATATCAAAATCTACAGTAAATATATATTACATAGTCTACATAAAATATCAAAAAATACACCAAATATGTGTTATACATACTGTAAATAAACTATCAAAAACTACAGTAATTATATTGAATATACTGTACATAAAATATCAAAAATTACACCAAATGTATACTATATATTGTAAATAAAATTTCAAAAAGGACATTAAATATGTATCAAATACTGTACATAAAATATCAAAAAGTACACCAAATATGTGTTATATATACTGTAAATAAACTATCAAAAACTACAGTAATTATACTTAATATACTGTACATAAAACATCAAAAATTACACCAAATGTATATTATTTACTGTAAATAAAATATCAAAAAGTACAGTAAATATATATTACACACCATATGTAAAATATCACAATCTACACAAAATATATATTATATAATTTACATAAAATATCAAAAGGACACCAAATATATCTTATATACTGTTCATAACATATAAAAAAGTACAGTAAATATATTTCATATATTGTACATATAATATTAACTAAAAGTACACCAAATACATTTTATATAGTGTAAATAAAATAACAAAAATTAGAGTAAATATATATTACATAGTGTACATAAAATATCAAAAAGTACACCAAATATGTGTTATATATACTGTAAATAAACTATCACAAAGTACAGTAATTATATTTAATATACTGTACATAAAATATCAAAAATTACACTAAATGTATATTATTTACCATAAATAAAATACCAAAAAGTACAGTAAATATATATTACACACCCTATGTAAAATATCACAAACTACACCATATATATTATATAATTTACATAAAATATCAAAAGGACACCAAATATACCTTATATACTGTACATAAAATATCAAAATGTACAGTAAATATATTTCATATATTGTACATATAATATTAACTAAAAGTACACCGAATACATTTTATATACTGTAAATAAAATATCAAAAATTACAGTAAATATATATTACATAATGTATATAAAACATCAAAAAGTACACCAAATATGTGTTATATATACTCTAAATAAACTATCAAAAACTACAGTAATTATATTTAATATACTGTACATAAAATATCAAAAATTACACCAAATGTACGTTATTTACTGTAAATAAAATATCAAAAAGTACAGTAAATATATATTACACACCATATGTAAAATATCACAATCTACACCAAATATATATTATATAATTTACATGAAATATCAAAAGGACACCAAATATATCTTATATACTGTACATTAAATATCAAAAACTACAGTAAATATATTTCATATATTGTACATATAATATTAACTAAAAGTACACCAACTACATTTTATATAGTGTAAATAAAATATCAAAAATTACAGTAAATATATATTACGTACTGTACATAAAATATCAAAAAGTGTACCAAATATGTGTTATATATACTGTAAATAAACTATCAAAAACTACAGTGATTATATTTAATATACTGTACATTAAATATCAAAAATTACACCAAATGTACAATATTTACTGTAAATAAAATACCAAAAAGTGCAGTAAATATATATTAAACACCCTATGTAAATTATCACAAGCTACACCATATATATGTTATATAATTTACATAAAATATCAAAAGGACACAAAATGTACATTATATACTGTACATAAAATATCAAAATGTACAGTAAATATATTTCATATGTTGTACATATAATTTTAACTAAAAGTAAACCAAATACATTTTATATACTGTAAATAAAATATCAAAAATTACAGTAAATATATATTACATACTGTACATAAAATATCAAAAAGTACACCAAATACGTGTTATATATACTGTAAATAAACTATCAAAAACTACAGTAATTATATTTAATATACTGTACATAAAGTTTCAAAAATTACACCAAATGTATATTATTTACTGTAAATAAAATATCAAAAATACAGTACATATATATTACACACCATATGAAAAATATCACAATCTACACCAAATATATATTATATAATTTACATAAAATATCAAAAGGACACCAAATATATCTTATATACTGTACATGAAATATCAAAAAGTACAGTAAATATATTTCATATATTTTACATATAATATTAACTAAAAGTACACCAGATACATTTTATATAGTGTAAATCAAATATCAAAAAGTACAGTAAATATGTATTACATACTGTGTATAAAATATGAAAAAGTACACCAAATATGTGTTATATATACTGTAAAAAAACTATAAAAAACTACAGTAATTGTATTTAATATACTGTACATAAAATATCAAAAATTACACCAAATGTATATTATATACTGTAAATAAAATATCAAAAAGGACAGTAAATATATATTACACTCTATGTAAAATATCAAAAACTACAAATATATATTATATAATTTACATAAAATATCAAAAGGACAAAAATTATATCTTATATACTGTACATAAGATATCAAAAAGTACAGTAAATATATTTCATATATTGTACATATAATATTAACTAAAAGTACACCAAATACATTTTATATACTGTAAATAAAATATCAAAAAGTACAGTAAATATATACTGTATACTGTACATAAAATATCAAAAAGTACACAAAAGATGTGTTATATATACTGTAAATAAACCATCAAAAACTACAGTAATTACATTTAGTGTACTGAACATAAAATATCAAAATTTACACCAAATGTGTATTATATACTGTAAATAAAATATGAAAAAGGACAGTAAATATATATTACGCCCCCTATGTAAAATATCAAAAACTACACCAAATATATATTATATAATTTACATAAAATAACAAAAGTAAAACAAATATATATTATATACTGTACATAACCTATCAGAAAGTAAAGTTAATACATTTCATATATTGTACATATAATATTAACTAAAAGTACACCAAATACATTTTATATACTATAAATAAATTATCAAAAAGTACAGTAAATATATATTACATACAGTACATAAAATATAAAAAGTACACCAAATATGTGTTATATATAATATAAATATACTATCAAAAACTACAGTAATTATATTTAATATACTGTATATAAAATATCGAAAATTACACCAAATGTATGTTATATACAGTATATAAAATATCAAAAACGACAGTAAATATATATTACACACCCTATGTATAATATCAAAAACTACACCAAATATATATTATATAATTTACATAAAATATCTAAAGGACACCAAATATATCTTTTATACTGTACATAAAATATCAAAAATTACAGTAAATATATTTCATATATTGTGCATATAATATTAACTAAAAGTACAACAAATACATTTTATGTACTGTAAATAAAATATCAAAAAGTACAGTAAATATATATTACATACAGCACATAAAATATCAAAATGTACACCAAATATGTGTTATATATACTGTGAATAAACTATCAAAATCTACAGTAATTATATTTAATATACTGTACATAAAGTATCAAAAATTACACCAAATGTATATTATTTACTGTAAATAATATATCAAAAATTACAGTACATATATATTACACACCGTATGTAAAATATCACAATCTACACCAAATATATATTATATAATTTACATAAAATATCAAAGCGACAACAAATATATCTTATATACTGTACATAAAATATCAAAAATTACAGTAAATATATTTCATATATTGTACATATAATATTAACTAAAAGTACACCAAATACATTTTATGGAGTGTAAATAAAATATCAAAAATACAGTAAATATATATTACACACCATATATAATATATCACAATCTACGCCAAATATATATTATATAATTTACATAAAATATCAAAAGGACACCAAATATACCTTATATACTGTACATTAAATATCAAAAACTACAGTAAATATATTTCATGTATTGTACATATAATATTAACTAAAAGTACACCAAATACATTTTATATACTGTAAATAAAATATCAAAAAGTACAGTAAATATATATTACATAGTTTACATAAAATATCAAAAAGTACACCAAATATGTGTTATATATACTGTAAATAAACTATCAAAAACTACAGTAATTATATTTAATATACAGTAAATATAATATCAAAAATTACACCAAATGTATATTATTTACTGTAAATAAATTATCAAATATTACAGTAAATATACATTACACACCCTGTGTAAAATATCACAAACTTCACCAAATATATATTATATAATTTACATAAAATATCAAAAGGACACCAAATATACCTTATATACTGTACATAAAATATCAAAAATTAAAGTAATTATATTTCATATATTGTACATATAATATTAACAAAAAGTACACCGAATACATTTTATATACTGTAAATAAAATATCAAAAATTACAGTAAATATATATTACATACTGTACATAAATTATCAAAAAGTACACCAAATATGTGTTATATATACTCTAAATAATCTATCAAAAACTACAGTAATTATATTTAATATACTGTATATAAAATATCAAAAATTACACCAAATATATCTTATTTACTGCAAATAAAATATCAAAAACTACAGTAAATATATATTATAAATCCATATATAAAATATCACCGTCTATACCAAATATATATTATATAATTTACATAAAATGTCAAAATGACACCAAATATATCTTATATACTGTACATAAAATATCAAAAAGTACAGTGAATATATTTCATATATTGTACATATAATATTAACTAAAAGTACACCAAATACATTTTACATACTGTAAATAAAATATCAAAAATTACAGTAAATATATATTACGTACTGTACATAAAATATCAAAAAGTACACCAAATATGTGTTATATATACTGTAAATAAACCATCAAAAACTACAGTGATTATATTTAATATACTGTACATAAAATATCAAAAATTACACCGAATGTACATTATTTACTGTAAAAAAAATACCAAAAAGTGCAGGAAATATATATTACACACCCTATGTAAAATACCACATACTACACCATATATATATTATATAATTTACATAAAATATCAAAAGGACAACAAATATACCTTATATGCTGTACATAAAATATTAAAATGTACAGTAAATATATTTCATATATTGTACATATAATATTAACTAAAAGTACACCAAATACATTTTATATACTGTAAATAAAATATTAAAAATTACCGTAAATATATATTACATACTGTACATAAAATATCAAAAAGTACACCAAATATGTGTTATATATACTGTAAATAAACTATCAAAAACTACAGTAGTTATATGTAATATACTGTACATAAAGTATCAAAAATTACACCAAATGTATATTATTTACTGTAAATAAAATATCAAAAAGTGCAGTAAATATATATTACACACCCTATGTAAAATACCACAATCTACACCAAATATATATTATATAATTTACATAAAATATCAAAGGGACACAAAATATATCTTATATAATGTACATAAAATATCAAAAATACAGTAAATATATTTCATATATTGTACATAAAATATTAACTAAAAGTACACCAAATACATTTTATATAGTGTAAATAAAATATCAAAAATTACAGTAAATATATATTACATACTGTACATAAAATATCAAAAAGTACACCAAATATGTGTTATATATACTGTAAATAAACTATCAAAACTTCAGTGAATATATTTAATATACTGTACATAAAATATCAAAAATTACACCAAATGTACATTATTTACTGTAAATAAAATACCAAAAAGTGCAGTAAATATATATTACACACCCTATGTAAAATACCACAAACTACACCATATATATATTATATAATTTACATAAAATATCAAAAGGACAAATATACCTTATATACTGTACATAAAATATCAAAATGTACAGTAAATATATTTCATATATTGTGAATATAATATTAACTAAAAGTACACCGAATACATTTTATATACTGTAAATAAAATATCAAAAATTACAGTAAATATATATTACATACTGTACATAAATTATCAAAAAGTACACCAAATATGTGTTATATATACTGTAAATAAACTATCAAAATCTACAGTAATTATATTTAATATACTGCACATAAAATATCAAAAATTACACCAAATGTATATTATATACTGTAAATAAAATATCAAAAAGTACAGTAAATATATATTACACACCATATGTAAAATATCACAATCTACACAAAATATATATTATATAATTTACATAAAATATCAATAGGACACCAAATAAATCTTATATACTGTTCATAAAATATAAAGAAGTACAGTAAATATATTTCATATATTGTACATATAATATTAACTAAAAGTACAGCAAATACATTTTATATAGTGTAAATAAAATAACAAAAATTACAGTAAATATATATAACATAGTGTACATAAAATATCAAAAAGTACACCAAATATGTGTTATATATACTGTAAATAAACTATCAAAAACTACAGTAATTATATTTAATATACTGTACATAAAATATCAAAAATTACACCAAATGTATATTATATACTGTAAATAAAATGTCAAAAAGGACAGTAAATATATATTACTCTCTATGTAAAATATGAAAAAAATAAAAATATATATTATATAATTTACATAAAATATCAAAAGGACACCAAATATATCTTATATACTGTACATAAAATATCAATATATACAGTAAATATATTTCATATATTGTACATATAATATTAACTAAAATTACACCAAATACATTTTATATACTGTAAATAAAATATCAAAATCTACAGTAAATATATATTACATAGTCTACATAAAATATCAAAAAATACACCAAATATGTGTTATACATACTGTAAATAAACTATCAAAAACTACAGTAATTATATTGAATATACTGTACATAAAATATCAAAAATTACACCAAATGTATACTATATATTGTAAATAAAATTTCAAAAAGGACATTAAATATGTATCAAATACTGTACATAAAATATCAAAAAGTACACCAAATATGTGTTACATATACTGTAAATAAACTATCAAAAACTACAGTAATTATACTTAATATACTGTACATAAAATATCAAAAATTACACCAAATGTATATTATTTACTGTAAATAAAATATCAAAAAGTACAGTAAATATATATTACACACCATATGTAAAATATCACAATCTACACAAAATATATATTATATAATTTACAAAAAATATCAAAAGGACACCAAATATATCTTATATACTGTTCATAACATATAAAAAAGTACAGTAAATATATTTCATATATTGTACATATAATATTAACTAAAAGTACACCAAATACATTTTATATAGTGTAAATAAAATAACAAAAATTAGAGTAAATATATATTACATAGTGTACATAAAATATCAAAAAGTACACCAAATATGTGTTATATATACTGTAAATAAACCATCAAAAACTACAGTGATTATATTTAATATACTGTACATAAAATATCAAAAATTACACCGAATGTACATTATTTACTGTAAAAAAAATACCAAAAAGTGCAGTAAATATATATTACACACCCTATGTAAAATACCACATACTACACCATATATATATTATATAATTTACATAAAATATCAAAAGGACAACAAATATACCTTATATGCTGTACATAAAATATTAAAATGTACAGTAAATATATTTCATATATTGTACATATAATATTAACTAAAAGTACACCAAATACATTTTATATACTGTAAATAAAATATTAAAAATTACCGTAAATATATATTACATACTGTACATAAAATATCAAAAAGTACACCAAATATGTGTTATATATACTGTAAATAAACTATCAAAAACTACAGTAATTATATGTAATATACTGTACATAAAGTATCAAAAAGTACACCAAATGTATATTATTTACTGTAAATAAAATATCAAAAAGTGCAGTAAATATATATTACACACCCTATGTAAAATACCACAATCTACACCAAATATATATTATATAATTTACATAAAATATCAAAGGGACACAAAATATATCTTATATAATGTACATAAAATATCAAAAATACAGTAAATATATTTCATATATTGTACATAAAATATTAACTAAAAGTACACCAAATACATTTTATATAGTGTAAATAAAATATCAAAAATTACAGTAAATATATATTACATAATGTACATAAAATATCAAAAAGTACACCAAATATGTGTTATATATACTGTAAATAAACTATCAAAACTTCAGTGAATATATTTAATATACTGTACATAAAATATCAAAAATTACACCAAATGTACATTATTAACTGTAAATAAAATACCAAAAAGTGCAGTAAATATATATTACACACCCTATGTAAAATACCACAAACTACACCATATATATATTATATAATTTACATAAAATATCAAAAGGACAACAAATATACCTTATATACTGTACATAAAATATCAAAATGTACAGTAAATATATTTCATATATTGTGAATATAATATTAACTAAAAGTACACCGAATACATTTTATATACTGTAAATAAAATATCAAAAATTACAGTAAATATATATTACATACTGTACATAAATTATCAAAAAGTGCACCAAATATGTGTTATATATACTGTAAATAAACTATCAAAATCTACAGTAATTATATTTAATATACTGCACATAAAATATCAAAAATTACACCAAATGTATATTATATACTGTAAATAAAATATCAAAAAGTACAGTAAATATATATTACACACCATATGTAAAATATCACAATCTACACAAAATATATATTATATAATTTACATAAAATATCAAAAGGACACCAAATAAATCTTATATACTGTTCATAAAATATAAAGAAGTACAGTAAATATATTTCATATATTGTACATATAATATTAACTAAAAGTACAGCAAATACATTTTATATAGTGTAAATAAAATAACAAAAATTACAGTAAATATATATAACATAGTGTACATAAAATATCAAAAAGTACACCAAATATGTGTTATATATACTGTAAATAAACTATCAAAAACTACAGTAATTATATTTAATATACTGTACATAAAATATCAAAAATTACACCAAATGTATATTATATACTGTAAATAAAATGTCAAAAAGGACAGTAAATATATATTACTCTCTATGTAAAATATGAAAAAAATAAAAATATATATTATATAATTTACATAAAATATCAAACGGACACCAAATATATCTTATATACTGTACATAAAATATCAATATATACAGTAAATATATTTCATATATTGTACATATAATATTAACTAAAATTACACCAAATACATTTTATATACTGTAAATAAAATATCAAAATCTACAGTAAATATATATTACATAGTCTACATAAAATATCAAAAAATACACCAAATATGTGTTATACATACTGTAAATAAACTATCAAAAACTACAGTAATTATATTGAATATACTGTACATAAAATATCAAAAATTACACCAAATGTATACTATATATTGTAAATAAAATTTCAAAAAGGACATTAAATATGTATCAAATACTGTACATAAAATATCAAAAAGTACACCAAATATGTGTTATATATACTGTAAATAAACTATCAAAAACTACAGTAATTATACTTAATATACTGTACATAAAATATCAAAAATTACACCAAATGTATATTATTTACTGTAAATAAAATATCAAAAAGTACAGTAAATATATATTACACACCATATGTAAAATATCACAATCTACACAAAATATATATTATATAATTTACATAAAATATCAAAAGGACACCAAATATATCTTATATACTGTTCATAACATATAAAAAAGTACAGTAAATATATTTCATATATTGTACATATAATATTAACTAAAAGTACACCAAATACATTTTATATAGTGTAAATAAAATATCAAAAAGTACAGTAAATATATATTACACACCATATGTAAAATATCACCATCTATACCAAATATATATTATATAATTTACATAAAATGTCGAAATGACACCAAATATATCTTATATACTGTACATAAAATATCAAAAAGTACAGTAAATATATTTCATATATTGTACATATAATATTAACTAAAAGTACACCAACTACATTTTATATAGTGTAAATAAAATATCAAAAATTACAGTAAATATATATTACGTACTGTACATAAAATATCAAAAAGTGTACCAAATATGTGTTATATATACTGTAAATAAACTATCAAAAACTACAGTGATTATATTTAATATACTGTACATTAAATATCAAAAATTACACCAAATGTACATTATTTACTGTAAATAAATGTACATTATTTACTGTAAATAAAATACCAAAAAGTGCAGTAAATATATATTAAACACCCTATGTAAATTATCACAAGCTACACCATATATATGTTATATAATTTACATAAAATATCAAAAGGACACAAAATATACATTATATACTGTACATAAAATATCAAAATGTACAGTAAATATATTTCATATGTTGTACATATAATTTTAACTAAAAGTACACCAAATACATTTTATATACTGTAAATAAAATATCAAAAATTACAGTAAATATATATTACATACTGTACATAAAATATCAAAAAGTACACCAAATACGTGTTATATATACTGTAAATAAACTATCAAAAACTACAGTAATTATATTTAATATACTGTACATAAAGTTTCAAAAATTACACCAAATGTATATTATTTACTGTAAATAAAATATCAAAAAGTACAGTACATATATATTACACACCATATGAAAAATATCACAATCTACACCAAATATATATTATATAATTTACATAAAATATCAAAAGGACACCAAATATATCTTATATACTGTACATGAAATATCAAAAAGTACAGTAAATATATTTCATATATTTTACATATAATATTAAATAAAGTACACCAGATACATTTTATATAGTGTAAATCAAATATCAAAAAGTACAGTAAATATATTTCATATATTGTGAATATAATATTAACTAAAAGTACACCGAATACATTTTATATAATGTAAATAAAATATGAAAAATTACAGTAAATATATATTACATACTGTACATAAATTATCAAAAAGTACACCAAATATGTGTTATATATACTCTAAATAAACTATCAAAAACTACAGTAATTATATTTAATATACTGTACATAAAATGTCAAAAATTACACCAAATATATGTTATTTCCTGCAAATAAAATATCAAAAAGTACAGTAAATATATATTACACACCATATGTAAAATATCACCATCTATACCAAATATATATTATATAATTTATATAAAATGTCTAAATGACACCAAATATATCTTATATACTGTACATAAAATATCAAAATGTACAGTAAATATATTTCATATATTGTACATGTAACATTAACTAAAAGTACACCAAATACAATTTATATAGTGTAAATAAAATATCAAAAATTACAGTAAATATATATTACGTACTGTACATAAAATATCAAAAAGTACACCAAATATGTGTTATATATACTGTATATAAACTATCAAAAACTACAGTGATTATATTTAATATACTGTACATAAAGTATCAAAAATTACACCAAATGTATATTATTTACTGTAAATAAAATATCAAAACGTACAGTACATATATAATACACACCATATGTAAACTATCATAATCTACAACAAATATATATTATGTAATTTACATAAAATATCAAAGGGACACCAAATATATCTTATATGCTGTACATAAAATATCAAAAAATACAGTAAATATATTTCATATATTGTACATATAATATTAACTAAAAGTACACCAAATACATTTTATATAGTGTAAATAAAATATCAAAAAGTACAGTAAATATATATTACACACCATATGTAAAATATCACCATCTATACCAAATATATATTATATAATTTACATAAAATGTCGAAATGACACCAAATATATCTTATATACTGTACATAAAATATCAAAAAGTACAGTAAATATATTTCATATATTGTACATATAATATTAACTAAAAGTACACCAACTACATTTTATATAGTGTAAATAAAATATCAAAAATTACAGTAAATATATATTACGTACTGTACATAAAATATCAAAAAGTGTACCAAATATGTGTTATATATACTGTAAATAAACTATCAAAAACTACAGTGATTATATTTAATATACTGTACATTAAATATCAAAAATTACACCAAATGTACATTATTTACTGTAAATAAAATACCAAAAAGTGCAGTAAATACATATTAAACACCCTATGTAAATTATCACAAGCTACACCATATATATGTTATATAATTTACATAAAATATCAAAAGGACACAAAATATACATTATATACTGTACATAAAATATCAAAATGTACAGTAAATATATTTCATATGTTGTACACATAATTTTAACTAAAAGTACACCAAATACATTTTATATACTGTAAATAAAATATCAAAAATTACAGTAAATTTATATTACATACTGTACATAAAATATCAAAAAGTACACCAAATACGTGTTATATAAACTGTAAATAAACTATCAAAAACTACAGTAATTATATTTAATATACTGTACATAAAGTTTCAAAAATTACACCAAATGTATATTATTTACTGTAAATAAAATATCAAAAAGTACAGTACATATATATTACACACCATATGAAAAATATCACAATCTACACGAAATATATATTATATAATTTACATAAAATATCAAAAGGACACCAAATATATCTTATATACTGTACATGAAATATCAAAAGGTACAGTAAATATATTTCATATATTTTACATATAATATTAACTAAAAGTACACCAGATACATTTTATACAGTGTAAATCAAATATCAAAAAGTACAGTAAATATGTATTACATACTGTGTATAAAATATCAAAAAGTACACCAAATATGTGTTATATATACTGTAAAAAAACTATAAAAAACTACAGTAATTGTATTTAATATACTGTACATAAAATATCAAAAATTACACCAAACGTATATTATATACTGTAAATAAAATATCAAAAAGGACAGTAAATATATATTACACTCTATGTAAAATATCAAAAACTACAAATATATATTATATAATTTACATAAAATATCAAAAGGACAAAAATTATATCTTATATACTGTACATAAGATATCAAAAAGTACACCAAATATATGTTATATATACTGTAAATAAACTATCAAAAACTACTGTAATTATATTTATTATTCTGTACATAAAATATCAAATATTACACCAAATGTATAATATATAGTGTAAATAAAATATCAAAAAGGACAGTAAATATATCTGACATACCCTATGTAAAATATCAAAAACTACACCAAATATATATTATATAATTTACATAAAATCTCAAAAGGACACCAAGTATATCTTATATACTGTACATAAAATATCAAAAGTACAGCAAATATATTTCATATATTGTACATATAATATTAACTAAAAGTACACCAAATACATTTTATAAACTGTAAATAAAATATCAAAAAGTACAGTAAATGTATATTATATACTGTAAATAAAATATCAAAAAGTACACCACATATGTGTTATATATACTGTAAATAAACTATCAAATCTGCAGTAATTATATTTAATATACTGTTCATAAAATATCAAAAATTACACCAAATGTATATTATATACTGTAAATAAAATATCAAATAGTACATTAAATATATATTACACACCCTATGTAAAATATCAAAAACTACACCAAATATATATTATACAATTTACATAAAATATCAAAAGGCCACAAAATATATCTTATATACTGTACATACAATATCAAAAAGCACAGTAAATATGTTTCATATATTGTACATATAATATTAACTGAAAGTACACCAAATACATTTTATATACTATAAATAAAATATCAAAAAGTACAGTAAATACATGTTACATACTGTACATAAAATATCAAAAAGTACACCAAATATGTGTTATATATACTGTAAATAAACTATGAAAACTACAGTAAGTATATTTAGTATACTGTACATAAAATATGAAAAATTACACCAAATGTATACTATTTACGGTAAATAAAATATCAAAAAGGACCGTGAATACATATTACACACCATATGTAAAATATCACAATCTACACCAAATATATTTTATATAATTTACATAAAGTATCAAAAGGACACCAAATATATCTTATATACTGTACGTAAAATATCAAAAAGTACAGTAAATATATTTCATATATTGTACATATAATATTAACTAAAAGTACACCAAATACATTTTATATAGTGTAAATAAAATATCAAAAATTACAGTAAATATGTATTACATACTGTACATAAAATATCAAAAAGTACACCAAATATGTGTTATATATACTGTAAATAAACTATAAAATCTACAGTAATTATATTTAATATACTGTACATAAAATATCAAAAATTACACCTAATGTATATTATACACTGTAAATAAAATATCAAAAAGTACAGTAAATATATATTACACACCATATGTAAATTATCACAATCTGCACCATATATATTCTATAATTTACATAAAATATCAAAAGGACACCAAATATACCTTATATACTGTACATAAAATATCAAAAAGTACACCAAATATGTGTTATATATACTGTAAATAAACTATAAAAAACTACAATAATTATATTTAATATACTTTACATAAAATATCAAAAATTACACCAAAGGTATATTATATACTGTAAAAAAATATCAAAAAGGGCAGTGAATATATATTACCCTCTATGTAAATTATCAAAAACTGCAAATATATATTATATAATTTACATAAAATATCAAAAAGACACAAAATATATCTTATACACTGTACATAAAATATCAAAAAGTACAGTAAATATATTTCATATATTGTACATATAATATTAACTAAAAGTACACCAAACACATTGTATATACTGTAAATTAAATATCAAAAAGTACAGTAAATATATATTACTTACTGTACATAAAATAAAAAAAGTACAACAAATATGTGTTATAAATACTGTAAATAAACTATCAAAAGCTACAGTAATTATATTTAATATAATGTAAATAAAATATGAAAGATTACACCAAATGTATATTATTTACAGTAAATAAAATATCAAAAAGTACAGTAAATATATATTACTCACCCTATGTAAAATATCACAAACTACACCAAATATATATTATATAATTTACATAAAATATCAAAAGGACACCAAATATACCTTATATACTGTACATAAAATATCAAAATGTACAGAAAATATATTTCATATATTGTACACATAATATTAACGAAAAGTACACCAAATACATTTTATATAGTGTAAATAAAATATCAAAAATTACAGTAAATATATATTACATACTGTACATAAAATATCAAAAAGTACACCAAATATGTGTTAAATATAGTTTAAAAAAACTTTCAAAAAGTACAGTAATTATATTTAATATACTGTACATAAAATATCAAAAATTACACCAAATGTATATTATATACTGTAAATAAAATATCAAAAAGGACAGTAAATATATATTACACTCTATGTAAAATATCAAAAACTAAAAATATATATTATATAATTTACATAAAATATCAAAAGGACACCAAATATATCTTATACACAGTACATAAAATATCAAAAAGTACAGTAAATATATTTCATATATTGTACATATAATATTAACTAAAAGTACACCAAATATATTTTATATACTGTTAATAAAATATCAGAAAGTACAGTAAATATATATTACATAGTGTACATAAAGTATCAAAAAGTACACCAAATATGTGTTATATATACTGTAAATAAACTATAAAAACTACAGTAAGTATATTTAGTATACTGTACATAAAATATGAAAAATTACACCAAATGTATACTATTTACTGTAAATAAAATATCAAAAAGGACAGTAAATACATATTACACACCATATGTAAAATATCACAATCTACACCAAATATATTTTATATAATTTACATAAAATATCAAAAGGACACCAAATATATCTTATATACTGTACGTGAAATATCAAAAAGTACAGTAAATATATTTCATATATTGTACATATAATATTAACTAAAAGTACACCAAATACATTTTATATAGTGTAAATAAAATATCAAAAATTACAGTAAATATGTATTACATACTGTACATAAAATATCAAAAAGTACACCAAATATGTGTTATATATACTGTAAATAAACTATAAAATCTACAGTAATTATATTTCATATACTGTACATAAAATATCAAAAATTACACCAAATGTATATTATATACTGTAAATAAAATATCAAAAAGTACAGTAAATATGTATTACACACCATATGTAAATTATAACAATCTACACCATATATATTCTATAATTTACATAAAATATCAAAAGGACACCAAATATACCTTATATACTGTACATAAAATATCAAAAAGTACACCAAATATGTGTTATATATACTGTAAATAAACTATAAAAAACTACAGTAATCATATTTAATATACTTTACATAAAATATCAAAAATTACACCAAATGTATATTATATACTGTAAAAAAAATCAAAAAGGGCAGTGAATATATATTACCCTCTATGTAAATTATCAAAAACTGCAAATATATATTATATAATTTACATAAAATATCAAAAGGACACAAAATATATCTTATACACTGTACATAAAATATCAAAAAGTACAGTAAATATATTTCATATATTGTACATATAATATTAACTAAAAGTACACCAAATATATTTTATATACTGTAAATAAAATATCAATATTAGAGTAAATATATATTACATACTGTACAGAAAATACCAAAAAGTACACCAAATATGTGTTATATATAATGTAAATAAACTATCAAAAACTACAGTAATTACATTTAATATACTGTATATAAAATAACAAACATTACACCAAATGTATATCATATACACTAAATAAAATATGAAAAAGGACAGTAAATCTATATTACACACCCTATGTAAAATATCAAAAACTACACCAAATATATATAATATAATTTACAGAAAATATCAAAAGTACACGAAATATATATTATATACTTTAAATAAAATATCAAAATGTACAGTAAATATATTTCATATATTGTATATATGATATTAACTATAAGTACACCAAATACATTTTCAATACTGTAAATAAAATATCAAAAAGTACAGTAAATATATATTACATAGAGTACATAAAATATAAAATATTACACCAAATTTGTGTTATATATACTGTAAATAAACTATCAAATCTACAGTAATTATATTTAATATACTGTATATAAAATATCAAAAATTACACCAAATGTAAATTATATACTGTAAATAAAATATCAAAAAGACAGTAAATATTTATGACACACCCTATGTAAAATATCAAAAACTACACCAAATATATATTGTATAATTTACATAAAATATCCAAAGGACACCAATTATATCTTATATACTGTACATAAAATATCAAAAAGTACAGTAAATATATTTCATATATTGTACATATAATATTAACTAAAAGTACACCAAATACATTTTATATACTGTAGATAAATTATCAAAATGTACAGTTAATATATATTACATACTGTACATAAAATATCAAAAAGTACACCAAATATGTGTTATATATACTGTAAATAAACTATCAAAAACTACAGAAATTATATTTAATATACTGTACATAAAATATCAAAAATTACACCAAATGTATATTATATACTGTAAATAAAATATCAAAAAGGACAGTAAATATATATTACATACTGTACATAAAATATCAAAAAGTAAACCAAATATGTGTTATATATACTGTAAATAAAGTATCAAAAACAACAGTAATTATATTTAATATACTGTACATAAAATATCAAAAATTACACCACATGTATATTATTTACTCTGAATAAAGTATCAAAAATTACAGTAAATATATATTACACACCTTATGTAAAATATCACAAACTACACCAAATATATATTATATAATTTACATAAAATATCAAAAGGACACCAAATATACCTTATATATTGTACATAAAATATCAAAAAGTACAGTAAATATACTTCATATATTGTACATATAATATTAACTAAAAGTACAGCAACTACATTTTATATGCTGTAAATAAAATATCAAATATTACAGTAAATATATATTACAGACTGTATATAAATTATCAAATAGTACAGCAAATATGTGTTATATATACTGTAAATAATCTATCAAAAACTACAATAATTATATTTAGTATACTGTACATAAAATATCAAAAATGACACCAAATGTATATTATGTACTGTAAATAAAATATCAAAAAATACAGTAAATATATATTACACACCATATGTAAATATCACAATCTACACCATATATATATTATATAATTTACATAAAATATCACAAGGACACCAAATATATCTTATATGCTGTACATAAAATATCAAAAAGTACAGTAAATATATTTCATATATTGTACATATAATATTAACTAAAAGTACACCAAATACATTTTATATAGTGTAAATAAAATATCAAAAAGTGCAGTAAATATATATTACACACCATATGTAAAATATCACAATCTACGCCAAATATATATTATATAAAGTACATAAAATATCAAAAGGACACAAATATATCTTATATACTGTACATAAAATATCAAAAAGTACAGTAAATATATTTCATATATTGTACATATAATATTAACTAAAAGTACACCAAATAAATTTTATATAGTGTAAATAAAATATCAAAAAGTACAGTAAATATGTATTATATACTGTACATAAAATATCAAACCGTACACCAAATATGTGTTATATATACTATAAATAAACGATAAAATCTACAGTAACTATATTTAATATACTGTATATAAAATATCAAAAATTACACCAAATGAATATTATACACTGTAAATAAAATATCAAAATGTACACCCAATATATATTATTTACTGTAAATAAAATATCAAAAAGTACAGTAAACATATATTACACACCCTATGTAAAATATCACAATCTACAACAAATGTATATTATATAATTTACATAAAATATCGAAAGCACACCAAATATACCTTATATACTGTACATAAAATATCAAAATGTACAGTAAATATATTTCATATATTGTATATATAATATTAACTAAAAGTACACCAAATATAT
Source organism: Pan paniscus (assembly GCF_029289425.2). NCBI lineage: Eukaryota > Metazoa > Chordata > Mammalia > Primates > Hominidae > Pan > Pan paniscus. Next base: position 5,423,917 of record NC_073271.2, read on the forward strand.
TTTATGTACTGTAAATAAAATATCAAAAAGTACAGTAAATATATATTACATACTGTACATAAAATATCAAAAAGTACACCAAATATGTGTTATATATACTGTAAATAAACTATAAAAAACTACAGTAATTATATTTAATATACTGTACATAAAAATAAAAAATTACACAAAATGTATATTATATACTGTAAAAAAATATCAAAAAGTACAGTGAGTATATGTTACACTCTATGTAAAATATCAAAAACTGCAAATATATATTATATAATATACATAAAATATCAAAAGCACACCAAATATATCTTATATACTGTACATAAAATATCAAAAATTTCAGTAAATATATTTCATATATTGTACATATAATATTAACTAAAAGTACACAAAATATATTTTATATACAGTAAATAAAATATCAAAAAGTACAGTAAATATATATTACATAGTTTATAGAAAATATCAAAAAGTACACCAAATATGTGTTATATGTACTGTAAATAAACTATCAAAAACTACAGTAATTACATTTAATATACTGTATATAAAATATCAAAAATTACACCAAATGTTTATCATATACTCTAAATAAAATATGAAAAAGGACAGTAAATCTATATTACGCACCCTATGTAAAATATCAAAAACTACACCAAATATATATTATATAATTTACATAACACATCAAAAGAACACCAAATATATATTATATACTGTAAATAAAATATCAAAATGTACAGTAAATATATTTCATATATTGTATATATGATATTAACTATAAGTACACCAAATACATTTTCAATACTGTAAATAAAATATCAAAAAGTACAGTAAATATATATTACATAGAGTACATAAAATATAAAATATTACACCAAATTTGTGTTATATATACTGTAAATAAACTATCAAATCTACAGTAATTATATTTAATATACTGTATATAAAATATCAAAAATTACACCAAATGTAAATTATATACTGTAAATAAAATATCAAAAAGACAGTAAATATTTATGACACACCCTATGTAAAATATCAAAAACTACACCAAATATATATTGTATAATTTACATAAAATATCCAAAGGACACCAATTATATCTTATATACTGTACATAAAATATCAAAAAGTACAGTAAATATATTTCATATATTGTACATATAATATTAACTAAAAGTACACCAAATACATTTTATATACTGTAGATAAATTATCAAAATGTACAGTTAATATATATTACATACTGTACATAAAATATCAAAAAGTACACCAAATATGTGTTATATATACTGTAAATAAACTATCAAAAACTACAGAAATTATATTTAATATACTGTACATAAAATATCAAAAATTACACCAAATGTATATTATATACTGTAAATAAAATATCAAAAAGGACAGTAAATATATATTACATACTGTACATAAAATATCAAAAAGTAAACCAAATATGTGTTATATATACTGTAAATAAAGTATCAAAAACAACAGTAATTATATTTAATATACTGTACATAAAATATCAAAAATTACACCACATGTATATTATTTACTCTGAATAAAGTATCAAAAATTACAGTAAATATATATTACACACCTTATGTAAAATATCACAAACTACACCAAATATATATTATATAATTTACATAAAATATCAAAAGGACACCAAATATACCTTATATATTGTACATAAAATATCAAAAAGTACAGTAAATATACTTCATATATTGTACATATAATATTAACTAAAAGTACAGCAACTACATTTTATATGCTGTAAATAAAATATCAAATATTACAGTAAATATATATTACAGACTGTATATAAATTATCAAAAAGTACAGCAAATATGTGTTATATATACTGTAAATAATCTATCAAAAACTACAATAATTATATTTAGTATACTGTACATAAAATATCAAAAATGACACCAAATGTACATTATGTACTGTAAATAAAATATCAAAAAATACAGTAAATATATATTACACACCATATGTAAATATCACAATCTACACCATATATATATTATATAATTTACATAAAATATCACAAGGACACCAAATATATCTTATATGCTGTACATAAAATATCAAAAAGTACAGTAAATATATTTCATATATTGTACATATAATATTAACTAAAAGTACACCAAATACATTTTATATAGTGTAAATAAAATATCAAAAAGTGCAGTAAATATATATTACACACCATATGTAAAATATCACAATCTACGCCAAATATATATTATATAAAGTACATAAAATATCAAAAGGACACAAATATATCTTATATACTGTACATAAAATATCAAAAAGTACAGTAAATATATTTCATATATTGTACATATAATATTAACTAAAAGTACACCAAATAAATTTTATATAGTGTAAATAAAATATCAAAAAGTACAGTAAATATGTATTATATACTGTACATAAAATATCAAACCGTACACCAAATATGTGTTATATATACTATAAATAAACGATAAAATCTACAGTAACTATATTTAATATACTGTATATAAAATATCAAAAATTACACCAAATGAATATTATACACTGTAAATAAAATATCAAAATGTACACCCAATATATATTATTTACTGTAAATAAAATATCAAAAAGTACAGTAAACATATATTACACACCCTATGTAAAATATCACAATCTACAACAAATGTATATTATATAATTTACATAAAATATCGAAAGCACACCAAATATACCTTATATACTGTACATAAAATATCAAAATGTACAGTAAATATATTTCATATATTGTATATATAATATTAACTAAAAGTACACCAAATATATTTTATGTACTGTAAATAAAATATCAAAAAGTACAGTAAATATATATTACATACTGTACATAAAATATCAAAAAGTACACCAAATATGTGTTATATATACTGTAAATAAACTATAAAAAACTACAGTAATTATATTTAATATACTGTACATAAAAATAAAAAATTACACAAAATGTATATTATATACTGTAAAAAAATATCAAAAAGTACAGTGAGTATATGTTACACTCTATGTAAAATATCAAAAACTGCAAATATATATTATATAATATACATAAAATATCAAAAGCACACCAAATATATCTTATATACTGTACATAAAATATCAAAAATTTCAGTAAATATATTTCATATATTGTACATATAATATTAACTAAAAGTACACAAAATATATTTTATATACAGTAAATAAAATATCAAAAAGTACAGTAAATATATATTACATAGTTTATAGAAAATATCAAAAAGTACACCAAATATGTGTTATATGTACTGTAAATAAACTATCAAAAACTACAGTAATTACATTTAATATACTGTATATAAAATATCAAAAATTACACCAAATGTTTATCATATACTCTAAATAAAATATGAAAAAGGACAGTAAATCTATATTACGCACCCTATGTAAAATATCAAAAACTACACCAAATATATATTATATAATTTACATAACACATCAAAAGAACACCAAATATATATTATATACTGTAAATAAAATATCAAAATGTACAGTAAGTATATTTCATATATTGTATATATAATATTAACTAAAAGTACACCAAATACATTTTCTATACTGTAAATAAAATATCAAAAAGTACAGTAAATATATATTACATACAGTACATAAAATATAAATAATTACACCAAATATGTGTTATATATTGTGTAAATATACTATCAAAAAGTACAGTAATTATATTTAATATACTGTATATAAAATATCAAAAATTACACCAAATGTAAATTATATACTGTAAATAAAATATCAAAAAGTACAGTTAATTTATATGACACACCCTATGTAAAATATCAAAAACTACACCAAATATACATTATATAATTTACATAAAATATCAAAAGTACACCAAATATATAATATATACAGTACATAAAATATCAAAATACAGTAAATACATTTCATATATTGTACATATAATATTAAATAAAATTACACCAAATACATTTTATATACTGTGAATAAAATATCAAAAAGTACAGTAAATGTATATTACATACTGTATATAAAATATCAAAAAGTACACCAAATATGTGTTATATATACTGTAAATAAACTATCAAAAACTACAGTAATTATATTTAACATACTGTACATAAAATATCAAAAATTACACCAAATGTATATTATATACTGTAAATAAAATGTCAAAAAGATAGTAAATATATATTACACTCTATGTAAAATATGAAAAACTAAAAATATATATTATATAATTTACATAAAATATCAAAAGGACACCAAATATATCTTATATACTGTAAATGAAATATCAAAAAGTACAGTAAATATATTTTATATATTGTATATATAATATTAACTAAAAGTACACCAAATACATTTTATACACTCTAAATAAAATATCAAAAAGTACAGTAAATATATATTACATAGTGTACATAAAATATCAAAAAGTACACCAAATATGTGTTATATATACTGTAAATATACTATCAAAAACTACAGTAATTATATTTAATATACAGTAAATAAAATATCAAAAATTACACCAAATGTATATAATTTACTGTAAATAAAATATCAAAAAGTACAGTAAATATATATTACACACCCTGTGTAAAATATCACCAACTACACCGAATATATATTATTTAATTTACATAAAATATCAAAAGGACACCAATTATACCTTATATACTCTACATAAAATATCAAAAAGTACAGTAAATATATTTCATATATTGTACATATAATATTAACTAAAAGTACACCGAATACATTTTATATACTGTAAATAAAATATCAAAAATTACAGTAAATATATATTACATACTGTATATAAATTATCAAGAAGTACACCAAATATGTGTTATATATACTCTAAATAAACTATCAAAAACTACAGTAATTATATTTAATATACAGTACATAAAATATCAACAATTACACCAAATATATGTTGTTTACTGCAAATAAAATATCAAAAAGTACAGTAAATATATATTACACACCATATGTAAAATATCACCATCTATACCAAATATATATTATATAATTTACATAAAATGTCAAAATGACACCAAATATATCTTATATACTGTACATAAAATATCAAAAAGTACAGTAAATATATTTCATATATTGTACATATAATATTAACTAAAAGTACACCAAATACATTTTATATAGTGTAAATAAAATATCAAAAATTACAGTAAATATGTATTATATACTGTACATAAAATAGCAAACCGTACACCAAATATGTGTTATATATACTATAAATAAATGATAAAATCTACAGTAATTATATTTAATATATTGTACATAAAATATCAAAAATTACACCAAATGAATATTATACACTGTAAATAAAATATCAAAATTTACACCAAATATATATTATTTACTGTAAATAAAATATCAAAAAGTACAGTAAACATATATTACACACCCTATGTAAAATATCACAATCTACACCAAATGTATATTATATAATTTACATAAAATATCAAAAGGACACCAAATATACCTTATATACTGTACATAAAATATCAAAATGTACAGTAAATATATTTTATATATTGTATATATAATATTAACTAAAAGTACACCAAATATATTTTATGTACTGTAAATAAAATATCAAAAAGTACAGTAAATATATATTACATACCGTACATATAATATCAAAAAGTACACCAAATATGTGTTATATATACTGTAAATATACTATAAAAAACTACAGTAATTATATTTAATTTACTGTACATAAAATATCAAAAATTACACCAAATGTATATTATATACTGTAAAAAAATATCAAAAAGTACAGTGAGTATATGTTACACTCTATGTAAAATATCAAAAACTGAAAATATATATTATATAATATACATAAAATATCAAAAGTACACCAAATATATCTTATATACTGTACATAAAATATCAAAAAGTTCAGTAAATATATATCATATATTGTACATATAATATTAACTAAAAGTACACCAAATATATTTTATATACGGTAAATAAAATATCAAAAATTACAGTAAATATATATTACATACTGTACAGAAAATATCAAAAAGTACACCAAATATGTGTTATATGTACTGTAAATAAACTATCAAAAACTACAGTAATTACATTTAATATACTGTATATAAAATATAAAAATTACACCAAATGTTTATCATATACTCTAAATAAAATATGAAAAAGGACAGTAAATCTATATTACGCACCCTATGTAAAATATCAAGAACTACACCAAATATATATTATATAATTTACATAACATATCAAAAGTACACCAAATATATATTATATACTGTAAATAAAATATCAAAATGTACAGTAAGTATATTTCATATATTGTATATATAATATTAACTAAAAGTACACCAAATACATTTTCTATACTGTAAATAAAATATCAAAAAGTACAGTAAATATATATTACATACAGTACATAAAATATAAATAATTACACCAAATATGTGTTATATATACTGTAAATATACTATCAAAAAGTACAGTAATTATATTTATTATACTGTATATAAAATATCAAAAATTACACCAAATGTAAATTATACTGTAAATAAATTATCAAGAAGTACAGTTAATTTATATGACACACCCTATGTAAAATATCAAAAACTACACCAAATATATTATATAATTTACATAAAATATCAAAAGTACACCAAATATATAATATATACAGTACATAAAATATCAAAAAGTACAGTAAATACATTTCATATATTGTACATATAATATTAACTAAAAGTACACCAAATACATTTTATGTACTGTAAATAGAATATCAAAAAGTACAGTAAATATATATTAGATACTTTACATAACATATCAAAAAGTACACCAAATATGTGTTATACATACTGTAAATAAACTATCAAAACCTACAGTAATTATATTTAACATACTGTACATAAAATATCAAAAATTACACCAAATGTATATTATATACTGTAAATAAAATGTCAAAAAGACAGTAAATATATATTACACTCTATGTAAAATATCAAAAACTAAAAATATATATTATATAATTTACATAAAATATCAAAAGGACAACAAATATACCTTATATACTGTACATAAAATATCAAAAAGTACAGTAAATATATTTCATATATTGTACATATAATATTAACTAAAAGTACACCAAATACATTTTATATACTGTAAATAAAATATTAAAAATTACAGTAAATATATATTACATACTGTACATAAAATATCAAAAAGTACACCAAATATGTGTTATATATACTGTAAATAAACTATCAAAAACTACAGTAATTATATTTAATATAATGTACATAAAGTATCAAAAATTACACCAAATGTATATTATTTACTGTAAATAAAATATTAAAAAAGACAGTACATATATATTACACACCATATGTAAAATATCACAATCTACACCAAATATATATTATATAATTTACATAAAATATCAAAGGGACACCAAATATATCTTATATAATGTACATATAATGTCAAAAAGTACAGTAAATATATTTCATGTATTGTACATATGATATTAACTAAAAGTACACCAAATACATTTTATATAGTGTAAATAAAATATCAAAGATACAGTAAATATATATTACACACCATATGTAAAATATCACAATCTACGCCAAATATACATTATATAATTTACATAAAATATCAAAAGGACACCAAATATATCTTATATACTGTACATAAAATATCAAAAAGTACAGTAAATATATTTCATATATTGTACATATAATATTAACTAAAAGTACACCAAATACATTTTATATAGTGTGAATAAAATATCAAAAAGTACAGTAAATATATATTACATACTGTACATAAAATATCAAAAAGTACACCAAATATGTGTTATATATACTGTAAATAAACTATCAAAAACTACAGTAATTATATTTAATATACTGTACATAAAATATAAAAATTACACCAAATGTATATTATATACTGTAAATAAAATGTCAAAAAGGACAGCAAATATATATTACACTCTATGTAAAATATCAAAAACTAAAAATATATGTTATATAAATTACATAAAATATCAAAAGGACACCAAATATATCTTATATACTCTACATAAAATATCAATATGTACAGTAAATATATTTCATATATTGTATATATAATATTAACTAAAATTACACAAAATGCATTTTATATACTGTAAATAAAATATGAAGAAGTACAGTAAATATATATTACATAGTCTACACAAAATATCAAATAATACACCAAATATGTGTTATATATACTGTAAATAAACTATCAAAAACTACAGTAATTATATTGAATATGCTGTACATAAAATATAAAAAATTACACCAAATGTATATTATATACTGTAAATAAAATATCAAAAAGAACAGTAAATATGTATTACATACAGTACATAAATCATCAAAAAGTACACCAAATTTGTGTTATATATAGTCTAAATAAACTATCAAAAACTACAGTAATTATATTTAATATACTGTACATAAAATATCAAAAATTACACCAAATGTATGTTATTTACTGTAAATAAAATATCAAAAAGTACAGTAAATATATTTCATATATTGTAAATATAATATTAACTAAAAGTACACCAAATACATTTTATATAGTGTAAATAAAATATCAAAAATTACAGTGAATATATATCACATACTGTACATAAAATATCAAAATGTACACCAAATATGTGTTATATATACTGTAAATAAACTATCAAAAAATACAGTAATTATATTAATATACTGTACATAAAATATCAAAAATTACACCAAATGTATATTATTTACTGTAAATAAAATACCAAAAAGTACAGTAAATATATATTACACACCCTATGTAAAATATCACAAACTACACCAAATATATATTATATAATTCACATAAAATATCAAAAGGACACAAAATATACCTTATATACTCTGCATAAAATATCAAAATGTACAGTAAATATATTTCATATATTGTACATATAATATTAACTAAAAGTACACCAAATACATTTTATATACAGTAAATAAAATATCAAAAATTACAGTAAATATATATTACATACTGTACATAAAGTATCAAAAAGTACACCAAATATGTGTTATATATACTGTAAATAAACTATCAAAAACTACAGTAATTATATTTAAAATACTGTACATAAAATATCAAGAATTACACCAAATGTATATTATTTACTGTAAATAAAATATCAGAAAGTACAGTAAATATATATTACACACCGTATGTAAAATATCACAATCTACACCAAATATATATTATATAATTTACATAAAATATCAAAAGGACACCAAATATATCTTTTATACTGTACATAAAATATCAAAATGTACAGTAAATATATTTCATATATTGTACATATAATATTAACTAAAAGTACACCAAATACATTTTTATAGTGTAAAGAAAATATCAAATATATAGTAAATATATATTACGCACCATATGTAAAATATCACAATCTACACCAAATATATATTATATAATTTACATAAAATATCAAAAGGACCCCAAATATATCTTATATACTGTACATAAAATATCAAAAATACAGTAAATATATTTCATATATTGTACTTATAATATTAACTAAAAGTACACCAAATATGTGTTATATATACTGTAAATAAACTATCAAAAACTACAGTAATTATATTGAATATACTGTTCATAAAATATCAAAAATTACACCAAATGTATATTATATATTGTAAATAAAATTTCAAAAAGGACAGTAAATATGTATTAAATACTGTACATAAAATATCAAAAAGTACACCAAATATGTGTTATATATACTGTAAATAAACTATAAAAACTACAGTAATTATACTTAATATACTGTACATAAAATATCAAAAATTACACCAAATGTATATTATATACTGTAAATAAAATATCAAAAAGTACAGTAAGTATATATTACACTCCATATGTAAAATATCACAATCTACACCAAATATATATTATATAATTTACATAAAATATCAAAAGGACACCAAATATACCCTATATACTGTGTATAAAATATCAAAATGTACAGTAAATATATTTCATATATTGTACATATAATATTAACTAAAAGTACACCAAATGCATTTTATATATTGTAAATAAAATATCAAAAAGTACAGTAAATTTATATTACATACTGTACACAAAATATCAAAAAGTACACCAAATATGTGTTATATATACTGTAAATAAACTATCAAAAACTACAGTAATTATATTTAATATACTGTACATAAAATATCAAAAATTACACCAAATGTATATTATTTACTGTAAATAAAATATCAAAATGTACAGTACATATATATTACACACCATATGTAAAACATCACAATCTACACCAAATATATATTATATAATTTACATAAAATATCAAAAGGACACCAAATATATCTTATATACTGCACATAAAATATCAAAAAGTTCAGTAAATATATTTCATATATTGTACATATAATATTAACTAAAACTATACCAAATACATTTTATATAGTGTAAATAAAATATCAAAAATTACAGTTAATATGTATTATATACTGTAAATAAAATATCAAAACGTACACCAAATATGTGTTATATATACTGTAAATAAACTATAAAATCTACAGTAATTATATTTAATATACTGTACATAAAATATCAAAAATTACACAAAATGTATATTATACACTGTAAATAAAATATCAAATAGGACACTAAATATATATTACACTCTATGTAAAATATCAAAAACTACAAATATATATTATATAATTTACATAAAATATCAAAATTACACAAAATATATCTTATATACTTTACATAAAATATCAACAAGTACAGTATATATATTTCATATATTGTACATATAATATTAACTAAAAGTACACCAAATACATTTTATATACTGTAAACAATATATCAAAAAATACAGTAAATATATTACATACTGTACATAAAATATCAAAAAGTACACCAAATATGTGTTATATATACTGTAAATAAACTATCAAAAACTACAGTAATTATATTTAATATAGTGTACATAAAATATCAAAAATTACACCAAATGTATATTATATACTGTAAATAAAATGTCAAAAAGGACAGTAAATATATATTACACTCTATGTAAAATATCAAAAAATAAAAATATATATTATATAATTTACATAAAATATCAAAAGGACACCAAATATATCTTATATACTGTACATAAAATATCAATATATACAGTAAATATATTTCATATATTGTACATATAATATTAACTAAAATTACACCAAATACATTTTATATACTGTAAATAAAATATCAAAAACTACAGTAAATATGTATTACATAGTCTACATAAAATATCAAAAAATACACCAAATATGTGTTATACATACTGTAAATAAACTATCAAAAACTACAGTAATTATATTGAATATACTGTACATAAAATATCAAAAATTACACCAAATGTATACTATATATTGTAAATAAAATTTCAAAAAGGACAGTAAATATGTATCAAATACTGTACATAAAATATCAAAAATTACACCAAATATGTGTTATATATACTGTAAATAAACTATAAAACCTACAGTAATTATATTTAATATACTGTACATAAAATATCAAAAATTACACCAAATGTATATTATATACTGTAAATAAAATATCAAAAAGTACAGTACATATATATTACACACCATATGTAAAATATCACAATCTACACCATATATATTATATAATTTACATAAAATATCAAAAGGACACCAAATATATCTTATATACTGTACATAAAATATCAAAAAGTACAGTAAATATATTTCATATATTGTACATCTAATATTAACTAAAAGTACACCAAATACATTTTATATAGTGTAAATAAATTATCAAAAATTACAGTAAATATATATTACATACTGTACATAAAATATCAAAGAGTACACCAAATATGTGTTATATATACTGTAAATAAACTCTCAAAAACTACAGTAATTATATTTAATATACTGTACATAAAATATCAAAAATTACACCAAATGTATATTATTTACTGTAAATAAAATATCAAAAAGTACAGTAAATATATATTACACACCCTGTGTAAAATATCACAAAGTACACCAAATATATATTATATAATTTGCATAAAATATCAAAAGGACCCCAAATGTACCTTATATACTGTACATAAAATATCAAAATGTACAGTAAATATATTTCATATATTGTATATATAATATTAACTAAAAGTACACCGATTACATTTTATATACTGTAAATAACATATCAAAAATTACAGTAAATATATTTTACATACTGTACATAAATCAGCAAAAAGTACACCAAATATGTGTTATATATACTCTAAATAAACTATCAAAAACTACAGTAATTATATTTAATATACTGTACATAAAATATCAAAAATTACACCAAATGCATGTTATTTACTGTAAATAAACTATCAAAAAGTACAGTAAATATATATTACACACCATATGTAAAATATCACAATCTACACCAAATATATATTATATAATTTACATAAAATATCAAAAGGACACCAAATATATCTTATATACTGTACATAAAATATCAAAAAGTACAGTAAATATATTTCATATATTGTACATATAATATTAACTAAAAGTACACCAAATACATTTTATATAGTGTAAATGAAATTTCAAAAAGTACAGTAAATATATATTACACACCATATGTAAAATATCACAATCTACGCCAAATATATATTTTATAATTTACATAAAATATCAAAAGGACACCAAATATATCTTATATACTGTACATAAAATATCAAAAAGTACAGTAAATATATTTCATATATTGTACATATAATATTAACTAAGAGTACACCAAATACATTTTATATAGTGTAAATAAAATATCAAAAATTACAGTGAATATATATTACATACTGTACATAAAATATCAAAAAGTACACCAAATATGTGTTATATATACTGTAAATAAACTATCAAAAACTACAGTAATTATATTTAATATAGTGTACATAAAATATCAAAAATTACACCAAATGTATATTATATACTGTAAAAAAGTAACAAAAAGGCCAGTGAATATGTGTTACACTCTATGTAAAATATCGAAAACTGCATATATATATTATATAATATACATAAAATATCAAAAGTACACCAAATATATCTTATATACGGTACATAAAATATCAAAAATTACAGTAAATATATTTCATATATTGTACATATAATATTAACTAAAAGTACACCGAATACATTTTATATAGTGTAAATCAAATATCAAAAATTACACTAAATATATATTACACACCATATGTATAATATCACAATCTACACAAAATATATATTATGTAATTTACATAAATTATCAAAAGGACACCAAATATATCTTATATACTGTACATAAAATATCAAAATGTACAGTAAATATATTTCATATATTGTACATATAATATTAACTAAAAGTACACCAAATACATTTTATATAGTGTAAATAAAATATCAAAAATTACAGTAAATATATATTACATACTGTACATAAAATATCAAAAAGTACACAAAATATGTGTTATATATACTGTAAATAAACTATCAAAAACTACAGTAATTATATTTAGTATACTGTGCATAAAATATCAAAAATTACACCAAATGTATATTGTTTACTGTAAATAAAATTCCAAAAAGAACAGTAAATATATATTACACACCCTATGTAAAATATCACAAACTACACCAAATATATATTATATAATTTACATAAAATAATAAAAGGACACCAAATATACCTTATATACTGTACATAAAATATCAAAATGTACAGTAAATATATTTCATATATTGTACATATAATATTAACTAAAAGTACACCAAATACATTTTATATACTGTAAATAATATATCAAAAATTACAGTAAATACATATTACATACTGTACATAAAATATCAAAAAGTACACCAAATATGTGTTATATATACTGTAAATAAACTATCAAAAACTACAGTAATTATATTTAATATACTGTACATAAAATATCAAAAATTACACCAAATGTATATTATTTACTGTAAATAAAATATCAAAAAGTACAGTAAATATATATTACACACCCTGTGTAAAATATCACAAAGTACACCAAATATATATTATATAATTTGCATAAAATATCAAAAGGACCCCAAATGTACCTTATATACTGTACATAAAATATCAAAATGTACAGTAAATATATTTCATATATTGTATATATAATATTAACTAAAAGTACACCGATTACATTTTATATACTGTAAATAACATATCAAAAATTACAGTAAATATATTTTACATACTGTACATAAATCAGCAAAAAGTACACCAAATATGTGTTATATATACTCTAAATAAACTATCAAAAACTACAGTAATTATATTTAATATACTGTACATAAAATATCAAAAATTACACCAAATGCATGTTATTTACTGTAAATAAAATATCAAAAAGTACAGTAAATATATATTACACACCATATGTAAAATATCACAATCTACACCAAATATATATTATATAATTTACATGAAATATCAAAAGGACACCAAATATATCTTATATACTGTACATAAAATATCAAAAAGTACAGTAAATATATTTCATATATTGTACATATAATATTAACTAAAAGTACACCAAACACATTGTATATACTGTAAATTAAATATCAAAAAGTACAGTAAATATATATTACATACTGTACATAAAATATCAAAAAGTACACCAAATATGTGTTATATATACTGTAAATAAACTATCAAAAGCTACAGTAATTATATTTAATATAATGTAAATAAAATATCAAAGATTACACCAAATGTATATTATTTACTGTAAATAAAATATCAAAAAGTACAGTAAATATATATTACTCACCCTATGTAAAATATCACAAACTACACCATATATATATTATATAATTTACATAAAATATCAAAAGGACACCAAATATACCTTATATACTGTACATAAAATATCAAAATGTACAGTAAATATATTTCATATATTGTACATATAATATTAACTAAATGTACACCAAATACATTTTATATAGTGTAAATAAAATATCAAAAATTACAGTAAATATATATTACATACTGGACATAAAATATCAAAAAGTACACCAAATATGTGTTATATATACTGTAAATAAACTATTAAAAACTACAGTAATTATATTTAATATACTGTACATAAAATATAAAAAATTACACCAAATGTATATTATTTACTGTAAATAAAATATCAAAATGTACAGTACATATATATTACACACCATATGTAAAATATCACAATCTACACCAAATATATATTATATAATTTACATAAAATATCAAAAGGACACCAAATGTATCTTATATACTGCACATAAAATATCAAAAAGTTCAGTAAATATATTTCATATATTGTACATATAATATTAACTAAAACTACACCAAATACATTTTATATAGTGTAAATAAAATATCAAAAATTACAGTTAATATGTATTATATACTGTAAATAATATATCAAAACGTACACCAAATATGTGTTATATATACTGTAAATAAACTATAAAATCTACAGTAATTATATTTAATATACTGTATATAAAATATCAAAAATTACACAAAATGTATATTATACACTGTAAATAAAATATCAAATAGGACACTAAATATATATTACACTCTATGTAAAATATCAAAAACGACAAATATATATTATATAATTTACATAAAATATCAAAATTACACAAAATATATCTTATATACTTTACATAAAATATCAACAAGTACAGTATATATATTTCATATATTGTACATATAATATTAACTAAAAGTACACCAAATACATTTTATATACTGTAAACAATATATCAAAAAGTACAGTAAATATATTACTGTACATAAAATATCAAAAAGTACACCAAATATGTGTTATATATAGTCTAAATAAACTATCAAAAACTACAGTAATTATATTTAATATACTGTACATAAAATATCAAAAATTACACCAAATGTATATTATATACTGTAAATAAAATGTCAAAAAGGACAGTAAATATATATTACACACCATATGTAAAATATCACAATCTACACAAAATATATATTATATAATTTACATAAAATATCAAAAGGACACCAAATATATCTTATATACTGTTCATAAAATATCAAAATATACAGTAAATATATTTCATATATTGTACATATAATATTAACTAAAAGTACACCAAATACATTTTATATAGTGTAAATAAAATATCAAAAATTACAGTAAATATATATTACATACTGTACATAAAATATCAAAAAGTACACCAAATATGTGTTATATATACTGTAAATAAACTATCAAAAACTACAGTAATTATATTTAATATACTGTACATAAAATATCAAAAATTACACCAAATGTATATTATTTACCGTAAATAAAATACCAAAAACTACAGTAAATATATATTACACACCCTGTGTAAAATATCACAAACTACACCATATATATTATATGATTTACATAAAATATCAAAAGGACACCAAATATACCTTATATACTGTACATAAAATATCAAATTGTACACTAAATATATTTCATATATTTTACATATAATATTAACTAAAAGTACACCAAATAGATTTTATATACCGTAAATAAAACATCAAAAATTACAGTAAGTATATATTACATACTGTACCTAAAATATCAAAAAGTGCACCAAATATGTGTTATATATACTGTAAATTAACTATCAAAAACTTCAGTAATTATATTTAATATAGTGTACATAAAATATCAAAAATTACACCAAATGTATATTATTTACTGTAAATAAAATATCAAAAATACAGTACATATATATTACACACCATATGTAAAATATCACAATCTACACCAAATATATATTATATAATTTACATAAAATATCAAAAGGACAGCAAATATATCTTATATACTGTAGATAAAATATCAAAAAGTACAGTAAATATATTTCATATATTGTACATATAATATTAACTAAAAGTACACCAAATACATTTTATATAGTGTAAATAAAATATCAAAAAGTACAGTAAATATATATTACACACCATATGTAAAATATCACAATCTACGCCAAATATATATTATATAATTTACATGAAATATCAAAAGGACACAAATATATCTTATATACTGTACATAAAACATCAAAAAGTACAGTAAATATATTTCATATATTGTACATATAATATTAACTAAAAGTACACCAAATAAATTTTATATAGTGTAAATAAAATATCAAAAATTACAGTGAATATATATTACATACTGTACATAAAATATCAAAAAGTACACCAAATATGTGTTATATATACTGTAAATAAACTATCAAAAACTACAGTAATTATACTTAATATACTGTACATAAAATATCAAAAATTACACCAAATGTATGTTATTTACTGTAAATAAAATATCAAAAAGTACAGTAAATATATATTACACACCATATGTAAAATACCACAATCTACACAAAATATACATTATATAATTTACATAAAATATCAAAAGGACACCAAATAAATCTTATATACTGTTCATAAAATATAAAGAAGTACAGTAAATATATTTCATATATTGTACATATAATATTAACTAAAAGTACAGCAAATACATTTTATATAGTGTAAATAAAATAACAAAAATTACAGTAAATATATATAACATAGTGTACATAAAATATCAAAAAGTACACCAAATATGTGTTATATATACTGTAAATAAACTATCAAAAACTACAGTAATTATATTTAATATACTGTACATAAAATATCAAAAATTACACCAAATGTATATTATATACTGTAAATAAAATGTCAAAAAGGACACTAAATATATATTACTCTCTATGTAAAATATGAAAAAAATAAAAATATATATTATATAATTTACATAAAATATCAAAAGGACACCAAATATATCTTATATACTGTACATAAAATATCAATATATACAGTAAATATATTTCATATATTGTACATATAATATTAACTAACATTACACCAAATACATTTTATATACTGTAAATAAAATATCAAAATCTACAGTAAATATATATTACATAGTCTACATAAAATATCAAAAAATACACCAAATATGTGTTATACATACTGTAAATAAACTATCAAAAACTACAGTAATTATATTGAATATACTGTACATAAAATATCAAAAATTACACCAAATGTATACTATATATTGTAAATAAAATTTCAAAACGGACATTAAATATGTATCAAATACTGTACATAAAATATCAAAAAGTACACCAAATATGTGTTATATATACTGTAAATAAACTATCAAAAACTACAGTAATTATACTTAATATACTGTACATAAAATATCAAAAATTACACCAAATGTATATTATTTACTGTAAATAAAATATCAAAAAGTACAGTAAATATATATTACACACCATATGTAAAATATCACAATCTACACAAAATATATATTATATAATTTACATAAAATATCAAAAGGACACCAAATATATCTTATATACTGTTCATAACATATAAAAAAGTACAGTAAATATATTTCATATATTGTACATATAATATTAACTAAAAGTACACCAAATACATTTTATATAGTGTAAATAAAATAACAAAAATTAGAGTAAATATATATTACATAGTGTACATAAAATCTCAAAAAGTACACCAAATATGTGTTATATATACTGTAAATAAACTATCACAAACTACAGTAATTATATTTAATATACTGTACATAAAATATCAAAAATAACACTAAATGTATATTATTTACCATAAATAAAATACCAAAAAGTACAGTAAATATATATTACACACCCTATGTAAAATATCACAAACTACACCATATATATTATATAATTTACATAAAATATCAAAAGGACACCAAATATACCTTATATACTGTACATAAAATATCAAAATGTACAGTAAATATATTTCATATATTGTACATATAATATTAACTAAAAGTACACCGAATACATTTTATATACTGTAAATAAAATATCAAAAATTACAGTAAATATATATTACATAATGTATATAAAACATCAAAAAGTACACCAAATATGTGTTATATATACTCTAAATAAACTATCAAAAACTACAGTAATTATATTTAATATACTGTACATAAAATATCAAAAATTACACCAAATGTACGTTATTTACTGTAAATAAAATATCAAAAAGTACAGTAAATATATATTACACACCATATGTAAAATATCACAATCTACACCAAATATATATTATATAATTTACATGAAATATCAAAAGGACACCAAATATATCTTATATACTGTACATAAAATATCAAAAAGTACAGTAAATATATTTCATATATTGTACATATAATATTAACTAAAAGTACACCAAACACATTGTATATACTGTAAATTAAATATCAAAAAGTACAGTAAATATATATTACATACTGTACATAAAATATCAAAAAGTACACCAAATATGTGTTATATATACTGTAAATAAACTATCAAAAGCTACAGTAATTATATTTAATATAATGTAAATAAAATATCAAAGATTACACCAAATGTATATTATTTACTGTAAATAAAATATCAAAAAGTACAGTAAATATATATTACTCACCCTATGTAAAATATCACAAACTACACCATATATATATTATATAATTTACATAAAATATCAAAAGGACACCAAATATACCTTATATACTGTACATAAAATATCAAAATGTACAGTAAATATATTTCATATATTGTACATATAATATTAACTAAATGTACACCAAATACATTTTATATAGTGTAAATAAAATATCAAAAATTACAGTAAATATATATTACATACTGGACATAAAATATCAAAAAGTACACCAAATATGTGTTATATATACTGTAAATAAACTATTAAAAACTACAGTAATTATATTTAATATACTGTACATAAAATATAAAAAATTACACCAAATGTATATTATTTACTGTAAATAAAATATCAAAATGTACAGTACATATATATTACACACCATATGTAAAATATCACAATCTACACCAAATATATATTATATAATTTACATAAAATATCAAAAGGACACCAAATGTATCTTATATACTGCACATAAAATATCAAAAAGTTCAGTAAATATATTTCATATATTGTACATATAATATTAACTAAAACTACACCAAATACATTTTATATAGTGTAAATAAAATATCAAAAATTACAGTTAATATGTATTATATACTGTAAATAATATATCAAAACGTACACCAAATATGTGTTATATATACTGTAAATAAACTATAAAATCTACAGTAATTATATTTAATATACTGTATATAAAATATCAAAAATTACACAAAATGTATATTATACACTGTAAATAAAATATCAAATAGGACACTAAATATATATTACACTCTATGTAAAATATCAAAAACGACAAATATATATTATATAATTTACATAAAATATCAAAATTACACAAAATATATCTTATATACTTTACATAAAATATCAACAAGTACAGTATATATATTTCATATATTGTACATATAATATTAACTAAAAGTACACCAAATACATTTTATATACTGTAAACAATATATCAAAAAGTACAGTAAATATATTACTGTACATAAAATATCAAAAAGTACACCAAATATGTGTTATATATAGTCTAAATAAACTATCAAAAACTACAGTAATTATATTTAATATACTGTACATAAAATATCAAAAATTACACCAAATGTATATTATATACTGTAAATAAAATGTCAAAAAGGACAGTAAATATATATTACACACCATATGTAAAATATCACAATCTACACAAAATATATATTATATAATTTACATAAAATATCAAAAGGACACCAAATATATCTTATATACTGTTCATAAAATATCAAAATATACAGTAAATATATTTCATATATTGTACATATAATATTAACTAAAAGTACACCAAATACATTTTATATAGTGTAAATAAAATATCAAAAATTACAGTAAATATATATTACATACTGTACATAAAATATCAAAAAGTACACCAAATATGTGTTATATATACTGTAAATAAACTATCAAAAACTACAGTAATTATATTTAATATACTGTACATAAAATATCAAAAATTACACCAAATGTATATTATTTACCGTAAATAAAATACCAAAAACTACAGTAAATATATATTACACACCCTGTGTAAAATATCACAAACTACACCATATATATTATATGATTTACATAAAATATCAAAAGGACACCAAATATACCTTATATACTGTACATAAAATATCAAATTGTACACTAAATATATTTCATATATTTTACATATAATATTAACTAAAAGTACACCAAATAGATTTTATATACCGTAAATAAAACATCAAAAATTACAGTAAGTATATATTACATACTGTACCTAAAATATCAAAAAGTGCACCAAATATGTGTTATATATACTGTAAATTAACTATCAAAAACTTCAGTAATTATATTTAATATAGTGTACATAAAATATCAAAAATTACACCAAATGTATATTATTTACTGTAAATAAAATATCAAAAATACAGTACATATATATTACACACCATATGTAAAATATCACAATCTACACCAAATATATATTATATAATTTACATAAAATATCAAAAGGACAGCAAATATATCTTATATACTGTAGATAAAATATCAAAAAGTACAGTAAATATATTTCATATATTGTACATATAATATTAACTAAAAGTACACCAAATACATTTTATATAGTGTAAATAAAATATCAAAAAGTACAGTAAATATATATTACACACCATATGTAAAATATCACAATCTACGCCAAATATATATTATATAATTTACATGAAATATCAAAAGGACACAAATATATCTTATATACTGTACATAAAACATCAAAAAGTACAGTAAATATATTTCATATATTGTACATATAATATTAACTAAAAGTACACCAAATAAATTTTATATAGTGTAAATAAAATATCAAAAATTACAGTGAATATATATTACATACTGTACATAAAATATCAAAAAGTACACCAAATATGTGTTATATATACTGTAAATAAACTATCAAAAACTACAGTAATTATACTTAATATACTGTACATAAAATATCAAAAATTACACCAAATGTATGTTATTTACTGTAAATAAAATATCAAAAAGTACAGTAAATATATATTACACACCATATGTAAAATACCACAATCTACACAAAATATACATTATATAATTTACATAAAATATCAAAAGGACACCAAATAAATCTTATATACTGTTCATAAAATATAAAGAAGTACAGTAAATATATTTCATATATTGTACATATAATATTAACTAAAAGTACAGCAAATACATTTTATATAGTGTAAATAAAATAACAAAAATTACAGTAAATATATATAACATAGTGTACATAAAATATCAAAAAGTACACCAAATATGTGTTATATATACTGTAAATAAACTATCAAAAACTACAGTAATTATATTTAATATACTGTACATAAAATATCAAAAATTACACCAAATGTATATTATATACTGTAAATAAAATGTCAAAAAGGACACTAAATATATATTACTCTCTATGTAAAATATGAAAAAAATAAAAATATATATTATATAATTTACATAAAATATCAAAAGGACACCAAATATATCTTATATACTGTACATAAAATATCAATATATACAGTAAATATATTTCATATATTGTACATATAATATTAACTAACATTACACCAAATACATTTTATATACTGTAAATAAAATATCAAAATCTACAGTAAATATATATTACATAGTCTACATAAAATATCAAAAAATACACCAAATATGTGTTATACATACTGTAAATAAACTATCAAAAACTACAGTAATTATATTGAATATACTGTACATAAAATATCAAAAATTACACCAAATGTATACTATATATTGTAAATAAAATTTCAAAACGGACATTAAATATGTATCAAATACTGTACATAAAATATCAAAAAGTACACCAAATATGTGTTATATATACTGTAAATAAACTATCAAAAACTACAGTAATTATACTTAATATACTGTACATAAAATATCAAAAATTACACCAAATGTATATTATTTACTGTAAATAAAATATCAAAAAGTACAGTAAATATATATTACACACCATATGTAAAATATCACAATCTACACAAAATATATATTATATAATTTACATAAAATATCAAAAGGACACCAAATATATCTTATATACTGTTCATAACATATAAAAAAGTACAGTAAATATATTTCATATATTGTACATATAATATTAACTAAAAGTACACCAAATACATTTTATATAGTGTAAATAAAATAACAAAAATTAGAGTAAATATATATTACATAGTGTACATAAAATCTCAAAAAGTACACCAAATATGTGTTATATATACTGTAAATAAACTATCACAAACTACAGTAATTATATTTAATATACTGTACATAAAATATCAAAAATAACACTAAATGTATATTATTTACCATAAATAAAATACCAAAAAGTACAGTAAATATATATTACACACCCTATGTAAAATATCACAAACTACACCATATATATTATATAATTTACATAAAATATCAAAAGGACACCAAATATACCTTATATACTGTACATAAAATATCAAAATGTACAGTAAATATATTTCATATATTGTACATATAATATTAACTAAAAGTACACCGAATACATTTTATATACTGTAAATAAAATATCAAAAATTACAGTAAATATATATTACATAATGTATATAAAACATCAAAAAGTACACCAAATATGTGTTATATATACTCTAAATAAACTATCAAAAACTACAGTAATTATATTTAATATACTGTACATAAAATATCAAAAATTACACCAAATGTACGTTATTTACTGTAAATAAAATATCAAAAAGTACAGTAAATATATATTACACACCATATGTAAAATATCACAATCTACACCAAATATATATTATATAATTTACATGAAATATCAAAAGGACACCAAATATATCTTATATACTGTACATAAAATATCAAAAAGTACAGTAAATATATTTCATATATTGTACATATAATATTAACTAAAAGTACACCAAACACATTGTATATACTGTAAATTAAATATCAAAAAGTACAGTAAATATATATTACATACTGTACATAAAATATCAAAAAGTACACCAAATATGTGTTATATATACTGTAAATAAACTATCAAAAGCTACAGTAATTATATTTAATATAATGTAAATAAAATATCAAAGATTACACCAAATGTATATTATTTACTGTAAATAAAATATCAAAAAGTACAGTAAATATATATTACTCACCCTATGTAAAATATCACAAACTACACCATATATATATTATATAATTTACATAAAATATCAAAAGGACACCAAATATACCTTATATACTGTACATAAAATATCAAAATGTACAGTAAATATATTTCATATATTGTACATATAATATTAACTAAATGTACACCAAATACATTTTATATAGTGTAAATAAAAGATCAAAAATTTCAGTAAATATGTATTACATACTGTACATAAATTACCAAAATGTACACCAAATATGTGTTATATATACTCTAAATAAACTATCAAAACTACAGTAAATATATTTAATATACTGTACATAAAATGTCAAAAATTACACCAAATGTATGTTATTTACTGTAAATAAAATATCAAACAGTACAGTAAATATAAATTACACACCATAGGTAAAATATCACAATCTACACAAAATATATATTATATAATTTACATAAAATATCAAAAGGACACCAAATATATCTTATATACTGTTCATAAAATACCAAAAAGTACAGTAAATATATTTCATATATTGTACATATAATATTAACAAAAAGTACACCAAATACATTTTATATAGGGTAAATAAAATATCAAAAATTACAGTAAATATATATTACATACTGTACATAAAATATCAAAAAGTACACCAAATATGTGTTATATATACTGTAAATAAACTATCAAAACTACAGTAATTACATTTAATATTCTGTACATAAAATATCAAAAATTACACCAAATGTATATTATATACTCTAAATAAAATATGAAAAAGGACAGTAAATATATATTACGCCCCCTATGTAAAATATCAAAAACTAAAGAAAATATATATTATATAATTTACATAATATATCAAAAGTACACCAAATATATATTATGTACAGTACATAAAATATCAAAAATAACAGTAAATATATTTCATATATTGTACATATAATATTAACTAAACGTACACCAAATACATTTTATATACTGTAAATAAAATATCAAAAAGTACAGTAAATATATATTACATACTGTACATAAAATATCAATAAGTACGCCAAATATGTGTTATATATACTGTAAATAAACTACCAAAAACTACAGTAATTATATTTAATATACTGTACATAAAATATCAAAAATTACAACAAATGTATATTATATACTGTAAATAAAATGTCAAAAAGACAGTAAATATATATTACACTCTATGTAAAATATCAAAAACTAATAATATATATTATATAATTTACATAAAATATCAAAAGGACACCAAATATATCTTATATACTGTACATAAAATATCAATATGTACAGTAAATATATTGCATATATTGTACATATAATATTAACTAAAATTACACCAAATGCATTTTATATACTGTAAATAAAATATGAAGAAGTACAGTAAATATATATTACATAGTCTACACAAAATATCAAAAAATACACCAAATATGTGTTATATATACTGTAAATAAACTATCAAAAACTACAGTAATTATATCGAATATACTGTACATAAAATATCAAAAATTACACCAAATGTATATTATATACTGTAAATAAAATATCAAAAAGAACAGTAAATATGTATTATATACTGTATATAAAATATCAAAAAGTACACCAAACACGTGTTATATATACTGTAAATAAACAATAAAATCTACAGTAATTATATCTAATATAGTGTACATAAAATACCAAAAATTACACCAAATGTATATTATATACTCTAAATAAAATATCAAAAAGTACTGTAAATATATATTACGCACCATATGTAAAATATCACAATGTACACCATATATATATTATATAATTTACATAAAATATCAAAAGGACACGAAATATATCTTATATACTATACATAAAATGTCAAAAGTACAGTAAGTATATTTCATATATTGTATATATAATATTAACTAAAAGTACACCAAATACATTGTATATAGTGTAAATTAAATATCAAAAGGTACAGTAAATATATATTACATAATGTACCTAAAATATCAAAAAGTACACCAAATATGTGTTATATCTACTGTAAATAAACTATCAAAAGCTACAGTAATTATATTTAATATAATGTAAATAAAATATCAAAAATTACACCAAATGAATATTATTTACTGTAAATAAAATATCAAAAAGTACAGTAAATATATATTACACACCATATGTAAAATATCACAATCTACACCAAATATATATTATATAATTTACATGAAATATCAAAAGGACACCAAATATATCTTATATACTGTACATAAAACATCAAAAAGTACAGTAAATATATTTCATATATTGTACATATAATATTAACTAAAAGTACACCAAATAAATTTTATATAGTGTAAATAAAATATCAAAAATTACAGTGAATATATATTACATACTGTACATAAAATATCAAAAAGTACACCAAATATGTGTTATATATACTGTAAATAAACTATCAAAAACTACAGTAATTATACTTAATATACTGTACATAAAATATCAAAAATTACACCAAATGTATATTATTTACTGTAAATAAAATATCAAAAAGTACAGTAAATATATATTACACACCATATGTAAAATATCACAATCTACACAAAATATATATTATATAATTTACATAAAATATCAAAAGGACACCAAATAAATCTTATATACTGTTCATAAAATATAAAGAAGTACAGTAAATATATTTCATATATTGTACATATAATATTAACTAAAAGTACACTAAATACATTTTATATAGTGTAAATAAAATAACAAAAATTACAGTAAATATATATAACATAGTGTACATAAAATATCAAAATGTACACCAAATATGTGTTATATATACTGTAAATAAACTATCAAAAACTACAGTAATTATATTTAATATACTGTACATAAAATATCAAAAATTACACCAAATGTATATTATTTACCGTAAATAAAATACCAAAAAGTACAGTAAATATATATTACACACCCTATGTAAAATATCACAAACTACACCATATATATTATATAATTTACATAAAATATCAAAAGGACACCAAATATATCTTATATACTGTTCATAAAATATCAAAAATTACAGTAAATATATTTCATATATTGTACATATAATATTAACTCAAAGTACACCGAATACATTTTATATACTGTAAATAAAATATCAAAAATTACAGTAAATATATATTACATACTGTACATAAATTATCAAAAAGTACACCAAATATGTGTTATATATACTCTAAATAAACTATCAAAAACTACAGTAATTATATTTAATATGCTGTACATAAAATATCAAAAATTACACCAAATATATGTTATTTACTGCAAATAAAATATCAAAAAGTACAGTAAATATATATTACACAGCATATGTAAAATATCACCATCTATACCAAATATATATTATATAATTTTCATAAAATGTCAAAATGACACCAAATATATCTTATATACTGTACATAAAATATCAAATTACAGTAAATATATTTCATATATTGTACATATAATATTAACTAAAAGCACACCAAATACATTTTATATAGTGTAAATAAAATATCAAAAATTACAGTAAATATATATTACGTACTGTACATAAAATATCAAAAAGTACAACAAATATGTGTTATATATACTGTAAATAAACTATCAAAAACTACAGTGATTATATTTAATATACTGTACATAAAATATCAAAAATTACACCAAATGTACATTATTTATTGTAAATAAAATACCAAAAAGTGCAGTAAATATATATTACACACCCTATGTAAAATACCACAAACTACACCATATATATATTATATAATTTACATAAAATATAAAAAGGACAACAAATATACCTTATATACTGTACATAAAATATCAAAATGTACAGTAAATATATTTCATATATTGCACATATAATATTAACAAAAAGTACACCAAATACATTTTATATACTGTAAATAAAATATTAAAAATTACAGTAAATATATATTACATACTGTACATAAAATATCAAAAAGTACACCAAATATGTGTTATATATACTGTGAATAAACTATCAAAAACTACAGTAATTATATTTAATATACTGTACATAAAGTATCAAAAATTACACCAAATGTATATTATTTACTGTAAATAATATATCAAAAAGTACAGTACATATATATTACACACCATATGTAAAATATCACAATCTACATCAAATATATATTATATAATTTACATAAAATATCAAAGCGACAACAAATATATCTTATATACTGTACATAAAATATCAAAAATTACAGTAAATATATTTCATATATTGTACATATAATATTAACTAAAAGTACACCAAATACATTTTATGGAGTGTAAATAAAATATCAAAAATACAGTAAATATATATTACACACCATATATAATATATCACAATCTACGCCAAATATATATTATATAATTTACATAAAATATCAAAAGGACACCAAATATATCTTATATACTGTACATAAAATATCAAAAATTACACTAAGTATATTTCATATATTGTACATATAATATTAACTAAAAGTACACCAAATACATTTTATATAGTGTAAATAAAATATCAAAAAGTACAGTAAATATGTATTACATAGTGTACATAAAATATCAAAAAGTACACCAAATATGTGTTATATATACTGTAAATAAACTATCAAAAACTACAGTAATTATATTTAATATACTGTACATATAATATAAAAATTACACCAAATGTATATTATAT
Source organism: Pan paniscus (assembly GCF_029289425.2). Classification (NCBI taxonomy): domain Eukaryota; kingdom Metazoa; phylum Chordata; class Mammalia; order Primates; family Hominidae; genus Pan; species Pan paniscus. The sequence continues at coordinate 5,453,254 of NC_073271.2, forward strand.
ACTGTAAATAAAATGTCAAAAAGGACAGTAAATATATATTACACTCTATGTAAAATATCAAAAACTAAAAATATATATTATATAATTTACATAAAATATGAAAAGGACACCAAATATATCTTATATACTGTACATTAAATATCAAAAACTACAGTAAATATATTTCATGTATTGTACATATAATATTAACTAAAAGTACACCAAATACATTTTATATACTGTAAATAAAATATCAAAAAGTACAGTAAATATATATTACATAGTTTACATAAAATATCAAAAAGTACACCAAATATGTGTTATATATACTGTAAATAAACTATCAAAAACTACAGTAATTATATTTAATATACAGTAAATATAATATCAAAAATTACACCGAATGTATATTATTTACTGTAAATAAATTATCAAATATTACAGTAAATGTACATTACACACCCTGTGTAAAATATCACAAACTTCACCAAATATATATTATATAATTTACATAAAATATCAAAAGGACACCAAATATACCTGATATACTGTACATAAAATATCAAAACTTACAGTAATTATATTTCATATATTGTACATATAATATTAACAAAAAGTACACCGAATACATTTTATATACTGTAAATAAAATATCAAAAATTACAGTAAATATATATTACATACTGTACATAAATTATCAAAAAGTACACCAAATATGTGTTATATATACTCTAAATAATCTATCAAAAACTACAGTAATTATGTTTAATATACTGTACATAAAATATCAAAAATTAAACCAAATATATCTTATTTACTGCAAATAAAATATCAAAAACTACAGTAAATATATATTATAAATCCATATGTAAAATATCACCGTCTATACCAAATATATATTATATAATTTACATAAAATGTCAAAATGACACCAAATATATCTTATATACTGTACATAAAATATCAAAAAGTACAGTGAATATATTTCATATATTGTACACATAATATTAACTAAAAGTACACCAAATACATTTTACATAGTGTAAATAAAATATCAAAAATTACAGTAAATATATATTACGTACTGTACATAAAATATCAAAAAGTACACCAAATATGTGTTATATATACTGTAAATAAACCATCAAAAACTACAGTGATTATATTAAATATACTGTACATAAAATATCAAAAATTACACCGAATGTACATTATTTACTGTAAAAAAAATACCAAAAAGTGCAGTAAATATATATTACACACCCTATGTAAAATACCACAAACTACACCATATATATATTATATAATTTACATAAAATATAAAAAGGACAACAAATATACCTTATATACTGTACATAAAATATCAAAATGTACAGTAAATATATTTCATATATTGTACATATAATATTAACAAAAAGTACACCAAATACATTTTATATACTGTAAATAAAATATTAAAAATTACAGTAAATATATATTACATACTGTACATAAAATATCAAAAAGTACACCAAATATGTGTTATATATACTGTGAATAAACTATCAAAAACTACAGTAATTATATTTAATATACTGTACATAAAGTATCAAAAATTACACCAAATGTATATTATTTACTGTAAATAATATATCAAAAAGTACAGTACATATATATTACACACCATATGTAAAATATCACAATCTACACCAAATATATATTATATAATTTACATAAAATATCAAAGCGACAACAAATATATCTTATATACTGTACATAAAATATCAAAAATTACAGTAAATATATTTCATATATTGTACATATAATATTAACTAAAAGTACACCAAATACATTTTATGGAGTGTAAATAAAATATCAAAAATACAGTAAATATATATTACACACCATATATAATATATCACAATCTACGCCAAATATATATTATATAATTTACATCAAATATCTAAAGGACACCAAATATATCTTATATACTGTACATAAAATATCAAAAATTACAGTAAGTATATTTCATATATTGTACATATAATATTAACTAAAAGTACACCAAATACATTTTATATAGTGTAAATAAAATATCAAAAAGTACAGTAAATATGTATTACATAGTGTACATAAAATATCAAAAAGTACACCAAATATGTGTTATATATACTGTAAATAAACTATCAAAAACTACAGTAATTATATTTAATATACTGTACATATAATATAAAAATTAAACCAAATGTATATTATATACTGTAAATAAAATGTCAAAAAGGACAGTAAATATATATTACACTCTATGTAAAATATCAAAATCTAAAAATATATATTATATAATTTACATAAAATATCAAAAGGACACCAAATATATCTTATATACTGTACATTAAATATCAAAAACTACAGTAAATATATTTCATGTATTGTACATATAATATTAACTAAAAGTACACCAAATACATTTTATATACTGTAAATAAAATATCAAAAAGTACAGTAAATATATATTACATAGTTTACATAAAATATCAAAAAGTACACCAAATATGTGTTATATATACTGTAAATAAACTATCAAAAACTACAGTAATTATATTTAATATACAGTAAATATAATATCAAAAATTACACCAAATGTATATTATTTACTGTAAATAAATTATCAAATATTACAGTAAATATACATTACACCCCCTGTGTAAAATATCACAAACTTCACCAAATATATATTATATAATTTACATAAAATATCAAAAGGACACCAAATATACCTTATATACTGTACATAAAATATCAAAAATTACAGTAATTATATTTCATATATTGTACATATAATATTAACAAAAAGTACACCGAATACATTTTATATACTGTAAATAAAATATCAAAAATTACAGTAAATATATATTACATACTGTACATAAATTATCAAAAAGTACACCAAATATGTGTTATATATATTCTAAATAATCTATCAAAAACTACAGTAATTATATTTAATATACTGTACATAAAATATCAAAAATTACACCAAATATATCTTATTTACTGCAAATAAAATATCAAAAACTACAGTAAATATATATTATAAATCCATATGTAAAATATCACCGTCTATACCAAATATATATTATATAATTTACATAAAATGTCAAAATGACACCAAATATATCTTATATACTGTACATAAAATATCAAAAAGTACAGTGAATATATTTCATATATTGTACATATAATATTAACTAAAAGTACACCAAATACATTTTACATAGTGTAAATAAAATATCAAAAATTACAGTAAATATATATTACGTACTGTACATAAAATATCAAAAAGTACACCAAATATGTGTTATATATACTGTAAATAAACCATCAAAAACTACAGTGATTATATTTAATATACTGTACATAAAATATCAAAAATTACACCGAATGTACATTATTTACTGTAAAAAAAATACCAAAAAGTGCAGTAAATATATATTACACACCCTATGTAAAATACCACAAACTACACCATATATATATTATATAATTTACATAAAATATCAAAAGGACAACAAATATACCTTATATGCTGTACATAAAATATTAAAATGTACAGTAAATATATTTCATATATTGTACATATAATATTAACTAAAAGTACACCAAATACATTTTATATACTGTAAATAAAATATTAAAAATTACCGTAAATATATATTACATACTGTACATAAAATATCAAAAAGTACACCAAATATGTGTTATATATACTGTAAATAAACTATCAAAAACTACAGTAATTATATGTAATATACTGTACATAAAGTATCAAAAATTACACCAAATGTATATTATTTACTGTAAATAAAATATCAAAAAGTGCAGTAAATATATATTACACACCCTATGTAAAATACCACAATCTACACCAAATGTATATTATATAATTTACATAAAATATCAAAGGGACACAAAATATATCTTATATAATGTACGTAAAATATCAAAAATACAGTAAATATCTTTCATATATTGTACATAAAATATTAACTAAAAGTACACCAAATACATTTTATATAGTGTAAATAAAATATCAAAAATTACAGTAAATATATATTACATACTGCACATAAAATATCAAAAAGTACACCAAATATGTGTTATATATACTGTAAATAAACTATCAAAACTTCAGTGAATATATTTAATATACTGTACATAAAATATCAAAAATTACACCAAATGTACATTATTTACTGTAAATAAAATACCAAAAAGTGCAGTAAATATATATTACACACCCTATGTAAAATACCACAAACTACACCATATATATATTATATAATTTACATAAAATATCAAAAGGACAACAAATATACCTTATATACTGTACATAAAATATCAAAATGTACAGTAAATATATTTCATATATTGTGAATATAATATTAACTAAAAGTACACCGAATACATTTTATATACTGTAAATAAAATATCAAAAATTACAGCAAATATATATTACATACTGTACATAAATTATCAAAAAGTACACCAAATATGTGTTATATATACTCTAAATAAACTATCAAGAACTACAGTAATTATATTTAATATACTGTACATAAAATGTCAAAAATTACACCAAATATATATTTCCTGCAAATAAAATATCAAAAAGTACAGTAAATATATATTACACACCATATGTAAAATATCACCATCTATACCAAATATATATTATATAATTTATATAAAATGTCAAAATGACACCAAATATATCTTATATACTGTACATAAAATATCAAAATGTACAGTAAATATATTTCATATATTGTACATGTAACATTAACTAAAAGTACACCAAATACAATTTATATAGTGTAAATAAAATATCAAAAATTACAGTAAATATATATTACGTACTGTACATAAAATATCAAAAAGTACACCAAATATGTGTTATATATACTGTATATAAACTATCAAAAACTACAGTGATTATATTTAATATACTGTACATAATGTATCAAAAATTACACCAAATGTATATTATTTACTGTAAATAAAATATCAAAAAGTACAGTACATATATAATACACACCATATGTAAACTATCATAATCTACAACAAATATATATTATGTAATTTACATAAAATATCAAAGGGACACCAAATATATCTTATATGCTGTACATAAAATATCAAAAAATACAGTAAATATATTTCATATATTGTACATATAATATTAACTAAAAGTACACCAAATACATTTTATATAGTGTAAATAAAATATCAAAAAGTACAGTAAATATATATTACACACCATATGTAAAATATCACCATCTATACCAAATATATATTATATAATTTACATAAAATGTCGAAATGACACCAAATATATCTTATATACTGTACATAAAATATCAAAAAGTACAGTAAATATATTTCATATATTGTACATATAATATTAACTAAAAGTACACCAACTACATTTTATATAGTGTAAATAAAATATCAAAAATTACAGTAAATATATATTACGTACTGTACATAAAATATCAAAAAGTGTACCAAATATGTGTTATATATACTGTATATAAACTATCAAAAACTACAGTGATTATATTTAATATACTGTACATTAAATATCAAAAATTACACCAAATGTACAATATTTACTGTAAATAAAATACCAAAAAGTGCAGTAAATATATATTAAACACCCTATGTAAATTATCACAAGCTACACCATATATATGTTATATAATTTACATAAAATATCAATAGGACACAAAATATACATTATATACTGTACATAAAATATCAAAATGTACAGTAAATATATTTCATATGTTGTACATATAATTTTAACTAAAAGTACACCAAATACATTTTATATACTGTAAATAAAATATCAAAAATTACAGTAAATATATATTACATACTGTACATAAAATATCAAAAAGTACACCAAATACGTGTTATATATACTGTAAATAAACTATCAAAAACTACAGTAATTATATTTAATATACTGTACATAAAGTTTCAAAAATTACACCAAATGTATATTATTTACTGTAAATAAAATATCAAAAATACAGTACATATATATTACACACCATATGAAAAATATCACAGTCTACACCAAATATATATTATATAATTTACATAAAATATCAAAAGGACACCAAATATATCTTATATACTGTACATGAAATATCAAAAAGTACAGTAAATATATTTCATATATTTTACATATAATATTAACTAAAAGTACACCAGATACATTTTATATAGTGTAAATCAAATATCAAAAAGTACAGTAAATATGTATTACATACTGTGTATAAAATATGAAAAAGTACACCAAATATGTGTTATATATACTGTAAAAAAACTATAAAAAACTACAGTAATTGTATTTAATATACTGTACATAAAATATCAAAAATTACACCAAATGTATATTATATACTGTAAATAAAATATCAAAAAGGACAGTAAATATATATTACACTCTATGAAAAATATCAAAAACTACAAATATATATTATATAATTTACATAAAATATCAAAAGGACAAAAATTATATCTTATATACTGTACATAAGATATCAAAAAGTACAGTAAATATATTTCATATATTGTACATATAATATTAACTAAAAGTACACCAAATACATTTTATATACTGTAAATAAAATATCAAAAAGTACAGTAAATATATACTGTATACTGTACATAAAATATCAAAAAGTACACAAAAGATGTGTTATATATACTGTAAATAAACCATCAAAAACTACAGTAATTACATTTAGTGTACTGAACATAAAATATCAAAATTTACACCAAATGTGTATTATATACTGTAAATAAAATATGAAAAAGGACAGTAAATATATATTACGCACCCTATGTAAAATATCAAAAACTACACCAAATATATATTATATAATTTACATAAAATATCAAAAGTAGAACAAATATATATTATATACTGTACATAACCTATCAGAAAGTAAAGTTAATACATTTCATATATTGTACATATAATATTAACTAAAAGTACACCAAATACATTTTATATACTATAAATAAATTATCAAAAAGTACAGTAAATATATATTACATACAGTACATAAAATATAAAAAGTACACCAAATATGTGTTATATATAATATAAATATACTATCAAAAACTACAGTAATTATATTTAATATACTGTATATAAAATATCGAAAATTACACCAAATGTATGTTATATACAGTATATAAAATATCAAAAAGGACAGTAAATATATATTACACAACCTATGTATAATATCAAAAACTACACCAAATATATATTATATAATTTACATAAAATATCTAAAGGACACCAAATATATCTTTTATACTGTACATAAAATATCAAAAATTACAGTAAATATATTTCATATATTGTGCATATAATATTAACTAAAAGTACAACAAATACATTTTATGTACTGTAAATAAAATATCAAAAAGTACAGTAAATATATATTACATACAGCACATAAAATATCAAAATGTACACCAAATATGTGTTATATATACTGTGAATAAACTATCAAAATCTACAGTAATTATATTTAATATACTGTACATAAAGTATCAAAAATTACACCAAATGTATATTATTTACTGTAAATAATATATCAAAAAGTACAGTACATATATATTACACACCATATGTAAAATATCACAATCTACACCAAATATATATTATATAATTTACATAAAATATCAAAGCGACAACAAATATATCTTATATACTGTACATAAAATATCAAAAATTACAGTAAGTATATTTCATATATTGTACATATAATATTAACTAAAAGTACACCAAATACATTTTATATAGTGTAAATAAAATATCAAAAAGTACAGTAAATATGTATTACATAGTGTACATAAAATATCAAAAAGTACACCAAATATGTGTTATATATACTGTAAATAAACTATCAAAAACTACAGTAATTATATTTAATATACTGTACATATAATATAAAAATTACACCAAATGTATATTATATACTGTAAATGAAATGTCAAAAAGGACAGTAAATATATATTACACTCTATGTAAAATATCAAAAACTAAAAATATATATTATATAATTTACATAAAATATCAAAAGGACACCAAATATACCTTATATACTGTACATTAAATATCAAAAACTACAGTAAATATATTTCATGTATTGTACATATAATATTAACTAAAAGTACACCAAATACATTTTATATACTGTAAATAAAATATCAAAATTACAGTAAATATATATTACATAGTTTACATAAAATATCAAAAAGTACACCAAATATGTGTTATATATACTGTAAATAAACTATCAAAAACTACAGTAATTATATTTAATATACAGTAAATATAATATCAAAAATTACACCAAATGTATATTATTTACTGTAAATAAATTATCAAATATTACAGTAAATATACATTACACACCCTGTGTAAAATATCACAAACTTCACCAAATATATATTATATAATTTACATAAAATATCAAAAGGACACCAAATATACCTTATATACTGTACATAAAATATCAAAAATTAAAGTAATTATATTTCATATATTGTACATATAATATTAACAAAAAGTACACCGAATACATTTTATATACTGTAAATAAAATATCAAATATTACAGTAAATATATATTACATACTGTACATAAATTATCAAAAAGTACACCAAATATGTGTTATATATACTCTAAATAATCTATCAAAAACTACAGTAATTATATTTAATATACTGTATATAAAATATCAAAAATTACACCAAATATATCTTATTTACTGCAAATAAAATATCAAAAACTACAGTAAATATATATTATAAATCCATATGTAAAATATCACCGTCTATACCAAATATATATTATATAATTTACATAAAATGTCAAAATGACACCAAATATATCTTATATACTGTACATAAAATATCAAAATGTACAGTGAATATATTTCATATATTGTACATATAATATTAACTAAAAGTACACCAAATACATTTTACATACTGTAAATAAAATATCAAAAATTACAGTAAATATATATTACGTACTGTACATAAAATATCAAAAAGTACACCAAATATGTGTTATATATACTGTAAATAAACCATCAAAAACTACAGTGATTATATTTAATATACTGTACATAAAATATCAAAAATTACACCGAATGTACATTATTTACTGTAAAAAAAATACCAAAAAGTGCAGTAAATATATATTACACACCCTATGTAAAATACCACATACTACACCATATATATATTATATAATTTACATAAAATATCAAAAGGACAACAAATATACCTTATATGCTGTACATAAAATATTAAAATGTACAGTAAATATATTTCATATATTGTACATATAATATTAACTAAAAGTACACCAAATACATTTTATATACTGTAAATAAAATATTAAAAATTACCGTAAATATATATTACATACTGTACATAAAATATCAAAAAGTACACCAAATATGTGTTATATATACTGTAAATAAACTATCAAAAACTACAGTAATTATATGTAATATACTGTACATAAAGTATCAAAAATTACACCAAATGTATATTATTTACTGTAAATAAAATATCAAAAAGTGCAGTACATATATATTACACACCCTATGTAAAATACCACAATCTACACCAAATATATATTATATAATTTACATAAAATATCAAAGGGACACAAAATATATCTTATATAATGTACATAAAATATCAAAAATACAGTAAATATATTTCATATATTGTACATAAAATATTAACTAAAAGTACACCAAATACATTTTATATAGTGTAAATAAAATATCAAAAATTACAGTAAATATATATTACATACTGTACATAAAATATCAAAAAGTACACCAAATATGTGTTATATATACTGTAAATAAACTATCAAAACTTCAGTGAATATATTTAATATACTGTACATAAAATATCAAAAATTACACCAAATGTACATTATTTACTGTAAATAAAATACCAAAAAGTGCAGTAAATATATATTACACACCCTATGTAAAATACCACAAACTACACCATATATATATTATATAATTTACATAAAATATCAAAAGGACAACAAATATACCTTATATACTGTACATAAAATATCAAAATGTACAGTAAATATATTTCATATATTGTGAATATAATATTAACTAAAAGTACACCGAATACATTTTATATACTGTAAATAAAATATCAAAAATTACAGTAAATATATATTACATACTGTACATAAATTATCAAAAAGTACACCAAATATGTGTTATATATACTGTAAATAAACTATCAAAATCTACAGTAATTATATTTAATATACTGCACATAAAATATCAAAAATTACACCAAATGTATATTATATACTGTAAATAAAATATCAAAAAGTACAGTAAATATATATTACACACCATATGTAAAATATCACAATCTACACAAAATATATATTATATAATTTACATAAAATATCAAAAGGACACCAAATAAATCTTATATACTGTTCATAAAATATAAAGAAGTACAGTAAATATATTTCATATATTGTACATATAATATTAACTAAAAGTACAGCAAATACATTTTATATAGTGTAAATAAAATAACAAAAATTACAGTAAATATATATAACATAGTGTACATAAAATATCAAAAAGTACACCAAATATGTGTTATATATACTGTAAATAAACTATCAAAAACTACAGTAATTATATTTAATATACTGTACATAAAATATCAAAAATTACACCAAATGTATATTATATACTGTAAATAAAATGTCAAAAAGGACAGTAAATATATATTACTCTCTATGTAAAATATGAAAAAAATAAAAATATATATTATATAATTTACATAAAATATCAAAAGGACACCAAATATATCTTATATACTGTACATAAAATATCAATATATACAGTAAATATATTTCATATATTGTACATATAATATTAACTAAAATTACACCAAATACATTTTATATACTGTAAATAAAATATCAAAATCTACAGTAAATATATATTACATAGTCTACATAAAATATCAAAAAATACACCAAATATGTGTTATACATACTGTAAATAAACTATCAAAAACTACAGTAATTATATTGAATATACTGTACATAAAATATCAAAAATTACACCAAATGTATACTATATATTGTAAATAAAATTTCAAAAAGGACATTAAATATGTATCAAATACTGTACATAAAATATCAAAAAGTACACCAAATATGTGTTATATATACTGTAAATAAACTATCAAAAACTACAGTAATTATACTTAATATACTGTACATAAAATATCAAAAATTACACCAAATGTATATTATTTACTGTAAATAAAATATCAAAAAGTACAGTAAATATATATTACACACCATATGAAAAATATCACAGTCTACACCAAATATATATTATATAATTTACATAAAATATCAAAAGGACACCAAATATATCTTATATACTGTACATGAAATATCAAAAAGTACAGTAAATATATTTCATATATTTTACATATAATATTAACTAAAAGTACACCAGATACATTTTATATAGTGTAAATCAAATATCAAAAAGTACAGTAAATATGTATTACATACTGTGTATAAAATATGAAAAAGTACACCAAATATGTGTTATATATACTGTAAAAAAACTATAAAAAACTACAGTAATTGTATTTAATATACTGTACATAAAATATCAAAAATTACACCAAATGTATATTATATACTGTAAATAAAATATCAAAAAGGACAGTAAATATATATTACACTCTATGAAAAATATCAAAAACTACAAATATATATTATATAATTTACATAAAATATCAAAAGGACAAAAATTATATCTTATATACTGTACATAAGATATCAAAAAGTACAGTAAATATATTTCATATATTGTACATATAATATTAACTAAAAGTACACCAAATACATTTTATATACTGTAAATAAAATATCAAAAAGTACAGTAAATATATACTGTATACTGTACATAAAATATCAAAAAGTACACAAAAGATGTGTTATATATACTGTAAATAAACCATCAAAAACTACAGTAATTACATTTAGTGTACTGAACATAAAATATCAAAATTTACACCAAATGTGTATTATATACTGTAAATAAAATATGAAAAAGGACAGTAAATATATATTACGCACCCTATGTAAAATATCAAAAACTACACCAAATATATATTATATAATTTACATAAAATATCAAAAGTAGAACAAATATATATTATATACTGTACATAACCTATCAGAAAGTAAAGTTAATACATTTCATATATTGTACATATAATATTAACTAAAAGTACACCAAATACATTTTATATACTATAAATAAATTATCAAAAAGTACAGTAAATATATATTACATACAGTACATAAAATATAAAAAGTACACCAAATATGTGTTATATATAATATAAATATACTATCAAAAACTACAGTAATTATATTTAATATACTGTATATAAAATATCGAAAATTACACCAAATGTATGTTATATACAGTATATAAAATATCAAAAAGGACAGTAAATATATATTACACAACCTATGTATAATATCAAAAACTACACCAAATATATATTATATAATTTACATAAAATATCTAAAGGACACCAAATATATCTTTTATACTGTACATAAAATATCAAAAATTACAGTAAATATATTTCATATATTGTGCATATAATATTAACTAAAAGTACAACAAATACATTTTATGTACTGTAAATAAAATATCAAAAAGTACAGTAAATATATATTACATACAGCACATAAAATATCAAAATGTACACCAAATATGTGTTATATATACTGTGAATAAACTATCAAAATCTACAGTAATTATATTTAATATACTGTACATAAAGTATCAAAAATTACACCAAATGTATATTATTTACTGTAAATAATATATCAAAAAGTACAGTACATATATATTACACACCATATGTAAAATATCACAATCTACACCAAATATATATTATATAATTTACATAAAATATCAAAGCGACAACAAATATATCTTATATACTGTACATAAAATATCAAAAATTACAGTAAGTATATTTCATATATTGTACATATAATATTAACTAAAAGTACACCAAATACATTTTATATAGTGTAAATAAAATATCAAAAAGTACAGTAAATATGTATTACATAGTGTACATAAAATATCAAAAAGTACACCAAATATGTGTTATATATACTGTAAATAAACTATCAAAAACTACAGTAATTATATTTAATATACTGTACATATAATATAAAAATTACACCAAATGTATATTATATACTGTAAATGAAATGTCAAAAAGGACAGTAAATATATATTACACTCTATGTAAAATATCAAAAACTAAAAATATATATTATATAATTTACATAAAATATCAAAAGGACACCAAATATACCTTATATACTGTACATTAAATATCAAAAACTACAGTAAATATATTTCATGTATTGTACATATAATATTAACTAAAAGTACACCAAATACATTTTATATACTGTAAATAAAATATCAAAATTACAGTAAATATATATTACATAGTTTACATAAAATATCAAAAAGTACACCAAATATGTGTTATATATACTGTAAATAAACTATCAAAAACTACAGTAATTATATTTAATATACAGTAAATATAATATCAAAAATTACACCAAATGTATATTATTTACTGTAAATAAATTATCAAATATTACAGTAAATATACATTACACACCCTGTGTAAAATATCACAAACTTCACCAAATATATATTATATAATTTACATAAAATATCAAAAGGACACCAAATATACCTTATATACTGTACATAAAATATCAAAAATTAAAGTAATTATATTTCATATATTGTACATATAATATTAACAAAAAGTACACCGAATACATTTTATATACTGTAAATAAAATATCAAAAATTACAGTAAATATATATTACATACTGTACATAAATTATCAAAAAGTACACCAAATATGTGTTATATATACTCTAAATAATCTATCAAAAACTACAGTAATTATATTTAATATACTGTATATAAAATATCAAAAATTACACCAAATATATCTTATTTACTGCAAATAAAATATCAAAAACTACAGTAAATATATATTATAAATCCATATGTAAAATATCACCGTCTATACCAAATATATATTATATAATTTACATAAAATGTCAAAATGACACCAAATATATCTTATATACTGTACATAAAATATCAAAATGTACAGTGAATATATTTCATATATTGTACATATAATATTAACTAAAAGTACACCAAATACATTTTACATACTGTAAATAAAATATCAAAAATTACAGTAAATATATATTACGTACTGTACATAAAATATCAAAAAGTACACCAAATATGTGTTATATATACTGTAAATAAACCATCAAAAACTACAGTGATTATATTTAATATACTGTACATAAAATATCAAAAATTACACCGAATGTACATTATTTACTGTAAAAAAAATACCAAAAAGTGCAGTAAATATATATTACACACCCTATGTAAAATACCACATACTACACCATATATATATTATATAATTTACATAAAATATCAAAAGGACAACAAATATACCTTATATGCTGTACATAAAATATTAAAATGTACAGTAAATATATTTCATATATTGTACATATAATATTAACTAAAAGTACACCAAATACATTTTATATACTGTAAATAAAATATTAAAAATTACCGTAAATATATATTACATACTGTACATAAAATATCAAAAAGTACACCAAATATGTGTTATATATACTGTAAATAAACTATCAAAAACTACAGTAATTATATGTAATATACTGTACATAAAGTATCAAAAATTACACCAAATGTATATTATTTACTGTAAATAAAATATCAAAAAGTGCAGTACATATATATTACACACCCTATGTAAAATACCACAATCTACACCAAATATATATTATATAATTTACATAAAATATCAAAGGGACACAAAATATATCTTATATAATGTACATAAAATATCAAAAATACAGTAAATATATTTCATATATTGTACATAAAATATTAACTAAAAGTACACCAAATACATTTTATATAGTGTAAATAAAATATCAAAAATTACAGTAAATATATATTACATACTGTACATAAAATATCAAAAAGTACACCAAATATGTGTTATATATACTGTAAATAAACTATCAAAACTTCAGTGAATATATTTAATATACTGTACATAAAATATCAAAAATTACACCAAATGTACATTATTTACTGTAAATAAAATACCAAAAAGTGCAGTAAATATATATTACACACCCTATGTAAAATACCACAAACTACACCATATATATATTATATAATTTACATAAAATATCAAAAGGACAACAAATATACCTTATATACTGTACATAAAATATCAAAATGTACAGTAAATATATTTCATATATTGTGAATATAATATTAACTAAAAGTACACCGAATACATTTTATATACTGTAAATAAAATATCAAAAATTACAGTAAATATATATTACATACTGTACATAAATTATCAAAAAGTACACCAAATATGTGTTATATATACTGTAAATAAACTATCAAAATCTACAGTAATTATATTTAATATACTGCACATAAAATATCAAAAATTACACCAAATGTATATTATATACTGTAAATAAAATATCAAAAAGTACAGTAAATATATATTACACACCATATGTAAAATATCACAATCTACACAAAATATATATTATATAATTTACATAAAATATCAAAAGGACACCAAATAAATCTTATATACTGTTCATAAAATATAAAGAAGTACAGTAAATATATTTCATATATTGTACATATAATATTAACTAAAAGTACAGCAAATACATTTTATATAGTGTAAATAAAATAACAAAAATTACAGTAAATATATATAACATAGTGTACATAAAATATCAAAAAGTACACCAAATATGTGTTATATATACTGTAAATAAACTATCAAAAACTACAGTAATTATATTTAATATACTGTACATAAAATATCAAAAATTACACCAAATGTATATTATATACTGTAAATAAAATGTCAAAAAGGACAGTAAATATATATTACTCTCTATGTAAAATATGAAAAAAATAAAAATATATATTATATAATTTACATAAAATATCAAAAGGACACCAAATATATCTTATATACTGTACATAAAATATCAATATATACAGTAAATATATTTCATATATTGTACATATAATATTAACTAAAATTACACCAAATACATTTTATATACTGTAAATAAAATATCAAAATCTACAGTAAATATATATTACATAGTCTACATAAAATATCAAAAAATACACCAAATATGTGTTATACATACTGTAAATAAACTATCAAAAACTACAGTAATTATATTGAATATACTGTACATAAAATATCAAAAATTACACCAAATGTATACTATATATTGTAAATAAAATTTCAAAAAGGACATTAAATATGTATCAAATACTGTACATAAAATATCAAAAAGTACACCAAATATGTGTTATATATACTGTAAATAAACTATCAAAAACTACAGTAATTATACTTAATATACTGTACATAAAATATCAAAAATTACACCAAATGTATATTATTTACTGTAAATAAAATATCAAAAAGTACAGTAAATATATATTACACACCATATGTAAAATATCACAATCTACACAAAATATATATTATATAATTTACATAAAATATCAAAAGGACACCAAATATATCTTATATACTGTTCATAACATATAAAAAAGTACAGTAAATATATTTCATATATTGTACATATAATATTAACTAAAAGTACACCAAATACATTTTATATAGTGTAAATAAAATAACAAAAATTAGAGTAAATATATATTACATAGTGTACATAAAATATCAAAAAGTACACCAAATATGTGTTATATATACTGTAAATAAACTATCACAAACTACAGTAATTATATTTAATATACTGTACATAAAATATCAAAAATTACACTAAATGTATATTATTTACCATAAATAAAATACCAAAAAGTACAGTAAATATATATTACACACCCTATGTAAAATATCACAAACTACACCATATATATTATATAATTTACATAAAATATCAAAAGGACACCAAATATACCTTATATACTGTACATAAAATATCAAAATGTACAGTAAATATATTTCATATATTGTACATATAATATTAACTAAAAGTACACCGAATACATTTTATATACTGTAAATAAAATATCAAAAATTACAGTAAATATATATTACATAATGTATATAAAACATCAAAAAGTACACCAAATATGTGTTATATATACTCTAAATAAACTATCAAAAACTACAGTAATTATATTTAATATACTGTACATAAAATATCAAAAATTACACCAAATGTACGTTATTTACTGTAAATAAAATATCAAAAAGTACAGTAAATATATATTACACACCATATGTAAAATATCACAATCTACACCAAATATATATTATATAATTTACATGAAATATCAAAAGGACACCAAATATATCTTATATACTGTACATTAAATATCAAAAACTACAGTAAATATATTTCATATATTGTACATATAATATTAACTAAAAGTACACCAACTACATTTTATATAGTGTAAATAAAATATCAAAAAGTACAGTAAATATATATTACGTACTGTACATAAAATATCAAAAAGTGTACCAAATATGTGTTATATATACTGTAAATAAACTATCAAAAACTACAGTGATTATATTTAATATACTGTACATTAAATATCAAAAATTACACCAAATGTACAATATTTACTGTAAATAAAATACCAAAAAGTGCAGTAAATATATATTAAACACCCTATGTAAATTATCACAAGCTACACCATATATATGTTATATAATTTACATAAAATATCAAAAGGACACAAAATGTACATTATATACTGTACATAAAATATCAAAATGTACAGTAAATATATTTCATATGTTGTACATATAATTTTAACTAAAAGTAAACCAAATACATTTTATATACTGTAAATAAAATGTCAAAAATTACAGTAAATATATATTACATACTGTACATAAAATATCAAAAAGTACACCAAATACGTGTTATATATACTGTAAATAAACTATCAAAAACTACAGTAATTATATTTAATATACTGTACATAAAGTTTCAAAAATTACACCAAATGTATATTATTTACTGTAAATAAAATATCAAAAATACAGTACATATATATTACACACCATATGAAAAATATCACAATCTACACCAAATATATATTATATAATTTACATAAAATATCAAAAGGACACCAAATATATCTTATATACTGTACATGAAATATCAAAATTACAGTAAATATATTTCATATATTTTACATATAATATTAACTAAAAGTACACCAGATACATTTTATATAGTGTAAATCAAATATCAAAAAGTACAGTAAATATGTATTACATACTGTGTATAAAATATGAAAAAGTACACCAAATATGTGTTATATATACTGTAAAAAACTATAAAAAACTACAGTAATTGTATTTAATATACTGTACATAAAATATCAAAAATTACACCAAATGTATATTATATACTGTAAATAAAATATCAAAAAGGACAGTAAATATATATTACACTCTATGTAAAATATCAAAAACTACAAATATATATTATATAATTTACATAAAATATCAAAAGGACAAAAATTATATCTTATATACTGTACATAAGATATCAAAAAGTACAGTAAATATATTTCATATATTGTACATATAATATTAACTAAAAGTACACCAAATAAATTTTATATACTGTAAATAAAATATCAAAAAGTACAGTAAATATATACTGTATACTGTACATAAAATATCAAAAAGTACACAAAAGATGTGTTATATATACTGTAAATAAACCATCAAAAACTACAGTAATTACATTTAGTGTACTGAACATAAAATATCAAAATTTACACCAAATGTGTATTATATACTGTAAATAAAATATGAAAAAGGACAGTAAATATATATTACGCCCCCTATGTAAAATATCAAAAACTACACCAAATATATATTATATAATTTACATAAAATATCAAAAGTAAAACAAATATATATTATATACTGTACATAACCTACCAGAAAGTAAAGTTAATACATTTCATATATTGTACATATAATATTAACTAAAAGTACACCAAATACATTTTATATACTATAAATAAATTATTAAAAAGTACAGTAAATATATATTACATACAGTACATAAAATATAAAAAGTACACCAAATATGTGTTATATATAATATAAATATACTATCAAAAACTACAGTAATTATATTTAATATACTGTATATAAAATATCGAAAATTACACCAAATGTATGTTATATACAGTATATAAAATATCAAAAACGACAGTAAATATATATTACACACCCTATGTATAATATCAAAAACTACACCAAATATATATTATATAATTTACATAAAATATCTAAAGGACACCAAATATATCTTTTATACTGTACATAAAATATCAAAAATTACAGTAAATATATTTCATATATTGTGCATATAATATTAACTAAAAGTACAACAAATACATTTTATGTACTGTAAATAAAATATCAAAAAGTACAGTAAATATATATTACATACAGCACATAAAATATCAAAATGTACACCAAATATGTGTTATATATACTGTGAATAAACTATCAAAATCTACAGTAATTATATTTAATATACTGTACATAAAGTATCAAAAATTACACCAAATGTATATTATTTACTGTAAATAATATATCAAAAAGTACAGTACATATATATTACACACCATATGTAAAATATCACAATCTACACCAAATATATATTATATAATTTACATAAAATATCAAAGCGACAACAAATATATCTTATATACTGTACATAAAATATCAAAAATTACAGTAAATATATTTCATATATTGTACATATAATATTAACTAAAAGTACACCAAATACATTTTATGGAGTGTAAATAAAATATCAAAAATACAGTAAATATATATTACACACCATATATAATATATCACAATCTACGCCAAATATATATTATATAATTTACATAAAATATCAAAAGGACACCAAATATATCTTATATACTGTACATAAAATATCAAAAATTACAGTAAGTATATTTCATATATTGTACATATAATATTAACTAAAAGTACACCAAATACATTTTATATAGTGTAAATAAAATATCAAAAAGTACAGTAAATATGTATTACATAGTGTACATAAAATATCAAAAAGTACACCAAATATGTGTTATATATACTGTAAATAAACTATCAAAAACTACAGTAATTATATTTAATATACTGTACATATAATATAAAAATTACACCAAATGTATATTATATACTGTAAATAAAATGTCAAAAAGGACAGTAAATATATATTACACTCTATGTAAAATATCAAAAACTAAAAATATATATTATATAATTTACATAAAATATCAAAAGGACACCAAATATACCTTATATACTGTACATTAAATATCAAAAACTACAGTAAATATATTTCATGTATTGTACATATAATATTAACTAAAAGTACACCAAATACATTTTATATACTGTAAATAAAATATCAAAAAGTACAGTAAATATATATTACATAGTTTACATAAAATATCAAAAAGTACACCAAATATGTGTTATATATACTGTAAATAAACTATCAAAAACTACAGTAATTATATTTAATATACAGTAAATATAATATCAAAAATTACACCAAATGTATATTATTTACTGTAAATAATTATCAAATATTACAGTAAATATACATTACACACCCTGTGTAAAATATCACAAACTTCACCAAATATATATTATATAATTTACATAAAATATCAAAAGGACACCAAATATACCTTATATACTGTACATAAAATATCAAAAATTAAAGTAATTATATTTCATATATTGTACATATAATATTAACAAAAAGTACACCGAATACATTTTATATACTGTAAATAAAATATCAAAAATTACAGTAAATATATATTACATACTGTACATAAATTATCAAAAAGTACACCAAATATGTGTTATATATACTCTAAATAATCTATCAAAAACTACAGTAATTATATTTAATATACTGTATATAAAATATCAAAAATTACACCAAATATATCTTATTTACTGCAAATAAAATATCAAAAACTACAGTAAATATATATTATAAATCCATATGTAAAATATCAGCGTCTATACCAAATATATATTATATAATTTACATAAAATGTCAAAATGACACCAAATATATCTTATATACTGTACATAAAATATCAAAAAGTACAGTGAATATATTTCATATATTGTACATATAATATTAACTAAAAGTACACCAAATACATTTTACATACTGTAAATAAAATATCAAAAATTACAGTAAATATATATTACGTACTGTACATAAAATATCAAAAAGTACACCAAATATGTGTTATATATACTGTAAATAAACCATCAAAAACTACAGTGATTATATTTAATATACTGTACATAAAATATCAAAAATTACACCGAATGTACATTATTTACTGTAAAAAAAATACCAAAAAGTGCAGTAAATATATATTACACACCCTATGTAAAATACCACATACTACACCATATATATATTATATAATTTACATAAAATATCAAAAGGACAACAAATATACCTTATATGCTGTACATAAAATATTAAAATGTACAGTAAATATATTTCATATATTGTACATATAATATTAACTAAAAGTACACCAAATACATTTTATATACTGTAAATAAAATATTAAAAATTACCGTAAATATATATTACATACTGTACATAAAATATCAAAAAGTACACCAAATATGTGTTATATATACTGTAAATAAACTATCAAAAACTACAGTAATTATATGTAATATACTGTACATAAAGTATCAAAAATTACACCAAATGTATATTATTTACTGTAAATAAAATATCAAAAAGTGCAGTAAATATATATTACACACCCTATGTAAAATACCACAATCTACACCAAATATATATTATATAATTTACATAAAATATCAAAGGGACACAAAATATATCTTATATAATGTACATAAAATATCAAAAATACAGTAAATATATTTCATATATTGTACATAAAATATTAACTAAAAGTACACCAAATACATTTTATATAGTGTAAATAAAATATCAAAAATTACAGTAAATATATATTACATACTGTACATAAAATATCAAAAAGTACACCAAATATGTGTTATATATACTGTAAATAAACTATCAAAACTTCAGTGAATATATTTAATATACTGTACATAAAATATCAAAAATTACACCAAATGTACATTATTTACTGTAAATAAAATACCAAAAAGTGCAGTAAATATATATTACACACCCTATGTAAAATACCACAAACTACACCATATATATATTATATTATTTACATAAAATATCAAAAGGACAACAAATATACCTTATATACTGTACATAAAATATCAAAATGTACAGTAAATATATTTCATATATTGTGAATATAATATTAACTAAAAGTACACCGAATACATTTTATATACTGTAAATAAAATATCAAAAATTACAGTAAATATATATTACATACTGTACATAAATTATCAAAAAGTACACCAAATATGTGTTATATATACTGTAAATAAACTATCAAAATCTACAGTAATTATATTTAATATACTGCACATAAAATATCAAAAATTACACCAAATGTATATTATATACTGTAAATAAAATATCAAAAAGTACAGTAAATATATATTACACACCATATGTAAAATATCACAATCTACACAAAATATATATTATATAATTTACATAAAATATCAAAAGGACACCAAATAAATCTTATATACTGTTCATAAAATATAAAGAAGTACAGTAAATATATTTCATATATTGTACATATAATATTAACTAAAAGTACAGCAAATACATTTTATATAGTGTAAATAAAATAACAAAAATTACAGTAAATATATATAACATAGTGTACATAAAATATCAAAAAGTACACCAAATATGTGTTATATATACTGTAAATAAACTATCAAAAACTACAGTAATTATATTTAATATACTGTACATAAAATATCAAAAATTACACCAAATGTATATTATATACTGTAAATAAAATGTCAAAAAGGACAGTAAATATATATTACTCTCTATGTAAAATATGAAAAAAATAAAAATATATATTATATAATTTACATAAAATATCAAAAGGACACCAAATATATCTTATATACTGTACATAAAATATCAATATATACAGTAAATATATTTCATATATTGTACATATAATATTAACTAAAATTACACCAAATACATTTTATATACTGTAAATAAAATATCAAAATCTACAGTAAATATATATTACATAGTCTACATAAAATATCAAAAAATACACCAAATATGTGTTATACATACTGTAAATAAACTATCAAAAACTACAGTAATTATATTGAATATACTGTACATAAAATATCAAAAATTACACCAAATGTATACTATATATTGTAAATAAAATTTCAAAAAGGACATTAAATATGTATCAAATACTGTACATAAAATATCAAAAAGTACACCAAATATGTGTTATATATACTGTAAATAAACTATCAAAAACTACAGTAATTATACTTAATATACTGTACATAAAATATCAAAAATTACACCAAATGTATATTATTTACTGTAAATAAAATATCAAAAAGTACAGTAAATATATATTACACACCATATGTAAAATATCACAATCTACACAAAATATATATTATATAATTTACATAAAATATCAAAAGGACACCAAATATATCTTATATACTGTTCATAACATATAAAAAAGTACAGTAAATATATTTCATATATTGTACATATAATATTAACTAAAAGTACACCAAATACATTTTATATAGTGTAAATAAAATAACAAAAATTAGAGTAAATATATATTACATAGTGTACATAAAATATCAAAAAGTACACCAAATATGTGTTATATATACTGTAAATAAACTATCACAAACTACAGTAATTATATTTAATATACTGTACATAAAATATCAAAAATTACACTAAATGTATATTATTTACCATAAATAAAATACCAAAAAGTACAGTAAATATATATTACACACCCTATGTAAAATATCACAAACTACACCATATATATTATATAATTTACATAAAATATCAAAAGGACACCAAATATACCTTATATACTCTACATAAAATATCAAAATGTACAGTAAATATATTTCATATATTGTACATATAATATTAACTAAAAGTACACCGAATACATTTTATATACTGTAAATAAAATATCAAAAATTACAGTAAATATATATTACATAATGTATATAAAACATCAAAAAGTACACCAAATATGTGTTATATATACTCTAAATAAACTATCAAAAACTACAGTAATTATTTTTAATATACTGTACATAAAATATCAAAAATTACACCAAATGTACGTTATTTACTGTAAATAAAATATCAAAAAGTACAGTAAATATATATTACACACCATATGTAAAATATCACAATCTACACCAAATATATATTATATAATTTACATGAAATATCAAAAGGACACCAAATATATCTTATATACTGTACATTAAATATCAAAAACTACAGTAAATATGTTTCATATATTGTACATATAATATTAACTAAAAGTACACCAACTACATTTTATATAGTGTAAATAAAATATCAAAAATTACAGTAAATATATATTACGTACTGTACATAAAATATCAAAATGTGTACCAAATATGTGTTATATATACTGTAAATAAACTATCAAAAACTACAGTGATTATATTTAATATACTGTACATTAAATATCAAAAATTACACCAAATGTACAATATTTACTGTAAATAAAATACCAAAAAGTGCAGTAAATATATATTAAACACCCTATGTAAATTATCACAAGCTACACCATATATATGTTATATAATTTACATAAAATATCAAAAGGACACAAAATGTACATTATATACTGTACATAAAATATCAAAATGTACAGTAAATATATTTCATATGTTGTACATATAATTTTAACTAAAAGTAAACCAAATACATTTTATATACTGTAAATAAAATATCAAAAATTACAGTAAATATATATTACATACTGTACATAAAATATCAAAAAGTACACCAAATACGTGTTATATATACTGTAAATAAACTATCAAAAACTACAGTAATTATATTTAATATACTGTACATAAAGTTTCAAAAATTACACAAAATGTATATTATTTACTGTAAATAAAATATCAAAAATACAGTACATATATATTACACACCATATGAAAAATATCACAATCTACACCAAATATATATTATATAATTTACATAAAATATCAAAAGGACACCAAATATATCTTATATACTGTACATGAAATATCAAAAAGTACAGTAAATATATTTCATATATTTTACATATAATATTAACTAAAAGTACACCAGATACATTTTATATAGTGTAAATCAAATATCAAAAAGTACAGTAAATATGTATTACATACTGTGTATAAAATATGAAAAAGTACACCAAATATGTGTTATATATACTGTAAAAAAACTATAAAAAACTACAGTAATTGTATTTAATATACTGTACATAAAATATCAAAAATTACACCAAATGTATATTATATACTGTAAATAAAATATCAAAAAGGACAGTAAATATATATTACACTCTATGTAAAATATCAAAAACTACAAATATATATTATATAATTTACATAAAATATCAAAAGGACAAAAATTATATCTTATATACTGTACATAAGATATCAAAAAGTACAGTAAATATATTTCATATATTGTACATATAATATTAACTAAAAGTACACCAAATACATTTTATATACTGTAAATAAAATATCAAAAAGTACAGTAAATATATACTGTATACTGTACATAAAATATCAAAAAGTACACAAAAGATGTGTTATATATACTGTAAATAAACCATCAAAAACTACAGTAATTACATTTAGTGTACTGAACATAAAATATCAAAATTTACACCAAATGTGTATTATATACTGTAAATAAAATATGAAAAAGGACAGTAAATATATATTACGCCCCCTATGTAAAATATCAAAAACTACACCAAATATATATTATATAATTTACATAAAATAACAAAAGTAAAACAAATATATATTATATACTGTACATAACCTATCAGAAAGTAAAGTTAATACATTTCATATATTGTACATATAATATTAACTAAAAGTACACCAAATACATTTTATATACTATAAATAAATTATTAAAAAGTACAGTAAATATATATTACATACAGTACATAAAATATAAAAAGTACACCAAATATGTGTTATATATAATATAAATATACTATCAAAAACTACAGTAATTATATTTAATATACTGTATATAAAATATCGAAAATTACACCAAATGTATGTTATATACAGTATATAAAATATCAAAAACGACAGTAAATATATATTACACACCCTATGTATAATATCAAAAACTACACCAAATATATATTATATAATTTACATAAAATATCTAAAGGACACCAAATATATCTTTTATACTGTACATAAAATATCAAAAATTACAGTAAATATATTTCATATATTGTGCATATAATATTAACTAAAAGTACAACAAATACATTTTA
The DNA here is from genome assembly GCF_029289425.2 of Pan paniscus. NCBI lineage: Eukaryota > Metazoa > Chordata > Mammalia > Primates > Hominidae > Pan > Pan paniscus. The sequence goes on from NC_073271.2 coordinate 5,480,188, forward strand.
TGTACTGTAAATAAAATATCAAAAAGTACAGTAAATATATATTACATACAGCACATAAAATATCAAAATGTACGCCAAATATGTGTTATATATACTGTGAATAAACTATCAAAATCTACAGTAATTATATTTAATATACTGTACATAAAGTATCAAAAATTACACCAAATGTATATTATTTACTGTAAATAATATATCAAAAATTACAGTACATATATATTACACACCGTATGTAAAATATCACAATCTACACCAAATATATATTATATAATTTACATAAAATATCAAAGCGACAACAAATATATCTTATATACTGTACATAAAATATCAAAAATTACAGTAAATATATTTCATATATTGTACATATAATATTAACTAAAAGTACACCAAATACATTTTATGGAGTGTAAATAAAATATCAAAAATACAGTAAATATATATTACACACCATATATAATATATCACAATCTACGCCAAATATATATTATATAATTTACATAAAATATCAAAAGGACACCAAATATATCTTATATACTGTACATAAAATATCAAAAATTACAGTAAGTATATTTCATATATTGTACATATAATATTAACTAAAAGTACACCAAATACATTTTATATAGTGTAAATAAAATATCAAAAAGTACAGTAAATATGTATTACATAGTGTACATAAAATATCAAAAAGTACACCAAATATGTGTTATATATACTGTAAATAAACTATCAAATCTACAGTAATTATATTTAATATACTGTACATATAATATAAAAATTACACCAAATGTATATTATATACTGTAAATAAAATGTCAAAAAGGACAGTAAATATATATTACACTCTATGTAAAATATCAAAAACTAAAAATATATATTATATAATTTACATAAAATATCAAAAGGACACCAAATATACCTTATATACTGTACATTAAATATCAAAAACTACAGTAAATATATTTCATGTATTGTACATATAATATTAACTAAAAGTACACCAAATACATTTTATATACTGTAAATAAAATATCAAAAAGTACAGTAAATATATATTACATAGTTTACATAAAATATCAAAAAGTACACCAAATATGTGTTATATATACTGTAAATAAACTATCAAAAACTACAGTAATTATATTTAATATACAGTAAATATAATATCAAAAATTACACCAAATGTATATTATTTACTGTAAATAAATTATCAAATATTACAGTAAATATACATTACACACCCTGTGTAAAATATCACAAACTTCACCAAATATATATTATATAATTTACATAAAATATCAAAAGGACACCAAATATACCTTATATACTGTACATAAAATATCAAAAATTAAAGTAATTATATTTCATATATTGTACATATAATATTAACAAAAAGTACACCGAATACATTTTATATACTGTAAATAAAATATCAAAAATTACAGTAAATATATATTACATACTGTACATAAATTATCAAAAAGTACACCAAATATGTGTTATATATACTCTAAATAATCTATCAAAAACTACAGTAATTATATTTAATATACTGTATATAAAATATCAAAAATTACACCAAATATATCTTATTTACTGCAAATAAAATATCAAAAACTACAGTAAATATATATTATAAATCCATATATAAAATATCACCGTCTATACCAAATATATATTATATAATTTACATAAAATGTCAAAATGACACCAAATATATCTTATATACTGTACATAAAATATCAAAAAGTACAGTGAATATATTTCATATATTGTACATATAATATTAACTAAAAGTACACCAAATACATTTTACATACTGTAAATAAAATATCAAAAATTACAGTAAATATATATTACGTACTGTACATAAAATATCAAAAAGTACACCAAATATGTGTTATATATACTGTAAATAAACCATCAAAAACTACAGTGATTATATTTAATATACTGTACATAAAATATCAAAAATTACACCGAATGTACATTATTTACTGTAAAAAAAATACCAAAAAGTGCAGGAAATATATATTACACACCCTATGTAAAATACCACATACTACACCATATGTATATTATATAATTTACATAAAATATCAAAAGGACAACATATATACCTTATATGCTGTACATAAAATATTAAAATGTACAGTAAATATATTTCATATATTGTACATATAATATTAACTAAAAGTACACCAAATACATTTTATATACTGTAAATAAAATATTAAAAATTACCGTAAATATATATTACATACTGTACATAAAATATCAAAAAGTACACCAAATATGTGTTATATATACTGTAAATAAACTATCAAAAACTAAAGTAATTATATGTAATATACTGTACATAAAGTATCAAAAATTACACCAAATGTATATTATTTACTGTAAATAAAATATCAAAAAGTGCAGTACATATATATTACACACCCTATGTAAAATACCACAATCTACACCAAATATATATTATATAATTTACATAAAATATCAAAGGGACACAAAATATATCTTATATAATGTACATAAAATATCAAAAATACAGTAAATATATTTCATATATTGTACATAAAATATTAACTAAAAGTACACCAAATACATTTTATATAGTGTAAATAAAATATCAAAAATTACAGTAAATATACATTACATACTGTACATAAAATATCAAAAAGTACACCAAATATGTGTTATATATACTGTAAATAAACTATCAAAACTTCAGTGAATATATTTAATATACTGAACATAAAATATCAAAAATTACACCAAATGTACATTATTTACTGTAAATAAAATACCAAAAAGTGCAGTAAATATATATTACACACCCTATGTAAAATACCACAAACTACACCATATATATATTATATAATTTACATAAAATATCAAAAGGACAAATATACCTTATATACTGTACATAAAATATCAAAATGTACAGTAAATATATTTCATATATTGTGAATATAATATTAACTAAAAGTACACCGAATACATTTTATATACTGTAAATAAAATATCAAAAATTACAGTAAATATATATTACATACTGTACATAAATTATCAAAAAGTACACCAAATATGTGTTATATATACTGTAAATAAACTATCAAAATCTACAGTAATTATATTTAATATACTGCACATAAAATATCAAAAATTACACCAAATGTATATTATATACTGTAAATAAAATATCAAAAAGTACAGTAAATATATATTACACACCATATGTAAAATATCACAATCTACACAAAATATATATTATATAATTTACATAAAATATCAAAAGGACACCAAATAAATCTTATATACTGTTCATAAAATATAAAGAAGTACAGTAAATATATTTCATATATTGTACATATAATATTAACTAAAAGTACAGCAAATACATTTTATATAGTGTAAATAAAATAACAAAAATTACAGTAAATATATATAACATAGTGTACATAAAATATCAAAAAGTACACCAAATATGTGTTATATATACTGTAAATAAACTATCAAAAACTACAGTAATTATATTTAATATACTGTACATAAAATATCAAAAATTACACCAAATGTATATTATATACTGTAAATAAAATGTCAAAAAGGACAGTAAATATATATTACTCTCTATGTAAAATATGAAAAAAATAAAAATATATATTATATAATTTACATAAAATATCAAAAGGACACCAAATATATCTTATATACTGTACATAAAATATCAATATATACAGTAAATATATTTCATATATTGTACATATAATATTAACTAAAATTACACCAAATACATTTTATATACTGTAAATAAAATATCAAAATCTACAGTAAATATATATTACATAGTCTACATAAAATATCAAAAAATACACCAAATATGTGTTATACATACTGTAAATAAACTATCAAAAACTACAGTAATTATATTGAATATACTGTACATAAAATATCAAAAATTACACCAAATGTATACTATATATTGTAAATAAAATTTCAAAAAGGACATTAAATATGTATCAAATACTGTACATAAAATATCAAAAAGTACACCAAATATGTGTTATATATACTGTAAATAAACTATCAAAAACTACAGTAATTATACTTAATATACTGTACATAAAATATCAAAAATTACACCAAATGTATATTATTTACTGTAAATAAAATATCAAAAAGTACAGTAAATATATATTACACACCATATGTAAAATATCACAATCTACACAAAATATATATTATATAATTTACAAAAAATATCAAAAGGACACCAAATATATCTTATATACTGTTCATAACTTATAAAAAAGTACAGTAAATATATTTCATATATTGTACATATAATATTAACTAAAAGTACACCAAATACATTTTATATAGTGTAAATAAAATAACAAAAATTAGAGTAAATATATATTACATAGTGTACATAAAATATCAAAAAGTACACCAAATATGTGTTATATATACTGTAAATAAACCATCAAAAACTACAGTGATTATATTTAATATACTGTACATAAAATATCAAAAATTACACCGAATGTACATTATTTACTGTAAAAAAAATACCAAAAAGTGCAGTAAATATATATTACACACCCTATGTAAAATACCACATACTACACCATATATATATTATATAATTTACATAAAATATCAAAAGGACAACAAATATACCTTATATGCTGTACATAAAATATTAAAATGTACAGTAAATATATTTCATATATTGTACATATAATATTAACTAAAAGTACACCAAATACATTTTATATACTGTAAATAAAATATTAAAAATTACCGTAAATATATATTACATACTGTACATAAAATATCAAAAAGTACACCAAATATGTGTTATATATACTGTAAATAAACTATCAAAAACTACAGTAATTATATGTAATATACTGTACATAAAGTATCAAAAATTACACCAAATGTATATTATTTACTGTAAATAAAATATCAAAAAGTGCAGTAAATATATATTACACACCCTATGTAAAATACCACAATCTACACCAAATATATATTATATAATTTACATAAAATATCAAAGGGACACAAAATATATCTTATATAATGTACATAAAATATCAAAAATACAGTAAATATATTTCATATATTGTACATAAAATATTAACTAAAAGTACACCAAATACATTTTATATAGTGTAAATAAAATATCAAAAATTACAGTAAATATATATTACATAATGTACATAAAATATCAAAAAGTACACCAAATATGTGTTATATATACTGTAAATAAACTATCAAAACTTCAGTGAATATATTTAATATACTGTACATAAAATATCAAAAATTACACCAAATGTACATTATTAACTGTAAATAAAATACCAAAAAGTGCAGTAAATATATATTACACACCCTATGTAAAATACCACAAACTACACCATATATATATTATATAATTTACATAAAATATCAAAAGGACAACAAATATACCTTATATAATGTACATAAAATATCAAAATGTACAGTAAATATATTTCATATATTGTGAATATAATATTAACTAAAAGTACACCGAATACATTTTATATACTGTAAATAAAATATCAAAAATTACAGTAAATATATATTACATACTGTACATAAATTATCAAAAAGTGCACCAAATATGTGTTATATATACTGTAAATAAACTATCAAAATCTACAGTAATTATATTTAATATACTGCACATAAAATATCAAAAATTACACCAAATGTATATTATATACTGTAAATAAAATATCAAAAAGTACAGTAAATATATATTACACACCATATGTAAAATATCACAATCTACACAAAATATATATTATATAATTTACATAAAATATCAAAAGGACACCAAATAAATCTTATATACTGTTCATAAAATATAAAGAAGTACAGTAAATATATTTCATATATTGTACATATAATATTAACTAAAAGTACAGCAAATACATTTTATATAGTGTAAATAAAATAACAAAAATTACAGTAAATATATATAACATAGTGTACATAAAATATCAAAAAGTACACCAAATATGTGTTATATATACTGTAAATAAACTATCAAAAACTACAGTAATTATATTTAATATACTGTACATAAAATATCAAAAATTACACCAAATGTATATTATATACTGTAAATAAAATGTCAAAAAGGACAGTAAATATATATTACTCTCTATGTAAAATATGAAAAAAATAAAAATATATATTATATAATTTACATAAAATATCAAACGGACACCAAATATATCTTATATACTGTACATAAAATATCAATATATACAGTAAATATATTTCATATATTGTACATATAATATTAACTAAAATTACACCAAATACATTTTATATACTGTAAATAAAATATCAAAATCTACAGTAAATATATATTACATAGTCTACATAAAATATCAAAAAATACACCAAATATGTGTTATACATACTGTAAATAAACTATCAAAAACTACAGTAATTATATTGAATATACTGTACATAAAATATCAAAAATTACACCAAATGTATACTATATATTGTAAATAAAATTTCAAAAAGGACATTAAATATGTATCAAATACTGTACATAAAATATCAAAAAGTACACCAAATATGTGTTATATATACTGTAAATAAACTATCAAAAACTACAGTAATTATACTTAATATACTGTACATAAAATATCAAAAATTACACCAAATGTATATTATTTACTGTAAATAAAATATCAAAAAGTACAGTAAATATATATTACACACCATATGTAAAATATCACAATCTACACAAAATATATATTATATAATTTACATAAAATATCAAAAGGACACCAAATATATCTTATATACTGTTCATAACATATAAAAATGTACAGTAAATATATTTCATATATTGTACATATAATATTAACTAAAAGTACACCAAATACATTTTATATAGTGTAAATAAAATATCAAAAAGTACAGTAAATATATATTACACACCATATGTAAAATATCACCATCTATACCAAATATATATTATATAATTTACATAAAATGTCGAAATGACACCAAATATATCTTATATACTGTACATAAAATATCAAAAAGTACAGTAAATATATTTCATATATTGTACATATAATATTAACTAAAAGTACACCAACTACATTTTATATAGTGTAAATAAAATATCAAAAATTACAGTAAATATATATTACGTACTGTACATAAAATATCAAAAAGTGTACCAAATATGTGTTATATATACTGTAAATAAACTATCAAAAACTACAGTGATTATATTTAATATACTGTACATTAAATATCAAAAATTACACCAAATGTACATTATTTACTGTAAATAAATGTACATTATTTACTGTAAATAAAATACCAAAAAGTGCAGTAAATATATATTAAACACCCTATGTAAATTATCACAAGCTACACCATATATATGTTATATAATTTACATAAAATATCAAAAGGACACAAAATATACATTATATACTGTACATAAAATATCAAAATGTACAGTAAATATATTTCATATGTTGTACATATAATTTTAACTAAAAGTACACCAAATACATTTTATATACTGTAAATAAAATATCAAAAATTACAGTAAATATATATTACATACTGTACAGAAAATATCAAAAAGTACACCAAATACGTGTTATATATACTGTAAATAAACTATCAAAAACTACAGTAATTATATTTAATATACTGTACATAAAGTTTCAAAAATTACACCAAATGTATATTATTTACTGTAAATAAAATATCAAAAATATATATATTACACACCATATGAAAAATATCACAATCTACACCAAATATATATTATATAATTTACATAAAATATCAAAAGGACACCAAATATATCTTATATACTGTACATGAAATATCAAAAAGTACAGTAAATATATTTCATATATTTTACATATAATATTAAATAAAGTACACCAGATACATTTTATATAGTGTAAATCAAATATCAAAAAGTACAGTAAATATATTTCATATATTGTGAATATAATATTAACTAAAAGTACACCGAATACATTTTATATAATGTAAATAAAATATGAAAAATTACAGTAAATATATATTACATACTGTACATAAATTATCAAAAAGTACACCAAATATGTGTTATATATACTCTAAATAAACTATCAAAAACTACAGTAATTATATTTAATATACTGTACATAAAATGTCAAAAATTACACCAAATATATGTTATTTCCTGCAAATAAAATATCAAAAAGTACAGTAAATATATATTACACACCATATGTAAAATATCACCATCTATACCAAATATATATTATATAATTTATATAAAATGTCTAAATGACACCAAATATATCTTATATACTGTACATAAAATATCAAAATGTACAGTAAATATATTTCATATATTGTACATGTAACACTAACTAAAAGTACACCAAATACAATTTATATAGTGTAAATAAAATATCAAAAATTACAGTAAATATATATTACGTACTGTACATAAAATATCAAAAAGTACACCAAATATGTGTTATATATACTGTATATAAACTATCAAAAACTACAGTGATTATATTTAATATACTGTACATAAAGTATCAAAAATTACACCAAATGTATATTATTTACTGTAAATAAAATATCAAAACGTACAGTACATATATAATACACACCATATGTAAACTATCATAATCTACAACAAATATATATTATGTAATTTACATAAAATATCAAAGGGACACCAAATATATCTTATATGCTGTACATAAAATATCAAAAAATACAGTAAATATATTTCATATATTGTACATATAATATTAACTAAAAGTACACCAAATACATTTTATATAGTGTAAATAAAATATCAAAAAGTACAGTAAATATATATTACACACCATATGTAAAATATCACCATCTATACCAAATATATATTATATAATTTACATAAAATGTCGAAATGACACCAAATATATCTTATATACTGTACATAAAATATCAAAAAGTACAGTAAATATATTTCATATATTGTACATATAATATTAACTAAAAGTACACCAACTACATTTTATATAGTGTAAATAAAATATCAAAAATTACAGTAAATATATATTACGTACTGTACATAAAATATCAAAAAGTGTACCAAATATGTGTTATATATACTGTAAATAAACTATCAAAAACTACAGTGATTATATTTAATATACTGTACATTAAATATCAAAAATTACACCAAATGTACATTATTTACTGTAAATAAAATACCAAAAAGTGCAGTAAATACATATTAAACACCCTATGTAAATTATCACAAGCTACACCATATATATGTTATATAATTTACATAAAATATCAAAAGGACACAAAATATACATTATATACTGTACATAAAATATCAAAATGTACAGTAAATATATTTCATATGTTGTACATATAATTTTAACTAAAAGTACACCAAATACATTTTATATACTGTAAATAAAATATCAAAAATTACAGTAAATTTATATTACATACTGTACATAAAATATCAAAAAGTACACCAAATACGTGTTATATAAACTGTAAATAAACTATCAAAAACTACAGTAATTATATTTAATATACTGTACATAAAGTTTCAAAAATTACACCAAATGTATATTATTTACTGTAAATAAAATATCAAAAAGTACAGTACATATATATTACACACCATATGAAAAATATCACAATCTACACCAAATATATATTATATAATTTACATAAAATATCAAAAGGACACCAAATATATCTTATATACTGTACATGAAATATCAAAAGGTACAGTAAATATATTTCATATATTTTACATATAATATTAACTAAAAGTACACCAGATACATTTTATATAGTGTAAATCAAACATCAAAAAGTACAGTAAATATGTATTACATACTGTGTATAAAATATCAAAAAGTACACCAAATATGTGTTATATATACTGTAAAAAAACTATAAAAAACTACAGTAATTGTATTTAATATACTGTACATAAAATATCAAAAATTACACCAAACGTATATTATATACTGTAAATAAAATATCAAAAAGGACAGTAAATATATATTACACTCTATGTAAAATATCAAAAACTACAAATATATATTATATAATTTACATAAAATATCAAAAGGACAAAAATTATATCTTATATACTGTACATAAGATATCAAAAAGTACACCAAATATATGTTATATATACTGTAAATGAAATATCAAAAACTACTGTAATTATATTTATTATTCTGTACATAAAATATCAAATATTACACCAAATGTATAATATATAGTGTAAATAAAATATCAAAAAGACAGTAAATATATCTGACATACCCTATGTAAAATATCAAAAACTACACCAAATATATATTATATAATTTACATAAAATCTCAAAAGGACACCAAGTATATCTTCTATACTGTACATAAAATATCAAAAGTACAGCAAATATATTTCATATATTGTACATATAATATTAACTAAAAGTACACCAAATACATTTTATAAACTGTAAATAAAATATCAAAAAGTACAGTAAATGTATATTATATACTGTAAATAAAATATCAAAAAGTACACCACATATGTGTTATATATACTGTAAATAAACTATCAAATCTGCAGTAATTATATTTAATATACTGTTCATAAAATATCAAAAATTACACCAAATGTATATTATATACTGTAAATAAAATATCAAATAGTACATTAAATATATATTACACACCCTATGTAAAATATCAAAAACTACACCAAATATATATTATACAATTTACATAAAATATCAAAAGGCCACAAAATATATCTTATATACTGTACATACAATATCAAAAAGCACAGTAAATATGTTTCATATATTGTACATATAATATTAACTGAAAGTACACCAAATACATTTTATATACTATAAATAAAATATCAAAAAGTACAGTAAATACATGTTACATACTGTACATAAAATATCAAAAAGTACACCAAATATGTGTTATATATACTGTAAATAAACTATGAAAACTACAGTAAGTATATTTAGTATACTGTACATAAAATATGAAAAATTACACCAAATGTATACTATTTACGGTAAATAAAATATCAAAAAGGACCGTGAATACATATTACACACCATATGTAAAATATCACAATCTACACCAAATATATTTTATATAATTTACATAAAATATCAAAAGGACACCAAATATATCTTATATACTGTACGTAAAATATCAAAAAGTACAGTAAATATATTTCATATATTGTACATATAATATTAACTAAAAGTACACCAAATACATTTTATATAGTGTAAATAAAATATCAAAAATTACAGTAAATATGTATTACATACTGTACATAAAATATCAAAGAGTACACCAAATATGTGTTATATATACTGTAAATAAACTCTCAAAAACTACAGTAATTATATTTAATATACTGTACATAAAATATCAAAAATTACACCAAATGTATATTATTTACTGTAAATAAAATATCAAAAAGTACAGTAAATATATATTACACACCCTGTGTAAAATATCACAAAGTACACCAAATATATATTATATAATTTGCATAAAATATCAAAAGGACCCCAAATGTACCTTATATACTGTACATAAAATATCAAAATGTACAGTAAATATATTTCATATATTGTATATATAATATTAACTAAAAGTACACCGATTACATTTTATATACTGTAAATAACATATCAAAAATTACAGTAAATATATTTTACATACTGTACATAAATCAGCAAAAAGTACACCAAATATGTGTTATATATACTCTAAATAAACTATCAAAAACTACAGTAATTATATTTAATATACTGTACATAAAATATCAAAAATTACACCAAATGCATGTTATTTACTGTAAATAAAATATCAAAAAGTACAGTAAATATATATTACACACCATATGTAAAATATCACAATCTACACCAAATATATATTATATAATTTACATAAAATATCAAAAGGACACCAAATATATCTTATATACTGTACATAAAATATCAAAAAGTACAGTAAATATATTTCATATATTGTACATATAATATTAACTAAAAGTACACCAAATACATTTTATATAGTGTAAATGAAATTTCAAAAAGTACAGTAAATATATATTACACACCATATGTAAAATATCACAATCTACGCCAAATATATATTTTATAATTTACATAAAATATCAAAAGGACACCAAATATATCTTATATACTGTACATAAAATATCAAAAAGTACAGTAAATATATTTCATATATTGTACATATAATATTAACTAAGAGTACACCAAATACATTTTATATAGTGTAAATAAAATATCAAAAATTACAGTGAATATATATTACATACTGTACATAAAATATCAAAAAGTACACCAAATATGTGTTATATATACTGTAAATAAACTATCAAAAACTACAGTAATTATATTTAATATAGTGTACATAAAATATCAAAAATTACACCAAATGTATATTATATACTGTAAAAAAGTAACAAAAAGGCCAGTGAATATGTGTTACACTCTATGTAAAATATCGAAAACTGCATATATATATTATATAATATACATAAAATATCAAAAGTACACCAAATATATCTTATATACAGTACATAAAATATCAAAAATTACAGTAAATATATTTCATATATTGTACATATAATATTAACTAAAAGTACACCGAATACATTTTATATAGTGTAAATCAAATATCAAAAATTACACTAAATATATATTACACACCATATGTATAATATCACAATCTACACAAAATATATATTATGTAATTTACATAAATTATCAAAAGGACACCAAATATATCTTATACACTGTACATAAAATATCAAAATGTACAGTAAATATATTTCATATATTGTACATATAATATTAACTAAAAGTACACCAAATACATTTTATATAGTGTAAATAAAATATCAAAAATTACAGTAAATATATATTACATACTGTACATAAAATATCAAAAAGTACACAAAATATGTGTTATATATACTGTAAATAAACTATCAAAAACTACAGTAATTATATTTAGTATACTGTGCATAAAATATCAAAAATTACACCAAATGTATATTGTTTACTGTAAATAAAATTCCAAAAAGAACAGTAAATATATATTACACACCCTATGTAAAATATCACAAACTACACCAAATATATATTATATAATTTACATAAAATAATAAAAGGACACCAAATATACCTTATATACTGTACATAAAATATCAAAATGTACAGTAAATATATTTCATATATTGTACATATAATATTAACTAAAAGTACACCAAATACATTTTATATACTGTAAATAATATATCAAAAATTACAGTAAATACATATTACATACTGTACATAAAATATCAAAAAGTACACCAAATATGTGTTATATATACTGTAAATAAACTATCAAAAACTACAGTAATTATATTTAATATACTGTACATAAAATATCAAAAATTACACCAAATGTATATTATTTACTGTAAATAAAATATCAAAAAGTACAGCAAATATATATTACACACCCTGTGTAAAATATCACAAAGTACACCAAATATATATTATATAATTTGCATAAAATATCAAAAGGACCCCAAATGTACCTTATATACTGTACATAAAATATCAAAATGTACAGTAAATATATTTCATATATTGTATATATAATATTAACTAAAAGTACACCGATTACATTTTATATACTGTAAATAACATATCAAAAATTACAGTAAATATATTTTACATACTGTACATAAATCAGCAAAAAGTACACCAAATATGTGTTATATATACTCTAAATAAACTATCAAAAACTACAGTAATTATATTTAATATACTGTACATAAAATATCAAAAATTACACCAAATGCATGTTATTTACTGTAAATAAAATATCAAAAAGTACAGTAAATATATATTACACACCATATGTAAAATATCACAATCTACACCAAATATATATTATATAATTTACATAAAATATCAAAAGGACACCAAATATATCTTATATACAGTACATAAAATATCAAAAAGTACAGTAAATATATTTCATATATTGTACATATAATATTAACTAAAAGTACACCAAATACATTTTATATAGTGTAAATGAAATTTCAAAAAGTACAGTAAATATATATTACACACCATATGTAAAATATCACAATCTACGCCAAATATATATTTTATAATTTACATAAAATATCAAAAGGACACCAAATATATCTTATATACTGTACATAAAATATCAAAAAGTACAGTAAATATATTTCATATATTGTACATATAATATTAACTAAGAGTACACCAAATACATTTTATATAGTGTAAATAAAATATCAAAAATTACAGTGAATATATATTACATACTGTACATAAAATATCAAAAAGTACACCAAATATGTGTTATATATACTGTAAATAAACTATCAAAAACTACAGTAATTATATTTAATATAGTGTACATAAAATATCAAAAATTACACCAAATGTATATTATATACTGTAAAAAAGTAACAAAAAGGCCAGTGAATATGTGTTACACTCTATGTAAAATATCGAAAACTGCATATATATATTATATAATATACATAAAATATCAAAAGTACACCAAATATATCTTATATACAGTACATAAAATATCAAAAATTACAGTAAATATATTTCATATATTGTACATATAATATTAACTAAAAGTACACCGAATACATTTTATATAGTGTAAATCAAATATCAAAAATTACACTAAATATATATTACACACCATATGTATAATATCACAATCTACACAAAATATATATTATGTAATTTACATAAATTATCAAAAGGACACCAAATATATCTTATATACTGTACATAAAATATCAAAATATACAGTAAATATATTTCATATATTGTACATATAATATTAACTAAAAGTACACCAAATACATTTTATATAGTGTAAATAAAATATCAAAAATTACAGTAAATATATATTACATACTGTACATAAAATATCAAAAAGTACACAAAATATGTGTTATATATACTGTAAATAAACTATCAAAAACTACAGTAATTATATTTAGTATACTGTGCATAAAATATCAAAAATTACACCAAATGTATATTGTTTACTGTAAATAAAATTCCAAAAAGAACAGTAAATATATATTACACACCCTATGTAAAATATCACAAACTACACCAAATATATATTATATAATTTACATAAAATAATAAAAGGACACCAAATATACCTTATATACTGTACATAAAATATCAAAATGTACAGTAAATATATTTCATATATTGTACATATAATATTAACTAAAAGTACACCAAATACATTTTATATACTGTAAATAATATATCAAAAATTACAGTAAATACATATTACATACTGTACATAAAATATCAAAAAGTACACCAAATATGTGTTATATATACTGTAAATAAACTATCAAAAACTACAGTAATTATATTTAATATACTGTACATAAAATATCAAAAATTACACCAAATGTATATTATTTACTGTAAATAAAATATCAAAAAGTACAGTAAATATATATTACACACCCTGTGTAAAATATCACAAAGTACACCAAATATATATTATATAATTTGCATAAAATATCAAAAGGACCCCAAATGTACCTTATATACTGTACATAAAATATCAAAATGTACAGTAAATATATTTCATATATTGTATATATAATATTAACTAAAAGTACACCGATTACATTTTATATACTGTAAATAACATATCAAAAATTACAGTAAATATATTTTACATACTGTACATAAATCAGCAAAAAGTACACCAAATATGTGTTATATATACTCTAAATAAACTATCAAAAACTACAGTAATTATATTTAATATACTGTACATAAAATATCAAAAATTACACCAAATGCATGTTATTTACTGTAAATAAAATATCAAAAAGTACAGTAAATATATATTACACACCATATGTAAAATATCACAATCTACACCAAATATATATTATATAATTTACATAAAATATCAAAAGGACACCAAATATATCTTATATACAGTACATAAAATATCAAAAAGTACAGTAAATATATTTCATATATTGTACATATAATATTAACTAAAAGTACACCAAATACATTTTATATACTGTAAATAAAATATCCAATAGTACAGTAAATATATATTACATACTGTACATAAATTATCAAAAAGTACACCAAATGTATATTATTTACTGTAAATAAAATATCAAAAATACAGTACATATATATTACACACCATATGAAAAATATCACAATCTACACCAAATATATATTATATAATTTACATAAAATATCAAAAGGACACCAAATATATCTTATATACTGTACATGAAATATCAAAAAGTACAGTAAATATATTTCATATATTTTACATATAATATTAACTAAAAGTACACCAGATACATTTTATATAGTGTAAATCAAATATCAAAAAGTACAGTAAATATGTATTACATACGGTGTATAAAATATGAAAAAGTACACCAAATATGTGTTATATATAGTGTAAAAAAACTATAAAAAACTACAGTAATTGTATTTAATATACTGTACATAAAATATCAAAAATTACACCAAATGTATATTATATACTGTAAATAAAATATCAAAAAGGACAGTAAATATATATTACACTCTATGTAAAATATCAAAAACTACAAATATATATTATATAATTTACATAAAATATCAAAAGGACAAAAATTATATCTTATATACTGTACATAAGATATCAAAAAGTACAGTAAATATATTTCATATATTGTACATATAATATTAACTAAAAGTACACCAAATACATTTTATATACTGTAAATAAAATATCAAAAAGTACAGTAAATATATACTGTATACTGTACATAAAATATCAAAAAGTACACAAAAGATGTGTTATATATACTGTAAATAAACCATCAAAAACTACAGTAATTACATTTAGTGTACTGAACATAAAATATCAAAATTTACACCAAATGTGTATTATATACTGTAAATAAAATATGAAAAAGGACAGTAAATATATATTACGCACCCTATGTAAAATATCAAAAACTACACCAAATATATATTATATAATTTACATAAAATATCAAAAGTAAAACAAATATATATTATATACTGTACATAACCTATCAGAAAGTAAAGTTAATACATTTCATCTATTGTACATATAATATTAACTAAAAGTACACCAAATACATTTTATGTACAATAAATAAATTATCAAAAAGTACAGTAAATATATATTACATACAGTACATAAAATATAAAAAGTACACCAAATATGTGTTATATATAATATAAATATACTTTCAAAAACTACAGTAATTATATTTAATATACTGTATATCAAATATCGAAAATTACACCAAATGTATGTTATATACAGTATATAAAATATCAAAAACTAAAATAATTATATTTAATATACTCTAAATGAAATATAAAAAATTACACCAAAGGTATAATATACTGTAAATAAAATATCAAAAAGTACAGTAAATATATATTACACACCCTATGTAAAATATCACAAACTACACCAAATATATATTAAATAATTTACATGAAACAGCAAAAGGACACCAAATATATCTTATATACTCTACATAAAATATCAAAATGTACAGTAAATATATTTCATATACTGTACATATAATATTAACTAAAAGTACACCAAATACATTTTATATAGTGTAAATAAAATATCAAAAATTTCAGTAAATATATATTACATAGTGTACATAAATTATCAAAAAGTACACCAAATATGTGTTATATATACTGTAAATAAACTATCAAAAACTACAGTAATTATATTTAATATACTGTACATAAAATATCAAAAATTACACCAAATGTATGTTATTTACTGTAAATAAAATATCAAAAATTACAGTAAATATATATTGCACACCATATGTAAAATATCACAATCTACACCAAATATATATTATATAATTTACATAAAATATCAAAAGGACACCAAATATATCTTATATACTGTACATAAAGTATCAAAATGTACAGTAAATATATTTCATATATTGTACACATAATATTAACGAAAAGTACACCAAATACATTTTATATAGTGTAAATAAAATATCAAAAATTACAGTAAATATATATTACATACTGTACATAAAATATCAAAAAGTACACCAAATATGTGTTAAATATAGTTTAAAAAAACTTTCAAAAAGTACAGTAATTATATTTAATATACTGTACATAAAATATCAAAAATTACACCAAATGTATATTATATACTGTAAATAAAATATCAAAAATGACAGTAAATATATATTACACTCTATGTAAAATATCAAAAACTAAAAATATGTATTATATAATTTACATAAAATATCAAAAGGACACCAAATAAATCTTATACACAGTACATAAAATATCAAAAAGTACAGTAAATATATTTCATATATTGTACATATAATATTAACTAAAAGTACACCAAATATATTTTATATACTGTTAATAAAATATCAGAAAGTACAGTAAATATATATTACATAGTGTACATAAAGTATCAAAAAGTACACCAAATATGTGTTATATATACTGTAAATAAACTATAAAAACTACAGTAAGTATATTTAGTATACTGTACATAAAATATGAAAAATTACACCAAATGTATACTATTTACTGTAAATAAAATATCAAAAAGGACAGTAAATACATATTACACACCATATGTAAAATATCACAATCTACACCAAATATATTTTATATAATTTACATAAAATATCAAAAGGACACCAAATATATCTTATATACTGTACGTGAAATATCAAAAAGTACAGTAAATATATTTCATATATTGTACATATAATATTAACTAAAAGTACACCAAATACATTTTATATAGTGTAAATAAAATATCAAAAATTACAGTAAATATGTATTACATACTGTACATAAAATATCAAAAAGTACACCAAATATGTGTTATATATACTGTAAATAAACTATAAAATCTACAGTAATTATATTTCATATACTGTACATAAAATATCAAAAATTACACCAAATGTATATTATATACTGTAAATAAAATATCAAAAAGTACAGTAAATATGTATTACACACCATATGTAAATTATCACAATCTACACCATATATATTCTATAATTTACATAAAATATCAAAAGGACACCAAATATACCTTATATACTGTACATAAAATATCAAAAAGTACACCAAATATGTGTTATATATACTGTAAATAAACTATAAAAAACTACAGTAATCATATTTAATATACTTTACATAAAATATCAAAAATTACACCAAATGTATATTATATACTGTAAAAAAATCAAAAAGGGCAGTGAATATATATTACCCTCTATGTAAATTATCAAAAACTGCAAATATATATTATATAATTTACATAAAATATCAAAAGGACACAAAATATATCTTATACACTGTACATAAAATATCAAAAAGTACAGTAAATATATTTCATATATTGTACATATAATATTAACTAAAAGTACACCAAATATATTTTATATACTGTAAATAAAATATCAATATTAGAGTAAATATATATTACATACTGTACAGAAAATACCAAAAAGTACACCAAATATGTGTTATATATAATGTAAATAAACTATCAAAAACTACAGTAATTACATTTAATATACTGTATATAAAATAACAAACATTACACCAAATGTATATCATATACACTAAATAAAATATGAAAAAGGACAGTAAATCTATATTACACACCCTATGTAAAATATCAAAAACTACACCAAATATATATAATATAATTTACAGAAAATATCAAAAGTACACGAAATATATATTATATACTTTAAATAAAATATCAAAATGTACAGTAAATATATTTCATATATTGTATATATGATATTAACTATAAGTACACCAAATACATTTTCAATACTGTAAATAAAATATCAAAAAGTACAGTAAATATATATTACATAGAGTACATAAAATATAAAATATTACACCAAATTTGTGTTATATATACTGTAAATAAACTATCAAATCTACAGTAATTATATTTAATATACTGTATATAAAATATCAAAAATTACACCAAATGTAAATTATATACTGTAAATAAAATATCAAAAAGACAGTAAATATTTATGACACACCCTATGTAAAATATCAAAAACTACACCAAATATATATTGTATAATTTACATAAAATATCCAAAGGACACCAATTATATCTTATATACTGTACATAAAATATCAAAAAGTACAGTAAATATATTTCATATATTGTACATATAATATTAACTAAAAGTACACCAAATACATTTTATATACTGTAGATAAATTATCAAAATGTACAGTTAATATATATTACATACTGTACATAAAATATCAAAAAGTACACCAAATATGTGTTATATATACTGTAAATAAACTATCAAAAACTACAGAAATTATATTTAATATACTGTACATAAAATATCAAAAATTACACCAAATGTATATTATATACTGTAAATAAAATATCAAAAAGGACAGTAAATATATATTACATACTGTACATAAAATATCAAAAAGTAAACCAAATATGTGTTATATATACTGTAAATAAAGTATCAAAAACAACAGTAATTATATTTAATATACTGTACATAAAATATCAAAAATTACACCACATGTATATTATTTACTCTGAATAAAGTATCAAAAATTACAGTAAATATATATTACACACCTTATGTAAAATATCACAAACTACACCAAATATATATTATATAATATACATAAAATATCAAAAGGACACCAAATATACCTTATATATTGTACATAAAATATCAAAAAGTACAGTAAATATAATTCATATATTGTACATATAATATTAACTAAAAGTACAGCAACTACATTTTATATGCTGTAAATAAAATATCAAATATTACAGTAAATATATATTACAGACTGTATATAAATTATCAAAAAGTACAGCAAATATGTGTTATATATACTGTAAATAATCTATCAAAAACTACAATAATTATATTTAGTATACTGTACATAAAATATCAAAAATGACACCAAATGTATATTATGTACTGTAAATAAAATATCAAAAAATACAGTAAATATATATTACACACCATATGTAAATATCACAATCTACACCATATATATATTATATAATTTACATAAAATATCACAAGGACACCAAATATATCTTATATGCTGTACATTAAATATCAAAAAGTACAGTAAATATATTTC
This sequence comes from Pan paniscus, assembly GCF_029289425.2. NCBI lineage: Eukaryota > Metazoa > Chordata > Mammalia > Primates > Hominidae > Pan > Pan paniscus. The sequence goes on from NC_073271.2 coordinate 5,501,589, forward strand.
ATATATTGTACATATAATATTAACTAAAAGTACACCAAATACATTTTATATAGTGTAAATAAAATATCAAAAAGTGCAGTAAATATATATTACACACCATATGTAAAATATCACAATCTACGCCAAATATATATTATATAAAGTACATAAAATATCAAAAGGACAAAAATATATCTTATATACTGTACATAAAATATCAAAAAGTACAGTAAATATATTTCATATATTGTACATATAATATTAACTAAAAGTACACCAAATAAATTTTATATAGTGTAAATAAAATATCAAAAAGTACAGTAAATATGTATTATATACTGTACATAAAATATCAAACCGTACACCAAATATGTGTTATATATACTATAAATAAACGATAAAATCTACAGTAACTATATTTAATATACTGTATATAAAATATCAAAAATTACACCAAATGAATATTATACACTGTAAATAAAATATCAAAATGTACACCCAATATATATTATTTACTGTAAATAAAATATCAAAAAGTACAGTAAACATATATTAGACACCCTATGTAAAATATCACAATCTACAACAAATGTATATTATATAATTTACATAAAATATCGAAAGCACACCAAATATACCTTATATACTGTACATAAAATATCAAAATGTACAGTAAATATATTTCATATATTGTATATATAATATTAACTAAAAGTACACCAAATATATTTTATGTACTGTAAATAAAATATCAAAAAGTACAGTAAATATATATTACATACTGTACATAAAATATCAAAAAGTACACCAAATATGTGTTATATATACTGTAAATAAACTATAAAAAACTACAGTAATTATATTTAATATACTGTACATAAAAATAAAAAATTACACAAAATGTATATTATATACTGTAAAAAAATATCAAAAAGTACAGTGAGTATATGTTACACTCTATGTAAAATATCAAAAACTGCAAATATATATTATATAATATACATAAAATATCAAAAGCACACCAAATATATCTTATATACTGTACATAAAATATCAAAAATTTCAGTAAATATATTTCATATATTGTACATATAATATTAACTAAAAGTACACAAAATATATTTTATATACAGTAAATAAAATATCAAAAAGTACAGTAAATATATATTACATAGTTTATAGAAAATATCAAAAAGTACACCAAATATGTGTTATATGTACTGTAAATAAACTATCAAAAACTACAGTAATTACATTTAATATACTGTATATAAAATATCAAAAATTACACCAAATGTTTATCATATACTCTAAATAAAATATGAAAAAGGACAGTAAATCTATATTACGCACCCTATGTAAAATATCAAAAACTACACCAAATATATATTATATAATTTACATAACACATCAAAAGAACACCAAATATATATTATATACTGTAAATAAAATATCAAAATGTACAGTAAGTATATTTCATATATTGTATATATAATATTAACTAAAAGTACACCAAATACATTTTCTATACTGTAAATAAAATATCAAAAAGTACAGTAAATATATATTACATACAGTACATAAAATATAAATAATTACACCAAATATGTGTTATATATTGTGTAAATATACTATCAAAAAGTACAGTAATTATATTTAATATACTGTATATAAAATATCAAAAATTACACCAAATGTAAATTATATACTGTAAATAAAATATCAAAAAGTACAGTTAATTTATATGACACACCCTATGTAAAATATCAAAAACTACACCAAATATACATTATATAATTTACATAAAATATCAAAAGTACACCAAATATATAATATATACAGTACATAAAATATCAAAATACAGTAAATACATTTCATATATTGTACATATAATATTAAATAAAATTACACCAAATACATTTTATATACTGTGAATAAAATATCAAAAAGTACAGTAAATGTATATTACATACTGTATATAAAATATCAAAAAGTACACCAAATATGTGTTATATATACTGTAAATAAACTATCAAAAACTACAGTAATTATATTTAACATACTGTACATAAAATATCAAAAATTACACCAAATGTATATTATATACTGTAAATAAAATGTCAAAAAGATAGTAAATATATATTACACTCTATGTAAAATATGAAAAACTAAAAATATATATTATATAATTTACATAAAATATCAAAAGGACACCAAATATATCTTATATACTGTAAATGAAATATCAAAAAGTACAGTAAATATATTTTATATATTGTATATATAATATTAACTAAAAGTACACCAAATACATTTTATACACTCTAAATAAAATATCAAAAAGTACAGTAAATATATATTACATAGTGTACATAAAATATCAAAAAGTACACCAAATATGTGTTATATATACTGTAAATATACTATCAAAAACTACAGTAATTATATTTAATATACAGTAAATATAATATCAAAAATTACACCAAATGTATATAATTTACTGTAAATAAAATATCAAAAAGTACAGTAAATATATATTACACACCCTGTGTAAAATATCACCAACTACACCGAATATATATTATTTAATTTACATAAAATATCAAAAGGACACCAATTATACCTTATATACTCTACATAAAATATCAAAAAGTACAGTAAATATATTTCATATATTGTACATATAATATTAACTAAAAGTACACCGAATACATTTTATATACTGTAAATAAAATATCAAAAATTACAGTAAATATATATTACATACTGTATATAAATTATCAAGAAGTACACCAAATATGTGTTATATATACTCTAAATAAACTATCAAAAACTACAGTAATTATATTTAATATACAGTACATAAAATATCAACAATTACACCAAATATATGTTGTTTACTGCAAATAAAATATCAAAAAGTACAGTAAATATATATTACACACCATATGTAAAATATCACCATCTATACCAAATATATATTATATAATTTACATAAAATGTCAAAATGACACCAAATATATCTTATATACTGTACATAAAATATCAAAAAGTACAGTAAATATATTTCATATATTGTACATATAATATTAACTAAAAGTACACCAAATACATTTTATATAGTGTAAATAAAATATCAAAAATTACAGTAAATATGTATTATATACTGTACATAAAATAGCAAACCGTACACCAAATATGTGTTATATATACTATAAATAAATGATAAAATCTACAGTAATTATATTTAATATATTGTACATAAAATATCAAAAATTACACCAAATGAATATTATACACTGTAAATAAAATATCAAAATTTACACCAAATATATATTATTTACTGTAAATAAAATATCAAAAAGTACAGTAAACATATATTACACACCCTATGTAAAATATCACAATCTACACCAAATATATATTTTATAATTTACATAAAATATCAAAAGGACACCAAATATACCTTATATACTGTACATAAAATATCAAAATGTACAGTAAATATATTTTATATATTGTATATATAATATTAACTAAAAGTACACCAAATATATTTTATGTACTGTAAATAAAATATCAAAAAGTACAGTAAATATATATTACATACCGTACATATAATATCAAAAAGTACACCAAATATGTGTTATATATACTGTAAATATACTATAAAAAACTACAGTAATTATATTTAATTTACTGTACATAAAATATCAAAAATTACACCAAATGTATATTATATACTGTAAAAAAATATCAAAAAGTACAGTGAGTATATGTTACACTCTATGTAAAATATCAAAAACTGAAAATATATATTATATAATATACATAAAATATCAAAAGTACACCAAATATATCTTATATACTGTACATAAAATATCAAAAAGTTCAGTAAATATATATCATATATTGTACATATAATATTAACTAAAAGTACACCAAATATATTTTATATACGGTAAATAAAATATCAAAAATTACAGTAAATATATATTACATACTGTACAGAAAATATCAAAAAGTACACCAAATATGTGTTATATGTACTGTAAATAAACTATCAAAAACTACAGTAATTACATTTAATATACTGTATATAAAATATCAAAAATTACACCAAATGTTTATCATATACTCTAAATAAAATATGAAAAAGGACAGTAAATCTATATTACGCACCCTATGTAAAATATCAAAAACTACACCAAATATATATTATATAATTTACATAACATATCAAAAGTACACCAAATATATATTATATACTGTAAATAAAATATCAAAATGTACAGTAAGTATATTTCATATATTGTATATATAATATTAACTAAAAGTACACCAAATACATTTTCTATACTGTAAATAAAATATCAAAAAGTACAGTAAATATATATTACATACAGTACATAAAATATAAATAATTACACCAAATATGTGTTATATATACTGTAAATATACTATCAAAAAGTACAGTAATTATATTTATTATACTGTATATAAAATATCAAAAATTACACCAAATGTAAATTATACTGTAAATAAATTATCAAGAAGTACAGTTAATTTATATGACACACCCTATGTAAAATATCAAAAACTACACCAAATATATTATATAATTTACATAAAATGTCAAAAGTACACCAAATATATAATATATACAGTACATAAAATATCAAAAAGTACAGTAAATACATTTCATATATTGTACATATAATATTAACTAAAAGTACACCAAATACATTTTATGTACTGTAAATAGAATATCAAAAAGTACAGTAAATATATATTAGATACTTTACATAACATATCAAAAAGTACACCAAATATGTGTTATACATACTGTAAATAAACTATCAAAACCTACAGTAATTATATTTAACATACTGTACATAAAATGTCAAAAATTACACCAAATGTATATTATATACTGTAAATAAAATGTCAAAAAGACAGTAAATATATATTACACTCTATGTAAAATATCAAAAAGTAAAAATATATATTATATAATTTACATAAAATATCAAAAGGACAACAAATATACCTTATATACTGTACATAAAATATCAAAAAGTACAGTAAATATATTTCATATATTGTACATATAATATTAACTAAAAGTACACCAAATACATTTTATATACTGTAAATAAAATATTAAAAATTACAGTAAATATATATTACATACTGTACATAAAATATCAAAAAGTACACCAAATATGTGTTATATATACTGTAAATAAACTATCAAAAACTACAGTAATTATATTTAATATAATGTACATAAAGTATCAAAAATTACACCAAATGTATATTATTTACTGTAAAGAAAATATTAAAAAAGACAGTACATATATATTACACACCATATGTAAAATATCACAATCTACACCAAATATATATTATATAATTTACATAAAATATCAAAGGGACACCAAATATATCTTATATAATGTACATATAATGTCAAAAAGTACAGTAAATATATTTCATGTATTGTACATATGATATTAACTAAAAGTACACCAAATACATTTTATATAGTGTAAATAAAATATCAAAGATACAGTAAATATATATTACACACCATATGTAAAATATCACAATCTACGCCAAATATACATTATATAATTTACATAAAATATCAAAAGGACACCAAATATATCTTATATACTGTACATAAAATATCAAAAAGTACAGTAAATATATTTCATATATTGTACATATAATATTAACTAAAAGTACACCAAATACATTTTATATAGTGTGAATAAAATATCAAAAAGTACAGTAAATATATATTACATACTGTACATAAAATATCAAAAAGTACACCAAATATGTGTTATATATACTGTAAATAAACTATCAAAAACTACAGTAATTATATTTAATATACTGTACATAAAATATAAAAATTACACCAAATGTATATTATATACTGTAAATAAAATGTCAAAAAGGACAGCAAATATATATTACACTCTATGTAAAATATCAAAAACTAAAAATATATGTTATATAAATTACATAAAATATCAAAAGGACACCAAATATATCTTATATGCTCTACATAAAATATCAATATGTACAGTAAATATATTTCATATATTGTATATATAATATTAACTAAAATTACACAAAATGCATTTTATATACTGTAAATAAAATATGAAGAAGTACAGTAAATATATATTACATAGTCTACACAAAATATCAAATAATACACCAAATATGTGTTATATATACTGTAAATAAACTATCAAAAACTACAGTAATTATATTGAATATGCTGTACATAAAATATAAAAAATTACACCAAATGTATATTATATACTGTAAATAAAATATCAAAAAGAACAGTAAATATGTATTACATACAGTACATAAATCATCAAAAAGTACACCAAATTTGTGTTATATATAGTCTAAATAAACTATCAAAAACTACAGTAATTATATTTAATATACTGTACATAAAATATCAAAAATTACACCAAATGTATGTTATTTACTGTAAATAAAATATCAAAAAGTACAGTAAATATATTTCATATATTGTAAATATAATATTAACTAAAAGTACACCAAATACATTTTATATAGTGTAAATAAAATATCAAAAATTACAGTGAATATATATCACATACTGTACATAAAATATCAAAATGTACACCAAATATGTGTTATATATACTGTAAATAAACTATCAAAAAATACAGTAATTATATTAATATACTGTACATAAAATATCAAAAATTACACCAAATGTATATTATTTACTGTAAATAAAATACCAAAAAGTACAGTAAATATATATTACACACCCTATGTAAAATATCACAAACTACACCAAATATATATTATATAATTCACATAAAATATCAAAAGGACACAAAATATACCTTATATACTCTGCATAAAATATCAAAATGTACAGTAAATATATTTCATATATTGTACATATAATATTAACTAAAAGTACACCAAATACATTTTATATACAGTAAATAAAATATCAAAAATTACAGTAAATATATATTACATACTGTACATAAAGTATCAAAAAGTACACCAAATATGTGTTATATATACTGTAAATAAACTATCAAAAACTACAGTAATTATATTTAAAATACTGTACATAAAATATCAAGAATTACACCAAATGTATATTATTTACTGTAAATAAAATATCAGAAAGTACAGTAAATATATATTACACACCGTATGTAAAATATCACAATCTACACCAAATATATATTATATAATTTACATAAAATATCAAAAGGACACCAAATATATCTTTTATACTGTACATAAAATATCAAAATGTACAGTAAATATATTTCATATATTGTACATATAATATTAACTAAAAGTACACCAAATACATTTTTATAGTGTAAAGAAAATATCAAATATATAGTAAATATATATTACGCACCATATGTAAAATATCACAATCTACACCAAATATATATTATATAATTTACATAAAATATCAAAAGGACCCCAAATATATCTTATATACTGTACATAAAATATCAAAAATACAGTAAATATATTTCATATATTGTACTTATAATATTAACTAAAAGTACACCAAATATGTGTTATATATACTGTAAATAAACTATCAAAAACTACAGTAATTATATTGAATATACTGTTCATAAAATATCAAAAATTACACCAAATGTATATTATATATTGTAAATAAAATTTCAAAAAGGACAGTAAATATGTATTAAATACTGTACATAAAATATCAAAAAGTACACCAAATATGTGTTATATATACTGTAAATAAACTATAAAAACTACAGTAATTATACTTAATATACTGTACATAAAATATCAAAAATTACACCAAATGTATATTATATACTGTAAATAAAATATCAAATAGTACAGTAAGTATATATTACACTCCATATGTAAAATATCACAATCTACACCAAATATATATTATATAATTTACATAAAATATCAAAAGGACACCAAATATACCCTATATACTGTGTATAAAATATCAAAATGTACAGTAAATATATTTCATATATTGTACATATAATATTAACTAAAAGTACACCAAATGCATTTTATATATTGTAAATAAAATATCAAAAAGTACAGTAAATTTATATTACATACTGTACACAAAATATCAAAAAGTACACCAAATATGTGTTATATATACTGTAAATAAACTATCAAAAACTACAGTAATTATATTTAATATACTGTACATAAAATATCAAAAATTACACCAAATGTATATTATTTACTGTAAATAAAATATCAAAATGTACAGTACATATATATTACACACCATATGTAAAACATCACAATCTACACCAAATATATATTATATAATTTACATAAAATATCAAAAGGACACCAAATATATCTTATATACTGCACATAAAATATCAAAAAGTTCAGTAAATATATTTCATATATTGTACATATAATATTAACTAAAACTATACCAAATACATTTTATATAGTGTAAATAAAATATCAAAAATTACAGTTAATATGTATTATATACTGTAAATAAAATATCAAAACGTACACCAAATATGTGTTATATATACTGTAAATAAACTATAAAATCTACAGTAATTATATTTAATATACTGTACATAAAATATCAAAAATTACACAAAATGTATATTATACACTGTAAATAAAATATCAAATAGGACACTAAATATATATTACACTCTATGTAAAATATCAAAAACTACAAATATATATTATATAATTTACATAAAATATCAAAATTACACAAAATATATCTTATATACTTTACATAAAATATCAACAAGTACAGTATATATATTTCATATATTGTACATATAATATTAACTAAAAGTACACCAAATACATTTTATATACTGTAAACAATATATCAAAAAATAAAGTAAATATATTACATACTGTACATAAAATATCAAAAAGTACACCAAATATGTGTTATATATACTGTAAATAAACTATCAAAAACTACAGTAATTATATTTAATATAGTGTACATAAAATATCAAAAATTACACCAAATGTATATTATATACTGTAAATAAAATGTCAAAAAGGACAGTAAATATATATTACACTCTATGTAAAATATCAAAAAATAAAAATATATATTATATAATTTACATAAAATATCAAAAGGACACCAAATATATCTTATATACTGTACATAAAATATCAATATATACAGTAAATATATTTCATATATTGTACATATAATATTAACTAAAATTACACCAAATACATTTTATATACTGTAAATAAAATATCAAAAACTACAGTAAATATGTATTACATAGTCTACATAAAATATCAAAAAATACACCAAATATGTGTTATACATACTGTAAATAAACTATCAAAAACTACAGTAATTATATTGAATATACTGTACATAAAATATCAAAAATTACACCAAATGTATACTATATATTGTAAATAAAATTTCAAAAAGGACAGTAAATATGTATCAAATACTGTACATAAAATATCAAAAATTACACCAAATATGTGTTATATATACTCTAAATAAACTATAAATCCTACAGTAATTATATTTAATATACTGTACATAAAATATCAAAAATTACACCAAATGTATATTATATACTGTAAATAAAATATCAAAAAGTACAGTACATATATATTACACACCATATGTAAAATATCACAATCTACACCATATATATTATATAATTTACATAAAATATCAAAAGGACACCAAATATATCTTATATACTGTACATAAAATATCAAAAAGTACAGTAAATATATTTCATATATTGTACATCTAATATTAACTAAAAGTACACCAAATACATTTTATATAGTGTAAATAAATTATCAAAAATTACAGTAAATATATATTACATACTGTACATAAAATATCAAAGAGTACACCAAATATGTGTTATATATACTGTAAATAAACTCTCAAAAACTACAGTAATTATATTTAATATACTGTACATAAAATATCAAAAATTACACCAAATGTATATTATTTACTGTAAATAAAATATCAAAAAGTACAGTAAATATATATTACACACCCTGTGTAAAATATCACAAAGTACACCAAATATATATTATATAATTTGCATAAAATATCAAAAGGACCCCAAATGTACCTTATATACTGTACATAAAATATCAAAATGTACAGTAAATATATTTCATATATTGTATATATAATATTAACTAAAAGTACACCGATTACATTTTATATACTGTAAATAACATATCAAAAATTACAGTAAATATATTTTACATACTGTACATAAATCAGCAAAAAGTACACCAAATATGTGTTATATATACTCTAAATAAACTATCAAAAACTACAGTAATTATATTTAATATACTGTACATAAAATATCAAAAATTACACCAAATGCATGTTATTTACTGTAAATAAAATATCAAAAAGTACAGTAAATATATATTACACACCATATGTAAAATATCACAATCTACACCAAATATATATTATATAATTTACATAAAATATCAAAAGGACACCAAATATATCTTATATACTGTACATAAAATATCAAAAAGTACAGTAAATATATTTCATATATTGTACATATAATATTAACTAAGAGTACACCAAATACATTTTATATAGTGTAAATAAAATATCAAAAATTACAGTGAATATATATTACATACTGTACATAAAATATCAAAAAGTACACCAAATATGTGTTATATATACTGTAAATAAACTATCAAAAACTACAGTAATTATATTTAATATAGTGTACATAAAATATCAAAAATTACACCAAATGTATATTATATACTGTAAAAAAGTAACAAAAAGGCCAGTGAATATGTGTTACACTCTATGTAAAATATCGAAAACTGCATATATATATTATATAATATACATAAAATATCAAAAGTACACCAAATATATCTTATATACAGTACATAAAATATCAAAAATTACAGTAAATATATTTCATATATTGTACATATAATATTAACTAAAAGTACACCGAATACATTTTATATAGTGTAAATCAAATATCAAAAATTACACTAAATATATATTACACACCATATGTATAATATCACAATCTACACAAAATATATATTATGTAATTTACATAAATTATCAAAAGGACACCAAATATATCTTATATACTGTACATAAAATATCAAAATGTACAGTAAATATATTTCATATATTGTACATATAATATTAACTAAAAGTACACCAAATACATTTTATATAGTGTAAATAAAATATCAAAAATTACAGTAAATATATATTACATACTGTACATAAAATATCAAAAAGTACACAAAATATGTGTTATATATACTGTAAATAAACTATCAAAAACTACAGTAATTATATTTAGTATACTGTGCATAAAATATCAAAAATTACACCAAATGTATATTGTTTACTGTAAATAAAATTCCAAAAAGAACAGTAAATATATATTACACACCCTATGTAAAATATCACAAACTACACCAAATATATATTATATAATTTACATAAAATAATAAAAGGACACCAAATATACCTTATATACTGTACATAAAATATCAAAATGTACAGTAAATATATTTCATATATTGTACATATAATATTAACTAAAAGTACACCAAATACATTTTATATACTGTAAATAATATATCAAAAATTACAGTAAATACATATTACATACTGTACATAAAATATCAAAAAGTACACCAAATATGTGTTATATATACTGTAAATAAACTATCAAAAACTACAGTAATTATATTTAATATACTGTACATAAAATATCAAAAATTACACCAAATGTATATTATTTACTGTAAATAAAATATCAAAAAGTACAGTAAATATATATTACACACCCTGTGTAAAATATCACAAAGTACACCAAATATATATTATATAATTTGCATAAAATATCAAAAGGACCCCAAATGTACCTTATATACTGTACATAAAATATCAAAATGTACAGTAAATATATTTCATATATTGTATATATAATATTAACTAAAAGTACACCGATTACATTTTATATACTGTAAATAACATATCAAAAATTACAGTAAATATATTTTACATACTGTACATAAATCAGCAAAAAGTACACCAAATATGTGTTATATATACTCTAAATAAACTATCAAAAACTACAGTAATTATATTTAATATACTGTACATAAAATATCAAAAATTACACCAAATGCATGTTATTTACTGTAAATAAAATATCAAAAAGTACAGTAAATATATATTACACACCATATGTAAAATATCACAATCTACACCAAATATATATTATATAATTTACATAAAATATCAAAAGGACACCAAATATATCTTATATACAGTACATAAAATATCAAAAAGTACAGTAAATATATTTCATATATTGTACATATAATATTAACTAAAAGTACACCAAATACATTTTATATAGTGTAAATGAAATTTCAAAAAGTACAGTAAATATATATTACACACCATATGTAAAATATCACAATCTACGCCAAATATATATTTTATAATTTACATAAAATATCAAAAGGACACCAAATATATCTTATATACTGTACATAAAATATCAAAAAGTACAGTAAATATATTTCATATATTGTACATATAATATTAACTAAGAGTACACCAAATACATTTTATATAGTGTAAATAAAATATCAAAAATTACAGTGAATATATATTACATACTGTACATAAAATATCAAAAAGTACACCAAATATGTGTTATATATACTGTAAATAAACTATCAAAAACTACAGTAATTATATTTAATATAGTGTACATAAAATATCAAAAATTACACCAAATTTATATTATATACTGTAAAAAAGTAACAAAAAGGCCAGTGAATATGTGTTACACTCTATGTAAAATATCGAAAACTGCATATATATATTATATAATATACATAAAATATCAAAAGTACACCAAATATATCTTATATACAGTACATAAAATATCAAAAATTACAGTAAATATATTTCATATATTGTACATATAATATTAACTAAAAGTACACCGAATACATTTTATATAGTGTAAATCAAATATCAAAAATTACACTAAATATATATTACACACCATATGTATAATATCACAATCTACACAAAATATATATTATGTAATTTACATAAATTATCAAAAGGACACCAAATATATCTTATATACTGTACATAAAATATCAAAATGTACAGTAAATATATTTCATATATTGTACATATAATATTAACTAAAAGTACACCAAATACATTTTATATAGTGTAAATAAAATATCAAAAATTACAGTAAATATATATTACATACTGTACATAAAATATCAAAAAGTACACAAAATATGTGTTATATATACTGTAAATAAACTATCAAAAACTACAGTAATTATATTTAGTATACTGTGCATAAAATATCAAAAATTACACCAAATGTATATTGTTTACTGTAAATAAAATTCCAAAAAGAACAGTAAATATATATTACACACCCTATGTAAAATATCACAAACTACACCAAATATATATTATATAATTTACATAAAATAATAAAAGGACACCAAATATACCTTATATACTGTACATAAAATATCAAAATGTACAGTAAATATATTTCATATATTGTACATATAATATTAACTAAAAGTACACCAAATACATTTTATATACTGTAAATAATATATCAAAAATTACAGTAAATACATATTACATACTGTACATAAAATATCAAAAAGTACACCAAATATGTGTTATATATACTGTAAATAAACTATCAAAAACTACAGTAATTATATTTAATATACTGTACATAAAATATCAAAAATTACACCAAATGTATATTATTTACTGTAAATAAAATATCAAAAAGTACAGTAAATATATATTACACACCCTGTGTAAAATATCACAAAGTACACCAAATATATATTATATAATTTGCATAAAATATCAAAAGGACCCCAAATGTACCTTATATACTGTACATAAAATATCAAAATGTACAGTAAATATATTTCATATATTGTATATATAATATTAACTAAAAGTACACCGATTACATTTTATATACTGTAAATAACATATCAAAAATTACAGTAAATATATTTTACATACTGTACATAAATCAGCAAAAAGTACACCAAATATGTGTTATATATACTCTAAATAAACTATCAAAAACTACAGTAATTATATTTAATATACTGTACATAAAATATCAAAAATTACACCAAATGCATGTTATTTACTGTAAATAAAATATCAAAAAGTACAGTAAATATATATTACACACCATATGTAAAATATCACAATCTACACCAAATATATATTATATAATTTACATAAAATATCAAAAGGACACCAAATATATCTTATATACAGTACATAAAATATCAAAAAGTACAGTAAATATATTTCATATATTGTACATATAATATTAACTAAAAGTACACCAAATACATTTTATATAGTGTAAATGAAATTTCAAAAAGTACAGTAAATATATATTACACACCATATGTAAAATATCACAATCTACGCCAAATATATATTTTATAATTTACATAAAATATCAAAAGGACACCAAATATATCTTATATACTGTACATAAAATATCAAAAAGTACAGTAAATATATTTCATATATTGTACATATAATATTAACTAAGAGTACACCAAATACATTTTATATAGTGTAAATAAAATATCAAAAATTACAGTGAATATATATTACATACTGTACATAAAATATCAAAAAGTACACCAAATATGTGTTATGTATACTGTAAATAAACTATGAAAAACTACAGTAATTATATTTAATATAGTGTACATAAAATATCAATAATTACACCAAATGTATATTATATACTGTAAAAAAGTAACAAAAAGGCCAGTGAATATGTGTTACACTCTATGTAAAATATCGAAAACTGCATATATATATTATATAATATACATAAAATATCAAAAGTTCACCAAATATATCTTATATACAGTACATAAAATATCAAAAATTACAGTAAATATATTTCATATATTGTACATATAATATTAACTAAAAGTACACCGAATACATTTTATATAGTGTAAATCAAATATCAAAAATTACACTAAATATATATTACACACCATATGTATAATATCACAATCTACACAAAATATATATTATGTAATTTACATAAATTATCAAAAGGACACCAAATATATCTTATATACTGTACATAAAATATCAAAATGTACAGTAAATATATTTCATATATTGTACATATAATATTAAGTAAAAGTACACCAAACACATTTTATATAGTGTAAATAAAATATCAAAAATTACAGTAAATATATATTACATACTGTACATAAAATATCAAAAAGTACACAAAATATGTGTTATATATACTGTAAATAAACTATCAAAAACTACAGTAATTATATTTAGTATACTGTGCATAAAATATCAAAAATTACACCAAATGTATATTGTTTACTGTAAATAAAATTCCAAAAAGTACAGTAAATATATATTACACACCCTATGTAAAATATCACAAACTACACCAAATATATATTATTTAATTTACATAAAATAATAAAAGGACACCAAATATACCTTATATACTGTACATAAAATATCAAAATGTACAGTAAATATATTTCATATATTGTACATATAATATTAACTAAAAGTACACCAAATACATTTTATATACTGTAAATAATATATCAAAAATTACAGTAAATACATATTACATACTGTACATAAAATATCAAAAAGTACACCAAATATGTGTTATATATACTGTAAATAAACTATCAAAAACTACAGTAATTATATTTAATATACTGTACATAAAATATCAAAAATTACACCAAATGTATATTATTTACTGTAAATAAAATATCAAAAAGTACAGTACATATATATTACACACCATATGTAAAATATCACAATCTACACCAAATATATATTATATAATTTACATAAAATATCAAAAGGACACCAAATATATCTTATATACTGTACATAAAATATCAAAAGTTCAGTAAATATATTTCATATATTGTACATATAATATTAACTAAAAGTACACCAAATACATTTTATATAGTGTAAATAAAATATCAAAAACTACAGTAAATATATATTACATACTGTACATAAAATATCAAAAAGTACACCAAATATGTGTTATATATACTGTAAATAAACTATCAAAAACTACAGTAATTATATTTAATATACTGTACATAAAATATCAAAAATTACAACAAATGTTTATTATTTACTGTAAATAAATTACCAAAAAGTACAGTAAATATATATTACACACCCTATGTAAAATATCACAAACTACACCAAATATATATTATATAATTTACATAAAATATCAAAAGGACACCAAATATACCTTATATACTGTACATAAAATATCAAAAAGTACAGTAAACATATTTCGTATATTGTACATATAATATTAACTAAAAGTACACCAAATACATTTTATATACTGTAAATAAAATATCAAAAATTACAGTAAATATTTATTACATACAGTACATAAAATATCAAAAAGTATACCAAATATGTGTTATATATACTGTAAATAAACTATCAAAACTGCAGTAATTATATTTAATATACTGTCATTAAAATATCAAAAATTACACCAAATGTATATTATTTACTGTAAAAAATATCAAAAAGTACTGTAAATTTATATTACACACCATATGTAAAATATCACAATCTACACCAAATATATATTATATAATTTACATAAAATATCGAAAGGACACCAAATATATCTTAAATACTCTACATAAAATATCAAAAATTACAGTAAATATATTTCAAATATTGTACATATAATATTAACTAAAAGTACACCGAATACATTTTATATAGTGTAAAGAAAACATCAAAATGTACAGTAAATATATATTACACATCATATGTAAAATATCACAATCTACACCAAATATATATTCTATAATTTACATAAACTATCAAAAGGACACCAAATATATCTTATATACTGTACATAAAATATCAAAAATTACAGTAAATATATTTCATATATTGTACATATAATATTAACTGAAAGTACACCAAATACATTTTATATAGTGTAAATAAATTATCAAAAATTACAGTAAATATATATTACATACTGTACATAAAATATCAAAGAGTACACCAAATATGTGTTATATATACTGTAAATAAACTCTCAAAAACTACAGTAATTATACTTAATATACTGTACATAAAATATCAAAAATTACACCAAATGTATATTATATACAGTAAATAAAATATCAAAAAGTACAGTAAGTATATATTACACTCCATATGTAAAATATCACAATCTACACCAAATATATATTATATAATTTACATAAAATATCAAAAGGACACCAAATATACCTTATATACTGTACATAAAATATCAAAATGTACAGTAAATATATTTCATATATTGTACATATAATATTAACTAAAAGTACACCAAATGCATTTTATATATTGTAAATAAAATATCAAAAAGTACAGTAAATTTATATTACATACTGTACACAAAGTATCAAAAAGTACACCAAATATGTGTTATATATACTGTAAATTAACTATCAAAAACTACAGTAATTATATTTAATATACTGTACATAAAATATCAAAAATTACACCAAATGTATATTATTTACTGTAAATAAAATATCAAAAAGTACAGTACATATATATTACACACCATATGTAAAACATCACAATCTACACCAAATATATATTATATAATTTACATAAAATATCAAAAGGACACCAAATATATCTTATATACTGCACATAAAATATCAAAAAGTTCAGTAAATATATTTCATATATTGTACATATAATATTAACTAAAACTACACCAAATACATTTTATATAGTGTAAATAAAATATCAAAAATTACAGTTAATATGTATTATATACTGTAAATAAAATATCAAAACGTACACCAAATATGTGTTATATATACTGTAAATAAACTATAAAATCTACAGTAATTATATTTAATATACTGTACATAAAATATCAAAAATTACACAAAATGTATATTATACACTGTAAATAAAATATCAAATAGGACACTAAATATATATTACACTCTATGTAAAAGATCAAAAACTACAAATATATATTATATAATTTACATAAAATATCAAAATTACACAAAATATATCTTATATACTTTACATAAAATATCAACAAGTACGGTATATATATTTCATATATTGTACATATAATATTAACTAAAAGTACACCAAATACATTTTATATACTGTAAACAATATATCAAAAAATAAAGTAAATATATTACATACTGTACACAAAATATCAAAAAGTACACCAAATATGTGTTATATATACTGTAAATAAACTATCAAAAACTACAGTAATTATATTTAATATACTGTACATAAAATATCAAAAATTACACCAAATGTATATTATTTACTGTAAATAAAATATCAAAAAGTACAGTACATATATATTACACACCATATGTAAAACATCACAATCTACACCAAATATATATTATATAATTTACATAAAACATCAAAAGGACACCAAATATATCTTATATACTGTACATCAAATATCAAAAGTATAGTAAATATATTTCATATATTGTACATATAATATTAACTAAAAGTACACCAAATATATTTTATATAGTGTAAATAAAATATCAAAAAGTACAGTAAATATGTATTATATACTGTACATAAAATATCAAAACGTACACCAAATATGTGTTATATATACTGTAAATAAACAATCAAAAACTACAGTAATTATATTTAATCTACTGTACATAAAATATCAAAAATTACACGAAATGTATACTATATACTGTAAAAAAATATCTAAAATTACAGTAAATATATGTTACAAATTCTATGTAAAATATCAAAAACTACGCCAAATATATATTATATAATTTACATAAAATATCAAAAGTACACCAAATAGATATTATATACTGTACATAAAATATCAAAAAGTACAGTAAATATATTTCATATATTGTACATATAATATTAACTAAAAGTACACCAAATGCATTTTATATACTGTAAATAAATTATCCAGTAGTTCAGTAAATATATATTACATACTGTACATAAAATATCAAAAAGTACACCAAATATGTGTTATATACACTCTAAATAAACTATAAAAACTACAGAAATTATATTTAATATACTGTACATAAAATATCAAAAATTACACTAAATGCATATTATATACTGTAAATAAAATATCAAATAGTACACTAAATATTTATTACACACTCTATGTAAAATATCAAAAACTACACCAAATATGTGTTATATATACTGTAAATAAACAATCAAAAAATACAGTAATTATATTAAATATACTGTACATAAAATATCAAAAATTACAAGAAATGTATACTATATACTGTAAAAAAAATCTAAAATTACAGTAAATATATATTACACACTCTATGTAAAATATCAAAAACTACACCAAATATGTACTGACTTCTATAATGCTATCAATATCCACTCCCAATCAGTCTGCCATTCTTAATGGTGTACAGCATTACTGAATACAATGGAATTGATGACGCCCATATCCACGGACACACCGTGACTTACAGTGGTTTGATTTATGATTTTTCAACGTTATGATGGGATTATTGGAATATTAGATGCGTTTCTGAGTTACAGTGGGTTTATGAGTATGCGACCCTATACTCCAGAAACAGCTGTATAAGGAAAAACAGGTGTACCTAATAAAAATATGCTTAGTGACTTGGGATAAACCAATAGATGTTCACAACTGATGGAGAGCCGTGAAAGAGAGATAGCGGTAAATAGTTACAATAACACAATTTTCCTGCACCTGTCGAGGATTTCTCCCAAAAAACGCAGAATGTGGGATGCACCTAAGGCATATGAAAGAGAGAGGGCAGAAGGAGTAAGAGAGAAATAGGAGGAAGGAGGGAAGGAAGGAAACAAAGAAGGAAGGTAGGAAGGAAGGAAGGAAGGAAGGAAGGAAGGAAGGAAAGAAGGACGAAAGGAAGGAGAAAACACCCGGTGTTACTAAAACCCCCCAAAAAATGGTTTCCCCCTGTGGGTAAGCCTACAATGTGGATGAATCTTGAAAATATTGTGCTACGTGTTGTGTCAGTCATAACAGCTCACCTATTGTGCAATTCCGTTGATAGGAAATGTCCACAATATGGAAATCTATGCATATGGGATTGATCGCACTAGGTAGTTGCTACCTAGGGCTGAGGGTCAGGGAGAGGGTTTGAGACAGAATGAGGAGTGACTAATGTCTACAGGGTTTTTCTCTGGTCGGGGGTGATAAGACGTTCTACAATGGATTGCGAATTAAAATTGAATGTGCACCACCACAGGTATACTAAAAGCCACTCAATTCATGACTTTTAATGGGGGAATCTTCTGTGGCGCACTCTCATGGAGACCACGGCAGACATAGTGAGAGAGAAAAAGGTGAGTAAATATCTGAAACGGAGGCAGAAAGAGAGAGAATGAGAAGCCCTGTGAATGGAAGGGAGAGCGAAAAGGGAAAATGGTCCTATTTACAAATGAGAGATGTGAAACTGGGGTTCACATCAACAGTGTCACTGCCAGGAAGGAGGGTCATGCTAGCCATGTCACCGGTAGTGTGGCCCGCAGGGACGCCGACCTGCTGGAGCGTCGTGCCAGCATGGGCTCTGGCAGCCACGTGGGCCAGCAGGAGGGTCCCGCTGCACAGCTGTGGGGTGAGGATAGACTGGGTGGTGATATCGCCCATTACAGGGGCCTCTTCTGCTGGCAAGAGTGTGACAGTAGCAAGTAGATGGACAAGCCTGCGTGTGAGGACGGAATGCAGGAGGGGCTCTTGTGCGGCTGGGTGTGGGGCCCTCACGGGAACCGTGGAGAAATGGCCAGGTAACTGCGTCATGTGGGCTAGTAGATTGGCCAGGGCTTCGAACTGAAGGACAATAACGGGGAGTAGCTGTCAGGCCCTGGGAGTGTCTGAGTGTAAGTGGAGATGGGTTTGGGGTCACTGAGGGATGCGTGGGAGCCATCCCTGTATAGGTACAGGTCATAGGGAGATAGTCTCGTGAGGCCTGTGAGTGTCTAGGGTTGTCCTGGGTGCCTGGGGCTGACTGTGGCAGAAATCTGGGGAAGGCTGGAGAGAAGCTGGGAGACCCAGGAGAGTCCCTGAAGGCAGGGGGTGAAGAGGTGAAAGAAATGGGGGAGGGTTGCAGTAAGGTCCGTGAGTTTGTAGGTGATTCCTGGGTGCGGGAAGCTGACTCCAGGTGAAATCTGGAGACGGTCGGAGTGTAGCTGAGAGAGACAGAAGAGTCCTTGAGGGCTGGGGGTGAGAACATGAGGGAGACTGGGGAGTAAGTCAGTGAAATTCGTGAGTTCGGTGGTGTATCGTGGGTGCCTGGAACTGACTCCAGCTGGAATCTAGCGAAGTTTTGAGAGTAGCTGAAAGAGACACAGGAGTCCCTGTGGGCTGAGGGCAAAGACCTGAGAGAGACCAGGGAGGACCTCAGTGAAGTCTGTGAGTCTGTAGGTGATTCCGGAGTGTGGGAGGCTGAGTGCCGCTGAAATCTGGGCGTGGTGGGAGAGTAGCTGGGACAGACAGGAGAGTCCCAAGGGGCTGGGGGTGAAGACATGACAGAGACTGGGGAGTAACTCAGCGAAACTGCTGAGTTTGGTGGTGATACCTGGGTGCCTGGAACTGACTCCCGCTGAAATCTGGGCATGGTTGGAGAGTAGCTGGGACACACAGGAGAGTCCCTGAGGGCTGGGGGTGAAGACATGAGAGAGACCGGGGAGTACCTCAGTGAAACTGGTGAGTTTGGTGGTGACTCCGGGGTGCCTGGGACTGACTCCAGCTGAAATGTGTGCGTGGTTGGAGAGTAGCTGGGACAGACAGGAGAGTCCCTGAGGGCTGGTGAAGACATGAGAGAGACTGGAGAGTAAGTGAGTGAAATTGGGGAGTTTGGTGGTGCTTCCTGGGTGCTTGGAACTGACTCCCGCTGAAGTGTGGGCGTGGTTGGAGAGTAGCTGGGACACACAGGAGAGTCCCTGAGGGTTGGAGATAAAGACGTGCTAGAGAGTGAGGAGTAACTGAGTGAAATTGGGGAGTTTGGTGGTGATTCCGGGGTGCCTGGAACTGACTGCAGCTGAAATGTGGGCGTGGTTGGAGAGTAGCTGGGACAGACGGGAGAGTCCCTGAGGGATGGTGAAGACATGAGAGAGACTGGGGAGTAACGCAGTGAAATTGGTGAGTTTGGTGGTGATTTCTGGGTGCCTGCAACGGACTCCCGCTGAAGTGTGGGCGTGTTTGGAGAGTAGCTGGGACAGACAGGCGAGTCCCTGAGGGTTGGAGATAAAGACGTGCTAGAGACTGGGGAGTAACTCAGTGAAAGTGGTGGGCTTGGTGGTGATCCCTGGGTTCCTGGAACTGACCCGCGCTGAAATGTGGGCGTGGTTGGAGAGTAGCTGGGACAGACTGGAGGGTCCGTAAGGGCTGGGGGTGAAGACGTGAGAGAGACTGGCGAGGATCTCCCTGAGGTCTGTGAGTTTGTAGGTGTTTCTGGGGTGTGGGGTAGAGACTCCCGCTGAAATCTGGGCGTAGTTGGAGAGTAGCTGGGACAGACAGGAGAGTCATGGGTGGCTGGGGGTGAGCTGCTGGATGATGGCAGTAAGAACATATGGTATATTATTGATGAATGAGGTGACTGTGAAGAATCTCCAGAGGAGGACACGGGAGAACACAATGACATGAGTGACTGTCCTGCTTGGTTAGGAAAGGGAAACGTAAAGTTGTGGAATTCTGTTGATGATGGATGTGAGAGTGGTGAAGCCCTGCGGGGTGATGTAGAGTACTTCCACATCCCTGGTGAGGAGCTGCCCCTTGGGTCTGAGTTTCTGGGAGGGGAGAGGGAGAAGCTGGGTGAGGCAGGCATGAATCTTGAGGAGTCAGGGCTGGGGGACCGCTCATATTCTCCCGAGACGTGTGAGTCTCTGGGGGACTCCTGGGTGCATGGGGCTGACTCCCGCAGGAACCTGGGGATGGCTGGAGAGTAACTGGGAGCCACAGGAGAGTCCCTGAGGCCTGGGGGTGAAGAGATGAAAGACACAGGGGTGGAGCACCGTGAGGCTCGTGAGTTTGTAGGTGATTCCCGGGTGTGGGGGGCTGACTCCAGCTGAAATCTGGGGTTGTTTGGAGAGTAGCTGGGAGACACAGGAGATCCCCCGAGAGCTGGGGGTGAGCTGCTGGGTGATGGCAGTAAGAACATGTGGTATATTATTGATGAACGTGGGGACTCTGAGGAATCCTCAGAGGAGGACACGGGAGAGCCCAATGGCTTCATTGATTGCCCATCACGGTGAGGACAGGGAAATGGGAGCTTGTGGGATTCTGGTGATGACAGAGGTGAGTGTGGTGAAGCCCTAGGGGATGGTGAATGGTAGCTCCGGATCCCTGGTGAGGAGCTTCCCCTGAAGCCTGAGTTTCTGAGAGGGGAGAGGGAGAAGCTGGGTGAGGCTCGCATGGACCTTGGGGAGTCCGTGCTGGGGGACCGTTCATAAGAAGAGCCGGACAAGACCCTACTGTTCTTAGGTGCAGACATGATTAGGAAACCTGCAGCTCCCAGGGGCCCCTACTAATTTTCTAACTCGCAGAAGGAAGGAGTGTGTGTGCGTGTGTGTGTGTGTGTGCGCGGTGTGAGGTATGTGCCCCTTAAGAAAATGGAAATCAACCAACCAATGAGACAGACAGACAGACAGACAGAGATTCACTTGCCCAAGTGTTCTGTCCTGTCCTCTGAATCCGCTTCCAAGTCGCAAGACGCTGTGAGCTCCAAGTCAACGCAGAGTCCGCCAACCGCTCCGGCCGCTGATCCGCTCCGCGAAGATCTGAGTACAGGCCAGCCAGGGTGGGTTTAAATAGCCTCGGGCGCAGCCTAGCAGCGGAAAGGGCGGAGCTTCACTCCTCCTTTCCATCAGTCACCCCCAACTTTCCCAGGCTACACCTCGTAGGAAACTGTTCTCCTGCTTTGATTTCATGCGCCACCTTTGGGACAATCTAAGAACTTACAAGTTTTCTTGGCCAGATATATTAGGAATTGTATGCACTGAAACACTGAAAACCAACTAGTGGTTCTGTGGTTCCCACGTTGTGGTTTTGACACCAGCAGCATCCTTGCCACAATCAAACCCCGGAGATCCACAGATCTGCGGTGTAACAATACCTCCCCCTGATCCGGATGCATGGCAGTTTAAGAAGTCTTTCCGTGTACGGGAAAAGACTTTGAAGAAAAGGTGGAGATATGCGTTGTAGAAACATTCTTTTGCTCTGGAACCACGTAGAGACTTGGGAGCCAGTTGGGTGGAGCATTCGTTGGATGAGGGTGCTCGGGTTAGGAATATCAAGGTGTGGCTCCAGATAATCCAATCATCTAATTAAGATTCCAGTTATGCTCATCTGTTTTAAAATTCCGTTTGGGTAAATTCTTTTAGTCAGACTGAGAATGGCAAAGCCTCAACCCCAATTTCCAGGGAGGGTTGAGAGCCTCAGGTGGAGTTGATCACCAATAGCCTATGGTTTAACCCGTCATGCCTATAGAATGAGGTCTCCATAAAAACCCAAAAGGACTGGGTTCAGAGAGCTTGTGGATAACACTTCCTGGAAGGTAGTGCACCCCTCCCCACACGCCGGGCCCCGCATTTATTTCTGAACTTTTGGCAAAGTCCGCTAAAATACAACGGCAAATGTAAGTGTTTCCCTGCGTGCTGTGAGCTCTTCCAGCCAATGAATGCAACTAAATCTGGGAGTGGTGGCAACCTGATTTATAGCCAGTTGCTGAGAAGCACAGGTAAAACAACGTGGGGCTTCCCATTGTTATTAGTGTGGGAGGCCTGTCTGGCGGGACTCGGCCCTTTGGAATCTAAAGCTATGTCCCGGTAGATAGCGTCACCATTGAATTAGAAGACACACATATGTTGAGAATAATCTTTCTGGTCATTTGCTGCATGTCTTATTTACAATATGTAATCAAATTCTTTATCCTGGCCTTATGGCACCTGGGTTGAGAACCATGATTTGAACCAAACATTGGTCTGTCACGTTCTGAGTTTGAAACTTTATTTTGCCTTTAGCGTTTTGCTATTGCTTTTTCGTTTTCTTTTGTTTCGTTTCGTTTCTAAGTTCTGGGGTATATGTGCAGGATGTGCAGATTTGTTACTAAGGTAAACGTGTGCCATGGTGGTTCGCTGCACCTGTCAACCCATCACCTAGGTATTAAGCCCAGCATGCAGTAGCTGTTTTTCTTAACGCTTTGCCTCCCGAAAGGCCCCAGTGAGTGTTGTTCCCCTTCCTGTGTCCATGTCATCTCATTTTTCAGCTCTCATTATAAGTGAGAATGTGGCGTTTGGTTTTCTTTCCCTGGATTAGTTTGCTGAGCATAATGACCACACATCACCACTGTTTTTGTTTTTTAGTATAAAGAGTAGTATTTTATTGAATAAGATTTGCTCACAGAAAAATAAGCTTAAGTCTACAATGAATGCCAGACTCTACAGCAGAAAGCAATTTTCTCACTTTTCCACACACAATGGTTCCTACTAAGTGAAAAAACTTCATTCACAAATGTACTACTCTGTCTCAAAACATCTCACATAATCATGCACTGTACTAAAGCCATTAGATCAGTTCTTCAGTCAGGTTAAAGAAGTATCCCTCTAATAACTGACTTTTATAATGCTATCAATATCCACTCCCAATCAGTCTGCCATTGTTAATGGTGTACAGCATTACTGAATACAATGGAATTGATGACGCCCATATCCACGGACACACCGTGACTTACGGTGGTTTGATTTATGATTTTTCAACGTTATGATGGGATTATTGGAATATTAGGTGCGTTTCTGAGTTACAGTGGGTTTATGAGTATGCGACCCTATACTCCAGAATCAGCTGTATAAGGAAAAACAGGTGTACCTCATAAGAATATGCTTAGTGACTTGGGATAAACCAATAGATGTTCACAACTGATGGAGAGCCGTGAAAGAGAGATAGCGGTAAATACTTACAATAACACAATTTTCCTGCACCTGTCGAGGATTTCTCCCAAAAAACGCAGAATATGGGATGCACCTAAGGCATATGAAAGAGAGAGGGCAGAAGGAGTAAGAGAGAAATAGGAGGAAGGAAGGAAGGAAGGAAAGAAAGAAGGAAGGTAGGAAGGAATGAAGGAAGGAAGGAAGGAAGGACGAAAGGAAGGAGAAAACACCCGGTGTTACTAAAACCCCCCAAAAAATGGTTTCCCCCTGTGGGTAAGCCTACAATGTGGATGAATCTTGAAAATATTGTGCTACGTGTTGTGTCAGTCATAACAGCTCACCTATTGTGCAATTCCGTTGATAGGAAATGTCCACAATATGGAAATCTATGCATATGGGATTGATCGCACTAGGTAGTTGCTACCTAGGGCTGAGGGTCAGGGCGAAGGTTTGAGACAGAATGAGGAGTGACTAATGTCTACAGGGTTTTTCTCTGGTCGGGGGTGATAAGACGTTCTACAATGGATTGCGAATTAAAATTGAATGTGCACCACCACAGGTATACTAAAAGCCACTCAATTCATGACTTTTAATGGGGGAATCTTCTGTGGCGCACTCTCATGGAGACCACGGCAGACATAGTGAGAGAGAAAAAGGTGAGTAAATATCTGAAACGGAGGCAGAAAGAGAGAGAATGAGAAGCCCTGTGAATGGAAGGGAGAGCGAAAAGGGAAAATGGTCCTATTTACAAATGACAGATGTGAAACTGGGGTTCACATCAACAGTGTCACTGCCAGGAAGGAGGGTCATGCTAGCCATGTCACCGGTAGTGTGGCCCGCAGGGACGCCGACCTGCTGGAGCGTCGTGCCAGCATGGGCTCTGGCAGCCACGTGGGCCAGCAGGAGGGTCCCGCTGCACAGCTGTGGGGTGAGGATAGACTGGGTGGTGATATCGGCCATTACAGGGGCCTCTTCTGCTGGCAAGAGTGTGACAGTAGCAAGTAGATGGACAAGCCTGCGTGTGAGGACGGAATGCAGGAGGGGCTCTTGTGCGGCTGGGTGTGGGGCCCTCACGGGAACCGTGGAGAAATGGCCAGGTAACTGCGTCATGTGGGCTAGTAGATTGGCCAGGGCTTCGAACTGAAGGACAATAACGGGGAGTAGCTGTCAGGCCCTGGGAGTGTCTGAGTGTAAGTGGAGATGGGTTTGGGGTCACTGAGGGATGCGTGGGAGCCATCCCTGTATAGGTACAGGTCATAGGGAGATAGTCTCGTGAGGCCTGTGAGTGTCTAGGGTTGTCCTGGGTGCCTGGGGCTGACTGTGGCAGAAATCTGGGGAAGGCTGGAGAGAAGCTGGGAGACCCAGGAGAGTCCCTGAAGGCAGGGGGTGAAGAGGTGAAAGAAATGGGGGAGGGTTGCAGTAAGGTCCGTGAGTTTGTAGGTGATTCCTGGGTGCGGGAAGCTGACTCCAGGTGAAATCTGGAGACGGTCGGAGTGTAGCTGAGAGAGACAGAAGAGTCCTTGAGGGCTGGGGGTGAGAACATGAGGGAGACTGGGGAGTAAGTCAGTGAAATTCGTGAGTTCGGTGGTGTATCGTGGGTGCCTGGAACTGACTCCAGCTGGAATCTAGCGAAGTTTTGAGAGTAGCTGAAAGAGACACAGGAGTCCCTGTGGGCTGAGGGCAAAGACCTGAGAGAGACCAGGGAGGACCTCAGTGAAGTCTGTGAGTCTGTAGGTGATTCCGGAGTGTGGGAGGCTGAGTGCCGCTGAAATCTGGGCGTGGTGGGAGAGTAGCTGGGACAGACAGGAGAGTCCCAGGGGGCTGGGGGTGAAGACATGACAGAGACTGGGGAGTAACTCAGCGAAACTGCTGAGTTTGGTGGTGATACCTGGGTGCCTGGAACTGACTCCCGCTGAAATCTGGGCATGGTTGGAGAGTAGCTGGGACACACAGGAGAGTCCCTGAGGGCTGGGGGTGAAGACATGAGAGAGACCGGGGAGTACCTCAGTGAAACTGGTGAGTTTGGTGGTGACTCCGGGGTGCCTGGGACTGACTCCAGCTGAAATGTGTGCGTGGTTGGAGAGTAGCTGGGACAGACAGGAGAGTCCCTGAGGGCTGGTGAAGACATGAGAGAGACTGGAGAGTAAGTGAGTGAAATTGGGGAGTTTGGTGGTGCTTCCTGGGTGCTTGGAACTGACTCCCGCTGAAGTGTGGGCGTGGTTGGAGAGTAGCTGGGACACACAGGAGAGTCCCTGAGGGTTGGAGATAAAGACGTGCTAGAGAGTGAGGAGTAACTGAGTGAAATTGGGGAGTTTGGTGGTGATTCCGGGGTGCCTGGAACTGACTGCAGCTGAAATGTGGGCGTGGTTGGAGAGTAGCTGGGACAGACGGGAGAGTCCCTGAGGGATGGTGAAGACATGAGAGAGACTGGGGAGTAACGCAGTGAAATTGGTGAGTTTGGTGGTGATTTCTGGGTGCCTGCAACGGACTCCCGCTGAAGTGTGGGCGTGTTTGGAGAGTAGCTGGGACAGACAGGCGAGTCCCTGAGGGTTAGAGATAAAGACGTGCTAGAGACTGGGGAGTAACTCAGTGAAAGTGGTGGGCTTGGTGGTGATCCCTGGGTTCCTGGAACTGACCCGCGCTGAAATGTGGGCGTGGTTGGAGAGTAGCTGGGACAGACTGGAGGGTCCGTAAGGGCTGGGGGTGAAGACGTGAGAGAGACTGGCGAGGATCTCACTGAGGTCTGTGAGTTTGTAGGTGTTTCTGGGGTGTGGGGTAGAGACTCCCGCTGAAATCTGGGCGTAGTTGGAGAGTAGCTGGGACAGACAGGAGAGTCATGGGTGGCTGGGGGTGAGCTGCTGGATGATGGCAGTAAGAACATATGGTATATTATTGATGAATGAGGTGACTGTGAAGAATCTCCAGAGGAGGACACGGGAGAACACAATGACATGCGTGACTGTCCTGCTTGGTTAGGAAAGGGAAACGTAAAGTTGTGGAATTCTGTTGATGATGGATGTGAGAGTGGTGAAGCCCTGCGGGGTGATGTAGAGTACTTCCACATCCCTGGTGAGGAGCTGCCCCTTGGGTCTGAGTTTCTGGGAGGGGAGAGGGAGAAGCTGGGTGAGGCAGGCATGAATCTTGAGGAGTCAGGGCTGGGGGACCGCTCATATTCTCCCGAGACGTGTGAGTCTCTGGGGGACTCCTGGGTGCATGGGGCTGACTCCCGCAGGAACCTGGGGATGGCTGGAGAGTAACTGGGAGCCACAGGAGAGTCCCTGAGGCCTGGGGGTGAAGAGATGAAAGACACAGGGGTGGAGCACCGTGAGGCTCGTGAGTTTGTAGGTGATTCCCGGGTGTGGGGGGCTGACTCCAGCTGAAATCTGGGGTTGTTTGGAGAGTAGCTGGGAGACACAGGAGATCCCCCGAGAGCTGGGGGTGAGCTGCTGGGTGATGGCAGTAAGAACATGTGGTATATTATTGATGAACGTGGGGACTCTGAGGAATCCTCAGAGGAGGACACGGGAGAGCCCAATGGCTTCATTGATTGCCCATCACGGTGAGGACAGGGAAATGGGAGCTTGTGGGATTCTGGTGATGACAGAGGTGAGTGTGGTGAAGCCCTAGGGGATGGTGAATGGTAGCTCCGGATCCCTGGTGAGGAGCTTCCCCTGAAGCCTGAGTTTCTGAGAGGGGAGAGGGAGAAGCTGGGTGAGGCTCGCATGGACCTTGGGGAGTCCGTGCTGGGGGACCGTTCATAAGAAGAGCCGGACAAGACCCTACTGTTCTTAGGTGCAGACATGATTAGGAAACCTGCAGCTCCCAGGGGCCCCTACTAATTTTCTAACTCGCAGAAGGAAGGAGTGTGTGTGCGTGTGTGTGTGTGTGTGCGCGGTGTGAGGTATGTGCCCCTTAAGAAAATGGAAATCAACCAACCAATGAGACAGACAGACAGACAGACAGACAGACAGAGATTCACTTGCCCAAGTGTTCTGTCCTGTCCTCTGAATCCGCTTCCAAGTCGCAAGACGCTGTGAGCTCCAAGTCAACGCAGAGTCCGCCAACCGCTCCGGCCGCTGATCCGCTCCGCGAAGATCTGAGTACAGGCCAGCCAGGGTGGGTTTAAATAGCCTCGGGCGCAGCCTAGCAGCGGAAAGGGCGGAGCTTCACTCCTCCTTTCCATCAGTCACCCCCAACTTTCCCAGGCTACACCTCGTAGGAAACTGTTCTCCTGCTTTGATTTCATGCGCCACCTTTGGGACAATCTAAGAACTTACAAGTTTTCTTGGCCAGATATATTAGGAATTGTATGCACTGAAACACTGAAAACCAACTAGTGGTTCTGTGGTTCCCACGTTGTGGTTTTGACACCAGCAGCATCCTTGCCACAATCAAACCCCGGAGATCCACAGATCTGCGGTGTAACAATACCTCCCCCTGATCCGGATGCATGGCAGTTTAAGAAGTCTTTCCGTGTAAGGGAAAAGACTTTGAAGAAAAGGTGGAGATATGCGTTGTAGAAACATTCTTTTGCTCTGGAACCACGTAGAGACTTGGGAGCCAGTTGGGTGGCGCATTCGTTGGATGAGGGTGCTCGTGTTAGGAATATCAAGGTGTGGCTCCAGATAATCCAATCATCTAATTAAGATTCCAGTTATGCTCATCTGTTTTAAAATTCCGTTTGGGTAAATTCTTTTAGTCAGACTGAGAATGGCAAAGCCTCAACCCCAATTTCCAGGGAGGGTTGAGAGCCTCAGGTGGAGTTGATCACCAATAGCCTATGGTTTAACCCGTCATGCCTATAGAATGAGGTCTCCATAAAAACCCAAAAGGACTGGGTTCAGAGAGCTTGTGGATAACACTTCCTGGAAGGTAGTGCACCCCTCCCCACACGCCGGGCCCCGCATTTATTTCTGAACTTTTGGCAAAGTCCGCTAAAATACAACGGCAAATGTAAGTGTTTCCCTGCGTGCTGTGAGCTCTTCCAGCCAATGAATGCAACTAAATCTGGGAGTGGTGGCAACCTGATTTATAGCCAGTTGCTGAGAAGCACAGGTAAAACAACGTGGGGCTTCCCATTGTTATTAGTGTGGGAGGCCTGTCTGGCGGGACTCGGCCCTTTGGAATCTAAAGCTATGTCCCGGTAGATAGCGTCACCATTGAATTAGAAGACACACATATGTTGAGAATAATCTTTCTGGTCATTTGCTGCATGTCTTATTTACAATATGTAATCAAATTCTTTATCCTGGCCTTATGGCACCTGGGTTGAGAACCATGATTTGAACCAAACATTGGTCTGTCACGTTCTGAGTTTGAAACTTTATTTTGCCTTTAGCGTTTTGCTATTGCTTTTTCGTTTTCTTTTGTTTCGTTTCGTTTCTAAGTTCTGGGGTATATGTGCAGGATGTGCAGATTTGTTACTAAGGTAAACGTGTGCCATGGTGGTTCGCTGCACCTGTCAACCCATCACCTAGGTATTAAGCCCAGCATGCAGTAGCTGTTTTTCTTAACGCTCTGCCTCCCGAAAGGCCCCAGTGAGTGTTGTTCCCCTTCCTGTGTCCATGTCATCTCCTTTTTCAGCTCTCATTATAAGTGAGAATGTGGCGTTTGGTTTTCTTTCCCTGGATTAGTTTGCTGAGCATAATGACCACACATCACCACTGTTTCTGTTTTTTAGTATAAAGAGTAGTATTTTATTGAATAAGATTTGCTCACAGAAAAATAAGCTTAAGTCTACAATGAATGCCAGACTCTACAGCAGAAAGCAATTTTCTCACTTTTCCACACACAATGGTTCCTACTAAGTGAAAAAACTTCATTCACAAATGTACTACTCTGTCTCAAAACATCTCACATAATCATGCACTGTACTAAAGCCATTAGATCAGTTCTTCAGTCAGGTTAAAGAAGTATCCCTCTAATAACTGACTTTTATAATGCTATCAATATCCACTCCCAATCAGTCTGCCATTGTTAATGGTGTACAGCATTACTGAATACAATGGAATTGATGACGCCCATATCCACGGACACACCGTGACTTACGGTGGTTTGATTTATGATTTTTCAACGTTATGATGGGATTATTGGAATATTAGGTGCGTTTCTGAGTTACAGTGGGTTTATGAGTATGCGACCCTATACTCCAGAATCAGCTGTATAAGGAAAAACAGGTGTACCTCATAAGAGTATGCTTAGTGACTTGGGATAAACCAATAGATGTTCACAACTGATGGAGAGCCGTGAAAGAGAGATAGCGGTAAATACTTACAATAACACAATTTTCCTGCACCTGTCGAGGATTTCTCCCAAAAAACGCAGAATATGGGATGCACCTAAGGCATATGAAAGAGAGAGGGCAGAAGGAGTAAGAGAGAAATAGGAGGAAGGAAGGAAGGAAGGAAAGAAAGAAGGAAGGTAGGAAGGAATGAAGGAAGGAAGGAAGGAAGGAAGGACGAAAGGAAGGAGAAAACACCCGGTGTTACTAAAACCCCCCAAAAAATGGTTTCCCCCTGTGGGTAAGCCTACAATGTGGATGAATCTTGAAAATATTGTGCTACGTGTTGTGTCAGTCATAACAGCTCACCTATTGTGCAATTCCGTTGATAGGAAATGTCCACAATATGGAAATCTATGCATATGGGATTGATCGCACTAGGTAGTTGCTACCTAGGGCTGAGGGTCAGGGCGAAGGTTTGAGACAGAATGAGGAGTGACTAATGTCTACAGGGTTTTTCTCTGGTCGGGGGTGATAAGACGTTCTACAATGGATTGCGAATTAAAATTGAATGTGCACCACCACAGGTATACTAAAAGCCACTCAATTCATGACTTTTAATGGGGGAATCTTCTGTGGCGCACTCTCATGGAGACCACGGCAGACATAGTGAGAGAGAAAAAGGTGAGTAAATATCTGAAACGGAGGCAGAAAGAGAGAGAATGAGAAGCCCTGTGAATGGAAGGGAGAGCGAAAAGGGAAAATGGTCCTATTTACAAATGAGAGATGTGAAACTGGGGTTCACATCAACAGTGTCACTGCCAGGAAGGAGGGTCATGCTAGCCATGTCACCGGTAGTGTGGCCCGCAGGGACGCCGACCTGCTGGAGCGTCGTGCCAGCATGGGCTCTGGCAGCCACGTGGGCCAGCAGGAGGGTCCCGCTGCACAGCTGTGGGGTGAGGATAGACTGGGTGGTGATATCGGCCATTACAGGGGCCTCTTCTGCTGGCAAGAGTGTGACAGTAGCAAGTAGATGGACAAGCCTGCGTGTGAGGACGGAATGCAGGAGGGGCTCTTGTGCGGCTGGGTGTGGGGCCCTCACGGGAACCGTGGAGAAATGGCCAGGTAACTGCGTCATGTGGGCTAGTAGATTGGCCAGGGCTTCGAACTGAAGGACAATAACGGGGAGTAGCTGTCAGGCCCTGGGAGTGTCTGAGTGTAAGTGGAGATGGGTTTGGGGTCACTGAGGGATGCGTGGGAGCCATCCCTGTATAGGTACAGGTCATAGGGAGATAGTCTCGTGAGGCCTGTGAGTGTCTAGGGTTGTCCTGGGTGCCTGGGGCTGACTGTGGCAGAAATCTGGGGAAGGCTGGAGAGAAGCTGGGAGACCCAGGAGAGTCCCTGAAGGCAGGGGGTGAAGAGGTGAAAGAAATGGGGGAGGGTTGCAGTAAGGTCCGTGAGTTTGTAGGTGATTCCTGGGTGCGGGAAGCTGACTCCAGGTGAAATCTGGAGACGGTCGGAGTGTAGCTGAGAGAGAC
Source organism: Pan paniscus (assembly GCF_029289425.2). Lineage (NCBI taxonomy): Eukaryota > Metazoa > Chordata > Mammalia > Primates > Hominidae > Pan > Pan paniscus. The sequence goes on from NC_073271.2 coordinate 5,535,505, forward strand.
AGAAGAGTCCTTGAGGGCTGGGGGTGAGAACATGAGGGAGACTGGGGAGTAAGTCAGTGAAATTCGTGAGTTCGGTGGTGTATCGTGGGTGCCTGGAACTGACTCCAGCTGGAATCTAGCGAAGTTTTGAGAGTAGCTGAAAGAGACACAGGAGTCCCTGTGGGCTGAGGGCAAAGACCTGAGAGAGACCAGGGAGGACCTCAGTGAAGTCTGTGAGTCTGTAGGTGATTCCGGAGTGTGGGAGGCTGACTCCCGCTGAAATCTGGGCGTGGTGGGAGAGTAGCTGGGACAGACAGGAGAGTCCCAGGGGGCTGGGGGTGAAGACATGACAGAGACTGGGGAGTAACTCAGCGAAACTGCTGAGTTTGGTGGTGATACCTGGGTGCCTGGAACTGACTCCCGCTGAAATCTGGGCATGGTTGGAGAGTAGCTGGGACACACAGGAGAGTCCCTGAGGGCTGGGGGTGAAGACATGAGAGAGACCGGGGAGTACCTCAGTGAAACTGGTGAGTTTGGTGGTGACTCCGGGGTGCCTGGGACTGACTCCAGCTGAAATGTGTGCGTGGTTGGAGAGTAGCTGGGACAGACAGGAGAGTCCCTGAGGGCTGGTGAAGACATGAGAGAGACTGGAGAGTAAGTGAGTGAAATTGGGGAGTTTGGTGGTGCTTCCTGGGTGCTTGGAACTGACTCCCGCTGAAGTGTGGGCGTGGTTGGAGAGTAGCTGGGACACACAGGAGAGTCCCTGAGGGTTGGAGATAAAGACGTGCTAGAGAGTGAGGAGTAACTGAGTGAAATTGGGGAGTTTGGTGGTGATTCCGGGGTGCCTGGAACTGACTGCAGCTGAAATGTGGGCGTGGTTGGAGAGTAGCTGGGACAGACGGGAGAGTCCCTGAGGGATGGTGAAGACATGAGAGAGACTGGGGAGTAACGCAGTGAAATTGGTGAGTTTGGTGGTGATTTCTGGGTGCCTGCAACGGACTCCCGCTGAAGTGTGGGCGTGTTTGGAGAGTAGCTGGGACAGACAGGCGAGTCCCTGAGGGTTGGAGATAAAGACGTGCTAGAGACTGGGGAGTAACTCAGTGAAAGTGGTGGGCTTGGTGGTGATCCCTGGGTTCCTGGAACTGACCCGCGCTGAAATGTGGGCGTGGTTGGAGAGTAGCTGGGACAGACTGGAGGGTCCGTAAGGGCTGGGGGTGAAGACGTGAGAGAGACTGGCGAGGATCTCCCTGAGGTCTGTGAGTTTGTAGGTGTTTCTGGGGTGTGGGGTAGAGACTCCCGCTGAAATCTGGGCGTAGTTGGAGAGTAGCTGGGACAGACAGGAGAGTCATGGGTGGCTGGGGGTGAGCTGCTGGATGATGGCAGTAAGAACATATGGTATATTATTGATGAATGAGGTGACTGTGAAGAATCTCCAGAGGAGGACACGGGAGAACACAATGACATGAGTGACTGTCCTGCTTGGTTAGGAAAGGGAAACGTAAAGTTGTGGAATTCTGTTGATGATGGATGTGAGAGTGGTGAAGCCCTGCGGGGTGATGTAGAGTACTTCCACATCCCTGGTGAGGAGCTGCCCCTTGGGTCTGAGTTTCTGGGAGGGGAGAGGGAGAAGCTGGGTGAGGCAGGCATGAATCTTGAGGAGTCAGGGCTGGGGGACCGCTCATATTCTCCCGAGACGTGGGAGTCTCTGGGGGACTCCTGGGTGCATGGGGCTGACTCCCGCAGGAACCTGGGGATGGCTGGAGAGTAACTGGGAGCCACAGGAGAGTCCCTGAGGCCTGGGGGTGAAGAGATGAAAGACACAGGGGTGGAGCACCGTGAGGCTCGTGAGTTTGTAGGTGATTCCCGGGTGTGGGGGGCTGACTCCAGCTGAAATCTGGGGTTGTTTGGAGAGTAGCTGGGAGACACAGGAGATCCCCCGAGAGCTGGGGGTGAGCTGCTGGGTGATGGCAGTAAGAACATGTGGTATATTATTGATGAACGTGGGGACTCTGAGGAATCCTCAGAGGAGGACACGGGAGAGCCCAATGGCTTCATTGATTGCCCATCACGGTGAGGACAGGGAAATGGGAGCTTGTGGGATTCTGGTGATGACAGAGGTGAGTGTGGTGAAGCCCTAGGGGATGGTGAATGGTAGCTCCGGATCCCTGGTGAGGAGCTTCCCCTGAAGCCTGAGTTTCTGAGAGGGGAGAGGGAGAAGCTGGGTGAGGCTCGCATGGACCTTGGGGAGTCCGTGCTGGGGGACCGTTCATAAGAAGAGCCGGACAAGACCCTACTGTTCTTAGGTGCAGACATGATTAGGAAACCTGCAGCTCCCAGGGGCCCCTACTAATTTTCTAACTCGCAGAAGGAAGGAGTGTGTGTGCGTGTGTGTGTGTGTGCGCGGTGTGAGGTATGTACCCCTTAAGAAAATGGAAATCAACCAACCAATGAGACAGACAGACAGACAGACAGACAGACAGAGATTCACTTGCCCAAGTGTTCTGTCCTGTCCTCTGAATCCGCTTCCAAGTCGCAAGACGCTTTGAGCTCCAAGTCAACGCAGAGTCCGCCAACCGCTCCGGCCGCTGATCCGCTCCGCGAAGATCTGAGTACAGGCCAGCCAGGGTGGGTTTAAATAGCCTCGGGCGCAGCCTAGCAGCGGAAAGGGCGGAGCTTCACTCCTCCTTTCCATCAGTCACCCCCAACTTTCCCAGGCTACACCTCGTAGGAAACTGTTCTCCTGCTTTGATTTCATGCGCCACCTTTGGGACAATCTAAGAACTTACAAGTTTTCTTGGCCAGATATATTAGGAATTGTATGCACTGAAACACTGAAAACCAACTAGTGGTTCTGTGGTTCCCACGTTGTGGTTTTGACACCAGCAGCATCCTTGCCACAATCAAACCCCGGAGATCCACAGATCTGCGGTGTAACAATACCTCCCCCTGATCCGGATGCATGGCAGTTTAAGAAGTCTTTCCGTGTACGGGAAAAGACTTTGAAGAAAAGGTGGAGATATGCGTTGTAGAAACATTCTTTTGCTCTGGAACCACGTAGAGACTTGGGAGCCAGTTGGGTGGAGCATTCGTTGGATGAGGGTGCTCGGGTTAGGAATATCAAGGTGTGGCTCCAGATAATCCAATCATCTAATTAAGATTCCAGTTATGCTCATCTGTTTTAAAATTCCGTTTGGGTAAATTCTTTTAGTCAGACTGAGAATGGCAAAGCCTCAACCCCAATTTCCAGGGAGGGTTGAGAGCCTCAGGTGGAGTTGATCACCAATAGCCTATGGTTTAACCCGTCATGCCTATAGAATGAGGTCTCCATAAAAACCCAAAAGGACTGGGTTCAGAGAGCTTGTGGATAACACTTCCTGGAAGGTAGTGCACCCCTCCCCACACGCCGGGCCCCGCATTTATTTCTGAACTTTTGGCAAAGTCCGCTAAAATACAACGGCAAATGTAAGTGTTTCCCTGCGTGCTGTGAGCTCTTCCAGCCAATGAATGCAACTAAATCTGGGAGTGGTGGCAACCTGATTTATAGCCAGTTGCTGAGAAGCACAGGTAAAACAACGTGGGGCTTCCCATTGTTATTAGTGTGGGAGGCCTGTCTGGCGGGACTCGGCCCTTTGGAATCTAAAGCTATGTCCCGGTAGATAGCGTCACCATTGAATTAGAAGACACACATATGTTGAGAATAATCTTTCTGGTCATTTGCTGCATGTCTTATTTACAATATGTAATCAAATTCTTTATCCTGGCCTTATGGCACCTGGGTTGAGAACCATGATTTGAACCAAACATTGGTCTGTCACGTTCTGAGTTTGAAACTTTATTTTGCCTTTAGCGTTTTGCTATTGCTTTTTCGTTTTCTTTTGTTTCGTTTCGTTTCTAAGTTCTGGGGTATATGTGCAGGATGTGCAGATTTGTTACTAAGGTAAACGTGTGCCATGGTGGTTCGCTGCACCTGTCAACCCATCACCTAGGTATTAAGCCCAGCATGCAGTAGCTGTTTTTCTTAACGCTCTGCCTCCCGAAAGGCCCCAGTGAGTGTTGTTCCCCTTCCTGTGTCCATGTCATCTCCTTTTTCAGCTCTCATTATAAGTGAGAATGTGGCGTTTGGTTTTCTTTCCCTGGATTAGTTTGCTGAGCATAATGACCACACATCACCACTGTTTCTGTTTTATAGTATAAAGAGTAGTATTTTATTGAATAAGATTTGCTCACAGAAAAATAAGCTTAAGTCTACAATGAATGCCAGACTCTACAGCAGAAAGCAATTTTCTCACTTTTCCACACACAATGGTTCCTACTAAGTGAAAAAACTTCATTCACAAATGTACTACTCTGTCTCAAAACATCTCACATAATCATGCACTGTACTAAAGCCATTAGATCAGTTCTTCAGTCAGGTTAAAGAAGTATCCCTCTAATAACTGACTTTTATAATGCTATCAATATCCACTCCCAATCAGTCTGCCATTGTTAATGGTGTACAGCATTACTGAATACAATGGAATTGATGACGCCCATATCCACGGACACACCGTGACTTACGGTGGTTTGATTTATGATTTTTCAACGTTATGATGGGATTATTGGAATATTAGGTGCGTTTCTGAGTTACAGTGGGTTTATGAGTATGCGACCCTATACTCCAGAATCAGCTGTATAAGGAAAAACAGGTGTACCTCATAAGAGTATGCTTAGTGACTTGGGATAAACCAATAGATGTTCACAACTGATGGAGAGCCGTGAAAGAGAGATAGCGGTAAATACTTACAATAACACAATTTTCCTGCACCTGTCGAGGATTTCTCCCAAAAAACGCAGAATATGGGATGCACCTAAGGCATATGAAGGAGAGAGGGCAGAAGGAGTAAGAGAGAAATAGGAGGAAGGAAGGAAGGAAGGAAAGAAAGAAGGAAGGTAGGAAGGAATGAAGGAAGGAAGGAAGGAAGGAAGGACGAAAGGAAGGAGAAAACACCCGGTGTTACTAAAACCCCCCAAAAAATGGTTTCCCCCTGTGGGTAAGCCTACAATGTGGATGAATCTTGAAAATATTGTGCTACGTGTTGTGTCAGTCATAACAGCTCACCTATTGTGCAATTCCGTTGATAGGAAATGTCCACAATATGGAAATCTATGCATATGGGATTGATCGCACTAGGTAGTTGCTACCTAGGGCTGAGGGTCAGGGCGAAGGTTTGAGACAGAATGAGGAGTGACTAATGTCTACAGGGTTTTTCTCTGGTCGGGGGTGATAAGACGTTCTACAATGGATTGCGAATTAAAATTGAATGTGCACCACCACAGGTATACTAAAAGCCACTCAATTCATGACTTTTAATGGGGGAATCTTCTGTGGCGCACTCTCATGGAGACCACGGCAGACATAGTGAGAGAGAAAAAGGTGAGTAAATATCTGAAACGGAGGCAGAAAGAGAGAGAATGAGAAGCCCTGTGAATGGAAGGGAGAGCGAAAAGGGAAAATGGTCCTATTTACAAATGACAGATGTGAAACTGGGGTTCACATCAACAGTGTCACTGCCAGGAAGGAGGGTCATGCTAGCCATGTCACCGGTAGTGTGGCCCGCAGGGACGCCGACCTGCTGGAGCGTCGTGCCAGCATGGGCTCTGGCAGCCACGTGGGCCAGCAGGAGGGTCCCGCTGCACAGCTGTGGGGTGAGGATAGACTGGGTGGTGATATCGCCCATTACAGGGGCCTCTTCTGCTGGCAAGAGTGTGACAGTAGCAAGTAGATGGACAAGCCTGCGTGTGAGGACGGAATGCAGGAGGGGCTCTTGTGCGGCTGGGTGTGGGGCCCTCACGGGAACCGTGGAGAAATGGCCAGGTAACTGCGTCATGTGGGCTAGTAGATTGGCCAGGGCTTCGAACTGAAGGACAATAACGGGGAGTAGCTGTCAGGCCCTGGGAGTGTCTGAGTGTAAGTGGAGATGGGTTTGGGATCACTGAGGGATGCGTGGGAGCCATCCCTGTATAGGTACAGGTCATAGGGAGATAGTCTCGTGAGGCCTGTGAGTGTCTAGGGTTGTCCTGGGTGCCTGGGGCTGACTGTGGCAGAAATCTGGGGAAGGCTGGAGAGAAGCTGGGAGACCCAGGAGAGTCCCTGAAGGCAGGGGGTGAAGAGGTGAAAGAAATGGGGGAGGGTTGCAGTAAGGTCCGTGAGTTTGTAGGTGATTCCTGGGTGCGGGAAGCTGACTCCAGGTGAAATCTGGAGACGGTCGGAGTGTAGCTGAGAGAGACAGAAGAGTCCTTGAGGGCTGGGGGTGAGAACATGAGGGAGACTGGGGAGTAAGTCAGTGAAATTCGTGAGTTCGGTGGTGTATCGTGGGTGCCTGGAACTGACTCCAGCTGGAATCTAGCGAAGTTTTGAGAGTAGCTGAAAGAGACACAGGAGTCCCTGTGGGCTGAGGGCAAAGACCTGAGAGAGACCAGGGAGGACCTCAGTGAAGTCTGTGAGTCTGTAGGTGATTCCGGAGTGTGGGAGGCTGACTCCCGCTGAAATCTGGGCGTGGTGGGAGAGTAGCTGGGACAGACAGGAGAGTCCCAGGGGGCTGGGGGTGAAGACATGACAGAGACTGGGGAGTAACTCAGCGAAACTGCTGAGTTTGGTGGTGATACCTGGGTGCCTGGAACTGACTCCCGCTGAAATCTGGGCATGGTTGGAGAGTAGCTGGGACACACAGGAGAGTCCCTGAGGGCTGGGGGTGAAGACATGAGAGAGACCGGGGAGTACCTCAGTGAAACTGGTGAGTTTGGTGGTGACTCCGGGGTGCCTGGGACTGACTCCAGCTGAAATGTGTGCGTGGTTGGAGAGTAGCTGGGACAGACAGGAGAGTCCCTGAGGGCTGGTGAAGACATGAGAGAGACTGGAGAGTAAGTGAGTGAAATTGGGGAGTTTGGTGGTGCTTCCTGGGTGCTTGGAACTGACTCCCGCTGAAGTGTGGGCGTGGTTGGAGAGTAGCTGGGACACACAGGAGAGTCCCTGAGGGTTGGAGATAAAGACGTGCTAGAGAGTGAGGAGTAACTGAGTGAAATTGGGGAGTTTGGTGGTGATTCCGGGGTGCCTGGAACTGACTGCAGCTGAAATGTGGGCGTGGTTGGAGAGTAGCTGGGACAGACGGGAGAGTCCCTGAGGGATGGTGAAGACATGAGAGAGACTGGGGAGTAACGCAGTGAAATTGGTGAGTTTGGTGGTGATTTCTGGGTGCCTGCAACGGACTCCCGCTGAAGTGTGGGCGTGTTTGGAGAGTAGCTGGGACAGACAGGCGAGTCCCTGAGGGTTGGAGATAAAGACGTGCTAGAGACTGGGGAGTAACTCAGTGAAAGTGGTGGGCTTGGTGGTGATCCCTGGGTTCCTGGAACTGACCCGCGCTGAAATGTGGGCGTGGTTGGAGAGTAGCTGGGACAGACTGGAGGGTCCGTAAGGGCTGGGGGTGAAGACGTGAGAGAGACTGGCGAGGATCTCCCTGAGGTCTGTGAGTTTGTAGGTGTTTCTGGGGTGTGGGGTAGAGACTCCCGCTGAAATCTGGGCGTAGTTGGAGAGTAGCTGGGACAGACAGGAGAGTCATGGGTGGCTGGGGGTGAGCTGCTGGATGATGGCAGTAAGAACATATGGTATATTATTGATGAATGAGGTGACTGTGAAGAATCTCCAGAGGAGGACACGGGAGAACACAATGACATGAGTGACTGTCCTGCTTGGTTAGGAAAGGGAAACGTAAAGTTGTGGAATTCTGTTGATGATGGATGTGAGAGTGGTGAAGCCCTGCGGGGTGATGTAGAGTACTTCCACATCCCTGGTGAGGAGCTGCCCCTTGGGTCTGAGTTTCTGGGAGGGGAGAGGGAGAAGCTGGGTGAGGCAGGCATGAATCTTGAGGAGTCAGGGCTGGGGGACCGCTCATATTCTCCCGAGACGTGGGAGTCTCTGGGGGACTCCTGGGTGCATGGGGCTGACTCCCGCAGGAACCTGGGGATGGCTGGAGAGTAACTGGGAGCCACAGGAGAGTCCCTGAGGCCTGGGGGTGAAGAGATGAAAGACACAGGGGTGGAGCACCGTGAGGCTCGTGAGTTTGTAGGTGATTCCCGGGTGTGGGGGGCTGACTCCAGCTGAAATCTGGGGTTGTTTGGAGAGTAGCTGGGAGACACAGGAGATCCCCCGAGAGCTGGGGGTGAGCTGCTGGGTGATGGCAGTAAGAACATGTGGTATATTATTGATGAACGTGGGGACTCTGAGGAATCCTCAGAGGAGGACACGGGAGAGCCCAATGGCTTCATTGATTGCCCATCACGGTGAGGACAGGGAAATGGGAGCTTGTGGGATTCTGGTGATGACAGAGGTGAGTGTGGTGAAGCCCTAGGGGATGGTGAATGGTAGCTCCGGATCCCTGGTGAGGAGCTTCCCCTGAAGCCTGAGTTTCTGAGAGGGGAGAGGGAGAAGCTGGGTGAGGCTCGCATGGACCTTGGGGAGTCCGTGCTGGGGGACCGTTCATAAGAAGAGCCGGACAAGACCCTACTGTTCTTAGGTGCAGACATGATTAGGAAACCTGCAGCTCCCAGGGGCCCCTACTAATTTTCTAACTCGCAGAAGGAAGGAGTGTGTGTGCGTGTGTGTGTGTGTGCGCGGTGTGAGGTATGTACCCCTTAAGAAAATGGAAATCAACCAACCAATGAGACAGACAGACAGACAGACAGACAGACAGAGATTCACTTGCCCAAGTGTTCTGTCCTGTCCTCTGAATCCGCTTCCAAGTCGCAAGACGCTTTGAGCTCCAAGTCAACGCAGAGTCCGCCAACCGCTCCGGCCGCTGATCCGCTCCGCGAAGATCTGAGTACAGGCCAGCCAGGGTGGGTTTAAATAGCCTCGGGCGCAGCCTAGCAGCGGAAAGGGCGGAGCTTCACTCCTCCTTTCCATCAGTCACCCCCAACTTTCCCAGGCTACACCTCGTAGGAAACTGTTCTCCTGCTTTGATTTCATGCGCCACCTTTGGGACAATCTAAGAACTTACAAGTTTTCTTGGCCAGATATATTAGGAATTGTATGCACTGAAACACTGAAAACCAACTAGTGGTTCTGTGGTTCCCACGTTGTGGTTTTGACACCAGCAGCATCCTTGCCACAATCAAACCCCGGAGATCCACAGATCTGCGGTGTAACAATACCTCCCCCTGATCCGGATGCATGGCAGTTTAAGAAGTCTTTCCGTGTAAGGGAAAAGACTTTGAAGAAAAGGTGGAGATATGCGTTGTAGAAACATTCTTTTGCTCTGGAACCACGTAGAGACTTGGGAGCCAGTTGGGTGGAGCATTCGTTGGATGAGGGTGCTCGGGTTAGGAATATCAAGGTGTGGCTCCAGATAATCCAATCATCTAATTAAGATTCCAGTTATGCTCATCTGTTTTAAAATTCCGTTTGGGTAAATTCTTTTAGTCAGACTGAGAATGGCAAAGCCTCAACCCCAATTTCCAGGGAGGGTTGAGAGCCTCAGGTGGAGTTGATCACCAATAGCCTATGGTTTAACCCGTCATGCCTATAGAATGAGGTCTCCATAAAAACCCAAAAGGACTGGGTTCAGAGAGCTTGTGGATAACACTTCCTGGAAGGTAGTGCACCCCTCCCCACACGCCGGGCCCCGCATTTATTTCTGAACTTTTGGCAAAGTCCGCTAAAATACAACGGCAAATGTAAGTGTTTCCCTGCGTGCTGTGAGCTCTTCCAGCCAATGAATGCAACTAAATCTGGGAGTGGTGGCAACCTGATTTATAGCCAGTTGCTGAGAAGCACAGGTAAAACAACGTGGGGCTTCCCATTGTTATTAGTGTGGGAGGCCTGTCTGGCGGGACTCGGCCCTTTGGAATCTAAAGCTATGTCCCGGTAGATAGCGTCACCATTGAATTAGAAGACACACATATGTTGAGAATAATCTTTCTGGTCATTTGCTGCATGTCTTATTTACAATATGTAATCAAATTCTTTATCCTGGCCTTATGGCACCTGGGTTGAGAACCATGATTTGAACCAAACATTGGTCTGTCACGTTCTGAGTTTGAAACTTTATTTTGCCTTTAGCGTTTTGCTATTGCTTTTTCGTTTTCTTTTGTTTCGTTTCGTTTCTAAGTTCTGGGGTATATGTGCAGGATGTGCAGATTTGTTACTAAGGTAAACGTGTGCCATGGTGGTTCGCTGCACCTGTCAACCCATCACCTAGGTATTAAGCCCAGCATGCAGTAGCTGTTTTTCTTAACGCTCTGCCTCCCGAAAGGCCCCAGTGAGTGTTGTTCCCCTTCCTGTGTCCATGTCATCTCCTTTTTCAGCTCTCATTATAAGTGAGAATGTGGCGTTTGGTTTTCTTTCCCTGGATTAGTTTGCTGAGCATAATGACCACACATCACCACTGTTTCTGTTTTTTAGTATAAAGAGTAGTATTTTATTGAATAAGATTTGCTCACAGAAAAATAAGCTTAAGTCTACAATGAATGCCAGACTCTACAGCAGAAAGCAATTTTCTCACTTTTCCACACACAATGGTTCCTACTAAGTGAAAAAACTTCATTCACAAATGTACTACTCTGTCTCAAAACATCTCACATAATCATGCACTGTACTAAAGCCATTAGATCAGTTCTTCAGTCAGGTTAAAGAAGTATCCCTCTAATAACTGACTTTTATAATGCTATCAATATCCACTCCCAATCAGTCTGCCATTGTTAATGGTGTACAGCATTACTGAATACAATGGAATTGATGACGCCCATATCCACGGACACACCGTGACTTACGGTGGTTTGATTTATGATTTTTCAACGTTATGATGGGATTATTGGAATATTAGGTGCGTTTCTGAGTTACAGTGGGTTTATGAGTATGCGACCCTATACTCCAGAATCAGCTGTATAAGGAAAAACAGGTGTACCTCATAAGAGTATGCTTAGTGACTTGGGATAAACCAATAGATGTTCACAACTGATGGAGAGCCGTGAAAGAGAGATAGCGGTAAATACTTACAATAACACAATTTTCCTGCACCTGTCGAGGATTTCTCCCAAAAAACGCAGAATATGGGATGCACCTAAGGCATATGAAAGAGAGAGGGCAGAAGGAGTAAGAGAGAAATAGGAGGAAGGAAGGAAGGAAGGAAAGAAAGAAGGAAGGTAGGAAGGAATGAAGGAAGGAAGGAAGGAAGGAAGGACGAAAGGAAGGAGAAAACACCCGGTGTTACTAAAACCCCCCAAAAAATGGTTTCCCCCTGTGGGTAAGCCTACAATGTGGATGAATCTTGAAAATATTGTGCTACGTGTTGTGTCAGTCATAACAGCTCACCTATTGTGCAATTCCGTTGATAGGAAATGTCCACAATATGGAAATCTATGCATATGGGATTGATCGCACTAGGTAGTTGCTACCTAGGGCTGAGGGTCAGGGCGAAGGTTTGAGACAGAATGAGGAGTGACTAATGTCTACAGGGTTTTTCTCTGGTCGGGGGTGATAAGACGTTCTACAATGGATTGCGAATTAAAATTGAATGTGCACCACCACAGGTATACTAAAAGCCACTCAATTCATGACTTTTAATGGGGGAATCTTCTGTGGCGCACTCTCATGGAGACCACGGCAGACATAGTGAGAGAGAAAAAGGTGAGTAAATATCTGAAACGGAGGCAGAAAGAGAGAGAATGAGAAGCCCTGTGAATGGAAGGGAGAGCGAAAAGGGAAAATGGTCCTATTTACAAATGACAGATGTGAAACTGGGGTTCACATCAACAGTGTCACTGCCAGGAAGGAGGGTCATGCTAGCCATGTCACCGGTAGTGTGGCCCGCAGGGACGCCGACCTGCTGGAGCGTCGTGCCAGCATGGGCTCTGGCAGCCACGTGGGCCAGCAGGAGGGTCCCGCTGCACAGCTGTGGGGTGAGGATAGACTGGGTGGTGATATCGCCCATTACAGGGGCCTCTTCTGCTGGCAAGAGTGTGACAGTAGCAAGTAGATGGACAAGCCTGCGTGTGAGGACGGAATGCAGGAGGGGCTCTTGTGCGGCTGGGTGTGGGGCCCTCACGGGAACCGTGGAGAAATGGCCAGGTAACTGCGTCATGTGGGCTAGTAGATTGGCCAGGGCTTCGAACTGAAGGACAATAACGGGGAGTAGCTGTCAGGCCCTGGGAGTGTCTGAGTGTAAGTGGAGATGGGTTTGGGATCACTGAGGGATGCGTGGGAGCCATCCCTGTATAGGTACAGGTCATAGGGAGATAGTCTCGTGAGGCCTGTGAGTGTCTAGGGTTGTCCTGGGTGCCTGGGGCTGACTGTGGCAGAAATCTGGGGAAGGCTGGAGAGAAGCTGGGAGACCCAGGAGAGTCCCTGAAGGCAGGGGGTGAAGAGGTGAAAGAAATGGGGGAGGGTTGCAGTAAGGTCCGTGAGTTTGTAGGTGATTCCTGGGTGCGGGAAGCTGACTCCAGGTGAAATCTGGAGACGGTCGGAGTGTAGCTGAGAGAGACAGAAGAGTCCTTGAGGGCTGGGGGTGAGAACATGAGGGAGACTGGGGAGTAAGTCAGTGAAATTCGTGAGTTCGGTGGTGTATCGTGGGTGCCTGGAACTGACTCCAGCTGGAATCTAGCGAAGTTTTGAGAGTAGCTGAAAGAGACACAGGAGTCCCTGTGGGCTGAGGGCAAAGACCTGAGAGAGACCAGGGAGGACCTCAGTGAAGTTTGTGAGTCTGTAGGTGATTCCGGAGTGTGGGAGGCTGACTCCCGCTGAAATCTGGGCGTGGTGGGAGAGTAGCTGGGACAGACAGGAGAGTCCCAGGGGGCTGGGGGTGAAGACATGACAGAGACTGGGGAGTAACTCAGCGAAACTGCTGAGTTTGGTGGTGATACCTGGGTGCCTGGAACTGACTCCCGCTGAAATCTGGGCATGGTTGGAGAGTAGCTGGGACACACAGGAGAGTCCCTGAGGGCTGGGGGTGAAGACATGAGAGAGACCGGGGAGTACCTCAGTGAAACTGGTGAGTTTGGTGGTGACTCCGGGGTGCCTGGGACTGACTCCAGCTGAAATGTGTGCGTGGTTGGAGAGTAGCTGGGACAGACAGGAGAGTCCCTGAGGGCTGGTGAAGACATGAGAGAGACTGGAGAGTAAGTGAGTGAAATTGGGGAGTTTGGTGGTGCTTCCTGGGTGCTTGGAACTGACTCCCGCTGAAGTGTGGGCGTGGTTGGAGAGTAGCTGGGACACACAGGAGAGTCCCTGAGGGTTGGAGATAAAGACGTGCTAGAGAGTGAGGAGTAACTGAGTGAAATTGGGGAGTTTGGTGGTGATTCCGGGGTGCCTGGAACTGACTGCAGCTGAAATGTGGGCGTGGTTGGAGAGTAGCTGGGACAGACGGGAGAGTCCCTGAGGGATGGTGAAGACATGAGAGAGACTGGGGAGTAACGCAGTGAAATTGGTGAGTTTGGTGGTGATTTCTGGGTGCCTGCAACGGACTCCCGCTGAAGTGTGGGCGTGTTTGGAGAGTAGCTGGGACAGACAGGCGAGTCCCTGAGGGTTGGAGATAAAGACGTGCTAGAGACTGGGGAGTAACTCAGTGAAAGTGGTGGGCTTGGTGGTGATCCCTGGGTTCCTGGAACTGACCCGCGCTGAAATGTGGGCGTGGTTGGAGAGTAGCTGGGACAGACTGGAGGGTCCGTAAGGGCTGGGGGTGAAGACGTGAGAGAGACTGGCGAGGATCTCCCTGAGGTCTGTGAGTTTGTAGGTGTTTCTGGGGTGTGGGGTAGAGACTCCCGCTGAAATCTGGGCGTAGTTGGAGAGTAGCTGGGACAGACAGGAGAGTCATGGGTGGCTGGGGGTGAGCTGCTGGATGATGGCAGTAAGAACATATGGTATATTATTGATGAATGAGGTGACTGTGAAGAATCTCCAGAGGAGGACACGGGAGAACACAATGACATGAGTGACTGTCCTGCTTGGTTAGGAAAGGGAAACGTAAAGTTGTGGAATTCTGTTGATGATGGATGTGAGAGTGGTGAAGCCCTGCGGGGTGATGTAGAGTACTTCCACATCCCTGGTGAGGAGCTGCCCCTTGGGTCTGAGTTTCTGGGAGGGGAGAGGGAGAAGCTGGGTGAGGCAGGCATGAATCTTGAGGAGTCAGGGCTGGGGGACCGCTCATATTCTCCCGAGACGTGGGAGTCTCTGGGGGACTCCTGGGTGCATGGGGCTGACTCCCGCAGGAACCTGGGGATGGCTGGAGAGTAACTGGGAGCCACAGGAGAGTCCCTGAGGCCTGGGGGTGAAGAGATGAAAGACACAGGGGTGGAGCACCGTGAGGCTCGTGAGTTTGTAGGTGATTCCCGGGTGTGGGGGGCTGACTCCAGCTGAAATCTGGGGTTGTTTGGAGAGTAGCTGGGAGACACAGGAGATCCCCCGAGAGCTGGGGGTGAGCTGCTGGGTGATGGCAGTAAGAACATGTGGTATATTATTGATGAACGTGGGGACTCTGAGGAATCCTCAGAGGAGGACACGGGAGAGCCCAATGGCTTCATTGATTGCCCATCACGGTGAGGACAGGGAAATGGGAGCTTGTGGGATTCTGGTGATGACAGAGGTGAGTGTGGTGAAGCCCTAGGGGATGGTGAATGGTAGCTCCGGATCCCTGGTGAGGAGCTTCCCCTGAAGCCTGAGTTTCTGAGAGGGGAGAGGGAGAAGCTGGGTGAGGCTCGCATGGACCTTGGGGAGTCCGTGCTGGGGGACCGTTCATAAGAAGAGCCGGACAAGACCCTACTGTTCTTAGGTGCAGACATGATTAGGAAACCTGCAGCTCCCAGGGGCCCCTACTAATTTTCTAACTCGCAGAAGGAAGGAGTGTGTGTGCGTGTGTGTGTGTGTGTGCGCGGTGTGAGGTATGTGCCCCTTAAGAAAATGGAAATCAACCAACCAATGAGACAGACAGACAGACAGACAGACAGACAGAGATTCACTTGCCCAAGTGTTCTGTCCTGTCCTCTGAATCCGCTTCCAAGTCGCAAGACGCTGTGAGCTCCAAGTCAACGCAGAGTCCGCCAACCGCTCCGGCCGCTGATCCGCTCCGCGAAGATCTGAGTACAGGCCAGCCAGGGTGGGTTTAAATGGCCTCGGGCGCAGCCTAGCAGCGGAAAGGGCGGAGCTTCACTCCTCCTTTCCATCAGTCACCCCCAACTTTCCCAGGCTACACCTCGTAGGAAACTGTTCTCCTGCTTTGATTTCATGCGCCACCTTTGGGACAATCTAAGAACTTACAAGTTTTCTTGGCCAGATATATTAGGAATTGTATGCACTGAAACACTGAAAACCAACTAGTGGTTCTGTGGTTCCCACGTTGTGGTTTTGACACCAGCAGCATCCTTGCCACAATCAAACCCCGGAGATCCACAGATCTGCGGTGTAACAATACCTCCCCCTGATCCGGATGCATGGCAGTTTAAGAAGTCTTTCCGTGTAAGGGAAAAGACTTTGAAGAAAAGGTGGAGATATGCGTTGTAGAAACATTCTTTTGCTCTGGAACCACGTAGAGACTTGGGAGCCAGTTGGGTGGAGCATTCGTTGGATGAGGGTGCTCGGGTTAGGAATATCAAGGTGTGGCTCCAGATAATCCAATCATCTAATTAAGATTCCAGTTATGCTCATCTGTTTTAAAATTCCGTTTGGGTAAATTCTTTTAGTCAGACTGAGAATGGCAAAGCCTCAACCCCAATTTCCAGGGAGGGTTGAGAGCCTCAGGTGGAGTTGATCACCAATAGCCTATGGTTTAACCCGTCATGCCTATAGAATGAGGTCTCCATAAAAACCCAAAAGGACTGGGTTCAGAGAGCTTGTGGATAACACTTCCTGGAAGGTAGTGCACCCCTCCCCACACGCCGGGCCCCGCATTTATTTCTGAACTTTTGGCAAAGTCCGCTAAAATACAACAGCAAATGTAAGTGTTTCCCTGCGTGCTGTGAGCTCTTCCAGCCAATGAATGCAACTAAATCTGGGAGTGGTGGCAACCTGATTTATAGCCAGTTGCTGAGAAGCACAGGTAAAACAACGTGGGGCTTCCCATTGTTATTAGTGTGGGAGGCCTGTCTGGCGGGACTCGGCCCTTTGGAATCTAAAGCTATGTCCCGGTAGATAGCGTCACCATTGAATTAGAAGACACACATATGTTGAGAATAATCTTTCTGGTCATTTGCTGCATGTCTTATTTACAATATGTAATCAAATTCTTTATCCTGGCCTTATGGCACCTGGGTTGAGAACCATGATTTGAACCAAACATTGGTCTGTCACGTTCTGAGTTTGAAACTTTATTTTGCCTTTAGCGTTTTGCTATTGCTTTTTCGTTTTCTTTTGTTTCGTTTCGTTTCTAAGTTCTGGGGTATATGTGCAGGATGTGCAGATTTGTTACTAAGGTAAACGTGTGCCATGGTGGTTCGCTGCACCTGTCAACCCATCACCTAGGTATTAAGCCCAGCATGCAGTAGCTGTTTTTCTTAACGCTCTGCCTCCCGAAAGGCCCCAGTGAGTGTTGTTCCCCTTCCTGTGTCCATGTCATCTCCTTTTTCAGCTCTCATTATAAGTGAGAATGTGGCGTTTGGTTTTCTTTCCCTGGATTAGTTTGCTGAGCATAATGACCACACATCACCACTGTTTCTGTTTTTTAGTATAAAGAGTAGTATTTTATTGAATAAGATTTGCTCACAGAAAAATAAGCTTAAGTCTACAATGAATGCCAGACTCTACAGCAGAAAGCAATTTTCTCACTTTTCCACACACAATGGTTCCTACTAAGTGAAAAAACTTCATTCACAAATGTACTACTCTGTCTCAAAACATCTCACATAATCATGCACTGTACTAAAGCCATTAGATCAGTTCTTCAGTCAGGTTAAAGAAGTATCCCTCTAATAACTGACTTTTATAATGCTATCAATATCCACTCCCAATCAGTCTGCCATTGTTAATGGTGTACAGCATTACTGAATACAATGGAATTGATGACGCCCATATCCACGGACACACCGTGACTTACGGTGGTTTGATTTATGATTTTTCAACGTTATGATGGGATTATTGGAATATTAGGTGCGTTTCTGAGTTACAGTGGGTTTATGAGTATGCGACCCTATACTCCAGAAACAGCTGTATAAGGAAAAACAGGTGTACCTAATAAGAATATGCTTAGTGACTTGGGATAAACCAATAGATGTTCACAACTGATGGAGAGCCGTGAAAGAGAGATAGCGGTAAATACTTACAATAACACAATTTTCCTGCACCTGTCGAGGATTTCTCCCAAAAAACGCAGAATGTGGGATGCACCTAAGGCATATGAAAGAGAGAGGGCAGAAGGAGTAAGAGAGAAATAGGAGGAAGGAAGGAAGGAAGGAAAGAAAGAAAGAAGGAAGGTAGGAAGGAATGAAGGAAGGAAGGAAGGAAGGACGAAAGGAAGGAGAAAACACCCGGTGTTACTAAAACCCCCCAAAAAATGGTTTCCCCCTGTGGGTAAGCCTACAATGTGGATGAATCTTGAAAATATTGTGCTACGTGTTGTGTCAGTCATAACAGCTCACCTATTGTGCAATTCCGTTGATAGGAAATGTCCACAATATGGAAATCTATGCATATGGGATTGATCGCACTAGGTAGTTGCTACCTAGGGCTGAGGGTCAGGGCGAAGGTTTGAGACAGAATGAGGAGTGACTAATGTCTACAGGGTTTTTCTCTGGTCGGGGGTGATAAGACGTTCTACAATGGATTGCGAATTAAAATTGAATGTGCACCACCACAGGTATACTAAAAGCCACTCAATTCATGACTTTTAATGGGGGAATCTTCTGTGGCGCACTCTCATGGAGACCACGGCAGACATAGTGAGAGAG
The DNA here is from genome assembly GCF_029289425.2 of Pan paniscus. Lineage (NCBI taxonomy): Eukaryota > Metazoa > Chordata > Mammalia > Primates > Hominidae > Pan > Pan paniscus. The sequence goes on from NC_073271.2 coordinate 5,553,385, forward strand.
AAAAAGGTGAGTAAATATCTGAAACGGAGGCAGAAAGAGAGAGAATGAGAAGCCCTGTGAATGGAAGGGAGAGCGAAAAGGGAAAATGGTCCTATTTACAAATGACAGATGTGAAACTGGGGTTCACATCAACAGTGTCACTGCCAGGAAGGAGGGTCATGCTAGCCATGTCACCGGTAGTGTGGCCCGCAGGGACGCCGACCTGCTGGAGCGTCGTGCCAGCATGGGCTCTGGCAGCCACGTGGGCCAGCAGGAGGGTCCCGCTGCACAGCTGTGGGGTGAGGATAGACTGGGTGGTGATATCGCCCATTACAGGGGCCTCTTCTGCTGGCAAGAGTGTGACAGTAGCAAGTAGATGGACAAGCCTGCGTGTGAGGACGGAATGCAGGAGGGGCTCTTGTGCGGCTGGGTGTGGGGCCCTCACGGGAACCGTGGAGAAATGGCCAGGTAACTGCGTCATGTGGGCTAGTAGATTGGCCAGGGCTTCGAACTGAAGGACAATAACGGGGAGTAGCTGTCAGGCCCTGGGAGTGTCTGAGTGTAAGTGGAGATGGGTTTGGGGTCACTGAGGGATGCGTGGGAGCCATCCCTGTATAGGTACAGGTCATAGGGAGATAGTCTCGTGAGGCCTGTGAGTGTCTAGGGTTGTCCTGGGTGCCTGGGGCTGACTGTGGCAGAAATCTGGGGAAGGCTGGAGAGAAGCTGGGAGACCCAGGAGAGTCCCTGAAGGCAGGGGGTGAAGAGGTGAAAGAAATGGGGGAGGGTTGCAGTAAGGTCCGTGAGTTTGTAGGTGATTCCTGGGTGCGGGAAGCTGACTCCAGGTGAAATCTGGAGACGGTCGGAGTGTAGCTGAGAGAGACAGAAGAGTCCTTGAGGGCTGGGGGTGAGAACATGAGGGAGACTGGGGAGTAAGTCAGTGAAATTCGTGAGTTCGGTGGTGTATCGTGGGTGCCTGGAACTGACTCCAGCTGGAATCTAGCGAAGTTTTGAGAGTAGCTGAAAGAGACACAGGAGTCCCTGTGGGCTGAGGGCAAAGACCTGAGAGAGACCAGGGAGGACCTCAGTGAAGTCTGTGAGTCTGTAGGTGATTCCGGAGTGTGGGAGGCTGAGTGCCGCTGAAATCTGGGCGTGGTGGGAGAGTAGCTGGGACAGACAGGAGAGTCCCAGGGGGCTGGGGGTGAAGACATGACAGAGACTGGGGAGTAACTCAGCGAAACTGCTGAGTTTGGTGGTGATACCTGGGTGCCTGGAACTGACTCCCGCTGAAATCTGGGCATGGTTGGAGAGTAGCTGGGACACACAGGAGAGTCCCTGAGGGCTGGGGGTGAAGACATGAGAGAGACCGGGGAGTACCTCAGTGAAACTGGTGAGTTTGGTGGTGACTCCGGGGTGCCTGGGACTGACTCCAGCTGAAATGTGTGCGTGGTTGGAGAGTAGCTGGGACAGACAGGAGAGTCCCTGAGGGCTGGTGAAGACATGAGAGAGACTGGAGAGTAAGTGAGTGAAATTGGGGAGTTTGGTGGTGCTTCCTGGGTGCTTGGAACTGACTCCCGCTGAAGTGTGGGCGTGGTTGGAGAGTAGCTGGGACACACAGGAGAGTCCCTGAGGGTTGGAGATAAAGACGTGCTAGAGAGTGAGGAGTAACTGAGTGAAATTGGGGAGTTTGGTGGTGATTCCGGGGTGCCTGGAACTGACTGCAGCTGAAATGTGGGCGTGGTTGGAGAGTAGCTGGGACAGACGGGAGAGTCCCTGAGGGATGGTGAAGACATGAGAGAGACTGGGGAGTAACGCAGTGAAATTGGTGAGTTTGGTGGTGATTTCTGGGTGCCTGCAACGGACTCCCGCTGAAGTGTGGGCGTGTTTGGAGAGTAGCTGGGACAGACAGGCGAGTCCCTGAGGGTTGGAGATAAAGACGTGCTAGAGACTGGGGAGTAACTCAGTGAAAGTGGTGGGCTTGGTGGTGATCCCTGGGTTCCTGGAACTGACCCGCGCTGAAATGTGGGCGTGGTTGGAGAGTAGCTGGGACAGACTGGAGGGTCCGTAAGGGCTGGGGGTGAAGACGTGAGAGAGACTGGCGAGGATCTCACTGAGGTCTGTGAGTTTGTAGGTGTTTCTGGGGTGTGGGGTAGAGACTCCCGCTGAAATCTGGGCGTAGTTGGAGAGTAGCTGGGACAGACAGGAGAGTCATGGGTGGCTGGGGGTGAGCTGCTGGATGATGGCAGTAAGAACATATGGTATATTATTGATGAATGAGGTGACTGTGAAGAATCTCCAGAGGAGGACACGGGAGAACACAATGACATGCGTGACTGTCCTGCTTGGTTAGGAAAGGGAAACGTAAAGTTGTGGAATTCTGTTGATGATGGATGTGAGAGTGGTGAAGCCCTGCGGGGTGATGTAGAGTACTTCCACATCCCTGGTGAGGAGCTGCCCCTTGGGTCTGAGTTTCTGGGAGGGGAGAGGGAGAAGCTGGGTGAGGCAGGCATGAATCTTGAGGAGTCAGGGCTGGGGGACCGCTCATATTCTCCCGAGACGTGTGAGTCTCTGGGGGACTCCTGGGTGCATGGGGCTGACTCCCGCAGGAACCTGGGGATGGCTGGAGAGTAACTGGGAGCCACAGGAGAGTCCCTGAGGCCTGGGGGTGAAGAGATGAAAGACACAGGGGTGGAGCACCGTGAGGCTCGTGAGTTTGTAGGTGATTCCCGGGTGTGGGGGGCTGACTCCAGCTGAAATCTGGGGTTGTTTGGAGAGTAGCTGGGAGACACAGGAGATCCCCCGAGAGCTGGGGGTGAGCTGCTGGGTGATGGCAGTAAGAACATGTGGTATATTATTGATGAACGTGGGGACTCTGAGGAATCCTCAGAGGAGGACACGGGAGAGCCCAATGGCTTCATTGATTGCCCATCACGGTGAGGACAGGGAAATGGGAGCTTGTGGGATTCTGGTGATGACAGAGGTGAGTGTGGTGAAGCCCTAGGGGATGGTGAATGGTAGCTCCGGATCCCTGGTGAGGAGCTTCCCCTGAAGCCTGAGTTTCTGAGAGGGGAGAGGGAGAAGCTGGGTGAGGCTCGCATGGACCTTGGGGAGTCCGTGCTGGGGGACCGTTCATAAGAAGAGCCGGACAAGACCCTACTGTTCTTAGGTGCAGACATGATTAGGAAACCTGCAGCTCCCAGGGGCCCCTACTAATTTTCTAACTCGCAGAAGGAAGGAGTGTGTGTGCGTGTGTGTGTGTGTGTGCGCGGTGTGAGGTATGTGCCCCTTAAGAAAATGGAAATCAACCAACCAATGAGACAGACAGACAGACAGACAGACAGACAGAGATTCACTTGCCCAAGTGTTCTGTCCTGTCCTCTGAATCCGCTTCCAAGTCGCAAGACGCTGTGAGCTCCAAGTCAACGCAGAGTCCGCCAACCGCTCCGGCCGCTGATCCGCTCCGCGAAGATCTGAGTACAGGCCAGCCAGGGTGGGTTTAAATGGCCTCGGGCGCAGCCTAGCAGCGGAAAGGGCGGAGCTTCACTCCTCCTTTCCATCAGTCACCCCCAACTTTCCCAGGCTACACCTCGTAGGAAACTGTTCTCCTGCTTTGATTTCATGCGCCACCTTTGGGACAATCTAAGAACTTACAAGTTTTCTTGGCCAGATATATTAGGAATTGTATGCACTGAAACACTGAAAACCAACTAGTGGTTCTGTGGTTCCCACGTTGTGGTTTTGACACCAGCAGCATCCTTGCCACAATCAAACCCCGGAGATCCACAGATCTGCGGTGTAACAATACCTCCCCCTGATCCGGATGCATGGCAGTTTAAGAAGTCTTTCCGTGTAAGGGAAAAGACTTTGAAGAAAAGGTGGAGATATGCGTTGTAGAAACATTCTTTTGCTCTGGAACCACGTAGAGACTTGGGAGCCAGTTGGGTGGAGCATTCGTTGGATGAGGGTGCTCGGGTTAGGAATATCAAGGTGTGGCTCCAGATAATCCAATCATCTAATTAAGATTCCAGTTATGCTCATCTGTTTTAAAATTCCGTTTGGGTAAATTCTTTTAGTCAGACTGAGAATGGCAAAGCCTCAACCCCAATTTCCAGGGAGGGTTGAGAGCCTCAGGTGGAGTTGATCACCAATAGCCTATGGTTTAACCCGTCATGCCTATAGAATGAGGTCTCCATAAAAACCCAAAAGGACTGGGTTCAGAGAGCTTGTGGATAACACTTCCTGGAAGGTAGTGCACCCCTCCCCACACGCCGGGCCCCGCATTTATTTCTGAACTTTTGGCAAAGTCCGCTAAAATACAACGGCAAATGTAAGTGTTTCCCTGCGTGCTGTGAGCTCTTCCAGCCAATGAATGCAACTAAATCTGGGAGTGGTGGCAACCTGATTTATAGCCAGTTGCTGAGAAGCACAGGTAAAACAACGTGGGGCTTCCCATTGTTATTAGTGTGGGAGGCCTGTCTGGCGGGACTCGGCCCTTTGGAATCTAAAGCTATGTCCCGGTAGATAGCGTCACCATTGAATTAGAAGACACACATATGTTGAGAATAATCTTTCTGGTCATTTGCTGCATGTCTTATTTACAATATGTAATCAAATTCTTTATCCTGGCCTTATGGCACCTGGGTTGAGAACCATGATTTGAACCAAACATTGGTCTGTCACGTTCTGAGTTTGAAACTTTATTTTGCCTTTAGCGTTTTGCTATTGCTTTTTCGTTTTCTTTTGTTTCGTTTCGTTTCTAAGTTCTGGGGTATATGTGCAGGATGTGCAGATTTGTTACTAAGGTAAACGTGTGCCATGGTGGTTCGCTGCACCTGTCAACCCATCACCTAGGTATTAAGCCCAGCATGCAGTAGCTGTTTTTCTTAACGCTCTGCCTCCCGAAAGGCCCCAGTGAGTGTTGTTCCCCTTCCTGTGTCCATGTCATCTCATTTTTCAGCTCTCATTATAAGTGAGAATGTGGCGTTTGGTTTTCTTTCCCTGGATTAGTTTGCTGAGCATAATGACCACACATCACCACTGTTTCTGTTTTTTAGTATAAAGAGTAGTATTTTATTGAATAAGATTTGCTCACAGAAAAATAAGCTTAAGTCTACAATGAATGCCAGACTCTACAGCAGAAAGCAATTTTCTCACTTTTCCACACACAATGGTTCCTACTAAGTGAAAAAACTTCATTCACAAATGTACTACTCTGTCTCAAAACATCTCACATAATCATGCACTGTACTAAAGCCATTAGATCAGTTCTTCAGTCAGGTTAAAGAAGTATCCCTCTAATAACTGACTTTTATAATGCTATCAATATCCACTCCCAATCAGTCTGCCATTGTTAATGGTGTACAGCATTACTGAATACAATGGAATTGATGACGCCCATATCCACGGACACACCGTGACTTACGGTGGTTTGATTTATGATTTTTCAACGTTATGATGGGATTATTGGAATATTAGGTGCGTTTCTGAGTTACAGTGGGTTTATGAGTATGCGACCCTATACTCCAGAAACAGCTGTATAAGGAAAAACAGGTGTACCTAATAAGAATATGCTTAGTGACTTGGGATAAACCAATAGATGTTCACAACTGATGGAGAGCCGTGAAAGAGAGATAGCGGTAAATACTTACAATAACACAATTTTCCTGCACCTGTCGAGGATTTCTCCCAAAAAACGCAGAATGTGGGATGCACCTAAGGCATATGAAAGAGAGAGGGCAGAAGGAGTAAGAGAGAAATAGGAGGAAGGAAGGAAGGAAGGAAAGAAAGAAAGAAGGAAGGTAGGAAGGAATGAAGGAAGGAAGGAAGGAAGGAAGGACGAAAGGAAGGAGAAAACACCCGGTGTTACTAAAACCCCCCAAAAAATGGTTTCCCCCTGTGGGTAAGCCTACAATGTGGATGAATCTTGAAAATATTGTGCTACGTGTTGTGTCAGTCATAACAGCTCACCTATTGTGCAATTCCGTTGATAGGAAATGTCCACAATATGGAAATCTATGCATATGGGATTGATCGCACTAGGTAGTTGCTACCTAGGGCTGAGGGTCAGGGCGAAGGTTTGAGACAGAATGAGGAGTGACTAATGTCTACAGGGTTTTTCTCTGGTCGGGGGTGATAAGACGTTCTACAATGGATTGCGAATTAAAATTGAATGTGCACCACCACAGGTATACTAAAAGCCACTCAATTCATGACTTTTAATGGGGGAATCTTCTGTGGCGCACTCTCATGGAGACCACGGCAGACATAGTGAGAGAGAAAAAGGTGAGTAAATATCTGAAACGGAGGCAGAAAGAGAGAGAATGAGAAGCCCTGTGAATGGAAGGGAGAGCGAAAAGGGAAAATGGTCCTATTTACAAATGACAGATGTGAAACTGGGGTTCACATCAACAGTGTCACTGCCAGGAAGGAGGGTCATGCTAGCCATGTCACCGGTAGTGTGGCCCGCAGGGACGCCGACCTGCTGGAGCGTCGTGCCAGCATGGGCTCTGGCAGCCACGTGGGCCAGCAGGAGGGTCCCGCTGCACAGCTGTGGGGTGAGGATAGACTGGGTGGTGATATCGCCCATTACAGGGGCCTCTTCTGCTGGCAAGAGTGTGACAGTAGCAAGTAGATGGACAAGCCTGCGTGTGAGGACGGAATGCAGGAGGGGCTCTTGTGCGGCTGGGTGTGGGGCCCTCACGGGAACCGTGGAGAAATGGCCAGGTAACTGCGTCATGTGGGCTAGTAGATTGGCCAGGGCTTCGAACTGAAGGACAATAACGGGGAGTAGCTGTCAGGCCCTGGGAGTGTCTGAGTGTAAGTGGAGATGGGTTTGGGGTCACTGAGGGATGCGTGGGAGCCATCCCTGTATAGGTACAGGTCATAGGGAGATAGTCTCGTGAGGCCTGTGAGTGTCTAGGGTTGTCCTGGGTGCCTGGGGCTGACTGTGGCAGAAATCTGGGGAAGGCTGGAGAGAAGCTGGGAGACCCAGGAGAGTCCCTGAAGGCAGGGGGTGAAGAGGTGAAAGAAATGGGGGAGGGTTGCAGTAAGGTCCGTGAGTTTGTAGGTGATTCCTGGGTGCGGGAAGCTGACTCCAGGTGAAATCTGGAGACGGTCGGAGTGTAGCTGAGAGAGACAGAAGAGTCCTTGAGGGCTGGGGGTGAGAACATGAGGGAGACTGGGGAGTAAGTCAGTGAAATTCGTGAGTTCGGTGGTGTATCGTGGGTGCCTGGAACTGACTCCAGCTGGAATCTAGCGAAGTTTTGAGAGTAGCTGAAAGAGACACAGGAGTCCCTGTGGGCTGAGGGCAAAGACCTGAGAGAGACCAGGGAGGACCTCAGTGAAGTTTGTGAGTCTGTAGGTGATTCCGGAGTGTGGGAGGCTGACTCCCGCTGAAATCTGGGCGTGGTGGGAGAGTAGCTGGGACAGACAGGAGAGTCCCAGGGGGCTGGGGGTGAAGACATGACAGAGACTGGGGAGTAACTCAGCGAAACTGCTGAGTTTGGTGGTGATACCTGGGTGCCTGGAACTGACTCCCGCTGAAATCTGGGCATGGTTGGAGAGTAGCTGGGACACACAGGAGAGTCCCTGAGGGCTGGGGGTGAAGACATGAGAGAGACCGGGGAGTACCTCAGTGAAACTGGTGAGTTTGGTGGTGACTCCGGGGTGCCTGGGACTGACTCCAGCTGAAATGTGTGCGTGGTTGGAGAGTAGCTGGGACAGACAGGAGAGTCCCTGAGGGCTGGTGAAGACATGAGAGAGACTGGAGAGTAAGTGAGTGAAATTGGGGAGTTTGGTGGTGCTTCCTGGGTGCTTGGAACTGACTCCCGCTGAAGTGTGGGTGTGGTTGGAGAGTAGCTGGGACACACAGGAGAGTCCCTGAGGGTTGGAGATAAAGACGTGCTAGAGAGTGAGGAGTAACTGAGTGAAATTGGGGAGTTTGGTGGTGATTCCGGGGTGCCTGGAGCTGACTGCAGCTGAAATGTGGGCGTGGTTGGAGAGTAGCTGGGACAGACGGGAGAGTCCCTGAGGGATGGTGAAGACATGAGAGAGACTGGGGAGTAACGCAGTGAAATTGGTGAGTTTGGTGGTGATTTCTGGGTGCCTGCAACGGACTCCCGCTGAAGTGTGGGCGTGTTTGGAGAGTAGCTGGGACAGACAGGCGAGTCCCTGAGGGTTGGAGATAAAGACGTGCTAGAGACTGGGGAGTAACTCAGTGAAAGTGGTGGGCTTGGTGGTGATCCCTGGGTTCCTGGAACTGACCCGCGCTGAAATGTGGGCGTGGTTGGAGAGTAGCTGGGACAGACTGGAGGGTCCGTAAGGGCTGGGGGTGAAGACGTGAGAGAGACTGGCGAGGATCTCACTGAGGTCTGTGAGTTTGTAGGTGTTTCTGGGGTGTGGGGTAGAGACCCCCGCTGAAATCTGGGCGTAGTTGGAGAGTAGCTGGGACAGACAGGAGAGTCATGGGTGGCTGGGGGTGAGCTGCTGGATGATGGCAGTAAGAACATATGGTATATTATTGATGAATGAGGTGACTGTGAAGAATCTCCAGAGGAGGACACGGGAGAACACAATGACATGAGTGACTGTCCTGCTTGGTTAGGAAAGGGAAACGTAAAGTTGTGGAATTCTGTTGATGATGGATGTGAGAGTGGTGAAGCCCTGCGGGGTGATGTAGAGTACTTCCACATCCCTGGTGAGGAGCTGCCCCTTGGGTCTGAGTTTCTGGGAGGGGAGAGGGAGAAGCTGGGTGAGGCAGGCATGAATCTTGAGGAGTCAGGGCTGGGGGACCGCTCATATTCTCCCGAGACGTGGGAGTCTCTGGGGGACTCCTGGGTGCATGGGGCTGACTCCCGCAGGAACCTGGGGATGGCTGGAGAGTAACTGGGAGCCACAGGAGAGTCCCTGAGGCCTGGGGGTGAAGAGATGAAAGACACAGGGGTGGAGCACCGTGAGGCTCGTGAGTTTGTAGGTGATTCCCGGGTGTGGGGGGCTGACTCCAGCTGAAATCTGGGGTTGTTTGGAGAGTAGCTGGGAGACACAGGAGATCCCCCGAGAGCTGGGGGTGAGCTGCTGGGTGATGGCAGTAAGAACATGTGGTATATTATTGATGAACGTGGGGACTCTGAGGAATCCTCAGAGGAGGACACGGGAGAGCCCAATGGCTTCATTGATTGCCCATCACGGTGAGGACAGGGAAATGGGAGCTTGTGGGATTCTGGTGATGACAGAGGTGAGTGTGGTGAAGCCCTAGGGGATGGTGAATGGTAGCTCCGGATCCCTGGTGAGGAGCTTCCCCTGAAGCCTGAGTTTCTGAGAGGGGAGAGGGAGAAGCTGGGTGAGGCTCGCATGGACCTTGGGGAGTCCGTGCTGGGGGACCGTTCATAAGAAGAGCCGGACAAGACCCTACTGTTCTTAGGTGCAGACATGATTAGGAAACCTGCAGCTCCCAGGGGCCCCTACTAATTTTCTAACTCGCAGAAGGAAGGAGTGTGTGTGCGTGTGTGTGTGTGTGCGGTGTGAGGTATGTGCCCCTTAAGAAAATGGAAATCAACCAACCAATGAGACAGACAGACAGACAGACAGACAGACAGACAGAGATTCACTTGCCCAAGTGTTCTGTCCTGTCCTCTGAATCCGCTTCCAAGTCGCAAGACGCTGTGAGCTCCAAGTCAACGCAGAGTCCGCCAACCGCTCCGGCCGCTGATCCGCTCCGCGAAGATCTGAGTACAGGCCAGCCAGGGTGGGTTTAAATGGCCTCGGGCGCAGCCTAGCAGCGGAAAGGGCGGAGCTTCACTCCTCCTTTCCATCAGTCACCCCCAACTTTCCCAGGCTACACCTCGTAGGAAACTGTTCTCCTGCTTTGATTTCATGCGCCACCTTTGGGACAATCTAAGAACTTACAAGTTTTCTTGGCCAGATATATTAGGAATTGTATGCACTGAAACACTGAAAACCAACTAGTGGTTCTGTGGTTCCCACGTTGTGGTTTTGACACCAGCAGCATCCTTGCCACAATCAAACCCCGGAGATCCACAGATCTGCGGTGTAACCATACGTCCCCCTGATCCGGATGCATGGCAGTTTAAGGAGTCTTTCCGTGTAAGGGAAAAGACTTTGAAGAAAAGGTGGAGATATGCGTTGTAGAAACATTCTTTTGCTCTGGAACCACGTAGAGACTTGGGAGCCAGTTGGGTGGAGCATTCGTTGGATGAGGGTGCTCGGGTTAGGAATATCAAGGTGTGGCTCCAGATAATCCAATCATCTAATTAAGATTCCAGTTATGCTCATCTGTTTTAAAATTCCGTTTGGGTAAATTCTTTTAGTCAGACTGAGAATGGCAAAGCCTCAACCCCAATTTCCAGGGAGGGTTGAGAGCCTCAGGTGGAGTTGATCACCAATAGCCTATGGTTTAACCCGTCATGCCTATAGAATGAGGTCTCCATAAAAACCCAAAAGGACTGGGTTCAGAGAGCTTGTGGATAACACTTCCTGGAAGGTAGTGCACCCCTCCCCACACGCCGGGCCCCGCATTTATTTCTGAACTTTTGGCAAAGTCCGCTAAAATACAACGGCAAATGTAAGTGTTTCCCTGCGTGCTGTGAGCTCTTCCAGCCAATGAATGCAACTAAATCTGGGAGTGGTGGCAACCTGATTTATAGCCAGTTGCTGAGAAGCACAGGTAAAACAACGTGGGGCTTCCCATTGTTATTAGTGTGGGAGGCCTGTCTGGCAGGACTCGGCCCTTTGGAATCTAAAGCTATGTCCCGGTAGATAGCGTCACCATTGAATTAGAAGACACACATATGTTGAGAATAATCTTTCTGGTCATTTGCTGCATGTCTTATTTACAATATGTAATCAAATTCTTTATCCTGGCCTTATGGCACCTGGGTTGAGAACCATGATTTGAACCAAACATTGGTCTGTCACGTTCTGAGTTTGAAACTTTATTTTGCCTTTAGCGTTTTGCTATTGCTTTTTCGTTTTCTTTTGTTTCGTTTCGTTTCTAAGTTCTGGGGTATATGTGCAGGATGTGCAGATTTGTTACTAAGGTAAACGTGTGCCATGGTGGTTCGCTGCACCTGTCAACCCATCACCTAGGTATTAAGCCCAGCATGCAGTAGCTGTTTTTCTTAACGCTCTGCCTCCCGAAAGGCCCCAGTGAGTGTTGTTCCCCTTCCTGTGTCCATGTCATCTCCTTTTTCAGCTCTCATTATAAGTGAGAATGTGGCGTTTGGTTTTCTTTCCCTGGATTAGTTTGCTGAGCATAATGACCACACATCACCACTGTTTCTGTTTTTTAGTATAAAGAGTAGTATTTTATTGAATAAGATTTGCTCACAGAAAAATAAGCTTAAGTCTACAATGAATGCCAGACTCTACAGCAGAAAGCAATTTTCTCACTTTTCCACACACAATGGTTCCTACTAAGTGAAAAAACTTCATTCACAAATGTACTACTCTGTCTCAAAACATCTCACATAATCATGCACTGTACTAAAGCCATTAGATCAGTTCTTCAGTCAGGTTAAAGAAGTATCCCTCTAATAACTGACTTTTATAATGCTATCAATATCCACTCCCAATCAGTCTGCCATTGTTAATGGTGTACAGCATTACTGAATACAATGGAATTGATGACGCCCATATCCACGGACACACCGTGACTTACGGTGGTTTGATTTATGATTTTTCAACGTTATGATGGGATTATTGGAATATTAGATGCGTTTCTGAGTTACAGTGGGTTTATGAGTATGCGACCCTATAGTCCAGAAACAGCTGTATAAGGAAAAACAGGTGTACCTAGTAAAAATATGCTTAGTGACTTGGGATAAACCAATAGATGTTCACAACTGATGGAGAGCCGTGAAAGAGAGATAGCGGTAAGTAGTTACAATAACACAATTTTCACCAAATATGTGTTATATATACTGTAAATAAACTATCAAAAACTACAGTAATTATATTTAATATACTGTACATAAAATATCAAAAATTACACCAAACGTATATTATATACTGTAAAAAAATATCAAAAATGATAGTAAATATATATAAAATTCTATGTAAAATATCAAAAACTACACCAAATACATATTATATAATTTACATAAAATATCAAAAGGACACCAAATATATATTATATACTGTACATAAAATATCAAAAATACACTAAATATATTTCATATATTGTGCATATAATATTAACTAAATGTACACCAAATACATTTTATATACTGTAAATAAAATATCAAAAATTACAGTAAACATATATTACACACCATATGTAAAATATCACAATCTTCGCCAAATATATATTATATAATTTACATAAAATAGCAAAAGGACACCAAATATATCTTATATACTGTACATAAAATATCAAAAATTACAGTAAATATATTTCATATACTGTACATATAATATTAACTAAAAGTACACCAAATAAATTTTATATAGTGTGAATAAAATATCAAAAATTTCAGTGAATATATATTACATAATTTACATAAACTATCAAAAAGTACAGCAAATATGTGTCATATATACTGTAAATAAACTATCAAAAACTACAGTAATTATATTAAATATACTGTACATAAAATATCAAAAATTACACCAAATGTATATTATTTACTGTAAATAAAATATCAAAAAGTACAGTACATATATATTATACACCGTATGTAAAATATCACAATCTACTCCACATATATATTATATAATTTACATAAAATATCAAAAGGACACAAAATATATCTTATATACTGTACATAAAATATCAAAAAGTACAGTAAATATATTTCATATATTGTACATATAATATTAACTAAAAGTACACCAAATACATTTTATATACTGTAAATAAATTATCAAAAAGTACAGAAAATATATATTACATACTGTACATAATATATCAAAAAGTACACCAAATACGTGTTATGTATAGTGTAAATAAACTATCAAAAACTACAGTAATTATATTCAATATACTGTACATAAAATATCAAAAATTACACCAAATGTATATTATATACTCTAAATAAAATATCAAAAATTACAGTAAATATACATTACACACCCCATGCAAAATATCAAAAACTACACCAAATATATATTATATAATTTACATAAAATACAAAAAGGACACTAAATATTTCTTATATACTGTACATAAAATATCAAATAGTACAGTAAATATATTTCATATATTGTGCATATAATATTAACTAAAAGTACACCAAATACATTTTATGTACTGTAAATAGAATATCAAAAAGTACAGTAAATATATATAAGATACCTTACATAAAATATCAAAAAGTACACCAAATATGTGTTATACATACTGTAAATAAACTATCACAAACTACAGTAATTATATTTAATATACTGTACATAAAATATCAAAAATTACACCAAATGTATATTATATAGTGTAAAGAAAATATAAGAAAGGACGGTAAATATATATTACACACCCTATGTAAAATATCAAAAACTACACCAAATATATATTATATAATTTACATAAAATATCAAAAGGACACCAAATATATCTTATATACTGTACATAAAATATCAAAATGTACAGTAAATATGTTTCATATTTTGCACATATAATATTAACTAAAAGTACACCAAATACACTTTATATACTGTAAATAAAATATCAAAAATACAGTAAATATATATTACATACTGTACATAACATATCAAAAAGCACACCTAATATGTGTTATATATACTGTAAATAAACTGTCAAAAACTACAGTAATTATATTTAATGTACTGTATATAAAATATGAAAAATTACACCAAATGTATATTATATACTGTAAATAAAATATCAAACAGGACAGTAAATATATACTACACACCCTATGTAAAATATCACAAACTACACCAAATATATATTATATAGTTTACATAAAATATCAAAAGGACACCAAATATATCTTATATACTGTATATAAAATATCAAAATTTACAGTAAATAAATTTCATATATTGTGCATATAATATTAACTAAAAGTACACCAAATACATTTTATGTACTGTAAATAAAATATCAAAATGTACAGTAAATATATATTACATACTGTACATAAAATATAAAAAAGCACACCAAATATGTGTTATATATACTGTAAATAAACTATCAAATACTACAGTAATTATATTTAATATACTGTACATAAAATGTCAAAAATTACACCAAATGTATAATATACTGTAAATAAAATATCAAAAAGAACAGTAAATATATATTACACACCCTATGTAATATATCACAAACTACACCAAATATATATTATATAATTTACATGAAATAGCAAAAGGACACCAAATATATCTTATATACTGTACATAAAATATCAAAAATTACAGTAAATATATTTCATATATTGTACATATAATATTAACTAAAAGTACACCAAATACATTTTATATACTGTAAATAAAATATCAGAATGTACAGTAAATATATATTACATACTGTACATAAAAGATCAAAAAGTACACCAAATATGTGTTATATATACTGTAAATAAACTATCAAAAACTACAGTAATTATATTTAATATACTGTATATAAAATAACAAAAATTACACCAAATGTATATTATATACTGTAAGTAAAATATCAAAAAGGACAGTAAATATATTATACACACCCTATGTAAAATATCAAATACTACACCAAATATATATTATATAATTTACATAAAATATCAAAAGGACATCAAATATATCTCATACACTGTACATAAAATATCAAAAAGTTCAGTAAATATATTTCATATATTGTACATATAATATTAACTGAAAGTACACCAAATACCTTTCATATACTGAAAATAAAATAACCAAAATACAGTAAATATATATTACATACTGTACTTAAAATATCAAAAAGTACACCAAATATGTGTTATATATACTGTAAATAAACTATCAAAAACTGCAGTTATTATGTTTAATATACTGCACATTAAATATCAAAAATTACACCAAATGTATATTATATACTGTAACTAAAATATGAAAAAGTACAGTAAATATATATTACACTCTATGTAAAATATCAATAACTACACCAAATATATATTATATAATTTACATAAAATATCAAAAGTACATCAAATATATCCTATATACTGTATATAAAATATCTAAAAGTACAGTAAATATATTTCATATATTGTACATATAATATTAAGTAAAAGTACACCAAATACATTTTATATACTGTAAATAATATATAAAAAATACAGTAAATATATATTACATAATGTACATAAAATATAAAAAGTACACCAAATATGTGTTATATATTCTGTAAATAAACTATAAAAAACTACAGTAATTATATTTAATATACTGTACATAAAATATCAAATATTACACCAAATGTATATTATATACTGTAAAAAAAATCAAAATGTACAGTAAATATATATTACACAACCTATGTAAAATATCACAAACTACACCAAATATATATTATATAATTTACATAAAATATCAAAAGGACAGCAAATATATCTTATATACGGTACATAAAATATCAAATAGTAGAGTAAATATATTTCATATATTCTACATATAATATTAACTAAAAGTACACCAAATACATTTTATATACTGTAAATAAAATATCAAAATTAAAGTAAATATATATTACATACTGTACATAAAATATCAAAATGTACACCAAATATGTGTTATATATACTGTAAATAAACTATCAAAAAATACAGTAATTATATTTAATATACTCTACATAAAATATCAAAAATTACACCAAATGAATATTATATAGTGTAAAGAAAATATAAAAAAGGACGGTAAATATACATTACACACCCTATGTAAAACATCAAAAACTACACCAAATATATATTATATAATTTACATAAAATATCAAAAGGACACCAAATATATGTTATATACTGTACATAAAATATCAAATAGTACAGTAAATATGTTTCATATTTTGCACATATAATATTAACTAAAACTACACCAAATACACTTTATATACTGTAAATAAAATATCAAAAAGTACAGTAAATTTATATTACATACTGTACATAACATATCAAAAAGTACACCTAATATGTGTTATATATACTGTAAATAAACTATCAAAAACTACAGTAATTATATTTAATATACTGTACATAAAATATCAAAAATTACACTACATATATAATATAAACTGTAAATAAAATATCCAAAAGTACAGTAAATATATATTACACTCTATGTAAAATATCAAAAACTACACCAAATATATATTATATAATTTACATAAAATATCTAAAGGACACCAAATATATCTTATATACTGTACATAAAATATCAAAAAGTACAGTAAATATATTTCATATATTGTACATATAATATTAACTAAGAGTACACCAAATACATTTTATATACTGTAAATAAAATATCAAAAATACAGTAAATATATATAACATAGTGTACATAAAATATAAAAAAGTACACCAAATATGTGTTATATATACTGTAAATAAACTATCAAAAACTACAGTAATTATATTTAATATACTGTACATGAAATATCAAAAATTACACCAAATGTATATTATATACTGTAAATAAAATATCAAAAAGGACAGTAAATATATATGACACACCCTATGAAAAATCTCAAACTACACCAAATATATATTATATAATTTACATAAAATATCAAAAGGACACCAAATATATCTCATATACTGTATATAAAATATCAAAAAGTACAGTAAATATATTTCATATATTGTACATATAATATTAACTAAGAGTACACCAAATACATTTTATATACTGTAAATAAAATATCAAAAATTACAGTAAATATATATTACATACTGTACATAAAATATCAAAAAGTACACCAAATACGTGTTATATATACTGTAAATAAACTATAAAAACTACAGTAATTATATTTAATATACTGTACATAAAATATCAAAAATTTCACCAAATGTATTTTATATACTGTAAACAAAATATCAAAAATTACAGTAAAAATATATTACACACCCTATGTAAAATATCAAAAACTACACCAAATATATATTATATAATTTACATAAAATATCAAAAGGACACCAAATATATCTTATATACTATACATAAAATATCAAAATGTACAATAAATATATTTCATATATTGTACATTTAATATTAACTAAAAGTACACGAAATACTTTTTATATATTGTAAATAAAATATCAAAAGTACAGTAAATATGTATAACATACTGTACATAAAATATCAAAAAGTACACCAAATATGTGTTATATATACTGTAAATAAACTATCAAAAACTACAGTAATTATATTTAATATACTCTAAATAAAATATCAAAAATTACACCAAATGTATATTATTTACTGAAAATAAAATATCAAAATGTACAGTAAATATATATTACACACCCTATGTAAAATATCAAAAACTACACCAAATATATATTATATAATTTACATAAAATATGAAAAGGACACCAAATATACCTTATATACTGTACTTAAAATATCAAAATGTACAGTAAATATATTTCATATGTTGTACATATAATATTAACTAAAAGTACACCAAACACATTTTATATACTGTAAATAAAATATCAAAAATTATAGTAAATTTATATTACATACTGTACATAACATATCAAGAAGTACACCAAATATGTGTTATATATACTGTAAATAAACTATCAAAAACTACAGTAATTATATTAAATATACTGTACATAAAATATCAAAAATTACACCAAATGTATATTATATAGTGTAAAGAAAATATCAAAAATTACAGTAAATATATATTACACACCATATGTAAAATATCACTATCTACACCAAATATATTATATAATTTACATAAAATATCAAAAGGACACCAAATATATCTTATATACTGTACATAAAATATCAAATGTACAGTAAATATATTTCATATATTGTACATATAATACTAACTAAAAGTACACCAAATATATTTTATATTGTGTAAATAAAATATCAAAAAGTACAGTAAATATGTATTACATACTGTACATAAAATATGACAAAGTACACCAAATATGTGTTATATATACTGTAAATAAACTATGAAAAACTACAATAATTATATTTAATATACTGTACAATAAATATAAAAAATTACACAAAATGTGTAATATACTGTAAATAAAATATCAAAAAGTACAGTAAATATATATTACACACCCTATGTTAATTATCACAAACTACACCAAATATATATTATATAATTTACATAAAATATCAAAAGGACGCAAAATATATCTTATATACTGTACATAAAATATAAAAAATTACAGTAAATATATTTCATATATTGTACATATAATATTAACTAAAAGTACACCAAATACATTTTATATACTGTAAATAAAATATCAAAATTACAGTAAATATATATTACATACTGAACATAAAATATCAAAAAGTACACCAAATATGTGTTATATATACTGTAAATGAACTATCAAAAACTACAGTAATTATATTTCATATACTGTACATAAAATATCAAAAATGACACCAAATGTATATTATATAGTGTAAATAAAATATAAAAATGACGGTAAATATATATTACACACCCTATGTAAAATATCAAAAACTACACCAAATATATATTATATAATTTACATAAAATATCAAAAGGACACCAAATATACCTTATATACTGCACATATAACATCAAAAAGTACACCAAAAATCTGTTATATGTACTGTACATATCAAAAACTACAGTAATTATATTCAATGCACTGTATATAAAATATAAAAATTACACCAAATGTAAATTTTATAGTGTAAATAAAATATCAAAAAGGACAGTAAATATATACTACACACCCTAGGTAAAATATCAAAAACTACACCAAATATATATTATATAATTTACATAAAATATCAAAAGGACACCAAATATATCTTATATAGTGTACATAAAATATCAAAATGTACAGTATATATATTTTATATATTGTACATATATTATTAACTAAAAGTACACCAAATACATTTTATATACTCTAAATAAAATATCAAAAAGTACAGTAAATATATATTACATAGTGTACATAAAATATCAAAAAGTACACGAAATATGTGTTATATATTCTGTAAATAAACTATCAAAATCTACAGTAAATATGTTTAATATACTGTACATAAAATATCAAAAATTACTCCAAATGTACATTATATAGTGTAAATAAAATATCAAAAATACAGTAAATATATATTACACTCCCTATGTAAAATATCAAAAACTACACCAAATATATATTATATAATTTAAATAAAATATCAAAAGTACACCAAATACATTTTATATAGTGTATATAAAATATCAAAAAGTACAGTAAATATATTTCATATATTGTACATATAATATTAACTAAAAGTACACCAAATACATTTTATATATTGTAAATAAAATATCAAAAAGTACAGTAAATATATATAACATACTGTACATAAAATATCAAAATGCACACCAAATATGTGTTATATATACTGTAAATAAACTATCAAAAACTACAGTAATTATATTTAATATACTCTAAATAAAATATCAAAAATTACACCAAATGTATATTATTTACTGAAAATAAAATATGAAAAAGTACAGTAAATATGTATTACACACCCTATGTAAAATATCAAAACCTACACCAAATATATATTATTTAATTTACATAAAATATCAAAAGGACACCAAATATACCTTATATACTGTACTTAAAATATCAAAATGTACAGTAAATATATTTCATATATTGTACATATAATATTAACTAAAAGTACACCAAATACATTTTATATACTGTAAATAAAATATGAAAAATTATAGTAAATATCTATTACATACTGTACATAAAATATCACAAAGTACACCAAATATGTGTTATATATACTGTAAATAAACTATCAAAAACTACAATAATTATATTTAAAATACTGTACATAAAATATAAAAAATTACTCCAAATGTGTAATATACTGTAAATAAAATATCAAAAAGTACAGTAAATATATATTACAAACCCTATGTTAATTATCACAAACTACACCAAATATATAGTATATAATTTACATAAAATATCAAAAGGACACAAAATATATCTTATATACTGTACATAAAATATCAAAAATTACAGTGAATATATTTCATGTATTGTACATATAATATTAACTAAAAGAACACCAAATACATTTTATATTCTGTAAATAAAATATCAAAAATTACAGTAAATATATATTACATACTGTAAATAAAATATCAAAAAGTATACCACATATGTGTTATATATACTGTAAATATCAAAATTTACATTAATTATATTCAATGTACTGTATATAAAATATCAAAAATTTCACCAAATATAAATTATATGCTGTAAATAAAATATCAAATAGGACAGTAAATATATACTACACAGCCTAGGTAAAATATCAAAAACTACATCATATATATATTATATAATTTACATAAAATATAAAAAGGACACCAAATATATCTTATATACTGTAGATAAAATATCAAAAATACAGTATATATATTTCATATATTGTACATATATTATTAATTAAAAGTACACCAAATACATTTTGTATACTTTAAATAAAATAATAAAAAATTCCGTAAATATATATTACATACTGTACATAAAATATCGAAAAGTACAGTAAATATATTTCATATATTGTACATATAATATTAACTAAAAGTACACCAAATACATTTTATATACTGTAAATAAAATATCAAAGGTACAGTAAATATATATAACAGTGTACATAAAATATAAAAAAGTACACCAAATATGTGTTATATATACTGTAAATAAACTATCAAAAACTACAGTAATTATATTTAATATACTGTACATGAAATATCAAAAATTACACCAAATGTATATTATATAGTGTAAATAAAATATCAAAAAGGACAGTAAATATATATGACACACCCTATGTAAAATATCAAAAACTACACCAAATATATATTATATAATTTACATAAAATATCAAAAGGACACCAAATATATCTCATATACTGTATATAAAATATCAAAAAGTACAGTAAATATATTTCATATATTGTACATATAATATTAACTAAAAGTACACCAAATACATTTTATATACTGTAAATAAAATATCAAAAATTACAGTAAATATATATTACATACTGTACATAAAATATCAAAAAGTACACCAAATACGTGTTATATATACTGTAAATAAACTATAAAAACTAGAGAAATTATATTTAATATACTGTACATAAAATATCAAAAATTTCACCAAATGTATTTTATATACTGTAAACAAAATATCAAAAATTACAGTAAAAATATATTACACACCCTATGTAAAATATCAAAAACTACACCAAATATATATTATATAATTTACATAAAATATCAAAAGGACACCAAATATATCTCATATACTATACATAAAATATCAAAATGTACAGTAAATATATTTCATATATTGTACATATAATATTAACTAAAAGTACACCAAATACATTTTATATATTGTAAATAAAATATCAAAACGTACAGTAAATATGTATAACATACTGTACATAAAATATCAAAAGTACACCAAATATGTGTTATATATACTGTAAATAAACTATCAAAAACTACAGTAATTATATTTAATATACTCTAAATAAAATATCAAAAATTACACCAAATGTATATTATTTACTGAAAATAAAATATCAAAATTTACAGTAAATATATATTACACACCCTATGTAAAATATCAAAAACTACACCAAATATATATTATATAATTTACATAAAATATCAAAAGGACACGAAATATACCTTATATACTGTACCTAAAATATCAAAATGTACAGTAAATATATTTCATATATTGTACATATAATATTAACTAAAAGTACACCAAATACATTTTATATACTGTAAATAAAATATCAAAAATTATAGTAAATATATATTACATACTGTACATAACATATCAAGAAGTACACCAAATATGTGTTATATATACTGTAAATAAACTATCAAAAACTACAGTAATTATATTAAATATACTGTACATAAAATATCAAAAATTACACCAAATGTATATTATGTACTGTAAATAAAATATCAAAAAGTACAGTAAATATATATTACACACCATATGTAAAATATCACAATCTACACCAAATATATATTATATAATTTACATAAAATATCAAAAGGACACCAAATATATCTTATATACTGTCCATAAAATATCAAATGTACAGTAAGTATATTTCATATATTGTACATATAATACTAAAAGTACACCAAATAGATTTTATATTGTGTAAATAAAATATCAAAAAGTTCAGTAAATATGTATTACATACTGTACATAAAATATCACAAAGTACACCAAATATGTGTTATATATACTGTAAATAAACTATCAAAAACTACAATAATTATATTTATTATACTGTACAATAAATATAAAAAATTACACAAAATGTGTAATATACTCTAAATAAAATATCAAAAAGTACAGTAAATATATATTACACACCCTATGTTAATTATCACAAACTACACCAAATATATATTATATAATTTACATAAAATATCAAAAGGACACAAAATATATCTTATATACTGTACATAAAATATCAAAAATTACAGAAAATATATTTCATATATTGTACATATAATATTAACTAAAAGTACACCAAATACATTTTATATACTGTAAATAAAATATCAAAATTACAGTAAATATATATTACACACTGTACATAAAATATCAAAAAGTACACCAAATATGTGTTATATATACTGTAAATGAGCTATCAAAAACTACAGTAATTATATTTAATATACTGTACATAAAATATCAAAAATTACACCAAATGTATATTATATAGTGTAAAGAAAATATAAAAAAGGACGGTAAATATATATTACACACCCTATGTAAAATATCAAAAACTATACCAAATATATATTATATAATTTACATAAAATATCAAAAGGACACCAAATATACCTTATATACTGTACATAAAATATCAAAAAGTACAGTAAATATGTTTCATATATTGCACATAAAATATTAACTAAAAGTACACCAAATACACTTTATATACTGTAAATAAAATATCAAAATGTATAGTAAATATATATTACATACTGTACATAAAATATCAAAAAGTACACCTAATTTGTGTTATATATAGTGTAAATAAACTATCAAAAACTACAGTAATTATATTTAATATACTGTACATAAAATATCAAAAATTACACTAAATGTATATTATATACTGTAAATAAAATATCAAAAAGGATAGTAAATATATATTACACTCTATGTAAAATATCAAAAACTACACCAAATATATATGATATAATTTACATAAAATATCTAAAGGACACCAAATATATGTTATATACTGTACATAAAATATCAAAAAGTACAGTAAATATATGTCATATATTGTACATATAATATTAACTAAAAGTACACCAAATACATTTTATATACTGTAAATAATATATCAAAAAGTACAATAAATATATATTACATACTGTACATAAAATATCAAAAAGTACACCTAATTTGTGTTATATATACTGTAATTAAACTATCAAAAACTACAGTAATTATATTTAATATACTGTACATAAAATATCAAAAATTACACTAAATGTATATTATATACTGTAAACAAACTATCAAAAATTACAGTAAATACATATTACACACCCTATGTAAAATATCAAAAACTACACCAAATATATATTATATAATTTACATAAATATCATAAGGACACCAAATATATTTATATAGTGTACATAAAATATCAAAAATACAGTAAATATGTTTCATATATTGTACCTATAATATTAACTAAAAGTACACCAAATACATTTTATATAGTGTATATAAAACATCAAAAAGTACAGTAAATATATTTCATATATTGTACATATATTATTAACTAAAAGTACACCAAATACATTTTAAGTATTGTAAATAAAATATCAAAAAGTACAGTAAATATATATAACATACTGTACATAAAATATCAAAATGTACACCAAATATGTGTAATATATACTGTAAATAAACTATCAAAAACTACAGTAATTATATTTAATATACTCTAAATAAAATATCAAAAATTACACCAAATGTATATTATTTACTGAAAAGAAAATATCAAAAAGTACAGTAAATATGTATTACACACCCTATGAAAATTATCAAAAACTACACCAAATATATATAATATAATTTACATAAAATATCAAAAGGACACCAAATATACCTTATATACTGTACTTAAAATATCAAAATGTACAGTAAATATATTTCATATATTGTACATATAATATTAAGTAAAAGTACACCTAATACATTTTATATACTGTAAATAAAATATGAAAAATTATAGTAAATATATATTACATACTGTACATAACATATCAAGAAATACACCAAATATGTGTTATATATACTGTAAATAAACCATCAAAAACTACAGTAATTATATTTAATATACTGTACATAAAATATCAAAAATTACACCAAATGTATATTATGTACTGTAAATAAAATATCAAAAAGTACAGTAAATATATACTACACACCCTATGTAAAATATCACAATCTACACCAAATATATATTATATAATTTACATAAAATATCAAAAGGACACCAAATATATCTCATATACTGTACATAAAATATCAAATATACAGTAAATATATTTCATATATTGTACATATAATACTAACTAAAAGTACACCAAATACATTTTATATTGTGTAAATAATATATCAAAAAGTACAGTATATATGTATTACATACTGTACATAAAATATCACAAAGTACAGCAAATATGTGTTATATATACTGTAAATAAACTATCAAAAACTTCAATAATTATATTTAAAATACTGTACATAAAATATAAAAAATTACTCCAAATGTGTAATATACTGTAAATAAAATATCAAAAGTACAGTAAATATATATTACACACCCTATGTTAATTATCACAAACTACACCAAATATATTGTATATAATTTACATAAAATATCAAAAGGACACAAAATATATCTTATGTAAAGTACATAAAATATCAAAAATTACAGTGAATATATTTCATGTATTGTACATATAATATTAACTAAAAGTACACCAAATACATTTAATATTCTGTAAATAAAATATCAAAAATTACAGTAAATATATATTACATACTGTACATAAAATATCAAAAAGTATACCACATATGTGTTATATATACTGTAAATAACAAAAACTACATTAATTATATTCAATGTACTGTATATAAAATATCGAAAATGTCACCAAATGTAAATTATATGCTGTAAATAAAATATCAAAAAGGACAGTAAATATATACTACACAGCCTAGGTAAAATATCAAAATCTACATCATATATATATAATATAATTTACATAAAATATAAAAAGGACACAAAATATATCTTATATACTGTAGATAAAATATCAAAAATAGAGTATATATATTTCATATATTGAAAATATAATATTAACTAAAAGTACACCAAATACATTTTATATACTGTAAATAAAATATCAAAAAGTACAGTATATATACATTACATACTGTACATAATATATCAAAAAGTACACCAAATATGTGTTATATATACTGTAAATAAACTATCAAAAACTACAGTAATTATGTTTAATATACAGTAGATAAAATATCAAAAATTACACCAAATGTATATTATATACTGTAAATAAAATATCAATAATTACAGTAAATATATATTTCACACCCTATGGAAAATATCAAAAACTACACCAAATATATATTATATAATTTACATAAAATATCAAAAGTACACCAAATATATATTATATACTGTACATAAAATATCAAAAAGTACAGTAAATATGGTTCATATATTGTATATATAATATTAAATAAAAGTACACCAAATACGTTTCATATAGTGTAAATAAAATATCAAAAATTACAGTAAATATATATAACATTGTGTACATAAAATATCAAAAAGTACATCAAATAGGTGTTATATATACTGTAAATAAACTATCAAATACTACCGTAATTATATTTAATATACTGTACATAAAATATCAAAAATTACACCAAATGTATATTATATACTGTAAATAAAATATCAAAAATGACAATAAATATATATGACACACGGTATGTAAAATATCAAAGACTACAACAAATATATATTATATAATTTACATAAAATATCTAAAGGACAAAAAATATATCTTATATACTGTACATAAAATATCAAAAAGTACAGTAAACATGTTTCATATATTGTACATATAATATTAACTAAAAGTACACCAAATTCTTTTTATATACTGTAAACAAAATATCAAAATACAGTAATTATATATTACATACTCTACATAAAATATCAAAAAGTACACCAAATATGTGTTATATATACTGTAAATAAACTATCAAAAACCAGTAATTATATTTCATATATTGTACATATAATATTAACTAAAAGTACACCAAATACATTTTATATACAGTAAATTAAATATCAAATGTACAGTAAATATATATTACATACTGTACATAAAATATCAAAAAATACACCAAATATGTCTTATATATACTGTACATAAACTATCAAAAACTACAGTAATTATATTTAATATACGGTACATAAAATATCTAAAATTACACCAAATGTATATTATATAGTGAAAATAAAATATGAAAAATTAATGTGAATATATATGACACACCCTATGTAAAATATCAAAAACTACACCAAATATATATTATATAATTTATATAAAATATCAAAAGGCCACCAAATATATCTTACATTGTGTACATAAAATATCTAAAATTACAGTAAATATGTTTCATATATTGTAAATATAATATTAACGAAAAGTACACCAAATACATTTTATATACTGTAAATAAAATTTCAAAATGTACTGTAAATATAAATTACATACTGTACATTAAATATCAAAAATTACACCAAATATGTGCTTTATATACTGTAAATAAAATATCAAAAATACAGTACATATATATTACACACCATATGTAAAATATCACAATCTACACCAAATATATATTATATAATTTACATAAAATATCAAAAGGACACAAATATATCTTATATACTGTACATAAAACATCAAAAAGTACAGTAAATATATTTCATATATTGTACATATAATATTAACTAAAAGTACACCAAATAAATTTTATATAGTGTAAATAAAATATCAAAAATTACAGTGAATATATATTACATACTGTACATAAAATATCAAGAAGTACACCAAATATGTGTTATATATACTGTAAATAAACTATCAAAAACTACAGTAATTATACTTAATATACTGTACATAAAATATCAAAAATTACACCAAATGTATATTATTTACTGTAAATGAAATATCAAATAGTACAGTACATATATATTACACACCATATGTAAAATATCACAATCTACACCAAATATATATTATATAATTTACATAAAATATCAGAAGGACACCAAATATATCTTATATACTGTACATAAAGTATCAAAAAGTACAGTGAATATATTTCATATATTGTACGCATAACATTAATTAAAAGTACACTAAATATATTTTATATACTGTAAATAAAATATCAAAATGTACAGTAAATATATATTACATAATGTACATAAAATATCAAAAAGTACACCAAATATGTGTTATATATACTGTAAATAAACTATCAAAAGCTACAGTAATTATATTTAATAGAATGTAAATAAAATATCAAAGATTTCACCAAATGTATATAATTTACTGTAAATAAAATATCAAAAAGTACAGTAAATATATATTACTCACCCTATGTAAAATATCACAAACTACACCAGATATATATTATATAATTTACATAAAATATCAAAAGGACACCAAATATACCTTATATACTGTACATAAAATATCAAAATGTACAGTAAATATATTTCATATATTTTACATATAATATTAACTAAATGTACACCAAATACATTTTATATAGTGTAAATAAAAGATCAAAAATTTCAGTAAATATATATTACATACTGTACATAAATTACCAAAAAGTACACCAAATATGTGTTATATATACTCTAAATAAACTAACAAAACTACTGTAAATATATTTAATATACTGTACATAAAATATCAAAAATTACACCAAATGTATGTTATTTACTGTAAATAAAATATCAGAAAGTACAGTAAATATAAATTACACACCATAGGTAAAATATCACAATCTACACAAAATATATATTATATAATTTACATAAAATATCAAAAGGACACCAAATATATCTTATATACTGTTCATAAAATATCAAAATGTACAGTAAATATATTTCATATATTGTACATATAATATTAACTAAAAGTACACCAAATACATTTTATATAGTGTAAATAAAATATCAAAAATTACAGTAAATATATATTACATACTGTACATAAAATATCAAAAAGTACACCAAATATGTGTTATATATACTGTAAATAAACTATAAAAACTACAGTAATTATATTTAATATACTGTACATAAAATATCAAAAATTACACCAAATGTATATTATTTATCGTAAATAAAATACCAAAAAGTACAGTAAATATATATTACACACCCTATGTAAAATATCACAAACTACACCATATATATTAAATAATTTACATAAAATATCAAAAGGACACCAAATATACCTTATATACTGTACATAAAATATCAAAATGTACAGTAAATATATTTCATATATTTTACAAATAATATTAACTAAAAGTACACCAAATAGATTTTATATACCGTAAATAAATCATCAAAAATTACAGTAAATATATATTACATACTGTACCTAAAATATCAAAAAGTGCACCAAATATGTGTTATATATACTGTAAATTAACTATCAAAAACTACAGTAATTATATTTAATATAGTGTACATAAAATATCACAAATTACACCAAATGTATATTATTTACTGTAAATAAAATATCAAAAAGTACAGTACATATATATTACACACCATATGTAAAATATCACAATCTACACCAAATATATATTATATAATTTACATAAAATATCAAAAGGGCACCAAATATATCTTATATACTGTACATAAAACATCAAAAGGTACAGTAAATATATTTCATATATTGTACATATAATATTAACTAAAAGTACACCAAATACATTTTATATAGTGTAAATAAAATATCAAAAAGTACAGTAAATATATATTACACACCATATGTAAAATATCACAATCTACGCCAAATATATGTTATATAATTTACATAAAATATCAAAAGGACACAAATATATCTTATATACGGTACATAAAACATCAAAAAGTACAGTAAATATATTTCGTATATTGTACATATAATATTAACTAAAAGTACACCAAATAAATTTTATATAGTGTAAATAAAATATCAAAAATTACAGTGAATATATATTACATACTGTACATAAAATATCAAAAAGTACACCAAATATGTGTTATATATACTGTAAATAAACTATCAAAAACAACAGTAATTATACTTCATATACTGTACATAAAATATCAAAAATTACACCAAATGTATATTATTTACTGTAAATAAAATATGAGAAAGTACAGTAAATATATATTACACACCATATGTAAAATATCACAATCTACACAAAATATATATTATATAATTTACATAAAATATCAAAAGGACACCAAATATATCTTATATACTGTTCATAAAATATAAAAATGTACAGTAAATATATTTCGTATATTGTACATATAATATTAACTAAAAGTACACCAAATACATTTTATATAGTGTAAATAAAATAACAAAAATTAGAGTAAATATATATTACATAGTGTACATAAAATATCAAAAAGTACACCAAATATGTGTTATAAATACTGTAAATAAACTATCAAAAACTACAGTAATTATATTTAATATACTGTACATAAAATATCAAAAATTACACTAAATGTATATTATTTACCGTAAATAAAATACCAAAAAGTACAGTAAATATATATTACACACCCTATGTAAAATATCACAAACTACACCATATATGTTATATAATTTACATAAAATATCAAAAGGACACCAAATATACCTTATATACTGTACATAAAATATCAAAATGTACAGTAAATATATTTCATATATTGTACATATAATATAAACTAAAAGCACACCAAATACATTTTATATAGTGTAAATAAAATATCAAAAATTACAGTGAATATATATTACATACTGTACATAAAATATCAAAAAGTACACCAAATATGTGTTATATATACTGTAAATAAACTATCAAAAACTACAGTAATTATACTTAATATACTGTACATAAAATATCAAAAATTACACCAAATGTATATTATTTACTGTAAATAAAATATCAAAAAGTACAGTACATATATATTACACGCCATATGTAAAATATCACAATCTACACCAAATATATATTATATAATTTACATAAAATATCAGAAGGACACCAAACATATCTTATATACTGTACATAAAGTATCAAAAAGTACAGTAAATATATTTCATATATTGTACATATAATATTAACTAAAAGTACACCAAACACATTGTATATACGGTAAATTAAATATCAAAAAGTACAGTAAATATATATTACATACTGTACATAAAATATCAAAAAGTACACCAAATATGTGTTATATATACTGTAAATAAACTATCAAAAGCTACAGTAATTATATTTAATATAATGTAAATAAAATATCAAAGATTACACCAAATGTATATTATTTACTGTAAATAAAATATCAAAAAGTACAGTAAATATATATTACTCACCCTATGTAAAATATCACAAACTACACCAAATATATATTATATAATTTACATAAAATATCAAAAGGACACCAAATATACCTTATATACTGTACATAAAATATCAAAATGTACAGTAAATATATTTCATATATTGTACATATAATATTAACTAAATGTACACCAAATACATTTTATATAGTGTAAATAAAAGAACAAAAATTTCAGTAAATATATATTACATACTGTACATAAATTACCAAAAAGTACACCAAATATGTGTTATATATACTCTAAATAAACTATCAAAACTACAGTAAATATATTTAATATACTGTACATAAAATATCAAAAATTACACCAAATGTATGTTATTTACTGTAAATAAAATATCAAAATTACAGTAAATATAAATTACACACCATAGGTAAAATATCACAATCTACACAATATATATATTATATAATTTACATAAAATATCAAAAGGACACCAAATATATCTTATATACTGTTCATAAAATACCAAAAAGTACAGTAAATATATTTCATATATTGTACATATAATATAAACTAAAAGTACACCAAATACATTTTATATAGTGTAAATAAAATATCAAAAGTTACAGTAAATATATATTACATACTGTACATAAAATATCAAAAAGTACACCAAATATGTGTTATATATACTGTAAATAAACTATCAAAACTACAGTAATTATATTTAATATACTGTACATAAAATATCAAAAATTACACCAAATATATATTATTTATCGTAAATAAAATACGAAAAAGTACAGTAAATATATATTACACACCCTATGTAAAATATCACAAACTACACCATATATATTATATAATTTACATAAAATATCAAAAGGACACCAAATATACCTTATATACTGTACATAAAATATCAAAATGTACAGTAAATATATTTCATATATTTTACATATAATATTAACTAAAAGTACACCAAATACATTTTATATACCGTAAATAAAACATCAAAAATTACAGTAAATATATATTACATACTGTACCTAAAATATCAAAAAGTGCACCAAATAAGTGTTATATATACTGTAAATTAACTATCAAAAACTACAGTAATTATATTTAATATAGTGTACATAAAATATCACAAATTACACCAAATGTATATTATTTACTGTAAATAAAATATCAAAAAGTACAGTACATATATATTACACACCATTTGTAAAATATCACAATCTACACCAAATATATATTATATAATTTACATAAAATACCAAAAGGACACCAAATATATCTTATATACTGTACATAAACATCAAAAAGTACAGTAAATATATTTCATATAATGTACATATAATATTAACTAAAAGTACACCAAATACATTTTTATAGTGTAAAGAAAATATCAAATATATAGTAAATATATATTACGCACCATATGTAAAATATCACAATCTACACCAAATATATATTATATAATTTACATAAAATATCAAAAGGACCCCAAATATATCTTATATACTGTACATAAAATATCAAAAATACAGTAAATATATTTCATATATTGTACTTATAATATTAACTAAAAGTACACCAAATATGTGTTATATATACTGTAAATAAACCATCAAAAACTACAGTGATTATATTGAATATACTGTACATAAAATATCAAAAATTACACCAAATGTATATTATATATTGTAAATAAAATTTCAAAAAGGACAGTAAATATGTATTAAATACTGTACATAAAATATCAAAAAGTACACCAAATATGTGTTATATATACTGTAAATAAACTATAAAAACTACAGTAATTATACTTAATATACTGTACATAAAATATCAAAAATTACACCAAATGTATATTATATACTGTAAATAAAATATCAAAAAGTACAGTAAATATATATTACACACCATATGTAAAATATCACAATCTACACCAAATATATATTATATAATTTACATAAAATATCAAAAGGACAC
This sequence comes from Pan paniscus, assembly GCF_029289425.2. Lineage (NCBI taxonomy): Eukaryota > Metazoa > Chordata > Mammalia > Primates > Hominidae > Pan > Pan paniscus. The sequence continues at coordinate 5,586,343 of NC_073271.2, forward strand.
CAAATATACCTTATATACTGTACATAAAATATCAAAATATACAGTAAATATATTTCATATATTGTACATATAATATTAACTAAAAGTACACCAAATGCATTTTATATATTGTAAATAAAATATCAAAAAGTACAGTAAATTTATATTACATACTGTACATAAAATATCAAAAAGTAAAGCGAATATGTGTTATATATACTGTAAATAAACTATCAAAAACTACAGTAATTATATTTAATATACTGTACATAAAATATCAAAAATTACACCAAATGTATATTATTTACTGTAAATAAAATATCAAAAAGTACAGTACATATATATTACACACCATATGTAAAATATCACAATCTACACCAAATATATATTATATAATTTACATAAAATATCAAAAGGACACCAAATATATCTTATATACTGCACATAAAATATCAAAATGTTCAGTAAATATATTTCATATATTGTACATATAATATTAACTAAAACTGCACCAAATACATTTTATATAGTGTAAATAAAATATCAAAAATTACAGTTAATATGTATTATATACTGTAAATAAAATATCAAAACGTACACCAAATATGTGTTATATATACTGTAAATAAACTATAAAATCTACAGTAATTATATTTAATATACTGTACATAAAATATCAAAAATTACACAAAATGTATATTATACACTGTAAATAAAATATCAGAAATTACAGTAAATATATATTACACACCGTATGTAAAATATCACAATCTACACCAAATATATATTATATAATTTACATAAAATATCAAAAGGACACCAAATATATCTTATATACTGTACATAAAATATCAAAATGTACAGTAAATATATTACATATATTGTACATCTAATATTAACTAAAAGTACACCAAATACATTTTTATAGTGTAAAGAAAATATCAAGTATATAGTAAATATATATTACGCACCATATGTAAAATATCACAATCTACACCAAATATATATTATATAATTTACATAAAATATCAAAAGGACCCCAAATATATCTTATATACTGTACATAAAATATCAAAAATACAGTAAATATATTTCATATATTGTACTTATAATATTAACTAAAAGTACACCAAATATGTGTTATATATACTGTAAATAAACCATCAAAAACTACAGTGATTATATTGAATATACTGTACATAAAATATCAAAAATTACACCAAATATATATTATATACTGTAAATAAATTATCAAAAAGTACAGTAAGTACACATTACACACCCTATGAAATATCACAAACTACACCAAATATATATTATATAATTTACATAAAACATCAAAAGGACACCAAATATATCTTCTATACTGTACATAAAATATCAAAAAGTACAGTAAATATATTTCATATATTGTATATATAATATTAATTAAAAGTACACCAAACACATTTTATATACTGTAAATAAATTATCAAAAATTACAGTAAATATATATTACATACTGTACATAAAATATCAAAAAGTACACCAAATATGTGTTATATATACTGTAAATAAACAATCAAAAACTACAGTAATTATATTTAATATACTGTACATAAAATATCAAAAATTACACCAAATGTATATTATTTACTGTAAATGAAATATCAAAAATTACAGTAAATATATATTACACACCCTATGGAAAATATCAAAAACTACATCAAATATATATTATAAAATTCACAAAAATATCAAAAGGACACCAAATATATATTATATACTGTACATAAAATATCAAAAATACAGTAAATATATTTCATATATTGTACATGTAATATTAACTAAAAGTACACCAAATACATTTTATATACTGTAAATAAAATATCAAAAAGTACAGTAAATATATATTACATAGTGTACATAAAATATCAAAAAGTACTCCAAATATGTGTAATATATACTGTAAATAAACTATCAAAAACTACAGTAATTATATTTACTTTACTGTACATAAAATATCAAAAATTACACCAAATGTATATTATATACTGTAAATAAAATATCAAAAAGTACAGTAAATATATATTACACACCCTATGTAAAATATCACAAACTACACCAAATATATATTATATAATTTACATAAAATATCAAAAGGACACCAAATATATCTTCTATACCGTACATAAAATATCAAAAAGTACAGTAAATATATTTCATATATTGTATATATAATATTAACTAAAAGTACACCAAACACATTTTATATACTGTAAATAAATTATCAAAAACTTCAGTAAATATATATTACATACTGTACATAAAATATCAAAAAGTACACCAAATATGTGTTATATATACTGTAAATAAACAATCAAAAACTACAATAATTATATTTAATATACTGTACATAAAATATCAAAAATTACACCAAATGTATATTATTTACTGTAAATGAAATATCAAAAATTACAGTAAATATATATTACACACCCTATGGAAAATATCACAAACTACATCAAATATATATTATAAAATTCACAAAAAATATCAAAAGGACACCAAATAAATATTATATACTGTACATAAAATATCAAAAATTACAGTAAATATATTTCATATATTGTACATGTAATATTAACTAAAAGAACACCAAATACATTTTATATACTGTAAATAAAATATCAAAAAGTACAGTAAATATATATTACATTCTGTACATAAAATATCAAAAAGTACACCAAATATGTGTTATATATACTGTAAATAAACTATCAAAAACTGCAGTAATTATATTTAATATACTGTACATAAAATATCAAAAATTACACCAAATGTATATTATTTACTGTAAATAAAATATCAAAAAGTACAGTAAATATATATTGCACACCATATGTAAAATATCACAATCTACACCAAATATATATTATATAATTTACATAAAATATCAAAAGGACACCAAATATATCTTCTATACTGTACATAAAATATCAAAAAGTACAGTAAATATATTTCATATATTGTACATATAATATTAACTGAAAGTACACCAAATACATTTTATATACTGTAAATAAATTATCAAAAATTACAGTAAATATATATTACATACTGTACATAAAATATCAAAAAGTACACCAAATATGTGTTATATATACTGTAAATAAACTATCAAAAACTACAGTAATTATATTTAATATACTGTACATAAAATATCAAAAATTACACCAAATGTATATTATTTACTGTAAATAAAATATCAAAAATTACAGTAAATATATATTACACACCCTATGTAAAATATCAAAAACTACACCAAATATATATTATAAAATTCACATAAAATATCAAAAGGACACCAAATATATCTTATATACTGTACATAAATTATCAAATGTACAGTAAATATATTTCATATATTGTACATATAATATTAACTAAAAGTACACCAAATACATTTTATATAGTGTAAATACAATATCAAAATGTACAGTAAATATATATTACACACCATATGTAAAATATCACAATCTACACCAAATATATATTATATAATTTACATAAAATATCAAAAGGACACCAAATATATCTTATATAGTGTACATAAAATATCAAAATGTACAGTAAATATATTTCATATATTGTACATATAACATTAACTAAAAGTACACCAAATACATTTTATATACAGTAAATAAAATATCAAAAAGTACAGTAAATATATATTACATACTGTACATAAAATATCAAAAATACACCAAATATGTGTTATATATACTGTAAATATCAAAAACTACAGTAATCATATTCAATGTACTGTATATAAAATATCAAAAATTACACCAAATATAAATTAAATACTGTAAATAAAATATCAAAAAGGACAGTAAATATATACTACACACCCTATGTAAAATATCAAAAATTACACCAAATATATATTATATAATTTACATAGAATATAAAAAGGACACCAAATATATCTTATATATTGTACATAAAATATCAAAAAGTACAGTATATATATTTCATACATTGTACATATATTATTAACTAAAAGTACACCAAATACATTTTGTATACTGAAAATAAAATATCAAAAAGTACAGTAAATCTATATTACATACTGTACATAAAATATCAAAAAGTACACCAAATATGTGTTATATATACTGTAAATAAACTATCAAAAACTACAGTAATTATATTTAATATACTGTACATAAAATATCAAAAATTACACCAAAGGAATGTTATTTACTGTAAATAAAATATCAAAAAGTACAGTAAATATATCTTACACTCCCTATGTAAAATATCACAATCTACACCAAATATATATTATATAATTTACATCAAATATCAAAAGGACACCAAATATATCTTATATATTGTACATAAAATATCAAAAAGTACAGTATATATATTTCATACATTGTATATATATTATTAACTAAAAGTACACCAAATACATTTTGTATACTGAAAATAAAATATCAAAAATACAGTAAATATATATTACATACTGTACAGAAAATATCAAAAAGTACACTAAATATGTGTTATATATACTGTAAATAAACTATCAAAAACTACAGTAATTATATTTAATATACTGTACATAAAATATCAAAAATTACACCAAATGTATATTATATACTGTAAATAAAATATCAAAAAGTACAGTAAGTACACATTACACACGCTATGAAATATCACAAACTACACCAAATATATATTATATAATTTACATAAAATATCAAAAGGACACCAAATATATCTTCTATACTGTACATAAAATATCAAAAAGTACAGTAAATATATTTCATATATTGTATATATAATATTAACTAAAAGTACACCAAACACATTTTATATACTGTAAATAAATTATCAAAAACTTCAGTAAATATATATTACATACTGTACATAAAATATCAAAAAGTACACCAAATATGTGTTATATATACTGTAAATAAACAATCAAAAACTACAATAATTATATTTAATATACTGTACATAAAATATCAAAAATTACACCAAATGTATATTATTTACTGTAAATGAAATATCAAAAATTACAGTAAATATATATTACACACCCTATGGAAAATATCACAAACTACCTCAAATATATATTATAAAATTCACAAAAAATATCAAAAGGACACCAAATATATATTATATACTGTACATAAAATATCAAAAAGTACAGTAAATATATTTCATATATTGTACATGTAATATTAACTAAAAGTACACCAAATACATTTTATATACTGTAAATAAAATATCAAAAAGTACAGTAAATATATATTACATTCTGTACATAAAATATCAAAAAGTACACCAAATATGTGTTATATATACTGTAAATAAACTATCAAAAACTGCAGTAATTATATTTAATATACTGTACATAAAATATCAAAAATTACACCAAATGTATATTATTTACTGTAAATAAAATATCAAAAAGTACAGTAAATATATATTGCACACCATATGTAAAATATCACAATCTACACCAAATATATATTATATAATTTACATAAAATATCAAAAGGACACCAAATATATCTTCTATACTGTACATAAAATATCAAAAAGTACAGTAAATATATTTCATATATTGTACATATAATATTAACTAAAAGTACACCAAATACATTTTATATACTGTAAATAAATTATCAAAAATTACAGTAAATATATATTACATACTGTACATAAAATATCAAAAAGTACACCAAATATGTGTTATATATACTGTAAATAAACTATCAAAAACTACAGTAATTATATTTAATATACTGTACATAAAATATCAAAAATTACACCAAATGTATATTATTTACTGTAAATAAAATATCAAAAATTACAGTAAATATATATTACACACCCTATGTAAAATATCAAAAACTACACCAAATATATATTATAAAATTCACATAAAATATCAAAAGGACACCAAATATATCTTATATACTGTACATAAATTATCAAAATTACAGTAAATATATTTCATATATTGTACATATAATATTAACTAAAAGTACACCAAATACATTTTATATAGTGTAAATAAAATATCAAAATGTACAGTAAATATATATTACACACCATATGTAAAATATCACAATCTACACCAAATATATATTATATAATTTACATAAAATATCAAAAGGACACCAAATATATCTTATATAGTGTACATAAAATATCAAAATGTACAGTAAATATATTTCATATATTGTACATATAACATTAACTAAAAGTACACCAAATACATTTTATATACAGTAAATAAAATATCAAAAATACAGTAAATATATATTACATACTGTACATAAAATATCAAAAATACACCAAACATGTGTTATATATACTGTAAATATCAAAAACTACAGTAAACATATTCAATGTACTGTATATAAAATATCAAAAATTACACCAAATATAAATTAAATACTGTAAATGAAATATCAAAAAGGACAGTAAATATATACTACACACCGTATGTAAAATATCAAAAATTACACCAAATATATATTATATAATTTACATAGAATATAAAAAGGACACCAAATATATCTTATATATTGTACATAAAATATCAAAAAGTACAGTATATATATTTCATACATTGTACATGTATTATTAACTAAAAGTACACCAAATACATTTTGTATACTGAAAATAAAATATCAAAAAGTACAGTAAATCTATATTACATACTGTACATAAAATATCAAAAAGTACACCAAATATGTGTTATATATACTGTAAATAAACTATCAAAAACTACAGTAATTATATTTAATATACTGTACATAAAATATCAAAAATTACACCAAAGGAATGTTATTTACTGTAAATAAAATATCAAAAAGTACAGTAAATATATCTTACACACCCTATGTAAAATATCACAATCTACACCAAATATATATTATATAATTTACATAAAATATCAAAAGGACACCAAATATATCTTATATAGTGTACATAAAATATCAAAATGTACAGTAAATATATTTCATATATTGTACATATAATATTAACTAAAAGTACACCAAATACATTTTATATACAGTAAATAAAATATCAAAAAGTACAGTAAATATGTATTACATACTGTACATAAAATATTAAAAAGTACACCATATATGTGTAATATATACTGTAAATAAACTATCAAAAACTACTGTAATTATATTTAATATACTGTACATAAAATATCAAAAATTAATCCAAATGTATATTATATACTGTAAATAAAATATCATCAAGTACAGTAAATATATATTACACACCCTATGTAAAATATCACAAACTTCACCAAATATATATTATAAAATTTACATAAAATATCAAAAGGACACCACTTATATCTTCTATACTGTACATAAAATATCAAAATGTACAGTAAATATATTTCATATATTGTATATATAATATTAACTAAAAGTTCACCAAATACATTTTATATACTGTAAATAAATTATCAAAAATTACAGTAAATATATATTACATACTGTATATAAAATATCAAAAAGTACACCACATATGTGTTATATATACTGTAAATAAACTATCAAAGACTACAGTAATTATATTTAATATACTGTACATAAAATATCAAAAATTACACCAAATGTATATTATTTACTGTAAATAAAATATCAAAAATTACAGTAAATATATATTACACACCCAATGTAAAATATCAAAAACTACACCAAATATCTATTATAAAATTCACATAAAATATCAAAAGGACACCAAATATTTATTATATACTGTACATAAAATATCAAAAAGTACAGTAAATATATTTCATATAGTGTACATATAATATTAACTAAAAGTACACCAAATACATTTCATATACTGTAAATAAAATATCAAAAAGTACAGTAAATATATATTACATACTGTACATAAAATATCAAAAAGTACACCAAATATGTGTTATATATACTGTGAATAAACTATCAAATATACAGTAATTATATATAATATACTGTACAAAAAATATCAAAAATTACACCAAATGTATATTATATACTGTAAATAAAATATCAAAAAGTACAGTAAATATATATGGCATAACCTATGTAAAATATCAAAAACTACACCAAATATATATTATATAATTTACAGAAAATATCAAAAGGACACCAAATATATATTCTATACTGTACACAAAATATCAAAAAGTACAGTAAATATATTTCATATATCTTACATATAATATTAACTAAAAGTACACCAAATGCATTTTATATACTGTAAATAAAATATCAAAAAGTACAGTAAACATATATTACATACTGTACATAAAATATCAAAAAGTACACCAAATATGTGTTATATATACTGTAAATATCAAAAACTACAGTAATCATATTCAATGTACTGTATATAAAATATCAAAAATTACACCAAATATAAATTAAATACTGTAAATAAAATATCAAAATGGACAGTAAATATATACTACACACCCTATGTAAAATATCAAAAATTACACCAAATATATATTATATAATTTACATAGAATATAAAAAGGACACCAAATATATCTTATATATTGTACATAAAATATCAAAAAGTACAGTATATATATTTCATACATTGTACATATATTATTAACTAAAAGTACACCAAATACATTTTGTATACTGACAATAAAATATCAAAAAGTACAGTAAATCTATATTACATACTGTACATAAAATATCAAAAAGTACACCAAATATGTGTTATATATACTGTAAATAAACTATCAAAAACTACAGTAATTATATTTAATATACTGTACATAAAATATCAAAAATTACACCAAAGGACTGTTATTTACTGTAAATAAAATATCAAAAAGTACAGTAAATATATCTTACACTCCCTATGTAAAATATCACAATCTACACCAAATATATATTATATAATTTACATAAAATATCAAAAGGACACCAAATATATCTTATATAGTGTACATAAAATATCAAAATGTACAGTAAATATATTTCCTATATTGTACATATAATATTAACTGAAAGTACACCAAATACATTTTATATACTGTAAATAAAATATCAAAAATACAGTAAATATATATTACATACTGTACATAAAATATCAAAAAGTACACCAAATATGTGTAATATATACTGTAAATAAACTATCAAAACTACACTAATTATATTTAATATACTGTACATAAAATATCAAAAATTACACCAAATATATATTATTTACTGTAAAGAAAATACCAAAAAGTACAGTAAATATATATTACACACCCTATGTAAAATATCACAATCTACACCAAATATATATTATATAATTTACATCAAATATCAAAAGGACACCAAATATATCTTATATATTGTACATAAAATATCAAAAAGTACAGTATATATATTTCATACATTGTATATATATTATTAACTAAAAGTACACCAAATACATTTTGTATACTGAAAATAAAATATCAAAAATACAGTAAATATATATTACATACTGTACAGAAAATATCAAAAAGTACACTAAATATGTGTTATATATACTGTAAATAAACTATCAAAAACTACAGTAATTATATTTAATATACTGTACATAAAATATCAAAAATTACACCAAATGTATATTATATACTGTAAATAAAATATCAAATAGTACAGTAAGTACACATTACACACGCTATGAAATATCACAAACTACACCAAATATATATTATATAATTTACATAAAATATCAAAAGGACACCAAATATATCTTCTATACTGTACATAAAATATCAAAAAGTACAGTAAATATATTTCATATATTGTATATATAATATTAACTAAAAGTACACCAAACACATTTTATATACTGTAAATAAATTATCAAAAACTTCAGTAAATATATATTACATACTGTACATAAAATATCAAAAAGTACACCAAATATGTGTTATATATACTGTAAATAAACAATCAAAAACTACAATAATTATATTTAATATACTGTACATAAAATATCAAAAATTACACCAAATGTATATTATTTACTGTAAATGAAATATCAAAAATTACAGTAAATATATATTACACACCCTATGGAAAATATCACAAACTACATCAAATATATATTATAAAATTCACAAAAAATATCAAAAGGACACCAAATATATATTATATACTGTACATAAAATATCAAAAAGTACAGTAAATATATTTCATATATTGTACATGTAATATTAACTAAAAGTACACCAAATACATTTTATATACTGTAAATAAAATATCAAAAAGTACAGTAAATATATATTACATTCTGTACATAAAATATCAAAAAGTACACCAAATATGTGTTATATATACTGTAAATAAACTATCAAAAACTGCAGTAATTATATTTAATATACTGTACATAAAATATCAAAAATTACACCAAATGTATATTATTTACTGTAAATAAAATATCAAAAAGTACAGTAAATATATATTGCACACCATATGTAAAATATCACAATCTACACCAAATATATATTATATAATTTACATAAAATATCAAAAGGACACCAAATATATCTTATATAGTGTACATAAAATATCAAAATGTACAGTAAATATATTTCCTATATTGTACATATAATATTAACTGAAAGTACACCAAATACATTTTATATACTGTAAATAAAATATCAAAAATACAGTAAATATATATTACATACTGTACATAAAATATCAAAAAGTACACCAAATATGTGTAATATATACTGTAAATAAACTATCAAAACTACACTAATTATATTTAATATACTGTACATAAAATATCAAAAATTACACCAAATATATATTATTTACTGTAAAGAAAATACCAAAAAGTACAGTAAATATATATTACACACCCTATGTAAAATATCACAATCTACACCAAATATATATTATATAATTTACATCAAATATCAAAAGGACACCAAATATATCTTATATATTGTACATAAAATATCAAAAAGTACAGTATATATATTTCATACATTGTATATATATTATTAACTAAAAGTACACCAAATACATTTTGTATACTGAAAATAAAATATCAAAAATACAGTAAATATATATTACATACTGTACAGAAAATATCAAAAAGTACACTAAATATGTGTTATATATACTGTAAATAAACTATCAAAAACTACAGTAATTATATTTAATATACTGTACATAAAATATCAAAAATTACACCAAATGTATATTATATACTGTAAATAAAATATCAAATAGTACAGTAAGTACACATTACACACGCTATGAAATATCACAAACTACACCAAATATATATTATATAATTTACATAAAATATCAAAAGGACACCAAATATATCTTCTATACTGTACATAAAATATCAAAAAGTACAGTAAATATATTTCATATATTGTATATATAATATTAACTAAAAGTACACCAAACACATTTTATATACTGTAAATAAATTATCAAAAACTTCAGTAAATATATATTACATACTGTACATAAAATATCAAAAAGTACACCAAATATGTGTTATATATACTGTAAATAAACAATCAAAAACTACAATAATTATATTTAATATACTGTACATAAAATATCAAAAATTACACCAAATGTATATTATTTACTGTAAATGAAATATCAAAAATTACAGTAAATATATATTACACACCCTATGGAAAATATCACAAACTACATCAAATATATATTATAAAATTCACAAAAAATATCAAAAGGACACCAAATATATATTATATACTGTACATAAAATATCAAAAAGTACAGTAAATATATTTCATATATTGTACATGTAATATTAACTAAAAGTACACCAAATACATTTTATATACTGTAAATAAAATATCAAAAAGTACAGTAAATATATATTACATTCTGTACATAAAATATCAAAAAGTACACCAAATATGTGTTATATATACTGTAAATAAACTATCAAAAACTGCAGTAATTATATTTAATATACTGTACATAAAATATCAAAAATTACACCAAATGTATATTATTTACTGTAAATAAAATATCAAAAAGTACAGTAAATATATATTGCACACCATATGTAAAATATCACAATCTACACCAAATATATATTATATAATTTACATAAAATATCAAAAGGACACCAAATATATCTTCTATACTGTACATAAAATATCAAAAAGTACAGTAAATATATTTCATATATTGTACATATAATATTAACTAAAAGTACACCAAATACATTTTATATACTGTAAATAAATTATCAAAAATTACAGTAAATATATATTACATACTGTACATAAAATATCAAAAAGTACACCAAATATGTGTTATATATACTGTAAATAAACTATCAAAAACTACAGTAATTATATTTAATATACTGTACATAAAATATCAAAAATTACACCAAATGTATATTATTTACTGTAAATAAAATATCAAAAATTACAGTAAATATATATTACACACCCTATGTAAAATATCAAAAACTACACCAAATATATATTATAAAATTCACATAAAATATCAAAAGGACACCAAATATATCTTATATACTGTACATAAATTATCAAAAGTACAGTAAATATATTTCATATATTGTACATATAATATTAACTAAAAGTACACCAAATACATTTTATATAGTGTAAATAAAATATCAAAATGTACAGTAAATATATATTACACACCATATGTAAAATATCACAATCTACACCAAATATATATTATATAATTTACATAAAATATCAAAAGGACACCAAATATATCTTATATAGTGTACATAAAATATCAAAATGTACAGTAAATATATTTCATATATTGTACATATAACATTAACTAAAAGTACACCAAATACATTTTATATACAGTAAATAAAATATCAAAAATACAGTAAATATATATTACATACTGTACATAAAATATCAAAAATACACCAAATATGTGTTATATATACTGTAAATATCAAAAACTACAGTAAACATATTCAATGTACTGTATATAAAATATCAAAAATTACACCAAATATAAATTAAATACTGTAAATGAAATATCAAAAAGGACAGTAAATATATACTACACACCCTATGTAAAATATCAAAAATTACACCAAATATATATTATATAATTTACATAGAATATAAAAAGGACACCAAATATATCTTATATATTGTACATAAAATATCAAAAAGTACAGTATATATATTTCATACATTGTACATATATTATTAACTAAATGTACACCAAATACATTTTGTATACTGAAAATAAAATATCAAAAAGTACAGTAAATCTATATTACATACTGTACATAAAATATCAAAAAGTACACCAAATATGTGTTATATATACTGTAAATAAACTATCAAAAACTACAGTAATTATATTTAATATACTGTACATAAAATATCAAAAATTACACCAAAGGAATGTTATTTACTGTAAATAAAATATCAAAAAGTACAGTAAATATATCTTACACACCCTATGTAAAATATCACAATCTACACCAAATATATATTATATAATTTACATAAAATATCAAAAGGACACCAAATATATCTTATATAGTGTACATAAAATATCAAAATGTACAGTAAATATATTTCATATATTGTACATATAATATTAACTAAAAGTACACCAAATACATTTTATATACAGTAAATAAAATATCAAAAAGTACAGTAAATATGTATTACATACTGTACATAAAATATTAAAAAGTACACCATATATGTGTAATATATACTGTAAATAAACTATCAAAAACTACTGTAATTATATTTAATATACTGTACATAAAATATCAAAAATTAAACCAAATGTATATTATATACTGTAAATAAAATATCATCAAGTACAGTAAATATATATTACACACCCTATGTAAAATATCACAAACTTCACCAAATATATATTATAAAATTTACAAAAAATATCAAAAGGACACCACTTATATCTTCTATACTGTACATAAAATATCAAAATGTACAGTAAATATATTTCATATATTGTATATATAATATTAACTAAAAGTACACCAAATACATTTTATATACTGTAAATAAATTATCAAAAATTACAGTAAATATATATTACATACTGTATATAAAATATCAAAAAGTACACCATATATGTGTTATATATACTGTAAATAAACTATCAAAGACTACAGTAATTATATTTAATATACTGTACATAAAATATCAAAAATTACACCAAATGTATATTATTTACTGTAAATAAAATATCAAAAATTACAGTAAATATATATTACACACCCAATGTAAAATATCAAAAACTACACTAAATATCTATTATAAAATTCACATAAAATATCAAAAGGACACCAAATATTTATTATATACTGTACATAAAATATCAAAAAGTACAGTAAATATATTTCATATAGTGTACATATAATATTAACTAAAAGTACACCAAATACATTTCATATACTGTAAATAAAATATCAAAAAGTACAGTAAATATATATTACATACTGTACATAAAATATCAAAAAGTACACCAAATATGTGTTATATATACTGTGAATAAACTATCAAATATACAGTAATTATATATAATATACTGTACAAAAAATATCAAAAATTACACCAAATGTATATTATATACTGTAAATAAAATATCAAAAAGTACAGTAAATATATATGGCATAACCTATGTAAAATATCAAAAACTACACCAAATATATATTATATAATTTACAGAAAATATCAAAAGGACACCAAATATATATTCTATACTGTACACAAAATATCAAAAAGTACAGTAAATATATTTCATATATCTTACATATAATATTAACTAAAAGTACACCAAATGCATTTTATATACTGTAAATAAAATATCAAAAAGTACAGTAAACATATATTACATACTGTACATAAAATATCAAAAAGTACACCAAATATGTGTTATATATACTGTAAATATCAAAAACTACAGTAATCATATTCAATGTACTGTATATAAAATATCAAAAATTACACCAAATATAAATTAAATACTGTAAATAAAATATCAAAAAGGACAGTAAATATATACTACACACCCTATGTAAAATATCAAAAATTACACCAAATATATATTATATAATTTACATAGAATATAAAAAGGACACCAAATATATCTTATATAGTGTACATAAAATATCAAAAAGTACAGTATATATATTTCATACATTGTACATATATTATTAACTAAAAGTACACCAAATACATTTTGTATACTGACAATAAAATATCAAAAAGTACAGTAAATCTATATTACATACTGTACATAAAATATCAAAAAGTACACCAAATATGTGTTATATATACTGTAAATAAACTATCAAAAACTACAGTAATTATATTTAATATACTGTACATAAAATATCAAAAATTACACCAAAGGACTGTTATTTACTGTAAATAAAATATCAAAAAGTACAGTAAATATATCTTACACTCCCTATGTAAAATATCACAATCTACACCAAATATATATTATATAATTTACATAAAATATCAAAAGGACACCAAATATATCTTATATAGTGTACATAAAATATCAAAATGTACAGTAAATATATTTCCTATATTGTACATATAATATTAACTGAAAGTACACCAAATACATTTTATATACTGTAAATAAAATATCAAAAATACAGTAAATATATATTACATACTGTACATAAAATATCAAAAAGTACACAAAATATGTGTAATATATACTGTAAATAAACTATCAAAACTACACTAATTATATTTAATATACTGTACATAAAATATCAAAAATTACACCAAATATATATTATTTACTCTAAAGAAAATACCAAAAAGTACAGTAAATATATATTACACACCCTATGTAAAATATCACAATCTACACCAAATATATATTATATAATTTACATCAAATATCAAAAGGACACCAAATATATCTTATATATTGTACATAAAATATCAAAAAGTACAGTATATATATTTCATACATTGTATATATATTATTAACTAAAAGTACACCAAATACATTTTGTATACTGAAAATAAAATATCAAAAATACAGTAAATATATATTACATACTGTACAGAAAATATCAAAAAGTACACTAAATATGTGTTATATATACTGTAAATAAACTATCAAAAACTACAGTAATTATATTTAATATACTGTACATAAAATATCAAAAATTACACCAAATGTATATTATATACTGTAAATAAAATATCAAAAAGTACAGTAAGTACACATTACACACGCTATGAAATATCACAAACTACACCAAATATATATTATATAATTTACATAAAATATCAAAAGGACACCAAATATATCTTCTATACTGTACATAAAATATCAAAAAGTACAGTAAATATATTTCATATATTGTATATATAATATTAACTAAAAGTACACCAAACACATTTTATATACTGTAAATAAATTATCAAAAACTTCAGTAAATATATATTACATACTGTACATAAAATATCAAAAAGTACACCAAATATGTGTTATATATACTGTAAATAAACAATCAAAAACTACAATAATTATATTTAATATACTGTACATAAAATATCAAAAATTACACCAAATGTATATTATTTACTGTAAATGAAATATCAAAAATTACAGTAAATATATATTACACACCCTATGGAAAATATCACAAACTACATCAAATATATATTATAAAATTCACAAAAAATATCAAAAGGACACCAAATATATATTATATACTGTACATAAAATATCAAAAAGTACAGTAAATATATTTCATATATTGTACATGTAATATTAACTAAAAGTACACCAAATACATTTTATATACTGTAAATAAAATATCAAAAAGTACAGTAAATATATATTACATTCTGTACATAAAATATCAAAAAGTACACCAAATATGTGTTATATATACTGTAAATAAACTATCAAAAACTGCAGTAATTATATTTAATATACTGTACATAAAATATCAAAAATTACACCAAATGTATATTATTTACTGTAAATAAAATATCAAAAAGTACAGTAAATATATATTGCACACCATATGTAAAATATCACAATCTACACCAAATATATATTATATAATTTACATAAAATATCAAAAGGACACCAAATATATCTTCTATACTGTACATAAAATATCAAAAAGTACAGTAAATATATTTCATATATTGTACATATAATATTAACTAAAAGTACACCAAATACATTTTATATACTGTAAATAAATTATCAAAAATTACAGTAAATATATATTACATACTGTACATAAAATATCAAAAAGTACACCAAATATGTGTTATATATACTGTAAATAAACTATCAAAAACTACAGTAATTATATTTAATATACTGTACATAAAATATCAAAAATTACACCAAATGTATATTATTTACTGTAAATAAAATATCAAAAATTACAGTAAATATATATTACACACCCTATGTAAAATATCAAAAACTACACCAAATATATATTATAAAATTCACATAAAATATCAAAAGGACACCAAATATATCTTATATACTGTACATAAATTATCAAAATTACAGTAAATATATTTCATATATTGTACATATAATATTAACTAAAAGTACACCAAATACATTTTATATAGTGTAAATAAAATATCAAAATGTACAGTAAATATATATTACACACCATATGTAAAATATCACAATCTACACCAAATATATATTATATAATTTACATAAAATATCAAAAGGACACCAAATATATCTTATATAGTGTACATAAAATATCAAAATGTACAGTAAATATATTTCATATATTGTACATATAACATTAACTAAAAGTACACCAAATACATTTTATATACAGTAAATAAAATATCAAAAATACAGTAAATATATATTACATACTGTACATAAAATATCAAAAATACACCAAACATGTGTTATATATACTGTAAATATCAAAAACTACAGTAAACATATTCAATGTACTGTATATAAAATATCAAAAATTACACCAAATATAAATTAAATACTGTAAATGAAATATCAAAAAGGACAGTAAATATATACTACACACCCTATGTAAAATATCAAAAATTACACCAAATATATATTATATAATTTACATAGAATATAAAAAGGACACCAAATATATCTTATATATTGTACATAAAATATCAAAAAGTACAGTATATATATTTCATACATTGTACATGTATTATTAACTAAAAGTACACCAAATACATTTTGTATACTGAAAATAAAATATCAAAAAGTACAGTAAATCTATATTACATACTGTACATAAAATATCAAAAAGTACACCAAATATGTGTTATATATACTGTAAATAAACTATCAAAAACTACAGTAATTATATTTAATATACTGTACATAAAATATCAAAAATTACACCAAAGGAATGTTATTTACTGTAAATAAAATATCAAAAAGTACAGTAAATATATCTTACACACCCTATGTAAAATATCACAATCTACACCAAATATATATTATATAATTTACATAAAATATCAAAAGGACACCAAATATATCTTATATAGTGTACATAAAATATCAAAATGTACAGTAAATATATTTCATATATTGTACATATAATATTAACTAAAAGTACACCAAATACATTTTATATACAGTAAATAAAATATCAAAAAGTACAGTAAATATGTATTACATACTGTACATAAAATATTAAAAAGTACACCATATATGTGTAATATATACTGTAAATAAACTATCAAAAACTACTGTAATTATATTTAATATACTGTACATAAAATATCAAAAATTAATCCAAATGTATATTATATACTGTAAATAAAATATCATCAAGTACAGTAAATATATATTACACACCCTATGTAAAATATCACAAACTTCACCAAATATATATTATAAAATTTACATAAAATATCAAAAGGACACCACTTATATCTTCTATACTGTACATAAAATATCAAAATGTACAGTAAATATATTTCATATATTGTATATATAATATTAACTAAAAGTACACCAAATACATTTTATATACTGTAAATAAATTATCAAAAATTACAGTAAATATATATTACATACTGTATATAAAATATCAAAAAGTACACCATATATGTGTTATATATACTGTAAATAAACTATCAAAGACTACAGTAATTATATTTAATATACTGTACATAAAATATCAAAAATTACACCAAATGTATATTATTTACTGTAAATAAAATATCAAAAATTACAGTAAATATATATTACACACCCAATGTAAAATATCAAAAACTACACCAAATATCTATTATAAAATTCACATAAAATATCAAAAGGACACCAAATATTTATTATATACTGTACATAAAATATCAAAAAGTACAGTAAATATATTTCATATAGTGTACATATAATATTAACTAAAAGTACACCAAATACATTTCATATACTGTAAATAAAATATCAAAAAGTACAGTAAATATATATTACATACTGTACATAAAATATCAAAAAGTACACCAAATATGTGTTATATATACTGTGAATAAACTATCAAATATACAGTAATTATATATAATATACTGTACAAAAAATATCAAAAATTACACCAAATGTATATTATATACTGTAAATAAAATATCAAATAGTACAGTAAATATATATGGCATAACCTATGTAAAATATCAAAAACTACACCAAATATATATTATATAATTTACAGAAAATATCAAAAGGACACCAAATATATATTCTATACTGTACACAAAATATCAAAAAGTACAGTAAATATATTTCATATATCTTACATATAATATTAACTAAAAGTACACCAAATGCATATTATATACTGTAAATAAAATATCAAAAAGTACAGTAAACATATATTACATACTGTACATAAAATATCAAAAAGTACACCAAATATCTGTTATATATACTGTAAATATCAAAAACTACAGTAATCATATTCAATGTACTGTATATAAAATATCAAAAATTACACCAAATATAAATTAAATACTGTAAATAAAATATCAAAATGGACAGTAAATATATACTACACACCCTATGTAAAATATCAAAAATTACACCAAATATATATTATATAATTTACATAGAATATAAAAAGGACACCAAATATATCTTATATATTGTACATAAAATATCAAAAAGTACAGTATATATATTTCATACATTGTACATATATTATTAACTAAAAGTACACCAAATACATTTTGTATACTGACAATAAAATATCAAAAAGTACAGTAAATCTATATTACATACTGTACATAAAATATCAAAAAGTACACCAAATATGTGTTATATATACTGTAAATAAACTATCAAAAACTACAGTAATTATATTTAATATACTGTACATAAAATATCAAAAATTACACCAAAGGACTGTTATTTACTGTAAATAAAATATCAAAAAGTACAGTAAATATATCTTACACTCCCTATGTAAAATATCACAATCTACACCAAATATATATTATATAATTTACATAAAATATCAAAAGGACACCAAATATATCTTATATAGTGTACATAAAATATCAAAATGTACAGTAAATATATTTCCTATATTGTACATATAATATTAACTGAAAGTACACCAAATACATTTTATATACTGTAAATAAAATATCAAAAATACAGTAAATATATATTACATACTGTACATAAAATATCAAAAAGTACACCAAATATGTGTAATATATACTGTAAATAAACTATCAAAACTACACTAATTATATTTAATATACTGTACATAAAATATCAAAAATTACACCAAATATATATTATTTACTGTAAAGAAAATACCAAAAAGTACAGTAAATATATATTACACACCCTATGTAAAATATCACAATCTACACCAAATATATATTATATAATTTACATCAAATATCAAAAGGACACCAAATATATCTTATATATTGTACATAAAATATCAAAAAGTACAGTATATATATTTCATACATTGTATATATATTATTAACTAAAAGTACACCAAATACATTTTGTATACTGAAAATAAAATATCAAAAATACAGTAAATATATATTACATACTGTACAGAAAATATCAAAAAGTACACTAAATATGTGTTATATATACTGTAAATAAACTATCAAAAACTACAGTAATTATATTTAATATACTGTACATAAAATATCAAAAATTACACCAAATGTATATTATATACTGTAAATAAAATATCAAATAGTACAGTAAGTACACATTACACACGCTATGAAATATCACAAACTACACCAAATATATATTATATAATTTACATAAAATATCAAAAGGACACCAAATATATCTTCTATACTGTACATAAAATATCAAAAAGTACAGTAAATATATTTCATATATTGTATATATAATATTAACTAAAAGTACACCAAACACATTTTATATACTGTAAATAAATTATCAAAAACTTCAGTAAATATATATTACATACTGTACATAAAATATCAAAAAGTACACAAAATATGTGTTATATATACTGTAAATAAACAATCAAAAACTACAATAATTATATTTAATATACTGTACATAAAATATCAAAAATTACACCAAATGTATATTATTTACTGTAAATGAAATATCAAAAATTACAGTAAATATATATTACACACCCTATGGAAAATATCACAAACTACATCAAATATATATTATAAAATTCACAAAAAATATCAAAAGGACACCAAATATATATTATATACTGTACATAAAATATCAAAAAGTACAGTAAATATATTTCATATATTGTACATGTAATATTAACTAAAAGTACACCAAATACATTTTATATACTGTAAATAAAATATCAAAAAGTACAGTAAATATATATTACATTCTGTACATAAAATATCAAAAAGTACACCAAATATGTGTTATATATACTGTAAATAAACTATCAAAAACTGCAGTAATTATATTTAATATACTGTACATAAAATATCAAAAATTACACCAAATGTATATTATTTACTGTAAATAAAATATCAAAAAGTACAGTAAATATATATTGCACACCATATGTAAAATATCACAATCTACACCAAATATATATTATATAATTTACATAAAATATCAAAAGGACACCAAATATATCTTCTATACTGTACATAAAATATCAAAAAGTACAGTAAATATATTTCATATATTGTACATATAATATTAACTAAAAGTACACCAAATACATTTTATATACTGTAAATAAATTATCAAAAATTACAGTAAATATATATTACATACTGTACATAAAATATCAAAAAGTACACCAAATATGTGTTATATATACTGTAAATAAACTATCAAAAACTACAGTAATTATATTTAATATACTGTACATAAAATATCAAAAATTACACCAAATGTATATTATTTACTGTAAATAAAATATCAAAAATTACAGTAAATATATATTACACACCCTATGTAAAATATCAAAAACTACACCAAATATATATTATAAAATTCACATAAAATATCAAAAGGACACCAAATATATCTTATATACTGTACATAAATTATCAAAAGTACAGTAAATATATTTCATATATTGTACATATAATATTAACTAAAAGTACACCAAATACATTTTATATAGTGTAAATAAAATATCAAAATGTACAGTAAATATTTATTACACACCATATGTAAAATATCACAATCTACACCAAATATATATTATATAATTTACATAAAATATCAAAAGGACACCAAATATATATTCTATACTGTACACAAAATATCAAAAAGTACAGTAAATATATTTCATATATCTTACATATAATATTAACTAAAAGTACACCAAATGCATTTTATATACTGTAAATAAAATATCAAAAAGTACAGTAAACATATATTACATACTGTACATAAAATATCAAAAAGTACACCAAATATGTGTTATATATACTGTAAATATCAAAAACTACAGTAATCATATTCAGTGTACTGTATATAAAATATCAAAAATTACACCAAATATAAATTAAATACTGTAAATAAAATATCAAAATGGACAGTAAATATATACTACACACCCTATGTAAAATATCAAAAATTACACCAAATATATATTATATAATTTACATAGAATATAAAAAGGACACCAAATATATCTTATATATTGTACATAAAATATCAAAAAGTACAGTATATATATTTCATACATTGTACATATATTATTAACTAAAAGTACACCAAATACATTTTGTATACTGACAATAAAATATCAAAAAGTACAGTAAATCTATATTACATACTGTACATAAAATATCAAAAAGTACACCAAATATGTGTTATATATACTGTAAATAAACTATCAAAAACTACAGTAATTATATTTAATATACTGTACATAAAATATCAAAAATTACACCAAAGGACTGTTATTTACTGTAAATAAAATATCAAAAAGTACAGTAAATATATCTTACACTCCCTATGTAAAATATCACAATCTACACCAAATATATATTATATAATTTACATAAAATATCAAAAGGACACCAAATATATCTTATATAGTGTACATAAAATATCAAAATGTACAGTAAATATATTTCCTATATTGTACATATAATATTAACTGAAAGTACACCAAATACATTTTATATACTGTAAATAAAATATCAAAAATACAGTAAATATATATTACATACTGTACATAAAATATCAAAAAGTACACCAAATATGTGTAATATATACTGTAAATAAACTATCAAAACTACACTAATTATATTTAATATACTGTACATAAAATATCAAAAATTACACCAAATATATATTATTTACTGTAAAGAAAATACCAAAAAGTACAGTAAATATATATTACACACCCTATGTAAAATATCACAATCTACACCAAATATATATTATATAATTTACATCAAATATCAAAAGGACACCAAATATATCTTATATATTGTACATAAAATATCAAAAAGTACAGTATATATATTTCATACATTGTATATATATTATTAACTAAAAGTACACCAAATACATTTTGTATACTGAAAATAAAATATCAAAAATACAGTAAATATATATTACATACTGTACAGAAAATATCAAAAAGTACACTAAATATGTGTTATATATACTGTAAATAAACTATCAAAAACTACAGTAATTATATTTAATATACTGTACATAAAATATCAAAAATTACACCAAATGTATATTATATACTGTAAATAAAATATCAAATAGTACAGTAAGTACACATTACACACGCTATGAAATATCACAAACTACACCAAATATATATTATATAATTTACATAAAATATCAAAAGGACACCAAATATATCTTCTATACTGTACATAAAATATCAAAAAGTACAGTAAATATATTTCATATATTGTATATATAATATTAACTAAAAGTACACCAAACACATTTTATATACTGTAAATAAATTATCAAAAACTTCAGTAAATATATATTACATACTGTACATAAAATATCAAAAAGTACACCAAATATGTGTTATATATACTGTAAATAAACAATCAAAAACTACAATAATTATATTTAATATACTGTACATAAAATATCAAAAATTACACCAAATGTATATTATTTACTGTAAATGAAATATCAAAAATTACAGTAAATATATATTACACACCCTATGGAAAATATCACAAACTACATCAAATATATATTATAAAATTCACAAAAAATATCAAAAGGACACCAAATATATATTATATACTGTACATAAAATATCAAAAAGTACAGTAAATATATTTCATATATTGTACATGTAATATTAACTAAAAGTACACCAAATACATTTTATATACTGTAAATAAAATATCAAAAAGTACAGTAAATATATATTACATTCTGTACATAAAATATCAAAAAGTACACCAAATATGTGTTATATATACTGTAAATAAACTATCAAAAACTGCAGTAATTATATTTAATATACTGTACATAAAATATCAAAAATTACACCAAATGTATATTATTTACTGTAAATAAAATATCAAAAAGTACAGTAAATATATATTGCACACCATATGTAAAATATCACAATCTACACCAAATATATATTATATAATTTACATAAAATATCAAAAGGACACCAAATATATCTTCTATACTGTACATAAAATATCAAAAAGTACAGTAAATATATTTCATATATTGTACATATAATATTAACTAAAAGTACACCAAATACATTTTATATACTGTAAATAAATTATCAAAAATTACAGTAAATATATATTACATACTGTACATAAAATATCAAAAAGTACACCAAATATGTGTTTTATATACTGTAAATAAACTATCAAAAACTACAGTAATTATATTTAATATACTGTACATAAAATATCAAAAATTACACCAAATGTATATTATTTACTGTAAATAAAATATCAAAAATTACAGTAAATATATATTACACACCCTATGTAAAATATCAAAAACTACACCAAATATATATTATAAAATTCACATAAAATATCAAAAGGACACCAAATATATCTTATATACTGTACATAAATTATCAAAAGTACAGTAAATATATTTCATATATTGTACATATAATATTAACTAAAAGTACACCAAATACATTTTATATAGTGTAAATAAAATATCAAAATGTACAGTAAATATATATTACACACCATATGTAAAATATCACAATCTACACCAAATATATATTATATAATTTACATAAAATATCAAAAGGACACCAAATATATCTTATATAGTGTACATAAAATATCAAAATGTACAGTAAATATATTTCATATATTGTACATATAACATTAACTAAAAGTACACCAAATACATTTTATATACAGTAAATAAAATATCAAAAATACAGTAAATATATATTACATACTGTACATAAAATATCAAAAATACACCAAATATGTGTTATATATACTGTAAATATCAAAAACTACAGTAAACATATTCAATGTACTGTATATAAAATATCAAAAATTACACCAAATATAAATTAAATACTGTAAATGAAATATCAAAAAGGACAGTAAATATATACTACACACCCTATGTAAAATATCAAAAATTACACCAAATATATATTATATAATTTACATAGAATATAAAAAGGACACCAAATATATCTTATATATTGTACCTAAAATATCAAAAAGTACAGTATATATATTTCATACATTGTACATATATTATTAACTAAATGTACACCAAATACATTTTGTATACTGAAAATAAAATATCAAAAAGTACAGTAAATCTATATTACATACTGTACATAAAATATCAAAAAGTACACCAAATATGTGTTATATATACTGTAAATAAACTATCAAAAACTACAGTAATTATATTTAATATACTGTACATAAAATATCAAAAATTACACCAAAGGAATGTTATTTACTGTAAATAAAATATCAAAAAGTACAGTAAATATATCTTACACACCCTATGTAAAATATCACAATCTACACCAAATATATATTATATAATTTACATAAAATATCAAAAGGACACCAAATATATCTTATATAGTGTACATAAAATATCAAAATGTACAGTAAATATATTTCATATATTGTACATATAATATTAACTAAAAGTACACCAAATACATTTTATATACAGTAAATAAAATATCAAAAAGTACAGTAAATATGTATTACATACTGTACATAAAATATTAAAAAGTACACCATATATGTGTAATATATACTGTAAATAAACTATCAAAAACTACTGTAATTATATTTAATATACTGTACATAAAATATCAAAAATTAAACCAAATGTATATTATATACTGTAAATAAAATATCATCAAGTACAGTAAATATATATTACACACCCTATGTAAAATATCACAAACTTCACCAAATATATATTATAAAATTTACATAAAATATCAAAAGGACACCACTTATATCTTCTATACTGTACATAAAATATCAAAATGTACAGTAAATATATTTCATATATTGTATATATAATATTAACTAAAAGTACACCAAATACATTTTATATACTGTAAATAAATTATCAAAAATTACAGTAAATATATATTACATACTGTATATAAAATATCAAAAAGTACACCATATATGTGTTATATATACTGTAAATAAACTATCAAAGACTACAGTAATTATATTTAATATACTGTACATAAAATATCAAAAATTACACCAAATGTATATTATTTACTGTAAATAAAATATCAAAAATTACAGTAAATATATATTACACACCCAATGTAAAATATCAAAAACTACACCAAATATCTATTATAAAATTCACATAAAATATCAAAAGGACACCAAATATTTATTATATACTGTACATAAAATATCAAAAAGTACAGTAAATATATTTCATATAGTGTACATATAATATTAACTAAAAGTACACCAAATACATTTCATATACTGTAAATAAAATATCAAAAAGTACAGTAAATATATATTACATACTGTACATAAAATATCAAAAAGTACACCAAATATGTGTTATATATACTGTGAATAAACTATCAAATATACAGTAATTATATATAATATACTGTACAAAAAATATCAAAAATTACACCAAATGTATATTATATACTGTAAATAAAATATCAAAAAGTACAGTAAATATATATGGCATAACCTATGTAAAATATCAAAAACTACACCAAATATATATTATATAATTTACAGAAAATATCAAAAGGACACCAAATATATATTCTATACTGTACACAAAATATCAAAAAGTACAGTAAATATATTTCATATATCTTACATATAATATTAACTAAAAGTACACCAAATGCATTTTATATACTGTAAATAAAATATCAAAAAGTACAGTAAACATATATTACATACTGTACATAAAATATCAAAAAGTACACCAAATATGTGTTATATATACTGTAAATATCAAAAACTACAGTAATCATATTCAATGTACTGTATATAAAATATCAAAAATTACACCAAATATAAATTAAATACTGTAAATAAAATATCAAAAAGGACAGTAAATATATACTACACACCCTATGTAAAATATCAAAAATTACACCAAATATATATTATATAATTTACATAGAATATAAAAAGGACACCAAATATATCTTATATAGTGTACATAAAATATCAAAAAGTACAGTATATATATTTCATACATTGTACATATATTATTAACTAAAAGTACACCAAATACATTTTGTATACTGACAATAAAATATCAAAAAGTACAGTAAATCTATATTACATACTGTACATAAAATATCAAAAAGTACACCAAATATGTGTTATATATACTGTAAATAAACTATCAAAAACTACAGTAATTATATTTAATATACTGTACATAAAATATCAAAAATTACACCAAAGGACTGTTATTTACTGTAAATAAAATATCAAAAAGTACAGTAAATATATCTTACACTCCCTATGTAAAATATCACAATCTACACCAAATATATATTATATAATTTACATAAAATATCAAAAGGACACCAAATATATCTTATATAGTGTACATAAAATATCAAAATGTACAGTAAATATATTTCCTATATTGTACATATAATATTAACTGAAAGTACACCAAATACATTTTATATACTGTAAATAAAATATCAAAAATACAGTAAATATATATATAATACTGTACATAAAATATCAAAAAGTACACCAAATATGTGTAATATATACTGTAAATAAACTATCAAAACTACACTAATTATATTTAATATACTGTACATAAAATATCAAAAATTACACCAAATATATATTATTTACTGTAAAGAAAATACCAAAAAGTACAGTAAATATATATTACACACCCTATGTAAAATATCACAAACTACACCAAATATATATTATATAATTTACATAAAATATCAAAAGGACACCAAATATACCTTATATACTGAACATGAAATATCAAAAAGTACAGTAAATATATTTCATATATTGTACATATAATATTAACTAAAAGTACACCAAATACATTTTATATACTGTAAATAAAATATCAAAATTACAGTAAATATATATTACTTTCAGTACATAAAATATCAAAAGTACACCAAATATGTGTTATATATACTGTAAATAAACTATCAAAAACTGCAGTAATTATGTTTAATATACTGTACATAAAATATCAAAAATTACACCAAATGTATATTATTTACTGTAAATAAAATATCAAAAAGTACAGTAAATATATCTTACACACCCTATGTAAAATATCACAATCTACACCAAATATATATTATATAATTTACATAAAATATCAAAAGGACACCAAATATATCTTATATAGTGTACATAAAATATCAAAATGTACAGTAAATATATTTCATACATTGTACATATAATATTAACTAAAAGTACACCAAATACATTTTACATACAGTAAATAAAATATCAAAAAGTACAGTAAATATGTATTACATACTGTACATAAAATATCAAAAAGTACACCATATATGTGTAATATATACTGTAAATAAACTATCAAAAACTACTGTAATTATATTTAATATACTGTACATAAAATATCAAAAATTAAACCAAATGTATATTATATACTGTAAATAAAATATCATCAAGTACAGTAAATATATATTACACACCCTATGTAAAATATCACAAACTTCACCAAATATATATTATAAAATTTACATAAAATATCAAAAGGACACCACTTATATCTTCTATACTGTACATAAAATATCAAAATGTACAGTAAATATATTTCATATATTGTATATATAATATTAACTAAAAGTACACCAAATACATTTTATATACTGTAAATAAATTATCAAAAATTACAGTAAATATATATTACATACTGTATATAAAATATCAAAAAGTACACCATATATGTGTTATATATACCGTAAATAAACTATCAAAGACTACAGTAATTATATTTAATATACTGTACATAAAATATCAAAAATTACACCAAATGTATATTATTTACTGTAAATAAAATATCAAAAATTACAGTAAATATATATTACACACCCTATGTAAAATATCAAAAACTACACCAAATATCTATTATAAAATTCACATAAAATATCAAAAGGACACCAAATATTTATTATATACTGTACATAAAATATCAAAAAGTACAGTAAATATATTTCATATAGTGTACATATAATATTAACTAAAAGTACACCAAATACATTTCATATACTGTAAATAAAATATCAAAAAGTACAGTAAATATATATTACATACTGTACATAAAATATCAAAATGTACACCAAATATGTGTTATATATACTGTGAATAAACTATCAAATATACAGTAATTATATATAATATACTGTACAAAAAATATCAAAAATTACACCAAATGTATATTATATACTGTAAATAAAATATCAAAAAGTACAGTAAATATATATGGCATACCCTATGTAAAATATCAAAAACTACACCAAATATATATTATATAATTTACAGAAAATATCAAAAGGACACCAAATATATATTCTATACTGTACACAAAATATCAAAAAGTACAGTAAATATATTTCATATATCTTACATATAATATTAACTAAAAGTACACCAAATGCATTTTATATACTGTAAATAAAATATCAAAAAGTACAGTAAACATATATTACATACTGTACATAAAATATCAAAAAGTACACCAAATATGTGTTATATATACTGTAAATATCAAAAATTACAGTAATCATATTCAATGTACTGTATATAAAATATCAAAAATTACACCAAATATAAATTAAATACTGTAAATAAAATATCAAAAAGGACAGTAAATATATACTACACACCCTATGTAAAATATCAAAAATTACACCAAATATATATTATATAATTTACATAGAATATAAAAAGGACACCAAATATATCTTATATATTGTACATAAAATATCAAAAAGTACAGTATATATATTTCATACATTGTACATATATTATTAACTAAAAGTACACCAAATACATTTTGTATACTGACAATAAAATATCAAAAAGTACAGTAAATCTATATTACATACTGTACATAAAATATCAAAAAGTACACCAAATATGTGTTATATATACTGTAAATAAACTATCAAAAACTACAGTAATTATATTTAATATACTGTACATAAAATATCAAAAATTACACCAAAGGAATGTTATTTACTGTAAATAAAATATCAAAAAGTACAGTAAATATATCTTACACTCCCTATGTAAAATATCACAATCTACACCAAATATATATTATATAATTTACATCAAATATCAAAAGGACACCAAATATATCTTATATATTGTACATAAAATATCAAAAAGTACAGTATATATATTTCATACATTGTATATATATTATTAACTAAAAGTACACCAAATATATTTTGTATACTGAAAATAAAATATCAAAAATACAGTAAATATATATTACATACTGTACAGAAAATATCAAAAAGTACACTAAATATGTGTTATATATAATGTAAATAAACTATCAAAAACTACAGTAATTATATTTAATATACTGTACATAAAATATCAAAAATTACACCAAATGTATATTATATACTGTAAATAAAATATCAAAAAGTACAGTAAGTACACATTACACACGCTATGAAATATCACAAACTACACCAAATATATATTATATAATTTACATAAAATATCAAAAGGACACCAAATATATCTTCTATACTGTACATAAAATATCAAAAAGTACAGTAAATATATTTCATATATTGTATATATAATATTAACTAAAAGTACACCAAACACATTTTATATACTGTAAATAAATTATCAAAAACTTCAGTAAATATATATTACATACTGTACATAAAATATCAAAAAGTACACCAAATATGTGTTATATATACTGTAAATAAACAATCAAAAACTACAATAATTATATTTAATATACTGTACATAAAATATCAAAAATTACACCAAATGTATATTATTTACTGTAAATGAAATATCAAAAATTACAGTAAATATATATTACACACCCTATGGAAAATATCACAAACTACATCAAATATATATTATAAAATTCACAAAAAATATCAAAAGGACACCAAATATATATTATATACTGTACATAAAATATCAAAAAGTACAGTAAATATATTTCATATATTGTACATGTAATATTAACTAAAAGTACACCAAATACATTTTATATACTGTAAATAAAATATCAAAAAGTACAGTAAATATATATTACATTCTGTACATAAAATATCAAAAAGTACACCAAATATGTGTTATATATACTGTAAATAAACTATCAAAAACTGCAGTAATTATATTTAATATACTGTACATAAAATATCAAAAATTACACCAAATGTATATTATTTACTGTAAATAAAATATCAAAAAGTACAGTAAATATATATTGCACACCATATGTAAAATATCACAATCTACACCAAATATATATTATATAATTTACATAAAATATCAAAAGGACACCAAATATATCTTCTATACTGTACATAAAATATCAAAAAGTACAGTAAATATATTTCATATATTGTACATATAATATTAACTAAAAGTACACCAAATACATTTTATATACTGTAAATAAATTATCAAAAATTACAGTAAATATATATTACATACTGTACATAAAATATCAAAAAGTACACCAAATATGTGTTATATATACTGTAAATAAACTATCAAAAACTACAGTAATTATATTTAATATACTGTACATAAAATATCAAAAATTACACCAAATGTATATTATTTACTGTAAATAAAATATCAAAAATTACAGTAAATATATATTACACACCCTATGTAAAATATCAAAAACTACACCAAATATATATTATAAAATTCACATAAAATATCAAAAGGACACCAAATATATCTTATATACTGTACATAAATTATCAAAATTACAGTAAATATATTTCATATATTGTACATATAATATTAACTAAAAGTACACCAAATACATTTTATATAGTGTAAATAAAATATCAAAATGTACAGTAAATATATATTACACACCATATGTAAAATATCACAATCTACACCAAATATATATTATATAATTTACATAAAATATCAAAACGACACCAAATATATCTTATATAGTGTACATAAAATATCAAAATGTACAGTAAATATATTTCATATATTGTACATATAACATTAACTAAAAGTACACCAAATACATTTTATATACAGTAAATAAAATATCAAAAATACAGTAAATATATATTACATACTGTACATAAAATATCAAAAATACACCAAACATGTGTTATATATACTGTAAATATCAAAAACTACAGTAAACATATTCAATGTACTGTATATAAAATATCAAAAATTACACCAAATATAAATTAAATACTGTAAATGAAATATCAAAAAGGACAGTAAATATATACTACACACCGTATGTAAAATATCAAAAATTACACCAAATATATATTATATAATTTACATAGAATATAAAAAGGACACCAAATATATCTTATATATTGTACATAAAATATCAAAAAGTACAGTATATATATTTCATACATTGTACATGTATTATTAACTAAAAGTACACCAAATACATTTTGTATACTGACAATAAAATATCAAAAAGTACAGTAAATCTATATTACATACTGTACATAAAATATCAAAAAGTACACCAAATATGTGTTATATATACTGTAAATAAACTATCAAAAACTACAGTAATTATATTTAATATACTGTACATAAAATATCAAAAATTACACCAAAGGAATGTTATTTACTGTAAATAAAATATCAAAAAGTACAGTAAATATATCTTACACACCCTATGTAAAATATCACAATCTACACCAAATATATATTATATAATTTACATAAAATATCAAAAGGACACCAAATATATCTTATATAGTGTACATAAAATATCAAAATGTACAGTAAATATATTTCATATATTGTACATATAATATTAACTAAAAGTACACCAAATACATTTTATATACAGTAAATAAAATATCAAAAAGTACAGTAAATATGTATTACATACTGTACATAAAATGTTAAAAAGTACACCATATATGTGTAATATATACTGTAAATAAACTATCAAAAACTACTGTAATTATATTTAATATACTGTACATAAAATATCAAAAATTAATCCAAATGTATATTATATACTGTAAATAAAATATCATCAAGTACAGTAAATATATATTACACACCCTATGTAAAATATCACAAACTTCACCAAATATATATTATAAAATTTACATAAAATATCAAAAGGACACCACTTATATCTTCTATACTGTACATAAAATATCAAAATGTACAGTAAATATATTTCATATATTGTATATATAATATTAACTAAAAGTACACCAAATACATTTTATATACTGTAAATAAATTATCAAAAATTACAGTAAATATATATTACATACTGTATATAAAATATCAAAAAGTACACCATATATGTGTTATATATACTGTAAATAAACTATCAAAGACTACAGTAATTATATTTAATATACTGTACATAAAATATCAAAAATTACACCAAATGTATATTATTTACTGTAAATAAAATATCAAAAATTACAGTAAATATATATTACACACCCAATGTAAAATATCAAAAACTACACCAAATATCTATTATAAAATTCACATAAAATATCAAAAGGACACCAAATATTTATTATATACTGTACATAAAATATCAAAAAGTACAGTAAATATATTTCATATAGTGTACATATAATATTAACTAAAAGTACACCAAATACATTTCATATACTGTAAATAAAATATCAAAAAGTACAGTAAATATATATTACATACTGTACATAAAATATCAAAAAGTACACCAAATATGTGTTATATATACTGTGAATAAACTATCAAATATACAGTAATTATATATAATATACTGTACAAAAAATATCAAAAATTACACCAAATGTATATTATATACTGTAAATAAAATATCAAAAAGTACAGTAAATATATATGGCATAACCTATGTAAAATATCAAAAACTACACCAAATATATATTATAAAATTTACAGAAAATATCAAAAGGACACCAAATATATATTCTATACTGTACACAAAATATCAAAAAGTACAGTAAATATATTTCATATATCTTACATATAATATTAACTAAAAGTACACCAAATGCATTTTATATACTGTAAATAAAATATCAAAAAGTACAGTAAACATATATTACATACTGTACATAAAATATCAAAAAGTACACCAAATATGTGTTATATATACTGTAAATATCAAAAACTACAGTAATCATATTCAATGTACTGTATATAAAATATCAAAAATTACACCAAATATAAATTAAATACTGTAAATAAAATATCAAAATGGACAGTAAATATATACTACACACCCTATGTAAAATATCAAAAATTACACCAAATATATATTATATAATTTACATAGAATATAAAAAGGACACCAAATATATCTTATATATTGTACATAAAATATCAAAAAGTACAGTATATATATTTCATACATTGTACATATATTATTAACTAAAAGTACACCAAATACATTTTGTATACTGAAAATAAAATATCAAAAAGTACAGTAAATCTATATTACATACTGTACATAAAATATCAAAAAGTACACCAAATATGTGTTATATATACTGTAAATAAACTATCAAAAACTACAGTAATTATATTTAATATACTGTACATAAAATATCAAAAATTACACCAAAGGAATGTTATTTACTGTAAATAAAATATCAAAAAGTACAGTAAATATATCTTACACTCCCTATGTAAAATATCACAATCTACACCAAATATATATTATATAATTTACATAAAATATCAAAAGGACACCAAATATATCTTATATAGTGTACATAAAATATCAAAATGTACAGTAAATATATTTCCTATATTGTACATATAATATTAACTGAAAGTACACCAAATACATTTTATATACTGTAAATAAAATATCAAAAATACAGTAAATATATATATAATACTGTACATAAAATATCAAAAAGTACACCAAATATGTGTAATATATACTGTAAATAAACTATCAAAACTACACTAATTATATTTAATATACTGTACATAAAATATCAAAAATTACACCAAATATATATTATTTACTGTAAAGAAAATACCAAAAAGTACAGTAAATATATATTACACACCCTATGTAAAATATCACAAACTACACCAAATATATATTATATAATTTACATAAAATATCAAAAGGACACCAAATATACCTTATATACTGAACATGAAATATCAAAAAGTACAGTAAATATATTTCATATATTGTACATATAATATTAACTAAAAGTACACCAAATACATTTTATATACTGTAAATAAAATATCAAAATTACAGTAAATATATATTACTTTCAGTACATAAAATATCAAAAAGTACACCAAATATGTGTTATATATACTGTAAATAAACTATCAAAAACTGCAGTAATTATGTTTAATATACTGTACATAAAATATCAAAAATTACACCAAATGTATATTATTTACTGTAAATAAAATATCAAAAAGTACAGTAAATATATCTTACACACCCTATGTAAAATATCACAATCTACACCAAATATATATTATATAATTTACATAAAATATCAAAAGGACACCAAATATATCTTATATAGTGTACATAAAATATCAAAATGTACAGTAAATATATTTCATATATTGTACATATAATATTAACTAAAAGTACACCAAATACATTTTATATACAGTAAATAAAATATCAAAAAGTACAGTAAATATGTATTACATACTGTACATAAAATATCAAAAAGTACACCATATATGTGTAATATATACTGTAAATAAACTATCAAAAACTACTGTAATTATATTTAATATACTGTACATAAAATATCAAAAATTAAACCAAATGTATATTATATACTGTAAATAAAATATCATCAAGTACAGTAAATATATATTACACACCCTATGTAAAATATCACAAACTTCACCAAATATATATTATAAAATTTACATAAAATATCAAAAGGACACCACTTATATCTTCTATACTGTACATAAAATATCAAAATGTACAGTAAATATATTTCATATATTGTATATATAATATTAACTAAAAGTACACCAAATACATTTTATATACTGTAAATAAATTATCAAAAATTACAGTAAATATATATTACATACTGTATATAAAATATCAAAAATTACACCATATATGTGTTATATATACCGTAAATAAACTATCAAAGACTACAGTAATTATATTTAATATACTGTACATAAAATATCAAAAATTACACCAAATGTATATTATTTACTGTAAATAAAATATCAAAAATTACAGTAAATATATATTACACACCCTATGTAAAATATCAAAAACTACACCAAATATCTATTATAAAATTCACATAAAATATCAAAAGGACACCAAATATTTATTATATACTGTACATAAAATATCAAAAAGTACAGTAAATATATTTCATATAGTGTACATATAATATTAACTAAAAGTACACCAAATACATTTCATATACTGTAAATAAAATATCAAAAAGTACAGTAAATATATATAACATACTGTACATAAAATATCAAAAAGTACACCAAATATGTGTTATATATACTGTGAATAAACTATCAAATATACAGTAATTATATATAATATACTGTACAAAAAATATCAAAAATTACACCAAATGTATATTATATACTGTAAATAAAATATCAAAAAGTACAGTAAATATATATGGCATACCCTATGTAAAATATCAAAAACTACACCAAGTATATATTATATAATTTACAGAAAATATCAAAAGGACACCAAATATATATTCTATACTGTACACAAAATATCAAAAAGTACAGTAAATATATTTCATATATCTTACATATAATATTAACTAAAAGTACACCAAATGCATTTTATATACTGTAAATAAAATATCAAAAAGTACAGTAAACATATATTACATACTGTACATAAAATATCAAAAAGTACACCAAATATGTGTTATATATACTGTAAATATCAAAAACTACAGTAATCATATTCAATGTACTGTATATAAAATATCAAAAATTACACCAAATATAAATTAAATACTGTAAATAAAATATCAAAAAGGACAGTAAATATATACTACACACCCTATGTAAAATATCAAAAATTACACCAAATATATATTATATAATTTACATAGAATATAAAAAGGACACCAAATATATCTTATATATTGTACATAAAATATCAAAAAGTACAGTATATATATTTCATACATTGTACATATATTATTAACTAAAAGTACACCAAATACATTTTGTATACTGACAATAAAATATCAAAAAGTACAGTAAATCTATATTACATACTGTACATAAAATATCAAAAAGTACACCAAATATGTGTTATATATACTGTAAATAAACTATCAAAAACTACAGTAATTATATTTAATATACTGTACATAAAATATCAAAAATTACACCAAAGGAATGTTATTTACTGTAAATAAAATATCAAAAAGTACAGTAAATATATCTTACACTCCCTATGTAAAATATCACAATCTACACCAAATATATATTATATAATTTACATCAAATATCAAAAGGACACCAAATATATCTTATATATTGTACATAAAATATCAAAAAGTACAGTATATATATTTCATACATTGTATATATATTATTAACTAAAAGTACACCAAATATATTTTGTATACTGAAAATAAAATATCAAAAATACAGTAAATATATATTACATACTGTACAGAAAATATCAAAAAGTACACTAAATATGTGTTATATATAATGTAAATAAACTATCAAAAACTACAGTAATTATATTTAATATACTGTACATAAAATATCAAAAATTACACCAAATGTATATTATATACTGTAAATAAAATATCAAAAAGTACAGTAAGTACACATTACACACGCTATGAAATATCACAAACTACACCAAATATATATTATATAATTTACATAAAATATCAAAAGGACACCAAATATATCTTCTATACTGTACATAAAATATCAAAAAGTACAGTAAATATATTTCATATATTGTATATATAATATTAACTAAAAGTACACCAAACACATTTTATATACTGTAAATAAATTATCAAAAACTTCAGTAAATATATATTACATACTGTACATAAAATATCAAAAAGTACACCAAATATGTGTTATATATACTGTAAATAAACAATCAAAAACTACAATAATTATATTTAATATACTGTACATAAAATATCAAAAATTACACCAAATGTATATTATTTACTGTAAATGAAATATCAAAAATTACAGTAAATATATATTACACACCCTATGGAAAATATCACAAACTACATCAAATATATATTATAAAATTCACAAAAAATATCAAAAGGACACCAAATATATATTATATACTGTACATAAAATATCAAAAAGTACAGTAAATATATTTCATATATTGTACATGTAATATTAACTAAAAGTACACCAAATACATTTTATATACTGTAAATAAAATATCAAAAAGTACAGTAAATATATATTACATTCTGTACATAAAATATCAAAAAGTACACCAAATATGTGTTATATATACTGTAAATAAACTATCAAAAACTGCAGTAATTATATTTAATATACTGTACATAAAATATCAAAAATTACACCAAATGTATATTATTTACTGTAAATAAAATATCAAAAAGTACAGTAAATATATATTGCACACCATATGTAAAATATCACAATCTACACCAAATATATATTATATAATTTACATAAAATATCAAAAGGACACCAAATATATCTTCTATACTGTACATAAAATATCAAAAAGTACAGTAAATATATTTCATATATTGTACATATAATATTAACTAAAAGTACACCAAATACATTTTATATACTGTAAATAAATTATCAAAAATTACAGTAAATATATATTACATACTGTACATAAAATATCAAAAAGTACACCAAATATGTGTTATATATACTGTAAATAAACTATCAAAAACTACAGTAATTATATTTAATATACTGTACATAAAATATCAAAAATTACACCAAATGTATATTATTTACTGTAAATAAAATATCAAAAATTACAGTAAATATATATTACACACCCTATGTAAAATATCAAAAACTACACCAAATATATATTATAAAATTCACATAAAATATCAAAAGGACACCAAATATATCTTATATACTGTACATAAATTATCAAAATTACAGTAAATATATTTCATATATTGTACATATAATATTAACTAAAAGTACACCAAATACATTTTATATAGTGTAAATAAAATATCAAAATGTACAGTAAATATATATTACACACCATATGTAAAATATCACAATCTACACCAAATATATATTATATAATTTACATAAAATATCAAAACGACACCAAATATATCTTATATAGTGTACATAAAATATCAAAATGTACAGTAAATATATTTCATATATTGTACATATAACATTAACTAAAAGTACACCAAATACATTTTATATACAGTAAATAAAATATCAAAAATACAGTAAATATATATTACATACTGTACATAAAATATCAAAAATACACCAAACATGTGTTATATATACTGTAAATATCAAAAACTACAGTAAACATATTCAATGTACTGTATATAAAATATCAAAAATTACACCAAATATAAATTAAATACTGTAAATGAAATATCAAAAAGGACAGTAAATATATACTACACACCGTATGTAAAATATCAAAAATTACACCAAATATATATTATATAATTTACATAGAATATAAAAAGGACACCAAATATATCTTATATATTGTACATAAAATATCAAAAAGTACAGTATATATATTTCATACATTGTACATGTATTATTAACTAAAAGTACACCAAATACATTTTGTATACTGAAAATAAAATATCAAAAAGTACAGTAAATCTATATTACATACTGTACATAAAATATCAAAAAGTACACCAAATATGTGTTATATATACTGTAAATAAACTATCAAAAACTACAGTAATTATATTTAATATACTGTACATAAAATATCAAAAATTACACCAAAGGAATGTTATTTACTGTAAATAAAATATCAAAAAGTACAGTAAATATATCTTACACACCCTATGTAAAATATCACAATCTACACCAAATATATATTATATAATTTACATAAAATATCAAAAGGACACCAAATATATCTTATATAGTGTACATAAAATATCAAAATGTACAGTAAATATATTTCATATATTGTACATATAATATTAACTAAAAGTACACCAAATACATTTTATATACAGTAAATAAAATATCAAAAAGTACAGTAAATATGTATTACATACTGTACATAAAATGTTAAAAAGTACACCATATATGTGTAATATATACTGTAAATAAACTATCAAAAACTACTGTAATTATATTTAATATACTGTACATAAAATATCAAAAATTAATCCAAATGTATATTATATACTGTAAATAAAATATCATCAAGTACAGTAAATATATATTACACACCCTATGTAAAATATCACAAACTTCACCAAATATATATTATAAAATTTACATAAAATATCAAAAGGACACCACTTATATCTTCTATACTGTACATAAAATATCAAAATGTACAGTAAATATATTTCATATATTGTATATATAATATTAACTAAAAGTACACCAAATACATTTTATATACTGTAAATAAATTATCAAAAATTACAGTAAATATATATTACATACTGTATATAAAATATCAAAAAGTACACCATATATGTGTTATATATACTGTAAATAAACTATCAAAGACTACAGTAATTATATTTAATATACTGTACATAAAATATCAAAAATTACACCAAATGTATATTATTTACTGTAAATAAAATATCAAAAATTACAGTAAATATATATTACACACCCAATGTAAAATATCAAAAACTACACCAAATATCTATTATAAAATTCACATAAAATATCAAAAGGACACCAAATATTTATTATATACTGTACATAAAATATCAAAAAGTACAGTAAATATATTTCATATAGTGTACATATAATATTAACTAAAAGTACACCAAATACATTTCATATACTGTAAATAAAATATCAAAAAGTACAGTAAATATATATTACATACTGTACATAAAATATCAAAAAGTACACCAAATATGTGTTATATATACTGTGAATAAACTATCAAATATACAGTAATTATATATAATATACTGTACAAAAAATATCAAAAATTACACCAAATGTATATTATATACTGTAAATAAAATATCAAAAAGTACAGTAAATATATATGGCATAACCTATGTAAAATATCAAAAACTACACCAAATATATATTATAAAATTTACAGAAAATATCAAAAGGACACCAAATATATATTCTATACTGTACACAAAATATCAAAAAGTACAGTAAATATATTTCATATATCTTACATATAATATTAACTAAAAGTACACCAAATGCATTTTATATACTGTAAATAAAATATCAAAAAGTACAGTAAACATATATTACATACTGTACATAAAATATCAAAAAGTACACCAAATATGTGTTATATATACTGTAAATATCAAAAACTACAGTAATCATATTCAATGTACTGTATATAAAATATCAAAAATTACACCAAATATAAATTAAATACTGTAAATAAAATATCAAAATGGACAGTAAATATATACTACACACCCTATGTAAAATATCAAAAATTACACCAAATATATATTATATAATTTACATAGAATATAAAAAGGACACCAAATATATCTTATATATTGTACATAAAATATCAAAAAGTACAGTATATATATTTCATACATTGTACATATATTATTAACTAAAAGTACACCAAATACATTTTGTATACTGAAAATAAAATATCAAAAAGTACAGTAAATCTATATTACATACTGTACATAAAATATCAAAAAGTACACCAAATATGTGTTATAT
Organism: Pan paniscus; assembly: GCF_029289425.2. NCBI lineage: Eukaryota > Metazoa > Chordata > Mammalia > Primates > Hominidae > Pan > Pan paniscus. The sequence continues at coordinate 5,629,490 of NC_073271.2, forward strand.
ATACTGTAAATAAACTATCAAAAACTACAGTAATTATATTTAATATACTGTACATAAAATATCAAAAATTACACCAAAGGAATGTTATTTACTGTAAATAAAATATCAAAAAGTACAGTAAATATATCTTACACTCCCTATGTAAAATATCACAATCTACACCAAATATATATTATATAATTTACATAAAATATCAAAAGGACACCAAATATATCTTATATAGTGTACATAAAATATCAAAATGTACAGTAAATATATTTCCTATATTGTACATATAATATTAACTGAAAGTACACCAAATACATTTTATATACTGTAAATAAAATATCAAAAATACAGTAAATATATATATAATACTGTACATAAAATATCAAAAAGTACACCAAATATGTGTAATATATACTGTAAATAAACTATCAAAACTACACTAATTATATTTAATATACTGTACATAAAATATCAAAAATTACACCAAATATATATTATTTACTGTAAAGAAAATACCAAAAAGTACAGTAAATATATATTACACACCCTATGTAAAATATCACAAACTACACCAAATATATATTATATAATTTACATAAAATATCAAAAGGACACCAAATATACCTTATATACTGAACATGAAATATCAAAAAGTACAGTAAATATATTTCATATATTGTACATATAATATTAACTAAAAGTACACCAAATACATTTTATATACTGTAAATAAAATATCAAAATTACAGTAAATATATATTACTTTCAGTACATAAAATATCAAAAAGTACACCAAATATGTGTTATATATACTGTAAATAAACTATCAAAAACTGCAGTAATTATGTTTAATATACTGTACATAAAATATCAAAAATTACACCAAATGTATATTATTTACTGTAAATAAAATATCAAAAAGTACAGTAAATATATCTTACACACCCTATGTAAAATATCACAATCTACACCAAATATATATTATATAATTTACATAAAATATCAAAAGGACACCAAATATATCTTATATAGTGTACATAAAATATCAAAATGTACAGTAAATATATTTCATATATTGTACATATAATATTAACTAAAAGTACACCAAATACATTTTATATACAGTAAATAAAATATCAAAAAGTACAGTAAATATGTATTACATACTGTACATAAAATATCAAAAAGTACACCATATATGTGTAATATATACTGTAAATAAACTATCAAAAACTACTGTAATTATATTTAATATACTGTACATAAAATATCAAAAATTAAACCAAATGTATATTATATACTGTAAATAAAATATCATCAAGTACAGTAAATATATATTACACACCCTATGTAAAATATCACAAACTTCACCAAATATATATTATAAAATTTACATAAAATATCAAAAGGACACCACTTATATCTTCTATACTGAAAATAAAATATCAAAATGTACAGTAAATATATTTCATATATTGTATATATAATATTAACTAAAAGTACACCAAATACATTTTATATACTGTAAATAAATTATCAAAAATTACAGTAAATATATATTACATACTGTATATAAAATATCAAAAATTACACCATATATGTGTTATATATACCGTAAATAAACTATCAAAGACTACAGTAATTATATTTAATATACTGTACATAAAATATCAAAAATTACACCAAATGTATATTATTTACTGTAAATAAAATATCAAAAATTACAGTAAATATATATTACACACCCTATGTAAAATATCAAAAACTACACCAAATATCTATTATAAAATTCACATAAAATATCAAAAGGACACCAAATATTTATTATATACTGTACATAAAATATCAAAAAGTACAGTAAATATATTTCATATAGTGTACATATAATATTAACTAAAAGTACACCAAATACATTTCATATACTGTAAATAAAATATCAAAAAGTACAGTAAATATATATAACATACTGTACATAAAATATCAAAAAGTACACCAAATATGTGTTATATATACTGTGAATAAACTATCAAATATACAGTAATTATATATAATATACTGTACAAAAAATATCAAAAATTACACCAAATGTATATTATATACTGTAAATAAAATATCAAAAAGTACAGTAAATATATATGGCATACCCTATGTAAAATATCAAAAACTACACCAAGTATATATTATATAATTTACAGAAAATATCAAAAGGACACCAAATATATATTCTATACTGTACACAAAATATCAAAAAGTACAGTAAATATATTTCATATATCTTACATATAATATTAACTAAAAGTACACCAAATGCATTTTATATACTGTAAATAAAATATCAAAAAGTACAGTAAACATATATTACATACTGTACATAAAATATCAAAAAGTACACCAAATATGTGTTATATATACTGTAAATATCAAAAACTACAGTAATCATATTCAATGTACTGTATATAAAATATCAAAAATTACACCAAATATAAATTAAATACTGTAAATAAAATATCAAAAAGGACAGTAAATATATACTACACACCCTATGTAAAATATCAAAAATTACACCAAATATATATTATATAATTTACATAGAATATAAAAAGGACACCAAATATATCTTATATATTGTACATAAAATATCAAAAAGTACAGTATATATATTTCATACATTGTACATATATTATTAACTAAAAGTACACCAAATACATTTTGTATACTGACAATAAAATATCAAAAAGTACAGTAAATCTATATTACATACTGTACATAAAATATCAAAAAGTACACCAAATATGTGTTATATATACTGTAAATAAACTATCAAAAACTACAGTAATTATATTTAATATACTGTACATAAAATATCAAAAATTACACCAAAGGAATGTTATTTACTGTAAATAAAATATCAAAAAGTACAGTAAATATATCTTACACTCCCTATGTAAAATATCACAATCTACACCAAATATATATTATATAATTTACATCAAATATCAAAAGGACACCAAATATATCTTATATATTGTACATAAAATATCAAAAAGTACAGTATATATATTTCATACATTGTATATATATTATTAACTAAAAGTACACCAAATACATTTTGTATACTGAAAATAAAATATCAAAAATACAGTAAATATATATTACATACTGTACAGAAAATATCAAAAAGTACACTAAATATGTGTTATATATAATGTAAATAAACTATCAAAAACTACAGTAATTATATTTAATATACTGTACATAAAATATCAAAAATTACACCAAATGTATATTATATACTGTAAATAAAATATCAAAAAGTACAGTAAGTACACATTACACACGCTATGAAATATCACAAACTACACCAAATATATATTATATAATTTACATAAAATATCAAAAGGACACCAAATATATCTTCTATACTGTACATAAAATATCAAAAAGTACAGTAAATATATTTCATATATTGTATATATAATATTAACTAAAAGTACACCAAACACATTTTATATACTGTAAATAAATTATCAAAAACTTCAGTAAATATATATTACATACTGTACATAAAATATCAAAAAGTACACCAAATATGTGTTATATATACTGTAAATAAACAATCAAAAACTACAATAATTATATTTAATATACTGTACATAAAATATCAAAAATTACACCAAATGTATATTATTTACTGTAAATGAAATATCAAAAATTACAGTAAATATATATTACACACCCTATGGAAAATATCACAAACTACATCAAATATATATTATAAAATTCACAAAAAATATCAAAAGGACACCAAATATATATTATATACTGTACATAAAATATCAAAAAGTACAGTAAATATATTTCATATATTGTACATGTAATATTAACTAAAAGTACACCAAATACATTTTATATACTGTAAATAAAATATCAAAAAGTACAGTAAATATATATTACATTCTGTACATAAAATATCAAAAAGTACACCAAATATGTGTTATATATACTGTAAATAAACTATCAAAAACTGCAGTAATTATATTTAATATACTGTACATAAAATATCAAAAATTACACCAAATGTATATTATTTACTGTAAATAAAATATCAAAAAGTACAGTAAATATATATTGCACACCATATGTAAAATATCACAATCTACACCAAATATATATTATATAATTTACATAAAATATCAAAAGGACACCAAATATATCTTCTATACTGTACATAAAATATCAAAAAGTACAGTAAATATATTTCATATATTGTACATATAATATTAACTAAAAGTACACCAAATACATTTTATATACTGTAAATAAATTATCAAAAATTACAGTAAATATATATTACATACTGTACATAAAATATCAAAAAGTACACCAAATATGTGTTATATATACTGTAAATAAACTATCAAAAACTACAGTAATTATATTTAATATACTGTACATAAAATATCAAAAATTACACCAAATGTATATTATTTACTGTAAATAAAATATCAAAAATTACAGTAAATATATATTACACACCCTATGTAAAATATCAAAAACTACACCAAATATATATTATAAAATTCACATAAAATATCAAAAGGACACCAAATATATCTTATATACTGTACATAAATTATCAAAATTACAGTAAATATATTTCATATATTGTACATATAATATTAACTAAAAGTACACCAAATACATTTTATATAGTGTAAATAAAATATCAAAATGTACAGTAAATATATATTACACACCATATGTAAAATATCACAATCTACACCAAATATATATTATATAATTTACATAAAATATCAAAACGACACCAAATATATCTTATATAGTGTACATAAAATATCAAAATGTACAGTAAATATATTTCATATATTGTACATATAACATTAACTAAAAGTACACCAAATACATTTTATATACAGTAAATAAAATATCAAAAATACAGTAAATATATATTACATACTGTACATAAAATATCAAAAATACACCAAACATGTGTTATATATACTGTAAATATCAAAAACTACAGTAAACATATTCAATGTACTGTATATAAAATATCAAAAATTACACCAAATATAAATTAAATACTGTAAATGAAATATCAAAAAGGACAGTAAATATATACTACACACCGTATGTAAAATATCAAAAATTACACCAAATATATATTATATAATTTACATAGAATATAAAAAGGACACCAAATATATCTTATATATTGTACATAAAATATCAAAAAGTACAGTATATATATTTCATACATTGTACATGTATTATTAACTAAAAGTACACCAAATACATTTTGTATACTGAAAATAAAATATCAAAAAGTACAGTAAATCTATATTACATACTGTACATAAAATATCAAAAAGTACACCAAATATGTGTTATATATACTGTAAATAAACTATCAAAAACTACAGTAATTATATTTAATATACTGTACATAAAATATCAAAAATTACACCAAAGGAATGTTATTTACTGTAAATAAAATATCAAAAAGTACAGTAAATATATCTTACACACCCTATGTAAAATATCACAATCTACACCAAATATATATTATATAATTTACATAAAATATCAAAAGGACACCAAATATATCTTATATAGTGTACATAAAATATCAAAATGTACAGTAAATATATTTCATATATTGTACATATAATATTAACTAAAAGTACACCAAATACATTTTATATACAGTAAATAAAATATCAAAAAGTACAGTAAATATGTATTACATACTGTACATAAAATGTTAAAAAGTACACCATATATGTGTAATATATACTGTAAATAAACTATCAAAAACTACTGTAATTATATTTAATATACTGTACATAAAATATCAAAAATTAATCCAAATGTATATTATATACTGTAAATAAAATATCATCAAGTACAGTAAATATATATTACACACCCTATGTAAAATATCACAAACTTCACCAAATATATATTATAAAATTTACATAAAATATCAAAAGGACACCACTTATATCTTCTATACTGTACATAAAATATCAAAATGTACAGTAAATATATTTCATATATTGTATATATAATATTAACTAAAAGTACACCAAATACATTTTATATACTGTAAATAAATTATCAAAAATTACAGTAAATATATATTACATACTGTATATAAAATATCAAAAAGTACACCATATATGTGTTATATATACTGTAAATAAACTATCAAAGACTACAGTAATTATATTTAATATACTGTACATAAAATATCAAAAATTACACCAAATGTATATTATTTACTGTAAATAAAATATCAAAAATTACAGTAAATATATATTACACACCCAATGTAAAATATCAAAAACTACACCAAATATCTATTATAAAATTCACATAAAATATCAAAAGGACACCAAATATTTATTATATACTGTACATAAAATATCAAAAAGTACAGTAAATATATTTCATATAGTGTACATATAATATTAACTAAAAGTACACCAAATACATTTCATATACTGTAAATAAAATATCAAAAAGTACAGTAAATATATATTACATACTGTACATAAAATATCAAAAAGTACACCAAATATGTGTTATATATACTGTGAATAAACTATCAAATATACAGTAATTATATATAATATACTGTACAAAAAATATCAAAAATTACACCAAATGTATATTATATACTGTAAATAAAATATCAAAAAGTACAGTAAATATATATGGCATAACCTATGTAAAATATCAAAAACTACACCAAATATATATTATATAATTTACAGAAAATATCAAAAGGACACCAAATATATATTCTATACTGTACACAAAATATCAAAAAGTACAGTAAATATATTTCATATATCTTACATATAATATTAACTAAAAGTACACCAAATGCATTTTATATACTGTAAATAAAATATCAAAAAGTACAGTAAACATATATTACATACTGTACATAAAATATCAAAAAGTACACCAAATATGTGTTATATATACTGTAAATATCAAAAACTACAGTAATCATATTCAATGTACTGTATATAAAATATCAAAAATTACACCAAATATAAATTAAATACTGTAAATAAAATATCAAAATGGACAGTAAATATATACTACACACCCTATGTAAAATATCAAAAATTACACCAAATATATATTATATAATTTACATAGAATATAAAAAGGACACCAAATATATCTTATATATTGTACATAAAATATCAAAAAGTACAGTATATATATTTCATACATTGTACATATATTATTAACTAAAAGTACACCAAATACATTTTGTATACTGAAAATAAAATATCAAAAAGTACAGTAAATCTATATTACATACTGTACATAAAATATCAAAAAGTACACCAAATATGTGTTATATATACTGTAAATAAACTATCAAAAACTACAGTAATTATATTTAATATACTGTACATAAAATATCAAAAATTACACCAAAGGAATGTTATTTACTGTAAATAAAATATCAAAAAGTACAGTAAATATATCTTACACTCCCTATGTAAAATATCACAATCTACACCAAATATATATTATATAATTTACATAAAATATCAAAAGGACACCAAATATATCTTATATAGTGTACATAAAATATCAAAATGTACAGTAAATATATTTCCTATATTGTACATATAATATTAACTGAAAGTACACCAAATACATTTTATATACTGTAAATAAAATATCAAAAATACAGTAAATATATATATAATACTGTACATAAAATATCAAAAAGTACACCAAATATGTGTAATATATACTGTAAATAAACTATCAAAACTACACTAATTATATTTAATATACTGTACATAAAATATCAAAAATTACACCAAATATATATTATTTACTGTAAAGAAAATACCAAAAAGTACAGTAAATATATATTACACACCCTATGTAAAATATCACAAACTACACCAAATATATATTATATAATTTACATAAAATATCAAAAGGACACCAAATATACCTTATATACTGAACATGAAATATCAAAAAGTACAGTAAATATATTTCATATATTGTACATATAATATTAACTAAAAGTACACCAAATACATTTTATATACTGTAAATAAAATATCAAAATTACAGTAAATATATATTACTTTCAGTACATAAAATATCAAAAAGTACACCAAATATGTGTTATATATACTGTAAATAAACTATCAAAAACTGCAGTAATTATGTTTAATATACTGTACATAAAATATCAAAAATTACACCAAATGTATATTATTTACTGTAAATAAAATATCAAAAAGTACAGTAAATATATCTTACACACCCTATGTAAAATATCACAATCTACACCAAATATATATTATATAATTTACATAAAATATCAAAAGGACACCAAATATATCTTATATAGTGTACATAAAATATCAAAATGTACAGTAAATATATTTCATATATTGTACATATAATATTAACTAAAAGTACACCAAATACATTTTATATACAGTAAATAAAATATCAAAAAGTACAGTAAATATGTATTACATACTGTACATAAAATATCAAAAAGTACACCATATATGTGTAATATATACTGTAAATAAACTATCAAAAACTACTGTAATTATATTTAATATACTGTACATAAAATATCAAAAATTAAACCAAATGTATATTATATACTGTAAATAAAATATCATCAAGTACAGTAAATATATATTACACACCCTATGTAAAATATCACAAACTTCACCAAATATATATTATAAAATTTACATAAAATATCAAAAGGACACCACTTATATCTTCTATACTGTACATAAAATATCAAAATGTACAGTAAATATATTTCATATATTGTATATATAATATTAACTAAAAGTACACCAAATACATTTTATATACTGTAAATAAATTATCAAAAATTACAGTAAATATATATTACATACTGTATATAAAATATCAAAAATTACACCATATATGTGTTATATATACCGTAAATAAACTATCAAAGACTACAGTAATTATATTTAATATACTGTACATAAAATATCAAAAATTACACCAAATGTATATTATTTACTGTAAATAAAATATCAAAAAGTACAGTAAATATATCTTACACACCCTATGTAAAATATCACAATCTACACCAAATATATATTATATAATTTACATAAAATATCAAAAGGACACCAAATATATCTTATATACTGTACATAAAATATCGAAATTACAGTAAATAGATTTCATATATTGTACATATAATGTTAACTAAAAGTACACCAAATACATTTTATATACTGTAAATAAAATATCAAAAAGTACAGTAAATATATATTACACACCCTATGTAAAATATCACAAACTTCACCAAATATATATTATATAATTTACATAAAATATCAAAAGGACACCAAATATATCTTCTATACTGTACATAAAATATCAAAATGTACAGTAAATATATTTCATATATTGTATATATAATATTAACTAAAAGTACACCAAATACATTTTATATACTGTAAATAAATTATCAAAAATTACAGTAAATATATATTACATACTGTACATAAAATATCAAAAAGTACACCAAATATGTGTTATATATACTGTAAATAAACTATCAAAACTACACTAATTATATTTAATATACTGTACATAAAATATAAAAAATTACACCAAATGTATATTATTTACTGTAAAGAAAATACCAAAAAGTACAGTAAATATATATTACACACCCTATGTAAAATATCACAAACTACACCAAATATATATTATATAATTTACATAAAATATCAAAAGGACACCAAATATATCTTATATACTGAACATGAAATATCAAAATGTACAGTAAATATATTTCATATATTGTACATATAATATTAACTAAAAGTACACCAAATACATTTTATATACTGTAAATTAAATATCAAAATGTACAGTAAATATATATTACATTCTGTTCATAAAATATCAAAAAGTACACCAAATTTGTGTTTTATATACTGTAAATAAACTATCAAAAACTGCAGTAATTATATTTCATATACTGTACATAAAATATCAAAAATTAAACCAAATGTATATTATTTACTGTAAATAAAATATCAAAAAGTACAGTAAATATATCTTACACACCCTATGTAAAATATCACAAAGTACACCAAATATATATTATATAATTTACATAAAATATCAAAATGACACCAAATATACCTTATATACTGTACATGAAATATCAAAATGTACAGTAAATATATTTCATATATTGTACATATAATATTAACTAAAAGTACACCAAATACATTTTATATACTGTAAATAAAATATCAAAAGTACAGTAAATATATCATACATTCTGTACATAAAATATCAAAAAGTACACCAAATATGTGTAATATATACTGTAAATAAACTATCAAAAACTGCAGTAATTATATTTAATATACTGTACATAAAATATCAAAAATTACACCAAATGTATATTATTTACTGTAAATAAAATATCAAAAATTACAGTAAATATATATTACACACCCTATGTAAAATATCAAAAACTACACCAAATATATATTATAAAATTCACATAAAATATCAAAAGGACACCAAATATATCTTATACACTGTACATAAATTATCAAAAGTACAGTAAATATATTTCATATATTGTACATATAATATTAACTAAAAGTACACCAAATACATTTTATATAGTGTAAATACAATATCAAAATGTACAGTAAATATATATTACACACCATATGTAAAATATCAAAAACTACACCAAATATATATTATATAATTTACAGAAAATATCAAAAGGACACCAAATATATATTCTATACTGTACACAAAATATCAAAAAGTACAGTAAATATATTTCATATATCTTACATATAATATTAACTAAAAGTACACCAAATGCATTTTATATACTGTAAATAAAATATCAAAAAGTACAGTAAACATATATTACATACTGTACATAAAATATCAAAAAGTACACCAAATATGTGTTATATATACTGTAAATATCAAAAACTACAGTAATCATATTCAATGTACTGTATATAAAATATCAAAAATTACACCAAATATAAATTAAATACTGTAAATAAAATATCAAAATGGACAGTAAATATATACTACACACCCTATGTAAAATATCAAAAATTACACCAAATATATATTATATAATTTACATAGAATATAAAAAGGACACCAAATATATCTTATATAGTGTACATAAAATATCAAAAAGTACAGTATATATATTTCATACATTGTACATATATTATTAACTAAAAGTACACCAAATACATTTTGTATACTGACAATAAAATATCAAAAAGTACAGTAAATCTATATTACATACTGTACATAAAATATCAAAAAGTACACCAAATATGTGTTATATATACTGTAAATAAACTATCAAAAACTACAGTAATTATATTTAATATACTGTATATAAAATATCAAAAATTACACCAAAGGACTGTTATTTACTGTAAATAAAATATCAAAAAGTACAGTAAATATATCTTACACTCCCTATGTAAAATATCACAATCTACACCAAATATATATTATATAATTTACATAAAATATCAAAAGGACACCAAATATATCTTATATAGTGTACATAAAATATCAAAATGTACAGTAAATATATTTCCTATATTGTACATATAATATTAACTGAAAGTACACCAAATACATTTTATATACTGTAAATAAAATATCAAAAATACAGTAAATATATATTACATACTGTACATAAAATATCAAAAAGTACACCAAATATGTGTAATATATACTGTAAATAAACTATCAAAACTACACTAATTATATTTAATACACTGTACATAAAATATCAAAAATTACACCAAATATATATTATTTACTGTAAAGAAAATACCAAAAAGTACAGTAAATATATATTACACACCCTATGTAAAATATCACAATCTACACCAAATATATATTATATAATTTACATCAAATATCAAAAGGACACCAAATATATCTTATATATTGTACATAAAATATCAAAAAGTACAGTATATATATTTCATACATTGTATATATATTATTAACTAAAAGTACACCAAATACATTTTGTATACTGAAAATAAAATATCAAAATTCAGTAAATATATATTACATACTGTACAGAAAATATCAAAAAGTACACTAAATATGTGTTATATATACTGTAAATAAACTATCAAAAACTACAGTAATTATATTTAATATACTGTACATAAAATATCAAAAATTACACCAAATGTATATTATATACTGTAAATAAAATATCAAAAAGTACAGTAAGTACACATTACACACGCTATGAAATATCACAAACTACACCAAATATATATTATATAATTTACATAAAATATCAAAAGGACACCAAATATATCTTCTATACTGTACATAAAATATCAAAAAGTACAGTAAATATATTTCATATATTGTATATATAATATTAACTAAAAGTACACCAAACACATTTTATATACTGTAAATAAATTATCAAAAACTTCAGTAAATATATATTACATACTGTACATAAAATATCAAAAAGTACACCAAATATGTGTTATATATACTGTAAATAAACAATCAAAAACTACAATAATTATATTTAATATACTGTACATAAAATATCAAAAATTACACCAAATGTATATTATTTACTGTAAATGAAATATCAAAAATTACAGTAAATATATATTACACACCCTATGGAAAATATCACAAACTACATCAAATATATATTATAAAATTCACAAAAAATATCAAAAGGACACCAAATATATATTATATACTGTACATAAAATATCAAAAAGTACAGTAAATATATTTCATATATTGTACATGTAATATTAACTAAAAGTACACCAAATACATTTTATATACTGTAAATAAAATATCAAAAAGTACAGTAAATATATATTACATTCTGTACATAAAATATCAAAAAGTACACCAAATATGTGTTATATATACTGTAAATAAACTATCAAAAACTGCAGTAATTATATTTAATATACTGTACATAAAATATCAAAAATTACACCAAATGTATATTATTTACTGTAAATAAAATATCAAAAAGTACAGTAAATATATATTGCACACCATATGTAAAATATCACAATCTACACCAAATATATATTATATAATTTACATAAAATATCAAAAGGACACCAAATATATCTTCTATACTGTACATAAAATATCAAAAAGTACAGTAAATATATTTCATATATTGTACATATAATATTAACTAAAAGTACACCAAATACATTTTATATACTGTAAATAAATTATCAAAAATTACAGTAAATATATATTACATACTGTACATAAAATATCAAAAAGTACACCAAATATGTGTTATATATACTGTAAATAAACTATCAAAAACTACAGTAATTATATTTAATATACTGTACATAAAATATCAAAAATTACACCAAATGTATATTATTTACTGTAAATAAAATATCAAAAATTACAGTAAATATATATTACACACCCTATGTAAAATATCAAAAACTACACCAAATATATATTATAAAATTCACATAAAATATCAAAAGGACACCAAATATATCTTATATACTGTACATAAATTATCAAAATTACAGTAAATATATTTCATATATTGTACATATAATATTAACTAAAAGTACACCAAATACATTTTATATAGTGTAAATAAAATATCAAAATGTACAGTAAATATATATTACACACCATATGTAAAATATCACAATCTACACCAAATATATATTATATAATTTACATAAAATATCAAAAGGACACCAAATATATCTTATATAGTGTACATAAAATATCAAAATGTACAGTAAATATATTTCATATATTGTACATATAACATTAACTAAAAGTACACCAAATACATTTTATATACAGTAAATAAAATATCAAAAATACAGTAAATATATATTACATACTGTACATGAAATATCAAAAATACACCAAACATGTGTTATATATACTGTAAATATCAAAAACTACAGTAAACATATTCAATGTACTGTATATAAAATATCAAAAATTACACCAAATATAAATTAAATACTGTAAATGAAATATCAAAAAGGACAGTAAATATATACTACACACCCTATGTAAAATATCAAAAATTACACCAAATATATATTATATAATTTACATAGAATATAAAAAGGACACCAAATATATCTTATATATTGTACATAAAATATCAAAAAGTACAGTATATATATTTCATACATTGTACATGTATTATTAACTAAAAGTACACCAAATACATTTTGTATACTGAAAATAAAATATCAAAAAGTACAGTAAATCTATATTACATACTGTACATAAAATATCAAAAAGTACACCAAATATGTGTTATATATACTGTAAATAAACTATCAAAAACTACAGTAATTATATTTAATATACTGTACATAAAATATCAAAAATTACACCAAAGGAATGTTATTTACTGTAAATAAAATATCAAAAAGTACAGTAAATATATCTTACACACCCTATGTAAAATATCACAATCTACACCAAATATATATTATATAATTTACATAAAATATCAAAAGGACACCAAATATATCTTATATAGTGTACATAAAATATCAAAATGTACAGTAAATATATTTCATATATTGTACATATAATATTAACTAAAAGTACACCAAATACATTTTATATACAGTAAATAAAATATCAAAAAGTACAGTAAATATGTATTACATACTGTACATAAAATATTAAAAAGTACACCATATATGTGTAATATATACTGTAAATAAACTATCAAAAACTACTGTAATTATATTTAATATACTGTACATAAAATATCAAAAATTAATCCAAATGTATATTATATACTGTAAATAAAATATCATCAAGTACAGTAAATATATATTACACACCCTATGTAAAATATCACAAACTTCACCAAATATATATTATAAAATTTACATAAAATATCAAAAGGACACCACTTATATCTTCTATACTGTACATAAAATATCAAAATGTACAGTAAATATATTTCATATATTGTATATATAATATTAACTAAAAGTACACCAAATACATTTTATATACTGTAAATAAATTATCAAAAATTACAGTAAATATATATTACATACTGTATATAAAATATCAAAAAGTACACCATATATGTGTTATATATACTGTAAATAAACTATCAAAGACTACAGTAATTATATTTAATATACTGTACATAAAATATCAAAAATTACACCAAATGTATATTATTTACTGTAAATAAAATATCAAAAATTACAGTAAATATATATTACACACCCAATGTAAAATATCAAAAACTACACCAAATATCTATTATAAAATTCACATAAAATATCAAAAGGACACCAAATATTTATTATATACTGTACATAAAATATCAAAAAGTACAGTAAATATATTTCATATAGTGTACATATAATATTAACTAAAAGTACACCAAATACATTTCATATACTGTAAATAAAATATCAAAAAGTACAGTAAATATATATTACATACTGTACATAAAATATCAAAAAGTACACCAAATATGTGTTATATATACTGTGAATAAACTATCAAATATACAGTAATTATATATAATATACTGTACAAAAAATATCAAAAATTACACCAAATGTATATTATATACTGTAAATAAAATATCAAAAAGTACAGTAAATATATATGGCATAACCTATGTAAAATATCAAAAACTACACCAAATATATATTATATAATTTACAGAAAATATCAAAAGGACACCAAATATATATTCTATACTGTACACAAAATATCAAAAAGTACAGTAAATATATTTCATATATCTTACATATAATATTAACTAAAAGTACACCAAATGCATTTTATATACTGTAAATAAAATATCAAAAAGTACAGTAAACATATATTACATACTGTACATAAAATATCAAAAAGTACACCAAATATGTGTTATATATACTGTAAATATCAAAAACTACAGTAATCATATTCAATGTACTGTATATAAAATATCAAAAATTACACCAAATATAAATTAAATACTGTAAATAAAATATCAAAATGGACAGTAAATATATACTACACACCCTATGTAAAATATCAAAAATTACACCAAATATATATTATATAATTTACATAGAATATAAAAAGGACACCAAATATATCTTATATATTGTACATAAAATATCAAAAAGTACAGTATATATATTTCATACATTGTACATATATTATTAACTAAAAGTACACCAAATACATTTTGTATACTGACAATAAAATATCAAAAAGTACAGTAAATCTATATTACATACTGTACATAAAATATCAAAAAGTACACCAAATATGTGTTATATATACTGTAAATAAACTATCAAAAACTACAGTAATTATATTTAATATACTGTACATAAAATATCAAAAATTACACCAAAGGACTGTTATTTACTGTAAATAAAATATCAAAAAGTACAGTAAATATATCTTACACTCCCTATGTAAAATATCACAATCTACACCAAATATATATTATATAATTTACATAAAATATCAAAAGGACACCAAATATATCTTATATAGTGTACATAAAATATCAAAATGTACAGTAAATATATTTCCTATATTGTACATATAATATTAACTGAAAGTACACCAAATACATTTTATATACTGTAAATAAAATATCAAAAATACAGTAAATATATATTACATACTGTACATAAAATATCAAAAAGTACACCAAATATGTGTAATATATACTGTAAATAAACTATCAAAACTACACTAATTATATTTAATATACTGTACATAAAATATCAAAAATTACACCAAATATATATTATTTACTGTAAAGAAAATACCAAAAAGTACAGTAAATATATATTACACACCCTATGTAAAATATCACAATCTACACCAAATATATATTATATAATTTACATCAAATATCAAAAGGACACCAAATATATCTTATATATTGTACATAAAATATCAAAAAGTACAGTATATATATTTCATACATTGTATATATATTATTAACTAAAAGTACACCAAATACATTTTGTATACTGAAAATAAAATATCAAAAATACAGTAAATATATATTACATACTGTACAGAAAATATCAAAAAGTACACTAAATATGTGTTATATATACTGTAAATAAACTATCAAAAACTACAGTAATTATATTTAATATACTGTACATAAAATATCAAAAATTACACCAAATGTATATTATATACTGTAAATAAAATATCAAAAAGTACAGTAAGTACACATTACACACGCTATGAAATATCACAAACTACACCAAATATATATTATATAATTTACATAAAATATCAAAAGGACACCAAATATATCTTCTATACTGTACATAAAATATCAAAAAGTACAGTAAATATATTTCATATATTGTATATATAATATTAACTAAAAGTACACCAAACACATTTTATATACTGTAAATAAATTATCAAAAACTTCAGTAAATATATATTACATACTGTACATAAAATATCAAAAAGTACACCAAATATGTGTTATATATACTGTAAATAAACAATCAAAAACTACAATAATTATATTTAATATACTGTACATAAAATATCAAAAATTACACCAAATGTATATTATTTACTGTAAATGAAATATCAAAAATTACAGTAAATATATATTACACACCCTATGGAAAATATCACAAACTACATCAAATATATATTATAAAATTCACAAAAAATATCAAAAGGACACCAAATATATATTATATACTGTACATAAAATATCAAAAAGTACAGTAAATATATTTCATATATTGTACATGTAATATTAACTAAAAGTACACCAAATACATTTTATATACTGTAAATAAAATATCAAAAAGTACAGTAAATATATATTACATTCTGTACATAAAATATCAAAAAGTACACCAAATATGTGTTATATATACTGTAAATAAACTATCAAAAACTGCAGTAATTATATTTAATATACTGTACATAAAATATCAAAAATTACACCAAATGTATATTATTTACTGTAAATAAAATATCAAAAAGTACAGTAAATATATATTGCACACCATATGTAAAATATCACAATCTACACCAAATATATATTATATAATTTACATAAAATATCAAAAGGACACCAAATATATCTTCTATACTGTACATAAAATATCAAAAAGTACAGTAAATATATTTCATATATTGTACATATAATATTAACTAAAAGTACACCAAATACATTTTATATACTGTAAATAAATTATCAAAAATTACAGTAAATATATATTACATACTGTACATAAAATATCAAAAAGTACACCAAATATGTGTTATATATACTGTAAATAAACTATCAAAAACTACAGTAATTATATTTAATATACTGTACATAAAATATCAAAAATTACACCAAATGTATATTATTTACTGTAAATAAAATATCAAAAATTACAGTAAATATATATTACACACCCTATGTAAAATATCAAAAACTACACCAAATATATATTATAAAATTCACATAAAATATCAAAAGGACACCAAATATATCTTATATACTGTACATAAATTATCAAAATTACAGTAAATATATTTCATATATTGTACATATAATATTAACTAAAAGTACACCAAATACATTTTATATAGTGTAAATAAAATATCAAAATGTACAGTAAATATATATTACACACCATATGTAAAATATCACAATCTACACCAAATATATATTATATAATTTACATAAAATATCAAAACGACACCAAATATATCTTATATAGTGTACATAAAATATCAAAATGTACAGTAAATATATTTCATATATTGTACATATAACATTAACTAAAAGTACACCAAATACATTTTATATACAGTAAATAAAATATCAAAAATACAGTAAATATATATTACATACTGTACATAAAATATCAAAAATACACCAAACATGTGTTATATATACTGTAAATATCAAAAACTACAGTAAACATATTCAATGTACTGTATATAAAATATCAAAAATTACACCAAATATAAATTAAATACTGTAAATGAAATATCAAAAAGGACAGTAAATATATACTACACACCGTATGTAAAATATCAAAAATTACACCAAATATATATTATATAATTTACATAGAATATAAAAAGGACACCAAATATATCTTATATATTGTACATAAAATATCAAAAAGTACAGTATATATATTTCATACATTGTACATGTATTATTAACTAAAAGTACACCAAATACATTTTGTATACTGAAAATAAAATATCAAAAAGTACAGTAAATCTATATTACATACTGTACATAAAATATCAAAAAGTACACCAAATATGTGTTATATATACTGTAAATAAACTATCAAAAACTACAGTAATTATATTTAATATACTGTACATAAAATATCAAAAATTACACCAAAGGAATGTTATTTACTGTAAATAAAATATCAAAAAGTACAGTAAATATATCTTACACACCCTATGTAAAATATCACAATCTACACCAAATATATATTATATAATTTACATAAAATATCAAAAGGACACCAAATATATCTTATATAGTGTACATAAAATATCAAAATGTACAGTAAATATATTTCATATATTGTACATATAATATTAACTAAAAGTACACCAAATACATTTTATATACAGTAAATAAAATATCAAAAAGTACAGTAAATATGTATTACATACTGTACATAAAATGTTAAAAAGTACACCATATATGTGTAATATATACTGTAAATAAACTATCAAAAACTACTGTAATTATATTTAATATACTGTACATAAAATATCAAAAATTAATCCAAATGTATATTATATACTGTAAATAAAATATCATCAAGTACAGTAAATATATATTACACACCCTATGTAAAATATCACAAACTTCACCAAATATATATTATAAAATTTACATAAAATATCAAAAGGACACCACTTATATCTTCTATACTGTACATAAAATATCAAAATGTACAGTAAATATATTTCATATATTGTATATATAATATTAACTAAAAGTACACCAAATACATTTTATATACTGTAAATAAATTATCAAAAATTACAGTAAATATATATTACATACTGTATATAAAATATCAAAAAGTACACCATATATGTGTTATATATACTGTAAATAAACTATCAAAGACTACAGTAATTATATTTAATATACTGTACATAAAATATCAAAAATTACACCAAATGTATATTATTTACTGTAAATAAAATATCAAAAATTACAGTAAATATATATTACACACCCAATGTAAAATATCAAAAACTACACCAAATATCTATTATAAAATTCACATAAAATATCAAAAGGACACCAAATATTTATTATATACTGTACATAAAATATCAAAAAGTACAGTAAATATATTTCATATAGTGTACATATAATATTAACTAAAAGTACACCAAATACATTTCATATACTGTAAATAAAATATCAAAAAGTACAGTAAATATATATTACATACTGTACATAAAATATCAAAAAGTACACCAAATATGTGTTATATATACTGTGAATAAACTATCAAATATACAGTAATTATATATAATATACTGTACAAAAAATATCAAAAATTACACCAAATGTATATTATATACTGTAAATAAAATATCAAAAAGTACAGTAAATATATATGGCATAACCTATGTAAAATATCAAAAACTACACCAAATATATATTATATAATTTACAGAAAATATCAAAAGGACACCAAATATATATTCTATACTGTACACAAAATATCAAAAAGTACAGTAAATATATTTAATATATCTTACATATAATATTAACTAAAAGTACACCAAATGCATTTTATATACTGTAAATAAAATATCAAAAAGTACAGTAAACATATATTACATACTGTACATAAAATATCAAAAAGTACACCAAATATGTGTTATATATACTGTAAATATCAAAAACTACAGTAATCATATTCAATGTACTGTATATAAAATATCAAAAATTACACCAAATATAAATTAAATACTGTAAATAAAATATCAAAATGGACAGTAAATATATACTACACACCCTATGTAAAATATCAAAAATTACACCAAATATATATTATATAATTTACATAGAATATAAAAAGGACACCAAATATATCTTATATATTGTACATAAAATATCAAAAAGTACAGTATATATATTTCATACATTGTACATATATTATTAACTAAAAGTACACCAAATACATTTTGTATACTGAAAATAAAATATCAAAAAGTACAGTAAATCTATATTACATACTGTACATAAAATATCAAAAAGTACACCAAATATGTGTTATATATACTGTAAATAAACTATCAAAAACTACAGTAATTATATTTAATATACTGTACATAAAATATCAAAAATTACACCAAAGGAATGTTATTTACTGTAAATAAAATATCAAAAAGTACAGTAAATATATCTTACACTCCCTATGTAAAATATCACAATCTACACCAAATATATATTATATAATTTACATAAAATATCAAAAGGACACCAAATATATCTTATATAGTGTACATAAAATATCAAAATGTACAGTAAATATATTTCCTATATTGTACATATAATATTAACTGAAAGTACACCAAATACATTTTATATACTGTAAATAAAATATCAAAAATACAGTAAATATATATATAATACTGTACATAAAATATCAAAAAGTACACCAAATATGTGTAATATATACTGTAAATAAACTATCAAAACTACACTAATTATATTTAATATACTGTACATAAAATATCAAAAATTACACCAAATATATATTATTTACTGTAAAGAAAATACCAAAAAGTACAGTAAATATATATTACACACCCTATGTAAAATATCACAAACTACACCAAATATATATTATATAATTTACATAAAATATCAAAAGGACACCAAATATACCTTATATACTGAACATGAAATATCAAAAAGTACAGTAAATATATTTCATATATTGTACATATAATATTAACTAAAAGTACACCAAATACATTTTATATACTGTAAATAAAATATCAAAATTACAGTAAATATATATTACTTTCAGTACATAAAATATCAAAAAGTACACCAAATATGTGTTATATATACTGTAAATAAACTATCAAAAACTGCAGTAATTATGTTTAATATACTGTACATAAAATATCAAAAATTACACCAAATGTATATTATTTACTGTAAATAAAATATCAAAAAGTACAGTAAATATATCTTACACACCCTATGTAAAATATCACAATCTACACCAAATATATATTATATAATTTACATAAAATATCAAAAGGACACCAAATATATCTTATATAGTGTACATAAAATATCAAAATGTACAGTAAATATATTTCATATATTGTACATATAATATTAACTAAAAGTACACCAAATACATTTTATATACAGTAAATAAAATATCAAAAAGTACAGTAAATATGTATTACATACTGTACATAAAATATCAAAAAGTACACCATATATGTGTAATATATACTGTAAATAAACTATCAAAAACTACTGTAATTATATTTAATATACTGTACATAAAATATCAAAAATTAAACCAAATGTATATTATATACTGTAAATAAAATATCATCAAGTACAGTAAATATATATTACACACCCTATGTAAAATATCACAAACTTCACCAAATATATATTATAAAATTTACATAAAATATCAAAAGGACACCACTTATATCTTCTATACTGTACATAAAATATCAAAATGTACAGTAAATATATTTCATATATTGTATATATAATATTAACTAAAAGTACACCAAATACATTTTATATACTGTAAATAAATTATCAAAAATTACAGTAAATATATATTACATACTGTATATAAAATATCAAAAATTACACCATATATGTGTTATATATACCGTAAATAAACTATCAAAGACTACAGTAATTATATTTAATATACTGTACATAAAATATCAAAAATTACACCAAATGTATATTATTTACTGTAAATAAAATATCAAAAAGTACAGTAAATATATCTTACACACCCTATGTAAAATATCACAATCTACACCAAATATATATTATATAATTTACATAAAATATCAAAAGGACACCAAATATATCTTATATACTGTACATAAAATATCGAAATTACAGTAAATAGATTTCATATATTGTACATATAATGTTAACTAAAAGTACACCAAATACATTTTATATACTGTAAATAAAATATCAAAAAGTACAGTAAATATATATTACACACCCTATGTAAAATATCACAAACTTCACCAAATATATATTATATAATTTACATAAAATATCAAAAGGACACCAAATATATCTTCTATACTGTACATAAAATATCAAAATGTACAGTAAATATATTTCATATATTGTATATATAATATTAACTAAAAGTACACCAAATACATTTTATATACTGTAAATAAATTATCAAAAATTACAGTAAATATATATTACATACTGTACATAAAATATCAAAAAGTACACCAAATATGTGTTATATATACTGTAAATAAACTATCAAAACTACACTAATTATATTTAATATACTGTACATAAAATATAAAAAATTACACCAAATGTATATTATTTACTGTAAAGAAAATACCAAAAAGTACAGTAAATATATATTACACACCCTATGTAAAATATCACAAACTACACCAAATATATATTATATAATTTACATAAAATATCAAAAGGACACCAAATATATCTTATATACTGAACATGAAATATCAAAATGTACAGTAAATATATTTCATATATTGTACATATAATATTAACTAAAAGTACACCAAATACATTTTATATACTGTAAATTAAATATCAAAATGTACAGTAAATATATATTACATTCTGTTCATAAAATATCAAAAAGTACACCAAATTTGTGTTTTATATACTGTAAATAAACTATCAAAAACTGCAGTAATTATATTTCATATACTGTACATAAAATATCAAAAATTAAACCAAATGTATATTATTTACTGTAAATAAAATATCAAAAAGTACAGTAAATATATCTTACACACCCTATGTAAAATATCACAAAGTACACCAAATATATATTATATAATTTACATAAAATATCAAAATGACACCAAATATACCTTATATACTGTACATGAAATATCAAAATGTACAGTAAATATATTTCATATATTGTACATATAATATTAACTAAAAGTACACCAAATACATTTTATATACTGTAAATAAAATATCAAAAGTACAGTAAATATATCATACATTCTGTACATAAAATATCAAAAAGTACACCAAATATGTGTAATATATACTGTAAATAAACTATCAAAAACTGCAGTAATTATATTTAATATACTGTACATAAAATATCAAAAATTACACCAAATGTATATTATTTACTGTAAATAAAATATCAAAAATTACAGTAAATATATATTACACACCCTATGTAAAATATCAAAAACTACACCAAATATATATTATAAAATTCACATAAAATATCAAAAGGACACCAAATATATCTTATACACTGTACATAAATTATCAAAAGTACAGTAAATATATTTCATATATTGTACATATAATATTAACTAAAAGTACACCAAATACATTTTATATAGTGTAAATACAATATCAAAATGTACAGTAAATATATATTACACACCATATGTAAAATATCAAAAACTACACCAAATATATATTATATAATTTACAGAAAATATCAAAAGGACACCAAATATATATTCTATACTGTACACAAAATATCAAAAAGTACAGTAAATATATTTCATATATCTTACATATAATATTAACTAAAAGTACACCAAATGCATTTTATATACTGTAAATAAAATATCAAAAAGTACAGTAAACATATATTACATACTGTACATAAAATATCAAAAAGTACACCAAATATGTGTTATATATACTGTAAATATCAAAAACTACAGTAATCATATTCAATGTACTGTATATAAAATATCAAAAATTACACCAAATATAAATTAAATACTGTAAATAAAATATCAAATAGGACAGTAAATATATACTACACACCCTATGTAAAATATCAAAAATTACACCAAATATATATTATATAATTTACATAGAATATAAAAAGGACACCAAATATATCTTATATAGTGTACATAAAATATCAAAAAGTACAGTATATATATTTCATACATTGTACATATATTATTAACTAAAAGTACACCAAATACATTTTGTATACTGACAATAAAATATCAAAAAGTACAGTAAATCTATATTACATACTGTACATAAAATATCAAAAAGTACACCAAATATGTGTTATATATACTGTAAATAAACTATCAAAAACTACAGTAATTATATTTAATATACTGTATATAAAATATCAAAAATTACACCAAAGGACTGTTATTTACTGTAAATAAAATATCAAAAAGTACAGTAAATATATCTTACACTCCCTATGTAAAATATCACAATCTACACCAAATATATATTATATAATTTACATAAAATATCAAAAGGACACCAAATATATCTTATATAGTGTACATAAAATATCAAAATGTACAGTAAATATATTTCCTATATTGTACATATAATATTAACTGAAAGTACACCAAATACATTTTATATACTGTAAATAAAATATCAAAAATACAGTAAATATATATTACATACTGTACATAAAATATCAAAAAGTACACCAAATATGTGTAATATATACTGTAAATAAACTATCAAAACTACACTAATTATATTTAATATACTGTACATAAAATATCAAAAATTACACCAAATATATATTATTTACTGTAAAGAAAATACCAAAAAGTACAGTAAATATATATTACACACCCTATGTAAAATATCACAATCTACACCAAATATATATTATATAATTTACATCAAATATCAAAAGGACACCAAATATATCTTATATATTGTACATAAAATATCAAAAAGTACAGTATATATATTTCATACATTGTATATATATTATTAACTAAAAGTACACCAAATACATTTTGTATACTGAAAATAAAATATCAAAAATACAGTAAATATATATTACATACTGTACAGAAAATATCAAAAAGTACACTAAATATGTGTTATATATACTGTAAATAAACTATCAAAAACTACAGTAATTATATTTAATATACTGTACATAAAATATCAAAAATTACACCAAATGTATATTATATACTGTAAATAAAATATCAAAAAGTACAGTAAGTACACATTACACACGCTATGAAATATCACAAACTACACCAAATATATATTATATAATTTACATAAAATATCAAAAGGACACCAAATATATCTTCTATACTGTACATAAAATATCAAAAAGTACAGTAAATATATTTCATATATTGTATATATAATATTAACTAAAAGTACACCAAACACATTTTATATACTGTAAATAAATTATCAAAAACTTCAGTAAATATATATTACATACTGTACATAAAATATCAAAAAGTACACCAAATATGTGTTATATATACTGTAAATAAACAATCAAAAACTACAATAATTATATTTAATATACTGTACATAAAATATCAAAAATTACACCAAATGTATATTATTTACTGTAAATGAAATATCAAAAATTACAGTAAATATATATTACACACCCTATGGAAAATATCACAAACTACATCAAATATATATTATAAAATTCACAAAAAATATCAAAAGGACACCAAATATATATTATATACTGTACATAAAATATCAAAAAGTACAGTAAATATATTTCATATATTGTACATGTAATATTAACTAAAAGTACACCAAATACATTTTATATACTGTAAATAAAATATCAAAAAGTACAGTAAATATATATTACATTCTGTACATAAAATATCAAAAAGTACACCAAATATGTGTTATATATACTGTAAATAAACTATCAAAAACTGCAGTAATTATATTTAATATACTGTACATAAAATATCAAAAATTACACCAAATGTATATTATTTACTGTAAATAAAATATCAAAAAGTACAGTAAATATATATTGCACACCATATGTAAAATATCACAATCTACACCAAATATATATTATATAATTTACATAAAATATCAAAAGGACACCAAATATATCTTCTATACTGTACATAAAATATCAAAAAGTACAGTAAATATATTTCATATATTGTACATATAATATTAACTAAAAGTACACCAAATACATTTTATATACTGTAAATAAATTATCAAAAATTACAGTAAATATATATTACATACTGTACATAAAATATCAAAAAGTACACCAAATATGTGTTATATATACTGTAAATAAACTATCAAAAACTACAGTAATTATATTTAATATACTGTACATAAAATATCAAAAATTACACCAAATGTATATTATTTACTGTAAATAAAATATCAAAAATTACAGTAAATATATATTACACACCCTATGTAAAATATCAAAAACTACACCAAATATATATTATAAAATTCACATAAAATATCAAAAGGACACCAAATATATCTTATATACTGTACATAAATTATCAAAATTACAGTAAATATATTTCATATATTGTACATATAATATTAACTAAAAGTACACCAAATACATTTTATATAGTGTAAATAAAATATCAAAATGTACAGTAAATATATATTACACACCATATGTAAAATATCACAATCTACACCAAATATATATTATATAATTTACATAAAATATCAAAAGGACACCAAATATATCTTATATAGTGTACATAAAATATCAAAATGTACAGTAAATATATTTCATATATTGTACATATAACATTAACTAAAAGTACACCAAATACATTTTATATACAGTAAATAAAATATCAAAAATACAGTAAATATATATTACATACTGTACATAAAATATCAAAAATACACCAAACATGTGTTATATATACTGTAAATATCAAAAACTACAGTAAACATATTCAATGTACTGTATATAAAATATCAAAAATTACACCAAATATAAATTAAATACTGTAAATGAAATATCAAAAAGGACAGTAAATATATACTACACACCCTATGTAAAATATCAAAAATTACACCAAATATATATTATATAATTTACATAGAATATAAAAAGGACACCAAATATATCTTATATATTGTACATAAAATATCAAAAAGTACAGTATATATATTTCATACATTGTACATGTATTATTAACTAAAAGTACACCAAATACATTTTGTATACTGAAAATAAAATATCAAAAAGTACAGTAAATCTATATTACATACTGTACATAAAATATCAAAAAGTACACCAAATATGTGTTATATATACTGTAAATAAACTATCAAAAACTACAGTAATTATATTTAATATACTGTACATAAAATATCAAAAATTACACCAAAGGAATGTTATTTACTGTAAATAAAATATCAAAAAGTACAGTAAATATATCTTACACACCCTATGTAAAATATCACAATCTACACCAAATATATATTATATAATTTACATAAAATATCAAAAGGACACCAAATATATCTTATATAGTGTACATAAAATATCAAAATGTACAGTAAATATATTTCATATATTGTACATATAATATTAACTAAAAGTACACCAAATACATTTTATATACAGTAAATAAAATATCAAAAAGTACAGTAAATATGTATTACATACTGTACATAAGATATTAAAAAGTACACCATATATGTGTAATATATACTGTAAATAAACTATCAAAAACTACTGTAATTATATTTAATATACTGTACATAAAATATCAAAAATTAATCCAAATGTATATTATATACTGTAAATAAAATATCATCAAGTACAGTAAATATATATTACACACCCTATGTAAAATATCACAAACTTCACCAAATATATATTATAAAATTTACATAAAATATCAAAAGGACACCACTTATATCTTCTATACTGTACATAAAATATCAAAATGTACAGTAAATATATTTCATATATTGTATATATAATATTAACTAAAAGTACACCAAATACATTTTATATACTGTAAATAAATTATCAAAAATTACAGTAAATATATATTACATACTGTATATAAAATATCAAAAAGTACACCATATATGTGTTATATATACTGTAAATAAACTATCAAAGACTACAGTAATTATATTTAATATACTGTACATAAAATATCAAAAATTACACCAAATGTATATTATTTACTGTAAATAAAATATCAAAAATTACAGTAAATATATATTACACACCCAATGTAAAATATCAAAAACTACACCAAATATCTATTATAAAATTCACATAAAATATCAAAAGGACACCAAATATTTATTATATACTGTACATAAAATATCAAAAAGTACAGTAAATATATTTCATATAGTGTACATATAATATTAACTAAAAGTACACCAAATACATTTCATATACTGTAAATAAAATATCAAAAAGTACAGTAAATATATATTACATACTGTACATAAAATATCAAAAAGTACACCAAATATGTGTTATATATACTGTGAATAAACTATCAAATATACAGTAATTATATATAATATACTGTACAAAAAATATCAAAAATTACACCAAATGTATATTATATACTGTAAATAAAATATCAAAAAGTACAGTAAATATATATGGCATAACCTATGTAAAATATCAAAAACTACACCAAATATATATTATATAATTTACAGAAAATATCAAAAGGACACCAAATATATATTCTATACTGTACACAAAATATCAAAAAGTACAGTAAATATATTTCATATATCTTACATATAATATTAACTAAAAGTACACCAAATGCATTTTATATACTGTAAATAAAATATCAAAAAGTACAGTAAACATATATTACATACTGTACATAAAATATCAAAAAGTACACCAAATATGTGTTATATATACTGTAAATATCAAAAACTACAGTAATCATATTCAATGTACTGTATATAAAATATCAAAAATTACACCAAATATAAATTAAATACTGTAAATAAAATATCAAAATGGACAGTAAATATATACTACACACCCTATGTAAAATATCAAAAATTACACCAAATATATATTATATAATTTACATAGAATATAAAAAGGACACCAAATATATCTTATATATTGTACATAAAATATCAAAAAGTACAGTATATATATTTCATACATTGTACATATATTATTAACTAAAAGTACACCAAATACATTTTGTATACTGACAATAAAATATCAAAAAGTACAGTAAATCTATATTACATACTGTACATAAAATATCAAAAAGTACACCAAATATGTGTTATATATACTGTAAATAAACTATCAAAAACTACAGTAATTATATTTAATATACTGTACATAAAATATCAAAAATTACACCAAAGGACTGTTATTTACTGTAAATAAAATATCAAAAAGTACAGTAAATATATCTTACACTCCCTATGTAAAATATCACAATCTACACCAAATATATATTATATAATTTACATAAAATATCAAAAGGACACCAAATATATCTTATATAGTGTACATAAAATATCAAAATGTACAGTAAATATATTTCCTATATTGTACATATAATATTAACTGAAAGTACACCAAATACATTTTATATACTGTAAATAAAATATCAAAAATACAGTAAATATATATTACATACTGTACATAAAATATCAAAAAGTACACCAAATATGTGTAATATATACTGTAAATAAACTATCAAAACTACACTAATTATATTTAATATACTGTACATAAAATATCAAAAATTACACCAAATATATATTATTTACTGTAAAGAAAATACCAAAAAGTACAGTAAATATATATTACACACCCTATGTAAAATATCACAATCTACACCAAATATATATTATATAATTTACATCAAATATCAAAAGGACACCAAATATATCTTATATATTGTACATAAAATATCAAAAAGTACAGTATATATATTTCATACATTGTATATATATTATTAACTAAAAGTACACCAAATACATTTTGTATACTGAAAATAAAATATCAAAAATACAGTAAATATATATTACATACTGTACAGAAAATATCAAAAAGTACACTAAATATGTGTTATATATACTGTAAATAAACTATCAAAAACTACAGTAATTATATTTAATATACTGTACATAAAATATCAAAAATTACACCAAATGTATATTATATACTGTAAATAAAATATCAAATAGTACAGTAAGTACACATTACACACGCTATGAAATATCACAAACTACACCAAATATATATTATATAATTTACATAAAATATCAAAAGGACACCAAATATATCTTCTATACTGTACATAAAATATCAAAAAGTACAGTAAATATATTTCATATATTGTATATATAATATTAACTAAAAGTACACCAAACACATTTTATATACTGTAAATAAATTATCAAAAACTTCAGTAAATATATATTACATACTGTACATAAAATATCAAAAAGTACACCAAATATGTGTTATATATACTGTAAATAAACAATCAAAAACTACAATAATTATATTTAATATACTGTACATAAAATATCAAAAATTACACCAAATGTATATTATTTACTGTAAATGAAATATCAAAAATTACAGTAAATATATATTACACACCCTATGGAAAATATCACAAACTACATCAAATATATATTATAAAATTCACAAAAAATATCAAAAGGACACCAAATATATATTATATACTGTACATAAAATATCAAAAAGTACAGTAAATATATTTCATATATTGTACATGTAATATTAACTAAAAGTACACCAAATACATTTTATATACTGTAAATAAAATATCAAAAAGTACAGTAAATATATATTACATTCTGTACATAAAATATCAAAAAGTACACCAAATATGTGTTATATATACTGTAAATAAACTATCAAAAACTGCAGTAATTATATTTAATATACTGTACATAAAATATCAAAAATTACACCAAATGTATATTATTTACTGTAAATAAAATATCAAAAAGTACAGTAAATATATATTGCACACCATATGTAAAATATCACAATCTACACCAAATATATATTATATAATTTACATAAAATATCAAAAGGACACCAAATATATCTTCTATACTGTACATAAAATATCAAAAAGTACAGTAAATATATTTCATATATTGTACATATAATATTAACTAAAAGTACACCAAATACATTTTATATACTGTAAATAAATTATCAAAAATTACAGTAAATATATATTACATACTGTACATAAAATATCAAAAAGTACACCAAATATGTGTTATATATACTGTAAATAAACTATCAAAAACTACAGTAATTATATTTAATATACTGTACATAAAATATCAAAAATTACACCAAATGTATATTATTTACTGTAAATAAAATATCAAAAATTACAGTAAATATATATTACACACCCTATGTAAAATATCAAAAACTACACCAAATATATATTATAAAATTCACATAAAATATCAAAAGGACACCAAATATATCTTATATACTGTACATAAATTATCAAAAGTACAGTAAATATATTTCATATATTGTACATATAATATTAACTAAAAGTACACCAAATACATTTTATATAGTGTAAATAAAATATCAAAATGTACAGTAAATATATATTACACACCATATGTAAAATATCACAATCTACACCAAATATATATTATATAATTTACATAAAATATCAAAAGGACACCAAATATATATTCTATACTGTACACAAAATATCAAAAAGTACAGTAAATATATTTCATATATCTTACATATAATATTAACTAAAAGTACACCAAATGCATTTTATATACTGTAAATAAAATATCAAAAAGTACAGTAAACATATATTACATACTGTACATAAAATATCAAAAAGTACACCAAATATGTGTTATATATACTGTAAATATCAAAAACTACAGTAATCATATTCAATGTACTGTATATAAAATATCAAAAATTACACCAAATATAAATTAAATACTGTAAATAAAATATCAAAATGGACAGTAAATATATACTACACACCCTATGTAAAATATCAAAAATTACACCAAATATATATTATATAATTTACATAGAATATAAAAAGGACACCAAATATATCTTATATATTGTACATAAAATATCAAAAAGTACAGTATATATATTTCATACATTGTACATATATTATTAACTAAATGTACACCAAATACATTTTGTATACTGAAAATAAAATATCAAAAAGTACAGTAAATCTATATTACATACTGTACATAAAATATCAAAAAGTACACCAAATATGTGTTATATATACTGTAAATAAACTATCAAAAACTACAGTAATTATATTTAATATACTGTACATAAAATATCAAAAATTACACCAAAGGAATGTTATTTACTGTAAATAAAATATCAAAAAGTACAGTAAATATATCTTACACACCCTATGTAAAATATCACAATCTACACCAAATATATATTATATAATTTACATAAAATATCAAAAGGACACCAAATATATCTTATATAGTGTACATAAAATATCAAAATGTACAGTAAATATATTTCATATATTGTACATATAATATTAACTAAAAGTACACCAAATACATTTTATATACAGTAAATAAAATATCAAAAAGTACAGTAAATATGTATTACATACTGTACATAAAATATTAAAAAGTACACCATATATGTGTAATATATACTGTAAATAAACTATCAAAAACTACTGTAATTATATTTAATATACTGTACATAAAATATCAAAAATTAAACCAAATGTATATTATATACTGTAAATAAAATATCATCAAGTACAGTAAATATATATTACACACCCTATGTAAAATATCACAAACTTCACCAAATATATATTATAAAATTTACAAAAAATATCAAAAGGACACCACTTATATCTTCTATACTGTACATAAAATATCAAAATGTACAGTAAATATATTTCATATATTGTATATATAATATTAACTAAAAGTACACCAAATACATTTTATATACTGTAAATAAATTATCAAAAATTACAGTAAATATATATTACATACTGTATATAAAATATCAAAAAGTACACCATATATGTGTTATATATACTGTAAATAAACTATCAAAGACTACAGTAATTATATTTAATATACTGTACATAAAATATCAAAAATTACACCAAATGTATATTATTTACTGTAAATAAAATATCAAAAATTACAGTAAATATATATTACACACCCAATGTAAAATATCAAAAACTACACCAAATATCTATTATAAAATTCACATAAAATATCAAAAGGACACCAAATATTTATTATATACTGTACATAAAATATCAAAAAGTACAGTAAATATATTTCATATAGTGTACATATAATATTAACTAAAAGTACACCAAATACATTTCATATACTGTAAATAAAATATCAAAAAGTACAGTAAATATATATTACATACTGTACATAAAATATCAAAAAGTACACCAAATATGTGTTATATATACTGTGAATAAACTATCAAATATACAGTAATTATATATAATATACTGTACAAAAAATATCAAAAATTACACCAAATGTATATTATATACTGTAAATAAAATATCAAAAAGTACAGTAAATATATATGGCATAACCTATGTAAAATATCAAAAACTACACCAAATATATATTATATAATTTACAGAAAATATCAAAAGGACACCAAATATATATTCTATACTGTACACAAAATATCAAAAAGTACAGTAAATATATTTCATATATCTTACATATAATATTAACTAAAAGTACACCAAATGCATTTTATATACTGTAAATAAAATATCAAAAAGTACAGTAAACATATATTACATACTGTACATAAAATATCAAAAAGTACACCAAATATGTGTTATATATACTGTAAATATCAAAAACTACAGTAATCATATTCAATGTACTGTATATAAAATATCAAAAATTACACCAAATATAAATTAAATACTGTAAATAAAATATCAAAAAGGACAGTAAATATATACTACACACCCTATGTAAAATATCAAAAATTACACCAAATATATATTATATAATTTACATAGAATATAAAAAGGACACCAAATATATCTTATATAGTGTACATAAAATATCAAAAAGTACAGTATATATATTTCATACATTGTACATATATTATTAACTAAAAGTACACCAAATACATTTTGTATACTGACAATAAAATATCAAAAAGTACAGTAAATCTATATTACATACTGTACATAAAATATCAAAAAGTACACCAAATATGTGTTATATATACTGTAAATAAACTATCAAAAACTACAGTAATTATATTTAATATACTGTACATAAAATATCAAAAATTACACCAAAGGACTGTTATTTACTGTAAATAAAATATCAAAAAGTACAGTAAATATATCTTACACTCCCTATGTAAAATATCACAATCTACACCAAATATATATTATATAATTTACATAAAATATCAAAAGGACACCAAATATATCTTATATAGTGTACATAAAATATCAAAATGTACAGTAAATATATTTCCTATATTGTACATATAATATTAACTGAAAGTACACCAAATACATTTTATATACTGTAAATAAAATATCAAAAATACAGTAAATATATATTACATACTGTACATAAAATATCAAAAAGTACACCAAATATGTGTAATATATACTGTAAATAAACTATCAAAACTACACTAATTATATTTAATATACTGTACATAAAATATCAAAAATTACACCAAATATATATTATTTACTGTAAAGAAAATACCAAAAAGTACAGTAAATATATATTACACACCCTATGTAAAATATCACAATCTACACCAAATATATATTATATAATTTACATCAAATATCAAAAGGACACCAAATATATCTTATATATTGTACATAAAATATCAAAAAGTACAGTATATATATTTCATACATTGTATATATATTATTAACTAAAAGTACACCAAATACATTTTGTATACTGAAAATAAAATATCAAAAATACAGTAAATATATATTACATACTGTACAGAAAATATCAAAAAGTACACTAAATATGTGTTATATATACTGTAAATAAACTATCAAAAACTACAGTAATTATATTTAATATACTGTACATAAAATATCAAAAATTACACCAAATGTATATTATATACTGTAAATAAAATATCAAATAGTACAGTAAGTACACATTACACACGCTATGAAATATCACAAACTACACCAAATATATATTATATAATTTACATAAAATATCAAAAGGACACCAAATATATCTTCTATACTGTACATAAAATATCAAAAAGTACAGTAAATATATTTCATATATTGTATATATAATATTAACTAAAAGTACACCAAACACATTTTATATACTGTAAATAAATTATCAAAAACTTCAGTAAATATATATTACATACTGTACATAAAATATCAAAAAGTACACCAAATATGTGTTATATATACTGTAAATAAACAATCAAAAACTACAATAATTATATTTAATATACTGTACATAAAATATCAAAAATTACACCAAATGTATATTATTTACTGTAAATGAAATATCAAAAATTACAGTAAATATATATTACACACCCTATGGAAAATATCACAAACTACATCAAATATATATTATAAAATTCACAAAAAATATCAAAAGGACACCAAATATATATTATATACTGTACATAAAATATCAAAAAGTACAGTAAATATATTTCATATATTGTACATGTAATATTAACTAAAAGTACACCAAATACATTTTATATACTGTAAATAAAATATCAAAAAGTACAGTAAATATATATTACATTCTGTACATAAAATATCAAAAAGTACACCAAATATGTGTTATATATACTGTAAATAAACTATCAAAAACTGCAGTAATTATATTTAATATACTGTACATAAAATATCAAAAATTACACCAAATGTATATTATTTACTGTAAATAAAATATCAAAAAGTACAGTAAATATATATTGCACACCATATGTAAAATATCACAATCTACACCAAATATATATTATATAATTTACATAAAATATCAAAAGGACACCAAATATATCTTCTATACTGTACATAAAATATCAAAAAGTACAGTAAATATATTTCATATATTGTACATATAATATTAACTAAAAGTACACCAAATACATTTTATATACTGTAAATAAATTATCAAAAATTACAGTAAATATATATTACATACTGTACATAAAATATCAAAAAGTACACCAAATATGTGTTATATATACTGTAAATAAACTATCAAAAACTACAGTAATTATATTTAATATACTGTACATAAAATATCAAAAATTACACCAAATGTATATTATTTACTGTAAATAAAATATCAAAAATTACAGTAAATATATATTACACACCCTATGTAAAATATCAAAAACTACACCAAATATATATTATAAAATTCGCATAAAATATCAAAAGGACACCAAATATATCTTATATACTGTACATAAATTATCAAAAGTACAGTAAATATATTTCATATATTGTACATATAATATTAACTAAAAGTACACCAAATACATTTTATATAGTGTAAATAAAATATCAAAATGTACAGTAAATATATATTACACACCATATGTAAAATATCACAATCTACACCAAATATATATTATATAATTTACATAAAATATCAAAAGGACACCAAATATATCTTATATAGTGTACATAAAATATCAAAATGTACAGTAAATATATTTCATATATTGTACATATAACATTAACTAAAAGTACACCAAATACATTTTATATACAGTAAATAAAATATCAAAAATACAGTAAATATATATTACATACTGTACATAAAATATCAAAAATGCACCAAATATGTGTTATATATACTGTAAATATCAAAAACTACAGTAAACATATTCAATGTACTGTATATAAAATATCAAAAATTACACCAAATATAAATTAAATACTGTAAATGAAATATCAAAAAGGACAGTAAATATATACTACACACCCTGTGTAAAATATCAAAAATTACACCAAATATATATTATATAATTTACATAGAATATAAAAAGGACACCAAATATATCTTATATATTGTACATAAAATATCAAAAAGTACAGTATAAATATTTCATACATTGTACATATATTATTAACTAAAAGTACACCAAATACATTTTGTATACTGAAAATAAAATATCAAAAAGTACAGTAAATCTATATTACATACTGTACATAAAATATCAAAAAGTACACCAAATATGTGTTATATATACTGTAAATAAACTATCAAAAACTACAGTAATTATATTTAATATACTGTACATAAAATATCAAAAATTACACCAAAGGAATGTTATTTACTGTAAATAAAATATCAAAAAGTACAGTAAATATATCTTACACACCCTATGTAAAATATCACAATCTACACCAAATATATATTATATAATTTACATAAAATATCAAAAGGACACCAAATATATCTTATATAGTGTACATAAAATATCAAAATGTACAGTAAATATATTTCATATATTGTACATATAATATTAACTAAAAGTACACCAAATACATTTTATATACAGTAAATAAAATATCAAAAAGTACAGTAAATATGTATTACATACTGTACATAAAATATCAAAAAGTACACCATATATGTGTAATATATACTGTAAATAAACTATCAAAAACTACTGTAATTATATTTAATATACTGTACATAAAATATCAAAAATTAAACCAAATGTATATTATATACTGTAAATAAAATATCATCAAGTACAGTAAATATATATTACACACCCTATGTAAAATATCACAAACTTCACCAAATATATATTATAAAATTTACATAAAATATCAAAAGGACACCACTTATATCTTCTATACTGTACATAAAATATCAAAATGTACAGTAAATATATTTCATATATTGTATATATAATATTAACTAAAAGTACACCAAATACATTTTATATACTGTAAATAAATTATCAAAAATTACAGTAAATATATATTACATACTGTATATAAAATATCAAAAAGTACACCATATATGTGTTATATATACTGTAAATAAACTATCAAAGACTACAGTAATTATATTTAATATACTGTACATAAAATATCAAAAATTACACCAAATGTATATTATTTACTGTAAATAAAATATCAAAAATTACAGTAAATATATATTACACACCCAATGTAAAATATCAAAAACTACACCAAATATCTATTATAAAATTCACATAAAATATCAAAAGGACACCAAATATTTATTATATACTGTACATAAAATATCAAAAAGTACAGTAAATATATTTCATATAGTGTACATATAATATTAACTAAAAGTACACCAAATACATTTCATATACTGTAAATAAAATATCAAAAAGTACAGTAAATATATATTACATACTGTACATAAAATATCAAAAAGTACACCAAATATGTGTTATATATACTGTGAATAAACTATCAAATATACAGTAATTATATATAATATGCTGTACAAAAAATATCAAAAATTACACCAAATGTATATTATATACTGTAAATAAAATATCAAAAAGTACAGTAAATATATATGGCATAACCTAGGTAAAATATCAAAAACTACACCAAATATATATTATATAATTTACAGAAAATATCAAAAGGACACCAAATATATATTCTATACTGTACACAAAATATCAAAAAGTACAGTAAATATATTTCATATATCTTACATATAATATTAACTAAAAGTACACCAAATGCATTTTATATACTGTAAATAAAATATCAAAAAGTACAGTAAACATATATTACATACTGTACATAAAATATCAAAAAGTACACCAAATATGTGTTATATATACTGTAAATATCAAAAACTACAGTAATCATATTCAATGTACTGTATATAAAATATCAAAATTTACACCAAATATAAATTAAATACTGTAAATAAAATATCAAAAAGGACAGTAAATATATACTACACACCCTATGTAAAATATCAAAAATTACACCAAATATATATTATATAATTTACATAGAATATAAAAAGGACACCAAATATATCTTATATAGTGTACATAAAATATCAAAATGTACAGTAAATATATTTCCTATATTGTACATATAATATTAACTGAAAGTACACCAAATACATTTTATATACAGTAAATAAAATATCAAAAATACAGTAAATATATATTACATACTCTACATAAAATATCAAAAAGTACACCAAATATGTGTAATATATACTGTAAATAAACTATCAAAACTACACTAATTATATTTAATATACTGTACATAAAATATCAAAAATTACACCAAATATATATTATTTACTGTAAAGAAAATACCAAAAAGTACAGTAAATATATATTACACACCCTATGTAAAATATCACAAACAACACCAAATATATATTATATAATTTACATAAAATATCAAACGGACACCAAATATACCTTATATACTGAACATGAAATATCAAAAAGTACAGTAAATATATTTCATATATTGTACATATAATATTAACTAAAAGTACACCAAATACATTTTATATACTGTAAATAAAATATCAAAAGTACAGTAAATATATATTACATTCAGTACATAAAATATCAAAAAGTACACCAAATATGTGTTATATATACTGTAAAAAAACTATCAAAAACTGCAGTAATTATATTTAATATACTGCACATAAAATATCAAAAATTACACCAAATGTATATTATTTACTGCAAATAAAATATCAAAAAGTACAGTAAATATATCTTACACACCCTATGTAAAATATCACAAAGTACACCAAATATATATTATATAATTTACATAAAATATCAAAAGGACACCAAATATACCTTATATACTGAACATGAAATATCAAAATGTACAGTAAATATATTTCATATATTGTACATATAATATTAACTAAAAGTACACCAAATACATTTTATATATTGTAAATAAAATATCAAAAGTACAGTAAATATATCATACATTCTGTACATAAAATATCAAAAAGTACACCAAATATGTGTTATATATACTGTAAATAAACTATCAAAAACTGCAGTAATTATGTTTAATATACTGTACATAAAATATCAAAAATTACACCAAATGTATATTATTTACTGTAAATAAAATATCAAAAAGTACAGTAAATATATCTTACACACCCTATGTAAAATATCACAATCTACACCAAATATATATTATATAATTTACATAAAATATCAAAAGGACACCAAATATATCTTATATACAGTACATAAAATATCGAAATTACAGTAAATAGATTTCATATATTGTACATATAATGTTAACTAAAAGTACACCAAATACATTTTATATACTGTAAATAAAATATCAAAAAGTACAGTAAATATATATTACACACCCTATGTAAAATATCACAAACTTCACCAAATATATATTATATAATTTACATAAAATATCAAAAGGACACCAAATATATCTTCTATACTGTACATAAAATATCAAAATGTACAGTAAATATATTTCATATATTGTATATATAATATTAACTAAAAGTACACCAAATACATTTTATATACTGTAAATAAATTATCAAAAATTACAGTAAATATATATTACATACTGTACATAAAATATCAAAAAGTACACCAAATATGTGTTATATATACTGTAAATAAACTATCAAAACTACACTAATTATATTTAATATACTGTACATAAAATATAAAAAATTACACCAAATGTATATTATTTACTGTAAAGAAAATACCAAAAAGTACAGTAAATATATATTACACACCCTATGTAAAATATCACAAACTACACCAAATATATATTATATAATTTACATAAAATATCAAAAGGACACCAAATATATCTTATATACTGAACATGAAATATCAAAATGTACAGTAAATATATTTCATATATTGTACATATAATATTAACTAAAAGTACACCAAATACATTTTATATACTGTAAATTAAATATCAAAATGTACAGTAAATATATATTACATTCTGTTCATAAAATATCAAAAAGTACACCAAATTTGTGTTTTATATACTGTAAATAAACTATCAAAAACTGCAGTAATTATATTTCATATACTGTACATAAAATATCAAAAATTAAACCAAATGTATATTATTTACTGTAAATAAAATATCAAAAAGTACAGTAAATATATCTTACACACCCTATGTAAAATATCACAAAGTACACCAAATATATATTATATAATTTACATAAAATATCAAAATGACACCAAATATACCTTATATACTGTACATGAAATATCAAAATGTACAGTAAATATATTTCATATATTGTACATATAATATTAACTAAAAGTACACCAAATACATTTTATATACTGTAAATAAAATATCAAAAGTACAGTAAATATATCATACATTCTGTACATAAAATATCAAAAAGTACACCAAATATGTGTAATATATACTGTAAATAAACTATCAAAAACTGCAGTAATTATATTTAATATACTGTACATAAAATATCAAAAATTACACCAAATGTATATTATTTACTGTAAATAAAATATCAAAAATTACAGTAAATATATATTACACACCCTATGTAAAATATCAAAAACTACACCAAATATATATTATAAAATTCACATAAAATATCAAAAGGACACCAAATATATCTTATACACTGTACATAAATTATCAAAAGTACAGTAAATATATTTCATATATTGTACATATAATATTAACTAAAAGTACACCAAATACATTTTATATAGTGTAAATACAATATCAAAATGTACAGTAAATATATATTACACACCATATGTAAAATATCACAATCTACACCAAATATATATTATATAATTTACATAAAATATCAAAAGGACACCAAATATATCTTATATAGTGTACATAAAATATCAAAATGTACAGTAAATATATTTCATATATTGTACATATAACATTAACTAAAAGTACACCAAATACATTTTATATACAGTAAATAAAATATCAAAAAGTACAGTGAATATATATTACATACTGTACATAAAATATCAAAAATACACCAAATATGTGTTATATATACTGTAAATATCAAAAACTACAGTAATCATATTCAATGTACTGTATATAAAATATCAAAAATTACACCAAATATAAATTAAATACTGTAAATGAAATATCAAAAAGGACAGTAAATATATACTACACACCCTATGTAAAATATCAAAAATTACACCAAATATATATTATATAATTTACATAGAATATAAAAAGGACATCAAATATATCTTATATATTGTACAGAAAATATCAAAAAGTACAGTATATATATTTCATACATTGTACATATATTATTAACTAAAAGTACACCAAATACATTTTGTATACTGAAAATAAAATATCAAAAAGTACAGTAAATCTATATTACATACTGTACATAAAATATCAAAAAGTACACCAAA
The DNA here is from genome assembly GCF_029289425.2 of Pan paniscus. Taxonomy (NCBI): domain Eukaryota; kingdom Metazoa; phylum Chordata; class Mammalia; order Primates; family Hominidae; genus Pan; species Pan paniscus. Next base: position 5,673,184 of record NC_073271.2, read on the forward strand.
TATGTGTTATATATACAGTAAATAAACTATCAAAAACTACAGTAATTATATTTAATATACTGTACATAAAATATCAAAAATTACACCAAAGGAATGTTATTTACTGTAAATAAAATATCAAAAAGTACAGTAAATACATCTTACACTCCCTATGTAAAATATCACAATCTACACCAAATATATATTATATAATTTACATAAAATATCAAAAGGACACCAAATATATCTTATATAGTGTACATAAAATATCAAAATGTACAGTAAATATATTTCCTATATTGTACATATAATATTAACTGAAAGTACACCAAATACATTTTATATACTGTAAATAAAATATCAAAAATACAGTAAATATATATATAATACTGTACATAAAATATCAAAAAGTACACCAAATATGTGTAATATATACTGTAAATAAACTATCAAAACTACACTAATTATATTTAATATACTGTACATAAAATATCAAAAATTACACCAAATATATATTATTTACTGTAAAGAAAATACCAAAAAGTACAGTAAATATATATTACACACCCTATGTAAAATATCACAAACTACACCAAATATATATTATATAATTTACATAAAATATCAAAAGGACACCAAATATACCTTATATACTGAACATGAAATATCAAAAAGTACAGTAAATATATTTCATATATTGTACATATAATATTAACTAAAAGTACACCAAATACATTTTATATACTGTAAATAAAATATCAAAATTACAGTAAATATATATTACTTTCAGTACATAAAATATCAAAAGTACACCAAATATGTGTTATATATACTGTAAATAAACTATCAAAAACTGCAGTAATTATGTTTAATATACTGTACATAAAATATCAAAAATTACACCAAATGTATATTATTTACTGTAAATAAAATATCAAAAAGTACAGTAAATATATCTTACACACCCTATGTAAAATATCACAATCTACACCAAATATATATTATATAATTTACATAAAATATCAAAAGGACACCAAATATATCTTATATAGTGTACATAAAATATCAAAATGTACAGTAAATATATTTCATACATTGTACATATAATATTAACTAAAAGTACACCAAATACATTTTACATACAGTAAATAAAATATCAAAAAGTACAGTAAATATGTATTACATACTGTACATAAAATATCAAAAAGTACACCATATATGTGTAATATATACTGTAAATAAACTATCAAAAACTACTGTAATTATATTTAATATACTGTACATAAAATATCAAAAATTAAACCAAATGTATATTATATACTGTAAATAAAATATCATCAAGTACAGTAAATATATATTACACACCCTATGTAAAATATCACAAACTTCACCAAATATATATTATAAAATTTACATAAAATATCAAAAGGACACCACTTATATCTTCTATACTGTACATAAAATATCAAAATGTACAGTAAATATATTTCATATATTGTATATATAATATTAACTAAAAGTACACCAAATACATTTTATATACTGTAAATAAATTATCAAAAATTACAGTAAATATATATTACATACTGTATATAAAATATCAAAAAGTACACCATATATGTGTTATATATACCGTAAATAAACTATCAAAGACTACAGTAATTATATTTAATATACTGTACATAAAATATCAAAAATTACACCAAATGTATATTATTTACTGTAAATAAAATATCAAAAAGTACAGTAAATATATCTTACACACCCTATGTAAAATATCACAATCTACACCAAATATATATTATATAATTTACATAAAATATCAAAAGGACACCAAATATATCTTATATACAGTACATAAAATATCGAAATTACAGTAAATAGATTTCATATATTGTACATATAATGTTAACTAAAAGTACACCAAATACATTTTATATACTGTAAATAAAATATCAAAAAGTACAGTAAATATATATTACACACCCTATGTAAAATATCACAAACTTCACCAAATATATATTATATAATTTACATAAAATATCAAAAGGACACCAAATATATCTTCTATACTGTACATAAAATATCAAAATGTACAGTAAATATATTTCATATATTGTATATATAATATTAACTAAAAGTACACCAAATACATTTTATATACTGTAAATAAATTATCAAAAATTACAGTAAATATATATTACATACTGTACATAAAATATCAAAAAGTACACCAAATATGTGTTATATATACTGTAAATAAACTATCAAAACTACACTAATTATATTTAATATACTGTACATAAAATATAAAAAATTACACCAAATGTATATTATTTACTGTAAAGAAAATACCAAAAAGTACAGTAAATATATATTACACACCCTATGTAAAATATCACAAACTACACCAAATATATATTATATAATTTACATAAAATATCAAAAGGACACCAAATATATCTTATATACTGAACATGAAATATCAAAATGTACAGTAAATATATTTCATATATTGTACATATAATATTAACTAAAAGTACACCAAATACATTTTATATACTGTAAATTAAATATCAAAATGTACAGTAAATATATATTACATTCTGTTCATAAAATATCAAAAAGTACACCAAATTTGTGTTTTATATACTGTAAATAAACTATCAAAAACTGCAGTAATTATATTTCATATACTGTACATAAAATATCAAAAATTAAACCAAATGTATATTATTTACTGTAAATAAAATATCAAAAAGTACAGTAAATATATCTTACACACCCTATGTAAAATATCACAAAGTACACCAAATATATATTATATAATTTACATAAAATATCAAAATGACACCAAATATACCTTATATACTGTACATGAAATATCAAAATGTACAGTAAATATATTTCATATATTGTACATATAATATTAACTAAAAGTACACCAAATACATTTTATATACTGTAAATAAAATATCAAAAGTACAGTAAATATATCATACATTCTGTACATAAAATATCAAAAAGTACACCAAATATGTGTAATATATACTGTAAATAAACTATCAAAAACTGCAGTAATTATATTTAATATACTGTACATAAAATATCAAAAATTACACCAAATGTATATTATTTACTGTAAATAAAATATCAAAAATTACAGTAAATATATATTACACACCCTATGTAAAATATCAAAAACTACACCAAATATATATTATAAAATTCACATAAAATATCAAAAGGACACCAAATATATCTTATACACTGTACATAAATTATCAAAAGTACAGTAAATATATTTCATATATTGTACATATAATATTAACTAAAAGTACACCAAATACATTTTATATAGTGTAAATACAATATCAAAATGTACAGTAAATATATATTACACACCATATGTAAAATATCACAATCTACACCAAATATATATTATATAATTTACATAAAATATCAAAAGGACACCAAATATATCTTATATAGTGTACATAAAATATCAAAATGTACAGTAAATATATTTCATATATTGTACATATAACATTAACTAAAAGTACACCAAATACATTTTATATACAGTAAATAAAATATCAAAAAGTACAGTGAATATATATTACATACTGTACATAAAATATCAAAAATACACCAAATATGTGTTATATATACTGTAAATATCAAAAACTACAGTAATCATATTCAATGTACTGTATATAAAATATCAAAAATTACACCAAATATAAATTAAATACTGTAAATGAAATATCAAAAAGGACAGTAAATATATACTACACACCCTATGTAAAATATCAAAAATTACACCAAATATATATTATATAATTTACATAGAATATAAAAAGGACATCAAATATATCTTATATATTGTACAGAAAATATCAAAAAGTACAGTATATATATTTCATACATTGTACATATATTATTAACTAAAAGTACACCAAATACATTTTGTATACTGAAAATAAAATATCAAAAAGTACAGTAAATCTATATTACATACTGTACATAAAATATCAAAAAGTACACCAAATATGTGTTATATATACAGTAAATAAACTATCAAAAACTACAGTAATTATATTTAATATACTGTACATAAAATATCAAAAATTACACCAAAGGAATGTTATTTACTGTAAATAAAATATCAAAAAGTACAGTAAATACATCTTACACTCCCTATGTAAAATATCACAATCTACACCAAATATATATTATATAATTTACATAAAATATCAAAAGGACACCAAATATATCTTATATAGTGTACATAAAATATCAAAATGTACAGTAAATATATTTCCTATATTGTACATATAATATTAACTGAAAGTACACCAAATACATTTTATATACTGTAAATAAAATATCAAAAATACAGTAAATATATATATAATACTGTACATAAAATATCAAAAAGTACACCAAATATGTGTAATATATACTGTAAATAAACTATCAAAACTACACTAATTATATTTAATATACTGTACATAAAATATCAAAAATTACACCAAATATATATTATTTACTGTAAAGAAAATACCAAAAAGTACAGTAAATATATATTACACACCCTATGTAAAATATCACAAACTACACCAAATATATATTATATAATTTACATAAAATATCAAAAGGACACCAAATATACCTTATATACTGAACATGAAATATCAAAAAGTACAGTAAATATATTTCATATATTGTACATATAATATTAACTAAAAGTACACCAAATACATTTTATATACTGTAAATAAAATATCAAAATTACAGTAAATATATATTACTTTCAGTACATAAAATATCAAAAGTACACCAAATATGTGTTATATATACTGTAAATAAACTATCAAAAACTGCAGTAATTATGTTTAATATACTGTACATAAAATATCAAAAATTACACCAAATGTATATTATTTACTGTAAATAAAATATCAAAAAGTACAGTAAATATATCTTACACACCCTATGTAAAATATCACAATCTACACCAAATATATATTATATAATTTACATAAAATATCAAAAGGACACCAAATATATCTTATATAGTGTACATAAAATATCAAAATGTACAGTAAATATATTTCATACATTGTACATATAATATTAACTAAAAGTACACCAAATACATTTTACATACAGTAAATAAAATATCAAAAAGTACAGTAAATATGTATTACATACTGTACATAAAATATCAAAAAGTACACCATATATGTGTAATATATACTGTAAATAAACTATCAAAAACTACTGTAATTATATTTAATATACTGTACATAAAATATCAAAAATTAAACCAAATGTATATTATATACTGTAAATAAAATATCATCAAGTACAGTAAATATATATTACACACCCTATGTAAAATATCACAAACTTCACCAAATATATATTATAAAATTTACATAAAATATCAAAAGGACACCACTTATATCTTCTATACTGTACATAAAATATCAAAATGTACAGTAAATATATTTCATATATTGTATATATAATATTAACTAAAAGTACACCAAATACATTTTATATACTGTAAATAAATTATCAAAAATTACAGTAAATATATATTACATACTGTATATAAAATATCAAAAAGTACACCATATATGTGTTATATATACCGTAAATAAACTATCAAAGACTACAGTAATTATATTTAATATACTGTACATAAAATATCAAAAATTACACCAAATGTATATTATTTACTGTAAATAAAATATCAAAAATTACAGTAAATATATATTACACACCCTATGTAAAATATCAAAAACTACACCAAATATCTATTATAAAATTCACATAAAATATCAAAAGGACACCAAATATTTATTATATACTGTACATAAAATATCAAAAAGTACAGTAAATATATTTCATATAGTGTACATATAATATTAACTAAAAGTACACCAAATACATTTCATATACTGTAAATAAAATATCAAAAAGTACAGTAAATATATATTACATACTGTACATAAAATATCAAAATGTACACCAAATATGTGTTATATATACTGTGAATAAACTATCAAATATACAGTAATTATATATAATATACTGTACAAAAAATATCAAAAATTACACCAAATGTATATTATATACTGTAAATAAAATATCAAAAAGTACAGTAAATATATATGGCATACCCTATGTAAAATATCAAAAACTACACCAAATATATATTATATAATTTACAGAAAATATCAAAAGGACACCAAATATATATTCTATACTGTACACAAAATATCAAAAAGTACAGTAAATATATTTCATATATCTTACATATAATATTAACTAAAAGTACACCAAATGCATTTTATATACTGTAAATAAAATATCAAAAAGTACAGTAAACATATATTACATACTGTACATAAAATATCAAAAAGTACACCAAATATGTGTTATATATACTGTAAATATCAAAAACTACAGTAATCATATTCAATGTACTGTATATAAAATATCAAAAATTACACCAAATATAAATTAAATACTGTAAATAAAATATCAAAAAGGACAGTAAATATATACTACACACCCTATGTAAAATATCAAAAATTACACCAAATATATATTATATAATTTACATAGAATATAAAAAGGACACCAAATATATCTTATATATTGTACATAAAATATCAAAAAGTACAGTATATATATTTCATACATTGTACATATATTATTAACTAAAAGTACACCAAATACATTTTGTATACTGACAATAAAATATCAAAAAGTACAGTAAATCTATATTACATACTGTACATAAAATATCAAAAAGTACACCAAATATGTGTTATATATACTGTAAATAAACTATCAAAAACTACAGTAATTATATTTAATATACTGTACATAAAATATCAAAAATTACACCAAAGGAATGTTATTTACTGTAAATAAAATATCAAAAAGTACAGTAAATATATCTTACACTCCCTATGTAAAATATCACAATCTACACCAAATATATATTATATAATTTACATCAAATATCAAAAGGACACCAAATATATCTTATATATTGTACATAAAATATCAAAAAGTACAGTATATATATTTCATACATTGTATATATATTATTAACTAAAAGTACACCAAATATATTTTGTATACTGAAAATAAAATATCAAAAATACAGTAAATATATATTACATACTGTACAGAAAATATCAAAAAGTACACTAAATATGTGTTATATATAATGTAAATAAACTATCAAAAACTACAGTAATTATATTTAATATACTGTACATAAACTATCAAAAATTACACCAAATGTATATTATATACTGTAAATAAAATATCAAAAAGTACAGTAAGTACACATTACACACGCTATGAAATATCACAAACTACACCAAATATATATTATATAATTTACATAAAATATCAAAAGGACACCAAATATATCTTCTATACTGTACATAAAATATCAAAAAGTACAGTAAATATATTTCATATATTGTATATATAATATTAACTAAAAGTACACCAAACACATTTTATATACTGTAAATAAATTATCAAAAACTTCAGTAAATATATATTACATACTGTACATAAAATATCAAAAAGTACACCAAATATGTGTTATATATACTGTAAATAAACAATCAAAAACTACAATAATTATATTTAATATACTGTACATAAAATATCAAAAATTACACCAAATGTATATTATTTACTGTAAATGAAATATCAAAAATTACAGTAAATATATATTACACACCCTATGGAAAATATCACAAACTACATCAAATATATATTATAAAATTCACAAAAAATATCAAAAGGACACCAAATATATATTATATACTGTACATAAAATATCAAAAAGTACAGTAAATATATTTCATATATTGTACATGTAATATTAACTAAAAGTACACCAAATACATTTTATATACTGTAAATAAAATATCAAAAAGTACAGTAAATATATATTACATTCTGTACATAAAATATCAAAAAGTACACCAAATATGTGTTATATATACTGTAAATAAACTATCAAAAACTGCAGTAATTATATTTAATATACTGTACATAAAATATCAAAAATTACACCAAATGTATATTATTTACTGTAAATAAAATATCAAAAAGTACAGTAAATATATATTGCACACCATATGTAAAATATCACAATCTACACCAAATATATATTATATAATTTACATAAAATATCAAAAGGACACCAAATATATCTTCTATACTGTACATAAAATATCAAAAAGTACAGTAAATATATTTCATATATTGTACATATAATATTAACTAAAAGTACACCAAATACATTTTATATACTGTAAATAAATTATCAAAAATTACAGTAAATATATATTACATACTGTACATAAAATATCAAAAAGTACACCAAATATGTGTTATATATACTGTAAATAAACTATCAAAAACTACAGTAATTATATTTAATATACTGTACATAAAATATCAAAAATTACACCAAATGTATATTATTTACTGTAAATAAAATATCAAAAATTACAGTAAATATATATTACACACCCTATGTAAAATATCAAAAACTACACCAAATATATATTATAAAATTCACATAAAATATCAAAAGGACACCAAATATATCTTATATACTGTACATAAATTATCAAAATTACAGTAAATATATTTCATATATTGTACATATAATATTAACTAAAAGTACACCAAATACATTTTATATAGTGTAAATAAAATATCAAAATGTACAGTAAATATATATTACACACCATATGTAAAATATCACAATCTACACCAAATATATATTATATAATTTACATAAAATATCAAAACGACACCAAATATATCTTATATAGTGTACATAAAATATCAAAATGTAGAGTAAATATATTTCATATATTGTACATATAACATTAACTAAAAGTACACCAAATACATTTTATATACAGTAAATAAAATATCAAAAATACAGTAAATATATATTACATACTGTACATAAAATATCAAAAATACACCAAACATGTGTTATATATACTGTAAATATCAAAAACTACAGTAAACATATTCAATGTACTGTATATAAAATATCAAAAATTACACCAAATATAAATTAAATACTGTAAATGAAATATCAAAAAGGACAGTAAATATATACTACACACCGTATGTAAAATATCAAAAATTACACCAAATATATATTATATAATTTACATAGAATATAAAAAGGACACCAAATATATCTTATATATTGTACATAAAATATCAAAAAGTACAGTATATATATTTCATACATTGTACATGTATTATTAACTAAAAGTACACCAAATACATTTTGTATACTGAAAATAAAATATCAAAAAGTACAGTAAATCTATATTACATACTGTACATAAAATATCAAAAAGTACACCAAATATGTGTTATATATACTGTAAATAAACTATCAAAAACTACAGTAATTATATTTAATATACTGTACATAAAATATCAAAAATTACACCAAAGGAATGTTATTTACTGTAAATAAAATATCAAAAAGTACAGTAAATATATCTTACACACCCTATGTAAAATATCACAATCTACACCAAATATATATTATATAATTTACATAAAATATCAAAAGGACACCAAATATATCTTATATAGTGTACATAAAATATCAAAATGTACAGTAAATATGTTTCATATATTGTACATATAATATTAACTAAAAGTACACCAAATACATTTTATATACAGTAAATAAAATATCAAAAAGTACAGTAAATATGTATTACATACTGTACATAAAATGTTAAAAAGTACACCATATATGTGTAATATATACTGTAAATAAACTATCAAAAACTACTGTAATTATATTTAATATACTGTACATAAAATATCAAAAATTAATCCAAATGTATATTATATACTGTAAATAAAATATCATCAAGTACAGTAAATATATATTACACACCCTATGTAAAATATCACAAACTTCACCAAATATATATTATAAAATTTACATAAAATATCAAAAGGACACCACTTATATCTTCTATACTGTACATAAAATATCAAAATGTACAGTAAATATATTTCATATATTGTATATATAATATTAACTAAAAGTACACCAAATACATTTTATATACTGTAAATAAATTATCAAAAATTACAGTAAATATATATTACATACTGTATATAAAATATCAAAAAGTACACCATATATGTGTTATATATACTGTAAATAAACTATCAAAGACTACAGTAATTATATTTAATATACTGTACATAAAATATCAAAAATTACACCAAATGTATATTATTTACTGTAAATAAAATATCAAAAATTACAGTAAATATATATTACACACCCAATGTAAAATATCAAAAACTACACCAAATATCTATTATAAAATTCACATAAAATATCAAAAGGACACCAAATATTTATTATATACTGTACATAAAATATCAAAAAGTACAGTAAATATATTTCATATAGTGTACATATAATATTAACTAAAAGTACACCAAATACATTTCATATACTGTAAATAAAATATCAAAAAGTACAGTAAATATATATTACATACTGTACATAAAATATCAAAAAGTACACCAAATATGTGTTATATATACTGTGAATAAACTATCAAATATACAGTAATTATATATAATATACTGTACAAAAAATATCAAAAATTACACCAAATGTATATTATATACTGTAAATAAAATATCAAAAAGTACAGTAAATATATATGGCATAACCTATGTAAAATATCAAAAACTACACCAAATATATATTATATAATTTACAGAAAATATCAAAAGGACACCAAATATATATTCTATACTGTACACAAAATATCAAAAAGTACAGTAAATATATTTCATATATCTTACATATAATATTAACTAAAAGTACACCAAATGCATTTTATATACTGTAAATAAAATATCAAAAAGTACAGTAAACATATATTACATACTGTACATAAAATATCAAAAAGTACACCAAATATGTGTTATATATACTGTAAATATCAAAAACTACAGTAATCATATTCAATGTACTGTATATAAAATATCAAAAATTACACCAAATATAAATTAAATACTGTAAATAAAATATCAAAATGGACAGTAAATATATACTACACACCCTATGTAAAATATCAAAAATTACACCAAATATATATTATATAATTTACATAGAATATAAAAAGGACACCAAATATATCTTATATATTGTACATAAAATATCAAAAAGTACAGTATATATATTTCATACATTGTACATATATTATTAACTAAAAGTACACCAAATACATTTTGTATACTGAAAATAAAATATCAAAAAGTACAGTAAATCTATATTACATACTGTACATAAAATATCAAAAAGTACACCAAATATGTGTTATATATACTGTAAATAAACTATCAAAAACTACAGTAATTATATTTAATATACTGTACATAAAATATCAAAAATTACACCAAAGGAATGTTATTTACTGTAAATAAAATATCAAAAAGTACAGTAAATATATCTTACACTCCCTATGTAAAATATCACAATCTACACCAAATATATATTATATAATTTACATAAAATATCAAAAGGACACCAAATATATCTTATATAGTGTACATAAAATATCAAAATGTACAGTAAATATATTTCCTATATTGTACATATAATATTAACTGAAAGTACACCAAATACATTTTATATACTGTAAATAAAATATCAAAAATACAGTAAATATATATATAATACTGTACATAAAATATCAAAAAGTACACCAAATATGTGTAATATATACTGTAAATAAACTATCAAAACTACACTAATTATATTTAATATACTGTACATAAAATATCAAAAATTACACCAAATATATATTATTTACTGTAAAGAAAATACCAAAAAGTACAGTAAATATATATTACACACCCTATGTAAAATATCACAAACTACACCAAATATATATTATATAATTTACATAAAATATCAAAAGGACACCAAATATACCTTATATACTGAACATGAAATATCAAAAAGTACAGTAAATATATTTCATATATTGTACATATAATATTAACTAAAAGTACACCAAATACATTTTATATACTGTAAATAAAATATCAAAATTACAGTAAATATATATTACTTTCAGTACATAAAATATCAAAAAGTACACCAAATATGTGTTATATATACTGTAAATAAACTATCAAAAACTGCAGTAATTATGTTTAATATACTGTACATAAAATATCAAAAATTACACCAAATGTATATTATTTACTGTAAATAAAATATCAAAAATACAGTAAATATATCTTACACACCCTATGTAAAATATCACAATCTACACCAAATATATATTATATAATTTACATAAAATATCAAAAGGACACCAAATATATCTTATATAGTGTACATAAAATATCAAAATGTACAGTAAATATATTTCATATATTGTACATATAATATTAACTAAAAGTACACCAAATACATTTTATATACAGTAAATAAAATATCAAAAAGTACAGTAAATATGTATTATATACTGTACATAAAATATCAAAAAGTACACCATATATGTGTAATATATACTGTAAATAAACTATCAAAAACTACTGTAATTATATTTAATATACTGTACATAAAATATCAAAAATTAAACCAAATGTATATTATATACTGTAAATAAAATATCATCAAGTACAGTAAATATATATTACACACCCTATGTAAAATATCACAAACTTCACCAAATATATATTATAAAATTTACATAAAATATCAAAAGGACACCACTTATATCTTCTATACTGTACATAAAATATCAAAATGTACAGTAAATATATTTCATATATTGTATATATAATATTAACTAAAAGTACACCAAATACATTTTATATACTGTAAATAAATTATCAAAAATTACAGTAAATATATATTACATACTGTATATAAAATATCAAAAATTACACCATATATGTGTTATATATACCGTAAATAAACTATCAAAGACTACAGTAATTATATTTAATATACTGTACATAAAATATCAAAAATTACACCAAATGTATATTATTTACTGTAAATAAAATATCAAAAATTACAGTAAATATATATTACACACCCTATGTAAAATATCAAAAACTACACCAAATATCTATTATAAAATTCACATAAAATATCAAAAGGACACCAAATATTTATTATATACTGTACATAAAATATCAAAAAGTACAGTAAATATATTTCATATAGTGTACATATAATATTAACTAAAAGTACACCAAATACATTTCATATACTGTAAATAAAATATCAAAAAGTACAGTAAATATATATAACATACTGTACATAAAATATCAAAAAGTACACCAAATATGTGTTATATATACTGTGAATAAACTATCAAATATACAGTAATTATATATAATATACTGTACAAAAAATATCAAAAATTACACCAAATGTATATTATATACTGTAAATAAAATATCAAAAAGTACAGTAAATATATATGGCATACCCTATGTAAAATATCAAAAACTACACCAAATATATATTATATAATTTACAGAAAATATCAAAAGGACACCAAATATATATTCTATACTGTACACAAAATATCAAAAAGTACAGTAAATATATTTCATATATCTTACATATAATATTAACTAAAAGTACACCAAATGCATTTTATATACTGTAAATAAAATATCAAAAAGTACAGTAAACATATATTACATACTGTACATAAAATATCAAAAAGTACACCAAATATGTGTTATATATACTGTAAATATCAAAAACTACAGTAATCATATTCAATGTACTGTATATAAAATATCAAAAATTACACCAAATATAAATTAAATACTGTAAATAAAATATCAAAAAGGACAGTAAATATATACTACACACCCTATGTAAAATATCAAAAATTACACCAAATATATATTATATAATTTACATAGAATATAAAAAGGACACCAAATATATCTTATATATTGTACATAAAATATCAAAAAGTACAGTATATATATTTCATACATTGTACATATATTATTAACTAAAAGTACACCAAATACATTTTGTATACTGACAATAAAATATCAAAAAGTACAGTAAATCTATATTACATACTGTACATAAAATATCAAAAAGTACACCAAATATGTGTTATATATACTGTAAATAAACTATCAAAAACTACAGTAATTATATTTAATATACTGTACATAAAATATCAAAAATTACACCAAAAGAATGTTATTTACTGTAAATAAAATATCAAAAAGTACAGTAAATATATCTTACACTCCCTATGTAAAATATCACAATCTACACCAAATATATATTATATAATTTACATCAAATATCAAAAGGACACCAAATATATCTTATATATTGTACATGAAATATCAAAAAGTACAGTATATATATTTCATACATTGTATATATATTATTAACTAAAAGTACACCAAATACATTTTGTATACTGAAAATAAAATATCAAAAATACAGTAAATATATATTACATACTGTACAGAAAATATCAAAAAGTACACTAAATATGTGTTATATATACTGTAAATAAACTATCAAAAACTACAGTAATTATATTTAATATACTGTACATAAAATATCAAAAATTACACCAAATGTATATTATATACTGTAAATAAAATATCAAAAAGTACAGTAAGTACACATTACACACGCTATGAAATATCACAAACTACACCAAATATATATTATATAATTTACATAAAATATCAAAAGGACACCAAATATATCTTCTATACTGTACATAAAATATCAAAAAGTACAGTAAATATATTTCATATATTGTATATATAATATTAACTAAAAGTACACCAAACACATTTTATATACTGTAAATAAATTATCAAAAACTTCAGTAAATATATATTACATACTGTACATAAAATATCAAAAAGTACACCAAATATGTGTTATATATACTGTAAATAAACAATCAAAAACTACAATAATTATATTTAATATACTGTACATAAAATATCAAAAATTACACCAAATGTATATTATTTACTGTAAATGAAATATCAAAAATTACAGTAAATATATATTACACACCCTATGGAAAATATCACAAACTACATCAAATATATATTATAAAATTCACAAAAAATATCAAAAGGACACCAAATATATATTATATACTGTACATAAAATATCAAAAAGTACAGTAAATATATTTCATATATTGTACATGTAATATTAACTAAAAGTACACCAAATATATTTTATATAGTGTAAATAAAATATCAAAATGTACAGTAAATATATATTACACACCCTATGTAAAATATCACAATCTACACCAAATTTATATTATGTAATTTCCATAAAATATCAAAAGGACACCATATATACCTTATATGCTGAACATAAAATATCAAAATGTACCGTATATATATTTCATATATTGTACATATAATATTAACTAAAAGTACACCAAATACATTTTATATACTGTAAATAAAATATCAAATAGTAGAGTAAATATATATTACATACTGTACATAAAATATCAAAAAGTACACCAAATATGTGTAATATATACTGTAAATAAACTATCAAATCCACAGTAATTATATATAATATACTGTACATAAAATATCAAAAATTACACCAAATGTATATTATTTACTGTAAATAAAATATCAAAAAGTACAGTAAATATATCTTACACACCCTATGTAAAATATCACAATCTACACCAAATATATATTATATAATTTACATAAAATATCAAAAGGACACCAAATATACCTTATATACTGAACATGAAATATCAAAATGTACAGTAAATATATTTCCTATATTGTACGTATAATATTAACTAAAAGTACACCAAATACATTTTATATACTGTAAATAAAATATCAAAAGTTCAGTAAATATATATTACATTCTGTACATAAAATATCAAAAAGTACACCAAATATGTGTTATATATACTGTAAATAAACTATCAAAAACTGCAGTAATTATGTTTAATATACTGTACATAAAATATCAAAAATTACACCAAATGTATATTATTTACTGTAAATAAAATATCAAAAAGTACAGTAAATATATCTTACACACCCTATGTAAAATATCACAATCTACACCAAATATATATTATATAATTTACATAAAATATCAAAAGGACACCAAATATATCTTCTATACTGTACATAAAATATCAAAATTACAGTAAATATATTTCATATATTGTACATATAATGTTAACTAAAAGTACACCAAATACATTTTATATACTGTAAATAAAATATCAAAAAGTACAGTAAATATGTATTACACACCCTATGTAAAATATCACAAACTTCACCAAATATATATTATATAATTTACATAAAATATCAAAAGGACACCAAATATATCTTCTATACTGTACATAAAATATCAAAATGTACAGTAAATATATTTCATATATTGTATATATAATATTAACTAAAAGTACACCAAATAAATTTTATATACTGTAAATAAATTATCAAAAATTACAGTAAATATATATTACATACTGTACATAAAATATCAAAAAGTACACCAAATATGTGTTATACATACTGTAAATAAACTATCAAAACTACACTAATTATATTTAATATACTGTACATAAAATATCAAAAATTACACCAAATATATATTATTTACTGTAAAGAAAATACCAAAAAGTACAGTAAATATATATTACACACCCTATGTAAAATATCACAAACTACACCAAATATATATTATATGATTTACATAAAATATCAAAAGGACACCAAATATATCTTATATACTGAACATGAAATATCAAAATGTACAGTAAATATATTTCATATATTCTACATATAATATTAACTAAAAGTACACCAAATACATTTTATATACTGTAAATAAAATATCAAAATGTACAGTAAATATATATTACATTCTGTACATAAAATATCAAAAAGTACACCAAATTTGTGTTTTATATACTGGAAATAAACTATCAAAAACTGCAGTAATTATATTTAATATACTGTACATAAAATATCAAAAAATTACACCAAATGTATATTATTTACTGTAAATAAAATATCAAAAAGTACAGTAAATATATCTTACACACCCTATGTAAAATATCACAATCTACACCAAATATATATTATATAATTTACATAAAATATCAAAAGGACACCAAATATATCTTATATAGTGTACATAAAATATCAAAATGTACAGTAAATATATTTCATATATTGTACATATAATATTAACTAAAAGTAAACCAAATACATTTTATATACAGTAAATAAAATATCAAAAAGTACAGTAAATATGTATTACATACTGTACATAAAATATCAAAAAGTACACCATATATGTGTAATATATACTGTAAATAAACTATCAAAAACTACTGTAATTATATTTAATATACTGTACATAAAATATCAAAAATTAAACCAAATGTATATTATATACTGTAAATAAAATATCATCAAGTACAGTAAATATATATTACACACCCTATGTAAAATATCACAAACTTCACCAAATATATATTATAAAATTTACATAAAATATCAAAAGGACACCACTTATATCTTCTATACTGTACATAAAATATCAAAATGTACAGTAAATATATTTCATATATTGTATATATAATGTTAACTAAAAGTACACCAAATACATTTTATATACAGTAAATAAATTATCAAAAATTACAGTAAATATATATTACATACTGTATATAAAATATCAAAAAGTACACCATATATGTGTTATATATACTGTAAATAAACTATCAAAGGGTATAGTAATTATATTTAATATACTGTACATAAAATATCAAAAATTACACCAAATGTATATTATTTACTGTAAATAAAATATCAAAAATTACAGTAAATATATATTACACACCCTATGTAAAATATCAAAAACTACACCAAATATCTATTATAAAATTCACATAAAATATCAAAAGGACACCAAATATTTATTATATACTGTACATAAAATATCAAAAAGTAAAGTAAATATATTTCATATAGTGTACATATAATATTAACTAAAAGTACACCAAATACATTTCATATACTGTAAATAAAATATCAAAAAGTACAGTAAATATATATTACATACTGTACATAAAATATCAAAAAGTACACCAAATATGTGTTATATATACTGTGAATAAACTATCAAATATACAGTAATTATATATAATATACTGTACAAAAAATATCAAAAATTACACCAAATGTATATTATATACTGTAAATAAAATATCAAAAAGTACAGTAAATATATGTGGCATACCCTATGTAAAATATCAAAAACTACACCAAATATATATTATATAATTTACAGAAAATATCAAAAGGACACCAAATATATATTCTATACTGTACACAAAATATCAAAAGGTACAGTAAATATATTTCATATATCTTACATATAATATTAACTAAAAGTACACCAAATGCATTTTATATACTGTAAATAAAATATCAAAAAGTACAGTAAACATATATTACATACTGTACATAAAATATCAAAAAGTACACCAAATATGTGTTATATATACTGTAAATATCAAAAACTACAGTAATCATATTCAATGTACTGTATATAAAATATCAAAAATTACACCAAATATAAATTAAATACTGTAAATAAAATATCAAAAAGGACAGTAAATATATACTACACACCCTATGTAAAATATCAAAAATTACACCAAATATATATTATATAATTTACATAGAATATAAAAAGGACACCAAATATATCTTATATATTGTACATAAAATATCAAAAAGTACAGTATATATATTTCATACATTGTACATATATTATTAACTAAAAGTACACCAAATACATTTTGTATACTGAAAATAAAATATCGAAAAGTACAGTAAATCTATATTACATACTGTACATAAAATATCAAAAAGTACACCAAATATGTGTTATATATACTGTAAATAAACTATCAAAAACTACAGTAATTATATTTAATATACTGTACATAAAATATCAAAAATTACACCAAAGGAATGTTATTTACTGTAAATAAAATATCAAAAAGTACAGTAAATATATCTTACACTCCCTATGTAAAATATCACAATCTACACCAAATATATATTATATAATTTACATAAAATATCAAAAGGACACCAAATATACCTTATATACGGAACATGAAATATCAAAAAGTACAGTAAATATATTTCATATATTGTACATATAATATTAACTAAAAGTACACCAAATACATTTTATATATTGTAAATAAAATATCAAAAGTACAGTAAATATATATTACATTCAGTACATAAAATATCAAAAAGTACGCCAAATATGTGTTATATATACTGTAAAAAAACTATCAAAAACTGCAGTAATTATATTTAATGTAGTGTACATAAAATAAGAAAAATTACACCAAATGTATATTATTTACTGTAAATAAAATATCAAAAAGTACAGTAAATATATCTTACACACCCTATGTAAAATATCACAAAGTACACCAAATATATATTATATAATTTACATAAAATATCAAAAGGACACCAAATATACCTTATATACTGAACATGAAATATCAAAATGTACAGTAAATATATTTCATATATTGTACATATAGTATTAACTAAAAGTACACCAAATACATTTTATATACTGTAAATAAAATATCAAAAGTACAGTAAGTATATCATACATTCTGTACATAAAATATCAAAAAGTACACCAAATATGTGTTATATATACTGTAAATAAACTATCAAAAACTGCAGTAATTATGTTTAATATACTGTACATAAAATATCAAAAATTACACCAAATGTATATTATTTACTGTAAATAAAATATCAAAAAGTACAGTAAATATATCTTACACACCCTATGTAAAATATCACAATCTACACCAAATATATATTATATAATTTACATAAAATATCCAAAGGACACCAAATATATCTTATATACTGTACATAAAATATCAAAATTACAGTAAATAGATTTCATATATTGTACATATAATGTTAACTAAAAGTACACCAAATACATTTTATATACTGTAAATAAAATATCAAAAAGTACAGTAAATATATATTACACACCCTATGTAAAATATCACAAACTTCACCAAATATATATTATATAATTTACATAAAATATCAAAAGGACACCAAATATATCTTCTATACTGTACATAAAATATCAAAATGTGCAGTAAATATATTTCATATATTGTATATATAATATTAACTAAAAGTACACCAAATACATTTTATATACTGTAAATAAATTATCAAAAATTACAGTAAATATATATTAAATACTGTACATAAAATATCAAAAAGTACACCAAATATGTGTTATATATACTGTAAATAAACTATCAAAACTACACTAATTATATTTAATATACTGTACATAAAATATCAAAAATTACACCAAATATATATTATTTACTGTAAAGAAAATACCAAAAAGTACAGTAAATATATATTACACACCCTATGTAAAATATCACAAACTACACCAAATATATATTCTATAATTTACATAAAATATCAAAAGGACACCAAATATATCATATATACTGAACATGAAATATCAAAATGTACAGTAAATATATTTCATATATTGTACATATAATATTAACTAAAAGTACACCAAATACATTTTATATACTGTAAATTAAATATCAAAATGTACAGTAAATATATATTACATTCTGTTCATAAAATATCAAAAAGTACACCAAATTTGTGTTTTATATACTGTAAATAAACTATCAAAAACTGCAGTAATTATATTTAATATACTGTACATAAAATATCAAAAATTAAACCAAATGTATATTATTTACTGTAAATAAAATATCAAAAAGTACAGTAAATATATCTTACACACCCTATGTAAAATATCACAATCTACACCAAATATATATTATATAATTTACATTAAATATCAAAAGGACACCAAATATATCTTATATACTGTACATAAAATATCAAAATTACAGTAAATATATTTCATATATTGTACATATAATGTTAACTAAAAGTACACCAAATATATTTTATATAGTGTAAATAAAATATCAAAATGTACAGTAAATATATATTACACACCCTATGTAAAATATCACAATCTACACCAAATTTATATTATGTAATTTACATAAAATATCAAAAGGACACCATATATACATTATATGCTGAACATAAAATATCAAAATGTACCGTATATATATTTCATATATTGTACATATAATATTAACTAAAAGTACACCAAATACATTTTATATACTGTAAATAAAATATCAAATAGTAGAGTAAATATATATTACATACTGTACATAAAATATCAAAAAGTACACCAAA
Organism: Pan paniscus; assembly: GCF_029289425.2. Lineage (NCBI taxonomy): Eukaryota > Metazoa > Chordata > Mammalia > Primates > Hominidae > Pan > Pan paniscus. Next base: position 5,694,670 of record NC_073271.2, read on the forward strand.
TATGTGTAATATATACTGTAAATAAACTATCAAATCCACAGTAATTATATATAATATACTGTACATAAAATATCAAAAATTACACCAAATGTATATTATTTACTGTAAATAAAATATCAAAAAGTACAGTAAATATATCTTACACACCCTATGTAAAATATCACAATCTACACCAAATATATATTATATAATTTACATAAAATATCAAAAGGACACCAAATATACCTTATATACTGAACATGAAATATCAAAATGTACAGTAAATATATTTCCTATATTGTACATATAATATTAACTAAAAGTACACCAAATACATTTTATATACTGTAAATAAAATATCAAAAGTTCAGTAAATATATATTACATTCTGTACATAAAATATCAAAAAGTACACCAAATATGTGTTATATATACTGTAAATAAACTATCAAATACTGCAGTAATTATGTTTAATATACTGTACATAAAATATCAAAAATTACACCAAATGTATATTATTTACAGTAAATAAAATATCAAAAAGTACAGTAAATATATCTTACACACCCTATGTAAAATATCACAATCTACACCAAATATATATTATATAATTTACATAAAATATCACAAGGACACCAAATATATCTGATATACTGTACATAAAATATCAAAATCACAGTAAATATATTTCATATATTGTACATATAATGTTAACTAAAAGTACACCAAATACCTTTTATATACTGTAAATAAAATATCAAAAAGTACAGTAAATATGTATTACACACCCTATGTAAAATATCACAAACTTCACCAAATATATATTATATAATTTACATAAAATATCAAAAGGACACCAAATATATCTTCTATACTGTACATAAAATATCAAAATGTACAGTAAATATATTTCATATATTGTATATATAATATTAACTAAAAGTACACCAAATAAATTTTATATACTGTAAATAAATTATCAAAAATTACAGTAAATATATATTACATACTGTACATAAAATATCAAAAAGTACACCAAATATGTGTTATATATACTGTAAATAAACTATCAAAACTACACTAATTATATTTAATATACTGTACATAAAATATCAAAAATTACACCAAATATATATTATTTACTGTAAAGAAAATACCAAAAAGTACAGTAAATATATATTACACACCCTATGTAAAATATCACAAACTACACCAAATATATATTATATGATTTACATAAAATATCAAAAGGACACCAAATATATCTTATATACTGAACATGAAATATCAAAATGTACAGTAAATATATTTCATATATTGTACATATAATATTAACTAAAAGTACACCAAATACATTTTATATACTGTAAATAAAATATCAAAATGTACAGTAAATATATATTACATTCTGTACATAAAATATCAAAAAGTACACCAAATTTGTGTTTTATATACTGGAAATAAACTATCAAAAACTGCAGTAATTATATTTAATATACTGTACATAAAATATCAAAAATTACACCAAATGTATATTATTTACTGTAAATAAAATATCAAAAAGTACAGTAAATATATCTTACACACCCTATGTAAAATATCACAATCTACACCAAATATATATTATATAATTTACATAAAATATCAAAAGGACACCAAATATATCTTATATAGTGTACATAAAATATCAAAATGTACAGTAAATATATTTCATATATTGTACATATAATATTAACTAAAAGTACACCAAATACATTTTATATACAGTAAATAAAATATCAAAAAGTACAGTAAATATGTATTACATACTGTACATAAAATGTTAAAAAGTACACCATATATGTGTAATATATACTGTAAATAAACTATCAAAAACTACTGTAATTATATTTAATATACTGTACATAAAATATCAAAAATTAATCCAAATGTATATTATATACTGTAAATAAAATATCATCAAGTACAGTAAATATATATTACACACCCTATGTAAAATATCACAAACTTCACCAAATATATATTATAAAATTTACATAAAATATCAAAAGGACACCACTTATATCTTCTATACTGTACATAAAATATCAAAATGTACAGTAAATATATTTCATATATTGTATATATAATATTAACTAAAAGTACACCAAATACATTTTATATACTGTAAAAAAATTATCAAAAATTACAGTAAATATATATTACATACTGTATATAAAATATCAAAAAGTACACCATATATGTGTTATATATACTGTAAATAAACTATCAAATACTATAGTAATTATATTTAATATACTGTACATAAAATATCAAAAATTACACCAAATGTATATTATTTACTGTAAATAAAATATCAAAAATTACAGTAAATATATATTACACACCCTATGTAAAATATCAAAAACTACACCAAATATCTATTATAAAATTCACATAAAATATCAAAAGGACACCAAATATTTATTATATACTGTACATAAAATATCAAAAAGTACAGTAAATATATTTCATATAGTGTACATATAATATTAACTAAAAGTACACCAAATACATTTCATATACTGTAAATAAAATATCAAAAAGTACAGTAAATATATATTACATACTGTACATAAAATATCAAAAAGTACACCAAATATGTGTTATATATACTGTGAATAAACTATCAAATATACAGTAATTATATATAATATACTGTACAAAAAATATCAAAAATTACACCAAATGTATATTATATACTGTAAATAAAATATCAAAAAGTACAGTAAATATATATGGCATACCCTATGTAAAATATCAAAAACTACACCAAATATATATTATATAATTTACAGAAAATATCAAAAGGACACCAAATATATATTCTATACTGTACACAAAATATCAAAAAGTACAGTAAATATATTTCATATATCTTACATATAATATTAACTAAAAGTACACCAAATGCATTTTATATACTGTAAATAAAATATCAAAAAGTACAGTAAACATATATTACATACTGTACATAAAATATCAAAAAGTACACCAAATATGTGTTATATATACTGTAAATATCAAAAACTACAGTAATCATATTCAATGTACTGTATATAAAATATCAAAAATTACACCAAATATAAATTAAATACTGTAAATAAAATATCAAAATGGACAGTAAATATATACTACACACCCTATGTAAAATATCAAAAATTACACCAAATATATATTATATAATTTACATAGAATATAAAAAGGACACCAAATATATCTTATATATTGTACATAAAATATCAAAAAGTACAGTATATATATTTCATACATTGTACATATATTATTAACTAAAAGTACACCAAATACATTTTGTATACTGAAAATAAAATATCAAAAAGTACAGTAAATCTATATTACATACTGTACATAAAATATCAAAAAGTACACCAAATATGTGTTATATATACTGTAAATAAACTATCAAAAACTACAGTAATTATATTTAATATACTGTACATAAAATATCAAAAATTACACCAAAGGAATGTTATTTACTGTAAATAAATTATCAAAAAGTACAGTAAATATATCTTACACTCCCTATGTAAAATATCACAATCTACACCAAATATATATTATATAATTTACATAAAATATCAAAAGGACACCAAATATATCTTATATAGTGTACATAAAATATCAAAATGTACAGTAAATATATTTCCTATATTGTACATATAATATTAACTGAAAGTACACCAAATACATTTTATATACTGTAAATAAAATATCAAAAATACAGTAAATATATATTACATAGTGTACATAAAATATCAAAAAGTACACCAAATATGTGTAATATATACTGTAAATAAACTATCAAAACTACACTAATTATATTTAATATAATGTACATAAAATATCAAAAATTACACCAAATATATATTATTTACTGTAAAGAAATTACCAAAAGTACAGTAAATATATATTACACACCCTATGTAAAATATCACAAACTACACCAAATATATATTATATAATTTACATAAAACATCAAAAGGACACCAAATATACCTTATATACTGAACATGAAATATCAAAAAGTACAGTAAATATATTTCATATATTGTACATATAATATTAACTAAAAGTACACCAAATACATTTTATGTACTGTAAATAAAATATCAAAAGTACAGTAAATATATATTACATTCAGTACATAAAATATCAAAAAGTACACCAAATATGTGTTATATATACTGTAAAAAAACTATCAAAAACTGCAGTAATTATATTTAATGTACTGTACATAAAATATCAAAAATTACACCAAATGTATATTATTTACTGTAAATAAAATATCAAAAAGTACAGTAAATATATCTTACACACCCTATGTAAAATATCACAATCTACACCAAATATATATTATATAATTTACATAAAATATCAAAAGGACACCAAATATACCTTATATACTGAACATGAAATATCAAAATGTACAGTAAATATATTTCATATATTGTACATATAATATTAACTAAAAGTACACCAAATACATTTTATATACTGTAAATAAAATATCAAAAGTACAGTAAGTATATCATACATTCTGTACATAAAATATCAAAAAGTACACCAAATATGTGTTATATATACTGTAAATAAACTATAAAAAACTGCAGTAATTATGTTTAATATACTGTACATAAAATATCAAAAATTACACCAAATGTATATTATTTACTGTAAATAAAATATCAAAAAGTACAGTAAATATATCTTACACACCCTATGTAAAATATCACAATCTACACCAAATATATATTATATAATTTACATAAAATATCAAAAGGACACCAAATATATCTTATATACTGTACATAAAATATCAAAATTACAGTAAATAGATTTCATATATTGTACATATAATGTTAACTAAAAGTACACCAAATACATTTTATATACTGTAAATAAAATATCAAAAAGTACAGTAAATATATATTACAGACCCTATGTAAAATATCACAAACTTCACCAAATATATATTATATAATTTACATAAAATATCAAAAGGACACCAAATATATCTTCTATACTGTACATAAAATATCAAAATGTACAGTAAATATATTTCATATATTGTATATATAATATTAACTAAAAGTACACCAAATACATTTTATATACTGTAAATAAATTATCAAAAATTACAGTAAATATATATTACATACTGTACATAAAATATCAAAAAGTACACCAAATATGTGTTATATATACTGTAAATAAACTATCAAAACTACACTAATTATATTTAATATACTGTACATAAAATATCAAAAATTACACCAAATATATATTATTTACTGTAAAGAAAATACCAAAAAGTACAGTAAATATATATTACACACCCTATGTAAAATATCACAAACTACACCAAATATATATTCTATAATTTACATAAAATATCAAAAGGACACCAAATATATCATATATACTGAACATGAAATATCAAAATGTACAGTAAATATATTTCATATATTGTACATATAATATTAACTAAAAGTACACCAAATACATTTTATATACTGTAAATTAAATATCAAAATGTACAGTAAATATATATTACATTCTGTTCATAAAATATCAAAAAGTACACCAAATTTGTGTTTTATATACTGTAAATAAACTATCAAAAACTGCAGTAATTATATTTAATATACTGTACATAAAATATCAAAAATTAAACCAAATGTATATTATTTACTGTAAATAAAATATCAAAAAGTACAGTAAATATATCTTACACACCCTATGTAAAATATCACAATCTACACCAAATATATATTATATAATTTACATTAAATATCAAAAGGACACCAAATATATCTTATATACTGTACATAAAATATCAAAATTACAGTAAATATATTTCATATATTGTACATATAATGTTAACTAAAAGTACACCAAATATATTTTATATAGTGTAAATAAAATATCAAAATGTACAGTAAATATATATTACACACCCTATGTAAAATATCACAATCTACACCAAATTTATATTATGTAATTTACATAAAATATCAAAAGGACACCATATATACATTATATGCTGAACATAAAATATCAAAATGTACCGTATATATATTTCATATATTGTACATATAATATTAACTAAAAGTACACCAAATACATTTTATATACTGTAAATAAAATATCAAATAGTAGAGTAAATATATATTACATACTGTACATAAAATATCAAAAAGTACACCAAATATGTGTAATATATACTGTAAATAAACTATCAAATCCACAGTAATTATATATAATATACTGTACATAAAATATCAAAAATTACACCAAATGTATATTATTTACTGTAAATAAAATATCAAAAAGTACAGTAAATATATCTTACACACCCTATGTAAAATATCACAATCTACACCAAATATATATTATATAATTTACATAAAATATCAAAAGGACACCAAATATACCTTATATACTGAACATGAAATATCAAAATGTACAGTAAATATATTTCCTATATTGTACATATAATATTAACTAAAAGTACACCAAATACATTTTATATACTGTAAATAAAATATCAAAAGTTCAGTAAATATATATTACATTCTGTACATAAAATATCAAAAAGTACACCAAATATGTGTTATATATACTGTAAATAAACTATCAAATACTGCAGTAATTATGTTTAATATACTGTACATAAAATATCAAAAATTACACCAAATGTATATTATTTACAGTAAATAAAATATCAAAAAGTACAGTAAATATATCTTACACACCCTATGTAAAATATCACAATCTACACCAAATATATATTATATAATTTACATAAAATATCACAAGGACACCAAATATATCTGATATACTGTACATAAAATATCAAAATCACAGTAAATATATTTCATATATTGTACATATAATGTTAACTAAAAGTACACCAAATACCTTTTATATACTGTAAATAAAATATCAAAAAGTACAGTAAATATGTATTACACACCCTATGTAAAATATCACAAACTTCACCAAATATATATTATATAATTTACATAAAATATCAAAAGGACACCAAATATATCTTCTATACTGTACATAAAATATCAAAATGTACAGTAAATATATTTCATATATTGTATATATAATATTAACTAAAAGTACACCAAATAAATTTTATATACTGTAAATAAATTATCAAAAATTACAGTAAATATATATTACATACTGTACATAAAATATCAAAAAGTACACCAAATATGTGTTATATATACTGTAAATAAACTATCAAAACTACACTAATTATATTTAATATACTGTACATAAAATATCAAAAATTACACCAAATATATATTATTTACTGTAAAGAAAATACCAAAAAGTACAGTAAATATATATTACACACCCTATGTAAAATATCACAAACTACACCAAATATATATTATATGATTTACATAAAATATCAAAAGGACACCAAATATATCTTATATACTGAACATGAAATATCAAAATGTACAGTAAATATATTTCATATATTGTACATATAATATTAACTAAAAGTAAACCAAATACATTTTATATACTGTAAATAAAATATCAAAATGTACAGTAAATATATATTACATTCTGTACATAAAATATCAAAAAGTACACCAAATTTGTGTTTTATATACTGGAAATAAACTATCAAAAACTGCAGTAATTATATTTAATATACTGTACATAAAATATCAAAAATTACACCAAATGTATATTATTTACTGTAAATAAAATATCAAAAAGTACAGTAAATATATCTTACACACCCTATGTAAAATATCACAATCTACACCAAATATATATTATATAATTTACATAAAATATCAAAAGGACACCAAATATATCTTATATAGTGTACATAAAATATCAAAATGTACAGTAAATATATTTCATATATTGTACATATAATATTAACTAAAAGTACACCAAATACATTTTAGATACAGTAAATAAAATATCAAAAAGTACAGTAAATATGTATTACATACTGTACATAAAATATCAAAAAGTACACCATATATGTGTAATATATACTGTAAATAAACTATCAAAAACTACTGTAATTATATTTAATATACTGTACATAAAATATCAAAAATTAAACCAAATGTATATTATATACTGTAAATAAAATATCATCAAGTACAGTAAATATATATTACACACCCTATGTAAAATATCACAAACTTCACCAAATATATATTATAAAATTTACATAAAATATCAAAAGGACACCACTTATATCTTCTATACTGTACATAAAATATCAAAATGTACAGTAAATATATTTCATATATTGTATATATAATATTAACTAAAAGTACACCAAATACATTTTATATACTGTAAAAAAATTATCAAAAATTACAGTAAATATATATTACATACTGTATATAAAATATCAAAAAGTACACCATATATGTGTTATATATACTGTAAATAAACTATCAAATACTATAGTAATTATATTTAATATACTGTACATAAAATATCAAAAATTACACCAAATGTATATTATTTACTGTAAATAAAATATCAAAAATTACAGTAAATATATATTACACACCCTATGTAAAATATCAAAAACTACACCAAATATCTATTATAAAATTCACATAAAATATCAAAAGGACACCAAATATTTATTATATACTGTACATAAAATATCAAAAAGTACAGTAAATATATTTCATATAGTGTACATATAATATTAACTAAAAGTACACCAAATACATTTCATATACTGTAAATAAAATATCAAAAAGTACAGTAAATATATATTACATACTGTACATAAAATATCAAAAAGTACACCAAATATGTGTTATATATACTGTGAATAAACTATCAAATATACAGTAATTATATATAATATACTGTACAAAAAATATCAAAAATTACACCAAATGTATATTATATACTGTAAATAAAATATCAAAAAGTACAGTAAATATATATGGCATACCCTATGTAAAATATCAAAAACTACACCAAATATATATTATATAATTTACAGAAAATATCAAAAGGACACCAAATATATATTCTATACTGTACACAAAATATCAAAAAGTACAGTAAATATATTTCATATATCTTACATATAATATTAACTAAAAGTACACCAAATGCATTTTATATACTGTAAATAAAATATCAAAAAGTACAGTAAACATATATTACATACTGTCCATAAAATATCAAAAAGTACACCAAATATGTGTTATATATACTGTAAATATCAAAAACTACAGTAATCATATTCAATGTACTGTATATAAAATATCAAAAATTACACCAAATATAAATTAAATACTGTAAATAAAATATCAAAATGGACAGTAAATATATACTACACACCCTATGTAAAATATCAAAAATTACACCAAATATATATTATATAATTTACATAGAATATAAAAAGGACACCAAATATATCTTATATATTGTACATAAAATATCAAAAAGTACAGTATATATATTTCATACATTGTACATATATTATTAACTAAAAGTACACCAAATACATTTTGTATACTGAAAATAAAATATCAAAAAGTACAGTAAATCTATATTACATACTGTACATAAAATATCAAAAAGTACACCAAATATGTGTTATATATACTGTAAATAAACTATCAAAAACTACAGTAATTATATTTAATATACTGTACATAAAATATCAAAAATTACACCAAAGGAATGTTATTTACTGTAAATAAATTATCAAAAAGTACAGTAAATATATCTTACACTCCCTATGTAAAATATCACAATCTACACCAAATATATATTATATAATTTACATAAAATATCAAAAGGACACCAAATATATCTTATATAGTGTACATAAAATATCAAAATGTACAGTAAATATATTTCCTATATTGTACATATAATATTAACTGAAAGTACACCAAATACATTTTATATACTGTAAATAAAATATCAAAAATACAGTAAATATATATTACATAGTGTACATAAAATATCAAAAAGTACACCAAATATGTGTAATATATACTGTAAATAAACTATCAAAACTACACTAATTATATTTAATATAATGTACATAAAATATCAAAAATTACACCAAATATATATTATTTACTGTAAAGAAATTACCAAAAGTACAGTAAATATATATTACACACCCTATGTAAAATATCACAAACTACACCAAATATATATTATATAATTTACATAAAACATCAAAAGGACACCAAATATACCTTATATACTGAACATGAAATATCAAAAAGTACAGTAAATATATTTCATATATTGTATATATAATATTAACTAAAAGTACACCAAATACATTTTATGTACTGTAAATAAAATATCAAAAGTACAGTAAATATATATTACATTCAGTACATAAAATATCAAAAAGTACACCAAATATGTGTTATATATACTGTAAAAAAACTATCAAAAACTGCAGTAATTATATTTAATGTACTGTACATAAAATATCAAAAATTACACCAAATGTATATTATTTACTGTAAATAAAATATCAAAAAGTACAGTAAATATATCTTACACACCCTATGTAAAATATCACAAAGTACACCAAATATATATTATATAATTTACATAAAATATCAAAAGGACACCAAATATACCTTATATACTGAACATGAAATATCAAAATGTACAGTAAATATATTTCATATATTGTACATATAATATTAACTAAAAGTACACCAAATACATTTTATATACTGTAAATAAAATATCAAAAGTACAGTAAGTATATCATACATTCTGTACATAAAATATCAAAAAGTACACCAAATATGTGTTATATATACTGTAAATAAACTATAAAAAACTGCAGTAATTATGTTTAATATACTGTACATAAAATATCAAAAATTACACCAAATGTATATTATTTACTGTAAATAAAATATCAAAAAGTACAGTAAATATATCTTACACACCCTATGTAAAATATCACAATCTACACCAAATATATATTATATAATTTACATAAAATATCAAAAGGACACCAAATATATCTTATATACTGTACATAAAATATCAAAATTACAGTAAATAGATTTCATATATTGTACCTATAATGTTAACTAAAAGTACACCAAATACATTTTATATACTGTAAATAAAATATCAAAAAGTACAGTAAATATATATTACAGACCCTATGTAAAATATCACAAACTTCACCAAATATATATTATATAATTTACATAAAATATCAAAAGGACACCAAATATATCTTCTATACTGTACATAAAATATCAAAATGTACAGTAAATATATTTCATATATTGTATATATAATATTAACTAAAAGTACACCAAATACATTTTATATACTGTAAATAAATTATCAAAAATTACAGTAAATATATATTACATACTGTACATAAAATATCAAAAAGTACACCAAATATGTGTTATATATACTGTAAATAAACTATCAAAACTACACTAATTATATTTAATATACTGTACATAAAATATCAAAAATTACACCAAATATATATTATTTACTGTAAAGAAAATACCAAAAAGTACAGTAAATATATATTACACACCCTATGTAAAATATCACAAACTACACCAAATATATATTATATAATTTACATAAAATATCAAAAGGACACCAAATATATCTTATATACTGAACATGAAATATCAAAATGTACAGTAAATATATTTCATATATTGTACATATAATATTAACTAAAAGGACACCAAATACATTTTATATACTGTAAATTAAATATCAAAATGTACAGTAAATATATATTACATTCTGTTCATAAAATATCAAAAAGTACACCAAATTTGTGTTTTATATACTCTAAATAAACTATCAAAAACTGCAGTAATTATATTTAATATACTGTACATAAAATATCAAAAATTAAACCAAATGTATAATATTTACTGTAAATAAAATATCAAAAAGTACAGTAAATATATCTTACACACCCTATGTAAAATATCACAAAGTACACCAAATATATATTATATAATTTACATAAAATGTCAAAAGGACACCAAATATACCTTATATACTGAACATGAAATATCAAAATGTACAGTAAATATATTTCATATATTGTACATATAATATTAACTAAAAGTACACCAAATACATTTTATATACTGTAAATAAAATATCAAAACTACAGTAAATATATCTTACACACCCTATGTAAAATATCACAATCTACACCAAATATATATTATATAATTTACATTAAATATCAAAAGGACACCAAATATATCTTATATACTGTACATAAAATATCAAAATTACAGTAAATATATTTCATATATTGTACATATAATGCTAACTAAAAGTACACCAAATATATTTTATATAGTGTAAATAAAATGTCAAAATGTACAGTAAATATATATTACACACCCTATGTAAAATATCACAATCTACACCAAATTTATATTATGCAATTTACATAAAATATCAAAAGGACACCATATATACCTTATATGCTGAACATAAAATATCAAAATGTACCGTATATATATTTCATATATTGTACATATAATATTAACTAAAAGTACACCAAATACATTTTATATACTGTAAATAAAATATCAAATTGTAGAGTAAATATATATTACATACTGTACATAAAATATCAAAAAGTACACCAAATATGTGTAATATATACTGTAAATAAACTATCAAATCCACAGTAATTATATATAATATACTGTACATAAAATATCAAAAATTACACCAAATGTATATTATTTACTGTAAATAAAATATCAAAAAGTACAGTAAATATATCTTACACACCCTATGTAAAGTATCACAATCTACACCAAATATATATTATATAATTTATATAAAATATCAAAAGGACACAAAATATACCTTATATACTGAACATGAAATATCAAAATGTACAGTAAATATATTTCCTATATTGTACATATAATATTAACTAAAAGTACACCAAATACATTTTATATACTGTAAATAAAATATCAAAATTTCAGTAAATATATATTACATTCTGTACATAAAATATCAAATGTACACCAAATATGTGTTATATATACTGTAAATAAACTATCAAAAACTGCAGTAATTATGTTTAATATACTGTATATAAAATATCAAAAATTACACCAAATGTATATTATTTACTGTAAATAAAATATCAAAAAGTACAGTAAATATATCTTACACACCCTATGTAAAATATCACAATCTACACCAAATATATATTATATAATTTACATAAAATATCAAAAGGACACCAAATATATCTTATATACTGTACATAAAATATCAAAATTACAGTAAATATATTTCATATATTGTACATATAATGTTAACTAAAAGTACACCAAATACATTTTATATACTGTAAATAAAATATCAAAAAGTACAGTAAATATATATTACACACCCTATGTAAAATATCACAAACTTCACCAAATATATATTATATAATTTACATAAAATATCAAAAGGACACCAAATATATCTTCTATACTGTACATAAAATATCAAAAGGTACAGTAAATATATTTCATATACTGTATATATAATATTAACTAAAAGTACACCAAATAAATTTTATATACAGTAAATAAATTATCAAAAATTACAGTAAATATATATTACATACTGTACATAAAATATCAAAAAGTACACCAAATATGTGTTATATATACTGTAAATAAACTATCAAAACTACACTAATTATATTTAATATACTGTACATAAAATATCAAAAATTACACCAAATATATATTATTTACTGTAAAGAAAATACCAAAAAGTACAGTAAATATATATTACACACCCTATGTAAAATATCACAAACTACACCAAATATATATTATATGATTTACATAAAATATCAAAAGGACACCAAATATATCTTATATACTGAACATGAAATATCAAAATGTACAGTAAATATATTTCATATATTGTACATATAATATTAACTAAAAGTACACCAAATACATTTTATATACTGTAAATAAAATATCAAAATGTACAGTAAATATATATTACATTCTGTACATAAAATATCAAAAAGTACACCAAATTTGTGTTTTATATACTAGAAATAAACTATCAAAACTGCAGTAATTATATTTAATATACTGTACATAAAATATCAAAAATTACACCAAATGTATATTATTTACCGTAAATAAAATATCAAAAAGTACAGTAAATATATTTTACACACCCTATGTAAAATATCACAATCTACACCAAATATATATTATATAATTTACATAAAATATCAAAAGGACACCAAATATATCTTATATACTGTACATAAATTATCAAAATTACAGTAAATGTATTTCATATATTTTACATATAATGTTAACTAAAAGTACACCAAATACATTTTATATACTGTAAATAAAATATCAAAAAGTACAGTAAATATATATTACACACCCTATGTAAAATATCACAAACTTCACCAAATATATATTATATAATTTACATAAAATATCAAAAGGACACCAAATATATCTTCTATACTGTGCATAAAGTATCAAAATGTACAGTAAATATATTTCATATATTGTATATATAATATTAACTAAAAGTACACCAAATACATTTTATATACTGTAAATAAATTATCAAAAATTACAGTAAATATATATTACATACTGTACATAAAATATCAAAATGTACACCAAATATGTGTTATATATACTGTAAATAAACTATCAAAACTACACTAATTATATTTAATATACTGTACATAAAATATCAAAAATTACACCAAATACATATTATTTACTGTAAAGAAAATACCAAAAAGTACAGCAAATATATATTACACACCCTATGTAAAATATCACAAACTACACCAAATATATATTATATAATTTACATAAAATATCAAAAGGACACCAAATATATCTTATATACTGAACATGAAATATCAAAATGTACAGTAAATATATTTCATAGATTGTACATATAATATTAACTAAAAGTACACCAAATACATTTTATATAGTGTAAATAAAATATCAAAATGTACAGTAAATATATATTACATTCTGTACATAAAATATCAAAAAGTACTCCAAATTTGTGTTTTATATACTGTAAATAAACTATCAAAAACTGCAGTAATTATATTTAATATACTGTACATTAAATATCAAAAATTAAACCAAATGTATATTATTTACTGTAAATAAAATATCAAAAAGTACAGTAAATATATCTTACACACCCTATGTAAAATATCACAATCTACACCAAATATATATTATATAATTTGCATAAAATATCAAAAGGACACCAAATATATCTTATATAGTGTACATAAAATATCAAAATGTACAGTAAATATGTTTCCTATATTGTACATATAACATTAACTAAAAGTACACCAAATACATTTTATATACTGTAAATAAAATATCAAAAATACAGTAAATATAAATTACATACTGTACATAAAATATCAATAAGTACACCAAATATGTGTAATATATACTGTAAATAAACTATCAAAAACTACAGTAATTATATTTAATATACTGTACATAAAATATCAAAAATTACACCAAATGTATATTATATACTGTAAATAAAATATCAAAAAGTACAGTAAATATATATTACACACCCTATGTAAAATATCACAAACTTCACCAAATATATATTATATAATTTACATAAAATATCAAAAGGACACCAAATATGTCTTCTATACTGTACATAAAATATCAAAATGTACAGTAAATATATTTCATATATTGTATATATAATATTAACTAAAAGTACACCAAATACATTTTATATACTGTAAATAAATTATCAAAAATTACAGTAAATATATATTACATATTGTACATAAAATATCAAAAAGTACACCAAGTATGTGTTATATATACTGTAAATAAACAATCAAAACTACACTAATTATATTTAATATACTGTACATAAAATATCAAAAATTACACCAAATATATATTATTTACTGTACAGAAAATACCAAAAAGTACAGTAAATATATATTACACACCCTATGTAAAATATCACAAACTACACCAAATATATGTTATATAATTTACATAAAATATCAAAAGGACAACAAATATATCTTATATACTGAACATGAAATATCAAAATGTACAGTAAATATATTTCATATATTGTACATATAATATTAACTAAAAGTACACCAAATACATTTTATATACTGTAAATAAAATATCAAAAGTACAGTAAATATATATTACATTCTGTACATAAAATATCAAAAAGTACACCAAATTTGTGTTTTATATACTGTAAATAAACTATCAAAAACTGCAGTAATTATATTTAATATACTGTACATAAAATATCAAAAATTAAACCAAATGTATATTATTTACTGTGAATAAAATAACAAAAAGTACAGTAAATATATATTACACACCCTATGTAAAATATCACAATCTACAAGAAATATATATTATATAATTTACATAAAATATCAAAAGGACACCAAATATATATTATATACTGTACATAAAATATCAAAAGTACAGTAAATATATTTCATATATTGTACATATAATATTAACTAAAAGTACACCAAATACATTTTATATACAGTAAATAAATTATCAAAAATTACAGTAAATATATATTGCATACTGTACATAAAATATCAAAAAGTACACCAAATATGTGTAATATATACTGTAAATAAACTATCAAAAACTACAGTAATTATATTTAATATACTGTACATAAAATATCAAAAATTACACCAAATGTATATTATATACTGTAAATAAAATATCAACAGGTACAATAAATATATATTACACACCCTATGTAAAATATCACAAACTTCACCAAATATATATTATATAATTTACATAAAATACCAAAAGGACACCAAATATATCTTCTATACTGTACATAAAATATCAAAATGTACAGTAAATATATTTCATATATTGTATATATAATATTAACTAAAAGTACACCAAATACATTTTATATACTGTAAATAAATTATCAAAAATTACAGTAAGTATATATTACATACTGTACATAAAATATCAAAAAGGACACCAAATATGTGTTATATATACTGTAAATATCAAAAACTACAGTAATCATATTCAATGTACTGTATATAAAATATCAAAAATTACACCAAACATAAATTAAATACTGTAAATAAAATATCAAAAAGGACAGTAAATATATACTACACACCCTATGTAAAATATCAAATATTACACCAAATATATATTATTTAATTTACATAGAATAGAAAAAGGACACCAAATATATCTTATATATTGTACATAAAATATCAAAAAGTACAGTATATATATTTCATTCATTGTACATATATTATTAACTAAAAGTACACCAAATACATTTTTTATACTGAAAATAAAATATCAAAAAGTACAGTAAATATATATTACATACTGTACAGAAAATATCAAAAAGTACACCAAATATGTGTTATATATACTGTAAATAAACAATCAAAAACTTCAGTAATTATATTTAATATACTGTACATAAAATATCAAAAATTACACCAAATGTATAATATTTACTGTA
The DNA here is from genome assembly GCF_029289425.2 of Pan paniscus. NCBI lineage: Eukaryota > Metazoa > Chordata > Mammalia > Primates > Hominidae > Pan > Pan paniscus. The sequence continues at coordinate 5,712,322 of NC_073271.2, forward strand.
AATAAAATATCAAAAATTACAGTAAATATATATTACACACCCTATGGAAAATATCAAAAACTACACTAAATATATATTATAAAATTCACATAAAATATCAAAAGGACACCAAATATATATTATATACTGTACATAAAATATCAAAAAGTACAGTAAATATATTTCATATATTGTATATAAAATATTAACTAAAAGTACACCAAATACATATCATGAACTGTAAATAAAATATCAAAAAGTACAGTAAATATATATTACATACAGTACATAAAGTATCAAAAAGTACACCAAATATGTGTTATATATACTGTAAATAAACTATAAAAATCTACAGTAATTATATTTAATATACTGTACATAAAATATCAAAAATTACACCAAATGTATATTATTTACTGTAAATAAAATATCAAAAAGTACAGTAAATATATATGACATACCCTATGTAATATATCAAAAACTACACCAAATATATATTATATAATTTACATAAAATATCAAAAGGACACCAAATATATCTTCTATACTGTACACAAAATATCAAAAGTACAGTAAATATATTTCATATATTGTTCATATAATATTAATTAAAAGTACACCAAATACATTTTATATACTGTAAATAAAATATCAAAAAGTACAGTAAATATATATTACATACTGTACATAAAATATCAAAAAGTACACCAAATATGTGTTATATATACTGTAAATATCAAAAACTACAGTAATCATATTCAATGTACTGTATATAAAATATCAAAAATTACACCAAATATAAATTAAATACTGTAAATAAAATATCAAAAAGGACAGTAAATATATATTACACACCCTATGTAAAATATCAAAAATTACACCAAATATATATTATATAGTTAACATAGAATATAAAAAGGACACCAAATATATCTTATATATTGTACATAAAATATCAAAAAGTACAGTATATATATTTCATACATTGTACATATATTATTAACTAAAAGTACACCAAATACATATTGTATACTGAAAATAAAATATCAAAAATACAGTAAATATATATTACATACTGTACAGAAAATATCAAAAAGTACACTAAATATGTGTTATATATACTGTAAATAAACTATCAAAAACTACAGTAATTATATTTAATATACTGTACATAAAATATCAAAAATTACACCAAATGTATATTATATACTGTAAATAAAATATCAAAAAGTACAGTAAGTACACATTACACACCCTATGAAATATCACAAACTACACCAAATATATATTATATAATTTACATAAAATATCAAAAGGACACCAAATATATCTTCTATACTCTACATAAAATATCAAAATGTACAGTAAATATATTTCATATATTGTATATATAATATTAACTAAAAGTACACCAAATACATTTTATATACTGTAAATAAATTATCAAAAATTACAGTAAATATATATTACATACTGTACATAAAATATCAAAAAGTACACCAAATATGTGTTATATATACTGTAAATAAACTATCAAAACTACACTAATTATATTTAATATACTGTACATAAAATATCAAAAATTACACCAAATATATATTATTTACTGTAAAGAAAATACCAAAAAGTACAGTAAATATATCATACACACCTTATGTAAAATATCACAAAGTACACCAAATATATATTATATAATTTACATAAAATGTCAAAAGCACACCAAATATACCTTATATACTGAACATGAAATATCAAAATGTACAGTAAATATATTTCATATATTGTACATATAATATTAACTAAAAGGACACCAAATACATTTTATATACTGTAAAATAAATATCAAAATGTACAGTAAATATATATTACATTCTGTTCATAAAATATCAAAAAGTACACCAAATTTGTGTTTTATATACTCTAAATAAACTATCAAAAACTGCAGTAATTATATTTAATATACTGTACATAAAATATCAAAAATTAAACCAAATGTATAATATTTACTGTAAATAAAATATCAAAAAGTACAGTAAATATATCTTACACACCTTATGTAAAATATCACAAAGTACACCAAATATATATTATATAATTTACATAAAATGTCAAAAGCACACCAAATATACCTTATATACTGAACATGAAATATCAAAATGTACAGTAAATATATTTCATATATTGTACATATAATATTAACTAAAAGTACACCAAATACATTTTATATACTGTAAATAAAATATCAAAACTACAGCAAATATATCTTACACACCCTATGTAAAATATCACAATCTACACCAAATATATATTATATAATTTACATTAAATATCAAAAGGACACCAAATATATCTTATATACTGTACATAAAATATCAAAATTACAGTAAATATATTTCATATATTGTACATATAATGTTAACTAAAAGTACACCAAATATATTTTATATAGTGTAAATAAAATGTCAAAATGTACAGTAAATATATATTACATACCCTATGTAAAATATCACAATCTACACCAAATTTATATTATGCAATTTACATAAAATATCAAAAGGAAACCATATATACCTTATATGCTGAACATAAAATATCAAAATGTACCATATATATATTTCATATATTGTACATATAATATTAACTAAAAGTACACCAAATACATTTTATATACTGTAAATAAAATATCAAATTGTAGAGTAAATATATATTACATACTGTACATAAAATATCAAAAAGTACACCAAATATGTGTAATATATACTGTAAATAAACTATCAAATCCACAGTAATTATATATAATATACTGTACATAAAATATCAAAAATTACACCAAATGTATATTATTTACTGTAAATAAAATATCAAAAAGTACAGTAAATATATCTTACACACCCTATGTAAAGTATCACAATCTACACCAAATATATATTATATAATTTACATAAAATATCAAAAGGACACCAAATATACCTTACATACTGAACATGAAATATCAAAATGTACAGTAAATATAATTCCTATATTGTACATATAATATTAACTAAAAGTACACCAAATACATTTTATATACTGTAAATAATATATCAAAATTTCAGTAAATATATATTACATTCTGTACATAAAATATCAAAAAGTACACCAAATATGTGTTATATATACTGTAAATAAACTATCAAAAACTGCAGTAATTATGTTTAATATACTGTATATAAAATATCAAAAATTACACCAAATGTATATTATTTACTGTAAATAAAATATCAAAAAGTAGAGTAAATATATCTTACACACCCTATGTAAAATATCACAATCTACACCAAATATATATTATATAATTTACATAAAATATCAAAAGGACACCAAATATATCTTATATACTGTACATAAAATATCAAAATTACAGTAAATATATTTCATATATTGTACATATAATGTTAACTAAAAGTACACCAAATACATTTTATATACTGTAAATAAAATATCAAAAAGTACAGTAAATATATATTACACACCCTATGTAAAATATCACAAACTTCACCAAATATATATTATATAATTTACAAAAAATATCAAAAAGACACCAAATATATCTTCTATACTGTACATAAAATATCAAAATGTACAGTAAATATATTTCATATATTGTATATATAATATTAACTAAAAGTACACCAAATACATTTTATATACTGTAAATAAATTATCAAAAATTACAGTAAATATATATTACATACTGTACATAAAATATCAAAAAGTACACCAAATATGTGTTATATATACTGTAAATAAACTATCAAAACTACACTAATTATATTTAATATACTGTACATAAAATATCAAAAATTACACCAAATATATATTATTTACTGTCAGGAAAATACCAAAAAGTACAGTAAATATATATTACACACCCCATGTAAAATATCACAAACTACACCAAATATATATCATATAATTTACTTAAAATATCAAAAGGACACCAAATATATCTTATATACTGAACATGAAATATCAAAATGTACAGTAAATATATTTCCTATATTGTACATATAATATTAACTAAAAGTACACCAAATACATTTTATATACTGTAAATAAAATATCAAAATGTACAGTAAATATATATTACATTCTGTACATAAAATATCAAAAAGTACACCAAATTTGTGTTTTATATACTGTAAATGAACTATCAAAACTGCAGTAATTATATTTAATATACTGTACATAAAATATCAAAAATTACACCAAATGTATATTATTTACCGTAAATAAAATATCAAAATGTACAGTAAATATATTTTACACACCCTATGTAAAATATCACAATCTACACCAAATATATATTATATAATTTACATAAAATATCAAAAGGACACCAAATATATCTTATATACTGTACATAAATTATCAAAATTACAGTAAATGTATTTCATATATTTTACATATAATGTTAACTAAAAGTACACCAAATACATTTTATATACTGTAAATAAAATATCAAAAAGTACAGTAAATATATATTACACACCCTATGTAAAATATCACAAACTTCACCAAATATATATTATATAATTTACATAAAATATCAAAAGGACACCAAATATATCTTCTATACTGTGCATAAAGTATCAAAATGTACAGTAAATATATTTCATATATTGTATATATAATATTAACTAAAAGTAAACCAAATACATTTTATATACTGTAAATAAATTATCAAAAATTACAGTAAATATATATTACATACTGTACATAAAATATCAAAATGTACACAAAATATGTGTTATATATACTGTAAATAAACTATCAAAACTACACTAATTATATTTAATATACTGTACATAAAATATCAAAAATTACACCAAATACATATTATTTACTGTAAAGAAAATACCAAAAAGTACAGCAAATATATATTACACACCCTATGTAAAATATCACAAACTACACCAAATATATATTATATAATTTACATAAAATATCAAAAGGACACCAAATATATCTTATATACTGAACATGAAATATCAAAATGTACAGTAAATATATTTCATAGATTGTACATATAATATTAACTAAAAGTACACCAAATACATTTTATATAGTGTAAATAAAATATCAAAATGTACAGTAAATATATATTACATTCTGTACATAAAATATCAAAAAGTACTCCAAATTTGTGTTTTATATACTGTAAATAAACTATCAAAAACTGCAGTAATTATATTTAATATACTGTACATTAAATATCAAAAATTAAACGAAATGTATATTATTTACTGTAAATAAAATATCAAAAAGTACAGTAAATATATCTTACACACCCTATGTAAAATATCACAATCTACACCAAATATATATTATATAATTTGCATAAAATATCAAAAGGACACCAAATATATCTTATATAGTGTACATAAAATATCAAAATGTACAGTAAATATATTTCCTATATTGTACATATAACATTAACTAAAAGTACACCAAATACATTTTATATACTGTAAATAAAATATCAAAAATACAGTAAATATAAATTACATACTGTACATAAAATATCAATAAGTACACCAAATATGTGTAATATATACTGTAAATAAACTATCAAAAACTACAGTAATTATATTTAATATACTGTACATAAAATATCAAAAATTACACCAAATGTATATTATATACTGTAAATAAAATATCAAAAAGTACAGTAAATATATATTACACACCCTATGTAAAATATCACAAACTTCACCAAATATATATTATATAATTTACATAAAATATCAAAAGGACACCAAATATGTCTTCTATACTGTACATAAAATATCAAAATGTACAGTAAATATATTTCATATATTGTATATATAATATTAACTAAAAGTACACCAAATACATTGTATATACTGTAAATAAATTATCAAAAATTACAGTAAATATATATTACATATTGTACATAAAATATCAAAAAGTACACCAAGTATGTGTTATATATACTGTAAATAAACAATCAAAACTACACTAATTATATTTAATATACTGTACATAAAATATCAAAAATTACACCAAATATATATTATTTACTGTACAGAAAATACCAAAAAGTACAGTAAATATATATTACACACCCTATGTAAAATATCACAAACTACACCAAATATATGTTATATAATTTACATAAAATATCAAAAGGACAACAAATATATCTTATATACTGAACATGAAATATCAAAATGTACAGTAAATATATTTCATATATTGTACATATAATATTAACTAAAAGTACACCAAATACATTTTATATACTGTAAATAAAATATCAAAAGTACAGTAAATATATATTACATTCTGTACATAAAATATCAAAAAGTACACCAAATTTGTGTTTTATATACTGTAAATAAACTATCAAAAACTGCAGTAATTATATTTAATATACTGTACATAAAATATCAAAAATTAAATCAAATGTATATTATTTACTGTGAATAAAATAACAAAAAGTACAGTAAATATATATTACACACCCTATGTAAAATATCACAATCTACAAGAAATATATATTATATAATTTACATAAAATATCAAAAGGACACCAAATATATATTATATACTGTACATAAAATATCAAAAGTACAGTAAATATATTTCATATATTGTACATATAATATTAACTAAAAGTACACCAAATACATTTTATATACAGTAAATAAATTATCAAAAATTACAGTAAATATATATTGCATACTGTACATAAAATATCAAAAAGTACACCAAATATGTGTAATATATACTGTAAATAAACTATCAAAAACTACAGTAATTATATTTAATATACTGTACATAAAATATCAAAAATTACACCAAATGTATATTATATACTGTAAATAAAATATCAACAGGTACAATAAATATATATTACACACCCTATGTAAAATATCACAAACTTCACCAAATATATATTATATAATTTACATAAAATACCAAAAGGACACCAAATATATCTTCTATACTGTACATAAAATATCAAAATGTACAGTAAATATATTTCATATATTGTATATATAATATTAACTAAAAGTACACCAAATACATTTTATATACTGTAAATAAATTATCAAAAATTACAGTAAGTATATATTACATACTGTACATAAAATATCAAAAAGGACAACAAATATGTGTTATATATACTGTAAATATCAAAAACTACAGTAATCATATTCAATGTACTGTATATAAAATATCAAAAATTACACCAAACATAAATTAAATACTGTAAATAAAATATCAAAAAGGACAGTAAATATATACTACACACCCTATGTAAAATATCAAATATTACACCAAATATATATTATTTAATTTACATAGAATAGAAAAAGGACACCAAATATATCTTATATATTGTACATAAAATATCAAAAAGTACAGTATATATATTTCATTCATTGTACATATATTATTAACTAAAAGTACACCAAATACATTTTTTATACTGAAAATAAAATATCAAAAAGTACAGTAAATATATATTACATACTGTACAGAAAATATCAAAAAGTACACCAAATATGTGTTATATATACTGTAAATAAACAATCAAAAACTTCAGTAATTATATTTAATATACTGTACATAAAATATCAAAAATTACACCAAATGTATAATATTTACTGTAAATAAAATATCAAAAATTACAGTAAATATATATTACACACCCTATGGAAAATATCAAAAACTACACTAAATATATATTATAAAATTCACATAAAATATCAAAAGGACACCAAATATATATTATATACTGTACATAAAATATCAAAAAGTACAGTAAATATATTTCATATATTGTACATAAAATATTAACTAAAAGTACACCAAATACATATCATGAACTGTAAATAAAATATCAAAAAGTACAGTAAATATATATTACATACAGTACATAAAGTATCAAAAAGTACACCAAATATGTGTTATATATACTGTAAATAAACTATAAAAATCTACAGTAATTATATTTAATATACTGTACATAAAATATCAAAAATTACACCAAATGTATATTATTTACTGTAAATAAAATATCAAAAAGTACAGTAAATATATATGACATACCCTATGTAATATATCAAAAACTACACCAAATATATATTATATAATTTTCATAAAATATCAAAAGGAAACCAAATATATCTTCTATACTGTACACAAAATATCAAAAGTACAGTAAATATATTTCATATATTGTTCATATAATATTAATTAAAAGTACACCAAATACATTTTATATACTGTAAATAAAATATCAAAAAGTACAGTAAATATATATTACATACTGTACATAAAATATCAAAAAGTACACCAAATATGTGTTATATATACTGTAAATATCAAAAACTACAGTAATCATATTCAATGTACTGTATATAAAATATCAAAAATTACACCAAATATAAATTAAATACTGTAAATAAAATATCAAAAAGGACAGTAAATATATACTACACACCCTATGTAAAATATCAAAAATTACACCAAATATATATTATATAGTTAACATAGAATATAAAAAGGACACCAAATATATCTTATATATTGTACATAAAATATCAAAAAGTACAGTATATATATTTCATACATTGTACATATATTATTAACTAAAAGTACACCAAATACATTTTGTATACTGAAAATAAAATATCAAAAATACAGTAAATATATATTACATACTGTACAGAAAATATCAAAAAGTACACTAAATATGTGTTATATATACTGTAAATAAACTATCAAAAACTACAGTAATTATATTTAATATACTGTACATAAAATATCAAAAATTACACCAAATGTATTTTATATACTGTAAATAAAATATCAAAAAGTACAGTAAGTACACATTACACACCCTATGAAATATCACAAACTACACCAAATATATATTATATAATTTACATAAAATATCAAAAGGACACCAAATATATCTTCTATACTCTACATAAAATATCAAAATGTACAGTAAATATATTTCATATATTGTATATATAATATTAACTAAAAGTACACCAAACACATTTTATATACTGTAAATAAATTATCAAAAACTTCAGTAAATATATATTACATACTGTACATAAAATATCAAAAAGTACAACAAATATGTGTTATATATACTGTAAATAAACAATCAAAAACTACAATAATTATATTTAATATACTGTACATAAAATATCAAAAATTACACCAAATGTATATTATTTACTGTAAATGAAATATCAAAAATTAGAGTAAATATATATTACACACCCTATGGAAAATATCACAAACTACATCAAATATATATTATAAAATTCACAAAATATATCAAAAGGACACCAAATATATATTATATACTGTACATAAAATATCAAAAAGTACAGTAAATATATTTCATATATTGTACATGTAATATTAACTAAAAGTACACCAAATACATTTTATATACTGTAAATAAAATATCAAAAAGTACAGTAAATATATATTACATTCTGTACATAAAATATCAAAAAGTACACCAAATATGTGTTATATATACTGTAAATAAACTATCAAAAACTGCAGTAATTATATTTAATATACTGTACATAAAATATCAAAAATTACACCAAATGTATATTATTTACTGTAAATAAAATATCAAAAATTACAGTAAATATATATTGCACACCATATGTAAAATATCACAATCTACACCAAATATATATTATATAATTTACATAAAATATCAAAAGGACACCAAATATATCTTCTATACTGTACATAAAATATCAAAATGTACAGTAAATATATTTCATATATTGTACATATAATATTAACTAAAAGTACACCAAATACATTTTATATAGTGTAAATAAAATATCAAAAATTACAGTGAATATATATTACATACTGTACATAAAATATCAAAAAGTACACCAAATATGTGTTATATATACTGTAAATAAACTATCAAAACTACACTAATTATATTTAATATACTGTATATAAAATATCAAAAGTTAAACCAAATATATATTATTTACTGTAAAGAAAATTCCAAAAAGCACAGTAAATATATATTACACACCCTATGTAAAATATCAGAAACTACACCAAATATATATTATATAATTTACATAAAATATCAAAAGGACACCAAATATACTTTATATACTGAACATGAAATATCAAAATATACAGTAAATATATTTCATATATTGTACATATAATATTAACTAAAAGTACACCAAATACATTTTATATACTGTAAATAAAATGTCAAAAAGTACAGTAAATATATATTACATTCTGTACATAAAACATCAAAAAGTACACCCAATATGTGTTATATGTACTGTAAATAAACTATCAAAAACTGCAGTAATTATATTTAATATACTGTACATAAAATATCAAAAATTACACCAAATATATATTATTTACTGTCAGGAAAATACCAAAAAGTACAGTAAATATATATTACACACCCTATGTAAAATATCACAATCTACGCCAAATATATATCATATAATTTACAGAAAATATCAAAAGGACAACAAATATATCTTATATCCTGTAAATAAAATATTAAAATGTACAGTAAATATATTTCATATATTGTACATATAATATTAACTAAAAGTACACCAAATACATTTTATATACTGTAAATAAAATATCAAAAAGTACAGTAAATATATATTACATACTGTACAGAAAATATCAAAAAGTACACCAAATATGTGTTATATATACTGTAAATAAACTATCAAGAACTATAGTAATTATATTTAATATACTGTACATAAAATATCAAAAATTACACCAAATGTATATTATATACTGTAAATAAAATATCAAAAAGTACAGTAAATATACATTACACACCCTATGAAATATCACAAACTACACCAAATATATATTATCTAATTTACATAAAATATCAAGAGGACACCAAATATAACTTCTATACTGTACATAAAATATCAAAAAGTACAGTAAATATATTTCATATATTGTATATATAATATTAACTAAAAGTACACCAAATACATTTTATATACTGTAAATAAATTATCAAAAATTACAGTAAATATATATTACATACTGTACATAAAATATCAAAAAGTAGACCAAATATGTGTTATATATACTGTAAATAAACAATCAAAAACTTCAGTAATTATATTTAATATACTGTACATAAAATATCAAAAATTACACCAAATGTATAATATTTACTGTAAATAAAATATCAAAAATTACAGTAAATATATATTACACACCCTATGGAAAATATCAAAAACTACACTAAATATATATTATAAAATTGACATAAAATATCAAAAGGACACCAAATATATATTATATACTGTACATAAAATATCAAAAAGAACAGTAAATATATTTCATATATTGTACATATAATATTAACTAAAAGTACACCAAATACATTTCATGTACTGTAAATAAAATATCAAAAAGTACAGTAAATATATATTACATACTGTACATAAAATATCAAAAAGTACACCAAATATGTGTTATAAATACTGTAAATAAACTATAAAAAACTACAGTAATTATATTTAATATACTGTACATGAAATATCAAAAACTACACCAAATGTAAAGTATTTACTGTAAATAAAATATCAAAAAGTACAGTAAATACATATGACATACCCTATGTAAAATATCAAAAGCTACACCAAATATATATTATATAATTTACGTAAAATATCAAAAGGACAGAAATTCTATCTTCTATACTGTACAAAAAATATGAAAAAGTACAGTAAATATATTTCATATATTGTATATATAATATTAACGAAAAGAACACCAAATACATTTTATATACTGTAAGTAAATTATCAAAAATTACAGTAAATATATATTACATACTGTACATAAAATATCAAAAACTACACCAAATATGTGTTATATATACTGTAAATAAACTATCAAAAACTACAGTAATTATATTTACTATACTGTTCATAAAATATCAAAAATTACACCAAATGTATATTATATACTGTAAATAAAATATCAAAAAGTACAGTAAATATATATGACACACCCCATGTAAAATATCAAAAACTACACCAAATATATATTATATAATTTACATAAAATAACAAAAGGACACCAAATATATCTTCTATAATGTACACAAAATATCAAAAAGTACAGTAAATATATTTCATATATTGTACATATAATATTAACTAAAAGTACACCTAATACATTTTATATACTCTAAATAAAATATCAAAATTACAGTAAATTTATATTACATACTGTACATAAAACATCAAAAAGTACACCAAATATGTGTTATATATACTGTAAATATCAAAAACTACAGTAATCATATCCAATGTACTGTATATAAAATATCAAAAATTACACCAAATATACATTAAATACTGTAAATAAAATATCAAAAAGGACAGTAAATATATGCTACACACCCTATGTAAAATATCAAAAATTACACCAAATATATATTATATAATTTACATAGAATATAAAAAGGACACCAAATATATCTTATATATTGTACATAAAATATCAAAAAGTACAGTATATATATTTCATACATTGTATATATATTATTAACTAAAAGTACACCAAATACATTTTGTATACTGAAAATAAAATATCAAAAGTACAGTAAATATATATTACATACTGTACAGAAAATATCAAAAAGTACACTATATATGTGTTATATATACTGTAAATAAACTATCAAACACTACAGTAATTATATTTAATATACTGTACATTAAATATCAAAAATTACACCAAATATATATTATATACTGTAAATAAATTATCAAAAAGTACAGTAAGTACACATTACACACCCTATGAAATATCACAAACTACACCAAATATATATTATATAATTTACATAAAATATCAAAAGGACACCAAATATATCTTCTATACTGTACATAAAATATCAATAAGTACAGTAAATATATTTCATATATTGTATATATAATATTAATTAAAAGTACACCAAACCCATTTTATATACTGTAAATAAATTATCAAAAATTACAGTAAATATATATTACATACTGTACATAAAATATCAAAAAGTACACCAAATATGTGTTATATATACTGTAAATAAACAATCAAAAACTACAGTAATTATATTTAATATACTGTACATAAAATATCAAAAATTACACCAAATGTATATTATTTACTGTAAATGAAATATCAAAAATTACAGTAAATATATATTACACACCCTATGGAAAATATCAAAAACTACATCAAATATATATTATAAAATTCACAAAAAATATCAAGAGGACACCAAATATATATTATATACTGTACATAAAATATCAAAAAGTACAGTAAATATATTTCATATATTGTACATGTAATATTAACTAAAAGTACACCAAATACATTTTATATACTGTAAATAAAATATCAAAAAGTACAGTAAATATATATTACATAGTGTACATAAAATATCAAAAAGTACTCCAAATATGTGTAATATATACTGTAAATAAACTATCAAGAACTACAGTAATTATATTTACTTTACTGTACATAAAATATCAAAAATTACACCAAATGTATATTATATACTGTAAATAAAATATCAAAAAGTACAGTAAATATATATTACACACCCTATGTAAAATATCACAAACTACACCAAATATATATTATATAATTTACATAAAATATCAAAAGGACACCAAATATATCTTCTATACTGTACATAAAATATCAAAAAGTACAGTAAATATATTTCATATATTGTACATATAATATTAACTAAAAGTACACCAAATACATTTTATATACTGTAAATAAAATATCAAAAAGTACAGTAAATATATATTACATTCTGTACATAAAACATCAAAAAGTACACCCAATATGTGTTATATGTACTGTAAATAAACTATCAAAAACTGCAGTAATTATATTTAATATACTGTACATAAAATATCAAAAATTACACCAAATGTATACTATTTACTGAAAATAAAATATCAAAAAGTACAGTAAATATATCTTACACACGCTATGTAAAATATCACAATCTACGCCAAATATATATTATAAAATTCACATAAAATATCAAAAGAACACAAAATATATATTATATAGTGTACATAAAATATCAAAAAGTACAGTAAATATGTTTCATATATTGTACATATAATATTAACTAAAAGTACACCAAATACATTTCATGTAGTGTAAATAAAATATCAAAAAGTACAGTAAATATATATTACATACAGTACATAAAGTATCAAAAAGTACACCAAATATGTGTTATATATACTGTAAATAAACTATAAAAATCTACAGTAATTATATTTAATATACTGTACATAAAATATCAAAAATTACACCAAATGTATATTATTTACTGTAAATAAAATATCAAAAAGTACAGTAAACATATATTACACACCCTATGTAAAATATCAAAAACTACACCAAATATATATTATATAATTTACATAAAATACCAAAAGGACACCAAATATATCTTCTATACTGTACAAAAAATATCAAAAATTCAGTAAATATATTCCATATATTGCACATATAATATTAACTAAAAGTACACCAAATACATTTTACATACTGTAAATAAATTATCAAAAATTACAGTAAATATATATTACATACTGTACATAAAATATCAAAAAGTACACCAAATATGTGTTATATATACTGTAAATAATCTATCAAAAACTACAGTATTTATATTTACTATACTGTTCATAAAATATCAAAAATTACACCAAATGTATATTATATACTGTAAATAAAATATCAAAAAGTACAGTAAATATATATGACACACCCTATGTAAAATATCAAAAACGACACCAAATATATATTATATAATTTACATAAAATATCAAAAGGACACCAAATATATCTTCTATACTGTACACAAAATATCAAAAGTACAGTAAATATATTTCATATATTGTACATATAATATTAACTAAAAGTTCACCAAATACATTTTATATACTGTAAATAAAATATCAAAAAGTACAGTAAATATATATCACATACTGTACATAAAATATCAAAGAGTACACCAAATATTTGTTATATATACTGTAAATATCAAAAACTACAGAAATCATATTCAATGTACTGTATATAAAATATCAAAAATTACACCAAATATAAATTAAATACAGTAAATAAAATATCAAAAAGGACAGTAAATATATACTACACACCCTATGTAAAATATCAAAAATTACACCAAATATATATTATATAATTTACATAGAATATAAACAGGACACCAAATATATCTTATGTATTGTACATAAAATATCAAAAAGTACAGTATATATATTTCATACATTGTACATATATTATTAACTAAAAGTACACCAAATACATTTTGTATACTGAAAATAAAATATCAAAAAGTACAGTAAATATATATTAGATACTGTACATAAAATATCAAAAAGTACACCAAATATGTGTTATATATACTGTAAATAAACTATCAAAAACTACAGTAATTATATTTAATATGCTGTACATAAAATATCAAATATTACACCAAATGTATATGATATACTGTAAATAGAATATCAAAAAGTACAGTAAATATACATTACACACCCTACGTAAAATATCACAAACTACACCAAATATATATTATATAATTTACATAAAATAACAAAAGGACACCAAATATATCTTCTATACTGTACATAAAATATCAAAATGTACAGTAAATATATTTCATATATTGTATATGTAATATTAACTAAAAGTACACCAAATACATTTTATATACTGTAAATAAAATATCAAAAATTACAGTAAATATATATTACATAGTGTACATAAAATATCAAAAGGTACACCAAATATGTGTTATATATACTGTAAATAAACTATCAAAAACTGCAGTAATTATATTTAATATACTGTACATAAAATATCAAAAATTACACCAAATGTATATTATTTACTGTAAATAAAATATCAAAAAGTACAGTTAATATATCTTACACACCCTATGTAAAATATCACAATCTACACCAAATATATATTATATAACTTACATAAAATATCAAAAGGACACGAATTATATCTTATATACTGTACATAAAATATCAAAATGTACAGTAAATATATTTCATATATGGTATATATAATATTAAATAAAAATACACCAAATATATTTTATATACTGTAAATAAAATATCAAAATGTACAGTAAATATATATTACATACTGTACATAAAATATCAAAAAGTACACCAAATATGTGTTATATATACTGTAAATAAACTATGAAATACTACAGTAATTATATTTAATATACTGTACATAAAATATCAAAAATTACACCAAATGTATATTATTTACTGTAAATAAAATATCAAAAAGTACAGTAAATATATATTGCACACCATATGTAAAATATCACAATCTACACCAAATAAATATTATATAATTTATATAAAATATCAAAAGGACACCAAATATATCTTCTATACTGTACATAAAATATCAAAAAGTACAGTAAATATATTTCATATATTGTACATATAATACTAACTAAAAGTACACCAAATATATTTTATATACTGTAAATAAAATATCAAAAAGTACAGTAAATATATATTACACACCCTATGTAAAATATCACAATATACACCAAATATATATTATATAATTTACATAAAATATCAAAAGGACACCAAATATATCTTATATGCTGTACATAAAATATCAAAATGTACAGTAAATATATTTCATATATTGTACATATAATATTAACTAAAAGTACAACAAATACATTTTATATAGTGTAAATAAAATATAAAAAATTACAGTGAATATATATTACATACTGTACATAAAATATCAAAAAGTACACCAAATATGTGTTATATATACTGTAAATAAACTATCAAAACCTACAGTAATTATATTTAATATACTGTACATAAAATATCAAAAATTACACCAAATATATATTATATACTGTAAATAAAATTTCAAAAGGACAGTGAATACATATGACACACACTATGTAAAATATCAAAAACTACACCAAATATATATTATATAATTTACAAAAAATATCAAAAGGACACCAAATATATCTTATATCCTGTACATTAAATATCAAAAAGTACAGTAAATATATTTCATATATTGTACATATAATACTAAATAAACGTACACCAAATACATTTTATATACTGTAAATAAAATATCAAATAGTACAGTAAATATATATTAAATACTGTACATAAAATATGAAAAAGTACACCAAATATGTGTTATATATTCTGTAAATAAACTATCATAACTACACAAATTATATTTAATATACTGTACATAAAATATCAAAAATTACACCAAATATATATTATTTACTGTAAATAAAATATCAAAAATTTCAGTAAATATATATTACGCACCCTATGTAATATATCAGAAACTACACCATATATATTATATAATTTACATAATATATCAAAAGGACACCAAATATACCTTATATACTGAACATGAAACATCAAAAAGTACAGTAAATATATTTCATATATTGTATATATAATATTAACTAAAAGTACACCAAATACATTTTATATACTGTAAATAAAATATCAAAAAGTACAGTAAATATATATTACATTCTGTACATAAAATATCAAAAAGTACACCAAATATGTGTTATATATACTGTAAATAAACAATCAAAAACTACAGTAATTATATATAATATACTGTACATAAAATATCAAGAATTACACCAAATGTATATTATTAACTGTAAATAAAATATCAAAAATTACAGTAAATATATATTACACACCCTATGTAAAATATCAAAAACTAAACCAAATATATATTATAAAATTCACATAAAATATCAAAAGGACACCAAATATATATTATACACTGTACATAAATTATCAAAATGTACAGTAAATATATTTCATATAGTGTACATTTAATATTAACTAAAAGTACACCAAATACATTTTATATACTGTAAATAAAATATCAAAATTACAGTAAATATATATTACATACTGTACATAAAATATCAAAAAGTACACCAAATATGTGTTATATATACTGTAAATATCAAAAACTACAGTAATCATATTCGATGTACTGTATATTAAATATCAAAAATTACACCAAATATAAATTAAATACTGTAAATAAAATATCAAAAAGGACAGTAAATATGTACTACACACCCTATGTAAAATATCAAAAATTACACCAATTATATATTATATAATTTACATAGAATATAAAAAGGACACCAAATATATCTTATATATTGTACATAAAATATCAAAAAGCACAGTATATATATTTCATACATTGTACATATATTATTAACTAAAAGTACACCAAATACATTTTGTATACTGAAAATAAAATATCAAAAATTTCAGTAAATACATATTACATACTGTACATAAAATATCAAAAAGTACACCAAATATGTGTTATATATACTGTAAATAAACTATCAAAAACTACAGTAATTATATTTAATATCCTGTACATAAAATATCAAAAATTACACCAAATGTATATTATTTACTGTAAATAAAATATCAAAAATTACAGTAAATATATATTACACACCCTATGTAAAATATCACAATCTACACCAAATATATATTATATTATTTACATAAAATATCAAAAGGACACCAAATATATCTTATATACTGTACATAAAATATCAAAATTACAGTAAATATATTTCATATATTGTACATATAATGTTAACTAAAAGTACACCAAATACATTTTATATAGTGTAAATAAAATATCAAAATGTACAGTAAATATATATTGCACACCCTATGTATAATATCACAATCTACACCAAATACATATTATGTAATTTACATAAAATTTCAAAAGGACACCAAATATACCTTATATACTGAACATAAAATATCAAAATATACCGTAAATATATTTCATATATTGTACATATAATATTAACTAAAAGTACACCAAATACATTTTATATACTGTAAATAAAATATCAAAAAGTACAGTAAATATATATTACATAGTGTACATAAAATATCAAAAAGTACTCCAAATATGTGTAATATATACTGTAAATAAACTATCAAAAACTACAGTAATTATATTTACTATACTGTACATAAAATATCAAAAATTACACCAAATGTATATTATACACTGTAAATAAAATATCAAAAAGTACAGTAAATATATATTACACACCCTATGTAAAATATGACAAACTACACCAAATATATATTATATAATTTACATAAAATATCAAAAGGACACCAAATATATCTTATATAGTCTACATAAAATATCAAAATGTACAGTAAATATATTTCATATATTGTACATATAATATTAACTAAAAGTACACCAAATACATTTTATATACTGTAAATAAAATATCAAAAAGTACAGTAAATATATATTACATTCTGTACATAAAATATCAAAAGTCCACCAAATATGTGTTATATATACTGTAAATAAACTATCAAAAATGCAGTAATTATATTTAATATACTGTAAATAAAATATCAAAAATTACACCAAATGTATATTATTTACTGTAAATAAAATATCAAAAAGTACAGTAAATATATATTACACACCGTATGTAAAATATCACAATCTACACCAAATATATATTATATAATTTACATAAAATATCAAAATGACACAAATTATATCTTATATACTGTACATAAAATATCAAAATGTACAGTAAATATATTTCATATATTGTACATATAATATTAACTAAAAGTACACCAAATACATTTTATATAGTGTAAATAAAATATCAAAAAGTACAGTAAATATATATTACACACCATATGTAAAATATCACGATCTACACCAAATATATATAATATAATTTACATAAAATATCAAAAGGACACCAAATATATATTATATACTGTACATAAAATATCAAAAAGTACAGTAAATATATTTCATATATTGTACATGTAATATTAACTAAAAGTACACCAAATACATTATATAGACTGTAAATAAAATGTCAAAAAGTACAGTAAACATATATTACATAGTGTACATAAAATATCAAAAAGTACTCCAAATATGTGTAATGTATACTGTAAATAAACTATCAAAAACTACAGTAAATATATTTACTATACTGTACATAAAATATCAAAAATTACACCAAATGTATATTATATAGTGTAAATAAGATATCAAAAAGTACAGTAAATATATATTACACACCCTATGTAAAATATCACAAACTACACCAAATATATATTATATAATTTACATAAAATATCAAAAGGACACCAAATATATCTTCTATACTGTACATGAAATATCAAAAATTACAGTAAATATATTTGATATATTGTACATATAATATTAACTAAAAGTACACCAAATACATTTTTTATACGGTAAATAAATTATCAAAAATTACAGTAAATATATATTACATTCTGTACATAAAATATCAAAAAGTACACCAAATATGTGTTATATATACTGTAAATAAACTATCAAAAACTGCAGTAATTATATTTAATATACTGTACATGAAATATCAAAAATTACACCAAATGTACGTTATTTACTGTAAATAAAATATCAAAAAGTACAGTAAATATATCTTACACACCCTATGTAAAATATCACAATCTACACCAAATATATATTATATAAATTACATAAAATATCAAAAGGACACCAAATATATCTTCTATAATTTACAAAAAAATATCAAAAATTATAGTAAATATATTTCATATATTGTATATAATATTAACTAAAAGTACACCAAATACATTTTATACACTGTAAATAAATTATCAAAAATTACAGTGAATATATATTACATACTGTACATAAAATATCAAAAAGTACACCAAATATGTGTTATATATACTGTAAATAAACTATCAAAACCTACAGTAATTATATTTAATATACTGTACATAAAATATCAAAAATTACACCAAATGAATATTATTTACTGTAAATAAAATACCTAAAAGTACAGTAAATATACATTACACACCCTATGTAAAATATCACAAGCTACACCAAATATATATTATATAATTTACATAAAATATTAAAAGGACACCAAATATACCTTATATACTGAACATAAAATATCAAAATATACAGTAAATATATTTCATATATTGTACATATAATGTTAACTAAAAGTTCACCAAATACATTTTATATACTGTAAATAAAATATCAAAAAGTACAGTAAATATATATTACATTCAGTACATAAAATATCAAAAAGTACACCAAATATGTGTTATATATACTGTAAATAAACAATCAAAAACTACAGTAATTATATTTAATATACTGTACATAAAATATCAAAAATTTCACGAAATGCATATTATATACTGTAAATAAAATATCAAAAATTACAGTAAATATATATTACACACCCTAAGTAAAATATCAAAAACTACACCAGATATATATTATAAAATTCACATAAAATATCAAAAGGACACCAAATATATATTATATACTGTACATAAAATATCAAAAAGTACAGTAAATATATTTCATATATTGTACATATCATATTAACTGAAAGTACACCAAATACATTTTATGTAGTGTAAATAAAATATCAAAAAGTACAGTAAATATATATTACACACCATATGTAAAATATCACAATCTACACCAAATATATGTTATAAAATTCACATAAAATATCAAAAGGACTCCAAATATATATTATATACTGTACATAAAATATCAAAATGTACAGTAAATATATTTCATATATTGTACATGTAATATTAACTAAAAGTACACCAAATACATTTTATATACTGTAAATAAAATATCAAAAATACAGTAAATATATATTACATAGTGTACATAAAATATCAAAAAGTACTCCAAATATGTGTAATATATACTGTAAATAAACTATCAAAAACTACAGTAATTATATTTACTATACTGTAAATAAAATATCAAAAATTACACCAAATGTATATTATATACTCTAAATAAAATATCAAAAAGTACAGTAAATATATCTTACACACCATATGTAGAAAATCACAATCTACACCAAATATATATTATATAATTTACATAAAATATCAAAAGGACACCAAATATATCTTCTATACTGTACATAAAATATCAAAATGTACAGTAAATATATTTCATATATTGCACATATAATATTAACTGAAAGTACACCAAATACATTTTATATACTGTAAATAAAATATCAAAAAGTACAGTAAATATATATTACATACTGTACATAAACTATCAAAAAGTACACCAAATATGTGTTATATATACTGTAAATAAACTATCAAATCTACAGTAATTATATATAATATACTGTACATAAAATATCAAAAATTACACCAAATGTATATTATCTACTGTAAATAAAATATCAAAAAGTACAGTAAATATATATGACACACCCTATGTAAAATATCAAAAACTACACCAAATATATATTATATAATTTACATAAAATATCAAAAGGACACCAAATATATCTTCTATACTGTACAAAAAATATCAAAAAGTACAGTAAATATATTTCTTATATTGTATATATAATATTAACTAAAAGTACACCAAATACATTATATATACTGTAAATAAATTATCAAAAATTTCAGTAAATATATATTACATACTGTACATAAAATATCAAAAGGTACACCAAATATGTGTTATATATACTGTAAATAAACTATCAAAAACTACAGTAATTATATTTAATATACTGTACATATAATATCAAAAATTTCACAAAATGTATATTATATACTGTAAATAAAATACCAAAAAGTACAGTAAATATATGTGACACACTCTATGTAAAATATCAAAAACTACACCAAATATATATTATATAATTTACATAAAATATCAAAGGACAACAAATATATCTTCTATACTTTACAAAAGATATCCAAATGTACAGTAAATATATTTCATATATTGTACATATAATATTAACTAAAAGTACACCAAATACATTTTATATACTGTAAATAAAGTATCAAAAATACAGTAAATATGTATTACATACTGTACATAAAATATCAAAAAGTACACCAAATATGTGTTATATATACTGTAAATAAACTATCAAAAACTACAGTAATTATATTTAATATACTGTACATAAAATATCAAAAATTACACCAAATGTATATTATTTACTGTAAATAAAATATCAAAAAGTACAGTAAATATATATGACACACCCTATGTAAAATATCACAAACTACACCAAATATATATTATATAATTTACATAAAATATCAAAAGGACACCAAATATATCTTATGCACTGTACATAAAATATCAAAAAGTACAGTATATATATTTCATATATTGTACATATAATATTAACTAAATGTACACCAAATACATTTCATATACTGTAAATAAAATATCAAAAAGTACAGAAAATATATATTACATACTGTATATAAAATATCAAAAAGTACACCAAATATGTGTTATATATACTGTAAATAAACTATCAAATATACAGTAATTATATATAATATACTGTACATAAAATATCAAAAATTACACCAAATGTATATTATATACTGTAAATAAAATATCAAAAAGTACAGTAAATATATATGACACACCCTATGTAAAATATCAAAAACTACACCAAATATATATTATATAATTTACATAAAATATCAAAAGGACACCAAATATATCTTCTATAGTGTACAAAAAATATCAATAAGTACAGAAAATATATTTCCTATATTGTACATATAATATTAACTACAAGTACACCAAATACATTTTATATAGTGTAAATAAAATACCAAAAAGTACAGTAAATATATATTACATACCATATGTAAAATATCACAATCTACAACAAATATATATTATATAATTTACATAAAATATCAAAAGGACACAAAATATATCTTATATACTGTACATAAAATATCAAAAGTTACAGTAAATATATTTCATATATTGCACATATAATATTAACTAAAAGTAAAACAAATACGTTTTATATTGTGTAAATAAAATATCAAATATTACAGTGAATATATATTACATACTGTACATAAAATATCAAAAAGTACACCAAATATGTGTTCAATATACTGTAAATAAACTATCAAAAACTGCAGTAATTATATTTAATATACTGTACATAAAATATCAAAAATTACACCAAATGTATATTATTTACTGTAAATAAAATATCAAAAAGTACAGTAAATATATATTACATACCCTATGTAAAATATCACAATCTACACCAAATATATATTATATAACTTACATAAAATATCAAAAGGACACCAAATATATCTTATATACTGTACATAAAATATCAAAATTACAGTAAATATATTTCATATATTGTACATATAATATTAACTAAAAGTACACCAAATACATTTTATATAGTGTAAATACAATATCAAAAATACAGTAAATATATATTACACACCCTATGTAAAATATCACAATCTACACCAAATATATATTATATAATTTACCTAAAATATCAAAAGGACACCAAATATATCGTATATACTGTACATAAAATATCAAAAAGTACAGTAAATATATTTCATATATTGTACATATAATATTAACTAAAAGTACACAAAATACATTTTATATAGGGTAAATAAAATATCAAAAATTACAGTGAAGATATATTACATACTGTACATAAAATATCAAAAAGTACACCAAATATGTGTTATATATAGTGTAAATAAGCTATCAAAACTACAGTAATTATATTTAATATACTGTACATAAAATATCAAAAATTACACCAAATGTATATTATTTACTGTAAATAAAATACCAAAAAGTACAGTAAATATACATTACACACCCTATGTAAAATATCACAAACTACACCAAATATATATTATATAATTTACATAAAAAATCAAAAGGACACCAAATATACCTTATATACTGAACATAAAATATCAAAAAGTACAGTAAATATATTTCATATATTGTACATATAATATTAACTAAAAGTACACCAAATACATTTTATATACTGTAAATAAAATATCAAAAAGTACAGTAAATACATATTTCATTCTGTACATAAAATATCAAAAGGTACACCAAATATGTGTTATATATACTGTAAATAAACTATCAAAAACTAGAGTAATTATATTTAATATACTGTACATAAAATATCAAAAATTACACCAAATGTATATTATATACTGTAAATAAAATATCAAAAAGTACAGTAAATATGTATTACACACCCTATGTAAAATATCAAAAACTACACCAAATATTTATTATAAAATTCACATAAAATATCAAAAGGACACAAAATATATATTATATACTGTACATAAAATATCAAAAAGTACAGTAAATATATTTTATATATTGTACATATAATATTAACTAAAAGTACACCAAATACATTTTCTATACTGTAAATAAAATATCAAAAAGTACAGTAAATATATATTACATACTGTACATAAAATATCAAAAAGTACACCAAATATGTGTTATATATACTATAAATAAACTATCAAAACTCCACTAATTATATATAATATACTGTACATAAAGTATCAAAAATTACACCAAATGTATATTATATACTGTGAATAAAATATCAAAAAGTACAGTAAATATATATGACACACCCTGTGTAAAATATCAAAAACTACACCAAATATATATTATATAATTTACATAAAATATCAAAAGAACACCAAATATATCTTCTATACTGTACAAAAAATATCAAAAAGAACAGTAAATATATTTCTTATGTTGTATATATAATATTAACTAAAAGTACACCAAATACACATTATAAACTGTAAATAAATTATCAAAAATTACAGTAAATATATATTACATACTGTACATAAAATATCAAAAAGTACACCAAATATGTGTTATATATACTGTAAATAAACTATCAAAACTACAGTAATTATATATAGTATACTGTACATAAAATATGAAAAATTACACCAAATGTATATTATATACTGTAAATAAAATATCAAAAAGTACAGTAAATATATATGACACACCCTATGTAAAATATCACAAACTACGCCAAATATATATTATATAATTTACATAAAATATCAAAAGGACACCAAATATATCTTATGTACTGTACATAAAATATCAAAATGTACAGTAAATATATTTCATATATTGTACATATAATATTAACTGAAAGTACACCAAATACATTTTATATACTGTAAATAAAATATCAAAAATTACAGTAAATATGTATTACATACTGTACATAAAATATGAAAAAGTACACCAAATATGTGTTATATATACTGTAAATAAACTCTCAAAAACTACAGTAATTATATTTAATATACTGTACATAAAATATCAAAAATTACACCAAATGTATATTATTTACTGTAAATAAAATATCAAAAAGTACAGTAAATATATATTACACACCGTATGTAAAATATCACAATCTACACCAAATATATATTATATAATTTACATAAAATATCAAAATGATACAAAATATATCTTATATACTGTACATATAATATCAAAAATTACAGTAAATATGTTTCATATATTGTACATATAATATTAACTAAAAGTACACCAAATACATTTTATATAGTGTAAATAAAATATCAAAAAGTACAGTCAATATGTATTACACACCATATGTAAAATATCACAATCTACACCAAATATCTATAATATAATTTACATAAAATATCAAAAGGACACCAAATATATCTTATATACTGTACATAAAATAGCAAAAAGTACAGGAAATATATTTCATATATTGTACATATAATATTAACTAAAAGTACACCAAATACATTTCATATAGTGTAAATAAAATATCAAAAATTACGGTGAATATATACTACATACTGTACATAAAATATCAAAAAGTACACCAAATATGTGTTATATATACTGTAAATAAACTATCAAAACTACAGTAATTATATTTAATATACCGTACATAAAATATCAAAAATTACACCAAATATATATTATTTACTGTAAAGAAAATACCAAAAAGTACAGTAAATATATAATACACACCCTATGTAAAATATCACAAACTACACCAAATATATATTATATAATTTACATAAAATATAAGAGGACACCAAATATACCTTATATACTCAACATGAAATATCAAAACGTACAGTAAATATATTTCATATATTGTACATATAATATTAACTAAAAGTACACCAAATACATTTTATATACTGTAAATAACATATCAAAAAGTACAGTAAATATATATTACATACTGTACATAAAATATCAAAAAGTACACCAAATATGTGTAATATATACTGTAAATAAACTATCAAAAACTACAGTAATTATATTTAATGTACTGTTCATAAAATATCAAAAATTACACCAAATGTATATTATATACTGTAAATAAAATATCAAAAAGTACAGTAAATATATATCACACACCCTATGTAAAATATCACAAACTTCACCAAATATATATTATATAATTTACATAAAATATCAAAAGGACACCAAATATATCTTCTATACTGTACATAAAATATCAAAATGTACAGTAAATATATTTCATATATTGTATATATATTAACTAAAAGTACACCAAATACATTTTATATACTGTAAATAAATTATCAAAAATTACAGTAAATATATATTACATACTGTACATAAAATATCAAAAAGTACACCAAATATGTGTAATATATACTGTAAATAAACTATCAAAAACTACACTAATTATATTTAATATACTGTACATAAAATATCAAAAATTACACCAAATATATATTATTTACTGTAAAGAAAATACCAAAAAGTACAGTAAATGTATATTACACACCCTATGTAAAATATCACAAACTACACCAAATATATATTATTTAATTTACATAAAATATCAAAAGGACACCAAATATATCTTATATACTGAACATGAAATATCAAAATGTACAGTAAACATATTTCAGATATTGTACATATAATATTAACTAAAAGTACACCAAATACATTTTATATACTGTAAATAAAATATCAAAATGTACAGTAAATATATATTACATTCTGTACATAAAATATCAAAAAGTACACCAAATTTGTGTTTTATATACTGTAAATAAACTATCAAAAACTGCAGTAATTATATTTAATATACTGTACATAAAATATCAAAAATTACACCAAATGTATATTATTTACTGTAAATAATATATCAAAAAGTACAGTAAATATATATTACACACCCTATGTAAATTATCACAATCTACACCAAATATATATTATGCAATTTACATAAAATATCAAAAGGACACCAAATATACCTTATATACTGAACATGAAATATCAAAATGTACAGTAAATATATTTCATATATTGTACATATAATATTAACTAAAAGTACACCAAATACATTTTATATACTGTAAATAAAATATCAAAAATACAGTAAATATATTACATACTGTACATAAAATATCAAAAAGTACACCAAATATGTGTAATATATACTGTAAATAAACTATCAAAAACTACAGTAATTATATTTAATATACTGTACATAAAATATCAAAAATTACACCAAATGTATATTATATACTGTAAATAAAATATGAAAAAGTACAGTAAATATATATTACACACCCTATGTAAAATATCATAAACTTCACCAAATATATATTATATAATTTACATAAAATATCAAAAGGACACCAAATATATCTTCTATACCGTACATAAAATATCAAAATGTACAGTAAATATATTTCATATATTGTATATATAATATTAACTAAAAGTACAGCAAATACATTTTATATACTGTAAATAAATTATCAAAAATTACAGTAAATATATATTACATACTGTACATAAAATATCAAAAAGTACACCAAATTTATGTTATATATACTGTAAATAAACAATCAAAAACTACAGTAATTATATTTAATATATTGTACATAAAATATCAAAAATTACACCAAATGTATATTATTTACTATAAATAAAATATCAAAAAGTACAGTAAATATATATTACACACCCTATGTAAAATATCACAATCTACACCAAATATATATTATATAATTTACATAAAATATCAAAAGGACACCAAATATATCTTATATACTGTACATAAAATATCAAAATTACAGTAAATATATGTCATATATTGTACATATAATGTTAACTAAAATTACACCAAATACATTTTATATAGTGTAAATAAAATATCAAAATGTACAGTAAATATATATTACAAACCCTATGTAAAATATCACAATCTACACCAAATATATATTATGTAATTTACATAAAATATCAAAAGGACACCAAATATACCTTATATGCTGAACATAAAATATCAAAATGTACCGTAAATATATTTCATATATTGTACATATAATATTAACTAAAAGTACACCAAATACATTTTATATACTGTAAATAAAATATCAAATAGTAGAGTAAATATATATTACATACTGTACATAAAATATCAAAAAGTACACCAAATATGTGTAATATATACTGCAAATAAACTATCAAAAACCACAGTAATTATATTTAATATACTGTACATAAAATATCAAAAATTACACCAAATGTATATTATATACTGTAAATAAAATATCAAAAAGTACAGTAAATATATATGACACACCCTATGTAAAATATCAAATACTACACCAAATATATATTATATAATTTACATAAAATATCAAAAGGACACCAAATATATCTTCTATACTGTACAAAAAATATCCAAAATTACAGTAAATATATTTCTTATATTGTATATATAATATTAACTAAAAGTACACCAAATACATTTTATATACTGTAAATAAATTTTCAAAAATTACAGTAAATATATATTACATACTGTACATAAAATATCAAAAGGTACACCAAATATGTGTTATATATACTGTAAATAAACTATCAAAAACTACAGTAATTTTTATTTAATATACTGTACATAAAATATCAAATATTACACCAAATGTATATTATATACTGTAAATAAAATATCAAAAAGTACAGTAAATATACATTACACACCCTATGTAAAATATCACAAACTACACCAAATATATACTATGTAATTTACATAAAATATCAAAAGGACACCAAATATATCTTCTATACTGCATATAAAATATCAAAAAGTAAAGTAAATATATTTCATATATTGTATATATAATATTAACTAAAAGGACACCAAATGCATTTTATGTACTGCAAATAAATTATCAAAAATTACAGTAAATATATATTACATACTGTACATAAAATATCAAAAAGTACAGCAAATAAGTGTAATATATACTGTAAATATACAATGAAAAACAGCAGTAATTATAGTTAATATACTGTACATAAAATATCAAAAATTACACCAAATGTATATTATTTACTGTAAATAAAATATCAAAAATTACAGTAAATATATCTTACACACCCTGTGGAAAATATCAAAAACTACACTAAATATATATTATAAAATTCACATAAAATATCAAAAGGACACCAAATATATATTATATACTGTACATAAAATATCAAAATTACAGTAAATATATTTCATATATTGTACATATAATATTAACTAAAAGTACACCAAATACATTTTATGTACTGTAAATAAAATATCAAAAACTACAGTAAATATATATTACATAATGTACATAAAATATGAAAAAGTACACCAAACATGCGTTATATATACTGTATATAAACTATAAAAAACTACAGTAATTATATTTAAATTACTGTACATAAAATATCAAAAATTACACCAAATGTATATTATATACTGTAAATAAAATATCAAAAAGTACAGTAAATATATATGACACACCCTATGTAAAATATCACAATCTACACCAAATATATATTATATAATTTACATAAAATATCAAAAGGACAACAAATATATCTTATGTACTGTACATAAAATATCAAAAAGTACAGTAAATATATTTCATATATTGTACATATAATATTAACTAAAAGTACACCAAATACATTTTATATACTGTAAATAAAATATCAAAAGTACAGTAAATATATATTACATTCTGTACATAAAATATCAAAAACTACACCAAATATGTGTTATATATACTGTAAATAAACTATCAAAAACTGCAGTAATTATATTTAATATACTGTACATAAAATATCAAAAATTACACCAAATGTATATTATTTACTGTAAATAAAATATCAAAAAGTACAGTAAATATATCTTACACACCCTATGTAAAATATCACAATCTACACCAAATATATATTATAAAATTTACATAAAATATCAAAAGGACACCAAATATATCTTATATACTGTACATAAAATATCAAAATTACAGTAAATATATGTCATATATTGTACATATAATGTTAACTAAAAGTACACCAAATACATTTTATATAGTGTAAATAAAATATCAAAATGTACAGTAAATATATATTACAAACCCTATGTAAAATATCACAATCTACACCAAATATATATTATATAATTTACATAAAATATCAAAAGGACACCAAATATACATTATATGCTGAACATAAAATATCAAAATGTACCGTAAATATATTTCATATATTGTACATATAATATTAACTAAAAGTACACCAAATACATTTTATATACTGTAAATAAAATATCAAATAGTAGAGTAAATATATATTACATACTGTATATAAAATATCAAAAAGTACACCAAATATGTGTAATATATACTGTAAATAAACTATTAAAAACCACAGTAATTATATTTAATATACTGTACATAAAATATCAAAAATTACACCAAATGTATATTATATACCGTCAATAAAATATCAAAAAGTACAGTAAATATATATGACACACCCTATGTAAAATATCAAAAACTACACCAAATATATATTATATAATTTACATAAAATATCAAAAGGACACCAAATATATATTCTATACTGTACAAAAAAATCCAAAATTACAGTAAATATATTTCTTATATTGTATATATAATATTAACTAAAAGTACACCAAATACATTTTATATACTGTAAATAAATTATCAAAAATTACAGTAAATATATATTACATACTGTACATAAAATATCAAAAGGTACACCAAATATGTGTTATATATACTGTAAATAAACTATCAAAAACTACAGTAATTATATTTAATATACTGTACATATAATATCAAAAATTTCACCAAATGTATATTATATACTGTAAATAAAATATCAAAAAGTACAGTAAATATATATGACAGACACTATGTAAAATATCAAAAACTACACAAAATATATATTATATAATTTACATAAAATATCAAAAGGACACCAAATATATCTTATGTACTGTACATAAAATATCAAAAAGTACAGTAAATATATTTCATATATTGTACATATAATATTAACTAAAAGTACACCAAATACATTTCATTTACTGTAAATAAAATACCAAAAAGTACAGTAAATATATATTACATACTGTACATAAAATATCAAAAAGTACACCAAATATGTGTTATATATACTGTAAATAAACTATCAAATCTACAGTAATTATATATAATATACTGTACATAAAATATCAAAAATTACACCAAATGTATATTATTTACTGTAAATAAAATATCAAAAAGTACAGTAAATATATCTTACACTCCCTATGTAAAATATCACAAACTACACCAAATATATATTATATAATTTACATAAAATATCAAAAGGACACCAAATATACCTTATATACTGAACATGAAATATCAAAAAGTACAGTAAATATATTTCATATATTGTACATATAATATTAACTAAAAGTAAACCAAATACATTTTATATACTGTAAATAAAATATCAAAATGTACAGTAAATATATATTACATTCTGTACATAAAATATCAAAAAGTACACCAAATTTGTGTTTTATATACTGTAAATAAACTATCAAAAACTGCAGTAATTATATTTAATATACTGTACATAAAATATCAAAAACTGCACCAAATGTATATTATTTACTGTAAATAAAATATCAAAAAGTACAGTAAATATATCTTACACACCCTATGTAAAATATCACAATCTACACCAAATATATATTATATAATATACATAAAATATCAAAAGGACACCAAATATATCTTATATACTGTACATAAAATATCAAAATTACAGTAAATATATTTCATATATTGTGCATAAAATGTTAACTAAAAGTACACCAAATACATTTTATATACTGTAAATAAAATATCAAAAAGTACAGTAAATATATATTACACACCCTATGTAAAATATCACAAACTTCACCAAATATATATTATATAATTTACATAAAATATCAAAAGGACACCAAATATATCTTCTATACTGTACATAAAACATCAAAATGT
This sequence comes from Pan paniscus, assembly GCF_029289425.2. Taxonomy (NCBI): domain Eukaryota; kingdom Metazoa; phylum Chordata; class Mammalia; order Primates; family Hominidae; genus Pan; species Pan paniscus. Next base: position 5,745,885 of record NC_073271.2, read on the forward strand.
ACAGTAAATATATTTCATATATTGTATATATAATATTAACTAAAAGTACACCAAATACATTTTATATACTGTAAATAAAATATCAAAAATATAGTAAATATATATTACATACTGTACATAAAATATCAAAATGTACGCCAAATATGTGTTATATATACTGTAAATAAACTATCAAAACTACACTAATTATATTTAATATACTGTACATAAAATATCAAAAATTACACCAAATATATATTATCTACTGTAAAGAAAATACCAAAAAGTACAGTAAATATATATTACACACCCTATGTAAAATATCACAAACTACACCAAATATATATTATATAATTTACATAAAATATCAAAAGGACACCAAATATATCTTATATACTGAACATGAAATATCAAAATGTACAGTAAATATATTTCATATGTTGTACGTATAATATTAACTAAAAGTACACCAAATATATTTTATATACTGTAAATAAAATATCAAAATGTACAGTAAATATATATTACATTCTGTACATAAAATATCAAAAAGTAAACCAAATTTGTGTTTTAGATACTGTAAATAAACTATCAAAACTGCAGTAATTATATTTAATATACTGTACATAAAATATCAAAAATTAAACCTAATGTATATTATTTACTGTAAATAAAATATCAAAAAGTACAGTAAATATATCTTACACTCCGTATGTAAAATATCAGAATCTACACCAAATATATATTATATAATTTACATGAAATATCAAAAGGACACGAAATATATCTTATATAGTGTACATAAAATATCACAATGTACAGTAAATATATTTCCTATATTGTACATATAATATTAACTAAAAGTACACCAAATATATTTTATATACTATAAATAAAATATCAAAAATACAGTAAATATATATTACATAGTGTACATAAAATATCAAAAAGTACACCAAATATGTGTAATATATACTGTAAATAAACTATCAAAAACTACAGTAATTATATTAAATATACTGTACATAAAATATCAAAAATTACACCAAATGTATATTATATACTGTAAATAAAATATCAAAAAGTACAGTAAATATATATTACACACCCTATGTAAAATATCACAAACTTCACCAAATATATATTATATAATTTACATAAAATATCAAAAGGCCACCAAATATATCTTATATACTGTACATAAAATATCAAAATGTACAGTAAATATATATTACACACCCTATGTAAAATATCACAATCTACACCAAATATATATTATATAATTTACATAAAATATCAAAAGGACACCAAATATATCTTATATACTGTACATAAAATATCAAAATTACAGTAAATATATTTCATATATTGTACATATAATGTTAACTAAAAGTACACCAAATATATTTTATATAGTGTAAATAAAATATCAAAATGTAGAGTAAATATATATTACACACCCTATGTAAAATATCACAATCTACACCGAATTTATGTTATGTAATTTACATAAAATATCAAAAGGACACCAAATATACCTTATATGCTGAACATAAAATATCAAAATGTACCGTAAATATATTTCATATATTGTACATATAATATTAACTAAAAGTACACCAAATACATTTTATATACTGTAAATAAAATATCAAATAGTAGAGTAAATATATATTACATACTGTACATAAAATATCAAAAAGTACACCAAATATGTGTAATATATACTGTAAATAAACTATCAAATCCACAGTAATTATATATAATATACTGTATATAAAATATCAAAAATTACACCAAATGTGTATTATTTACTGTAAATAAAATATCAAAAAGTACAGGAAATATATGTTACACTCCCTATGTAAAATATCACAATCTACACCAAATATATATTATATAATTTACATAAAATATCAAACGGACACCAAATATGTCTTATATAGTGTACATAAAATATCAAAATATACAGTAAATATATTTCCTATATTGTACATATAATATTAACTAAAAGTACACCAAATACATTTTATATACTGTAAATAAAATATCAAAAATACAGTAAATATATATTACATACTGTACATAAAATATGAAAAAGTACACCAAATATGTGTAATATATACTGTAAATAAACTATCAAAACTACACTAATTATATTTAATATACTGTACATAAAATATCAAAAATTACACCAAATATATATTATTTACTGTAAAGAAAATACCAAAAAGTACAGTAAATATATATTACACACCCTATGTAAAATATCACAAACTACACCAAATATATATTATATAATTTATATGAAATATCAAAAGGACACCAAATATACCTTATATACTGAACATGAAATATCAAAATGTACAGTAAATATATTTCATATATTGTACATATAATATTAACTAAAAGTACACCAAATACATTTTATATACTGTAAATAAAATATCAAAAGTACAGTAAATATATATTACATTCTGTACATAAAATATCAAAAAGTACACCAAATATGTGTTATATATACTGTAAATAAACTATCAAAAACTGCAGTAATTATATTTAATATACTGTACATAAAATATCAAAAATTACACCAAATGTATATTATTTACTGTAAATAAAATATCAAAAATTACAGTAAATATATCTTACACACCCTATGTAAAATATCACAATCTACACCAAATATATATTATATAATTTACATAAAATATCAAAAGGACACCAAATATATCTTATATACCGTACATAAAATATCAAAATTACAGTAAATATATTTCATATATTGTACATATAATGTGAACTAAAAGTACACCAAATACATTTTATATACTGTAAATAAAATATCAAAAAGTGCAGTAAATATATATTACACACCCTATGTAAAATATCACAAACTTCACCAAATATATATTATATAATTTACATAAAATATCAAAAGGACACCAAATATATCTTCTATACTGTACATAAAATATCAAAATGTACAGTAAATATATTTCATATATTGTATATATAATATTAACTAAAAGTACACCAAATACATTTTATATACTGTAAATAAAATATCAAAAAGTACAGTAAATATATATTACATGCTGTACATAAAATATCAAAAAGTACACCAAATATGTGTTATATATACTGTAAATAAACTATCAAAACTACACTAATTATATTTAATATACTGTACATAAAATATCAAAAATTACACCAAATATATATTATCTACTGTAAAGAAAATACCAAAAAGTACAGTAAATATATATTACACACCCTATGTAAAATATCACAAACTACACCAAATATATATAATATAATTTACATAAAATATCAAAAGGACACCAAATATATCTTATATACTGAACATGAAATATCAAAATGTACAGTAAATATATTTCATATATTGTACATATAATATTAACTAAAAGAACACCAAATACATTTTATATACTGTCAATAAAATATCAAAATGTACAGTAAATATATATTACATTCTGTACATAAAATATCAAAAAGTACACCAAATTTGTGTTTTATATACTGTAAATAAACTATCAAAAACTACAGTAATTATATTTAATATACTGTACATAAAATAACAAAAATTAAACCAAATGTATATTATTTACTGTAAATAAAATATCAAAAAGTACAGTAAATATATCTTACACTCCCTATGTAAAATATCACAATCTACACCAAATATATATTATATAATTTACATAAAATATCAAAAGGACACCAAATATATCTTCTATACTGTACATAAATTATCAAAATGTACAGTAAATATATTTCATATATTGTATATATAATATTAACTAAAAGTACACCAAATACATTTTATATACTGTAAATAAATTATCAAAAATTACAGTAAATATATATTACATACTGTACATAAAATATCAAAAAGTACACCAAATATGTGTTATATATACTGTAAATAAGCTAACAAAACTACACTAATTATATTTAATATACTGTACATAAAATATCAAAAATTAAACCAAATATATATTATTTACTGTAAAGAAAATACCAAAAAGTACAGTAAATATATATTACACACCCTATGTAAAATATCACAAACTACACCAAATATATATTATATAATTTACATAAAATATCAAAAGGACACCAAATATACCTTAAATACTGTACATAAAATATCAAAATTACAGTAAATATATTTCATATATTGTACATATAATGTTAACTAAAAGTACACCAAATACATTTTATATAGTGCAAATAAAATATCAAAATGTACAGTAAATATATATTACACACCCTATGTAAAATATCACAATCTACACCAAATTTATATTATGTAATTTACATAAAATATCAAAAGGACACCAAATATACCTTATATGCTGAACATAAAATATCAAAATGTACCGTAAATATATTTCATATATTGTACATATAATATTAACTAAAAGTACACCAAATACATTTTATATACTGTAAATAAAATATCAAATAATAGGGTAAATATATATTACATACTGTACATAAAATATCAAAAAGTACACCAAATATGTGTAATATATACTGTAAATAAACTATCAAAAACCACAGTAATTATATTTAATATGCTGTACATAAAATATCAAAAATTACACCAAATGTATATTATATACTGTAAATAAAATATCAAAAGGTACAGTAAATATATATGACACACCCTATGTAAAATATCAAAAACTACACCAAATATATATTATATAATTTACATAAAATATCAAAAGGACACCAAATATATCTTCTATACTGTACAAAAAATATCAAAAAGTACAGTAAATATATTTCTTATATTGTATATATAATATTAACCAAAAGTACACCAAATACATTTTATATACTGTAAATAAGTTATCAAAAATTACAGTAAATATATATTAGATACTGTACATAAAATATCAAAAAGTACACCAAATATGTGTAATATATACTGTAAATAAACTATCAAAACTACACTAATTATATTTAATATACTGTACATAAAATATCAAAAATTACACCAAATATATATTATTTACTGTAAAGAAAATACCAAAAAGTACAGTAAATATATATTACACACCCTATGTAAAATATCACAAACTACACCAAATATATATTATATAATTTACATGAAATATCAAAAGGACACCAAATATACCTTATATACTGAACATGAAATATCAAAAAGTACAGTAGATATATTTCATATATTGTACATATAATATTAACTAAAAGTACACCAAATACATTTTATATACTGTAAATAAAATATCAAAAGTACAGTAAATATATATTACATACTGTACATAAAATATCAAAAAGTACACCAAATATGTGTTATATATACTGTAAATAAACTATCAAAAACTGCAGTAATTATATTTAATATACTGTACATAAAATATCAAAAATAACACCAAATGTATATTATTTACTGTAAATAAAATATCAAAAAGTACAGTAAATATATCTTACACACCCTATGTAAAATATCACAAACTACACCAAACATATATTATATAATTTACATAAAATATCAAAAGGACCCCAAATATACCTTATATACTGAACATAAAATATCAAAATGTACAGTAAATATATTTCATATATTGTACATATAATAATAACTAAAAGTACACCAAATACATTTTATATACTGTAAATAAAATATCAAAAGTACAGTAAATATATATTACAGTCTGTACATAAAATATCAAAAAGTACACCAAATATGTGTTATATATACTGTAAATAAACTATCAGAAACTGCAGTAATTATATTTAATATACTGTACATAAAATATCAAAAATTACACCAAATGTATATTATTTAATGTAAATAAAATATCAAAAAGTACAGTAAATATATCTTACACACCCTATGTAAAATATCACAATCTACAACAAATATATATTATATAATTTACATAAAATATCAAAAGGACACCAAATATACCTTATATACTGAACATGAAATATCAAAATTACAGTAAATATATTTCATATATTGTGCATATAATGTTAACTAAAAGTACACCAAATACATTTTATATAGTGTAAATAAAATATCAAAAAGTACAGTAAACATATATTACACACCCTTTGTAAAATATCACAAACTTCACCCAATATATATTATATAATTTACATAAAATATCAAAAGGACACCAAATATATCTTCTATACTGTACATAAAATATCAAAAGGTACAGTAAATATATTTCATATATTGTATATATAATATTAACTAAAAGTACACCAAATACATTTTATATACTGTAAATAAATTATCAAAAATTACAGTAAATATATATTACATACTGTACATAAAATATCAAAAAGTACACCAAATATGTGTTATATATACTGTAAATAAACTATCAAAACTACAGTAATTATGTTGAATATACTGTACATAAAATATCAAAAATTACACCAAATATATAATTTAGTGTAAAGAAAATACCAAAAAGTACAGTAAATATATATTACACACCCGATGTAAAATATGACAAACTACACCAAATATATATTATATAGTTTACATAAAATATCAAAAGGACACCAAATATACCTTATATACTGAACAAGAAATATCAAAATGTACAGTAAATATATTTCATATATTGCACATATAATATTAACTAAAAGTACACCAAATACATTTCATACACTGTAAATAAAATATCAAAAGGTACAGTAAATATATATTACATTCTGTACATAAAATATCAAAAAGTACACCAAATATGTGTTATATATACTGTAAATAAACTATCAAAAACTGCAGTAATTATATTTAATATACTGTACATAAAATATCAAAAATTACACCAAATGTATATTATTTACTGTAAATAAAATATCAAAAAGTACAGTAAATATATCTTACACACCCTATGTAAAATATCACAATCTACACCAAATATATATTATATAATTTACATAAAATATCAAAAGGACACCAAATATGTGTTATATATACTGTAAATATCAAAAACTACAGTAATCATATTCAATGTACTGTGTATAAAATATCAAAAATTACACCAAATATAAATTAAATACTGTAAATAAAATATCAAAAAGGACAGTAAATATATACTACACACCCTATGTAAAATATCAAAAATTACACCAAATATATATTATATAATTTACATACAATATAAAAAGGACACCAAATATATATTATATACTGTACATAAAATATCAAAATGTACAGTAAATATATTTCATATATTGTACATGAAATATAAACTAAAAGTACACCAAATATATTTTATATACTGTAAATAATATATCAAAAATACAGTAAATATATATTACATACTGTACATAAAATATCAAAAAGTACACCAAGTATGTGTTATATATACTGTAAATAAACTATCAAAAACTACAGTAATTATATTTAATATACTGTACATAAAATATCAAAAATTACACCAAATGTATATTATATACTGTAAATGAAATATCAAAATGTACAGTAAATATACATTACACACCCTATGTAAAATATCACAAACTACACCAAATATATATTTTGTAATTTACATAATATATCAAAAGGACACCAAATATATCTTCTATACTGTACATAAAATATCAAAAAGTACAGTAAATATATTTCATATATTGTATATATAATATTAACTAAAAGTACACCAAATACATTTTATATACTGTAAATAAATTATCAAAAATTACAGTAAATATATATTACATACTGTACATAAAATATCAAAAAGTACAACAAATATGTGTTATATATACTGTAAATAAACAATCAAAAACTACAGTAATTATATTTAATATACTGTACATAAAATATCAAAAATTACACCAACTGTATATTATTTACTGTAAATAAAATATCGAAAATTACAGTAAATATATATTACACACCCTATGGAAATAATCAAAAACTACACCAAATATATATTATATAATTTCCATAAAATATCAAAAGGACACCAAATATATATTATATACTGTACATAAAATATCAAAAAGTACAGTAAATATATTTCATATATTGTACATGTAATATTAACTAAAAGTACACCAAATACATTTTATATACTGTAAATAAAATATCAAAACGTACAGTAAATATATATTACATAGTGTACATAAAATATCAAAAAGTACTCCAAATATGTGTAATATATACTGTAAATAAACTATCAAAAACTACAGTAATTATATTTACTATGCTGTACATAAAATATCAAAAATTACACCAAATGTATATTATATACTGTAAATAAAATATCAAAAAGTACAGTAAATATATATTACACACCCTATGTAAAATATCACAAACTACACCAAATATATATTATGTAATTTACATAAAATATCAAAAGGACACCAAATATATCTTCTATACTGTACATAAAACATCAAAACTTTCAGTAAATATATTTCATATATTGTACATATAATATTAACTAAAAGTACACCAAATACAGTTTACATAGTGTAAATAATGTATAAAAAATTACAGTAAGTATATATTTTCTACTGTACATAAAATATCGAAAAGTACACCAAATATGTGTTATATATACTGTAAATAAACTATCAAAATATTCAGTAATTATATTTAATATACTGTACATAAAATATCAAAAATTACACCAAATGTATATTATTTACTGTAAATAAAATATCTAAAAGTACAGTAAATATATATTGCACACCATATGTAAAATATCACAATCTACACCAAATATATATTATATAATTTACATAAAATATCAAAAGGACTCCAAATATATCTTCTATACTGTACATAAAATATCAAAAAGTACAGTAAATATATTTCATATATTGTACATATAATATTAACTAAAAGTACACCAAATACATTTTATATACTGTAAATAAAATATCAATTAGTACAGTAAATATATATTACATACTGTACATAAAATATGAAAAAGTACACCAAATATGTGTTATATATACTGTAAATAAACTATCAAAACTACACTAATTATGTTTAATATACTGTACATAAAATATCAAAAATTACACCAAATATATATTATTTACTGTAAATAAAATATCAAAAAGTACAGTAAATATATATTACACACCCTATGTAAAATATCAGAAACTACACCATATATATATTATATGATTTACATAAAATATCAAAAGTACACCAAATATATCTTATATACTGAACATGAAATATCAAAATGTACAGTAAATATATTTCATATATTGTACATATAATATTAACTAAAAGTACACCAAATACATTTTATATACTGTAAATAAAATATCAAAATGTACAGTAAATATATATTACATTCTGTACATAAAATATCAAAAAGTACACCAAATTTGTGTTTTATATACTGTAAATAAACTATCAAAAACTGCAGTAATTATATTTAATATACTGTACATAAAATATCAAAAACTGCACCAAATGTATATTATTTACTGTAAATAAAATATCAAAAAGTACAGTAAATATATCTTACACACCCTATGTAAAATATCACAATCTACACCAAATATATATTATATAATATACATAAAATATCAAAAGGACACCAAATATATCTTATATACTGTACATAAAATATCAAAATTACAGTAAATATATTTCATATATTGTGCATAAAATGTTAACTAAAAGTACACCAAATACATTTTATATACTGTAAATAAAATATCAAAAAGTACAGTAAATATATATTACACACCCTATGTAAAATATCACAAACTTCACCAAATATATATTATATAATTTACATAAAATATCAAAAGGACACCAAATATATCTTCTATACTGTACATAAAACATCAAAATGTACAGTAAATATATTTCATATATTGTATATATAATATTAACTAAAAGTACACCAAATACATTTTATATACTGTAAATAAAATATCAAAAATATAGTAAATATATATTACATACTGTACATAAAATATCAAAATGTACGCCAAATATGTGTTATATATACTGTAAATAAACTATCAAAACTACACTAATTATATTTAATATACTGTACATAAAATATCAAAAATTACACCAAATATATATTATCTACTGTAAAGAAAATACCAAAAAGTACAGTAAATATATATTACACACCCTATGTAAAATATCACAAACTACACCAAATATATATTATATAATTTACATAAAATATCAAAAGGACACCAAATATATCTTATATACTGAACATGAAATATCAAAATGTACAGTAAATATATTTCATATGTTGTACGTATAATATTAACTAAAAGTACACCAAATATATTTTATATACTGTAAATAAAATATCAAAATGTACAGTAAATATATATTACATTCTGTACATAAAATATCAAAAAGTAAACCAAATTTGTGTTTTAGATACTGTAAATAAACTATCAAAACTGCAGTAATTATATTTAATATACTGTACATAAAATATCAAAAATTAAACCTAATGTATATTATTTACTGTAAATAAAATATCAAAAAGTACAGTAAATATATCTTACACTCCGTATGTAAAATATCAGAATCTACACCAAATATATATTATATAATTTACATGAAATATCAAAAGGACACCAAATATATCTTATATAGTGTACATAAAATATCACAATGTACAGTAAATATATTTCCTATATTGTACATATAATATTAACTAAAAGTACACCAAATATATTTTATATACTATAAATAAAATATCAAAAATACAGTAAATATATATTACATAGTGTACATAAAATATCAAAAAGTACACCAAATATGTGTAATATATACTGTAAATAAACTATCAAAAACTACAGTAATTATATTAAATATACTGTACATAAAATATCAAAAATTACACCAAATGTATATTATATACTGTAAATAAAATATCAAAAAGTACAGTAAATATATATTACACACCCTATGTAAAATATCACAAACTTCACCAAATATATATTATATAATTTACATAAAATATCAAAAGGCCACCAAATATATCTTATATACTGTACATAAAATATCAAAATGTACAGTAAATATATATTACACACCCTATGTAAAATATCACAATCTACACCAAATATATATTATATAATTTACATAAAATATCAAAAGGACACCAAATATATCTTATATACTGTACATAAAATATCAAAATTACAGTAAATATATTTCATATATTGTACATATAATGTTAACTAAAAGTACACCAAATATATTTTATATAGTGTAAATAAAATATCAAAATGTAGAGTAAATATATATTACACACCCTATGTAAAATATCACAATCTACACCGAATTTATGTTATGTAATTTACATAAAATATCAAAAGGACACCAAATATACCTTATATGCTGAACATAAAATATCAAAATGTACCGTAAATATATTTCATATATTGTACATATAATATTAACTAAAAGTACACCAAATACATTTTATATACTGTAAATAAAATATCAAATAGTAGAGTAAATATATATTACATACTGTACATAAAATATCAAAAAGTACACCAAATATGTGTAATATATACTGTAAATAAACTATCAAATCCACAGTAATTATATATAATATACTGTATATAAAATATCAAAAATTACACCAAATGTGTATTATTTACTGTAAATAAAATATCAAAAAGTACAGGAAATATATGTTACACTCCCTATGTAAAATATCACAATCTACACCAAATATATATTATATAATTTACATAAAATATCAAACGGACACCAAATATGTCTTATATAGTGTACATAAAATATCAAAATATACAGTAAATATATTTCCTATATTGTACATATAATATTAACTAAAAGTACACCAAATACATTTTATATACTGTAAATAAAATATCAAAAATACAGTAAATATATATTACATACTGTACATAAAATATGAAAAAGTACACCAAATATGTGTAATATATACTGTAAATAAACTATCAAAACTACACTAATTATATTTAATATACTGTACATAAAATATCAAAAATTACACCAAATATATATTATTTACTGTAAAGAAAATACCAAAAAGTACAGTAAATATATATTACACACCCTATGTAAAATATCACAAACTACACCAAATATATATTATATAATTTATATGAAATATCAAAAGGACACCAAATATACCTTATATACTGAACATGAAATATCAAAATGTACAGTAAATATATTTCATATATTGTACATATAATATTAACTAAAAGTACACCAAATACATTTTATATACTGTAAATAAAATATCAAAAGTACAGTAAATATATATTACATTCTGTACATAAAATATCAAAAAGTACACCAAATATGTGTTATATATACTGTAAATAAACTATCAAAAACTGCAGTAATTATATTTAATATACTGTACATAAAATATCAAAAATTACACCAAATGTATATTATTTACTGTAAATAAAATATCAAAAATTACAGTAAATATATCTTACACACCCTATGTAAAATATCACAATCTACACCAAATATATATTATATAATTTACATAAAATATCAAAAGGACACCAAATATATCTTATATACCGTACATAAAATATCAAAATTACAGTAAATATATTTCATATATTGTACATATAATGTGAACTAAAAGTACACCAAATACATTTTATATACTGTAAATAAAATATCAAAAAGTGCAGTAAATATATATTACACACCCTATGTAAAATATCACAAACTTCACCAAATATATATTATATAATTTACATAAAATATCAAAAGGACACCAAATATATCTTCTATACTGTACATAAAATATCAAAATGTACAGTAAATATATTTCATATATTGTATATATAATATTAACTAAAAGTACACCAAATACATTTTATATACTGTAAATAAAATATCAAAAAGTACAGTAAATATATATTACATGCTGTACATAAAATATCAAAAAGTACACCAAATATGTGTTATATATACTGTAAATAAACTATCAAAACTACACTAATTATATTTAATATACTGTACATAAAATATCAAAAATTACACCAAATATATATTATCTACTGTAAAGAAAATACCAAAAAGTACAGTAAATATATATTACACACCCTATGTAAAATATCACAAACTACACCAAATATATATAATATAATTTACATAAAATATCAAAAGGACACCAAATATATCTTATATACTGAACATGAAATATCAAAATGTACAGTAAATATATTTCATATATTGTACATATAATATTAACTAAAAGAACACCAAATACATTTTATATACTGTCAATAAAATATCAAAATGTACAGTAAATATATATTACATTCTGTACATAAAATATCAAAAAGTACACCAAATTTGTGTTTTATATACTGTAAATAAACTATCAAAAACTACAGTAATTATATTTAATATACTGTACATAAAATAACAAAAATTAAACCAAATGTATATTATTTACTGTAAATAAAATATCAAAAAGTACAGTAAATATATCTTACACTCCCTATGTAAAATATCACAATCTACACCAAATATATATTATATAATTTACATAAAATATCAAAAGGACACCAAATATATCTTCTATACTGTACATAAATTATCAAAATGTACAGTAAATATATTTCATATATTGTATATATAATATTAACTAAAAGTACACCAAATACATTTTATATACTGTAAATAAATTATCAAAAATTACAGTAAATATATATTACATACTGTACATAAAATATCAAAAAGTACACCAAATATGTGTTATATATACTGTAAATAAGCTAACAAAACTACACTAATTATATTTAATATACTGTACATAAAATATCAAAAATTAAACCAAATATATATTATTTACTGTAAAGAAAATACCAAAAAGTACAGTAAATATATATTACACACCCTATGTAAAATATCACAAACTACACCAAATATATATTATATAATTTACATAAAATATCAAAAGGACACCAAATATACCTTAAATACTGTACATAAAATATCAAAATTACAGTAAATATATTTCATATATTGTACATATAATGTTAACTAAAAGTACACCAAATACATTTTATATAGTGCAAATAAAATATCAAAATGTACAGTAAATATATATTACACACCCTATGTAAAATATCACAATCTACACCAAATTTATATTATGTAATTTACATAAAATATCAAAAGGACACCAAATATACCTTATATGCTGAACATAAAATATCAAAATGTACCGTAAATATATTTCATATATTGTACATATAATATTAACTAAAAGTACACCAAATACATTTTATATACTGTAAATAAAATATCAAATAATAGGGTAAATATATATTACATACTGTACATAAAATATCAAAAAGTACACCAAATATGTGTAATATATACTGTAAATAAACTATCAAAAACCACAGTAATTATATTTAATATGCTGTACATAAAATATCAAAAATTACACCAAATGTATATTATATACTGTAAATAAAATATCAAAAGGTACAGTAAATATATATGACACACCCTATGTAAAATATCAAAAACTACACCAAATATATATTATATAATTTACATAAAATATCAAAAGGACACCAAATATATCTTCTATACTGTACAAAAAATATCAAAAAGTACAGTAAATATATTTCTTATATTGTATATATAATATTAACCAAAAGTACACCAAATACATTTTATATACTGTAAATAAGTTATCAAAAATTACAGTAAATATATATTAGATACTGTACATAAAATATCAAAAAGTACACCAAATATGTGTAATATATACTGTAAATAAACTATCAAAACTACACTAATTATATTTAATATACTGTACATAAAATATCAAAAATTACACCAAATATATATTATTTACTGTAAAGAAAATACCAAAAATTACAGTAAATATATATTACACACCCTATGTAAAATATCACAAACTACACCAAATATATATTATATAATTTACATGAAATATCAAAAGGACACCAAATATACCTTATATACTGAACATGAAATATCAAAAAGTACAGTAGATATATTTCATATATTGTACATATAATATTAACTAAAAGTACACCAAATACATTTTATATACTGTAAATAAAATATCAAAAGTACAGTAAATATATATTACATACTGTACATAAAATATCAAAAAGTACACCAAATATGTGTTATATATACTGTAAATAAACTATCAAAAACTGCAGTAATTATATTTAATATACTGTACATAAAATATCAAAAATAACACCAAATGTATATTATTTACTGTAAATAAAATATCAAAAAGTACAGTAAATATATCTTACACACCCTATGTAAAATATCACAAACTACACCAAACATATATTATATAATTTACATAAAATATCAAAAGGACCCCAAATATACCTTATATACTGAACATAAAATATCAAAATGTACAGTAAATATATTTCATATATTGTACATATAATAATAACTAAAAGTACACCAAATACATTTTATATACTGTAAATAAAATATCAAAAGTACAGTAAATATATATTACAGTCTGTACATAAAATATCAAAAAGTACACCAAATATGTGTTATATATACTGTAAATAAACTATCAGAAACTGCAGTAATTATATTTAATATACTGTACATAAAATATCAAAAATTACACCAAATGTATATTATTTAATGTAAATAAAATATCAAAAAGTACAGTAAATATATCTTACACACCCTATGTAAAATATCACAATCTACAACAAATATATATTATATAATTTACATAAAATATCAAAAGGACACCAAATATACCTTATATACTGAACATGAAATATCAAAATTACAGTAAATATATTTCATATATTGTGCATATAATGTTAACTAAAAGTACACCAAATACATTTTATATAGTGTAAATAAAATATCAAAAAGTACAGTAAACATATATTACACACCCTTTGTAAAATATCACAAACTTCACCCAATATATATTATATAATTTACATAAAATATCAAAAGGACACCAAATATATCTTCTATACTGTACATAAAATATCAAAAGGTACAGTAAATATATTTCATATATTGTATATATAATATTAACTAAAAGTACACCAAATACATTTTATATACTGTAAATAAATTATCAAAAATTACAGTAAATATATATTACATACTGTACATAAAATATCAAAAAGTACACCAAATATGTGTTATATATACTGTAAATAAACTATCAAAACTACAGTAATTATGTTGAATATACTGTACATAAAATATCAAAAATTACACCAAATATATAATTTAGTGTAAAGAAAATACCAAAAAGTACAGTAAATATATATTACACACCCGATGTAAAATATGACAAACTACACCAAATATATATTATATAGTTTACATAAAATATCAAAAGGACACCAAATATACCTTATATACTGAACAAGAAATATCAAAATGTACAGTAAATATATTTCATATATTGCACATATAATATTAACTAAAAGTACACCAAATACATTTCATATACTGTAAATAAAATATCAAAAGGTACAGTAAATATATATTACATTCTGTACATAAAATATCAAAAAGTACACCAAATATGTGTTATATATACTGTAAATAAACTATCAAAAACTGCAGTAATTATATTTAATATACTGTACATAAAATATCAAAAATTACACCAAATGTATATTATTTACTGTAAATAAAATATCAAAAAGTACAGTAAATATATCTTACACACCCTATGTAAAATATCACAATCTACACCAAATATATATTATATAATTTACATAAAATATCAAAAGGACACCAAATATGTGTTATATATACTGTAAATATCAAAAACTACAGTAATCATATTCAATGTACTGTGTATAAAATATCAAAAATTACACCAAATATAAATTAAATACTGTAAATAAAATATCAAAAAGGACAGTAAATATATACTACACACCCTATGTAAAATATCAAAAATTACACCAAATATATATTATATAATTTACATACAATATAAAAAGGACACCAAATATATATTATATACTGTACATAAAATATCAAAATGTACAGTAAATATATTTCATATATTGTACATGAAATATAAACTAAAAGTACACCAAATATATTTTATATACTGTAAATAATATATCAAAAATACAGTAAATATATATTACATACTGTACATAAAATATCAAAAAGTACACCAAGTATGTGTTATATATACTGTAAATAAACTATCAAAAACTACAGTAATTATATTTAATATACTGTACATAAAATATCAAAAATTACACCAAATGTATATTATATACTGTAAATGAAATATCAAAATGTACAGTAAATATACATTACACACCCTATGTAAAATATCACAAACTACACCAAATATATATTTTGTAATTTACATAATATATCAAAAGGACACCAAATATATCTTCTATACTGTACATAAAATATCAAAAAGTACAGTAAATATATTTCATATATTGTATATATAATATTAACTAAAAGTACACCAAATACATTTTATATACTGTAAATAAATTATCAAAAATTACAGTAAATATATATTACATACTGTACATAAAATATCAAAAAGTACAACAAATATGTGTTATATATACTGTAAATAAACAATCAAAAACTACAGTAATTATATTTAATATACTGTACATAAAATATCAAAAATTACACCAACTGTATATTATTTACTGTAAATAAAATATCGAAAATTACAGTAAATATATATTACACACCCTATGGAAATAATCAAAAACTACACCAAATATATATTATATAATTTCCATAAAATATCAAAAGGACACCAAATATATATTATATACTGTACATAAAATATCAAAAAGTACAGTAAATATATTTCATATATTGTACATGTAATATTAACTAAAAGTACACCAAATACATTTTATATACTGTAAATAAAATATCAAAACGTACAGTAAATATATATTACATAGTGTACATAAAATATCAAAAAGTACTCCAAATATGTGTAATATATACTGTAAATAAACTATCAAAAACTACAGTAATTATATTTACTATGCTGTACATAAAATATCAAAAATTACACCAAATGTATATTATATACTGTAAATAAAATATCAAAAAGTACAGTAAATATATATTACACACCCTATGTAAAATATCACAAACTACACCAAATATATATTATGTAATTTACATAAAATATCAAAAGGACACCAAATATATCTTCTATACTGTACATAAAACATCAAAACTTTCAGTAAATATATTTCATATGTTGTACATATAATATTAACTAAAAGTACACCAAATACAGTTTACATAGTGTAAATAATGTATAAAAAATTACAGTAAGTATATATTTTCTACTGTACATAAAATATCGAAAAGTACACCAAATATGTGTTATATATACTGTAAATAAACTATCAAAATATTCAGTAATTATATTTAATATACTGTACATAAAATATCAAAAATTACACCAAATGTATATTATTTACTGTAAATAAAATATCTAAAAGTACAGTAAATATATATTGCACACCATATGTAAAATATCACAATCTACACCAAATATATATTATATAATTTACATAAAATATCAAAAGGACTCCAAATATATCTTCTATACTGTACATAAAATATCAAAAAGTACAGTAAATATATTTCATATATTGTACATATAATATTAACTAAAAGTACACCAAATACATTTTATATACTGTAAATAAAATATCAATTAGTACAGTAAATATATATTACATACTGTACATAAAATATGAAAAAGTACACCAAATATGTGTTATATATACTGTAAATAAACTATCAAAACTACACTAATTATGTTTAATATACTGTACATAAAATATCAAAAATTACACCAAATATATATTATTTACTGTAAATAAAATATCAAAAAGTACAGTAAATATATATTACACACCCTATGTAAAATATCAGAAACTACACCATATATATATTATATAATTTACATAATATATCAAAAGGACACCAAATATACCTTATATACTGAACATGAAATATCAAATGTACAGTAAATATATTTCATATATTGTATATATAATATTAACTAAAAGTACACCAAATATATTTTATATACTGTAAATAAAATATCGAAAAGTACAGTAAATATATATTACATAGTGTACATAAAATATCAACAAGTACACCAAATATGTGTTATATATACTGTAAATAAACTATCAAAAACTACAGGAATTATATTTAATATACTGTACATAAAATATCAAAAATTAAACCAAATGTATATTATATACTGTAAATAAAATATCAAAAAGTACACTAAATATATATTACACACCCCATGTAAAATATCACAAACTACACCAAATATATATTTTATAATTTACATAAAATATCAAAAGGACACCAAATATATCTTCTATACTGTTCATAAAATATCAAAAATTACAGTAAATATATTTCATATATTGTACATGTAATATTAACTAAAAGTACACCAAATACATTTTATATACTGTAAATAAATTATCAAAAATTACAGTAAATATATATTACATACTGTACATAAAATATCAAAAAGTACACCAAATATGTGTTATATATACAGTAAATAAACAATCAAAAACTACAGTAATTATATATAATATACTGTTCATAAAATATCAAAAATTACACCAAATGTATATTATTTACTGTAAATAAAATATCAAAAATTACAGTAAATATATATTACACACCCTATGTAAAATATCAAAAACTACACCAAATATATATTATAAAATTCACATAAAATATCAAAAGGACACCAAATATATATTATATACTGTACATAAAATATCAAAATGTACAGTAAATATATTTCATATATTTTACATGTAATATTAACTAAAAGTACACCAAATACATTTTATATACTGTAAATAAAATACCAAAAAGTACAGTAAATATATATTACATAGTGTACATAAAATATCAAAAAGTACTCCAAATATGTGTAATATATACTGTAAATAAACTATTAAAAACTACAGTAATTATATTTATTATACTGTACATAAAATATCAAAAATTACACCAAAGGAATGTTATTTACTGTAAATAAAATATCAAAAGTACAGTAAATATATCTTACACTCCCTATGTAAAATATCACAATCTACACCAAATATATATTATATAATTTACATAAAATATCAAAAGGACACCAAATATATCTTATATAGTGTACATAAAATATCAAAATGTACAGTAAATATATTTCCTATATTGTACATATAATATTAACTGAAAGTACACCAAATACATTTTATATATTGTAAATAAAATATCAAAAATACAGTAAATATATATTACATACTGTACATAAAAAATCAAAAACTACACCAAATATGTGTAATATATACTGTAAATTAACTATCAAAACTACACTAATTATATTTAATATACTGTACATAAAATATCAAAAATTACACCAAATATATATTATTTACTGTAAAGAAAATACCAAAAAGTACAGTAAATATATATTACACACCCTATGTAAAATATCACAAACTACACCAAATATATATTATATAATTTACATAAAATATCAAAAGGACACCAAATATACCTTATATACTGAACATGAAATATCAAAAAGTACAGTAAATATATTTCATATATTGTACATGTAATATTAACTAAAAGTACACCAAATACATTATATAGACTGTAAATAAAATGTCAAAAAGTACAGTAAACATATATTACATAGTGTACATAAAATATCAAAAAGTACTCCAAATATGTGTAATGTATACTGTAAATAAACTATCAAAAACTACAGTAAATATATTTACTATACTGTACATAAAATATCAAAAATTACACCAAATGTATATTATATAGTGTAAATAAGATATCAAAAAGTACAGTAAATATATATTACACACCCTATGTAAAATATCACAAACTACACCAAATATATATTATATAATTTACATAAAATATCAAAAGGACACCAAATATATCTTCTATACTGTACATGAAATATCAAAAATTACAGTAAATATATTTGATATATTGTACATATAATATTAACTAAAAGTACACCAAATACATTTTTTATACGGTAAATAAATTATCAAAAATTACAGTAAATATATATTACATTCTGTACATAAAATATCAAAAAGTACACCAAATATGTGTTATATATACTGTAAATAAACTATCAAAAACTGCAGTAATTATATTTAATATACTGTACATGAAATATCAAAAATTACACCAAATGTACGTTATTTACTGTAAATAAAATATCAAAAAGTACAGTAAATATATCTTACACACCCTATGTAAAATATCACAATCTACACCAAATATATATTATATAAATTACATAAAATATCAAAAGGACACCAAATATATCTTCTATAATTTACAAAAAAATATCAAAAATTATAGTAAATATATTTCATATATTGTATATAATATTAACTAAAAGTACACCAAATACATTTTATACACTGTAAATAAATTATCAAAAATTACAGTGAATATATATTACATACTGTACATAAAATATCAAAAAGTACACCAAATATGTGTTATATATACTGTAAATAAACTATCAAAACCTACAGTAATTATATTTAATATACTGTACATAAAATATCAAAAATTACACCAAATGAATATTATTTACTGTAAATAAAATACCTAAAAGTACAGTAAATATACATTACACACCCTATGTAAAATATCACAAGCTACACCAAATATATATTATATAATTTACATAAAATATTAAAAGGACACCAAATATACCTTATATACTGAACATAAAATATCAAAATATACAGTAAATATATTTCATATATTGTACATATAATGTTAACTAAAAGTTCACCAAATACATTTTATATACTGTAAATAAAATATCAAAAAGTACAGTAAATATATATTACATTCAGTACATAAAATATCAAAAAGTACACCAAATATGTGTTATATATACTGTAAATAAACAATCAAAAACTACAGTAATTATATTTAATATACTGTACATAAAATATCAAAAATTTCACGAAATGCATATTATATACTGTAAATAAAATATCAAAAATTACAGTAAATATATATTACACACCCTAAGTAAAATATCAAAAACTACACCAGATATATATTATAAAATTCACATAAAATATCAAAAGGACACCAAATATATATTATATACTGTACATAAAATATCAAAAAGTACAGTAAATATATTTCATATATTGTACATATCATATTAACTGAAAGTACACCAAATACATTTTATGTAGTGTAAATAAAATATCAAAAAGTACAGTAAATATATATTACACACCATATGTAAAATATCACAATCTACACCAAATATATGTTATAAAATTCACATAAAATATCAAAAGGACTCCAAATATATATTATATACTGTACATAAAATATCAAAATGTACAGTAAATATATTTCATATATTGTACATGTAATATTAACTAAAAGTACACCAAATACATTTTATATACTGTAAATAAAATATCAAAAATACAGTAAATATATATTACATAGTGTACATAAAATATCAAAAAGTACTCCAAATATGTGTAATATATACTGTAAATAAACTATCAAAAACTACAGTAATTATATTTACTATACTGTAAATAAAATATCAAAAATTACACCAAATGTATATTATATACTCTAAATAAAATATCAAAAAGTACAGTAAATATATCTTACACACCATATGTAGAAAATCACAATCTACACCAAATATATATTATATAATTTACATAAAATATCAAAAGGACACCAAATATATCTTCTATACTGTACATAAAATATCAAAATGTACAGTAAATATATTTCATATATTGCACATATAATATTAACTGAAAGTACACCAAATACATTTTATATACTGTAAATAAAATATCAAAAAGTACAGTAAATATATATTACATACTGTACATAAACTATCAAAAAGTACACCAAATATGTGTTATATATACTGTAAATAAACTATCAAATCTACAGTAATTATATATAATATACTGTACATAAAATATCAAAAATTACACCAAATGTATATTATCTACTGTAAATAAAATATCAAAAAGTACAGTAAATATATATGACACACCCTATGTAAAATATCAAAAACTACACCAAATATATATTATATAATTTACATAAAATATCAAAAGGACACCAAATATATCTTCTATACTGTACAAAAAATATCAAAAAGTACAGTAAATATATTTCTTATATTGTATATATAATATTAACTAAAAGTACACCAAATACATTATATATACTGTAAATAAATTATCAAAAATTTCAGTAAATATATATTACATACTGTACATAAAATATCAAAAGGTACACCAAATATGTGTTATATATACTGTAAATAAACTATCAAAAACTACAGTAATTATATTTAATATACTGTACATATAATATCAAAAATTTCACAAAATGTATATTATATACTGTAAATAAAATACCAAAAAGTACAGTAAATATATGTGACACACTCTATGTAAAATATCAAAAACTACACCAAATATATATTATATAATTTACATAAAATATCAAAGGACAACAAATATATCTTCTATACTTTACAAAAGATATCCAAATGTACAGTAAATATATTTCATATATTGTACATATAATATTAACTAAAAGTACACCAAATACATTTTATATACTGTAAATAAAGTATCAAAAATACAGTAAATATGTATTACATACTGTACATAAAATATCAAAAAGTACACCAAATATGTGTTATATATACTGTAAATAAACTATCAAAAACTACAGTAATTATATTTAATATACTGTACATAAAATATCAAAAATTACACCAAATGTATATTATTTACTGTAAATAAAATATCAAAAAGTACAGTAAATATATATGACACACCCTATGTAAAATATCACAAACTACACCAAATATATATTATATAATTTACATAAAATATCAAAAGGACACCAAATATATCTTATGCACTGTACATAAAATATCAAAAAGTACAGTATATATATTTCATATATTGTACATATAATATTAACTAAATGTACACCAAATACATTTCATATACTGTAAATAAAATATCAAAAAGTACAGAAAATATATATTACATACTGTATATAAAATATCAAAAAGTACACCAAATATGTGTTATATATACTGTAAATAAACTATCAAATATACAGTAATTATATATAATATACTGTACATAAAATATCAAAAATTACACCAAATGTATATTATATACTGTAAATAAAATATCAAAAAGTACAGTAAATATATATGACACACCCTATGTAAAATATCAAAAACTACACCAAATATATATTATATAATTTACATAAAATATCAAAAGGACACCAAATATATCTTCTATAGTGTACAAAAAATATCAATAAGTACAGAAAATATATTTCCTATATTGTACATATAATATTAACTACAAGTACACCAAATACATTTTATATAGTGTAAATAAAATACCAAAAAGTACAGTAAATATATATTACATACCATATGTAAAATATCACAATCTACAACAAATATATATTATATAATTTACATAAAATATCAAAAGGACACAAAATATATCTTATATACTGTACATAAAATATCAAAAGTTACAGTAAATATATTTCATATATTGCACATATAATATTAACTAAAAGTAAAACAAATACGTTTTATATTGTGTAAATAAAATATCAAATATTACAGTGAATATATATTACATACTGTACATAAAATATCAAAAAGTACACCAAATATGTGTTCAATATACTGTAAATAAACTATCAAAAACTGCAGTAATTATATTTAATATACTGTACATAAAATATCAAAAATTACACCAAATGTATATTATTTACTGTAAATAAAATATCAAAAAGTACAGTAAATATATATTACATACCCTATGTAAAATATCACAATCTACACCAAATATATATTATATAACTTACATAAAATATCAAAAGGACACCAAATATATCTTATATACTGTACATAAAATATCAAAATTACAGTAAATATATTTCATATATTGTACATATAATATTAACTAAAAGTACACCAAATACATTTTATATAGTGTAAATACAATATCAAAAATACAGTAAATATATATTACACACCCTATGTAAAATATCACAATCTACACCAAATATATATTATATAATTTACCTAAAATATCAAAAGGACACCAAATATATCGTATATACTGTACATAAAATATCAAAAAGTACAGTAAATATATTTCATATATTGTACATATAATATTAACTAAAAGTACACAAAATACATTTTATATAGGGTAAATAAAATATCAAAAATTACAGTGAAGATATATTACATACTGTACATAAAATATCAAAAAGTACACCAAATATGTGTTATATATAGTGTAAATAAGCTATCAAAACTACAGTAATTATATTTAATATACTGTACATAAAATATCAAAAATTACACCAAATGTATATTATTTACTGTAAATAAAATACCAAAAAGTACAGTAAATATACATTACACACCCTATGTAAAATATCACAAACTACACCAAATATATATTATATAATTTACATAAAAAATCAAAAGGACACCAAATATACCTTATATACTGAACATAAAATATCAAAAAGTACAGTAAATATATTTCATATATTGTACATATAATATTAACTAAAAGTACACCAAATACATTTTATATACTGTAAATAAAATATCAAAAAGTACAGTAAATACATATTTCATTCTGTACATAAAATATCAAAAGGTACACCAAATATGTGTTATATATACTGTAAATAAACTATCAAAAACTAGAGTAATTATATTTAATATACTGTACATAAAATATCAAAAATTACACCAAATGTATATTATATACTGTAAATAAAATATCAAAAAGTACAGTAAATATGTATTACACACCCTATGTAAAATATCAAAAACTACACCAAATATTTATTATAAAATTCACATAAAATATCAAAAGGACACAAAATATATATTATATACTGTACATAAAATATCAAAAAGTACAGTAAATATATTTTATATATTGTACATATAATATTAACTAAAAGTACACCAAATACATTTTCTATACTGTAAATAAAATATCAAAAAGTACAGTAAATATATATTACATACTGTACATAAAATATCAAAAAGTACACCAAATATGTGTTATATATACTATAAATAAACTATCAAAACTCCACTAATTATATATAATATACTGTACATAAAGTATCAAAAATTACACCAAATGTATATTATATACTGTGAATAAAATATCAAAAAGTACAGTAAATATATATGACACACCCTGTGTAAAATATCAAAAACTACACCAAATATATATTATATAATTTACATAAAATATCAAAAGAACACCAAATATATCTTCTATACTGTACAAAAAATATCAAAAAGAACAGTAAATATATTTCTTATGTTGTATATATAATATTAACTAAAAGTACACCAAATACACTTTATAAACTGTAAATAAATTATCAAAAATTACAGTAAATATATATTACATACTGTACATAAAATATCAAAAAGTACACCAAATATGTGTTATATATACTGTAAATAAACTATCAAAACTACAGTAATTATATATAGTATACTGTACATAAAATATGAAAAATTACACCAAATGTATATTATATACTGTAAATAAAATATCAAAAAGTACAGTAAATATATATGACACACCCTATGTAAAATATCACAAACTACGCCAAATATATATTATATAATTTACATAAAATATCAAAAGGACACCAAATATATCTTATGTACTGTACATAAAATATCAAAATGTACAGTAAATATATTTCATATATTGTACATATAATATTAACTGAAAGTACACCAAATACATTTTATATACTGTAAATAAAATATCAAAAATTACAGTAAATATGTATTACATACTGTACATAAAATATGAAAAAGTACACCAAATATGTGTTATATATACTGTAAATAAACTCTCAAAAACTACAGTAATTATATTTAATATACTGTACATAAAATATCAAAAATTACACCAAATGTATATTATTTACTGTAAATAAAATATCAAAAAGTACAGTAAATATATATTACACACCGTATGTAAAATATCACAATCTACACCAAATATATATTATATAATTTACATAAAATATCAAAATGATACAAAATATATCTTATATACTGTACATATAATATCAAAAATTACAGTAAATATGTTTCATATATTGTACATATAATATTAACTAAAAGTACACCAAATACATTTTATATAGTGTAAATAAAATATCAAAAAGTACAGTCAATATGTATTACACACCATATGTAAAATATCACAATCTACACCAAATATCTATAATATAATTTACATAAAATATCAAAAGGACACCAAATATATCTTATATACTGTACATAAAATAGCAAAAAGTACAGGAAATATATTTCATATATTGTACATATAATATTAACTAAAAGTACACCAAATACATTTCATATAGTGTAAATAAAATATCAAAAATTACGGTGAATATATACTACATACTGTACA
The DNA here is from genome assembly GCF_029289425.2 of Pan paniscus. NCBI lineage: Eukaryota > Metazoa > Chordata > Mammalia > Primates > Hominidae > Pan > Pan paniscus. Next base: position 5,773,524 of record NC_073271.2, read on the forward strand.
TAAAATATCAAAAAGTACACCAAATATGTGTTATATATACTGTAAATAAACTATCAAAACTACAGTAATTATATTTAATATACCGTACATAAAATATCAAAAATTACACCAAATATATATTATTTACTGTAAAGAAAATACCAAAAAGTACAGTAAATATATAATACACACCCTATGTAAAATATCACAAACTACACCAAATATATATTATATAATTTACATAAAATATAAGAGGACACCAAATATACCTTATATACTCAACATGAAATATCAAAACGTACAGTAAATATATTTCATATATTGTACATATAATATTAACTAAAAGTACACCAAATACATTTTATATACTGTAAATAACATATCAAAAAGTACAGTAAATATATATTACATACTGTACATAAAATATCAAAAAGTACACCAAATATGTGTAATATATACTGTAAATAAACTATCAAAAACTACAGTAATTATATTTAATGTACTGTTCATAAAATATCAAAAATTACACCAAATGTATATTATATACTGTAAATAAAATATCAAAAAGTACAGTAAATATATATCACACACCCTATGTAAAATATCACAAACTTCACCAAATATATATTATATAATTTACATAAAATATCAAAAGGACACCAAATATATCTTCTATACTGTACATAAAATATCAAAATGTACAGTAAATATATTTCATATATTGTATATATATTAACTAAAAGTACACCAAATACATTTTATATACTGTAAATAAATTATCAAAAATTACAGTAAATATATATTACATACTGTACATAAAATATCAAAAAGTACACCAAATATGTGTAATATATACTGTAAATAAACTATCAAAAACTACACTAATTATATTTAATATACTGTACATAAAATATCAAAAATTACACCAAATATATATTATTTACTGTAAAGAAAATACCAAAAAGTACAGTAAATGTATATTACACACCCTATGTAAAATATCACAAACTACACCAAATATATATTATTTAATTTACATAAAATATCAAAAGGACACCAAATATATCTTATATACTGAACATGAAATATCAAAATGTACAGTAAACATATTTCAGATATTGTACATATAATATTAACTAAAAGTACACCAAATACATTTTATATACTGTAAATAAAATATCAAAATGTACAGTAAATATATATTACATTCTGTACATAAAATATCAAAAAGTACACCAAATTTGTGTTTTATATACTGTAAATAAACTATCAAAAACTGCAGTAATTATATTTAATATACTGTACATAAAATATCAAAAATTACACCAAATGTATATTATTTACTGTAAATAATATATCAAAAAGTACAGTAAATATATATTACACACCCTATGTAAATTATCACAATCTACACCAAATATATATTATGCAATTTACATAAAATATCAAAAGGACACCAAATATACCTTATATACTGAACATGAAATATCAAAATGTACAGTAAATATATTTCATATATTGTACATATAATATTAACTAAAAGTACACCAAATACATTTTATATACTGTAAATAAAATATCAAAAATACAGTAAATATATTACATACTGTACATAAAATATCAAAAAGTACACCAAATATGTGTAATATATACTGTAAATAAACTATCAAAAACTACAGTAATTATATTTAATATACTGTACATAAAATATCAAAAATTACACCAAATGTATATTATATACTGTAAATAAAATATGAAAAAGTACAGTAAATATATATTACACACCCTATGTAAAATATCATAAACTTCACCAAATATATATTATATAATTTACATAAAATATCAAAAGGACACCAAATATATCTTCTATACCGTACATAAAATATCAAAATGTACAGTAAATATATTTCATATATTGTATATATAATATTAACTAAAAGTACAGCAAATACATTTTATATACTGTAAATAAATTATCAAAAATTACAGTAAATATATATTACATACTGTACATAAAATATCAAAAAGTACACCAAATTTATGTTATATATACTGTAAATAAACAATCAAAAACTACAGTAATTATATTTAATATATTGTACATAAAATATCAAAAATTACACCAAATGTATATTATTTACTATAAATAAAATATCAAAAAGTACAGTAAATATATATTACACACCCTATGTAAAATATCACAATCTACACCAAATATATATTATATAATTTACATAAAATATCAAAAGGACACCAAATATATCTTATATACTGTACATAAAATATCAAAATTACAGTAAATATATGTCATATATTGTACATATAATGTTAACTAAAAGTACACCAAATACATTTTATATAGTGTAAATAAAATATCAAAATGTACAGTAAATATATATTACAAACCCTATGTAAAATATCACAATCTACACCAAATATATATTATGTAATTTACATAAAATATCAAAAGGACACCAAATATACCTTATATGCTGAACATAAAATATCAAAATGTACCGTAAATATATTTCATATATTGTACATATAATATTAACTAAAAGTACACCAAATACATTTTATATACTGTAAATAAAATATCAAATAGTAGAGTAAATATATATTACATACTGTACATAAAATATCAAAAAGTACACCAAATATGTGTAATATATACTGCAAATAAACTATCAAAAACCACAGTAATTATATTTAATATACTGTACATAAAATATCAAAAATTACACCAAATGTATATTATATACTGTAAATAAAATATCAAAAAGTACAGTAAATATATATGACACACCCTATGTAAAATATCAAATACTACACCAAATATATATTATATAATTTACATAAAATATCAAAAGGACACCAAATATATCTTCTATACTGTACAAAAAATATCCAAAATTACAGTAAATATATTTCTTATATTGTATATATAATATTAACTAAAAGTACACCAAATACATTTTATATACTGTAAATAAATTTTCAAAAATTACAGTAAATATATATTACATACTGTACATAAAATATCAAAAGGTACACCAAATATGTGTTATATATACTGTAAATAAACTATCAAAAACTACAGTAATTTTTATTTAATATACTGTACATAAAATATCAAATATTACACCAAATGTATATTATATACTGTAAATAAAATATCAAAAAGTACAGTAAATATACATTACACACCCTATGTAAAATATCACAAACTACACCAAATATATACTATGTAATTTACATAAAATATCAAAAGGACACCAAATATATCTTCTATACTGCATATAAAATATCAAAAAGTAAAGTAAATATATTTCATATATTGTATATATAATATTAACTAAAAGGACACCAAATGCATTTTATGTACTGCAAATAAATTATCAAAAATTACAGTAAATATATATTACATACTGTACATAAAATATCAAAAAGTACACCAAATAAGTGTAATATATACTGTAAATATACAATGAAAAACAGCAGTAATTATAGTTAATATACTGTACATAAAATATCAAAAATTACACCAAATGTATATTATTTACTGTAAATAAAATATCAAAAATTACAGTAAATATATCTTACACACCCTGTGGAAAATATCAAAAACTACACTAAATATATATTATAAAATTCACATAAAATATCAAAAGGACACCAAATATATATTATATACTGTACATAAAATATCAAAATTACAGTAAATATATTTCATATATTGTACATATAATATTAACTAAAAGTACACCAAATACATTTTATGTACTGTAAATAAAATATCAAAAACTACAGTAAATATATATTACATAATGTACATAAAATATGAAAAAGTACACCAAACATGCGTTATATATACTGTATATAAACTATAAAAAACTACAGTAATTATATTTAAATTACTGTACATAAAATATCAAAAATTACACCAAATGTATATTATATACTGTAAATAAAATATCAAAAAGTACAGTAAATATATATGACACACCCTATGTAAAATATCACAATCTACACCAAATATATATTATATAATTTACATAAAATATCAAAAGGACAACAAATATATCTTATGTACTGTACATAAAATATCAAAAAGTACAGTAAATATATTTCATATATTGTACATATAATATTAACTAAAAGTACACCAAATACATTTTATATACTGTAAATAAAATATCAAAAGTACAGTAAATATATATTACATTCTGTACATAAAATATCAAAAACTACACCAAATATGTGTTATATATACTGTAAATAAACTATCAAAAACTGCAGTAATTATATTTAATATACTGTACATAAAATATCAAAAATTACACCAAATGTATATTATTTACTGTAAATAAAATATCAAAAAGTACAGTAAATATATCTTACACACCCTATGTAAAATATCACAATCTACACCAAATATATATTATAAAATTTACATAAAATATCAAAAGGACACCAAATATATCTTATATACTGTACATAAAATATCAAAATTACAGTAAATATATGTCATATATTGTACATATAATGTTAACTAAAAGTACACCAAATACATTTTATATAGTGTAAATAAAATATCAAAATGTACAGTAAATATATATTACAAACCCTATGTAAAATATCACAATCTACACCAAATATATATTATATAATTTACATAAAATATCAAAAGGACACCAAATATACATTATATGCTGAACATAAAATATCAAAATGTACCGTAAATATATTTCATATATTGTACATATAATATTAACTAAAAGTACACCAAATACATTTTATATACTGTAAATAAAATATCAAATAGTAGAGTAAATATATATTACATACTGTATATAAAATATCAAAAAGTACACCAAATATGTGTAATATATACTGTAAATAAACTATTAAAAACCACAGTAATTATATTTAATATACTGTACATAAAATATCAAAAATTACACCAAATGTATATTATATACCGTCAATAAAATATCAAAAAGTACAGTAAATATATATGACACACCCTATGTAAAATATCAAAAACTACACCAAATATATATTATATAATTTACATAAAATATCAAAAGGACACCAAATATATATTCTATACTGTACAAAAAAATCCAAAATTACAGTAAATATATTTCTTATATTGTATATATAATATTAACTAAAAGTACACCAAATACATTTTATATACTGTAAATAAATTATCAAAAATTACAGTAAATATATATTACATACTGTACATAAAATATCAAAAGGTACACCAAATATGTGTTATATATACTGTAAATAAACTATCAAAAACTACAGTAATTATATTTAATATACTGTACATATAATATCAAAAATTTCACCAAATGTATATTATATACTGTAAATAAAATATCAAAAAGTACAGTAAATATATATGACAGACACTATGTAAAATATCAAAAACTACACAAAATATATATTATATAATTTACATAAAATATCAAAAGGACACCAAATATATCTTATGTACTGTACATAAAATATCAAAAAGTACAGTAAATATATTTCATATATTGTACATATAATATTAACTAAAAGTACACCAAATACATTTCATTTACTGTAAATAAAATACCAAAAAGTACAGTAAATATATATTACATACTGTACATAAAATATCAAAAAGTACACCAAATATGTGTTATATATACTGTAAATAAACTATCAAATCTACAGTAATTATATATAATATACTGTACATAAAATATCAAAAATTACACCAAATGTATATTATTTACTGTAAATAAAATATCAAAAAGTACAGTAAATATATCTTACACTCCCTATGTAAAATATCACAAACTACACCAAATATATATTATATAATTTACATAAAATATCAAAAGGACACCAAATATACCTTATATACTGAACATGAAATATCAAAAAGTACAGTAAATATATTTCATATATTGTACATATAATATTAACTAAAAGTAAACCAAATACATTTTATATACTGTAAATAAAATATCAAAAGTACAGTAAATATATATTACATTCTGTACATAAAATATCAAAAAGTACACCAAATATGTGTTATATATACTGTAAATAAACTATCAAAAAATGCAGTAATTATATTTAATATACTGTACATAAAATATCAAAAATTACACCAAATGTATATTATTTACTGCAAATAAAATATCAAAAAGTACAGTAAATATATCTTACACACCCTATGTAAAATATCACAATCTACACCAAATATATATTATATAATTTACATAAAATATCAAAAGGACACCAAATATATCTTATATACTGTACATAAAATATCAAAATTACAGAAAATATATTTCATATATTGTACATATAATGTTAACTAAAAGTACACCAAATATATTTTGTATAGTGTAAATAAAATATCAAAATGTACAGTAAATATATATTACACACCCTATGTAAAATATCACAATCTACACCAAATTTATATTATGTAATTTACATAAAATATCAAAAGGACACCAAATATACCTTATATGCTGAACATAAAATATCAAAATGTACCGTAAATATATTTCATATATTGTACATATAATATTAACTAAAAGTACACCAAATACATTTTATATACTGTAAATAAAATATCAAATAGTAGAGTAAATATATATTACATACTGTACATAAAATATCAAAAAGTACACCAAATAAGTGTAATATAGACTGTAAATAAACTATCAAATCCACAGTAATTATATATAATATACTGTACATAAAATATCAAAAATTACCGCAAATATGTATTATTTACTGTAAATAAAATATCAAAAAGTACAGTAAATATATCTTACACTCCCTATGTAAAATATCACAATCTACACCAAATATATATTATATTATTTACATAAAATATCAAAAGGACACCAAATATATCTTATATAGTGTACATAAAATATCAAAATGTACAGTAAATATATTTCCTATATTGTACATATAATATTAACTAAAAGTACACCAAATATATTTTATATAGTATAAATAAAATATCAAAAATACAGTAAATATATATTACATAGTGTACATAAAATATCAAAAAGTACAACAAATATGTGTAATATATACTGTAAATAAACGATCAAAAACTACAGTAATTATATTTAATATACTGTACATAAAATATCAAAAATTACACCAAATGTATATTATATACTGTAAATAAAATATCAAAAAGTACAGTAAATATATATTACACACCCTATGTAAAATATCACGAACTTCACCAAATATATATTATATAATTTACATAAAGTATCAAAAGGACACCAATTATATCTTCTATACTGTACATAAAATATCAAAATGTACAGTAAATATATTTCATATATTGTATATATAATATTAACTAAAAGTACACCAAATACATTTTATATACTGTAAATAAACTATGAAAAATTACAGTAAATATATATTACATACTGTACATAAAATATCCAAAAGTACACCAAATATGTGTTATATATACTGTAAATAAACTATCAAAACTACACTAATTATATTTAATATACTGTACATAAAATATCAAAAATTACACCAAATATATATTATTTACTGTAAAGAAAATACCAAAAAGTACAGTAAATATATATTACACACCCTATGTAAAATATCACAAACTACACCAAATATATATTATATGATTTACATAAAATATCAAAAGTACACCAAATATATCTTATATACTGAACATGAAATATCAAAATGTACAGTAAATATATTTCATATATTGTACATATAATATTAACTAAAAGTACACCAAATACATTTTATATACTGTAAATAAAATATCAAAATGTACAGTAAATATATATTACATTCTGTACATAAAATATCAAAAAGTACACCAAATTTGTGTTTTATATACTGTAAATAAACTATCAAAAACTGCAGTAATTATATTTAATATACTGTACATAAAATATCAAAAACTGCACCAAATGTATATTATTTACTGTAAATAAAATATCAAAAAGTACAGTAAATATATCTTACACACCCTATGTAAAATATCACAATCTACACCAAATATATATTATATAATATACATAAAATATCAAAAGGACACCAAATATATCTTATATACTGTACATAAAATATCAAAATTACAGTAAATATATTTCATATATTGTGCATAAAATGTTAACTAAAAGTACACCAAATACATTTTATATACTGTAAATAAAATATCAAAAAGTACAGTAAATATATATTACACACCCTATGTAAAATATCACAAACTTCACCAAATATATATTATATAATTTACATAAAATATCAAAAGGACACCAAATATATCTTCTATACTGTACATAAAACATCAAAATGTACAGTAAATATATTTCATATATTGTATATATAATATTAACTAAAAGTACACCAAATACATTTTATATACTGTAAATAAAATATCAAAAATATAGTAAATATATATTACATACTGTACATAAAATATCAAAATGTACGCCAAATATGTGTTATATATACTGTAAATAAACTATCAAAACTACACTAATTATATTTAATATACTGTACATAAAATATCAAAAATTACACCAAATATATATTATCTACTGTAAAGAAAATACCAAAAAGTACAGTAAATATATATTACACACCCTATGTAAAATATCACAAACTACACCAAATATATATTATATAATTTACATAAAATATCAAAAGGACACCAAATATATCTTATATACTGAACATGAAATATCAAAATGTACAGTAAATATATTTCATATGTTGTACGTATAATATTAACTAAAAGTACACCAAATATATTTTATATACTGTAAATAAAATATCAAAATGTACAGTAAATATATATTACATTCTGTACATAAAATATCAAAAAGTAAACCAAATTTGTGTTTTAGATACTGTAAATAAACTATCAAAACTGCAGTAATTATATTTAATATACTGTACATAAAATATCAAAAATTAAACCTAATGTATATTATTTACTGTAAATAAAATATCAAAAAGTACAGTAAATATATCTTACACTCCGTATGTAAAATATCAGAATCTACACCAAATATATATTATATAATTTACATGAAATATCAAAAGGACACCAAATATATCTTATATAGTGTACATAAAATATCACAATGTACAGTAAATATATTTCCTATATTGTACATATAATATTAACTAAAAGTACACCAAATATATTTTATATACTATAAATAAAATATCAAAAATACAGTAAATATATATTACATAGTGTACATAAAATATCAAAAAGTACACCAAATATGTGTAATATATACTGTAAATAAACTATCAAAAACTACAGTAATTATATTAAATATACTGTACATAAAATATCAAAAATTACACCAAATGTATATTATATACTGTAAATAAAATATCAAAAAGTACAGTAAATATATATTACACACCCTATGTAAAATATCACAAACTTCACCAAATATATATTATATAATTTACATAAAATATCAAAAGGCCACCAAATATATCTTATATACTGTACATAAAATATCAAAATGTACAGTAAATATATATTACACACCCTATGTAAAATATCACAATCTACACCAAATATATATTATATAATTTACATAAAATATCAAAAGGACACCAAATATATCTTATATACTGTACATAAAATATCAAAATTACAGTAAATATATTTCATATATTGTACATATAATGTTAACTAAAAGTACACCAAATATATTTTATATAGTGTAAATAAAATATCAAAATGTAGAGTAAATATATATTACACACCCTATGTAAAATATCACAATCTACACCGAATTTATGTTATGTAATTTACATAAAATATCAAAAGGACACCAAATATACCTTATATGCTGAACATAAAATATCAAAATGTACCGTAAATATATTTCATATATTGTACATATAATATTAACTAAAAGTACACCAAATACATTTTATATACTGTAAATAAAATATCAAATAGTAGAGTAAATATATATTACATACTGTACATAAAATATCAAAAAGTACACCAAATATGTGTAATATATACTGTAAATAAACTATCAAATCCACAGTAATTATATATAATATACTGTATATAAAATATCAAAAATTACACCAAATGTGTATTATTTACTGTAAATAAAATATCAAAAAGTACAGGAAATATATGTTACACTCCCTATGTAAAATATCACAATCTACACCAAATATATATTATATAATTTACATAAAATATCAAACGGACACCAAATATGTCTTATATAGTGTACATAAAATATCAAAATATACAGTAAATATATTTCCTATATTGTACATATAATATTAACTAAAAGTACACCAAATACATTTTATATACTGTAAATAAAATATCAAAAATACAGTAAATATATATTACATACTGTACATAAAATATGAAAAAGTACACCAAATATGTGTAATATATACTGTAAATAAACTATCAAAACTACACTAATTATATTTAATATACTGTACATAAAATATCAAAAATTACACCAAATATATATTATTTACTGTAAAGAAAATACCAAAAAGTACAGTAAATATATATTACACACCCTATGTAAAATATCACAAACTACACCAAATATATATTATATAATTTATATGAAATATCAAAAGGACACCAAATATACCTTATATACTGAACATGAAATATCAAAATGTACAGTAAATATATTTCATATATTGTACATATAATATTAACTAAAAGTACACCAAATACATTTTATATACTGTAAATAAAATATCAAAAGTACAGTAAATATATATTACATTCTGTACATAAAATATCAAAAAGTACACCAAATATGTGTTATATATACTGTAAATAAACTATCAAAAACTGCAGTAATTATATTTAATATACTGTACATAAAATATCAAAAATTACACCAAATGTATATTATTTACTGTAAATAAAATATCAAAAATTACAGTAAATATATCTTACACACCCTATGTAAAATATCACAATCTACACCAAATATATATTATATAATTTACATAAAATATCAAAAGGACACCAAATATATCTTATATACCGTACATAAAATATCAAAATTACAGTAAATATATTTCATATATTGTACATATAATGTGAACTAAAAGTACACCAAATACATTTTATATACTGTAAATAAAATATCAAAAAGTGCAGTAAATATATATTACACACCCTATGTAAAATATCACAAACTTCACCAAATATATATTATATAATTTACATAAAATATCAAAAGGACACCAAATATATCTTCTATACTGTACATAAAATATCAAAATGTACAGTAAATATATTTCATATATTGTATATATAATATTAACTAAAAGTACACCAAATACATTTTATATACTGTAAATAAAATATCAAAAAGTACAGTAAATATATATTACATGCTGTACATAAAATATCAAAAAGTACACCAAATATGTGTTATATATACTGTAAATAAACTATCAAAACTACACTAATTATATTTAATATACTGTACATAAAATATCAAAAATTACACCAAATATATATTATCTACTGTAAAGAAAATACCAAAAAGTACAGTAAATATATATTACACACCCTATGTAAAATATCACAAACTACACCAAATATATATAATATAATTTACATAAAATATCAAAAGGACACCAAATATATCTTATATACTGAACATGAAATATCAAAATGTACAGTAAATATATTTCATATATTGTACATATAATATTAACTAAAAGAACACCAAATACATTTTATATACTGTCAATAAAATATCAAAATGTACAGTAAATATATATTACATTCTGTACATAAAATATCAAAAAGTACACCAAATTTGTGTTTTATATACTGTAAATAAACTATCAAAAACTACAGTAATTATATTTAATATACAGTACATAAAATAACAAAAATTAAACCAAATGTATATTATTTACTGTAAATAAAATATCAAAAAGTACAGTAAATATATCTTACACTCCCTATGTAAAATATCACAATCTACACCAAATATATATTATATAATTTACATAAAATATCAAAAGGACACCAAATATATCTTCTATACTGTACATAAATTATCAAAATGTACAGTAAATATATTTCATATATTGTATATATAATATTAACTAAAAGTACACCAAATACATTTTATATACTGTAAATAAATTATCAAAAATTACAGTAAATATATATTACATACTGTACATAAAATATCAAAAAGTACACCAAATATGTGTTATATATACTGTAAATAAGCTAACAAAACTACACTAATTATATTTAATATACTGTACATAAAATATCAAAAATTAAACCAAATATATATTATTTACTGTAAAGAAAATACCAAAAAGTACAGTAAATATATATTACACACCCTATGTAAAATATCACAAACTACACCAAATATATATTATATAATTTACATAAAATATCAAAAGGACACCAAATATACCTTAAATACTGTACATAAAATATCAAAATTACAGTAAATATATTTCATATATTGTACATATAATGTTAACTAAAAGTACACCAAATACATTTTATATAGTGCAAATAAAATATCAAAATGTACAGTAAATATATATTACACACCCTATGTAAAATATCACAATCTACACCAAATTTATATTATGTAATTTACATAAAATATCAAAAGGACACCAAATATACCTTATATGCTGAACATAAAATATCAAAATGTACCGTAAATATATTTCATATATTGTACATATAATATTAACTAAAAGTACACCAAATACATTTTATATACTGTAAATAAAATATCAAATAATAGGGTAAATATATATTACATACTGTACATAAAATATCAAAAAGTACACCAAATATGTGTAATATATACTGTAAATAAACTATCAAAAACCACAGTAATTATATTTAATATGCTGTACATAAAATATCAAAAATTACACCAAATGTATATTATATACTGTAAATAAAATATCAAAAGGTACAGTAAATATATATGACACACCCTATGTAAAATATCAAAAACTACACCAAATATATATTATATAATTTACATAAAATATCAAAAGGACACCAAATATATCTTCTATACTGTACAAAAAATATCAAAAAGTACAGTAAATATATTTCTTATATTGTATATATAATATTAACCAAAAGTACACCAAATACATTTTATATACTGTAAATAAGTTATCAAAAATTACAGTAAATATATATTAGATACTGTACATAAAATATCAAAAAGTACACCAAATATGTGTAATATATACTGTAAATAAACTATCAAAACTACACTAATTATATTTAATATACTGTACATAAAATATCAAAAATTACACCAAATATATATTATTTACTGTAAAGAAAATACCAAAAAGTACAGTAAATATATATTACACACCCTATGTAAAATATCACAAACTACACCAAATATATATTATATAATTTACATGAAATATCAAAAGGACACCAAATATACCTTATATACTGAACATGAAATATCAAAAAGTACAGTAGATATATTTCATATATTGTACATATAATATTAACTAAAAGTACACCAAATACATTTTATATACTGTAAATAAAATATCAAAAGTACAGTAAATATATATTACATACTGTACATAAAATATCAAAAAGTACACCAAATATGTGTTATATATACTGTAAATAAACTATCAAAAACTGCAGTAATTATATTTAATATACTGTACATAAAATATCAAAAATAACACCAAATGTATATTATTTACTGTAAATAAAATATCAAAAAGTACAGTAAATATATCTTACACACCCTATGTAAAATATCACAAACTACACCAAACATATATTATATAATTTACATAAAATATCAAAAGGACCCCAAATATACCTTATATACTGAACATAAAATATCAAAATGTACAGTAAATATATTTCATATATTGTACATATAATAATAACTAAAAGTACACCAAATACATTTTATATACTGTAAATAAAATATCAAAAGTACAGTAAATATATATTACAGTCTGTACATAAAATATCAAAAAGTACACCAAATATGTGTTATATATACTGTAAATAAACTATCAGAAACTGCAGTAATTATATTTAATATACTGTACATAAAATATCAAAAATTACACCAAATGTATATTATTTAATGTAAATAAAATATCAAAAAGTACAGTAAATATATCTTACACACCCTATGTAAAATATCACAATCTACAACAAATATATATTATATAATTTACATAAAATATCAAAAGGACACCAAATATACCTTATATACTGAACATGAAATATCAAAATTACAGTAAATATATTTCATATATTGTGCATATAATGTTAACTAAAAGTACACCAAATACATTTTATATAGTGTAAATAAAATATCAAAAAGTACAGTAAACATATATTACACACCCTTTGTAAAATATCACAAACTTCACCCAATATATATTATATAATTTACATAAAATATCAAAAGGACACCAAATATATCTTCTATACTGTACATAAAATATCAAAAGGTACAGTAAATATATTTCATATATTGTATATATAATATTAACTAAAAGTACACCAAATACATTTTATATACTGTAAATAAATTATCAAAAATTACAGTAAATATATATTACATACTGTACATAAAATATCAAAAAGTACACCAAATATGTGTTATATATACTGTAAATAAACTATCAAAACTACAGTAATTATGTTGAATATACTGTACATAAAATATCAAAAATTACACCAAATATATAATTTAGTGTAAAGAAAATACCAAAAAGTACAGTAAATATATATTACACACCCGATGTAAAATATGACAAACTACACCAAATATATATTATATAGTTTACATAAAATATCAAAAGGACACCAAATATACCTTATATACTGAACAAGAAATATCAAAATGTACAGTAAATATATTTCATATATTGCACATATAATATTAACTAAAAGTACACCAAATACATTTCATATACTGTAAATAAAATATCAAAAGGTACAGTAAATATATATTACATTCTGTACATAAAATATCAAAAAGTACACCAAATATGTGTTATATATACTGTAAATAAACTATCAAAAACTGCAGTAATTATATTTAATATACTGTACATAAAATATCAAAAATTACACCAAATGTATATTATTTACTGTAAATAAAATATCACAAAGTACAGTAAATATATCTTACACACCCTATGTAAAATATCACAATCTACACCAAATATATATTATATAATTTACATAAAATATCAAAAGGACACCAAATATGTGTTATATATACTGTAAATATCAAAAACTACAGTAATCATATTCAATGTACTGTGTATAAAATATCAAAAATTACACCAAATATAAATTAAATACTGTAAATAAAATATCAAAAAGGACAGTAAATATATACTACACACCCTATGTAAAATATCAAAAATTACACCAAATATATATTATATAATTTACATACAATATAAAAAGGACACCAAATATATATTATATACTGTACATAAAATATCAAAATGTACAGTAAATATATTTCATATATTGTACATGAAATATAAACTAAAAGTACACCAAATATATTTTATATACTGTAAATAATATATCAAAAATACAGTAAATATATATTACATACTGTACATAAAATATCAAAAAGTACACCAAGTATGTGTTATATATACTGTAAATAAACTATCAAAAACTACAGTAATTATATTTAATATACTGTACATAAAATATCAAAAATTACACCAAATGTATATTATATACTGTAAATGAAATATCAAAATGTACAGTAAATATACATTACACACCCTATGTAAAATATCACAAACTACACCAAATATATATTTTGTAATTTACATAATATATCAAAAGGACACCAAATATATCTTCTATACTGTACATAAAATATCAAAAAGTACAGTAAATATATTTCATATATTGTATATATAATATTAACTAAAAGTACACCAAATACATTTTATATACTGTAAATAAATTATCAAAAATTACAGTAAATATATATTACATACTGTACATAAAATATCAAAAAGTACAACAAATATGTGTTATATATACTGTAAATAAACAATCAAAAACTACAGTAATTATATTTAATATACTGTACATAAAATATCAAAAATTACACCAACTGTATATTATTTACTGTAAATAAAATATCGAAAATTACAGTAAGTATATATTACACACCCTATGGAAATAATCAAAAACTACACCAAATATATATTATATAATTTCCATAAAATATCAAAAGGACACCAAATATATATTATATACTGTACATAAAATATCAAAAAGTACAGTAAATATATTTCATATATTGTACATGTAATATTAACTAAAAGTACACCAAATACATTTTATATACTGTAAATAAAATATCAAAACGTACAGTAAATATATATTACATAGTGTACATAAAATATCAAAAAGTACTCCAAATATGTGTAATATATACTGTAAATAAACTATCAAAAACTACAGTAATTATATTTACTATGCTGTACATAAAATATCAAAAATTACACCAAATGTATATTATATACTGTAAATAAAATATCAAAAAGTACAGTAAATATATATTACACACCCTATGTAAAATATCACAAACTACACCAAATATATATTATGTAATTTACATAAAATATCAAAAGGACACCAAATATATCTTCTATACTGTACATAAAACATCAAAACTTTCAGTAAATATATTTCATATATTGTACATATAATATTAACTAAAAGTACACCAAATACAGTTTACATAGTGTAAATAATGTATAAAAAATTACAGTAAGTATATATTTTCTACTGTACATAAAATATCGAAAAGTACACCAAATATGTGTTATATATACTGTAAATAAACTATCAAAATATTCAGTAATTATATTTAATATACTGTACATAAAATATCAAAAATTACACCAAATGTATATTATTTACTGTAAATAAAATATCTAAAAGTACAGTAAATATATATTGCACACCATATGTAAAATATCACAATCTACACCAAATATATATTATATAATTTACATAAAATATCAAAAGGACTCCAAATATATCTTCTATACTGTACATAAAATATCAAAAAGTACAGTAAATATATTTCATATATTGTACATATAATATTAACTAAAAGTACACCAAATACATTTTATATACTGTAAATAAAATATCAATTAGTACAGTAAATATATATTACATACTGTACATAAAATATGAAAAAGTACACCAAATATGTGTTATATATACTGTAAATAAACTATCAAAACTACACTAATTATGTTTAATATACTGTACATAAAATATCAAAAATTACACCAAATATATATTATTTACTGTAAATAAAATATCAAAAAGTACAGTAAATATATATTACACACCCTATGTAAAATATCAGAAACTACACCATATATATATTATATAATTTACATAATATATCAAAAGGACACCAAATATACCTTATATACTGAACATGAAATATCAAATGTACAGTAAATATATTTCATATATTGTATATATAATATTAACTAAAAGTACACCAAATATATTTTATATACTGTAAATAAAATATCGAAAAGTACAGTAAATATATATTACATAGTGTACATAAAATATCAACAAGTACACCAAATATGTGTTATATATACTGTAAATAAACTATCAAAAACTACAGGAATTATATTTAATATACTGTACATAAAATATCAAAAATTAAACCAAATGTATATTATATACTGTAAATAAAATATCAAAAAGTACACTAAATATATATTACACACCCCATGTAAAATATCACAAACTACACCAAATATATATTTTATAATTTACATAAAATATCAAAAGGACACCAAATATATCTTCTATACTGTTCATAAAATATCAAAAATTACAGTAAATATATTTCATATATTGTACATGTAATATTAACTAAAAGTACACCAAATACATTTTATATACTGTAAATAAATTATCAAAAATTACAGTAAATATATATTACATACTGTACATAAAATATCAAAAAGTACACCAAATATGTGTTATATATACAGTAAATAAACAATCAAAAACTACAGTAATTATATATAATATACTGTTCATAAAATATCAAAAATTACACCAAATGTATATTATTTACTGTAAATAAAATATCAAAAATTACAGTAAATATATATTACACACCCTATGTAAAATATCAAAAACTACACCAAATATATATTATAAAATTCACATAAAATATCAAAAGGACACCAAATATATATTATATACTGTACATAAAATATCAAAATGTACAGTAAATATATTTCATATATTTTACATGTAATATTAACTAAAAGTACACCAAATACATTTTATATACTGTAAATAAAATACCAAAAAGTACAGTAAATATATATTACATAGTGTACATAAAATATCAAAAAGTACTCCAAATATGTGTAATATATACTGTAAATAAACTATTAAAAACTACAGTAATTATATTTATTATACTGTACATAAAATATCAAAAATTACACCAAAGGAATGTTATTTACTGTAAATAAAATATCAAAAGTACAGTAAATATATCTTACACTCCCTATGTAAAATATCACAATCTACACCAAATATATATTATATAATTTACATAAAATATCAAAAGGACACCAAATATATCTTATATAGTGTACATAAAATATCAAAATGTACAGTAAATATATTTCCTATATTGTACATATAATATTAACTGAAAGTACACCAAATACATTTTATATATTGTAAATAAAATATCAAAAATACAGTAAATATATATTACATACTGTACATAAAAAATCAAAAACTACACCAAATATGTGTAATATATACTGTAAATTAACTATCAAAACTACACTAATTATATTTAATATACTGTACATAAAATATCAAAAATTACACCAAATATATATTATTTACTGTAAAGAAAATACCAAAAAGTACAGTAAATATATATTACACACCCTATGTAAAATATCACAAACTACACCAAATATATATTATATAATTTACATAAAATATCAAAAGGACACCAAATATACCTTATATACTGAACATGAAATATCAAAAAGTACAGTAAATATATTTCATATATTGTACATATAATATTAACTAAAAGTACACCAAATACATTTTATATACTGTAAATAAAATATCAAAATTACAGTAAATATATATTACATTCAGTACATAAAATATCAAAAAGTACACCAAATATGTGTTATATATACTGTAAATAAACTATCAAAAACTGCAGTAATTATGTTTAATATACTGTACATAAAATATCAAAAATTACACCAAATGTATATTATTTACTGTAAATAAAATATCGAAAAGTACAGTAAATATATCTTACACACCCTATGTAAAATATCACAATCTACACCAAATATATATTATATAATTTACATAAAATATCAAAAGGACACCAAATATATCTTATATAGTGTACATAAAATATCAAAATGTACAGTAAATATATTTCATATATTGTACATATATTATTAACTAAAAGTACACCAAATACATTTTATATACAGTAAATAAAATATCAAAAAGTACAGTAAATATGTATTACATACTGTACATAAAATATCAAAAAGTACACCATATATGTGTAACATATACTGTAAATAAACTATCAAAATCTACTGTAATTATATTTAATATACTGTACATAAAATATCAAAAATTAAACCAAATGTATATTATATACTGTAAATAAAATATCATCAAGTACAGTAAATATATATTACACACCCTATGTAAAATATCACAAACTTCACCAAATATATATTATAAAATTTACATAAAATATCAAAAAGGACACCACTTATATCTTCTATACTGTACATAAAATATCAAAATGTACAGTAAATATATTTCATATATTGTATATATAATATTAACTAAAAGTACACCAAATACATTTTATATACTGCAAATAAATTATCAAAAATTACAGTAAATATATATTACATACTGTATATAAAATATCAAAAAGTACACCATATATGTGTTATATATACTGTAAATAAACTATCAAAGACTACAGTAATTATATTTAATATACTGTACATAAAATATCAAAAATTACACCAAATGTATATTATTTACTGTAAATAAAATATCAAAAATTACAGTAAATATATATTACACACCCTATGTAAAATATCAAAAACTACACCAAATATCTATTATAAAATTCACATAAAATATCAAAAGGACACCAAATATTTATTATATACTGTACATAAAATATCAAAAAGTACAGTAAATATATTTCATATAGTGTACATATAATATTAACTAAAAGTACACCAAATACATTTCATATACTGTAAATAAAATATCAAAAAGTACAGTAAATATATATTACATACTGTACATAAAATATCAAAAAGTACACCAAATATGTGTTATATATACTGTGAATAAACTATCAAATATACAGTAATTATATATAATATACTGTACAAAAAATATCAAAAATTACACCAAATGTATATTATATACTGTAAATAAAATATCAAAAAGTACAGTAAATATATATGGCATACCCTATGTAAAATATCAAAAGCTACACCAAATATATATTATATAATTTACAGAAAATATCAAAAGGACACCAAATATATATTCTATACTGTACACAAAATATCAAAAAGTACAGTAAATATATTTCATATATCTTACATATAATATTAACTAAAAGTACACCAAATGCATTTTATATACTGTAAATAAAATATCAAAAAGTACAGTAAACATATATTACATACTGTACATAAAATATCAAAAAGTACACCAAATATGTGTTATATATACTGTAAATATCAAAAACTACAGTAATCATATTCAATGTACTGTATATAAAATATCAAAAATTACACCAAATATAAATTAAATACTGTAAATAAAATATCAAAAAGGACAGTAAATATATACTACACACCCTATGTAAAATATCAAAAATTACACCAAATATATATTATATAATTTACATAGAATATAAAAAGGACACCAAATATATCTTATATATTGTACATAAAATATCAAAAAGTACAGTATATATATTTCATACATTGTACATATATTATTAACTAAAAGTACACCAAATACATTTTGTATACTGAAAATAAAATATCAAAAAGTACAGTAAATCTATATTACATACTGTACATAAAGTATCAAAAAGTACACCAAATATGTGTTATATATACTGTAAATAAACTATCAAAAACTACAGTAATTATATTTAATATACTGTACATAAAATATCAAAAATTACACCAAAGGAATGTTATTTACTGTAAATAAAATATCAAAAAGTACAGTAAATATATCTTACACTCCCTATGTAAAATATCACAATCTACACCAAATATATATTATATAATTTACATAAAATATCAAAAGGACACCAAATATATCTTATATAGTGTACATAAAATATCAAAATGTACAGTAAATATATTTCCTATATTGTACATATAATATTAACTGAAAGTACACCAAATACATTTTATATACTGTAAATAAAATATCAAAAATACAGTAAATATATATTACATACTGTACATAAAATATCAAAAAGTACACCAAATATGTGTAATATATACTGTAAATAAACTATCAAAACTACACTAATTATATTTAATATACTGTACATAAAATATCAAAAATTACACCAAATATATATTATTTACTGTAAAGAAAATACCAAAAAGTACAGTAAATATATATTACACACCCTATGTAAAATATCACAAACTACACCAAATATATATTATATAATTTACATAAAATATCAAAAGGACACCAAATATACCTTATATACTGAACATGAAATATCAAAAAGTACAGTAAATATATTTCATATATTGTACATATAATATTAACTAAAAGTACACCAAATACATTTTATATACTGTAAATAAAATATCAAAATTACAGTAAATATATATTACATTCAGTACATAAAATATCAAAAAGTACACCAAATATGTGTTATATATACTGTAAATAAACTATCAAAACTACACTAATTATGTTTAATATACTGTACATAAAATATCAAAAATTACACCAAATATATATTATTAACTGTAAATAAAATATCAAATAGTACAGTAAATATATATTACACACCCTATGTAAAATATCAGAAACTACACCATATATATATTATATAATTTACATAATATATCAAAAGGACACCAAATATACCTTATATACTGAACATGAAATATCAAATGTACAGTAAATATATTTCATATATTGTATATATAATATTAACTAAAAGTACACCAAATATATTTTATATACTGTAAATAAAATATCGAAAAGTACAGTAAATATATATTACATAGTGTACATAAAATATCAACAAGTACACCAAATATGTGTTATATATACTGTAAATAAACTATCAAAAACTACAGGAATTATATTTAATATACTGTACATAAAATATCAAAAATTAAACCAAATGTATATTATATACTGTAAATAAAATATCAAAAAGTACACTAAATATATATTACACACCCCATGTAAAATATCACAAACTACACCAAATATATATTTTATAATTTACATAAAATATCAAAAGGACACCAAATATATCTTCTATACTGTTCATAAAATATCAAAAATTACAGTAAATATATTTCATATATTGTACATGTAATATTAACTAAAAGTACACCAAATACATTTTATATACTGTAAATAAATTATCAAAAATTACAGTAAATATATATTACATACTGTACATAAAATATCAAAAAGCACACCATATATGTGTTATATATACAGTAAATAAACAATCAAAAACTACAGTAATTATATATAATATACTGTACATAAAATATCAAAAATTACACCAAATGTATATTATTTACTGTAAATAAAATATCAAAAATTACAGTAAATATATATTACACACCCTATGTAAAATATCAAAAACTACACCAAATATATATTATAAAATTCACATAAAATATCAAAAGGACACCAAATATATATTATATACTGTACATAAAATATCAAAATGTACAGTAAATATATTTCATATATTTTACATGTAATATTAACTAAAAGTACACCAAATACATTTTATATACTGTAAATAAAATACCAAAAAGTACAGTAAATATATATTACATAGTGTACATAAAATATCAAAAAGTACTCCAAATATGTGTAATATATACTGTAAATAAACTATTAAAAACTACAGTAATTATATTTATTATACTGTACATAAAATATCAAAAATTACACCAAAGGAATGTTATTTACTGTAAATAAAATATCAAAAGTACAGTAAATATATCTTACACTCCCTATGTAAAATATCACAATCTACACCAAATATATATTATATAATTTACATAAAATATCAAAAGGACACCAAATATATCTTATATAGTGTACATAAAATATCAAAATGTACAGTAAATATATTTCCTATATTGTACATATAATATTAACTGAAAGTACACCAAATACATTTTATATATTGTAAATAATATATCAAAAATACAGTAAATATATATTACATACTGTACATAAAAAATCAAAAACTACACCAAATATGTGTAATATATACTGTAAATTAACTATCAAAACTACACTAATTATATTTAATATACTGTACATAAAATATCAAAAATTACACCAAATATATATTATTTACTGTAAAGAAAATACCAAAAAGTACAGTAAATATATATTACACACCCTATGTAAAATATCACAAACTACACCAAATATATATTATATAATTTACATAAAATATCAAAAGGACACCAAATATACCTTATATACTGAACATGAAATATCAAAAAGTACAGTAAATATATTTCATATATTGTACATATAATATTAACTAAAAGTACACCAAATACATTTTATATACTGTAAATAAAATATCAAAATTACAGTAAATATATATTACATTCAGTACATAAAATATCAAAAAGTACACCAAATATGTGTTATATATACTGTAAATAAACTATCAAAAACTGCAGTAATTATGTTTAATATACTGTACATAAAATATCAAAAATTACACCAAATGTATATTATTTACTGTAAATAAAATATCGAAAAGTACAGTAAATATATCTTACACACCCTATGTAAAATATCACAATCTACACCAAATATATATTATATAATTTACATAAAATATCAAAAGGACACCAAATATATCTTATATAGTGTACATAAAATATCAAAATGTACAGTAAATATATTTCATATATTGTACATATAATATTAACTAAAAGTACACCAAATACATTTTATATACAGTAAATAAAATATCAAAAAGTACAGTAAATATGTATTACATACTGTACATAAAATATCAAATAGTACACCATATATGTGTAACATATAATGTAAATAAACTATCAAAAACTACTGTAATTATATTTAATATACTGTACATAAAATATCAAAAATTAAACCAAATGTATATTATATACTGTAAATAAAATATCATCAAGTACAGTAAATATATATTACACACCCTATGTAAAATATCACAAACTTCACCAAATATATATTATAAAATTTACATAAAATATCAAAAAGGACACCACTTATATCTTCTATACTGTACATAAAATATCAAAATGTACAGTAAATATATGTCATATATTGTATATATAATATTAACTAAAAGTACACCAAATACATTTTATATACTGCAAATAAATTATCAAAAATTACAGTAAATATATATTACATACTGTATATAAAATATCAAAAAGTACACCATATATGTGTTATATATACTGTAAATAAACTATCAAAGACTACAGTAATTATATTTAATATACTGTACATAAAATATCAAAAATTACACCAAATGTATATTATTTACTGTAAATAAAATATCAAAAATTACAGTAAATATATATTACACACCCTATGTAAAATATCAAAAACTACACCAAATATCTATTATAAAATTCACATAAAATATCAAAAGGACACCAAATATTTATTATATACTGTACATAAAATATCAAAAAGTACAGTAAATATATTTCATATAGTGTACATATAATATTAACTAAAAGTACACCAAATACATTTCATATACTGTAAATAAAATATCAAAAAGTACAGTAAATATATATTACATACTGTACATAAAATATCAAAAAGTACACCAAATATGTGTTATATATACTGTGAATAAACTATCAAATATACAGTAATTATATATAATATACTGTACAAAAAATATCAAAAATTACACCAAATGTATATTATATACTGTAAATAAAATATCAAAAAGTACAGTAAATATATATGGCATACCCTATGTAAAATATCAAAAACTACACCAAATATATATTATATAATTTACAGAAAATATCAAAAGGACACCAAATATATATTCTATACTGTACACAAAATATCAAAAAGTACAGTAAATATATTTCATATATCTTACATATAATATTAACTAAAAGTACACCAAATGCATTTTATATACTGTAAATAAAATATCAAAAAGTACAGTAAACATATATTATATACTGTACATAAAATATCAAAAAGTACACCAAATATGTGTTATATATACTGTAAATATCAAAAACTTCAGTAATCATATTCAATGTACTGTATATAAAATATCAAAAATTACACCAAATATAAATTAAATACTGTAAATAAAATATCAAAAAGGACAGTAAATATATACTACACACCCTATGTAAAATATCAAAAATTACACCAAATATATATTATATAATTTACATAGAATATAAAAAGGACACCAAATATATCTTATATATTGTACATAAAATATCAAAAAGTACAGTATATATATTTCATACATTGTACATATATTATTAACTAAAAGTACACCAAATACATTTTGTATACTGAAAATAAAATATCAAAAAGTACAGTAAATCTATATTACATACTGTACATAAAATATCAAAAAGTACACCAAATATGTGTGATATATACTGTAAATAAACTATCAAAAACTACAGTAATTATATTTAATATACTGTACATAAAATATCAAAAATTACACCAAAGGAATGTTATTTACTGTAAATAAAATATCAAAAAGTACAGTAAATATATCTTACACTCCCTATGTAAAATATCACAATCTACACCAAATATATATTATATAATTTACATAAAATATCAAAAGGACACCAAATATATCTTCTATACTGTACATAAAATATCAAAATGTACAGTAAATATATTTCATATATTGTATATATAATATTAACTGAAAGTACACCAAATACATTTTATATACTGTAAATAAATTATCAAAAATTACAGTAAATATATATTACATACTGTACATAAAATATCAAAAAGTACACCAAATATGTGTTATATACACTGTAAATAAACTATCAAAACTACACTAATTATATTTAATATACTGTACATAAAATATCAAAAATTACACCAAATATATATTATTTACTGTAAAGAAAATACCAAAAAGTACAGTAAATATATATTACACACCCTATGTAAAATATCACAAACTACACCAAATATATATTATATAATTTACATAAAATATCAAAAGGACACCAAATATACCTTATATACTGAACATGAAATATCAAAAATACAGTAAATATATTTCATATATTGTACATATAATATTAACTAAAAGTACACCAAATACATTTTATATACTGTAAATAAAATATCAAAATTACAGTAAATATATATTACATTCAGTACATAAAATATCAAAAAGTACACCAAATATGTGTTATATATACTGTAAATAAACTATCAAAAACTGCAGTAATTATGTTTAATATAGTGTACATAAAATATCAAAAATTACACCAAATGTATATTATTTACTGTAAATAAAATATCGAAAAGTACAGTAAATATATCTTACACACCCTATGTAAAATATCACAATCTACACCAAATATATATTATATAATTTACATAAAATATCAAAAGGACCCCAAATATATCTTATATAGTGTACATAAAATATCAAAATGTACAGTAAATATATTTCATATATTGTACATATAATATTAATTAAAGTACACCAAATTCATTTTATATACAGTAAATAAAATATCAAAAAGTACAGTAAATATGTATTACATACTGTACATAAAATATCAAAAAGTACACCATATATGTGTAATATATACTGTAAATAAACTATCAAAAACTACTCTAATTATATTTAATATACTGTACATAAAATATCAAAAATTAAACCAAATGTATATTATATACTGTAAATAAAATATCATCAAGTACAGTAAATATATATTACACACCCTATGTAAAATATCACAAACTTCACCAAATATATATTATAAAATTTACATAAAATATCAAAAAGGACACCACTTATATCTTCTATACTGTACATAAAATATCAAAATGTACAGTAAATATATTTCATATATTGTATATATAATATTAACTAAAAGTACACCAAATACATTTTATATACTGCAAATAAAATATCAAAAATTACAGTAAATATATATTAAATACTGTATATAAAATATCAAAAAGTACACCATATATGTGTTATATAAACTGTAAATAAACTATCAAAGACTACAGTAATTATATTTAATATACTGTACATAAAATATCAAAAATTACACCAAATGTATATTATTTACTGTAAATAAACTATCAAAAATTACAGTAAATATATATTACACACCCTATGTAAAATATCAAAAACTACACCAAATATCTATTATAAAATTCACATAAAATATCAAAAGGACACCAAATATTTATTATATACTGTACATAAAATATCAAAAGTACAGTAAATATATTTCATATAGTGTACATATAATATTAACAAAAAGTACACCAAATACATTTCATATACTGTAAATAAAATATCAAAAAGTACAGTAAATATATATTACATACTGTACATAAAATATCAAAAAGTACACCAAATATGTGTTATATATACTGTGAATAAACTATCAAATATACAGTAATTATATATAATATACTGTACAAAAAATATCAAAAATTACACCAAATGTATATTATATACTGTAAATAAAATATCAAAAAGTGCAGTAAATATATATGGCATACCCTATGTAAAATATCAAAAACTACACCAAATATATATTATATAATTTACAGAAAATATCAAAAGGACACCAAATATATATTCTATACTGTACACAAAATATCAAAAAGTACAGTAAATATATTTCATATATCTTACATATAATATTAACTAAAAGTACACCAAATGCATTTTATATACTGTAAATAAAATATCAAAAAGTACAGTAAACATATATTACATACTGTACATAAAATATCAGAAAGTACACCAAATATGTGTTATATATACTGTAAATATCAAAAACTACAGTAATCATATTCAATGTACTGTATATAAAATATCAAAAATTACAACAAATATAAATTAAATACTGTAAATAAAATATCAAAAAGGACAGTAAATATATACTACACACCCTATGTAAAATATCTAAAATTACACCAAATATATATTATATAATTTACATAGAATATAAAAAGGACACCAAATATATCTTATATATTGTACATAAAATATCAAAAAGTACAGTATATATATTTCATACATTGTACATATATTATTAACTAAAAGTACACCAAATACATTTTGTATACTGAAAATAAAATATCAAAAAGTACAGTAAATCTATATTACATACTGTACATAAAATATCAAAAAGTACACCAAATATGTGTTATATATACTGTAAATAAACTATCAAAAACTACAGTAATTATATTTAATATACTGTACATAAAATATCAAAAATTACACCAAAGGAATGTTATTTACTGTAAATAAAATATCAAAAAGTACAGTAAATATATCTTACACTCCCTATGTAAAATATCACAATCTACACCAAATATATATTATATAATTTACATAAAATATCAAAAGGACACCAAATATATCTTATATAGTGTACATAAAATATCAAAATGTACAGTAAATATATTTCCTATATTGTACATATAATATTAACTGAAAGTACACCAAATACATTTTATATACTGTAAATAAAATATCAAAAATACAGTAAATATATATTACATACTGTACATAAAATATCAAAAAGTACACCAAATATGTGTTATATATACTGTAAATAAACTATCAAAACTACACTAATTATATTTAATATACTGTACATAAAATATCAAAAATTACACCAAATATATATTATTTACTGTAAAGAAAATACCAAAAAGTACAGTAAATATATATTACACACCCTATGTAAAATATCACAAACTACACCAAATATATATTATATAATTTACATAAAATATCAAAAGGACACCAAATATATCTTATATACTGAACATGAAATATCAAAATGTACAGTAAATATATTTCATATATTGTACATATAATATTAACTAAAAGTACACCAAATACATTTTATATACTGTAAATTAAATATCAAAATGTACAGTAAATATATATTACATTCTGTTCATAAAATATCAAAAAGTACACCAAATTTGTGTTTTATATACTGTAAATAAACTATCAAAAACTGCAGTAATTATATTTAATATACTGTACATAAAATATCAAAAATTAAATCAAATGTATATTATTTACTGTAAATAAAATATCAAAAAGTACAGTAAATATATCTTACACACGCTATGTAAAATATCACAATCTACACCAAACATATATTATATAATTTACATTAAATATCAAAAGGACACCAAATATATCTTATATACTGTACATAAAATATCAAAATTACTGTAAATATATTTCATATATTGTACATATAATGTTAACTAAAAGTACACCAAATATATTTTATATAGTGTAAATAAAATATCAAAATGTACAGTAAATATATATTACACACACTATGTAAATATCACAATCTACACCAAATTTATATTATGTAATTTACATAAAATATCAAAAGGACACCATATATACCTTATATGCTGAACATAAAATATCAAAATGTACCGTATATATATTTCATATATTGTACATATAATATTAACTAAAAGTACACCAAATACATTTTATATACTGTAAATAAAATATCAAATAGTAGAGTAAATATATATTACATACTGTACATAAAATATCAAAAAGTACACCAAATATGTGTAATATATACTGTAAATAAACTATCAACTCCACAGTAATTATATATAATATACTGTACATAAAATATCAAAAATTACACCAAATGTATATTATTTACTGTAAATAAAATATCAAAAAGTACAGTAAATATATCTTACACACCCTATGTAAAATATCACAATCTACACCAAATATATATTATATAATTTACATAAAATATCAAAAGGACACCAAATATACCTTATATACTGAACATGAAATATCAAAATGTACAGTAAATATATTTCCTATATTGTACATATAATATTAACTAAAAGTACACCAAATACATTTTATATACTGTAAAGAAAATATCAAAAGTTCAGTAAATATATATTACATTCTGTACATAAAATATCAAAAAGTACACCAAATATGTGTTATATATACTGTAAATAAACTATCAAAAACTGCAGTAATTATGTTTAATATACTGTACATAAAATATCAAAAATTACACCAAATGTATATTATTTACTGTAAATAAAATATCAAAAAGTACAGTAAATATATCTTACACACCCTATGTAAAATATCACAATCTACACCAAATATATATTATATAATTTACATAAAATATCAAAAGGACACCAAATATATCTTATATACTGTACATAAAATATCAAAATTACAGTAAATATATGTCATATATTGTACATATAATGTTAACTAAAAGTACACCAAATACATTTTATATACTGTAAATAAAATATCAAAAAGTACAGTAAATATATATTACACACCCTATGTAAAATATCACAAACTTCACCAAATATATATTATAAAATTTACATAAAATATCAAAAGGACACCAAATATATCTTCTATACTGTGCATAAAATATCAAAATGTACAGTAAATATATTTCATATATTGTATATATAATATTAACTAAAAGTACTCCAAATAAATTTTATATACTGTAAATAAATTATCAAAAATTACAGTAAATATATATTACATACTGTACATAAAATATCAAAAAGTACACCAAATATGTGTTATATATACTGTAAATAAACTATCAAAACTACACTAATTATATTTAATATACAGTACATAAAATATCAAAAATTACACCAAATATATATTATTTACTGTAAAGAAAATACCAAAAAGTACAGTAAATATATATTACACACCCTATGTAAAATATCACAAACTACACCAAATATATATTATATGATTTACATAAAATATCAAAAGGACACCAAATATATCTTATATACTGAACATGAAATATCAAAATGTACAGTAAATATATTTCATATATTGTACATATAATATTAACTAAAAGTACACCAAATACATTTTATATACTGTAAATAAAATATCAAAATGTACAGTAAATATATATTACATTCTGTACATAACATATCAAAAAGTACACCAAATTTGTGTTTTATAAACTGGAAATAAACTATCAAAAACTGCAGTAATTATATTTAATATACTGTACATAAAATATCAAAAATTACACCAAATGTATATTATTTACTGTAAATAAAATATCAAAAAGTACAGTAAATATATCTTACACACCCTATGTAAAATATCACAATCTACACCAAATATATATTATATAATTTACATAAAATATCAAAAGGACACCAAATATACCTTATATACTGAACATGAAATATCAAAATGTACAGTAAATATATTTCATATATTGTACATATAATATTAACTAAAAGTACACCAAATACATTTTATATACTGTAAATAAAATATCAAAAGTACAGTAAGTATATGATACATTCTGTACATAAAATAACAAAAAGTACACCAAATATGTGTTATATATACTGTAAATAAACTATCAAAAACTGCAGTAATTATGTTTAATATACTGTACATAAAATATCAAAAATTACACCAAATGTATATTATTTACTGTAAATAAAATATCAAAAAGTACAGTAAATATATCTTACACACCCTATGTAAAATATCACAATCTACACCAAATATATATTATATAATTTACATAAAATATCAAAAGGACACCAAATATATCTTATATACTGTACATAAAATATCAAAATTACAGTAAATAGATTTCATATATTGTACATATAATGTTAACTAAAAGTACACCAAATACATTTTATATACTGTAAATAAAATATCAAAAAGTACAGTAAATATATATTACATACTGTACATAAAATATCAAAAAGTACACCAAATATGTGTTATATATACTGTGAATAAACTATCAAATATACAGTAATTATATATAATATACTGTACAAAAAATATCAAAAATTGCACCAAATGTATATTATATACTGTAAATAAAATATCAAAAAGTACAGTAAATATATATTGCATAGCCTATGTAAAATATCAAAAACTACACCAAATATATATTATATAACTTACAGAAAATATCAAAAGGACACCAAATATATATTCTATACTGTACACAAAATATCAAAAAGTACAGTAAATATATTTCATATATCTAACATATAATATTAACTAAAAGTACACCAAATGCATTTTATATACTGTAAATAAAATATCAAAAAGTACAGTAAACATATATTACATACTGTACATAAAATATCAAAAAGTACACCAAATATGTGTTATATATACTGTAAATATCAAAAACTACAGTAATCATATTCAATGTACTGTATATAAAATATCAAAAATTACACCAAATATAAATTAAATACTGTAAATAAAATATCAAAAAGGACAGTAAATATATACTACACACCCTATGTAAAATATCAAAAATTACACCAAATATATATTATATAATTTACATAGAATATAAAAAGGACACCAAATATATCTTATATATTGTACATAAAATATCAAAAAGTACAGTATATATATTTCATACATTGTACATATATTATTAACTAAAAGTACACCAAATACATTTTGTATACTGAAAATAAAATATCAAAAAGTACAGTAAATCTATATTACATACTGTACATAAAATATCAAAAAGTACACCAAATATGTGTTATATATACTGTAAATAAACTATCAAAAACTACAGTAATTATATTTAATATACTGTACATAAAATATCAAAAATTACACCAAAGGAATGTTATTTACTGTAAATAAAATATCAAAAAGTACAGTAAATATATCTTACACTCCCTATGTAAAATATCACAATCTACACCAAATATATATTATATAATTTACATAAAATATCAAAAGGACACCAAATATATCTTATATAGTGTACATAAAATATCAAAATGTACAGTAAATATATTTCCTATATTGTACATATAATATTAACTGAAAGTACACCAAATACATTTTATATACTGTAAATAAAATATCAAAAATACAGTAAATATATATTACATACTGTACATAAAATATCAAAAAGTACACCAAATATGTGTAATATATACTGTAAATAAACTATCAAAACTACACTAATTATATTTAATATACTGTACATAAAATATCAAAAATTACACCAAATATATATTATTTACTGTAAAGAAAATACCAAAAAGTACAGTAAATATATATTACACACCCTATGTAAAATATCACAAACTACACCAAATATATATTATATAATTTACATAAAATATCAAAAGGACACCAAATATACCTTATATACTGAACATGAAATATCAAAATGTACAGTAAATATATTTCATATATTGTACATATAATATTAACTAAAAGTACACCAAATACATTTTATATACTGTAAATAAAATATCGAAAGTACAGTAAATATATCATACATTCTGTACATAAAATATCAAAAAGTACACCAAATATGTGTTATATATACTGTAAATAAACTATCAAAAACTGCAGTAATTATGTTTAATATACTGTACATAAAATATCAAAAATTACACCAAATGTATATTATTTACTGTAAATAAAATATCAAAAAGTACAGTAAATATATCTTACACACCCTATGTAAAATATCACAATCTACACCAAATATATATTATATAATTTACATAAAATATCAAAAGGACACCAAATATATCTTATATACTGTACATTAAATATCAAAATTACAGTAAATGGATTTCATATATTGTACATATAATGTTAACTAAAAGTACACCAAATACATTTTATATACTGTAAATAAAATATCAAAAAGTACAGTAAATATATATTACACACCCTATGTAAACTATCACAAACTTCACCAAATATATATTATATAATTTACATAAAATATCAAAAGGACCCCAAATATATCTTCTATACTGTACATAAAATATCAAAATGTACAGTAAATATATTTCATATATTGTATATATAATATGAACTAAAAGTACACCAAATGCATTTTATATACTGTAAATAAATTATCAAAAATTACAGTAAATATATATTACATACTGTACATAAAATATCAAAAAGTACACCAAATATGTGTTATATATACTGTAAATAAACTATCAAAACTACACTAATTATATTTAATATACTGTACATAAAATATCAAAAATTACACCAAATATATATTATTTACTGTAAAGAAAATACCAAAAAGTACAGTAAATATATATTACACACCCTATGTAAAATATCACAAACTACACCAAATATATATTATATAATTTACATAAAATATCAAAAGGACACCAAATATATCTTATATACTGAACATGAAATATCAAAAAGTACAGTAAATATATTTCATATATTGTACATATAATATTAACTAAAAGTACACCAAATACATTTTATATACTGTAAATTAAATATTAAAATGTACAGTAAATATATATTA
The DNA here is from genome assembly GCF_029289425.2 of Pan paniscus. NCBI lineage: Eukaryota > Metazoa > Chordata > Mammalia > Primates > Hominidae > Pan > Pan paniscus. Next base: position 5,808,606 of record NC_073271.2, read on the forward strand.
CATTCTGTTCATAAAATATCAAAAAGTACACCAAATTTGTGTTCTATATACTGTAAATAAACTATCAAAAACTGCAGTAATTATATTTAATATACTGTACATAAAATATCAAAAATTAAACCAAATGTATATTATTTACTGTAAATAAAATATCAAAAAGTACAGTAAATATATCTTACACACCCTATGTAAAATATCACAATCTACACCAAACATATATTATATAATTTACATTAAATATCAAAAGGACACCAAATATATCTTATATACTGTACATAAAATATCAAAATTCTGTAAATATATTTCATATATTGTACATATAATGTTAACTAAAAGTACACCAAATATATTTTATATAGTGTAAATAAAATATCAAAATGTACAGTAAATATATATTACACACCCTATGTAAAATATCACAATCTACACCAAATTTATATTATGTAATTTACATAAAATATCAAAAGGACACCATATATACCTTATATGCTGAACATAAAATATCAAAATGTACCGTATATATATTTCATATATTGTACATATAATGTTAACTAAAAGTACACCAAATACATTTTATATACTGTAAATAAAATATCAAAAAGTACAGTAAATATATATTACATACTGTACATAAAATATCAAAAAGTACACCAAATATGTGTTATATATACTGTGAATAAACTATCAAATATACAGTAATTATATATAATATACTGTACAAAAAAAATCAAAAATTACACCAAATGTATATTATATACTGTAAATAAAATATCAAAAAGTACAGTAAATATATATGGCATACCCTATGTAAAATATCAAAAACTACACCAAATATATATTATATAACTTACAGAAAATATCAAAAGGACACCAAATATATATTCTATACTGTACACAAAATATCAAAAAGTACAGTAAATATATTTCATATATCTAACATATAATATTAACTGAAAGTACACCAAATGAATTTTATATACTGTAAATAAAATATCAAAAAGTACAGTAAACATATATTACATACTGTACATAAAATATCAAAAAGTACACCAAATATGTGTTATATATACTGTAAATATCAAAAACTACAGTAATCATATTCAATGTACTGTATATAAAATATCAAAAATTACACCAAATATAAATTAAATACTGTAAATAAAATATCAAAAAGGACAGTAAATATATACTACACACCCTATGTAAAATATCAAAAATTACACCAAATATATATTATATAATTTACATAGAATATAAAAAGGACACCAAATATATCTTATATATTGTACATAAAATATCAAAAAGTACAGTATATATATTTCATACATTGTACATATATTATTAACTAAAAGTACACCAAATACATTTTGTATACTGAAAATAAAATATCAAAAAGTACAGTAAATCTATATTACATACTGTACATAAAATATCAAAAATACACCAAATATGTGTTATATATACTGTAAATAAACTATCAAAAACTACAGTAATTATATTTAATATACTGTACATAAAATATCAAAAATTACACCAAAGGAATGTTATTTACTGTAAATAAAATATCAAAAAGTACAGTAAATATATCTTACACTCCCTATGTAAAATATCACAATCTACACCAAATATATATTATATAATTTACATAAAATATCAAAAGGACACCAAATATATCTTATATAGTGTACATAAAATATCAAAATGTACAGTAAATATATTTCCTATACTGTACATATAATATTAACTGAAAGTACACCAAATACATTTTATATACTGTAAATAAAATATCAAAAATACAGTAAATATATATTACATACTGTACATAAAATATCAAAAAGTACACCAAATATGTGTAATATATACTGTAAATAAACTATCAAAACTACACTAATTATATTTAATATACTGTACATAAAATATCAAAAATTACACCAAATATATATTATTTACTGTAAAGAAAATACCAAAAAGTACAGTAAATATATATTACACACCCTATGTAAAATATCACAAACTACACCAAATATATATTATATAATTTACATAAAATATCAAAAGGACACCAAATATACCTTATATACTGAACATGAAATATCAAAAAGTACAGTAAATATATTTCATATATTGTATATATAATATTAACTAAAAGTACACCAAATACATTTTATATACTGTAAATAAAGTATCAAAAGTACAGTAAATATTTATTACATTCAGTACATAAAATATCAAAAAGTACACCAAATATGTGTTATATATACTGTAAAAAAACTATCAAAAACTGCAGTAATTATATTTAATATACTGTACATAAAATATCAAAAATTACACCAAATGTATATTATTTACTGTAAATAAAATATCAAAAAGTACAGTAAATATATCTTACACACCCTATGTAAAATATCACAAAGTACACCAAATATATATTATATAATTTACATAAAATATCAAAAGGACACCAAATATACCTTATATACTGAACATGAAATATCAAAATGTACAGTAAATATATTTCATATATTGTACATATAATATTAACTAAAAGTACACCAAATACATTTTATATACTGTAAATAAAATATCAAATGTACAGTAAGTATATGATACATTCTGTACATAAAATATCAAAAAGTACACCAAATATGTGTTATATATACTCTAAATAAACTATCAAAAACTGCAGTAATTATGTTTAATATACTGTACATAAAATATCAAAAATTACACCAAATGTATATTATTTACTGTAAATAAAATATCAAAAAGTACAGTAAATATATCTTACACACCCTATGTAAAATATCACAATCTACACCAAATATATATTATATAATTTACATAAAATATCAAAAGGACACCAAATATATCTTATATACTGTACATAAAATATCAAAATTACAGTAAATAGATTTCATATATTGTACATATAATGTTAACTAAAAGTACACCAAATACATTTTATATACTGTAAATAAAATATCAAAAAGTACAGTAAATATATATTACACACCCTATGTAAAATATCACAAACTTCACCAAATATATATTATATAATTTACATAAAATATCAAAAGGACCCCAAATATATCTTCTATACTGTACATAAAATATCAAAATGTACAGTAAATATATTTCATATATTGTATATATAATATGAACTAAAAGTACACCAAATGCATTTTATATACTGTAAATAAATTATCAAAAATTACAGTAAATATATATTACATACTGTACATAAAATATCAAAAAGTACACCAAATATGTGTTATATATACTGTAAATAAACTATCAAAACTACACTAATTATATTTAATATACTGTACATAAAATATCAAAAATTACACCAAATATATATTATTTACTGTAAAGAAAATACCAAAAAGTACAGTAAATATATATTACACACCCTATGTAAAATATCACAAACTACACCAAATATATATTATATAATTTACATAAAATATCAAAAGGACACCAAATATACCTTATATACTGAACATGAAATATCAAAATGTACAGTAAATATATTTCATATATTGTACATATAATATTAACTAAAAGTACACCAAATACATTTTATATACTGTAAATAAAATATCGAAAGTACAGTAAATATATAATACATTCTGTACATAAAATATCAAAAAGTACACCAAATATGTGTTATATATACTGTAAATAAACTATCAAAAACTGCAGTAATTATGTTTAATATACTGTACATAAAATATCAAAAATTACACCAAATGTATATTATTTACTGTAAATAAAATATCAAAAAGTACAGTAAATATATATTACACACCCTATGTAAAATATCACAATCTACACCAAATATATATTTTATAATTTACATAAAATATCAAAAGGACACCAAATATATCTTATATACTGTACATTAAATATCAAAATTACAGTAAATGGATTTCATATATTGTACATATAATGTTAACTAAAAGTACACCAAATACATTTTATATACTGTAAATAAAATATCAAAAAGTACAGTAAATATATATTACACACCCTATGTAAAATATCACAAACTTCACCAAATATATATTATATAATTTACATAAAATATCAAAAGGACACCAAATATATCTTCTATACTGTACATAAAATATCAAAATGTACAGTAAATATATTTCATATATTGTATATATAATATTAACTAAAAGTACACCAAATACATTTTATATACTGTAAATAAATTATCAAAAATTACAGTAAATATATATTACATACTGTACATAAAATATCAAAAAGTACACCAAATATGTGTTATATATACTGTAAATAAACTATCAAAACTACACTAATTATATTTAATATACTGTACATAAAATATCAAAAATTACACCAAATATATATTATTTACTGTAAAGAAAATACCAAAAAGTACAGTAAATATATATTACACACCCTATGTAAAATATCACAAACTACACCAAATATATATTATATAATTTACATAAAATATCAAAAGGACACCAAATATATCTTATATACTGAACATGAAATATCAAAATGTACAGTAAATATATTTCATATATTGTACATATAATATTAACTAAAAGAACACCAAATACATTTTATATACTGTAAATTAAATATCAAAATGTACAGTAAATATATATTACATTCTGTTCATAAAATATCAAAAAGTACACCAAATTTGTGTTTTATATACTGTAAATAAACTATCAAAAACTGCAGTAATTATATTTAATATACTGTACATAAAATATCAAAAATTAAACCAAATGTATATTATTTACTGTAAATAAAATATCAAAAAGTACAGTAAATATATCTTACACACCCTATGTAAAATATCACAATCTACACCAAACATATATTATATAATTTACATTAAATATCAAAAGGACACCAAATATATCTTATATACTGTACATAAAATATCAAAATTACTGTAAATATATTTCATATATTGTACATATAATGTTAACTAAAAGTACACCAAATATATTATATATAGTGTAAATAAAATATCAAAATGTACAGTAAATATATATTACACACCCTATGTAAAATATCACAATCTACACCAAATTTATATTATGTAATTTACATAAAATATCAAAAGGACACCATATATACCTTATATGCTGAACATAAAATATCAAAATGTACCGTATATATATTTCATATATTGTACATATAATACTAACTAAAAGTACACCAAATACATTTTATATACTGTAAATAAAATATCAAATAGTAGAGTAAATATATATTACATACTGTACATAAAATATCAAAAAGTACACCAAATATGTGTAATATATACTGTAAATAAACTATCAACTCCACAGTAATTATATATAATATACTGTACATAAAATATCAAAAATTACACCAAATGTATATTATTTACTGTAAATAAAATATCAAAAAGTACAGTAAATATATCTTACACACCCTATGTAAAATATCACAATCTACACCAAATATATATTATATAATTTACATAAAATATCAAAAGGACACCAAATATACCTTATATACTGAACATGAAATATCAAAATGTACAGTAAATATATTTCCTATATTGTACATATAATATTAACTAAAAGTACACCAAATACATTTTATATACTGTAAAGAAAATATCAAAAGTTCAGTAAATATATATTACATTCTGTACATAAAATATCAAAAAGTACACCAAATATGTGTTATATATACTGTAAATAAACTATCAAAAACTGCAGTAATTATGTTTAATATACTGTACATAAAATATCAAAAATTACACCAAATGTATATTATTTACTGTAAATAAAATATCAAAAAGTACAGTAAATATATCTTACACACCCTATGTAAAATATCACAATCTACACCAAATATATATTATATAATTTACATAAAATATCAAAAGGACACCAAATATATCTTATATACTGTACATAAAATATCAAAATTACAGTAAATATATGTCATATATTGTACATATAATGTTAACTAAAAGTACACCAAATACATTTTATATACTGTAAATAAAATATCAAAAAGTACAGTAAATATATATTACACACCCTATGTAAAATATCACAAACTTCACAAAATATATATTATAAAATTTATATAAAATATCAAAAGGACACCAAATATATCTTCTATACTGTGCATAAAATATCAAAATGTACAGTAAATATATTTCATATATTGTATATATAATATTAACTAAAAGTACTCCAAATAAATTTTATATACTGTAAATAAATTATCAAAAATTACAGTAAATATATATTACATACTGTACATAAAATATCAAAAAGTACACCAAATATGTGTTATATATACTGTAAATAAACTATCAAAACTGCACTAATTATATTTAATATACTGTACATAAAATATCAAAAATTACACCAAATATATATTATTTACTGTAAAGAAAATACCAAAAAGTACAGTAAATATATATTACACACCCTATGTAAAATATCACAAACTACACCAAATATATATTATATGATTTACATAAAATATCAAAAGGACACCAAATATATCTTATATACTGAACATGAAATATCAAAATGTACAGTAAATATATTTCATATATTGTACATATAATATTAACTAAAAGTACACCAAATACATTTTATATACTGTAAATAAAATATCAAAATGTTCAGTAAATATATATTACATTCTGTACATAACATATCAAAAAGTACACCAAATTTGTGTTTTATAAACTGGAAATAAACTATCAAAAACTGCAGTAATTATATTTAATATACTGTACATAAAATATCAAAAATTACACCAAATGTATATTATTTACTGTAAATAAAATATCAAAAAGTACAGTAAATATATCTTACACACCCTATGTAAAATATCACAATCTACACCAAATATATATTATATAATTTACATAAAATATCAAAAGGACACCAAATATATCTTATATACTGTACATAAAATATCAAAATTACAGTAAATATATTTCATATATTGTACATATAATGTTAACTAAAAGTACACCAAATACATTTTATATACTGTAAATAAAATATCAAAAAGTACAGTAAATATATATTACACACACTATGTAAAATATCACAAACTTCACCAAATATATATTATATAATTTACATAAAATATCAAAAGGACACCAAATATATCTTCTATACTGTGCATAAAGTATCAAAATGTACAGTAAATATATTTCATATATTGTATATATAATATGAACTAAAAGTACACCAAATGCATTTTATATACTGTAAATAAATTATCAAAAATTACAGTAAATATATATTACATACTGTACATAAAATATCAAAAAGTACACCAAATATGTGTTATATATACTGTAAATAAACTATCAAAACTACACTAATTATATTTAATATACTGTACATAAAATATCAAAAATTACACCAAATATATATTATTTACTGTAAAGAAAATACCAAAAAGTACAGTAAATATATATTACACACCCTATGTAAAATATCACAAACTACACCAAATATATATTATATAATTTACATAAAATATCAAAAGGACACCAAATATACCTTATATACTGAACATGAAATATCAAAATGTACAGTAAATATATTTCATATATTGTACATATAATATTAACTAAAAGTACACCAAATACATTTTATATACTGTAAATAAAATATCGAAAGTACAGTAAATATATAATACATTCTGTACATAAAATATCAAAAAGTACACCAAATATGTGTTATATATACTGTAAATAAACTATCAAAAACTGCAGTAATTATGTTTAATATACTGTACATAAAATATCAAAAATTACACCAAATGTATATTATTTACTGTAAATAAAATATCAAAAAGTACAGTAAATATATATTACACACCCTATGTAAAATATCACAATCTACACCAAATATATATTTTATAATTTACATAAAATATCAAAAGGACACCAAATATATCTTATATACTGTACATTAAATATCAAAATTACAGTAAATGGATTTCATATATTGTACATATAATGTTAACTAAAAGTACACCAAATACATTTTATATACTGTAAATAAAATATCAAAAAGTACAGTAAATATATATTACACACCCTATGTAAAATATCACAAACTTCACCAAATATATATTATATAATTTACATAAAATATCAAAAGGACACCAAATATATCTTCTATACTGTACATAAAATATCAAAATGTACAGTAAATATATTTCATATATTGTATATATAATATTAACTAAAAGTACACCAAATACATTTTATATACTGTAAATAAATTATCAAAAATTACAGTAAATATATATTACATACTGTACATAAAATATCAAAAAGTACACCAAATATGTGTTATATATACTGTAAATAAACTATCAAAACTACACTAATTATATTTAATATACTGTACATAAAATATCAAAAATTACACCAAATATATATTATTTACTGTAAAGAAAATACCAAAAAGTACAGTAAATATATATTACACACCCTATGTAAAATATCACAAACTACACCAAATATATATTATATAATTTACATAAAATATCAAAAGGACACCAAATATATCTTATATACTGAACATGAAATATCAAAATGTACAGTAAATATATTTCATATATTGTACATATAATATTAACTAAAAGAACACCAAATACATTTTATATACTGTAAATTAAATATCAAAATGTACAGTAAATATATATTACATTCTGTTCATAAAATATCAAAAAGTACACCAAATTTGTGTTTTATATACTGTAAATAAACTATCAAAAACTGCAGTAATTATATTTAATATACTGTACATAAAATATCAAAAATTAAACCAAATGTATATTATTTACTGTAAATAGAATATCAAAAAGTACAGTAAATATATCTTACACACCCTATGTAAAATATCACAATCTACACCAAACATATATTATATAATTTACATTAAATATCAAAAGGACACCAAATATATCTTATATACTGTACATAAAATATCAAAATTACTGTAAATATATTTCATATATTGTACATATAATGTTAACTAAAAGTACACCAAATATATTATATATAGTGTAAATAAAATATCAAAATGTACAGTAAATATATATTACACACCCTATGTAAAATATCACAATCTACACCAAATTTATATTATGTAATTTACATAAAATATCAAAAGGACACCATATATACCTTATATGCTGAACATAAAATATCAAAATGTACCGTATATATATTTCATATATTGTACATATAATACTAACTAAAAGTACACCAAATACATTTTATATACTGTAAATAAAATATCAAATAGTAGAGTAAATATATATTACATACTGTACATAAAATATCAAAAAGTACACCAAATATGTGTAATATATACTGTAAATAAACTATCAACTCCACAGTAATTATATATAATATACTGTACATAAAATATCAAAAATTACACCAAATGTATATTATTTACTGTAAATAAAATATCAAAAAGTACAGTAAATATATCTTACACACCCTATGTAAAATATCACAATCTACACCAAATATATATTATATAATTTACATAAAATATCAAACGGACACCAAATATACCTTATATACTGAACATGAAATATCAAAATGTACAGTAAATATATTTCCTATATTGTACATATAATATTAACTAAAAGTACACCAAATACATTTTATATACTGTAAAGAAAATATCAAAAGTTCAGTAAATATATATTACATTCTGTACATAAAATATCAAAAAGTACACCAAATATGTGTTATATATACTGTAAATAAACTATCAAAAACTGCAGTAATTATGTTTAATATACTGTACATAAAATATCAAAAATTACACCAAATGTATATTATTTACTGTAAATAAAATATCAAAAAGTACAGTAAATATATCTTACACACCCTATGTAAAATATCACAATCTACACCAAATATATATTATATAATTTACATAAAATATCAAAAGGACACCAAATATATCTTATATACTGTACATAAAATATCAAAATTACAGTAAATATATGTCATATATTGTAAATATAATGTTAACTAAAAGTACACCAAATACATTTTATATACTGTAAATAAAATATCAAAAAGTACAGTAAATATATATTACACACCCTATGTAAAATATCACAAACTTCACAAAATATATATTATAAAATTTATATAAAATATCAAAAGGACACCAAATATATCTTCTATACTGTGCATAAAATATCAAAATGTACAGTAAATATATTTCATATATTGTATATATAATATTAACTAAAAGTACTCCAAATAAATTTTATATACTGTAAATAAATTATCAAAAATTACAGTAAATATATATTACATACTGTACATAAAATATCAAAAAGTACACCAAATATGTGTTATATATACTGTAAATAAACTATCAAAACTGCACTAATTATATTTAATATACTGTACATAAAATATCAAAAATTACACCAAATATATATTATTTACTGTAAAGAAAATACCAAAAAGTACAGTAAATATATATTACACACCCTATGTAAAATATCACAAACTACACCAAATATATATTATATGATTTACATAAAATATCAAAAGGACACCAAATATATCTTATATACTGAACATGAAATATCAAAATGTACAGTAAATATATTTCATATATTGTACATATAATATTAACTAAAAGTACACCAAATACATTTTATATACTGTAAATAAAATATCAAAATGTTCAGTAAATATATATTACATTCTGTACATAACATATCAAAAAGTACACCAAATTTGTGTTTTATAAACTGGAAATAAACTATCAAAAACTGCAGTAATTATATTTAATATACTGTACATAAAATATCAAAAATTACACCAAATGTATATTATTTACTGTAAATAAAATATCAAAAAGTACAGTAAATATATCTTACACACCCTATGTAAAATATCACAATCTACACCAAATATATATTATATAATTTACATAAAATATCAAAAGGACACCAAATATATCTTATATACTGTACATAAAATATCAAAATTACAGTAAATATATTTCATATATTGTACATATAATGTTAACTAAAAGTACACCAAATACATTTTATATACTGTAAATAAAATATCAAAAAGTACAGTAAATATATATTACACACACTATGTAAAATATCACAAACTTCACCAAATATATATTATATAATTTACATAAAATATCAAAAGGACACCAAATATATCTTCTATACTGTGCATAAAGTATCAAAATGTACAGTAAATATATTTCATATATTGTATATATAATATTAACTAAAAGTACACCAAATACATTTTATATACTGTAAATAAATTATCAAAAATTACAGTAAATATATATTACATACTGTACATAAAATATCAAAAAGTACACCAAATATGTGTTATATATACTCTAAATAAACTATCAAAACTACAGTAATTATATTTAATATACTGTACATAAAATATCAAAAATTACACCAAATATATATTATTTACTGTAAAGAAAATACCAAAAAGTACAGCAAATATATATTACACACCCTATGTAAAATATCACAAACTACACCAAATATATATTATATAATTTACATAAAATATCAAAAGGACACCAAATATATCTTATATACTGAACATGAAATATCAAAATGTACAGTAAATATATTTCATAGATTGTACATATAATATTAACTAAAAGTACACCAAATACATTTTATATACTGTAAATAAAATATCAAAATGTACAGTAAATATATATTACATTCTGTACATAAAATATCAGAAAGTACTCCAAATTTGTGTTTTATATACTGTAAATAAACTATCAAAAACTGCAGTAATTATATTTAATATACTGTACATTAAATATCAAAAATTAAACCAAATGTATATTATTTACTGTAAATAAAATATCAAAAAGTACAGTAAATATATCTTACACACCCTATGTAAAATATCACAATCTACACCAAATATATATTATATAATTTACATAAAATATCAAAAGGACACCAAGTATATCTTATATAGTGTACATAAAGTATCAAAATGTACAGTAAATATATTTCCTATATTGTACATATAATATTAACTAAAAGTACACCAAATACATTTTATATACTGTAAATAAAATATCAAAAATACAGTAAATATATATTACATACTGTACATAAAATATCAAAAAGTACACCAAATATGTGTAATATATACTGTAAATAAACTATCAAAAACTGCAGTAATTATATTTAATATACTGTACATAAAATATCAAAAATTACACCAAATGTATATTATTTACTGTGAATAAAGTATCAAAAAGTACAGTAAATATATATTACACACCCTATGTAAAATATCACAATCTACAAGAAATATATATTATATAATTTACATAAAATATCAAAAGGACAACAAATATATATTATATACTGTACATAAAATATCAAAATGTACAGTAAATATATTTCATATATTGTACATATAATATTAACTAAAAGTACACCAAATATATTTTATATACAGTAAATAAATTATCAAAAATTACAGTAAATATATATTGCATACTGTACATAAAATATCAAAAAGTACACCAAATATGTGTTATATATACTGTAAATAAACTATCAAAACTACACTAATTATATTTAATATACTGTACATAAAATATCAAAAATTACACCAAATATATATTATTTACTGTAAAGAAAATACCAAAAAGTACAGTAGATATATATTACACACGCTATGTAAAATATCACAAACTACACCAAATATATACTATATAATTTACATAAAATATCAAAAGGACACCAAATATATCTTATATAATGAACATGAAATATCAAAATGTACAGTAAATATATTTCATATATTGTACATATAATATTAACTAAAAGTACACCAAATACATTTTATATACTGTAAATAAATTATCAAAATGTACAGTAAATATATATTACATTCTGTACATAAAATATCAAAAAGTACACCAAATTTGTGTTTTATATACTGTAAATAAACTATCAAAAACTGCAGTAATTATATTTAATATACTGTACATAAAATATCAAAAATTAAACCAAATGTATATTATTTACTGTAAATAAAATATCAAAAAGTACAGTAAATATATATTACACACCCTATGTAAAATATCACAATCAACACCAAATATATATTATATAATTTACATAAAATAACAAAAGGACACCAAATATATCTTATATACTGTACATAAAATATCAAAAATTACAGTAAATATATTTCATATATTGTACATATAATATTAACTAAAAGTACACCAAATACATTTTATATACTGTAAATAAATTATCAAAAATTACAGTAAATCTATATTACATACTGTACAAAAAATATCAAAAAGTACACCAAATATGTGTTATATATACTGTAAATAAACTATTAATACTACACTAATTATATTAAATATACTGTACATAAAATATAAAAAATTACACCGAATGTATATTATATACTGTAAATAAAATATCAAAAAGTACAATAAATATATATTACACACCCTATGTGAAATATCACAAACTTCACCAAATATATATTATATAATTTACATAAAATATCAAAAGGACACCAAATATATCTTCTATACTGTATATAAAATATCAAAATTACAGTAAATATATTTCATATATTGTGCATAAAATGTTAACTAAAAGTACACCAAATACATTTTATATACTGTAAATAAAATATCAAAAAGTACAGTAAATATATATTACACACCCTATGTAAAATATCACAAACTTCACCAAATATATATTATATAATTTACATAAAATATCAAAAGGACACCAAATATATCTTCTATACTGTACATAAAACATCAAAATGTACAGTAAATATATTTCATATATTGTATATATAATATTAACTAAAAGTACACCAAATACATTTTATATACTGTAAATAAAATATCAAAAATATAGTAAATATATATTACATACTGTACATAAAATATCAAAATGTACGCCAAATATGTGTTATATATACTGTAAATAAACTATCAAAACTACACTAATTATATTTAATATACTGTACATAAAATATCAAAAATTACACCAAATATATATTATCTACTGTAAAGAAAATACCAAAAAGTACAGTAAATATATATTACACACCCTATGTAAAATATCACAAACTACAGCAAATATATATTATATAATTTACATAAAATATCAAAAGGACACCAAATATATCTTATATACTGAACATGAAATATCAAAATGTACAGTAAATATATTTCATATGTTGTACGTATAATATTAACTAAAAGTACACCAAATATATTTTATATACTGTAAATAAAATATCAAAATGTACAGTAAATATATATTACATTCTGTACATAAAATATCAAAAAGTAAACCAAATTTGTGTTTTAGATACTGTAAATAAACTATCAAAACTGCAGTAATTATATTTAATATACTGTACATAAAATATCAAAAATTAAACCTAATGTATATTATTTACTGTAAATAAAATATCAAAAAGTACAGTAAATATATCTTACACTCCCTATGTAAAATATCAGAATCTACACCAAATATATATTATATAATTTACATGAAATATCAAAAGGACACCAAATATATCTTATATAGTGTACATAAAATATCACAATGTACAGTAAATATATTTCCTATATTGTACATATAATATTAACTAAAAGTACACCAAATATATTTTATATACTATAAATAAAATATCAAAAATACAGTAAATATATATTACATAGTGTACATAAAATATCAAAAAGTACACCAAATATGTGTAATATATACTGTAAATAAACTATCAAAAACTACAGTAATTATATTAAATATACTGTACATAAAATATCAAAAATTACACCAAATGTATATTATATACTGTAAATAAAATATCAAAAAGTACAGTAAATATATATTACACACCCTATGTAAAATATCACAAACTTCACCAAATATATATTATATAATTTACATAAAATATCAAAAGGCCACCAAATATATCTTATATACTGTACATAAAATATCAAAATGTACAGTAAATATATATTACACACCCTATGTAAAATATCACAATCTACACCAAATATATATTATATAATTTACATAAAATATCAAAAGGACACCAAATATATCTTATATACTGTACATAAAATATCAAAATTACAGTAAATATATTTCATATATTGTACATATAATGTTAACTAAAAGTACACCAAATATATTTTATATATTGTAAATAAAATATCAAAATGTAGAGTAAATATATATTACACACCCTATGTAAAATATCACAATCTACACCGAATTTATGTTATGTAATTTACATAAAATATCAAAAGGACACCAAATATACCTTATATGCTGAACATAAAATATCAAAATGTACCGTAAATATATTTCATATATTGTACATATAATATTAACTAAAAGTACACCAAATACATTTTATATACTGTAAATAAAATATCAAATAGTAGAGTAAATATATATTACATACTGTACATAAAATATCAAAAAGTACACAAAATATGTGTAATATATACTGTAAATAAACTATCAAATCCACAGTAATTATATATAATATACTGTACATAAAATATCAAAAATTACACCAAATGTGTATTATTTACTGTAAATAAAATATCAAAAAGTACAGGAAATATATGTTACACTCCCTATGTAAAATATCACAATCTACACCAAATATATATTATATAATTTACATAAAATATCAAACGGACACCAAATATGTCTTATATAGTGTACATAAAATATCAAAATATACAGTAAATATATTTCCTATATTGTACATATAATATTAACTAAAAGTACACCAAATACATTTTATATACTGTAAATAAAATATCAAAAATACAGTAAATATATATTACATACTGTACATAAAATATGAAAAAGTACACCAAATATGTGTAATATATACTGTAAATAAACTATCAAAACTACACTAATTATATTTAATATACTGTACATAAAATATCAAAAATTACACCAAATATATATTATTTACTGTAAAGAAAATACCAAAAAGTACAGTAAATATATATTACACACCCTATGTAAAATATCACAAACTACACCAAATATATATTATATAATTTATATGAAATATCAAAAGGACACCAAATATACCTTATATACTGAACATGAAATATCAAAATGTACAGTAAATATATTTCATATATTGTACATATAATATTAACTAAAAGTACACCAAATACATTTTATATACTGTAAATAATATATCAAAAGTACAGTAAATATATATTACATTCTGTACATAAAATATCAAAAAGTACACCAAATATGTGTTATATATACTGTAAATAAACTATCAAAAACTGCAGTAATTATATTTAATATACTGTACATAAAATATCAAAAATTACACCAAATGTATATTATTTACTCTAAATAAAATATCAAAAATTACAGTAAATATATCTTACACACCCTATGTAAAATATCACTATCTACACCAAATATATATTATATAATTTACATAAAATATCAAAGGGACACCAAATATATCTTATATACCGTACATAAAATATCAAAATTACAGTAAATATATTTCATATATTGTACATATAATGTGAACTAAAAGTACACCAAATACATTTTATATACTGTAAATAAAATATCAAAAAGTGCAGTAAATATATATTACACACCCTATGTAAAATATCACAAACTTCACCAAATATATATTATTTAATTTACATAAAATATCAAAAGGACACCAAATATATCTTCTATACTGTACATAAAATATCAAAATGTACAGTAAATATATTTCATATATTGTATATATAATATTAACTAAAAGTACACCAAATACATTTTATATACTGTAAATAAAATATCAAAAAGTACAGTAAATATATATTACATGCTGTACATAAAATATCAAAAAGTACACCAAATATGTGTTATATATACTGTAAATAAACTATCAAAACTACACTAATTATATTTAATATACTGTACATAAAATATCAAATATTACACCAAATATATATTATCTACTGTAAAGAAAATACCAAAAAGTACAGTAAATATATATTACACACCCTATGTAAAATATCACAAACTACACCAAATATATATAATATAATTTACATAAAATATCAAAAGGACACCAAATATATCTTATATACTGAACATGAAATATCAAAATGTACAGTAAATATATTTCATATATTGTACATATAATATTAACTAAAAGAACACCAAATACATTTTATATACTGTCAATAAAATATCAAAATATACAGTAAATATATATTACATTCTGTACATAAAATATCAAAAAGTACACCAAATTTGTGTTTTATATACTGTAAATAAACTATCAAAAACTGCAGTAATTATATTTAATATACTGTACATAAAATATCAAAAATTAAACCAAATGTATATTATTTACTGTAAATAAAATATCAAAAAGTACAGTAGATAAATCTTACACTCCCTATTTAAAATATCACAATCTACACCAAATATATATTATATAATTTACATAAAATATCAAAATGACACCAAATATATCTTATATAGTGTACATAAAATATCAAAATGTACAGTAAATATATTTCCTATATTGTACATATAACATTAACTAAAAGTACACCAAAAACATTTTATATACTGTAAATAAAATATCAAAAATACAGTAAATATAAATTACATACTGTACATAAATTATCAAAAAGTACACCAAATATGTGTAATATATACTGTAAATAAAGTAAAAACTACAGTAATTATATTTAATATACTGTACATAAAATATCAAAAATTACACCAAATGTATATTATATACTGTAAATAAAATATCAAAAAGTACAGTAAATATATATTACACACCCTATGTATAATATCACAAACTTCACCAAATATATATTATATAATTTACATAAAATATCAAAAGGACACCAAATATATCTTCTATACTGTACATAAAATATCAAAATGTACAGTAAATATATTTCATATATTTTATATATAATATTAACTAAAAGTACACCAAATACATTTTATATACTGTAAATAAATTATCAAAAATTACAGTAAATATATATTACATACTGTAAATAAAATATCAAAAAGTACACCAAATATGTGTTATATATACTGTAAATAAACTATCAAAACTACACTAATTATATTTAATATACTGTACATAAAATATCAAAAATTACATCAAATATATACTATTTACTGTCAGGAAAATACCAAAAAGTACAGTAAATATATATTACACACCCTATGTAAAATATCACAAACTACACCAAATATATATTATATAATTTACATAAAATATCAAAAGGACACCAAATATATCTTATATACTGAACATGAAATATCAAAATGTACAGTAAATATATTTCATATATTGTACATATAATATTAACTAAAAGTACACCAAATACATTTTATATACTGTAAATAAAATATCAAAATGTACAGTAAATATATATTACATTCTGTACATAAAATATCAAAAAGTACACCAAATTTGTGTTTTATATACTGTAAATAAACTATCAAAAACTGCAGTAATTATATTTTATATACTGTACATAAAATATCAAAAATTAAACCAAATGTATGTTATTTACTGTGAATAAAATATCAAAAAGTACAGTAAATATATCTTACACACCCTATGTAAAATGTCACAATCTACACCAAATATATAATATATAATTTACATAAAATATCAAAAGGACACCAAATATATCTTATATAGTGTACATAAAATATCAAAATGTACAGTAAATATATTTCCTAAATTGTACATATAACATTAACTAAAAGTACACCAAATACATTTTATACACTGTAAATAAAATATCAAAAATACAGAAAATATAAATTACATACTGTACATAAATTATCAAAAACTACACCAAATATGTGTAATATATACTGTAAATAAAGTATCAAAAATTACAGTAATTATATTTAATATACTGTACATAAAATATCAAAAATTACACCAAATGTATATTATATACTGTAAATAATATATCAAAAAGTACAGTAAATATATATTACACACCCTATGTAAAATATCACAAACTTCACCAAATATATATTATATAATTTACATAAACTATCAAAAGGACACCAAATATATCTTCTATACTGTACATAATATATCAAAATGTACAGTAAATATATTTCATATATTGTATATATAATATTAACTAAATGTACACCAAATTCATTTTATATACTGTAAATAAATTATCAAAAATTACAGAAAATATATATTACATATTGTACATAAAATATCAAAAAGTACACCAAATATGTGTTATATATACTGTAAATAAACTATCAAAACTACACTAATTATATTTAATATACTGTACATAAAATATCAAAAATTACACCAAATATATATTATTTACTGTACAGAAAATACCAAAAAGTACAGTAAATATATATTACACACCCTATGTAAAATATCACAAACTACACCAAATATATACTATATAATTTACATAAAATATCAAAAGGACACCAAATATATCTTATATACTGAACATGAAATATCAAAATGTACAGTAAATATATTTCATATATTGTACATATAATATTAACTAAAAGTACACCAAATACATTTTATATACTGTAAATAAAATATCAAAAGTACAGTAAATATATATTACATTCTGTACATAAAATATCAAAAAGTACACTAAATTTGTGTTTTATATACTGTAAATAAACTATCAAAAACTGCAGTAATTATATTTAATATACTGTACATAAAATATCAAAAATTAAACCAAATGTATATTATTTACTGTGAATAAAATATCAAAAAGTACAGTAAATATATATTACACACCCTATGTAAAATATGACAATCTACAACAAATATATATTATATAATTTACATAAAATATCAAAAGGACACCAAATATATATTATATACTGTACATAAAATATCAAAATGTACAGTAAATATATTTCATATATTGTACATATAATATTAACTAAAAGTACACCAAATACATTTTATATACTGTAAATAAAATATCAAAATGTACAGTAAATATATATTACATTCTGTACATAAAATATCAAAAAGTACACCAAATTTGTGTTTTATATACTGTAAATAAACTATCAAAAACTGCAGTAATTATATTTAATATACTGTACATAAAATATCAAAAATTAAACCAAATGTATATTATTTACTGTAAATAAAATATCAAAAAGTACAGTAAATATATATTACACACCCTATGTAAAATATCACAATCTACACCAAATATATATCATATAATTTACATAAAATATCAAAAGGACACCAAATATATCTTATATACTGTACATAAAATACCAAAAAGTACAGTAAATATATATTACACACCCTATGTAAAATATCACAATCTACACCAAATATATATTATATAATTTACATAAAATATCAAAAGGACACCAAATATATCTTATATAGTGTACATAAAATATCAAAATATACAGTAAATATATTTCCTATATTGTACATATAACATTAACTAAAAGTACACCAAATACATTTTATATACTGTAAATAAAATATCAAAAATACAGTAAATATAAATTACATACTGTACATAAATTATCAAAAAGTACACCAAATATGTGTAATATATACTGTAAATAAAGTATCAAAAACTACAGTAATTATATTTAATATACTGTACATAAAATATCAAAAATTACACCAAATGTATATTATATACTGTAAATAAAATATCAAAAAGTACAGTAAATATATATTACACACCCTATGTAAAATATCACAAACTTCACCAAATATATATTATATAATTTACATAAAATATCAAAAGGACACCAAATATATCTTCTATACTGTACATAAAATATCAAAATGTACAGTAAATATATTTCATATATTGTATATATAATATTAACTAAAAGTACACCAAATACACTTTATATACTGTAAATAAATTATCAAAAATTACAGTAAATATATATTACATATTCTGCATAAAATATCAAAAAGTATACCAAATATGTGTTATATATACTGTAAATAAACTATCAAAACTACACTAATTATATTTAATATACTGTACATAAAATATCAAAAATTACACCAAATATATATTATTTACTGTACAGAAAATACCAAAATGTACAGTAAATATATATTACACACCCTATGTAAAATATCACAAACTACACCAAATATATATTATATAATTTACATAAAATATCAAAAGGACACCAAATATATCTTATATACTGAACATGAAATAACAAAATGTACAGTAAATATATTTCATATATTGTACATATAATATTAACTAAAAGTACACCAAATACATTTTATATACTGTAAATAAAATATCAAATTACAGTAAATATATATTACATTCTGTACATAAAATATCAAAAAGTACACCAAATTTGTGTTTTATATACTGCAAATAAACTATCAAAAACTGCAGTTATTATATTTAATTTACTGTACATAAAATATCAAAAATTAAACCAAATGTATATTATTTACTGTGAATAAAATATCAAAAAGTATAGTAAATATATATTACACACCCTATGTAAAATATCACAATCTACAACAAATATATATTATATAATTTACATAAAATATCAAAAGGACACCAAATATATATTATATACTGTACATAAAATATCAAAATGTACAGTAAATATATTTCATATATTGTACATATAATATTAACTAAAAGTACACCAAATACATTTTATATACAGTAAATAAATTATCAAAAATTACAGTAAATATATATTGCATACTGTACATAAAATATCAAAAAGTACACCAAATATGTTTTATATATACTGTAAATAAACTATCAAAACTACACTAATTATATTTAATATACTGTACATAAAATATCAAAAATTACACCAAATATATATTATTTACTGTAAAGAAAATACCAAAAAGTACAGTAAATATATATTACACACCCTATGTAAAATATCACAAACTACACCAAATATATATTATATAATTTACATAAAATATCAAAAGGACACCAAATATATCTTATATACTGAACATGAAATATCAAAATGTACAGTAAATATATTTCATATATTGTACATATAATATTAACTAAAAGTACACCAAATACATTTTATATACTGTAAATAAAATATGAAAATGTACAGTAAATATATATTACATTCTGTACATAAAATATCAAAAAGTACACCAAATTTGTGTTTTATATACTGTAAATAAACTATCAAAAACTGCAGTAATTATATTTAATATACTGTACATAAAATATCAAAAATTAAACCAAATGTATATTATTTACTGTAAATAAAATATCAAAAAGTACAGTAAATATATATTACACACCCTATGTAAAATATCACAATCTACACCAAATATATATCATATAATTTACATAAAATATCAAAAGGACACCAAATATATCTTCTATACTGTACATAAAATATCAAAAACTACAGTAAATATATTTCATATATTGTACATATAATATTAACTAAAAGTACACCAAATACATTTTATATACTGTAAATACATTATCAAAAATTACAGCAAACATATATTACATACTGTACATAAAATATCAAAAAGTACACCAAATATGTGTTATATATACTGTAAATAAACTATCAAAACTTCACTAATTATATTTAATAAACTGTACATAAAATATCAAAAATTACACCAAATGTATATTATATACTGTAAATAAAATACCAAAAAGTACAGTAAATATATATTACACACCCTATGTAAAATATCACAAACTACACCAAATATATATTATATAATTTACATAAAATATCAAAAGGCCACCAAATATATCTTCTATACTGTACAAAAAATATCAAAAAGTGCAGTAAATGTATTTCATATATTGTACATATAATATTAACTAAAAGTACACCAAATACATTTTATATACTGTAAATACTATATCAAAAAGTACAGTAAATATATATTACATGCTGTACATAATATATCAAAAAGTACACCAAATATGTGTTATATATACTATAAATAAACTATCAAAACTACAGTAATTATATATAATATACTGTACATAAAATATCAAAAATTATACCAAATGTATATTATATACTGTAAATAAAATATCAAAAAGTACAGTAAATATATATGACACTCCCTATGTAAAATATCACAAACTACACCAAATATATATTATATAATTGACATAAAATATCAAAAGGACACCAAATATATCTTATGTACTGTACATAAAATATCAAAATGTACAGTAAATATATTTCGTATATTGCACATATAATATTAACTGATAGTACACCAAATACATTTTATATACTGTAAATAAAATATCAATTAGTACAGTAAATATATATTACATACTGTACATAAAATATGAAAAAGTACACCAAATATGTGTTATATATACTGTAAATAAACTATCAAAACTACACTAATTATATTTAATATACTGTACATAAAATATCAAAAATTACACCAAATATATATTATTTACTGTAAATAAAATATCAAAAAGTACAGTAAATATATATTACACACCCTATGTAAAATATCAGAAACTACACCATATATATATTATATAATTTACATAATATATCAAAAGGACGCCAAATATACCTTATATACTGAACATGAAATATCAAAATATACAGTAAATATATTTCATATATTGTATATATAACATTAACTAAAAGTACACCAAATGAATTTTATATACTGTAAATAAAATATCAAAAAGTACAGTAAATATATATTACATAGTGTACATAAAATATCAAAAAGTACTCCAAATATGTGTAATATATACTGTAAATAAACTATTAAAAACTACAGTAATTATATTTATTATACTGTACATAAAATATCAAAAATTACACCAAATGTATATTATATACTGTAAATAAAATATCAAAAAGTACAGTAAATATATATTACACACCCTATGTAAAATATCACAAACTACACCAAATATATATTATGTAATTTACATAAAATATCAAAAGGACACCAAATATATCTTCTATACTGTACATAAAATATCAAAATTTACAGTAAATATATTTCATATATTCTACATATAATATTAACTAAAAGTACACCAAATACATTTTATATACTGTAAATAAAATATCAAAGTTACAGTAAATATATATTACATTCAGTACATAAAATATCAAAAAGTACACCAAATATGTGTTATATATACTGTAAATAAACTATCAAAAACTGCAGTAATTATGTTTAATATACTGTACATAAAATATCAAAAATTACACCAAATGTATATTATTTACTGTAAATAAAATATCAAAAAGTACAGTAAATATATCTTACACACCCTATGTAAAATACTACAATCTACACCAAATATATATTATATAATTTACATAAAATATCAAAAGGACACCAAATATATCTTATATAGTGTACATAAAATATCAAAATGTACAGTAAATATATTTCATATATTGTACATATAATATTAACTAAAAGTACACCAAATACATTTTATATACAGTAAATAAAATATCAAAAAGTACAGTAAATATGTATTACATACTGTACATAAAATATCAAAAAGTACACCATATATGTGTAATATATACTGTAAATAAACTATCAAAAACTACTGTAATTATATTTAATATACTGTACATAAAATATCAAAAATTAAACCAAATGTATATTATATACTGTAAATAAAATATCATCAAGTACAGTAAATATATATTACACACCCTATGTAAAATATCACAAACTTCACCAAATATATATTATAAAATTTACATAAAATATCAAAAGGACACCACTTATATCTTCTATACTGTACATAAAATATCAAAATGTACAGTAAATATATTTCATATATTGTATATATAATATTAACTAAAAGTACACCAAATACATTTTATATACTGTAAATAAATTATCAAAAATTACAGTAAATATATATTACATACTGTATATAAAATATCAAAAAGTACACCGTATATGTGTTATATATACTGTAAATAAACTATCAAAGACTACAGTAATTATATTTAATATACTGTATATAAAATATCAAAAATTACACCAAATGTATATTATTTACTGTAAATAAAATATCAAAAATTACAGTAAATATATATTACACACCCTATGTAAAATATCAAAAACTACACCAAATATCTATTATAAAATTCACATAAAATATCAAAAGGACACCAAATATTTATTATATACTGTACATAAAATATCAAAAAGTACAGTAAAGATATATTACACACCCTATGTAAAATATCACAAACTACACCAAATATATATTATATAATTTACATAAAATATCAAAAGGACACCAAATATATCTTCTATACTGTTCATAAAATATCAAAAATTACAGTAAATATATTTCATATATTGTACATATAATATTAACTAAAAGTACACCAAATACATTTTATATTCTGTAAATAAATTATCAAAAATTACAGTAAATATATATTACATACTGTACATAAAATATCAAAAAGTACACCAAATATGTGTTGTATATACTGTAAATAAACAATCAAAAACTACAGTAATTATATTTAATATACTGTACATAAAATATCAAAAATTACACCAAATGTATATTATTTACTGTAAATAAAATATCATAAAGTACAGTAAATATATATTACACACCCTATGTAAAATATCACAAACTTCACCAAATATATATTATATAATTTACATAAAATATCAAAAGGACACCAATTATATCTTCTATACTGTACATAAAATATCAAAATGTACAGTAAAAATATTTCATATATTGTATATATAATATTAACTAAAAGTACACCAAATACATTTTATATACTGTAAATAAATTATCAAAAATTACAGTAAATATATATTATATACTGTATATAAAATATCAAAATGTACACCAAATATGTGTTATATATACTGTGAATAAACTATCAAATACTACAGTAATTATATTTAATATACTGTACATAAAATATCAAAAATTACACCAAATGTATATTATTTACTGTAAATAAAATATCAAAAATTACAGTAAATATATATTACACACCCTATGTAAAATATCAAAAACTACACCAAATATCTATTATAAAATTCACATAAAATATCAAAAGTACACCAAATATTTATTATATACTGTACATAAAATATCAAAAAGTACAGTAAATATATATTACACACCCTATGTAAAATATCACAAACTACACCAAATATATATTATATAATTGACATAAAATATCAAAAGGAAACCTAATATATCTTCTATACTGTTCATAAAATATCAAAAATTACAGTAAATATATTTCATATATTGTACATTTAATATTAACTAAAAGTACACCAAATACATTTTATATACTGTAAATAAATTATCAAAAATTACATTAAACATATATTACATACTGTACATAAAATATCAAAAAGTACACCAAATATGTGTTATATATACTGTAAATAAACAATCAAAAACTACACTAATTATATTTAATGTACTGTACATAAAATATCAAAAATTACACCAAATGTATATTATTTACTGTAAAGAAAATACCAAAAAGTACAGTAAATATATATTACACACCCTATGTAAAATATCACAAACTACACCAAATATATATTATAAAATTCACATAAAATATCAAAAGGACACCAAATATATCTTATATACTGTACATAAATTATCAAAGGTACAGTAAATATATTTCATATATTGTACATATAATATTAACTAAAAGTACACCAAATACATTTTATATACTGTAAATTAAATATCAAAATGTACAGTAAATATATATTACATTCTGTTCATAAAATATCAAATAGTACAACAAATTTGTGTTTTATATACTGTAAATAAACTATCAAAAACTGCAGTAATTATATTTAATATACTGTACATAAAATATCAAAAATTAAACCAAATGTATATTATTTACTGTAAATAAAATATCAAAAAGTACAGTAAATATATCTTACACACCCTATGTAAAATATCACAATCTACACCAAATATATATTATATAATTTACATTAAATATCAAAAGGACACCAAATATATCTTATATACTGTACATAAAATATCAAAATTACAGTAAATATATTTCATAAATTGTACATATAATGTTAACTAAAAGTACACCAAATATATTTTATATAGTGTAAATAAAATGTCAAAATGTACAGTAAATATATATTACACACCCTATGTAAAATATCACAATCTACACCAAATTTATATTATGCAATTTACATAAAATATCAAAAGGACACCATATATACCTTATATGCTGAACATAAAATATCAAAATGTACCGTATATATATTTCATATATTGTACATATAATATTAACTAAAAGTACACCAAATACATTTTATATACTGTAAATAAAATATCAAATTGTAGAGTAAATATATATTACATACTGTACATAAAATATCAAAAAGTACACCAAATATGTGTAATATATACTGTAAATAAACTATCAAATCCACAGTAATTATATATAATATACTGTACATAAAATATCAAAAATTACTCCAAATGTATATTATTTACTGTAAATAAAATATCAAAAAGTACAGTAAATATATCTTACACACCCTATGTAAAATATCACAATCTACACCAAATATATATTATATAATTTACATAAAATATCACAAGGACACCAAATATATCTTATATACTGTACATAAAATATCAAAATTACAGTAAATAGATTTCATATATTGTACATATAATGTTAACTAAAAGTACACCAAATACATTTTATATACTGTAAATAAAATATCAAAAAGTACAGTAAATATATATTACACACCCTATGTAAAATATCACAAACTTCACCAAATATATATTATATAATTTACATAAAATATCAAAGGGACACCAAATATATCTTCTATACTGTACATAAAATATCAAAAGGTACAGTAAATATATTTCATATATTGTATATATAATATTAACTAAAAGTACACCAAATAAATTTTATATACTGTAAATAAATTATCAAAAATTACAGTAAATATATATTACATACTGTACATAAAATATCAAAAAGTACACCAAATACGTGTTATATATACTGTAAATAAACTATCAAAACTACACTAATTATATTTAATATACTGTACATAAAATATCAAAAATTACACCAAATATATATTATTTACTGTAAAGAAAATACCAAAAAGTACAGTAAATATATATTACACACCCTATGTAAAATATCACAAACTACACCAAATATATATTATATGATTTACATAAAATATCAAAAGGTCACCAAATATATCTTATATACTGAACATGAAATATCAAAATGTACAGTAAATATATTTCATATATTGTACATATAATATTAACTAAAAGTACACCAAATACATTTTATATACTGTAAATAAAATATCAAAATGTACAGTAAATATATATTACATTCTGTACATAAAATATCAAAAAGTACACCAAATTTGTGTTTTATATACTAGAAATAAACTATCAAAACTGCAGTAATTATATTTAATATACTGTACATAAAATATCAAAAATTACACCAAATGTATATTATTTACCGTAAATAAAATATCAAAAAGTACAGTAAATATATTTTACACACCCTATGTAAAATATCACAATCTACACCAAATATATATTATATAATTTACATAAAATATCAAAAGGACACCAAATATATCTTATATACTGTACATAAAATATCAAAATTACAGTAAATGTATTTCATATATTGTACATATAATGCTAACTAAAAGTACACCAAATACATTTTATATACTGTAAATAAAATATCAAAAAGAACAGTAAATATATATTACACACCCTATGTAAAATATCACAAACTTCACCAAATATATGTTATATAATTTACATAAAATATCAAAAGGACACCAAATATATCTTCTATACTGTGCATAAAGTAACAAAATGTACAGTAAATATATTTCATATATTGTATATATAATATTAACTAAAAGTACACCAAATACATTTTATATACTGTAAATAAGTTATCAAAAATTTCAGTAAATATATATTACATACTGTACATAAAATATCAAAAAGTACACCAAATATGTGTTATATATACTGTAAATAAACTATCAAAACTACACTAATTATATTTAATATACTGTACATAAAATATCAAAAATTACACCAAATATATATTATTTACTGTTAAGAAAATACCAAAAAGTACAGCAAATATATATTACACACCCTATGTAAAATATCACAAACTACACCAAATATATATTATATAATTTACATAAAATATCAAAAGGACACCAAATATATCTTATATACTGAACATGAAATATCAAAATGTACAGTAAATATATTTCATATATTGTACATATAATATTAACTAAAAGTACACCAAATACATTTTATATAGTGTAAATAAAATATCAAAATGTACAGTAAATATATATTACATTCTGTACATAAAATATCAAAAAGTACTCCAAATTTGTGTTTTATATACTGTAAATAAACTATCAAAAACTACAGTAATTATATTTAATATACTGTACATTAAATATCAAAAATTAAACCAAATGTATATTATTTACTGTAAATAAAATATCAAAAAGTACGGTAAATATATCTTAAACACCCTATGTAAAATATCACAATCTACAGCAAATATATATTATATAATTTACATAAAATATCAAAAGGACACCAAGTATATCTTATATAGTGTAGATAAAATATCAAAATGTACAGTAAATATATTTCCTATATTGTACATATAATATTAACTAATAGTACACCAAATACATTTTATATACTGTTAATAAAATATCAAAAATACAGTAAATATATATTACATACTGTACTTAAAATATCAAAAAGTACACCAAATATGTGTAATATATAATGTAAATAAACTATCAAAAACTACAGTAAATATATTGAATTTACTGTACATAAAATATCAAAAATTACACCAAATGTATATTATATACTGTAAATAAAATATCAAAAAGTACAGTAAATATATATTACACACCCTATGTAAAATATCACAAACTTCACCAAATATATATTATATAATTTACAAAAAATATCAAAAGGACACCAAATATATCTTCTATACTGTACATAAAATATCAAAATGTACAGTAAATATATTTCATATATTGTATATATAATATTAACTACAAGTACACCAAATACATTTTATATACTGTAAATAAATTATCAAAAATTACAGTAAATATATATTACATACTGTACATAAAATATCAAAAAGTACACCAAATATGTGTTATATATACTGTAAATAAACTATCAAAACTACACTAATTATATTTAATATACTGTACATAAAATATCAAAAATTACACCAAATATATATTATTTACTGTCAGGAAAATACCAAAAAGTACAGTAAATATATACTACACACCCTATGTAAAATATCACAAACTACACCAAATATATATCATATAATTTACTTAAAATATCAAAAGGACACAAAATATATCTTATATACTGAACATGAAATATCAAAATGTACAGTAAATATATTTCCTATATTGTACATATAATATTAACTAAAAGTACACCAAATACATTTTATATACTGTAAATAAAGTATCAAAATGTACAGTAAATATATATTACATTCTGTACATAAAATATCAAAAAGTACACCAAATTTGTGTTTTATATACTGTAAATGAACTATCAAAAACTGCAGTAATTATATTTTATATACTGTATATAAAATATCAAAAATTAAACCAAATGTATATTATTTACTGTGAATAAAATATCAAAAAGTACAGTAAATATATCTTACACACCCTATGTAAAATATCACAATCTACACCAAATATATATTATATAATTTACATAAAATATCAAAAGGACACCAAATATATCTTATATAGTGTACATAAAATATCAAAATGTACAGTAAATATATTTCCTATATTGTACATATAACATTAACTAAAAGTACACCAAATACATTTTATATAGTGTAAATAAAATATCAAAAAGAACAGTAAATATATATTACACACCATAATTAAAATATCACAATCTACACCAAATATATATTATATAATTTACATAAAATATCAAAAGGACTCCAAATATATCTTATATACTGTACATAAAATAGCAAAAAGTACAGTAAATATATTTCATATATTGTACATATAATATTAACTAAAAGTACACCAAATACATTTTATATAGTGTAAATAAAATACCAAAAATTACAGTGAATTTATATTACATACTGTACATAAAATATCAAAAAGTACACCAAATATGTGTTATATATACTGTAAATAAACTATCAAACCTACAGTAATTATGTTTAATATACTGTATATAAAATATCAAAAATTACACCAAATATATAATTTACTGTAAAGAAAATACCAAAAAGTACAGTAAATATATATTACACACCCGATGTAAAATATGACAAACTACACCAAATATATATTATATAATTTACATAAAATATCAAAAGGACACGAAATATACCTTATATACTGAACAAGAAATATCAAAATGTACAGTAAATATATTTCATATATTGTACATATAATATTAACTAAAAGTACACCAAATACATTTCATATACTGTAAATAAAATATCAAAAAGTACAGTAAATATATATTACATTCTGTACATAAAATATCAAAAAATTCACCAAATATGTGTTATATATACTGTAAATAAACTATCAAAAACTGCAGTAATTATATTTAATATACTGTACATAAAATATCAAAAATTACACCAAATGTATATTATTTACTGTAAATAAAATATCAAAAAGTACAGTAAATATATCTTACACACCCTATGTAAAATATCACAATCTACAGCAAATATGTATTATATAATTTACATAAAATATCAAAAGGACACCAAATATGTGTTATATATACTGTAAATATCAAAAACTACAGTAATCATATTCAATGTACTGTATATAAAATATCAAAAATTACACCAAACATAAATTAAATACTGTAAATAAAATATCAAAAAGGACAGTAAATATATACTACACACCCTATGTAAAATATCAAATATTACACCAAATATATATTATTTAATTTACATAGAATATAAAAAGGACACCAAATATATCTTATATATTGTACATAAAATATCAAAAAGTACAGTATATATATTTCATTCATTGTACATATATTATTAACTAAAAGTACACCAAATACATTTTTTATACTGAAAATAAATATCAAAAAGTACAGTAAATATATATTACATACTGTACAGAAAATATCAAAAAGTACACCAAATATGTGTTATATATACTGTAAATAAACTATCAAGAACTATAGTAATTATATTTAATATACTGTACATAAAATATCAAAAATTACACCAAATGTATATTATATACTGTAAATAAAATATCAAAAAGTACAGTAAATATACATTACACACCCTATGAAATATCACAAACTACACCAAATATATATTATCTAATTTACATAAAATATCAAGAGGACAGCAAATATAACTTCTATACTGTACATAAAATATCAAAAAGTACAGTAAATATATTTCATATATTGTATATATAATATTAACTAAAAGTACACCAAATACATTTTATATACTGTAAATAAATTATCAAAAATTACAGTAAATATATATTACATACTGTACATAAAATATCAAAAAGTAGACCAAATATGTGTTATATATACTGTAAATAAACAATCAAAAACTTCAGTAATTATATTTAATATACTGTACATAAAATATCAAAAATTACACCAAATGTATAATATTTACTGTAAATAAAATATCAAAAATTACAGTAAATATATATTACACACCCTATGGAAAATATCAAAAACTACTCTAAATATATATTATAAAATTCACATAAAATATCAAAAGGACACCAAATATATATTATATACTGTACATAAAATATCAAAAAGAACAGTAAATATATTTCATATATTGTACATATAATATTAACTAAAAGTACACCAAATACATTTCATGTACTGTAAATAAAATATCAAAAAGTACAGTAAATATATATTACATACTGTACATAAAATATCAAAAAGTACACCAAATATGTGTTATAAATACTGTAAATAAACTATAAAAAACTACAGTAATTATATTTAATATACTGTACATGAAATATCAAAAACTACACCAAATGTAAATTATTTACTGTAAATAAAATATCAAAGTACAGTAAATTCATATGACATACCCTATGTAAAATATCAAAAGCTACACCAAATATATATTATATAATTTACGTAAAATATCAAAAGGACACAAATTCTATCTTCTATACTGTACAAAAAATATGAAAAAGTACAGTAAATATATTTCATATATTGTATATATAATATTAACGAAAAGAACACCAAATACATTTTATATACTGTAAGTAAATTATCAAAAATTACAGTAAATATATATTACATACTGTACATAAAATATCAAAAACTACACCAAATATGTGTTATATATACTGTAAATAAACTATCAAAAACTACAGTAATTATATTTACTATACTGTTCATAAAATATCAAAAATTACACCAAATGTATATTATATATTGTAAATAAAATATCAAAAATTACAGTAAATATATATGACACACCCTATGTAAAATATCAAAAACTACACCAAATATATATTATATAATTTACATAAAATAACAAAAGGACACCAAATATATCTTCTATACTGTACACAAAATATCAAAAAGTACAGTAAATATATTTCATATATTGTACATATAATATTAACTAAAAGTACACCTAATACATTTTATATACTCTAAATAAAATATCAAAATTACAGTAAATTTATATTACATACTGTACATAAAACATCAAAAAGTACACCAAATATGTGTTATATATACTGTAAATATCAAAAACTACAGTAATCATATCCAATGTACTGTATATAAAATATCAAAAATTACACCAAATATACATTAAATACTGTAAATAAAATATCAAAAAGGACAGTAAATATATGCTACACACCCTATGTAAAATATCAAAAATTACACCAAATATATATTATATAATTTACATAGAATATAAAAAGGACACCAAATATATCTTATATATTGTACATAAAATATCAAAAAGTACAGTATATATATTTCATACATTGTATATATATTATTAACTAAAAGTACACCAAATACATTTTGTATACTGAAAATAAAATATCAAAAAGTACAGTAAATCTATATTACATACTGTACATAAAATATCAAAAAGTACACCAAATATGTGTTATATATACTGTAAACTATCAAACACTACAGTAATTATATTTAATATACTGTACATTAAATATCAAAAATTACACCAAATATATATTATATACTGTAAATAAATTATCAAAAAGTACAGTAAGTACACATTACACACCCTATGAAATATCACAAACTACACCAAATATATATTATATAATTTACATAAAATATCAAAAGGACACCAAACGTATCTTCTATACTGTACATAAAATATCAAAAAGTACAGTAAATATATTTCATATATTGTATATATAATATTAATTAAAAGTACACCAAACACATTTTATATACTGTAAATAAATTATCAAAAATTACAGTAAATATATATTACATACTGTACATAAAATATCAAAAAGTACACCAAATATGTGTTATATATACTGTATATAAACAATCAAAAACTACAGTAATTATATTTAATATACTGTACATAAAATATCAAAAATTACACCAAATGTATATTATTTACTGTAAATGAAATATCAAAAATTACAGTAAATATATATTACACACCCTATGGAAAATATCAAAAACTACATCAAATATATATTATAAAATTCACAAAAATATCAAAAGGACACCAAATATATATTATATACTGTACATAAAATATCAAAAAGTACAGTAAATATATTTCATATATTGTACATGTAATATTAACTAAAAGTACACCAAATACATTTTATATACTGTAAATAAAATATCAAAAAGTACAGTAAATATATATTACATAGTGTACATAAAATATCAAAAAGTACTCCAAATATGTGTAATATATACTGTAAATAAACTATCAAAAACTACAGTAATTATATTTACTTTACTGTACATAAAATATCAAAAATTACACCAAATGTATAATATATAGTGTAAATAAAATATCAAAAAGTACAGCAAATATATATTACACACCCTATGTAAAATATCACAAACTACACCAAATATATATTATATAATTTACATAAAATATCAAAAGGACACCAAATATATCTTCTATACTGTACATAAAATATCAAAATGTACAGTAAATATATTTCATATATTGTA
Organism: Pan paniscus; assembly: GCF_029289425.2. Taxonomy (NCBI): domain Eukaryota; kingdom Metazoa; phylum Chordata; class Mammalia; order Primates; family Hominidae; genus Pan; species Pan paniscus. The sequence goes on from NC_073271.2 coordinate 5,844,140, forward strand.
CATATAATATTAACTAAAAGTACACCAAATACATTTTATATACTGTAAATAAAATATCAAAAAGTACAGTAAATATATATTACATTCTGTACATAAAACATCAAAAAGTACACCCAATATGTGTTATATGTACTGTAAATAAACTATCAAAAACTGCAGTAATTATATTTAATATACTGTACATAAAATATCAAAAATTACACCAAATGTATACTATTTACTGTAAATAAAATATCAAAAAGTACAGTAAATATATCTGACACACCCTATGTAAAATATCACAATCTACGCCAAATATATATCATATAATTTACAGAAAATATCAAAATGACACCAAATATATCTTATATACTGAACAAGAAATATCAAAATGTACAGTAAATATATTTCATATATTGTACATATAATATTAACTAAAAGTACACCAAATACATTTTATATACTGTAAATAAAATATCAAAAGTACAGTAAATATATATTACATTCTGTACATTATATATCAAAAAGTACACCAAATTTGTGTTTTATATACTGTAAATAAACTATCAAAAACTGCAGTAATTATATTTAATATACTGTACATAAAATATCAAAAATTAAACCAAATGTATATTATTTACTGTAAATAAAATATCAAAAAGTACAGTAAATATATCTTACACACCCTATGTAAAATATCACAATCTACACCAAATATATATTATATAATTTACATAAAATATCAAAAGGACACCAAATATATCTTATATACTGTACATAAAATATCAAAATATACACTAAATATATTTCATATATTGTACATATATTAACTAAAAGTACACCAAATACATTTTATATACTGTAAATAAAATATCAAAAATACAGGAAATATATATTACATACTGTACATAAAATATCAAAAAGTACACCAAATATGTGTAATATATACTGTAAATAAACTATCAAAAACTACAGTAATTGTATTTAATATACTGTACATAAAATATCAAAAATTACACCAAATGTATATTATATACTGTAAATAAAATATCAACAGGTACAGTAAATATATATTACACACCCTATGTAAAATATCACAAACTTCACCAAATATATATTATATAATTTACATAAAATACCAAAAGGACACCAAATATATCTTCTATACTGTACATAAAATATCAAAAGGTACAGTAAATATATTTCATATATTGTATATATAATATTAACTAAAAGTACACCAAATACATTTTATATACTGTAAATAAATTATCAAAAATTACAGTAAGTATATATTACATACTGTACATAAAATATCAAAAAGTACACCAAATATGTGTTATATATACTGTAAATTAACTATCAAAACTACACTAATTATGTTTAATATACTGTACATAAAATATCAAAAATTAAACCAAATGTATATTATTTACTGTCAGGAAAATACCAAAAAGTACAGTAAATATATATTACACATCCTATGTAAAATATCACAAACTACACCAAATATATATTATATAATTTACATAAAATATAAAAAGGACACCACATATATCTTATATACTGAACATGAAATATCAAAATGTACAGTAAATATATTTCATATATTGTACATATACTATTAACTAAAAGTACACCAAATACATTTTATATACTGTAAATAAAAAATCAAAATGTACAGTAAATATATATTACATTCTGTACATAAAATATGAAAAAGTACACCAAATTTGTGTTTTATATACTGTAAATAAACTATCAAAAACTGCAGTAATTATATTTAATATACTGTACATAAAATATCAAAAATTAAACCAAATGTATATTATTTACTGTAAATCAAATATCAAAAATTACAGTAAATATATCTTACACACCCTATGTAAAATATCACAATCTACACCAAATATATATTATATAATATACATAAAATATCAAAAGGACACCAACTATATCTTCTATACTGTACATAAAATATCAAAATGTACAGTAAATATATTTCATATATTGTACATATAATATTAACTAAAAGTACACCAAATACAATTTATATACAGTAAATAAAATATCAAAAATACAGTAAATATATATTACATACTGTACATAAAATATCAAAAAGTACACCAAATATGTGTAATATATACTGTAAATAAACTATCAAAAACTACAGTAATTATATTTAATATACTGTACATAAAATATCAAAAATTACACCAAATGTATATTATATACTGTAAATAAAATATCATCAAGTACAGTAAATATATATTACACACCCTATGTAAAATATCACAAACTTCACCAAATATATATTATATAATTTACATAAAATATCAAAAGGACACCAAATATATCTTCTATACTGTACATAAAATATCAAAATGTACAGTAAATATATTTCATATATTGTATATATAATATTAACTAAAAGTACACCAAATACATTTTATATACTGTATATGAATTATCAAAAATTACAGTAAATATATATTACATACTGTACATAAAATATCAAAAAGTACACCAAATATGTGTTATATATACTGTAAATAAACTATCAAAACTACACTAATTATATTTAATATACTGTACATAAAATATCAAAAATTACACCAAATATATATTATTTACAGTAAAGAAAATACCAAAAAGTACAGTAAATATATATGACACACCCTATGTAAAATATCACAAACTACACCAAATATATATTATATAATTTACGTAAAATATCAAAAGGACACCAAATATATCTTATGTACTGTACATAAAATATCAAAATGTACAGTAAATATATTTCGTATATTGTACATATAATATTAACTGAAAGTACACCAAATACATTTTATATACTGTAAATAAAATATCAAAAATTACAGTAAATATGTATTACATACTGTACATAAGATATCAAAAAGTACACCAAATATGTGTTATATATACTGTAAATAAACTATCAAAAACTACAGTAATTATATTTAACATACTGTACATAAAATATCAAAAATTACACCAAATGTATATTATTTACTGTAAATAAAATATCAAAAAGTACAGTAAATATATATTACACACCGTATGTAAAATATCACAATCTACACCAAATATATATTATATAATTTACATAAAATATCAAAATGACACAAAATATATCTTATATACTGTACATAAAATATCAAAATGTACAGTAAATATATTTCATATATTGTACATATAATATTAACTAAAAGTACACCAAATACATTTTATATAGTGTAAATAAAATACCAAAAATTACAGTGAATATATATTACATACTGTACATAAAATATCAAAAAGTACACCAAATATGTGTTATATATACTGTAAATAAACTATCAAACCTACAGTAATTATGTTTAATATACTGTACATAAAATATCAAAAATTACACCAAATATATAATTTACTGTAAAGAAAATACCAAAAAGTACAGTAAATATATATTACACACCCGATGTAAAATATGACAAACTACACCAAATATATATTATATAATTTACATAAAATATCAAAAGGACACCAAATATACCTTATATACTGAACAAGAAATATCAAAATGTACAGTAAATATATTTCATATATTGTACATATAATATTAACTAAAAGTACACCAAATACATTTCATATACTGTAAATAAAATATCAAAAAGTACAGTAAATATATATTACATTCTGTACATAAAATATCAAAAAATACACCAAATATGTGTTATATATACTGTAAATAAACTATCAAAAACTGCAGTAATTATATTTAATATACTGTACATAAAATATCAAAAATTACACCAAATGTATATTATTTACTGTAAATAAAATATCAAAAAGTACAGTAAATATATCTTACACACCCTATGTAAAATATCACAATCTACAGCAAATATATATTATATAATTTACATAAAATATCAAAAGGACACCAAATATGTGTTATATATACTGTAAATACCAAAAACTACAGTAATCATATTCAATGTACTGTATATAAAATATCAAAAATTACACCAAACATAAATTAAATACTGTAAATAAAATATCAAAAAGGACAGTAAATATATACTACACACCCTATGTAAAATATCAAATATTACACCAAATATATATTATTTAATTTACATAGAATATAAAAAGGACACCAAATATATCTTATATATTGTACATAAAATATCAAAAAGTACAGTATATATATTTCATTCATTGTACATATATTATTAACTAAAAGTACACCAAATACATTTTTTATACTGAAAATAAAATATCAAAAAGTACAGTAAATATATATTACATACTGTACAGAAAATATCAAAAAGTACACCAAATATGTGTTATATATACTGTAAATAAACTATCAAGAACTATAGTAATTATATTTAATATACTGTACATAAAATATCAAAAATTACACCAAATGTATATTATATACTGTAAATAAAATATCAAAAATACAGTAAATATACATTACACACCCTATGAAATATCACAAACTACACCAAATATATATTATCTAATTTACATAAAATATCAAGAGGACACCAAATATAACTTCTATACTGTACATAAAATATCAAAAAGTACAGTAAATATATTTCATATATTGTATATATAATATTAACTAAAAGTACACCAAATACATTTTATATACTGTAAATAAATTATCAAAAATTACAGTAAATATATATTACATACTGTACATAAAATATCAAAAAGTAGACCAAATATGTGTTATATATACTGTAAATAAACTATCAAATCCACAGTAATTATATATAATATACTGTACATAAAATATCAAAAATTACACCAAATATATATTTTTTACTGTAAATAAAATATCAAAAAGTACAGTAAATATATCTTACACACCCTATGTAAAGTATCACAATCTACACCAAATATATATTATATAATTTACATAAAATATCAAAAGGACACCAAATATACCTTATATACTGAACAAGAAATATCAAAATGTACAGTAAATATATTTCATATATTGTACATATAATATTAACTAAAAGTACACCAAATACATTTCATATACTGTAAATAAAATATCAAAAAGTACAGTAAATATATATTACATTCTGTACATAAAATATGAAAAAGTACACCAAATTTGTGTTTTATATACTGTAAATAAACTATCAAAAACTGCAGTAATTATATTTAATATACTGTACATAAAATATCAAAAATTAAACCAAATGTATATTATTTACTGTAAATCAAATATCAAAAATTACAGTAAATATATCTTACACACCCTATGTAAAATATCACAATCTACACCAAATATATATTATATAATATACATAAAATATCAAAAGGACACCAACTATATCTTCTATACTGTACATAAAATATCAAAATGTACAGTAAATATATTTCATATATTGTACATATAATATTAACTAAAAGTACACCAAATACAATTTATATACAGTAAATAAAATATCAAAAATACAGTAAATATATATTACATACTGTACATAAAATATCAAAAAGTACACCAAATATGTGTAATATATACTGTAAATAAACTATCAAAAACTACAGTAATTATATTTAATATACTGTACATAAAATATCAAAAATTACACCAAATGTATATTATATACTGTAAATAAAATATCATCAAGTACAGTAAATATATATTACACACCCTATGTAAAATATCACAAACTTCACCAAATATATATTATATAATTTACATAAAATATCAAAAGGACACCAAATATATCTTCTATACTGTACATAAAATATCAAAATGTACAGTAAATATATTTCATATATTGTATATATAATATTAACTAAAAGTACACCAAATACATTTTATATACTGTATATGAATTATCAAAAATTACAGTAAATATATATTACATACTGTACATAAAATATCAAAAAGTACACCAAATATGTGTTATATATACTGTAAATAAACTATCAAAACTACACTAATTATATTTAATATACTGTACATAAAATATCAAAAATTACACCAAATATATATTATTTACAGTAAAGAAAATACCAAAAAGTACAGTAAATATATATGACACACCCTATGTAAAATATCACAAACTACACCAAATATATATTATATAATTTACGTAAAATATCAAAAGGACACCAAATATATCTTATGTACTGTACATAAAATATCAAAATGTACAGTAAATATATTTCGTATATTGTACATATAATATTAACTGAAAGTACACCAAATACATTTTATATACTGTAAATAAAATATCAAAAATTACAGTAAATATGTATTACATACTGTACATAAGATATCAAAAAGTACACCAAATATGTGTTATATATACTGTAAATAAACTATCAAAAACTACAGTAATTATATTTAACATACTGTACATAAAATATCAAAAATTACACCAAATGTATATTATTTACTGTAAATAAAATATCAAAAAGTACAGTAAATATATATTACACACCGTATGTAAAATATCACAATCTACACCAAATATATATTATATAATTTACATAAAATATCAAAATGACACAAAATATATCTTATATACTGTACATAAAATATCAAAATGTACAGTAAATATATTTCATATATTGTACATATAATATTAACTAAAAGTACACCAAATACATTTTATATAGTGTAAATAAAATACCAAAAATTACAGTGAATATATATTACATACTGTACATAAAATATCAAAAAGTACACCAAATATGTGTTATATATACTGTAAATAAACTATCAAACCTACAGTAATTATGTTTAATATACTGTACATAAAATATCAAAAATTACACCAAATATATAATTTACTGTAAAGAAAATACCAAAAAGTACAGTAAATATATATTACACACCCGATGTAAAATATGACAAACTACACCAAATATATATTATATAATTTACATAAAATATCAAAAGGACACCAAATATACCTTATATACTGAACAAGAAATATCAAAATGTACAGTAAATATATTTCATATATTGTACATATAATATTAACTAAAAGTACACCAAATACATTTCATATACTGTAAATAAAATATCAAAAAGTACAGTAAATATATATTACATTCTGTACATAAAATATCAAAAAATACACCAAATATGTGTTATATATACTGTAAATAAACTATCAAAAACTGCAGTAATTATATTTAATATACTGTACATAAAATATCAAAAATTACACCAAATGTATATTATTTACTGTAAATAAAATATCAAAAAGTACAGTAAATATATCTTACACACCCTATGTAAAATATCACAATCTACAGCAAATATATATTATATAATTTACATAAAATATCAAAAGGACACCAAATATGTGTTATATATACTGTAAATACCAAAAACTACAGTAATCATATTCAATGTACTGTATATAAAATATCAAAAATTACACCAAACATAAATTAAATACTGTAAATAAAATATCAAAAAGGACAGTAAATATATACTACACACCCTATGTAAAATATCAAATATTACACCAAATATATATTATTTAATTTACATAGAATATAAAAAGGACACCAAATATATCTTATATATTGTACATAAAATATCAAAAAGTACAGTATATATATTTCATTCATTGTACATATATTATTAACTAAAAGTACACCAAATACATTTTTTATACTGAAAATAAAATATCAAAAAGTACAGTAAATATATATTACATACTGTACAGAAAATATCAAAAAGTACACCAAATATGTGTTATATATACTGTAAATAAACTATCAAGAACTATAGTAATTATATTTAATATACTGTACATAAAATATCAAAAATTACACCAAATGTATATTATATACTGTAAATAAAATATCAAAAATACAGTAAATATACATTACACACCCTATGAAATATCACAAACTACACCAAATATATATTATCTAATTTACATAAAATATCAAGAGGACACCAAATATAACTTCTATACTGTACATAAAATATCAAAAAGTACAGTAAATATATTTCATATATTGTATATATAATATTAACTAAAAGTACACCAAATACATTTTATATACTGTAAATAAATTATCAAAAATTACAGTAAATATATATTACATACTGTACATAAAATATCAAAAAGTAGACCAAATATGTGTTATATATACTGTAAATAAACTATCAAATCCACAGTAATTATATATAATATACTGTACATAAAATATCAAAAATTACACCAAATATATATTTTTTACTGTAAATAAAATATCAAAAAGTACAGTAAATATATCTTACACACCCTATGTAAAGTATCACAATCTACACCAAATATATATTATATAATTTACATAAAATATCAAAAGGACACCAAATATACCTTATATACTGAACATGAAATATCAAAATGTACAGTAAATATATTTCCTATATTGTACATATAATATTAACTAAAAGTACACCAAATACATTTTATATACTGTAAATAAAATATCAAAAGTTCAGTAAATATATATTACATTCTGTACATAAAATATCAAAAAGTACACCAAATATGTGTTATATATACTGTAAATAAACTATCAAAAACTGCAGTAATTATGTTTAATATACTGTACATAAAATATCAAAAATTACACCAAATGTATATTATTTACTATAAATAAAATATCAAAAAGTACAGTAAATATATCTTACACACCCTATGTAAAATATCACAATCTACACCAAATATATATTATACAATTTACATAAAATATCAAAAGGACACCAAATATATCTTATATACTGTACATAAAATATCAAAATTACAGTAAATAGATTTCATATATTGTACATATAATGTTAACTAAAAGTACACCAAATACATTTTATATACTGTAAATAAAATATCAAAAAGTACAATAAATATATATTACACACCCTATGTAAAATATCAGAAACTTCACCAAATATATATTATATAATTTACATAAAATATCAAAAGGACACCAAATATATCTTCTATACTGTACATAAAATATCAAAAGGTACAGTAAATATGTTTCATATATTGTATATATAATATGAACTAAAAGTACACCAAATAAATTTTATATACTGTAAATAAATTATCAAAAATTACAGTAAATATATATTACATACTGTACATAAAATATCAAAAAGTACACCAAATATGTGTTATATATACTGTAAATAAACTATCAAAACTACACTAATTATATTTAATATACTGTACATAAAATATCAAAAATTACACCAAATATATATTATTTACTGTAAAGAAAATACCAAAAAGTACAGCAAATATATATTACACACCCTATGTAAAATATCACAAACTACACCAAATATATATTATATAATTTACATAAAATATCAAAAGGACACCAAATATATCTTATATACTGAACATGAAATATCAAAATGTACAGTAAGTATATTTCATAGATTGTACATATAATATTAACTAAAAGTACACCAAATACATTTTATATAGTGTAAATAAAATATCAAAATGTACAGTAAATATATATTACATTCTGTACATAAAATATCAAAAAGTACTCCAAATTTGTGTTTTATATACTGTAAATAAACTATCAAAAACTACAGTAATTATATTTAATATACTGTACATTAAATATCAAAAATTAAACCAAATGTATATTATTTACTGTAAATAAAATATCAAAAAGTACAGTAAATATATCTTACACACCCTATGTAAAATATCACAATCTACAGCAAATATATATTATATAATTTACATAAAATATCAAAAGGACACCAAGTATATCTTATATAGTGTAGATAAAATATCAAAATGTACTGTAAATATATTTCCTATATTGTACATATAATATTAACTAAAAGTACACCAAATACATTTTATATACTGTAAATAAAATATCAAAAATACAGTAAATATATATTACATACTGTACATAAAATATCAAAAAGTACAACAAATATGTGTAATATATAATGTAAATAAACTATCAAAAACTACAGTAAATATATTGAATTTACTGTACATAAAATATCAAAAATTACACCAAATGTATATTATATACTGTAAATAAAATATCAAAAAGTACAGTAAATATATATTACACACCCTATGTAAAATATCACAAACTTCACCAAATATATATTATATAATTTACAAAAAATATCAAAAGGACACCAAATATATCTTCTATACTGTACATAAAATATCAAAATGTACAGTAAATATATTTCATATATTGTATATATAATATTAACTAAAAGTACACCAAATACATTTTATATACTGTAAATAAATTATCAAAAATTACCGTAAATATATATTACATACTGTACATAAAATATCAAAAAGTACACCAAATATGTGTTATATATACTGTAAATAAACTATCAAAACTACACTAATTATATTTAATATACTGTACATAAAATATCAAAAATTACACCAAATATATATTATTTACTGTCAGGAAAATACCAAAAAGTACAGTAAATATATATTACACACCCTATGTAAAATATCACAAACTACACCAAATATATATCATATAATTTACTTAAAATATCAAAAGGACACCAAATATATCTTATATACTGAACATGAAATATCAAAATGTACAGTAAATATATTTCCTATATTGTACATATAATATTAACTAAAAGTACACCAAATATATTTTATATACTGTAAATAAAATATCAAAATGTACAGTAAATATATATTACATTCTGTACATAAAATATCAAAAAGTACACCAAATTTGTGTTTTATATACTGTAAATGAACTATCAAAAACTGCAGTAATTATATTTTATATACTGTATATAAAATATCAAAAATTAAACCAAATGTATATTATTTACTGTGAATAAAATATCAAAAAGTACAGTAAATATATCTTACACACCCTATGTAAAATATCACAATCTACACCAAATATATATTATATAATTTACATAAAATATCAAAAGGACACCAAATATATCTTATATAGTGTACATAAAATATCAAAATGTACACTAAATATATTTCCTATATTGTACATATAACATTAACTAAAAGTACACCAAATACATTTTATATACTGTAAATAAAATATCAAAAATACAGTAAATATAAATTACATACTGTACATAAAATATCAATAAGTACACCAAATATGTGTAATATATACTGTAAATAAACTATCAAAAACTACAGTAATTATATTTAATATACTGTACATAAAATATCAAAAATTACACCAAATGTATATTATATACTGTAAATAAAATATCAAAAAGTACAGTAAATATATATTACACACCCTATGTAAAATATCACAAACTTCACCAAATATATATTATATAATTTACATAAAATATCAAAAGGACACCAAATATGTCTTCTATACTGTACATAAAATATCAAAATGTACAGTAAATATATTTCATATATTGTATATATAATATTAACTAAAAGTACACCAAATACATTTTATATACTGTAAATAAATTATCAAAAATTACAGTAAATATATATTACATATTGTACATAAAATATCAAAAAGTACACCAAGTATGTGTTATATATACTGTAAATAAACAATCAAAACTACACTAATTATATTTAATATACTGTACATAAAATATCAAAAATTACACCAAATATATATTATTTACTGTACAGAAAATACCAAAAAGTACAGTAAATATATATTACACACCCTATGTAAAATATCACAAACTACACCAAATATATGTTATATAATTTACTTAAAATATCAAAAGGACAACAAATATATCTTATATACTGAACATGAAATATCAAAATGTACAGTAAATATATTTCATATATTGTACATATAATATTAACTAAAAGTACACCAAATACATTTTATATACTGTAAATAAAATATCAAAAGTACAGTAAATATATATTACATTCTGTACATAAAATATCAAAAAGTGCACCAAATTTGTGTTTTATATACTGTAAATAAACTATCAAAAACTGCAGTAATTATATTTAATATACTGTACATAAAATATCAAAAATTAAACCAAATGTATATTATTTACTGTGAATAAAATATCAAAAAGTACAGTAAATATATATTACACACCCTATGTAAAATATCACAATCTACAAGAAATATATATTATATAATTTACATAAAATATCAAAAGGACACCAAATATATATTATATACTGTAGATAAAATATCAAAAGTACAGTAAATATATTTCATATATTGTACATATAATATTAACTAAAAGTACATCAAATACATTTTATATTCAGTAAATAAATTATCAAAAATTACAGTAAATATATATTGCATACTGTACATAAAATATCAAAAAGTACACCAAATATGTGTTATATATACTGTAAATAAACTATCAAAACTACACTAATTATATTTAATATACTGTACATAAAATATAAAAAATTACACCGAATGTATATTATATACTGTAAATAAAATATCAAAAAGTACAATAAATATATATTACACACCCTATGTGAAATATCTCAAACTTCACCAAATATATATTATATAATTTACATAAAATATCAAAAGGACACCAAATGTATCTTCTATACTGTACATAAAATATCAAAATGTACAGTAAATATATTTCATATATTGTATATATAATATTAACTAAAATTACACCAAATTCATTTTATATACTGTAAATAAATTATCAAAAATTACAGTAAATATATATTACATACTGTACATAAAATATCAAAAAGTACACCAAATATGTGTTATATATACTGTAAATAAACTATCAAAACTACACTAATTATATTTAATATACTGTATATTAAATATCAAAAATTACACCAAATATATATTATTTACTGTAAAGAAAATACCAAAAAGTACAGTAAATATATATTACACACCCTATGTAAAATATCACAAACTACACCCAATATATATTATATAATTTACATAAAATATCAAAAGGACACCAAATATATCTTGTATACTGAACAAGAAATATCAAAATGTACAGTAAATATATTTCATATATTGTACATATAATATTAACTAAAAGTACACCAAATACATTTTATATACTGTAAATAAAATATCAAAAGTACAGTAAATATATATTACATTCTGTACATAAAATATCAAAAAGTACACCAAATTTGTGTTTTATATACTGTAAATAAACTATCAAAAACTGCAGTAATTATATTTAATATACTGTACATAAAATATCAAAAATTAAACCAAATGTATATTATTTACTGTAAATAAAATATCAAAAAGTACAGTAAATATATCTTACACACCCTATGTAAAATATCACAATCTACACCAAATATATATTATATAATTTACATAAAATATCAAAAGGACACCAAATATATCTTATATACTGTACATAAAATATCAAAATATACACTAAATATATTTCATATATTGTACATATATTAACTAAAAGTACACCAAATACATTTTATATACTGTAAATAAAATATCAATAATACAGGAAATATATATTACATTCTGTACATAAAATATCAAAAAGTACACCAAATATGTGTAATATATACTGTAAATAAACTATCAAAAACTACAGTAATTATATTTAATATACTGTACATAAAATATCAAAAATGACACCAAATGTATATTATATACTGTAAATAAAATATCAACAGGTACAGTAAATATATATTACACACCCTATGTAAAATATCACAAACTTCACCAAATATATATTATATAATTTACATAAAATATCAAAAGGACACCAAATATATCTTCTATACTGTACATAAAATATCAAAATGTACAGTAAATATATTTCATATATTGTATATATAATATTAACTAAAAGTACACCAAATACATTTTATATACTGTATATGAATTATCAAAAATTACAGTAAATATATATTACATACTGTACATAAAATATCAAAAAGTACACCAAATATGTGTTATATATACTGTAAATAAACTATCAAAACTACACTAATTATATTTAATATACTGTACATAAAATATCAAAAATTACACCAAATATATATTATTTACTGTAAAGAAAATACCAAAAAGTACAGTAAATATATATGACACACCCTATGTAAAATATCACAAACTACACCAAATATATATTATATAATTTACGTAAAATATCAAAATGACACCAAATATATCTTATGTACTGTACATAAAATATCAAAATGTACACTAAATATATTTCGTATATTGTACATATAATATTAACTGAAAGTACACCAAATACATTTTATATACTGTAAATAAAATATCAAAAATTACAGTAAATATGTATTACATACTGTACATAAGATATCAAAAAGTACACCAAATATGTGTTATATATACTGTAAATAAACTATCAAATCTACAGTAATTATATTTAACATACTGTACATAAAATATCAAAAATTACACCAAATGTATATTATTTACTGTACATAAAATATCAAAAAGTACAGTAAATATATATTACACACCGTATGTAAAATATCACAATCTACACCAAATATATATTATATAATTTACATAAAATATCAAAATGACACAAAATATATCTTATATACTGTACATAAAATATCAAAAAGTACAGTAAATATATTTGATATATTGTACATATAATATTAACTAAAAGTACACCAAATACATTTTATATAGTGTAAATAAAATATCAAAAAGAACAGTAAATATATATTACACACCATAATTAAAATATCACAATCTACACCAAATATATATTATATAATTTACATAAAATATCAAAAGGACTCAAAATATATCTTATATACTGTACATAAAATAGCAAAAAGTACAGTAAATATATTTCATATATTGTACATATAATATTAACTAAAAGTACACCAAATACATTTTATATAGTGTAAATAAAATACCAAAAATTACAGTGAATATATATTACATACTGTACATAAAATATCAAAAAGTACACCAAATATGTGTTATATATACTGTAAATAAACTATCAAACCTACAGTAATTATGTTTAATATACTGTATATAAAATATCAAAAATTACACCAAATATATAATTTACTGTAAAGAAAATACCAAAAAGTACAGTAAATATATATTACACACCCGATGTAAAATATGACAAACTACACCAAATATATATTATATAATTTACATAAAATATCAAAAGGACACGAAATATACCTTATATACTGAACAAGAAATATCAAAATGTACAGTAAATATATTTCATATATTGTATATATAATATTAACTAAAACTACACCAAATACATTTCATATACTGTAAATAAAATATCAAAAAGTACAGTAAATATATATTACATTCTGTACATAAAATATCAAAAAATACACCAAATATGTGTTATATATACTGTAAATAAACTATCAAAAACTGCAGTAATTATATTTAATATACTGTACATAAAATATCAAAAATTACACCAAATGTATATTATTTACTGTAAATAAAATATCAAAAAGTACAGTAAATATATCTTACACACCCTATGTAAAATATCACAATCTACAGCAAATATATATTATATAATTTAGATAAAATATCAAAAGGACACCAAATATGTGTTATATATACTGTAAATATCAAAAACTACAGTAATCATATTCAATGTACTGTATATAAAATATCAAAAATTACACCAAACATAAATTAAATACTGTAAATAAAATATCAAAAAGGACAGTAAATGTATACTACACACCCTATGTAAAATATCAAATATTACACCAAATATATATTATTTAATTTACATAGAATATAAAAGGACACCAAATATATCTTATATATTGTACATAAAATATCAAAAAGTACAGTATATATATTTCATTCATTGTACATATATTATTAACTAAAAGTACACCAAATACATTTTTTATACTGAAAAAAATATCAAAAAGTACAGTAAATATATATTACATACTGTACAGAAAATATCAAAAAGTACACCAAATATGTGTTATATATACTGTAAATAAACTATCAAGAACTATAGTAATTATATTTAATATACTGTACATAAAATATCAAAAATTACACCAAATGTATATTATATACTGTAAATAAAATATCAAAAAGTACAGTAAATATACATTACACACCCTATGAAATATCACAAACTACACCAAATATATATTATCTAATTTACATAAAATATCAAGAGGACACCAAATATAACTTCTATACTGTACATAAAATATCAAAAAGTACAGTAAATATATTTCATATATTGTATATATAATATTAACTAAAAGTACACCAAATACATTTTATATACTGTAAATAAATTATCAAAAATTACAGTAAATATATATTACATACTGTACATAAAATATCAAATAGTAGACCAAATATGTGTTATATATACTGTAAATAAACAATCAAAAACTTCAGTAATTATATTTAATATACTGTACATAAAATATCAAAAATTACACCAAATGTATAAATTTACTGTAAATAAAATATCAAAAATTACAGTAAATATATATTACACACCCTATGGAAAATATCAAAAACTACACTAAATATATATTATAAAATTCACATAAAATATCAAAAGGACACCAAATATATATTATATACTGTACATAAAATATCAAAAAGAACAGTAAATATATTTCATATATTGTACATATAATATTAACTAAAAGTACACCAAATACATTTCATGTACTGTAAATAAAATATCAAAAAGTACAGTAAATATATATTACATACTGTACATAAAATATCAAAAAGTACACCAAATATGTGTTATAAATACTGTAAATAAACTATAAAAAACTACAGTAATTATATTTAATATACTGTACATGAAATATCAAAAACTACACCAAATGTAAATTATTTATTGTAAATAAAATATCAAAAAGTACAGTAAATACATATGACATACCCTATGTAAAATATCAAAAGCTACACCAAATATATATTATATAATTTACGTAAAATATCAAAAGGACACAAATTCTATCTTCTATACTGTACAAAAAATATGAAAATGTACAGTAAATATATTTCATATATTGTATATATAATATTAACGAAAAGAACACCAAATACATTTTATATACTGTAAGTAAATTATCAAAAATTACAGTAAATATATATTACATACTGTACATAAAATATCAAAAACTACATCAAATATGTGTTATATATACTGTAAATAAACTATCAAAAACTACAGTAATTATATTTACTATACTGTTCATAAAATATCAAAAATTACACCAAATGTATATTATATATTGTAAATAAAATATCAAAAAGTACAGTAAATATATATGACACACCCTATGTAAAATATCAAAAACTACACCAAATATATATTATATAATTTACATAAAATAACAAAAGGACACCAAATATATCTTCTATACTGTACACAAAATATCAAAAAGTACAGTAAATATATTTCATATATTGTACATATAATATTAACTAAAAGTACACCTAATACATTTTATATACTCTAAATAAAATATCAAAATTACAGTAAATTTATATTACATACTGTACATAAAACATCAAAAAGTGCACCAAATATGTGTTATATATACTGTAAATATCAAAAACTACAGTAATCATATCCAATGAACTGTATATAAAATATCAAAAATTACACCAAATATACATTAAATACTGTAAATAAAATATCAAAAAGGACAGTAAATATATGCTACACACCCTATGTAAAATATCAAAAATTACACCAAATATATATTATATAATTTACATAGAATATAAAAAGGACACCAAATATATCTTATATATTGTACATAAAATATCAAAAAGTACAGTATATATATTTCATACATTGTATATATATTATTAACTAAAAGTATACCAAATACATTTTGTATACTGAAAATAAAATATCAAAAGTACAGTAAATATATATTACATACTGTACAGAAAATATCAAAAAGTACACTATATATGTGTTATATATACTGTAAATAAACTATCAAACACTACAGTAATTATATTTAATATACTGTACATTAAATATCAAAAATTACACCAAATATATATTATATACTGTAAATAAATTATCAAAAAGTACAGTAAGTACACATTACACACCCTATGAAATATCACAAACTACACCAAATATATATTATATAATTTACATAAAACATCAAAAGGACACCAAATATATCTTCTATACTGTACATAAAATATCAAAAAGTACAGTAAATATATTTCATATATTGTATATATAATATTAATTAAAAGTACACCAAACACATTTTATATACTGTAAATAAATTATCAAAAATTACAGTAAATATATATTACATACTGTACATAAAATATCAAAAAGTACACCAAATATGTGTTATATATACTGTAAATAAACAATCAAAAACTACAGTAATTATATTTAATATACTGTACATAAAATATCAAAAATTACACCAAATGTATATTATTTACTGTAAATGAAATATCAAAAATTACAGTAAATATATATTACACACCCTATGGAAAATATCAAAAACTACATCAAATATATATTATAAAATTCACAAAAATATCAAAAGGACACCAAATATATATTATATACTGTACATAAAATATCAAAAAGTACAGTAAATATATTTCATATATTGTACATGTAATATTAACTAAAAGTACACCAAATACATTTTATATACTGTAAATAAAATATCAAAAAGTACAGTAAATATATATTACATAGTGTACATAAAATATCAAAAAGTACTCCAAATATGTGTAATATATACTGTAAATAAACTATCAAAAACTACAGTAATTATATTTACTTTACTGTACATAAAATATCAAAAATTACACCAAATGTATATTATATACTGTAAATAAAATATCAAAAAGTACAGTAAATATATATTACACACCCTATGTAAAATATCACAAACTACACCAAATATATATTATATAATTTACATAAAATATCAAAAGGACACCAAATATATCTTCTATACCGTACATAAAATATCAAAAAGTACAGTAAATATATTTCATATATTGTATATATAATATTAACTAAAAGTACACCAAACACATTTTATATACTGTAAATAAATTATCAAAAACTTCAGTAAATATATATTACATACTGTACATAAAATATCAAAAAGTTCACCAAATATGTGTTATATATACTGTAAATAAACAATCAAAAACTACAATAATTATATTTAATATACTGTACATAAAATATCAAAAATTACACCAAATGTATATTATTTACTGTAAATGAAATATCAAAAATTACAGTAAATATATATTACACACCCTATGGAAAATATCACAAACTACATCAAATATATATTATAAAATTCACAAAAAATATCAAAAGGACACCAAATATATATTATATACTGTACATAAAATATCAAAAATTACAGTAAATATATTTCATATATTGTACATGTAATATTAACTAAAAGAACACGAAATACATTTTATATACTGTAAATAAAATATCAAAAAGTACAGTAAATATATATTACATTCTGTACATAAAATATCAAAAAGTACACCAAATATGTGTTATATATACTGTAAATAAACTATCAAAAACTGCAGTAATTATATTTAATATACTGTACATAAAATATCAAAAATTACACCAAATGTATATTATTTACTGTAAATAAAATATCAAAAAGTACAGTAAATATATATTGCACACCATATGTAAAATATCACAATCTACACCAAATATATATTATATAATTTACATAAAATATCAAAAGGACACCAACTATATCTTCTATACTGTACATAAAATATCAAAAAGTACAGTAAATATATTTCATATATTGTACATATAATATTAACTAAAAGTACACCAAATACATTTTATATACTGTAAATAAATTATCAAAAATTACAGTAAATATATATTACATACTGTACATAAAATATCAAAAAGTACACCAAATATGTGTTATATATACTGTAAATAAACTATCAAAAACTACAGTAATTATATTTAATATACTGTACATAAAATATCAAAAATTACACCAAATGTATATTATTTACTGTAAATAAAATATCAAAAATTACAGTAAATATATATTACACACCCTATGTAAAATATCAAAAACTACACCAAATATATATTATAAAATTCACATAAAATATCAAAAGGACACCAAATATATCTTATATACTGTACATAAATTATCAAAAGTACAGTAAATATATTTCATATATTGTACATATAATATTAACTAAAAGTACACCAAATACATTTTATATAGTGTAAATACAATATCAAAATGTACAGTAAATATATATTACACACCATATGTAAAATATCACAATCTACACCAAATATATATTATATAATTTACATAAAATATCAAAAGGACACCAAATATATCTTATATAGTGTACATAAAATATCAAAATGTACAGTAAATATATTTCATATATTGTACATATAACATTAACTAAAAGTACACCAAATACATTTTATATACAGTAAATAAAATATCAAAAAGTACAGTAAATATATATTACATACTGTACATAAAATATCAAAAATACACCAAATATGTGTTATATATACTGTAAATATCAAAAACTACAGTAATCATATTCAATGTACTGTATATAAAATATCAAAAATTACACCAAATATAAATTAAATACTGTAAATGAAATATCAAAAAGGACAGTAAATATATACTACACACCCTATGTAAAATATCAAAAATTACACCAAATATATATTATATAATTTACATAGAATATAAAAAGGACACCAAATATATCTTATATATTGTACAGAAAATATCAAAAAGTACAGTATATATATTTCATACATTGTACATATATTATTAACTAAAAGTACACCAAATACATTTTGTATACTGAAAATAAAATATCAAAAAGTACAGTAAATCTATATTACATACTGTACATAAAATATCAAAAAGTACACCAAATATGTGTTATATATACAGTAAATAAACTATCAAAAACTACAGTAATTATATTTAATATACTGTACATAAAATATCAAAAATTACACCAAAGGAATGTTATTTACTGTAAATAAAATATCAAAAAGTACAGTAAATACATCTTACACTCCCTATGTAAAATATCACAATCTACACCAAATATATATTATATAATTTACATAAAATATCAAAAGGACACCAAATATATCTTATATAGTGTACATAAAATATCAAAATGTACAGTAAATATATTTCCTATATTGTACATATAATATTAACTGAAAGTACACCAAATACATTTTATATACTGTAAATAAAATATCAAAAATACAGTAAATATATATATAATACTGTACATAAAATATCAAAAAGTACACCAAATATGTGTAATATATACTGTAAATAAACTATCAAAACTACACTAATTATATTTAATATACTGTACATAAAATATCAAAAATTACACCAAATATATATTATTTACTGTAAAGAAAATACCAAAAAGTACAGTAAATATATATTACACACCCTATGTAAAATATCACAAACTACACCAAATATATATTATATAATTTACATAAAATATCAAAAGGACACCAAATATACCTTATATACTGAACATGAAATATCAAAAAGTACAGTAAATATATTTCATATATTGTACATATAATATTAACTAAAAGTACACCAAATACATTTTATATACTGTAAATAAAATATCAAAATTACAGTAAATATATATTACTTTCAGTACATAAAATATCAAAAGTACACCAAATATGTGTTATATATACTGTAAATAAACTATCAAAAACTGCAGTAATTATGTTTAATATACTGTACATAAAATATCAAAAATTACACCAAATGTATATTATTTACTGTAAATAAAATATCAAAAAGTACAGTAAATATATCTTACACACCCTATGTAAAATATCACAATCTACACCAAATATATATTATATAATTTACATAAAATATCAAAAGGACACCAAATATATCTTATATAGTGTACATAAAATATCAAAATGTACAGTAAATATATTTCATATATTGTACATATAATATTAACTAAAAGTACACCAAATACATTTTACATACAGTAAATAAAATATCAAAAAGTACAGTAAATATGTATTACATACTGTACATAAAATATCAAAAAGTACACCATATATGTGTAATATATACTGTAAATAAACTATCAAAAACTACTGTAATTATATTTAATATACTGTACATAAAATATCAAAAATTAAACCAAATGTATATTATATACTGTAAATAAAATATCATCAAGTACAGTAAATATATATTACACACCCTATGTAAAATATCACAAACTTCACCAAATATATATTATAAAATTTACATAAAATATCAAAAGGACACCACTTATATCTTCTATACTGTACATAAAATATCAAAATGTACAGTAAATATATTTCATATATTGTATATATAATATTAACTAAAAGTACACCAAATACATTTTATATACTGTAAATAAATTATCAAAAATTACAGTAAATATATATTACATACTGTATATAAAATATCAAAAAGTACACCATATATGTGTTATATATACCGTAAATAAACTATCAAAGACTACAGTAATTATATTTAATATACTGTACATAAAATATCAAAAATTACACCAAATGTATATTATTTACTGTAAATAAAATATCAAAAATTACAGTAAATATATATTACACACCCTATGTAAAATATCAAAAACTACACCAAATATCTATTATAAAATTCACATAAAATATCAAAAGGACACCAAATATTTATTATATACTGTACATAAAATATCAAAAAGTACAGTAAATATATTTCATATAGTGTACATATAATATTAACTAAAAGTACACCAAATACATTTCATATACTGTAAATAAAATATCAAAAAGTACAGTAAATATATATTACATACTGTACATAAAATATCAAAATGTACACCAAATATGTGTTATATATACTGTGAATAAACTATCAAATATACAGTAATTATATATAATATACTGTACAAAAAATATCAAAAATTACACCAAATGTATATTATATACTGTAAATAAAATATCAAAAAGTACAGTAAATATATATGGCATACCCTATGTAAAATATCAAAAACTACACCAAATATATATTATATAATTTACAGAAAATATCAAAAGGACACCAAATATATATTCTATACTGTACACAAAATATCAAAAAGTACAGTAAATATATTTCATATATCTTACATATAATATTAACTAAAAGTACACCAAATGCATTTTATATACTGTAAATAAAATATCAAAAAGTACAGTAAACATATATTACATACTGTACATAAAATATCAAAAAGTACACCAAATATGTGTTATATATACTGTAAATATCAAAAACTACAGTAATCATATTCAATGTACTGTATATAAAATATCAAAAATTACACCAAATATAAATTAAATACTGTAAATAAAATATCAAAAAGGACAGTAAATATATACTACACACCCTATGTAAAATATCAAAAATTACACCAAATATATATTATATAATTTACATAGAATATAAAAAGGACACCAAATATATCTTATATATTGTACATAAAATATCAAAAAGTACAGTATATATATTTCATACATTGTACATATATTATTAACTAAAAGTACACCAAATACATTTTGTATACTGACAATAAAATATCAAAAAGTACAGTAAATCTATATTACATACTGTACATAAAATATCAAAAAGTACACCAAATATGTGTTATATATACTGTAAATAAACTATCAAAAACTACAGTAATTATATTTAATATACTGTACATAAAATATCAAAAATTACACCAAAGGAATGTTATTTACTGTAAATAATATATCAAAAAGTACAGTAAATATATCTTACACTCCCTATGTAAAATATCACAATCTACACCAAATATATATTATATAATTTACATCAAATATCAAAAGGACACCAAATATATCTTATATATTGTACATAAAATATCAAAAAGTACAGTATATATATTTCATACATTGTATATATATTATTAACTAAAAGTACACCAAATACATTTTGTATACTGAAAATAAAATATCAAAAATACAGTAAATATATATTACATACTGTACAGAAAATATCAAAAAGTACACTAAATATGTGTTATATATACTGTAAATAAACTATCAAAAACTACAGTAATTATATTTAATATACTGTACATAAAATATCAAAAATTACACCAAATGTATATTATATACTGTAAATAAAATATCAAAAAGTACAGTAAGTACACATTACACACGCTATGAAATATCACAAACTACACCAAATATATATTATATAATTTACATAAAATATCAAAAGGACACCAAATATATCTTCTATACTGTACATAAAATATCAAAAAGTACAGTAAATATATTTCATATATTGTATATATAATATTAACTAAAAGTACACCAAACACATTTTATATACTGTAAATAAATTATCAAAAACTTCAGTAAATATATATTACATACTGTACATAAAATATCAAAAAGTACACCAAATATGTGTTATATATACTGTAAATAAACAATCAAAAACTACAATAATTATATTTAATATACTGTACATAAAATATCAAAAATTACACCAAATGTATATTATTTACTGTAAATGAAATATCAAAAATTACAGTAAATATATATTACACACCCTATGGAAAATATCACAAACTACATCAAATATATATTATAAAATTCACAAAAAATATCAAAAGGACACCAAATATATATTATATACTGTACATAAAATATCAAAAAGTACAGTAAATATATTTCATATATTGTACATGTAATATTAACTAAAAGTACACCAAATACATTTTATATACTGTAAATAAAATATCAAAAAGTACAGTAAATATATATTACATTCTGTACATAAAATATCAAAAAGTACACCAAATATGTGTTATATATACTGTAAATAAACTATCAAAAACTGCAGTAATTATATTTAATATACTGTACATAAAATATCAAAAATTACACCAAATGTATATTATTTACTGTAAATAAAATATCAAAAAGTACAGTAAATATATATTGCACACCATATGTAAAATATCACAATCTACACCAAATATATATTATATAATTTACATAAAATATCAAAAGGACACCAAATATATCTTCTATACTGTACATAAAATATCAAAAAGTACAGTAAATATATTTCATATATTGTACATATAATATTAACTAAAAGTACACCAAATACATTTTATATACTGTAAATAAATTATCAAAAATTACAGTAAATATATATTACATACTGTACATAAAATATCAAAAAGTACACCAAATATGTGTTATATATACTGTAAATAAACTATCAAAAACTACAGTAATTATATTTAATATACTGTACATAAAATATCAAAAATTACACCAAATGTATATTATTTACTGTAAATAAAATATCAAAAATTACAGTAAATATATATTACACACCCTATGTAAAATATCAAAAACTACACCAAATATATATTATAAAATTCACATAAAATATCAAAAGGACACCAAATATATCTTATATACTGTACATAAATTATCAAAATTACAGTAAATATATTTCATATATTGTACATATAATATTAACTAAAAGTACACCAAATACATTTTATATAGTGTAAATAAAATATCAAAATGTACAGTAAATATATATTACACACCATATGTAAAATATCACAATCTACACCAAATATATATTATATAATTTACATAAAATATCAAAAGGACACCAAATATATCTTATATAGTGTACATAAAATATCAAAATGTACAGTAAATATATTTCATATATTGTACATATAACATTAACTAAAAGTACACCAAATACATTTTATATACTGTAAATAAAATATTAAAAATACAGTAAATATATATTACATACTGTACATAAAATATCAAAAATACACCAAATATGTGTTATATATACTGTAAATATCAAAAACTACAGTAAACATATTCAATGTACTGTATATAAAATATCAAAAATTACACCAAATATAAATTAAATACTGTAAATGAAATATCAAAAAGGACAGTAAATATATACTACACACCCTATGTAAAATATCAAAAATTACACCAAATATATATTATATAATTTTCATAGAATATAAAAAGGACACCAAATATATCTTATATATTGTACATAAAATATCAAAAAGTACAGTATATATATTTCATACATTGTACATGTATTATTAACTAAAAGTACACCAAATACATTTTGTATACTGAAAATAAAATATCAAAAAGTACAGTAAATCTATATTACATACTGTACATAAAATATCAAAAAGTACACCAAATATGTGTTATATATACTGTAAATAAACTATCAAAAACTACAGTAATTATATTTAATATACTGTACATAAAATATCAAAAATTACACCAAAGGAATGTTATTTACTGTAAATAAAATATCAAAAAGTACAGTAAATATATCTTACACACCCTATGTAAAATATCACAATCTACACCAAATATATATTATATAATTTACATAAAATATCAAAAGGACACCAAATATATCTTATATAGTGTACATAAAATATCAAAATGTACAGTAAATATATTTCATATATTGTACATATAATATTAACTAAAAGTACACCAAATACATTTTATATACTGTAAATAAATTATCAAAAATTACAGTAAATATATATTACATACTGTATATAAAATATCAAAAAGTACACCATATATGTGTTATATATACTGTAAATAAACTATCAAAGACTACAGTAATTATATTTAATATACTGTACATAAAATATCAAAAATTACACCAAATGTATATTATTTACTGTAAATAAAATATCAAAAATTACAGTAAATATATATTACACACCCAATGTAAAATATCAAAAACTACACCAAATATCTATTATAAAATTCACATAAAATATCAAAAGGACACCAAATATTTATTATATACTGTACATAAAATATCAAAAAGTACAGTAAATATATTTCATATAGTGTACATATAATATTAACTAAAAGTACACCAAATACATTTCATATACTGTAAATAAAATATCAAAAAGTACAGTAAATATATATTACATACTGTACATAAAATATCAAAAACTACACCAAATATGTGTTATATATACTGTGAATAAACTATCAAATATACAGTAATTATATATAATATACTGTACAAAAAATATCAAAAATTACACCAAATGTATATTATATACTGTAAATAAAATATCAAAAAGTACAGTAAATATATATGGCATAACCTATGTAAAATATCAAAAACTACACCAAATATATATTATATAATTTACAGAAAATATCAAAAGGACACCAAATATATATTCTATACTGTACACAAAATATCAAAAAGTACAGTAAATATATTTCATATATCTTACATATAATATTAACTAAAAGTACACCAAATGCATTTTATATACTGTAAATAAAATATCAAAAAGTACAGTAAACATATATTACATACTGTACATAAAATATCAAAAAGTACACCAAATATGTGTTATATATACTGTAAATATCAAAAACTACAGTAATCATATTCAATGTACTGTATATAAAATATCAAAAATTACACCAAATATAAATTAAATACTGTAAATAAAATATCAAAATGGACAGTAAATATATACTACACACCCTATGTAAAATATCAAAAATTACACCAAATATATATTATATAATTTACATAGAATATAAAAAGGACACCAAATATATCTTATATATTGTACATAAAATATCAAAAAGTACAGTATATATATTTCATACATTGTACATATATTATTAACTAAAAGTACACCAAATACATTTTGTATACTGACAATAAAATATCAAAAAGTACAGTAAATCTATATTACATACTGTACATAAAATATCAAAAAGTACACCAAATATGTGTTATATATACTGTAAATAAACTATCAAAAACTACAGTAATTATATTTAATATACTGTACATAAAATATCAAAAATTACACCAAAGGACTGTTATTTACTGTAAATAAAATATCAAAAAGTACAGTAAATATATCTTACACTCCCTATGTAAAATATCACAATCTACACCAAATATATATTATATAATTTACATAAAATATCAAAAGGACACCAAATATATCTTATATAGTGTACATAAAATATCAAAATGTACAGTAAATATATTTCCTATATTGTACATATAATATTAACTGAAAGTACACCAAATACATTTTATATACTGTAAATAAAATATCAAAAATACAGTAAATATATATTACATACTGTACATAAAATATCAAAAAGTACACCAAATATGTGTAATATATACTGTAAATAAACTATCAAAACTACACTAATTATATTTAATATACTGTACATAAAATATCAAAAATTACACCAAATATATATTATTTACTGTAAAGAAAATACCAAAAAGTACAGTAAATATATATTACACACCCTATGTAAAATATCACAATCTACACCAAATATATATTATATAATTTACATCAAATATCAAAAGGACACCAAATATATCTTATATATTGTACATAAAATATCAAAAAGTACAGTATATATATTTCATACATTGTATATATATTATTAACTAAAAGTACACCAAATACATTTTGTATACTGAAAATAAAATATCAAAAATACAGTAAATATATATTACATACTGTACAGAAAATATCAAAAAGTACACTAAATATGTGTTATATATACTGTAAATAAACTATCAAAAACTACAGTAATTATATTTAATATACTGTACATAAAATATCAAAAATTACACCAAATGTATATTATATACTGTAAATAAAATATCAAATAGTACAGTAAGTACACATTACACACGCTATGAAATATCACAAACTACACCAAATATATATTATATAATTTACATAAAATATCAAAAGGACACCAAATATATCTTCTATACTGTACATAAAATATCAAAAAGTACAGTAAATATATTTCATATATTGTATATGTAATATTAACTAAAAGTACACCAAACACATTTTATATACTGTAAATAAATTATCAAAAACTTCAGTAAATATATATTACATACTGTACATAAAATATCAAAAAGTACACCAAATATGTGTTATATATACTGTAAATAAACAATCAAAAACTACAATAATTATATTTAATATACTGTACATAAAATATCAAAAATTACACCAAATGTATATTATTTACTGTAAATGAAATATCAAAAATTACAGTAAATATATATTACACACCCTATGGAAAATATCACAAACTACATCAAATATATATTATAAAATTCACAAAAAATATCAAAAGGACACCAAATATATATTATATACTGTACATAAAATATCAAAAAGTACAGTAAATATATTTCATATATTGTACATGTAATATTAACTAAAAGTACACCAAATACATTTTATATACTGTAAATAAAATATCAAAAAGTACAGTAAATATATATTACATTCTGTACATAAAATATCAAAAAGTACACCAAATATGTGTTATATATACTGTAAATAAACTATCAAAAACTGCAGTAATTATATTTAATATACTGTACATAAAATATCAAAAATTACACCAAATGTATATTATTTACTGTAAATAAAATATCAAAAAGTACAGTAAATATATATTGCACACCATATGTAAAATATCACAATCTACACCAAATATATATTATATAATTTACATAAAATATCAAAAGGACACCAAATATATCTTCTATACTGTACATAAAATATCAAAAAGTACAGTAAATATATTTCATATATTGTACATATAATATTAACTAAAAGTACACCAAATACATTTTATATACTGTAAATAAATTATCAAAAATTACAGTAAATATATATTACATACTGTACATAAAATATCAAAAAGTACACCAAATATGTGTTATATATACTGTAAATAAACTATCAAAAACTACAGTAATTATATTTAATATACTGTACATAAAATATCAAAAATTACACCAAATGTATATTATTTACTGTAAATAAAATATCAAAAATTACAGTAAATATATATTACACACCCTATGTAAAATATCAAAAACTACACCAAATATATATTATAAAATTCACATAAAATATCAAAAGGACACCAAATATATCTTATATACTGTACATAAATTATCAAAAGTACAGTAAATATATTTCATATATTGTACATATAATATTAACTAAAAGTACACCAAATACATTTTATATAGTGTAAATAAAATATCAAAATGTACAGTAAATATATATTACACACCATATGTAAAATATCACAATCTACACCAAATATATATTATATAATTTACATAAAATATCAAAAGGACACCAAATATATCTTATATAGTGTACATAAAATATCAAAATGTACAGTAAATATATTTCATATATTGTACATATAACATTAACTAAAAGTACACCAAATACATTTTATATACAGTAAATAAAATATCAAAAATACAGTAAATATATATTACATACTGTACATAAAATATCAAAAATACACCAAATATGTGTTATATATACTGTAAATATCAAAAACTACAGTAAACATATTCAATGTACTGTATATAAAATATCAAAAATTACACCAAATATAAATTAAATACTGTAAATGAAATATCAAAAAGGACAGTAAATATATACTACACACCCTATGTAAAATATCAAAAATTACACCAAATATATATTATATAATTTACATAGAATATAAAAAGGACACCAAATATATCTTATATATTGTACATAAAATATCAAAAAGTACAGTATATATGTTTCATACATTGTACATATATTATTAACTAAATGTACACCAAATACATTTTGTATACTGAAAATAAAATATCAAAAAGTACAGTAAATCTATATTACATACTGTACATAAAATATCAAAAAGTACACCAAATATGTGTTATATATACTGTAAATAAACTATCAAAAACTACAGTAATTATATTTAATATACTGTACATAAAATATCAAAATTTACACCAAAGGAATGTTATTTACTGTAAATAAAATATCAAAAAGTACAGTAAATATATCTTACACACCCTATGTAAAATATCACAATCTACACCAAATATATATTATATAATTTACATAAAATATCAAAAGGACACCAAATATATCTTATATAGTGTACATAAAATATCAAAATGTACAGTAAATATATTTCATATATTGTACATATAATATTAACTAAAAGTACACCAAATACATTTTATATACAGTAAATAAAATATCAAAAAGTACAGTAAATATGTATTACATACTGTACATAAAATATTAAAAAGTACACCATATATGTGTAATATATACTGTAAATAAACTATCAAAAACTACTGTAATTATATTTAATATACTGTACATAAAATATCAAAAATTAAACCAAATGTATATTATATACTGTAAATAAAATATCATCAAGTACAGTAAATATATATTACACACCCTATGTAAAATATCACAAACTTCACCAAATATATATTATAAAATTTACATAAAATATCAAAAGGACACCATATATACCTTATATGCTGAACATAAAATATCAAAATGTACCGTATATATATTTCATATATTGTACATATAATATTAACTAAAAGTACACCAAATACATTTTATATACTGTAAATAAAATATCAAATAGTAGAGTAAATATATATTACATACTGTACATAAAATATCAAAAAGTACACCAAATATGTGTAATATATACTGTAAATAAACTATCAACTCCACAGTAATTATATATAATATACTGTACATAAAATATCAAAAATTACACCAAATGTATATTATTTACTGTAAATAAAATATCAAAAAGTACAGTAAATATATCTTACACACCCTATGTAAAATATCACAATCTACACCAAATATATATTATATAATTTACATAAAATATCAAAAGGACACCAAATATACCTTATATACTGAACATGAAATATCAAAATGTACAGTAAATATATTTCCTATATTGTACATATAATATTAACTAAAAGTACACCAAATACATTTTATATACTGTAAAGAAAATATCAAAAGTTCAGTAAATATATATTACATTCTGTACATAAAATATCAAAAAGTACACCAAATATGTGTTATATATACTGTAAATAAACTATCAGAAACTGCAGTAATTATGTTTAATATACTGTACATAAAATATCAAAAATTACACCAAATGTATATTATTTACTGTAAATAAAATATCAAAAAGTACAGTAAATATATCTTACACACCCTATGTAAAATATCACAATCTACACCAAATATATATTATATAATTTACATAAAATATCAAAAGGACACCAAATATATCTTATATACTGTACATAAAATATCAAAATTACAGTAAATATATGTCATATATTGTACATATAATGTTAACTAAAAGTACACCAAATACATTTTATATACTGTAAATAAAATATCAAAAAGTACAGTAAATATATATTACACACCCTATGTAAAATATCACAAACTTCACCAAATATATATTATAAAATTTACATAAAATATCAAAAGGACACCAAATATATCTTCTATACTGTGCATAAAATATCAAAATGTACAGTAAATATATTTCATATATTGTATATATAATATTAACTAAAAGTACTCCAAATAAATTTTATATACTGTAAATAAATTATCAAAAATTACAGTAAATATATATTACATACTGTACATAAAATATCAAAAAGTACACCAAATATGTGTTATATATACTGTAAATAAACTATCAAAACTACACTAATTATATTTAATATACAGTACATAAAATATCAAAAATTACACCAAATATATATTATTTACTGTAAAGAAAATACCAAAAAGTACAGTAAATATATATTACACACCCTATGTAAAATATCACAAACTACACCAAATATATATTATATGATTTACATAAAATATCAAAAGGACACCAAATATATCTTATATACTGAACATGAAATATCAAAATGTACAGTAAATATATTTCATATATTGTACATATAATATTAACTAAAAGTACACCAAATACATTTTATATACTGTAAATAAAATATCAAAATGTACAGTAAATATATATTACATTCTGTACATAACATATCAAAAAGTACACCAAATTTGTGTTTTATAAACTGGAAATAAACTATCAAAAACTGCAGTAATTATATTTAATATACTGTACATAAAATATCAAAAATTACACCAAATGTATATTATTTACTGTAAATAAAATATCAAAAAGTACAGTAAATATATCTTACACACCCTATGTAAAATATCACAATCTACACCAAATATATATTATATAATTTACATAAAATATCAAAAGGACACCAAATATACCTTATATACTGAACATGAAATATCAAAATGTACAGTAAATATATTTCATATATTGTACATATAATATTAACTAAAAGTACACCAAATACATTTTATATACTGTAAATAAAATATCAAAAGTACAGTAAGTATATGATACATTCTGTACATAAAATATCAAAAAGTACACCAAATATGTGTTATATATACTGTAAATAAACTATCAAAAACTGCAGTAATTATGTTTAATATACTGTACATAAAATATCAAAAATTACACCAAATGTATATTATTTACTGTAAATAAAATATCAAAAAGTACAGTAAATATATCTTACACACCCTATGTAAAATATCACAATCTACACCAAATATATATTATATAATTTACATAAAATATCAAAAGGACACCAAATATATCTTATATACTGTACATAAAATATCAAAATTACAGTAAATAGATTTCATATATTGTACATATAATGTTAACTAAAAGTACACCAAATACATTTTATATACTGTAAATAAAATATCAAAAAGTACAGTAAATATATATTACATACTGTACATAAAATATCAAAAAGTACACCAAATATGTGTTATATATACTGTGAATAAACTATCAAATATACAGTAATTATATATAATATACTGTACAAAAAATATCAAAAATTGCACCAAATGTATATTATATACTGTAAATAAAATATCAAAAAGTACAGTAAATATATATTGCATACCCTATGTAAAATATCAAAAACTACACCAAATATATATTATATAACTTACAGAAAATATCAAAAGGACACCAAATATATATTCTATACTGTACACAAAATATCAAAAAGTACAGTAAATATATTTCATATATCTAACATATAATATTAACTAAAAGTACACCAAATGCATTTTATATACTGTAAATAAAATATCAAAAAGTACAGTAAACATATATTACATACTGTACATAAAATATCAAAAAGTACACCAAATATGTGTTATATATACTGTAAATATCAAAAACTACAGTAATCATATTCAATGTACTGTATATAAAATATCAAAAATTACACCAAATATAAATTAAATACTGTAAATAAAATATCAAAAAGGACAGTAAATATATACTACACACCCTATGTAAAATATCAAAAATTACACCAAATATATATTATATAATTTACATAGAATATAAAAAGGACACCAAATATATCTTATATATTGTACATAAAATATCAAAAAGTACAGTATATAT
Source organism: Pan paniscus (assembly GCF_029289425.2). Classification (NCBI taxonomy): domain Eukaryota; kingdom Metazoa; phylum Chordata; class Mammalia; order Primates; family Hominidae; genus Pan; species Pan paniscus. The sequence continues at coordinate 5,878,785 of NC_073271.2, forward strand.
ATTTCATACATTGTACATATATTATTAACTAAAAGTACACCAAATACATTTTGTATACTGAAAATAAAATATCAAAAAGTACAGTAAATCTATATTACATACTGTACATAAAATATCAAAAAGTACACCAAATATGTGTTATATATACTGTAAATAAACTATCAAAAACTACAGTAATTATATTTAATATACTGTACATAAAATATCAAAAATTACACCAAAGGAATGTTATTTACTGTAAATAAAATATCAAAAAGTACAGTAAATATATCTTACACTCCCTATGTAAAATATCACAATCTACACCAAATATATATTATATAATTTACATAAAATATCAAAAGGACACCAAATATATCTTATATAGTGTACATAAAATATCAAAATGTACAGTAAATATATTTCCTATATTGTACATATAATATTAACTGAAAGTACACCAAATACATTTTATATACTGTAAATAAAATATCAAAAATACAGTAAATATATATTACATACTGTACATAAAATATCAAAAAGTACACCAAATATGTGTAATATATACTGTAAATAAACTATCAAAACTACACTAATTATATTTAATATACTGTACATAAAATATCAAAAATTACACCAAATATATATTATTTACTGTAAAGAAAATACCAAAAAGTACAGTAAATATATATTACACACCCTATGTAAAATATCACAAACTACACCAAATATATATTATATAATTTACATAAAATATCAAAAGGACACCAAATATACCTTATATACTGAACATGAAATATCAAAATGTACAGTAAATATATTTCATATATTGTACATATAATATTAACTAAAAGTACACCAAATACATTTTATATACTGTAAATAAAATATCGAAAGTACAGTAAATATATCATACATTCTGTACATAAAATATCAAAAAGTACACCAAATATGTGTTATATATACTGTAAATAAACTATCAAAAACTGCAGTAATTATGTTTAATATACTGTACATAAAATATCAAAAATTACACCAAATGTATATTATTTACTGTAAATAAAATATCAAAAAGTACAGTAAATATATCTTACACACCCTATGTAAAATATCACAATCTACACCAAATATATATTATATAATTTACATAAAATATCAAAAGGACACCAAATATATCTTATATACTGTACATTAAATATCAAAATTACAGTAAATGGATTTCATATATTGTACATATAATGTTAACTAAAAGTACACCAAATACATTTTATATACTGTAAATAAAATATCAAAAAGTACAGTAAATATATATTACACACCCTATGTAAACTATCACAAACTTCACCAAATATATATTATATAATTTACATAAAATATCAAAAGGACCCCAAATATATCTTCTATACTGTACATAAAATATCAAAATGTACAGTAAATATATTTCATATATTGTATATATAATATGAACTAAAAGTACACCAAATGCATTTTATATACTGTAAATAAATTATCAAAAATTACAGTAAATATATATTACATACTGTACATAAAATATCAAAAAGTACACCAAATATGTGTTATATATACTGTAAATAAACTATCAAAACTACACTAATTATATTTAATATACTGTACATAAAATATCAAAAATTACACCAAATATATATTATTTACTGTAAAGAAAATACCAAAAAGTACAGTAAATATATATTACACACCCTATGTAAAATATCACAAACTACACCAAATATATATTATATAATTTACATAAAATATCAAAAGGACACCAAATATATCTTATATACTGAACATGAAATATCAAAAAGTACAGTAAATATATTTCATATATTGTACATATAATATTAACTAAAAGTACACCAAATACATTTTATATACTGTAAATTAAATATTAAAATGTACAGTAAATATATATTACATTCTGTTCATAAAATATCAAAAAGTACACCAAATTTGTGTTCTATATACTGTAAATAAACTATCAAAAACTGCAGTAATTATATTTAATATACTGTACATAAAATATCAAAAATTAAACCAAATGTATATTATTTACTGTAAATAAAATATCAAAAAGTACAGTAAATATATCTTACACACCCTATGTAAAATATCACAATCTACACCAAACATATATTATATAATTTACATTAAATATCAAAAGGACACCAAATATATCTTATATACTGTACATAAAATATCAAAATTCTGTAAATATATTTCATATATTGTACATATAATGTTAACTAAAAGTACACCAAATATATTTTATATAGTGTAAATAAAATATCAAAATGTACAGTAAATATATATTACACACCCTATGTAAAATATCACAATCTACACCAAATTTATATTATGTAATTTACATAAAATATCAAAAGGACACCATATATACCTTATATGCTGAACATAAAATATCAAAATGTACCGTATATATATTTCATATATTGTACATATAATATTAACTAAAAGTACACCAAATACATTTTATATACTGTAAATAAAATATCAAATAGTAGAGTAAATATATATTACATACTGTACATAAAATATCAAAAAGTACACCAAATATGTGTAATATATACTGTAAATAAACTATCAACTCCACAGTAATTATATATAATATACTGTACATAAAATATCAAAAATTACACCAAATGTATATTATTTACTGTAAATAAAATATCAAAAAGTACAGTAAATATATCTTACACACCCTATGTAAAATATCACAATCTACACCAAATATATATTATATAATTTACATAAAATATCAAAAGGACACCAAATATACCTTATATACTGAACATGAAATATCAAAATGTACAGTAAATATATTTCCTATATTGTACATATAATATTAACTAAAAGTACACCAAATACATTTTATATACTGTAAAGAAAATATCAAAAGTTCAGTAAATATATATTACATTCTGTACATAAAATATCAAAAAGTACACCAAATATGTGTTATATATACTGTAAATAAACTATCAAAAACTGCAGTAATTATGTTTAATATACTGTACATAAAATATCAAAAATTACACCAAATGTATATTATTTACTGTAAATAAAATATCAAAAAGTACAGTAAATATATCTTACACACCCTATGTAAAATATCACAATCTACACCAAATATATATTATATAATTTACATAAAATATCAAAAGGACACCAAATATATCTTATATACTGTACATAAAATATCAAAATTACAGTAAATATATGTCATATATTGTACATATAATGTTAACTAAAAGTACACCAAATACATTTTATATACTGTAAATAAAATATCAAAAAGTACAGTAAATATATATTACACACCCTATGTAAAATATCACAAACTTCACCAAATATATATTATAAAATTTACATAAAATATCAAAAGGACACCAAATATATCTTCTATACTGTGCATAAAATATCAAAATGTACAGTAAATATATTTCATATATTGTATATATAATATTAACTAAAAGTACTCCAAATAAATTTTATATACTGTAAATAAATTATCAAAAATTACAGTAAATATATATTACATACTGTACATAAAATATCAAAAAGTACACCAAATATGTGTTATATATACTGTAAATAAACTATCAAAACTACACTAATTATATTTAATATACAGTACATAAAATATCAAAAATTACACCAAATATATATTATTTACTGTAAAGAAAATACCAAAAAGTACAGTAAATATATATTACACACCCTATGTAAAATATCACAAACTACACCAAATATATATTATATGATTTACATAAAATATCAAAAGGACACCAAATATATCTTATATACTGAACATGAAATATCAAAATGTACAGTAAATATATTTCATATATTGTACATATAATATTAACTAAAAGTACACCAAATACATTTTATATACTGTAAATAAAATATCAAAATGTACAGTAAATATATATTACATTCTGTACATAACATATCAAAAAGTACACCAAATTTGTGTTTTATAAACTGGAAATAAACTATCAAAAACTGCAGTAATTATATTTAATATACTGTACATAAAATATCAAAAATTACACCAAATGTATATTATTTACTGTAAATAAAATATCAAAAAGTACAGTAAATATATCTTACACACCCTATGTAAAATATCACAATCTACACCAAATATATATTATATAATTTACATAAAATATCAAAAGGACACCAAATATACCTTATATACTGAACATGAAATATCAAAAGGTACAGTAAATATATTTCATATATTGTACATATAATATTAACTAAAAGTACACCAAATACATTTTATATACTGTAAATAAAATATCAAAAGTACAGTAAGTATATGATACATTCTGTACATAAAATATCAAAAAGTACACCAAATATGTGTTATATATACTGTAAATAAACTATCAAAAACTGCAGTAATTATGTTTAATATACTGTACATAAAATATCAAAAATTACACCAAATGTATATTATTTACTGTAAATAAAATATCAAAAAGTACAGTAAATATATCTTACACACCCTATGTAAAATATCACAATCTACACCAAATATATATTATATAATTTACATAAAATATCAAAAGGACACCAAATATATCTTATATACTGTACATAAAATATCAAAATTACAGTAAATAGATTTCATATATTGTACATATAATGTTAACTAAAAGTACACCAAATACATTTTATATACTGTAAATAAAATATCAAAAAGTACAGTAAATATATATTACATACTGTACATAAAATATCAAAAAGTACACCAAATATGTGTTATATATACTGTGAATAAACTATCAAATATAGAGTAATTATATATAATATACTGTACAAAAAATATCAAAAATTACACCAAATGTATATTATATACTGTAAATAAAATATCAAAAAGTACAGTAAATATATATGGCATACCCTATGTAAAATATCAAAAACTACACCAAATATATATTATATAACTTACAGAAAATATCAAAAGGACACCAAATATATATTCTATACTGTACACAAAATATCAAAAAGTACAGTAAATATATTTCATATATCTAACATATAATATTAACTGAAAGTACACCAAATGAATTTTATATACTGTAAATAAAATATCAAAAAGTACAGTAAACATATATTACATACTGTACATAAAATATCAAAAAGTACACCAAATATGTGTTATATATACTGTAAATATCAAAAACTACAGTAATCATATTCAATGTACTGTATATAAAATATCAAAAATTACACCAAATATAAATTAAATACTGTAAATAAAATATCAAAAAGGACAGTAAATATATACTACACACCCTATGTAAAATATCAAAAATTACACCAAATATATATTATATAATTTACATAGAATATAAAAAGGACACCAAATATATCTTATATATTGTACATAAAATATCAAAAAGTACAGTATATATATTTCATACATTGTACATATATTATTAACTAAAAGTACACCAAATACATTTTGTATACTGAAAATAAAATATCAAAAAGTACAGTAAATCTATATTACATACTGTACATAAAATATCAAAAATACACCAAATATGTGTTATATATACTGTAAATAAACTATCAAAAACTACAGTAATTATATTTAATATACTGTACATAAAATATCAAAAATTACACCAAAGGAATGTTATTTACTGTAAATAAAATATCAAAAAGTACAGTAAATATATCTTACACTCCCTATGTAAAATATCACAATCTACACCAAATATATATTATATAATTTACATAAAATATCAAAAGGACACCAAATATATCTTATATAGTGTACATAAAATATCAAAATGTACAGTAAATATATTTCCTATACTGTACATATAATATTAACTGAAAGTACACCAAATACATTTTATATACTGTAAATAAAATATCAAAAATACAGTAAATATATATTACATACTGTACATAAAATATCAAAAAGTACACCAAATATGTGTAATATATACTGTAAATAAACTATCAAAACTACACTAATTATATTTAATATACTGTACATAAAATATCAAAAATTACACCAAATATATATTATTTACTGTAAAGAAAATACCAAAAAGTACAGTAAATATATATTACACACCCTATGTAAAATATCACAAACTACACCAAATATATATTATATAATTTACATAAAATATCAAAAGGACACCAAATATACCTTATATACTGAACATGAAATATCAAAAAGTACAGTAAATATATTTCATATATTGTATATATAATATTAACTAAAAGTACACCAAATACATTTTATATACTGTAAATAAAGTATCAAAAGTACAGTAAATATATATTACATTCAGTACATAAAATATCAAAAAGTACACCAAATATGTGTTATATATACTGTAAAAAAACTATCAAAAACTGCAGTAATTATATTTAATATACTGTACATAAAATATCAAAAATTACACCAAATGTATATTATTTACTGTAAATAAAATATCAAAAAGTACAGTAAATATATCTTACACACCCTATGTAAAATATCACAAAGTACACCAAATATATATTATATAATTTACATAAAATATCAAAAGGACACCAAATATACCTTATATACTGAACATGAAATATCAAAATGTACAGTAAATATATTTCATATATTGTACATATAATATTAACTAAAAGTACACCAAATACATTTTATATACTGTAAATAAAATATCAAAAGTACAGTAAGTATATGATACATTCTGTACATAAAATATCAAAAAGTACACCAAATATGTGTTATATATACTCTAAATAAACTATCAAAAACTGCAGTAATTATGTTTAATATACTGTACATAAAATATCAAAAATTACACCAAATGTATATTATTTACTGTAAATAAAATATCAAAAAGTACAGTAAATATATCTTACACACCCTATGTAAAATATCACAATCTACACCAAATATATATTATATAATTTATATAAAATATCAAAAGGACACCAAATATATCTTATATACTGTACATAAAATATCAAAATTACAGTAAATAGATTTCATATATTGTACATATAATGTTAACTAAAAGTACACCAAATACATTTTATATACTGTAAATAAAATATCAAAAAGTACAGTAAATATATATTACACACCCTATGTAAAATATCACAAACTTCACCAAATATATATTATATAATTTACATAAAATATCAAAAGGACCCCAAATATATCTTCTATACTGTACATAAAATATCAAAATGTACAGTAAATATATTTCATATATTGTATATATAATATGAACTAAAAGTACACCAAATGCATTTTATATACTGTAAATAAATTATCAAAAATTACAGTAAATATATATTACATACTGTACATAAAATATCAAAAAGTACACCAAATATGTGTTATATATACTGTAAATAAACTATCAAAACTACACTAATTATATTTAATATACTGTACATAAAATATCAAAAATTACACCAAATATATATTATTTACTGTAAAGAAAATACCAAAAAGTACAGTAAATATATATTACACACCCTATGTAAAATATCACAAACTACACCAAATATATATTATATAATTTACATAAAATATCAAAAGGACACCAAATATACCTTATATACTGAACATGAAATATCAAAATGTACAGTAAATATATTTCATATATTGTACATATAATATTAACTAAAAGTACACCAAATACATTTTATATACTGTAAATAAAATATCGAAAGTACAGTAAATATATAATACATTCTGTACATAAAATATCAAAAAGTACACCAAATATGTGTTATATATACTGTAAATAAACTATCAAAAACTGCAGTAATTATGTTTAATATACTGTACATAAAATATCAAAAATTACACCAAATGTATATTATTTACTGTAAATAAAATATCAAAAAGTACAGTAAATATATATTACACACCCTATGTAAAATATCACAATCTACACCAAATATATATTTTATAATTTACATAAAATATCAAAAGGACACCAAATATATCTTATATACTGTACATTAAATATCAAAATTACAGTAAATGGATTTCATATATTGTACATATAATGTTAACTAAAAGTACACCAAATACATTTTATATACTGTAAATAAAATATCAAAAAGTACAGTAAATATATATTACACACCCTATGTAAAATATCACAAACTTCACCAAATATATATTATATAATTTACATAAAATATCAAAAGGACACCAAATATATCTTCTATACTGTACATAAAATATCAAAATGTACAGTAAATATATTTCATATATTGTATATATAATATTAACTAAAAGTACACCAAATACATTTTATATACTGTAAATAAATTATCAAAAATTACAGTAAATATATATTACATACTGTACATAAAATATCAAAAAGTACACCAAATATGTGTTATATATACTGTAAATAAACTATCAAAACTACACTAATTATATTTAATATACTGTACATAAAATATCAAAAATTACACCAAATATATATTATTTACTGTAAAGAAAATACCAAAAAGTACAGTAAATATATATTACACACCCTATGTAAAATATCACAAACTACACCAAATATATATTATATAATTTACATAAAATATCAAAAGGACACCAAATATATCTTATATACTGAACATGAAATATCAAAATGTACAGTAAATATATTTCATATATTGTACATATAATATTAACTAAAAGAACACCAAATACATTTTATATACTGTAAATTAAATATCAAAATGTACAGTAAATATATATTACATTCTGTTCATAAAATATCAAAAAGTACACCAAATTTGTGTTTTATATACTGTAAATAAACTATCAAAAACTGCAGTAATTATATTTAATATACTGTACATAAAATATCAAAAATTAAACCAAATGTATATTATTTACTGTAAATAAAATATCAAAAAGTACAGTAAATATATCTTACACACCCTATGTAAAATATCACAATCTACACCAAACATATATTATATAATTTACATTAAATATCAAAAGGACACCAAATATATCTTATATACTGTACATAAAATATCAAAATTACTGTAAATATATTTCATATATTGTACATATAATGTTAACTAAAAGTACACCAAATATATTATATATAGTGTAAATAAAATATCAAAATGTACAGTAAATATATATTACACACCCTATGTAAAATATCACAATCTACACCAAATTTATATTATGTAATTTACATAAAATATCAAAAGGACACCATATATACCTTATATGCTGAACATAAAATATCAAAATGTACCGTATATATATTTCATATATTGTACATATAATACTAACTAAAAGTACACCAAATACATTTTATATACTGTAAATAAAATATCAAATAGTAGAGTAAATATATATTACATACTGTACATAAAATATCAAAAAGTACACCAAATATGTGTAATATATACTGTAAATAAACTATCAACTCCACAGTAATTATATATAATATACTGTACATAAAATATCAAAAATTACACCAAATGTATATTATTTACTGTAAATAAAATATCAAAAAGTACAGTAAATATATCTTACACACCCTATGTAAAATATCACAATCTACACCAAATATATATTATATAATTTACATAAAATATCAAAAGGACACCAAATATACCTTATATACTGAACATGAAATATCAAAATGTACAGTAAATATATTTCCTATATTGTACATATAATATTAACTAAAAGTACACCAAATACATTTTATATACTGTAAAGAAAATATCAAAAGTTCAGTAAATATATATTACATTCTGTACATAAAATATCAAAAAGTACACCAAATATGTGTTATATATACTGTAAATAAACTATCAAAAACTGCAGTAATTATGTTTAATATACTGTACATAAAATATCAAAAATTACACCAAATGTATATTATTTACTGTAAATAAAATATCAAAAAGTACAGTAAATATATCTTACACACCCTATGTAAAATATCACAATCTACACCAAATATATATTATATAATTTACATAAAATATCAAAAGGACACCAAATATATCTTATATACTGTACATAAAATATCAAAATTACAGTAAATATATGTCATATATTGTACATATAATGTTAACTAAAAGTACACCAAATACATTTTATATACTGTAAATAAAATATCAAAAAGTACAGTAAATATATATTACACACCCTATGTAAAATATCACAAACTTCACAAAATATATATTATAAAATTTATATAAAATATCAAAAGGACACCAAATATATCTTCTATACTGTGCATAAAATATCAAAATGTACAGTAAATATATTTCATATATTGTATATATAATATTAACTAAAAGTACTCCAAATAAATTTTATATACTGTAAATAAATTATCAAAAATTACAGTAAATATATATTACATACTGTACATAAAATATCAAAAAGTACACCAAATATGTGTTATATATACTGTAAATAAACTATCAAAACTGCACTAATTATATTTAATATACTGTACATAAAATATCAAAAATTACACCAAATATATATTATTTACTGTAAAGAAAATACCAAAAAGTACAGTAAATATATATTACACACCCTATGTAAAATATCACAAACTACACCAAATATATATTATATGATTTACATAAAATATCAAAAGGACACCAAATATATCTTATATACTGAACATGAAATATCAAAATGTACAGTAAATATATTTCATATATTGTACATATAATATTAACTAAAAGTACACCAAATACATTTTATATACTGTAAATAAAATATCAAAATGTTCAGTAAATATATATTACATTCTGTACATAACATATCAAAAAGTACACCAAATTTGTGTTTTATAAACTGGAAATAAACTATCAAAAACTGCAGTAATTATATTTAATATACTGTACATAAAATATCAAAAATTACACCAAATGTATATTATTTACTGTAAATAAAATATCAAAAAGTACAGTAAATATATCTTACACACCCTATGTAAAATATCACAATCTACACCAAATATATATTATATAATTTACATAAAATATCAAAAGGACACCAAATATATCTTATATACTGTACATAAAATATCAAAATTACAGTAAATATATTTCATATATTGTACATATAATGTTAACTAAAAGTACACCAAATACATTTTATATACTGTAAATAAAATATCAAAAAGTACAGTAAATATATATTACACACACTATGTAAAATATCACAAACTTCACCAAATATATATTATATAATTTACATAAAATATCAAAAGGACACCAAATATATCTTCTATACTGTGCATAAAGTATCAAAATGTACAGTAAATATATTTCATATATTGTATATATAATATGAACTAAAAGTACACCAAATGCATTTTATATACTGTAAATAAATTATCAAAAATTACAGTAAATATATATTACATACTGTACATAAAATATCAAAAAGTACACCAAATATGTGTTATATATACTGTAAATAAACTATCAAAACTACACTAATTATATTTAATATACTGTACATAAAATATCAAAAATTACACCAAATATATATTATTTACTGTAAAGAAAATACCAAAAAGTACAGTAAATATATATTACACACCCTATGTAAAATATCACAAACTACACCAAATATATATTATATAATTTACATAAAATATCAAAAGGACACCAAATATACCTTATATACTGAACATGAAATATCAAAATGTACAGTAAATATATTTCATATATTGTACATATAATATTAACTAAAAGTACACCAAATACATTTTATATACTGTAAATAAAATATCGAAAGTACAGTAAATATATAATACATTCTGTACATAAAATATCAAAAAGTACACCAAATATGTGTTATATATACTGTAAATAAACTATCAAAAACTGCAGTAATTATGTTTAATATACTGTTCATAAAATATCAAAAATTACACCAAATGTATATTATTTACTGTAAATAAAATATCAAAAAGTACAGTAAATATATATTACACACCCTATGTAAAATATCACAATCTACACCAAATATATATTTTATAATTTACATAAAATATCAAAAGGACACCAAATATATCTTATATACTGTACATTAAATATCAAAATTACAGTAAATGGATTTCATATATTGTACATATAATGTTAACTAAAAGTACACCAAATACATTTTATATACTGTAAATAAAATATCAAAAAGTACAGTAAATATATATTACACACCCTATGTAAAATATCACAAACTTCACCAAATATATATTATATAATTTACATAAAATATCAAAAGGACACCAAATATATCTTCTATACTGTACATAAAATATCAAAATGTACAGTAAATATATTTCATATATTGTATATATAATATTAACTAAAAGTACACCAAATACATTTTATATACTGTAAATAAATTATCAAAAATTACAGTAAATATATATTACATACTGTACATAAAATATCAAAAAGTACACCAAATATGTGTTATATATACTGTAAATAAACTATCAAAACTACACTAATTATATTTAATATACTGTACATAAAATATCAAAAATTACACCAAATATATATTATTTACTGTAAAGAAAATACCAAAAAGTACAGTAAATATATATTACACACCCTATGTAAAATATCACAAACTACACCAAATATATATTATATAATTTACATAAAATATCAAAAGGACACCAAATATATCTTATATACTGAACATGAAATATCAAAATGTACAGTAAATATATTTCATATATTGTACATATAATATTAACTAAAAGAACACCAAATACATTTTATATACTGTAAATTAAATATCAAAATGTACAGTAAATATATATTACATTCTGTTCATAAAATATCAAAAAGTACACCAAATTTGTGTTTTATATACTGTAAATAAACTATCAAAAACTGCAGTAATTATATTTAATATACTGTACATAAAATATCAAAAATTAAACCAAATGTATATTATTTACTGTAAATAAAATATCAAAAAGTACAGTAAATATATCTTACACACCCTATGTAAAATATCACAATCTACACCAAACATATATTATATAATTTACATTAAATATCAAAAGGACACCAAATATATCTTATATACTGTACATAAAATATCAAAATTACTGTAAATATATTTCATATATTGTACATATAATGTTAACTAAAAGTACACCAAATATATTATATATAGTGTAAATAAAATATCAAAATGTACAGTAAATATATATTACACACCCTATGTAAAATATCACAATCTACACCAAATTTATATTATGTAATTTACATAAAATATCAAAAGGACACCATATATACCTTATATGCTGAACATAAAATATCAAAATGTACCGTATATATATTTCATATATTGTACATATAATACTAACTAAAAGTACACCAAATACATTTTATATACTGTAAATAAAATATCAAAAATACAGTAAATATATATTACATACTGTACATAAAATATCAAAAAGTACACCAAATATGTGTAATATATACTGTAAATAAACTATCAAAAACTGCAGTAATTATATTTAATATACTGTACATAAAATATCAAAAATTACACCAAATGTATATTATTTACTGTGAATAAAGTATCAAAAAGTACAGTAAATATATATTACACACCCTATGTAAAATATCACAATCTACAAGAAATATATATTATATAATTTACATAAAATATCAAAAGGACAACAAATATATATTATATACTGTACATAAAATATCAAAATGTACAGTAAATATATTTCATATATTGTACATATAATATTAACTAAAAGTACACCAAATATATTTTATATACAGTAAATAAATTATCAAAAATTACAGTAAATATATATTGCATACTGTACATAAAATATCAAAAAGTACACCAAATATGTGTTATATATACTGTAAATAAACTATCAAAACTACACTAATTATATTTAATATACTGTACATAAAATATCAAAAATTACACCAAATATATATTATTTACTGTAAAGAAAATACCAAAAAGTACAGTAGATATATATTACACACGCTATGTAAAATATCACAAACTACACCAAATATATACTATATAATTTACATAAAATATCAAAAGGACACCAAATATATCTTATATAATGAACATGAAATATCAAAATGTACAGTAAATATATTTCATATATTGTACATATAATATTAACTAAAAGTACACCAAATACATTTTATATACTGTAAATAAATTATCAAAATGTACAGTAAATATATATTACATTCTGTACATAAAATATCAAAAAGTACACCAAATTTGTGTTTTATATACTGTAAATAAACTATCAAAAACTGCAGTAATTATATTTAATATACTGTACATAAAATATCAAAAATTAAACCAAATGTATATTATTTACTGTAAATAAAATATCAAAAAGTACAGTAAATATATATTACACACCCTATGTAAAATATCACAATCAACACCAAATATATATTATATAATTTACATAAAATAACAAAAGGACACCAAATATATCTTATATACTGTACATAAAATATCAAAAATTACAGTAAATATATTTCATATATTGTACATATAATATTAACTAAAAGTACACCAAATACATTTTATATACTGTAAATAAATTATCAAAAATTACAGTAAATCTATATTACATACTGTACAAAAAATATCAAAAAGTACACCAAATATGTGTTATATATACTGTAAATAAACTATTAATACTACACTAATTATATTAAATATACTGTACATAAAATATAAAAAATTACACCGAATGTATATTATATACTGTAAATAAAATATCAAAAAGTACAATAAATATATATTACACACCCTATGTGAAATATCACAAACTTCACCAAATATATATTATATAATTTACATAAAATATCAAAAGGACACCAAATATATCTTCTATACTGTATATAAAATATCAAAATTACAGTAAATATATTTCATATATTGTGCATAAAATGTTAACTAAAAGTACACCAAATACATTTTATATACTGTAAATAAAATATCAAAAAGTACAGTAAATATATATTACACACCCTATGTAAAATATCACAAACTTCACCAAATATATATTATATAATTTACATAAAATATCAAAAGGACACCAAATATATCTTCTATACTGTACATAAAACATCAAAATGTACAGTAAATATATTTCATATATTGTATATATAATATTAACTAAAAGTACACCAAATACATTTTATATACTGTAAATAAAATATCAAAAATATAGTAAATATATATTACATACTGTACATAAAATATCAAAATGTACGCCAAATATGTGTTATATATACTGTAAATAAACTATCAAAACTACACTAATTATATTTAATATACTGTACATAAAATATCAAAAATTACACCAAATATATATTATCTACTGTAAAGAAAATACCAAAAAGTACAGTAAATATATATTACACACCCTATGTAAAATATCACAAACTACACCAAATATATATTATATAATTTACATAAAATATCAAAAGGACACCAAATATATCTTATATACTGAACATGAAATATCAAAATGTACAGTAAATATATTTCATATGTTGTACGTATAATATTAACTAAAAGTACACCAAATATATTTTATATACTGTAAATAAAATATCAAAATGTACAGTAAATATATATTACATTCTGTACATAAAATATCAAAAAGTAAACCAAATTTGTGTTTTAGATACTGTAAATAAACTATCAAAACTGCAGTAATTATATTTAATATACTGTACATAAAATATCAAAAATTAAACCTAATGTATATTATTTACTGTAAATAAAATATCAAAAAGTACAGTAAATATATCTTACACTCCCTATGTAAAATATCAGAATCTACACCAAATATATATTATATAATTTACATGAAATATCAAAAGGACACCAAATATATCTTATATAGTGTACATAAAATATCACAATGTACAGTAAATATATTTCCTATATTGTACATATAATATTAACTAAAAGTACACCAAATATATTTTATATACTATAAATAAAATATCAAAAATACAGTAAATATATATTACATAGTGTACATAAAATATCAAAAAGTACACCAAATATGTGTAATATATACTGTAAATAAACTATCAAAAACTACAGTAATTATATTAAATATACTGTACATAAAATATCAAAAATTACACCAAATGTATATTATATACTGTAAATAAAATATCAAAAAGTACAGTAAATATATATTACACACCCTATGTAAAATATCACAAACTTCACCAAATATATATTATATAATTTACATAAAATATCAAAAGGCCACCAAATATATCTTATATACTGTACATAAAATATCAAAATGTACAGTAAATATATATTACACACCCTATGTAAAATATCACAATCTACACCAAATATATATTATATAATTTACATAAAATATCAAAAGGACACCAAATATATCTTATATACTGTACATAAAATATCAAAATTACAGTAAATATATTTCATATATTGTACATATAATGTTAACTAAAAGTACACCAAATATATTTTATATAGTGTAAATAAAATATCAAAATGTAGAGTAAATATATATTACACACCCTATGTAAAATATCACAATCTACACCGAATTTATGTTATGTAATTTACATAAAATATCAAAAGGACACCAAATATACCTTATATGCTGAACATAAAATATCAAAATGTACCGTAAATATATTTCATATATTGTACATATAATATTAACTAAAAGTACACCAAATACATTTTATATACTGTAAATAAAATATCAAATAGTAGAGTAAATATATATTACATACTGTACATAAAATATCAAAAAGTACACAAAATATGTGTAATATATACTGTAAATAAACTATCAAATCCACAGTAATTATATATAATATACTGTACATAAAATATCAAAAATTACACCAAATGTGTATTATTTACTGTAAATAAAATATCAAAAAGTACAGGAAATATATGTTACACTCCCTATGTAAAATATCACAATCTACACCAAATATATATTATATAATTTACATAAAATATCAAACGGACACCAAATATGTCTTATATAGTGTACATAAAATATCAAAATATACAGTAAATATATTTCCTATATTGTACATATAATATTAACTAAAAGTACACCAAATACATTTTATATACTGTAAATAAAATATCAAAAATACAGTAAATATATATTACATACTGTACATAAAATATGAAAAAGTACACCAAATATGTGTAATATATACTGTAAATAAACTATCAAAACTACACTAATTATATTTAATATACTGTACATAAAATATCAAAAATTACACCAAATATATATTATTTACTGTAAAGAAAATACCAAAAAGTACAGTAAATATATATTACACACCCTATGTAAAATATCACAAACTACACCAAATATATATTATATAATTTATATGAAATATCAAAAGGACACCAAATATACCTTATATACTGAACATGAAATATCAAAATGTACAGTAAATATATTTCATATATTGTACATATAATATTAACTAAAAGTACACCAAATACATTTTATATACTGTAAATAATATATCAAAAGTACAGTAAATATATATTACATTCTGTACATAAAATATCAAAAAGTACACCAAATATGTGTTATATATACTGTAAATAAACTATCAAAAACTGCAGTAATTATATTTAATATACTGTACATAAAATATCAAAAATTACACCAAATGTATATTATTTACTGTAAATAAAATATCAAAAATTACAGTAAATATATCTTACACACCCTATGTAAAATATCACTATCTACACCAAATATATATTATATAATTTACATAAAATATCAAAAGGACACCAAATATATCTTATATACCGTACATAAAATATCAAAATTACAGTAAATATATTTCATATATTGTACATATAATGTGAACTAAAAGTACACCAAATACATTTTATATACTGTAAATAAAATATCAAAAAGTGCAGTAAATATATATTACACACCCTATGTAAAATATCACAAACTTCACCAAATATATATTATATAATTTACATAAAATATCAAAAGGACACCAAATATATCTTCTATACTGTACATAAAATATCAAAATGTACAGTAAATATATTTCATATATTGTATATATAATATTAACTAAAAGTACACCAAATACATTTTATATACTGTAAATAAAATATCAAAAAGTACAGTAAATATATATTACATGCTGTACATAAAATATCAAAAAGTACACCAAATATGTGTTATATATACTGTAAATAAACTATCAAAACTACACTAATTATATTTAATA
The DNA here is from genome assembly GCF_029289425.2 of Pan paniscus. Classification (NCBI taxonomy): domain Eukaryota; kingdom Metazoa; phylum Chordata; class Mammalia; order Primates; family Hominidae; genus Pan; species Pan paniscus. The sequence continues at coordinate 5,897,136 of NC_073271.2, forward strand.
TACTGTACATAAAATATCAAATATTACACCAAATATATATTATCTACTGTAAAGAAAATACCAAAAAGTACAGTAAATATATATTACACACCCTATGTAAAATATCACAAACTACACCAAATATATATAATATAATTTACATAAAATATCAAAAGGACACCAAATATATCTTATATACTGAACATGAAATATCAAAATGTACAGTAAATATATTTCATATATTGTACATATAATATTAACTAAAAGAACACCAAATACATTTTATATACTGTCAATAAAATATCAAAATGTACAGTAAATATATATTACATTCTGTACATAAAATATCAAAAAGTACACCAAATTTGTGTTTTATATACTGTAAATAAACTATCAAAAACTGCAGTAATTATATTTAATATACTGTACATAAAATATCAAAAATTAAACCAAATGTATATTATTTACTGTAAATAAAATATCAAAAAGTACAGTAGATAAATCTTACACTCCCTATTTAAAATATCACAATCTACACCAAATATATATTATATAATTTACATAAAATATCAAAATGACACCAAATATATCTTATATAGTGTACATAAAATATCAAAATGTACAGTAAATATATTTCCTATATTGTACATATAACATTAACTAAAAGTACACCAAAAACATTTTATATACTGTAAATAAAATATCAAAAATACAGTAAATATAAATTACATACTGTACATAAATTATCAAAAAGTACACCAAATATGTGTAATATATACTGTAAATAAAGTAAAAACTACAGTAATTATATTTAATATACTGTACATAAAATATCAAAAATTACACCAAATGTATATTATATACTGTAAATAAAATATCAAAAAGTACAGTAAATATATATTACACACCCTATGTATAATATCACAAACTTCACCAAATATATATTATATAATTTACATAAAATATCAAAAGGACACCAAATATATCTTCTATACTGTACATAAAATATCAAAATGTACAGTAAATATATTTCATATATTTTATATATAATATTAACTAAAAGTACACCAAATACATTTTATATACTGTAAATAAATTATCAAAAATTACAGTAAATATATATTACATACTGTAAATAAAATATCAAAAAGTACACCAAATATGTGTTATATATACTGTAAATAAACTATCAAAACTACACTAATTATATTTAATATACTGTACATAAAATATCAAAAATTACATCAAATATATACTATTTACTGTCAGGAAAATACCAAAAAGTACAGTAAATATATATTACACACCCTATGTAAAATATCACAAACTACACCAAATATATATTATATAATTTACATAAAATATCAAAAGGACACCAAATATATCTTATATACTGAACATGAAATATCAAAATGTACAGTAAATATATTTCATATATTGTACATATAATATTAACTAAAAGTACACCAAATACATTTTATATACTGTAAATAAAATATCAAAATGTACAGTAAATATATATTACATTCTGTACATAAAATATCAAAAAGTACACCAAATTTGTGTTTTATATACTGTAAATAAACTATCAAAAACTGCAGTAATTATATTTTATATACTGTACATAAAATATCAAAAATTAAACCAAATGTATGTTATTTACTGTGAATAAAATATCAAAAAGTACAGTAAATATATCTTACACACCCTATGTAAAATGTCACAATCTACACCAAATATATAATATATAATTTACATAAAATATCAAAAGGACACCAAATATATCTTATATAGTGTACATAAAATATCAAAATGTACAGTAAATATATTTCCTAAATTGTACATATAACATTAACTAAAAGTACACCAAATACATTTTATACACTGTAAATAAAATATCAAAAATACAGAAAATATAAATTACATACTGTACATAAATTATCAAAAACTACACCAAATATGTGTAATATATACTGTAAATAAAGTATCAAAAATTACAGTAATTATATTTAATATACTGTACATAAAATATCAAAAATTACACCAAATGTATATTATATACTGTAAATAATATATCAAAAAGTACAGTAAATATATATTACACACCCTATGTAAAATATCACAAACTTCACCAAATATATATTATATAATTTACATAAACTATCAAAAGGACACCAAATATATCTTCTATACTGTACATAATATATCAAAATGTACAGTAAATATATTTCATATATTGTATATATAATATTAACTAAATGTACACCAAATTCATTTTATATACTGTAAATAAATTATCAAAAATTACAGAAAATATATATTACATATTGTACATAAAATATCAAAAAGTACACCAAATATGTGTTATATATACTGTAAATAAACTATCAAAACTACACTAATTATATTTAATATACTGTACATAAAATATCAAAAATTACACCAAATATATATTATTTACTGTACAGAAAATACCAAAAAGTACAGTAAATATATATTACACACCCTATGTAAAATATCACAAACTACACCAAATATATACTATATAATTTACATAAAATATCAAAAGGACACCAAATATATCTTATATACTGAACATGAAATATCAAAATGTACAGTAAATATATTTCATATATTGTACATATAATATTAACTAAAAGTACACCAAATACATTTTATATACTGTAAATAAAATATCAAAAGTACAGTAAATATATATTACATTCTGTACATAAAATATCAAAAAGTACACTAAATTTGTGTTTTATATACTGTAAATAAACTATCAAAAACTGCAGTAATTATATTTAATATACTGTACATAAAATATCAAAAATTAAACCAAATGTATATTATTTACTGTGAATAAAATATCAAAAAGTACAGTAAATATATATTACACACCCTATGTAAAATATGACAATCTACAACAAATATATATTATATAATTTACATAAAATATCAAAAGGACACCAAATATATATTATATACTGTACATAAAATATCAAAATGTACAGTAAATATATTTCATATATTGTACATATAATATTAACTAAAAGTACACCAAATACATTTTATATACTGTAAATAAAATATCAAAATGTACAGTAAATATATATTACATTCTGTACATAAAATATCAAAAAGTACACCAAATTTGTGTTTTATATACTGTAAATAAACTATCAAAAACTGCAGTAATTATATTTAATATACTGTACATAAAATATCAAAAATTAAACCAAATGTATATTATTTACTGTAAATAAAATATCAAAAAGTACAGTAAATATATATTACACACCCTATGTAAAATATCACAATCTACACCAAATATATATCATATAATTTACATAAAATATCAAAAGGACACCAAATATATCTTATATACTGTACATAAAATACCAAAAAGTACAGTAAATATATATTACACACCCTATGTAAAATATCACAATCTACACCAAATATATATTATATAATTTACATAAAATATCAAAAGGACACCAAATATATCTTATATAGTGTACATAAAATATCAAAATATACAGTAAATATATTTCCTATATTGTACATATAACATTAACTAAAAGTACACCAAATACATTTTATATACTGTAAATAAAATATCAAAAATACAGTAAATATAAATTACATACTGTACATAAATTATCAAAAAGTACACCAAATATGTGTAATATATACTGTAAATAAAGTATCAAAAACTACAGTAATTATATTTAATATACTGTACATAAAATATCAAAAATTACACCAAATGTATATTATATACTGTAAATAAAATATCAAAAAGTACAGTAAATATATATTACACACCCTATGTAAAATATCACAAACTTCACCAAATATATATTATATAATTTACATAAAATATCAAAAGGACACCAAATATATCTTCTATACTGTACATAAAATATCAAAATGTACAGTAAATATATTTCATATATTGTATATATAATATTAACTAAAAGTACACCAAATACACTTTATATACTGTAAATAAATTATCAAAAATTACAGTAAATATATATTACATATTCTGCATAAAATATCAAAAAGTATACCAAATATGTGTTATATATACTGTAAATAAACTATCAAAACTACACTAATTATATTTAATATACTGTACATAAAATATCAAAAATTACACCAAATATATATTATTTACTGTACAGAAAATACCAAAATGTACAGTAAATATATATTACACACCCTATGTAAAATATCACAAACTACACCAAATATATATTATATAATTTACATAAAATATCAAAAGGACACCAAATATATCTTATATACTGAACATGAAATAACAAAATGTACAGTAAATATATTTCATATATTGTACATATAATATTAACTAAAAGTACACCAAATACATTTTATATACTGTAAATAAAATATCAAATTACAGTAAATATATATTACATTCTGTACATAAAATATCAAAAAGTACACCAAATTTGTGTTTTATATACTGCAAATAAACTATCAAAAACTGCAGTTATTATATTTAATTTACTGTACATAAAATATCAAAAATTAAACCAAATGTATATTATTTACTGTGAATAAAATATCAAAAAGTATAGTAAATATATATTACACACCCTATGTAAAATATCACAATCTACAACAAATATATATTATATAATTTACATAAAATATCAAAAGGACACCAAATATATATTATATACTGTACATAAAATATCAAAATGTACAGTAAATATATTTCATATATTGTACATATAATATTAACTAAAAGTACACCAAATACATTTTATATACAGTAAATAAATTATCAAAAATTACAGTAAATATATATTGCATACTGTACATAAAATATCAAAAAGTACACCAAATATGTTTTATATATACTGTAAATAAACTATCAAAACTACACTAATTATATTTAATATACTGTACATAAAATATCAAAAATTACACCAAATATATATTATTTACTGTAAAGAAAATACCAAAAAGTACAGTAAATATATATTACACACCCTATGTAAAATATCACAAACTACACCAAATATATATTATATAATTTACATAAAATATCAAAAGGACACCAAATATATCTTATATACTGAACATGAAATATCAAAATGTACAGTAAATATATTTCATATATTGTACATATAATATTAACTAAAAGTACACCAAATACATTTTATATACTGTAAATAAAATATGAAAATGTACAGTAAATATATATTACATTCTGTACATAAAATATCAAAAAGTACACCAAATTTGTGTTTTATATACTGTAAATAAACTATCAAAAACTGCAGTAATTATATTTAATATACTGTACATAAAATATCAAAAATTAAACCAAATGTATATTATTTACTGTAAATAAAATATCAAAAAGTACAGTAAATATATATTACACACCCTATGTAAAATATCACAATCTACACCAAATATATATCATATAATTTACATAAAATATCAAAAGGACACCAAATATATCTTCTATACTGTACATAAAATATCAAAAACTACAGTAAATATATTTCATATATTGTACATATAATATTAACTAAAAGTACACCAAATACATTTTATATACTGCAAATACATTATCAAAAATTACAGCAAACATATATTACATACTGTACATAAAATATCAAAAAGTACACCAAATATGTGTTATATATACTGTAAATAAACTATCAAAACTTCACTAATTATATTTAATAAACTGTACATAAAATATCAAAAATTACACCAAATGTATATTATATACTGTAAATAAAATACCAAAAAGTACAGTAAATATATATTACACACCCTATGTAAAATATCACAAACTACACCAAATATATATTATATAATTTACATAAAATATCAAAAGGCCACCAAATATATCTTCTATACTGTACAAAAAATATCAAAAAGTGCAGTAAATGTATTTCATATATTGTACATATAATATTAACTAAAAGTACACCAAATACATTTTATATACTGTAAATACTATATCAAAAAGTACAGTAAATATATATTACATGCTGTACATAATATATCAAAAAGTACACCAAATATGTGTTATATATACTATAAATAAACTATCAAAACTACAGTAATTATATATAATATACTGTACATAAAATATCAAAAATTATACCAAATGTATATTATATACTGTAAATAAAATATCAAAAAGTACAGTAAATATATATGACACTCCCTATGTAAAATATCACAAACTACACCAAATATATATTATATAATTGACATAAAATATCAAAAGGACACCAAATATATCTTATGTACTGTACATAAAATATCAAAATGTACAGTAAATATATTTCGTATATTGCACATATAATATTAACTGATAGTACACCAAATACATTTTATATACTGTAAATAAAATATCAATTAGTACAGTAAATATATATTACATACTGTACATAAAATATGAAAAAGTACACCAAATATGTGTTATATATACTGTAAATAAACTATCAAAACTACACTAATTATATTTAATATACTGTACATAAAATATCAAAAATTACACCAAATATATATTATTTACTGTAAATAAAATATCAAAAAGTACAGTAAATATATATTACACACCCTATGTAAAATATCAGAAACTACACCATATATATATTATATAATTTACATAATATATCAAAAGGACGCCAAATATACCTTATATACTGAACATGAAATATCAAAATATACAGTAAATATATTTCATATATTGTATATATAACATTAACTAAAAGTACACCAAATGAATTTTATATACTGTAAATAAAATATCAAAAAGTACAGTAAATATATATTACATAGTGTACATAAAATATCAAAAAGTACTCCAAATATGTGTAATATATACTGTAAATAAACTATTAAAAACTACAGTAATTATATTTATTATACTGTACATAAAATATCAAAAATTACACCAAATGTATATTATATACTGTAAATAAAATATCAAAAAGTACAGTAAATATATATTACACACCCTATGTAAAATATCACAAACTACACCAAATATATATTATGTAATTTACATAAAATATCAAAAGGACACCAAATATATCTTCTATACTGTACATAAAATATCAAAATTTACAGTAAATATATTTCATATATTCTACATATAATATTAACTAAAAGTACACCAAATACATTTTATATACTGTAAATAAAATATCAAAGTTACAGTAAATATATATTACATTCAGTACATAAAATATCAAAAAGTACACCAAATATGTGTTATATATACTGTAAATAAACTATCAAAAACTGCAGTAATTATGTTTAATATACTGTACATAAAATATCAAAAATTACACCAAATGTATATTATTTACTGTAAATAAAATATCAAAAAGTACAGTAAATATATCTTACACACCCTATGTAAAATACTACAATCTACACCAAATATATATTATATAATTTACATAAAATATCAAAAGGACACCAAATATATCTTATATAGTGTACATAAAATATCAAAATGTACAGTAAATATATTTCATATATTGTACATATAATATTAACTAAAAGTACACCAAATACATTTTATATACAGTAAATAAAATATCAAAAAGTACAGTAAATATGTATTACATACTGTACATAAAATATCAAAAAGTACACCATATATGTGTAATATATACTGTAAATAAACTATCAAAAACTACTGTAATTATATTTAATATACTGTACATAAAATATCAAAAATTAAACCAAATGTATATTATATACTGTAAATAAAATATCATCAAGTACAGTAAATATATATTACACACCCTATGTAAAATATCACAAACTTCACCAAATATATATTATAAAATTTACATAAAATATCAAAAGGACACCACTTATATCTTCTATACTGTACATAAAATATCAAAATGTACAGTAAATATATTTCATATATTGTATATATAATATTAACTAAAAGTACACCAAATACATTTTATATACTGTAAATAAATTATCAAAAATTACAGTAAATATATATTACATACTGTATATAAAATATCAAAAAGTACACCGTATATGTGTTATATATACTGTAAATAAACTATCAAAGACTACAGTAATTATATTTAATATACTGTATATAAAATATCAAAAATTACACCAAATGTATATTATTTACTGTAAATAAAATATCAAAAATTACAGTAAATATATATTACACACCCTATGTAAAATATCAAAAACTACACCAAATATCTATTATAAAATTCACATAAAATATCAAAAGGACACCAAATATTTATTATATACTGTACATAAAATATCAAAAAGTACAGTAAAGATATATTACACACCCTATGTAAAATATCACAAACTACACCAAATATATATTATATAATTTACATAAAATATCAAAAGGACACCAAATATATCTTCTATACTGTTCATAAAATATCAAAAATTACAGTAAATATATTTCATATATTGTACATATAATATTAACTAAAAGTACACCAAATACATTTTATATTCTGTAAATAAATTATCAAAAATTACAGTAAATATATATTACATACTGTACATAAAATATCAAAAAGTACACCAAATATGTGTTGTATATACTGTAAATAAACAATCAAAAACTACAGTAATTATATTTAATATACTGTACATAAAATATCAAAAATTACACCAAATGTATATTATTTACTGTAAATAAAATATCATAAAGTACAGTAAATATATATTACACACCCTATGTAAAATATCACAAACTTCACCAAATATATATTATATAATTTACATAAAATATCAAAAGGACACCAATTATATCTTCTATACTGTACATAAAATATCAAAATGTACAGTAAAAATATTTCATATATTGTATATATAATATTAACTAAAAGTACACCAAATACATTTTATATACTGTAAATAAATTATCAAAAATTACAGTAAATATATATTATATACTGTATATAAAATATCAAAATGTACACCAAATATGTGTTATATATACTGTGAATAAACTATCAAATACTACAGTAATTATATTTAATATACTGTACATAAAATATCAAAAATTACACCAAATGTATATTATTTACTGTAAATAAAATATCAAAAATTACAGTAAATATATATTACACACCCTATGTAAAATATCAAAAACTACACCAAATATCTATTATAAAATTCACATAAAATATCAAAAGTACACCAAATATTTATTATATACTGTACATAAAATATCAAAAAGTACAGTAAATATATATTACACACCCTATGTAAAATATCACAAACTACACCAAATATATATTATATAATTGACATAAAATATCAAAAGGAAACCTAATATATCTTCTATACTGTTCATAAAATATCAAAAATTACAGTAAATATATTTCATATATTGTACATTTAATATTAACTAAAAGTACACCAAATACATTTTATATACTGTAAATAAATTATCAAAAATTACATTAAACATATATTACATACTGTACATAAAATATCAAAAAGTACACCAAATATGTGTTATATATACTGTAAATAAACAATCAAAAACTACACTAATTATATTTAATGTACTGTACATAAAATATCAAAAATTACACCAAATGTATATTATTTACTGTAAAGAAAATACCAAAAAGTACAGTAAATATATATTACACACCCTATGTAAAATATCACAAACTACACCAAATATATATTATAAAATTCACATAAAATATCAAAAGGACACCAAATATATCTTATATACTGTACATAAATTATCAAAGGTACAGTAAATATATTTCATATATTGTACATATAATATTAACTAAAAGTACACCAAATACATTTTATATACTGTAAATTAAATATCAAAATGTACAGTAAATATATATTACATTCTGTTCATAAAATATCAAATAGTACAACAAATTTGTGTTTTATATACTGTAAATAAACTATCAAAAACTGCAGTAATTATATTTAATATACTGTACATAAAATATCAAAAATTAAACCAAATGTATATTATTTACTGTAAATAAAATATCAAAAAGTACAGTAAATATATCTTACACACCCTATGTAAAATATCACAATCTACACCAAATATATATTATATAATTTACATTAAATATCAAAAGGACACCAAATATATCTTATATACTGTACATAAAATATCAAAATTACAGTAAATATATTTCATAAATTGTACATATAATGTTAACTAAAAGTACACCAAATATATTTTATATAGTGTAAATAAAATGTCAAAATGTACAGTAAATATATATTACACACCCTATGTAAAATATCACAATCTACACCAAATTTATATTATGCAATTTACATAAAATATCAAAAGGACACCATATATACCTTATATGCTGAAGATAAAATATCAAAATGTACCGTATATATATTTCATATATTGTACATATAATATTAACTAAAAGTACACCAAATACATTTTATATACTGTAAATAAAATATCAAATTGTAGAGTAAATATATATTACATACTGTACATAAAATATCAAAAAGTACACCAAATATGTGTAATATATACTGTAAATAAACTATCAAATCCACAGTAATTATATATAATATACTGTACATAAAATATCAAAAATTACTCCAAATGTATATTATTTACTGTAAATAAAATATCAAAAAGTACAGTAAATATATCTTACACACCCTATGTAAAATATCACAATCTACACCAAATATATATTATATAATTTACATAAAATATCACAAGGACACCAAATATATCTTATATACTGTACATAAAATATCAAAATTACAGTAAATAGATTTCATATATTGTACATATAATGTTAACTAAAAGTACACCAAATACATTTTATATACTGTAAATAAAATATCAAAAAGTACAGTAAATATATATTACACACCCTATGTAAAATATCACAAACTTCACCAAATATATATTATATAATTTACATAAAATATCAAAGGGACACCAAATATATCTTCTATACTGTACATAAAATATCAAAAGGTACAGTAAATATATTTCATATATTGTATATATAATATTAACTAAAAGTACACCAAATAAATTTTATATACTGTAAATAAATTATCAAAAATTACAGTAAATATATATTACATACTGTACATAAAATATCAAAAAGTACACCAAATACGTGTTATATATACTGTAAATAAACTATCAAAACTACACTAATTATATTTAATATACTGTACATAAAATATCAAAAATTACACCAAATATATATTATTTACTGTAAAGAAAATACCAAAAAGTACAGTAAATATATATTACACACCCTATGTAAAATATCACAAACTACACCAAATATATATTATATGATTTACATAAAATATCAAAAGGTCACCAAATATATCTTATATACTGAACATGAAATATCAAAATGTACAGTAAATATATTTCATATATTGTACATATAATATTAACTAAAAGTACACCAAATACATTTTATATACTGTAAATAAAATATCAAAATGTACAGTAAATATATATTACATTCTGTACATAAAATATCAAAAAGTACACCAAATTTGTGTTTTATATACTAGAAATAAACTATCAAAACTGCAGTAATTATATTTAATATACTGTACATAAAATATCAAAAATTACACCAAATGTATATTATTTACCGTAAATAAAATATCAAAAAGTACAGTAAATATATTTTACACACCCTATGTAAAATATCACAATCTACACCAAATATATATTATATAATTTACATAAAATATCAAAAGGACACCAAATATATCTTATATACTGTACATAAAATATCAAAATTACAGTAAATGTATTTCATATATTGTACATATAATGCTAACTAAAAGTACACCAAATACATTTTATATACTGTAAATAAAATATCAAAAAGAACAGTAAATATATATTACACACCCTATGTAAAATATCACAAACTTCACCAAATATATGTTATATAATTTACATAAAATATCAAAAGGACACCAAATATATCTTCTATACTGTGCATAAAGTAACAAAATGTACAGTAAATATATTTCATATATTGTATATATAATATTAACTAAAAGTACACCAAATACATTTTATATACTGTAAATAAGTTATCAAAAATTTCAGTAAATATATATTACATACTGTACATAAAATATCAAAAAGTACACCAAATATGTGTTATATATACTGTAAATAAACTATCAAAACTACACTAATTATATTTAATATACTGTACATAAAATATCAAAAATTACACCAAATATATATTATTTACTGTTAAGAAAATACCAAAAAGTACAGCAAATATATATTACACACCCTATGTAAAATATCACAAACTACACCAAATATATATTATATAATTTACATAAAATATCAAAAGGACACCAAATATATCTTATATACTGAACATGAAATATCAAAATGTACAGTAAATATATTTCATATATTGTACATATAATATTAACTAAAATTACACCAAATACATTTTATATAGTGTAAATAAAATATCAAAATGTACAGTAAATATATATTACATTCTGTACATAAAATATCAAAAAGTACTCCAAATTTGTGTTTTATATACTGTAAATAAACTATCAAAAACTACAGTAATTATATTTAATATACTGTACATTAAATATCAAAAATTAAACCAAATGTATATTATTTACTGTAAATAAAATATCAAAAAGTACGGTAAATATATCTTAAACACCCTATGTAAAATATCACAATCTACAGCAAATATATATTATATAATTTACATAAAATATCAAAAGGACACCAAGTATATCTTATATAGTGTAGATAAAATATCAAAATGTACAGTAAATATATTTCCTATATTGTACATATAATATTAACTAATAGTACACCAAATACATTTTATATACTGTTAATAAAATATCAAAAATACAGTAAATATATATTACATACTGTACTTAAAATATCAAAAAGTACACCAAATATGTGTAATATATAATGTAAATAAACTATCAAAAACTACAGTAAATATATTGAATTTACTGTACATAAAATATCAAAAATTACACCAAATGTATATTATATACTGTAAATAAAATATCAAAAAGTACAGTAAATATATATTACACACCCTATGTAAAATATCACAAACTTCACCAAATATATATTATATAATTTACAAAAAATATCAAAAGGACACCAAATATATCTTCTATACTGTACATAAAATATCAAAATGTACAGTAAATATATTTCATATATTGTATATATAATATTAACTACAAGTACACCAAATACATTTTATATACTGTAAATAAATTATCAAAAATTACAGTAAATATATATTACATACTGTACATAAAATATCAAAAAGTACACCAAATATGTGTTATATATACTGTAAATAAACTATCAAAACTACACTAATTATATTTAATATACTGTACATAAAATATCAAAAATTACACCAAATATATATTATTTACTGTTAGGAAAATACCAAAAAGTACAGTAAATATATACTACACACCCTATGTAAAATATCACAAACTACACCAAATATATATCATATAATTTACTTAAAATATCAAAAGGACACAAAATATATCTTATATACTGAACATGAAATATCAAAATGTACAGTAAATATATTTCCTATATTGTACATATAATATTAACTAAAAGTACACCAAATACATTTTATATACTGTAAATAAAGTATCAAAATGTACAGTAAATATATATTACATTCTGTACATAAAATATCAAAAAGTACACCAAATTTGTGTTTTATATACTGTAAATGAACTATCAAAAACTGCAGTAATTATATTTTATATACTGTATATAAAATATCAAAAATTAAACCAAATGTATATTATTTACTGTGAATAAAATATCAAAAAGTACAGTAAATATATCTTACACACCCTATGTAAAATATCACAATCTACACCAAATATATATTATATAATTTACATAAAATATCAAAAGGACACCAAATATATCTTATATAGTGTACATAAAATATCAAAATGTACAGTAAATATATTTCCTATATTGTACATATAACATTAACTAAAAGTACACCAAATACATTTTATATAGTGTAAATAAAATATCAAAAAGAACAGTAAATATATATTACACACCATAATTAAAATATCACAATCTACACCAAATATATATTATATAATTTACATAAAATATCAAAAGGACTCCAAATATATCTTATATACTGTACATAAAATAGCAAAAAGTACAGTAAATATATTTCATATATTGTACATATAATATTAACTAAAAGTACACCAAATACATTTTTTATACTGAAAATAAATATCAAAAAGTACAGTAAATATATATTACATACTGTACAGAAAATATCAAAAAGTACACCAAATATGTGTTATATATACTGTAAATAAACTATCAAGAACTATAGTAATTATATTTAATATACTGTACATAAAATATCAAAAATTACACCAAATGTATATTATATACTGTAAATAAAATATCAAAAAGTACAGTAAATATACATTACACACCCTATGAAATATCACAAACTACACCAAATATATATTATCTAATTTACATAAAATATCAAGAGGACAGCAAATATAACTTCTATACTGTACATAAAATATCAAAAAGTACAGTAAATATATTTCATATATTGTATATATAATATTAACTAAAAGTACACCAAATACATTTTATATACTGTAAATAAATTATCAAAAATTACAGTAAATATATATTACATACTGTACATAAAATATCAAAAAGTAGACCAAATATGTGTTATATATACTGTAAATAAACAATCAAAAACTTCAGTAATTATATTTAATATACTGTACATAAAATATCAAAAATTACACCAAATGTATAATATTTACTGTAAATAATATATCAAAAATTACAGTAAATATATATTACACACCCTATGGAAAATATCAAAAACTACTCTAAATATATATTATAAAATTCACATAAAATATCAAAAGGACACCAAATATATATTATATACTGTACATAAAATATCAAAAAGAACAGTAAATATATTTCATATATTGTACATATAATATTAACTAAAAGTACACCAAATACATTTCATGTACTGTAAATAAAATATCAAAAAGTACAGTAAATATATATTACATACTGTACATAAAATATCAAAAAGTACACCAAATATGTGTTATAAATACTGTAAATAAACTATAAAAAACTACAGTAATTATATTTAATATACTGTACATGAAATATCAAAAACTACACCAAATGTAAATTATTTACTGTAAATAAAATATCAAAGTACAGTAAATTCATATGACATACCCTATGTAAAATATCAAAAGCTACACCAAATATATATTATATAATTTACGTAAAATATCAAAAGGACACAAATTCTATCTTCTATACTGTACAAAAAATATGAAAAAGTACAGTAAATATATTTCATATATTGTATATATAATATTAACGAAAAGAACACCAAATACATTTTATATACTGTAAGTAAATTATCAAAAATTACAGTAAATATATATTACATACTGTACATAAAATATCAAAAACTACACCAAATATGTGTTATATATACTGTAAATAAACTATCAAAAACTACAGTAATTATATTTACTATACTGTTCATAAAATATCAAAAATTACACCAAATGTATATTATATATTGTAAATAAAATATCAAAAATTACAGTAAATATATATGACACACCCTATGTAAAATATCAAAAACTACACCAAATATATATTATATAATTTACATAAAATAACAAAAGGACACCAAATATATCTTCTATACTGTACACAAAATATCAAAAAGTACAGTAAATATATTTCATATATTGTACATATAATATTAACTAAAAGTACACCTAATACATTTTATATACTCTAAATAAAATATCAAAATTACAGTAAATTTATATTACATACTGTACATAAAACATCAAAAAGTACACCAAATATGTGTTATATATACTGTAAATATCAAAAACTACAGTAATCATATCCAATGTACTGTATATAAAATATCAAAAATTACACCAAATATACATTAAATACTGTAAATAAAATATCAAAAAGGACAGTAAATATATGCTACACACCCTATGTAAAATATCAAAAATTACACCAAATATATATTATATAATTTACATAGAATATAAAAAGGACACCAAATATATCTTATATATTGTACATAAAATATCAAAAAGTACAGTATATATATTTCATACATTGTATATATATTATTAACTAAAAGTACACCAAATACATTTTGTATACTGAAAATAAAATATCAAAAAGTACAGTAAATCTATATTACATACTGTACATAAAATATCAAAAAGTACACCAAATATGTGTTATATATACTGTAAACTATCAAACACTACAGTAATTATATTTAATATACTGTACATTAAATATCAAAAATTACACCAAATATATATTATATACTGTAAATAAATTATCAAAAAGTACAGTAAGTACACATTACACACCCTATGAAATATCACAAACTACACCAAATATATATTATATAATTTACATAAAATATCAAAAGGACACCAAACGTATCTTCTATACTGTACATAAAATATCAAAATGTACAGTAAATATATTTCATATATTGTACATATAATATTAACTAAAAGTACACCAAATACATTTTATATACTGTAAATAAAATATCAAAAAGTACAGTAAATATATATTACATTCTGTACATAAAACATCAAAAAGTACACCCAATATGTGTTATATGTACTGTAAATAAACTATCAAAAACTGCAGTAATTATATTTAATATACTGTACATAAAATATCAAAAATTACACCAAATGTATACTATTTACTGTAAATAAAATATCAAAAAGTACAGTAAATATATCTGACACACCCTATGTAAAATATCACAATCTACGCCAAATATATATCATATAATTTACAGAAAATATCAAAATGACACCAAATATATCTTATATACTGAACAAGAAATATCAAAATGTACAGTAAATATATTTCATATATTGTACATATAATATTAACTAAAAGTACACCAAATACATTTTATATACTGTAAATAAAATATCAAAAGTACAGTAAATATATATTACATTCTGTACATTATATATCAAAAAGTACACCAAATTTGTGTTTTATATACTGTAAATAAACTATCAAAAACTGCAGTAATTATATTTAATATACTGTACATAAAATATCAAAAATTAAACCAAATGTATATTATTTACTGTAAATAAAATATCAAAAAGTACAGTAAATATATCTTACACACCCTATGTAAAATATCACAATCTACACCAAATATATATTATATAATTTACATAAAATATCAAAAGGACACCAAATATATCTTATATACTGTACATAAAATATCAAAATATACACTAAATATATTTCATATATTGTACATATATTAACTAAAAGTACACCAAATACATTTTATATACTGTAAATAAAATATCAAAAATACAGGAAATATATATTACATACTGTACATAAAATATCAAAAAGTACACCAAATATGTGTAATATATACTGTAAATAAACTATCAAAAACTACAGTAATTGTATTTAATATACTGTACATAAAATATCAAAAATTACACCAAATGTATATTATATACTGTAAATAAAATATCAACAGGTACAGTAAATATATATTACACACCCTATGTAAAATATCACAAACTTCACCAAATATATATTATATAATTTACATAAAATACCAAAAGGACACCAAATATATCTTCTATACTGTACATAAAATATCAAAAGGTACAGTAAATATATTTCATATATTGTATATATAATATTAACTAAAAGTACACCAAATACATTTTATATACTGTAAATAAATTATCAAAAATTACAGTAAGTATATATTACATACTGTACATAAAATATCAAAAAGTACACCAAATATGTGTTATATATACTGTAAATTAACTATCAAAACTACACTAATTATGTTTAATATACTGTACATAAAATATCAAAAATTAAACCAAATGTATATTATTTACTGTCAGGAAAATACCAAAAAGTACAGTAAATATATATTACACATCCTATGTAAAATATCACAAACTACACCAAATATATATTATATAATTTACATAAAATATAAAAAGGACACCACATATATCTTATATACTGAACATGAAATATCAAAATGTACAGTAAATATATTTCATATATTGTACATATACTATTAACTAAAAGTACACCAAATACATTTTATATACTGTAAATAAAAAATCAAAATGTACAGTAAATATATATTACATTCTGTACATAAAATATGAAAAAGTACACCAAATTTGTGTTTTATATACTGTAAATAAACTATCAAAAACTGCAGTAATTATATTTAATATACTGTACATAAAATATCAAAAATTAAACCAAATGTATATTATTTACTGTAAATCAAATATCAAAAATTACAGTAAATATATCTTACACACCCTATGTAAAATATCACAATCTACACCAAATATATATTATATAATATACATAAAATATCAAAAGGACACCAACTATATCTTCTATACTGTACATAAAATATCAAAATGTACAGTAAATATATTTCATATATTGTACATATAATATTAACTAAAAGTACACCAAATACAATTTATATACAGTAAATAAAATATCAAAAATACAGTAAATATATATTACATACTGTACATAAAATATCAAAAAGTACACCAAATATGTGTAATATATACTGTAAATAAACTATCAAAAACTACAGTAATTATATTTAATATACTGTACATAAAATATCAAAAATTACACCAAATGTATATTATATACTGTAAATAAAATATCATCAAGTACAGTAAATATATATTACACACCCTATGTAAAATATCACAAACTTCACCAAATATATATTATATAATTTACATAAAATATCAAAAGGACACCAAATATATCTTCTATACTGTACATAAAATATCAAAATGTACAGTAAATATATTTCATATATTGTATATATAATATTAACTAAAAGTACACCAAATACATTTTATATACTGTATATGAATTATCAAAAATTACAGTAAATATATATTACATACTGTACATAAAATATCAAAAAGTACACCAAATATGTGTTATATATACTGTAAATAAACTATCAAAACTACACTAATTATATTTAATATACTGTACATAAAATATCAAAAATTACACCAAATATATATTATTTACTGTAAAGAAAATACCAAAAAGTACAGTAAATATATATGACACACCCTATGTAAAATATCACAAACTACACCAAATATATATTATATAATTTACGTAAAATATCAAAAGGACACCAAATATATCTTATGTACTGTACATAAAATATCAAAATGTACAGTAAATATATTTCGTATATTGTACATATAATATTAACTGAAAGTACACCAAATACATTTTATATACTGTAAATAAAATATCAAAAATTACAGTAAATATGTATTACATACTGTACATAAGATATCAAAAAGTACACCAAATATGTGTTATATATACTGTAAATAAACTATCAAAAACTACAGTAATTATATTTAACATACTGTACATAAAATATCAAAAATTACACCAAATGTATATTATTTACTGTAAATAAAATATCAAAAAGTACAGTAAATATATATTACACACCGTATGTAAAATATCACAATCTACACCAAATATATATTATATAATTTACATAAAATATCAAAATGACACAAAATATATCTTATATACTGTACATAAAATATCAAAATGTACAGTAAATATATTTCATATATTGTACATATAATATTAACTAAAAGTACACCAAATACATTTTATATAGTGTAAATAAAATACCAAAAATTACAGTGAATATATATTACATACTGTACATAAAATATCAAAAAGTACACCAAATATGTGTTATATATACTGTAAATAAACTATCAAACCTACAGTAATTATGTTTAATATACTGTACATAAAATATCAAAAATTACACCAAATATATAATTTACTGTAAAGAAAATACCAAAAAGTACAGTAAATATATATTACACACCCGATGTAAAATATGACAAACTACACCAAATATATATTATATAATTTACATAAAATATCAAAAGGACACCAAATATACCTTATATACTGAACAAGAAATATCAAAATGTACAGTAAATATATTTCATATATTGTACATATAATATTAACTAAAAGTACACCAAATACATTTCATATACTGTAAATAAAATATCAAAAAGTACAGTAAATATATATTACATTCTGTACATAAAATATCAAAAAATACACCAAATATGTGTTATATATACTGTAAATAAACTATCAAAAACTGCAGTAATTATATTTAATATACTGTACATAAAATATCAAAAATTACACCAAATGTATATTATTTACTGTAAATAAAATATCAAAAAGTACAGTAAATATATCTTACACACCCTATGTAAAATATCACAATCTACAGCAAATATATATTATATAATTTACATAAAATATCAAAAGGACACCAAATATGTGTTATATATACTGTAAATACCAAAAACTACAGTAATCATATTCAATGTACTGTATATAAAATATCAAAAATTACACCAAACATAAATTAAATACTGTAAATAAAATATCAAAAAGGACAGTAAATATATACTACACACCCTATGTAAAATATCAAATATTACACCAAATATATATTATTTAATTTACATAGAATATAAAAAGGACACCAAATATATCTTATATATTGTACATAAAATATCAAAAAGTACAGTATATATATTTCATTCATTGTACATATATTATTAACTAAAAGTACACCAAATACATTTTTTATACTGAAAATAAAATATCAAAAAGTACAGTAAATATATATTACATACTGTACAGAAAATATCAAAAAGTACACCAAATATGTGTTATATATACTGTAAATAAACTATCAAGAACTATAGTAATTATATTTAATATACTGTACATAAAATATCAAAAATTACACCAAATGTATATTATATACTGTAAATAAAATATCAAAAATACAGTAAATATACATTACACACCCTATGAAATATCACAAACTACACCAAATATATATTATCTAATTTACATAAAATATCAAGAGGACACCAAATATAACTTCTATACTGTACATAAAATATCAAAAAGTACAGTAAATATATTTCATATATTGTATATATAATATTAACTAAAAGTACACCAAATACATTTTATATACTGTAAATAAATTATCAAAAATTACAGTAAATATATATTACATACTGTACATAAAATATCAAAAAGTAGACCAAATATGTGTTATATATACTGTAAATAAACTATCAAATCCACAGTAATTATATATAATATACTGTACATAAAATATCAAAAATTACACCAAATATATATTTTTTACTGTAAATAAAATATCAAAAAGTACAGTAAATATATCTTACACACCCTATGTAAAGTATCACAATCTACACCAAATATATATTATATAATTTACATAAAATATCAAAAGGACACCAAATATACCTTATATACTGAACATGAAATATCAAAATGTACAGTAAATATATTTCCTATATTGTACATATAATATTAACTAAAAGTACACCAAATACATTTTATATACTGTAAATAAAATATCAAAAGTTCAGTAAATATATATTACATTCTGTACATAAAATATCAAAAAGTACACCAAATATGTGTTATATATACTGTAAATAAACTATCAAAAACTGCAGTAATTATGTTTAATATACTGTACATAAAATATCAAAAATTACACCAAATGTATATTATTTACTATAAATAAAATATCAAAAAGTACAGTAAATATATCTTACACACCCTATGTAAAATATCACAATCTACACCAAATATATATTATATAATTTACATAAAATATCAAAAGGACACCAAATATATCTTATATACTGTACATAAAATATCAAAATTACAGTAAATAGATTTCATATATTGTACATATAATGTTAACTAAAAGTACACCAAATACATTTTATATACTGTAAATAAAATATCAAAAAGTACAATAAATATATATTACACACCCTATGTAAAATATCAGAAACTTCACCAAATATATATTATATAATTTACATAAAATATCAAAAGGACACCAAATATATCTTCTATACTGTACATAAAATATCAAAAGGTACAGTAAATATGTTTCATATATTGTATATATAATATGAACTAAAAGTACACCAAATAAATTTTATATACTGTAAATAAATTATCAAAAATTACAGTAAATATATATTACATACTGTACATAAAATATCAAAAAGTACACCAAATATGTGTTATATATACTGTAAATAAACTATCAAAACTACACTAATTATATTTAATATACTGTACATAAAATATCAAAAATTACACCAAATATATATTATTTACTGTAAAGAAAATACCAAAAAGTACAGCAAATATATATTACACACCCTATGTAAAATATCACAAACTACACCAAATATATATTATATAATTTACATAAAATATCAAAAGGACACCAAATATATCTTATATACTGAACATGAAATATCAAAATGTACAGTAAGTATATTTCATAGATTGTACATATAATATTAACTAAAAGTACACCAAATACATTTTATATAGTGTAAATAAAATATCAAAATGTACAGTAAATATATATTACATTCTGTACATAAAATATCAAAAAGTACTCCAAATTTGTGTTTTATATACTGTAAATAAACTATCAAAAACTACAGTAATTATATTTAATATACTGTACATTAAATATCAAAAATTAAACCAAATGTATATTATTTACTGTAAATAAAATATCAAAAAGTACAGTAAATATATCTTACACACCCTATGTAAAATATCACAATCTACAGCAAATATATATTATATAATTTACATAAAATATCAAAAGGACACCAAGTATATCTTATATAGTGTAGATAAAATATCAAAATGTACTGTAAATATATTTCCTATATTGTACATATAATATTAACTAAAAGTACACCAAATACATTTTATATACTGTAAATAAAATATCAAAAATACAGTAAATATATATTACATACTGTACATAAAATATCAAAAAGTACAACAAATATGTGTAATATATAATGTAAATAAACTATCAAAAACTACAGTAAATATATTGAATTTACTGTACATAAAATATCAAAAATTACACCAAATGTATATTATATACTGTAAATAAAATATCAAAAAGTACAGTAAATATATATTACACACCCTATGTAAAATATCACAAACTTCACCAAATATATATTATATAATTTACAAAAAATATCAAAAGGACACCAAATATATCTTCTATACTGTACATAAAATATCAAAATGTACAGTAAATATATTTCATATATTGTATATATAATATTAACTAAAAGTACACCAAATACATTTTATATACTGTAAATAAATTATCAAAAATTACCGTAAATATATATTACATACTGTACATAAAATATCAAAAAGTACACCAAATATGTGTTATATATACTGTAAATAAACTATCAAAACTACACTAATTATATTTAATATACTGTACATAAAATATCAAAAATTACACCAAATATATATTATTTACTGTCAGGAAAATACCAAAAAGTACAGTAAATATATATTACACACCCTATGTAAAATATCACAAACTACACCAAATATATATCATATAATTTACTTAAAATATCAAAAGGACACCAAATATATCTTATATACTGAACATGAAATATCAAAATGTACAGTAAATATATTTCCTATATTGTACATATAATATTAACTAAAAGTACACCAAATATATTTTATATACTGTAAATAAAATATCAAAATGTACAGTAAATATATATTACATTCTGTACATAAAATATCAAAAAGTACACCAAATTTGTGTTTTATATACTGTAAATGAACTATCAAAAACTGCAGTAATTATATTTTATATACTGTATATAAAATATCAAAAATTAAACCAAATGTATATTATTTACTGTGAATAAAATATCAAAAAGTACAGTAAATATATCTTACACACCCTATGTAAAATATCACAATCTACACCAAATATATATTATATAATTTACATAAAATATCAAAAGGACACCAAATATATCTTATATAGTGTACATAAAATATCAAAATGTACACTAAATATATTTCCTATATTGTACATATAACATTAACTAAAAGTACACCAAATACATTTTATATACTGTAAATAAAATATCAAAAATACAGTAAATATAAATTACATACTGTACATAAAATATCAATAAGTACACCAAATATGTGTAATATATACTGTAAATAAACTATCAAAAACTACAGTAATTATATTTAATATACTGTACATAAAATATCAAAAATTACACCAAATGTATATTATATACTGTAAATAAAATATCAAAAAGTACAGTAAATATATATTACACACCCTATGTAAAATATCACAAACTTCACCAAATATATATTATATAATTTACATAAAATATCAAAAGGACACCAAATATGTCTTCTATACTGTACATAAAATATCAAAATGTACAGTAAATATATTTCATATATTGTATATATAATATTAACTAAAAGTACACCAAATACATTTTATATACTGTAAATAAATTATCAAAAATTACAGTAAATATATATTACATATTGTACATAAAATATCAAAAAGTACACCAAGTATGTGTTATATATACTGTAAATAAACAATCAAAACTACACTAATTATATTTAATATACTGTACATAAAATATCAAAAATTACACCAAATATATATTATTTACTGTACAGAAAATACCAAAAAGTACAGTAAATATATATTACACACCCTATGTAAAATATCACAAACTACACCAAATATATGTTATATAATTTACTTAAAATATCAAAAGGACAACAAATATATCTTATATACTGAACATGAAATATCAAAATGTACAGTAAATATATTTCATATATTGTACATATAATATTAACTAAAAGTACACCAAATACATTTTATATACTGTAAATAAAATATCAAAAGTACAGTAAATATATATTACATTCTGTACATAAAATATCAAAAAGTGCACCAAATTTGTGTTTTATATACTGTAAATAAACTATCAAAAACTGCAGTAATTATATTTAATATACTGTACATAAAATATCAAAAATTAAACCAAATGTATATTATTTACTGTGAATAAAATATCAAAAAGTACAGTAAATATATATTACACACCCTATGTAAAATATCACAATCTACAAGAAATATATATTATATAATTTACATAAAATATCAAAAGGACACCAAATATATATTATATACTGTAGATAAAATATCAAAAGTACAGTAAATATATTTCATATATTGCACATATAATATTAACTAAAAGTACATCAAATACATTTTATATTCAGTAAATAAATTATCAAAAATTACAGTAAATATATATTGCATACTGTACATAAAATATCAAAAAGTACACCAAATATGTGTTATATATACTGTAAATAAACTATCAAAACTACACTAATTATATTTAATATACTGTACATAAAATATAAAAAATTACACCGAATGTATATTATATACTGTAAATAAAATATCAAAAAGTACAATAAATATATATTACACACCCTATGTGAAATATCTCAAACTTCACCAAATATATATTATATAATTTACATAAAATATCAAAAGGACACCAAATGTATCTTCTATACTGTACATAAAATATCAAAATGTACAGTAAATATATTTCATATATTGTATATATAATATTAACTAAAATTACACCAAATTCATTTTATATACTGTAAATAAATTATCAAAAATTACAGTAAATATATATTACATACTGTACATAAAATATCAAAAAGTACACCAAATATGTGTTATATATACTGTAAATAAACTATCAAAACTACACTAATTATATTTAATATACTGTATATTAAATATCAAAAATTACACCAAATATATATTATTTACTGTAAAGAAAATACCAAAAAGTACAGTAAATATATATTACACACCCTATGTAAAATATCACAAACTACACCCAATATATATTATATAATTTACATAAAATATCAAAAGGACACCAAATATATCTTGTATACTGAACAAGAAATATCAAAATGTACAGTAAATATATTTCATATATTGTACATATAATATTAACTAAAAGTACACCAAATACATTTTATATACTGTAAATAAAATATCAAAAGTACAGTAAATATATATTACATTCTGTACATAAAATATCAAAAAGTACACCAAATTTGTGTTTTATATACTGTAAATAAACTATCAAAAACTGCAGTAATTATATTTAATATACTGTACATAAAATATCAAAAATTAAACCAAATGTATATTATTTACTGTAAATAAAATATCAAAAAGTACAGTAAATATATCTTACACACCCTATGTAAAATATCACAATCTACACCAAATATATATTATATAATTTACATAAAATATCAAAAGGACACCAAATATATCTTATATACTGTACATAAAATATCAAAATATACACTAAATATATTTCATATATTGTACATATATTAACTAAAAGTACACCAAATACATTTTATATACTGTAAATAAAATATCAATAATACAGGAAATATATATTACATTCTGTACATAAAATATCAAAAAGTACACCAAATATGTGTAATATATACTGTAAATAAACTATCAAAAACTACAGTAATTATATTTAATATACTGTACATAAAATATCAAAAATGACACCAAATGTATATTATATACTGTAAATAAAATATCAACAGGTACAGTAAATATATATTACACACCCTATGTAAAATATCACAAACTTCACCAAATATATATTATATAATTTACATAAAATATCAAAAGGACACCAAATATATCTTCTATACTGTACATAAAATATCAAAATGTACAGTAAATATATTTCATATATTGTATATATAATATTAACTAAAAGTACACCAAATACATTTTATATACTGTATATGAATTATCAAAAATTACAGTAAATATATATTACATACTGTACATAAAATATCAAAAAGTACACCAAATATGTGTTATATATACTGTAAATAAACTATCAAAACTACACTAATTATATTTAATATACTGTACATAAAATATCAAAAATTACACCAAATATATATTATTTACTGTAAAGAAAATAGCAAAAAGTACAGTAAATATATATGACACACCCTATGTAAAATATCACAAACTACACCAAATATATATTATATAATTTACGTAAAATATCAAAATGACACCAAATATATCTTATGTACTGTACATAAAATATCAAAATGTACACTAAATATATTTCGTATATTGTACATATAATATTAACTGAAAGTACACCAAATACATTTTATATACTGTAAATAAAATATCAAAAATTACAGTAAATATGTATTACATACTGTACATAAGATATCAAAAAGTACACCAAATATGTGTTATATATACTGTAAATAAACTATCAAATCTACAGTAATTATATTTAACATACTGTACATAAAATATCAAAAATTACACCAAATGTATATTATTTACTGTACATAAAATATCAAAAAGTACAGTAAATATATATTACACACCGTATGTAAAATATCACAATCTACACCAAATATATATTATATAATTTACATAAAATATCAAAATGACACAAAATATATCTTATATACTGTACATAAAATATCAAAAAGTACAGTAAATATATTTGATATATTGTACATATAATATTAACTAAAAGTACACCAAATACATTTTATATAGTGTAAATAAAATATCAAAAAGAACAGTAAATATATATTACACACCATAATTAAAATATCACAATCTACACCAAATATATATTATATAATTTACATAAAATATCAAAAGGACTCAAAATATATCTTATATACTGTACATAAAATAGCAAAAAGTACAGTAAATATATTTCATATATTGTACATATAATATTAACTAAAAGTACACCAAATACATTTTATATAGTGTAAATAAAATACCAAAAATTACAGTGAATATATATTACATACTGTACATAAAATATCAAAAAGTACACCAAATATGTGTTATATATACTGTAAATAAACTATCAAACCTACAGTAATTATGTTTAATATACTGTATATAAAATATCAAAAATTACACCAAATATATAATTTACTGTAAAGAAAATACCAAAAAGTACAGTAAATATATATTACACACCCGATGTAAAATATGACAAACTACACCAAATATATATTATATAATTTACATAAAATATCAAAAGGACACGAAATATACCTTATATACTGAACAAGAAATATCAAAATGTACAGTAAATATATTTCATATATTGTATATATAATATTAACTAAAACTACACCAAATACATTTCATATACTGTAAATAAAATATCAAAAAGTACAGTAAATATATATTACATTCTGTACATAAAATATCAAAAAATACACCAAATATGTGTTATATATACTGTAAATAAACTATCAAAAACTGCAGTAATTATATTTAATATACTGTACATAAAATATCAAAAATTACACCAAATGTATATTATTTACTGTAAATAAAATATCAAAAAGTACAGTAAATATATCTTACACACCCTATGTAAAATATCACAATCTACAGCAAATATATATTATATAATTTACATAAAATATCAAAAGGACACCAAATATGTGTTATATATACTGTAAATATCAAAAACTACAGTAATCATATTCAATGTACTGTATATAAAATATCAAAAATTACACCAAACATAAATTAAATACTGTAAATAAAATATCAAAAAGGACAGTAAATGTATACTACACACCCTATGTAAAATATCAAATATTACACCAAATATATATTATTTAATTTACATAGAATATAAAAAGGACACCAAATATATCTTATATATTGTACATAAAATATCAAAAAGTACAGTATATATATTTCATTCATTGTACATATATTATTAACTAAAAGTACACCAAATACATTTTTTATACTGAAAAAAAATATCAAAAAGTACAGTAAATATATATTACATACTGTACAGAAAATATCAAAAAGTACACCAAATATGTGTTATATATACTGTAAATAAACTATCAAGAACTATAGTAATTATATTTAATATACTGTACATAAAATATCAAAAATTACACCAAATGTATATTATATACTGTAAATAAAATATCAAAAAGTACAGTAAATATACATTACACACCCTATGAAATATCACAAACTACACCAAATATATATTATCTAATTTACATAAAATATCAAGAGGACACCAAATATAACTTCTATACTGTACATAAAATATCAAAAAGTACAGTAAATATATTTCATATATTGTATATATAATATTAACTAAAAGTACACCAAATACATTTTATATACTGTAAATAAATTATCAAAAATTACAGTAAATATATATTACATACTGTACATAAAATATCAAATAGTAGACCAAATATGTGTTATATATACTGTAAATAAACAATCAAAAACTTCAGTAATTATATTTAATATACTGTACATAAAATATCAAAAATTACACCAAATGTATAAATTTACTGTAAATAAAATATCAAAAATTACAGTAAATATATATTACACACCCTATGGAAAATATCAAAAACTACACTAAATATATATTATAAAATTCACATAAAATATCAAAAGGACACCAAATATATATTATATACTGTACATAAAATATCAAAAAGAACAGTAAATATATTTCATATATTGTACATATAATATTAACTAAAAGTACACCAAATACATTTCATGTACTGTAAATAAAATATCAAAAAGTACAGTAAATATATATTACATACTGTACATAAAATATCAAAAAGTACACCAAATATGTGTTATAAATACTGTAAATAAACTATAAAAAACTACAGTAATTACATTTAATATACTGTACA
The DNA here is from genome assembly GCF_029289425.2 of Pan paniscus. Lineage (NCBI taxonomy): Eukaryota > Metazoa > Chordata > Mammalia > Primates > Hominidae > Pan > Pan paniscus. Next base: position 5,927,218 of record NC_073271.2, read on the forward strand.
TGAAATATCAAAAACTACACCAAATGTAAATTATTTATTGTAAATAAAATATCAAAAAGTACAGTAAATACATATGACATACCCTATGTAAAATATCAAAAGCTACACCAAATATATATTATATAATTTACGTAAAATATCAAAAGGACACAAATTCTATCTTCTATACTGTACAAAAAATATGAAAATGTACAGTAAATATATTTCATATATTGTATATATAATATTAACGAAAAGAACACCAAATACATTTTATATACTGTAAGTAAATTATCAAAAATTACAGTAAATATATATTACATACTGTACATAAAATATCAAAAACTACATCAAATATGTGTTATATATACTGTAAATAAACTATCAAAAACTACAGTAATTATATTTACTATACTGTTCATAAAATATCAAAAATTACACCAAATGTATATTATATATTGTAAATAAAATATCAAAAAGTACAGTAAATATATATGACACACCCTATGTAAAATATCAAAAACTACACCAAATATATATTATATAATTTACATAAAATAACAAAAGGACACCAAATATATCTTCTATACTGTACACAAAATATCAAAAAGTACAGTAAATATATTTCATATATTGTACATATAATATTAACTAAAAGTACACCTAATACATTTTATATACTCTAAATAAAATATCAAAATTACAGTAAATTTATATTACATACTGTACATAAAACATCAAAAAGTGCACCAAATATGTGTTATATATACTGTAAATATCAAAAACTACAGTAATCATATCCAATGAACTGTATATAAAATATCAAAAATTACACCAAATATACATTAAATACTGTAAATAAAATATCAAAAAGGACAGTAAATATATGCTACACACCCTATGTAAAATATCAAAAATTACACCAAATATATATTATATAATTTACATAGAATATAAAAAGGACACCAAATATATCTTATATATTGTACATAAAATATCAAAAAGTACAGTATATATATTTCATACATTGTATATATATTATTAACTAAAAGTATACCAAATACATTTTGTATACTGAAAATAAAATATCAAAAGTACAGTAAATATATATTACATACTGTACAGAAAATATCAAAAAGTACACTATATATGTGTTATATATACTGTAAATAAACTATCAAACACTACAGTAATTATATTTAATATACTGTACATTAAATATCAAAAATTACACCAAATATATATTATATACTGTAAATAAATTATCAAAAAGTACAGTAAGTACACATTACACACCCTATGAAATATCACAAACTACACCAAATATATATTATATAATTTACATAAAACATCAAAAGGACACCAAATATATCTTCTATACTGTACATAAAATATCAAAAAGTACAGTAAATATATTTCATATATTGTATATATAATATTAATTAAAAGTACACCAAACACATTTTATATACTGTAAATAAATTATCAAAAATTACAGTAAATATATATTACATACTGTACATAAAATATCAAAAAGTACACCAAATATGTGTTATATATACTGTAAATAAACAATCAAAAACTACAGTAATTATATTTAATATACTGTACATAAAATATCAAAAATTACACCAAATGTATATTATTTACTGTAAATGAAATATCAAAAATTACAGTAAATATATATTACACACCCTATGGAAAATATCAAAAACTACATCAAATATATATTATAAAATTCACAAAAATATCAAAAGGACACCAAATATATATTATATACTGTACATAAAATATCAAAAAGTACAGTAAATATATTTCATATATTGTACATGTAATATTAACTAAAAGTACACCAAATACATTTTATATACTGTAAATAAAATATCAAAAAGTACAGTAAATATATATTACATAGTGTACATAAAATATCAAAAAGTACTCCAAATATGTGTAATATATACTGTAAATAAACTATCAAAAACTACAGTAATTATATTTACTTTACTGTACATAAAATATCAAAAATTACACCAAATGTATATTATATACTGTAAATAAAATATCAAAAAGTACAGTAAATATATATTACACACCCTATGTAAAATATCACAAACTACACCAAATATATATTATATAATTTACATAAAATATCAAAAGGACACCAAATATATCTTCTATACCGTACATAAAATATCAAAAAGTACAGTAAATATATTTCATATATTGTATATATAATATTAACTAAAAGTACACCAAACACATTTTATATACTGTAAATAAATTATCAAAAACTTCAGTAAATATATATTACATACTGTACATAAAATATCAAAAAGTTCACCAAATATGTGTTATATATACTGTAAATAAACAATCAAAAACTACAATAATTATATTTAATATACTGTACATAAAATATCAAAAATTACACCAAATGTATATTATTTACTGTAAATGAAATATCAAAAATTACAGTAAATATATATTACACACCCTATGGAAAATATCACAAACTACATCAAATATATATTATAAAATTCACAAAAAATATCAAAAGGACACCAAATATATATTATATACTGTACATAAAATATCAAAAATTACAGTAAATATATTTCATATATTGTACATGTAATATTAACTAAAAGAACACGAAATACATTTTATATACTGTAAATAAAATATCAAAAAGTACAGTAAATATATATTACATTCTGTACATAAAATATCAAAAAGTACACCAAATATGTGTTATATATACTGTAAATAAACTATCAAAAACTGCAGTAATTATATTTAATATACTGTACATAAAATATCAAAAATTACACCAAATGTATATTATTTACTGTAAATAAAATATCAAAAAGTACAGTAAATATATATTGCACACCATATGTAAAATATCACAATCTACACCAAATATATATTATATAATTTACATAAAATATCAAAAGGACACCAACTATATCTTCTATACTGTACATAAAATATCAAAAAGTACAGTAAATATATTTCATATATTGTACATATAATATTAACTAAAAGTACACCAAATACATTTTATATACTGTAAATAAATTATCAAAAATTACAGTAAATATATATTACATATTGTACATAAAATATCAAAAAGTACACCAAATATGTGTTATATATACTGTAAATAAACTATCAAAAACTACAGTAATTATATTTAATATACTGTACATAAAATATCAAAAATTACACCAAATCTATATTATTTACTGTAAATAAAATATCAAAAATTACAGTAAATATATATTACACACCCTATGTAAAATATCAAAAACTACACCAAATATATATTATAAAATTCACATAAAATATCAAAAGGACACCAAATATATCTTATATACTGTACATAAATTATCAAAAGTACAGTAAATATATTTCATATATTGTACATATAATATTAACTAAAAGTACACCAAATACATTTTATATAGTGTAAATACAATATCAAAATGTACAGTAAATATATATTACACACCATATGTAAAATATCACAATCTACACCAAATATATATTATATAATTTACATAAAATATCAAAAGGACACCAAATATATCTTATATAGTGTACATAAAATATCAAAATGTACAGTAAATATATTTCATATATTGTACATATAACATTAACTAAAAGTACACCAAATACATTTTATATACAGTAAATAAAATATCAAAAAGTACAGTAAATATATATTACATACTGTACATAAAATATCAAAAATACACCAAATATGTGTTATATATACTGTAAATATCAAAAACTACAGTAATCATATTCAATGAACTGTATATAAAATATCAAAAATTACACCAAATATAAATTAAATACTGTAAATGAAATATCAAAAAGGACAGTAAATATATACTACACACCCTATGTAAAATATCAAAAATTACACCAAATATATATTATATAATTTACATAGAATATAAAAAGGACACCAAATATATCTTATATATTGTACAGAAAATATCAAAAAGTACAGTATATATATTTCATACATTGTACATATATTATTAACTAAAAGTACACCAAATACATTTTGTATACTGAAAATAAAATATCAAAAAGTACAGTAAATCTATATTACATACTGTACATAAAATATCAAAAAGTACACCAAATATGTGTTATATATACAGTAAATAAACTATCAAAAACTACAGTAATTATATTTAATATACTGTACATAAAATATCAAAAATTACACCAAAGGAATGTTATTTACTGTAAATAAAATATCAAAAAGTACAGTAAATACATCTTACACTCCCTATGTAAAATATCACAATCTACACCAAATATATATTATATAATTTACATAAAATATCAAAAGGACACCAAATATATCTTATATAGTGTACATAAAATATCAAAATGTACAGTAAATATATTTCCTATATTGTACATATAATATTAACTGAAAGTACACCAAATACATTTTATATACTGTAAATAAAATATCAAAAATACAGTAAATATATATATAATACTGTACATAAAATATCAAAAAGTACACCAAATATGTGTAATATATACTGTAAATAAACTATCAAAACTACACTAATTATATTTAATATACTGTACATAAAATATCAAAAATTACACCAAATATATATTATTTACTGTAAAGAAAATACCAAAAAGTACAGTAAATATATATTACACACCCTATGTAAAATATCACAAACTACACCAAATATATATTATATAATTTACATAAAATATCAAAAGGACACCAAATATACCTTATATACTGAACATGAAATATCAAAAAGTACAGTAAATATATTTCATATATTGTACATATAATATTAACTAAAAGTACACCAAATACATTTTATATACTGTAAATAAAATATCAAAATTACAGTAAATATATATTACTTTCAGTACATAAAATATCAAAAGTACACCAAATATGTGTTATATATACTGTAAATAAACTATCAAAAACTGCAGTAATTATGTTTAATATACTGTACATAAAATATCAAAAATTACACCAAATGTATATTATTTACTGTAAATAAAATATCAAAAAGTACAGTAAATATATCTTACACACCCTATGTAAAATATCACAATCTACACCAAATATATATTATATAATTTACATAAAATATCAAAAGGACACCAAATATATCTTATATAGTGTACATAAAATATCAAAATGTACAGTAAATATATTTCATATATTGTACATATAATATTAACTAAAAGTACACCAAATACATTTTACATACAGTAAATAAAATATCAAAAAGTACAGTAAATATGTATTACATACTGTACATAAAATATCAAAAAGTACACCATATATGTGTAATATATACTGTAAATAAACTATCAAAAACTACTGTAATTATATTTAATATACTGTACATAAAATATCAAAAATTAAACCAAATGTATATTATATACTGTAAATAAAATATCATCAAGTACAGTAAATATATATTACACACCCTATGTAAAATATCACAAACTTCACCAAATATATATTATAAAATTTACATAAAATATCAAAAGGACACCACTTATATCTTCTATACTGTACATAAAATATCAAAATGTACAGTAAATATATTTCATATATTGTATATATAATATTAACTAAAAGTACACCAAATACATTTTATATACTGTAAATAAATTATCAAAAATTACAGTAAATATATATTACATACTGTATATAAAATATCAAAAAGTACACCATATATGTGTTATATATACCGTAAATAAACTATCAAAGACTACAGTAATTATATTTAATATACTGTACATAAAATATCAAAAATTACACCAAATGTATATTATTTACTGTAAATAAAATATCAAAAATTACAGTAAATATATATTACACACCCTATGTAAAATATCAAAAACTACACCAAATATCTATTATAAAATTCACATAAAATATCAAAAGGACACCAAATATTTATTATATACTGTACATAAAATATCAAAAAGTACAGTAAATATATTTCATATAGTGTACATATAATATTAACTAAAAGTACACCAAATACATTTCATATACTGTAAATAAAATATCAAAAAGTACAGTAAATATATATTACATACTGTACATAAAATATCAAAATGTACACCAAATATGTGTTATATATACTGTGAATAAACTATCAAATATACAGTAATTATATATAATATACTGTACAAAAAATATCAAAAATTACACCAAATGTATATTATATACTGTAAATAAAATATCAAAAAGTACAGTAAATATATATGGCATACCCTATGTAAAATATCAAAAACTACACCAAATATATATTATATAATTTACAGAAAATATCAAAAGGACACCAAATATATATTCTATACTGTACACAAAATATCAAAAAGTACAGTAAATATATTTCATATATCTTACATATAATATTAACTAAAAGTACACCAAATGCATTTTATATACTGTAAATAAAATATCAAAAAGTACAGTAAACATATATTACATACTGTACATAAAATATCAAAAAGTACACCAAATATGTGTTATATATACTGTAAATATCAAAAACTACAGTAATCATATTCAATGTACTGTATATAAAATATCAAAAATTACACCAAATATAAATTAAATACTGTAAATAAAATATCAAAAAGGACAGTAAATATATACTACACACCCTATGTAAAATATCAAAAATTACACCAAATATATATTATATAATTTACATAGAATATAAAAAGGACACCAAATATAGCTTATATATTGTACATAAAATATCAAAAAGTACAGTATATATATTTCATACATTGTACATATATTATTAACTAAAAGTACACCAAATACATTTTGTATACTGACAATAAAATATCAAAAAGTACAGTAAATCTATATTACATACTGTACATAAAATATCAAAAAGTACACCAAATATGTGTTATATATACTGTAAATAAACTATCAAAAACTACAGTAATTATATTTAATATACTGTACATAAAATATCAAAAATTACACCAAAGGAATGTTATTTACTGTAAATAATATATCAAAAAGTACAGTAAATATATCTTACACTCCCTATGTAAAATATCACAATCTACACCAAATATATATTATATAATTTACATCAAATATCAAAAGGACACCAAATATATCTTATATATTGTACATAAAATATCAAAAAGTACAGTATATATATTTCATACATTGTATATATATTATTAACTAAAAGTACACCAAATACATTTTGTATACTGAAAATAAAATATCAAAAATACAGTAAATATATATTACATACTGTACAGAAAATATCAAAAAGTACACTAAATATGTGTTATATATACTGTAAATAAACTATCAAAAACTACAGTAATTATATTTAATATACTGTACATAAAATATCAAAAATTACACCAAATGTATATTATATACTGTAAATAAAATATCAAAAAGTACAGTAAGTACACATTACACACGCTATGAAATATCACAAACTACACCAAATATATATTATATAATTTACATAAAATATCAAAAGGACACCAAATATATCTTCTATACTGTACATAAAATATCAAAAAGTACAGTAAATATATTTCATATATTGTATATATAATATTAACTAAAAGTACACCAAACACATTTTATATACTGTAAATAAATTATCAAAAACTTCAGTAAATATATATTACATACTGTACATAAAATATCAAAAAGTACACCAAATATGTGTTATATATACTGTAAATAAACAATCAAAAACTACAATAATTATATTTAATATACTGTACATAAAATATCAAAAATTACACCAAATGTATATTATTTACTGTAAATGAAATATCAAAAATTACAGTAAATATATATTACACACCCTATGGAAAATATCACAAACTACATCAAATATATATTATAAAATTCACAAAAAATATCAAAAGGACACCAAATATATATTATATACTGTACATAAAATATCAAAAAGTACAGTAAATATATTTCATATATTGTACATGTAATATTAACTAAAAGTACACCAAATACATTTTATATACTGTAAATAAAATATCAAAAAGTACAGTAAATATATATTACATTCTGTACATAAAATATCAAAAAGTACACCAAATATGTGTTATATATACTGTAAATAAACTATCAAAAACTGCAGTAATTATATTTAATATACTGTACATAAAATATCAAAAATTACACCAAATGTATATTATTTACTGTAAATAAAATATCAAAAAGTACAGTAAATATATATTGCACACCATATGTAAAATATCACAATCTACACCAAATATATATTATATAATTTACATAAAATATCAAAAGGACACCAAATATATCTTCTATACTGTACATAAAATATCAAAAAGTACAGTAAATATATTTCATATATTGTACATATAATATTAACTAAAAGTACACCAAATACATTTTATATACTGTAAATAAATTATCAAAAATTACAGTAAATATATATTACATACTGTACATAAAATATCAAAAAGTACACCAAATATGTGTTATATATACTGTAAATAAACTATCAAAAACTACAGTAATTATATTTAATATACTGTACATAAAATATCAAAAATTACACCAAATGTATATTATTTACTGTAAATAAAATATCAAAAATTACAGTAAATATATATTACACACCCTATGTAAAATATCAAAAACTACACCAAATATATATTATAAAATTCACATAAAATATCAAAAGGACACCAAATATATCTTATATACTGTACATAAATTATCAAAATTACAGTAAATATATTTCATATATTGTACATATAATATTAACTAAAAGTACACCAAATACATTTTATATAGTGTAAATAAAATATCAAAATGTACAGTAAATATATATTACACACCATATGTAAAATATCACAATCTACACCAAATATATATTATATAATTTACATAAAATATCAAAAGGACACCAAATATATCTTATATAGTGTACATAAAATATCAAAATGTACAGTAAATATATTTCATATATTGTACATATAACATTAACTAAAAGTACACCAAATACATTTTATATACAGTAAATAAAATATCAAAAATACAGTAAATATATATTACATACTGTACATAAAATATCAAAAATACACCAAATATGTGTTATATATACTGTAAATATCAAAAACTACAGTAAACATATTCAATGTACTGTATATAAAATATCAAAAATTACACCAAATATAAATTAAATACTGTAAATGAAATATCAAAAAGGACAGTAAATATATACTACACACCCTATGTAAAATATCAGAAATTACACCAAATATATATTATATAATTTACATAGAATATAAAAAGGACACCAAATATATCTTATATATTGTACATAAAATATCAAAAAGTACAGTATATATATTTCATACATTGTACATGTATTATTAACTAAAAGTACACCAAATACATTTTTTTACTGAAAATAAAATATCAAAAAGTACAGTAAATCTATATTACATACTGTACATAAAATATCAAAAAGTACACCAAATATGTGTTATATATACTGTAAATAAACTATCAAAAACTACAGTAATTATATTTAATATACTGTACATAAAATATCAAAAATTACACCAAAGGAATGTTATTTACTGTAAATAAAATATCAAAAAGTACAGTAAATATATCTTACACACCCTATGTAAAATATCACAATCTACACCAAATATATATTATATAATTTACATAAAATATCAAAAGGACACCAAATATATCTTATATAGTGTACATAAAATATCAAAATGTACAGTAAATATATTTCATATATTGTACATATAATATTAACTAAAAGTACAACAAATACATTTTATATACAGTAAATAAAATATCAAAAAGTACAGTAAATATGTATTACATACTGTACATAAAATATTAAAAAGTACACCATATATGTGTAATATATACTGTAAATAAACTATCAAAAAATACTGTAATTATATTTAATATACTGTACATAAAATATCAAAAATTAATCCAAATGTATATTATATACTGTAAATAAAATATCATCAAGTACAGTAAATATATATTACACACCCTATGTAAAATATCACAAACTTCACCAAATATATATTATAAAATTTACATAAAATATCAAAAGGACACCACTTATATCTTCTATACTGTACATAAAATATCAAAATGTACAGTAAATATATTTCATATATTGTATATATAATATTAACTAAAAGTACACCAAATACATTTTATATACTGTAAATAAATTATCAAAAATTACAGTAAATATATATTACATACTGTATATAAAATATCAAAAAGTACACCATATATGTGTTATATATACTGTAAATAAACTATCAAAGACTACAGTAATTATATTTAATATACTGTACATAAAATATCAAAAATTACACCAAATGTATATTATTTACTGTAAATAAAATATCAAAAATTACAGTAAATATATATTACACACCCAATGTAAAATATCAAAAACTACACCAAATATCTATTATAAAATTCACATAAAATATCAAAAGGACACCAAATATTTATTATATACTGTACATAAAATATCAAAAAGTACAGTAAATATATTTCATATAGTGTACATATAATATTAACTAAAAGTACACCAAATACATTTCATATACTGTAAATAAAATATCAAAAAGTACAGTAAATATATATTACATACTGTACATAAAATATCAAAAACTACACCAAATATGTGTTATATATACTGTGAATAAACTATCAAATATACAGTAATTATATATAATATACTGTACAAAAAATATCAAAAATTACACCAAATGTATATTATATACTGTAAATAAAATATCAAAAAGTACAGTAAATATATATGGCATAACCTATGTAAAATATCAAAAACTACACCAAATATATATTATATAATTTACAGAAAATATCAAAAGGACACCAAATATATATTCTATACTGTACACAAAATATCAAAAAGTACAGTAAATATATTTCATATATCTTACATATAATATTAACTAAAAGTACACCAAATGCATTTTATATACTGTAAATAAAATATCAAAAAGTACAGTAAACATATATTACATACTGTACATAAAATATCAAAAAGTACACCAAATATGTGTTATATATACTGTAAATATCAAAAACTACAGTAATCATATTCAATGTACTGTATATAAAATATCAAAAATTACACCAAATATAAATTAAATACTGTAAATAAAATATCAAAATGGACAGTAAATATATACTACACACCCTATGTAAAATATCAAAAATTACACCAAATATATATTATATAATTTACATAGAATATAAAAAGGACACCAAATATATCTTATATATTGTACATAAAATATCAAAAAGTACAGTATATATATTTCATACATTGTACATATATTATTAACTAAAAGTACACCAAATACATTTTGTATACTGACAATAAAATATCAAAAAGTACAGTAAATCTATATTACATACTGTACATAAAATATCAAAAAGTACACCAAATATGTGTTATATATACTGTAAATAAACTATCAAAAACTACAGTAATTATATTTAATATACTGTACATAAAATATCAAAAATTACACCAAAGGACTGTTATTTACTGTAAATAAAATATCAAAAAGTACAGTAAATATATCTTACACTCCCTATGTAAAATATCACAATCTACACCAAATATATATTATATAATTTACATAAAATATCAAAAGGACACCAAATATATCTTATATAGTGTACATAAAATATCAAAATGTACAGTAAATATATTTCCTATATTGTACATATAATATTAACTGAAAGTACACCAAATACATTTTATATACTGTAAATAAAATATCAAAAATACAGTAAATATATATTACATACTGTACATAAAATATCAAAAAGTACACCAAATATGTGTAATATATACTGTAAATAAACTATCAAAACTACACTAATTATATTTAATATACTGTACATAAAATATCAAAAATTACACCAAATATATATTATTTACTGTAAAGAAAATACCAAAAAGTACAGTAAATATATATTACACACCCTATGTAAAATATCACAATCTACACCAAATATATATTATATAATTTACATCAAATATCAAAAGGACACCAAATATATCTTATATATTGTACATAAAATATCAAAAAGTACAGTATATATATTTCATACATTGTATATATATTATTAACTAAAAGTACACCAAATACATTTTGTATACTGAAAATAAAATATCAAAAATACAGTAAATATATATTACATACTGTACAGAAAATATCAAAAAGTACACTAAATATGTGTTATATATACTGTAAATAAACTATCAAAAACTACAGTAATTATATTTAATATACTGTACATAAAATATCAAAAATTACACCAAATGTATATTATATACTGTAAATAAAATATCAAATAGTACAGTAAGTACACATTACACACGCTATGAAATATCACAAACTACACCAAATATATATTATATAATTTACATAAAATATCAAAAGGACACCAAATATATCTTCTATACTGTACATAAAATATCAAAAAGTACAGTAAATATATTTCATATATTGTATATATAATATTAACTAAAAGTACACCAAACACATTTTATATACTGTAAATAAATTATCAAAAACTTCAGTAAATATATATTACATACTGTACATAAAATATCAAAAAGTACACCAAATATGTGTTATATATACTGTAAATAAACAATCAAAAACTACAATAATTATATTTAATATACTGTACATAAAATATCAAAAATTACACCAAATGTATATTATTTACTGTAAATGAAATATCAAAAATTACAGTAAATATATATTACACACCCTATGGAAAATATCACAAACTACATCAAATATATATTATAAAATTCACAAAAAATATCAAAAGGACACCAAATATATATTATATACTGTACATAAAATATCAAAAAGTACAGTAAATATATTTCATATATTGTACATGTAATATTAACTAAAAGTACACCAAATACATTTTATATACTGTAAATAAAATATCAAAAAGTACAGTAAATATATATTACATTCTGTACATAAAATATCAAAAAGTACACCAAATATGTGTTATATATACTGTAAATAAACTATCAAAAACTGCAGTAATTATATTTAATATACTGTACATAAAATATCAAAAATTACACCAAATGTATATTATTTACTGTAAATAAAATATCAAAAAGTACAGTAAATATATATTGCACACCATATGTAAAATATCACAATCTACACCAAATATATATTATATAATTTACATAAAATATCAAAAGGACACCAAATATATCTTCTATACTGTACATAAAATATCAAAAAGTACAGTAAATATATTTCATATATTGTACATATAATATTAACTAAAAGTACACCAAATACATTTTATATACTGTAAATAAATTATCAAAAATTACAGTAAATATATATTACATACTGTACATAAAATATCAAAAAGTACACCAAATATGTGTTATATATACTGTAAATAAACTATCAAAAACTACAGTAATTATATTTAATATACTGTACATAAAATATCAAAAATTACACCAAATGTATATTATTTACTGTAAATAAAATATCAAAAATTACAGTAAATATATATTACACACCCTATGTAAAATATCAAAAACTACACCAAATATATATTATAAAATTCACATAAAATATCAAAAGGACACCAAATATATCTTATATACTGTACATAAATTATCAAAATTACAGTAAATATATTTCATATATTGTACATATAATATTAACTAAAAGTACACCAAATACATTTTATATAGTGTAAATAAAATATCAAAATGTACAGTAAATATATATTACACACCATATGTAAAATATCACAATCTACACCAAATATATATTATATAATTTACATAAAATATCAAAAGGACACCAAATATATCTTATATAGTGTACATAAAATATCAAAATGTACAGTAAATATATTTCATATATTGTACATATAACATTAACTAAAAGTACACCAAATACATTTTATATACAGTAAATAAAATATCAAAAATACAGTAAATATATATTACATACTGTACATAAAATATCAAAAATACACCAAATATGTGTTATATATACTGTAAATATCAAAAACTACAGTAAACATATTCAATGTACTGTATATAAAATATCAAAAATTACACCAAATATAAATTAAATACTGTAAATGAAATATCAAAAAGGACAGTAAATATATACTACACACCCTATGTAAAATATCAGAAATTACACCAAATATATATTATATAATTTACATAGAATATCAAAAGGACACCAAATATACCTTATATACTGAACATGAAATATCAAAAAGTACAGTAAATATATTTCATATATTGTACATATAATATTAACTAAAAGTACACCAAATACATTTTATATACTGTAAATAAAATATCAAAATTACAGTAAATATATATTACTTTCAGTACATAAAATATCAAAAAGTACACCAAATATGTGTTATATATACTGTAAATAAACTATCAAAAACTGCAGTAATTATGTTTAATATACTGTACATAAAATATCAAAAATTACACCAAATGTATATTATTTACTGTAAATAAAATATCAAAAAGTACAGTAAATATATCTTACACACCCTATGTAAAATATCACAATCTACACCAAATATATATTATATAATTTACATAAAATATCAAAAGGACACCAAATATATCTTATATAGTGTACATAAAATATCAAAATGTACACTAAATATATTTCATATATTGTACATATAATATTAACTAAAAGTACACCAAATACATTTTATATACAGTAAATAAAATATCAAAAAGTACAGTAAATATGTATTACATACTGTACATAAAATATCAAAAAGTACACCATATATGTGTAATATATACTGTAAATAAACTATCAAAAACTACTGTAATTATATTTAATATACTGTACATAAAATATCAAAAATTAAACCAAATGTATATTATATACTGTAAATAAAATATCATCAAGTACAGTAAATATATATTACACACCCTATGTAAAATATCACAAACTTCACCAAATATATATTATAAAATTTACATAAAATATCAAAAGGACACCACTTATATCTTCTATACTGTACATAAAATATCAAAATGTACAGTAAATATATTTCATATATTGTATATATAATATTAACTAAAAGTACACCAAATACATTTTATATACTGTAAATAAATTATCAAAAATTACAGTAAATATATATTACATACTGTATATAAAATATCAAAAAGTACACCATATATGTGTTATATATACCGTAAATAAACTATCAAAGACTACAGTAATTATATTTAATATACTGTACATAAAATATCAAAAATTACACCAAATGTATATTATTTACTGTAAATAAAATATCAAAAATTACAGTAAATATATATTACACACCCTATGTAAAATATCAAAAACTACACCAAATATCTATTATAAAATTCACATAAAATATCAAAAGGACACCAAATATTTATTATATACTGTACATAAAATATCAAAAAGTACAGTAAATATATTTCATATAGTGTACATATAATATTAACTAAAAGTACACCAAATACATTTCATATACTGTAAATAAAATATCAAAAAGTACAGTAAATATATATTACATACTGTACATAAAATATCAAAAAGTACACCAAATATGTGTTATATATACTGTGAATAAACTATCAAATATACAGTAATTATATATAATATACTGTACAAAAAATATCAAAAATTACACCAAATGTATATTATATACTGTAAATAAAATATCAAAAAGTACAGTAAATATATATGGCATACCCTATGTAAAATATCAAAAACTACACCAAATATATATTATATAATTTACAAAAAATATCAAAAGGACACCAAATATATATTCTATACTGTACACAAAATATCAAAAAGTACAGTAAATATATTTCATATATCTTACATATAATATTAACTAAAAGTACACCAAATGCATTTTATATACTGTAAATAAAATATCAAAAAGTACAGTAAACATATATTACATACTGTACATAAAATATCAAAAAGTACACCAAATATGTGTTATATATACTGTAAATATCAAAAACTACAGTAATCATATTCAATGTACTGTATATAAAATATCAAAAATTACACCAAATATAAATTAAATACTGTAAATAAAATATCAAAAAGGACAGTAAATATATACTACACACCCTATGTAAAATATCAAAAATTACACCAAATATATATTATATAATTTACATAGAATATAAAAAGGACACCAAATATATCTTATATATTGTACATAAAATATCAAAAAGTACAGTATATATATTTCATACATTGTACATATATTATTAACTAAAAGTACACCAAATACATTTTGTATACTGACAATAAAATATCAAAAAGTACAGTAAATCTATATTACATACTGTACATAAAATATCAAAAAGTACACCAAATATGTGTTATATATACTGTAAATAAACTATCAAAAACTACAGTAATTATATTTAATATACTGTACATAAAATATCAAAAATTACACCAAAAGAATGTTATTTACTGTAAATAAAATATCAAAAAGTACAGTAAATATATCTTACAATCCCTATGTAAAATATCACAATCTACACCAAATATATATTATATAATTTACATCAAATATCAAAAGGACACCAAATATATCTTATATATTGTACATAAAATATCAAAAAGTACAGTATATATATTTCATACATTGTATATATATTATTAACTAAAAGTACACCAAATACATTTTGTATACTGAAAATAAAATATCAAAAATACAGTAAATATATATTACATACTGTACAGAAAATATCAAAAAGTACACTAAATATGTGTTATATATACTGTAAATAAACTATCAAAAACTACAGTAATTATATTTAATATACTGTACATAAAATATCAAAAATTACACCAAATGTATATTATATACTGTAAATAAAATATCAAAAAGTACAGTAAGTACACATTACACACGCTATGAAATATCACAAACTACACCAAATATATATTATATAATTTACATAAAATATCAAAAGGACACCAAATATATCTTCTATACTGTACATAAAATATCAAAAAGTACAGTAAATATATTTCATATATTGTATATATAATATTAACTAAAAGTACACCAAACACATTTT
Source organism: Pan paniscus (assembly GCF_029289425.2). NCBI lineage: Eukaryota > Metazoa > Chordata > Mammalia > Primates > Hominidae > Pan > Pan paniscus. The sequence goes on from NC_073271.2 coordinate 5,944,470, forward strand.
ATATACTGTAAATAAATTATCAAAAACTTCAGTAAATATATATTACATACTGTACATAAAATATCAAAAAGTACACCAAATATGTGTTATATATACTGTAAATAAACAATCAAAAACTACAATAATTATATTTAATATACTGTACATAAAATATCAAAAATTACACCAAATGTATATTATTTACTGTAAATGAAATATCAAAACTTACAGTAAATATATATTACACACCCTATGGAAAATATCACAAACTACATCAAATATATATTATAAAATTCACAAAAAATATCAAAAGGACACCAAATATATATTATATACTGTACATAAAATATCAAAAAGTACAGTAAATATATTTCATATATTGTACATGTAATATTAACTAAAAGTACACCAAATATATTTTATATAGTGTAAATAAAATATCAAAATGTACAGTAAATATATATTACACACCCTATGTAAAATATCACAATCTACACCAAATTTATATTATGTAATTTCCATAAAATATCAAAAGGACACCATATATACCTTATATGCTGAACATAAAATATCAAAATGTACCGTATATATATTTCATATATTGTACATATAATATTAACTAAAAGTACACCAAATACATTTTATATACTGTAAATAAAATATCAAATAGTAGAGTAAATATATATTACATACTGTACATAAAATATCAAAAAGTACACCAAATATGTGTAATATATACTGTAAATAAACTATCAAATCCACAGTAATTATATATAATATACTGTACATAAAATATCAAAAATTACACCAAATGTATATTATTTACTGTAAATAAAATATCAAAAAGTACAGTAAATATATCTTACACACCCTATGTAAAATATCACAATCTACACCAAATATATATTATATAATTTACATAAAATATCAAAAGGACACCAAATATACCTTATATACTGAACATGAAATATCAAAATGTACAGTAAATATATTTCCTATAATGTACGTATAATATTAACTAAAAGTACACCAAATACATTTTATATACTGTAAATAAAATATCAAAAGTTCAGTAAATATATATTACATTCTGTACATAAAATATCAAAAAGTACACCAAATATGTGTTATATATACTGTAAATAAACTATCAAAAACTGCAGTAATTATGTTTAATATACTGTACATAAAATATCAAAAATTACACCAAATGTATATTATTTACTGTAAATAAAATATCAAAAAGTACAGTAAATATATCTTACACACCCTATGTAAAATATCACAATCTACACCAAATATATATTATATAATTTACATAAAATATCAAAAGGACACCAAATATATCTTATATACTGTACATAAAATATCAAAATTACAGTAAATATATTTCATATATTGTACATATAATGTTAACTAAAAGTACACCAAATACATTTTATATACTGTAAATAAAATATCAAAAAGTACAGTAAATATGTATTACACACCCTATGTAAAATATCACAAACTTCACCAAATATATATTATATAATTTACATAAAATATCAAAAGGACACCAAATATATCTTCTATACTGTACATAAAATATCAAAATGTACAGTAAATATATTTCATATATTGTATATATAATATTAACTAAAAGTACACCAAATAAATTTTATATACTGTAAATAAATTATCAAAAATTACAGTAAATATATATTACATACTGTACATAAAATATCAAAAAGTACACCAAATATGTGTTATATATACTGTAAATAAACTATCAAAACTACACTAATTATATTTAATATACTGTACATAAAATATCAAAAATTACACCAAATATATATTATTTACTGTAAAGAAAATACCAAAAAGTACAGTAAATATATATTACACACCCTATGTAAAATATCACAAACTACACCAAATATATATTATATGATTTACATAAAATATCAAAAGGACACCAAATATATCTTATATACTGAACATGAAATATCAAAATGTACAGTAAATATATTTCATATATTCTACATATAATATTAACTAAAAGTACACCAAATACATTTTATATACTGTAAATAAAATATCAAAATGTACAGTAAATATATATTACATTCTGTACATAAAATATCAAAAAGTACACCAAATTTGTGTTTTATATACTGGAAATAAACTATCAAAAACTGCAGTAATTATATTTAATATACTGTACATAAAATATCAAAAAATTACACCAAATGTATATTATTTACTGTAAATAAAATATCAAAAAGTACAGTAAATATATCTTACACACCCTATGTAAAATATCACAATCTACACCAAATATATATTATATAATTTACATTAAATATCAAAAGGACACCAAATATATCTTATATACAGTACATAAAATATCAAAATTACAGTAAATATATTTCATATATTGTACATATAATGTTAACTAAAAGTACACCAAATATATTTTATATAGTGTAAATAAAATATCAAAATGTACAGTAAATATATATTACACACCCTATGTAAAATATCACAATCTACACCAAATTTATATTATGTAATTTCCATAAAATATCAAAAGGACACCATATATACCTTATATGCTGAACATAAAATATCAAAATGCACCGTATATATATTTCATATATTGTACATATAATATTAACTAAAAGTACACCAAATACATTTTATATACTGTAAATAAAATATCAAATAGTAGAGTAAATATATATTACATACTGTACATAAAATATCAAAAAGTACACCAAATATGTGTAATATATACTGTAAATAAACTATCAAATCCACAGTAATTATATATAATATACTGTACATAAAATATCAAAAATTACACCAAATGTATATTATTTACTGTAAATAAAATATCAAAAAGTACAGTAAATATATCTTACACACCCTATGTAAAATATCACAATCTACACCAAATATATATTATATAATTTACATAAAATATCAAAAGGACACCAAATATACCTTATATACTGAACATGAAATATCAAAATGTACAGTAAATATATTTCCTATATTGTACGTATAATATTAACTAAAAGTACACCAAATACATTTTATATACTGTAAATAAAATATCAAAAGTTCAGTAAATATATATTACATTCTGTACATAAAATATCAAAAAGTACACCAAATATGTGTTATATATACTGTAAATAAACTATCAAAAACTGCAGTAATTAAGTTTAATATACTGTACATAAAATATCAAAAATTACACCAAATGTATATTATTTACTGTAAATAAAATATCAAAAAGTACAGTAAATATATCTTACACACCCTATGTAAAATATCACAATCTACACCAAATATATATTATATAATTTACATAAAATATCAAAAGGACACCAAATATATCTTATATACTGTACATAATATATCAAAATTACAGTAAATATATTTCATATATTGTACATATAATGTTAACTAAAAGTACACCAAATACATTTTATATACTGTAAATAAAATATCAAAAAGTACAGTAAATATGTATTACACACCCTATGTAAAATATCACAAACTTCACCAAATATATATTATATAATTTACATAAAATATCAAAAGGACACCAAATATATCTTCTATACTGTACACAAAATATCAAAAAGTACAGTAAATATATTTCATATATCTTACATATAATATTAACTAAAAGTACACCAAATGCATTTTATATACTGTAAATAAAATATCAAAAAGTACAGTAAACATATATTACATACTGTACATAAAATATCAAAAAGTACACCAAATATGTGTTATATATACTGTAAATATCAAAAACTACAGTAATCATATTCAATGTACTGTATATAAAATATCAAAAATTACACCAAATATAAATTAAATACTGTAAATAAAATATCAAAAAGGACAGTAAATATATACTACACACCCTATGTAAAATATCAAAAATTACACCAAATATATATTATATAATTTACATAGAATATAAAAAGGACACCAAATATATCTTATATAGTGTACATAAAATATCAAAATGTACAGTAAATATATTTCCTATATTGTACATATAATATTAACTGAAAGTACACCAAATACATTTTATATACTGTAAATAAAATATCAAAAATACAGTAAATATATATTACATACTGTACATAAAATATCAAAAAGTACACCAAATATGTGTAATATATACTGTAAATAAACTATCAAAACTACACTAATTATATTTAATATACTGTACATAAAATATCAAAAATTACACCAAATATATATTATTTACTGTAAAGAAAATACCAAAAAGTACAGTAAATATATATTACACACCCTATGTAAAATATCACAAACAACACCAAATATATATTATATAATTTACATAAAATATCAAACGGACACCAAATATACCTTATATACTGAACATGAAATATCAAAAAGTACAGTAAATATATTTCATATATTGTACATATAATATTAACTAAAAGTACACCAAATACATTTTCTATACTGTAAATAAAATATCAAAAGTACAGTAAATATATATTACATTGAGTACATAAAATATCAAAAAGTACACCAAATATGTGTTATATATACTGTAAAAAAACTATCAAAAACTGCAGTAATTATATTTAATATACTGCACATAAAATATCAAAAATTACACCAAATGTATATTATTTACTGTAAATAAAATATCAAAAAGTACAGTAAATATATCTTACACACCCTATGTAAAATATCACAAAGTACACCAAATATATATTATATAATTTACATAAAATATCAAAAGGACACCAAATATACCTTATATACTGAACATGAAATATCAAAATGTACAGTAAATATATTTCATATATTGTACATATAATATTAACTAAAAGTACACCAAATACATTTTATATATTGTAAATAAAATATCAAAAGTACAGTAAATATATCATACATTCTGTACATAAAATATCAAAAAGTACACCAAATATGTGTTATATATACTGTAAATAAACTATCAAAAACTGCAGTAATTATGTTTAATATACTGTACATAAAATATCAAAAATTACACCAAATGTATATTATTTACTGTAAATAAAATATCAAAAACTACAGTAAATATATCTTACACACCCTATGTAAAATATCACAATCTACACCAAATATATATTATATAATTTACATAAAATATCAAAAGGACACCAAATATATCTTATATACTGTACATAAAATATCGAAATTACAGTAAATAGATTTCATATATTGTACATATAATGTTAACTAAAAGTACACCAAATACATTTTATATACTGTAAATAAAATATCAAAAAGTACAGTAAATATATATTACACACCCTATGTAAAATATCACAAACTTCACCAAATATATATTATATAATTTACATAAAATATCAAAAGGACACCAAATATATCTTCTATACTGTACATAAAATATCAAAATGTACAGTAAATATATTTCATATATTGTATATATAATATTAACTAAAAGTACACCAAATACATTTTATATACTGTAAATAAATTATCAAAATTACAGTAAATATATATTACATACTGTACATAAAATATCAAAAAGTACACCAAATATGTGTTATATATACTGTAAATAAACTATCAAAACTACACTAATTATATTTAATATACTGTACATAAAATATCAAAAATTACACCAAATATATATTATTTACTGTAAAGAAAATACCAAAAAGTACAGTAAATATATATTACACACCCTATGTAAAATATCACAAACTACACCAAATATATATTATATAATTTACATAAAATATCAAAAGGACACCAAATATATCTTATATACTGAACATGAAATATCAAAATGTACAGTAAATATATTTCATATATTGTACATATAATATTAACTAAAAGTACACCAAATACATTTTATATACTGTAAATTAAATATCAAAATGTACAGTAAATATATATTACATTCTGTTCATAAAATATCAAAAAGTACACCAAATTTGTGTTTTATATACTGTAAATAAACTATCAAAAACTGCAGTAATTATATTTCATATACTGTACATAAAATATCAAAAATTAAACCAAATGTATATTATTTACTGTAAATAAAATATCAAAAAGTACAGTAAATATATCTTACACACCCTATGTAAAATATCACAAAGTACACCAAATATATATTATATAATTTACATAAAATATCAAAATGACACCAAATATACCTTATATACTGTACATGAAATATCAAAATGTACAGTAAATATATTTCATATATTGTACATATAATATTAACTAAAAGTACACCAAATACATTTTATATACTGTAAATAAAATATCAAAAGTACAGTAAATATATCATACATTCTGTACATAAAATATCAAAAAGTACACCAAATATGTGTAATATATACTGTAAATAAACTATCAAAAACTGCAGTAATTATGTTTAATATACTGTACATAAAATATCAAAAATTACACCAAATGTATATTATTTACTGTAAATAAAATATCAAAAAGTACAGTAAATATATCTTTCACACCCTATGTAAAATATCACAATCTACACCAAATATATATTATATAATTTACATAAAATATCAAAAGGACACCAAATATATCTTATATACTGTACATAAAATATCAAAATTACAGTAAATTGATTTCATATATTGTACATATAATGTTAACTAAAAGTACACCAAATACATTTTATATACTGTAAATAAAATATCAAAAAGTACAGTAAATATATATTACACACCCTATGTAAAATATCACAAACTTCACCAAATATATATTATATAATTTACATAAAATATAAAAAGGACACCAAATATATCTTCTATACTGTACATAAAATATCAAAATGTACAGTAAATATATTTCATATATTGTATATATAATATTAACTAAAAGTACACCAAATACATTTTATATACTGTAAATAAATTATCAAAAATTACAGTAAATATATATTACATACTGTACATAAAATATCAAAAAGTACACCAAATATGTGTTATATATACTGTAAATAAACTATTAAAACTACACTAATTATATTTAATATACTGTGCATAAAATATCAAAAATTACACCAAATATATATTATTTACTGTAAAGAAAATACCAAAAAGTACAGTAAATATATATTACACTCCCTATGTAAAATATCACAAACTACACCAAATATATATAATATAATTTACATAAAATATCAAAAGGACACCAAATATATCTTATATACTGAACATGAAATATCAAAATGTACAGTAAATATATTTCATATATTCTACATATAATATTAACTAAAAGTACACCAAATACATTTTATATACTGTAAATTAAATATCAAAATGTACAGTAAATATATATTACATTCTGTTCATAAAATATCAAAAAGTACACCAAATTTGTGTTTTATATACTGTAAATAAACTATCAAAAACTGCAGTAATTATATTTAATATACTGTACATAAAATATCAAAAATTAAACCAAATGTATATTATTTACTGTAAATAAAATATCAAAAAGTACAGTAAATATATCTTACACACCCTATGTAAAATATCACAATCTACACCAAATATATATTATATAATTTACATTAAATATCAAAAGGACACCAAATATATCTTATATACAGTACATAAAATATCAAAATTACAGTAAATATATTTCATATATTGTACATATAATGTTAACTAAAAGTACACCAAATATATTTTATATAGTGTAAATAAAATATCAAAATGTACAGTAAATATATATTACACACCCTATGTAAAATATCACAATCTACACCAAATTTATATTATGTAATTTCCATAAAATATCAAAAGGACACCATATATACCTTATATGCTGAACATAAAATATCAAAATGTACCGTATATATATTTCATATATTGTACATATAATATTAACTAAAAGTACACCAAATACATTTTATATACTGTAAATAAAATATCAAATAGTAGAGTAAATATATATTACATACTGTACATAAAATATCAAAAAGTACACCAAATATGTGTAATATATACTGTAAATAAACTATCAAATCCACAGTAATTATATATAATGTACTGTACATAAAATATCAAAAATTACACCAAATGTATATTATTTACTGTAAATAAAATATGAAAAAGTACAGTAAATATATCTTACACACCCTATGTAAAATATCACAATCTACACCAAATATATATTATATAATTTACATAAAATATCAAAAGGACACCAAATATACCTTATATACTGAACATGAAATATCAAAATGTACAGTAAATATATTTCCTATATTGTACGTATAATATTAACTAAAAGTACACCAAATACATTTTATATACTGTAAATAAAATATCAAAAGTACAGTAAATATATATTACATTCTGTACATAAAATATCAAAAAGTACACCAAATATGTGTTATATATACTGTAAATAAACTATCAAAAACTGCAGTAATTATGTTTAATATACTGTACATAAAATATCAAAAATTACACCAAATGTATATTATTTACTGTAAATAAAATATCAAAAAGTACAGTAAATATATCTTACACACCCTATGTAAAATATCACAATCTACACCAAATATATATTATATAATTTACATAAAATATCAAAAGGACACCAAATATATCTTATATACTGTACATAAAATATCAAAATTACAGTAAATATATTTCATATATTGTACATATAATGTTAACTAAAAGTACACCAAATACATTTTATATACTGTAAATAAAATATCAAAAAGTACAGTAAATATGTATTACACACCCTATGTAAAATATCACAAACTTCACCAAATATATATTATATAATTTACATAAAATATCAAAAGGACACCAAATATATCTTCTATACTGTACATAAAATATCAAAATGTACAGTAAATATATTTCATATATTGTATATATAATATTAACTAAAAGTACACCAAATAAATTTTATATACTGTAAATAAATTATCAAAAATTACAGTAAATATATATTACATACTGTACATAAAATATCAAAAAGTACACCAAATATGTGTTATGCATACTGTAAATAAACTATCAAAACTACACTAATTATATTTAATATACTGTACATAAAATATCAAAAATTACACCAAATATATATTATTTATTGTAAAGAAAATACCAAAAAGTACAGTAAATATATATTACACACCCTATGTAAAATATCACAAACTACACCAAATATATATTATATGATTTACATAAAATATCAAAAGGACACCAAATATATCTTATATACTGAACATGAAATATCAAAATGTACAGTAAATATATTTCATATATTCTACATATAATATTAACTAAAAGTACACCAAATACATTTTATATACTGTAAATAAAATATCAAAATGTACAGTAAATATATATTACATTCTGTACATAAAATATCAAAAAGTACACCAAATTTGTGTTTTATATACTGGAAATAAACTATCAAAAACTGCAGTAATTATATTTAATATACTGTACATAAAATATCAAAAAATTACACCAAATGTATATTATTTACTGTAAATAAAATATCAAAAAGTACAGTAAATATATCTTACACACCCTATGTAAAATATCACAATCTACACCAAATATATATTATATAATTTACATAAAATATCAAAAGGACACCAAATATATCTTATATAGTGTACATAAAATATCAAAATGTACAGTAAATATATTTCATATATTGTACATATAATATTAACTAAAAGTACACCAAATACATTTTATATACAGTAAATAAAATATCAAAAAGTACAGTAAATATGTATTACATACTGTACATAAAATATCAAAAAGTACACCATATATGTGTAATATATACTGTAAATACACTATCAAAAACTACTGTAATTATATTTAATATACTGTACATAAAATATCAAAAATTAAACCAAATGTATATTATATACTGTAAATAAAATATCATCAAGTACAGTAAATATATATTACACACCCTATGTAAAATATCACAAACTTCACCAAATATATATTATAAAATTTACATAAAATATCAAAAGGACACCACTTATATCTTCTATACTGTACATAAAATATCAAAATGTACAGTAAATATATTTCATATATTGTATATATAATGTTAACTAAAAGTACACCAAATACATTTTATATACTGTAAATAAATTATCAAAAATTACAGTAAATATATATTACATACTGTATATAAAATATCAAAAAGTACACCATATATGTGTTATATATACTGTAAATAAACTATCAAAGAGTATAGTAATTATATTTAATATACTGTACATAAAATATCAAAAATTACACCAAATGTATATTATTTACTGTAAATAAAATATCAAAAATTACAGTAAATATATATTACACACCCTATGTAAAATATCAAAAACTACACCAAATATCTATTATAAAATTCACATAAAATATCAAAAGGACACCAAATATTTATTATATACTGTACATAAAATATCAAAAAGTACAGTAAATATATTTCATATAGTGTACATATAATATTAACTAAAAGTACACCAAATACATTTCATATACTGTAAATAAAATATCAAAAAGTACAGTAAATATATATTACATACTGTACATAAAATATCAAAAAGTACACCAAATATGTGTTATATATACTGTGAATAAACTATCAAATATACAGTAATTATATATAATATACTGTACAAAAAATATCAAAAATTACACCAAATGTATATTATATACTGTAAATAAAATATCAAAAAGTACAGTAAATATATGTGGCATACCCTATGTAAAATATCAAAAACTACACCAAATATATATTATATAATTTACAGAAAATATCAAAAGGACACCAAATATATATTCTATACTGTACACAAAATATCAAAAGGTACAGTAAATATATTTCATATATCTTACATATAATATTAACTAAAAGTACACCAAATGCATTTTATATACTGTAAATAAAATATCAAAAAGTACAGTAAACATATATTACATACTGTACATAAAATATCAAAAAGTACACCAAATATGTGTTATATATACTGTAAATATCAAAAACTACAGTAATCATATTCAATGTACTGTATATAAAATATCAAAAATTACACCAAATATAAATTAAATACTGTAAATAAAATATCAAAAAGGACAGTAAATATATACTACACACCCTATGTAAAATATCAAAAATTACACCAAATATATATTATATAATTTACATAGAATATAAAAAGGACACCAAATATATCTTATATATTGTACATAAAATATCAAAAAGTACAGTATATATATTTCATACATTGTACATATATTATTAACTAAAAGTACACCAAATACATTTTGTATACTGAAAATAAAATATCGAAAAGTACAGTAAATCTATATTACATACTGTACATAAAATATCAAAAAGTACACCAAATATGTGTTATATATACTGTAAATAAACTATCAAAAACTACAGTAATTATATTTAATATACTGTACATAAAATATCAAAAATTACACCAAAGGAATGTTATTTACTGTAAATAAAATATCAAAAAGTACAGTAAATATATCTTACACTCCCTATGTAAAATATCACAATCTACACCAAATATATATTATATAATTTACATAAAATATCAAAAGGACACCAAATATACCTTATATACGGAACATGAAATATCAAAAAGTACAGTAAATATATTTCATATATTGTACATATAATATTAACTAAAAGTACACCAAATACATTTTATATATTGTAAATAAAATATCAAAAGTACAGTAAATATATATTACATTCAGTACATAAAATATCAAAAAGTACGCCAAATATGTGTTATATATACTGTAAAAAAACTATCAAAAACTGCAGTAATTATATTTAATGTAGTGTACATAAAATATGAAAAATTACACCAAATGTATATTATTTACTGTAAATAAAATATCAAAAAGTACAGTAAATATATCTTACACACCCTATGTAAAATATCACAAAGTACACCAAATATATATTATATAATTTACATAAAATATCAAAAGGACACCAAATATACCTTATATACTGAACATGAAATATCAAAATGTACAGTAAATATATTTCATATATTGTACATATAATATTAACTAAAAGTACACCAAATACATTTTATATACTGTAAATAAAATATCAAAATTACAGTAAGTATATCATACATTGTGTACATAAAATATCAAAAAGTACACCAAATATGTGTTATATATACTGTAAATAAACTATCAAAAACTGCAGTAATTATGTTTAATATACTGTACATAAAATATCAAAAATTACACCAAATGTATATTATTTACTGTAAATAAAATATCAAAAAGTACAGTAAATATATCTTACACACCCTATGTAAAATATCACAATCTACACCAAATATATATTATATAATTTACATAAAATATCCAAAGGACACCAAATATATCTTATATACTGTACATAAAATATCAAAATTACAGTAAATAGATTTCATATATTGTACATATAATGTTAACTAAAAGTACACCAAATACATTTTATATACTGTAAATAAAATATCAAAAAGTACAGTAAATATATATTACACACCCTATGTAAAATATCACAAACTTCACCAAATATATATTATATAATTTACATAAAATATCAAAAGGACACCAAATATATCTTCTATACTGTACATAAAATATCAAAATGTGCAGTAAATATATTTCATATATTGTATATATAATATTAACTAAAAGTACACCAAATACATTTTATATACTGTAAATAAATTATCAAAAATTACAGTAAATATATATTACATACTGTACATAAAATATCAAAAAGTACACCAAATATGTGTTATATATACTGTAAATAAACTATCAAAACTACACTAATTATATTTAATATACTGTACATAAAATATCAAAAATTACACCAAATATATATTATTTACTGTAAAGAAAATACCAAAAAGTACAGTAAATATATATTACACACCCTATGTAAAATATCACAATCTACACCAAATATATATTATATAATTTACATCAAATATCAAAAGGACACCAAATATATCTTATATATTGTACATAAAATATCAAAATTACAGTAAATATATTTCATATATTGTACATATAATGTTAACTAAAAGTACACCAAATATATTTTATATAGTGTAAATAAAATATCAAAATGTACAGTAAATATATATTACACACCCTATGTAAAATATCACAATCTACACCAAATTTATATTATGTAATTTACATAAAATATCAAAAGGACACCATATATACATTATATGCTGAACATAAAATATCAAAATGTACCGTATATATATTTCATATATTGTACATATAATATTAACTAAAAGTACACCAAATACATTTTATATACTGTAAATAAAATATCAAATAGTAGAGTAAATATATATTACATACTGTACATAAAATATCAAAAAGTACACCAAATATGTGTAATATATACTGTAAATAAACTATCAAATCCACAGTAATTATATATAATATACTGTACATAAAATATCAAAAATTACACCAAATGTATATTATTTACTGTAAATAAAATATCAAAAAGTACAGTAAATATATCTTACACACCCTATGTAAAATATCACAATCTACACCAAATATATATTATATAATTTACATAAAATATCAAAAGGACACCAAATATACCTTATATACTGAACATGAAATATCAAAATGTACAGTAAATATATTTCCTATATTGTACATATAATATTAACTAAAAGTACACCAAATACATTTTATATACTGTAAATAAAATATCAAAAGTTCAGTAAATATATATTACATTCTGTACATAAAATATCAAAAAGTACACCAAATATGTGTTATATATACTGTAAATAAACTATCAAATACTGCAGTAATTATGTTTAATATACTGTACATAAAATATCAAAAATTACACCAAATGTATATTATTTACAGTAAATAAAATATCAAAAAGTACAGTAAATATATCTTACACACCCTATGTAAAATATCACAATCTACACCAAATATATATTATATAATTTACATAAAATATCACAAGGACACCAAATATATCTGATATACTGTACATAAAATATCAAAATCACAGTAAATATATTTCATATATTGTACATATAATGTTAACTAAAAGTACACCAAATACATTTTATATACTGTAAATAAAATATCAAAAAGTACAGTAAATATGTATTACACACCCTATGTAAAATATCACAAACTTCACCAAATATATATTATATAATTTACATAAAATATCAAAAGGACACCAAATATATCTTCTATACTGTACATAAAATATCAAAATGTACAGTAAATATATTTCATATATTGTATATATAATATTAACTAAAAGTACACCAAATAAATTTTATATACTGTAAATAAATTATCAAAAATTACAGTAAATATATATTACATACTGTACATAAAATATCAAAAAGTACACCAAATATGTGTTATATATACTGTAAATAAACTATCAAAACTACACTAATTATATTTAATATACTGTACATAAAATATCAAAAATTACACCAAATATATATTATTTACTGTAAAGAAAATACCAAAAAGTACAGTAAATATATATTACACACCCTATGTAAAATATCACAAACTACACCAAATATATATTATATGATTTACATAAAATATCAAAAGGACACCAAATATATCTTATATACTGAACATGAAATATCAAAATGTACAGTAAATATATTTCATATATTGTACATATAATATTAACTAAAAGTACACCAAATACATTTTATATACTGTAAATAAAATATCAAAATGTACAGTAAATATATATTACATTCTGTACATAAAATATCAAAAAGTACACCAAATTTGTGTTTTATATACTGGAAATAAACTATCAAAAACTGCAGTAATTATATTTAATATACTGTACATAAAATATCAAAAATTACACCAAATGTATATTATTTACTGTAAATAAAATATCAAAAAGTACAGTAAATATATCTTACACACCCTATGTAAAATATCACAATCTACACCAAATATATATTATATAATTTACATAAAATATCAAATGACACCAAATATATCTTATATAGTGTACATAAAATATCAAAATGTACAGTAAATATATTTCATGTATTGTACATATAATATTAACTAAAAGTACACCAAATACATTTTAGATACAGTAAATAAAATATCAAAAAGTACAGTAAATATGTATTACATACTGTACATAAAATATCAAAAAGTACACCATATATGTGTAATATATACTGTAAATAAACTATCAAAAACTACTGTAATTATATTTAATATACTGTACATAAAATATCAAAAATTAAACCAAATGTATATTATATACTGTAAATAAAATATCATCAAGTACAGTAAATATATATTACACACCCTATGTAAAATATCACAAACTTCACCAAATATATATTATAAAATTTACATAAAATATCAAAAGGACACCACTTATATCTTCTATACTGTACATAAAATATCAAAATGTACAGTAAATATATTTCATATATTGTATATATAATATTAACTAAAAGTACACCAAATACATTTTATATACTGTAAATAAATTATCAAAAATTACAGTAAATATATATTACATACTGTATATAAAATATCAAAAAGTACACCATATATGTGTTATATATACTGTAAATAAACTATCAAATACTATAGTAATTATATTTAATATACTGTACATAAAATATCAAAAATTACACCAAATGTATATTATTTACTGTAAATAAAATATCAAAAATTACAGTAAATATATATTACACACCCTATGTAAAATATCAAAAACTACACCAAATATCTATTATAAAATTCACATAAAATATCAAAAGGACACCAAATATTTATTATATACTGTACATAAAATATCAAAAAGTACAGTAAATATATTTCATATAGTGTACATATAATATTAACTAAAAGTACACCAAATACATTTCATATACTGTAAATAAAATATCAAAAAGTACAGTAAATATATATTACATACTGTACATAAAATATCAAAAAGTACACCAAATATGTGTTATATATACTGTGAATAAACTATCAAATATACAGTAATTATATATAATATACTGTACAAAAAATATCAAAAATTACACCAAATGTATATTATATACTGTAAATAAAATATCAAAAAGTACAGTAAATATATATGGCATACCCTATGTAAAATATCACAAGCTACACCAAATATATATTATATAATTTACAGAAAATATCAAAAGGACACCAAATATATATTCTATACTGTACACAAAATATCAAAAAGTACAGTAAATATATTTCATATATCTTACATATAATATTAACTAAAAGTACTCCAAATGCATTTTATATACTGTAAATAAAATATCAAAAAGTACAGTAAACATATATTACATACTGTACATAAAATATCAAAAAGTACACCAAATATGTGTTATATATACTGTAAATATCAAAAACTACAGTAATCATATTCAATGTACTGTATATAAAATATCAAAAATTACACCAAATATAAATTAAATACTGTAAATAAAATATCAAAAAGGACAGTAAATATATACTACACACCCTACGTAAAATATCAAAAATTACACCAAATATACATTATATAATTTACATAGAATATAAAAAGGACACCAAATATATCTTATATATTGTACATAAAATATCAAAAAGTACAGTATATATATTTCATACATTGTACATATATTATTAACTAAAAGTACACCAAATACATTTTGTATACTGAAAATAAAATATCAAAAAGTACAGTAAATCTATATTACATACTGTACATAAAATATCAAAAAGTACACCAAATATGTGTTATATATACTGTAAATAAACTATCAAAAACTACAGTAATTATATTTAATATACTGTACATAAAATATCAAAAATTACACCAAAGGAATGTTATTTACTGTAAATAAATTATCAAAAAGTACAGTAAATATATCTTACACTCCCTATGTAAAATATCACAATCTACACCAAATATATATTATATAATTTACATAAAATATCAAAAGGACACCAAATATATCTTATATAGTGTACATAAAATATCAAAATGTACAGTAAATATATTTCCTATATTGTACATATAATATTAACTGAAAGTACACCAAATACATTTTATATACTGTAAATAAAATATCAAAAATACAGTAAATATATATTACATAGTGTACATAAAATATCAAAAAGTACACCAAATATGTGTAATATATACTGTAAATAAACTATCAAAACTACACTAATTATATTTAATATACTGTACATAAAATATCAAAAATTACACCAAATATATATTATTTACTGTAAAGAAATTACCAAAAGTACAGTAAATATATATTACACACCCTATGTAAAATATCACAAACTACACCAAATATATATTATATAATTTACATAAAACATCAAAAGGACACCAAATATACCTTATATACTGCACATGAAATATCAAAAAGTACAGTAAATATATTTCATATATTGTACATATAATATTAACTAAAAGTACACCAAATACATTTTATGTACTGTAAATAAAATATCAAAAGTACAGTAAATATATATTACATTCAGTACATAAAATATCAAAAAGTACACCAAATATGTGTTATATATACTGTAAAAAAACTATCAAAAACTGCAGTAATTATATTTAATGTACTGTACATAAAATATCAAAAATTACACCAAATGTATATTATTTACTGTAAATAAAATATCAAAAAGTACAGTAAATATATCTTACACACCCTATGTAAAATATCACAAAGTACACCAAATATATATTATATAATTTACATAAAATATCAAAAGGACACCAAATATACCTTATATACTGAACATGAAATATCAAAATGTACAGTAAATATATTTCATATATTGTACATATAATATTAACTAAAAGTACACCAAATACATTTTATATACTGTAAATAAAATATCAAAAGTACAGTAAGTATATCATACATTCTGTACATAAAATATCAAAAAGTACACCAAATATGTGTTATATATACTGTAAATAAACTATCAAAAACTGCAGTAATTATGTTTAATATACTGTACATAAAATATCAAAAATTACACCAAATGTATATTATTTACTGTAAATAAAATATCAAAAAGTACAGTAAATATATCTTACACACCCTATGTAAAATATCACAATCTACACCAAATATGTATTATATAATTTACATAAAATATCAAAAGGACACCAAATATATCTTATATACTGTACATAAAATATCAAAATTACAGTAAATAGATTTCATATATTGTACATATAATGTTAACTAAAAGTACACCAAATACATTTTATATACTGTAAATAAAATATCAAAAAGTACAGTAAATATATATTACAGACCCTATGTAAAATATCACAAACTTCACCAAATATATATTATATAATTTACATAAAATATCAAAAGGACACCAAATATATCTTCTATACTGTACATAAAATATCAAAATGTACAGTAAATATATTTCATATATTGTATATATAATATTAACTAAAAGTACACCAAATACATTTTATATACTGTAAATAAATTATCAAAAATTACAGTAAATATATATTACATACTGTACATAAAATATCAAAAAGTACACCAAATATGTGTTATATATACTGTAAATAAACTATCAAAACTACACTAATTATATTTAATATACTGTACATAAAATATCAAAAATTACACCAAATATATATTATTTACTGTAAAGAAAATACCAAAAAGTACAGTAAATATATATTACACACCCTATGTAAAATATCACAAACTACACCAAATATATATTATATAATTTACATAAAATATCAAAAGGACACCAAATATATCTTATATACTGAACATGAAATATCAAAATGTACAGTAAATATATTTCATATATTGTACATATAATATTAACTAAAAGGACACCAAATACATTTTATATACTGTAAATTAAATATCAAAATGTACAGTAAATATATATTACATTCTGTTCATAAAATATCAAAAAGTACACCAAATTTGTGTTTTATATACTCTAAATAAACTATCAATAACTGCAGTAATTATATTTAATATACTGTACATAAAATATCAAAAATTAAACCAAATGTATAATATTTACTGTAAATAAAAAATCAAAAAGTACAGTAAATATATCTTACACACCCTATGTAAAATATCACAAAGTACACCAAATATATATTATATAATTTACATAAAATGTCAAAAGGACACCAAATATACCTTATATACTGAACATGAAATATCAAAATGTACAGTAAATATATTTCATATATTGTACATATAATATTAACTAAAAGTACACCAAATACATTTTATATACTGTAAATAAAATATCAAAACTACAGTAAATATATCTTACACACCCTATGTAAAATATCACAATCTACACCAAATATATATTATATAATTTACATTAAATATCAAAAGGACACCAAATATATCTTATATACTGTACATAAAATATCAAAATTACAGTAAATATATTTCATATATTGTACATATAATGCTAACTAAAAGTACACCAAATATATTTTATATAGTGTAAATAAAATGTCAAAATGTACAGTAAATATATATTACACACCCTATGTAAAATATCACAATCTACACCAAATTTATATTATGCAATTTACATAAAATATCAAAAGGACACCATATATACCTTATATGCTGAACATAAAATATCAAAATGTACCGTATATATATTTCATATATTGTACATATAATATTAACTAAAAGTACACCAAATACATTTTATATACTGTAAATAAAATATCAAATTGTAGAGTAAATATATATTACATACTGTACATAAAATATCAAAAAGTACACCAAATATGTGTAATATATACTGTAAATAAACTATCAAATCCACAGTAATTATATATAATATACTGTAAATAAAATATCAAAAATTACACCAAATGTATATTATTTACTGTAAATAAAATATCAAAAAGTACAGTAAATATATCTTACACACCCTATGTAAAGTATCACAATCTACACCAAATATATATTATATAATTTACATAAAATATCAAAAGGACACCAAATATACCTTATATACTGAACATGAAATATCAAAATGTACAGTAAATATATTTCCTATATTGTACATATAATATTAACTAAAAGTACACCAAATACATTTTATATACTGTAAATAAAATATCAAAATTTCAGTAAATATATATTACATTCTGTACATAAAATATCAAAAAGTACACCAAATATGTGTTATATATACTGTAAATAAACTATCAAAAACTGCAGTAATTATGTTTAATATACTGTATATAAAATATCAAAAATTACACCAAATGTATATTATTTACTGTAAATAAAATATCAAAAAGTACAGTAAATATATCTTACACACCCTATGTAAAATATCACAATCTACACCAAATATATATTATATAATTTACATAAAATATCAAAAGGACACCAAATATATCTTATATACTGTACATAAAATATCAAAATTACAGTAAATATATTTCATATATTGTACATATAATGTTAACTAAAAGTACACCAAATACATTTTATATACTGTAAATAAAATATCAAAAAGTACAGTAAATATATATTACACACCCTATGTAAAATATCACAAACTTCACCAAATATATATTATATAATTTACATAAAATATCAAAAGGACACCAAATATATCTTCTATACTGTACATAAAATATCAAAAGGTACAGTAAATATATTTCATATATTGTATATATAATATTAACTAAAAGTACACCAAATAAATTTTATATACAGTAAATAAATTATCAAAAATTACAGTAAATATATATTACATACTGTACATAAAATATCAAAAAGTACACCAAATATGTGTTATATATACTGTAAATAAACTATCAAAACTACACTAATTATATTTAATATACTGTACATAAAATATCAAAAATTACACCAAATATATATTATTTACTGTAAAGAAAATACCAAAAAGTACAGTAAATATATATTACACACCCTATGTAAAATATCACAAACTACACCAAATATATATTATATGATTTACATAAAATATCAAAAGGACACCAAATATATCTTATATACTGAACATGAAATATCAAAATGTACAGTAAATATATTTCATATATTGTACATATAATATTAACTAAAAGTACACCAAATACATTTTATATACTGTAAATAAAATATCAAAATGTACAGTAAATATATATTACATTCTGTACATAAAATATCAAAAAGTACACCAAATTTGTGTTTTATATACTAGAAATAAACTATCAAAACTGCAGTAATTATATTTAATATACTCTACATAAAATATCAAAAATTACACCAAATGTATATTATTTACCGTAAATAAAATATCAAAAGGTACAGTAAATATATTTTACACACCCTATGTAAAATATCACAATCTACACCAAATATATATTATATAATTTACATAAAATATCAAAAGGACACCAAATATATCTTATATACTGTACATAAATAATCAAAATTACAGTAAATGTATTTCATATATTTTACATATAATGTTAACTAAAAGTACACCAAATACATTTTATATACTGTAAATAAAATATCAAAAAGTACAGTAAATATATATTACACACCCTATGTAAAATATCACAAACTTCACCAAATATATATTATATAATTTACATAAAATATCAAAAGGACACCAAATATATCTTCTATACTGTGCATAAAGTATCAAAATGTACAGTAAATATATTTCATATATTGTATATATAATATTAACTAAAAGTACACCAAATACATTTTATATACTGTAAATAAATTATCAAAAATTACAGTAAATATATATTACATACTGTACATAAAATATCAAAATGTACACCAAATATGTGTTATATATACTGTAAATAAACTATCAAAACTACACTAATTATATTTAATATACTGTACATAAAATATCAAAAATTACACCAAATACATATTATTTACTGTAAAGAAAATACCAAAAAGTACAGCAAATATATATTACACACCCTATGTAAAATATCACAAACTACACCAAATATATATTATATAATTTACATAAAATATCAAAAGGACACCAAATATATCTTATATACTGAACATGAAATATCAAAATGTACAGTAAATATATTTCATAGATTGTACATATAATATTAACTAAAAGTACACCAAATACATTTTATATAGTGTAAATAAAATATCAAAATGTACAGTAAATATATATTACATTCTGTACATAAAATATCAAAAAGTACTCCAAATTTGTGTTTTATATACTGTAAATAAACTATCAAAAACTGCAGTAATTATATTTAATATACTGTACATTAAATATCAAAAATTAAACCAAATGTATATTATTTACTGTAAATAAATATCAAAAAGTACAGTAAATATATCTTACACACCCTATGTAAAATATCACAATCTACACCAAATATATATTATATAATTTGCATAAAATATCAAAAGGACACCAAATATATCTTATATAGTGTACATAAAATATCAAAATGTACAGTAAATATATTTCCTATATTGTACATATAACATTAACTAAAAGTACACCAAATACATTTTATATACTGTAAATAAAATATCAAAAATACAGTAAATATAAATTACATACTGTACATAAAATATCAATAAGTACACCAAATATGTGTAATATATACTGTAAATAAACTATCAAAAACTACAGTAATTATATTTAATATACTGTACATAAAATATCAAAAATTACACCAAATGTATATTATATACTGTAAATAAAATATCAAAAAGTACAGTAAATATATATTACACACCCTATGTAAAATATCACAAACTTCACCAAATATATATTATATAATTTACATAAAATATCAAAAGGACACCAAATATGTCTTCTATACTGTACATAAAATATCAAAATGTACAGTAAATATATTTCATATATTGTATATATAATATTAACTAAAAGTACACCAAATACATTTTATATACTGTAAATAAATTAACAAAAATTACAGTAAATATATATTACATATTGTACATAAAATATCAAAAAGTACACCAAGTATGTGTTATATATACTGTAAATAAACAATCAAAACTACACTAATTATATTTAATATACTGTACATAAAATATCAAAAATTACACCAAATATATATTATTTACTGTACAGAAAATACCAAAAAGTACAGTAAATATATATTACACACCCTATGTAAAATATCACAAACTACACCACATATATGTTATATAATTTACATAAAATATCAAAAGGACAACAAATATATCTTATATACTGAACATGAAATATCAAAATGTACAGTAAATATATTTCATATATTGTACATATAATATTAACTAAAAGTACACCAAATACATTTTATATACTGTAAATAAAATATCAAAAGTACAGTAAATATATATTACATTCTGTACATAAAATATCAAAAAGTACACCAAATTTGTGTTTTATATACTGTAAATAAACTATCAAAAACTGCAGTAATTATATTTAATATACTGTACATAAAATATCAAAAATTAAACCAAATGTATATTATTTACTGTGAATAAAATAACAAAAAGTACAGTAAATATATATTACACACCCTATGTAAAATATCACAATCTACAAGAAATATATATTATATAATTTACATAAAATATCAAAAGGACACCAAATATATATTATATACTGTACATAAAATATCAAAAGTACAGTAAATATATTTCATATATTGTACATATAATATTAACTAAAAGTACACCAAATACATTTTATATACAGTAAATAAATTATCAAAAATTACAGTAAATATATATTGCATACTGTACATAAAATATCAAAAAGTACACCAAATATGTGTAATATATACTGTAAATAAACTATCAAAAACTACAGTAATTATATTTAATATACTGTACATAAAATATCAAAAATTACACCAAATGTATATTATATACTGTAAATAAAATATCAACAGGTACAATAAATATATATTACACACCCTATGTAAAATATCACAAACTTCACCAAATATATATTATATAATTTACATAAAATACCAAAAGGACACCAAATATATCTTCTATACTGTACATAAAATATCAAAATGTACAGTAAATATATTTCATATATTGTATATATAATATTAACTAAAAGTACACCAAATACATTTTATATACTGTAAATAAATTATCAAAAATTACAGTAAGTATATATTACATACTGTACATAAAATATCAAAAAGGACACCAAATATGTGTTATATATACGGTAAATATCAAAAACTACAGTAATCATATTCAATGTACTGTATATAAAATATCAAAAATTACACCAAACATAAATTAAATACTGTAAATAAAATATCAAAAAGGACAGTAAATATATACTACACACCCTATGTAAAATATCAAATATTACACCAAATATATATTATTTAATTTACATAGAATATAAAAAGGACACCAAATATATCTTATATATTGTACATAAAATATCAAAAAGTACAGTATATATATTTCATTCATTGTACATATATTATTAACTAAAAGTACACCAAATACATTTTTTATACTGAAAATAAAATATCAAAAAGTACAGTAAATATATATTACATACTGTACAGAAAATATCAAAAAGTACACCAAATATGTGTTATATATACTGTAAATAAACAATCAAAAACTTCAGTAATTATATTTAATATACTGTACATAAAATATCAAAAATTACACCAAATGTATAATATTTACTGTAAATAAAATATCAAAAATTACAGTAAATATATATTACACACCCTATGGAAAATATCAAAAACTACACTAAATATATATTATAAAATTCACATAAAATATCAAAAGGACACCAAATATATATTATATACTGTACATAAAATATCAAAAAGTACAGTAAATATATTTCATATATTGTACATAAAATATTAACTAAAAGTACACCAAATACATATCATGAACTGTAAATAAAATATCAAAAAGTACAGTAAATATATATTACATTCAGTACATAAAGTATCAAAAAGTACACCAAATATGTGTTATATATACTGTAAATAAACTATAAAAATCTACAGTAATTATATTTAATATACTGTACATAAAATATCAAAAATTACACCAAATGTATATTATTTACTGTAAATAAAATATCAAAAAGTACAGTAAATATATATGACATACCCTATGTAATATATCAAAAACTACACCAAATATATATTATATAATTTACATAAAATATCAAAAGGACACCAAATATATCTTCTATACTGTACACAAAATATCAAAAGTACAGTAAATATATTTCATATATTGTTCATATAATATTAATTAAAAGTACACCAAATACATTTTATATACTGTAAATAAAATATCAAAAAGTACAGTAAATATATATTACATACTGTACATAAAATATCAAAAAGTACACCAAATATGTGTTATATATACTGTAAATATCAAAAACTACAGTAATCATATTCAATGTACTGTATATAAAATATCAAAAATTACACCAAATATAAATTAAATACTGTAAATAAAATATCAAAAAGGACAGTAAATATATATTACACACCCTATGTAAAATATCAAAAATTACACCAAATATATATTATATAGTTAACATAGAATATAAAAAGGACACCAAATATATCTTATATATTGTACATAAAATATCAAAAAGTACAGTATATATATTTCATACATTGTACATATATTATTAACTAAAAGTACACCAAATACATATTGTATACTGAAAATAAAATATCAAAAATACAGTAAATATATATTACATACTGTACAGAAAATATCAAAAAGTACACTAAATATGTGTTATATATACTGTAAATAAACTATCAAAAACTACAGTAATTATATTTAATATACTGTACATAAAATATCAAAAATTACACCAAATGTATATTATATACTGTAAATAAAATATCAAAATACAGTAAGTACACATTACACACCCTATGAAATATCACAAACTACACCAAATATATATTATATAATTTACATAAAATATCAAAAGGACACCAAATATATCTTCTATACTCTACATAAAATATCAAAATGTACAGTAAATATATTTCATATATTGTATATATAATATTAACTAAAAGTACACCAAATACATTTTATATACTGTAAATAAATTATCAAAAATTACAGTAAATATATATTACATACTGTACATAAAATATCAAAAAGTACACCAAATATGTGTTATATATACTGTAAATAAACTATCAAAACTACACTAATTATATTTAATATACTGTACATAAAATATAAAAAATTACACCAAATATATATTATTTACTGTAAAGAAAATACCAAAAAGTACAGTAAATATATATTACACACCCTATGTAAAATATCACAAACTACACCAAATATATATTATATAATTTACATAAAATATCAAAAGGACACCAAATATATCTTATATACTGAACATGAAATATCAAAATGTACAGTAAATATATTTCATATATTGTACATATAATATTAACTAAAAGGACACCAAATACATTTTATATACTGTAAATTAAATATCAAAATGTACAGTAAATATATATTACATTCTGTTCACAAAATATCAAAAAGTACACCAAATTTGTGTTTTATATACTCTAAATAAACTATCAAAAACTGCAGTAATTATATTTAATATACTGTACATAAAATATCAAAAATTAAACCAAATGTATAATATTTACTGTAAATAAAATATCAAAAAGTACAGTAAATATATCTTACACACCCTATGTAAAATATCACAAAGTACACCAAATATATATTATATAATTTACATAAAATGTCAAAAGCACACCAAATATACCTTATATACTGAACATGAAATATCAAAATGTACAGTAAATATATTTCATATATTGTACATATAATATTAACTAAAAGTACACCAAATACATTTTATATACTGTAAATAAAATATCAAAACTACAGTAAATATATCTTACACACCCTATGTAAAATATCACAATCTACACCAAATATATATTATATAATTTACATTAAATATCAAAAGGACACCAAATATATCTTATATACTGTACATAAAATATCAAAATTACAGTAAATATATTTCATATATTGTACATATAATGTTAACTAAAAGTACACCAAATATATTTTATATAGTGTAAATAAAATGTCAAAATGTACAGTAAATATATATTACACACCCTATGTAAAATATCACAATCTACACCAAATTTATATTATGCAATTTACATAAAATATCAAAAGGAAACCATATATACCTTATATGCTGAACATAAAATATCAAAATGTACCATATATATATTTCATATATTGTACATATAATATTAACTAAAAGTACACCAAATACATTTTATATACTGTAAATAAAATATCAAATTGTAGAGTAAATATATATTACATACTGTACATAAAATATCAAAAAGTACACCAAATATGTGTAATATATACTGTAAATAAACTATCAAATCCACAGTAATTATATATAATATACTGTACATAAAATATCAAAAATTACACCAAATGTATATTATTTACTGTAAATAAAATATCAAAAAGTACAGTAAATATATCTTACACACCCTATGTAAAGTATCACAATCTACACCAAATATATATTATATAATTTACATAAAATATCAAAAGGACACCAAATATACCTTACATACTGAACATGAAATATCAAAATGTACAGTAAATATATTTCCTATATTGTACATATAATATTAACTAAAAGTACACCAAATACATTTTATATACTGTAAATAAAATATCAAAATTTCAGTAAATATATATTACATTCTGTACATAAAATATCAAAAAGTACACCAAATATGTGTTATATATACTGTAAATAAACTATCAAAAACTGCAGTAATTATGTTTAATATACTGTATATAAAATATCAAAAATTACACCAAATGTATATTATTTACTGTAAATAAAATATCAAAAAGTACAGTAAATATATCTTACACACCCTATGTAAAATATCACAATCTACACCAAATATATATTATATAATTTACATAAAATATCAAAAGGACACCAAATATATCTTATATACTGTACATAAAATATCAAAATTACAGTAAATATATTTCATATATTGTACATATAATGTTAACTAAGAGTACACCAAATACATTTTATATACTGTAAATAAAATATCAAAAAGTACAGTAAATATATATTACACACCCTATGTAAAATATCACAAACTTCACCAAATATATATTATATAATTTACAAAAAATATCAAAAAGACACCAAATATATCTTCTATACTGTACATAAAATATCAAAATGTACAGTAAATATATTTCATATATTGTATATATAATATTAACTAAAAGTACACCAAATACATTTTATATACTGTAAATAAATTATCAAAAATTACAGTAAATATATATTACATACTGTACATAAAATATCAAAAAGTACACCAAATATGTGTTATATATACTGTAAATAAACTATCAAAACTACACTAATTATATTTAATATACTGTACATAAAATATCAAAAATTACACCAAATATATATTATTTACTGTCAGGAAAATACCAAAAAGTACAGTAAATATATATTACACACCCCATGTAAAATATCACAAACTACACCAAATATATATCATATAATTTACTTAAAATATCAAAAGGACACCAAATATATCTTATATACTGAACATGAAATATCAAAATGTACAGTAAATATATTTCCTATATTGTACATATAATATTAACTAAAAGTACACCAAATACATTTTATATACTGTAAATAAAATATCAAAATGTACAGTAAATATATATTACATTCTGTACATAAAATATCAAAAAGTACACCAAATTTGTGTTTTATATACTGTAAATGAACTATCAAAACTGCAGTAATTATATTTAATATACTGTACATAAAATATCAAAAATTACACCAAATGTATATTATTTACCGTAAATAAAATATCAAAATGTACAGTAAATATATTTTACACACCCTATGTAAAATATCACAATCTACACCAAATATATATTATATAATTTACATAAAATATCAAAAGGACACCAAATATATCTTATATACTGTACATAAATTATCAAAATTACAGTAAATGTATTTCATATATTTTACATATAATGTTAACTAAAAGTACACCAAATACATTTTATATACTGTAAATAAAATATCAAAAAGTACAGTAAATATATATTACACACCCTATGTAAAATATCACAAACTTCACCAAATATATATTATATAATTTACATAAAATATCAAAAGGACACCAAATATATCTTCTATACTGTGCATAAAGTATCAAAATGTACAGTAAATATATTTCATATATTGTATATATAATATTAACTAAAAGTACACCAAATACATTTTATATACTGTAAATAAATTATCAAAAATTACAGTAAATATATATTACATACTGTACATAAAATATCAAAATGTACACCAAATATGTGTTATATATACTGTAAATAAACTATCAAAACTACACTAATTATATTTAATATACTGTACATAAAATATCAAAAATTACACCAAATACATATTATTTACTGTAAAGAAAATACCAAAAAGTACAGCAAATATATATTACACACCCTATGTAAAATATCACAAACTACACCAAATATATATTATATAATTTACATAAAATATCAAAAGGACACCAAATATATCTTATATACTGAACATGAAATATCAAAATGTACAGTAAATATATTTCATATATTGTACATATAATATTAACTAAAAGTACACCAAATACATTTTATATAGTGTAAATAAAATATCAAAATGTACAGTAAATATATATTACATTCTGTACATAAAATATCAAAAAGTACTCCAAATTTGTGTTTTATATACTGTAAATAAACTATAAAAAACTGCAGTAATTATATTTAATATACTGTACATTAAATATCAAAAATTAAACCAAATGTATATTATTTACTGTAAATAAAATATCAAAAAGTACAGTAAATATATCTTACACACCCTATGTAAAATATCACAATCTACACCAAATATATATTATATAATTTGCATAAAATATCAAAAGGACACCAAATATATCTTATATAGTGTACATAAAATATCAAAATGTACAGTAAATATATTTCCTATATTGTACATATAACATTAACTAAAAGTACACCAAATACATTTTATATACTGTAAATAAAATATCAAAAATACAGTAAATATAAATTACATACTGTACATAAAATATCAATAAGTACACCAAATATGTGTAATATATACTGTAAATAAACTATCAAAAACTACAGTAATTATATTTAATATACTGTACATAAAATATCAAAAATTACACCAAATGTATATTATATACTGTAAATAAAATATCAAAAAGTACAGTAAATATATATTACACACCCTATGTAAAATATCACAAACTTCACCAAATATATATTATATAATTTACATAAAATATCAAAAGGACACCAAATATGTCTTCTATACTGTACATAAAATATCAAAATGTACAGTAAATATATTTCATATATTGTATATATAATATTAACTAAAAGTACACCAAATACAATTTATATACTGTAAATAAATTATCAAAAATTACAGTAAATATATATTACATATTGTACATAAAATATCAAAAAGTACACCAAGTATGTGTTATATATACTGTAAATAAACAATCAAAACTACACTAATTATATTTAATATACTGTACATAAAATATCAAAAATTACACCAAATATATATTATTTACTGTACAGAAAATACCAAAAAGTACAGTAAATATATATTACACACCCTATGTAAAATATCACAAACTACACCAAATATATGTTATATAATTTACATAAAATATCAAAAGGACAACAAATATATCTTATATACTGAACATGAAATATCAAAATGTACAGTAAATATATTTCATATATTGTACATATAATATTAACTAAAAGTACACCAAATACATTTTATATACTGTAAATAAAATATCAAAAGTACAGTAAATATATATTACATTCTGTACATAAAATATCAAAAAGTTCACCAAATTTGTGTTTTATATACTGTAAATAAACTATCAAAAACTGCAGTAATTATATTTAATATACTGTACATAAAATATCAAAAATTAAACCAAATGTATATTATTTACTGTGAATAAAATAACAAAAAGTACAGTAAATATATATTACACACCCTATGTAAAATATCACAATCTACAAGAAATATATATTATATAATTTACATAAAATATCAAAAGGACACCAAATATATATTATATACTGTACATAAAATATCAAAAGTACAGTAAATATATTTCATATATTGTACATATAATATTAACTAAAAGTACACCAAATACATTTTATATACAGTAAATAAATTATCAAAAATTACAGTAAATATATATTGCATACTGTACATAAAATATCAAAAAGTACACCAAATATGTGTAATATATACTGTAAATAAACTATCAAAAACTACAGTAATTATATTTAATATACTGTACATAAAATATCAAAAATTACACCAAATGTATATTATATACTGTAAATAAAATATCAACAGGTACAATAAATATATATTACACACCCTATGTAAAATATCACAAACTTCACCAAATATATATTATATAATTTACATAAAATACCAAAAGGACACCAAATATATCTTCTATACTGTACATAAAATATCAAAATGTACAGTAAATATATTTCATATATTGTATATATAATATTAACTAAAAGTACACCAAATACATTTTATATACTGTAAATAAATTATCAAAAATTACAGTAAGTATATATTACATACTGTACATAAAATATCAAAAAGGACACCAAATATGTGTTATATATACTGTAAATATCAAAAACTACAGTAATCATATTCAATGTACTGTATATAAAATATCAAAAATTACACCAAACATAAATTAAATACTGTAAATAAAATATCAAAAAGGACAGTAAATATATACTACACACCCTATGTAAAATATCAAATATTACACCAAATATATATTATTTAATTTACATAGAATAGAAAAAGGACACCAAATATATCTTATATATTGTACATAAAATATCAAAAACTACAGTATATATATTTCATTCATTGTACATATATTATTAACTAAAAGTACACCAAATACATTTTTTATACTGAAAATAAAATATCAAAAAGTACAGTAAATATATATTACATACTGTACAGAAAATATCAAAAAGTACACCAAATATGTGTTATATATACTGTAAATAAACAATCAAAAATTTCAGTAATTATATTTAATATACTGTACATAAAATATCAAAAATTACACCAAATGTATAATATTTACTGTAAATAAAATATCAAAAATTACAGTAAATATATATTACACACCCTATGGAAAATATCAAAAACTACACTAAATATATATTATAAAATTCACATAAAATATCAAAAGGACACCAAATATATATTATATACTGTACATAAAATATCAAAAAGTACAGTAAATATATTTCATATATTGTACATAAAATATTAACTAAAAGTACACCAAATACATATCATGAACTGTAAATAAAATATCAAAAAGTACAGTAAATATATATTACATACAGTACATAAAGTATCAAAAAGTACACCAAATATGTGTTATATATACTGTAAATAAACTATAAAAATCTACAGTAATTATATTTAATATACTGTACATAAAATATCAAAAATTACACCAAATGTATATTATTTACTGTAAATAAAATATCAAAAGTACAGTAAATATATATGACATACCCTATGTAATATATCAAAAACTACACCAAATATATATTATATAATTTTCATAAAATATCAAAAGGAAACCAAATATATCTTCTATACTGTACACAAAATATCAAAAGTACAGTAAATATATTTCATATATTGTTCATATAATATTAATTAAAAGTACACCAAATACATTTTATATACTGTAAATAAAATATCAAAAAGTACAGTAAATATATATTACATACTGTACATAAAATATCAAAAAGTACACCAAATATGTGTTATATATACTGTAAATATCAAAAACTACAGTAATCATAATCAATGTACTGTATATAAAATATCAAAAATTACACCAAATATAAATTAAATACTGTAAATAAAATATCAAAAAGGACAGTAAATATATACTACACACCCTATGTAAAATATCAAAAATTACACCAAATATATATTATATAGTTAACATAGAATATAAAAAGGACACCAAATATATCTTATATATTGTACATAAAATATCAAAAAGTACAGTATATATATTTCATACATTGTACATATATTATTAACTAAAAGTACACCAAATACATTTTGTATACTGAAAATAAAATATCAAAAAGTACAGTAAATATATATTACATTCTGTACATAAAATATCAAAAAGTACACCAAATATGTGTTATATATACTGTAAATAAACTATCAAAAACTGCAGTAATTATATTTAATATACTGTACATAAAATATCAAAAATTACACCAAATGTATATTATTTACTGTAAATAAAATATCAAAAATTACAGTAAATATATATTGCACACCATATGTAAAATATCACAATCTACACCAAATATATATTATATAATTTACATAAAATATCAAAAGGACACCAAATATATCTTCTATACTGTACATAAAATATCAAAAAGTACAGTAAATATATTTCATATATTGTACATATAATATTAACTAAAAGTACACCAAATACATTTTATATAGTGTAAATAAAATATCAAAAATTACAGTGAATATATATTACATACTGTACATAAAATATCAAAAAGTACACCAAATATGTGTTATATATACTGTAAATAAACTATCAAAACTACACTAATTATATTTAATATACTGTATATAAAATATCAAAAGTTAAACCAAATATATATTATTTACTGTAAAGAAAATTCCAAAAAGTACAGTAAATATATATTACACACCCTATGTAAAATATCAGAAACTACACCAAATATATATTATATAATTTACATAAAATATCAAAAGGACACCAAATATACTTTATATACTGAACATGAAATATCAAAATATGCAGTAAATATATTTCATATATTGTACATATAATATTAACTAAAAGTACACCAAATACATTTTATATACTGTAAATAAAATGTCAAAAAGTACAGTAAATATATATTACATTCTGTACATAAAACATCAAAAAGTACACCCAATATGTGTTATATGTACTGTAAATAAACTATCAAAAACTGCAGTAATTATATTTAATATACTGTACATAAAATATCAAAAATTACACCAAATATATATTATTTACTGTCAGGAAAATACCAAAAAGTACAGTAAATATATATTACACACCCTATGTAAAATATCACAATCTACGCCAAATATATATCATATAATTTACAGAAAATATCAAAAGGACAACAAATATATCTTATATACTGTACATAAAATATTAAAATGTACAGTAAATATATTTCATATATTGTACATATAATATTAACTAAAAGTACACCAAATACATTTTATATACTGTAAATAAAATATCAAAAAGTACAGTAAATATATATTACATACTGTACAGAAAATATCAAAAAGTACACCAAATATGTGTTATATATACTGTAAATAAACTATCAAGAACTATAGTAATTATATTTAATATACTGTACATAAAATATCAAAAATTACACCAAATGTATATTATATACTGTAAATAAAATATCAAAAAGTACAGTAAATATACATTACACACCCTAAGAAATATCAAAAACTACACCAAATATATATTATCTAATTTACATAAAATATCAAGAGGACACCAAATATAACTTCTATACTGTACATAAAATATCAAAAAGTACAGTAAATATATTTCATATATTGTATATATAATATTAACTAAAAGTACACCAAATACATTTTATATACTGTAAATAAATTATCAAAAATTACAGTAAATATATATTACATACTGTACATAAAATATCAAAAAGTAGACCAAATATGTGTTATATATACTGTAAATAAACAATCAAAAACTTCAGTAATTATATTTAATATACTGTACATAAAATATCAAAAATTACACCAAATGTATAATATTTACTGTAAATAAAATATCAAAAATTACAGTAAATATATATTACACACCCTATGGAAAATATCAAAAACTACACTAAATATATATTATAAAATTGACATAAAATATCAAAAGGACACCAAATATATATTATATACTGTACATAAAATATCAAAAAGAACAGTAAATATATTTCATATATTGTACATATAATATTAACTAAAAGTACACCAAATACATTTCATGTACTGTAAATAAAATATCAAAAAGTACAGTAAATATATATTACATACTGTACATAAAATATCAAAAAGTACACCAAATATGTGTTATAAATACTGTAAATAAACTATAAAAAACTACAGTAATTATATTTAATATACTGTACATGAAATATCAAAAACTACACCAAATGTAAAGTATTTACTGTAAATAAAATATCAAAAAGTACAGTAAATACATATGACATACCCTATGTAAAATATCAAAAGCTACACCAAATATATATTATATAATTTACGTAAAATATCAAAAGGACAGAAATTCTATCTTCTATACTGTACAAAAAATATGAAAAAGTACAGTAAATATATTTCATATATTGTATATATAATATTAACGAAAAGAACACCAAATACATTTTATATACTGTAAGTAAATTATCAAAAATTACAGTAAATATATATTACATACTGTACATAAATTATCAAAAACTACACCAAATATGTGTTATATATACTGTAAATAAACTATCAAAAACTACAGTAATTATATTTACTATACTGTTCATAAAATATCAAAAATTACACCAAATGTATATTATATACTGTAAATAAAATATCAAAAAGTACAGTAAATATATATGACACACCCCATGTAAAATATCAAAAACTACACCAAATATATATTATATAATTTACATAAAATAACAAAAGGACACCAAATATATCTTCTATAATGTACACAAAATATCAAAAAGTACAGTAAATATATTTCATATATTGTACATATAATATTAACTAAAAGTACACCTAATACATTTTATATACTCTAAATAAAATATCAAAATTACAGTAAATTTATATTACATACTGTACATAAAACATCAAAAAGTACACCAAATATGTGTTATATATACTGTAAATATCAAAAACAACAGTAATCATATCCAATGTACTGTATATAAAATATCAAAAATTACACCAAATATACATTAAATACTGTAAATAAAATATCAAAAAGGACAGTAAATATATGCTACACACCCTATGTAAAATATCAAAAATTACACCAAATATATATTATATAATTTACATAGAATATAAAAAGGACACCAAATATATCTCATATATTGTACATAAAATATCAAAAAGTACAGTATATATATTTCATACATTGTATATATATTATTAACTAAAAGTACACCAAATACATTTTGTATACTGAAAATAAAATATCAAAAGTACAGTAAATATATATTACATACTGTACAGAAAATATCAAAAAGTACACTATATATGTGTTATATATACTGTAAATAAACTATCAAACACTACAGTAATTATATTTAATATACTGTACATTAAATATCAAAAATTACACCAAATATATATTATATACTGTAAATAAATTATCAAAAAGTACAGTAAGTACACATTACACACCCTATGAAATATCACAAACTACACCAAATATATATTATATAATTTACATAAAATATCAAAAGGACACCAAATATATCTTCTATACTGTACATAAAATATCAATAAGTACAGTAAATATATTTCATATATTGTATATATAATATTAATTAAAAGTACACCAAACACATTTTATATACTGTAAATAAATTATCAAAAATTACAGTAAATATATATTACATACTGTACATAAAATATCAAAAAGTACACCAAATATGTGTTATATATACTGTAA
Organism: Pan paniscus; assembly: GCF_029289425.2. Lineage (NCBI taxonomy): Eukaryota > Metazoa > Chordata > Mammalia > Primates > Hominidae > Pan > Pan paniscus. Next base: position 5,981,688 of record NC_073271.2, read on the forward strand.
ATAAACAATCAAAAACTACAGTAATTATATTTAATATACTGTACATAAAATATCAAAAATTACACCAAATGTATATTATTTACTGTAAATGAAATATCAAAAATTACAGTAAATATATATTACACACCCTATGGAAAATATCAAAAACTACATCAAATATATATTATAAAATTCACAAAAAATATCAAGAGGACACCAAATATATATTATATACTGTACATAAAATATCAAAAAGTACAGTAAATATATTTCATATATTGTACATGTAATATTAACTAAAAGTACACCAAATACATTTTATATACTGTAAATAAAATATCAAAAAGTACAGTAAATATATATTACATAGTGTACATAAAATATCAAAAAGTACTCCAAATATGTGTAATATATACTGTAAATAAACTATCAAGAACTACAGTAATTATATTTACTTTACTGTACATAAAATATCAAAAATTACACCAAATGTATATTATATACTGTAAATAAAATATCAAAAAGTACAGTAAATATATATTACACACCCTATGTAAAATATCACAAACTACACCAAATATATATTATATAATTTACATAAAATATCAAAAGGACACCAAATATATCTTCTATACTGTACATAAAATATCAAAAAGTACAGTAAATATATTTCATATATTGTACATATAATATTAACTAAAAGTACACCAAATACATTTTATATACTGTAAATAAAATATCAAAAAGTACAGTAAATATATATTACATTCTGTACATAAAACATCAAAAAGTACACCCAATATGTGTTATATGTACTGTAAATAAACTATCAAAAACTGCAGTAATTATATTTAATATACTGTACATAAAATATCAAAAATTACACCAAATGTATACTATTTACTGAAAATAAAATATCAAAAAGTACAGTAAATATATCTTACACACGCTATGTAAAATATCACAATCTACGCCAAATATATATTATAAAATTCACATAAAATATCAAAAGAACACAAAATATATATTATATAGTGTACATAAAATATCAAAAAGTACAGTAAATATGTTTCATATATTGTACATATAATATTAACTAAAAGTACACCAAATACATTTCATGTAGTGTAAATAAAATATCAAAAAGTACAGTAAATATATATTACATACAGTACATAAAGTATCAAAAAGTACACCAAATATGTGTTATATATACTGTAAATAAACTATAAAAATCTACAGTAATTATATTTAATATACTGTACATAAAATATCAAAAATTACACCAAATGTATATTATTTACTGTAAATAAAATATCAAAAAGTACAGTAAACATATATTACACACCCTATGTAAAATATCAAAAACTACACCAAATATATATTATATAATTTACATAAAATACCAAAAGGACACCAAATATATCTTCTATACTGTACAAAAAATATCAAAAATTCAGTAAATATATTCCATATATTGCACATATAATATTAACTAAAAGTACACCAAATACATTTTACATACTGTAAATAAATTATCAAAAATTACAGTAAATATATATTACATACTGTACATAAAATATCAAAAAGTACACCAAATATGTGTTATATATACTGTAAATAATCTATCAAAAACTACAGTATTTATATTTACTATACTGTTCATAAAATATCAAAAATTACACCAAATGTATATTATATACTGTAAATAAAATATCAAAAAGTACAGTAAATATATATGACACACCCTATGTAAAATATCAAAAACGACACCAAATATATATTATATAATTTACATAAAATATCAAAAGGACACCAAATATATCTTCTATACTGTACACAAAATATCAAAAGTACAGTAAATATATTTCATATATTGTACATATAATATTAACTAAAAGTTCACCAAATACATTTTATATACTGTAAATAAAATATCAAAAAGTACAGTAAATATATATCACATACTGTACATAAAATATCAAAGAGTACACCAAATATTTGTTATATATACTGTAAATATCAAAAACTACAGAAATCATATTCAATGTACTGTATATAAAATATCAAAAATTACACCAAATATAAATTAAATACAGTAAATAAAATATCAAAAAGGACAGTAAATATATACTACACACCCTATGTAAAATATCAAAAATTACACCAAATATATATTATATAATTTACATAGAATATAAACAGGACACCAAATATATCTTATGTATTGTACATAAAATATCAAAAAGTACAGTATATATATTTCATACATTGTACATATATTATTAACTAAAAGTACACCAAATACATTTTGTATACTGAAAATAAAATATCAAAAAGTACAGTAAATATATATTAGATACTGTACATAAAATATCAAAAAGTACACCAAATATGTGTTATATATACTGTAAATAAACTATCAAAAACTACAGTAATTATATTTAATATACTGTACATAAAATATCAAATATTACACCAAATGTATATGATATACTGTAAATAGAATATCAAAAAGTACAGTAAATATACATTACACACCCTACGTAAAATATCACAAACTACACCAAATATATATTATATAATTTACATAAAATAACAAAAGGACACCAAATATATCTTCTATACTGTACATAAAATATCAATATGTACAGTAAATATATTTCATATATTGTATATGTAATATTCACTAAAAGTACACCAAATACATTTTATATACTGTAAATAAAATATCAAAAATTACAGTAAATATATATTACATAGTGTACATAAAATATCAAAAGGTACACCAAATATGTGTTATATATACTGTAAATAAACTATCAAAAACTGCAGTAATTATATTTAATATACTGTACATAAAATATCAAAAATTACACCAAATGTATATTATTTACTGTAAATAAAATATCAAAAAGTACAGTAAATATATCTTACACACCCTATGTAAAATATCACAATCTACAGCAAATATATATTATATAACTTACATAAAATATCAAAAGGACACGAATTATATCTTATATACTGTACATAAAATATCAAAATGTACAGTAAATATATTTCATATATGGTATATATAATATTAAATAAAAATACACCAAATATATTTTATATACTGTAAATAAAATATCAAAATGTACAGTAAATATATATTACATACTGTACATAAAATATCAAAAAGTACACCAAATATGTGTTATATATACTGTAAATAAACTATGAAATACTACAGTAATTATATTTAATATACTGTACATAAAATATCAAAAATTACACCAAATGTATATTATTTACTGTAAATAAAATATCAAAAAGTACAGTAAATATATATTGCACACCATATGTAAAATATCACAATCTACACCAAATAAATATTATATAATTTATATAAAATATCAAAAGGACACCAAATATATCTTCTATACTGTACATAAAATATCAAAAAGTACAGTAAATATATTTCATATATTGTACATATAATACTAACTAAAAGTACACCAAATATATTTTATATACTGTAAATAAAATATCAAAAAGTACAGTAAATATATATTACACACCCTATGTAAAATATCACAATATACAACAAATATATATTATATAATTTACATAAAATATCAAAAGGACACCAAATATATCTTATATGCTGTACATAAAATATCAAAATGTACAGTAAATATATTTCATATATTGTACATATAATATTAACTAAAAGAACACCAAATACATTTTATATACTGTAAATAAAATATCAAAAAGTACAGTAAATATATATTACATACTGTATATAAAATATCAAAAAGTACACCAAATATGTGTTATATATACTGTAAATAAACTATAAAAAACTACAGTAATTATATTTAATATACTGTACATAAAATATCAAAAATTACACCAAATGTATATTATTTACTGTAAATAAAATATCAAAAAGTACAGTAAATATATATTGCACACCATATGTAAAATATCACAATCTACACCAAATATATATTATATAATTTACATAAAATATCCAAAGGACACCAAATATATCTTATATACTGTACATAAAATATCAAAAAGTACAGTAAATATATTTCATATATTGTATATATAAGATTAACTAAAAGTACAACAAATACATTTTATATAGTGTAAATAAAATATAAAAAATTACAGTGAATATATATTACATACTGTACATAAAATATCAAAAAGTACACCAAATATGTGTTATATATACTGTAAATAAACTATCAAAACCTACAGTAATTATATTTAATATACTGTACATAAAATATCAAAAATTACACCAAATATATATTATATACTGTAAATAAAATTTCAAAAGGACAGTGAATACATATGACACACACTATGTAAAATATCAAAAACTACACCAAATATATATTATATAATTTACAAAAAATATCAAAAGGACACCAAATATATCTTATATCCTGTACATTAAATATCAAAAAGTACAGTAAATATATTTCATATATTGTACATATAATACTAAATAAACGTACACCAAATACATTTTATATACTGTAAATAAAATATCAAATAGTACAGTAAATATATATTAAATACTGTACATAAAATATGAAAAAGTACACCAAATATGTGTTATATATTCTGTAAATAAACTATCATAACTACACTAATTATATTTAATATACTGTACATAAAATATCAAAAATTACACCAAATATATATTATTTACTGTAAATAAAATATCAAAAATTTCAGTAAATATATATTACGCACCCTATGTAATATATCAGAAACTACACCATATATATTATATAATTTACATAATATATCAAAAGGACACCAAATATACCTTATATACTGAACATGAAACATCAAAAAGTACAGTAAATATATTTCATATATTGTATATATAATATTAACTAAAAGTACACCAAATACATTTTATATACTGTAAATAAAATATCAAAAAGTACAGTAAATATATATTACATTCTGTACATAAAATATCAAAAAGTACACCAAATATGTGTTATATATACTGTAAATAAACAGTCAAAAACTACAGTAATTATATATAATATACTGTACATAAAATATCAAGAATTACACCAAATGTATATTATTAACTGTAAATAAAATATCAAAAATTACAGTAAATATATATTACACACCCTATGTAAAATATCAAAAACTACACCAAATATATATTATAAAATTCACATAAAATATCAAAAGGACACCAAATATATATTATACACTGTACATAAATTATCAAAATGTACAGTAAATATATTTCATATAGTGTACATTTAATATTAACTAAAAGTACACCAAATACATTTTATATACTGTAAATAAAATATCAAAATTACAGTAAATATATATTACATACTGTACATAAAATATCAAAAAGTACACCAAATATGTGTTATATATACTGTAAATATCAAAAACTACAGTAATCATATTCGATGTACTGTATATTAAATATCAAAAATTACACCAAATATAAATTAAATACTGTAAATAAAATATCAAAAAGGACAGTAAATATGTACTACACACCCTATGTAAAATATCAAAAATTACACCAATTATATATTATATAATTTACATAGAATATAAAAAGGACACCAAATATATCTTATATATTGTACATAAAATATCAAAAAGCACAGTATATATATTTCATACATTGTACATATATTATTAACTAAAAGTACACCAAATACATTTTGTATACTGAAAATAAAATATCAAAAATTTCAGTAAATACATATTACATACTGTACATAAAATATCAAAAAGTACACCAAATATGTGTTATATATACTGTAAATAAACTATCAAAAACTACAGTAATTATATTTAATATCCTGTACATAAAATATCAAAAATTACACCAAATGTATATTATTTACTGTAAATAAAATATCAAAAATTACAGTAAATATATATTACACACCCTATGTAAAATATCACAATCTACACCAAATATATATTATATTATTTACATAAAATATCAAAAGGACACCAAATATATCTTATATACTGTACATAAAATATCAAAATTACAGTAAATATATTTCATATATTGTACATATAATGTTAACTAAAAGTACACCAAATACATTTTATATAGTGTAAATAAAATATCAAAATGTACAGTAAATATATATTGCACAACCTATGTATAATATCAAAATCTACACCAAATACATATTATGTAATTTACATAAAATTTCAAAAGGACACCAAATATACCTTATATACTGAACATAAAATATCAAAATATACCGTAAATATATTTCATATATTGTACATATAATATTAACTAAAAGTACACCAAATACATTTTATATACTGTAAATAAAATATCAAAAAGTACAGTAAATATATATTACATAGTGTACATAAAATATCAAAAAGTACTCCAAATATGTGTAATATATACTGTAAATAAACTATCAAAAACTACAGTAATTATATTTACTATACTGTACATAAAATATCAAAAATTACACCAAATGTATATTATACACTGTAAATAAAATATCAAAAAGTACAGTAAATATATATTACACACCCTATGTAAAATATGACAAACTACACCAAATATATATTATATAATTTACATAAAATATCAAAAGGACACCAAATATATCTTATATAGTCTACATAAAATATCAAAATGTACAGTAAATATATTTCATATATTGTACATATAATATTAACTAAAAGTACACCAAATACATTTTATATACTGTAAATAAAATATCAAAAAGTACAGTAAATATATATTACATTCTGTACATAAAATATCAAAAAGTCCACCAAATATGTGTTATATATACTGTAAATAAACTATCAAAAATGCAGTAATTATATTTAATATACTGTAAATAAAATATCAAAAATTACACCAAATGTATATTATTTACTGTAAATAAAATATCAAAAAGTACAGTAAATATATATTGCACACCGTATGTAAAATATCACAATCTACACCAAATATATATTATATAATTTACATAAAATATCCAAAGGACACCAAATATATCTTATATACTGTACATAAAATATCAAAAAGTACAGTAAATATATTTCATATATTGTATATATAAGATTAACTAAAAGTACAACAAATACATTTTATATAGTGTAAATAAAATATAAAAAATTACAGTGAATATATATTACATACTGTACATAAAATATCAAAAAGTACACCAAATATGTGTTATATATACTGTAAATAAACTATCAAAACCTACAGTAATTATATTTAATATACTGTACATAAAATATCAAAAATTACACCAAATATATATTATATACTGTAAATAAAATTTCAAAAGGACAGTGAATACATATGACACACACTATGTAAAATATCAAAAACTACACCAAATATATATTATATAATTTACAAAAAATATCAAAAGGACACCAAATATATCTTATATCCTGTACATTAAATATCAAAAAGTACAGTAAATATATTTCATATATTGTACATATAATACTAAATAAACGTACACCAAATACATTTTATATACTGTAAATAAAATATCAAATAGTACAGTAAATATATATTAAATACTGTACATAAAATATGAAAAAGTACACCAAATATGTGTTATATATTCTGTAAATAAACTATCATAACTACACTAATTATATTTAATATACTGTACATAAAATATCAAAAATTACACCAAATATATATTATTTACTGTAAATAAAATATCAAAAATTTCAGTAAATATATATTACGCACCCTATGTAATATATCAGAAACTACACCATATATATTATATAATTTACATAATATATCAAAAGGACACCAAATATACCTTATATACTGAACATGAAACATCAAAAAGTACAGTAAATATATTTCATATATTGTATATATAATATTAACTAAAAGTACACCAAATACATTTTATATACTGTAAATAAAATATCAAAAAGTACAGTAAATATATATTACATTCTGTACATAAAATATCAAAAAGTACACCAAATATGTGTTATATATACTGTAAATAAACAATCAAAAACTACAGTAATTATATATAATATACTGTACATAAAATATCAAGAATTACACCAAATGTATATTATTAACTGTAAATAAAATATCAAAAATTACAGTAAATATATATTACACACCCTATGTAAAATATCAAAAACTACACCAAATATATATTATAAAATTCACATAAAATATCAAAAGGACACCAAATATATATTATACACTGTACATAAATTATCAAAATGTACAGTAAATATATTTCATATAGTGTACATTTAATATTAACTAAAAGTACACCAAATACATTTTATATACTGTAAATAAAATATCAAAATTACAGTAAATATATATTACATACTGTACATAAAATATCAAAAAGTACACCAAATATGTGTTATATATACTGTAAATATCAAAAACTACAGTAATCATATTCGATGTACTGTATATTAAATATCAAAAATTACACCAAATATAAATTAAATACTGTAAATAAAATATCAAAAAGGACAGTAAATATGTACTACACACCCTATGTAAAATATCAAAAATTACACCAATTATATATTATATAATTTACATAGAATATAAAAAGGACACCAAATATATCTTATATATTGTACATAAAATATCAAAAAGCACAGTATATATATTTCATACATTGTACATATATTATTAACTAAAAGTACACCAAATACATTTTGTATACTGAAAATAAAATATCAAAAATTTCAGTAAATACATATTACATACTGTACATAAAATATCAAAAAGTACACCAAATATGTGTTATATATACTGTAAATAAACTATCAAAAACTACAGTAATTATATTTAATATCCTGTACATAAAATATCAAAAATTACACCAAATGTATATTATTTACTGTAAATAAAATATCAAAAATTACAGTAAATATATATTACACACCCTATGTAAAATATCACAATCTACACCAAATATATATTATATTATTTACATAAAATATCAAAAGGACACCAAATATATCTTATATACTGTACATAAAATATCAAAATTACAGTAAATATATTTCATATATTGTACATATAATGTTAACTAAAAGTACACCAAATACATTTTATATAGTGTAAATAAAATATCAAAATGTACAGTAAATATATATTGCACACCCTATGTATAATATCACAATCTACACCAAATACATATTATGTAATTTACATAAAATTTCAAAAGGACACCAAATATACCTTATATACTGAACATAAAATATCAAAATATACCGTAAATATATTTCATATATTGTACATATAATATTAACTAAAAGTACACCAAATACATTTTATATACTGTAAATAAAATATCAAAAAGTACAGTAAATATATATTACATAGTGTACATAAAATATCAAAAAGTACTCCAAATATGTGTAATATATACTGTAAATAAACTATCAAAAACTACAGTAATTATATTTACTATACTGTACATAAAATATCAAAAATTACACCAAATGTATATTATACACTGTAAATAAAATATCAAAAAGTACAGTAAATATATATTACACACCCTATGTAAAATATGACAAACTACACCAAATATATATTATATAATTTACATAAAATATCAAAAGGACACCAAATATATCTTATATAGTCTACATAAAATATCAAAATGTACAGTAAATATATTTCATATATTGTACATATAATATTAACTAAAAGTACACCAAATACATTTTATATACTGTAAATAAAATATCAAAAAGTACAGTAAATATATATTACATTCTGTACATAAAATATCAAAAAGTCCACCAAATATGTGTTATATATACTGTAAATAAACTATCAAAAATGCAGTAATTATATTTAATATACTGTAAATAAAATATCAAAAATTACACCAAATGTATATTATTTACTGTAAATAAAATATCAAAAAGTACAGTAAATATATATTACACACCGTATGTAAAATATCACAATCTACACCAAATATATATTATATAATTTACATAAAATATCAAAATGACACAAATTATATCTTATATACTGTACATAAAATATCAAAATGTACAGTAAATATATTTCATATATTGTACATATAATATTAACTAAAAGTACACCAAATACATTTTATATAGTGTAAATAAAATATCAAAAAGTACAGTAAATATATATTACACACCATATGTAAAATATCACGATCTACACCAAATATATATAATATAATTTACATAAAATATCAAAAGGACACCAAATATATATTATATACTCTACATAAAATATCAAAAAGTACAGTAAATATATTTCATATATTGTACATGTAATATTAACTAAAAGTACACCAAATACATTATATAGACTGTAAATAAAATGTCAAAAAGTACAGTAAACATATATTACATAGTGTACATAAAATATCAAAAAGTACTCCAAATATGTGTAATGTATACTGCAAATAAACTATCAAAAACTACAGTAAATATATTTACTATACTGTACATAAAATATCAAAAATTACACCAAATGTATATTATATAGTGTAAATAAGATATCAAAAAGTACAGTAAATATATATTACACACCCTATGTAAAATATCACAAACTACACCAAATATATATTATATAATTTACATAAAATATCAAAAGGACACCAAATATATCTTCTATACTGTACATGAAATATCAAAAATTACAGTAAATATATTTGATATATTGTACATATAATATTAACTAAAAGTACACCAAATACATTTTTTATACGGTAAATAAATTATCAAAAATTACAGTAAATATATATTACATTCTGTACATAAAATATCAAAAAGTACACCAAATATGTGTTATATATACTGTAAATAAACTATCAAAAACTGCAGTAATTATATTTAATATACTGTACATGAAATATCAAAAATTACACCAAATGTACGTTATTTACTGTAAATAAAATATCAAAAAGTACAGTAAATATATCTTACACACCCTATGTAAAATATCACAATCTACACCAAATATATATTATATAAATTACATAAAATATCAAAAGGACACCAAATATATCTTCTATAATTTACAAAAAAATATCAAAAATTATAGTAAATATATTTCATATATTGTATATAATATTAACTAAAAGTACACCAAATACATTTTATACACTGTAAATAAATTATCAAAAATTACAGTGAATATATATTACATACTGTACATAAAATATCAAAAAGTACACCAAATATGTGTTATATATACTGTAAATAAACTATCAAAACCTACAGTAATTATATTTAATATACTGTACATAAAATATCAAAAATTACACCAAATGAATATTATTTACTGTAAATAAAATACCTAAAAGTACAGTAAATATACATTACACACCCTATGTAAAATATCACAAGCTACACCAAATATATATTATATAATTTACATAAAATATTAAAAGGACACCAAATATACCTTATATACTGAACATAAAATATCAAAATATACAGTAAATATATTTCATATATTGTACATATAATGTTAACTAAAAGTTCACCAAATACATTTTATATACTGTAAATAAAATATCAAAAAGTACAGTAAATATATATTACATTCAGTACATAAAATATCAAAAAGTACACCAAATATGTGTTATATATACTGTAAATAAACAATCAAAAACTACAGTAATTATATTTAATATACTGTACATAAAATATCAAAAATTTCACGAAATGCATATTATATACTGTAAATAAAATATCAAAAATTACAGTAAATATATATTACACACCCTATGTAAAATATCAAAAACTACACCAGATACATATTATAAAATTCACATAAAATATCAAAAGGACACCAAATATATATTATATACTGTACATAAAATATCAAAAAGTACAGTAAATATATTTCATATATTGTACATATCATATTAACTGAAAGTACACCAAATACATTTTATGTAGTGTAAATAAAATATCAAAAAGTACAGTAAATATATATTACACACCATATGTAAAATATCACAATCTACACCAAATATATGTTATAAAATTCACATAAAATATCAAAAGGACTCCAAATATATATTATATACTGTACATAAAATATCAAAAATTACAGTAAATATATTTCATATATTGTACATGTAATATTAACTAAAAGTACACCAAATACATTTTATATACTGTAAATAAAATATCAAAAATACAGTAAATATATATTACATAGTGTACATAAAATATCAAAAAGTACTCCAAATATGTGTAATATATACTGTAAATAAACTATCAAAAACTACAGTAATTATATTTACTATACTGTAAATAAAATATCAAAAATTACACCAAATGTATATTATATACTCTAAATAAAATATCAAAAAGTACAGTAAATATATCTTACACACCATATGTAGAAAATCACAATCTACACCAAATATATATTATATAATTTACATAAAATATCAAAAGGACACCAAATATATCTTCTATACTGTACATAAAATATCAAAATGTACAGTAAATATATTTCATATATTGCACATATAATATTAACTGAAAGTACACCAAATACATTTTATATACTGTAAATAAAATATCAAAAAGTACAGTAAATATATATTACATACTGTACATAAACTATCAAAAAGTACACCAAATATGTGTTATATATACTGTAAATAAACTATCAAATCTACAGTAATTATATATAATATACTGTACATAAAATATCAAAAATTACACCAAATGTATATTATCTACTGTAAATAAAATATCAAAAAGTACAGTAAATATATATGACACACCCTATGTAAAATATCAAAAACTACACCAAATATATATTATATAATTTACATAAAATATCAAAAGGACACCAAATATATCTTCTATACTGTACAAAAAATATCAAAAAGTACAGTAAATATATTTCTTATATTGTATATATAATATTAACTAAAAGTACACCAAATACATTTTATATACTGTAAATAAATTATCAAAAATTTCAGTAAATATATATTACATACTGTACATAAAATATCAAAAGGTACACCAAATATGTGTTATATATACTGTAAATAAACTATCAAAAACTACAGTAATTATATTTAATATACTGTACATATAATATCAAAAATTTCACAAAATGTATATTATATACTGTAAATAAAATACCAAAAAGTACAGTAAATATATGTGACACACTCTATGTAAAATATCAAAAACTACACCAAATATATATTATATAATTTACATAAAATATCAAAGGACAACAAATATATCTTCTATACTTTACAAAAGATATCCAAATGTACAGTAAATATATTTCATATATTGTACATATAATATTAACTAAAAGTACACCAAATACATTTTATATACTGTAAATAAAGTATCAAAAATACAGTAAATATGTATTACATACTGTACATAAAATATCAAAAAGTACACCAAATATGTGTTATATATACTGTAAATAAACTATCAAAAACTACAGTAATTATATTTAATATACTGTACATAAAATATCAAAAATTACACCAAATGTATATTATTTACTGTAAATAAAATATCAAAAAGTACAGTAAATATATATGACACACCCTATGTAAAATATCACAAACTACACCAAATATATATTATATAATTTACATAAAATATCAAAAGGACACCAAATATATCTTATGTACTGTACATAAAATATCAAAAAGTACAGTATATATATTTCATATATTGTACATATAATATTAACTAAATGTACACCAAATACATTTCATATACTGTAAATAAAATATCAAAAAGTACAGAAAATATATATTACATACTGTATATAAAATATCAAAAAGTACACCAAATATGTGTTATATATACTGTAAATAAACTATCAAATATACAGTAATTATATATAATATACTGTACATAAAATATCAAAAATTACACCAAATGTATATTATATACTGTAAATAAAATATCAAAAAGTACAGTAAATATATATGACACACCCTATGTAAAATATCAAAAACTACACCAAATATATATTATATAATTTACATAAAATATCAAAAGGACACCAAATATATCTTCTATAGTGTACAAAAAATATCAATAAGTACAGAAAATATATTTCATATATTGTACATATAATATTAACTACAAGTACACCAAATACATTTTATATAGTGTAAATAAAATACCAAAAAGTACAGTAAATATATATTACATACCATATGTAAAATATCACAATCTACAACAAATATATATTATATAATTTACATAAAATATCAAAAGGACACAAAATATATCTTATATACTGTACATAAAATATCAAAAGTTACAGTAAATATATTTCATATATTGCACATATAATATTAACTAAAAGTAAAACAAATACGTTTTATATTGTGTAAATAAAATATCAAATATTACAGTGAATATATATTACATACTGTACATAAAATATCAAAAAGTACACCAAATATGTGTTCAATATACTGTAAATAAACTATCAAACTTCACTAATTATATTTAATATACTGTACATAAAATATCAAAAATTACACCCAATATATATTATTTACTGTAAAGAAAATACCAAAAAGTACAGTAAATATATATTGCACACCCTATGTAAAATATCACAAACTACACCAAATATATATTATATAATTTACATGAAATATCAAAAGGACACCAATTATACCTTATATACTGAACATGAAATATCAAAATGTACAGTAAATATATTTCATATATTGAACATATAATATTCACTAAAAGTACACCAAATACATTTTATATACTGTAAATAAAATATCAAAAATTACAGTAAATATATATTACATTCTGTACATAAAATATCAAAAAGTACACCAAATATGTGTTATATATACTGTAAATAAACTATCAAAAACTGCAGTAATTATATTTAATATACTGTACATAAAATATCAAAAATTACACCAAATGTATATTATTTACTGTAAATAAAATATCAAAAAGTACAGTAAATATATATTACATACCCTATGTAAAATATCACAATCTACACCAAATATATATTATATAACTTACATAAAATATCAAAAGGACACCAAATATATCTTATATACTGTACATAAAATATCAAAATTACAGTAAATATATTTCATATATTGTACATATAATATTAACTAAAAGTACACCAAATACATTTTATATAGTGTAAATACAATATCAAAAATACAGTAAATATATATTACACACCCTATGTAAAATATCACAATCTACACCAAATATATATTATATAATTTACCTAAAATATCAAAAGGACACCAAATATATCGTATATACTGTACATAAAATATCAAAAAGTACAGTAAATATATTTCATATATTGTACATATAATATTAACTAAAAGTACACAAAATACATTTTATATAGGGTAAATAAAATATCAAAAATTACAGTGAAGATATATTACATACTGTACATAAAATATCAAAAAGTACACCAAATATGTGTTATATATAGTGTAAATAAGCTATCAAAACTACAGTAATTATATTTAATATACTGTTCATAAAATATCAAAAATTACACCAAATGTATATTATTTACTGTAAATAAAATACCAAAAAGTACAGTAAATATACATTACACACCCTATGTAAAATATCACAAACTACACCAAATATATATTATATAATTTACATAAAAAATCAAAAGGACACCAAATATACCTTATATACTGAACATAAAATATCAAAAAGTACAGTAAATATATTTCATATATTGTACATATAATATTAACTAAAAGTACACCAAATACATTTTATATACTGTAAATAAAATATCAAAAAGTACAGTAAATATATATTTCATTCTGTACATAAAATATCAAAAGGTACACCAAATATGTGTTATATATACTGTAAATAAACTATCAAAAACTAGAGTAATTATATTTAATATACTGTACATAAAATATCAAAAATTACACCAAATGTATATTATATACTGTAAATAAAATATCAAAAAGTACAGTAAATATGTATTACACACCCTATGTAAAATATCAAAAACTACACCAAATATTTATTATAAAATTCACATAAAATATCAAAAGGACACAAAATATATATTATATACTGTACATAAAATATCAAAAAGTACAGTAAATATATTTTATATATTGTACATATAATATTAACTAAAAGTACACCAAATACATTTTCTATACTGTAAATAAAATATCAAAAAGTACAGTAAATATATATTACATACTGTACATAAAATATCAAAAAGTACACCAAATATGTGTTATATATACTATAAATAAACTATCAAAACTCCACTAATTATATATAATATACTGTACATAAAGTATCAAAAATTACACCAAATGTATATTATATACTGTGAATAAAATATCAAAAAGTACAGTAAATATATATGACACACCCTATGTAAAATATCAAAAACTACACCAAATATATATTATATAATTTACATAAAATATCAAAAGAACACCAAATATATCTTCTATACTGTACAAAAAATATCAAAATGAACAGTAAATATATTTCTTATGTTGTATATATAATATTAACTAAAAGTACACCAAATACATTTTATAAACTGTAAATAAATTATCAAAAATTACAGTAAATATATATTACATACTGTACATAAAATATCAAAAAGTACACCAAATATGTGTTATATATACTGTAAATAAACTATCAAAACTACAGTAATTATATATAGTATACTGTACATAAAATATGAAAAATTACACCAAATGTATATTATATACTGTAAATAAAATATCAAAAAGTACAGTAAATATATATGACACACCCTATGTAAAATATCACAAACTACGCCAAATATATATTATATAATTTACATAAAATATCAAAAGGACACCAAATATATCTTATGTACTGTACATAAAATATCAAAATGTACAGTAAATATATTTCATATATTGTACATATAATATTAACTGAAAGTACACCAAATACATTTTATATACTGTAAATAAAATATCAAAAATTACAGTAAATATGTATTACATACTGTACATAAAATATGAAAAAGTACACCAAATAAGTGTTATATATACTGTAAATAAACTCTCAAAAACTACAGTAATTATATTTAATATACTGTACATAAAATATCAAAAATTACACCAAATGTATATTATTTACTGTAAATAAAATATCAAAAAGTACAGTAAATATATATTACACACCGTATGTAAAATATCACAATCTACACCAAATATATATTATATAATTTACATAAAATATCAAAATGATACAAAATATATCTTATATACTGTACATATAATATCAAAAATTACAGTAAATATGTTTCATATATTGTACATATAATATTAACTAAAAGTACACCAAATACATTTTATATAGTGTAAATAAAATATCAAAAAGTACAGTCAATATGTATTACACACCATATGTAAAATATCACAATCTACACCAAATATCTATAATATAATTTACATAAAATATCAAAAGGACACCAAATATATCTTATATACTGTACATAAAATAGCAAAAAGTACAGGAAATATATTTCATATATTGTACATATAATATTAACTAAAAGTACACCAAATACATTTCATATAGTGTAAATAAAATATCAAAAATTACGGTGAATATATACTACATACTGTACATAAAATATCAAAAAGTACACCAAATATGTGTTATATATACTGTAAATAAACTATCAAAACTACAGTAATTATATTTAATATACTGTACATAAAATATCAAAAATTACACCAAATATATATTATTTACTGTAAAGAAAATACCAAAAAGTACAGTAAATATATAATACACACCCTATGTAAAATATCACAAACTACACCAAATATATATTATATAATTTACATAAAATATAAGAGGACACCAAATATACCTTATATACTCAACATGAAATATCAAAACGTACAGTAAATATATTTCATATATTGTACATATAATATTAACTAAAAGTACACCAAATACATTTTATATACTGTAAATAACATATCAAAAAGTACAGTAAATATATATTACATACTGTACATAAAATATCAAAAAGTACACCAAATATGTGTAATATATACTGTAAATAAACTATCAAAAACTACAGTAATTATATTTAATATACTGTTCATAAAATATCAAAAATTACACCAAATGTATATTATATACTGTAAATAAAATATCAAAAAGTACAGTAAATATATATCACACACCCTATGTAAAATATCACAAACTTCACCAAATATATATTATATAATTTACATAAAATATCAAAAGGACACCAAATATATCTTCTATACTGTACATAAAATATCAAAATGTACAGTAAATATATTTCATATATTGTATATATATTAACTAAAAGTACACCAAATACATTTTATATACTGTAAATAAATTATCAAAAATTACAGTAAATATATATTACATACTGTACATAAAATATCAAAAAGTACACCAAATTTGTGTTATATATACTGTAAATAAACAATCAAAAACTACAGTAATTATATTTAATATACTGTACATAAAATATCAAAAATTACATCAAATGTATATTATTTACTGTAAATAAAATATCAAAAAGTACAGTAAATATATATTACACACCCTATGTAAAATATCACAATCTACACCAAATATATATTATATAATTTACATAAAATATCAGAAGGACACCAAATATATCTTATATACTCTACATAAAATATCAAAATGTACAGTAAATATATTTCATATATTGTACATATAATATTAACTAAAAGTACACCAAATACATTTTATATAGTGTAAATAAAATATCAAAAATTACAGTGAATATATATTACATACTGTACATAAAATATCAAAAAGTACGCCAAATATGTGTTATATATACTGTAAATAAACTATCAAAACTACACTAATTATATTTAATATACTGTACATAAAATATCAAAAATTACACCAAATATATATTATTTACTGTAAAGAAAATACCAAAAAGTACAGTAAATGTATATTACACACCCTATGTAAAATATCACAAACTACACCAAATATATATTATTTAATTTACATAAAATATCAAAAGGACACCAAATATATCTTATATACTGAACATGAAATATCAAAATGTACAGTAAACATATTTCAGATATTGTACATATAATATTAACTAAAAGTACACCAAATACATTTTATATACTGTAAATAAAATATCAAAATGTACAGTAAATATATATTACATTCTGTACATAAAATATCAAAAAGTACACCAAATTTGTGTTTTATATACTGTAAATAAACTATCAAAAACTGCAGTAATTATATTTAATATACTGTACATAAAATATCAAAAATTACACCAAATGTATATTATTTACTGTAAATAATATATCAAAAAGTACAGTAAATATATATTACACACCCTATGTAAAATATCACAATCTACACCAAATATATATTATGCAATTTACATAAAATATCAAAAGGACACCAAATATACCTTATATACTGAACATGAAATATCAAAATGTACAGTAAATATATTTCATATATTGTACATATAATATTAACTAAAAGTACACCAAATACATTTTATATACTGTAAATAAAATATCAAAAATACAGTAAATATATTACATACTGTACATAAAATATCAAAAAGTACACCAAATATGTGTAATATATACTGTAAATAAACTATCAAAAACTACAGTAATTATATTTAATATACTGTACATAAAATATCAAAAATTACACCAAATGTATATTATATACTGTAAATAAAATATGAAAAAGTACAGTAAATATATATTACACACCCTATGTAAAATATCATAAACTTCACCAAATATATATTATATAATTTACATAAAATATCAAAAGGACACCAAATATATCTTCTATACCGTACATAAAATATCAAAATGTACAGTAAATATATTTCATATATTGTATATATAATATTAACTAAAAGTACAGCAAATACATTTTATATACTGTAAATAAATTATCAAAAATTACAGTAAATATATATTACATACTGTACATAAAATATCAAAAAGTACACCAAATTTATGTTATATATACTGTAAATAAACAATCAAAAACTACAGTAATTATATTTAATATATTGTACATAAAATATCAAAAATTACACCAAATGTATATTATTTACTATAAATAAAATATCAAAAAGTACAGTAAATATATATTACACACCCTATGTAAAATATCACAATCTACACCAAATATATATTATATAATTTACATAAAATATCAAAAGGACACCAAATATATCTTATATACTGTACATAAAATATCAAAATTACAGTAAATATATGTCATATATTGTACATATAATGTTAACTAAAAGTACACCAAATACATTTTATATAGTGTAAATAAAATATCAAAATGTACAGTAAATATATATTACAAACCCTATGTAAAATATCACAATCTACACCAAATATATATTATGTAATTTACATAAAATATCAAAAGGACACCATATATACCTTATATGCTGAACATAAAATATCAAAATGTACCGTAAATATATTTCATATATTGTACATATAATATTAACTAAAAGTACACCAAATACATTTTATATACTGTAAATAAAATATCAAATAGTAGAGTAAATATATATTACATACTGTACATAAAATATCAAAAAGTACACCAAATATGTGTAATATATACTGTAAATAAACTATCAAAACCACAGTAATTATATTTAATATACTGTACATAAAATATCAAAAATTACACCAAATGTATATTATATACTGTAAATAAAATATCAAAAAGTACAGTAAATATATATGACACACCCTATGTAAAATATCAAATACTACACCAAATATATATTATATAATTTACATAAAATATCAAAAGGACACCAAATATATCTTCTATACTGTACAAAAAATATCCAAAATTACAGTAAATATATTTCTTATATTGTATATATAATATTAACTAAAAGTACACCAAATACATTTTATATACTGTAAATAAATTTTCAAAAATTACAGTAAATATATATTACATACTGTACATAAAATATCAAAAGGTACACCAAATATGTGTTATATATACTGTAAATAAACTATCAAAAACTACAGTAATTTTTATTTAATATACTGTACATAAAATATCAAATATTACACCAAATGTATATTATATACTGTAAATAAAATATCAAAAAGTACAGTAAATATACATTACACACCCTATGTAAAATATCACAAACTACACCAAATATATACTATGTAATTTACATAAAATATCAAAAGGACACCAAATATATCTTCTATACTGCATATAAAATATCAAAAAGTAAAGTAAATATATTTCATATATTGTATATATAATATTAACTAAAAGGACACCAAATGCATTTTATGTACTGCAAATAAATTATCAAAAATTACAGTAAATATATATTACATACTGTACATAAAATATCAAAAAGTACACCAAATAAGTGTAATATATACTGTAAATATACAATGAAAAACAGCAGTAATTATAGTTAATATACTGTACATAAAATATCAAAAATTACACCAAATGTATATTATTTACTGTAAATAAAATATCAAAAATTACAGTAAATATATCTTACACACCCTGTGGAAAATATCAAAAACTACACTAAATATATATTATAAAATTCACATAAAATATCAAAAGGACACCAAATATATATTATATACTGTACATAAAATATCAAAATTACAGTAAATATATTTCATATATTGTACATATAATATTAACTAAAAGTACACCAAATACATTTTATGTACTGTAAATAAAATATCAAAAACTACAGTAAATATATATTACATAATGTACATAAAATATGAAAAAGTACACCAAATATGCGTTATATATACTGTATATAAACTATAAAAAACTACAGTAATTATATTTAAATTACTGTACATAAAATATCAAAAATTACACCAAATGTATATTATATACTGTAAATAAAATATCAAATGTACAGTAAATATATATGACACACCCTATGTAAAATATCACAATCTACACCAAATATATATTATATAATTTACATAAAATATCAAAAGGACAACAAATATATCTTATGTACTGTACATAAAATATCAAAAAGTACAGTAAATATATTTCATATATTGTACATATAATATTAACTAAAAGTACACCAAATACATTTTATATACTGTAAATAAAATATCAAAAGAACAGTAAATATATATTACATTCTGTACATAAAATATCAAAAACTACACCAAATATGTGTTATATATACTGTAAATAAACTATCAAAAACTGCAGTAATTATATTTAATATACTGTACATAAAATATCAAAAATTACACCAAATGTATATTATTTACTGTAAATAAAATATCAAAAAGTACAGTAAATATATCTTACACACCCTATGTAAAATATCACAATCTACACCAAATATATATTATAAAATTTACATAAAATATCAAAAGGACACCAAATATATCTTATATACTGTACATAAAATATCAAAATTACAGTAAATATATGTCATATATTGTACATATAATGTTAACTAAAAGTACACCAAATACATTTTATATAGTGTAAATAAAATATCAAAATGTACAGTAAATATATATTACAAACCCTATGTAAAATATCACAATCTACACCAAATATATATTATATAATTTACATAAAATATCAAAAGGACACCAAATATACATTATATGCTGAACATAAAATATCAAAATGTACCGTAAATATATTTCATATATTGTACATATAATATTAACTAAAAGTACACCAAATACATTTTATATACTGTAAATAAAATATCAAATAGTAGAGTAAATATATATTACATACTGTATATAAAATATCAAAAAGTACACCAAATATGTGTAATATATACTGTAAATAAACTATTAAAAACCACAGTAATTATATTTAATATACTGTACATAAAATATCAAAAATTACACCAAATGTATATTATATACTGTCAATAAAATATCAAAAAGTACAGTAAATATATATGACACACCCTATGTAAAATATCAAAAACTACACCAAATATATATTATATAATTTACATAAAATATCAAAAGGACACCAAATATATCTTCTATACTGTACAAAAAAATCCAAAATTACAGTAAATATATTTCTTATATTGTATATATAATATTAACTAAAAGTACACCAAATACATTTTATATACTGTAAATAAATTATCAAAAATTACAGTAAATATATATTACATACTGTACATAAAATATCAAAAGGTACACCAAATATGTGTTATATATACTGTAAATAAACTATCAAAAACTACAGTAATTATATTTAATATACTGTACATATAATATCAAAAATTTCACCAAATGTATATTATATACTGTAAATAAAATATCAAAAAGTACAGTAAATATATATGACAGACACTATGTAAAATATCAAAAACTACACCAAATATATATTATATAATTTACATAAAATATCAAAAGGACACCAAATATATCTTATGTACTGTACATAAAATATCAAAAAGTACAGTAAATATATTTCATATATTGTACATATAATATTAACTAAAAGTACACCAAATACATTTCATTTACTGTAAATAAAATACCAAAAAGTACAGTAAATATATATTACATACTGTACATAAAATATCAAAAAGTACACCAAATATGTGTTATATATACTGTAAATAAACTATCAAATCTACAGTAATTATATATAATATACTGTACATAAAATATCAAAAATTACACCAAATGTATATTATTTACTGTAAATAAAATATCAAAAACTACAGTAAATATATCTTACACACCCTATGTAAAATATCACAAACTACACCAAATATATATTATATAATTTACATAAAATATCAAAAGGACACCAAATACACCTTATACACTGAACATGAAATATCAAAAAGTACAGTAAATATATTTCATATATTGTACATATAATATTAATTAAAAGTACACCAAATACATTTTATATACTGTAAATAAAATATCAAAAGTACAGTAAATATATATTACATTCTGTACATAAAATATCAAAAAGTACACCAAATATGTGTTATATATACTGTAAATAAACTATCAAAAACTGCAGTAATTATATTTAATATACTGTGCATAAAATATCCAAAATTACACCAAATGTATATTATTTACTGTTAATAAATTATCAAAAAGTACAGTAAATATATCTTACACACCCTATGTAAAATATCACAATCTACACCAAATATATATTATATAATTTACATAAAATATCAAAAGGACACCAAATATATCTTATATACTGTACAAAAAATATCAAAATTACAGTAAATATATTTCATATATTGTACATATAATGTTAACTAAAGTACACCAAATACATTTTATATACTGTAAATAAAATATCAAAAAGTACAGTAAATATATATTACACACCCTATGTAAAATATCACAAACTTCACCAAATATATATTATATAATTTACATAAAATATCAAAAGGACACCAAATATATCTTCTATACTGTACATAAAATATCAAAATGTACAGTAAATATATTTCATATATTGTATATATAATATTAACTAAAAGTACACCAAATACATTTTATATACTGTAAATAAAATATCAAAAAGTACAGTAAATATATATTACATGCTGTACATAAAATATCAAAAAGTACACCAAATATGTGTTATATATACTGTAAATAAACTATCAAAACTACACTAATTATATTTAATGTACTGTACATAAAATATAAAAAATTACACCAAATATATATTATCTACTGTAAAGAAAATACCAAAAAGTACAGTAAATATATATTACACACCCTATGTAAAATATCACAAACTACACCAAATATATATTATATAATTTACATAAAATATCAAAAGGACACCAAATATATCTTATATACTGAACATGAAATATCAAAATGTACAGTAAATATATTTCATATATTGTACATATAATATTAACTAAAAGTACACCAAATACATTTTATATACTGTAAATAAAATATCAAAAGGTACAGTAAATATATATTATATTCTGTACATAAAATATGGAAAAGTACACCAAATTTGTGTTTTATATACTGTAAATAAACTATCAAAAACTGCAGTAATTATATTTAATATACTGTACATAAAATATCAAAAATTAAACCAAATGTATATTATTTACTGTAAATAAAATATCAAAAAGTACAGTAAATATATCTTAAACTCCCTATGTAAAATATCACAATCTACACCAAATATATATTATATAATTTACATAAAATATCAAAAGGACACCAAATATATCTTATATAGTGTACATAAAATATCAAAATGTACAGTAAATATATTTCCTATATTGTACATATAATATTAACTAAAAGTACACCAAATATATTTTATATACTATAAATAAAATATCAAAAATACAGTATATATATATTACATAGTGTACATAAAATATAAAAAACTACACCAAATATGTGTAATATATACTGTAAATAAAGTATCAAAAACTACAGTAATTATATTTAATATACTGTACATAAAATATCAAAAATTACACCAAATGTATATTATATACTGTAAATAAATATCAAAAAGTACAGTAAATATACATTGCACACCCTATGTAAAATATCACAAACTTCACCAAATATATATTATGTAATTTACATAAAATATCAAAAGGATACCAAATATACCTTATATGCTGAACATAAAATATCAAAATGTACCGTAAATATATTTCATATATTGTACATATAATATTAACTAAAAGTACACCAAATACATTTTATATACTGTAAATAAAATATCAAATAGTAGAGTAAATATATATTACATACTGTATATAAAATATCAAAAAGTACACCAAATATGTGTAATATATACTGTAAATAAACTATTAAAAACCACAGTAATTATATTTAATATACTGTACATAAAATATCAAAAATTACACCAAATGTATATTATATACTGTCAATAAAATATCAAAAAGTACAGTAAATATATATGACACACCCTATGTAAAATATCAAAAACTACACCAAATATATATTATATAATTTTCATAAAATATCAAAAGGACACCAAATATATCTTCTATACTGTACAAAAAATATCCAAAATTACAGTAAATATATTTCTTATATTGTATATATAATATTAACTAAAAGTACACCAAATACATTTTATATACTGTAAATAAATTATGAAAAATTACAGTAAATATATATTACATACTGTACATAAAATATCAAAAGGTACACCAAATATGTGTTATATATACTGTAAATAAACTATCAAAAACTACAGTAATTATATTTAATATACTGTACATATAATATCAAAAATTTCACCAAATGTATATTATATACTGTAAATAAAATATCAAAAAGTACAGTAAATATATATGACAGACACTATGTAAAATATCAAAAACTACACAAAATATATATTATATAATTTACATAAAATATCAAAAGGACACCAAATATATCTTATGTACTGTACATAAAATATCAAAAAGTACAGTAAATATATTTCATATATTGTACATATAATATTAACTAAAAGTACACCAAATACATTTCATTTACTGTAAATAAAATACCAAAAAGTACAGTAAATATATATTACATACTGTACATAAAATATCAAAAAGTACACCAAATATGTGTTATATATACTGTAAATAAACTATCAAATCTACAGTAATTATATATAATATACTGTACATAAAATATCAAAAATTACACCAAATGTATATTATTTACTGTAAATAAAATATCAAAAAGTACAGTAAATATATCTTACACTCCCTATGTAAAATATCACAAACTACACCAAATATATATTATATAATTTACATAAAATATCAAAAGGACACCAAATATACCTTATATACTGAACATGAAATATCAAAAAGTACAGTAAATATATTTCATACATTGTACATATAATATTAACTAAAAGTAAACCAAATACATTTTATATACTGTAAATAAAATATCAAAAGTACAGTAAATATATATTACATTCTGTACATAAAATATCAAAAAGTACACCAAATATGTGTTATATATACTGTAAATAAACTATCAAAAAATGCAGTAATTATATTTAATATACTGTACATAAAATATCAAAAATTACACCAAATGTATATTATTTACTGTAAATAAAATATCAAAAAGTACAGTAAATATATCTTACACACCCTATGTAAAATATCACAATCTACACCAAATATATATTATATAATTTACATAAAATACCAAAAGGACACCAAATATATCTTATATACTGTACATAAAATATCAAAATTACAGAAAATATATTTCATATATTGTACATATAATGTTAACTAAAAGTACACCAAATATATTTTGTATAGTGTAAATAAAATATCAAAATGTACAGTAAATATATATTACACACCCTATGTAAAATATCACAATCTACACCAAATTTATATTATGTAATTTACATAAAATATCAAAAGGACACCAAATATACCTTATATGCTGAACATAAAATATCAAAATGTACCGTAAATATATTTCATATATTGTACATATAATATTAACTAAAAGTACACCAAATACATTTTATATACTGTAAATAAAATATCAAATAGTAGAGTAAATATATATTACATACTGTACATAAAATATCAAAAAGTACACCAAATAAGTGTAATATAGACTGTAAATAAACTATCAAATCCACAGTAATTATATATAATATACTGTACATAAAATATCAAAAATTACAGCAAATATGTATTATTTACTGTAAATAAAATATCAAAAAGTACAGTAAATATATCTTACACTCCCTATGTAAAATATCACAATCTACACCAAATATATATTATATTATTTACATAAAATATCAAAAGGACACCAAATATATCTTATATAGTGTACATAAAATATCAAAATGTACAGTAAATATATTTCCTATATTGTACATATAATATTAACTAAAAGTACACCAAATATATTTTATATAGTATAAATAAAATATCAAAAATACAGTAAATATATATTACATAGTGTACATAAAATATCAAAAAGTACAACAAATATGTGTAATATATACTGTAAATAAACGATCAAAAACTACAGTAATTATATTTAATATACTGTACATAAAATATCAAAAATTACACCAAATGTATATTATATACTGTAAATAAAATATCAAAAAGTACAGTAAATATATATTACACACCCTATGTAAAATATCACGAACTTCACCAAATATATATTATATAATTTACATAAAGTATCAAAAGGACACCAATTATATCTTCTATACTGTACATAAAATATCAAAATGTACAGTAAATATATTTCATATATTGTATATATAATATTAACTAAAAGTACACCAAATACATTTTATATACTGTAAATAAACTATGAAAAATTACAGTAAATATATATTACATACTGTACATAAAATATCCAAAAGTACACCAAATATGTGTTATATATACTGTAAATAAACTATCAAAACTACACTAATTATATTTAATATACTGTACATAAAATATCAAAAATTACACCAAATATATATTATTTACTGTAAAGAAAATACCAAAAAGTACAGTAAATATATATTACACACCCTATGTAAAATATCACAAACTACACCAAATATATATTATATGATTTACATAAAATATCAAAAGTACACCAAATATATCTTATATACTGAACATGAAATATCAAAATGTACAGTAAATATATTTCATATATTGTACATATAATATTAACTAAAAGTACACCAAATACATTTTATATACTGTAAATAAAATATCAAAATGTACAGTAAATATATATTACATTCTGTACATAAAATATCAAAAAGTACACCAAATTTGTGTTTTATATACTGTAAATAAACTATCAAAAACTGCAGTAATTATATTTAATATACTGTACATAAAATATCAAAAACTGCACCAAATGTATATTATTTACTGTAAATAAAATATCAAAAAGTACAGTAAATATATCTTACACACCCTATGTAAAATATCACAATCTACACCAAATATATATTATATAATATACATAAAATATCAAAAGGACACCAAATATATCTTATATACTGTACATAAAATATCAAAATTACAGTAAATATATTTCATATATTGTACATATAATGTTAACTAAAAGTACACCAAATATATTTTATATAGTGTAAATAAAATATCAAAATGTACAGTAAACATATATTACACACCCTATGTAAAATATCACAATCTACACCAAATTAATATTATGTAATTTACATAAAATATCAAAAGGACACCAAATATACCTTATATGCTGAACATAAAATATCAAAATGTACCGTAAATATATTTCATATATTGTACATATAATATTAACTAAAAGTACACCAAATACATTTTATATACTGTAAATAAAACATCAAATAGTAGAGTAAATATATATTACATACTGTACATAAAATATCAAAAAGTACACCAAATATGTGAAATATATGCTGTAAATAAACTATCAAATCCACAGTAATTATATATAATATACTGTACATAAAATATCAAAAATTACACCAAATGTATATTATTTACTGTAAATAAAATATCAAAAAGTACAGTAAATATATCTTACACTCCCTATGTAAAATATCACAATCTACACCAAATATATATTATATAATTTACATAAAATATCAAAAGGACACCAAATATATCTTATATAGTGTACATAAAATATCAAAATATACAGTAAATATATTTCCTATATTGTACATATAATATTAACTAAAAGTACACCAAATATATTTTATATACTATAAATAAAATATCAAAAATACAGTAAATATATATTACATAGTGTACATAAAATATCAAAAAGTACAACAAATATGTGTAATATATACTGTAAATAAACTATCAAAAACTACAGTAATTATATTTAATATACTGTACATAAAATATCAAAAATTACACCAAATGTATATTATATACTGTAAATAAAATATCAAAAAGTACAGTAAATATATATTACACACCCTATGTAAAATATCACGAACTTCACCAAATATATATTATATAATTTACATAAAGTATCAAAAGGACACCAATTATATCTTCTATACTGTACATAAAATATCAAAATGTACAGTAAATATATTTCATATATTGTATATATAATATTAACTAAAAGTACACCAAATACATTTTATATACTGTAAATAAACTATGAAAAATTACAGTAAATATATATTACATACTGTACATAAAATATCCAAAAGTACACCAAATATGTGTTATATATACTGTAAATAAACTATCAAAACTACACTAATTATATTTAATATACTGTACATAAAATATCAAAAATTACACCAAATATATATTTTTTACTGTAAAGAAAATACCAAAAAGTACAGTAAATATATATTACACACCCTATGTAAAATATCACAAACTACACCAAATATATATTATATGATTTACATAAAATATCAAAAGTACACCAAATATATCTTCTATACTGAACATGAAATATCAAAAAGTACAGTAAATATATTTCATATATTGTACATATAATATTAACTAAAAGTACACCAAATACATTTTATATACTGTAAATAAAATATCAAAAGTACAGTAAATATATATTACATTCTGTACATAAAATATCAAAAAGTACACCAAATATGTGTTATATACACTGTAAATAAACTATCAAAAACTGCAGTAATTATATTTCATATACTGTACATAAAATATCAAAAATTACACCAAATGTATATTATTTACTGTAAATAAAATATCAAAAAGTACAGTAAATATATCTTACACACCCTATGTAAAATATCACAATCTACACCAAATATATATTATATAATTTACATAAAATATCAAAAGGACACCAAATATATCTTATATACTGTACATAAAATATCAAAATTACAGTAAATATATTTCATATATTGTGCATAAAATGTTAACTAAAAGTACACCAAATACATTTTATATACTGTAAATAAAATATCAAAAAGTACAGTAAATATATATTACACACCCTATGTAAAATATCACAAACTTCACCAAATATATATTATATAATTTACATAAAATATCAAAAGGACACCAAATATATCTTCTATACTGTACATAAAACATCAAAATGTACAGTAAATATATTTCATATATTGTATATATAATATTAACTAAAAGTACACCAAATACATTTTATATACTGTAAATAAAATATCAAAAATATAGTAAATATATATTACATACTGTACATAAAATATCAAAATGTACGCCAAATATGTGTTATATATACTGTAAATAAACTATCAAAACTACACTAATTATATTTAATATACTGTACATAAAATATCAAAAATTACACCAAATATATATTATCTACTGTAAAGAAAATACCAAAAAGTACAGTAAATATATATTACACACCCTATGTAAAATATCACAAACTACACCAAATATATATTATATAATTTACATAAAATATCAAAAGGACACCAAATATATCTTATATACTGAACATGAAATATCAAAATGTACAGTAAATATATTTCATATGTTGTACGTATAATATTAACTAAAAGTACACCAAATATATTTTATATACTGTAAATAAAATATCAAAATGTACAGTAAATATATATTACATTCTGTACATAAAATATCAAAAAGTAAACCAAATTTGTGTTTTAGATACTGTAAATAAACTATCAAAACTGCAGTAATTATATTTAATATACTGTACATAAAATATCAAAAATTAAACCTAATGTATATTATTTACTGTAAATAAAATATCAAAAAGTACAGTAAATATATCTTACACTCCCTATGTAAAATATCAGAATCTACACCAAATATATATTATATAATTTACATGAAATATCAAAAGGACACCAAATATATCTTATATAGTGTACATAAAATATCACAATGTACAGTAAATATATTTCCTATATTGTACATATAATATTAACTAAAAGTACACCAAATATATTTTATATACTATAAATAAAATATCAAAAATACAGTAAATATATATTACATAGTGTACATAAAATATCAAAAAGTACACCAAATATGTGTAATATGTACTGTAAATAAACTATCAAAAACTACAGTAATTATATTAAATATACTGTACATAAAATATCAAAAATTACACCAAATGTATATTATATACTGTAAATAAAATATCAAAAAGTACAGTAAATATATATTACACACCCTATGTAAAATATCACAAACTTCACCAAATATATATTATATAATTTACATAAAATATCAAAAGGCCACCAAATATATCTTATATACTGTACATAAAATATCAAAATGTACAGTAAATATATATTACACACCCTATGTAAAATATCACAATCTACACCAAATATATATTATATAATTTACATAAAATATCAAAAGGACACCAAATATATCTTATATACTGTACATAAAATATCAAAATTACAGTAAATATATTTCATATATTGTACATATAATGTTAACTAAAAGTACACCAAATATATTTTATATAGTGTAAATAAAATATCAAAATGTAGAGTAAATATATATTACACACCCTATGTAAAATATCACAATCTACACCGAATTTATGTTATGTAATTTACATAAAATATCAAAAGGACACCAAATATACCTTATATGCTGAACATAAAATATCAAAATGTACCGTAAATATATTTCATATATTGTACATATAATATTAACTAAAAGTACACCAAATACATTTTATATACTGTAAATAAAATATCAAATAGTAGAGTAAATATATATTACATACTGTACATAAAATATCAAAAAGTACACCAAATATGTGTAATATATACTGTAAATAAACTATCAAATCCACAGTAATTATATATAATATACTGTATATAAAATATCAAAAATTACACCAAATGTGTATTATTTACTGTAAATAAAATATCAAAAAGTACAGGAAATATATGTTACACTCCCTATGTAAAATATCACAATCTACACCAAATATATATTATATAATTTACATAAAATATCAAACGGACACCAAATATGTCTTATATAGTGTACATAAAATATCAAAATATACAGTAAATATATTTCCTATATTGTACATATAATATTAACTAAAAGTACACCAAATACATTTTATATACTGTAAATAAAATATCAAAAATACAGTAAATATATATTACATACTGTACATAAAATATGAAAAAGTACACCAAATATGTGTAATATATACTGTAAATAAACTATCAAAACTACACTAATTATATTTAATATACTGTACATAAAATATCAAAAATTACACCAAATATATATTATTTACTGTAAAGAAAATACCAAAAAGTACAGTAAATATATATTACACACCCTATGTAAAATATCACAAACTACACCAAATATATATTATATAATTTATATGAAATATCAAAAGGACACCAAATATACCTTATATACTGAACATGAAATATCAAAATGTACAGTAAATATATTTCATATATTGTACATATAATATTAACTAAAAGTACACCAAATACATTTTATATACTGTAAATAAAATATCAAAAGTACAGTAAATATATATTACATTCTGTACATAAAATATCAAAAAGTACACCAAATATGTGTTATATATACTGTAAATAAACTATCAAAAACTGCAGTAATTATATTTAATATACTGTACATAAAATATCAAAAATTACACCAAATGTATATTATTTACTGTAAATAAAATATCAAAAATTACAGTAAATATATCTTACACACCCTATGTAAAATATCACAATCTACACCAAATATATATTATATAATTTACATAAAATATCAAAAGGACACCAAATATATCTTATATACCGTACATAAAATATCAAAATTACAGTAAATATATTTCATATATTGTACATATAATGTGAACTAAAAGTACACCAAATACATTTTATATACTGTAAATAAAATATCAAAAAGTGCAGTAAATATATATTACACACCCTATGTAAAATATCACAAACTTCACCAAATATATATTATATAATTTACATAAAATATCAAAAGGACACCAAATATATCTTCTATACTGTACATAAAATATCAAAATGTACAGTAAATATATTTCATATATTGTATATATAATATTAACTAAAAGTACACCAAATACATTTTATATACTGTAAATAAAATATCAAAAAGTACAGTAAATATATATTACATGCTGTACATAAAATATCAAAAAGTACACCAAATATGTGTTATATATACTGTAAATAAACTATCAAAACTACACTAATTATATTTAATATACTGTACATAAAATATCAAAAATTACACCAAATATATATTATCTACTGTAAAGAAAATACCAAAAAGTACAGTAAATATATATTACACACCCTATGTAAAATATCACAAACTACACCAAATATATATAATATAATTTACATAAAATATCAAAAGGACACCAAATATATCTTATATACTGAACATGAAATATCAAAATGTACAGTAAATATATTTCATATATTGTACATATAATATTAACTAAAAGAACACCAAATACATTTTATATACTGTCAATAAAATATCAAAATGTACAGTAAATATATATTACATTCTGTATATAAAATATCAAAAAGTACACCAAATTTGTGTTTTATATACTGTAAATAAACTATCAAAAACTACAGTAATTATATTTAATATACTGTACATAAAATAACAAAAATTAAACCAAATGTATATTATTTACTGTAAATAAAATATCAAAAAGTACAGTAAATATATCTTACACTCCCTATGTAAAATATCACAATCTACACCAAATATATATTATATAATTTACATAAAATATCAAAAGGACACCAAATATATCTTCTATACTGTACATAAATTATCAAAATGTACAGTAAATATATTTCATATATTGTATATATAATATTAACTAAAAGTACACCAAATACATTTTATATACTGTAAATAAATTATCAAAAATTACAGTAAATATATATTACATACTGTACATAAAATATCAAAAAGTACACCAAATATGTGTTATATATACTGTAAATAAGCTAACAAAACTACACTAATTATACTTAATATTCTGTACATAAAATATCAAAAATTAAACCAAATATATATTATTTACTGTAAAGAAAATACCAAAAAGTACAGTAAATATATATTACACACCCTATGTAAAATATCACAAACTACACCAAATATATATTATATAATTTACATAAAATATCAAAAGGACACCAAATATACCTTAAATACTGTACATAAAATATCAAAATTACAGTAAATATATTTCATATATTGTACATATAATGTTAACTAAAAGTACACCAAATACATTTTATATAGTGCAAATAAAATATCAAAATGTACAGTAAATATATATTACACACCCTATGTAAAATATCACAATCTACACCAAATTTATATTATGTAATTTACATAAAATATCAAAAGGACACCAAATATACCTTATATGCTGAACATAAAATATCAAAATGTACCGTAAATATATTTCATATATTGTACATATAATATTAACTAAAAGTACACCAAATACATTTTATATACTGTAAATAAAATATCAAATAATAGGGTAAATATATATTACATACTGTACATAAAATATCAAAAAGTACACCAAATATGTGTAATATATACTGTAAATAAACTATCAAAAACCACAGTAATTATATTTAATATGCTGTACATAAAATATCAAAAATTACACCAAATGTATATTATATACTGTAAATAAAATATCAAAAGGTACAGTAAATATATATGACACACCCTATGTAAAATATCAAAAACTACACCAAATATATATTATATAATTTACATAAAATATCAAAAGGACACCAAATATATCTTCTATACTGTACAAAAAATATCAAAAAGTACAGTAAATATATTTCTTATATTGTATATATAATATTAACCAAAAGTACACCAAATACATTTTATATACTGTAAATAAGTTATCAAAAATTACAGTAAATATATATTAGATACTGTACATAAAATATCAAAAAGTACACCAAATATGTGTAATATATACTGTAAATAAACTATCAAAACTACACTAATTATATTTAATATACTGTACATAAAATATCAAAAATTACACCAAATATATATTATTTACTGTAAAGAAAATACCAAAAAGTACAGTAAAGGTATATTACACACCCTATGTAAAATATCACAAACTACACCAAATATATATTATATAATTTACATGAAATATCAAAAGGACACCAAATATACCTTATATACTGAACATGAAATATCAAAAAGTACAGTAGATATATTTCATATATTGTACATATAATATTAACTAAAAGTACACCAAATACATTTTATATACTGTAAATAAAATATCAAAAGTACAGTAAATATATATTACATTCTGTACATAAAATATCAAAAAGTACACCAAATATGTGTTATATATACTGTAAATAAACTATCAAAAACTGCAGTAATTATATTTAATATACTGTACATAAAATATCAAAAATAACACCAAATGTATATTATTTACTGTAAATAAAATATCAAAAAGTACAGTAAATATATCTTACACACCCTATGTAAAATATCACAAACTACACCAAACATATATTATATAATTTACATAAAATATCAAAAGGACCCCAAATATACCTTATATACTGAACATAAAATATCAAAATGTACAGTAAATATATTTCATATATTGTACATATAATAATAACTAAAAGTACACCAAATACATTTTATATACTGTAAATAAAATATCAAAAGTACAGTAAATATATATTACAGTCTGTACATAAAATATCAAAAAGTACACCAAATATGTGTTATATATACTGTAAATAAACTATCAGAAACTGCAGTAATTATATTTAATATACTGTACATAAAATATCAAAAATTACACCAAATGTATATTATTTAATGTAAATAAAATATCAAAAAGTACAGTAAATATATCTTACACACCCTATGTAAAATATCACAATCTACACCAAATATATATTATATAATTTACATAAAATATCAAAAGGACACCAAATATACCTTATATACTGAACATGAAATATCAAAATTACAGTAAATATATTTCATATATTGTGCATATAATGTTAACTAAAAGTACACCAAATACATTTTATATACTGTAAATAAAATATCAAAAAGTACAGTAAACATATATTACACACCCTTTGTAAAATATCACAAACTTCACCCAATATATATTATATAATTTACATAAAATATCAAAAGGACACCAAATATATCTTCTATACTGTACATAAAATATCAAAAGGTACAGTAAATATATTTCATATATTGTATATATAATATTAACTAAAAGTACACCAAATACATTTTATATACTGTAAATAAATTATCAAAAATTACAGTAAATATATATTACATACTGTACATAAAATATCAAAAAGTACACCAAATATGTGTTATATATACTGTAAATAAACTATCAAAACTACAGTAATTATGTTGAATATACTGTACATAAAATATCAAAAATTACACCAAATATATAATTTAGTGTAAAGAAAATACCAAAAAGTACAGTAAATATATATTACACACCCGATGTAAAATATGACAAACTACACCAAATATATATTATATAGTTTACATAAAATATCAAAAGGACACCAAATATACCTTATATACTGAACAAGAAATATCAAAATGTACAGTAAATATATTTCATATATTGCACATATAATATTAACTAAAAGTACACCAAATACATTTTATATACTGTAAATAAAATATCAAAAGGTACAGTAAATATATATTACATTCTGTACATAAAATATCAAAAAGTACACCAAATATGTGTTATATATACTGTAAATAAACTATCAAAAACTGCAGTAATTATATTTAATATACTGTACATAAAATATCAAAAATTACACCAAATGTATATTATTTACTGTAAATAAAATATCAAAAAGTACAGTAAATATATCTTACACACCCTATGTAAAATATCACAATCTACAGCAAATATATATTATATAATTTACATAAAATATCAAAAGGACACCAAATATGTGTTATATATACTGTAAATATCAAAAACTACAGTAATCATATTCAATGTACTGTGTATAAAATATCAAAAATTACACCAAATATAAATTAAATACTGTAAATAAAATATCAAAAAGGACAGTAAATATATACTACACACCCTATGTAAAATATCAAAAATTACACCAAATATATATTATATAATTTACATACAATATAAAAAGGACACCAAATATATATTATATACTGTACATAAAATATCAAAATGTACAGTAAATATATTTCATATATTGTACATGAAATATAAACTAAAAGTACACCAAATACATTTTATATACTGTAAATAAAATATCAAAAATACAGTAAATATATATTACATACTGTACATAAAATATCAAAAAGTACACCAAGTATGTGTTATATATACTGTAAATAAACTATCAAAAACTACAGTAATTATATTTAATATACTGTACATAAAATATCAAAAATTACACCAAATGTATATTATATACTGTAAATGAAATATCAAAATGTACAGTAAATATACATTACACACCCTATGTAAAATATCACAAACTACACCAAATATATATTTTGTAATTTACATAATATATCAAAAGGACACCAAATATATCTTCTATACTGTACATAAAATATCAAAAAGTACAGTAAATATATTTCATATATTGTATATATAATATTAACTAAAAGTACACCAAATACATTTTATATACTGTAAATAAATTATCAAAAATTACAGTAAATATATATTACATACTGTACATAAAATATCAAAAAGTACACCAAATATGTGTTATATATACTGTAAATAAACAATCAAAAACTACAGTAATTATATTTAATATACTGTAAATAAAATATCAAAAATTACACCAACTGTATATTATTTACTGTAAATAAAATATCGAAAATTACAGTAAATATATATTACACACCCTATGGAAATAATCAAAAACTACACCAAATATATATTATATAATTTCCATAAAATATCAAAAGGACACCAAATATATATTATATACTGTACATAAAATATCAAAAAGTACAGTAAATATATTTCATATATTGTACATGTAATATTAACTAAAAGTACACCAAATACATTTTATATACTGTAAATAAAATATCAAAACGTACAGTAAATATATATTACATAGTGTACATAAAATATCAAAAAGTACTCCAAATATGTGTAATATATACTGTAAATAAACTATCAAAAACTACAGTAATTATATTTACTATGCTGTACATAAAATATCAAAAATTACACCAAATGTATATTATATACTGTAAATAAAATATCAAAAAGTACAGTAAATATATATTACACACCCTATGTAAAATATCACAAACTACACCAAATATATATTATGTAATTTACATAAAATATCAAAAGGACACCAAATATATCTTCTATACTGTACATAAAATATCAAAACTTTCAGTAAATATATTTCATATATTGTACATATAATATTAACTAAAAGTACACCAAATACAGTTTACATAGTGTAAATAATGTATAAAAAATTACAGTAAGTATATATTTTCTACTGTACATAAAATATCGAAAAGTACACCAAATATGTGTTATATATACTGTAAATAAACTATCAAAATATTCAGTAATTATATTTAATATACTGTACATAAAATATCAAAAATTACACCAAATGTATATTATTTACTGTAAATAAAATATCTAAAAGTACAGTAAATATATATTGCACACCATATGTAAAATATCACAATCTACACCAAATATATATTATATAATTTACATAAAATATCAAAAGGACACCAAATATATCTTCTATACTGTACATAAAATATCAAAAAGTACAGTAAATATATTTCATATATTGTACATATAATATTAACTAAAAGTACACCAAATACATTTTATATACTGTAAATAAAATATCAATTAGTACAGTAAATATATATTACATACTGTACATAAAATATGAAAAAGTACACCAAATATGTGTTATATATACTGTAAATAAACTATCAAAACTACACTAATTATGTTTAATATACTGTACATAAAATATCAAAAATTACACCAAATATATATTATTTACTGTAAATAAAATATCAAAAAGTACAGTAAATATATATTACACACCCTATGTAAAATATCAGAAACTACACCATATATATATTATATAATTTACATAATATATCAAAAGGACACCAAATATACCTTATATACTGAACATGAAATATCAAATGTACAGTAAATATATTTCATATATTGTATATATAATATTAACTAAAAGTACACCAAATATATTTTATATACTGTAAATAAAATATCGAAAAGTACAGTAAATATATATTACATAGTGTACATAAAATATCAACAAGTACACCAAATATGTGTTATATATACTGTAAATAAACTATCAAAAACTACAGGAATTATATTTAATATACTGTACATAAAATATCAAAAATTAAACCAAATGTATATTATATACTGTAAATAAAATATCAAAAAGTACACTAAATATATATTACACACCCCATGTAAAATATCACAAACTACACCAAATATATATTTTATAATTTACATAAAATATCAAAAGGACACCAAATATATCTTCTATACTGTTCATAAAATATCAAAAATTACAGTAAATATATTTCATATATTGTACATGTAATATTAACTAAAAGTACACCAAATACATTTTATATACTGTAAATAAATTATCAAAAATTACAGTAAATATATATTACATACTGTACATAAAATATCAAAAAGTACACCAAATATGTGTTATATATACTGTAAATAAACAATCAAAAACTACAGTAATTATATATAATATACTGTTCATAAAATATCAAAAATTACACCAAATGTATATTATTTACTGTAAATAAAATATCAAAAATTACAGTAAATATATATTACACACCCTATGTAAAATATCAAAAACTACACCAAATATATATTATAAAATTCACATAAAATATCAAAAGGACACCAAATATATATTATATACTGTACATAAAATATCAAAATGTACAGTAAATATATTTCATATATTTTACATGTAATATTAACTAAAAGTACACCAAATACATTTTATATACTGTAAATAAAATACCAAAAAGTACAGTAAATATATATTACATAGTGTACATAAAATATCAAAAAGTACTCCAAATATGTGTAATATATACTGTAAATAAACTATTAAAAACTACAGTAATTATATTTATTATACTGTACATAAAATATCAAAAATTACACCAAAGGAATGTTATTTACTGTAAATAAAATATCAAAAGTACAGTAAATATATCTTACACTCCCTATGTAAAATATCACAATCTACACCAAATATATATTATATAATTTACATAAAATATCAAAAGGACACCAAATATATCTTATATAGTGTACATAAAATATCAAAATGTACAGTAAATATATTTCCTATATTGTACATATAATATTAACTGAAAGTACACCAAATACATTTTATATATTGTAAATAAAATATCAAAAATACAGTAAATATATATTACATACTGTACATAAAAAATCAAAAACTACACCAAATATGTGTAATATATACTGTAAATTAACTATCAAAACTACACTAATTATATTTAATATACTGTACATAAAATATCAAAAATTACACCAAATATATATTATTTACTGTAAAGAAAATACCAAAAAGTACAGTAAATATATATTACACACCCTATGTAAAATATCACAAACTACACCAAATATATATTATATAATTTACATAAAATATCAAAAGGACACCAAATATACCTTATATACTGAACATGAAATATCAAAAAGTACAGTAAATATATTTCATATATTGTACATATAATATTAACTAAAAGTACACCAAATACATTTTATATACTGTAAATAAAATATCAAAATTACAGTAAATATATATTACATTCAGTACATAAAATATCAAAAAGTACACCAAATATGTGTTATATATACTGTAAATAAACTATCAAAAACTGCAGTAATTATGTTTAATATACTGTACATAAAATATCAAAAATTACACCAAATGTATATTATTTACTGTAAATAAAATATCGAAAAGTACAGTAAATATATCTTACACACCCTATGTAAAATATCACAATCTACACCAAATATATATTATATAATTTACATAAAATATCAAAAGGACACCAAATATATCTTATATAGTGTACATAAAATATCAAAATGTACAGTAAATATATTTCATATATTGTACATATATTATTAACTAAAAGTACACCAAATACATTTTATATACAGTAAATAAAATATCAAAAAGTACAGTAAATATGTATTACATACTGTACATAAAATATCAAAAAGTACACCATATATGTGTAACATATACTGTAAATAAACTATCAAAAACTACTGTAATTATATTTAATATACTGTACATAAAATATCAAAAATTAAACCAAATGTATATTATATACTGTAAATAAAATATCATCAAGTACAGTAAATATATATTACACACCCTATGTAAAATATCACAAACTTCACCAAATATATATTATAAAATTTACATAAAATATCAAAAAGGACACCACTTATATCTTCTATACTGTACATAAAATATCAAAATGTACAGTAAATATATTTCATATATTGTATATATAATATTAACTAAAAGTACACCAAATACATTTTATATACTGCAAATAAATTATCAAAAATTACAGTAAATATATATTACATACTGTATATAAAATATCAAAAAGTACACCATATATGTGTTATATATACTGTAAATAAACTATCAAAGACTACAGTAATTATATTTAATATACTGTACATAAAATATCAAAAATTACACCAAATGTATATTATTTACTGTAAATAAAATATCAAAAATTACAGTAAATATATATTACACACCCTATGTAAAATATCAAAAACTACACCAAATATCTATTATAAAATTCACATAAAATATCAAAAGGACACCAAATATTTATTATATACTGTACATAAAATATCAAAAAGTACAGTAAATATATTTCATATAGTGTACATATAATATTAACTAAAAGTACACCAAATACATTTCATATACTGTAAATAAAATATCAAAAAGTACAGTAAATATATATTACATACTGTACATAAAATATCAAAAAGTACACCAAATATGTGTTATATATACTGTGAATAAACTATCAAATATACAGTAATTATATATAATATACTGTACAAAAAATATCAAAAATTAAACCAAATGTATATTATATACTGTAAATAAAATATCAAAAAGTACAGTAAATATATATGGCATACCCTATGTAAAATATCAAAAACTACACCAAATATATATTATATAATTTACAGAAAATATCAAAAGGACACCA
This sequence comes from Pan paniscus, assembly GCF_029289425.2. Lineage (NCBI taxonomy): Eukaryota > Metazoa > Chordata > Mammalia > Primates > Hominidae > Pan > Pan paniscus. The sequence continues at coordinate 6,025,324 of NC_073271.2, forward strand.
AATATATATTCTATACTGTACACAAAATATCAAAAAGTACAGTAAATATATTTCATATATCTTACATATAATATTAACTAAAAGTACACCAAATGCATTTTATATACTGTAAATAAAATATCAAAAAGTACAGTAAACATATATTACATACTGTACATAAAATATCAAAAAGTACACCAAATATGTGTTATATATACTGTAAATATCAAAAACTACAGTAATCATATTCAATGTACTGTATATAAAATATCAAAAATTACACCAAATATAAATTAAATACTGTAAATAAAATATCAAAAAGGACAGTAAATATATACTACACACCCTATGTAAAATATCAAAAATTACACCAAATATATATTATATAATTTACATAGAATATAAAAAGGACACCAAATATATCTTATATATTGTACATAAAATATCAAAAAGTACAGTATATATATTTCATACATTGTACATATATTATTAACTAAAAGTACACCAAATACATTTTGTATACTGAAAATAAAATATCAAAAAGTACAGTAAATCTATATTACATACTGTACATAAAATATCAAAAAGTACACCAAATATGTGTTATATATACTGTAAATAAACTATCAAAAACTACAGTAATTATATTTAATATACTGTACATAAAATATCAAAAATTACACCAAAGGAATGTTATTTACTGTAAATAAAATATCAAAAAGTACAGTAAATATATCTTACACTCCCTATGTAAAATATCACAATCTACACCAAATATATATTATATAATTTACATAAAATATCAAAAGGACACCAAATATATCTTATATAGTGTACATAAAATATCAAAATGTACAGTAAATATATTTCCTATATTGTACATATAATATTAACTGAAAGTACACCAAATACATTTTATATACTGTAAATAAAATATCAAAAATACAGTAAATATATATTACATACTGTACATAAAATATCAAAAAGTACACCAAATATGTGTAATATATACTGTAAATAAACTATCAAAACTACACTAATTATATTTAATATACTGTACATAAAATAACAAAAATTACACCAAATATATATTATTTACTGTAAAGAAAATACCAAAAAGTACAGTAAATATATATTACACACCCTATGTAAAATATCACAAACTACACCAAATATATATTATATAATTTACATAAAATATCAAAAGGACACCAAATATACCTTATATACTGAACATGAAATATCAAAAAGTACAGTAAATATATTTCATATATTGTACATATAATATTAACTAAAAGTACACCAAATACATTTTATATACTGTAAATAAAATATCAAAATTACAGTAAATATATATTACATTCAGTACATAAAATATCAAAAAGTACACCAAATATGTGTTATATATACTGTAAATAAACTATCAAAACTACACTAATTATGTTTAATATACTGTACATAAAATATCAAAAATTACACCAAATATATATTATTTACTGTAAATAAAATATCAAAAAGTACAGTAAATATATATTACACACCCTATGTAAAATATCAGAAACTACACCATATATATATTATATAATTTACATAATATATCAAAAGGACACCAAATATACCTTATATACTGAACATGAAATATCAAATGTACAGTAAATATATTTCATATATTGTATATATAATATTAACTAAAAGTACACCAAATATATTTTATATACTGTAAATAAAATATCGAAAAGTACAGTAAATATATATTACATAGTGTACATAAAATATCAACAAGTACACCAAATATGTGTTATATATACTGTAAATAAACTATCAAAAACTACAGGAATTATATTTAATATACTGTACATAAAATATCAAAAATTAAACCAAATGTATATTATATACTGTAAATAAAATATCAAAAAGTACACTAAATATATATTACACACCCCATGTAAAATATCACAAACTACACCAAATATATATTTTATAATTTACATAAAATATCAAAAGGACACCAAATATATCTTCTATACTGTTCATAAAATATCAAAAATTACAGTAAATATATTTCATATATTGTACATGTAATATTAACTAAAAGTACACCAAATACATTTTATATACTGTAAATAAATTATCAAAAATTACAGTAAATATATATTACATACTGTACATAAAATATCAAAAAGCACACCAAATATGTGTTATATATACTGTAAATAAACAATCAAAAACTACAGTAATTATATATAATATACTGTACATAAAATATCAAAAATTACACCAAATGTATATTATTTACTGTAAATAAAATATCAAAAATTACAGTAAATATATATTACACACCCTATGTAAAATATCAAAAACTACACCAAATATATATTATAAAATTCACATAAAATATCAAAAGGACACCAAATATATATTATATACTGTACATAAAATATCAAAATGTACAGTAAATATATTTCATATATTTTACATGTAATATTAACTAAAAGTACACCAAATACATTTTATATACTGTAAATAAAATACCAAAAAGTACAGTAAATATATATTACATAGTGTACATAAAATATCAAAAAGTACTCCAAATATGTGTAATATATACTGTAAATAAACTATTAAAAACTACAGTAATTATATTTATTATACTGTACATAAAATATCAAAAATTACACCAAAGGAATGTTATTTACTGTAAATAAAATATCAAAAGTACAGTAAATATATCTTACACTCCCTATGTAAAATATCACAATCTACACCAAATATATATTATATAATTTACATAAAATATCAAAAGGACACCAAATATATCTTATATAGTGTACATAAAATATCAAAATGTACAGTAAATATATTTCCTATATTGTACATATAATATTAACTGAAAGTACACCAAATACATTTTATATATTGTAAATAAAATATCAAAAATACAGTAAATATATATTACATACTGTACATAAAAAATCAAAAACTACACCAAATATGTGTAATATATACTGTAAATTAACTATCAAAACTACACTAATTATATTTAATATACTGTACATAAAATATCAAAAATTACACCAAATATATATTATTTACTGTAAAGAAAATACCAAAAAGTACAGTAAATATATATTACACACCCTATGTAAAATATCACAAACTACACCAAATATATATTATATAATTTACATAAAATATCAAAAGGACACCAAATATACCTTATATACTGAACATGAAATATCAAAAAGTACAGTAAATATATTTCATATATTGTACATATAATATTAACTAAAAGTACACCAAATACATTTTATATACTGTAAATAAAATATCAAAATTACAGTAAATATATATTACATTCAGTACATAAAATATCAAAAAGTACACCAAATATGTGTTATATATACTGTAAATAAACTATCAAAAACTGCAGTAATTATGTTTAATATACTGTACATAAAATATCAAAAATTACACCAAATGTATATTATTTACTGTAAATAAAATATCGAAAAGTACAGTAAATATATCTTACACACCCTATGTAAAATATCACAATCTACACCAAATATATATTATATAATTTACATAAAATATCAAAAGGACACCAAATATATCTTATATAGTGTACATAAAATATCAAAATGTACAGTAAATATATTTCATATATTGTACATATAATATTAACTAAAAGTACACCAAATACATTTTATATACAGTAAATAAAATATCAAAAAGTACAGTAAATATGTATTACATACTGTACATAAAATATCAAAAAGTACACCATATATGTGTAACATATAATGTAAATAAACTATCAAAAACTACTGTAATTATATTTAATATACTGTACATAAAATATCAAAAATTAAACCAAATGTATATTATATACTGTAAATAAAATATCATCAAGTACAGTAAATATATATTACACACCCTATGTAAAATATCACAAACTTCACCAAATATATATTATAAAATTTACATAAAATATCAAAAAGGACACCACTTATATCTTCTATACTGTACATAAAATATCAAAATGTACAGTAAATATATTTCATATATTGTATATATAATATTAACTAAAAGTACACCAAATACATTTTATATACTGCAAATAAATTATCAAAAATTACAGTAAATATATATTACATACTGTATATAAAATATCAAAAAGTACACCATATATGTGTTATATATACTGTAAATAAACTATCAAAGACTACAGTAATTATATTTAATATACTGTACATAAAATATCAAAAATTACACCAAATGTATAATATTTACTGTAAATAAAATATCAAAAATTACAGTAAATATATATTACACACCCTATGTAAAATATCAAAAACTACACCAAATATCTATTATAAAATTCACATAAAATATCAAAAGGACACCAAATATTTATTATATACTGTACATAAAATATCAAAAAGTACAGTAAATATATTTCATATAGTGTACATATAATATTAACTAAAAGTACACCAAATACATTTCATATACTGTAAATAAAATATCAAAAAGTACAGTAAATATATATTACATACTGTACATAAAATATCAAAAAGTACACCAAATATGTGTTATATATACTGTGAATAAACTATCAAATATACAGTAATTATATATAATATACTGTACAAAAAATATCAAAAATTACACCAAATGTATATTATATACTGTAAATAAAATATCAAAAAGTACAGTAAATATATATGGCATACCCTATGTAAAATATCAAAAACTACACCAAATATATATTATATAATTTACAGAAAATATCAAAAGGACACCAAATATATATTCTATACTGTACACAAAATATCAAAAAGTACAGTAAATATATTTCATATATCTTACATATAATATTAACTAAAAGTACACCAAATGCATTTTATATACTGTAAATAAAATATCAAAAAGTACAGTAAACATATATTATATACTGTACATAAAATATCAAAAAGTACACCAAATATGTGTTATATATACTGTAAATATCAAAAACTTCAGTAATCATATTCAATGTACTGTATATAAAATATCAAAAATTACACCAAATATAAATTAAATACTGTAAATAAAATATCAAAAAGGACAGTAAATATATACTACACACCCTATGTAAAATATCAAAAATTACACCAAATATATATTATATAATTTACATAGAATATAAAAAGGACACCAAATATATCTTATATATTGTACATAAAATATCAAAAAGTACAGTATATATATTTCATACATTGTACATATATTATTAACTAAAAGTACACCAAATACATTTTGTATACTGAAAATAAAATATCAAAAAGTACAGTAAATCTATATTACATACTGTACATAAAATATCAAAAAGTACACCAAATATGTGTGATATATACTGTAAATAAACTATCAAAAACTACAGTAATTATATTTAATATACTGTACATAAAATATCAAAAATTACACCAAAGGAATGTTATTTACTGTAAATAAAATATCAAAAAGTACAGTAAATATATCTTACACTCCCTATGTAAAATATCACAATCTACACCAAATATATATTATATAATTTACATAAAATATCAAAAGGACACCAAATATATCTTCTATACTGTACATAAAATATCAAAATGTACAGTAAATATATTTCATATATTGTATATATAATATTAACTGAAAGTACACCAAATACATTTTATATACTGTAAATAAATTATCAAAAATTACAGTAAATATATATTACATACTGTACATAAAATATCAAAAAGTACACCAAATATGTGTTATATACACTGTAAATAAACTATCAAAACTACACTAATTATATTTAATATACTGTACATAAAATATCAAAAATTACACCAAATATATATTATTTACTGTAAAGAAAATACCAAAAAGTACAGTAAATATATATTACACACCCTATGTAAAATATCACAAACTACACCAAATATATATTATATAATTTACATAAAATATCAAAAGGACACTAAATATACCTTATATACTGAACATGAAATATCAAAAATACAGTAAATATATTTCATATATTGTACATATAATATTAACTAAAAGTACACCAAATACATTTTATATACTGTAAATAAAATATCAAAATTACAGTAAATATATATTACATTCAGTACATAAAATATCAAAAAGTACACCAAATATGTGTTATATATACTGTAAATAAACTATCAAAAACTGCAGTAATTATGTTTAATATACTGTACATAAAATATCAAAAATTACACCAAATGTATATTATTTACTGTAAATAAAATATCGAAAAGTACAGTAAATATATCTTACACACCTTATGTAAAATATCACAATCTACACCAAATATATATTATACAATTTACATAAAATATCAAAAGGACCCCAAATATATCTTATATAGTGTACATAAAATATCAAAATGTACAGTAAATATATTTCATATATTGTACATATAATATTAATTAAAGTACACCAAATACATTTTATATACAGTAAATAAAATATCAAAAAGTACAGTAAATATGTATTACATACTGTACATAAAATATCAAAAAGTACACCATATATGTGTAATATATACTGTAAATAAACTATCAAAAACTACTGTAATTATATTTAATATACTGTACATAAAATATCAAAAATTAAACCAAATGTATGTTATATACTGTAAATAAAATATCATCAAGTACAGTAAATATATATTACACACCCTATGTAAAATATCACAAACTTCACCAAATATATATTATAAAATTTACATAAAATATCAAAAAGGACACCACTTATATCTTCTATACTGTACATAAAATATCAAAATGTACAGTAAATATATTTCATATATTGTATATATAATATTAACTAAAAGTACACCAAATACATTTTATATACTGCAAATAAAATATCAAAAATTACAGTAAATATATATTACATACTGTATATAAAATATCAAAAAGTACACCATATATGTGTTATATAAACTGTAAATAAACTATCAAAGACTACAGTAATTATATTTAATATACTGTACATAAAATATCAAAAATTACACCAAATGTATATTATTTACTGTAAATAAACTATCAAAAATTACAGTAAATATATATTACACACCCTATGTAAAATATCAAAAACTACACCAAATATCTATTATAAAATTCACATAAAATATCAAAAGGACACCAAATATTTATTATATACTGTACATAAAATATCAAAAGTACAGTAAATATATTTCATATAGTGTACATATAATATTAACTAAAAGTACACCAAATACATTTCATATACTGTAAATAAAATATCAAAAAGTACAGTAAATATATATTACATACTGTACATAAAATATCAAAAAGTACACCAAATATGTGTTATATATACTGTGAATAAACTATCAAATATACAGTAATTATATATAATATACTGTACAAAAAATATCAAAAATTACACCAAATGTATATTATATACTGTAAATAAAATATCAAAAAGTGCAGTAAATATATATGGCATACCCTATGTAAAATATCAAAAACTACACCAAATATATATTATATAACTTACAGAAAATATCAAAAGGACACCAAATATATATTCTATACTGTACACAAAATATCAAAAAGTACAGTAAATATATTTCATATATCTTACATATAATATTAACTAAAAGTACACCAAATGCATTTTATATACTGTAAATAAAATATCAAAAAGTACAGTAAACATATATTACATACTGTACATAAAATATCAGAAAGTACACCAAATATGTGTTATATATACTGTAAATATCAAAAACTACAGTAATCATATTCAATGTACTGTATATAAAATATCAAAAATTACAACAAATATAAATTAAATACTGTAAATAAAATATCAAAAAGGACAGTAAATATATACTACACACCCTATGTAAAATATCTAAAATTACACCAAATATATATTATATAATTTACATAGAATATAAAAAGGACACCAAATATATCTTATATATTGTACATAAAATATCAAAAAGTACAGTATATATATTTCATACATTGTACATATATTATTAACTAAAAGTACACCAAATACATTTTGTATACTGAAAATAAAATATCAAAAAGTACAGTAAATCTATATTACATACTGTACATAAAATATCAAAAAGTACACCAAATATGTGTTATATATACTGTAAATAAACTATCAAAAACTACAGTAATTATATTTAATATACTGTACATAAAATATCAAAAATTACACCAAAGGAATGTTATTTACTGTAAATAAAATATCAAAAAGTACAGTAAATATATCTTACACTCCCTATGTAAAATATCACAATCTACACCAAATATATATTATATAATTTACATAAAATATCAAAAGGACACCAAATATATCTTATATAGTGTACATAAAATATCAAAATGTACAGTAAATATATTTCCTATATTGTACATATAATATTAACTGCAAGTACACCAAATACATTTTATATACTGTAAATAAAATATCAAAAATACAGTAAATATATATTACATACTGTACATAAAATATCAAAAAGTACACCAAATATGTGTAATATATACTGTAAATAAACTATCAAAACTACACTAATTATATTTAATATACTGTACATAAAATATCAAAAATTACACCAAATATATATTATTTACTGTAAAGAAAATACCAAAAAGTACAGTAAATATATATTACACACCCTATGTAAAATATCACAAACTACACCAAATATATATTATATAATTTACATAAAATATCAAAAGGACACCAAATATACCTTATATACTGAACATGAAATATCAAAAAGTACAGTAAATATATTTCATATATTGTACATATAATGTTAACTAAAAGTACACCAAATACATTTTATATACTGTAAATAAAATATCAAAAAGTACAGTAAATATATATTACACACCCTATGTAAAATATCACAAACTTCACCAAATATATATTATATAATTTACATAAAATATCAAAAGGACACCAAATATATCTTCTATACTGTACATAAAATATCAAAATGTACAGTAAATATATTTCATATATTGTATATATAATATTAACTAAAAGTACACCAAATACATTTTATATACTGTAAATAAATTATCAAAAATTACAGTAAATATATATTACATACTGTACATAAAATATCAAAAAGTACACCAAATATGTGTTATATATACTGTAAATAAACTATCAAAACTACACTAATTATATTTAATATACTGTACATAAAATATCAAAAATTACACCAAATATATATTATTTACTGTAAAGAAAATACCAAAAAGTACAGTAAATATATATTACACACCCTATGTAAAATATCACAAACTACACCAAATATATATTATATAATTTACATAAAATATCAAAAGGACACCAAATATATCTTATATACTGAACATGAAATATCAAAATGTACAGTAAATATATTTCATATATTGTACATATAATATTAACTAAAAGTACACCAAATACATTTTATATACTGTAAATTAAATATCAAAATGTACAGTAAATATATATTACATTCTGTTCATAAAATATCAAAAAGTACACCAAATTTGTGTTTTATATACTGTAAATAAACTATCAAAAACTGCAGTAATTATATTTAATATACTGTACATAAAATATCAAAAATTAAACCAAATGTATATTATTTACTGTAAATAAAATATCAAAAAGTACAGTAAATATATCTTACACACGCTATGTAAAATATCACAATCTACACCAAACATATATTATATAATTTACATTAAATATCAAAAGGACACCAAATATATCTTATATACTGTACATAAAATATCAAAATTACTGTAAATATATTTCATATATTGTACATATAATGTTAACTAAAAGTACACCAAATATATTTTATATAGTGTAAATAAAATATCAAAATGTACAGTAAATATATATTACACACCCTATGTAAAATATCACAATCTACACCAAATTTATATTATGTAATTTACATAAAATATCAAAAGGACACCATATATACCTTATATGCTGAACATAAAATATCAAAATGTACCGTATATATATTTCATATATTGTACATATAATATTAACTAAAAGTACACCAAATACATTTTATATACTGTAAATAAAATATCAAATAGTAGAGTAAATATATATTACATACTGTACATAAAATATCAAAAAGTACACCAAATATGTGTAATATATACTGTAAATAAACTATCAACTCCACAGTAATTATATATAATATACTGTACATAAAATATCAAAAATTACACCAAATGTATATTATTTACTGTAAATAAAATATCAAAAAGTACAGTAAATATATCTTACACACCCTATGTAAAATATCACAATCTACACCAAATATATATTATATAATTTACATAAAATATCAAAAGGACACCAAATATACCTTATATACTGAACATGAAATATCAAAATGTACAGTAAATATATTTCCTATATTGTACATATAATATTAACTAAAAGTACACCAAATACATTTTATATACTGTAAAGAAAATATCAAAAGTTCAGTAAATATATATTACATTCTGTACATAAAATATCAAAAAGTACACCAAATATGTGTTATATATACTGTAAATAAACTATCAAAAACTGCAGTAATTATGTTTAATATACTGTACATAAAATATCAAAAATTACACCAAATGTAAATTATTTACTGTAAATAAAATATCAAAAAGTACAGTAAATATATCTTACACACCCTATGTAAAATATCACAATCTACACCAAATATATATTATATAATTTACATAAAATATCAAAAGGACACCAAATATATCTTATATACTGTACATAAAATATCAAAATTACAGTAAATATATGTCATATATTGTACATATAATGTTAACTAAAAGTACACCAAATACATTTTATATACTGTAAATAAAATATCAAAAAGTACAGTAAATATATATTACACACCCTATGTAAAATATCACACACTTCACCAAATATATATTATAAAATTTACATAAAATATCAAAAGGACACCAAATATATCTTCTATACTGTGCATAAAATATCAAAATGTACAGTAAATATATTTCATATATTGTATATATAATATTAACTAAAAGTACTCCAAATAAATTTTATATACTGTAAATAAATTATCAAAAATTACAGTAAATATATATTACATACTGTACATAAAATATCAAAAAGTACACCAAATATGTGTTATATATACTGTAAATAAACTATCTAAACTACACTAATTATATTTAATATACAGTACATAAAATATCAAAAATTACACCAAATATATATTATTTACTGTAAAGAAAATACCAAAAAGTACAGTAAATATATATTACACACCCTATGTAAAATATCACAAACTACACCAAATATATATTATATGATTTACATAAAATATCAAAAGGACACCAAATATATCTTATATACTGAACATGAAATATCAAAATGTACAGTAAATATATTTCATATATTGTACATATAATATTAACTAAAAGTACACCAAATACATTTTATATACTATAAATAAAATATCAAAATGTACAGTAAATATATATTACATTCTGTACATAACATATCAAAAAGTACACCAAATTTGTGTTTTATAAACTGGAAATAAACTATCAAAAACTGCAGTAATTATATTTAATATACTGTACATAAAATATCAAAAATTACACCAAATGTATATTATTTACTGTAAATAAAATATCAAAAAGTACAGTAAATATATCTTACACACCCTATGTAAAATATCACAATCTACACCAAATATATATTATATAATTTACATAAAATATCAAAAGGACACCAAATATACCTTATATACTGAACATGAAATATCAAAATGTACAGTAAATATATTTCATATATTGTACATATAATATTAACTAAAAGTACACCAAATACATTTTATATACTGTAAATAAAATATCAAAAGTACAGTAAGTATATTATACATTCTGTACATAAAATATCAAAAAGTACACCAAATATGTGTTATATATACTGTAAATAAACTATCAAAAACTGCAGTAATTATGTTTAATATACTGTACATAAAATATCAAAAATTACACCAAATGTATATTATTTACTGTAAATAAAATATCAAAAAGTACAGTAAATATATCTTACACACCCTATGTAAAATATCACAATCTACACCAAATATATATTATATAATTTACATAAAATATCAAAAGGACACCAAATATATCTTATATACTGTACATAAAATATCAAAATTACAGTAAATAGATTTCATATATTGTACATATAATGTTAACTAAAAGTACACCAAATACATTTTATATACTGTAAATAAAATATCAAAAAGTACAGTAAATATATATTACATACTGTACATAAAATATCAAAAAGTACACCAAATATGTGTTATATATACTGTGAATAAACTATCAAATATACAGTAATTATATATAATATACTGTACAAAAAATATCAAAAATTACACCAAATGTATATTATATACTGTAAATAAAATATCAAAAAGTACAGTAAATATATATGGCATACCCTATGTAAAATATCAAAAACTACACCAAATATATATTATATAACTTACAGAAAATATCAAAAGGACACCAAATATATATTCTATACTGTACACAAAATATCAAAAAGTACAGTAAATATATTTCATATATCTAACATATAATATTAACTAAAAGTACACCAAATGCATTTTATATACTGTAAATAAAGTATCAAAAAGTACAGTAAACATATATTACATACTGTACATAAAATATCAAAAAGTACACCAAATATGTGTTATATATACTGTAAATATCAAAAACTACAGTAATCATATTCAATGTACTGTATATAAAATATCAAAAATTACACCAAATATAAATTAAATACTGTAAATAAAATATCAAAAAGGACAGTAAATATATACTACACACCCTATGTAAAATATCAAAAATTACACCAAATATATATTATATAATTTACATAGAATATAAAAAGGACACCAAATATATCTTATATATTGTACATAAAATATCAAAAAGTACAGTATATATATTTCATACATTGTACATATATTATTAACTAAAAGTACACCAAATACATTTTGTATACTGAAAATAAAATATCAAAAAGTACAGTAAATCTATATTACATACTGTACATAAAATATCAAAAAGTACACCAAATATGTGTTATATATACTGTAAATAAACTATCAAAAACTACAGTAATTATATTTAATATACTGTACATAAAATATCAAAAATTACACCAAAGGAATGTTATTTACTGTAAATAAAATATCAAAAAGTACAGTAAATATATCTTACACTCCCTATGTAAAATATCACAATCTACACCAAATATATATTATATAATTTACATAAAATATCAAAAGGACACCAAATATATCTTATATAGTGTACATAAAATATCAAAATGTACAGTAAATATATTTCCTATACTGTACATATAATATTAACTGAAAGTACACCAAATACATTTTATATACTGTAAATAAAATATCAAAAATACAGTAAATATATATTACATACTGTACATAAAATATCAAAAAGTACACCAAATATGTGTAATATATACTGTAAATAAACTATCAAAACTACACTAATTATATTTAATATACTGTACATAAAATATCAAAAATTACACCAAATATATATTATTTACTGTAAAGAAAATACCAAAAAGTACAGTAAATATATATTACACACCCTATGTAAAATATCACAAACTACACCAAATATATATTATATAATTTACATAAAATATCAAAAGGACACCAAATATACCTTATATACTGAACATGAAATATCAAAATGTACAGTAAATATATTTCATATATTGTACATATAATATTAACTAAAAGTACACCAAATACATTTTATATACTGTAAATAAAATATCGAAAGTACAGTAAATATATCATACATTCTGTACATAAAATATCAAAAAGTACACCAAATATGTGTTATATATACTGTAAATAAACTATCAAAAACTGCAGTAATTATGTTTAATATACTGTACATAAAATATCAAAAATTACACCAAATGTATATTATTTACTGTAAATAAAATATCAAAAAGTACAGTAAATATATCTTACACACCCTATGTAAAATATCACAATCTACACCAAATATATATTATATAATTTACATAAAATATCAAAAGGACACCAAAGATATCTTATATACTGTACATTAAATATCAAAATTACCGTAAATGGATTTCATATATTGTACATATAATGTTAACTAAAAGTACACCAAATACATTTTATATACTGTAAATAAAATATCAAAAAGTACAGTAAATATATATTACACACCCTATGTAAACTATCACAAACTTCACCAAATATATATTATATAATTTACATAAAATATCAAAAGGACCCCAAATATATCTTCTATACTGTACATAAAATATCAAAATGTACAGTAAATATATTTCATATATTGTATATATAATATGAACTAAAAGTACACCAAATGCATTTTATATACTGTAAATAAATTATCAAAAATTACAGTAAATATATATTACATACTGTACATAAAATATCAAAAAGTACACCAAATATGTGTTATATATACTGTAAATAAACTATCAAAACTACACTAATTATATTTAATATACTGTACATAAAATATCAAAAATTACACCAAATATATATTATTTACTGTAAAGAAAATACCAAAAAGTACAGTAAATATATATTACCCACCCTATGTAAAATATCACAAACTACACCAAATATATATTATATAATTTACATAAAATATCAAAAGGACACCAAATATACCTTATATACTGAACATGAAATATCAAAATGTACAGTAAATATATTTCATATATTGTACATATAATATTATCTAAAAGTACACCAAATACATTTTATATACTGTAAATAAAATATCGAAAGTACAGTAAATATATCATACATTCTGTACATAAAATATCAAAAAGTACACCAAATATGTGTTATATATACTGTAAATAAACTATCAAAAACTACAGTAATTATGTTTAATATACTGTACATAAAATATCAAAAATTACACCAAATGTATATTATTTACTGTAAATAAAATATCAAAATGTACAGTAAATATATATTACACACCCTATGTAAAATATCACAATCTACACCAAATATATATTTTATAATTTACATAAAATATCAAAAGGACACCAAATATATCTTATATACTGTACATTAAATATCAAAATTACAGTAAATGGATTTCATATATTGTACATATAATGTTAACTAAAAGTACACCAAATACATTTTATATACTGTAAATAAAATATCAAAAAGTGCAGTAAATATATATTACACACCCTATGTAAAATATCACAAACTTCACCAAATATATATTATATAATTTACATAAAATATCAAAAGGACACCAAATATATCTTCTATACTGTACATAAAATATCAAAATGTACAGTAAATATATTTCATATATTGTATATATAATATTAACTAAAAGTACACCAAATACATTTTATATACTGTAAATAAATTATCAAAAATTACAGTAAATATATATTACATACTGTACATAAAATATCAAAAAGTACACCAAATATGTGTTATATATACTGTAAATAAACTATCAAAACTACACTAATTATATTTAATATACTGTACATAAAATATCGAAAATTACACCAAATATATATTATTTACTGTAAAGAAAATACCAAAAAGTACAGTAAATATATATTACACACCCTATGTAAAATATCACAAACTACACCAAATATATATTATATAATTTACATAAAATATCAAAAGGACACCAAATATATCTTATATACTGAACATGAAATATCAAAATGTACAGTAAATATATTTCATATATTGTACATATAATATTAACTAAAAGTACACCAAATACATTTTATATACTGTAAATTAAATATCAAAATGGACAGTAAATATATATTACATTCTGTTCATAAAATATCAAAAAGTACACCAAATTTGTGTTTTATATACTGTAAATAAACTATCAAAAACTGCAGTAATTATATTTAATATACTGTACATAAAATATCAAAAATTAAACCAAATGTATATTATTTACTGTAAATAAAATATCAAAAAGTACAGTAAATATATCTTACACACCCTATGTAAAATATCACAATCTACACGAAACATATATTATATAATTTACATTAAATATCAAAAGGACACCAAATATATCTTATATACTGTACATAAAATATCAAAATTACTGTAAATATATTTCATATATTGTACATATAATGTTAACTAAAAGTACACCAAATATATTATATATAGTGTAAATAAAATATCAAAATGTACAGTAAACATATATTACACACCCTATGTAAAATATCACAATCTACACCAAATTTATATTATGTAATTTACATAAAATATCAAAAGGACACCATATATACCTTATATGCTGAACATAAAATATCAAAATGTACCGTATATATATTTCATATATTGTACATATAATACTAACTAAAAGTACACCAAATACATTTTATATACTGTAAATAAAATATCAAATAGTAGAGTAAATATATATTACATACTGTACATAAAATATCAAAAAGTACACCAAATATGTGTAATATATACTGTAAATAAACTATCAACTCCACAGTAATTATATATAATATACTGTACATAAAATATCAAAAATTACACCAAATGTATATTATTTACTGTAAATAAAATATCAAAAAGTACAGTAAATATATCTTACACACCCTATGTAAAATATCACAATCTACACCAAATATATATTATATAATTTACATAAAATATCAAAAGGACACCAAATATACCTTATATACTGAACATGAAATATCAAAATGTACAGTAAATATATTTCCTATATTGTACATATAATATTAACTAAAAGTACACCAAATACATTTTATATACTGTAAATAAAATATCAAAAGTTCAGTAAATATATATTACATTCTGTACATAAAATATCAAAAAGTACACCAAATATGTGTTATATATACTGTAAATAAACTATCAAAAACTGCAGTAATTATGTTTAATATACTGTACATAAAATATCAAAAATTACACCAAATGTATATTATTTACTGTAAATAAAATATCAAAAAGTACAGTAAATATATCTTACACACCCTATGTAAAATATCACAATCTACACCAAATATATATTATATAATTTACATAAAATATCAAAAGGACACCAAATATATCTTATATACTGTACATAAACTATCAAAATTACAGTAAATATATGTCATATATTGTACATATAATGTTAACTAAAAGTACACCAAATACATTTTATATACTGTAAATAAAATATCAAAAAGTACAGTAAATATATATTACACACCCTATGTAAAATATCACAAACTTCACCAAATATATATTATAAAATTTATATAAAATATCAAAAGGACACCAAATATATCTTCTATACTGTACATAAAATATCAAAATGTACAGTAAATATATTTCATATATTGTATATATAATATTAACTAAAAGTACTCCAAATAAATTTTATATACTGTAAATAAATTATCAAAAATTACAGTAAATATATATTACATACTGTACATAAAATATCAAAAAGTACACCAAATATGTGTTATATATACTGTAAATAAACTATCAAAACTACACTAATTATATTTAATATACTGTACATAAAATATCAAAAATTACACCAAATATATATTATTTACTGTAAAGAAAATACCAAAAAGTACAGTAAATATATATTACACACCCTATGTAAAATATCACAAACTACACCAAATATATATTATATGATTTACATAAAATATCAAAAGGACACCAAATATATCTTATATACTGAAAATGAAATATCAAAATGTACAGTAAATATATTTCATATATTGTACATATAATATTAACTAAAAGTACACCAAATACATTTTATATACTGTAAATAAAATATCAAAATGTTCAGTAAATATATATTACATTCTGTACATAACATATCAAAAAGTACACCAAATTTGTGTTTTATAAACTGGAAATAAACTATCAAAAACTGCAGTAATTATATTTAATATACTGTAAATAAAATATCAAAAATTACACCAAATGTATATTATTTACTGTAAATAAAATATCAAAAAGTACAGTAAATATATCTTACACACCCTATGTAAAATATCACAATCTACACCAAATATATATTATATAATTTACATAAAATATCAAAAGGACACCAAATATATCTTATATACTGTACATAAAATATCAAAATTACAGTAAATATATTTCATATATTGTACATATAATGTTAACTAAAAGTACACCAAATACATTTTATATACTGTAAATAAAATATCAAAAAGTACAGTAAATATATATTACACACACTATGTAAAATATCACAAACTTCACCAAATATATATTATATAATTTACATAAAATATCAAAAGGACACCAAATATATCTTCTATACTGTGCATAAAGTATCAAAATGTACAGTAAATATATTTCATATATTGTATATATAATATTAACTAAAAGTACACCAAATACATTTTATATACTGTAAATAAATTATCAAAAATTACAGTAAATATATATTACATACTGTACATAAAATATCAAAAAGTACACCAAATATGTGTTATATATACTGTAAATAAACTATCAAAACTACAGTAATTATATTTAATATACTGTACATAAAATATCAAAAATTACACCAAATATATATTATTTACTGTAAAGAAAATACCAAAAAGTACAGCAAATATATATTACACACCCTATGTAAAATATCACAAACTACACCAAATATATATTATATAATTTACATAAAATATCAAAAGGACACCAAATATATCTTATATACTGAACATGAAATATCAAAATGTACAGTAAATATATTTCATAGATTGTACATATAATATTAACTAAAAGTACACCAAATACATTTTATATACTGTAAATAAAATATCAAAATGTACAGTAAATATATATTACATTCTGTACATAAAATATCAGAAAGTACTCCAAATTTGTGTTTTATATACTGTAAATAAACTATCAAAAACTGCAGTAATTATATTTAATATACTGTACATTAAATATCAAAAATTAAACCAAATGTATATTATTTACTGTAAATAAAATATCAAAAAGTACAGTAAATATATCTTACACACCCTATGTAAAATATCACAATCTACACCAAATATATATTATATAATTTACATAAAATATCAAAAGGACACCAAGTATATCTTATATAGTGTACATAAAGTATCAAAATGTACAGTAAATATATTTCCTATATTGTACATATAATATTAACTAAAAGTACACCAAATACATTTTATATACTGTAAATAAAATATCAAAAATACAGTAAATATATATTACATACTGTACATAAAATATCAAAAAGTACACCAAATATGTGTAATATATACTGTAAATAAACTATCAAAAACTGCAGTAATTATATTTAATATACTGTACATAAAATATCAAAAATTACACCAAATGTATTTTATTTACTGTGAATAAAGTATCAAAAAGTACAGTAAATATATATTACACACCCTATGTAAAATATCACAATCTACAAGAAATATATATTATATAATTTACATAAAATATCAAAAGGACAACAAATATATATTATATACTGTACATAAAATATCAAAATGTACAGTAAATATATTTCATATATTGTACATATAATATTAACTAAAAGTACACCAAATATATTTTATATACAGTAAATAAATTATCAAAAATTACAGTAAATATATATTGCATACTGTACATAAAATATCAAAAAGTACACCAAATATGTGTTATATATACTGTAAATAAACTATCAAAACTACACTAATTATATTTAATATACTGTACAAAAAATATCAAAAATTACACCAAATATATATTATTTACTGTAAAGAAAATACCAAAAAGTACAGTAGATATATATTACACACGCTATGTAAAATATCACAAACTACACCAAATATATACTATATAATTTACATAAAATATCAAAAGGACACCAAATATATCTTATATAATGAACATGAAATATCAAAATGTACAGTAAATATATTTCATATATTGTACATATAATATTAACTAAAAGTACACCAAATACATTTTATATACTGTAAATAAATTATCAAAATGTACAGTAAATATATATTACATTCTGTACATAAAATATCAAAAAGTACACCAAATTTGTGTTTTATATACTGTAAATAAACTATCAAAAACTGCAGTAATTATATTTAATATACTGTACATAAAATATCAAAAATTAAACCAAATGTATATTATTTACTGTAAATAAAATATCAAAAAGTACAGTAAATATATATTACACACCCTATGTAAAATATCACAATCAACACCAAATATATATTATATAATTTACATAAAATAACAAAAGGACACCAAATATATCTTATATACTGTACATAAAATATCAAAAAGTACAGTAAATATATTTCATATATTGTACATATAATATTAACTAAAAGTACACCAAATACGTTTTATATACTGTAAATAAATTATCAAAAATTACAGTAAATCTATATTACATACTGTACAAAAAATATCAAAAAGTACACCAAATATGTGTTATATATACTGTAAATAAACTATTAATACTACACTAATTATATTAAATATACTGTACATAAAATATAAAAAATTACACCGAATGTATATTATATACTGTAAATAAAATATCAAAAAGTACAATAAATATATATTACACACCCTATGTGAAATATCACAAACTTCACCAAATATATATTATATAATTTACATAAAATATCAAAAGGACACCAAATATATCTTCTATACTGTACATAAAATATCAAAATTACTGTAAATATATTTCATATATTGTGCATAAAATGTTAACTAAAAGTACACCAAATACATTTTATATACTGTAAATAAAATATCAAAAAGTACAGTAAATATATATTACACACCCTATGTAAAATATCACAAACTTCACCAAATATATATTATATAATTTACATAAAATATCAAAAGGACACCAAATATATCTTCTATACTGTACATAAAACATCAAAATGTACAGTAAATATATTTCATATATTGTATATATAATATTAACTAAAAGTACACCAAATACATTTTATATACTGTAAATAAAATATCAAAAATATAGTAAATATATATTACATACTGTACATAAAATATCAAAATGTACGCCAAATATGTGTTATATATACTGTAAATAAACTATCAAAACTACACTAATTATATTTAATATACTGTACATAAAATATCAAAAATTACACCAAATATATATTATCTACTGTAAAGAAAATACCAAAAAGTACAGTAAATATATATTACACACCCTATGTAAAATATCACAAACTACACCAAATATATATTATATAATTTACATAAAATATCAAAAGGACACCAAATATATCTTATATACTGAACATGAAATATCAAAATGTACAGTAAATATATTTCATATGTTGTACGTATAATATTAACTAAAAGTACACCAAATATATTTTATATACTGTAAATAAAATATCAAAATGTACAGTAAATATATATTACATTCTGTACATAAAATATCAAAAAGTAAACCAAATTTGTGTTTTAGATACTGTAAATAAACTATCAAAACTGCAGTAATTATATTTAATATACTGTACATAAAATATCAAAAATTAAACCTAATGTATATTATTTACTGTAAATAAAATATCAAAAAGTACAGTAAATATATCTTACACTCCCTATGTAAAATATCAGAATCTACACCAAATATATATTATATAATTTACATGAAATATCAAAAGGACACCAAATATATCTTATATAGTGTACATAAAATATCACAATGTACAGTAAATATATTTCCTATATTGTACATATAATATTAACTAAAAGTACACCAAATATATTTTATATACTATAAATAAAATATCAAAAATACAGTAAATATATATTACATAGTGTACATAAAATATAAAAAGTACACCAAATATGTGTAATATATACTGTAAATAAACTATCAAAAACTACAGTAATTATATTAAATATACTGTACATAAAATATCAAAAATTACACCAAATGTATATTATATACTGTAAATAAAATATCAAAAAGTACAGTAAATATATATTACACACCCTATGTAAAATATCACAAACTTCACCAAATATATATTATATAATTTACATAAAATATCAAAAGGCCACCAAATATATCTTATATACTGTACATAAAATATCAAAATGTACAGTAAATATATATTACACACCCTATGTAAAATATCACAATCTACACCAAATATATATTATATAATTTACATAAAATATCAAAAGGACACCAAATATATCTTATATACTGTACATAAAATATCAAAATTACAGTAAATATATTTCATATATTGTACATATAATGTTAACTAAAAGTACACCAAATATATTTTATATAGTGTAAATAAAATATCAAAATGTAGAGTAAATATATATTACACACCCTATGTAAAATATCACAATCTACACCGAATTTATGTTATGTAATTTACATAAAATATCAAAAGGACACCAAATATACCTTATATGCTGAACATAAAATATCAAAATGTACCGTAAATATATTTCATATATTGTACATATAATATTAACTAAAAGTACACCAAATACATTTTATATACTGTAAATAAAATATCAAATAGTAGAGTAAATATATATTACATACTGTACATAAAATATCAAAAAGTACACCAAATATGTGTAATATATACTGTAAATAAACTATCAAATCCACAGTAATTATATATAATATACTGTACATAAAATATCAAAAATTACACCAAATGTGTATTATTTACTGTAAATAAAATATCAAAAAGTACAGGAAATATATGTTACACACCCTATGTAAAATATCACAAACTACACCAAATATATATTATATAATTTATATGAAATATCAAAAGGACACCAAAAATACCTTATATACTGAACATGAAATATCAAAATGTACAGTAAATATATTTCATATATTGTACATATAATATTAACTAAAAGTACACCAAATACATTTTATATACTGTAAATAATATATCAAAAGTACAGTAAATATATATTACATTCTGTACATAAAATATGAAAAAGTACACCAAATATGTGTTATATATACTGTAAATAAACTATCAAAAACTGCAGTAATTATATTTAATATACTGTACATAAAATATCAAAAATTACACCAAATGTATATTATTTACTGTAAATAAAATATCAAAAATTACAGTAAATATATCTTACACACCCTATGTAAAATATCACAATCTACACCAAATATATATTATATAATTTACATAAAATATCAAAAGGACACCAAATATATCTTATATACCGTACATAAAATATCAAAATTACAGTAAATATATTTCATATATTGTACATATAATGTGAACTAAAAGTACACCAAATACATTTTATATACTGTAAATAAAATATCAAAAAGTGCAGTAAATATATATTACACACCCTATGTAAAATATCACAAACTTCACCAAATATATATTATATAATTTACATAAAATATCAAAAGGACACCAAATATATCTTCTATACTGTACATAAAATATCAAAATGTACAGTAAATATATTTCATATATTGTATATATAATATTTACTAAAAGTACACCAAATACATTTTATATACTGTAAATAAAATATCAAAAAGTACAGTAAATATATATTACATGCTGTACATAAAATATCAAAAAGTACACCAAATATGTGTTATATATACTGTAAATAAACTATCAAAACTACACTAATTATATTTAATATACTGTACATAAAATATCAAATATTACACCAAATATATATTATCTACTGTAAAGAAAATACCAAAAAGTACAGTAAATATATATTACACACCCTATGTAAAATATCACAAACTACACCAAATATATATAATATAATTTACATAAAATATCAAAAGGACACCAAATATATCTTATATACTGAACATGAAATATCAAAATGTACAGTAAATATATTTCATATATTGTACATATAATATTAACTAAAAGAACACCAAATACATTTTATATACTGTCAGTAAAATATCAAAATGTACAGTAAATATATATTACATTCTGTACATAAAATATCAAAAAGTACACCAAATTTGTGTTTTATATACTGTAAATAAACTATCAAAAACTACAGTAATTATATTTAATATACTGTACATAAAATATCAAAAATTAAACCAAATGTATATTATTTACTGTAAATAAAATATCAAAAAGTACAGTAAATATATCTTACACTCCCTATGTAAAATATCACAATCTACACCAAATATATATTATATAATTTACATAAAATATCAAAAGGACACCAAATATATCTTCTATACTGTACATAAATTATCAAAAGGTACAGTAAATATATTTCATATATTGTATATATAATATTAACTAAAAGTACACCAAATACATTTTATATACTGTAAATAAATTATCAAAAATTACAGTAAATATATATTACATACTGTACATAAAATATCAAAAAGTACACCAAATATGTGTTATATATACTGTAAATAAGCTAACAAAACTACACTAATTATATTTAATATACTGTACATAAAATATCAAAAATTAAACCAAATATATATTATTTACTGTAAAGAAAATACCAAAAAGTACAGTAAATATATATTACACACCCTATGTAAAATATCACAAACTACACCAAATATATATTATATAATTTACATAAAATATCAAAAGGACACCAAATATACCTTAAATACTGTACATAAAATATCAAAATTACAGTAAATATATTTCATATATTGTACATATAATGTTAACTAAAAGTACACCAAATACATTTTATATAGTGCAAATAAAATATCAAAATGTACAGTAAATATATATTACACACCCTATGTAAAATATCACAATCTACACCAAATTTATATTATGTAATTTACATAAAATATCAAAAGGACACCAAATATACCTTATATGCTGAACATAAAATATCAAAATGTACCATAAATATATTTCATATATTGTACATATAATATTAACTAAAAGTACACCAAATACATTTTATATACTGTAAATAAAATATCAAATAATAGGGTAAATATATATTACATACTGTACATAAAATATCAAAAAGTACACCAAATATGTGTAATATATACTGTAAATAAACTATCAAAAACCACAGTAATTATATTTAATATGCTGTACATAAAATATCAAAAATTACACCAAATGTATATTATATACTGTAAATAAAATATCAAAAGGTACAGTAAATATATATGACACACCCTATGTAAAATATCAAAAACTACACCAAATATATATTATATAATTTACATAAAATATCAAAAGGACACCAAATATATCTTCTATACTGTACAAAAAATATCAAAAAGTACAGTAAATATATTTCTTATATTGTATATATAATATTAACCAAAAGTACACCAAATACATTTTATATACTGTAAATAAGTTATCAAAAATTACAGTAAATATATATTAGATACTGTACATAAAATATCAAAAAGTACACCAAATATGTGTAATATATACTGTAAATAAACTATCAAAACTACACTAATTATATTTAATATACTGTACATAAAATATCAAAAATTACACCAAATATATATTATTTACTGTAAAGAAAATACCAAAAAGTACAGTAAATATATATTACACACCCTATGTAAAATATCACAAACTACACCAAATATATATTATATAATTTACATGAAATATCAAAAGGACACCAAATATACCTTATATACTGAACATGAAATATCAAAATGTACAGTAGATATATTTCATATATTGTACATATAATATTAACTAAAAGTACACCAAATACATTTTATATACTGTAAATAAAATATCAAAAGTACAGTAAATATATATTACATTCTGTACATAAAATATCAAAAAGTACACCAAATATGTGTTATATATACTGTAAATAAACTATCAAAAACTGCAGTAATTATATTTAATATACTGTACATAAAATATCAAAAATAACACCAAATGTATATTATTTACTGTAAATAAAATATCAAAAAGTACAGTAAATATATCTTACACACCCTATGTAAAATATCACAAACTACACCAAACATATATTATATAATTTACATAAAATATCAAAAGGACCCCAAATATACCTTATATACTGAACATAAAATATCAAAATGTACAGTAAATATATTTCATATATTGTACATATAATAATAACTAAAAGTACACCAAATACATTTTATATACTGTAAATAAAATATCAAAAGTACAGTAAATATATATTACAGTCTGTACAGAAAATATCAAAAAGTACACCAAATATGTGTTATATATACTGTAAATAAACTATCAGAAACTGCAGTAATTATATTTAATATACTGTACATAAAATATCAAAAATTACACCAAATGTATATTATTTAATGTAAATAAAATATCAAAAAGTACAGTAAATATATCTTACACACCCTATGTAAAATATCACAATCTACACCAAATATATATTATATAATTTACATAAAATATCAAAAGGACACCAAATATACCTTATATACTGAACATGAAATATCAAAATTACAGTAAATATATTTCATATATTGTGCATATAATGTTAACTAAAAGTACACCAAATACATTTTATATACTGTAAATAAAATATCAAAAAGTACAGTAAACATATATTACACACCCTATGTAAAATATCACAAACTTCACCCAATATATATTATATAATTTACATAAAATATCAAAAGGACACCAAATATATCTTCTATACTGTACATAAAATATCAAAAGGTACAGTAAATATATTTCATATATTGTATATATAATATTAACTAAAAGTACACCAAATACATTTTATATACTGTAAATAAATTATCAAAAATTACAGTAAATATATATTACATACTGTACATAAAATATCAAAAAGTACACCAAATATGTGTTATATATACTGTAAATAAACTATCAAAACTACAGTAATTATGTTGAATATACTGTACATAAAATATCAAAAATTACACCAAATATATAATTTAGTGTAAAGAAAATACCAAAAAGTACAGTAAATATATATTACACACCCGATGTAAAATATGACAAACTACACCAAATATATATTATATAGTTTACATAAAATATCAAAAGGACACCAAATATACCTTATATACTGAACAAGAAATATCAAAATGTACAGTAAATATATTTCATATATTGCACATATAATATTAACTAAAAGTACACCAAATACATTTCATATACTGTAAATAAAATATCAAAAGGTACAGTAAATATATATTACATTCTGTACATAAAATATCAAAAAGTACACCAAATATGTGTTATATATACTGTAAATAAACTATCAAAAACTGCAGTAATTATATTTAATATACTGTACATAAAATATCAAAAATTACACCAAATGTATATTATTTACTGTAAATAAAATATCAAAAAGTACAGTAAATATATCTTACACACCCTATGTAAAATATCACAATCTACAGCAAATATATATTATATAATTTACATAAAATATCAAAAGGACACCAAATATGTGTTATATATACTGTAAATATCAAAAACTACAGTAATCATATTCAATGTACTGTGTATAAAATATCAAAAATTACACCAAATATAAATTAAATACTGTAAATAAAATATCAAAAAGGACAGTAAATATATACTACACACCCTATGTAAAATATCAAAAATTACACCAAATATATATTATATAATTTCCATAAAATATCAAAAGGACACCAAATATATATTATATACTGTACATAAAATATCAAAAAGTACAGTAAATATATTTCATATATTGTACATGTAATATTAACTAAAAGTACACCAAATACATTTTATATACTGTAAATAAAATATCAAAACGTACAGTAAATATATATTACAGAGTGTACATAAAATATCAAAAAGTACTCCAAATATGTGTAATATATACTGTAAATAAACTATCAAAAACTACAGTAATTATATTTACTATGCTGTACATAAAATATCAAAAATTACACCAAATGTATATTATATACTGTAAATAAAATATCAAAAAGTACAGTAAATATATATTACACACCCTATGTAAAATATCACAAACTACACCAAATATATATTATGTAATTTACATAAAATATCAAAAGGACACCAAATATATCTTCTATACTGTACATAAAATATCAAAACTTTCAGTAAATATATTTCATATATTGTACATATAATATTAACTAAAAGTACACCAAATACAGTTTACATAGTGTAAATAATGTATAAAAAATTACAGTAAGTATATATTTTCTACTGTACATAAAATATCGAAAAGTACACCAAATATGTGTTATATATACTGTAAATAAACTATCAAAATATTCAGTAATTATATTTAATATACTGTACATAAAATATCAAAAATTACACCAAATGTATATTATTTACTGTAAATAAAATATCTAAAAGTACAGTAAATATATATTGCACACCATATGTAAAATATCACAATCTACACCAAATATATATTATATAATTTACATAAAATATCAAAAGGACACCAAATATATCTTCTATACTGTACATAAAATATCAAAAAGTACAGTAAATATATTTGATATATTGTACATATAATATTAACT
The DNA here is from genome assembly GCF_029289425.2 of Pan paniscus. NCBI lineage: Eukaryota > Metazoa > Chordata > Mammalia > Primates > Hominidae > Pan > Pan paniscus. The sequence continues at coordinate 6,054,153 of NC_073271.2, forward strand.
AAAAGTACACCAAATACATTTTATATACTGTAAATAAAATATCAATTAGTACAGTAAATATATATTACATACTGTACATAAAATATGAAAAAGTACACCAAATATGTGTTATATATACTGTAAATAAACTATCAAAACTACACTAATTATGTTTAATATACTGTACATAAAATATCAAAAATTACACCAAATATATATTATTTACTGTAAATAAAATATCAAAAAGTACAGTAAATATATATTACACACCCTATGTAAAATATCAGAAACTACACCATATATATATTATATAATTTACATAATATATCAAAAGGACACCAAATATACCTTATATACTGAACATGAAATATCAAATGTACAGTAAATATATTTCATATATTGTATATATAATATTAACTAAAAGTACACCAAATATATTTTATATACTGTAAATAAAATATCGAAAAGTACAGTAAATATATATTACATTCAGTACATAAAATATCAACAAGTACACCAAATATGTGTTATATATACTGTAAATAAACTATCAAAAACTACAGGAATTATATTTAATATACTGTACATAAAATATCAAAAATTAAACCAAATGTATATTATATACTGTAAATAAAATATCAAAAAGTACACTAAATATATATTACACACCCCATGTAAAATATCACAAACTACACCAAATATATATTTTATAATTTACATAAAATATCAAAAGGACACCAAATATATCTTCTATACTGTTCATAAAATATCAAAAATTACAGTAAATATATTTCATATATTGTACATGTAATATTAACTAAAAGTACACCAAATACATTTTATATACTGTAAATAAATTATCAAAAATTACAGTAAATATATATTACATACTGTACATAAAATATCAAAAAGTACACCAAATATGTGTTATATATACTGTAAATAAACAATCAAAAACTACAGTAATTATATATAATATACTGTTCATAAAATATCAAAAATTACACCAAATGTATATTATTTACTGTAAATAAAATATCAAAAATTACAGTAAATATATATTACACACCCTATGTAAAATATCAAAAACTACACCAAATATATATTATAAAATTCACATAAAATATCAAAAGGACACCAAATATATATTATATACTGTACATAAAATATCAAAATGTACAGTAAATATATTTCATATATTTTACATGTAATATTAACTAAAAGTACACCAAATACATTTTATATACTGTAAATAAAATACCAAAAAGTACAGTAAATATATATTACATAGTGTACATAAAATATCAAAAAGTACTCCAAATATGTGTAATATATACTGTAAATAAACTATTAAAAACTACAGTAATTATATTTATTATACTGTACATAAAATATCAAAAATTACACCAAAGGAATGTTATTTACTGTAAATAAAATATCAAAAGTACAGTAAATATATCTTACACTCCCTATGTAAAATATCACAATCTACACCAAATATATATTATATAATTTACATAAAATATCAAAAGGACACCAAATATATCTTATATAGTGTACATAAAATATCAAAATGTACAGTAAATATATTTCCTATATTGTACATATAATATTAACTGAAAGTACACCAAATACATTTTATATATTGTAAATAAAATATCAAAAATACAGTAAATATATATTACATACTGTACATAAAAAATCAAAAACTACACCAAATATGTGTAATATATACTGTAAATTAACTATCAAAACTACACTAATTATATTTAATATAGTGTACATAAATTATCAAAAATTACACCAAATATATATTATTTACTGTAAAGAAAATACCAAAAAGTACAGTAAATATATATTACACACCCTATGTAAAATATCACAAACTACACCAAATATATATTATATAATTTACATAAAATATCAAAAGGACAACAAATATACCTTATATACTGAACATGAAATATCAAAAAGTACAGTAAATATATTTCATATATTGTACATATAATATTAACTAAAAGTACACCAAATACATTTTATATACTGTAAATAAAATATCAAAATTACAGTAAATATATATTACATTCAGTACATAAAATATCAAAAAGTACAACAAATATGTGTTATATATACTGTAAATAAACTATCAAAAACTGCAGTAATTATCTTTAATATACTGTACATAAAATATCAAAAATTACACCAAATGTATATTATTTACTGTAAATAAAATATCGAAAAGTACAGTAAATATATCTTACACACCCTATGTAAAATATCACAATCTACACCAAATATATATTATATAATTTACATAAAATATCAAAAGGACACCAAATATATCTTATATAGTGTACATAAAATATCAAAATGTACAGTAAATATATTTCATATATTGTACATATAATATTAACTAAAAGTACACCAAATACATTTTATATACAGTAAATAAAATATCAAAAAGTACAGTAAATATGTATTACATACTGTACATAAAATATCAAAAAGTACACCATATATGTGTAACATATACTGTAAATAAACTACCAAAAACTACTGTAATTATATTTAATATACTGTACATAAAATATCAAAAATTAAACCAAATGTATATTATATACTGTAAATAAAATATCATCAAGTACAGTAAATATATATTACACACCCTATGTAAAATATCACAAACTTCACCAAATATATATTATAAAATTTACATAAAATATCAAAAAGGACACCACTTATATCTTCTATACTGTACATAAAATATCAAAATGTACAGTAAATATATTTCATATATTGTATATATAATATTAACTAAAAGTACACCAAATACATTTTATATACTGCAAATAAATTATCAAAAATTACAGTAAATATATATTACATACTGTATATAAAATATCAAAAAGTACACCATATATGTGTTATATATACTGTAAATAAACTATCAAAGACTACAGTAATTATATTTAATATACTGTACATAAAATATCAAAAATTACACCAAATGTATATTATTTACTGTAAATAAAATATCAAAAATTACAGTAAATATATATTACACACCCTATGTAAAATATCAAAAACTACACCAAATATCTATTATAAAATTCACATAAAATATCAAAAGGACACCAAATATTTATTATATACTGTACATAAAATATCAAAAAGTACAGTAAATATATTTCATATAGTGTACATATAATATTAACTAAAAGTACACCAAATACATTTCATATACTGTAAATAAAATATCAAAAAGTACAGTAAATATATATTACATACTGTACATAAAATATCAAAAAGTACACCAAATATGTGTTATATATACTGTGAATAAACTATCAAATATACAGTAATTATATATAATATACTGTACAAAAAATATCAAAAATTACACCAAATGTATATTATATACTGTAAATAAAATATCAAAAAGTACAGTAAATATATATGGCATACCCTATGTAAAATATCAAAAACTACACCAAATATATATTATATAATTTACAGAATATATCAAAAGGACACCAAATATATATTCTATACTGTACACAAAATATCAAAAAGTACAGTAAATATATTTCATATATCTTACATATAATATTAACTAAAAGTACACCAAATGCATTTTATATACTGTAAATAAAATATCAAAAAGTACAGTAAACATATATTACATACTGTACATAAAATATCAAAAAGTACACCAAATATGTGTTATATATACTGTAAATATCAAAAACTTCAGTAATCATATTCAATGTACTGTATATAAAATATCAAAAATTACACCAAATATAAATTAAATACTGTAAATAAAATATCAAAAAGGACAGTAAATATATACTACACACCCTATGTAAAATATCAAAAATTACACCAAATATATATTATATAATTTACATAGAATATAAAAAGGACACCAAATATATCTTATATATTGTACATAAAATATCAAAAAGTACAGTATATATATTTCATACATTGTACATATATTATTAACTAAAAGTACACCAAATACATTTTGTATACTGAAAATAAAATATCAAAAAGTACAGTAAATCTATATTACATACTGTACATAAAATATCAAAAAGTACACCAAATATGTGTTATATATACTGTAAATAAACTATCAAAAACTACAGTAATTATATTTAATATACTGTACATAAAATATCAAAAATTACACCAAAGGAATGTTATTTACTGTAAATAAAATATCAAAAAGTACAGTAAATATATCTTACACTCCCTATGTAAAATATCACAATCTACACCAAATATATATTATATAATTTACATAAAATATCAAAAGGACACCAAATATATCTTCTATACTGTACATAAAATATCAAAATGTACAGTAAATATATTTCATATATTGTATATATAATATTAACTGAAAGTACACCAAATACATTTTATATACTGTAAATAAATTATCAAAAATTACAGTAAATATATATTACATACTGTACATAAAATATCAAACAGTACACCAAATATGTGTTATATATACTGTAAATAAACTATCAAAACTACACTAATTATATTTAATATACTGTACATAAAATATCAAAAATTACACCAAATATATATTATTTACTGTAAAGAAAATACCAAAAAGTACAGTAAATATATATTACACACCCTATGTAAAATATCACAAACTACACCAAATATATATTATATAATTTACATAAAATATCAAAAGGACACCAAATATACCTTATATACTGAACATGAAATATCAAAAATACAGTAAATATATTTCATATATTGTACATATAATATTAACTAAAAGTACACCAAATACATTTTATATACTGTAAATAAAATAACAAAATTACAGTAAATATATATTACATTCAGTACATAAAATATCAAAAAGTACACCAAATATGTGTTATATATACTGTAAATAAACTATCAAAAACTGCAGTAATTATGTTTAATATACTGTACATAAAATATCAAAAATTACACCAAATGTATATTATTTACTGTAAATAAAATATCGAAAAGTACAGTAAATATATCTTACACACCCTATGTAAAATATCACAATCTACACCAAATATATATTATATAATTTACATAAAATATCAAAAGGACCCCAAATATATCTTATATAGTGTACATAAAATATCAAAATGTACAGTAAATATATTTCATATATTGTACATATAATATTAATTAAAGTACACCAAATACATTTTATATACAGTAAGTAAAATATCAAAAAGTACAGTAAATATGTATTACATACTGTACATAAAATATCAAAAAGTACACCATATATGTGTAATATATACTGTAAATAAACTATCAAAAACTACTGTAATTATATTTAATATACTGTACATAAAATATCAAAAATTAAACCAAATGTATATTATATACTGTAAATAAAATATCATCAAGTACAGTAAATATATATTACACACCCTATGTAAAATATCACAAACTTCACCAAATATATATTATAAAATTTACATAAAATATCAAAAAGGACACCACTTATATCTTCTATACTGTACATAAAATATCAAAATGTACAGTAAATATATTTCATATATTGTATATATAATATTAACTAAAAGTACACCAAACACATTTTATATACTGCAAATAAAATATCAAAAATTACAGTAAATATATATTACATACTGTATATAAAATATCAAAAAGTACACCATATATGTGTTATATAAACTGTAAATAAACTATCAAAGACTACAGTAATTATATTTAATATACTGTACATAAAATATCAAAAATTAAACCAAATGTATATTATTTACTGTAAATAAACTATCAAAAATTACAGTAAATATATATTACACACCCTATGTAAAATATCAAAAACTACACCAAATATCTATTATAAAATTCACATAAAATATCAAAAGGACACCAAATATTTATTATATACTGTACATAAAATATCAAAAGTACAGTAAATATATTTCATATAGTGTACATATAATATTAACTAAAAGTACACCAAATACATTTCATATACTGTAAATAAAATATCAAAAAGTACAGTAAATATATATTACATACTGTACATAAAATATCAAAAAGTACACCAAATATGTGTTATATATACTGTGAATAAACTATCAAATATACAGTAATTATATATAATATACTGTACAAAAAATATCAAAAATTACACCAAATGTATATTATATACTGTAAATAAAATATCAAAAAGTGCAGTAAATATATATGGCATACCCTATGTAAAATATCAAAAACTACACCAAATATATATTATATAATTTACAGAAAATATCAAAAGGACACCAAATATATATTCTATACTGTACACAAAATATCAAAAAGTACAGTAAATATATTTCATATATCTTACATATAATATTAACTAAAAGTACACCAAATGCATTTTATATACTGTAAATAAAATATCAAAAAGTACAGTAAACATATATTACATACTGTACATAAAATATCAGAAAGTACACCAAATATGTGTTATATATACTGTAAATATCAAAAACTACAGTAATCATATTCAATATACTGTATATAAAATATCAAAAATTACACCAAATATAAATTAAATACTGTAAATAAAATATCAAAAAGGACAGTAAATATATACTACACACCCTATGTAAAATATCAAAAATTACACCAAATATATATTATATAATTTACATAGAATATAAAAAGGACACCAAATATATCTTATATATTGTACATAAAATATCAAAAAGTACAGTATATATATTTCATACATTGTACATATATTATTAACTAAAAGTACACCAAATACATTTTGTATACTGAAAATAAAATATCAAAAAGTACAGTAAATCTATATTACATACTGTACATAAAATATCAAAAAGTACACCAAATATGTGTTATATATACTGTAAATAAACTATCAAAAACTACAGTAATTATATTTAATATACTGTACATAAAATATCAAAAATTACACCAAAGGAATGTTATTTACTGTAAATAAAATATCAAAAAGTACAGTAAATATATCTTACACTCCCTATGTAAAATATCACAATCTACACCAAATATATATTATATAATTTACATAAAATATCAAAAGGACACCAAATATATCTTATATAGTGTACATAAAATATCAAAATGTACAGTAAATATATTTCCTATATTGTACATATAATATTAACTGAAAGTACACCAAATACATTTTATATACTGTAAATAAAATATCAAAAATACAGTAAATATATATTACATACTGTACATAAAATATCAAAAAGTACACCAAATATGTGTAATATATACTGTAAATAAACTATCAAAACTACACTAATTATATTTAATATACTGTACATAAAATATCAAAAATTACACCAAATATATATTATTTACTGTAAAGAAAATACCAAAAAGTACAGTAAATATATATTACACACCCTATGTAAAATATCACAAACTACACCAAATATATATTATATAATTTACATAAAATATCAAAAGGACACCAAATATACCTTATATACTGAACATGAAATATCAAAATGTACAGTAAATATATTTCATATATTGTACATATAATATTAACTAAAAGTACATCAAATACATTTTATATACTGTAAATAAAATATCAAAAGTACAGTAAATATATATTACATTCAGTACATAAAATATCAAAAAGTACACCAAATATGTGTTATATATACTGTAAAAAAAAATCAAAAACTGCAGTAATTATATTTAATATACTGTACATAAAATATCAAAAATTACACCAAATGTATATTATTTACTGTAAATAAAATATCAAAAAGTACAGTAAATATATCTTAGACACCCTATGTAAAATATCACAAAGTACACCAAATATATATTATATAAATTACATAAAATATCAAAAGGACACCAAATATACCTTATATACTGAACATGAAATATCAAAATGTACAGTAAATATATTTCATATATTGTACATATAATATTAACTAAAAGTACACCAAATACATTTTATATACTGTAAATAAAATATCAAAAGTACAGTAAGTATATGATACATTCTGTACATAAAATATCAAAAAGTACACCAAATATGTGTTATATATACTGTAAATAAACTATCAAAAACTGCAGTAATTATGTTTAATATACTGTACATAAAATATCAAAAATTACACCAAATGTATATTATTTACTGTAAATAAAATATCAAAAAGTACAGTAAATATATCTTACACACCCTATGTAAAATATCACAATCTACAACAAATATATATTATATAATTTACATAAAATATCAAAAGGACACCAAATATATCTTATATACTGTACATAAAATATCAAAATTACAGTAAATAGATTTCATATATTGTACATATAATGTTAACTAAACGTACACCAAATACATTTTATATACTGTGAATAAAATATCAAAAAGTACAGTAAATATATATTACATACTGTACATAAAATATCAAAAAGTACACCAAATATGTGTTATATATACTGTGAATAAACTATCAAATATACAGTAATTATATATAATATACTGTACAAAAAATATCAAAAATTACACCAAATGTATATTATATACTGTAAATAAAATATCAAAAAGTACAGTAAATATATATGGCATACCCTATGTAAAATATCAAAAACTACACCAAATATATATTATATAACTTACAGAAAATATCAAAAGGACACCAAATATATATTCTATACTGTACACAAAATATCAAAAAGTACAGTAAATATATTTCATATATCTAACATATAATATTAACTAAAAGTACACCAAATGCATTTTATATACTGTAAATAAAATATCAAAAAGTACAGTAAACATATATTACATACTGTACATAAAATATCAAAAAGTACACCAAATATGTGTTATATATAGTGTAAATATCAAAAACTACAGTAATCATATTCAATGTACTGTATATAAAATATCAAAAATTACACCAAATATAAATTAAATACTGTAAATAAAATATCAAAAAGGACAGTAAATATATACTACACACCCTATGTAAAATATCAAAAATTACACCAAATATATATTATATAATTTACATAGAATATAAAAAGGACACCAAATATATCTTATATATTGTACATAAAATATCAAAAAGTACAGTATATATATTTCATACATTCTACATATATTATTAACTAAAAGTACACCAAATACATTTTGTATACTGAAAATAAAATATCAAAAAGTACAGTAAATCTATATTACATACTGTACATAAAATATCAAAAAGTACACCAAATATGTGTTATATATACTGTAAATAAACTATCAAAAACTACAGTAATTATATTTAATATACTGTACATAAAATATCAAAAATTACACCAAAGGAATGTTATTTACTGTAAATAAAATATCAAAAAGTACAGTAAATATATCTTACACTCCCTATGTAAAATATCACAATCTACACCAAATATATATTATATAATTTACATAAAATATCAAAAGGACACAAAATATATCTTATATAGTGTACATAAAATATCAAAATGTACAGTAAATATATTTCCTATATTGTACATATAATATTAACTGAAAGTACACCAAATACATTTTATATACTGTAAATAAAATATCAAAAATACAGTAAATATATATTACATACTGTACATAAAATATCAAAAAGTACACCAAATATGTGTAATATATACTGTAAATAAACTATCAAAACTACACTAATTATATTTAATATACTGTACATAAAATATCAAAAATTACACCAAATATATATTATTTACTGTAAAGAAAATACCAAAAAGTACAGTAAATATATATTACACGCCCTATGTAAAATATCACAAACTACACCAAATATATATTATATAATTTACATAAAATATCAAAAGGACACCAAATATACCTTATATACTGAACATGAAATATCAAAATGTACAGTAAATATATTTCATATATTGTACATATAATGTTAACTAAAAGTACACCAAATACATTTTATATACTGTAAATAAAATATCAAAAAGTACAGTAAATATATATTACACACCCTATGTAAAATATCACAAACTTCACCAAATATATATTATATAATTTACATAAAATATCAAAAGGACACCAAATATATCTTCTATACTGTACATAAAATATCAAAATGTACAGTAAATATATTTCATATATTGTATATATAATATTAACTGAAAGTACACCAAATACATTTTATATACTGTAAATAATTTATCAAAAATTACAGTAAATATATATTACATACTGTACATAAAATATCAAAAAGTACACCAAATATGTGTTATATATACTGTAAATAAACTATCAAAACTACACTAATTATATTTAATATACTGTACATAAAATATCAAAAATTACACCAAATATATATTATTTACTGTAAAGAAAATACCAAAAAGTACAGTAAATATATATTACACACCCTATGTAAAATATCACAAACTACACCAAATATATATTATATAATTTACATAAAATATCAAAAGGACACCAAATATATCTTATATACTGAACATGAAATATCAAAATGTACAGTAAATATATTTCATATATTGTACATATAATATTAACTAAAAGTACACCAAATACATTTTATATACTGTAAATTAAATATCAAAATGTACAGTAAATATATATTACATTCTGTTCATAAAATATCAAAAAGTACACCAAATTTGTGTTTTATATACTGTAAATAAACTATCAAAAACTGCAGTAATTATATTTAATATACTGTACATAAAATATCAAAAATTAAACCAAATGTATATTATTTACTGTAAATAAAATATCAAAAAGTACAGTAAATATATCTTACACACCCTATGTAAAATATCACAATCTACACCAAACATATATTATATAATTTACATTAAATATCAAAAGGACACCAAATATATCTTATATACTGTACATAAAATATCAAAATTACTGTAAATATATTTCATATATTGTACATATAATGTTAACTAAAAGTACACCAAATATATTTTATATAGTGTAAATAAAATATCAAAATGTACAGTAAATATATATTACACACCCTATGTAAAATATCACAATCTACACCAAATTTATATTATGTAATTTACATAAAATATCAAAAGGACACCATATATACCTTATATGCTGAACATAAAATATCAAAATGTACCGTATATATATTTCATATATTGTACATATAATATTAACTAAAAGTACACCAAATACATTTTATATACTGTAAATAGAATATCAAATAGTAGAGTAAATATATATTACATACTGTACATAAAATATCAAAAAGTACACCAAATATGTGTAATATATACTGTAAATAAACTATCAACTCCACAGTAATTATATATAATATACTGTACATAAAATATCAAAAATTACACCAAATGTATATTATTTACTGTAAATAAAATATCAAAAAGTACAGTAAATATATCTTACACACCCTATGTAAAATATCACAATCTACACCAAATATATATTATATAATTTACATAAAATATCAAAAGGACACCAAATATACCTTATATACTGAACATGAAATATCAAAATGTACAGTAAATATATTTCCTATATTGTACATATAATATTAACTAAAAGTACACCAAATACATTTTATATACTGTAAAGAAAATATCAAAAGTTCAGTAAATATATATTACATTCTGTACATAAAATATCAAAAAGTACACCAAATATGTGTTATATATACTGTAAATAAACTATCAAAAACTGCAGTAATTATGTTTAATATACTGTACATAAAATATCAAAAATTACACCAAATGTATATTATTTACTGTAAATAAAATATCAAAAAGTACAGTAAATATATCTTACACACCCTATGTAAAATATCACAATCTACACCAAATATATATTATATAATTTACATAAAATATCAAAAGGACACCAAATATATCTTATATACTGTACATAAAATATCAAAATTACAGTAAATATATGTCATATATTGTACATATAATGTTAACTAAAAGTACACCAAATACATTTTATATACTGTAAATAAAATATCAAAAAGTACAGTAAATATATATTACACACCCTATGTAAAATATCACAAACTTCACCAAATATATATTATAAAATTTACATAAAATATCAAAAGGACACCAAATATATCTTCTATACTGTGCATAAAATATCAAAATGTACAGTAAATATATTTCATATATTGTATATATAATATTAACTAAAAGTACTCCAAATAAATTTTATATACTGTAAATAAATTATCAAAAATTACAGTAAATATATATTACATACTGTACATAAAATATCAAAAAGTACACCAAATATGTGTTATATATACTGTAAATAAACTATCAAAACTACACTAATTATATTTAATATACAGTACATAAAATATCAAAAATTACACCAAATATATATTATTTACTGTAAAGAAAATACCAAAAAGTACAGTAAATATATATTACACACCCTATGTAAAATATCACAAACTACACCAAATATATATTATATGATTTACATAAAATATCAAAAGGACACCAAATATATCTTATATACTGAACATGAAATATCAAAATGTACAGTAAATATATTTCATATATTGTACATATAATATTAACTAAAAGTACACCAAATACATTTTATATACTGTAAATAAAATATCAAAATGTACAGTAAATATATATTACATTCTGTACATAACATATCAAAAAGTACACCAAATTTGTGTTTTATAAACTGGAAATAAACTATCAAAAACTGCAGTAATTATATTTAATATACTGTACAAAAAATATCAAAAATTACACCAAATGTATATTATTTACTGTAAATAAAATATCAAAAAGTACAGTAAATATATCTTACACACCCTATGTAAAATATCACAATCTACACCAAATATATATTATATAATTTACATAAAATATCAAAAGGACACCAAATATACCTTATATACTGAACATGAAATATCAAAATGTACAGTAAATATATTTCATATATTGTACATATAATATTAACTAAAAGTACACCAAATACATTTTATATACTGTAAATAAAATATCAAAAGTACAGTAAGTATATGATACATTCTGTACATAAAATATCAAAAAGTACACCAAATATGTGTTATATATACTGTAAATGAACTATCAAAAACTGCAGTAATTATGTTTAATATACTGTACATAAAATATCAAAAATTACACCAAATGTATATTATTTACTGTAAATAAAATATCAAAAAGTACAGTAAATATATCTTACACACCCTATGTAAAATATCACAATCTACACCAAATATATATTATATAATTTACATAAAATATCAAAAGGACACCAAATATATCTTATATACTGTACATAAAATATCAAAATTACAGTAAATAGATTTCATATATTGTACATATAATGTTAACTAAAAGTACACCAAATACATTTTATATACTGTAAATAAAATATCAAAAAGTACAGTAAATATATATTACATACTGTACATAAAATATCAAAAAGTACACCAAATATGTGTTATATATACTGTGAATAAACTATCAAATATACAGTAATTATATATAATATACTGTACAAAAAATATCAAAAATTACACCAAATGTATATTATATACTGTAAATAAAATATCAAAAAGTACAGTAAATATATATGGCATACCCTATGTAAAATATCAAAAACTACACCAAATATATATTATATAACTTACAGAAAATATCAAAAGGACACCAAATATATATTCTATACTGTACACAAAATATCAAAAAGTACAGTAAATATATTTCATATATCTAACATATAATATTAACTAAAAGTACACCAAATGCATTTTATATACTGTAAATAAAATATCAAAAAGTACAGTAAACATATATTACATACTGTACATAAAATATCAAAAAGTACACCAAATATGTGTTATATATACTGTAAATATCAAAAACTACAGTAATCATATTCAATGTACTGTATATAAAATATCAAAAATTACACCAAATATAAATTAAATACTGTAAATAAAATATCAAAAAGGACAGTAAATATATACTACACACCCTATGTAAAATATCAAAAATTACACCAAATATATATTATATAATTTACATAGAATATAAAAAGGACACCAAATATATCTTATATATTGTACATAAAATATCAAAAAGTACAGTATATATATTTCATACATTGTACATATATTATTAACTAAAAGTACACCAAATACATTTTGTATACTGAAAATAAAATATCAAAAAGTACAGTAAATCTATATTACATACTGTACATAAAATATCAAAAAGTACACCAAATATGTGTTATATATACTGTAAATAAACTATCAAAAACTACAGTAATTATATTTAATATACTGTACATAAAATATCAAAAATTACACCAAAGGAATGTTATTTACTGTAAATAAAATATCAAAAAGTACAGTAAATATATCTTACACTCCCTATGTAAAATATCACAAACTACACCAAATATATATTATATAATTTACATAAAATATCAAAAGGACACCAAATATATCTTATATACTGAACATGAAATATCAAAAAGTACAGTAAATATATTTCATATATTGTACATATAATATTAACTAAAAGTACACCAAATACATTTTATATACTGTAAATTAAATATTAAAATGTACAGTAAATATATATTACATTCTGTTCATAAAATATCAAAAAGTACACCAAATTTGTGTTCTATATACTGTAAATAAACTATCAAAAACTGCAGTAATTATATTTAATATACTGTACATAAAATATCAAAAATTAAACCAAATGTATATTATTTACTGTAAATAAAATATCAAAAAGTACAGTAAATATATCTTACACACCCTATGTATAATATCACAAAGTACACCAAATATATATTATATAATTTACATAAAATATCAAAAGGACACCAAATATACCTTATATACTGAACATGAAATATCAAAATGTACAGTAAATATATTTCATATATTGTACATATAATATTAACTAAAAGTACACCAAATACATTTTATATACTGTAAATAAAATATCGAAAGTACAGTAAATATATCATACATTCTGTACATAAAATATCAAAAAGTACACCAAATATGTGTTATATATACAGTAAATAAACTATCAAAAACTGCAGTAATTATGTTTAATATACTGTACATAAAATATCAAAAATTACACCAAATGTATATTATTTACTGTAAATAAAATATCAAAAAGTACAGTAAATATATCTTACACACCCTATGTAAAATATCACAATCTACACCAAATATATATTATATAATTTACATAAAATATCAAAAGGACACCAAATATATCTTATATACTGTACATTAAATATCAAAATTACAGGAAATGGATTTCATATATTGTACATATAATGTTAACTAAAAGTACACCAAATACATTTTATATACTGTAAATAAAATATCAAAAAGTACAGTAAATATATATTACACACCCTATGTAAACTATCACAAACTTCACCAAATATATATTATATAATTTACATAAAATATCAAAAGGACCCCAAATATATCTTCTATACTGTACATAAAATATCAAAATGTACAGTAAATATATTTCATATATTGTATATATAATATGAACTAAAAGTACACCAAATGCATTTTATATACTGTAAATAAATTATCAAAAATTACAGTAAATATATATTACATACTGTACATAAAATATCAAAAAGTACACCAAATATGTGTTATATATACTGTAAATAAACTATCAAAACTACACTAATTATATTTAATATACTGTACATAAAATATCAAAAATTACACCAAATATATATTATTTACTGTAAAGAAAATACCAAAAAGTACAGTAAATATATATTACACACCCTATGTAAAATATCACAAACTACACCAAATATATATTATATAATTTACATAAAATATCAAAAGGACACCAAATATATCTTATATACTGAACATGAAATATCAAAAAGTACAGTAAATATATTTCATATATTGTACATATAATATTAACTAAAAGTACACCAAATACATTTTATATAGTGTAAATTAAATATTAAAATGTACAGTAAATATATATTACATTCTGTTCATAAAATATCAAAAAGTACACCAAATTTGTGTTCTATATACTGTAAATAAACTATCAAAAACTGCAGTAATTATATTTAATATACTGTACATAAAATATCAAAAATTAAACCAAATGTATATTATTTACTGTAAATAAAATATCAAAAAGTACAGTAAATATATCTTACACACCCTATGTAAAATATCACAATCTACACCAAACATATATTATATAATTTACATTAAATATCAAAAGGACACCAAATATATCTTATATACTGTACATAAAATATCAAAATTACTGTAAATATATTTCATATATTGTACATATAATGTTAACTAAAAGTACACCAAATATATTATATATAGTGTAAACAAAATATCAAAATGTACAGTAAACATATATTACACACCCTATGTAAAATATCACAATCTACACCAAATTTATATTATGTAATTTACATAAAATATCAAAAGGACACCATATATACCTTATATGCTGAACATAAAATATCAAAATGTACCGTATATATATTTCATATATTGTACATATAATACTAACTAAAAGTACACCAAATACATTTTATATACTGTAAATAAAATATCAAATAGTAGAGTAAATATATATTACATACTGTACATAAAATATCAAAAAGTACACCAAATATGTGTAATATATACTGTAAATAAACTATCAACTCCACAGTAATTATATATAATATACTGTACATAAAATATCAAAAATTACACCAAATGTATATTATTTACTGTAAATAAAATATCAAAAAGTACAGTAAATATATCTTACACACCCTATGTAAAATATCACAATCTACACCAAATATATATTATATAATTTACATAAAATATCAAAAGGACACCAAATATACCTTATATACTGAACATGAAATATCAAAATGTACAGTAAATATATTTCCTATATTGTACATATAATATTAACTAAAAGTACACCAAATACATTTTATATACTGTAAAGAAAATATCAAAAGTTCAGTAAATATATATTACATTCTGTACATAAAATATCAAAAAGTACACCAAATATGTGTTATATATACTGTAAATAAACTATCAAAAACTGCAGTAATTATGTTTAATATACTGTACATAAAATATCAAAAATTACACCAAATGTATATTATTTACTGTAAATAAAATATCAAAAAGTACAGTAAATATATCTTACACACCCTATGTAAAATATCACAATCTACACCAAATATATATTATATAATTTACATAAAATATCAAAAGGACACCAAATATATCTTATATACTGTACATAAAATATCAAAATTACAGTAAATATATGTCATATATTGTACATATAATGTTAACTAAAAGTACACCAAATACATTTTATATACTGTAAATAAAATATCAAAAAGTACAGTAAATATATATTACACACCCTATGTAAAATATCACAAACTTCACCAAATATATATTATAAAATTTATATAAAATATCAAAAGGACACCAAATATATCTTCTATACTGTACATAAAATATCAAAATGTACAGTAAATATATTTCATATATTGTATATATAATATTAACTAAAAGTACTCCAAATAAATTTTATATACTGTAAATAAATTATCAAAAATTACAGTAAATATATATTACATACTGTACATAAAATATCAAAAAGTACACCAAATATGTGTTATATATACTGTAAATAAACTATCAAAACTACACTAATTATATTTAATATACTGTACATAAAATATCAAAAATTACACCAAATATATATTATTTACTGTAAAGAAAATACCAAAAAGTACAGTAAATATATATTACACACCCTATGTAAAATATCACAAACTACACCAAATATATATTATATGATTTACATAAAATATCAAAAGGACACCAAATATATCTTATATACTGAAAATGATATATCAAAATGTACAGTAAATATATTTCATATATTGTACATATAATATTAACTAAAAGTACACCAAATACATTTTATATACTGTAAATAAAATATCAAAATGTTCAGTAAATATATATTACATTCTGTACATAACATATCAAAAAGTACACCAAATTTGTGTTTTATAAACTGGAAATAAACTATCAAAAACTGCAGTAATTATATTTAATATACTGTAAATAAAATATCAAAAATTACACCAAATGTATATTATTTACTGTAAATAAAATATCAAAAAGTACAGTAAATATATCTTACACACCCTATGTAAAATATCACAATCTACACCAAATATATATTATATAATTTACATAAAATATCAAAAGGACACCAAATATATCTTATATACTGTACATAAAATATCAAAATTACAGTAAATATATTTCATATATTGTACATATAATGTTAACTAAAAGTACACCAAATACATTTTATATACTGTAAATAAAATATCAAAAAGTACAGTAAATATATATTACACACACTATGTAAAATATCACAAACTTCACCAAATATATATTATATAATTTACATAAAATATCAAAAGGACACCAAATATATCTTCTATACTGTGCATAAAGTATCAAAATGTACAGTAAATATATTTCATATATTGTATATATAATATTAACTAAAAGTACACCAAATACATTTTATATACTGTAAATAAATTATCAAAAATTACAGTAAATATATATTACATACTGTACATAAAATATCAAAAAGTACACCAAATATGTGTTATATATACTGTAAATAAACTATCAAAACTACAGTAATTATATTTAATATACTGTACATAAAATATCAAAAATTACACCAAATATATATTATTTACTGTAAAGAAAATACCAAAAAGTACAGCAAATATATATTACACACCCTATGTAAAATATCACAAACTACACCAAATATATATTATATAATTTACATAAAATATCAAAAGGACACCAAATATATCTTATATACTGAACATGAAATATCAAAATGTACAGTAAATATATTTCATAGATTGTACATATAATATTAACTAAAAGTACACCAAATACATTTTATATACAGTAAATAAAATATCAAAATGTACAGTAAATATATATTACATTCTGTACATAAAATATCAGAAAGTACTCCAAATTTGTGTTTTATATACTGTAAATAAACTATCAAAAACTGCAGTAATTATATTTAATATACTGTACATTAAATATCAAAAATTAAACCAAATGTATATTATTTACTGTAAATAAAATATCAAAAAGTACAGTAAATATATCTTACACACCCTATGTGAAATATCACAATCTACACCAAATATATATTATATAATTTACATAAAATATCAAAAGGACACCAAGTATATCTTATATAGTGTACATAAAGTATCAAAATGTACAGTAAATATATTTCCTATATTGTACATATAATATTAACTAAAAGTACACCAAATACATTTTATATACTGTAAATAAAATATCAAAAATACAGTAAATATATATTACATACTGTACATAAAATATCAAAAAGTACACCAAATATGTGTAATATATACTGTAAATAAACTATCAAAAACTGCAGTAATTATATTTAATATACTGTACATAAAATATCAAAAATTACACCAAATGTATTTTATTTACTGTGAATAAAGTATCAAAAAGTACAGTAAATATATATTACACACCCTATGTAAAATATCACAATCTACAAGAAATATATATTATATAATTTACATAAAATATCAAAAGGACAACAAATATATATTATATACTGTACATAAAATATCAAAATGTACAGTAAATATATTTCATATATTGTACATATAATATTAACTAAAAGTACACCAAATATATTTTATATACAGTAAATAAATTATCAAAAATTACAGTAAATATATATTGCATACTGTACATAAAATATCAAAAAGTACACCAAATATGTGTTATATATACTGTAAATAAACTATCAAAACTACACTAATTATATTTAATATACTGTACAAAAAATATCAAAAATTACACCAAATATATATTATTTACTGTAAAGAAAATACCAAAAAGTACAGTAGATATATATTACACACGCTATGTAAAATATCACAAACTACACCAAATATATACTATATAATTTACATAAAATATCAAAAGGACACCAAATATATCTTATATAATGAACATGAAATATCAAAATGTACAGTAAATATATTTCATATATTGTACATATAATATTAACTAAAAGTACACCAAATACATTTTATATACTGTAAATAAATTATCAAAATGTACAGTAAATATATATTACATTCTGTACATAAAATATCAAAAAGTACACCAAATTTGTGTTTTATATACTGTAAATAAACTATCAAAAACTGCAGTAATTATATTTAATATACTGTACATAAAATATCAAAAATTAAACCAAATGTATATTATTTACTGTAAATAAAATATCAAAAAGTACAGTAAATATATATTACACACCCTATGTAAAATATCACAATCAACACCAAATATATATTATATAATTTACATAAAATAACAAAAGGACACCAAATATATCTTATATACTGTACATAAAATATCAAAAAGTACAGTAAATATATTTCATATATTGTACATATAATATTAACTAAAAGTACACCAAATACGTTTTATATACTGTAAATAAATTATCAAAAATTACAGTAAATCTATATTACATACTGTACAAAAAATATCAAAAAGTACACCAAATATGTGTTATATATACTGTAAATAAACTATTAATACTACACTAATTATATTAAATATACTGTACATAAAATATAAAAAATTACACCGAATATATATTATATACTGTAAATAAAATATCAAAAAGTACAATAAATATATATTACACACCCTATGTGAAATATCACAAACTTCACCAAATATATATTATATAATTTACATAAAATATCAAAAGGACACCAAATATATCTTCTATACTGTACATAAAATATCAAAATTACTGTAAATATATTTCATATACTGTGCATAAAATGTTAACTAAAAGTACACCAAATACATTTTATATACTGTAAATAAAATATCAAAAAGTACAGTAAATATATATTACACACCCTATGTAAAATATCACAAACTTCACCAAATATATATTATATAATTTACATAAAATATCAAAAGGACACCAAATATATCTTCTATACTGTACATAAAACATCAAAATGTACAGTAAATATATTTCATATATTGTATATATAATATTAACTAAAAGTACACCAAATACATTTTATATACTGTAAATAAAATATCAAAAATATAGTAAATATATATTACTGTACATAAAATATCAAAATGTACGCCAAATATGTGTTATATATACTGTAAATAAACTATCAAAACTACACTAATTATATTTAATATACTGTACATAAAATATCAAAAATTACACCAAATATATATTATCTACTGTAAAGAAAATACCAAAAAGTACAGTAAATATATATTACACACCCTATGTAAAATATCACAAACTACACCAAATATATATTATATAATTTACATAAAATATCAAAAGGACACCAAATATATCTTATATACTGAACATGAAATATCAAAATGTACAGTAAATATATTTCATATGTTGTACGTATAATATTAACTAAAAGTACACCAAATATATTTTATATACTGTAAATAAAATATCAAAATGTACAGTAAATATATATTACATTCTGTACATAAAATATCAAAAAGTAAACCAAATTTGTGTTTTAGATACTGTAAATAAACTATCAAAACTGCAGTAATTATATTTAATATACTGTACATAAAATATCAAAAATTAAACCTAATGTATATTATTTACTGTAAATAAAATATCAAAAAGTACAGTAAATATATCTTACACTCCCTATGTAAAATATCAGAATCTACACCAAATATATATTATATAATTTACATGAAATATCAAAAGGACACCAAATATATCTTATATAGTGTACATAAAATATCACAATGTACAGTAAATATATTTCCTATATTGTACATATAATATTAACTAAAAGTACACCAAATATATTTTATATACTATAAATAAAATATCAAAAATACAGTAAATATATATTACATAGTGTACATAAAATATAAAAAGTACACCAAATATGTGTAATATATACTGTAAATAAACTATCAAAAACTACAGTAATTATATTAAATATACTGTACATAAAATATCAAAAATTACACCAAATGTATATTATATACTGTAAATAAAATATCAAAAAGTACAGTAAATATATATTACACACCCTATGTAAAATATCACAAACTTCACCAAATATATATTATATAATTTACATAAAATATCAAAAGGCCACCAAATATATCTTATATACTGTACATAAAATATCAAAATGTACACAAAATATATATTACACACCCTATGTAAAATATCACAATCTACACCAAATATATATTATATAATTTACATAAAATATCAAAAGGACACCAAATATATCTTATATACTGTACATAAAATATCAAAATTACAGTAAATATATTTCATATATTGTACATATAATGTTAACTAAAAGTACACCAAATATATTTTATATAGTGTAAATAAAATATCAAAATGTAGAGTAAATATATATTACACACCCTATGTAAAATATCACAATCTACACCGAATTTATGTTATGTAATTTACATAAAATATCAAAAGGACACCAAATATACCTTATATGCTGAACATAAAATATCAAAATGTACCGTAAATATATTTCATATATTGTACATATAATATTAACTAAAAGTACACCAAATACATTTTATATACTGTAAATAAAATATCAAATAGTAGAGTAAATATATATTACATACTGTACATAAAATATCAAAAAGTACACCAAATATGTGTAATATATACTGTAAATAAACTATCAAATCCACAGTAATTATATATAATATACTGTACATAAAATATCAAAAATTACACCAAATGTGTATTATTTACTGTAAATAAAATATCAAAAAGTACAGGAAATATATGTTACACTCCCTATGTAAAATATCACAATCTACACCAAATATATATTATATAATTTACATAAAATATCAAACGGACACCAAATATGTCTTATATAGTGTACATAAAATATCAAAATATACATTAAATATATTTCCTATATTGTACATATAATATTAACTAAAAGTACACCAAATACATTTTATATACTGTAAATAAATATCAAAATTACAGTAAATATATATTACATACTGTACATAAAATATGAAAAAGTACACCAAATATGTGTAATATATACTGTAAATAAACTATCAAAACTACACTAATTATATTTAATATACTGTACATAAAATATCAAAAATTACACCAAATATATATTATTTACTGTAAAGAAAATACCAAAAAGTACAGTAAATATATATTACACACCCTATGTAAAATATCACAAACTACACCAAATATATATTATATAATTTATATGAAATATCAAAAGGACACCAAATATACCTTATATACTGAACATGAAATATCAAAATGTACAGTAAATATATTTCATATATTGTACATATAATATTAACTAAAAGTACACCAAATACATTTTATATACTGTAAATAATATATCAAAAGTACAGTAAATATATATTACATTCTGTACATAAAATATCAAAAAGTACACCAAATATGTGTTATATATACTGTAAATAAACTATCAAAAACTGCAGTAATTATATTTAATATACTGTACATAAAATATCAAAAATTACACCAAATGTATATTATTTACTGTAAATAAAATATCAAAAATTACAGTAAATATATCTTACACACCCTATGTAAAATATCACAATCTACACCAAATATATATTATATAATTTACATAAAATATCAAAAGGACACCAAATATATCTTATATACCGTACATAAAATATCAAAATTACAGTAAATATATTTCATATATTGTACATATAATGTGAACTAAAAGTACACCAAATACATTTTATATACTGTAAATAAAATATCAAAAAGTGCAGTAAATATATATTACACACCCTATGTAAAATATCACAAACTTCACCAAATATATATTATATAATTTACATAAAATATCAAAAGGACACCAAATATATCTTCTATACTGTACATAAAATATCAAAATGTACAGTAAATATATTTCATATATTGTATATATAATATTAACTAAAAGTACACCAAATACATTTTATATACTGTAAATAAAATATCAAAAAGTACAGTAAATATATATTACATGCTGTACATAAAATATCAAAAAGTACACCAAATATGTGTTATATATACTGTAAATAAACTATCAAAACTACACTAATTATATTTAATATACTGTACATAAAATATCAAATATTACACCAAATATATATTATCTACTGTAAAGAAAATACCAAAAAGTACAGTAAATATATATTACACACCCTATGTAAAATATCACAAACTACACCAAATATATATAATATAATTTACATAAAATATCAAAAGGACACCAAATATATCTTATATACTGAACATGAAATATCAAAATGTACAGTAAATATATTTCATATATTGTACATATAATATTAACTAAAAGAACACCAAATACATTTTATATACTGTCAATAAAATATCAAAATGTACAGTAAATATATATTACATTCTGTACATAAAATATCAAAAAGTACACCAAATTTGTGTTTTATATACTGTAAATAAACTATCAAAAACTACAGTAATTATATTTAATATACTGTACATAAAATATCAAAAATTAAACCAAATGTATATTATTTACTGTAAATAAAATATCAAAAAGTACAGTAAATATATCTTACACTCCCTATGTAAAATATCACAATCTACACCAAATATATATTATATAATTTACATAAAATATCAAAAGGACACCAAATATATCTTCTATACTGTACATAAATTATCAAAAGGTACAGTAAATATATTTCATATATTGTATATATAATATTAACTAAAAGTACACCAAATACATTTTATATACTGTAAATAAATTATCAAAAATTACAGTAAATATATATTACATACTGTACATAAAATATCAAAAAGTACACCAAATATGTGTTATATATACTGTAAATAAGCTAACAAAACTGCACTAATTATATTTAATATACTGTACATAAAATATCAAAAATTAAACCAAATATATATTATTTACTGTAAAGAAAATACCAAAAAGTACAGTAAATATATATTACACACCCTATGTAAAATATCACAAACTACACCAAATATATATTATATAATTTACATAAAATATCAAAAGGACACCAAATATACCTTAAATACTGTACATAAAATATCAAAATTACAGTAAATATATTTCATATATTGTACATATAATGTTAACTAAAAGTACACCAAATACATTTTATATAGTGCAAATAAAATATCAAAATGTACAGTAAATATATATTACACACCCTATGTAAAATATCACAATCTACACCAAATTTATATTATGTAATTTACATAAAATATCAAAAGGACACCAAATATACCTTATATGCTGAACATAAAATATCAAAATGTACCGTAAATATATTTCATATATTGTACATATAATATTAACTAAAAGTACACCAAATACATTTTATATACTGTAAATAAAATATCAAATAATAGGGTAAATATATATTACATACTGTACATAAAATATCAAAAAGTACACCAAATATGTGTAATATATACTGTAAATAAACTATCAAAAACCACAGTAATTATATTTAATATGCTGTACATAAAATATCAAAAATTACACCAAATGTATATTATATACTGTAAATAAAATATCAAAAGGTACAGTAAATATATATGACACACCCTATGTAAAATATCAAAAACTACACCAAATATATATTATATAATTTACATAAAATATCAAAAGGACACCAAATATATCTTCTATACTGTACAAAAAATATCAAAAAGTACAGTAAATATATTTCTTATATTGTATATATAATATTAACCAAAAGTACACCAAATACATTTTATATACTGTAAATAAGTTATCAAAAATTACAGTAAATATATATTAGATACTGTACATAAAATATCAAAAAGTACACCAAATATGTGTAATATATACTGTAAATAAACTATCAAAACTACACTAATTATATTTAATATACTGTACATAAAATATCAAAAATTACACCAAATATATATTATTTACTGTAAAGAAAATACCAAAAAGTACAGTAAATATATATTACACACCCTATGTAAAATATCACAAACTACACCAAATATATATTATATAATTTACATGAAATATCAAAAGGACACCAAATATACCTTATATACTGAACATGAAATATCAAAATGTACAGTAGATATATTTCATATATTGTACATATAATATTAACTAAAAGTACACCAAATACATTTTATATACTGTAAATAAAATATCAAAAGTACAGTAAATATATATTACATTCTGTACATAAAATATCAAAAAGTACACCAAATATGTGTTATATATACTGTAAATAAACTATCAAAAACTGCAGTAATTATATTTAATATACTGTACATAAAATATCAAAAATAACACCAAATGTATATTATTTACTGTAAATAAAATATCAAAAAGTACAGTAAATATATCTTACACACCCTATGTAAAATATCACAAACTACACCAAACATATATTATATAATTTACATAAAATATCAAAAGGACCCCAAATATACCTTATATACTGAACATAAAATATCAAAATGTACAGTAAATATATTTCATATATTGTACATATAATAATAACTAAAAGTACACCAAATACATTTTATATACTGTAAATAAAATATCAAAAGTACAGTAAATATATATTACAGTCTGTACATAAAATATCAAAAAGTACACCAAATATGTGTTATATATACTGTAAATAAACTATCAGAAACTGCAGTAATTATATTTAATATACTGTACATAAAATATCAAAAATTACACCAAATGTATATTATTTAATGTAAATAAAATATCAAAAAGTACAGTAAATATATCTTACACACCCTATGTAAAATATCACAATCTACACCAAATATATATTATATAATTTACATAAAATATCAAAAGGACACCAAATATACCTTATATACTGAACATGAAATATCAAAATTACAGTAAATATATTTCATATATTGTGCATATAATGTTAACTAAAAGTACACCAAATACATTTTATATACTGTAAATAAAATATCAAAAAGTACAGTAAACATATATTACACACCCTATGTAAAATATCACAAACTTCACCCAATATATATTATATAATTTACATAAAATATCAAAAGGACACCAAATATATCTTCTATACTGTACATAAAATATCAAAAGGTACAGTACATATATTTCATATATTGTATATATAATATTAACTAAAAGTACACCAAATACATTTTATATACTGTAAATAAATTATCAAAAATTACAGTAAATATATATTACATACTGTACATAAAATATCAAAAAGTACACCAAATATGTGTTATATATACTGTAAATAAACTATCAAAACTACAGTAATTATGTTGAATATACTGTACATAAAATATCAAAAATTACACCAAATATATAATTTAGTGTAAAGAAAATACCAAAAAGTACAGTAAATATATATTACACACCCGATGTAAAATATGACAAACTACACCAAATATATATTATATAGTTTACATAAAATATCAAAAGGACACCAAATATACCTTATATACTGAACAAGAAATATCAAAATGTACAGTAAATATATTTCATATATTGCACATATAATATTAACTAAAAGTACACCAAATACATTTCATATACTGTAAATAAAATATCAAAAGGTACAGTAAATATATATTACATTCTGTACATAAAATATCAAAAAGTACACCAAATATGTGTTATATATACTGTAAATAAACTATCAAAAACTGCAGTAATTATATTTAATATACTGTACATAAAATATCAAAAATTACACCAAATGTATATTATTTACTGTAAATAAAATATCAAAAAGTACAGTAAATATATCTTACACACCCTATGTAAAATATCACAATCTACAGCAAATATATATTATATAATTTACATAAAATATCAAAAGGACACCAAATATGTGTTATATATACTGTAAATATCAAAAACTACAGTAATCATATTCAATGTACTGTGTATAAAATATCAAAAATTACACCAAATATAAATTAAATACTGTAAATAAAATATCAAAAAGGACAGTAAATATATACTACACACCCTATGTAAAATATCAAAAATTACACCAAATATATATTATATAATTTCCATAAAATATCAAAAGGACACCAAATATATATTATATACTGTACATAAAATATCAAAAAGTACAGTAAATATATTTCATATATTGTACATGTAATATTAACTAAAAGTACACCAAATACATTTTATATACTGTAAATAAAATATCAAAACGTACAGTAAATATATATTACATAGTGTACATAAAATATCAAAAAGTACTCCAAATATGTGTAATATATACTGTAAATAAACTATCAAAAACTACAGTAATTATATTTACTA
The DNA here is from genome assembly GCF_029289425.2 of Pan paniscus. Taxonomy (NCBI): domain Eukaryota; kingdom Metazoa; phylum Chordata; class Mammalia; order Primates; family Hominidae; genus Pan; species Pan paniscus. Next base: position 6,082,834 of record NC_073271.2, read on the forward strand.
TGCTGTACATAAAATATCAAAAATTACACCAAATGTATATTATATACTGTAAATAAAATATCAAAAAGTACAGTAAATATATATTACACACCCTATGTAAAATATCACAAACTACACCAAATATATATTATGTAATTTACATAAAATATCAAAAGGACACCAAATATATCTTCTATACTGTACATAAAATATCAAAACTTTCAGTAAATATATTTCATATATTGTACATATAATATTAACTAAAAGTACACCAAATACAGTTTACATAGTGTAAATAATGTATAAAAAATTACAGTAAGTATATATTTTCTACTGTACATAAAATATCGAAAAGTACACCAAATATGTGTTATATATACTGTAAATAAACTATCAAAATATTCAGTAATTATATTTAATATACTGTACATAAAATATCAAAAATTACACCAAATGTATATTATTTACTGTAAATAAAATATCTAAAAGTACAGTAAATATATATTGCACACCATATGTAAAATATCACAATCTACACCAAATATATATTATATAATTTACATAAAATATCAAAAGGACACCAAATATATCTTCTATACTGTACATAAAATATCAAAAAGTACAGTAAATATATTTGATATATTGTACATATAATATTAACTAAAAGTACACCAAATACATTTTATATACTGTAAATAAAATATCAATTAGTACAGTAAATATATATTACATACTGTACATAAAATATGAAAAAGTACACCAAATATGTGTTATATATACTGTAAATAAACTATCAAAACTACACTAATTATGTTTAATATACTGTACATAAAATATCAAAAATTACACCAAATATATATTATTTACTGTAAATAAAATATCAAAAAGTACAGTAAATATATATTACACACCCTATGTAAAATATCAGAAACTACACCATATATATATTATATAATTTACATAATATATCAAAAGGACACCAAATATACCTTATATACTGAACATGAAATATCAAATGTACAGTAAATATATTTCATATATTGTATATATAATATTAACTAAAAGTACACCAAATATATTTTATATACTGTAAATAAAATATCGAAAAGTACAGTAAATATATATTACATTCAGTACATAAAATATCAACAAGTACACCAAATATGTGTTATATATACTGTAAATAAACTATCAAAAACTACAGGAATTATATTTAATATACTGTACATAAAATATCAAAAATTAAACCAAATGTATATTATATACTGTAAATAAAATATCAAAAAGTACACTAAATATATATTACACACCCCATGTAAAATATCACAAACTACACCAAATATATATTTTATAATTTACATAAAATATCAAAAGGACACCAAATATATCTTCTATACTGTTCATAAAATATCAAAAATTACAGTAAATATATTTCATATATTGTACATGTAATATTAACTAAAAGTACACCAAATACATTTTATATACTGTAAATAAATTATCAAAAATTACAGTAAATATATATTACATACTGTACATAAAATATCAAAAAGTACACCAAATATGTGTTATATATACTGTAAATAAACAATCAAAAACTACAGTAATTATATATAATATACTGTTCATAAAATATCAAAAATTACACCAAATGTATATTATTTACTGTAAATAAAATATCAAAAATTACAGTAAATATATATTACACACCCTATGTAAAATATCAAAAACTACACCAAATATATATTATAAAATTCACATAAAATATCAAAAGGACACCAAATATATATTATATACTGTACATAAAATATCAAAATGTACAGTAAATATATTTCATATATTTTACATGTAATATTAACTAAAAGTACACCAAATACATTTTATATACTGTAAATAAAATACCAAAAAGTACAGTAAATATATATTACATAGTGTACATAAAATATCAAAAAGTACTCCAAATATGTGTAATATATACTGTAAATAAACTATTAAAAACTACAGTAATTATATTTATTATACTGTACATAAAATATCAAAAATTACACCAAAGGAATGTTATTTACTGTAAATAAAATATCAAAAGTACAGTAAATATATCTTACACTCCCTATGTAAAATATCACAATCTACACCAAATATATATTATATAATTTACATAAAATATCAAAAGGACACCAAATATATCTTATATAGTGTACATAAAATATCAAAATGTACAGTAAATATATTTCCTATATTGTACATATAATATTAACTGAAAGTACACCAAATACATTTTATATATTGTAAATAAAATATCAAAAATACAGTAAATATATATTACATACTGTACATAAAAAATCAAAAACTACACCAAATATGTGTAATATATACTGTAAATTAACTATCAAAACTACACTAATTATATTTAATATAGTGTACATAAATTATCAAAAATTACACCAAATATATATTATTTACTGTAAAGAAAATACCAAAAAGTACAGTAAATATATATTACACACCCTATGTAAAATATCACAAACTACACCAAATATATATTATATAATTTACATAAAATATCAAAAGGACAACAAATATACCTTATATACTGAACATGAAATATCAAAAAGTACAGTAAATATATTTCATATATTGTACATATAATATTAACTAAAAGTACACCAAATACATTTTATATACTGTAAATAAAATATCAAAATTACAGTAAATATATATTACATTCAGTACATAAAATATCAAAAAGTACAACAAATATGTGTTATATATACTGTAAATAAACTATCAAAAACTGCAGTAATTATGTTTAATATACTGTACATAAAATATCAAAAATTACACCAAATGTATATTATTTACTGTAAATAAAATATCGAAAAGTACAGTAAATATATCTTACACACCCTATGTAAAATATCACAATCTACACCAAATATATATTATATAATTTACATAAAATATCAAAAGGACACCAAATATATCTTATATAGTGTACATAAAATATCAAAATGTACAGTAAATATATTTCATATATTGTACATATAATATTAACTAAAAGTACACCAAATACATTTTATATACAGTAAATAAAATATCAAAAAGTACAGTAAATATGTATTACATACTGTACATAAAATATCAAAAAGTACACCATATATGTGTAACATATACTGTAAATAAACTACCAAAAACTACTGTAATTATATTTAATATACTGTACATAAAATATCAAAAATTAAACCAAATGTATATTATATACTGTAAATAAAATATCATCAAGTACAGTAAATATATATTACACACCCTATGTAAAATATCACAAACTTCACCAAATATATATTATAAAATTTACATAAAATATCAAAAAGGACACCACTTATATCTTCTATACTGTACATAAAATATCAAAATGTACAGTAAATATATTTCATATATTGTATATATAATATTAACTAAAAGTACACCAAATACATTTTATATACTGCAAATAAATTATCAAAAATTACAGTAAATATATATTACATACTGTATATAAAATATCAAAAAGTACACCATATATGTGTTATATATACTGTAAATAAACTATCAAAGACTACAGTAATTATATTTAATATACTGTACATAAAATATCAAAAATTACACCAAATGTATATTATTTACTGTAAATAAAATATCAAAAATTACAGTAAATATATATTACACACCCTATGTAAAATATCAAAAACTACACCAAATATCTATTATAAAATTCACATAAAATATCAAAAGGACACCAAATATTTATTATATACTGTACATAAAATATCAAAAAGTACAGTAAATATATTTCATATAGTGTACATATAATATTAACTAAAAGTACACCAAATACATTTCATATACTGTAAATAAAATATCAAAAAGTACAGTAAATATATATTACATACTGTACATAAAATATCAAAAAGTACACCAAATATGTGTTATATATACTGTGAATAAACTATCAAATATACAGTAATTATATATAATATACTGTACAAAAAATATCAAAAATTACACCAAATGTATATTATATACTGTAAATAAAATATCAAAAAGTACAGTAAATATATATGGCATACCCTATGTAAAATATCAAAAACTACACCAAATATATATTATATAATTTACAGAAAATATCAAAAGGACACCAAATATATATTCTATACTGTACACAAAATATCAAAAAGTACAGTAAATATATTTCATATATCTTACATATAATATTAACTAAAAGTACACCAAATGCATTTTATATACTGTAAATAAAATATCAAAAAGTACAGTAAACATATATTACATACTGTACATAAAATATCAAAAAGTACACCAAATATGTGTTATATATACTGTAAATATCAAAAACTTCAGTAATCATATTCAATGTACTGTATATAAAATATCAAAAATTACACCAAATATAAATTAAATACTGTAAATAAAATATCAAAAAGGACAGTAAATATATACTACACACCCTATGTAAAATATCAAAAATTACACCAAATATATATTATATAATTTACATAGAATATAAAAAGGACACCAAATATATCTTATATATTGTACATAAAATATCAAAAAGTACAGTATATATATTTCATACATTGTACATATATTATTAACTAAAAGTACACCAAATACATTTTGTATACTGAAAATAAAATATCAAAAAGTACAGTAAATCTATATTACATACTGTACATAAAATATCAAAAAGTACACCAAATATGTGTTATATATACTGTAAATAAACTATCAAAAACTACAGTAATTATATTTAATATACTGTACATAAAATATCAAAAATTACACCAAAGGAATGTTATTTACTGTAAATAAAATATCAAAAAGTACAGTAAATATATCTTACACTCCCTATGTAAAATATCACAATCTACACCAAATATATATTATATAATTTACATAAAATATCAAAAGGACACCAAATATATCTTCTATACTGTACATAAAATATCAAAATGTACAGTAAATATATTTCATATATTGTATATATAATATTAACTGAAAGTACACCAAATACATTTTATATACTGTAAATAAATTATCAAAAATTACAGTAAATATATATTACATACTGTACATAAAATATCAAACAGTACACCAAATATGTGTTATATATACTGTAAATAAACTATCAAAACTACACTAATTATATTTAATATACTGTACATAAAATATCAAAAATTACACCAAATATATATTATTTACTGTAAAGAAAATACCAAAAAGTACAGTAAATATATATTACACACCCTATGTAAAATATCACAAACTACACCAAATATATATTATATAATTTACATAAAATATCAAAAGGACACCAAATATACCTTATATACTGAACATGAAATATCAAAAATACAGTAAATATATTTCATATATTGTACATATAATATTAACTAAAAGTACACCAAATACATTTTATATACTGTAAATAAAATATCAAAATTACAGTAAATATATATTACATTCAGTACATAAAATATCAAAAAGTACACCAAATATGTGTTATATATACTGTAAATAAACTATCAAAAACTGCAGTAATTATGTTTAATATACTGTACATAAAATATCAAAAATTACACCAAATGTATATTATTTACTGTAAATAAAATATCGAAAAGTACAGTAAATATATCTTACACACCCTATGTAAAATATCACAATCTACACCAAATATATATTATATAATTTACATAAAATATCAAAAGGACCCCAAATATATCTTATATAGTGTACATAAAATATCAAAATGTACAGTAAATATATTTCATATATTGTACATATAATATTAATTAAAGTACACCAAATACATTTTATATACAGTAAGTAAAATATCAAAAAGTACAGTAAATATGTATTACATACTGTACATAAAATATCAAAAAGTACACCATATATGTGTAATATATACTGTAAATAAACTATCAAAAACTACTGTAATTATATTTAATATACTGTACATAAAATATCAAAAATTAAACCAAATGTATATTATATACTGTAAATAAAATATCATCAAGTACAGTAAATATATATTACACACCCTATGTAAAATATCACAAACTTCACCAAATATATATTATAAAATTTACATAAAATATCAAAAAGGACACCACTTATATCTTCTATACTGTACATAAAATATCAAAATGTACAGTAAATATATTTCATATATTGTATATATAATATTAACTAAAAGTACACCAAATACATTTTATATACTGCAAATAAAATATCAAAAATTACAGTAAATATATATTACATACTGTATATAAAATATCAAAAAGTACACCATATATGTGTTATATAAACTGTAAATAAACTATCAAAGACTACAGTAATTATATTTAATATACTGTACATAAAATATCAAAAATTAAACCAAATGTATATTATTTACTGTAAATAAACTATCAAAAATTACAGTAAATATATATTACACACCCTATGTAAAATATCAAAAACTACACCAAATATCTATTATAAAATTCACATAAAATATCAAAAGGACACCAAATATTTATTATATACTGTACATAAAATATCAAAAGTACAGTAAATATATTTCATATAGTGTACATATAATATTAACTAAAAGTACACCAAATACATTTCATATACTGTAAATAAAATATCAAAAAGTACAGTAAATATATATTACATACTGTACATAAAATATCAAAAAGTACACCAAATATGTGTTATATATACTGTGAATAAACTATCAAATATACAGTAATTATATATAATATACTGTACAAAAAATATCAAAAATTACACCAAATGTATATTATATACTGTAAATAAAATATCAAAAAGTGCAGTAAATATATATGGCATACCCTATGTAAAATATCAAAAACTACACCAAATATATATTATATAATTTACAGAAAATATCAAAAGGACACCAAATATATATTCTATACTGTACACAAAATATCAAAAAGTACAGTAAATATATTTCATATATCTTACATATAATATTAACTAAAAGTACACCAAATGCATTTTATATACTGTAAATAAAATATCAAAAAGTACAGTAAACATATATTACATACTGTACATAAAATATCAGAAAGTACACCAAATATGTGTTATATATACTGTAAATATCAAAAACTACAGTAATCATATTCAATATACTGTATATAAAATATCAAAAATTACACCAAATATAAATTAAATACTGTAAATAAAATATCAAAAAGGACAGTAAATATATACTACACACCCTATGTAAAATATCAAAAATTACACCAAATATATATTATATAATTTACATAGAATATAAAAAGGACACCAAATATATCTTATATATTGTACATAAAATATCAAAAAGTACAGTATATATATTTCATACATTGTACATATATTATTAACTAAAAGTACACCAAATACATTTTGTATACTGAAAATAAAATATCAAAAAGTACAGTAAATCTATATTACATACTGTACATAAAATATCAAAAAGTACACCAAATATGTGTTATATATACTGTAAATAAACTATCAAAAACTACAGTAATTATATTTAATATACTGTACATAAAATATCAAAAATTACACCAAAGGAATGTTATTTACTGTAAATAAAATATCAAAAAGTACAGTAAATATATCTTACACTCCCTATGTAAAATATCACAATCTACACCAAATATATATTATATAATTTACATAAAATATCAAAAGGACACCAAATATATCTTATATAGTGTACATAAAATATCAAAATGTACAGTAAATATATTTCCTATATTGTACATATAATATTAACTGAAAGTACACCAAATACATTTTATATACTGTAAATAAAATATCAAAAATACAGTAAATATATATTACATACTGTACATAAAATACCAAAAAGTACACCAAATATGTGTAATATATACTGTAAATAAACTATCAAAACTACACTAATTATATTTAATATACTGTACATAAAATATCAAAAATTACACCAAATATATATTATTTACTGTAAAGAAAATACCAAAAAGTACAGTAAATATATATTACACACCCTATGTAAAATATCACAAACTACACCAAATATATATTATATAATTTACATAAAATATCAAAAGGACACCAAATATACCTTATATACTGAACATGAAATATCAAAATGTACAGTAAATATATTTCATATATTGTACATATAATATTAACTAAAAGTACATCAAATACATTTTATATACTGTAAATAAAATATCAAAAGTACAGTAAATATATATTACATTCAGTACATAAAATATCAAAAAGTACACCAAATATGTGTTATATATACTGTAAAAAAAAATCAAAAACTGCAGTAATTATATTTAATATACTGTACATAAAATATCAAAAATTACACCAAATGTATATTATTTACTGTAAATAAAATATCAAAAAGTACAGTAAATATATCTTAGACACCCTATGTAAAATATCACAAAGTACACCAAATATATATTATATAAATTACATAAAATATCAAAAGGACACCAAATATACCTTATATACTGAACATGAAATATCAAAATGTACAGTAAATATATTTCATATATTGTACATATAATATTAACTAAAAGTACACCAAATACATTTTATATACTGTAAATAAAATATCAAAAGTACAGTAAGTATATGATACATTCTGTACATAAAATATCAAAAAGTACACCAAATATGTGTTATATATACTGTAAATAAACTATCAAAAACTGCAGTAATTATGTTTAATATACTGTACATAAAATATCAAAAATTACACCAAATGTATATTATTTACTGTAAATAAAATATCAAAAAGTACAGTAAATATATCTTACACACCCTATGTAAAATATCACAATCTACACCAAATATATATTATATAATTTACATAAAATATCAAAAGGACACCAAATATATCTTATATACTGTACATAAAATATCAAAATTACAGTAAATAGATTTCATATATTGTACATATAATGTTAACTAAACGTACACCAAATACATTTTATATACTGTAAATAAAATATCAAAAAGTACAGTAAATATATATTACATACTGTACATAAAATATCAAAAAGTACACCAAATGTGTGTTATATATACTGTGAATAAACTATCAAATATACAGTAATTATATATAATATACTGTACAAAAAATATCAAAAATTACACCAAATGTATATTATATACTGTAAATAAAATATCAAAAAGTACAGTAAATATATATGGCATACCCTATGTAAAATATCAAAAACTACACCAAATATATATTATATAACTTACAGAAAATATCAAAAGGACACCAAATATATATTCTATACTGTACACAAAATATCAAAAAGTACAGTAAATATATTTCATATATCTAACATATAATATTAACTAAAAGTACACCAAATGCATTTTATATACTGTAAATAAAATATCAAAAAGTACAGTAAACATATATTACATACTGTACATAAAATATCAAAAAGTACACCAAATATGTGTTATATATAGTGTAAATATCAAAAACTACAGTAATCATATTCAATGTACTGTATATAAAATATCAAAAATTACACCAAATATAAATTAAATACTGTAAATAAAATATCAAAAAGGACAGTAAATATATACTACACACCCTATGTAAAATATCAAAAATTACACCAAATATATATTATATAATTTACATAGAATATAAAAAGGACACCAAATATATCTTATATATTGTACATAAAATATCAAAAAGTACAGTATATATATTTCATACATTCTACATATATTATTAACTAAAAGTACACCAAATACATTTTGTATACTGAAAATAAAATATCAAAAAGTACAGTAAATCTATATTACATACTGTACATAAAATATCAAAAAGTACACCAAATATGTGTTATATATACTGTAAATAAACTATCAAAAACTACAGTAATTATATTTAATATACTGTACATAAAATATCAAAAATTACACCAAAGGAATGTTATTTACTGTAAATAAAATATCAAAAAGTACAGTAAATATATCTTACACTCCCTATGTAAAATATCACAATCTACACCAAATATATATTATATAATTTACATAAAATATCAAAAGGACACAAAATATATCTTATATAGTGTACATAAAATATCAAAATGTACAGTAAATATATTTCCTATATTGTACATATAATATTAACTGAAAGTACACCAAATACATTTTATATACTGTAAATAAAATATCAAAAATACAGTAAATATATATTACATACTGTACATAAAATATCAAAAAGTACACCAAATATGTGTAATATATACTGTAAATAAACTATCAAAACTACACTAATTATATTTAATATACTGTACATAAAATATCAAAAATTACACCAAATATATATTATTTACTGTAAAGAAAATACCAAAAAGTACAGTAAATATATATTACACGCCCTATGTAAAATATCACAAACTACACCAAATATATATTATATAATTTACATAAAATATCAAAAGGACACCAAATATACCTTATATACTGAACATGAAATATCAAAATGTACAGTAAATATATTTCATATATTGTACATATAATGTTAACTAAAAGTACACCAAATACATTTTATATACTGTAAATAAAATATCAAAAAGTACAGTAAATATATATTACACACCCTATGTAAAATATCACAAACTTCACCAAATATATATTATATAATTTACATAAAATATCAAAAGGACACCAAATATATCTTCTATACTGTACATAAAATATCAAAATGTACAGTAAATATATTTCATATATTGTATATATAATATTAACTGAAAGTACACCAAATACATTTTATATACTGTAAATAATTTATCAAAAATTACAGTAAATATATATTACATACTGTACATAAAATATCAAAAAGTACACCAAATATGTGTTATATATACTGTAAATAAACTATCAAAACTACACTAATTATATTTAATATACTGTACATAAAATATCAAAAATTACACCAAATATATATTATTTACTGTAAAGAAAATACCAAAAAGTACAGTAAATATATATTACACACCCTATGTAAAATATCACAAACTACACCAAATATATATTATATAATTTACATAAAATATCAAAAGGACACCAAATATATCTTATATACTGAACATGAAATATCAAAATGTACAGTAAATATATTTCATATATTGTACATATAATATTAACTAAAAGTACACCAAATACATTTTATATACTGTAAATTAAATATCAAAATGTACAGTAAATATATATTACATTCTGTTCATAAAATATCAAAAAGTACACCAAATTTGTGTTTTATATACTGTAAATAAACTATCAAAAACTGCAGTAATTATATTTAATATACTGTACATAAAATATCAAAAATTAAACCAAATGTATATTATTTACTGTAAATAAAATATCAAAAAGTACAGTAAATATATCTTACACACCCTATGTAAAATATCACAATCTACACCAAACATATATTATATAATTTACATTAAATATCAAAAGGACACCAAATATATCTTATATACTGTACATAAAATATCAAAATTACTGTAAATATATTTCATATATTGTACATATAATGTTAACTAAAAGTACACCAAATATATTTTATATAGTGTAAATAAAATATCAAAATGTACAGTAAATATATATTACACACCCTATGTAAAATATCACAATCTACACCAAATTTATATTATGTAATTTACATAAAATATCAAAAGGACACCATATATACCTTATATGCTGAACATAAAATATCAAAATGTACCGTATATATATTTCATATATTGTACATATAATATTAACTAAAAGTACACCAAATACATTTTATATACTGTAAATAGAATATCAAATAGTAGAGTAAATATATATTACATACTGTACATAAAATATCAAAAAGTACACCAAATATGTGTAATATATACTGTAAATAAACTATCAACTCCACAGTAATTATATATAATATACTGTACATAAAATATCAAAAATTACACCAAATGTATATTATTTACTGTAAATAAAATATCAAAAAGTACAGTAAATATATCTTACACACCCTATGTAAAATATCACAATCTACACCAAATATATATTATATAATTTACATAAAATATCAAAAGGACACCAAATATACCTTATATACTGAACATGAAATATCAAAATGTACAGTAAATATATTTCCTATATTGTACATATAATATTAACTAAAAGTACACCAAATACATTTTATATACTGTAAAGAAAATATCAAAAGTTCAGTAAATATATATTACATTCTGTACATAAAATATCAAAAAGTACACCAAATATGTGTTATATATACTGTAAATAAACTATCAAAAACTGCAGTAATTATGTTTAATATACTGTACATAAAATATCAAAAATTACACCAAATGTATATTATTTACTGTAAATAAAATATCAAAAAGTACAGTAAATATATCTTACACACCCTATGTAAAATATCACAATCTACACCAAATATATATTATATAATTTACATAAAATATCAAAAGGACACCAAATATATCTTATATACTGTACATAAAATATCAAAATTACAGTAAATATATGTCATATATTGTACATATAATGTTAACTAAAAGTACACCAAATACATTTTATATACTGTAAATAAAATATCAAAAAGTACAGTAAATATATATTACACACCCTATGTAAAATATCACAAACTTCACCAAATATATATTATAAAATTTACATAAAATATCAAAAGGACACCAAATATATCTTCTATACTGTGCATAAAATATCAAAATGTACAGTAAATATATTTCATATATTGTATATATAATATTAACTAAAAGTACTCCAAATAAATTTTATATACTGTAAATAAATTATCAAAAATTACAGTAAATATATATTACATACTGTACATAAAATATCAAAAAGTACACCAAATATGTGTTATATATACTGTAAATAAACTATCAAAACTACACTAATTATATTTAATATACAGTACATAAAATATCAAAAATTACACCAAATATATATTATTTACTGTAAAGAAAATACCAAAAAGTACAGTAAATATATATTACACACCCTATGTAAAATATCACAAACTACACCAAATATATATTATATGATTTACATAAAATATCAAAAGGACACCAAATATATCTTATATACTGAACATGAAATATCAAAATGTACAGTAAATATATTTCATATATTGTACATATAATATTAACTAAAAGTACACCAAATACATTTTATATACTGTAAATAAAATATCAAAATGTACAGTAAATATATATTACATTCTGTACATAACATATCAAAAAGTACACCAAATTTGTGTTTTATAAACTGGAAATAAACTATCAAAAACTGCAGTAATTATATTTAATATACTGTACATAAAATATCAAAAATTACACCAAACGTATATTATTTACTGTAAATAAAATATCAAAAAGTACAGTAAATATATCTTACACACCCTATGTAAAATATCACAATCTACACCAAATATATATTATATAATTTACATAAAATATCAAAAGGACACCAAATATACCTTATATACTGAACATGAAATATCAAAATGTACAGTAAATATATTTCATATATTGTACATATAATATTAACTAAAAGTACACCAAATACATTTTATATACTGTAAATAAAATATCAAAAGTACAGTAAGTATATGATACATTCTGTACATAAAATATCAAAAAGTACACCAAATATGTGTTATATATACGGTAAATAAACTATCAAAAACTGCAGTAATTATGTTTAATATACTGTACATAAAATATCAAAAATTACACCAAATGTATATTATTTACTGTAAATAAAATATCAAAAAGTACAGTAAATATATCTTACACACCCTATGTAAAATATCACAATCTACACCAAATATATATTATATAATTTACATAAAATATCAAAAGGACACCAAATATATCTTATATACTGTACATAAAATATCAAAATTACAGTAAATAGATTTCATATATTGTACATATAATGTTAACTAAAAGTACACCAAATACATTTTATATACTGTAAATAAAATATCAAAAAGTACAGTAAATATATATTACATACTGTACATAAAATATCAAAAAGTACACCAAATATGTGTTATATATACTGTGAATAAACTATCAAATATACAGTAATTATATATAATATACTGTACAAAAAATATCAAAAATTACACCAAATGTATATTATATACTGTAAATAAAATATCAAAAAGTACAGTAAATATATATGGCATACCCTATGTAAAATATCAAAAACTACACCAAATATATATTATATAACTTACAGAAAATATCAAAAGGACACCAAATATATATTCTATACTGTACACAAAATATCAAAAAGTACAGTAAATATATTTCATATATCTAACATATAATATTAACTAAAAGTACACCAAATGCATTTTATATACTGTAAATAAAATATCAAAAAGTACAGTAAACATATATTACATACTGTACATAAAATATCAAAAAGTACACCAAATATGTGTTATATATACTGTAAATATCAAAAACTACAGTAATCATATTCAATGTACTGTATATAAAATATCAAAAATTACACCAAATATAAATTAAATACTGTAAATAAAATATCAAAAAGGACAGTAAATATATACTACACACCCTATGTAAAATATCAAAAATTACACCAAATATATATTATATAATTTACATAGAATATAAAAAGGACACCAAATATATCTTATATATTGTACATAAAATATCAAAAAGTACAGTATATATATTTCATACATTGTACATATATTATTAACTAAAAGTACACCAAATACATTTTGTATACTGAAAATAAAATATCAAAAAGTACAGTAAATCTATATTACATACTGTACATAAAATATCAAAAAGTACACCAAATATGTGTTATATATACTGTAAATAAACTATCAAAAACTACAGTAATTATATTTAATATACTGTACATAAAATATCAAAAATTACACCAAAGGAATGTTATTTACTGTAAATAAAATATCAAAAAGTACAGTAAATATATCTTACACTCCCTATGTAAAATATCACAATCTACACCAAATATATATTATATAATTTACATAAAATATCAAAAGGACACCAAATATATCTTATATAGTGTACATAAAATATCAAAATGTACAGTAAATATATTTCCTATATTGTACATATAATATTAACTGAAAGTACACCAAATACATTTTATATACTGTAAATAAAATATCAAAAATACAGTAAATATATATTACATACTGTACATAAAATATCAAAAAGTACACCAAATATGTGTAATATATACTGTAAATAAACTATCAAAACTACACTAATTATATTTAATATACTGTACATAAAATATCAAAAATTACACCAAATATATATTATTTACTGTAAAGAAAATACCAAAAAGTACAGTAAATATATATTACACACCCTATGTAAAATATCACAAACTACACCAAATATATATTATATAATTTACATAAAATATCAAAAGGACACCAAATATACCTTATATACTGAACATGAAATATCAAAAAGTACAGTAAATATATTTCATATATTGTATATATAATATTAACTAAAAGTACACCAAATACATTTTATATACTGTAAATAAAGTATCAAAAGTACAGTAAATATATATTACATTCAGTACATAAAATATCAAAAAGTACACCAAATATGTGTTATATATACTGTAAAAAAACTATCAAAAACTGCAGTAATTATATTTAATATACTGTACATAAAATATCAAAAATTACACCAAATGTATATTATTTACTGTAAATAAAATATCAAAAAGTACAGTAAATATATCTTACACACCCTATGTAAAATATCACAAAGTACACCAAATATATATTATATAATTTACATAAAATATCAAAAGGACACCAAATATACCTTATATACTGAACATGAAATATCAAAATGTACAGTAAATATATTTCATATATTGTACATATAATATTAACTAAAAGTACACCAAATACATTTTATATACTGTAAATAAAATATCAAAAGTACAGTAAGTATATGATACATTCTGTACATAAAATATCAAAAAGTACACCAAATATGTGTTATATATACTGTAAATAAACTATCAAAAACTGCAGTAATTATGTTTAATATACTGTACATAAAATATCAAAAATTACACCAAATGTATATTATTTACTGTAAATAAAATATCAAAAAGTACAGTAAATATATCTTACACACCCTATGTAAAATATCACAATCTACACCAAATATATATTATATAATTTACATAAAATATCAAAAGGACACCAAATATATCTTATATACTGTACATAAAATATCAAAATTACAGTAAATAGATTTCATATATTGTACATATAATGTTAACTAAAAGTACACCAAATACATTTTATATACTGTAAATAAAATATCAAAAAGTACAGTAAATATATATTACACACCCTATGTAAAATATCACAAACTTCACCAAATATATATTATATAATTTACATAAAATATCAAAAGGACCCCAAATATATCTTCTATACTGTACATAAAATATCAAAATGTACAGTAAATATATTTCATATATTGTATATATAATATGAACTAAAAGTACACCAAATGCATTTTATATACTGTAAATGAATTATCAAAAATTACAGTAAATATATATTACATACTGTACATAAAATATCAAAAAGTACACCAAATATGTGTTATATATACTGTAAATAAACTATCAAAACTACAGTAATTATATTTAATCTACTGTACATAAAATATCAAAAATTACACCAAATATATTTTATTTACTGTAAAGAAAATACCAAAAAGTACAGTAAATATATATTACACACCCTATGTAAAATATCACAAACTACACCAAATATATATTATATAATTTACATAAAATATCAAAAGGACACCAAATATATCTTATATACTGAACATGAAATATCAAAAAGTACAGTAAATATATTTCATATATTGTACATATAATATTAACTAAAAGTACACCAAATACATTTTATATACTGTAAATTAAATATTAAAATGTACAGTAAATATATATTACATTCTGTTCATAAAATATCAAAAAGTACACCAAATTTGTGTTCTATATACTGTAAATAAACTATCAAAAACTGCAGTAATTATATTTAATATACTGTACATAAAATATCAAAAATTAAACCAAATGTATATTATTTACTGTAAATAAAATATCAAAAAGTACAGTAAATATATCTTACACACCCTATGTAAAATATCACAAAGTACACCAAATATATATTATATAATTTACATAAAATATCAAAAGGACACCAAATATACCTTATATACTGAACATGAAATATCAAAATGTACAGTAAATATATTTCATATATTGTACATATAATATTAACTAAAAGTACACCAAATACATTTTATATACTGTAAATAAAATATCGAAAGTACAGTAAATATATCATACATTCTGTGCATAAAATATCAAAAAGTACACCAAATATGTGTTATATATACTGTAAATAAACTATCAAAAACTGCAGTAATTATGTTTAATATACTGTACATAAAATATCAAAAATTACACCAAATGTATATTATTTACTGTAAATAAAATATCAAAAAGTACAGTAAATATATATTACACACCCTATGTAAAATATCACAATCTACACCAAATATATATTATATAATTTACATAAAATATCAAAAGGACACCAAATATATCTTATATACTGTACATTAAATATCAAAATTACAGTAAATGGATTTCATATATTGTACATATAATGTTAACTAAAAGTACACCAAATACATTTTATATACTGTAAATAAAATATCAAAAAGTACAGTAAATATATATTACACACCCTATGTAAAATATCACAATCTACACCAAATATATATTATATAATTTACATAAAATATCAAAAGGACACCAAATATATCTTCTATACTGTACATAAAATATCAAAATGTACAGTAAATATATTTCATATATTGTATATATAATATTAACTAAAAGTACACCAAATACCTTTTATATACTGTAAATAAATTATCAAAAATTACAGTAAATATATATTACATACTGTACATAAAATATCAAAAAGTACACCAAATATGTGTTATATATACTGTAAATAAACTATCAAAACTACACTAATTATATTTAATATACTGTACATAAAATATCAAAAATTACACCAAATATATATTATTTACTGTAAAGAAAATACCAAAAAGTACAGTAAATATATATTACACACCCTATGTAAAATATCACAAACTACACCAAATATATATTATATAATTTACATAAAATATCAAAAGGACACCAAATATATCTTATATACTGAACATGAAATATCAAAATGTACAGTAAATATATTTCATATATTGTACATATAATATTAACTAAAAGTACACCAAATACATTTTATATACTGTAAATTAAATATCAAAATGAACAGTAAATATATATTACATTCTGTTCATAAAATATCAAAAAGTACACCAAATTTGTGTTTTATATACTGTAAATAAACTATCAAAAACTGCAGTAATTATATTTAATATACTGTACATAATATATCAAAAATTAAACCAAATGTATATTATTTACTGTAAATAAAATATCAAAAAGTACAGTAAATATATCTTACACACCCTATGTAAAATATCACAATCTACACCAAACATATATTATATAATTTACATTAAATATCAAAAGGACACCAAATATATCTTATATACTGTACATAAAATATCAAAATTACTGTAAATATATTTCATATATTGTACATATAATGTTAACTAAAAGTACACCAAATATATTTTATATAGTGTAAATAAAATATCAAAATGTACAGTAAATATATATTACACACCCTATGTAAAATATCACAATCTACACCAAATTTATATTATGTAATTTACATAAAATATCAAAAGGACACCATATATACCTTATATGCTGAACATAAAATATCAAAATGTACCGTATATATATTTCATATATTGTACATATAATATTAACTAAAAGTACACCAAATACATTTTATATACTGTAAATAAAATATCAAATAGTAGAGTAAATATATATTACATACTGTACATAAAATATCAAAATTACACCAAATATGTGTAATATATACTGTAAATAAACTATCAACTCCACAGTAATTATATATAATATACTGTACATAAAATATCAAAAATTACACCAAATGTATATTATTTACTGTAAATAAAATATCAAAAAGTACAGTAAATATATCTTACACACCCTATGTAAAATATCACAATCTACACCAAATATATATTATATAATTTACATAAAATATCAAAAGGACACCAAATATACCTTATATACTGAACATGAAATATCAAAATGTACAGTAAATATATTTCCTATATTGTACATATAATATTAACTAAAAGTACACCAAATACATTTTATATACTGTAAAGAAAATATCAAAAGTTCAGTAAATATATATTACATTCTGTACATAAAATATCAAAAAGTACACCAAATATGTGTTATATATACTGTAAATAAACTATCAAAAACTGCAGTAATTATGTTTAATATACTGTACATAAAATATCAAAAATTACACCAAATGTATATTATTTACTGTAAATAAAATATCAAAAAGTACAGTAAATATATCTTACACAGCCTATGTAAAATATCACAATCTACACCAAATATATATTATATAATTTACATAAAATATCAAAAGGACACCAAATATATCTTATATACTGTACATAAAATATCAAAATTACAGTAAATATATGTCATATATTGTACATATAATGTTAACTAAAAGTACACCAAATACATTTTATATACTGTAAATAAAATATCAAAAAGTACAGTAAATATATATTACACACCCTATGTAAAATATCACAAACTTCACCAAATATATATTATAAAATTTACATAAAATATCAAAAGGACACCAAATATATCTTCTATACTGTGCATAAAATATCAAAATGTACAGTAAATATATTTCATATATTGTATATATAATATTAACTAAAAGTACTCCAAATAAATTTTATATACTGTAAATAAATTATCAAAAATTACAGTAAATATATATTACATACTGTACATAAAATATCAAAAAGTACACCAAATATGTGTTATATATACTGTAAATAAACTATCAAAACTACACTAATTATATTTAATATACTGTACATAAAATATCAAAAATTACACCAAATATATATTATTTACTGTAAAGAAAATACTAAAAAGTACAGTAAATATATATTACACACCCTATGTAAAATATCACAAACTACACCAAATATATATTATATGATTTACATAAAATATCAAAAGGACACCAAATATATCTTATATACTGAACATGAAATATCAAAATGTACAGTAAATATATTTCATATATTGTACATATAATATTAACTAAAAGTACACCAAATACATTTTATATACTGTAAATAAAATATCAAAATGTTCAGTAAATATATATTACATTCTGTACATAACATATCAAAAAGTACACCAAATTTGTGTTTTATAAACTGGAAATAAACTATCAAAAACTGCAGTAATTATATTTAATATACTGTACATAAAATATCAAAAATTACACCAAATGTATATTATTTACTGTAAATAAAATATCAAAAAGTACAGTAAATATATCTTACACACCCTATGTAAAATATCACAATCTACACCAAATATATATTATATAATTTACATAAAATATCAAAAGGACACCAAATATATCTTATATACTGTACATAAAATATCAAAATTACAGTAAATATATTTCATATATTGTACATATAATGTTAACTAAAAGTACACCAAATACATTTTATATACTGTAAATAAATTATCAAAAATTACAGTAAATATATATTACATACTGTACATAAAATATCAAAAAGTACACCAAATATGTGTTATATATACTGTAAATAAACTATCAAAACTACAGTAATTATATTTAATCTACTGTACATAATATATCAAAAATTACACCAAATATATATTATTTACTGTAAAGAAAATACCAAAAAGTACAGCAAATATATATTACACACCCTATGTAAAATATCACAAACTACACCAAATATATATTATATAATTTACATAAAATATCAAAAGGACACCAAATATATCTTATATACTGAACATGAAATATCAAAATGTACAGTAAATATATTTCATAGATTGTACATATAATATTAACTAAAAGTACACCAAATACATTTTATATACTGTAAATAAAATATCAAAATGTACAGTAAATATATATTACATTCTGTACATAAAATATCAGAAAGTACTCCAAATTTTTGTTTTATATACTGTAAATAAACTATCAAAAACTGCAGTAATTATATTTAATATACTGTACATTAAATATCAAAAATTAAACCAAATGTATATTATTTACTGTAAATAAAATATCAAAAAGTACAGTAAATATATCTTACACACCCTATGCAAAATATCACAATCTACACCAAATATATATTATATAATTTACATAAAATATCAAAAGGACACCAAGTATATCTTATATAGTGTACATAAAGTATCAAAATGTACAGTAAATATATTTCCTATATTGTACATATAATATTAACTAAAAGTACACCAAATACATTTTATATACTGTAAATAAAATATCAAAAATACAGTAAATATATATTACATACTGTACATAAAATATCAAAAAGTACACCAAATATGTGTAATATATACTGTAAATAAACTATCAAAAACTGCAGTAATTATATTTAATATACTGTACATAAAATATCAAAAATTACACCAAATGTATATTATTTACTGTGAATAAAGTATCAAAAAGTACAGTAAATATATATTACACACCCTATGTAAAATATCACAATCTACAAGAAATATATATTATATAATTTACATAAAATATCAAAAGGACAACAAATATATATTATATACTGTACATAAAATATCAAAATGTACAGTAAATATATTTCATATATTGTACATATAATATTAACTAAAAGTACACCAAATATATTTTATATACAGTAAATAAATTATCAAAAATTACAGTAAATATATATTACATACTGTACATAAAATATCAAAAAGTACACCAAATATGTGTTATATATACTGTAAATAAACTATCAAAACTACACTAATTATATTTAATATACTGCACATTAAATATCAAAAATTACACCAAATATATATTATTTACTGTAAAGAAAATACCAAAAAGAACAGTAAATATATATTACACACCCTATGTAAAATATCACAAACTACACCAAATATATATTATATAATTTACATAAAATATCAAAAGGACACCAAATATATCTTATATACTGAACATGAAATATCAAAATGTACAGTAAATATATTTCATATATTGTACATATAATATTAACTAAAAGTACACCAAATACATTTTATATACTGTAAATAAAATATCAAAAGTACAGTAAATATATATTACATTCTGTACATAAAATATCAAAAAGTACACCAAATTTGTGTTTTATATACTGTAAATAAACTATCAAAAACTGCAGTAATTATATTTAATATACTGTACATAAAATATCAAAAATTAAACCAAATGTATATTATTTACTGTAAATAAAATATCAAAAAGTACAGTAAATATATCTTACACACCCTATGTAAAATATCACAATCTACACCAAATATATATTATATAATTTACATAAAATATCAAAAGGACACCAAATATATCTTATATATTGTACATAAAATATCAAAATGTACACTAAATATATTTCATATATTGTACATATATTAACTAAAAGTACAGCAAATACATTTTATATACTGTAAATAAAATATCAAAAATAAAGGAAATATATATTACATACTGTACATAAAATATCAAAAAGTACACCAAATATGTGTAATATATACTCTAAATAAACTATCAAAAACTACAGTAATTATATTTAATATACTGTACATAAAATATCAAAAATTACACCAAATGTATATTATATACTGTAAATAAAATATCAACAGGTACAGTAAATATATATTACACACCCTATGTAAAATATCACAAACTTCACCAAATATATATTATATAATTTACATAAAATACCAAAAGGACACCAAATATATCTTCTATACTGTACATAAAATATCAAAATGTACAGTAAATATATTTCATATATTGTATATATAATATTAACTAAAAGTACACCAAATACATTTTATATACTGTAAATAAATTATCAAAAATTACAGTAAATATATATTACATACTGTACATAAAATATCAAAAAGTACACCAAATATGTGTTATATATACTGTAAATAAACTATCAAAACTACACTAATTATATTTAATATACTGTACATAAAATATCAAAAATTAAACCAAATGTATATTATTTACTGTAAATAAAATACCAAAAAGTACAGTAAATATATATTACACATCCTATGTAAAATATCACAAACTACACCAAATATATATTATATAATTTACATAAAATATCAAAAGGACACCAAATATATCTTATATAATGAACATGAAATATCAAAATGTACAGTAAATATATTTCATATATTGTACATATAATAATAACTAAAAGTACACCAAATACATTTTATATACTGTAAATAAAATATCAAAATATACAGTAAATATATATTACATTCTGTACATAAAATATCAAAAAGTACACCAAATTTGTGTTTTATATACTGTAAATAAACTATCAAAAACTGCAGTAATTATATTTAATATACTGTACATGAAATATCAAAAATTAAACCAAATGTATATTATTTACTGTAAATCAAATATCAAAAATTACAGTAAATATATCTTACACACCCTATGTAAAATATCACAATCTACACCATATATATATTATATAATATACATAAAATATCAAAAGGACACCAAATATATCTTATATAGTGTACATAAAATATCAAAATGTACAGTAAATATATTTCCATTATTGTACATATAATATTAACTAAAAGTACGCCAAATACATTTTATATACTGTAAATAAAATATCAAAAATACAGTAAATATATGTTACATACTGTACATAAAATATCAAAAAGTACACCAAATATGTGTAATATATACTGTAAATAAACTATCAAAAACTACAGTAATTATATTTAATATACTGTACATAAAATATCAAAAATTACACCAAATGTATATTATATACTGTAAATAAAATATCAAAAAGTACAGTAAATATATATTACACACCCTATGTAATATATCCCAAACTTCACCAAATATATATTATATAATTTACATAAAATATCAAAAGGACACCAAATATATCTTCTATACTGTACATAAAATATCAAAATGTACAGTAAATATATTTCATATATTGTATATATAATATTAACTAAAAGTACACCAAATACATTTTATATACTGTATATGAATTATCAAAAATTACAGTAAATATATATTACATACTGTACATAAAATATCAAAAAGTACACCAAATATGTGTTCTATATACTGTAAATAAACTATCAAAAACTACAGTAATTATATTTAACATACTGTACATAAAATATCAAAAATTACACCAAATGTATATTATTTACTGTAAATAAAATATCAAAAAGTACAGTAAATATATATTACACACCGTATGTAAAATATCACAATCTACCCCAAATATATATTATATAATTTACATAAAATATCAAAATGACACAAAATATATCTTATATACTGTACATAAAATATCAAAAAGTACAGTAAATATATTTCATATATTGTACATATAATATTAACTAAAAGTACACCAAATACATTTTATATAGTGTAAATAAAATATCAAAAAGAACAGTAAATATATATTACACACCATATGTAAAATATCACAATCTACACCAAATATATATTATATAATTTACATAAAATATCAAAAGGACTCCAAATATATCATATATACTGTACATAAAATAGCAAAAAGTACAGTAAATATATTTCATATATTGTACATATAATATTAACTAAAAGTACAACAAATACATTTTATATAGTGTAAATAAAATACCAAAAATTACAGTGAATATATATTACATACTGTACATAAAATATCAAAAAGTACACCAAATATGTGTTATATATACTGTAAATAAACTATCAAAACTACAGTAATTATGTTTAATATACTGTACATAAAATATCAAAAATTACACCAAATATATAATTTACTGTAAAGAAAATACCAAAAAGTACAGTAAATATATATTACACACCCGATGTAAAATATGACAAACTACACCAAATGTATATTATATAATTTACATAAAATATCAAAAGGACACCAAATATACCTTATATACTGAACAAGAAATATCAAAATGTACAGTAAATATATTTCATATATTGTACATATAATATTAACTAAAAGTACACCAAATACATTTCATATACTGTAAATAAAATATCAAAAAGTACAGTAAATATATATTACATTCTGTACATAAAATATCAAAAAGTACACCAAATATGTGTTATATATACTGTAAATAAACTATCAAAAACTGCAGTAATTATATTTAATATACTGTACATAAAATATCAAAAATTACACCAAATGTATATTATTTACTGTAAATAAAATATCAAAAAGTACAGTAAATATATCTTACACACCCTATGTAAAATATCACAATCTACAGCAAATATATATTATATAATTTACATAAAATATCAAAAGGACACCAAATATGTGTTATATATACTGTAAATATCAAAAACTACAGTAATCATATTCAATGTACTGTATATAAAATATCAAAAATTACACCAAACATAAATTATATACTGTAAATAAAATATCAAAAAGGACAGTAAATATATACTACACACCCTATGTAAAATATCAAATATTACACCAAATATATATTATTTAATTTACATAGAATATAAAAAGGACACCAAATATATCTTATATATTGTACATAAAATATCAAAAAGTACAGTATATATATTTCATTCATTGTACATATATTATTAACTAAAAGTACACCAAATACATTTTTTATACTGAAAATAAAATATCAAAAAGTACAGTAAATATATATTACATACTGTACAGAAAATATCAAAAAGTACACCAAATATGTGTTATATATACTGTAAATAAACTATCAAGAACTATAGAAATTATATTTAATATACTGTACATAAAATATCAAAAATTACACCAAATGTATATTATATACTGTAAATAAAATATCAAAAAGTACAGTAAATATACATTACACACCCTATGAAATATCACAAACTACACCAAATATATATTATCTAATTTACATAAAATATCAAGAGGACACCAAATATAACTTCTATACTGTACATAAAATATCAAAAAGTACAGTAAATATATTTCATATATTGTATATATAATATTAACTAAAAGTACACCAAATACATTTTATATACTGTAAATAAGTTATCAAAAATTACAGTAAATATATATTACATACTGTACATAAAATATCAAAAAGTAGACCAAATATGTGTTATATATACTGTAAATAAACAATCAAAATCTTCAGTAATTATATTTAATATTCTGTACATAAAATATCAAAAATTACACCAAATGTATAATATTTACTGTGAATAAAATATCAAAAATTACAGTAAATATATATTACACACCCTATGGAAAATATCAAAAACTACACTAAATATATATTATAAAATTCACATAAAATATCAAAAGGACACCAAATATATATTATATACTGTACATAAAATATCAAAAAGAACAGTAAATATATTTCATATATTGTACATATAATATTAACTAAAAGTACACCAAATACATTTCATGTACATTAAATAAAATATCAAAAAGTACAGTAAATATATATTACATACTGTACATAAAATATCAAAAAGTACACCAAATATGTGTTATAAATACTGTAAATAAACTATAAAAAACTACAGTAATTATATTTAATATACTGTACATGAAATATCAAAAACTACACCAAATGTAAATTATTTACTGTAAATAAAATATCAAAAAGTACAGTAAATATATATGACATACCCTATGTAAAATATCAAAAGCTACACCAAATATATATTATATAATTTACGTAAAATATCAAAAGGACACAAATTATATCTTCTATACTGTACAAAAAATATGAAAAAGTACAGTAAATATATTTCATATATTGTACATATAATATTAACTAAAAGTACACCTAATACATTTTATATACTGTAAATAAAATATCAAAATTACAGTAAATTTATATTACATACTGTACATAAAACATCAAAAAGTACACCAAATATGTGTTATATATACTGTAAATATCAAAAACTACAGTAATCATATCCAATGTACTGTATATAAAATATCAAAAATTACACCAAATATACATTAAATACTGTAAATAAAATATCAAAAAGGACAGTAAATATATGCTACACACCCTATGTAAAATATCAAAAATTA
Source organism: Pan paniscus (assembly GCF_029289425.2). NCBI lineage: Eukaryota > Metazoa > Chordata > Mammalia > Primates > Hominidae > Pan > Pan paniscus. Next base: position 6,110,454 of record NC_073271.2, read on the forward strand.
CACCAAATATATATTATATAATTTACATAGAATATAAAAAGGACACCAAATATATCTTATATATTGTACATAAAATATCAAAAAGTACAGTATATATATTTCATACATTGTATATATATTATTAACTAAAAGTACACCAAATACATTTTGTATACTGAAAATAAAATATCAAAAGTACAGTAAATATATATTACATACTGTACAGAAAATATCAAAAAGTACACTAAATATGTGTTATATATACTGTAAATAAACTATCAAACACTACAGTAATTATATTTAATATACTGTACATTAAATATCAAAAATTACACCAAATATATATTATATACTGTAAATAAATTATCAAAAAGTACAGTAAGTACACATTACACACCCTATGAAATATCACAAACTACACCAAATATATATTATATAATTTACATAAAATATCAAAAGGACACCAAATATATCTTCTATACTGTACATAAAATATCAAAAAGTACAGTAAATATATTTCATATATTGTGTATATAATATTAATTAAAAGTACACCAAACACATTTTATATACTGTAAATAAATTATCAAAAATTACAGTAAATATATATTACATACTGTACATAAAATATCAAAAAGTACACCAAATATGTGCTGTATATACTGTAAATAAACAATCAAAAACTACAGTAATTATATTTAATATACTGTACATAAAATATCAAAAATTACACCAAATGTATATTATTTACTGTAAATGAAACATCAAAAATTACAATAAATATATATTACACACCCTATGGAAAATATCAAAAACTACATCAAACATATATTATAAAATTCACAAAAAATATCAAAAGGACACAAAATATATATTATATACTGTACATAAAATATCAAAAAGTACAGTAAATATATTTCATATATTGTACATGTAATATTAACTAAAAGTACACCAAATACATTTTATATACTGTAAATAAAATATCAAAAAGTACAGTAAATATATATTATATAGTGTACATAAAATATCAAAAAGTACTCCAAATATGTGTAATATATACTGTAAATAAACTATCAAAAACTACAGTAATTATATTTACTTTACTGTACATAAAATATCAAAAATTACACCAAATGTATATTATATCCTGTAAATAAAATATCAAAAAGTACAGTAAATATATATTACACACCCTATGTAAAATATCACAAACTACACCAAATATATATTATATAATTTACATAAAATATCAAAAGGACACCAAATATATCTTCTATACTGTACATAAAATATCAAAAAGTACAGTAAATATATTTCATATATTGTACATATAATATTAACTAAAAGTACACCAAATACATTTTATATACTGTAAATAAAATATCAAAAAGTACAGTAAATATATATTACATTCTGTACATAAAACATCAAAAAGTACACCCAATATGTGTTATATGTACTGTAAATAAACTATCAAAAACTGCAGTAATTATATTTAATATACTGTACATAAAATATCAAAAATTACACCAAATGTATACTATTTACTGTAAATAAAATATCAAAAAGTACAGTAAATATATCTTACACACCCTATGTAAAATATCACAATCTACGCCAAATATATATCATATAATTTACAGAAAATATCAAAAGGACACCAAATATATCTTCTATACTGTACATAAAATATCAAAATGTACAGTAAATATATTTCATATATTGTATATATAATATTGACTAAAAGTACACCAAATACATTTTATATACTGTAAATAAATTATCAAAAATTACAGTAAATATATATTACATACTGTACATAAAATATCCAAAAGTACACCAAATATGTGTTATATAACCTGTAAATACACAATCAAAAACTACAGCAATTATATTTAATATACTGTACCTAAAATATCAAAAATTACACCAAATGTATATTATTTATTGTAAATAAAATATCAAAAATTACAGTAAATATACATTACACACCCTATGGAAAATATCAAAAACTACACTAAATATATATTATAAAATTCACATAAAATATCAAAAGGACACCAAATATATATTATATACTGTACATAAAATATCAAAAAGTACAGTAAATATATTTCATATATTGTACATATAATATTAACTAAAAGTACACCAAATACATATCATGAACTGTAAATAAAATATCAAAAAGTACAGTAAATATATATTACATACAGTACATAAAGTATCAAAAAGTACACCAAATATGTGTTATATATACTGTAAATAAACTATAAAAATCTACAGTAATTATATTTAATATACTGTACATAAAATATCAAAAATTACACCAAATGTATATTATTTACTGTAAATAAAATATCAAAAAGTACAGTAAATATATATGACATACCCTATGTAATATATCAAAAACTACACCAAATATATATTATATAATTTACATAAAATATCAAAAGGACACCAAATATATCTTCTATACTGTACAAAAAATATGAAAAATACAGTAAATATATTTCATATATTGTATATATAATATTAACTATAAGTACACCAAATACATTTTACATAATGTAAATAAATTATCAAAAATTACAGTAAATATATATTACATACTGTACATAAAATATCAAAAAGTACACCAAATATGTGTTATATATACTGTAAATGATCTATCAAAAACTACAGTATTTATATTTACTATACTGTTCATAAAATATCAAAAATTACACCAAATGTATATTATATACTGTAAATAATATATCAAAAAGTACAGTAAATATATATGACACACCCTATATAAAATATCAAAAACGACACCAAATATATATTATATAATTTACATAAAATATCAAAAGGACACCAAATATATCTTCTATACTGTACACAAAATATCAAAAGTACAGTAAATATATTTCATATATTGTTCATAGAATATTAATTAAAAGTACACCAAATACATTTTATATACTGTAAATAAAATATCAAAAATACAGTAAATATATATTACATACTGTACAGAAAATATCAAAAAGTACACTAAATATGTGTTATATATACTGTAAATAAACTATCAAAAACTAAAGTAATTATATTTAATATACTGTACATAAAATATCAAAAATTACACCAAATGTATATTATATACTGTAAATAATATATCAAAAAGTACAGTAAGTACACATTACACACCCTATGAAATATCACAAACTACACCAAATATATATTATATAATTTACATAAAATATCAAAAGGACACCAAATATATCTTCTATACTGTACATAAAATATCAAAAAGTACAGTAAATATATTTCATATATTGTATATATAATATTAACTAAAAGAACACCAAACACATTTTATATACTGTAAATAAATTATCAAAAATTTCAGTAAATATATATTACATACTGTACATAAAATATCAAAAAGTACACCAAATATGTGTTATATATACTGTAAATAAACAATCAAAAACTACAGTAATTATATTTAATATACTGTACATAAAATATCAAAAATTACACCAAATGTATATTATTTACTGTAAATGAAATATCAAAAATTACAGTAAATATATATTACACACCCTATGTAAAATATCAAAAACTACATCAAATATATATTATAAAATTCACAAAAAATATCAAAAGGACACCAAATATATATTATATACTGTACATAAAATATCAAAAGTACAGTAAATATATTTCATATATTGTACATGTAATATTAACTAAAAGTACACCAAATACATTTTATATACTGTAAATAAAATATCAAAAAGTACAGTAAATATATATTACATAGTGTACATAAAATATCAAAAAGTACTCCAAATATGTGTAATATATACTGTAAATAAACTATCAAAAACTACAGTAATTATATTTACTATACTGTACATAAAATATCAAAAATTACACCAAATGTATATTATATACTGTAAATAAAGTATCAAAAAGTACAGTAAATATATATTACACACCCTATGTAAAATATCACAAACTACACCAAATATATATTATATAATTTACATAAAATATCAAAAGGACACCAAATATATCTTCTATACTGTACATAAAATATCAAAAATTACAGTAAATATATTTCATATATTGTACATATAATATTAACTAAAAGTACACCAAATACATTTTATATACTGTAAATAAAATATCAAAAAGTACACTAAATATATATTACATTCTGTACATAAAATATCAAAAAGTACACCAAATATGTGTTATATATACTGTAAATAAACTATAAAATACTACAGTAATTACATTTAATATACTGTACATAAAATATCAAAAATTACACCAAATGTATATTATTTACTGTAAATAAAATATCAAAAAGTTCACAAACTACACCAAATATATATTATATAACTGACATAAAATATCAAAAGGACACCAAATATATCTTCTATACCGTACATAAAATATCAAAAATTACAGTAAATATATTTCATATATTGTACATATAATATTAATCAAAACTACACCAAATACATTTTATATACTGTAAATAAAATATCAAAAATTACAGTAAATATATATTACATACTGTACATAAAATATCAAAAAGTACACCAAATATGCGTTATATATACTGTAAATAAACTATCAAAAACTACATTAATTATATTTAATATACTGTACATAAAATATCAAATATTACACCAAATGTATATTATATACTGTAAATAAAATATCAAAAAGTACAGTAAATATACATTACACACCCTATGTAAAATATCACAAACTACACCAAATATATACTATATAATTTACATAAAATATCAAAAGGACACCAAATATATCTACTATACTGTACATAAAATATCAAAATGTACAGTAAATATATTTCATATATTGTATATATAATATTAACTAAAAGTACACCAAATACATTTTATATACTGTAAATAAATTATCAAAAATTACAGTAAATATATATTACATACTGTACATAAAATATCAAAAAGTACACCAAATATGTGTTATATAAACTGTAAATACACAATCAAAAACTACAGTAATTATATTTAATATACTGTACATAAAATATCAAAAATTACACCAAATGTATATTATTTACTGTAAATAAAATATCAAAAATTACAGTAAATATACATTACACACCCTATGGAAAATATCAAAAACTACACTAAATATATATTATAAAATTCACATAAAATATCAAAAGGACACCAAATATATATTATATACTGTACATAAAATATCAAAATGTACAGTAAATATATTTCATATATTGTACATATAATATTAACTAAAAGTACACCAAATACATTTCATGTACTGTAAATAAAATATCAAAAAGTACAGTAAATATATATTACATACAGTACATAAAGTATCAAAAAGTACACCAAATATGTGTTATATATACTGTAAATAAACTATAAAAATCTACAGTATTTATATTTAATATACTGTACATAAAATATCAAAAATTACACCAAATGTATATTATTTACTGTAAATAAAATATCAAAAAGTACAGTAAATATATATGACATACCCTATGTAAAATATCAAAAACTACACCAAATATATATTATATAATTTACATAAAATATCAAAAGGACACCAAATATATCTTCTATACTGTACAAAAAATATGAAAAATACAGTAAATATATTTCATATATTGTATATATAATATTAACTATAAGTACACCAGATACATTTTACATACTGTAAATAAATTATCGAAAATTACAGTAAATATATATTACATACTGTACATAAAATATCAAATAGTACACCAAATATGTGTTATATATACTGTAAATAATCTATCAAAAACTACAGTATTTATATTTACTATACGGTTCATAAAATATCAAAAATTACACCAAATGTATATTATATACTGTAAATAATATATCAAAAATACAGTAAATATATATGACACACCCTATATAAAATATCAAAAACGACACCAAATATATATTATATAATTTACATAAAATATCAAAAGGACACCAAATATATCTTCTATACTGTACACAAAATATCAAAAGTACAGTAAATATATTTCATATATTGTTCATAGAATATTAATTAAAAGTACACCAAATACATTTTATATACTGTAAATAAAATATCAAAAATACAGTAAATATATATTACATACTGTACAGAAAATATCAAAAAGTACACTAAATATGTGTTATATATACTGTAAATAAACTATCAAAAACTAAAGTAATTATATTTAATATACTGTACATAAAATATCAAAAATTACACCAAATGTATATTATATACTGTAAATAATATATCAAAAAGTACAGTAAGTACACATTACACACCCTATGAAATATCACAAACTACACCAAATATATATTATATAATTTACATAAAATATCAAAAGGACACCAAATATATCTTCTATACTGTACATAAAATATCAAAAAGTACAGTAAATATATTTCATATATTGTATATATAATATTAACTAAAAGAACACCAAACACATTTTATATACTGTAAATAAATTATCAAAAATTTCAGTAAATATATATTACATACTGTACATAAAATATCAAAAAGTACACCAAATATGTGTTATATATACTGTAAATAAACAATCAAAAACTACAGTAATTATATTTAATATACTGTACATAAAATATCAAAAATTACACCAAATGTATATTATTTACTGTAAATGAAATATCAAAAATTACAGTAAATATATATTACACACCCTATGTAAAATATCAAAAACTACATCAAATATATATTATAAAATTCACAAAAAATATCAAAAGGACACCAAATATATATTATATACTGTACATAAAATATCAAAAGTACAGTAAATATATTTCATATATTGTACATGTAATATTAACTAAAAGTACACCAAATACATTTTATATACTGTAAATAAAATATCAAAAAGTACAGTAAATATATATTACATAGTGTACATAAAATATCAAAAAGTACTCCAAATATGTGTAATATATACTGTAAATAAACTATCAAAAACTACAGTAATTATATTTACTATACTGTACATAAAATATCAAAAATTACACCAAATGTATATTATATACTGTAAATAAAGTATCAAAAAGTACAGTAAATATATATTACACACCCTATGTAAAATATCACAAACTACACCAAATATATATTATATAATTTACATAAAATATCAAAAGGACACCAAATATATCTTCTATACTGTACATAAAATATCAAAAATTACAGTAAATATATTTCATATATTGTACATATAATATTAACTAAAAGTACACCAAATACATTTTATATACTGTAAATAAAATATCAAAAAGTACACTAAATATATATTACATTCTGTACATAAAATATCAAAAAGTACACCAAATATGTGTTATATATACTGTAAATAAACTATAAAATACTACAGTAATTACATTTAATATACTGTACATAAAATATCAAAAATTACACCAAATGTATATTATTTACTGTAAATAAAATATCAAAAAGTTCACAAACTACACCAAATATATATTATATAACTGACATAAAATATCAAAAGGACACCAAATATATCTTCTATACCGTACATAAAATATCAAAAATTACAGTAAATATATTTCATATATTGTACATATAATATTAATCAAAACTACACCAAATACATTTTATATACTGTAAATAAAATATCAAAAATTACAGTAAATATATATTACATACTGTACATAAAATATCAAAAAGTACACCAAATATGCGTTATATATACTGTAAATAAACTATCAAAAACTACATTAATTATATTTAATATACTGTACATAAAATATCAAATATTACACCAAATGTATATTATATACTGTAAATAAAATATCAAAAAGTACAGTAAATATACATTACACACCCTATGTAAAATATCACAAACTACACCAAATATATACTATATAATTTACATAAAATATCAAAAGGACACCAAATATATCTACTATACTGTACATAAAATATCAAAATGTACAGTAAATATATTTCATATATTGTATATATAATATTAACTAAAAGTACACCAAATACATTTTATATACTGTAAATAAATTATCAAAAATTACAGTAAATATATATTACATACTGTACATAAAATATCAAAAAGTACACCAAATATGTGTTATATAAACTGTAAATACACAATCAAAAACTACAGTAATTATATTTAATATACTGTACATAAAATATCAAAAATTACACCAAATGTATATTATTTACTGTAAATAAAATATCAAAAATTACAGTAAATATACATTACACACCCTATGGAAAATATCAAAAACTACACTAAATATATATTATATATTTTACATAAAATATCAAAAGGACACCAAATATATCTTCTATACTGTACACAAAATATCAAAAGTACAGTAAATATATTTCATATATTGTACATATAATATTAACTAAAAGTACACCAAATACATTTCATGTACTGTAAATAAAATATCAAAAAGTACAGTAAATATATATTACATACAGTACATAAAGTATCAAAAAGTACACCAAATATGTGTTATATATACTGTAAATAAACTATAAAAATCTACAGTATTTATATTTAATATACTGTACATAAAATATCAAAAATTACACCAAATGTATATTATTTACTGTAAATAAAATATCAAAAAGTACAGTAAATATATATGACATACCCTATGTAAAATATCAAAAACTACACCAAATATATATTATATAATTTACATAAAATATCAAAAGGACACCAAATATATCTTCTATACTGTACAAAAAATATGAAAAATACAGTAAATATATTTCATATATTGTATATATAATATTAACTATAAGTACACCAGATACATTTTACATACTGTAAATAAATTATCGAAAATTACAGTAAATATATATTACATACTGTACATAAAATATCAAATAGTACACCAAATATGTGTTATATATACTGTAAATAATCTATCAAAAACTACAGTATTTATATTTACTATACGGTTCATAAAATATCAAAAATTACACCAAATGTATATTATATACTGTAAATAATATATCAAAAATACAGTAAATATATATGACACACCCTATATAAAATATCAAAAACGACACCAAATATATATTATATAATTTACATAAAATATCAAAAGGACACCAAATATATCTTCTATACTGTACACAAAATATCAAAAGTACAGTAAATATATTTCATATATTGTTCATAGAATATTAATTAAAAGTACACCAAATACATTTTATATACTGTAAATAAAATATCAAAAATACAGTAAATATATATTACATACTGTACAGAAAATATCAAAAAGTACACTAAATATGTGTTATATATACTGTAAATAAACTATCAAAAACTAAAGTAATTATATTTAATATACTGTACATAAAATATCAAAAATTACACCAAATGTATATTATATACTGTAAATAATATATCAAAAAGTACAGTAAGTACACATTACACACCCTATGAAATATCACAAACTACACCAAATATATATTATATAATTTACATAAAATATCAAAAGGACACCAAATATATCTTCTATACTGTACATAAAATATCAAAAAGTACAGTAAATATATTTCATATATTGTATATATAATATTAACTAAAAGAACACCAAACACATTTTATATACTGTAAATAAATTATCAAAAATTTCAGTAAATATATATTACATACTGTACATAAAATATCAAAAAGTACACCAAATATGTGTTATATATACTGTAAATAAACAATCAAAAACTACAGTAATTATATTTAATATACTGTACATAAAATATCAAAAATTACACCAAATGTATATTATTTACTGTAAATGAAATATCAAAAATTACAGTAAATATATATTACACACCCTATGTAAAATATCAAAAACTACATCAAATATATATTATAAAATTCACAAAAAATATCAAAAGGACACCAAATATATATTATATACTGTACATAAAATATCAAAAGTACAGTAAATATATTTCATATATTGTACATGTAATATTAACTAAAAGTACACCAAATACATTTTATATACTGTAAATAAAATATCAAAAAGTACAGTAAATATATATTACATAGTGTACATAAAATATCAAAAAGTACTCCAAATATGTGTAATATATACTGTAAATAAACTATCAAAAACTACAGTAATTATATTTACTATACTGTACATAAAATATCAAAAATTACACCAAATGTATATTATATACTGTAAATAAAGTATCAAAAAGTACAGTAAATATATATTACACACCCTATGTAAAATATCACAAACTACACCAAATATATATTATATAATTTACATAAAATATCAAAAGGACACCAAATATATCTTCTATACTGTACATAAAATATCAAAAATTACAGTAAATATATTTCATATATTGTACATATAATATTAACTAAAAGTACACCAAATACATTTTATATACTGTAAATAAAATATCAAAAAGTACACTAAATATATATTACATTCTGTACATAAAATATCAAAAAGTACACCAAATATGTGTTATATATACTGTAAATAAACTATAAAATACTACAGTAATTACATTTAATATACTGTACATAAAATATCAAAAATTACACCAAATGTATATTATTTACTGTAAATAAAATATCAAAAAGTTCACAAACTACACCAAATATATATTATATAACTGACATAAAATATCAAAAGGACACCAAATATATCTTCTATACCGTACATAAAATATCAAAAATTACAGTAAATATATTTCATATATTGTACATATAATATTAATCAAAACTACACCAAATACATTTTATATACTGTAAATAAAATATCAAAAATTACAGTAAATATATATTACATACTGTACATAAAATATCAAAAAGTACACCAAATATGCGTTATATATACTGTAAATAAACTATCAAAAACTACATTAATTATATTTAATATACTGTACATAAAATATCAAAAATTACACCAAATGTATATTATTTACTGTAAATAAAATATCAAAAAGTACAGTAAATATATATGACATACCCTATGTAAAATATCAAAAACTACACCAAATATATATTATATAATTTACATAAAATATCAAAAGGACACCAAATATATCTTCTATACTGTACAAAAAATATGAAAAATACAGTAAATATATTTCATATATTGTATATATAATATTAACTATAAGTACACCAGATACATTTTACATACTGTAAATAAATTATCGAAAATTACAGTAAATATATATTACATACTGTACATAAAATATCAAATAGTACACCAAATATGTGTTATATATACTGTAAATAATCTATCAAAAACTACAGTATTTATATTTACTATACGGTTCATAAAATATCAAAAATTACACCAAATGTATATTATATACTGTAAATAATATATCAAAAATACAGTAAATATATATGACACACCCTATATAAAATATCAAAAACGACACCAAATATATATTATATATTTTACATAAAATATCAAAAGGACACCAAATATATCTTCTATACTGTACACAAAATATCAAAAGTACAGTAAATATATTTCATATATTGTTCATATAATATTAACTAAAAGTACACCAAATACATTTTATATACTGTAAATAAAATATCAAAAAGTACAGTAAATATATATTACATACTGTACATAAAATATGAAAAAGTACACCAAATATGTGTAGTATATACTGTAAATAAACAATCAAAAACTACAGTAAATATAGTTAATATACTGTACATAAAATATCAAAAATTACACCAAATGTATATTATTTACTGTAAATAAAATATCAAAAATTACAGTAAATATATATTACACACCCTGTGGAAAATATCAAAAACTACACTAAATATATATTATAAAATTCACATAAAATATCAAAAGGACACCAAATATATCTTCTATACTGTACACAAAATATCAAAAGTACAGTAATTATATTTCATATATTGCACATATAATATTAACTAAAAGTACACCAAATATATTTTATATACTGTAAATAAAATATCAAAATGTACAGTAAATATATATTACATACTGTGCATAAAATATCAAAAAGTACACCAAATATGTTATATATATTGTAAATATCAAAAACTACAGTAATCATATTCAATGTACTGTATATAAAATATCAAAAATTACACCAAATATAAATTAAATACTGTAAATAAAATATCAAAAAGGACAGTAAATATATACTACACACCCTATGTAAAATATCAAAAATTACACCAAATATATATTATATAATTTCATAGAATATAAAAAGGACACCAAATATATATTATATACTGTACATAAAATATCAAAAAGTACAGTAAATATATTTCATATATTGTACATGAAATATAAACTAAAAGTACACCAAATACATTTTATATACTGTAAATAAAATATCAAAAAGTACAGTAAATATATATTACATAGTGTACATAATATATCAAAAAGTACTCCAAATATGTGTAATATATACTGTAAATAAACTATCAAAAACTGCAGTAATTATATTTACTATACTGTACATAAAATATCAAAAATTACACCAAATGTATATTATATACTGTAAATAAAATATCAAAAAGTACAGTAAATATATATTACACACCCTATGTAAAATATCACAAACTACACCAAATATATACTATATAATTTACATAAAATATCAAAAGGACACCAAATATATCTTCTATACTGTACAAAAAATATGAAAAATTCAGTAAATATATTTCATATATTGTATATATAATATTAACTAAATGTACACCAAATACATTTTACATACTGTAAATAAATTATCAAAAATTACAGTAAATATATATTACATACTGTACATAAAATATCAAAAAGTACACCAAATATGTGTTATATAAACTGTAAATACACAATCAAAAACTACAGTAATTATATTTAATATACTGTACCTAAAATATCAAAAACTACACCAAATGTATATTATTTACTGAAAATAAAATATCAAAAATTACAGTAAATATACATTACACACCCTATGGAAAATATCAAAAACTACACTAAATATATATTATAAAATTCACATAAAATATCAAAAGAACACCAAATATATATTATATACTGTACATAAAATATCAAAAAGTACAGTAAATATGTTTCATATATTGTACATATAATATTAACTAAAAGTACACCAAATACATTTCATGTACTGTAAATAAAATATCAAAAAGTACAGTAAATATATATTACATACAGTACATAAAGTATCAAAAAGTACACCAAATATGTGTTATATATACTGTAAATAAACTATAAAAATCTACAGTAATTATATTTAATATACTGTACCTAAAATATCAAAAATTACACCAAATGTATATTATTTACTGTAAATAAAATATCAAAAAATTACAGTAAACATATTTTACACACCCTATGTAAAATATCAAAAACTACACCAAATATATATTATAAAATTCACATAAAATATCAAAAGGACACCAAATATATATTATATACTGTACATAAAATATCAAAATGTACAGTAAATATATTTCATATATTGTACATATAATATTAACTAAAAGTACACCAAATACATTTTATATACTGTAAATAAAATATCAAAAAGTTCACAAACTACACCAAATATATATTATATAATTTACATAAAATATCAAAAGGACACCAAATATACCTTATATACTGAACAGAAAATATCAAAATGTACAGTAAATATATTTCATATATTGTACATATAATATTAACTAAAAGTACACCAAATACATTTTATATACTGTAAATAAAATATCAAAAAGTACAGTAAATATATATCACATTCTGTACATAAAATATAAAAAAGTACACCAAATATGTGTTATATATACTGTAAATAAACTATCAAAAACTGCAGTAATTATATTAAATATACTGTACATGAAATATCAAAAATTAAACCAAATGTACGTTATTTACTGTAAATAAAATATCAAAAAGAACAGTAAATATAACTTACACACCCTATGTAAAATATCACAATCTACACCAAATATATATTATATAATTTACATAAAATATCAAAAGGACACCAAATATATCATATATACTGTACATAAAATATCAAAATGTACCGTAAATATATTTCATATGTTGTACATATAATATTAACTAAAAGTACACCAAATACATTTTATATACTGTAAATAAAATATCAATTAGTACAGTAAATATATATTACATACTGTACATAAAATATGAAAAAGTACACCAAATATGTGTTATATATACTGTAAATAAACAATCAAAAACTACAGTAATTATATTTAATATACTGTACATAAAATATCAAAAATTACACCAAATGTTTATTATTTACAGTAAATAAAATATCAAAAATTACACTAAATATATATTACACACCCTATGTAAAATATCAAAAACTACACCAAATATATATTATAAAATTCACATAAAATATCACAAGGACACCAAATATATATTATATACTGTACATAAAATATCAAAAAGTACAGTAAATATATTTCATATATTGTACATGTAATATTAACTAAAAGTACACCAAATACATTTTATATACTGTAAATAAAATATCAAAAAGTACAGTAAATATATATTACATAGTGTACATATAATATCAAAAAGTACTCCAAATATGTGTAATATATACTGTAAATAAACTATTAAAAACTACAGTAATTATATTTATTATACTGTAAATAAAATATCAAAAATTACACCAAGTGTATATTATATACTGTAAATAAAATATCAAAAAGTACAGTAAATATATATTACACACCCTATGTAAAATATCACAAACTACACCAAATATATATTATGTAATTTACATAAAATATCAAAAGGACACCAAATATATCTTCTATACTGTACATAAAATATCAAAAATTACAGTAAATATATTTCATATATTGTATATATAATATTAACTAAAAGTACACCAAATACATTTTATATACTGTAAATAAAATATCAAAAAGTACAGTAAATATATATTACATTCTGTACATAAAATATCAAAAACTACACCAAATATGTGTTATATATACTGTAAATAAACTATCAAAAACTGCAGTAATTATATTTAATATACTGTACATAAAATATCAAAAATTACACCAAATGTATATTATTTACTGTAAATAAAATACCAAATAGTACAGTAAATATATATTACACACCCTATGTAAAATATCACAAACTACACCAAATATATATTATATAATTCACATAAAGTATCAAAAGGACACCAAATATACCTTATATACTGAACAGAAAATATCAAAATGTACAGTAAATATATTTCATATATTGTACATATAATATTAACTAAAAGTACACCAAATACATTTTATATACTGTAAATAAAATATCAAAAAGTACAGTAAATATATATCACATTCTGTACATAAAATATCAAAAAGTACACCAAATATGTGTTATATATACTGTAAATAAACTATCAAAAACTGCAGTAATTATATTAAATATACTGTACATGAAATATCAAAAATTAAACCAAATGTACGTTATTTACTGTAAATAAAATATCAAAAAGAACAGTAAATATATCTTACACACCCTATGTAAAATATCACAATCTACACCAAATATATATTATATAATTTACATAAAATATCAAAAGGACACCAAATATATCATATATACTGTACATAAAATATCAAAATGTACAGTAAATATATTTCATATATTGTACATATAATATTAACTAAAAGTACACCAAATACATTTTATATACTGTAAATAAAATATCAATTAGTACAGTAAATATATATCACATTCTGTACATAAAATATCAAAAAGTACACCAAATATGTGTTATATATACTGTAAATAAACTATCAAAACTACACTAATTATATTTAATATACCGTACATAAAATATCAAAAATTACACCAAATATATATTATTTACTGTAAATAAAATATCAAAAAGTACAGTAAATATATATTACAAACCCTATGTAAAATATCAGAAACTACACCATATATATATTATATAATTTACATAATATATCAAAAGGACGCCAAATATACCTTATATACAGAACATGAAATACCAAAAAGTACAGTAAATATATTTCATATATTGTATATATAACATTACCTAAAAGTACACCAAATACATTTTATATACTGTAAATAAATTATCAAAAATTACAGTAAATATATATTACATACTGTACATAAAATATCAAAAAGTACACCAAATATGTGTTATATATACTGTAAATAAACAATCAAAAACTACAGTAATTATATTTAATATACTGTACATAAAATATCAAAAATTACACCAAATGTTTATTATTTACTGTAAATAAAATATCAAAAATTACAGTAAATATATATTACACACCCTATGTAAAATATCAAAAACTACACAAAATATATATTATGTAATTTACATAAAATATCAAAAGGACACCAAATATATCTTCTATACTGTACATAAAATATCAAATTTACAGTAAATATATTTCATATATTGTACATATAATATTAACTAAAAGTACACCAAATACATTTTATATACTGTAAATAAAATATCAAAAAGTACAGTAAATATATATTACATTCTGTACATAAAATAACAAAAAGTACACCAAATATGTGTTATATATACAGTAAATAAACTATCAAAAACTGCAGTAATTATATTTAATATACTGTACATAAAATATCAAAAATTACACCAAATGTATATTATTTACTGTAAATAAAATATCAAAAATACAGTAAATATATCTTACACACCATATGTAAAGTATCACAATCTACACCAAATATATATTATATAATTTACATAAAATATCAAAAGGACACCAAATATATCTTCTATACTGTACATAAAATATCAAAATGTACAGTAAATATATTTCATATATTGTACATATAATATTAACTAAAACTACACCAAATACATTTTGTATACTGTAAATAAAATATCAAAAAGTACAGTAAATATATATTACATACTGTACATAAAATATCAAAAAGTACACCAAATATGTGCTGTATATACTGTAAATAAACTATAAAATACTACAGTAATTATATTTAACATACTGTACATAAAATATCAAAAATTACACCAAATGTATATTATTTACTGTAAATAAAATATCAAAAAGTACAGTAAATATATATTGCACACCATATGTAAAATATCACAATCTACACCAAATATATATTATATAATTTACATAAAATATCAAAAGGACACCAAATATATCTTCTATACTGTACATAAAATATCAAAATGTACAGTAAATATATTTCATATATTGTACATATAATATTAACTAAAAGTACACAAAATACATTTTGTATACTGTAAATAAATTATCAAAAATTACAGTAAATATATAACATACTGTACATAAAATATCAAAAACTACACCAAATATGTGTTATATATACTGTAAATAAACTATCAAAAACTACAGTAATTATATTTAATATACTGTACATAAAATATTAAATATTACACCAAATGTATATTATATACTGTAAATAAAATATCAAAAAGTACAGTAAATATAAATTACACACCCTATGTAAAATATCACAAACTACACCAAATGTATATTATATAATTTACATAAAATATCAAAAGGACACAAAATATATATTCTATACTGTACATAAAATATCAAAAAGTACAGTAAATATATTTCATATATTGTATATATAATATTAACTAAAAGTACATCAAATACATTTTATATACTGTAAATAAATTATCAAAAATTACAGTAAATATAGATTACATACTGTACATAAAATATCAAAATCTACACCAAATATGTGTTATATATACTGTAAATAAACTATCAAAAACTACAGTAATTATATTTAATATACTGTACATAAAATATCAAAAATTACACCAAATGTATATTATTTACTGTAAATAAATTACCAAATAGTACAGTAAATATATATTACACACCCTATGTATAATATCACAAACTACACCAAATATATATTATATAATTTACATAAAATATCAAAAGGACACCAAATATACCTTATATACTGAACAGAAAATATCAAAATGTACAGTAAATACATTTCATATATTGTACATATAATATTAACTAAAAGTACACCAAATACATTTTATATACTGTAAATAAAATATCAATTAGTACAGTAAATATATATTACATACTGTACATAAAATATGAAAAAGTACACCAAATATGTGTTATATATACTGTAAATAAATTATCAAAACTACACTAATTATATTTAATATACTGTACATAAAATATCAAAAATTACACCAAATATATATTATTTACTGTAAATAAAATATCAAAAAGTACAGTAAATATATATTACACACCCTATGTAAAATATCAGAAACTACACCATATATATATTATATAATTTACATAATATATCAAAAGGACGCCAAATATACCTTATATACTGAACATGAAATATCAAAATGTACAGTAAATATATTTCATATATTGTATATATAACATTAACTAAAAGTACACCAAATACATTTTATAAACTTTAAATAAATTATTAAAAATTACAGTAAATATATATTACATACTGTACATAAAATATCAAAAAGTACACCAAATATGTGTTATATATACTGTAAATAAACAATCAAAACTACAGTAATTATATTTAATATACTGTACATAAAATATCAAAAATTACACCAAATGTTTATTATTTACAGTAAATAAAATATCAAAAATTACAGTAAATATATATTACACACCCTATGTAAAATATCAAAAACTACACCAAATATATATTATAAAATTCACATAAAATATCAAATGGACACCAAATATATATTATATACTGTACATAAAATATCAAAAAGTACAGTAAATATATTTCATATATTGTACATGTAATAATAACTAAAAGTACACCAAATACATTTTATATACTGTAAATAAAATATCAAAAAGTACAGTAAATATATATTACATAGTGTACATATAATATCAAAAAGTACTCCAAATATGTGTAATATATACTGTAAATAAACTATTAAAAACTACAGTAATTATATTTATTATACTGTAAATAAAATATCAAAAATTACACCAAATGTATATTATATACTGTAAATAAAATATCAAAAAGTACAGTAAATATATATTACACACCCTATGTAAAATATCACAAACTACACCAAATATATATTATGTAATTTACATAAAATATCAAAAGGACACCAAATATATCTTCTATACTGTACATAAAATATCAAAAATTACAGTAAATATATTTCATATATTGTATATATAATATTAACTAAAAGTACACCAAATACATTTTATATACTGAAAATAAAATATCAAAAAGTACAGTAAATATATATTACATTCTGTACATAAAATATCAAAAAGTACACCAAATATGTGTTATATATACTGTAAATAAACTATCAAAAACTGCAGTAATTATATTTAATATACTGTACATAAAATATCAAAAATTACACCAAATGTATATTCTTTACTGTAAATAAAATACCAAATAGTACAGTAAATATATATTACACACCCTATGTAAAATATCACAAACTACACCAAATATATATTATATAATTTACATAAAGTATCAAAAGGACACCAAATATACCTTATATACTGAACAGAAAATATCAAAATGTACAGTAAATATATTTCATATATTGTACATATAATATTAACTAAAAGTACACAAAATACATTTTATATACTGTAAATAAAATATCAAAAAGTACAGTAAATATATATCACATTCTGTACATAAAATATCAAAAAGTACACCAAATATGTGTTATATATACTGTAAATAAACTATCAAAAACTGCAGTAATTATATTAAATATACTGTACATGAAATATCAAAAATTAAACCAAATGTACGTTATTTACTGTAAATAAAATATCAAAAAGAACAGTAAATATATCTTACACACCCTATGTAAAATATCACAATCTACACCAAATATATATTATATAATTTACATAAAATATCAAAAGGACACCAAATATATCATATATACTGTACATACAATATCAAAATGTACAGTAAATATATTTCATATATTGTACATATAATATTAACTAAAAGTACACCAAATACATTTTATATACTGTAAATAAATTATCAAAAATTACAGTAAATATATAACATACTGTACATAAAATATCAAAAAGTACACCAAATATGTGTTATATATACTGTAAATAAACTATAAAATACTACAGTAATTATATTTAACATACTGTACATAAAATATCAAAAATTACACCAAATGTTTATTATTTACTGTAAATAAAATATCAAAATGTACAGTAAATATATCTTACACACACTATGTAAAATATCAAAAACTACACAAAATATATATTATATAATTTACATAAAATATCAAAAGGACACCAAATATATCTTCTATACTGTACATAAAATATCAAAAATTACAGTAAATATATTTCATATATTGTACATATAATATTAACTAAAAGTACACCAAATACATTTTATATACTGTAAATAAAATATCAAAAAGTACAGTAAATATATATTACATTCTGTACATAAAATAACAAAAAGTACACCAAATATGTGTCATATATACAGTAAATAAACTATCAAAAACTGCAGTAATTATATTTAATATACTGTACATAAAATATCAAAAATTACACCAAATGTATATTATTTACTGTAAATAAAATATCAAAAATACAGTAAATATATCTTACACACCATATGTAAAGTATCACAATCTACACCAAATATATATTATATAATTTACATAAAATATCAAAAGGACACCAAATATATCTTCTATACTGTACATAAAATATCAAAATGTACAGTAAATATATTTCATATATTGTACATATAATATTAACTAAAAGTACACAAAATACATTTTGTATACTGTAAATAAATTATCAAAAATTACAGTAAATATATATTACATACTGTACATAAAATATCAAAATCTACACCAAATATATGTTATATATACTGTAAATAAACTATCAAAAACTACAGTAATTATATTTAATATACTGTACATAAAATATCAAAAATTACACCAAATGTATATTATTTACTGTAAATAAATTACCAAATAGTACAGGAAATATATATTACACACCCTATGTATAATATCACAAACTACACCAAATATATATTATATAATTTACATAAAATATCAAAAGGACACCAAATATACCTTATATACTGAACAGAAAATATCAAAATGTACAGTAAATATATTTCATATATTGTACATTTAATATTAACTAAAAGTACACCAAATACATTTTATATACTGTAAATAAAATATCAAAAAGTACAGTAAATATATATCACATTCTGTACATAAAATATCAACAAGTACACCAAATATGTGTTATATATACTCTAAATAAACTATCAAAAACTGCAGTAATTATATTAAATATACTGTACATGAAATATCAAAAATTAAACCAAATGTACGTTATTTACTGTAAATAAAATATCAAAAAGAACAGTAAATATATCTTACACACCCTATGTAAAATATCACAATCTACACCAAATATATATTATATAATTTACATAAAATATCAAAAGGACACCAAATATATCATATATACTGTACATAAAATATCAAAATGTACAGAAAATATATTTCATATATTGTACATATAATATTAACTAAAAGTACACCAAATACATTTTATATACTGTAAATAAAATATCAATTAGTACAGTAAATATATATTACATACTGTACATAAAATATGAAAAAGTACACCAAATATGTGTTATGTATACTGTAAATAAATTATCAAAACTACACTAATTATATTTAATATACTGTACATAAAATATCAAAAATTACACCAAATATATATTATTTACAGTAAATAAAATATCAAAAAGTACAGTAAATATATATTACACACCCTATGTAAAATATCAGAAACTACACCATATATATATTATATAATTTACATAATATATCAAAAGGACGCCAAATATACCTTATATACTGAACATGAAATATCAAAAAGTACAGTAAATATATTTCATATATTGTATATATAACATTAACTAAAAGTACACCAAATACATTTTATATACTTTAAATAAATTATCAAAAATTACAGTAAATATATATTACATACTGTACATAAAATATCAAAAAGTACACCAAATATGTGTTATATATACTGTAAATAAACAATCAAAAACTACAGTAATTATATTTAATATACTGTACATAAAATATCAAAAATTACACCAAATGTTTATTATTTACTGTAAATAAAATATCAAAAATTACAGTAAATATATATTACACACCCTATGTAAAATATCAAAAACTACACCAAATATATATTATAAAATTCACATAAAATATCAAAAGGACACCAAATATATATTATATACTGTACATAAAATATCAAAAAGTACAGTAAATATATTTCATATATTGTACAAGTAATATTAACTAAAAGTACACCAAATACATTTTATATACTGTAAATAAAATATCAAAAAGTACAGTAAATATATATTACATAGTGTACATATAATATCAAAAAGTACTCCAAATATGTGTAATATATACTGTAAATAAACTATTAAAAACTACAGTAATTATATTTATTATACTGTAAATAAAATATCAAAAATTACACCAAATGTATATTATATACTGTAAATAAAATATCAAAAAGTACAGTAAATATATATTACACACCCTATGTAAAATATCACAAAATACACCAAATATATATTATGTAATTTACATAAAATATCAAAAGGACACCAAATATATCTTCTATACTGTACATAAAATATCAAAAATTACAGTAAATATATTTCATATATTGTACATATAATATTAACTAAAAGTACACCAAATACATTTTATATACTGTAAAAAAAATATCAAAAAGTACAGTAAATATATATTACATTCTGTACATAAAATAACAAAAAGTACACCAAATATGTGTTATATATATTGTAAATAAACTATCAAAAACTGCAGTAATTATATTTAATATACTGTACATAAAATATCAAAAATTACACCAAATGTATATTATTTACTGTAAATAAAATATCAAAAATACAGTAAATATATCTTACACACCATATGTAAAGTATCACAATCTACACCAAATATATATTATATAATTTACATAAAATATCAAAAGGACACCAAATATATCTTCTATACTGTACATAAAATATCAAAATGTACAGTAAATATATTTCATATATTGTACATATAATATTAACTAAAAGTACACCAAATACATTTTGTATACTGTAAATAAAATATCAAAAAGTACAGTAAATATATATTACATACTGTACATAAAATATCAAAAAGTACACCAAATATGTGCTGTATCTTCTGTAAATAAACTATAAAATACTACAGTAATTATATTTAACATACTGTACATAAAATATCAAAAATTACACCAAATGTATATTATTTACTGTAAATAAAATATCAAAAAGTACAGTAAATATATATTGCACACCATATGTAAAATATCACAATCTACACCAAATATATATTATATAATTTACGTAAAATATCAAAAGGACACCAAATATATCTTCTATACTTTACATAAAATATCAAAAAGTACAGTAAATATATTTCATATATTGTACATATAATATTAACTAAAAGTACACCAAATATATTTTGTATACAGTAAATAAATTATCAAAAATTACAGTAAATATATATTACATACTGTACATAAAATATCAAAAAGTACACCAAATATGTGTTATATATACTGTAAATAAACTATCAAAAACTACAGTAATGATATTTAATATACTGTACATAAAATATCAAATATTACACCAAATGTATATTATATACTGTAAATGAAATATCAAAAAGTACAGTAAATATAAATTACACACCCTAAGTAAAATATCACAAACTGCACCAAATATATATTATATAATTTACATAAAATATCAAAAGGACACCAAATATATCTTCTATACTGTACATTAAATATCAAAAACTGCAGTAAATATATTTCATATATTGTATATATAATATTAACTAAAAGTACATCAAATGCTTTTTATATACTGTAAATAAATTATCAAAAATTACAGTAAATATATATTACATACTGTACATAAAATATCAAAATGTACACCTAATATGTGTTATAAATACTGTAAATAAACAATCAAAAACTACAGTAATTATATTTAATATACTGTACATAAAATATCAATAATTACACCAAATGTATATTATTTACTGTAAATAAATTACCAAATAATACAGTAAATATATATTACACACCCTATGTAAAATATCACAAACTACACCAAATATATATTATATAATTTACATAAAATATAAAAAGGACACCAAATATACCTTATATACTGAACAGAAAATATCCAAATGTACAGTAAATATATTTCATATATTGTACATATAATATTAACTAAAAGTACACCAAATACATTTTATATACTGTAAATAAAATATCAAAAAGTACAGTAAATATATATCACATTCTGTACATAAAATATCAAAAAGTACACCAAATATGTGTTATATATACTGTAAATAAACTATCAAAATCTGCAGCAATTATATTAAATATACTGTACATGAAATATCAAAAATTAAACCAAATGTACGTTATTTACTGTAAATAAAATATCAAAAAGAACAGTAAATATATCTTACACACCCTATGTAAAATATCACAATCTACACCAAATATATATTATATAATTTACATAAAATATCAAAAGGACACCAAATATATCATATATACTGTACATAAAATATCAAAATGTACAGTAAATATATTTCATATATTGTACATATAATATTAACTAAAAGTACACCAAATACATTTTATATACTGTAAATAAAATATCAATTAGTACAGTAAATATATATTACATACTGTACATAAAATATGAAAAAGTACACCAAATATGTTTTATATATACTCTAAATAAACTATCAAAACTACACTAATTATATTTAAAATACTGTACATAAAATATCAAAAATTACACCAAGTATATATTATTTACTGTAAATAAAATATCAAAAAGTACAGTAAATATATATTACACACCCTATGTAAAATATCAGAAACTACACCATATATATATTATATAATTTACATAATATATCAAAAGGACGCCAAATATACCTTATATACTGAACATGAAATATCAAAAAGTACAGTAAATATATTTCATATATTGTATATATAACATTAACTAAAAGTACACCAAATACATTTTATATACTGTAAATAAATTATCAAAAATTACAGTACATATATATTACATACTGTACATAAAATATCAAAAAATACACCAAATATGTGTTATATATACTGTAAATAAACAATCAAAAACTACAGTAATTATATTTAATATACTGTACATAAAATATCAAAAATTACACCAAATGTTTATTATTTACTGTAAATAAAATATCAAAAATTACAGTAAATATATATTACACACCCTATGTAAAATATCAAAAACTACACCAAATATATATTATAAAATTCACATAAAATATCAAAAGGACACCATATATATATTATATACTCTACATAAAATATCTAAAAGTACAGTAAATATATTTCATATATTGTACATGTAATATTAACTAAAAGTACACCAAATACATTTTATATACTGTAAATAAAATATCAAAAAGTACAGTAAATATATGTTACATAGTGTACATAAAATATCAAAAAGTACTCCAAATATGTGTAATATATACTGTAAATAAACTATTAAAAACTACAGTAATTATATTTATTATACTGTACATAAAATATCAAAAATTACACCAAATGTATATTATATACTGTAAATAAAATATCAAAAAGTACAGTAAATATATATTACACACCCTATGTAAAATATCACAAACTACACAAAATATATATTATGTAATTTACATAAAATATCAAAAGGACACCAAATATATCTTCTATACTGTACATAAAATATCAAAAATTACAGTAAATATATTTCATATATTGTACATATAATATTAACTAAAAGTACACCAAATACATTTTATATACTGTAAATAAAATATCAAAAAGCACAGTAAATATATATTACATTCTGTACATAAAATAACAAAAAGTACACCAAATATGTGTTATATATACTGTAAATAAACTATCAAAAACTGCAGTAATTATATTTAATATACTGTACATAAAATATCAAAAATTACACCAAATGTATATTATTTACTGTAAATAAAATATCAAAAATACAGTAAATATATCTTACACACCCTATGTAAAGTATCACAATCTACACCAAATATATATTATATAATTTACATAAAATATCAAAAGGACACCAAATATATCTTATATACTGTACATAAAATATCAAAATTACAGTAAATATTTTTCATATATTGTACATATAATGTTAACTAAAAGTACACCAAATGCATTTTATATACTGTAAATAACATATCAAAAATACAGTAAATATATATTACACACCCTATGTAAATTATCCCAAACTTCACCAAATATATATTATATAATTTACACAAAATATCAAAAGGACACCAAATATATCTTCTATACTGTGCATAAAATATCAAAATGTACAGTAAATATATTTCATATATTGTATATATTATATAAACTAAAAGTACACCAAATACATTTTATATACTGTAAATAAATTAGCAAAAATTACAGTAAATATATATTACATACTGTACATAAAATATCAAAAAGTACACCAAATATGTGTTATACATACTGTAAATAAACTATCAAAACTACACTAATTATATTTAATATACTGTACATAAAATATCAAAAATTACACCAAATATATATTATTTACTGTAAAGAAAATACCAAAAAGTAGAGTAAATATATCTTACACACCTTATGTAAAATATCACAAACTACACCAAATATATATTATATAATTTACATAAAATATCAAAAGTACACCAAATATATCTTGTATACTGAACATGAAATATCAAAAAGTACAGTAAATATATTTCATATATTGTACATATAATATTAACTAAAAGTACACCAAATACATTTTATATACTGTAAGTAAAATATAAAAAGTACAGTAAATATATATTACATTCTGTACATGAAATATCAAAAAGTACACCAAATATGTGTTATATATACTGTAAATAAACTATCAAAAACTGCAGTAATTAGATTTAATATACTGTACATAAAATATCAAAAATTACACCAAATGTATACTATTTACTGTAAATAAAATATCAAAAATACAGTAAATATATCTTACACACCCTATGTAAAATATCACAAAATACACCAAATATATATTATATAATTTACATAAAATATCAAAAGGACACCAAATATACCTTATATACTGAACATGAAATATCCAAATGTACAGTAAATATATTTCATATATTGTACATATATTAACTAAAATTACACCAAATACATTTTATATACTCTAAATAAAATATCAAAAGTACAGTAAATATTTATTACATTCTGTACATAAAATATCAAAAACTACACCAAATATGTGTTATATATACTGTAAATAAACTATCAAAAACTGCAGTAATTATATTTAATATACTGTACATAAAATATCAAAAATTACACCGAATGTATATTATTTACTGTAAATAAAATATCAAAAAGTACAGTAAATATATGTTACACACCCTATGTAAAATATCACAAACTTCACCAAATATATATTATATAATTTACATAAAATATCAAAAGGACACCAAATATATCTTATATACTGTACATAAAATATCAAAATTACAGTAAATATATTTCGTATATTGTGCATATAATGTTAACTAAAAGTACACCAAATACATTTTATATACTGTAAATAAAATATCAAAAAGTACAGTAAATATATATTACACACGCTATGTAAAATATCACAAACTTCACCAAATATATATTATATAATTTACATAAAATATCAAAAGGACACCAAATATATCTTCTATACTGTACATAAAATATCAAAATGTACAGTAAATATATTTCATATATTGTATATATAATATTAACTAAAAGTACACCAAATACATTTTATATACTGTAAATAAATTATCAAAAATTACAGTAAAGATATATTACATACTGTACATAAAATATCAAAAAGTACACCAAATATGTGTTATATATACTGTAAATAAACTATCAAAAACTGCAGTAATTATATTTAATATACTGTACATAAAATATCAAAAATTAAACCAAATGTGTATTATTTACTGTAAATAAAATATCAAAAATTACAGTAAATATATCTTACACACCCTATGTAAAATATCACAATCTACACCAAATATATATTATATAATTTACATAAAATATCAAAAGGACACCAAATATATCTTATATACTGTACATAAAATATCAAAATTACAGTAAATATATTTCATATATTGTACATATAATGTTAACTAAAAGTACACCAAATATATCTTATATAGTGTAAATAAAATATCAAAATGTACAGTAAATATATATTACACACCCTATGTAAAATATCACAATCTACACCAAATTTATATTATGTAATTTACATAAAATATCAAAAGGACACCATATATACCTTATATGCTGAACATAAAATATCAAAATGTACCGTAAATATATTTCATATATTGTACATATAATATTAACTAAAAGTACACCAAATACATTTTATATACTGTAAATAAAATATCAAATAGTAGAGTAAATATATATTACATACTGTACATAAAATATCAAAAAGTACACCAAATATGTGTAATATATACTGTAAATGAACTATCAAATCCACAGTAATTATATATAATATACTGTACATAAAATATCAAAAATTACAACAAATATATATTATTTACTGTAAAGAAAATACCAAAAATTACAGTAAATATATATTACAAACCCTATGTAAAATATCACAAACCAGACCAAATATATATTATATAATTTACATAAAATATCAAAAGGACACCAAATATACCTTATATACTGAACATGAAATATCAAAATGTACAGTAAATATATTTCATATATTGTACATATAATATTAACTAAAAGTACACCAAATACATTTTAAATACTGTAAATAAAATATCAAAAGTACAGTAAATATATATTACATTCTGTACATAAAATATCAAAAAGTACACCAAATATGTGTTATATATACTGTAAATAAACTATCAAAAACTGCAGTAATTATGTTTAATATACTGTACATAAAATATCAAAAATTACACCAAATGTATATTATTTACTGTAAATAAAATATCAAAAAGTACAGTAAATATATCTTACACACCCTATGTAAAATATCACAATCTACACCAAATATATATTATATAATTTACATAAAATATCAAAAGGACACCAAATATATCTTATATACTGTACATAATATATCAAAATTACAGTAAATATATTTCATATATTGTACATATAATGTTAACTAAAAGTACACCAAATACATTTTATATACTGTAAATAAAATATCAAAAAGTACAGTAAATATATATTACACACCCTATGTAAAATATCACAAACTTCACCAAATATATATTATATAATTTACATAAAATATCAAAAGGACACCAAATATATCTTCTATACTGTACATAAAATATCAAAATGTACAGTAAATATATTTCATATATTGTATATATAATATTAACTAAAAGTACACCAAATACATTTTATATACTGTAAATAAATTATCAAAAATTACAGTAAATATATATTACATACTGTACATAAAATATCAAAAAGTACACCAAATATGTGTTATATATACTGTAAATAAACTATCAAAACTACACTAATTATATTTAATATACTGTACATAAAATATCAAAAATTACACCAAATATATATTATTTACTGTACAGAAAATACCAAAATTACAGTAAATATATATTACACACCCTATGTAAAATATCACAAACTACACCAAATATATATTATATAATTTACATAAAATATCAAAAGGACACCAAATATATCTTATATACTGAACATGAAATATCAAAATGTACAGGAAATATATTTCATATATTGTACATATAATATTAACTAAAAGTACACCAAATACATTTTATATACTGTAAATAAAATATCAAAATGTACAGTAAATATATATTACATTCTGTACATAAAATATCAAAAAGTACACCAAATTTGTGTTTCATATACTGTAAATAAACTATCAAAAACTGCAGTAATTATATTTAATATACTGTACATAAAATATCAAAAATTACACCAAATGTATATTATTTACTGTAAATAAAATATCAAAAAGTACAGTAAATATATCTTACACACCCTATGTAAAATATCACAATCTACACCAAATATATATTATATAATTTACATAAAATATCAAAAGGACACCAAATATATCTTATATAATGTACATAAAATATCAAAATTACAGTAAATATATTTCATATATTGTACATATAATGTTAACTAAAAGTAAACCAAATATATTTTATATAGTGTAAATAAAATATCAAAATGTACAGTAAATATATCTTACACACCCTATGTAAAATATCACAATCTACACCAAATATATATTATATAATTTACATAAAATATCAAAAGGACACCAAATATATCTTATATACTGTACATAATATATCAAAATTACAGTAAATATATTTCATATATTGTACATATAATGTTAACTAAAAGTACACCAAATACATTTTATATACTGTAAATAAAATATCAAAAAGTACAGTAAATATATATTACACACCCTATGTAAAATATCACAAACTTCACCAAATATATATTATATAATTTACATAAAATATCAAAAGGACACCAAATATATCTTATATAGTGTACATAAAATATCAAAATGTACAGTAAATATATTTCCTATATTGTACATATAATATTAACTAAAAGTACACCAGATACATTTTATATACTGTAAATAAAATATCAAAAATACAGTAAATATATATTACATACTGTACATAAAATATCAAAAAGTACACCAAATATGTGTAATATATACTGTAAATAAACTATCAAAACTACACTAATTATATTTAATATACTGTACATAAAATATCAAAAATTACACCAAATAGATATTATTTACTGTAAAGAAAATACCAAAAAGTACAGTAAATATATATGACACACCCTATGTAAAATATCACAAACTACACCAAATATATATTATATAATTTACATAAAATATCAAAAGGACACCAAATATACCTTATATACTGAACATGAAATATCAAAAAGTACACTAAATATATTTCATATATTGTACATATAATATTAACTAAAAGTACACCAAATACATTTTATATACTGTAAATAAAATATCAAAAGTACAGTAAATATATATTACATTCTGTACATAAAATATCAAAAAGTACACGAAATATGTCTTATATATACTGTAAATAAACTATCAAATCTACAGTAATTATATATAATATACTGTACATAAAATATCAAAATTTACACCAAATGTATATTATTTACTGTAAATAAAATATCAAAAAGTACAGTAAATATATCTTACACTCCCTATGTAAAATATCACAATCTACACCAAATATATATTATATAATTTACATAAAATATCAAAAGGACACCAAATATATCTTATATAGTGTACATAAAATATCAAAATGTACAGTAAATATATTTCCTATATTGTACATATAATATTAACTAAAAGTACACCAGATACATTTTATATACTGTAAATAAAATATAAAAAATACAGTAAATATATATTACATACTGTACATAAAATATCAAAAATACACCAAATATGTGTAATATATACTGTAAATAAACTATCAAAAACTACAGTAATTATATTTAATATACTGTACATAAAATATCAAAAATTACACCAAATGTATATTATATACTGTAAATAAAATATCAAAAAGTACAGTAAATATATATTACACACCCTATATAAAATATCACAATCTACACCAAATTTATATTATGTAATTTACATAAAATATCAAAAGGACACCAAATATACCTTACATGCTTAACATAAAATATCAAAATGTACCGTAAATATATTTCGTATATTGTACATATAATATTAACTAAAAGTACACCAAATACATTTTATATACTGTAAATAAAATATCAAATAGTAGAGAATATATATATTACATACTGTACATAAAATATCAAAAAGTACACCAAATATGTGTAATATATACTGTAAATAAACTATCAAATCTACAGTAATTATATATAATATACTGTACATAAAATATCAAAAATTACACCAAAGAAATGTTATTTACTGTAAATAAAATATCAAAAAGTACAGTAAATATATCTTACACCCCCTATGTAAAATATCACAATCTACACCAAATATATATTATATAATTTACATAAAATATCAAAAGGACACCAAATATATCTTATATAGTGTACATAAAATATCAAAATGTACAGTAAATATATTTCCTATATTGTACATATAGTATTAACTAAAAGTACACCAAATACATTTTATATACTGTAAATAAAATATCAAAAGTACAGTAAATATATATTACATACTGTACATAAAATATCAAAAAGTACACCAAATATGTGTTATATATACTGTAAATAAACTATCAAAACTACACTAATTATATTTAATATACTGTACATAAAATATCAAAAATTACACCAAATATATATTATTTACTGTAAAGAAAATACCAAAAAGTACAGTAAATATATATTACACACCCTATGTAAAATATCACAAACTACACCAAATATATATTATATAATTTACATAAAATATCAAAAGGACACCAATTATATGTTACATACTGAACATGAAATATCAAAATGTACAGTAAATATATTTCATATATTGTACATATAATATTAACTAAAACTACACCAAATACATTTTATATACTGTAAATAAAATATCAAAATGTACAGTAAATATATATTACATTCTGTACATAAAATATCAAAAAGTACACCAAATTTGTGTTTTATATACTGTAAATAAACTATCAAAATCTGCAGTAATTATATTTAATATACTGTACATAAAATATCAAAAATTACACCCAATGTATATTATTTACTGTAAATAAAATATCAAAAAGTACAGTAAATATATCTTACACACCCTATGTAAAATATCACAATCTACACCAAATATATATTATATAATTTACATAAAATATCAAAAGGACACCAAATATACCTTATATACTGAACATGAAATATCAAAATGTACAGTAAATATATTTCATATATTGTACATATAATATTAACTAAAAGTACACCAAATACATTTTATATACTGTAAATAAAATATCAAAAGTACAGTAAATATATATTACATTCTGTACATAAAATATCAAAAAGTACACCAAATATGTGTTATATATACTGTAAATAAACTATCAAAAACTGCAGTAATTATGTTTAATATACTGTACATAAAATATCAAAAATTACACCAAATGTATATTATTTACTGTAAATAAAATATCAAAAAGTACAGTAAATATATCTTACACACCCTATGTAAAATATCACAATCTACACCAAATATATATTATATAATTTACATAAAATATCAAAAGGACACCAAATATATCTTATATACTGTACATAATATATCAAAATTACAGTAAATATATTTCATATATTGTACATATAATGTTAACTAAAAGTACACCAAATACATTTTATATACTGTAAATAAAATTTCAAAAAGTACAGTAAATATATATTACACACCCTATGTAAAATATCACAAACTTCACCAAATATATATTATATAATTTACATAAAATATCAAAAGGACACCAAATATATCTTCTATAATGTGCATAAAATATCAAAATGTACAGTAAATATATTTCATATATTGTATATATAATATTAACTAAAAGTACACCAAATACATTTTATATACTGTAAATAAATTATCAAAAATTACAGTAAATATATATTACATACTGTACATAAATTATCAAAAAGTACACCAAAAATGTGTTATATATACTGTAAATAAACTATCAAAACTACACTAATTATATTTAATATACTGTACATAAAATATCAAAAATTACACCAAATATATATTATCTACTGTAAAGAAAATACTAAAAAGTACAGTAAATATATATTACACACCCTATGTAAAATATCACAAACTACACCAAATATATATTATATAATTTACATAAAATATCAAAAGGACACCAAATATATCTTATATACTGAACATGAAATATCAAAATGTACAGTAAATATATTTCATATATTGTACATATAATATTAACTAAAAGTACACCAAATACATTTTATATACTGTAAATAAAATATCAAAATGTACAGTAAATATATATTACATTCTGTACATAATATATCAAATAGTACACCAAATTTGTTTTTTATATACTGTAAATAAACTATCAAAAACTGCAGTAATTATATTTAATATACTGTACATAAAATATCAAAAATTACACCAAATGTATATTATTTACTGTAAATAAAATATCAAAAAGTACAGTAAATATATCTTACACACCCTATGTAAAATATCACAATCTACACCAAATATATATTATATAATTTACATAAAATATCAAAAGGACACCAAATATACCTTATATACTGAACATGAAATATCAAAATGTACAGTAAATATATTTCATATATTGTACATATAATATTAACTAAAAGTACACCAAATACATTTTATATACTGTAAATAAAAAATCAAAAGTACAGTAAATATATACTACATTCTGTACATAAAATATCAAAAAGTACACCAAATATGTGTTATATATACTGTAAATAAACTATCAAAAACTGCAGTAATTATGTTTAATATACTGTACATAAAATATCAAAAATTACACCAAATGTATATTATTTACTGTAAATAAAATATCAAAAAGTACAGTAAATATATCTTACACACCCTATGTAAAATATCACAATCTACACCAAATATATATTATATAATTTACATAAAATATCAAAAGGACACCAAATATATCTTATATACTGTACATAATATATCAAAATTACAGTAAATATATTTCATATATTGTACATATAATGTTAACTAAAAGTACACCAAATACATTTTATATACTGTAAATAAAATATCAAAAAGTACAGTAAATATATATTACACACCCTATGTAAAATATCACAAACTTCACCAAATATATATTATATAATTTACATAAAATATCAAAAGGACACCAAATATATCTTCTATACTGTACATAAAATATCAAAATGTACAGTAAATATATTTCATATATTGTATATATAATATTAACTAAAAGTACACCAAATACATTTTATATACTGTAAATAAATTATCAAAAATTACAGTAAATATATATTACATACTGTACATAAAATATCAAAAAGTACACCAAATATGTGTTATATATACTGTAAATAAACTATCAAAACTACACTAATTATATTTAATATACTGTACATAAAATATCAAAAATTACACCAAATATATATTATTTACTGTACAGAAAATACCAAAAAGTACAGTAAATATATATTACACACCCTATGTAAAATATCACAAACTACACCAAATATATATTATATAATATACATAAAATATCAAAAGGACACCATATATACCTTATATGCTGAACATAAAATATCAAAATGTACCGTAAATATATTTCATATATTGTACATATAATATTAACTAAAAGTACACCAAATACATTTTATATACTGTAAATAAAATATCAAATAGTAGAGTAAATATATATTACATTCTGTACATAAAATATCAAAAAGTACACCAAATTTGTGTTTTATATACTGTAAATAAACTATCAAAAACTGCAGTAATTATATTTAATATACTGTACATAAAATATCAAAAATTACACCAAATGTATATTATTTACTGTAAATAAAATATCAAATAGTACAGTAAATATATCTTACACACCCTATGTAAAATATCACAATCTACACCAAATATATATTATATAATTTACATAAAATATCAAAAGGACACCAAATATATCTTATATAGTGTACATAAAATATCAAAATTACAGTGAATATATTTCCTATATTGTACATATAATATTAACTAAAAGTACACCAAATATATTTTATATACTGTAAATAAAATATCAAAAATACAGTAAATATATATTACATACTGTACGTAAAATATCAAAAAGTACACCAAATATGTGTAATATATACTGTAAATAAACTATCAAAAACTACAGTAATTATAATTAATATACTGTACATAAAATATCAAAAATTACACCAAATAGATATTATTTACTGTAAAGAAAATACCAAAAAGTACAGTAAATATATATGACACACCCTATGTAAAATATCACAAACTTCACCAAATATATATTATATAATTTACATAAAATATCAAAAGGACACCAAATAGATCTTCTATACTGTACATAAATTATCAAAATTTACAGTAAATATATTTCATATATTGTATATATAATATTAACTAAAAGTACACCAAATACAGTTTATATACTGTAAATAAGTTATCAAAAATTACAGTAAATATATATTACATACTGTAAATAAAATATCAAAAAGTACAACAAATATGTGTTATATATACTGTAAATAAGCTATCAAATCTACACTAATTATATTTAATATACTGTAGATAAAATATCAAAAATTACACCAAATATATATTATTTACTGTAAAGAAAATACCAAAAAGTACAGTAAATATATATTACACACCCTATGTAAAATATCACAATCTACACCAAATTTAAATTATGTAATTTACATAAAATATCAAAAGGACACCAAATATACCTTATATGTTGAACATAAAATATCAAAATGTACCGTAAATATATTTCATATATTGTACATATAATATTAACTAAAAGTACACCAAATACATTTTATATACTGTAAATAAAATATCAAATAATAGAGTAAATATATATTACATACTGTACATAAAATATCAAAAAGTACACCAAATATGTGTAATATATACTGTAAATAAACTATCAAATCTACAGTAATTATATTTAATATACTGTACATAAAATATCAAAAATTACACCAAAGGGATGTTATTTACTGTAAATAAAATATCAAAAAGTACAGTAAATATATCTTACACCCCTATGTAAAATATCACAATCTACACCAAATATATATTATATAATTTACATAAAATATCAAAAGGACACAAAATATATCTTATATAGTGTACATAAAATATCAAAATGTACAGTAAATATATTTCCTATATTGTACATATAATATTAACTAAAAGTACACCAAATACATTTTATATACTGTAAATAAAATATCAAAAATACAGTAAATATATATTACATACTGTACATAAAATATCAAACAGTACACCAAATATGTGTAATATATACTGTAAATAAACTATCAAAACTACACTAATTATATTTAATATACTGTACATAAAATATCAAAAATTACACCAAATAGATATTATTTACTGTAAAGAAAATACCAAAAAGTACAGGAAATATATATTACACACCCTATGTAAAATATCACAAACTACACCAAATATATATTATATAATTTACATAAAATATCAAAAGGACACCAAATATACCTTATATACTGAACATGAAATATCAAAAAGTACACTAAATATATTTCATATATTGTACATATAATATTAACTAAAAGTACACCAAATACATTTTATATACTGTAAATAAAATATCAAAAGTACAGTAAATATATATTACATTCTGTACATAAAATATCAAAAAGTACACCAAATATGTGTTATATATACTGTAAATAAACTATCAAAAACTGCAGTAATTATATTTAATATACTGTACCTAAAATATCAAAAATTACACCAAATCTATATTATTTACTGTAAATAAAATATCAAAAAGTACACTAAATATATCTTACACACCCTATGTAAAATATCACAAACTACATCAAATATATATCATATAATTTACATAAAATATCAAAAGGACAACAAAAATACCTTATATACAGAACATGAAATATCAAAATGTACAGTAAATATATTTCATATATTGTACATATAATATTAATTAAAGTACACCAAATACATTTTATATACTGTAAATAAAATATCAAAAGTACAGTAAATATATATTACATTCTGTACATAAAATATCAAAAAGTACACCAAATATGTGTTATATATACTGTAAATAAACTATCAAAAACTGCAGTAATTATGTTTAATATACTGTACATAAAATATCAAAAATTACACCAAATGTATATTATTTACTGTAAATAAAATATCAAAAAGTACAGTAAATATATCTTACACACCCTCTGTAAAATATCACAATCTACACCAAATATATATTATATAATTTACATAAAATATCAAAAGGACACCAAATATATCTTATATACTGTACATAATATATCAAAATTACAGTAAATATATTTCATATATTGTACATATAATGTTAACTAAAAGTACACCAAATACATTTTATATACTGTAAATAAAATATCAAAAAGTACAGTAAATATATATTACACACCCTATGTAAAATATCACAAACTTCACCAAATATATATTATATAATTTACATAAAATATCAAAAGGACACCAAATATATCTTCTATACTGTGCATAAAATATCAAAATGTACAGTAAATATATTTCATATATTGTATATATAATATTAACTAAAAGTACACCAAATACATTTTATATACTGTAAATAAATTATCAAAAATTACAGTAAATATATGTTACATACT
This sequence comes from Pan paniscus, assembly GCF_029289425.2. NCBI lineage: Eukaryota > Metazoa > Chordata > Mammalia > Primates > Hominidae > Pan > Pan paniscus. Next base: position 6,149,440 of record NC_073271.2, read on the forward strand.
GTACATAAAATATTCAAAAAGTACACCAAATATGTGTTATATATACTGTAAATAAACTATCAAAACTACACTAATTATATTTAATATAGTGTACATAAAATATCAAAAATTACACCAAATATATATTATTTACTGTAAAGAAAATACCAAAAAGTACAGTAAATATATATTACACACCCTATGTAAAATATCACAAACTACACCAAATATATATTATATAATTTACATAAAATATCAAAAGGACACCAAATATATCTTATATACTGAACATGAAATATCAAAAAGTACAGTAAATATATTTCATATATTGTACATATAATATTAACTAAAAGTAAACCAAATACATTTTATATACTGTAAATAAAATATCAAAAGTACAGTAAATATATATTACATTCTGTACATAAAATGTCAAAAAGTACACCAAATATGTGTTATATATACTGTAAATAAACTATCAAAACTACACTAATTATATTTAATATACTGTACATAAAATATCAAAAATTACACCAAATGTATATTATTTACTGTAAATAAAATATCAAAAAGTACAGTAAATATATCTTACACACACTATGTAAAATATCACAAACTACACCAAATATATATTATATAATTTACATAAAATATCAAAAGGACACCAAATATACCTTATATACTGAACATGAAATATCAAAATTACAGTAAATATATTTCATATATTGTGCATATAATGTTAACTAAAAGTACACCAAATACATTTTATATACTGTAAGTAAAATATCAAAAGTACAGTAAATATATATTACATTCTGTACATAAAATATCAAAAAGTACACCAAATTTGTGTTTTATATACTGTAAATAAACTATCAAAAACTGCAGGAATTATATTTAATATACTGTACATAAAATATCAAAAATTAAACCAAATGTATTTTATTTACTGTAAATAAAATATGAAAAACTACAGTAAATATATCTTACACACCCTATGTAAAATATCACAATCTACACCAAATATATATTATATAATTTACATAAAATATCAAAAGGACACCAAATATATCTTATATACTGTACATAAAATATCAAAATTACAGTAAATATATTTCCTATATTGTACATATAATGTTAACTAAAAGTACACCAAATATATTTTATAAAGTGTAAATAAAATATCAAAATGTACAGTAAATATATATTACACACCCTATGTAAAATATCACAATCTACACCGAATTTATATTATGTAATTTACATAAAATATCAAAAGGACACCATATATACTTTATATGCTGAACATAAAATATCAAAATATACCGTAAATATATTTCAATTATTGTACATATAATATTAACTAAAAGTACACCAAATACATTTTATATACTGTAAATAAAATATCAAATAGTAGAGTAAGTATATATTACATACTGTACATAAAATTTCAAAAAGTACACCAAATATGTGTAATATATACTGTAAATAAACTATCAAATCCACAGTAATTATATATAATATACTGTACATAAAATATCAAAAATTACACCAAATGTATATTATTTACTGTAAATAAAATATCAAAAAGTACAGTAAATATATCTTACACTCCCTATGTAAAATATCACAATCTACACCAAATATATATTATATAATTTACATAAAATATCAAAAGGACACCAAATATATCTTATATAGTGTACATAAAATATCAAAATGTACAGTAAATATATTTCCTATATTGTACATATAATATTAACTAAAAGTACACCAAATACATTTTATATACTGTAAATAAAGTATCAAAAATACAGTAAATATATATTAGATACTGTACATAAAATATCAAAAAGTACACCAAATATGTGTAATATATACTGTAAATAAACTATCAAAACTACACTAATTATATTTAATATACTGTACATAAAATATCAAAAATTACACCAAATATATATTATTTACTGTAAATAAAATATCAAAAAGTACAGTAAATATATCTTAAACACCCTATGTAAAATATCACAAACTACACCAAATATATATTATATAATTTACATAAAATATCAAAAGGACACCAAATATACCTTATATACTGAACATGAAATATCAAAATGTACAGTAAATATATTTCATATTTTGTACATATAATATTAACTAAAAGTACACCAAATACATGTTATATACTGTAAATAAAATATCAAAAGTACAGTAAATATATATTACATTCTGTACATAAAATATCAAAAAGTACACCAAATATGTGTTATATATACTGTAAATAAACTATCAAAAACTGCAGTAATTATATTTAATATACTGTACATAAAATATCAAAAATTACACCAAATGTATATTATTTACTGTAAATAAAATATCAAAAAGTACAGTAAATATATCTTACACACCCTCTGTAAAATATCACAATCTACACCAAATATATATTATAGAATTTACATAAAATATCAAAAGGACACCAAATATATCTTATATACTGTACATAAAATATCAAAATTACAGTAAATATATTTCATATATTGTGCATATAATGTTAACTAAAAGTACACCAAATACATTTTATATACTGTAAATAAAATATCAAAAAGTACAGTAAATATATATTACACACCCTATGTAAAATATCACAAACTTCACCAAATATATATTATATAATTTACATAAAATATCAAAAGGACACCAAATATATCTTCTATACTGTACATAAAATATCAAAATGTACAGTAAATATATTTCATATATTGTATATATAATATTAACTAAAAGTACACCAAATATATTTTATATACTGTAAATAAATTATCAAAAATTACAGTAAATATATCTTACATACTGTACATAAAATATCAAAAAGTACACCAAATATGTGTTATATATACTGTAAATCAACTATCAAAACTACACTAATTATATTTAATATACTGTACATAAAATATCAAAAATTACACCAAATATATATTATTTACTGTAAAGAAAATACCAAAAAGTACAGTAAATATATATTACACACCCTATGTAAAATATCACAAACTACACCAAATATATATTATATAATTTACATAAAATATCAAAAGGACACCAAATATATCTTATATAATGAACATGAAATATCAAAATGTACAGTAAATATATTTCATATATTGTACATATAATATTAACTAAAAGTACACCAAATACATTTTATATACTGTAAATAAAATATCAAAATGTACATTAAATATATATTACATTCTGTACATAAAATATCAAAAAGTACACCAAATTTGTGTTTTATATACTGTAAATAAACTATCAAAAACTGCAGTAATTATATTTAATATACTGTACATAAAATATCAAAAATTAAACCAAATGTATATTATTTACTGTAAATAAAATATCAAAAAGTACAGTAAATATATCTTACACACCCTATGTAAAATATCACAATCTACACCAAATATATATTATATAATTTACATAAAATATCAAAAGGACACCAAATATATCTTATATACTGTACATAAAATATCAAAATTACAGTAAATATATTTCATATATTGTACATATAATGTTAACTAAAAGTACACCAAATATATTTTATATAGTGTAAATAAAATATCAAAATGTACAGTAAATATATATTACACACCCTATGTAAAATATCACAATCTACACCAAATTTATATCATGTAATTTACATAAAATATCAAAAGGACACCATATATACCTTATATGCTGAACATAAAATATCAAAATGTACCGTAAATATATTTCATATATTGTACATATAATATTAACTAAAAGAACACCAAATACATTTTATATACTGTAAATAAAATATCAAATAGTAGAGTAAATATATATTACATACTGTACATAAAATATCAAAAAGTATACCAAATATGTGTAATATATACTGTAAATAAACTATCAAATCCACAGTAATTATATTTAATATACTGTACATAAAATATCAAAAATTAAACAAATGTGTATTATTTACTGTAAATAAAATATCAAAAAGTACAATAAATATATCTTACACACCCTATGTAAAATATCACAATCTACACCAAATATATATTATATAATTTACATAAAATATCAAAAGGACACCAAATATATCTTATATACTGTACATAAAATATCAAAATTACAGTAAATATATTTCATATATTGTACATATAATGTTAACTAACAGTACACCAAATATATTTTATATAGTGTAAATAAAATATCAAAATGTACAGTAAATATATATTAAACACCCTATGTAAAATATCACAATCTACACCAAATTTATATTATGTAATTTACATAAAATATCAAAAGGACACCATATATACCTTATATGCTGAACATAAAATATCAAAATGTACCGTAAATATATTTCATATATTGTACATATAATATTAACTAAAAGTACACCAAATACATTTTATATACTGTAAATAAAATATCAAATAGTAGAGTAAATATATATTACATACTGTACATAAAATATCAAAAAGTACACCAAAAATGTGTTATATATACTGTAAATAAACTATCAAAACTACACTAATTATATTTAATATACTGTACATAAAATATCAAAAATTACACCAAATATATATTATCTACTGTAAAGAAAATACCAAAAAGTACAGTAAATATATATTACACACCCTATGTAAAATATCACAAACTACACCAAATATATATTATATAATTTACATAAAGTATCAAAAGGACACCAAATATATCTTATATACTGAACATGAAATATCAAAATGTACAGTAAATATATTTCATATATTGTACATATAATATTAACTAAAAGTACACCAAATACATTTTATATACTGTAAATAAAATATCAAAATGTACAGTAAATATATATTACATTCTGTACATAATATATCAAATAGTACACCAAATTTGTTTTTTATATACTGTAAATAAACTATCAAAAACTGCAGTAATTATATTTAATATACTGTACATAAAATATCAAAAATTACACCAAATGTATATTATTTACTGTAAATAAAATATCAAAAAGTACAGTCAATATATCTTACACACCCTATGTAAAATATCACAATCTACACCAAATATATATTATATAATTTACATAAAATATCAAAAGGACACCAAATATACCTTATATACTGAACATGAAATATCAAAATGTACAGTAAATATATTTCATATATTGTATATATAATATTAACTAAAAGTACACCAAATACATTTTATATACTGTAAATAAAAAATCAAAAGTACAGTAAATATATATTACATTCTGTACATAAAATATCAAAAAGTACACCAAATATGTGTTATATATACTGTAAATAAACTATCAAAAACTGCAGTAATTATGTTTAATATACTGTACTTAAAATATCAAAAATTACACCAAATGTATATTATTTACTGTAAATAAAATATCAAAAAGTACAGTAAATATATCTTACACACCCTATGTAAAATATCACAATCTACACCAAATATATATTATATAATTTACATAAAATATCAAAAGGACACCACATATATCTTATATACTGTACATAATATATCAAAATTAAAGTAAATATATTTCATATATTGTACATATAATGTTAACAAAAGTACACCAAATACATTTTATATACTGTAAATAAAATATCAAAAAGTACAGTAAATATATATTACACACCCTATGTAAAATATCACAAACTTCACCAAATATATATTATATAATTTACATACAATATCAAAAGGACACCAAATATATCTTCTATACTGTGCATAAAATATCAAAATGTACAGCAAATATATTTCATATATTGTATATATAATATTAACTAAAAGTACACCAAATACATTTTATATACAGTAAATAAATTATCAAAAATTACAGTAAATATATATTACATACTGTACATAAAATATCAAAAAGTACACCAAATATGTGTTATATATACTGTAAATAAACTATCAAAACTACACTAATTATATTTAATATACTGTACATAAAATATCAAAAATTACACCAAATATATATTATTTACTGTAAAGAAAATACCAAAAAGTACAGTAAATATATATTACACACCCTATGTAAAATATCACAAACTACACCAAATATATATTATATAATTTACATAAAATATCAAAAGGACACCAAATATATCTTATATACTGAACATGAAATATCAAAAAGTACAGTAAATATATTTCATATATTGTACATATAATATTAACTAAAAGTAAACCAAATACATTTTATATACTGTAAATAAAATATCAAAAGTACAGTAAATATATATTACATTCTGTACATAAAATATCAAAATGTACACCAAATATGTGCTATATATACTGTAAATAAACTATCAAAAACTGCAGTAATTATATTTAATATACTGTACATAAAATATCAAAAATTAAACCAAATGTATTTTATTTACTGTAAATAAAATATCAAAAACTACAGTAAATATATCTTACACACCCTATGTAAAATATCACAATCTACACCAAATATATATTATATAATTTACATAAAATATCAAAAGGACACCAAATATATCTTATATACTGTACATAAAATATCAAAATTACAGTAAATATATTTCATATATTGTACATATAATGTTAACTAAAAGTACACCAAATATATTTTATATAGTGTAAATAAAATATCAAAATGTACAGTAAATATATATTACACACCCTATGTAAAATATCACAATCTACACCGAATTTATAATATGTAATTTACATAAAATATCAAAAGGACACCATATATACCTTATATGCTGAACATAAAATATCAAAATGTACCGTAAATATATTTCATATATTGTACATATAATATTAACTAAAAGTACACCAAATACATTTTATATAGTGTAAATAAAATATCAAATAGTAGAGTAAATATATATTACATACTGTACATAAAATATCAAAAAGTACACCAAATATGTGTAATATATACTGTAAATAAACTATCAAATCCACAGTAATTATATATAATATACTGTACATAAAATATCAAAAATTACACCAAATGTATATTATTTACTGTAAATAAAATATCAGAAAGTACAGTAAATATATCTTACACCCCCTATGTAAAATATCACAATCTACACGAAATATATATTATATAATTTACATAAAATATCAAAAGGACACCAAATATATCTTATATAGTGTACATAAAATATCAAAATGTACAGTAAATATATTTCCTATATTGTACATATAATATTAACTAAAAGTACACCAAATACATTTTATATACTGTAAATAAAGTATCAAAAGTACAGTAAATATATATTAGATACTGTACATAAAATATCAAAAAGTACACCAAATATGTGTAATATATACTGTAAATAAACTATCAAAACTACACTAATTATATTTAATATACTGTACATAAAATATCAAAAATTACACCAAATATATATTATTTACTGTAAATAAAATATCAAAAAGTACAATAAATATATCTTACACACCCTATGTAAAATATCACAAACTACACCAAATATATATTATATAATTTACATAGAATATCAAAAGGACACCAAATATACCTTATATACTGAACATGAAATATCAAAATGTACAGTAAATATATTTCATATATTGTACATATAATATTAACTAAAAGTACACCAAATACATGTTATATACTTTAAATAAAATATCAAAAGTACAGTAAATATATATTACATTCTGTACATAAAATATCAAAAAGTACACCAAATATGTGTTATATATATTGTAAATAAACTATCAAAAACTGCAGTAATTATATTTAATATACTGTACATAAAATATCAAAAATTACACCAAATGTATATTATTTACTGTAAATAAAATATCAAAAAGTACAGTAAATATATCTTACACACCCTCTGTAAAATATCACAATCTACACCAAATATATATTATATAATTTACATAAAATATCAAAAGGACACCAAATATATCTTATATACTGTACATAAAATATCAAAATTACAGTAAATATATTTCATATATTGTGCATAGAATGTTAACTAAAAGTACACCAAATACATTTTATATACTGTAAATAAAATATCAAAAAGTACAGTAAATATATATTACACACCCTATGTAAAATATCACAAACTTCACCAAATATATATTATATAATTTACATAAAATATCAAAAGGACACCAAATATATCTTCTATACTGTACATAAAATATCAAAATGTACAGTAAATATATTTCATATATTGTATATATAATATTAAGTAAAAGTACACCAAATACATTTTATATACTGTAAATAAATTACCAAAAATTGCAGTAAATATATATTACATACTGTACATAAAATATCAAAAAGTACACCAAATATGTGTTATATATACTGTAAATAAACTATCAAAACTACACTAATTATATTTAATATACTGTACATAAAATATCAAAAATTACACCAAATATATATTATTTACTGTAAAGAAAATACCAAAAAGTACAGTAAATATATATTACACACCCTATGTAAAATATCACAAACTACACCAAATATATATTATATAATTTACATAAAATATCAAAAGGACACCAAATATATCTTATATACTGAACATGAAATATCAAAATGTACAGTAAATATATTTCATATATTGTACATATAATATTAACTAAAAGTACACTAAATACATTTTATATACTGTAAGTAAAATATCAAAATGTACAGTAAATATATATTACATTCTGTACATAAAATATCAAAAAGTACACCAAATTTGTGTTTTATATACTGTAAATAAACTATCAAAAACTGCAGTAATTATATTTAATATACTGTACATAAAATATCAAAAATTAAACCAAATGTGTATTATTTACTGTAAATAAAATATCAAAAAGTACAGTAAATATATCTTACAAACCCTATGTAAAATATCACAATCTACACCAAATATATATTATATAATTTACATAAAATATCAAAAGGACACCAAATATATCTTATATACTGTACCTAAAATATCAAAATTAGAGTAAATATATTTCATATATTGTACATATAATGTTAACTAAAAGTACACCAAATATATTTTATATAGTGTAAATAAAATATCAAAATGTACAGTAAATATATATTACACACCCTATGTAAAATATCACAATCTACACCAACTTTATAGTATGTAATTTACATAAAATATCAAAAGGACACCATATATACCTTATATGCTGAACATAAAATATCAAAATGTACCATAAATATATTTCATATATTGTACATATAATATTAACTAAAAGTACACCAAATACATTTTATATACTGTAAATAAAGTATCAAATAGTAGAGTAAATATATATTACATACTGTACATAAAATATCAAAAAGTACACCAAATATGTGTAATATATACTGTAAATAAACTATCAAATCCACAGTAATTATATATAATATACTGTACATAAAATATCAAAAATTACACCAAATGTATATTATTTACTGTAAATAAAATATCAAAAAGTACAGTAAATATATCTTACACTCCCTATGTAAAATATCACAATCTACACCAAATATATATTATATAATTTACATAAAATATCAAAAGGACACCAAATATACCTTATATACTGAACATGAAATATCAAAATGTACAGTAAATATATTTCATATATTGTACATATAATATTAACTAAAAGTACACCAAATACATGTTATATACTGTAAATAAAATATCAAAAGTACAGTAAATATATATTACATTCTGTACATAAAATATCAAAAAGTACACCAAATATGTGTTATATATACTGTAAATAAACTATCAAAACTACACTAATTATATTTAATATACTGTACATAAAATATCAAAAATTACACCAAATATATATTATTTACTGTAAAGAAAATACCAAAAAGTACAGTAAATATATATTACACACCCTATGTAAAATATCACAAACTACACCAAATATATATTATATAATTTACATAAAATATCAAAAGGACACCAATTATATCTTATATACTGAACATGAAATATCAAAAAGTACAGTAAATATATTTCATATATTGTTCATATAATATTAACTAAAAGTACACCAAATACATTTTATATACTGTAAATAAAATATCAAAAGTACAGTAAATATATATTACATTCTGTACATAAAATATCAAAAAGTACACCAAATATGTGTTATATATACTGTAAATAAACTATCAAAAACTGCAGTAATTATGTTTAATATACTGTACATAAAATACCAAAAATTACACCAAATGTATATTATTTACTGTAAATAAAATATCAAAAAGTTCAGTAAATATATCTTACACACCCTATGTAAAATATCACAATCTACACCAAATATATGTTATATAATTTACATAAAATATCAAAAGGACACCAAATATATCTTATATACTGTACATAATATATCAAAATTACAGTAAATATATTTCATATATTGTACATATAATGTTAACTAAAAGTACACCAAATACATTTTATATACTGTAAATAAAATATCAAAAAGTACAGTAAATATATATTACACACCCTATGTAAAATATAACAAACTACACCAAATATATATTATATAATTTACATAAAATATCAAAAGGACACCAAATATATCTTCTATACTGTGCATAAAATATCAAAATGTACAGTAAATATATTTCATATATTGTATATATAATATTAACTAAAAGTACACCAAATACATTTTATATACTGTAAATAAATTATCAAAAATTACAGTAAATATATATTACATACTGTACATAAAATATCAAAATTACCCCAAATATGTGTTATATATACTGTAAATAAACTATCAAAACTACACTAATTATATTTAATATACTGTACATAAAATATCAAAAATTACACCAAATATATATTATTTACTGTAAAGAAAATACCAAAAAGTACAGTAAATATATATTACACACCCTATGTAAAATATCACAAACTACACCAAATATATATTATATAATTTACATAAAATATCAAAAGGACACGAAATATATCTTATATACTGAACATGAAATATCAAAAAGTACAGTAAATATATTTCATATATTGTACATATAATATTAACTAAAAGTAAACCAAATACATTTTATATACTGTAAATAAAATATCAAAAGTACAGTAAATATATATTACATTCTGTACATAAAATATAAAAAGTACACCAAATATGTGTTATATATACTGTAAATAAACTATCAAAAACTACACTAATTATATTTAATATACTGTACATAAAATATCAAAAATTACACCAAATGTATATTATTTACTGTAAATAAAATATCAAAAAGTACAGTAAATATATCTTACAAACCCTATGTAAAATATCACAAACTACACCAAATATATATTATATAATTTACATAAAATATCAAAGGGACACCAAATATACCTTATATACTGAACATGAAATATCAAAATTACAGTAAATATATTTCATATATTGTGCATATAATGTTAACTAAAAGTACACCAAATACATTTTATATACTGTAAGTAATATATCAAAAGTACAGTAAATATATATTACATTCTGTACATAAAATATCAAAAATTACACCAAATTTGTGTTTTATATACTGTAAATAAACTATCAAAAACTGCAGTAATTATATTTAATATACTGTACATAAAATATCCAGGATTAAACCAAATGTATATTATTTACTGTAAATAAAATATCAAAAACTACAGTAAATATATCTTACACACCATATGTAAAATATCACAATCTACACCAAATATATATTATATAATTTACATAAAATATCAAAAGGACAACAAATATATCTTATATACTGTACATAAAATACCAAAATTACAGTAAATATATTTCATATATTGTACATATAATGTTAACTAAAAGTACACCAAATATATTTTATATAGTGTAAATAAAATATCAAAATGTACAGTAAATATATATTACACTCCCTATGTAAAATATCACAATCTACACCGAATTTATATTATGTAATTTACATAAAATATCAAAAGGACACCATATATACCTTATATGCTGAACATAAAATATCAAAATATACCGTAAATATATTTCATATATTGTACATATAATATTAACTAAAAGTACACCAAATACATTTTATATACTGTAAATAAAATATCAAATAGTAGAGTAAATATATATTACATACTGTACATAAAATATCAAAAAGTACACCAAATATGTGTAATATATACTGTAAATAAACTATCAAATCCACAGTAATTTTATATAATATACTGTACATAAAATATCAAAAATTACACCAAATGCATATTATTTACTGTAAATAAAATATCAAAAAGTACAGTAAATATATCTTACACTCCCTATGTAAAATATCACAATCTACACAAAATATATATTATATAATTTACATAAAATATCAAAAGGACACCAAATATATCTTATATAGTGTACATAAAATATCAAAATGTACAGTAAATATATTTCCTATATTGTACATATAATATTAACTAAAAGTACACCAAATACATTTTATATACTGTAAATAAAATATCAAAAATACAGTAAATATATATTAGATACTGTACATAAAATATCAAAAAGTACACCAAATATGTGTAATATATACTGTAAATAAACTATCAAAACTACACTAATTATATTTAATATACTGTACATAAAATATCAAAAATTAAACCAAATATATATTATTTACTGTAAAAAAATATCAAAAAGTACAGTAAATATATCTTACACACCCTATGTAAAATATCACAAACTACACCAAATATATATTATATAATTTACATAAAATATCAAAAGGGCACCAAATATACCTTATATACTGAACATGAAATATCAAAATGTACAGTAAATATATTTCATATATTGTACATATAATATTAACTAAAAGTACACCAAATACATTTTATATACTGTAAATAAAATATCAAAAGTACAGTAAATATATATTACATTCTGTACATAAAATATCAAAAAGTACACCAAATATGTGTTATATATACTGTAAATAAACTATCAAAAATTGCAGTAATTATGTTTAATATACTGTACATAAAATATCAAAAATTACACCAAATGTATATTATTTACTGTAAATAAAATATCAAAAAGTACATTAAATATATCTTACACACCCTATGTAAAATATCACAATCTACACCAAATATATATTTTATAATTTACATAAAATATCAAAAGGACACCAAATATATCTTATATACTGTACATAATATATCAAAATTACAGTAAATATATTTCATATATTGTACATATAATGTTAACTAAAAGTACACCAAATATATTTTATATACTGTAAATAAAATATCAAAAAGTACAGTAAATATATATTACACACCCTATGCAAAATATCACAAACTTCACCAAATATATATTATATAATTTACATAAAATATCAAAAGGACACCAAATATATCTTCTATACTGTGCATAAAATATCAAAATGTACAGTAAATATATTTCATATATTGTATATATAATATTAACTAAAAGTACACCAAATACATTTTATATACTGTAAATAAATTATCAAAAATTACAGTAAATATATATTTCATACTGTACATAAAATATCAAAAAGTACACCAAATATGTGTTATATATACTGTAAATAAACTATCAAACTACACTAATTATATTTAATATACTGTACATAAAATATCAAAAATTACACCAAATATATATTATTTACTGTAAAGAAAATACCAAAAAGTACAGTAAATATATATTACACACCCTATGTAAAATATCACAAACTACACCAAATATATATTATATAATTTACATAAAATATCAAAAGGACACCAAATATATCTTATATACTGAACATGAAATATCAAAATGTACAGTAAATATATTTCATAGATTGTACATATAATATTAACTAAAAGTACACCAAATACATTTTATATACTGTAAATAAAATATCAAAATGTACAGTAAATATATATTACATTCTGTACATAAAATATCAAAAAGTACTCCAAATATCTGTTTTATATACTGTAAATAAACTATCAAAAACTGCAGTAATTATATTTAATATACTGTACATAAAATATCAAAAATTAAACCAAATGTATATTATTTACTGTAAATAAAATATCAAAAAGTACAGTAAATATATCTTACACACCCTATGTAAAATATCACAATCTACACCAAATATATATTATATAAATTACATAAAATATCAAAAGGCCACCAAATATATCTTATATAGTGTACCTAAAATATCAAAATGTACAGTAAATATATTTCCTATATTGTACATATAATATTAACTAAAAGTACACCAAATACATTTAATATACTGTAAATAAAATATCAAAAATACAGTAAATATATATTACATACTGTACATAAAATATCAAAAAGTACACCAAATATGTGTAATATATAATGTAAATAAACTATCAAAAACTACACTAATTATATTTAATATACTGTACATAAAATATCAAAAATTACACCAAATGTATATTATATACTGTAAATAAAATATCAAAAAGTACGGTAAATATATATTACACACCCTATGTAAAATATCACAAACTTCACCAAATATATATTATATAATTTACATAAAATATCAAAAGGACACCAAATATATCTTCTATTCTGTACATAAAATATCAAAATGTACAGTAAATATATTTCATATATTGTATATATAATATTAACTAAAAGTACACCAAATACATTTTATATACTGTAAATAAATTATCAAAAATTACAGTAAATATATATTACATACTGTACATAAAATATCAAAAAGTACACCAAATATGTGTTATATATACTCTAAATAAACTATCAAAACTACACTAATTATATTTAATATACTGTACATAAAATATCAAAAATTACCCCAAATATATATTATTTACTGTCAGGAAAATACCAAAAAGTACAGTAAATATATATTACACACCCTATGTAAAATATCACAAACTACACCAAATATATATTATATAATTTACATAAAATATCAAAAGGACACCAAATATATCTTATATACTGTACATAAAATACCAAAATTACAGTAAATATATTTCATATATTGTACATATAATGTTAACTAAAAGTACACCAAATATATTTTATATAGTGTAAATAAAATATCAAAATGTACAGTAAATATATATTACACTCCCTATGTAAAATATCACAATCTACACCGAATTTATATTATGTAATTTACATAAAATATCAAAAGGACACCATATATACCTTATATGCTGAACATAAAATATCAAAATGTACCGTAAATATATTTCATATATTGTACATATAATATTAACTAAAAGTACACCAAATACATTTTATATACTGTAAATAAAATATCAAATAGTAGACTAAATATATATTACATACTGTACATAAAATATCAAAAAGTACACCAAATATGTGTAATATATACTGTAAATAAACTATCAAATCCACAGTAATTATATATAATATACTGTACATAAAATATCAAAAATTACACCAAATGTATATTATTTACTGTAAATAAAATATCAAAAAGTACAGTAAATATATCTTACACTCCCTATGTAAAATATCACAATCTACACAAAATATATATTATATAATTTACATAAAATATCAAAAGGACACCAAATATATCTTATATAGTGTACATAAAATATCAAAATGTACAGTAAATATATTTCCTATATTGTACATATAATATTAACTAAAAGTACACCAAATACATTTTATATACTGTAAATAAAGTATCAAAAATACAGTAAATATATATTAGATACTGTACATAAAATATCAAAAAGTACACCAAATATGTGTAATATATACTGTAAATAAACTATCAAAACTACACTAATTATATTTAATATACTGTACATAAAATATCAAAAATTAAACCAAATATATATTATTTACTGTAAATAAAATATCAAAAAGTACAGTAAATATATCTTACACACCCTATGTAAAATATCACAAACTACACCAAATATATATTATATAATTTACATAAAATATCAAAAGGGCACCAAATATACCTTATATACTGAACATGAAATATCAAAATGTACAGTAAATATATTTCATATATTGTACATATAATATTAACTAAAAGTACACCAAATACATTTTATATACTGTAAATAAAATATCAAAAGTACAGTAAATATATATTACATACTGTACATAAAATATCAAAAGTACACCAAATATGTGTTATATATACTGTAAATAAACTATCAAAAACTGCAGTAATTATGTTTAATATACTGTACATAAAATATCAAAAATTACACCAAATGTATATTATTTACTGTAAATAAAATATCAAAAAGTACATTAAATATATCTTACACACCCTATGTAAAATATCACAATCTACACCAAATATATATTTTATAATTTACATAAAATATCAAAAGGACACCAAATATATCTTATATACTGTACATAATATATCAAAATTACAGTAAATATATTTCATATATTGTACATATAATGTTAACTAAAAGTACACCAAATACATTTTAGATACTGTAAATAAAATATCAAAAAGTACAGTAAATATATATTACACACCCTATGCAAAATATCACAAACTTCACCAAATATATATTATATAATTTACATAAAATATCAAAAGGACACCAAATATATCTTCTATACTGTGCATAAAATATCAAAATGTACAGTAAATATATTTCATATATTGTATATATAATATTAACTAAAAGTACACCAAATACATTTTATATACTGTAAATAAATTATCAAAAATTACAGTAAATATATATTTCATACTGTACATAAAATATCAAAAAGTACACCAAATATGTGTTATATATACTGTAAATAAACTATCAAACTACACTAATTATATTTAATATACTGTACATAAAATATCAAAAATTACACCAAATATATATTATTTACTGTAAAGAAAATACCAAAAAGTACAGTAAATATATATTACACACCCTATGTAAAATATCACAAACTACACCAAATATATATTATATAATTTACATAAAATATCAAAAGGACACCAAATATATCTTATATACTGAACATGAAATATCAAAATGTACAGTAAATATATTTCATAGATTGTACATATAATATTAACTAAAAGTACACCAAATACATTTTATATACTGTAAATAAAATATCAAAATGTACAGTAAATATATATTACATTCTGTACATAAAATATCAAAAAGTACTCCAAATTTCTGTTTTATATACTGTAAATAAACTATCAAAAACTGCAGTAATTATATTTAATATACTGTACATAAAATATCAAAAATTAAACCAAATGTATATTATTTACTGTAAATAAAATATCAAAAAGTACAGTAAATATATCTTACACACCCTATGTAAAATATCACAATCTACACCAAATATATATTATATAAATTACATAAAATATCAAAAGGCCACCAAATATATCTTATATAGTGTACCTAAAATATCAAAATGTACAGTAAATATATTTCCTATATTGTACATATAATATTAACTAAAAGTACACCAAATACATTTTATATACTGTAAATAAAATATCAAAAATACAGTAAATATATATTACATAGTGTACATAAAACATCAAAAAGTACACCAAATATGTGTAATATATAATGTAAATAAACTATCAAAAACTACACTAATTATATTTAATATACTGTACATAAAATATCAAAAATTACACCAAATGTATATTATATACTGTAAATTAAATATCAAAAAGTACGGTAAATATATATTACACACCCTATGTAAAATATCACAAACTTCACCAAATATATATTATATAATTTACATAAAATATCAAAAGGACACCAAATATATCTTCTATTCTGTACATAAAATATCAAAATGTACAGTAAATATATTTCATATATTGTATATATAATGTTAACTAAAAGTACACCAAATACATTTTATATACTGTAAATAAATTATCAAAAATTACAGTAAATATATATTACATACTGTACATAAAATATCAAAAAGTACACCAAATATGTGTTATATATACTCTAAATAAACTATCAAAACTACACTAATTATATTTAATATACTGTACATAAAATATCAAAAATTACACCAAATATATATTATTTACTGTCAGGAAAATACCAAAAAGTACAGTAAATATATATTACACACCCTATGTAAAATATCACAAACTACACCAAATATATATTATATAATTTACATAAAATATCAAAAGGACACCAAATATATCTTATATACTGAACATGAAATATCAAAATGTACAGTAAATATATTTCATATATTGTACATATAATATTAACTAAAAGTACACCAAATACATTTTATATACTGTAAATAAAATATCAAAATGTACAGTAAATATATATTACATTCTGTACATAAAATATCAAAAAGTACACCAAATTTGTGTTTTATATACTGTAAATAAACTATCAAAAAGTGCAGTAACTATATTTTATATACTGTACATAAAATATCAAAAATTAAACCAAATGTATATTATTTAGTGTGAATAAAATATCAAAAAGTACAGTAAATATATCTTACACACCCTATGTAAAATATCACAATCTACACCAAATATATATTATATAATTTACATAAAATATCAAAAGGACACCACATATATCTTATATAGTGTACATAAAATATCAAAATGTACAGTAAATATATTTCCTATATTGTACATATAACATTAACTAAAAGTACACCAAATACATTTTATATACTGTAAATAAAATATCAAAAATACAGTAAATATAAAAAACATACTGTACATAAAATATCAAAAAGTACACCAAATATGTGTAATATATACTGTAAATAAAGTATTAAAAACTACAGTAATTATATTTAATATACTGTACATAAAATATCAAAAATTACACCAAATGTATATTATATACTGTAAATAAAATATCAAAAAGTACAGTAAATATATATTACACACCCTATGTAAAATATCACAAACTTCACCAAATATATATTATATAATTTACATAAAATATCAAAAGGACACCAAATATATCTTCTATACTGTACATAAAATATCAAAATGTACAGTAAATATATTTCATAGATTGTACATATAATATTAACTAAAAGTACACCAAATACATTTTATATACTGTAAATAAAATATCAAAATGTACAGTAAATATATATTACATTCTGTACATAAAATATCAAAAAGTACACAAAATATGTGTTATATATACTGTAAATAAACTATCAAAAACTGCAGTAATTATATTTAATATACTGTACATAAAATATCAAAAATTACACCAAATGTATATTATTTACTGTAAATAAAATATCAAAAAGTACAGTAAATATATCTTACACACCCTATGTAAAATATCACAATCTACACCAAATATATATTATATAAATTACATAAAATATCAAAAGGACACCAAATATATCTTATATAGTGTACCTAAAATATCAAAATGTACAGTAAATATATTTCCTATATTGTACATATAATATTAACTAAAAGTACACCAAATACATTTAATATACTGTAAATAAAATATCAAAAATACAGTAAATATATATTACATACTGTACATAAAATATCAAAATGTACACCAAATATGTGTAATATATAATGTAAATAAACTATCAAAAACTACACTAATTATATTTAATATACTCTACATAAAATATCAAAAATTACACCAAATGTATATTATATACTATAAATAAAATATCAAAAAGTACGGTAAATATATATTACACACCCTATGTAAAATATCACAAACTTCACCAAATATATATTATATAATTTACATAAAATATCAAAAGGACACCAAATATATCTTCTATTCTGTACATAAAATATCAAAATGTACAGTAAATATATTTCATATATTGTATATATAATATTAACTAAAAGTACACCAAATACATTTTATATACTGTAAATAAATTATCAAAAATTACAGTAAATATATATTACATACTGTACATAAAATATCAAAAAGTACACCAAATATGTGTTATATATACTCTAAATAAACTATCAAAACTACACTAATTATATTTCATATACTGTACATAAAATATCAAAAATTACACCAAATATATATTATTTACTGTCAGGAAAATACCAAAAAGTACAGTAAATATATATTACACACCCTATGTAAAATATCACAAACTACACCAAATATATATTATATAATTTACATAAAATATCAAAAGGACACCAAACATATCTTATATACAGAACATGAAATATCAAAATGTACAGTAAATATATTTCATATATTGCACATATAATATTAACTAAAAGTACACCAAATACATTTTATATACTGTGAATAAAATATCAAAATGTACAGTAAATATATATTACATTCTGTACATAAAATATCAAAAAGTACACCAAATTTGTGTTTTATATACTGTAAATAAACTATCAAAAAGTGCAGTAACTATATTTTATATACTGTACATAAAATATCAAAAATTAAACCAAATGTATATTATTTAGTGTGAATAAAATATCAAAAAGTACAGTAAATATATCTTACACACCCTATGTAAAATATCACAATCTACACCAAATATATATTATATAATTTACATAAAATATCAAAAGGACACCACATATATCTTATATAGTGTACATAAAATATCAAAATGTACAGTAAATATATTTCCTATATTGTACATATAACATTAACTAAAAGTACACCAAATACATTTTATATACTGTAAATAAAATATCAAAAATACAGTAAATATAAAAAACATACTGTACATAAAATATCAAAAAGTACACCAAATATGTGTAATATATACTGTAAATAAAGTATTAAAAACTACAGTAATTATATTTAATATACTGTACATAAAATATAAAAAATTACACCAAATGTATATTATATACTGTAAATAAAATATCAAAAAGTACAGTAAATATATATTACACACCCTATGTAAAATATCACAAACTTCACCAAATATATATTATATAATTTACATAAAATATCAAAAGGACACCAAATGTATCTTCTATACTGTACATAAAATATCAAAATGTACAGTAAATATATTTCATATATTGTATATATAATATTAACTAAAAGTACACCAAATTCATTTTATATACTGTAAATAAATTATCAAAAATTACAGTAAATATATATTACATATTGTACATAAAATATCAAAAAGTACACCAAATATGTGTTATATATACTGTAAATAAACTATCAAAACTACACCAATTATATTTAATATACTGTACATAAAATATCAAAAATTACACCAAATATATATTATTTACTGTACAGAAAATACCAAAAAGTACAGTAAATATATATTACACACCCTATGTAAAACATCACAAACTACACCAAATATATATTTTATAATTTACATAAAATATCAAAAGGACACCAAATATATCTTATATACTGTACATGAAATATCAAAATGTACAGTAAATATATTTCATATATTGTACATATAATATTAACTAAAAGTACACCAAATACATTTTATATACTGTAAATAAAATATCAAAAGTACAGTAAATATATATTACATTCTGTACATAAAATATCAAAAAGTACACCAAATTTGTGTTTTATATACTGTAAATAAACTATCAAAAACTGCAGTAATTATATTTAATATACTGTACATAAAATATCAAAAATTAAACCAAATGTATATTATTTACTGTGAATAAAATATCAAAAAGTACAGTAAATATATATTACACACCCTATGTAAAATATCACAATCTACAACAAATATATATTATATAATTTACATAAAATATCAAAAGGACACCAAATGTATATTATATACTGTACATAAAATATCAAAATGTACAGTAAATATATTTCATATATTGTACATATACTATTAACTAAAAGTAGACCAAATACATTTTATATAGAGTAAATAAATTATCAAAAATTACAGTAAATATATATTGCATACTGTACATAAAATATCAAAAAGTACACCAAATATGTTTTATATATACTGTAAATAAACTATCAAAACTACACTAATTATATTTAATATGCTGTACATAAAATATCAAAAATTACACCAAATGTATATTATATACTGTAAATAAAATATCAAAAAGTACAGTAAATATATATTACACACCCTATGTAAAATATCACAAACTTCACCAAATATATATTATATAATTTACATAAAATATCAAAAGGACACCAAATATAGATTATATACTGTACATAAAATATCAAAAAGTACAGTAAATATATTTCATATATTGTACATATAACATTAACTAAAAGTACACCAAATACATTTTATATACAGTAAATAAATTATCAAAAATTACAGTAAATATATATTACATACTGTACATAAAATATCAAAAAGTACACCAAATATGTGTTCTATATACTGTAAATAAACAATCAAAACTACACTAATTATATTTAATATACTGTACATAAAATATCAAAAATTACACCAAATATATATTATTTACTGTAAAGAAAATACCAAAAATACAGTAAATATATATTACACACCCTATGTAAAATATCACAAACTACACCAAATATATATTATATAATTTACATAAAATATCAAAAGGACACCATATATATCTTATATACTGAACATGAAATATCAAAATGTACAGTAAATATATTTAATATATTCTACATATAATATTAACTAAAAGTACACCAAATACATTTCATATACTGTAAATAAATTATCAAAATGTACAGTAAATATATATTACATTCTGTACATAAAATATCAAAAAGTACACCAAATTTTTGTTTTATATACTGTAAATAAACTATCAAAAACTGCCGTAATTATATTTAATATACTGTACATAAAATATCAAAAATTAAACCACATGTATATTATTTACTGTAAATAAAATATCAAAAAGTACAGTAAATATATATTACATACCCTATGTAAAATACCACAAACTTCACCAAATATATATTATATAATCTACATAATATATCAAAAGGACACCAAATATATATATTATACAGTACATAAAATATCAAAAAGTACAGTAAATATATTTCATATATTGTACATATAATATTAACTAAAAGTACACCAAATACATTTTATATACAGTAAATAAATTATCAAAAATTACAGTAAATATATATTACATACTGTACATAATATATCAAAAAGTACACCAAGTATGTGTTATATATAATGTAAATAAACTATCAAAACTACACTAATTATATTTAATATACTGTACATAAAATATCAAAAATTACACCAAATATATATTATTTACTGTAAAGAAAATACCAAAAAGTACAGTAAATATATATTACACACCCTATGTAAAATATCACAAACTACACCAAATATATATTATATAATTTACATAAAATATCAAAAGGACACCAAATATATCTTATATACTGAACATGAAATATCAAAATGTACAGTAAATATATTTCGTATATTGTACATATAATATTAACTAAAAGTACACCAAATACATTTTATATACTGTAAATAAAATATCAAAATGTACAGTAAATATATATTACATTCTGTAAATAAAATATCAAAAAGTACACCAAATTTGTGTTTTATATACTGTAAATAAACTATCAAAAACTGCAGTAATTATATTTAATATACTGTACATAAAATATCAAAAATTACACCAAATGTATATTATTTACTGTAAATATAATATCAAAAAGTACAGTAAATATATCTTACACACCCTATGTAAAATATCACAATCTACGCCAAATATATATTATATAATTTACATAAAATATCAAAAGGACACCATATATATCTTCTATACTGTACATAAAATATCAAAATGTACAGTAAATATATTTCATATATTGTACATATAATATTAACTAAAAGTACACCAAATACATTTTATATACAGTAAATAAATTATCAAAAATTACAGTAAATATATATTACATACTGTACATAAAATATCAAAAAGTACACCAAATATGTGTTATATATACTGTAAATAAACTATCAAAACTACACTAATTATATTTGATAAACTGTACATAAAATATCAAAAATTACACCAAATGTATATTATTTACTGTAAATAAAATACCAAAAAGTACAGTAAATATATATTACACACCCTAAGTAAAATATCACAAACTACACCAAATATATATTATATAATTTACATAAAATATCAAAAGGACACCAAATATATCTTATATACTGAACATGAAATATCAAAATGTACAGTAAATATATTTCATATATTGTACATATAATATTAACTAAAAGTACACCAAATACATTTTATATACTGTAAATAAAATATCAAAATGTACAGTAAATATATATTACATTCTGTACATAAAATATCAAAAAGTACACCAAATTTGTGTTTTATATACTGTAAATAAACTATCAATAACTGCAGTAATTATATTTAATATACTGTACATAAAATATCAAAAATTAAACCAAATGTATGTTATTTACTGTAAATAAAATATCAAAAAGTACAGTAAATATATATTACACACCCTATGTAAAATATCAGAATCTACAACAAATATATATCATATAATTTACATAAAATATCAAAAGGACACCAAATATATCTTCTATACTGTACAAAAAATATCAAAACCTACAGTAAATATATTTCATATATTGTACATATAATATTAACTAAAGTACACCAAATACATTTTATATACTGTAAATACATTATCAAAAATTACAGTAAACATATATTACATACTGTACATAAAATATCAAAAAGTACACCAAATATGTGTTATATATACTGTAAATAAACTATCAAAACTACACTAATTATATTTAATATACTTTACATAAAATATCAAAATTTACACCAAATATATATTATTTACTGTAAAGAAAATACCAAAAAGTACAGTAAATATATATTACACACCCTATGTAAAATATCACAATCTACACCAAATATATATTATATAATTTACATAAAATATCAGAAGGACACCAAATATATCTTATATACTGTACATAAAATATCAAAAAGTACAGTAAATATATTTCATATATTGTACATATAATATTAACTAAAAGTACACCAAATACATTTTATATACTGTAAATAAATTATCAAAAATTACAGTAAATCTATATTACATACTGTACAAAAATTATCAAAAATTACACCAAATATGTGTTATATATACTCTAAATAAACTATTAAAACTACACTAATTATATTAAATATACTGTACATAAAATATAAAAAATTACACCGAATGTATATTATATACTGTAAATAAAATATCAAAAAGTACAATAAATATATATTACACACCCTATGTAAAATATCACAAACTTCACCAAATATATATTATATAACTTACATAAAATATCAAAAGGACACCAAATGTATCTTCTATACTGTACATAAAATATCAAAATGTACAGTAAATATATTTCATATATTGTATATATAATATTAACTATAAGTACAGCAAATTCATTTTATATACTGTAAATAAATTATCAAAAATTACAGTAAATATATATTACATACTGTACATAAAATATCAAAAAGTACACCAAATATGTGTTATATATACTGTAAATAAACTATCAAAACTACACTAATTATATCTAATATACTGTACATAAAATATCAAAAATTACCCAAATATATATTATTTACTGTACAGAAAATACCAAAAAGTACAGTAAATATATATTACACACCTTATGTAAAATATCACAAACTACACCAAATATATATTATATAATTTACATAAAATATCAAAAGGACACCAAATATATCTTATATACTGAACATGAAATATCAAAATGTACAGTAAATATATTTCATATATTGTACATATAATATTAACTAAAATTACACCAAATACATTTCATATACTGTCAATAAAATATCAAAAGTACAGTAAATATATATTACATTCTGTACATAAAATATCAAAAAGTACACCAAATTTGTGTTGTATATACTGTAAATAAACTATCAAAAACTGCAGTATTTATATTTAATATACTGTACATAAAATATCAAAAATTAAACCAAATGTATATTATTTACTGTAAATAAAATATCAAAAAGTACAGTAAATATATCTTACACACCCTATGTAAAATATCACAATCTACACCAAATATATATTATATAATTTACATAAAACATCAAAAGGACACCAAATATATATATTATACTGTACATAAAATATCAAAATGTGCAGTAAATATATTTCATATATTGTACATATAATATTAACTAAAAGTACACCAAATACATTTTATATACAGTAAATAAATTATCAAAAATTACAGTAAATATATATTACATACTGTACATAATATATCAAAAAGTACACCAAATATGTGTTATATATAATGTAAATAAACTATCAAAACTACACTAGTTATATTTAATATACTGTACATTTAAATATCAAAAATTACACCAAATATATATTATTTACTGTAAAGAAAATACCAAAAAGTACAGTAAATATATATTACACACCCTATGTAAAATATCACAAACTACACCAAATATATATTATATAATTTACATAAAATATCAAAAGGACACCAAATATATCTTATATACTGAACATGAAATATCAAAATGTACAGTAAATATATTTCATATATTGTACATATAATATTAATTAAAAGTACACCAAATACATTTTATATACTGTAAATAAAATATCAAAATGTACAGTAAATATATATTACATTCTGTACATAAAATATCAAAAAGTACACCAAATTTGTGTTTATATACTGTAAATAAACTATCAAAAACTACAGTAATTATATTTAATATACTGTACATAAAATATCAAAAATTACACCAAATGTATATTATATACTGTAAATAAAATATCAAAAATACAGTAAGTACACATTACACACCCTATGAAATATCACAAACTACACCAAATATATATTATATAATTCACATAAAATATCAAAAGCACACCAAATATATCTTCTATACTGTACATAAAATATCAAAAAGTACAGTAAATATATTTCATATATTGTATATATAATATTAACTAAAAGTACACCAAACACATTTTATATACTGTAAATAAATTATCAAAAATTACAGTAAATATATATTACATACTGTACATAAAATATCAAAAAGTACACCAAATATGTGTTATATATACTGTAAATAAACAATCAAAAACTACAGTAATTATATTTAATATACTGTACATAAAATATCAAAAATTACACCAAATGTATATTATTTACTGTAAATGAAATATCAAAAAGTACAGTAAATATATATTACACACCCTAAGGAAAATATCAAAAACTACATCAAATATATATTATAAAATTCACAAAAAATATCAAAAGGACACCAAGTATATATTATATACTGTACATAAAATATCAAAAAGTACAGTAAATATATTTCATATATTGTATATGTAATATTAACTAAAAGTACACCAAATACATTTTATATACTGTAAATAAAATATCAAAAAGTACAGTAAATATATATTACATAGTGTACATAAAATATCAAAAAGTACTCCAAATATGTGTAATATATACTGTAAATAAACTATCAAAAACTACAGTAATTATATTTTCTATACTGTATATAAAATATCAAAAATTACACCAAATGTATATTATATACTGTAAATAAAATATCAAAAAGTACAGTAAATATATATTACACACCCTATGTAAAATATCACAAACTACACCAAATATATATTATATAATTTACATAAAATATCAAAAGGACACCAAATATATATTCTATACTGTACATAAAATATAAAAATTTACAGTAAATATATTTCATATATTGTATATTTAATATTAAATAAAGTACACCAAATACATTTTATATACTGTAAATAAAATATCAAAATGTACAGTAAATATATATTACATACTGTACATAAAATATCAAAAAGTACACCAAATATGTGTTATATATACTGTAAATAAACTATCAAAAACTACAGTAATTATATTTAATGTACTGTACATAAAATATCAAAAATTACACCAAATGTATATTATTTACTGTAAATAAAATACCAAAAAGTACAGTAAATATACATTACACACCCTATGTATAATATCACAAACTACACCAAATATATCTTATATAATTTACATAAAATCCCAAAAAGACAACAAATATACCTTATATACTGAACATAAAATATCAAAATGTACAGTAAATATATTTCATATATTGTACATATAATATTAACGAAAAGTACACCAAATACATTTTACTGTACTGTAAATAAAATATCAAAAAGTACAGAAAATATATATTACATTCTGTACATAACATATAAAAAGTACACCAAATATGTGTAATATATACTGTAAATAAACTATCAAAAACTGCAGTAATTATATTTAATATACTGTACATAAAATATCAAAAATTACACCAAATGTATATTATTTACTGTAAATAAAATATCAAAAAGTACATTAAATATAACTTACACACCCTATGTAAAATATCACAATCTACACCAAATATATATTATATAATTTACATAAAATATCAAAATGACACCAAATATATCTTATATACTGAACATAAAATATCAAAAAGTACAGTAAATATATTTCATATATTGTACTTATAATATTTACTAAAAGTACACCAAATACATTTTATATAATGTAAATAAAATATCAAAAAGTACAGTAAATATATATTGCACACCATATGTAAAATATCACAATCTACACCAAATATATATTATATAATTTACATAAAATATCAAAAGGACACCAAATATACCTTATATACTGTACATAAAATATCAAAAAGTACAGTAAATATATTTCATATATTGTACATATAATATTAACTAAAAGTACACCAAATACATTTTATACAGTGTAAATAAAATATCAAAAATTTCAGTGAATATATATTACATACTGTACATAAAATATCAAAAAGTACACCAAATATGTGTTATATATACTGTAAATAAACTATCAAAACTACACTAATTATATTTAATATACTGTACATAAAATATCAAAAATTACACCAAATATATATTATTTACTGTAAAGAAAATACCAAAAATTACAGTAAATATATATTACACACCCTATGTAAAATATCACAAACTACACCAAATATATATTATATAATTTACATAAAATATCAAAAGGACACCAAATATAACTTATATACTGAACATCAAGTATCAAAATGTACAGTAAATATATTTCATATATTGTACATTTAATATTAACTAAAAGTACACCAAATACATTTTATATACTGTAAATAAAATATCAAAAAGTACAGTAAATATATATTACATACTGTTCTTAAAATATCAAAAAGTACACCAAATATGTGTTATATATACTGTAAATAAACTATCAAAACTACACTAATTATATTTAATATACTGTACATAAAATATCAAAAATTACACCAAATATATATTATTTACTGTAAAGAAAATACCAAAAATTACAGTAAATATATATTACACACCCTATGTAAAATATCACAAACTACACCAAATATATATTATATAATTTACATAAAATATCAAAAGGACACCAAATATAACTTATATACTGAACATCAAGTATCAAAATGTACAGTAAATATATTTCATATATTGTACATTTAATATTAACTAAAAGTACACCAAATACATTTTATATACTGTAAATAAAATATCAAAAAGTACAGTAAATATATATTACATACTGTTCTTAAAATATCAAAAAGTACACAAAATATGTGTTATATATACTGTAAATAAACTATCAAAAACTGCAGTGATTATATTTAATATACTGTACATAAAATATCAAAAATTACACCAAATGAATACTATTTACTGTACATAAAATATCAAAAAGTACAGTAAATATATCTTACACACCCTATGTAAAATATCACAATCTACACCAAATATATATTATATAATTTACATAAAATACCAAAAGGACACCAAATATATCTTATATAGTGTACATAAAATATCAAAATGTACAGTAAATATATTTCATATATTGTACATATGATATTAACTAAAAGTATACCAACTGCATTTTATATACTGTAAATAAATTATCAAAAATTACAGTAAATATATATCACATACTGTACATAAAATATCAAAAAGTACAGCAAATATGTGTTATATATACTGTAAATAAACTATCAAAAACTACCGTAATTATATTTAATATACTGTACATAAGATATTAAAAATTACACCAAATGTATATTATTTACTGTAAATAAAATATCAAAAATTACAGTAAATATATATTACACACCCTATGTAAAATATCACAATCTACACCAAATATATATTATATAATTTACATAAAATATCAAAATGACACCAAATATATCTTATATACTGAACATAAAATATCAAAAATACAGTAAATATATTTCATATATTGTACTTATAATATTTACTAAAAGTACACCAAATACATTTTATATAGTGTAAATAAAATATCAAAAAGTACAGTAAATATATATTACACACCATATGTAAAATATCACAATCTACACCAAATATATATTATATAATTTACATAAAATATCAAAAGGACACCAAATATACCTTATATACTGTACATAAAATATCAAAAAGTACAGTAAATATATTTCATATATTGTACATATAATATTAACTAAAAGTACACCAAATACATTTTATACAGTGTAAATAAAATATCAAAAATTACAGTGAATATATATTACATACTGTACATAAAATATCAAAAAGTACACAAAATATGTGTTATATATACTGTAAATAAACTATCAAATACTGCAGTGATTATATTTAATATACTGTACATAAAATATCAAAAATTACACCAAATGAATACTATTTACTGTACATAAAATATCAAAAAGTACAGTAAATATATCTTACACACCCTATGTAAAATATCACAATCTACACCAAATATATATTATATAATTTACATAAAATACCAAAAGGACACCAAATATATCTTATATAGTGTACATAAAATATCAAAATGTACAGTAAATATATTTCATATATTGTACATATGATATTAACTAAAAGTATACCAACTGCATTTTATATACTGTAAATAAATTATCAAAAATTACAGTAAATATATATCACATACTGTACATAAAATATCAAAAAGTACAGCAAATATGTGTTATATATACTGTAAATAAACTATCAAAAACTACCGTAATTATATTTAATATACTGTACATAAGATATTAAAAATTACACCAAATGTATATTATTTACTGTAAATAAAATATCAAAAATTACAGTAAATATATATTACACACCCTATGTAAAATATCACAATCTACACCAAATATATATTATATAATTTACATAAAATATCAAAATGACACCAAATATATCTTATATACTGAACATAAAATATCAAAAAGTACAGTAAATATATTTCATATATTGTACTTATAATATTTACTAAAAGTACACCAAATACATTTTATATAGTGTAAATAAAATATCAAAAAGTACAGTAAATATATATTACACACCATATGTAAAATATCACAATCTACACCAAATATATATTATATAATTTACATAAAATATCAAAAGGACACCAAATATACCTTATATACTGTACATAAAATATCAAAAAGTACAGTAAATATATTTCATATATTGTACATATAATATTAACTAAAAGTACACCAAATACATTTTATACAGTGTAAATAAAATATCAAAAATTACAGTGAATATATATTACATACTGTACATAAAATATCAAAAAGTACACCAAATATGTGTTATATATACTGTAAATAAACTATCAAAACTACACTAATTATATTTAATATACTGTACATAAAATATCAAAAATTACACCAAATATATATTATTTACTGTAAAGAAAATACCAAAAATTACAGTAAATATATATTACACACCCTATGTAAAATATCACAAACTACACCAAATATATATTATATAATTTACATAAAATATCAAAAGGACACCAAATATAACTTATATACTGAACATCAAGTATCAAAATGTACAGTAAATATATTTCATATATTGTACATTTAATATTAACTAAAAGTACACCAAATACATTTTATATACTGTAAATAAAATATCAAAAAGTACAGTAAATATATATTACATACTGTTCTTAAAATATCAAAAAGTACACCAAATATGTGTTATATATACTGTAAATAAACTATCAAAACTACACTAATTATATTTAATATACTGTACATAAAATATCAAAAATTACACCAAATATGTATTATTTACTGTAAAGAAAATACCAAAAATTACAGTAAATATATATTACACACCCTATGTAAAATATCACAAACTACACCAAATATATATTATATAATTTACATAAAATATCAAAAGGACACCAAATATAACTTATATACTGAACATCAAGTATCAAAATGTACAGTAAATATATTTAATATATTGTACATTTAATATTAACTAAAAGTACACCAAATACATTTTATATACTGTAAATAAAATATCAAAAAGTACAGTAAATATATATTACATACTGTTCTTAAAATATCAAAAAGTACACAAAATATGTGTTATATATACTGTAAATAAACTATCAAAAACTGCAGTGATTATATTTAATATACTGTACATAAAATATCAAAAATTACACCAAATGAATACTATTTACTGTACATAAAATATCAAAAAGTACAGTAAATATATCTTACACACCCTATGTAAAATATCACAATCTACACCAAATATATATTATATAATTTACATAAAATACCAAAAGGACACCAAATATATCTTATATAGTGTACATAAAATATCAAAATGTACAGTAAATATATTTCATATATTGTACATATGATATTAACTAAAAGTATACCAACTGCATTTTATATACTGTAAATAAATTATCAAAAATTACAGTAAATATATATCACATACTGTACATAAAATATCAAAAAGTACAGCAAATATGTGTTATATATACTGTAAATAAACTATCAAAAACTACCGTAATTATATTTAATATACTGTACATAAGATATTAAAAATTACACCAAATGTATATTATTTACTGTAAATAAAATATCAAAAATTACAGTAAATATATATTACACACCCTATGTAAAATATCACAATCTACACCAAATATATATTATATAATTTACATAAAATATCAAAATGACACCAAATATATCTTATATACTGAACATAAAATATCAAAAATTACAGTAAATATATTTCATATATTGTACTTATAATATTTACTAAAAGTACACCAAATACATTTTATATAGTGTAAATAAAATATCAAAAAGTACAGTAAATATATATTACACACCATATGTAAAATATCACAATCTACACCAAATATATATTATATAATTTACATAAAATATCAAAAGGACACCAAATATACCTTATATACTGTACATAAAATATCAAAAAGTACAGTAAATATATTTCATATATTGTACATATAATATTAACTAAAAGTACACCAAATACATTTTATACAGTGTAAATAAAATATCAAAAATTACAGTGAATATATATTACATACTGTACATAAAATATCAAAAAGTACACCAAATATGTGTTATATATACTGTAAATAAACTATCAAAACTACACTAATTATATTTAATATACTGTACATAAAATATCAAAAATTACACCAAATATATATTATTTACTGTAAAGAAAATACCAAAAATTACAGTAAATATATATTACACACCCTATGTAAAATATCACAAACTACACCAAATATATATTATATAATTTACATAAAATATCAAAAGGACACCAAATATAACTTATATACTGAACATCAAGTATCAAAATGTACAGTAAATATATTTCATATATTGTACATTTAATATTAACTAAAAGTACACCAAATACATTTTATATACTGTAAATAAAATATCAAAAAGTACAGTAAATATATATTACATACTGTTCTTAAAATATCAAAAAGTACACAAAATATGTGTTATATATACTGTAAATAAACTATCAAAAACTGCAGTGATTATATTTAATATACTGTACATAAAATATCAAAAATTACACCAAATGAATACTATTTACTGTACATAAAATATCAAAAAGTACAGTAAATATATCTTACACACCCTATGTAAAATATCACAATCTACACCAAATATATATTATATAATTTACATAAAATACCAAAAGGACACCAAATATATCTTATATAGTGTACATAAAATATCAAAATGTACAGTAAATATATTTCATATATTGTACATATGATATTAACTAAAAGTATACCAACTGCATTTTATATACTGTAAATAAATTATCAAAAATTACAGTAAATATATATCACATACTGTACATAAAATATCAAAAAGTACAGCAAATATGTGTTATATATACTGTAAATAAACTATCAAAAACTACCGTAATTATATTTAATATACTGTACATAAGATATTAAAAATTACACCAAATGTATATTATTTACTGTAAATAAAATATCAAAAATTACAGTAAATATATATTACACACCCTATGTAAAATATCACAATCTACACCAAATATATATTATATAATTTACATAAAATATCAAAATGACACCAAATATATCTTATATACTGAACATGAAATATCAAAATGTACAGTAAATATATTTCATAGATTGTACATATAATATTAACTAAAAGTACACCAAATACATTTTATATACTGTAAATAAAATATCAAAATGTACAGTAAATATATATTACATTCTGTACATAAAATATCAAAAAGTACACAAAATATGTGTTATATATACTGTAAATAAACTATCAAAAACTGCAGTAATTATATTTAATATACTGTACATAAAATATCAAAAATTACACCAAATGTATATTATTTACTGTAAATAAAATATCAAAAAGTACAGTAAATATATCTTACACACCCTATGTAAAATATCACAATCTACACCAAATATATATTATATAAATTACATAAAATATCAAAAGGACACCAAATATATCTTATATAGTGTACCTAAAATATCAAAATGTACAGTAAATATATTTCCTATATTGTACATATAATATTAACTAAAAGTACACCAAATACATTTAATATACTGTAAATAAAATATCAAAAATACAGTAAATATATATTACATACTGTACATAAAATATCAAAATGTACACCAAATATGTGTAATATATAATGTAAATAAACTATCAAAAACTACACTAATTATATTTAATATACTCTACATAAAATATCAAAAATTACACCAAATGTATATTATATACTATAAATAAAATATCAAAAAGTACGGTAAATATATATTACACACCCTATGTAAAATATCACAAACTTCACCAAATATATATTATATAATTTACATAAGATATCAAAAGGACACCAAATATATCTTCTATTCTGTACATAAAATATCAAAATGTACAGTAAATATATTTCATATATTGTATATATAATATTAACTAAAAGTACACCAAATACATTTTATATACTGTAAATAAATTATCAAAAATTACAGTAAATATATATTACATACTGTACATAAAATATCAAAAAGTACACCAAATATGTGTTATATATACTCTAAATAAACTATCAAAACTACACTAATTATATTTAATATACTGTACATAAAATATCAAAAATTACACCAAATATATATTATTTACTGTCAGGAAAATAACAAAAAGTACAGTAAATATATATTACACACCCTATGTAAAATATCACAAACTACACCAAATATATATTATATAATTTACATAAAATATCAAAAGGACACCAAACATATCTTATATACAGAACATGAAATATCAAAATGTACAGTAAATATATTTCATATATTGCACATATAATATTAACTAAAAGTACACCAAATACATTTTATATACTGTAAATAAAATATCAAAATGTACAGTAAATATATATTACATTCTGTACATAAAATATCAAAAAGTACACCAAATTTGTGTTTTATATACTGTAAATAAACTATCAAAAAGTGCAGTAACTATATTTTATATACTGTACATAAAATATCAAAAATTAAACCAAATGTATATTATTTAGTGTGAATAAAATATCAAAAAGTACAGTAAATATATCTTACACACCCTATGTAAAATATCACAATCTACACCAAATATATATTATATAATTTACATAAAATATCAAAAGGACACCACATATATCTTATATAGTGTACATAAAATATCAAAATGTACAGTAAATATATTTCCTATATTGTACATATAACATTAACTAAAAGTACACCAAATACATTTTATATACTGTAAATAAAATATCAAAAATACAGTAAATATAAATAACATACCGTACATAAAATATCAAAAAGTACACCAAATATGTGTAATATATACTGTAAATAAAGTATTAAAAACTACAGTAATTATATTTAATATACTGTACATAAAATATCAAAAATTACACCAAATGTATATTATATACTGTAAATAAAATATCAAAAAGTACAGTAAATATATATTACACACCCTATGTAAAATATCACAAACTTCACCAAATATATATTATATAATTTACATAAAATATCAAAAGGACACCAAATATATCTTCTATACTGTACATAAAATATCAAAATGTACAGTAAATATATTTCATATATTGTATATATAATATTAACTAAAAGTACACCAAATTCATTTTATATACTGTAAATAATTTATCAAAAATTACAGTAAATATATATTACATATTGTACATAAAATATCAAAAAGTACACCAAATATGTGTTATATATACTGTAAATAAACTATCAAAACTACAATAATTATATTTAATATACTGTACATAAAATATCAAAAATTACACCAAATATATATTATTTACTGTACAGAAAATACCAAAAAGTACAGTAAATATATATTACACACCCTATGTAAAATATCACAAACTACACCAAATATATATTTTATAATTTACATAAAATATCAAAAGGACACCAAATATATCTTATATACTGTACATGAAATATCGAAATGTACAGTAAATATATTTCATATATTGTACATATAATATTAACTAAAAGTACACCAAATACATTTTATATAGTGTAAATAAAATATCAAAAATTACAGTGAATATATATTACATACTGTACATAAAATATCAAAAAGTACACCAAATATGTGTTATATATACTGTAAATAAACTATCAAAACTACACTAATTATATTTAATATACTGTACATAAAATATCAAAAATTACACCAAATATATATTATTTACTGTAAAGAAAATACCAAAAAGTACAGTAAATATATATTACACACCCTATGTAAAATATCACAAACTACACCAAATATATATTATATAATTTACATAAAATATCAAAAGGACACCAAATATATCTTATATACTGAACATGAAATATCAAAATGTACAGTAAATATATTTCATAGATTGTACATATAATATTAACTAAAAGTACACCAAATACATTTTATATACTGTAAATAAAATATCAAAATGTACAGTAAATATATATTACATTCTGTACATAAAATATCAAAAAGTACACAAAATATGTGTTATATATACTGTAAATAAACTATCAAAAACTGCAGTAATTATATTTAATATACTGTACATAAAATATCAAAAATTACACCAAATGTATATTATTTACTGTAAATAAAATATCAAAAAGTACAGTAAATATATCTTACACACCCTATGTAAAATATCACAATCTACACCAAATATATATTATATAAATTACATAAAATATCAAAAGGACACCAAATATATCTTATATAGTGTACCTAAAATATCAAAATGTACAGTAAATATATTTCCTATATTGTACATATAATATTAACTAAAAGTACACCAAATACATTTAATATACTGTAAATAAAATATCAAAAATACAGTAAATATATATTACATACTGTACATAAAATATCAAAATGTACACCAAATATGTGTAATATATAATGTAAATAAACTATCAAAAACTACACTAATTATATTTAATATACTCTACATAAAATATCAAAAATTACACCAAATGTATATTATATACTATAAATAAAATATCAAAAAGTACGGTAAATATATATTACACACCCTATGTAAAATATCACAAACTTCACCAAATATATATTATATAATTTACATAAAATATCAAAAGGACACCAAATATATCTTCTATTCTGTACATAAAATATCAAAATGTACAGTAAATATATTTCATATATTGTATATATAATATTAACTAAAAGTACACCAAATACATTTTATATACTGTAAATAAATTATCAAAAATTACAGTAAATATATATTACATACTGTACATAAAATATCAAAAAGTACACCAAATATGTGTTATATATACTCTAAATAAACTATCAAAACTACACTAATTATATTTAATATACTGTACATTAAATATCAAAAATTACACCAAATATATATTATTTACTGTCAGGAAAATACCAAAAAGTACAGTAAATATATATTACACACCCTATGTAAAATATCACAAACTACACCAAATATATATTATATAATTTACATAAAATATCAAAAGGACACCAAACATATCTTATATACAGAACATGAAATATCAAAATGTACAGTAAATATATTTCATATATTGCACATATAATATTAACTAAAAGTACACCAAATACATTTTATATACTGTAAATAAAATATCAAAATGTACAGTAAATATATATTACATTCTGTACATAAAATATCAAAAAGTACACCAAATTTGTGTTTTATATACTGTAAATAAACTATCAAAAAGTGCAGTAACTATATTTTATATACTGTACATAAAATATCAAAAATTAAACCAAATGTATATTATTTAGTGTGAATAAAATATCAAAAAGTACAGTAAATATATCTTACACACCCTATGTAAAATATCACAATCTACACCAAATATATATTATATAATTTACATAAAATATCAAAAGGACACCACATATATGTTATATAGTGTACATAAAATATCAAAATGTACAGTAAATATATTTCCTATATTGTACATATAACATTAACTAAAAGTACACCAAATACATTTTATATACTGTAAAT
This sequence comes from Pan paniscus, assembly GCF_029289425.2. NCBI lineage: Eukaryota > Metazoa > Chordata > Mammalia > Primates > Hominidae > Pan > Pan paniscus. The sequence continues at coordinate 6,188,679 of NC_073271.2, forward strand.
AAAATATCAAAAATACAGTAAATATAAAAAACATACTGTACATAAAATATCAAAAAGTACACCAAATATGTGTAATATATACTGTAAATAAAGTATTAAAAACTACAGTAATTATATTTAATATACTGTACATAAAATATCAAAAATTACACCAAATGTATATTATATACTGTAAATAAAATATCAAAAAGTACAGTAAATATATATTACACACCCTATGTAAAATATCACAAACTTCACCAAATATATATTATATAATTTACATAAAATATCAAAAGGACACCAAATATATCTTCTATACTGTACATAAAATATCAAAATGTACAGTAAATATATTTCATATATTGTATATATAATATTAACTAAAAGTACACCAAATTCATTTTATATACTGTAAATAAATTATCAAAAATTACAGTAAATATATATTACATATTGTACATAAAATATCAAAAAGTACACCAAATATGTGTTATATATACTGTAAATAAACTATCAAAACTACACTAATTATATTTAATATACTGTACATAAAATATCAAAAATTACACCAAATATATATTATTTACTGTACAGAAAATACCAAAAAGTACAGTAAATATATATTACACACCCTATGTAAAACATCACAAACTACACCAAATATATATTTTATAATTTACATAAAATATCAAAAGGACACCAAATATATCTTATATACTGTACATGAAATATCAAAATGTACAGTAAATATATTTCATATATTGTACATATAATATTAACTAAAAGTACACCAAATACATTTCATATACTGTAAATAAATTATCAAAATGTACAGTAAATATGTATTACATTCTGTACATAAAATATCAAAAAGTACACCAAATTTTTGTTTTATATACTGTAAATAAACTATCAAAAACTGCAGTAATTATATTTAATATACTGTACATAAAATATCAAAAATTAAACCACATGTATATTATTTACTGTAAATAAAATATCAAAAAGTACAGTAAATATATATTACATACCCTATGTAAAATATCACAATCTACACCAAATATATATTATATAATTTACATAAAATATCAAAAGGACACCAAATATATCTTATATACTGTACATAAAATATCAAAAAGTACAGTAAATATATTTCATATATTGTACATATAATATTAACTAAAAGTACACCAAATACAATTTATATACTGTAAATAAATTATCAAAAATTACAGTAAATCTATATTACATACTGTACAAAAAATATCAAAAAGTACACCAAATGTGTGTTATATATACTGTAAATAAACTATTAAAACTAAACTAATTATATTAAATATACTGTACATAAAATATAAAAAATTACACCGAATGTATATTTTATACTGTAAATAAAATATCAAAAAGTACAATAAATATATATTACACACACTATGTAAAATACCACAAACTTCACCAAATATATATTATATAATCTACATAATATATCAAAAGGACACCAAATATATATATTATACAGTACATAAAATATCAAAAAGTACAGTAAATATATTTCATATATTGTACATATAATATTAACTAAAAGTACACCAAATACATTTTATATACAGTAAATAAATTATCAAAAATTACAGTAAATATATATTACATACTGTACATAATATATCAAAAAGTACACCAAGTATGTGTTATATATAATGTAAATAAACTATCAAAACTACACTAATTATATTTAATATACTGTACATAAAATATCAAAAATTACACCAAATATATATTATTTACTGTAAAGAAAATACCAAAAAGTACAGTAAATATATATTACACACCCTATGTAAAATATCACAAACTACACCAAATATATATTATATAATTTACATAAAATATCAAAAGGACACCAAATATATCTTATATACTGAACATGAAATATCAAAATGTACAGTAAATATATTTCATATATTGTACATATAATATTAATTAAAAGTACACCAAATACATTTTATATACTGTAAATAAAATATCAAAATGTACAGTAAATATATATTACATTCTGTAAATAAAATATCAAAAAGTACACCAAATTTGTGTTTTATATACTGTAAATAAACTATCAAAAACTGCAGTAATTATATTTAATATACTGTACATAAAATATCAAAAATTACACCAAATGTATATTATTTACTGTAAATATAATATCAAAAAGTACAGTAAATATATCTTACACACCCTATGTAAAATATCACAATCTACGCCAAATATATATTATATAATTTACATAAAATATCAAAAGGACACCAAATATATCTTCTATACTGTACATAAAATATCAAAATGTACAGTAAATATATTTCATATATTGTACATATAATATTAACTAAAAGTACACCAAATACATTTTATATACAGTAAATAAATTATCAAAAATTACAGTAAATATATATTACATACTGTACATAAAATATCAAAAAGTACACCAAATATGTGTTATATATACTGTAAATAAACTATCAAAACTACACTAATTATATTTGATAAACTGTACATAAAATATCAAAAATTACACCAAATATATATTATTTACTGTAAATAAAATACCAAAAAGTACAGTAAATATATATTACACACCCTAAGTAAAATATCACAAACTACACCAAATATATATTATATAATTTACATAAAATATCAAAAGGACACCAAATATATCTTATATACTGAACATGAAATATCAAAATGTACAGTAAATATATTTCATATATTGTACATATAATATTAACTAAAAGTACACCAAATACATTTTATATACTGTAAATAAAATATCAAAATGTACAGTAAATATATATTACATTCTGTACATAAAATATCAAAAAGTACACCAAATTTGTGTTTTATATACTGTAAATAAACTATCAAAAACTGCAGTAATTATATTTAATATACTGTACATAAAATATCAAAAATTAAACCAAATGTATATTATTTACTGTAAATAAAATATCAAAAAGTACAGTAAATATATATTACACACCCTATGTAAAATATCACAATCTACAACAAATATATATCATATAATTTACATAAAATATCAAAAGGACACCAAATATATCTTCTATACTGTACAAAAAATATCAAAACCTACAGTAAATATATTTCATATATTGTACATATAATATTAACTAAAGTACACCAAATACATTTTATATACTGTAAATACATTATCAAAAATTACAGTAAACATATATTACATACTGTACATAAAATATCAAAAAGTACACCAAATATGTGTTATATATACTGTAAATAAACTATCAAAACTACACTAATTATATTTAATATACTGTACATAAAATATCAAAAATTACACCAAATGTATATTATATACTGTAAAGAAAATACCAAAAAGTACATTAAATATATATTACACACCCTATGTAAAATATCACAAACTTCACCAAATATGTATTATATAATTTACATAAAATATCAAAAGGACACCAAATATATCTTCTATACTGTACATAAAATATCAAAATGTACAGTAAATATATTTCATATATTGTATATATAATATTAACTAAAAGTACACCAAATTCATTTTATATACTGTAAATAAATTATCAAAAATTACAGTAAATATATATTACATACTGTACATAAAATATCAAAAAGTACACCAAATATGTGTTATATATACTGTAAATAAACTATCAAAACTACACTAATTATATTTAATATACTTTACATAAAATATCAAAAATTACACCAAATATATATTATTTACTGTAAAGAAAATATCAAAAAGTACAGTAAATATATATTACACACCCTATGTAAAATATCACAATCTACACCAAATATATATTATATAATTTACATAAAATATCAAAAGGACACCAAATATAGATTATATACTGTAAATTAAATATCAAAAAGTACAGTAAATATATTTCATATATTGTACATATAATATTAACTAAAAGTACACCAAATACATTTTATATACAGTAAATAAATTATCAAAAATTACAGTAAATATATATTACATACTGTACATAAAATATCAAAAAGTACACCAAATATGTGTTATATATACTGTAAATAAACTATCAAAACTATACTAATTATATTTAATATACTGTACATAAAATATCAAAAATTACACCAAATATATATTATTTACTGTAAAGAAAATACCAAAAATACAGTAAATATATATTACACACCCTATGTAAAATATCACAAACTACACCAAATATATATTATATAATTTACATAAAATATCAAAAGGACACCAAATATATCTTATATACTGTACATAAAATATCAAAAAGTACAGTAAATATATTTGATATATTGTACATATAATATTAACTAAAAGTACACCAAATACAGTTTATATACTGTAAATAAATTATCAAAAATTACAGTAAATCTATATTACATACTGTACAAAAATTATCAAAAATTACACCAAATATGTGTTATATATACTCTAAATAAACTATTAAAACTACACTAATTATATTAAATATACTGTATATAAAATATAAAAAATTACACCGAATGTATATTATATACTGTAAATAAAATATCAAAAAGTACAATAAATATATATTACACACCCTATGTAAAATATCACAAACTTCACCAAATATATATTATATAATTTACATAAAATATCAAAAGGACACCAAATGTATCTTCTATACTGTACATAAAATATCAAAATGTGCAGTAAATATATTTCATATATTGTACATATAATATTAACTAAAAGTACACCAAATACATTTTATATACAGTAAATAAATTATCAAAAATTACAGTAAATATATATTACATACTGTACATAATATATCAAAAAGTACACCAAATATGTGTTATATATAATGTAAATAAACTATCAAAACTACACTAATTATATTTAATATACTGTACATAAAATATCAAAAATTACACCAAATAAATATTATTTACTGTAAAGAAAATACCAAAAAGTACAGTAAATATATATTACACACCCTATGTAAAATATCACAAACTACACCAAATATATATTATATAATTTACATAAAATATCAAAAGGACACCAAATATATCTTATATACTGAACATGAAATATCAAAATGTACAGTAAATATATTTCATATATTGTACATATAATATTAATTAAAAGTACACCAAATACATTTTATATACTGTAAATAAAATATCAAAATGTACAGTAAATATATATTACATTCTGTACATAAAATATCAAAAAGTACACCAAATTTGTGTTTATATACTGTAAATAAACTATCAAAAACTGCAGTAATTATATTTAATATACTGTACATAAAATATCAAAATTACACCAAATGTATATTTTTTACTGTAAATAAAATATCAAAAAGTACAGTAAATATATCTTACACACCCTATGTAAAATATCACAATCTACACCAAATATATATTATATAATTTACATAAAATATCAAAAGGACACCAAATATATCTTATATACTGTATATAAAATATCAAAATGTACAGTAAATATATTTCCAATATTGTACATATAATATTAACTAAAAGTACATCAAATACATTTTATATACTGTAAATAAAATATTAAAAATACAGTAAATATATATTACATTCTGTACATAAAATATCAAAAAGTACACCAAATATGTGTTATATATACTGTAAATAAACTATCAAAAACTGCAGTAATTATATTTAATATACTGTACATAAAATATCAAAAATTTCACCAAATGTATATTATTTAATGTAAATGAAATATCAAAAAGTACAGTAAATATATCTTACACACCCTATGTAAAATATCACAATCTACAGCAAATATATATTATATAATTTACATAAAATATCAAAAGGACACCAAATATGTGTTATATATACTGTAAATATCAAAAACTACAGTAATCATATTCAATGTACTGTATATAAAATATCAAAAATTACACCAAACATAAATTAAATACTGTAAATTAAATATCAAAAAGGACAGTAAATATATACTACACACCCTATGTAAAATATCAAAAATTACACCAAATATATATTATTTAATTTACATAGAATATAAAAAGGACACCAAATATATCTTATATATTGTACATAAAATATCAAAAAGTACAGTATATATATTTCATTCATTGTACATATATTATTAACTAAAAGTACACCAAATACATTTTGTATACTGAAAATAAAATATCAAAAAGAACAGTAAATATATATTTACTGTACTGAAAATATCAAAAAGTACACCAAATATGTGTTATATATACTGTAAATAAACTATCAAAAACTATAGTAATTATATTTAATATGCTGTACATAAAATATCAAAAATTACACCAAATGTATATTATATACTGTAAATAAAATATCAAAAAGTACAGTAAATATACATTACACACCCTATGAAATATCACAAACTACACCAAATATATATTATCTAATTTACATAAAATATCAAAAGGACACCAAATATAACTTCTATACTGTACATAAAATATCAAAAAGTACAGTAAATATATTTCATATATTGTATATATAATATTAACTAAAAGTACACCAAATACATTTTATATACTGTAAATAAAATATCAAAAACAACAGTGAATATATATTACACACCCTATGTAAAATATCACAAACTACACCAAATATATATTATATAATTTACATAAAATATCAAAAGGACACCAAATATATCTTATATACTGAACATGAAATATCAAAATGTACAGTAAATATATTTCATATATTGTACATATAATATTAATTAAAAGTACACCAAATACATTTTATATACTGTAAATAAAATATCAAAATGTACAGTAAATATATATTACATTCTGTACATAAAATATCAAAAAGTACACCAAATTTGTGTTTATATACTGTAAATAAACTATCAAAAACTGCAGTAATTATATTTAATATACTGTACATAAAATATCAAAATTACACCAAATGTATATTTTTTACTGTAAATAAAATATCAAAAAGTACAGTAAATATATCTTACACACCCTATGTAAAATATCACAATCTACACCAAATATATATTATATAATTTACATAAAATATCAAAAGGACACCAAATATATCTTATATACTGTATATAAAATATCAAAATGTACAGTAAATATATTTCCAATATTGTACATATAATATTAACTAAAAGTACATCAAATACATTTTATATACTGTAAATAAAATATTAAAAATACAGTAAATATATATTACATTCTGTACATAAAATATCAAAAAGTACACCAAATATGTGTTATATATACAGTAAATAAACTATCAAAAACTGCAGTAATTATATTTAATATACTGTACATAAAATATCAAAAATTTCACCAAATGTATATTATTTAATGTAAATGAAATATCAAAAAGTACAGTAAATATATCTTACACACCCTATGTAAAATATCACAATCTACAGCAAATATATATTATATAATTTACATAAAATATCAAAAGGACACCAAATATGTGTTATATATACTGTAAATATCAAAAACTACAGTAATCATATTCAATGTACTGTATATAAAATATCAAAAATTACACCAAACATAAATTAAATACTGTAAATTAAATATCAAAAAGGACAGTAAATATATACTACACACCCTATGTAAAATATCAAAAATTACACCAAATATATATTATTTAATTTACATAGAATATAAAAAGGACACCAAATATATCTTATATATTGTACATAAAATATCAAAAAGTACAGTATATATATTTCATTCATTGTACATATATTATTAACTAAAAGTACACCAAATACATTTTGTATACTGAAAATAAAATATCAAAAAGAACAGTAAATATATATTTACTGTACTGAAAATATCAAAAAGTACACCAAATATGTGTTATATATACTGTAAATAAACTATCAAAAACTATAGTAATTATATTTAATATGCTGTACATAAAATATCAAAAATTACACCAAATGTATATTATATACTGTAAATAAAATATCAAAAAGTACAGTAAATATACATTACACACCCTATGAAATATCACAAACTACACCAAATATATATTATCTAATTTACATAAAATATCAAAAGGACACCAAATATAACTTCTATACTGTACATAAAATATCAAAAAGTACAGTAAATATATTTCATATATTGTATATATAATATTAACTAAAAGTACACCAAATACATTTTATATACTGTAAATAAAATATCAAAAACAACAGTAAATATATATTACACACCATATGTAAAATATCACAATCTACACCAAATATATATTATATAATTTACATAAAATATCAAAAGGACTCCAAATATATCTTATATACTCTACATAAAATAGCAGAAAGTACAGTAAATATATTTCATATATTGTACATATAATATTAACTAAAAGTACACCAAATACATTTTATATAGTGTAAATAAAATACCAAAAATTACAGTGAATATATATTAAATACTGTACATAAAATATCAAAAAGTACACCAAATATGTGTTATATATACTGTAAATAAACTGTCAAAACTACAGTAATTATGTTGAATATACTGTACATAAAATATCAAATATTACACAAAATATATAATTTACTGTAAAGAAAATACCAAAAAGTACAGTAAATATATATTACACACCCGATGTAAAATATGACAAACTACACCAAATATATATTATATAGTTTACATAAAATATCAAAGGGACACCAAATATACCTTATATACTGAACAAGAAATGTCAAAATGTACAGTAAATATATTTCATATATTGTACATATAATATTAACTAAAAGTACACCAAATACATTTCATATACTATAAATAAAATATCAAAATGTACAGTAAATATATATTACATTCTGTACATAAAATATCAAAAAGTACACCAAATATGTGTTATATATACTGTAAATAAACTATCAAAAACTGCAGTAATTATATTTAATATACTGTACATAAAATATCAAAAATTACACCAAATGTATATTATTTACTGTAAATGAAATATCAAAAAGTACAGTAAATATATCTTACACACCCTATGTAAAATATCACAATCTACAGCAAATATATATTATATAATTTACATAAAATATCAAAAGGACACCAAATATGTGTTATATATACTGTAAATATCAAAAACTACAGTAATCATATTCAATGTACTGTATATAAAATATCAAAAATTACACCAAACATAAATTAAATACTGTAAATTAAATATCAAAAAGGACAGTAAATATATACTACACACCCTATGTAAAATATCAAAAATTACACCAAATATATATTATTTAATTTACATAGAATATAAAAAGGACACCAAATATATCTTATATATTGTACATAAAATATCAAAAAGTACAGTATATATATTTCATTCATTGTACATATATTATTAACTAAAAGTACACCAAATACATTTTGTATACTGAAAATAAAATATCAAAAAGAACAGTAAATATATATTTACTGTACTGAAAATATCAAAAAGTACACCAAATATGTGTTATATATACTGTAAATAAACTATCAAAAACTATAGTAATTATATTTAATATGCTGTACATAAAATATCAAAAATTACACCAAATGTATATTATATACTGTAAATAAAATATCAAAAAGTACAGTAAATATACATTACACACCCTATGAAATATCACAAACTACACCAAATATATATTATCTAATTTACATAAAATATCAAAAGGACACCAAATATAACTTCTATACTGTACATAAAATATCAAAAAGTACAGTAAATATATTTCATATATTGTATATATAATATTAACTAAAAGTACACCAAATACATTTTATATACTGTAAATAAATTATAAAAAATTACAGTAAATATATATTACATACTGTACATAAAATATCAAAAAGTAGACCAAATATGTGTTATATATACTGTAAATAAACAATCAAAAACTACAGTAATTATATTTAATATACTGTACATAAAATATCAAAAATTACACCAAATGTATAATATTTACTGTAAATAAAATAACAAAAATTACAGTAAATATATATTACACACCCTATGGAAAATATCAAAAACTACACTAAATATATATTATAAAATTCACATAAAATATCAAAAGGACACCAAATATATATTATATACTGTACATAAAATATAAAAATGTACAGTAAATATATTTCATATATTGTACATATAATATTAACTAAAAGTACACCAAATACATTTCATGTACTGTAAATAAAATATCAAAAAGTACAGTAAATATATATTACATACTGTACATAAAATATCAAAAAGTACACCAAATATGTGTTATAAATACTGTAAATAAACTATAAAAAACTACAGTAATTATATTTAATATACTGTACATGAAATATCAAAAATTACACCAAATGTATATTATTTACTGTAAATAAAATATCAAAAAGTACAGTAAATACATATGACATACCCTATGTAAAATATCAAAAGCTACACCAAATATATATTATATAATTTACGTAAAATATCAAAAGGACACAAATTATATCTTCTATACTGTACAAAAAATATGAAAAAGTACAGTAAATATATTTCATATATTGTATATATAATATTAACGAAAAGAACACAAAATACATTTTATATACTGTAAGTAAATTATCAAAAATTACAGTAAATATATATTACATACTGTACATAAAATATCAAAAACTACACCAAATATGTGTTATATATACTGTAAATAAACTATCAAAAACTACAGTAATTATATTTACTATACTGTTCATAAAATATCAAAAATTACACCAAATGTATATTATAAACTGTAAATAAAATATCAAAAAGTACAGTAAATATATATGACACACCCTATGTAAAATATCAAAAACTACACCAAATATATATTTTATAATTTACATAAAATAACAAAAGGACACCAAATATATCTTCTATACTGTACACAAAATATCAAAAAGTACAGTAAATATATTTCATATATTGTATATATAATATTAACTAAAAGTACACCAAATACATTTTATATGCTCTAAATAAGATATCAAAATTACAGTAAATATATATTACATACTGTACATAAAACATCAAAAAGTACACCAAATATGTGTTATATATACTGTAAATATCAAAAACTACAGTAATCATATCCAATGTACTGTATATAAAATATCAAAAATTACACCAAATATACATTAAATACTGTAAATAAAATATCAAAAAGGACAGTAAATATATACTACACACCCTATGTAAAATATCAAAAATTACACCAAATATATATTATATAATTTACATAGAATATAAAAAGGACACCAAATATATGTTATATATTGTACATAAAATATCAAAAAGTACAGTATATATATTTCATACATTGTACATATATTATTAACTAAAAGTACACCAAATACATTTTGTATACTGAAAATAAAATATCAAAAGTACAGTAAATATATATTACATACTGTACAGAAAATATCAAAAAGTACACTAAATATGTGTTATATATACTGTAAATAAACTATCAAAAACTACAGTAATTATATTTAATATACTGTACATAAAATATCAAAAATTACACCAAATGTATATTATATACTGTAAATAAAATATCAAAAATACAGTAAGTACACATTACACACCCTATGAAATATCACAAACTACACCAAATATATATTATATAATTCACATAAAATATCAAAAGCACACCAAATATATCTTCTATACTGTACATAAAATATCAAAAAGTACAGTAAATATATTTCATATATTGTATATATAATATTAACTAAAAGTACACCAAACACATTTTATATACTGTAAATAAATTATCAAAAATTACAGTAAATATATATTACATACTGTACATAAAATATCAAAAAGTACACCAAATATGTGTTATATACACTGTAAATAAACAATCAAAAACTACAGTAATTATATTTAATATACTGTACATAAAATATCAAAAATTACACCAAATGTATATTATTTACTGTAAATGAAATATCAAAAAGTACAGTAAATATATATTACACACCCTAAGGAAAATATCAAAAACTACATCAAATATATATTATAAAATTCACAAAAAATATAAAAAGGACACCAAATATATATTATATACTGTACATAAAATATCAAAAAGTACAGTAAATATATTTCATATATTGTATATGTAATATTAACTAAAAGTACACCAAATACATTTTATATACTGTAAATAAAATATCAAAAAGTACAGTAAATATATATTACATAGTGTACATAAAATATCAAAAAGTACTCCAAATATGTGTAATATATACTGTAAATAAACTATCAAAAACTACAGTAATTATATTTACTATACTGTATATAAAATATCAAAAATTACACCAAATGTATATTACATACTGTAAATAAAATATCAAAAAGTACAGTAAATATATATTACACACCCTATGTAAAATATCACAAACTACACCAAATATATATTATATAATTTACATAAAATATCAAAAGGACACCAAATATATCTTATATAGTGTACATAAAATATCAAAATGTACAGTAAATATATTTCCAATATTGTACATATAATATTAACTAAAAGTACACCAAATACATTTTATATACTGTAAATAAAATATTAAAAATACAGTAAATATATATTACATACTGTACATAAAATATCAAAAAGTACACCAAATGTGTGTAATATATACTGTAAATAAACTATCAAAAACTACAGTAATTATATTTAATATACTGTACATAAAATATCAAAAATTACACCAAATGTATATTATATACTGTAAATAAAATATCAAAAATTACACTAAATATATCTTACACACCCTATGTAAAATATCACAAACTTCACCAAATATATATTATATAATTTACATAAAATATCAAAAGGACACCAAATATATATGCTATACTGTACATAAAATATAAAAATTTACAGTAAATATATTTCATATATTGTATATTTAATATTAACTAAAAGTACACCAAATACATTTTATATACTGTAAATAAAATATCAAAATGTACAGTAAATATATATTACATACTGTACATAAAATATCAAAAAGTACACCAAATATGTGTTATATATACTGTAAATAAAATATCAAAAACTACAGTAATTATATTTAATGTACTGTACATAAAATATCAAAAATTACACCAAATGTATATTATTTACTGTAAATAAAATACCAAAAAGTACAGTAAATATACATTACACAACCTATGTATAATATCACAAACTACACCAAATATATCTTATATAATTTACATAAAATCCCAAAAAGACAACAAATATACCTTATATACTGAACATAAAATATCAAAATGTACAGTAAATATATTTCATATATTGTACATATAATATTAACGAAAAGTACACCAAATACATTTTACTGTTCTGTAAATAAAATATCAAAAAGTACAGTAAATATATATTACATTCTGTACATAACATATAAAAAGTACACCAAATATGTGTAATATATACTGTAAATAAACTATCAAAAACTGCAGTAATTATATTTAATATACTGTACATAAAATATCAAAAATTACAACAAATGTATATTATTTACTGTAAATAAAATATCAAAAAGTACATTAAATATATCTTCCACACCCTATGTAAAATATCACAATCTACACCAAATATATATTATATAATTTACATAAAATATCAAAATGACACCAAATATATCTTATATACTGAACATAAAATATCAAAAAGTACAGTAAATATATTTCATATATTGTACTTATAATATTTACTAAAAGTACACCGAATACATTTTATATAGTGTAAATAAAATATCAAAAAGTACAGTAAATATATATTACACACCATATGTAAAATATCACAATCTACACCAAATATATATTATATAATTTACATAAAATATCAAAAGGACACCAAATATACCTTATATACTGTACATAAAATATCAAAAAGTACAGTAAATATATTTCATATATTGTACATATAATATTAACTAAAAGTACACCAAATACATTTTATACAGTGTAAATAAAATATCAAAAATTACAGTGAATATATATTACATACTGTACATAAAATATCAAAAAGTACACCAAATATGTGTTATATATACTGTAAATAAACTGTCAAAACTACACTAATTATATTTAATATACTGTACATAAAATATCAAAAATTACACCAAATATATATTATTTACTGTAAAGAAAATACCAAAAATTACAGTAAATATATATTACACACCCTATGTAAAATATCACAAACTACACCAAATATATATTATATAATTTACATAAAATATCAATAGGACACCAAATATAACTTATATACTGAACATCAAGTATCAAAATGTACAGTAAATATATTTCATATATTGTACATTTAATATTAACTAAAAGTACACCAAATACATTTTATATACTGTAAATAAAATATCAAAAAGTACAGTAAATATATATTACATACTGTTCTTAAAATATCAAAAAGTACACAAAATATGTGTTATATATACTGTAAATAAACTATCAAAAACTGCAGTAATTATATTTAATATACTGTACATAAAATATCAAAAATTACACCAAATGAATACTATTTACTGTACATAAAATATCAAAAAGTACAGTAAATATATCTTACACACCCTATGTAAAATATCACAATCTACACCAAATATATATTATATAATTTACATAAAATACCAAAAGGACACCAAATATATCTTATATAGTGTACATAAAATATCAAAAGTTACAGTAAATATATTTCATATATTGTACATATAATATTAACGAAAAGTACACCAAATACATTTTATATACTGTAAATAAATTATCAAAAATTACAGTAAATATATATTTCATACTGTACATAAAATATCAAAAAGTACACCAAATATGTGTTATATATACTGTAAATAAACTATCAAAACTACACTAATTATATTTAATATACTGTACATAAAATATCAAAAATTACACCAAATGTATATTATTTACTGTAAATAAAATACCAAAAAGTACAGTAAATATACATTACACACCCTATGTAAAATATCACAATCTACACCAAATATATATTATATAATTTACATAAAATATCAAAAGGACACCAAATATACCTTATATACTGAACATCAACTATCAAAATGTACAGTAAATATATTTCATATATTGTACATATAATATTAACTAAAAGTACACCAAATACATTTTATATACTGTAAATAAAATATCAAATGTACAGTAAATATATATTACATTCTGTACATAAAATATCAAAAAGTACACCAAATTTGTGTTTTATATACTGTAAATAAACTATCAAAAACTGCAGTAATTATATTTAATATACTGTACATAAAATATCAAAAATTAAACCAAATGTATATTATTTACTGTAAATAAAATATCAAAAAGTACAGTAAATATATCTTACACACCCTATGTAAAATATCACAATCTACACCAAATACATATTATATAATTTACATAAAATATCAAAAGGACACCAAATATATCTTATATAGTGTACATAAAATATCAAAATGTACAGTAAATATATTTCCTATATTGTACATATAATATTAACTAAAAGTACACCAAATACATTTTATATACTGTAAATAAAATATCAAAAATAATGTAAATATATATTACATACTGTACATAAAATATCAAAAAGTACACCAAATATGTGTAATATATACTGTAAATAAACTATCAAAAACTACAGTAGTTATATTTAATATACTGTACATAAAATATCAAAAATTACACCAAATGTATATTACATACTGTAAATAAAATATCAAAAAGTACAGTAAATATATATGACACACCCTATGTAAAATATCACAAACTACACCAAATATATATTATATAATTTACATGAAATATCAAAAGGACACCAAATATATCTTATATACTGAACATGAAATATCAAAAATTACAGTAAATATATTTCATATATTGTACATATAATATTAACTAAAAGTACACCAAATACATTTTATATACTGTAAATAAATTATCAAAAATTACAGTAAATATATATTTCATACTGTACATAAAATATCAAAAAGTACACCAAATATGTGTTATATATACTGTAAATAAACTATCAAAACTACACTAATTATATTTAATATACTGTACATAAAATATCAAAAATTACACCAAATGTATATTATTTACTGTAAATAAAATATCAAAAAGTACAGTAAATATATTTTACACACCCTATGTAAAATATCACAATCTACACCAAATATATATTATATAATTTACATAAAATATCAAAAGGACACCAAATATATCTTATATAGTGTACATAAAATATCACAATGTACAGTAAATATATTTCATATATTGTACATTTAATATTAACTAAAAGTACACCAAATACATTTTATGTACTGTAAATAAAATATCAAAAAGTACGGTAAATATATATTACATACTGTACATAAATTATCAAAAAGTACACCAAATATGTGTTATATATACTGTAAATAAACTATCAAAAACTACAGTAATTATATTTAATGTACTGTACATAAAATATCAAAAATTACACCAAATGTATATTATTTACTGTAAATAAAATACCAAAAAGTACAGTAAATATACATTACACACCCTACGTAAAATGTCACAAACTACACCAAATATATCTTATATAATTTACATAAAATCCCAAAACGACAACAAATATACCTTATATACTGAACATAAAATATCAAAATGTACAGTAAATATATTTCATATATTGTACATATAATATTAACTAAAAGTACACCAAATACTTTTTACTGTACTGTAAATAAAATATCAAAAAGTACAGTAAATATACATTACATTCTGTACATAAAATATAAAAAGTACACCAAATATGTGTAATATATACTGTAAATAAACTATCAAAAACTGCAGTAATTATATTTAATATACTGTACATAAAATATCAAAAATTACACCAAATGTATATTATTTACTGTAAATAAAATATCAAAAAGTACATTAAATATATCTTACACACCCTATGTAAAATGTCACAATCTACACCAAATATATATTATATAATTTACATAAAATTTCAAAAGGACACCAAATATATCTTATATACTGTACATAAAATATCAAAACGTACAGTAAATATATTTCATATATTGTACATATAATATTAACTAAAAGTACACCAAATACATTTTATATACTGTAAATAAAATATCAAAAATTACAGTAAATATATATTACATACTGTACATAAAATATCAAAAAGTACACCAAATATGTGTAATATATACTGTAAATAAACTATCAAAAACTACAGTAATTATATTTAATATACTGTACATAAAATATCAAAAATTACACCAAATGTATATTAGATACTGTGAATAAAATATCAAAAAGTACAGTAAATATTTATGACACACCCTATGTAAAATATCACAAACTACACCAAATATATATTATATAATTTACATAAAATATCAAAAGGACACAAAATATATCTTCTATACTGTACACAAAATATCAAAAAGTACAGTAAATATATTTCATATATTGTACATATAATATTAACTAAAAGTACAGCAAATACATTTTATATACTGTAAATAAAATATCAAAATTACAGTAAATATATATTACATACTGTACATAAAACATCAAGAAGTACACCAAATATGTGTTATATATACTGTAAATAAACAATCAAAAACTACAGTAATTTTATTTAATATACTGTGCATAAAATATCAAAAATTACACCAGATGTATATCATTTACTGTAAATAAAATATCAAAAATTACAGTAAATATATATTACACACCCTATGGAAAATATCAAAACTACATCAAATATATATTATAAAATTCAAAAAAATATTAAAAGGACACCAAATATATATTATACACAGTACATAAAATATCAAAAAGTACAGTAAATATATTTCATATATTGTACATGTAATATTAACTAAAAGTACACCAAATATATTTTATATACTGTAAATACAATATCAAAAATACAGTAAATATACATTACATAGTGTACATAAAATATCAAAAAGTACTCCAAATATGTGTAATATATACTGTAAATAAACTATCAAAAACTACAGTAATTATATTTACTATACTGTACATAAAATATCAAAAAATACACCAAATGTATATTATTTAGTGTAAATAAAATATCAAAAACTACAGTAAATATATCTTACACACCCTATGTAAAATATCACAATCTACGCCAAATATATATTATATAATTTACATAAAATATCAAAAGGACAACAAATATATCTTATATACTGTACATAAAATATCAAAATGTACAGTAAATATATTTCATATATTGTACATATAATATTAACTAAAAGTACACCAAATACATTTTATATACTGTAAATAAAATATCAAAAAGTACAGTAAATATATATTACATACTGTACATAAAATATCAAAAAGTACACCAAATATGTGTTATATATACTGTAAATAAACTATAAAATACTACAGTAATTATATTTAATATACCGTACATAAAATATCAAAAATTACACCAAATGTATATTATTTACTGTAAATAAAATATCAAAAAGTACAGTAAATATATCTTACACACCCTATGTAAAATATCACAATCTACACCAAATATATATTATATAACTTACATAAAATATCAAAAGGACACCAAATATATCTTCTATACTGTACATAAAATATCAAAAATTACAGTAAATATATTTCATATATTGTACATATAATATTAACAAAAAGTACACCAAATACATTTTATATAATGTAAATAAAATATCAAAAATTACAGTAAATATATATTACATACTGTACATAAAATATCAAAAAGCACACCAAATATGTGTTATATATACTGTAGATAAACTATCAAAAACTACATTAATTATATTTAATATACTGTACATAAAATATCAAATATTACACCAAATGTATATTATATACTGTAAATAAAATATCAAAAACTACAGTAAATATACATTACACACCCAATGTAAAATATCACAAACTACACCAAATATGTATTATATAATTTACATGAAATATCAAAAGGACACCAAATATATCTTATATACTGAACATGAAATATCAAAATGTACAGTAAATATATTTCATATATTGTACATATAATATTAACTAAAAGTACACCAAATACATTTTATATACTGTAAATAAAATATCAAAAATACAGTAAATATATATTACATTCTGTACATAAAATATCAAAAAGTACACCAAATTTGTGTTTTATATACTGTAAATAAACTATCAAAAACTGCAGTAATTATATTTAATATACTGTACATAAAATATCAAAAATTACACCAAATGTATATTATTTACTGTAAATAAAATATCAAAAAGTACAGTAAATATATCTTACACACCCTATGTAAAATATCACAATCTACACCAAATATATATTGTATAATTTACATAAAATATCAAAAGGACACCAAATATATCTTATATAGTGTACATAAAATATCAAAATGTACAGTAAATATATTTCCTATATTGTACATATAATATTAACTAAAAGTACACCAAATACATTTTATATACTGTAAATAAAATATCAAAAATAATGTAAATATATATTACATACTGTACATAAAATATCAAAAAGTACACCAAATATGTGTAATATATACTGTAAATAAACTATCAAAAACTACAGTAGTTATATTTAATATACTGTACATAAAATATCAAAAATTACACTAAATGTATATTATATACTGTAAATAAAATATCAAAAAGTACAGTAAATATATATGACACACCCTATGTAAAATATCACAAACTACACCAAATATATATTATATAATTTACATGAAATATCAAAAGGACACCAAATATATCTTATATAGTGAACATGAAATATCAAAAATTACAGTAAATATATTTCATATATTGTACATATAATATTAACTAAAAGTAAACCAAATACATTTTATATACTGTAAATAAATTATCAAAAATTACAGTAAATATATATTTCATACTGTACATAAAATATCAAAAAGTACACCAAATATGTGTTATATATACGGTAAATAAACTATCAAAACTACACTAATTATATTTAATATACTGTACATAAAATATCAAAAATTACACCAAATGTATATTATTTACTGTAAATAAAATATCAAAAAGTACACTAAATATATCTTACACACCCTATGTAAAATATCACAATCTACACCAAATATATATTATATAATTTACATAAAATATCAAAAGGACACCAAATATATCTTCTATAGTGTACATAAAATATCACAATGTACAGTAAATATATTTCATATATTGTACATTTAATATTAACTAAAAGTACACCAAATACATTTTATATACTGTAAATAAAATATCAAAAAGTACAGTAAATATATATTACATACTGTACATAAATTATCAAAAAGTACACCAAATATGTGTTATATATACTGTAAATAAACTATCAAAAACTACAGTAATTATATTTAATGTACTGTACATAAAATATCAATAATTACACCAAATGTATATTATTTACTGTAAATAAAATACCAAAAAGTACAGTAAATGTACATTACACACCCTATGTAAAATATCACAAACTACACCAAATATATCTTATATAATTTACATAAAATCCCAAAACGACAACAAATATACCTTATATACTGAACATAAAATATCAAAATGTACAGTAAATATATTTCATATATTGTACATATAATATTAACGAAAAGTACACCAAATACATTTTACTGTACTGTAAATAAAATATCAAAAACTACAGTAAATATATATTACATTCTGTACATAAAATATAAAAAGTACACCAAATATGTGTAATATATACTGTAAATAAACTATCAAAAACTGCAGTAATTATATTTAATATACTGTACATAAAATATCAAAAATTACACCAAATGTATATTATTTACTGTAAATAAAATATCAAAAAGTACATTAAATATATCTTACACACCCTATGTAAAATATCACAATCTACACCAAATATATATTATATAATTTACATAAAATATCAAAATGACACCAAATATATCTTATATACTGAACATAAAATATCAAAAAGTACAGTAAATATATTTCATATATTGTACTTATAATATTTACTAAAAGTACACCAAATACATTTTATATAGTGTAAATAAAATATCAAAAAGTACAGTAAATATATATTACACACCATATGTAAAATATCACAATCTACACCAAATATATATTATGTAATTTACATAAAATATCAAAAGGACAACAAATATACCTTATATACTGTACATAAAATATCAAAAAGTACAGTAAATATATTTCATATATTGTACATATAATATTAACTAAAAGTACACCAAATACATTTTATATAGTGTAAATAAAATATCAAAAATTACAGTGAATATATATTACATACTGTACATAAAATATCAAAAAGTACACCAAATATGTGTTATATATACTGTAAATAAACTATCAAAACTACACTAATTATATTTAATATACTGTACATAAAATATCAAAAATTACACCAAATATATATTATTTACTGTAAAGAAAATACCAAAAATTACAGTAAATATATATTACACACCCTATGTAAAATATCACAATCTACACCAAATATATATTATATAATTTACATAAAATATCAAAAGGACACCAAATATAACTTATATACTGAACATCAAGTATCAAAATGTACAGTAAATATATTTCATATATTGTACATTTAATATTAACTAAAAGTACACCAAATACATTTTATATACTGTAAATAAAATATCAAAAAGTACAGTAAATATATATTACATACTGTTCTTAAAATATCAAAAAGTACACAAAATATGTGTTATATATACTTTAAATAAACTATCAAAAACTGCAGTAATTATATTTAATATACTGTACATAAAATATCAAAAATTACACCAAATGTATACTATTTACTGTACATAAAATATCAAAAAGTACAGTAAATATATCTTACACACCCTATGTAAAATATCACAATCTACACCAAATATATATTATATAATTTACATAAAATACCAAAAGGACACCAAATATATCTTATATAGTGTACATAAAATATCAAAATGTACAGTAAATATATTTCATATATTGTACATATGATATTAACTAAAAGTATACCAACTGCATTTTATATACTGTAAATAAATTATCAATAATTACAGTAAATATATATCACATACTGTACATAAAATATCAAAAAGTACACCAAATATGTGTTATATATACTGTAAATAAACTATCAAAAACTACCGTAATTATATTTAATATACTGCACATAAGATATCAAAAATTACACCAAATGTATATTATTTACTGTAAATAAAATATCAAAAATTACAGTAAATATATAATACACACCCTATGTAAAATATCACAATCTACACCAAATATATATTATATAATTTACATGAAATATCAAAAGGACACCAAATATATCTTATATACTGAACATGAAATATCAAAGTTACAGTAAATATATTTCATATATTGTACATATAATATTAACGAAAAGTACACCAAATACATTTTATATACTGTAAATAAATTATCAAAAATTACAGTAAATATATATTTCATACTGTACATAAAATATCAAAAAGTACACCAAATATGTGTTATATATACTGTAAATAAACTATCAAAACTACACTAATTATATTTAATATACTGTACATAAAATATCAAAAATTACACCAAATGTATAGTATTTACTGTAAATAAAATACCAAAAAGTACAGTAAATATACATTACACACCCTATGTAAAATATCACAATCTACACCAAATATATATTATATAATTTACATAAAATACCAAAAGGACACCAAATATATCTTATATAGTGTACATAAAATATCAAAATGTACAGTAAATATATTTCATATATTGTACATATGATATTAACTAAAAGTATACCAACTGCATTTTATATACTGTAAATAAATTATCAAAAATTACTGTAAATATATATCACATACTGTACATAAAATATCAAAAAGTACACCAAATATGTGTTATATATACTGTAAATAAACTATCAAAAACTACCGTAATTATATTTAATATACTGTACATAAGTTATTAAAAATTACACCAAATGTATATTATTTACTGTAAATAAAATATCAAAAATTACAGTAAATATATATTACACACCCTATGTAAAATATCACAATCTACACCAAATATATATTATATAATTTACATGAAATATCAAAAGGACACCAAATATATCTTATATACTGAACATGAAATATCAAAAATTACAGTAAATATATTTCATATATTGTACATATAATATTAACGAAAAGTACACCAAATACATTTTATATACTGTAAATAAATTATCAAAAATTACAGTAAATGTATATTTCATACTGTACATAAAATATCAAAAAGTACACCAAATATGTGTTATATATACTGTAAATAAACTATCAAAACTACACTAATTATATTTAATATACTGTACATAAAATATCAAAAATTACACCAAATGTATATTATTTACTGTAAATAAAATACCAAAAAGTACAGTAAATATACATTACACACCCTATGTAAAATATCACAATCTACACCAAATATATATTATATAATTTACATAAAATATAAAAAAGACACCAAATATATCTTATATAGTGTACATAAAATATCACAATGTACAGTAAATATATTTCATATATTGTACATTTAATATTAACTAAAAGTACACCAAATACATTTTATATACTGTAAATAAAATATCAAAAAGTACAGTAAATATATATTACATACTGTACATAAAATATCAAAAAGTACACCAAATATGTGTTATATATACTGTAAATAAACTATCAAAAACTACAGTAATTATATTTAATGTACTGTACATAACATATCAAAAATTACACCAAATGTATATTATTTACTGTAAATAAAATACCAAAAAGTACAGTAAATATACATTACACACCCTATGTAAAATATCACAAACTACACCAAATATATAATTTACATAAAATCCCAAAACGACAACAAATATACCTTATATACTGAACATAAAATATCAAAATATACAGTAAATATATTTCATATATTGTACATATAACATTAACTAAATGTACACCAAATACATTTTACTGTACTGTAAATAAAATATCAAAAACTACAGTAAATATATATTACATTCTGTACATAAAATATAAAATGTACACCAAATATGTGTAATATATACTGTAAATAAACTATCAAAAACTGCAGTAATTATATTTAATATACTGTACATAAAATATCAAAAATTACACCAAATGTATATTATTTACTGTAAATAAAATATCAAAAAGTACAGTAAATATATATGACACACCCTATGTAAAATATCACAAACTACACCAAATATATATTATATAATTTACATAAAATATCAAAAGGACACCAAATATACCTTATATACTGAACATCAACTATCAAAATGTACAGTAAATATATTTCATATATTGTACATATAATATTAACTAAAAGTACACCAAATACATTTTATATACTGTAAATAAAATATCAAAAAGTACAGTAAATATATATTACATACTGTTCTTAAAATATCAAAAAGTACACAAAATATGTGTTATATATACTGTAAATAAACTATAAAAAACTGCAGTAATTATATTTAATATACTGTACATAAAATATCAAAAATTACACCAAATATATAATTTACTGTAAAGAAAATACCAAAAAGTACAGTAAATATATATTACACACCCTATGTAAAATATCACAAACTACACCAAATATATATTATATAATTTACATAAAATATCAAAAGGACACCAAATATATCTTATATACTGAACATGAAATATCAAAATGTACAGTAAATATATTTCATATATTGTACATATTATATTAACTAAAAGTACAGCAAATACATTTCATATACTGTAAATAAAATATCAAAAAGTACAGTAAATACATATTACATTCTGTACATAAAATATCAAAAAGTACACCAAATATGTGTTATATATACAGTAAATAAACTATCAAAAACTGCAGTAATTATATTTAATATACTGTACAGAAAATATCAAAAATTACACCAAATGTATATTATTTACTGTAAATAAAATATCAAAATACAGTAAATATATCTTACACACCCTATGTAAAATATCACAATCTACACCAAATAAATATTATATAATTTACATAAAATATCAAAAGGACACCAAATATATCTTATATACTGTACATAAAATAGGAAAAAGTACAGTAACTATATTTCATATATTGTACATATAATATTAAGTAAAGTACAGCAAATACATTTTATATACTCTAAATAAAATATCAAAATTACAGTAAATATATATTACATACTGTACATAAAACATCAAAAATTACACCAAATATGTGTTATATATACTGTAAATATCAAAAACTACAGTAATCATATTCAATGTACTGTATATAAATTATCAAAAATTACACCAAATATAGATTAAATACTGTAAATAAAATATCAAAAAGGATAGTAAATATATACTACACACCCTATGTAAAATATCAAAAATTACACCAAATATATATTATATAATTTACATAGAATATAAAAAGGACACCAAATATATCTTATATATGGTATATAAAATATCAAAAAGTACAGTATATATATTTCATACATTGTATATATATTATTAACTAAAAGTACACCAAATACATTTTGTATACTGAAAATAAAATATCAAAAAGTACAGTAAATATATATAAAATACTGTACAGAAAATATCAAAAAGTACACCAAATATGTGTTATATATACTGTAAATAAACTATCAAAAACTACAGTAATTATATTTAATATACTGTACATAAAATATCAAAAATTACACCAAATGTATAATATATACTGTAAATAAAATATCAAAAAGTACAGTAAGTACACATTACACACCCTATGAAGTATCACAAACTACACCAAATATATATTATATAATTTACATAAAATATCAAAAGGACACCAAATATATCTTCTATACTGTACATGAAATATCAAAAAGTACAGTAAATATATTTCATATATTGTATATGTAATATTAACTAAAAGTACACCAAATACATTTTATATACTGTAAATAAATTATCAAAAATTACAGTAAATATATATTACATACTGTACATAAAATATCAAAAAGTACACCAAATATGTGTTATATATACTGTAAATAAACAATCAAAAACTACAGTAATTTTATTTAATATACTGTGCATAAAATATCAAAAATTACACCAAATGTATATTATTTACTGTAAATAAAATATCAAAAATTACAGTAAATATATATTACACACCCTATGGAAAATATCAAAAACTACATCAAATATATATTATAAAATTCACAAAAAATATCAAAAGGACACCAAATATATATTATACACAGTACATAAAATATCAAAAAGTTCAGTAAATATATTTCATATATTGTACATGTAATATTAACTAAAAGTACACCAAATACATTTTATCTACTGTAAATAAAATATCAAAAAGTACAGTAAATATATATTACATAGTGTACATAAAATATCAAAAAGTACTCCAAATATGTGTAATATATACTGTAAATAAACTATCAAAAACTACAGTAATTATATTTACTATACTGTACATAAAATATCAAAAATTACACCAAATGTATATTATTTAGTGTAAATAATATATCAAAAAGTACAGTAAATATATCTTACACACCCTATGTAAAATATCACAATCTACGCCAAATATATATTATATAATTTACATAAAATATCAAAAGGACAACAAATATATCTTATATACTGTACATAAAATATCAAAATGTACAGTAAATATATTTCATATATTGTACATATAATATTAACTAAAAGTACACCAAATACATTTTATATACTGTAAATAAAATATCAAAAATTACAGTAAATATATATTACATACTGTACATAAAATATCAAAAAGTACACCAAATATGTGTTATATATACTGTAAATAAACTATAAAATACTACAGTAATTATATTTAATATACCGTACATAAAATATCAAAAATTACACCAAATGTATATTATTTACTGTAAATAAAATATCAAAAAGTACAGTAAATATATCTTACACACCCTATGTAAAATATCACAATCTACACCAAATATATATTATATAACTTACATAAAATATCAAAAGGACACCAAATATATCTTCTACACTGTACATAAAATATCAAAAATTACAGTAAATATATTTCATATATTGTACATATAATATTAACCAAAAGTACACCAAATACATTTTATATAATGTAAATAAAATATCAAAAATTACAGTAAATATATATTACATACTGTACATAAAATATCAAAAAGTACACCAAATATGTGTTATATATACTGTAGATAAACTATCAAAAACTACATTAATTATATTTAATATACTGTACATAAAATATCAAATATTACACCAAATGTATATTATATACTGTAAATAAAATATCAAATGTACAGTAAATATACATTACACACCCAATGTAAAATATCACAAATTACACCAAATATGTATTATATAATTTACATGAAATATCAAAAGGACACCAAATATATCTCATATACTGAACATGAAATATCAAAATGTACAGTAAATATATTTCATATATTGTACATATAATATTAACTAAAAGTACACCAAATACATTTTATATACTGTAAATAAAATATCAAAAGTACAGTAAATATATATTACATTCTGTACATAAAATATCAAAAAGTACACCAAATTTGTGTTTTATATACTGTAAATAAACTATCAAAAACTGCAGTAATTATATTTAATATACTGTACATAAAATATCAAAAATTAAACCAAATGTATATTATTTACTGTAAATAAAATATCAAAAAGTACAGTAAATATATCTTACACACCCTATGTAAAATATCACAATCTACACCAAATATATATTATATAATTTACATAAAATATCAAAAGGACACCAAATATATCTTATATAGTGTACATAAAATATCAAAATGTTCAGTAAATATATTTCCTATATTGTACAAATAATATTAACTAAAAGTACACCAAATACATTTTATATACTGTAAATAATATATCAAAAATAATGTAAATATATATTACATACTGTACATAAAATATCAAAAAGTACACCAAATATGTGTAATATATACTGTAAATAAACTATCAAAAACTACAGTAGTTATATTTAATATACTGTACATAAAATATCAAAAATTACACCAAATATGTGTTATATATACTGTAAATAAACTATCAAAAAGTACAGTAAATATATATGACACAACCTATGTAAAATATCACAAACTACACCAAATATATATTATATAATTTACATGAAATATCAAAAGGACACCAAATATATCTTATATACTGAACAGGAAATATCAAAAATTACAGTAAATATATTTCATATATTGTACATATAATATTAACTAAAAGTACACCAAATACATTTTATATACTGTAAATAAATTATCAAAAATTACAGTAAATATATATTTCATACTGTACATAAAATATCAAAAAGTACACCAAATATGTGTTATATATACTGTAAATAAACTATCAAAACTACACTAATTATATTTAATATACTGTACATAAAATATCAAAAATTACACCAAATGTATATTATTTACTGTAAATAAAATATCAAAAAGTACACTAAATATATCTTACACACCCTATGTAAAATATCACAATCTACACCAAATATATATTATATAATTTACATAAAATATCAAAAGGACACCAAATATATCTTATATAGTGTACATAAAATATCACAATGTACAGTAAATATATTTCATATATTGTACATTTAATATTAACTAAAAGTACACCAAATACATTTTATATACTGTAAATAAAATATCAAAAAGTACAGTAAATATATATTACATACTGTACATAAAATATCAAAAAGTACACCAAATATGTGTTATATATACTGTAAATAAACTATCAAATCTACAGTAATTATATTTAATGTACTGTACATAACATATCAAAAATTACACCAAATGTATATTATTTACTGTAAATAAAATACCAAAAAGTACAGTAAATATACAATACACACCCTATGTAAAATATCACAAACTACACCAAATATATCTTATATAATTTACATAAAATCCCAAAACGACAACAAATATACCTTATATACTGAACATAATATATCAAAATGTACAGTAAATATATTTCATATATTGTACATATAATATTAACTAAAAGTACACCAAATACATTTTACTGTACTGTAAATAAAATATCAAAAATACAGTAAATATATATTACATTCTGTACATAAAATATAAAAAGTACACCAAATATGTGTATTATATGCTGTAAATAAACTATCAAAAACTGCAGTAATTATATTTAATATACTGTACATAAAATATCAAAAATTACACCAAATGTATATTATTTACTGTAAATAAAATATCAAAAAGTACATTAAATATATCTTACACACCCTATGTAAAATATCACAATCTACACCAAATATATATTATATAATTTACATAAAATTTCAAAAGGACACCAAATATATCTTATATACTGTACATAAAATATCAAAACGTACAGTAAATATATTTCATATATTGTACATATAATATTAACTAAAAGTACACCAAATACATTTTATACACTGTAAATAAAATATCAAAAATTACAGTAAATATATATTACATACTGTACATAAAATATCAAAAAGTACACCAAATATGTGTAATATATACTGTAAATAAACTATCAAAAACTACAGTAATTATATTTAATATACTGTACATAAAATATCAAAAATTACACCAAATGTATATTAGATACTGTAAATAAAATATCAAAAAGTACAGTAAATATATATGACACACACTATGTAAAATATCACAAACTACACCAAATATATATTATATAATTTACATAAAATATCAAAAGGACACCAAATATATCTTCTATACTGTACATAAAATATCAAAATGTACAGTAAATATATTTCATATTTTGTATATATAATATTAACTAAAAGTACACCAAATACATTTTATATACTGTAAATAAATTATCAAAAATTACACTAAATATATATTACATACTGTACATAAAATATCAAAAAGTACACCAAATATGTGTTATATATACTGTAAATAAAATATCAAAAACTACAGTAATTATATTTAATATACTGTACTTAAAATATCAAAAATTACACCAAATGTATATTATTTACTGTAAATAAAATATCAAAAATTACAGTAAATATATATTACACACCCTATGTAAAATATCAAATCTACAACAAATATATATTATAAAATTCACATAAAATATCAAAAGGACACCAAATATATATTATATACTGTACATAAAATATCAAAAAATACAGTAAATATATTTCATATATTTTATATATAATATTAACTAAAAATACACCAAATACATTTTATATACTGTAAATAAATTATCAAAAATTTCAGTAAATATATATTACATACTGTACATAAAATATCAAAAAGTACACCAAATATGTGTTATATATACTGTAAGTAAACAATCAAAAACTACAGTAATTATATTTAATATACTGTACATAAAATATCAAAAATTACACCAAATGTATATTATTTACTGTATATAAAATATCAAATATTACAGTAAATATATATTACACACCCTATGTAAAATATCAAAAACTACACCAAATATATATTATAAAATTCAGATAAAATATCAAAAGGCCACCAAGTATATATTATATACTGTACATAAAATATCAAAATGTACAGGAAATATATTTCATATATTGTACATATAATATTAACTAAAAGTACACCAAATACATTTTATATACTGTAAATAAAATATCAAATAGTACAGTAAATATATATTACATACTGTACATAAAATATCAAAATACACCAAATATGTGTTATATATACTATAAATAAACTATCAAAACTACAGTAATTATATATAATATACTGTACATAAAATATCAAAAATTACACCAAATGTATATTATATACTGTAAATAAAATCTCAAAAAGTACAGTAAATATATATGACACACCCTATGTAAAATATCAAAAACTACACCAAATATATATTATATAATTTACATAAAATATCAAAAGGACACCAAATATATCTTATGTACTGTACATAAAATATCAAAAGGTACAGTAAATATATTTCATATATTGTACATATAATGTTAACTGAAAGTACACCAAATACATTTTATATACTGTAAATAAAATATCAAAAATTAAAGTAAATATGTTTTACATACTGTACATAAAATATCAAAAAGCACACCAAATATGTGTTATATATACTGTAAATAAACTATCAAAAACTACAGTAATTATATTTAATATACTGTACATAAAATATCAAAAATTACACCAAATGTATATTATCTACTGTAAATAAAATATCAAAAACTACAGTAAATATATATTACACACCGTATGTAAAATATCACAATCTACACCAAATATATATTATATAATTTACGTAAAATATCAAAATGACACCAAATATATCTTATATACTGAACATAAAATATCAAAATGTACAGTAAATATATTTCATATATTGTACATATAATACTAACTAAAAGTACACCAAATACATTTTATATACCGTAAATAAAATATCAAAAATTTCAGTAAATATATATTACACACCATATGTAAAATATCACAATATACACCAAATATATATTATATAATTTACATAAAATATCAAAAGGACACCAAATATATCTTATATACTGTACATAAAATATCAAAATCTACAGTAAATATATTTCATATATTGTACATATAATATTAACTAAAAGTACACCAAATACATTTTATATACTGTAAATAAAATATCAAAAAGTACAGTAAATATACATTACATACTGTATATAAAATATCAAAAAGTACACCAAATATGTGTTATATATACTGTAAATAAACTATAAAAAACTACAGTAATTATATTTAATATACTGTACATAAAATATCAAAAATTACACCAAATGTATATTATTTACTGTAAATAAAATATCAAAAAGTACAGTAAATATATATTGCACACCATATGTAAAATATCACAATCTACACCAAATATATATTTTATAATTTACATAAAATATCCAAAGGACACCAAATATATCTTATATACTGTACATAAAATATCAAAAATTACAGTAAATATATTTCATATATTGTATATGTAATATTAACTAAAAGTACACCAAATACATTTTATATAGTGTAAATAAAATACCAAAAATTACAGTGAATATATACTACATACTGTACATAAAATATCAAAAAGTACACCAAATATGTGTTATATATACTGTAAATAAACTATCAAAATCTACAGTAATTATATTTAATATACTGTACATAAAATATCAAAAATTACACCAAATGTATATTATATACTGTAAATAAAATTTCAAAAAGACAGTGAATATATATGACACACACTATGTAAAATATCAAAAACTACACCAAATATATATTATATAATTTACAAAAAATATCAAAAGGACACCAATTATATCTTATATCCTGTACATAAAATATCAAAAAGTACAGTAAATATATTTCATATATTGTACATATAATACTAAATAAAAGTACACGAAATACATTTTATATACTGTAAATAAAATATCAAAAAGTACAGTAAATATATATTACATTCTGTACATAAAATATCAAAAAGTACACCAAATATGTGTTATATATACTGTAAATAAACTATCAAAAACTGCCTTAATTATATTTAATATACTGTACATAAAATATCATAAATTACACCAAATGTATATTATTTACTGTAAATAAAATATCAAAAAGTACAGTAAATATATCTCACACTCCCTATGTAAAATGTCACAATCTACACCAAATATATATTATATAATTTACATAAAATATCAAAAGGACACCAAATATATCTTATATACTGAACATCAAGTATCAAAATGTACAGTAAATATATTTCATATATTGTACATATAATATTAACTAAAAGTACATCAAATACATTTTATATACTGTAAATAAAATATCAAAAAGTACAGTAAATATATCTTACACACCCTATGTAAAATATCACATTCTACACCAAATATATATTATATAATTTACATAAAATTTCAAAATGACACCAAATATATCTTATATACTGTACATAAAATATCAAAATGTACAGTAAATATATTTCATATATTGTACGTATAATATTAACTAAAAGTACACCAAATACGTTTTATATACAGTAAATAAAATATCAAAAAGTACAGTAAATATATAACGTACTGTACATAAAATTTCAAAAAGTACACCAAATAGGTGTAATATATACTGTAAATAAACTATCAAAAACTACAGTAATTATATTTAATATACTGTACATAAAATATCAAAAATTACACCAAATGTATATTATATACTGTAAATAAAATATCAAAAATTACAGTAAATATATCTGACACTCCCTATGTAAAATATCACAAACTACACCAAATATATATTATATAATTTACATAAAATATCAAAAGGACACCAAATATATCTTCTATACTGTACATAAAATATCAAAAAGTACAGTAAATATATTTCATATATTGTACATATAATATTAACTAAAAGTACACCAAATACATTTTATATAGTGTAAATAAAATATCAAAAATTACATTGAATATTTATTACATACTGTACATAAAATATCAAAAAGTACACCAAATATGTGTTATATATACTGTAAATAAACTATCAAAAGTACACTAATTATATTTAATATACTGTACATAAAATATCAAAAATTACACCAAATATATATTATTTACTGTAAAGAAAATACCAAAAATTACAGTAAATATATATTACACACCCTATGTAAAATATCACAAACTACACCAAATATATATTATATAATTTACATAAAATATCAAAAGGACACCAGATATACCTTATATACTGAACATCAACTATCAAAATGAACAGTAAATATATTTCATATATTGTACATATAATATTAACTAAAAGTACACCAAATACATTTTGTACAGTGTAAATAAAATACCAAAAATTACAGTGAACATATATTACATACTGTACATAAAATATCAAAAAGTACACCAAATATGTGTTATATATACTGTAAATAAACTATCAAAACTACAGTAATTATATTTAATATACTGTACATAAAATATCAAAAATTACACCAAATGTATATTATTTAGTGTAAATAAAATACCAAAAAGTACAGTAAATATATCTTACACACCCTATGTAAAATATCACAATCTACGCCAAATATATATTATATAATTTACATAAAATATCAAAAGGACAACAAATATATCTTATATACTCTACATAAAATATCAAAATGTACAGTAAATATATTTCATATATTGTACATATAATATTAACTAAAAGTACACCAAATACATTTTGTATACTGTAAATAAAATATCAAAAAGTACAGTAAATATATATTACATACTGTACATATAATATCAAAAAGTACACCAAATATGTGTTATATATACTGTAAATAAACTATCAAAAACTACATTAATTATATTTAATATACTGTACATAAAATATCAAATATTACACCAAATGTATATTATATACTGTAAATAAAATATCAAAAAGTACAGTAAATATACATTACACACCCAATGTAAAATATCACAAACTACACCAAATATATATTATATAATTTACATGAAATATCAAAAGGACACCAAATATATCTTATATACTGAACATGAAATATCAAAATGTACAGTAAATATATTTCATATATTGTACATATAATATTAACTAAATGTACACCAAATACATTTTATATACTGTAAATAAAATATCAAAAGTACAGTAAATATATATTACATTCTGTACATAAAATATCAAAAAGTACACCAAATATGTGTTATATATACTGTAAATAAACCATCAAACTACAGTAATTATATTTAATATACTGTACATAAAATATCAAAAATTACACCAAATATATATTATTTACTGTAAATAAAATATCAAAAATTACACTAAATATATATTACACAACCTATGTAAAATATCAAAAACTAAACCAAATATATATTTTAAAATTCACATAAAATATCAAAAGGACACCAAACATATATTATATACTGTACATAAAATATCAAAATGTTCAGTAAATATATTTCATATATTGTACATATAATATTAACTAAAAGTACACCAAATACATTTTATATACTGTAAATAAAATATCAAAAGTACAGTAAATATATATTACATACTGTACATAAAATATCAAAAAGTACACCAAATATGTGTTATATATACTGTAAATAAACTATCAAAAACTACAGTAATTATATTTAATGTACTGTACATAAAATATCAAAAATTACACCAAATGTATATTATTTACTGTAAATAAAATATCAAAAATTACACTAAATATATCTTACACACCCTATGTGAAATATCACAATCTACACCAAATATATATTATATAATTTACATAAAATATCAAAAGGACACCAAATATATCTTATATAGTGTACATAAAATATCACAATGTACAGTAAATATATTTCATATATTGTACATTTAATATTAACTAAAAGTACACCAAATACATTTTATATACTGTAAATAAAATATCAAAAAGTACAGTAAATATATATTACATACTGTACATAAAATATCAAAAAGTACACCAAATATGTGTTATATATACTGTAAATAAACTATCAAAAACTACAGTAATTATATTTAATGTACTGTACATAAAATATCAAAAATTACACCAAATGTATATTATTTACTGTAAATAAAATACCAAAAAGTACAGTAAATATACATTACACACCCTATGTAAAATATCACAAACTACACCAAATATATCTTATATAATTTACTTAAAATCCCAAAACGACAACAAATATACCTTATATACTGAACATAAAATATCAAAATGTACAGTAAATATATTTCATATATTGTACATATAATATTAACGAAAAGTACACCAAATACATTTTACTGTACTGTAAATAAAATATCAAAAACTACAGTAAATATATATTACATTCTGTACATAAAATATAAAAAGTACACCAAATATGTGTAATATATACTGTAAATAAACTATCAAAAACTGCAGTAATTATATTTAATATACTGTACATAAAATATCAAAAATTACACCAAATGTATATTATTTACTGTAAATAAAATATCAAAAAGTACATTAAATATATCTTACACACCCTATGTAAAATATCACAATCTACACCAAATATATATTATATAATTTACATAAAATATCAAAATGACACCAAATATATCTTATATACTGAACATAAAATATCAAAAAGTACAGTAAATATATTTCATATATTGTACTTATAATATTTACTAAAAGTACACCAAATACATTTTATATAGTGTAAATAAAATATCAAAAAGTACAGTAAATATATATTACACACCATATGTAAAATATCACAATCTACACCAAATATATATTATATAATTTACATAAAATATCAAAAGGACAACAAATATACCTTATATACTGTACATAAAATATCAAAAAGTACAGTAAATATATTTCATATATTGTACATATAATATTAACTAAAAGTACACCAAATACATTTTATATAGTGTAAATAAAATATCAAAAATTACAGTGAATATATATTACATACTGTACATAAAATATCAAAAAGTACACCAAATATGTGTTATATATACTGTAAATAAACTATCAAAACTACACTAATTATATTTAATATACTGTACATAAAATATCAAAAATTACACCAAATATATATTATTTACTGTAAAGAAAATACCAAAAATTACAGTAAATATATATTACACACCCTATGTAAAATATCACAATCTACACCAAATATATATTATATAATTTACATAAAATATCAAAAGGACACCAAATATAACTTATATACTGAACATCAAGTATCAAAATGTACAGTAAATATATTTCATATATTGTACATTTAATATTAACTAAAAGTACACCAAATACATTTTATATACTGTAAATAAAATATCAAAAAGTACAGTAAATATATATTACATACTGTTCT
This sequence comes from Pan paniscus, assembly GCF_029289425.2. NCBI lineage: Eukaryota > Metazoa > Chordata > Mammalia > Primates > Hominidae > Pan > Pan paniscus. The sequence goes on from NC_073271.2 coordinate 6,226,023, forward strand.
TAAAATATCAAAAAGTACACAAAATATGTGTTATATATACTGTAAATAAACTATCAAAAACTGCAGTAATTATATTTAATATACTGTACATAAAATATCAAAAATTACACCAAATGTATACTATTTACTGTACATAAAATATCAAAAAGTACAGTAAATATATCTTACACACCCTATGTAAAATATCACAATCTACACCAAATATATATTATATAATTTACATAAAATACCAAAAGGACACCAAATATATCTTATATAGTGTACATAAAATATCAAAATGTACAGTAAATATATTTCATATATTGTACATATGATATTAACTAAAAGTATACCAACTGCATTTTATATACTGTAAATAAATTATCAATAATTACAGTAAATATATATCACATACTGTACATAAAATATCAAAAAGTACACCAAATATGTGTTATATATACTGTAAATAAACTATCAAAAACTACCGTAATTATATTTAATATACTGTACATAAGATATCAAAAATTACACCAAATGTATATTATTTACTGTAAATAAATATCAAAAATTACAGTAAATATATAATACACACCCTATGTAAAATATCACAATCTACACCAAATATATATTATATAATTTACATGAAATATCAAAAGGACACCAAATATATCTTATATACTGAACATGAAATATCAAAGTTACAGTAAATATATTTCATATATTGTACATATAATATTAACGAAAAGTACACCAAATACATTTTATATACTGTAAATAAATTATCAAAAATTACAGTAAATATATATTTCATACTGTACATAAAATATCAAAAAGTACACCAAATATGTGTTATATATACTGTAAATAAACTATCAAAACTACACTAATTATATTTAATATACTGTACATAAAATATCAAAAATTACACCAAATGTATAGTATTTACTGTAAATAAAATACCAAAAAGTACAGTAAATATACATTACACACCCTATGTAAAATATCACAATCTACACCAAATATATATTATATAATTTACATAAAATACCAAAAGGACACCAAATATATCTTATATAGTGTACATAAAATATCAAAATGTACAGTAAATATATTTCATATATTGTACATATGATATTAACTAAAAGTATACCAACTGCATTTTATATACTGTAAATAAATTATCAAAAATTACTGTAAATATATATCACATACTGTACATAAAATATCAAAAATACACCAAATATGTGTTATATATACTGTAAATAAACTATCAAAAACTACCGTAATTATATTTAATATACTGTACATAAGTTATTAAAAATTACACCAAATGTATATTATTTACTGTAAATAAAATATCAAAAATTACAGTAAATATATATTACACACCCTATGTAAAATATCACAATCTACACCAAATATATATTATATAATTTACATGAAATATCAAAAGGACACCAAATATATCTTATATACTGAACATGAAATATCAAAAATTACAGTAAATATATTTCATATATTGTACATATAATATTAACGAAAAGTACACCAAATACATTTTATATACTGTAAATAAATTATCAAAAATTACAGTAAATGTATATTTCATACTGTACATAAAATATCAAAAAGTACACCAAATATGTGTTATATATACTGTAAATAAACTATCAAAACTACACTAATTATATTTAATATACTGTACATAAAATATCAAAAATTACACCAAATGTATATTATTTACTGTAAATAAAATACCAAAAAGTACAGTAAATATACATTACACACCCTATGTAAAATATCACAATCTACACCAAATATATATTATATAATTTACATAAAATATAAAAAAGACACCAAATATATCTTATATAGTGTATATAAAATATCACAATGTACAGTAAATATATTTCATATATTGTACATTTAATATTAACTAAAAGTACACCAAATACATTTTATATACTGTAAATAAAATATCAAAGTACAGTAAATATATATTACATACTGTACATAAAATATCAAAAAGTACACCAAATATGTGTTATATATACTGTAAATAAACTATCAAAAACTACAGTAATTATATTTAATGTACTGTACATAACATATCAAAAATTACACCAAATGTATATTATTTACTGTAAATAAAATACCAAAAAGTACAGTAAATATACATTACACACCCTATGTAAAATATCACAAACTACACCAAATATATAATTTACATAAAATCCCAAAACGACAACAAATATACCTTATATACTGAACATAAAATATCAAAATATACAGTAAATATATTTCATATATTGTACATATAATATTAACTAAATGTACACCAAATACATTTTACTGTACTGTAAATAAAATATCAAAAACTACAGTAAATATATATTACATTCTGTACATAAAATATAAAAAGTACACCAAATATGTGTAATATATACTGTAAATAAACTATCAAAAACTGCAGTAATTATATTTAATATACTGTACATAAAATATCAAAAATTACACCAAATGTATATTATTTACTGTAAATAAAATATCAAAAAGTACAGTAAATATATATGACACACCCTATGTAAAATATCACAAACTACACCAAATATATATTATATAATTTACATAAAATATCAAAAGGACACCAAATATACCTTATATACTGAACATCAACTATCAAAATGTACAGTAAATATATTTCATATATTGTACATATAATATTAACTAAAAGTACACCAAATACATTTTATATACTGTAAATAAAATATCAAAAAGTACAGTAAATATATATTACATACTGTTCTTAAAATATCAAAAAGTACACAAAATATGTGTTATATATACTGTAAATAAACTATCAAAAACTGCAGTAATTATATTTAATATACTGTACATAAAATATCAAAAATTACACCAAATATATAATTTACTGTAAAGAAAATACCAAAAAGTACAGTAAATATATATTACACACCCTATGTAAAATATCACAAACTACACCAAATATATATTATATAATTTACATAAAATATCAAAAGGACACCAAATATATCTTATATACTGAACATGAAATATCAAAATGTACAGTAAATATATTTCATATATTGTACATATTATATTAACTAAAAGTACACCAAATACATTTCATATACTGTAAATAAAATATCAAAAAGTACAGTAAATACATATTACATTCTGTACATAAAATATCAAAAAGTACACCAAATATGTGTTATATATACAGTAAATAAACTATCAAAAACTGCAGTAATTATATTTAATATACTGTACAGAAAATATCAAAAATTACACCAAATGTATATTATTTACTGTAAATAAAATATCAAAATACAGTAAATATATCTTACACACCCTATGTAAAATATCACAATCTACACCAAATAAATATTATATAATTTACATAAAATATCAAAAGGACACCAAATATATCTTATATACTGTACATAAAATAGCAAAAAGTACAGTAACTATATTTCATATATTGTACATATAATATTAAGTAAAGTACAGCAAATACATTTTATATACTCTAAATAAAATATCAAAATTACAGTAAATATATATTACATACTGTACATAAAACATCAAAAAGTACACCAAATATGTGTTATATATACTGTAAATATCAAAAACTACAGTAATCATATTCAATGTACTGTATATAAATTATCAAAAATTACACCAAATATAGATTAAATACTGTAAATAAAATATCAAAAAGGATAGTAAATATATACTACACACCCTATGTAAAATATCAAAAATTACACCAAATATATATTATATAATTTACATAGAATATAAAACGGACACCAAATATATCTTATATATGGTATATAAAATATCAAAAAGTACAGTATATATATTTCATACATTGTATATATATTATTAACTAAAAGTACACCAAATACATTTTGTATACTGAAAATAAAATATCAAAAAGTACAGTAAATATATATAAAATACTGTACAGAAAATATCAAAAAGTACACCAAATATGTGTTATATATACTGTAAATAAACTATCAAAAACTACAGTAATTATATTTAATATACTGTACATAAAATATCAAAAATTACACCAAATGTATAATATATACTGTAAATAAAATATCAAAAAGTACAGTAAGTACACATTACACACCCTATGAAGTATCACAAACTACACCAAATATATATTATATAATTTACATAAAATATCAAAAGGACACCAAATATATCTTCTATACTGTACATGAAATATCAAAAAGTACAGTAAATATATTTCATATATTGTATATGTAATATTAACTAAAAGTACACCAAATACATTTTATATACTGTAAATAAATTATCAAAAATTACAGTAAATATATATTACATACTGTACATAAAATATCAAAAAGTACACCAAATATGTGTTATATATACTGTAAATAAACAATCAAAAACTACAGTAATTTTATTTAATATACTGTGCATAAAATATCAAAAATTACACCAAATGTATATTATTTACTGTAAATAAAATATCAAAAATTACAGTAAATATATATTACACACCCTATGGAAAATATCAAAAACTACATCAAATATATATTATAAAATTCACAAAAAATATCAAAAGGACACCAAATATATATTATACACAGTACATAAAATATCAAAAAGTTCAGTAAATATATTTCATATATTGTACATGTAATATTAACTAAAAGTACACCAAATACATTTTATCTACTGTAAATAAAATATCAAAAAGTACAGTAAATATATATTACATAGTGTACATAAAATATCAAAAAGTACTCCAAATATGTGTAATATATACTGTAAATAAACTATCAAAAACTACAGTAATTATATTTACTATACTGTACATAAAATATCAAAAATTACACCAAATGTATATTATTTAGTGTAAATAATATATCAAAAAGTACAGTAAATATATCTTACACACCCTATGTAAAATATCACAATCTACGCCAAATATATATTATATAATTTACATAAAATATCAAAAGGACAACAAATATATCTTATATACTGTACATAAAATATCAAAATGTACAGTAAATATATTTCATATATTGTACATATAATATTAACTAAAAGTACACCAAATACATTTTATATACTGTAAATAAAATATCAAAAAGTACAGTAAATATATATTACATACTGTACATAAAATATCAAAAAGTACACCAAATATGTGTTATATATACTGTAAATAAACTATAAAATACTACAGTAATTATATTTAATATACCGTACATAAAATATCAAAAATTACACCAAATGTATATTATTTACTGTAAATAAAATATCAAAAAGTACAGTAAATATATCTTACACACCCTATGTAAAATATCACAATCTACACCAAATATATATTATATAACTTACATAAAATATCAAAAGGACACCAAATATATCTTCTATACTGTACATAAAATATCAAAAATTACAGTAAATATATTTCATATATTGTACATATAATATTAACCAAAAGTACACCAAATACATTTTATATCATGTGAATAAAATATCAAAAATTACAGTAAATATATATTACATACTGTACATAAAATATCAAAAAGTACACCAAATATGTGTTATATATACTGTAGATAAACTATCAAAAACTACATTAATTATATTTAATATACTGTACATAAAATATCAAATATTACACCAAATGTATATTATATACTGTAAATAAAATATCAAAAAGTACAGTAAATATACATTACACACCCAATGTAAAATATCACAAATTACACCAAATATGTATTATATAATTTACATGAAATATCAAAAGGACACCAAATATATCTCATATACTGAACATGAAATATCAAAATGTACAGTAAATATATTTCATATATTGTACATATAATATTAACTAAAAGTACACCAAATACATTTTATATACTGTAAATAAAATATCAAAAGTACAGTAAATATATATTACATTCTGTACATAAAATATCAAAAAGTACACCAAATTTGTGTTTTATATACTGTAAATAAACTATCAAAAACTGCAGTAATTATATTTAATATACTGTACATAAAATATCAAAAATTAAACCAAATGTATATTATTTACTGTAAATAAAATATCAAAAAGTACAGTAAATATATCTTACACACCCTATGTAAAATATCACAATCTACACCAAATATATATTATATAATTTACATAAAATATCAAAAGGACACCAAATATATCTTATATAGTGTACATAAAATATCAAAATGTACAGTAAATATATTTCCTATATTGTACAAATAATATTAACTAAAAGTACACCAAATACATTTTATATACTGTAAATAAAATATCAAAAATAATGTAAATATATATTACATACTGTACATAAAATATCAAAAAGTACACCAAATATGTGTAATATATACTGTAAATAAACTATCAAAAACTACAGTAGTTATATTTAATATACTGTACATAAAATATCAAAAATTACACCAAATATGTGTTATATATACTGTAAATAAACTATCAAAAAGTACAGTAAATATATATGACACAACCTATGTAAAATATCACAAACTACACCAAATATATATTATATAATTTACATGAAATATCAAAAGGACACCAAATATATCTTATATACTGAACAGGAAATATCAAAAATTACAGTAAATATATTTCATATATTGTACATATAATATTAACTAAAAGTACACCAAATACATTTTATATACTGTAAATAAATTATCAAAAATTACAGTAAATATATATTTCATACTGTACATAAAATATCAAAAAGTACACCAAATATGTGTTATATATACTGTAAATAAACTATCAAAACTACACTAATTATATTTAATATACTGTACATAAAATATCAAAAATTACACCAAATGTATATTATTTACTGTAAATAAAATATCAAAAAGTACACTAAATATATCTTACACACCCTATGTAAAATATCACAATCTACACCAAATATATATTATATAATTTACATAAAATATCAAAAGGACACCAAATATATCTTATATAGTGTACATAAAATATCACAATGTACAGTAAATATATTTCATATATTGTACATTTAATATTAACTAAAAGTACACCAAATACATTTTATATACTGTAAATAAAATATCAAAATGTACAGTAAATATATATTACATACTGTACATAAAATATCAAAAAGTACACCAAATATGTGTTATATATACTGTAAATAAACTATCAAATCTACAGTAATTATATTTAATGTACTGTACATAACATATCAAAAATTACACCAAATGTATATTATTTACTGTAAATAAAATACCAAAAAGTACAGTAAATATACAATACACACCCTATGTAAAATATCACAAACTACACCAAATATATCTTATATAATTTACATAAAATCCCAAAACGACAACAAATATACCTTATATACTGAACATAATATATCAAAATGTACAGTAAATATATTTCATATATTGTACATATAATATTAACTAAAAGTACACCAAATACATTTTACTGTACTGTAAATAAAATATCAAAAAGTACAGTAAATATATATTACATTCTGTACATAAAATATAAAAAGTACACCAAATATGTGTATTATATGCTGTAAATAAACTATCAAAAACTGCAGTAATTATATTTAATATACTGTACATAAAATATCAAAAATTACACCAAATGTATATTATTTACTGTAAATAAAATATCAAAAAGTACATTAAATATATCTTACACACCCTATGTAAAATATCACAATCTACACCAAATATATATTATATAATTTACATAAAATTTCAAAAGGACACCAAATATATCTTATATACTGTACATAAAATATCAAAACGTACAGTAAATATATTTCATATATTGTACATATAATATTAACTAAAAGTACACCAAATACATTTTATACACTGTAAATAAAATATCAAAAATTACAGTAAATATATATTACATACTGTACATAAAATATCAAAAAGTACACCAAATATGTGTAATATATACTGTAAATAAACTATCAAAAACTACAGTAATTATATTTAATATACTGTACATAAAATATCAAAAATTACACCAAATGTATATTAGATACTGTAAATAAAATATCAAAAAGTACAGTAAATATATATGACACAGACTATGTAAAATATCACAAACTACACCAAATATATATTATATAATTTACATAAAATATCAAAAGGACACCAAATATATCTTCTATACTGTACATAAAATATCAAAATGTAGAGTAAATATATTTCATATTTTGTATATATAATATTAACTAAAAGTACACCAAATACATTTTATATACTGTAAATAAATTATCAAAAATTACACTAAATATATATTACATACTGTACATAAAATATCAAAAAGTACACCAAATATGTGTTATATATACTGTAAATAAAATATCAAAAACTACAGTAATTATATTTAATATACTGTACTTAAAATATCAAAAATTACACCAAATGTATATTATTTACTGTAAATAAAATATCAAAAATTACAGTAAATATATATTACACACCCTATGTAAAATATCAAATCTACAACAAATATATATTATAAAATTCACATAAAATATCAAAAGGACACCAAATATATATTATATACTGTACATAAAATATCAAAAAATACAGTAAATATATTTCATATATTTTATATATAATATTAACTAAAAATACACCAAATACATTTTATATACTGTAAATAAATTATCAAAAATTTCAGTAAATATATATTACATACTGTACATAAAATATCAAAAAGTACACCAAATATGTGTTATATATACTGTAAGTAAACAATCAAAAACTACAGTAATTATATTTAATATACTGTACATAAAATATCAAAAATTACACCAAATGTATATTATTTACTGTAAATAAAATATCAAATATTACAGTAAATATATATTACACACCCTATGTAAAATATCAAAAACTACACCAAATATATATTATAAAATTCAGATAAAATATCAAAAGGCCACCAAGTATATATTATATACTGTACATAAAATATCAAAATGTACAGGAAATATATTTCATATATTGTACATATAATATTAACTAAAAGTACACCAAATACATTTTATATACTGTAAATAAAATATCAAATAGTACAGTAAATATATATTACATACTGTACATAAAATATCAAAATACACCAAATATGTGTTATATATACTATAAATAAACTATCAAAACTACAGTAATTATATATAATATACTGTACATAAAATATCAAAAATTACACCAAATGTATATTATATACTGTAAATAAAATCTCAAAAAGTACAGTAAATATATATGACACACCCTATGTAAAATATCAAAAACTACACCAAATATATATTATATAATTTACATAAAATATCAAAAGGACACCAAATATATCTTATGTACTGTACATAAAATATCAAAAGGTACAGTAAATATATTTCATATATTGTACATATAATGTTAACTGAAAGTACACCAAATACATTTTATATACTGTAAATAAAATATCAAAAATTAAAGTAAATATGTTTTACATACTGTACATAAAATATCAAAAAGCACACCAAATATGTGTTATATATACTGTAAATAAACTATCAAAAACTACAGTAATTATATTTAATATACTGTACATAAAATATCAAAAATTACACCAAATGTATATTATCTACTGTAAATAAAATATCAAAAACTACAGTAAATATATATTACACACCGTATGTAAAATATCACAATCTACACCAAATATATATTATATAATTTACGTAAAATATCAAAATGACACCAAATATATCTTATATACTGAACATAAAATATCAAAATGTACAGTAAATATATTTCATATATTGTACATATAATACTAACTAAAAGTACACCAAATACATTTTATATACCGTAAATAAAATATCAAAAATTTCAGTAAATATATATTACACACCATATGTAAAATATCACAATATACACCAAATATATATTATATAATTTACATAAAATATCAAAAGGACACCAAATATATCTTATATACTGTACATAAAATATCAAAAAGTACAGTAAATATATTTCATATATTGTACATATAATATTAACTAAAAGTACACCAAATACATTTTATATACTGTAAATAAATTATCAAAAATTACAGTAAATATATACTACATACTGTACATAAAATATCAAAAAGTACACCAAATATGTGTTATATATACTGTAAATAAACAATCAAAAACTACAGTAATTATATTTAATGTACTGTATATAACATATCAAAAATTACACCAAATGTATATTATTTACTGTAAATAAAATACCAAAAAGTACAGTAAATATACATTACACACCCTATGTAAAATATCACAAACTACACCAAATATATAATTTACATAAAATCCCAAAACGACAACAAATATACCTTATATACTGAACATAAAATATCAAAATATACAGTAAATATATTTCATATATTGTACATATAATATTAACTAAATGTACACCAAATACATTTTACTGTACTGTAAATAAAATATCAAAAACTACAGTAAATATATATTACATTCTGTACATAAAATATAAAAAGTACACCAAATATGTGTAATATATACTGTAAATAAACTATCAAAAACTGCAGTAATTATATTTAATATACTGTACATAAAATATCAAAAATTACACCAAATGTATATTATTTACTGTAAATAAAATATCAAAAAGTACAGTAAATATATATGACACACCCTATGTAAAATATCACAAACTACACCAAATATATATTATATAATTTACATAAAATATCAAAAGGACACCAAATATACCTTATATACTGAACATCAACTATCAAAATGTACAGTAAATATATTTCATATATTGTACATATAATATTAACTAAAAGTACACCAAATACATTTTATATACTGTAAATAAAATATCAAAAAGTACAGTAAATATATATTACATACTGTTCTTAAAATATCAAAAAGTACACAAAATATGTGTTATATATACTGTAAATAAACTATCAAAAACTGCAGTAATTATATTTAATATACTGTACATAAAATATCAAAAATTACACCAAATATATAATTTACTGTAAAGAAAATACCAAAAAGTACAGTAAATATATATTACACACCCTATGTAAAATATCACAAACTACACCAAATATATATTATATAATTTACATAAAATATCAAAAGGACACCAAATATATCTTATATACTGAACATGAAATATCAAAATGTACAGTAAATATATTTCATATATTGTACATATTATATTAACTAAAAGTACACCAAATACATTTCATATACTGTAAATAAAATATCAAAAAGTACAGTAAATATATATTACATTCTGTACATAAAATATCAAAAAGTACACCAAATATGTGTTATATATACAGTAAATAAACTATCAAAAACTGCAGTAATTATATTTAATATACTGTACAGAAAATATCAAAAATTACACCAAATGTATATTATTTACTGTAAATAAAATATCAAAATACAGTAAATATATCTTACACACCCTATGTAAAATATCACAATCTACACCAAATAAATATTATATAATTTACATAAAATATCAAAAGGACACCAAATATATCTTATATACTGTACATAAAATAGCAAAAAGTACAGTAACTATATTTCATATATTGTACATATAATATTAAGTAAAGTACAGCAAATACATTTTATATACTCTAAATAAAATATCAAAATTACAGTAAATATATATTACATACTGTACATAAAACATCAAAAAGTACACCAAATATGTGTTATATATACTGTAAATATCAAAAACTACAGTAATCATATTCAATGTACTGTATATAAATTATCAAAAATTACACCAAATATAGATTAAATACTGTAAATAAAATATCAAAAAGGATAGTAAATATATACTACACACCCTATGTAAAATATCAAAAATTACACCAAATATATATTATATAATTTACATAGAATATAAAACGGACACCAAATATATCTTATATATGGTATATAAAATATCAAAAAGTACAGTATATATATTTCATACATTGTATATATATTATTAACTAAAAGTACACCAAATACATTTTGTATACTGAAAATAAAATATCAAAAAGTACAGTAAATATATATAAAATACTGTACAGAAAATATCAAAAAGTACACCAAATATGTGTTATATATACTGTAAACAAACTATCAAAAACTACAGTAATTATATTTAATATACTGTACATAAAATATCAAAAATTACACCAAATGTATAATATATACTGTAAATAAAATATCAAAAAGTACAGTAAGTACACATTACACACCCTATGAAGTATCACAAACTACACCAAATATATATTATGTAATTTACATAAAATATCAAAAGGACACCAAATATATCTTCTATACTGTACATGAAATATCAAAAAGTACAGTAAATATATTTCATATATTGTATATGTAATATTAACTAAAAGTACACCAAATACATTTTATATACTGTAAATAAATTATCAAAAATTACAGTAAATATATATTACATACTGTACATAAAATATCAAAAACTACACCAAATATGTGTTATATATACTGTAAATAAACAATCAAAAACTACAGTAATTTTATATAATATACTGTGCATAAAATATCAAAAATTACACCAAATGTATATTATTTACTGTAAATAAAATATCAAAAATTACAGTAAATATATATTACACACCCTATGGAAAATATCAAAAACTACATCAAATATATATTATAAAATTCACAAAAAATATCAAAAGGACACCAAATATATATTATACACAGTACATAATATATCAAAAAGTTCAGTAAATATATTTCATATATTGTACATGTAATATTAACTAAAATACACCAAATACATTTTATCTACTGTAAATAAAATATCAAAAAGTACAGTAAATATATATTACATAGTGTACATAAAATATCAAAAAGTACTCCAAATATGTGTAATATATACTGTAAATAAACTATCAAAAACTACAGTAATTATATTTACTATACTGTACATAAAATATCAAAAATTACACCAAATGTATATTATTTAGTGTAAATAATATATCAAAAAGTACAGTAAATATATCTTACACACCCTATGTAAAATATCACAATCTACGCCTAATATATATTATATAATTTACATAAAATATCAAAAGGACAACAAATATATCTTATATACTGTACATAAAATATCAAAATGTACACTAAATATATTTCATATATTGTACATATAATATTAACTAAAAGTACACCAAATACATTTTATATACTGTAAATAAAATATCAAAAAGTACAGTAAATATATATTACATACTGTACATAAAATATCAAAAAGTACACCAAATATGTGTTATATATACTGTAAATAAACTATAAAATACTACAGTAATTATATTTAATATACCGTACATAAAATATCAAAAATTACACCAAATGTATATTATTTACTGTAAATAAAATATCAAAAAGTACAGTAAATATATCTTACACACCCTATGTAAAATATCACAATCTACACCAAATATATATTATATAACTTACATAAAATATCAAAAGGACACCAAATATATCTTCTATACTGTACATAAAATATCAAAAATTACAGTAAATATATTTCATATATTGTACATATAATATTAACCAAAAGTACACCAAATACATTTTATATAATGTAAATAAAATATCAAAAATTACAGTAAATATATATTACATACTGTACATAAAATATCAAAAAGTACACCAAATATGTGTTATATATACTGTAGATAAACTATCAAAAACTACATTAATTATATTTAATATACTGTACATAAAATATCAAATATTACACCAAATGTATATTATATACTGTAAATCAAATATCAAAAAGTACAGTAAATATACATTACACACCCAATGTAAAATATCACAAATTACACCAAATATGTATTATATAATTTACATGAAATATCAAAAGGACACCAAATATATCTCATATACTGAACATGAAATATCAAAATGTACAGTAAATATATTTCATATATTGTACATATAATATTAACTAAAAGTACACCAAATACATTTTATATACTGTAAATAAAATATCAAAAGTACAGTAAATATATATTACATTCTGTACATAAAATATCAAAAACTACACCAAATTTGTGTTTTATATACTGTAAATAAACTATCAAAAACTGCAGTAATTATATTTAATATACTGTACATAAAATATCAAAAATTAAACCAAATGTATATTATTTACTGTAAATAAAATATCAAAAAGTACAGTAAATATATCTTACACACCCTATGTAAAATATCACAATCTACACCAAATATATATTATATAATTTACATAAAATATCAAAAGGACACCAAATATATCTTATATAGTGTACATAAAATATCAAAATGTACAGTAAATATATTTCCTATATTGTACAAATAATATTAACTAAAAGTACACCAAATACATTTTATATACTGTAAATAAAATATCAAAAATAATGTAAATATATATTACATACTGTACATAAAATATCAAAAAGTACACCAAATATGTGTAATATATACTGTAAATAAACTATCAAAAACTACAGTAGTTATATTTAATATACTGTACATAAAATATCAAAAATTACACCAAATATGTGTTATATATACTGTAAATAAACTATCAAAAAGTACAGTAAATATATATGACACAACCTATGTAAAATATCACAAACTACACCAAATATATATTATATAATTTACATGAAATATCAAAAGGACACCAAATATATCTTATATACTGAACAGGAAATATCAAAAATTACAGTAAATATATTTCATATATTGTACATATAATATTAACTAAAAGTACACCAAATACATTTTATATACTGTAAATAAATTATCAAAAATTACAGTAAATATATATTTCATACTGTACATAAAATATCAAAAAGTACACCAAATATGTGTTATATATACTGTAAATAAACTATCAAAACTACACTAATTATATTTAATATACTGTACATAAAATATCAAAAATTACACCAAATGTATATTATTTACTGTAAATAAAATATCAAAAAGTACACTAAATATATCTTACACACCCTATGTAAAATATCACAATCTACACCAAATATATATTATATAATTTACATAAAATATCAAAAGGACACCAAATATATCTTATATAGTGTACATAAAATATCACAATGTACAGTAAATATATTTCATATATTGTACATTTAATATTAACTAAAAGTACACCAAATACATTTTATATACTGTAAATAAAATATCAAAAAGTACAGTAAATATATATTACATACTGTACATAAAATATCAAAAAGTACACCAAATATGTGTTATATATACTGTAAATAAACTATCAAATCTACAGTAATTATATTTAATGTACTGTACATAACATATCAAAAATTACACCAAATGTATATTATTTACTGTAAATAAAATACCAAAAAGTACAGTAAATATACAATACACACCCTATGTAAAATATCACAAACTACACCAAATATATCTTATATAATTTACATAAAATCCCAAAACGACAACAAATATACCTTATATACTGAACATAATATATCAAAATGTACAGTAAATATATTTCATATATTGTACATATAATATTAACTAAAAGTACACCAAATACATTTTATATACTGTAAATAAAATATCAAAAAGTACAGTAAATATATATTACATTCTGTACATAAAATATCAAAAAGTACACCAATTATGTGTTATATATACTGTAAATAAACTATCAAAAACTGTAGTAATTATATTTAATATACTGTACATAAAATATCAAAAATTACACCAAATGTATATTATTTACTGTAAATAAAATATCAAAAAGTACAGTAAATATATCTTACACACCCTATGTAAAATATCACAATCTACACCATAAATATATTATATAATTTACATAAAATATCAAAAGGACACCAAATATATCTTATATAGTGTACATAAAATATCAAAATGTACAGTAAATATATTTCATATATTGTACATATAATATTAACTAAAAGTACACCAAATACATTTTATATACTGTAAATAAAATATCAAAAAGTACAGGAAATACATAATACACACCGTATGTAAAATACCACAATCTGCACCAAATATATATTATATAATTTACATAAAATATCAAAATGACACCAAATATATCTTATAAACTGAACATAAAATATCAAAAAGTACAGTAAATATATTTCATATATTGTACATATAATATTTACTAAAAGTACACCAAATACATTTTATATAGTGTAAATAAAATATCAAAAAGTACAGTAAATATATATTACACACCATATGTAAAATATCACAATCTACACCAAATATATATTATATAATTTACATAAAATATCAAAAGGACACCAAATATATCTTATATACTGTACATAAAATATCAAAAAGTACAGTAAATATATTTCATATATTGTACATGTAATATTAACTAAAAGTACACCAAATACATTTTATATAGTGTAAATAAAATATCAAAATTTACAGTGAATATATATTACATACTGTACATAAAATATCAAAAAGTACACCAAATATGTGTTATATATACTGTAAATAAACTATCAAAACTGCAGTAATTATATTTAATATACTGTACATAAAATATAAAAAATTACACCAAATGTATACTATTTACTGTAAATAAAATATCAAAAAGTACAGTAAATATATCTTACACACCCTATGTAAAATATCACAATCTACACCAAATATATATTATATAATTTACATAAAATATCAAAAGAACACCAAATATATCTTATATAGTGTACATAAAATATCAAAATGTACAGCAAATATATTTCATATATTGTACATATAATATTAAATAAAAGTACACCAACTACATTTTATATACTGTAAATAAATTATCAAAAATTACAGTATATATAAATTCCATACTGTACATAAAATATCAAAAAGTACACCAAATATGTTTTATATATACTGTAAATAAACTATCAAAAACTACAGTAATTATATTTAATATACTGTACATAAGATATCAAAAATTACACCAAATGTATATTATTTACTGTAAATAAAATATCAAAAATTACAGTAAATATATATTACACACCCTATGTAAAATATCACAATCTACACCAAATATATATTATATAATTTACATAAAATATCAAAAGGACACCAAATATATCATATATACTGTACATAAAATATCAAAATGTACAGTAAATATATTTCATATGTTGTACATATAATGTTAACTAAAAGTACACCAAATACATTTTATATAGTGTAAATAAAATATCCAAAATTACACTGAATATATATTACATACTGTACATAAAATATCAAAAAGTACACCAAATATGTGTTATATATACTGTAAATAAACTATCAAAACTACACTAATTATATATAATATACTGTGCATAAAACATCAAAAATTACACCAAATCTATATTATATACTGTAAATAAAATATCAAAAAGTACAGTAAATGTATATGACACACCCTATGTAAAATATCAAAAACTACACCAAATATATATTATATAATATACATAAAATATCAAAAGGACACCAAATATATCTTCTATACTGTAAAAAAAATATCAAAAAGTACAGTAAATATATTTCTTATATTGTATATATAATATTAACTAAAAGTTCACCAAATACATTTTATATACTGTAAATAAATTATCAAAAATTACAGTAAATATATATTACATACTGTACATAAAATATCAAAAGGTACACCAAATATGTGTTATATATACTGTAAATAAACTATCAAAAACTACAGTAATTATATTTAATATACTGTACATAAAATATCAAAAATTACACCAAATGTATATTATTTACTGGAAATAAAATATCAAAAATTACAGTAAATATATATGACACCCCCTATGTAAAATATCACAAACAACACCAAATATATATTATATAATTTACCTAAAATATCAAAAGGACACCAAATATATCTTTCATACTGTAAAAAAAAATCAAAATGTACACTAAATATATTTCATATATTGTCCATATAATATTAACTAAAAGTACACCAAATACATTTTATATAGTGTAAATAAAATATCATAATGTACAGTAAATATATATTACATACCATATGTAAAATATCACAATCTACAACAAATATATATTATATAATTTACATGAAATATCAAAAGGACACCAAATATACCTTATATACTGAACATGAAATATCAAAATGTACAGTAAATATATTTCATATATTGCATATATAACATTAACTAAAAGTACACCAAATACATTTTATATACTGAAAATAAATTATCAAAAATTACAGTAAATATATATTACATACTGTACATAAAATATCAAAAAGTACACCAAATATGTGTTATATATATAGTGTAAATAAACTATCAAAAACTACAGTAATTATATTTAACATACCGTACATAAAATATCAAAAATTACACCAAATGTATATTATATACTGTAAATAAAATATCAAAAATTTCAGTAAATATATATTACACACCGTATGTAAAATATCACAATCTACACCAAATATATATTATATAATTTACATAAAATATCAAAATGACACAAAATATATCTTATATACTGTACATAAAATATCAAAAATTACAGTAAATATATTTCATATATTGTACATATAATATTAACTAAAAGTACACCAAATACATTTTATATAGTGTAAATAAAATATCAAAAAGAACAGTAAATATATATTACACACCATATGTAAAATATCACAATCTACACCAAATATATATTATATAATTTACATAAAATATCAAAAGGACACCAAATATATCTTATATACTGTACATAAAATAGCAAAAAGTACAGTAACTATATTTCATATATTGTACATATAATATTAACTAAAAGTACACCAAATACATTTTATATAGTGTAAATAAAATACCAAATATTACAGTGAACATATATTACATAGTGTACATAAAATATCAAAAAGTACACCAAATATGTGTTATATATACTGTAAATAAACTATCAAAACTACAGTAATTATATTTAATATACTGTACATAAAATATCAAAAATTACACCAAACGTATATTATTTACTGTAAATAAAATACCAAAAAGTACAGTAAATATATATTACACACCCTATGTAAAATATCACAAACTACACCAAATATATATTATATAATTTACATAAAATATCAAAAGGACACCAAATATATCTTATATACTGAACATGAAATATCAAAATGTACAGTAAATATATTTCATATATTGTACATATAATATTAACTAAAAGTACACCAAATACATTTCATATACTGTAAATAAAATATCAAAAAGTACAGTAAATATATATTACATTCTGTATATAAAATATCAAAAAGTACACCAAATATGTGTTATATATACTGTAAATAAACTATCAAAAACTGCAGTAATTATATTTAATATACTGTACATAAAATATCAAAAATTACACCAAATGTATATTATTTACTGTAAATAAAATATCAAAATACAGTAAATATATATTACACACCCTATGTAAAATATCAAAATCTACACCAAATATATATTATATAATTTACATAAAATATCAAAAGGACACCAAATATATCTTCTATACTGTACACAAAATATCAAAAAGTACAGTATATATATTTCATATATTGTACATATAATATTAACTAAAAGTACAGCAAATACATTTTATATACTCTAAATAAAATATCAGAATTACAGTAAATATATATTACATACTGCAAACATAAAACATCAAAAAGTACACCAAATATGTGTTATATATACTGTAAATATCAAAAACTACAGTAATCATATTCAATGTACTGTATATAAAATATCAAAAATTACACCAAATATACATTAAATACTGTAAATAAAATATCAAAAAGGATAGTAAATATATACTACACACCCTATGTAAAATATCAAAAATTACACCAAATATATATTATATAATTTACATAGAATATAAAAAGGACACCAAATATATCTTATATATGGTACATAAAATATCAAAAAGTACAGTATATATATTTCATACATTGTATATATATTATTAACTAAAAGTACACCAAATACATTTTGTATACTGAAAATAAAATATTAAAAAGTACAGTAAATATATATAAAATACTGTACAGAAAATATCAAAAAGTACACCAAATATGTGTTATATATACTGTAAATAAACTATCAAAAACTACAGTAATTATATTTAATATACTGTACATAAAATATCAAAAATTACACCAAATGTATATTATATACTGTAAATAAAATATCAAAAAGTACAGTAAGTACACGTTACACACCCTATGAAATATCACAAACTACACCAAATATATATTATATAATTTACATAAAATAACAAAAGAACACCAAATATATCTTCTATACTGTACATGAAATATCAAAAAGTACAGTAAATATATTTCATATATTGTATATGTAATATTAACTAAAAGTACACCAAATACATTTTATATACTGTAAATAAATTATCAAAAATTACAGTAAATATATATTACATACTGTACATAAAATATCAAAAAGTACACCAAATATGTGTTATATATACTGTAAATAAACAATCAAAAACTACAGTAACTTCATTTAATATACTGTGCATAAAATATCAAAAATTACACCAAATGTATATTATTTACTGTAAATAAAATATCAAAAATTACAGTAAATATATATTACACACCCTAAGGAAAATATCAAAACTACATCAAATATATATTATAAAATTCACAAAAAATATCAAAAGGACACCAAATATATATTATACACAGTACATAAAATATCAAAAGTACAGTAAATATATTTCATATATTGTACATGTAATATTAACTAAAAGTACACCAAATACATTTTATATACTGTAAATAAAATATCAAAAAGTTCAGTAAATATATATTACATAGTGTACATAAAATATCAAAAAGTACTCCAAATATGTGTAATATATACTGTAAATAAACTATCAAAAACTACAGTAATTATATATACTATACTGTAAATAAAATATCAAAAATTACACCAAATGTATATTATTTAGTGTAAATAAAATATCAAAAAGTACAGTAAATATATCTTACACACCCTATGTAAAATATCACAATCTACGCCAAATATATATTATATAATTTATATAAAATATCAAAAGGACAACAAATATATCTTATATACTGTACATAAAATATCAAATTGTACAGTAAATATATTTCATATCTTGTACATATAATATTAACTAAAAGTACACCAAATACATTTTATATAGTGTAAATAAATATCAAAAATTACAGTGAATATATATTACATACTGTACATAAAATGTCAAAAAGTACACCAAATATGTGTTATATATTCTGTAAATAAACTATCAAAAACTACAGTAATTATATTTAATATACTGTACATAAAATATCAAAAATTACACCAAATGTATACTATTTACTGTAAATAAAATACCAAAAAGTACAGTAAATATACATTACACACCCTATGTAAAATATCACAAACTACACCAAATATATATTATATAATTTACATAAAATATCAAAAGGACACCAAATATATCTTCTATACTGTTCATAAAATATCAAAAATTACAGTAAATATATTTCATATATTGTATATATAATATTAACTAAAAGTACACCAACTACATTTTATATACTGTGAATAAATTATCAAAAATTACAGTAAATATATATTACATACTGTACATAAAATATCAAAAAGTACACCAAATATGTGTTATTTATACTGTAAATAAATTATCAAAAACTACAGTAATTATATTTAATATACTGTACATAAAATATCAAAAAATACACCAAATGTATATTATTTACTGTAAATAAAATGTCAAAAAGTACAGGAAATATATAATAAACACCGTATGTAAAATACCACAATCTGCACCAAATATATATTATATAATTTACATAAAATATCAAAATGACACCAAATATATCTCATATACTGAACATAAAATATCAAAATGTACAGTAAATATATTTCATATATTGTACATATAATATTTACTAAAAGTACACCAAATACATTTTATATAGTGTAAATAAAATATCAAAAAGTACAGTAAATATATATTACACACCATATGTAAAATATCACAATCTACACCATATATATATTATATAATTTACATAAAATATCAAAAGGACACCAAATATATCTTATATACTGTACATAAAATGTCAAAATGTACAGTAAATATATTTCATATATTGTACATATAATATTAACTAAAAGTACACCAAATACATTTTATATAGTGTAAATAAAATATCAAAAATTACAGTGAATATATATTACATACTGTACATAAAATATCAAAAAGTACACCAAATATGTGTTATATATACTGTAAATAAACTATCAAAACTGCAGTAATTATATTTAATATACTGTACATAAAATATCAAAAATTACACCAAATGTATACTATTTACTGTAAATAAAATATTAAAAAGTACAGTAAATATATCTTACACACCCTATGTAAAATATCACAATCTACACCAAATATATATTATATAATTTACATAAAATAACAAAAGGACACCAAATATATCTTATATAGTGTACATAAAATATCAAAATGTACAGTAAATATATTTCATATATTGTACATATAATATTAAATAAAAGTACATCAACTACATTTTATATACTGTAAATAAATTATCAAAAATTACAGTAAATATAAATTACATACTGTACATAAAATATCAAAAATTACACCAAATATGTGTTATATATACTGTAAATAAACTATCAAAAACTACAGTAATTATATTTAATATACTGTACATAAGATATCAAAAATTACACCAAATGTATATTATTTACTGTAAATAAAATATCAAAAATAACAGTAAATATATATTACACACCCTATGTAAAATATCACAATCTACACCAAATATATATTATATAATTTACATAACATATCAAAAGGACATCAAATATATCGTATATACTGTACATAAAATATCAAAATGTACAGTAAATATATTTCATATGTTGTACATATAATGGTAACTAAAAGTACACCAAATACATTTTATATAGTGTAAATAAAATATCCAAAATTAC
This sequence comes from Pan paniscus, assembly GCF_029289425.2. Taxonomy (NCBI): domain Eukaryota; kingdom Metazoa; phylum Chordata; class Mammalia; order Primates; family Hominidae; genus Pan; species Pan paniscus. The sequence continues at coordinate 6,249,259 of NC_073271.2, forward strand.
AGTGAATATATATTACATACTGTACATAAAATATCAAAAAGTACACCAAATATGTGTTATATATACTGTAAATAAACTATCAAAACTACACTAATTATATATAATATACTGTGCATAAAATATCAAAAATTACACCAAATGTATATTATATACCGTAAATAAAATATCAAAAAGTACAGTAAATGTATATGACACACCCTATGTAAAATATCAAAAACTACACCAAATATATATTATATAATATACATAAAATATCAAAAGGACACCAAATATATCTTCTATACTGTACATAAAATTTCAAAACGTACATTAAATATATTTCATATATTGTACATATAATATTAACTAAAAGTACACCAAATACATTTTATATACTATAAATAAAATATCAAAAAGAACAGTAAATTTATATTACATACTGTACATAAAATATCAAATAGTAAAACAAATATGTGTTAAATACCCTGTAAATAAACTATCAAAATCTACAGTAATTAAATTTAATATACTGTACATAAAATATCAAAAATTACACCAAATGTATATTATTTACTGCAAATAAAATATCAAAATGTACAGTAAATATATATTACACACCATATGAATAATATCACAATCTACACCAAATATATATTATATAATTTACATAAAATATCAAAAGGACACCAAACATATCTTATATACTGAACATAAAATATCAAAAATTACAGTAAATATATTTCATATATTGTACATATAATATTAACTAAAAGTACACCAAATACATTTTATATAGTGTAAATAAAATTTCAAAAAGTACAGTAAATATATATTACACACCATATGTAAAATATCACAATCTACACCAAATATATATTATATAATTTACATATAATATCAAAAGGACACCAAATATATCCTATATACTGTACATAAAATATCAAAAAGTACAGTAAATATATTTCATATATTGTACATATAATATTAACTAAAAGTACACCAAATACATTTTATACACTGTAAATAAGATATCAAAACGTACAGTAAATATATATTACATACTGTACATAAAATATCAAAAAGTACACCAAATATGTCTTATATATACCGTAAATTAACTATCAAAAACTACAGTAATTATATTTAATATACTGTACATAAAATATCAAAAATTACACCAAATGTATATTATAAACTGTAAATAATATATCAGAAAGGACAGTAAATATGTACTACACACCCTATGTAAAATATCAAAAACTACACCAAATATATATTATATAACTTACATAAAATATCAAAAGGACACAAAATATATCTTATATACTGTACATAAAATATCAAAAAGTACAGTTAATACATTTCATATATTGTACTTATAATATTAACTAAAAGTACACCAAACACATTTTATATACTCTAAATAAAATATCAAAAATTACAATAAATATGTATTACATACTGTACATAATATATCAAAAACTATACCAAATATGTGTTATATATACTGTAAATAAACTATCAAAAACTACAGTAATTATATTTAGTATACTGTACATAAAATATTCAAAATTACACCAAATATATATTATATACTGTAAATAAAATATCAAAAAGGACAGTAAATATATATGACACACCCAATGTAAAATATCAAATACTACACCAAATATATATTATATAATTTACATAAAATATCAAAAGGACACCAAATATATCTTATATACTGTACATAAAATATCAAAAAGTACAGTAAATGTATTTCATATACTGTATATATAATATTAACTAAAAGTACACCAAATACATTTTATATACTGTAAATAAAATATCAAAAAGTACAGTAATTATATCACATACTGTACATAAAATATCAAAAAGTAGACCAAATATGTTTTATGTATACTGTAAATAATCTATCAAAAACTACAGTAACTATATTGAATATACTGTATATAAAATATCAAAAATTACACCAAATGTATATTATATAGTCTTAATAAAATATGATAAAGGACAGTAAATGTATGTTACACTCTACGTAAATTATCAAAAACTACACCAAATATATATTATATGATTCACATAAAATATGAAAAGGACACCAAATATATGTTATATACTGTACATAAAATATCAAATAGTACAGTAAATATATTTCATATATTGTACATATAATATTAACTAAAAGTACACCAAATACATTTTATATAATGTAAATAAAATTTCAAAATGTACAGTTAATATATGTTACATACTGTACATAAAATATCAAAAAGTACACAAAAGATGTGCTATATACACTGTAAATAAACTATCAAAAACTACAGTATTTATATTTAATATACTGTACATAAAATACAAAAATTACACAAAATGCATATTATATACTGTAAATAAAATATCAAAAAGTACAGTAAATATATATGACACACCCTATGTAAAATATCAAAAACTACACCAAATATATACTATATAATTTACATAAAATATGAGAAGGGCAACAAATATATTTTATATACTGTACATAAAATATCAAAAATTACAGTAAATATGTTTCCTATATTGTACATATAATAATAACTAAAAGTACACCAAATACATTTTATATACTGTAAATAAAATATCAAAATAACAGTAAATGTATATTACATACTGTACATAAAATATCAAAAAGTACACCAAATATGTGTTATATATACTGTAAATAAACTATCAAAATCTACAGTAACTATATTTAATATACAGTACATAAAATATCAAAAATTACACCAAATGTATATTATATACTGTAAATAAAATATAAAAAAGTACAGTAAATATATATTACACAGCCTATGTAAAATATCACAAACTACACCAAATTTATATAATTTACATACAATATCAAAAGTACACCAAATATATCTTATATACTGTACATAAAATATCAAATAGTAGAGTAAATATATTTCATATATTGTACATATAATATTAACTAAAAGTACACCAAATACATTTCATATACTGTAAATAAAATATCAAAATGTACAGTAAATGTATATTACATACTGTACATAAAATATCAAAATGTACACCAAATATGTGTTATATATACTGTAAATATACTATCAAAAACTACAGTAATTATATTTAATATACTGTACATAAAATATCAAAAATAACACCAAATGTATATTATATAGTGTAAAGAATATATCAAAAAGGACGGTAAATATATACTACACACCCTATGTAAAATATCAAAAACTTCACCAAATATATATTATATAATTTACATAAAATCTCAAAAGGACACCAAATATATCTTATATACTGTACATGAAATATCAAAAACTACAGTAAATTTGTTTCATATATTGTACATATAATATTAACTAAAACTACAGCAAATACATTTTATATACTGTAAATAAAATTTCATAAATTCAGTAAATATATATTACATACTGTACATAAAATATCAAAAAATACACCAAATATTTGTTATACATACTGTAAAAAAACTATCAAAAACTACAGTAATTATATTTAATATAGTGTACATAAAATATCAAAAATTACACCAAATGTATATTATATACTCTAAATAAAATATGAAAAAGGACAGTAAATATATATTACACTCTATGTAATTTATCAAAAACTACACAAAATATATATTATATAATTTGCATAAAATATCAACAGTTCACCAAATATATCTTATATACTGTACATAAAATATCAAAAAGTACAGTAAATATATTTCATATATTGTACATATAATATTAACTAAAAGTACACCAAATACATTTTATATACTGTAAATAAAATATCAAAAACTACAGTAAATATATATTACATACAGTACATAAAATACCAAAAAGTACACCAAGTATGTGTTATATATACTGTAAATAAACTATCAAAAACTACAGTAATTATATTTAATATACTGTACATGAAATATCAAAGATTACACCAAATGTTTATTATATACTGAAAAAAAATATCAAAAAGTACAGTAAATATATATTACACTCTATGTAAAATATCAAAAACTGCACCAGATATATATTTTATAATTTACACAAAATATCAGAAGTACACCAAATATATCTTATATACTGTACATAAAATATCAAAAAGTACAGTAAATATATTTCATATATTGTACATATAATATTAACTAAAAGTACACCAAATTCATTTTATATACAGTAAATAAAATACCAAATATACAGTAAATATATATTACATAATATACATAAAACATCAAAAAGTACACCAAATATGTGTTATATATACTGTAAATAAACTATCAAAAACTACAGTAATTATATTTAATATACTGTACATAAAATATCAAAAATTACACCAAAAGTATATTATATACTGTAAATAAAATATCAAAAATTACAGTAAATATATATTACACAACCTATGTAAAATATCAAAAACTACACCAAATATATATTATATAATTCACATAATATATCAAAAGGACACTAAATATATATTATATGCTGTACATAAAATATTAAAATGTACAGTAAATATATTTCATATCTTGTATATATAATATTAACTAAAACTTCACCAAATACATTTTAGACACTGTAAATAAAATATCAAAATGTACAGTAAATATATATTACATACTGTACATAAAATATCAAAAAGTACACCAAATATGTGTTATATATACTGTAAATAAACTATCAAATCTACAGTAATAATATTTAATATACTGTACATAAAATATCAAAAATTACACCAAATGTATATTATATACTGTAAATAAGATATCAAAAAGTAGAGTAAATATATATTACACACCCTATGTAAAATATCACAAACTACACCAAATATATATTATATAATTTACATAAAATATCAAAAGGACACTAAATATATCTTATATACTGTACATAAAATAACAAAAACTACAGTAAATATATTTCATATATTGTACTTATAATATTAACTAAAAGTACACCAAATACATTTTATAAACTGTAAATAAAATATCAAAAATTACAGTAAATATATATTACATTCTGTACATAAAATATCAAAAATTACAGTAAATATATATTACATACTGTACATAAAATATCAAAAAGTACACCAAATATGTGTTATATATACTGTAAACTATCAAAAACTACAGTAATTATATTTAATATACTGTACATAAAATTCCAAAAATCACACCAAATGTATATTATATACCGTAAATAAAATATCAAAAAGGACAGTGAATATATATGACACACACTATGTAAAATATCAAAAACTACACCAAGTATATATTTTATAATTTACAATAAATATCAAAGGACACAAAATATATCTCATATACTGTACATAAAATATCAAAAAGTACAGTAAATATATTTCATATATTGTACATATAATATTAACTAAAAGTACACCAAATACATTTTATATACTGTAAATAAAATATCAAAATACAGTAAATATATATTACATACTGTACATAAAATATCAAAAAGTACACCAAATATGTGTTATATATACTGTAAATAAACTATCAAAAACTACAGTAATTATATTTAATATACTGTACATAAAATGTCAAAAATTACTCCAAATGTACATTATATTGTGTAAATAATATATCCAAAATACAGTAAATATGTATTACACACCCTATGTAAAATATCAAATATTACACCAAATATACATTATATAATTTACAAAAAATATCGGAAGGACACCAAATATATCCTATATACTGTACGTAAAATATCAAAAACTACAGTAAATATATTTCATATATTGTACATATAATATTAACTAAAAGTACACCAAATACATTTTATATACTGTAAATAAAATATCAAAAATTACAGTAAATATATATTATATACTATACATAAAATATCAAAAAGTACACCAAATATGTGTTATATATACTGTAAATAAACTATTAAAAACTACAGTAATTATATTCAATATAATGTACATAAAATATCAAAAATTACTCCAAATGTACATTATATGGTGTAAATAAAATATCCAAAATACAGTAAATATATATTACACACCCTATGTAAAATATCCAAATTTACACCAAATATATATTATATAATTTCCAAAAACATTGGAAGGTCACCAAATATATCTTATATACTGTATGTAAAATATCAAAAGTACAGTAAATATATTACATATATTGTACATATAATATTAACTAAAAGTACACCAAATACATTTTATATACTGTAAATAAAATATCAAAAATTACAGTAAATATATATTACATACTGTACATAAAATATCAAAAAGTACACCAAATATGTGTTATATATACTGTAATTATCAAAAACTACAGTAATTATATTCAATGTACTGTATATAAATTATCAAAAATTACACCAAATGTAAATTATATACTGTAAATAAAATATCAAAAAGGACAATAAATATATACTACACACCCTATGTAAAATATCAAAAACTACACCAAATATATATTATATAATTTACATAAAATATCAAAAGGACACCAAATATATCTTATATGCTGTACATAAAATATCAAAAAGTACAGTATATTCATTTCATATATTGTACATATATTATTAACTAAAAGTACACCAAATACATTTTATATACTGTAAATAAAATATCAAAAATTACCGTAAATATATATTACATACTGTACATAAAATATCAAAAAGTACACCAAATATGTGTTATATATACTGTAAATTATCAAAAACTTCAGTAATTATATATAATATACTGTACATAAAATATCAAAAATCACACCAAATGTATATTATAAACTGTAAATAAAATATCAAAAAGGACAGTGAATAAATATGACACACACTATGTAAAATATCAAAAACTACACAAAATATATATTATATAATTAACAATAAATATCAAAAGGACACAAAATATATCTTATATACTGTACATAAAATACCAAAAAGTACAGTAAATATATTTCATATATTGTACATATAATATTAACTAAAATTACACCAAATACATTTTATATACTGTAAATAAAATATCAAAAAGTACAGTAAATATACATTACATACTGTACATAAAATATCAAAAATACACCAAATATGTGTTATATATACTGTAAATAAACTATCAAAACTACAGTAATTATATGTAATATACTGTACATAAAATGTCAAAAATTACTCCAAATATACATTATATAGTGTAAATAAAATATCCAAAATACAGTAAATATATATTACACACCCTATGTAAAATATCAAAAATTACACCAAATATATATTATACACTTTACAAAAAATATCGGAAGGACACAAAGTATATCCTATATACTGTACGTAAAATATCAAAAACTACAGTAAATATATTTCATATATTGTACATATAATATTAACTAAAAGTACACCAAATACATTTTACATACTGTAAAAAAAAATCAAAAATTACAGTAAATATATATTACATACTGTACATAAAATATCAAAAAGTACACCAAATGTGTGTTATATATACTGTAAATATCAAAAACTACAGTAATTATATTCAATGTACTGTATATAAAATATCAAAAATTACACCAAATGTAAATTATATACTGTAAATAAAATATCAAAAAGGACAGTAAATATATACTACACACCCTATGTAAAATATCAAAAACTACACCAAATATATATTATATAATTTACATAAAATATAAAGAGTTCACCAAATATATCTTATATATTGTACATAAAATATCATAAAGTACAGTATATATATTTCATATATTCTACATATATTATTAACTAAAAGTACACCAAATACATTTTGTATACTGTAAATAAAATATCAAAAGGACACCAAATATATCTTCTATACTGTACATAAAATATCAAAATGTACAGTAAATATATTTCATATATTGTATATATAATATTAACTAAAAGTACACCAAATACATTTTATATACTGTAAATTAATTATAAAAAATTACAGAAAATATATATTACATACTGTACATAAAATATCAAATCTACACCAAATATGTGTTATATATACTGTAAATAAACTATCAAAATCTACAGTAATTATATTTAATATACTGTACATAAAATATCAAAAAATACACCAAATGTATATAATTTACCGTAAATAAAATATCAAAAATTACAGTGAATTTATATTACACACCCTATGTAAAATATCAAAAACTACACCAAATATATATTATAAAATTCACATAAAATATCAAAAGGACAACAAATATATATTATCTACTGTACATAAAATATCAAAAAGCACAGTAAATATATTTCATATATTGTATATATAATATTAACTAAAAGTACACCAAATACATTTTATATACTGTAAATAAAATATCAAAAAGTACAGTAAATATATATTACATACTGTTCATAAAATATCAAAATGTACACCAAATATGTGTTATATATACTCTAAATAAACTATCAAAACTACAGTAATTATATTTAATATACTGTACATAAAATATCAAAAATTACATCAAATGTATATTATTTACTGTAAATAAAATATCAAAAAGTACAGTAAATATATATGACACACCCTATGTAAAATATCAAAAACTACACAAAATGTATATTATATAATTTACATAAAATATCAAAAGAACACCAAATATATCTTATATACTCTACATAAAATATCAAATAGTACAGTAAATATATTTCATATATTGTACATATAATATTAACTAAAAGTACACCAAATACATTTTATATACTGTAAATAAATTATCAAAATTTACAGTAAATATATATTACATACTGTACATAAAATATCAAAATGTACACCAAATATGTGTTATATATACTGTAAATATCAAAAACTACAATAATTATATTCAATGTACTGTATATAAAATATCAAAAATTACACCAAATATCAATTATATACTGTAAATAAAATATCCAAAATACAGTAAATATATATTACACACCCAATGTAAAATATCCAAATTTACACCAAATATATATTATATAATTTACAAAAAATATCGGAAGGACACCAAATATATCTTATATACTGAACGTAAATAATCAAAAACTAAAGTAAATATATTTCATATATTGTACATATAATATTGACTAAAAGTACACCAAATACATTTTATATTCTGTAAATGAAATATCAAAAATTACAGTAAATATATGTTACATACTGTACATAAAATATCAAAAAGTACACCAAATATGTGTTATATATACTGTAATTATCAAAAACTACAGTAATTATATTCAATGTACTGTATATAAATTATCAAAAATTACACCAAATGTAAATTATATACTGTAAATAAAATATCAAAAAGGACAGTAAATATATACTACACACCCTATGTAAAATATAAAAAACTACACCAAATATAGATTATATAATTTACATAAAATATCAAAAGGACACCAAATATATCTTATATAATGTACATAAAATATCAAAAAGTACAGTATATATATTCATATATTGTGCATATATTATTAACTAAAAGTACACCAAATACATTTTCTATACAGTAAATAAAATATCAAAAATTACAGTAAATATATATTACATACTGTACATAAAATATCAAATAGTACACCAAAGACGTGTTATATATACTGTAAATAAACTATAAAAAACTACTGTAATTATATTAAATGTACTGTACATAAAATATCAAAAATTACTCCAAATGTACATTATATAGTGTAAATAATATATCCAAAATACAGTAAATATATATTACACTCCCTATGTAAAATATCAAAAATTACACCAAATATATATTATACACTTTACAAAAAATATCGGAAGGACACCAAATATATCTTATATACTGTACATAAAATATCAAAAACTACAGTAAATATATTTCATATATTGTACATAAAATATCAAAAATTACACCAAATGTAAATTATATACTGTAAATAAAATATCAAAAAGGACAGTATATATATACTACACACCCTATGTAAAATATAAAAAACTACACCAAATATAGATTATATAATTTACATAAAATATCAAAAGGACACCAAATATATCTTATATACTGTACATAAAATATCAAAAAGTACAGTATATATATTCATATATTGTGCATATATTATTAACTAAAAGTACACCAAATACATTTTCTATACAGTAAATAAACTATCAAAAATTACAGTAAATATATATTACATACTGTAGATAAAATATCAAATAGTACACCAAAGACGTGTTATATATACTGTAAATAAACTATAAAAAACTACTGTAATTATATTAAATGTACTGTACATAAAATATCAAAAATTACTCCAAATGTACATTATATAGTTTAAATAATATATCCAAAATACAGTAAATATATATTACACTCCCTATGTAAAATATCAAAAATTACACCAAATATATATTATACAATTTACAAAAAATATCGGAAGGACACCAAATATATCTTATATACTGTACATAAAATATCAAAAACTACAGTAAATATATTTCATATATTGTACATAAAATATCAAAAATTACACCAAATGTATATTATATAGTGTAAAGAAAATATCAAAAAGGACGGTAAATATATATTACACACCCTATGTAAAATATCAAAATCTACACCAATTATATATTATATAATTTACATAAAATATCAAAAGGCCACCAAATATATCTTATATACTTACATAAAATATCAAAAACTACAGTAAATATGTTTCATATATTGTACATATAATATTAACTAAAAGTACAGCAAATACATTTTATATACTGTAAATAAAATTTCAAAAGTTCAGTAAATATATATTACATACAGTACATAAAATATCTAAAAGTACACCAAATATGTGTTATATATACTGTAAATAAACTATCAAAAACTACAGTAATTATATTTAATATACTGTACTTAAAATATCAAAAATTACACCAAATGTATATTATATACTCTAAATAAAATACGAAAAAGGACAGTAAATATATATTACACTCAATGTAAATTATCAAAAACTACACAAAATATATATTATATAATTTACATAAAATATCAAAAGGACACCAAGTGTACCTTATATATGCTACATAAAATATCAAAAAGTACAGTAAATATATTTCATATATTGTACATATAATATTTACTAAAAGTACACCAAATACATTTTATATACTGTAAATAAAATATCAAAAATTACAGTAAATATACATTACATACTGTACATAATATATCAAAAATTACACCAAATATGTGTTATATATACTCTAAATAATCTATCAAAAACTACAGTAATTATGTCTAATATACAGTACATAAAATATCAAAAATTACACCTAATATATATTATATACTGTAAATAAAATATGAAAATTACAGTAAAAATATATTACACTCTATGTAAAATATCAAATCTGCACCAAATAAATATTCTTTAATTTACATAAAATATCAACAGTACACCAAATATATCTTATATACTGTACATAAAATATCAAAAAGTACAGTAAATATATTTCATATATTGTACATATAGTATTAACTAAAAGTACACCAAATACATTTTATATACTGCAAATAATATATCAAAAAGTACAGTAAATATATATTACATACTGTACATAAAATATCAAAAAGTACACCAAATATGTGTTATATATACTGTAAATATCAAAAACTACAGTAATTATATTCAATGTACTGTATATAAAATATCAAAAATTACACCAAATATAAATTATATACTGTAAATAAAATATCCAAAATACAGTAAATATATATTACACACCGTATGTAAAATATCCAAATTTACACCAAATATATATTATATAATTTACAAAAAATATCGGAAGGACAACAAATATTTCTTATATACTGTACGTAAAATATCAAAAACTACAGTAAATATATTTCATATATTGCACATATAATATTAACTAAAAGTACACCAAATACTTTTTATATACTGTAAATAAAATATCAAAAATTACAGTAAATATATATAACATACTGTACATAAAATATCAAAAAGTACACCAAATATGTGTTATATATTCTGTAATTATCAAAAACTACAGTAATTATATTCAATGTACTATATATAAATTATCAAAAATTACACCAAATGTAAATTATATACTATAAATAAAATATCAAAAATGACACTAAATATATAGTACACACCCTATGTAAAATATCAAAATCTACACAAAATATATATTGTATAATTTACATAAAATATCAAAAGGACACCAAATATATCTTATATATTGTACATAAAATATCAAAAAGTACAGTATATCTATTTCATATATTGTACATATATTATTAACTAAAAGTACACCAAATACATTTTATAAACTGTAAATAAAATATCAAAAATTACAGTAAATATATATTACATACTGTACATAAAATATCAAAAAGTACACCAAATATGTGTTATATATACTGTAAATATACTATCAAAACTACAGTAATTATATTTAATATACTGTACATAAAATATCAAAAATTACACCAAATGTATATTATATACTGTAAATACGATATCAAAAAGTACAGTAAATATATATTACACACCCTATGATAAATATCACAAACTACACCAAATATATATTATATAATTTACATGAAATATCAAAAGGACACCAAATATATCTTATATACTGTACATAAAATATCAAAAAGTACAGTAAATATATTTCATATATTGTACATATGATATTAACTAAAAGTACACCAAATACATTTTATATACTGTAAATAAAATATTAGAAAGTACACTAAATATACATTACATACTGTACATAAAATATCAAAAAGTACACCAGATATGTGTTATATATACTGTAAATAAACCATCAAAATCTACAGTAATTGTATTCAATATACTGTTCATAAAATATCAAAAATTACTCCAAATGTACATTATATGGTGTAAATAAAATATCCAAAATACAGTAAATATATATTACACACCCTATGTAAAATATCCAAATTTACACCAAATATATATTATATAATTTACAAAAAATATCGGAAGGACACCAAATATATCTTATATACTGTACGTAAAATATCAAAAACTACAGTAAATATATTTCATATATTGAACATATAATATTAACTAAAAGTACAACAAATACATTTTATATACTTTTAATAAAATATCAAAAATTACAGTAAATATATATTACATACTGTACATAAAATATCAAAAAGTACACCAAATATGTGTTGTATATACTGTAATTATCAAAAACTACAGTAATTATATTCCATGTACTGTATATAAATTATCAAAAATTACACCAAATATAAATTATATACGGTAAATAAAATATCAAAAAGGACAGTAAATACATACTACACACCCTATGTAAAATATCAAAAACTACACCAAATATATATTATATAATTTACATAAAATATCAAAAGGACACCAAATATATCATATATACTGTACATAAAATATAAAAAAGTACAGTATATATATTTCATATATTGTACATATATTATTAACTAAAAGTACACCAAATACATTTGATATAGTGTAAATAAAATATCAAAAATTACAGTAAATATATATTACATACTGTACATAAAATATCAAAAAGTACACCAAATATGTGTTATATATACTGTAAACTATCAAAAACTACAGTAATTATATTTAATATACTGTACATAAAATATCAAAAATCACACCAAATGTATATTATATACTGTAAATAAAATATCAAAAAGGACAGAGAATATATATGACACACACTATGTAAAATATCAAAAACTACACCAAATATATATTATATAATTTACAATAAATATCAAAAGGACACTAAATATATCTTATATACTGTACATAAAATATCACAAACTACAGTAAATATATTTCGTATAATGTACATATAATATTAACTAAAAGTACAACAAATACATTTTATAAACTGTAAATAAAATATGAGAAAGTACAGTAAATATATATTACATACTGTGCATAAAATATCAAGAAGTACACCATATATGTGTTATATATACTGTAAATAAACCATCAAAAACTACAGTAATTATATTCAATATACTGTTCATAAAATATCAAAAATTACTCCAAATGTACATTATATAGTGTAAATAAAATATCCAAAATACAGCAAATATATATTACACACCCTATGTAAAATATCCAAATTTACACCAAATATATATTATATAATTTAAAAAAATATCGGAAGGACACCAATTATATCTTATATACTGTACGTAAAATATCAAAAACTACAGTAAATATATTTCATATATTGTACATATAATATTAACTAAAAGTACAACAAATACATTTTATATACTGTAAATAAAATATCAAAAATTACAGTAAATATATATTACATACTGTACATAAAATATCAAAAAGTACAACAAATATGTGTTGTATATACTGTAATTATCAAAAACTACAGTAATTATATTCAATATACTGTATATAAATTATCAAAAATTACACCAAATGTAAATTATATACTGTAAATAAAATATCAAAAAGGACAGTAAATATATACTACACACCCTATGTAAAATATCAAAAACTACACCAAATATATATTATATAATTTACATAAAATATCAAAAGGACACCAAATATATCTTATATAATGTACATAAAATATCAAATAGTACAGTAAATATATTTCATATATTGTACATATGATATTAACTAAAAGTACACCAAATACATTTTATATAGTGTAAATAAAATATCAAAAATTACACTAAATATATATTACATACTGTACATAAAATATCAAAATGTACACCAAATATGTGTTATATATACTGTAAACTATCAAAAAGTACAGTAAATATATTTAATATACTGTATATAAAATATCAAAAATCACACCAAATGTATATTATATACCGTAAATAAAATATCAAAAAGGACAGTGAATATATATGACACACACTATGTAAAATATCAAAAACTACTCCAAATATATATTATATAATTTACAATAAATCTCAAAAGGACACCAAATATATCTTATATGCTGTACATAAAATATCAAAAAGAACAGTAAATATATTTCATATATTGTACATATAATATTAACTAAAAGTACACCAAATACATTTTATATACTGTAAATAAAATATCAAAAATTACAGTAAATATATCTTACATACTGTACATAAAATATCAAAAAGTACACCAAATATGTGTTATATATACTGTAAACAATCAAAAATTACAGTAATTATATTTAATATACTGTACATAATATATCAAAAATCACACCAAATGTATATTATATACTGTAAATAAAATATCAAAAAGGACACTGAATATATATGACACACACTATGTAAAATATCAAAAACTACACCAAATATATATTATATAATTTACATAAAATATCAAAAGGACACCAAATATATCCTATATACTGTACGCAAAATATCAAAAAATACAGTAAATATATTTCATATATTGTACATATAACATTAATTAAAAGTACACCAAATACATTGTATATACTGTAAATAAAATATCAAAAAGTACAGTAAATATATATTACATACTGTACATAAAATATCAAAAAGTACACCAAATATGTGTTATATATACTGTAAATAAACTATCAAAATCTACAGTAATTATATTCAATATACTGTACATAAAATATCAAAAATTACTCCAAATGTACATTATATGGTGTAAATAAAATATCCAAAATACAGTAAATATATATTACAAACCCTATGTAAAATATCCAAATTTACACCAAATATATATTATATAATTTACAAAAAATATCGGAAGGACACCAAATATATCTTATATACTGTACGTAAAATATCAAAAACTACTGTAAATTTATTTCATATATTGTACATATAATATTAACTAAAAGTACAACAGATACATTTTATATACTTTTAATAAATTATCAAAAATTACAGTAAATATATATTACATAGTGTACATAAAATATCAAAAAGTACACCAAATATGTGTTGTATATACTGTAATTATCAAAAACTACAGTAATTATATTCAATGTACTGTATATAAATTTTCAAAAATTACACCAAATGTAAATTATATACTGTAAATAAAATATCAAAAGGACAGTAAATATATACTACACACCCTATATAAAATATCAAAAACTACACCAAATATATATTATATAATTTACATAAAATATAAATAGGACACCAAATATATCTTATATACTGTACATAAAATATCAAAAAGTACAGTATATTTCATATATTGTACATATAATATTAACTAAAAGTACACCAAATACATTTGATATACTGTAAATAAAATATCAACAATTACAGTAAATATATATTACATACTGTACATAAAATACCAAAAAGTACACCAAATATCTGTTATATATATGTAAAAAAACTATCAAAATCTACAGTAAATATATTTAATATACTGTACATAAAATATCAAAAATTACACCAAATGTATGTTATATACTGTAAATATGATATCAAAAATACCGTAAATATATATTACACACCCTATGTAAAATATCACAAACTACACCAAATATATATTATATAATTTACATAAAATATCAAAAGGACACCAAATATATCTTATATACTGTACATAAAATATCAAAAAGTACAGTAAATGTATTTCATATATTGTATATATAATATTAATTAAAAGTACACCAAATACATTTTATATACTGTAAATAAAATATCAAAAATTACAGTAAATATATATTACATACTGTACATAAAATATCAAAAAGTACACCAAATATGTGTTATATATACTGTAAACTATCAAAAACTTCAGTAATTATGTATAATATGCTGTACATAAAATATCAAAAATCACACCAAATGTATATTATATACGGTAAATAAAATATCAAAAAGGACAGTGAATATACATGACACACACTATGTAAATTATCAAAAACTACACCAAATATATATTATATAATTTACAATAAATATCAAAGGGACACCAAATATATCCTATATACTGTACGCAAAATATCAAAAACTACAGTAAATATATTTCATATATTGTACATATAATTTTAACTAAAAGTACACCAAATACATTTTATATACTGTAAATAAAATATCAAAAAGTACAGTAAATATATATTACATACTGTACATAAAATATCAAAAAGTACACCAAATATGTGTTATATATACTGTAAACTATCAAAAACTTCAGTAATTATATATATTATGCTGTACATAAAATATCAAAAATCACACCAAATGTATATTATATACTGTAAATAAAATATCAAAAAGGACAGTGAATATATATGACACACACTATGTAAAATATCAAAAACTACACCAAATATATATTATATAATTTACATAAAATATCAGAAGTACACCAAATATATCCTATATACTGTACGTAAAATATCAAAAACTACAGTAAATATATTTCATATATTGTACATATAATATTAACTAAAAGTACACCAAATACATTTTATATACTGTAAATAAAATATCAAAAATTACAGTAAATATGTATTACATACTGTACATAAAATATCAAAAAGTACACCAAATATGTGTTATATATACTGTAAACTATCAAAAACTTCAGTAATTATGTGTAATATGCTGTACATAAAATATCAAAAATCACACCAAATGTATATTATATACTGTAAATAAAATATCAAAAAGGACAGTGAATATACATGACACACACTATGTAAATTATCAAAAACTACACCAAATATATATTATATAATTTACAATAAATATCAAAGGGACACCAAATATATCCTATATACTGTATGTAAAATATCAAAAACTACAGTAAATATATTTCATATATTGTACATATAATTTTAACTAAAAGTACACCAAATACATTTTATATACTGTAAATAAAATATCAAAAAGTACAGTAAATATATATTACATACTGTACATAAAATATCAAAAAGTACACCAAATATGTGTTATATATACTGTAAACTATCAAAAACTTCAGTAATTATATATAATATGCTGTACATAAAATATCAAAAATCACACCAAATGTATATTATATACTGTAAATAAAATATCAAAAAGGACAGTGAATATATATGACACACACTATGTAAAATATCAAAAACTACACCAAATATATATTATATAATTTACATAAAATATCAGAAGTACACCAAATATATCCTATATACTGTACGTAAAATATCAAAAACTACAGTAAAT
Source organism: Pan paniscus (assembly GCF_029289425.2). Lineage (NCBI taxonomy): Eukaryota > Metazoa > Chordata > Mammalia > Primates > Hominidae > Pan > Pan paniscus. The sequence continues at coordinate 6,267,473 of NC_073271.2, forward strand.
ATATTTCATATATTGTACATATAATATTAACTAAAAGTACACCAAATACATTTTATATACTGTAAATAAAATATCAAATATTACAGTAAATATATATTACATACTGTACATAAAATATCAAAAAGTACACCAAATATGTGTTATATATACTGTAAATGAACCATCAAAAACTACAGTAATTATATTCAATATACTGTTCATAAAATATCAAAAATTACTCCAAATGTACATTATATAGTGTAAATAAAATATCCAAAATACAGTAAATATATATTACACACCCTATGTAAAATATCCAAATTTACACCAAATATATATTATATAATTTACAAAAAATATCGGAAGGACACCAAATATATCTTATATACTGTACGTAAAATATCAAAAAGTACAGTAAATATATTTCATATATTGTACATATAATATTAACTAAAAGTACAACAAATACATTTTATATACTTTTAATAAAATATCAAAAATTACAGTAAATATATATTACATACTGTATATAAAATATCAAAAAGTACACCAAATATGTGTTGTATATACTGTAATTATCAAAAACTGCAGTAATTATATTCAATGTAATGTATATAAATTATCAAATATTACACCAAATGTAAATTATATACTGTAAATAAAATATCAAAAAGGACAGTAAATATATACTACACACCCTATGTAAAATATCAAAGACTACACCAAATATATATTATATAATTTACATAAAATATCAAAAGGACACCAAATCTATCTTATATAGTGTAAGTAAAACATAAAAAAGTTCAGTATATATATTTCATATATTGTACATATATTATTAACTAAAAGTACACCAAATACATTTGATATAGTGTAAATAAAATATCAAAAATTACAGTAAATATATATTACATACTGTACATAAAATATCAAAAAGTACACCAAATATGTGTTATATATACTGTAAACTATCAAAAACTACAGTAATTATATTTAATATACTGTACATAAAATATCAAAGTCACACAAATGTATATTATATACTGTAAATAAAATATCAAAAAGGACAGAGAATATATATGACACAAACTATGTAAAATATCAAAAACTACACCAAATATATATTATATAATTTACAATAAATATCAAAAGGACACCAAATATATCTTATATACTGTACATAAAATATCAAAAACTACAGTAAATATATTTCATATATTGTACATATAATATTAACTAAAAGTACACCAAATACATTTTATATACTGTAAATAAAATATCAAAAATTACAGTAAATATATATTACATACTATACATAAAATATCAAAAAGTACACCAAATACATTTTATATACTGTAAATAAAATATCAAAATTACAGGAAATATATATTACATACTATACATAAAATATCAAAAAGTACACCAAATACATTTTATATACTGTAAATAAAATATCAAAAAGTATAGTAAACATATATTACATACTGTACATAAAATATCAAAAAGTACACCAAATATGTGTTATATATACTGTAAATAAACTATCAAAAACTACAGTAATTATATTTAATATACTTTTCATAAAATATCAAAAATTACAGCAAATGTATATCATATACTGTAAATAAAATATCAAAAAGTACAGTAAGTATTTACTACACACCCTATGTAAAATATCAAAAACTACAGCAAATATATATTATATAATTTTCATAAAATATCAAAAGAACACCAAATATATATTATATACTCTACATAAAATATCAAAAATACAGTAAATATATTTCATATATTGTGCATATAATATTAACTAAAAGTACACCAAATACATTTTATATACTGTAAATAAATTATCAAAAATTACAGTAAATATATATTACATACTCTATATAAAATATCAAAAAGTACACCAAATATGTGTTGTATATACTGTAATTATCAAAAACTTCAGTAATTATATTCAATGTAATGTATATAAATTTTCAAAAATTACACCAAATGTATATTATATACTGTAAATAAAATATCAAAAAGTACAGTAAATACATATTACACACCCTATGTAAAATATCCCAAACTACACCAGATATATATTATATAATTTATATAAAATATCAAAAGGACACCAAGTATATATTATATACTGCACATAAAATATCAAAAAGTACAGTAAATATATTTCATATATTGTATATATAATATTAACTAAAAGTACACCAAATACATTTTATATAGTGTAAATAAAATATCAAAAAGTACAGTAAATCTATATTACATACTGTACATAAAATATCAAAAAGTACACCAAATATGTGTTATATATACTGTAAAAAAACTATCAAAAACTACAGTAATTATATTTAATATACTGTACTTAAAATATAAAAAATTACACCAAATGTATGTTATTTACAGTAAATAAAATATCAAAAAGTGCAGTAAATATATATTACACACCATATGTAAAATATCACAATCTACACCAAATATATATTATATAATTTTCATAAGATATCAAAAGTACACCAAATATATCTTATATACTGTACATAAAATACCAAAAAGTACAGTAAATATATTTCATATATTGTACATATAATATTAACTAAAAGTTCACCAAATACATTTTATATAGTGTAAATAAAATATCAAAAATTTCAGTGAATATATATTACATACTGTACATAAAATATCAAAAAGTACACCAAACATGTGTTATATATACTCTAAATAAACTATCAAAAACTACAGTGATTATATTTAATATACTGTACATAAAATATCAAAAATTACAACAAATGTATATTATTTACTGTAAATAAAATACCAAAAAGTACAGTAAATATATATTACACACCCTATGTAAAATATCACAAACTACACCAAATATATATTATATAATTTACATAAAATATCAAAAGGACACCAAATATACCTTATATACAGTACATAAAATATCAAAATGTACAGTAAATATATTTCATATATTGTACATGTAATATTAACTAAAAGTACACCAAATACATTTTATATACTGTAAAGAAAATATCAAAAAGTACAGTAAATTTATATTACATACTGTACATAAAATATCAAATAGTACAACAAATATGTGTTATATACACTGTAAATAAACTATCAAAAACTACAGTAATTAAATTTAATATACTGTACATAAAATATCAAAAATTACACCAAATGTATATTATTTACTGTAAATAAAATATCAAAATGTACAGTAAATATATATTACACACCATATGAAAAATATCACTATCTACACCAAATATATATTATATAATTTACATAAAATATCAAAAGGACACCAAACATATCTTATATACTGTGCATAAAATATCAAAATCTACAGTAAATATATTTCATATATTGTACATATAATATTAACTAAAAGTACACCAAATACATTTTATATAGTGTAAATAAACTTTCAAAAAGTACAGTACATATATATTACACACCATATGTAAAATATCACAATCTACACCAAATATATATTATATAATTTACATATAATATCAAAAGGACACCAAATATATCCTATATACTGTACATAAAATATCAAAAAGTACAGTAAATATATTTCATATATTGTACATATAATATTAACTAAAAGTACACCAAATAAACTTTATATAGTGTAAATAAAATATGAAAAATTACAGTGAATATATACTACATACTGTACATAAAATATCAAAAAGTACACCAAATATGTGTTATATATGCTGTAAATAAACTATCAAAAACTACAGTAATTATATTTAATATACTGTACATTAAATATCAAAAATTACACCAAATGTATATTATTTACTGTAAATAAAATACCAAAAAGTACAGTAAATATATATTACACACCATATGTAAAATATCACAATCTACACCAAATATATATTATATAATTTACATAAAATATCAAAAGGACACCAAATATATCTAATATACTGTACATAAAATATCAAAAAGTACAGTAAATATATTTCATATATTCTACATATAATATTAACTAAAGAACACCAAATACATTTTATATAGTGTAAATAAAATATCAAAAAGTACTGTAAATATATATTACATACAGTACATAAAATATAAAAAAGTACACCAAATATGTGTTTTATATACTGTAAATAAACTATCAAAAACTACAGTAATTATATATAATATACTGTACATAAAATATCAAAAATTACACCAAAAGTATATTATTTACTGTAAATAAAATATCAAAAAGTACACTAAATATATATTACACACCATATGTTAAATATCACAATCTACACCAAATATATATTATATAATTTACAGAAACTATCAAAAGGACACCAAATATATCTTATATACTGTACATAAAATATCAAAATGTACAGTAAATATATTTCATATATTGTACATATAATATTAACTAAAAGTACACCAAATACATTTTATATAGTGTAAATAAAATATCAAAAATTACAGTGATTATATATTACATACTGTACATAAAATATCAAAAAGTATACCAATTATGTGTTATATATACTGTAAATAAACTATCAAAACCTACAGTAATTATATTTAATATACTGTACATAAAATATCAAAAATTACACCAAATGTATATTATTTACTGTAAATAAAATACCAAAAAGTACAGTAAATATATATTACACACCCTATGTAAAATATCACAAACTACACCAAATATACATTATATAATTTACATAAAATATCAAAAGGACACTAAATATATCTTATATATTGTACATAAAATATCAAAATGTACAGTAAATATATTTCGTATATTGTACATGTAATATTAACTAAAAGTACACCAAATACATTTTATATACGGTAAATAAAATATCAAAAAGTACAGTAAATTTATATTACATACTGTACATAAAATATCAAATAGTACAACAAATATGTGTTATATACACTGTAAATAAACTATCAAAAACTACAGTAATTAAATTTAATATACTGTACATAAAATATCAAATTTACACCAAATGTATATTATTTACTGTAAATAAAATATCAAAATGTACAGTAAATATATATTACACACCATATGAAAAATATCACAATCTACACCAAATATATATTATACAATTTACATAAAATATCAAAAGGACACCAAATATATCTTATATACTGTATATAAAATATGAAAAATTACAGTAAATATATTTCATATATTGTACATATAATATTAACTAAAAGTACACCAAATACATTTTATATAGTGTAAATAATATTTCAAAAAGTACAGTAAATATATATTACACACCATATGTAAAATATAACAATCTACACCAAATATATATTATATAATTTACATATAATATCAAAAGGACACCAAATATATCCTATATACTGTACATAAAATATCAAAAAGTACAGTAAATATATTTCATATATTGTACATATAATATTAACTAAAAGCACACCAAATAAACTTTATATAGTGTAAATCAAATATGAAATATTACAGTGAATATATACTACATACTGTACATAAAATATCAAAAAGTACACCAAATATGTGTTATATATGCTGTAAATAAACTATCAAAAACTACAGTAATTATATTTAATATACTGTACATAAAATATCAAAAATCACACCAAATATATATTATTTACTGTAAATAAAATACCAAAAAGTACAGTAAATATATATTACACACCCTATGTAAAATATCACAAACTACACCAAATATATATTATATAATTTATATAAAATATCAAAAGGACACAAAATATACCTTATATACTGTACATAAAATATCAAAATTTACAGTAAATATATTTCATATATTATACATATAATATTAACTAAAAGTACACCAAATACGTTTTATATACTGTAAATAAAATATCAAAAATTACAGTGAATATATATTACATACCGTACATAAAATATCAAAAAGTACAGCAAATAATGTTATATATACTGTAAATAAACTATCAAAACTACAGTAATTATATATAATATACTGTACATAAAATATCAAAAATTACACCAAATGTATATTATATACTTTAAATACGATATCAAAAAGTACAGTAAATATATATTACACAGCCTATGTTAAATATCACAAACTACACCAAATATATATTATATAATTTACATAAATTATCAAAGGGACACCAAGTATATCTTATATACTGTACATAAAATATCAAAAAGTACAGTAAATATATTTCATATATTGTACATATGATATTAACTAAAAGTACACCAAATACATTTTATATACTGTATATAAAATATCAAAAATTACACTAAATATATATTACATACTGTACATAAAATATCAAAATGTACACCAAATATGTGTTATATATACTGTAAACTATCAAAAAGTACAGTAAATATATTTAATATATTGTACATAAAATATCAAAAATCACACCAAATGTATATTATATACCGTAAATAAAATATCAAAAAGGACAGTGAATATATATGACACACACTATGTAAAATATCAAAAACTACACCAAATATATATTATATAATTTACAATAAATATCAAAAGGACACCAAATATATCTTATGTGCTGTACATAAAATATCAAAAATAACAGTAAATATATTTCATATATTGTACATATAATATTAACTAAAAGTACACCAAATACGTTTTATATACTGTAAATAAAATATCAAAAATTACAGTAAATATATATTACATACTGTACATAAAATATCAAAAAGTACACCAAATATGTGTTATATATACTGTAAACTATCAAAAACTACAGTAATTATATTTAATATACTGTACATAAAATATCAAAAATTACACCTCATGTATATTATATACTGTAAATAAGATATCAAAAATACAGTAAATATATATTACACACCCTATGTAAAATATCACAAACTACACGAAATATATATTATATAATTTACATAAAATATCAAAAGGACACCAAATATATCTTATATACTGTACATAAAATAGCAAAAAGTACAGTAAATATATTTCATATATTGTACATATAATATTAACTAAAAGTACACCAAATACATTTTATATACTGTAAATAAAATATGAAAAGTACACTAAATATATATTACATACTGTACATAAAATATCAAAAAGTTCACCAAATATGTGTTATATATACTGTAAATAAACTATCAAAAACTACAGTAATTATATGCAATATACTGTACATAAAATATCAAAAATTACTTGAAATGTACATTATATAGTGTAAATAAAATATCCAAAATACAGTAAATATATATTACACACACTATGTAAAATATCCAAATTTACACCAAATATATATTATATAATTTACAAAAAATATCGGAAGGACACCAAATATACCTTATATACTGTACGTAAAATAATAAAAACTCCAGTAAATATATTTCATATATCGTACATATAATATTAACTGAAAATACACGAAATACATTTTATATACTTTAAATAAAATGTCAAAAATTACAGTAAATATATATTACATACTGTACATAAAATATCAAAAAGTACACCAAATAAGTGTTATATACACTCTAATTATAAAAAACTACATTAATTATATTCAATGTACGTTATAAAAATTATCAAAAATTACACAAAATATAAATTATATACTGTAAATAAAATATCAAAAAGGACAGTAAATATATACTACACACCCTATGTAAAATATCAAAAACTACACCAAATATATATTATATAATTTACATAAAATATCAAAAGGACACCAAATATATCTTATATACTGTACATAAATTATAAAAAAGTACAGTATATATATTTCATATATTGTACATATATTATTAACTAAAAGTACACCAAATACATTTGATATAGTGTAAATAAAATATCAAAAATTACAGTAAATATATATTACATACTGTACATAAAATATCAAAAAGTACACCAAATATGTGTTATATATACTGTAAACTATCAAAAACTACAGTAATTATATTTAATATACTGTACATAAAATATCAAAAATCACACCAAATGTATATTATATACTGTAAATAAAATATCAAAAAGGACAGAGAATATATATGACACACACTATGTAAAATATCAAAAACTACACCAAATATATATTATATAATTTACAATAAATATCAAAAGGACACCAAATATATCTTATATACTGTACATAAAATATCAAAAACTACAGTAAATATATTTCATATATTGTACATATAATATTAACTAAAAGTACACCAAATACATTTTATATACTGTAAATAAGATATCAAAAAGTGCAGTAAATATATATTACATACTGTACATAAAATATCAAAAAGTACACCAAATATATTTTATATATAAAGTAAATAAACTATCAAAACTACAGTACTTATATTTAATGTACTGTACATAAAATATCAAAAATTACACCAAACGTATATTATATACTGTAAATAAAATATCAGAAAGGACAGTAAATATGTACTACACACCCTATGTAAAATATCAAAAACTACACCAAATATATATTATATAACTTACATAAAATATCAAAAGGACACCAAATATATCTTATACTGTACATAAAATATCAAAAAGTACAGTAAATACATTTAATATATTGTACATATAATATTAACTAAAAGTACACCAAATACAGTTTATATAGTGTAAATAAGATATCACAAAGTACAATAAATATATATTACATACTGTACATAAAATATCAAAAAGTTCACCAAATATGTGTTTTATATACTGTAGATAAACTATCAAAATCTACAGTAATTATATTTAATATACTGTACATAAAATATCAAAAATTAAACCAAATGTATATTGTAGACTGTAAATAAAATATCAAAAAGGACAGTAAATATATACGACGCACCCTATGTAAAATATCAAAAACTACACCAAATATATATTACATAATTTACATAAAATATCAAAAGGACACCAAATATATCTTATATACTGTACATAAAATACCAAAAGTACAGTAAATATATTACATATATTGTACATATAATATTAACTAAAAGTACACCAAATACATTTTATATACTGTAAATAAAATATCAAATTACAGTAAATATATATTACATACTGTACATAAAATATCAAAAAGTACACCAAATATTTGTTATATATACTGTAAATAAACTATCAAAAAGTACAGTAATTATATTTAATATACTGTACGTAAAATATCAAAAATTACACCATATGTATATTATATACTCTAAATAAAATATGAAAAAGGACAGTAAATATATATTACACTCTGTGTAAAATATCAAAAACTACACCAAATATATAATATATAATTTACATAAAATATCAAAAGGACACCAAATATATATTATATACTGTACATAAAATATCAGAAAGTACAGCAAATACATTTCATATATTGTTTATGTAATATTAACTAAAAGTACACCAAATACATTTTATATACTGTAAATAAAATATCAAAAAGTACAGTAAATATATATTACATAATGTACATAAAATATAAAAAAGTACACCAAATATGTGTTATATATACTGTAAATTAACTATCAAAAACTGCAGTAATTATATTTAATGTACTGTACATAAAATATCAAAAATTTCACCAAATGTATATTATATAATGTAAATAAAATATGAAAAAGGACAGTAAATACCTATTACACTCTGTGTAAAATATCAAAAACTACACAAAATATATATTATGTAATTGACATAAAATATCAAAAGGACACCAAATATATATTATATACTGTACATGAAATATCAAAAAGTACAGCAAATGTATTTCATATATTGTACATATAATATTAACTAAAAGTCCACCAAATGTATTTTATATAGTGTAAATAAAATATCAAAAAGTACAGTAAATATATATTACATACTGTACATAAAATACCAAAAAGTACACCAAATATGTGTTATATATATTGTAAATAAACTATCAAACACTGCAGGAATTATATTTAATGTAATGTACATAAAATATCAAAAATTACACCAAATGTATATTATGTACTGTAAATAAAATATCAAAAAGTACAGTAAATATATATTACACACCCTATGTAAAATATCAAAAACTACACCAAATATATATTATATAATTGACATAAAATATCATAAGGACACCAAATACATCTTCTTTACTGTACATAAAATATCAAAATGTACAGTAAATATATTTCATAAATTGTTCATATAATATTAACTAAAAGTACACAAAATACACTTTATATACTGTAAATAAAATATCAAAATGTAAAAAGTACACCAAATATGTGTTATATATACTGTAAATAAACTATGAAAAACTACGGTAATTATATTTAATATACTGTACATAAAATATCAATAATGACACCAAATGTTTATTATATACTGTAAATAAAATATCAAAAAGACAGTAAATATATATGACACACCCTATGTAAAGTATCAAAAACTACACCAAACATATATAATATAATTTAGAAAAAATACCAAAAGGACACCAAATATATCTTCTTTACTGTACATAAAATATCAAAAAGTACAGTAAATATATTTCATATATTGTTCATATAATATTAACTAAAAGTGCACCAAATACATTTTATATACTGTAAATAAAATTTCAAAAATACAGGAAATATATGTTACATACTGTACATAAAATATCAAAAAGTACACCAAATATGTGTTATATAATCTGTAAATTAACAATCACAAAATACAGTAATTTTATTTAATATACTGTACATAAAATATCAAAAATTACAGCAAATGTATATTATAAACTCTAAATAAAATATATAAAAGGACAGTAAATATATATGACACATCCTATGTAAAATATCAAAAACTACACCAAATATATATTATATTACTTACATAAAATATCAAAAGGACACCAAATATATCTTATATACTGTACATAAAATATCAAAATACAGTAAATATATTTCATATATTGTACATATAATATTAACTAAAACTACACCAAATTCATTTTTTATACTGTAAATAAAATATCAAAATACAGTAAATATATATTACATACTCTACATAAAATATCAAAAAGTAAACCAAATATGTGTTATATACTGTAAATAAACTATCAAAAACTACAGTAATTATATTAAATATACTGTACTTAAAATATCAAAAATTACACCAAATGTATATTATATACCCTAAATAAAATATGAAAAAGGACAGTAAATACATATTACACTCTGTGTAAAATATCAAAAACTACACCAAATATATATTATATAATTGACATAAAATATCAAAAGGACACCAAATATATATTATATACTGTACATGAAGTATCAAAAAGTACAGCAAATGTATTTCATATATTGTACATATAATGTTAACTAAAATACACCAAATATATTTTATATAGTGTAAATAAAATATCAAAAAGTACAGTAAATATATATTACATACTGTACATAAAATACCAAAAAGTACACCAAATATGTGTTATATATACTGTAAATAAACTATCAAACACTGCCGCAATTATATTTAATATACTGTACCTAAAACATCCAAAATTACACCAAATGTATATTATATACTGTAAATAAAATATCAAAAATACAGTAAATTTATATTACACACCCTATGTTAAATATCAAAAACTACACCAAAGATATATTATATAATTTAGAAAAAATATCAAAGGGACACCAAATACATCTTCTTTACTGTACATAAAATATCAAAAAGTACAGTAAATATATTTCATATATTGTTCATATAATATTAACTAAAAGTACACCAAATACATTTTATATACTGTAAATAAGATATCAAAAAGTACAGTAAATATATATTACATACTGTACATAAAATATCAAAAAGTACACCAAACATGTGTTATATATACTGTCAATAAACTATCAAAAACTACAGTACTTATATTTAATATACTGTACATAAAATATCAAAAATTACACCAAACGTATATTATATACTGTAAATAAAATGTCAGAAAGGACAGTAAATATATACTACACACCCAATGTAAAATATCAAAATCTACACCGAATATATATTATATAATTTACATAAAATATCAAAAGGACACCAAATATAACTTATATACTGTACATAAAATATCAAAAAGTACAGTAAATACATTTCATATATTGTACATATAATATTAACTAAAAGTACACAAATTACATTTTATATACTGTAAATAAAATATCAAAATGCAAAAAGTACACCAAATATGTGTTATATATACTGTAAATAAACTATGAAAGCTGCAGTTATTATATTTAATATACTGTACATAAAATATCAAAAATTACACAAAATGTATATTATATACTGTAAATAAAATATCAAAAATTACAGTAAATATATATTACACATTCTATTTAAAATATCAAACACTACACCAAAAATATATATTATAATTTACATAAAATATCAAAAGTACACTTAATATATTTTATATACTGTACATAAAATATGAAAATGTACAGTAAATATATTTCATATATTGAACATATAATATTTAATAAAGTACACCAAATACATTGTATATACTGTAAAAAAAATTTCCAAAAGTACAGTAAATATATATTACATACTGTACATAAAATATCAAAAAGTACACAAAATATGTGTTATATATACTGTGAATAAACTATAAAAACTACAGTAAATATATTTAATACACTGTACATAAAATATCAAAAATTACACAAAATGTATATTATATAGTGTAAATATAATATCAAAAATTACGGTAAATATATATTACACATTCTTTTTAAAATATCAAAAACGACACCAAAAATATACTTTATAATTTAAACAAAATATCAAAAGTACACTTAATATATTTTATATACTGTACATAAATTATGAAAATGTACAGTAAATCTATTTCATATATTGTACATATAGTATTAAATAAAGTACACCAAATACATTTTATATACTGTAAATAAAATATACAAATGTACAGTAAATATATATTACATACTGTACATAAAATATCAAAAAGTACACCAAATATGTGTTATATATACTGTAAATAAGCTATCAAAAACTACAGTAATTATATTTAATATACTGTACATAAAATATCAAAAATTACACTAAATGCATATTATATACTGTAAATAAAATATCAAATAGTACAGCAAATATTTATTACACACTCTATGTAAAATATCAAAAACTACACCAAATATATGTTATATAATTTGCCTAAAATATCAAAAGTACACCAAATATATATTATATACTCTACATTAAATATCAAAATGCACAGTAAATTTATTTCATATATTGTACATATAATATTAACTGAAAGTACACCAAATACATTTTATATACCTAAAATAAAATATCCAAAAGCACAGTAAATATATATTACATACTGTACAAAAAATATCAAAAAGTACACCAAATATGTGTTATATATACTGTAAATAAACAATCAAAAACTACAGTAATTATATTTAATATACTGCACATAAAATATCAAAAATTACACGAAATGTATACTATATACTGTAAAAAAAATCTAAAGTTACAGTAAATATATATTACACACTCTATGTAAAATATCAAAAACTACGCCAAACATATATTATATAATTTACATAAAATATCAAAAGTACACCAAATAGAGATTATATACTGTACATAAAATATTAAAAAGTCCAGTAAATATATTTCATATATTGTACATATAATATTAACTAATAGTACACCAAATACATTTTATATACAGTAAATAAAATATCCAGTAGTTCAGTAAATATATATTACATACTGTACATAAAATATCAAAAAGTACACCAAATATGTGTTATATGTACTATAAATAAACTATAAAAACTACAGTAATTATATTTCATATACTGTACATAAAATATCAAAAATTACACTAAATGCTTATTATATACTGTAAATAAAATATCAAATAGTACAGTAAATATTTATTACACACTCTATGTAAAATATCAAAAACTACACCAAATATGTGTTATATATACTGTAAATAAACAATCAAAAATTACAGTAATTATATTTAATATACTGTACATAAAATATCAAAAATTACACGAAATGTATACTATATACTGTAAAAAAAATCTAAAATTACAGAAAATATATATTACACACTAAATGTAAAATATCAAGAACTACGCCAAATATGTATTATATAATTTACATAAAATATCAAATGTACACCAAATATATATTATATACTGTACATAAAATATCAAAAAGTACAGTAAATATATTGCAAATATAGTACATATAATATTAACTAAAAGTACACCAAATATATTTTATATACTGTAAATAATATATCCAAAAGTACAGTAAATATATATTACAAACTGTACATAAAATATCAAAAAGTACACCAAATATGTGTTATATATACTGTAAATAAACAATCAAGAAATACAGAAGTTTTATTTAATATACTGTACATAAAATATCAAAAATTACACGAAATGTATACTATATACTGTAAAAAAAATCTAAAATTACAGTAAATATATATTACACAATCTATGTAAAATATCAAAAACTACACCAAATATATGTTATATAATTTACATAAACTATCAAAAGTACACCAAATAGATATAATATACTGTACATAAAATATCAAAAAGTACAGTAAATACATTTCATATATTGTCTATATAATATTAACTAAAAGTACACCAAATACATTTTATATACTGTAAATAAAATATCCAATAGTACCGTAAATATATATTACATACTGTACATAAAATATCAAAAAGTACAACAAATATGTGTTATATATACTGTAAACAATGAAAAAGTACAGTAATTATATTTAATATACTGTACATAAGATATCAACAATTACACGAAATGTATATTATATAGTGTAAAAAATATATCTAAAATTACAGTAAATATAAATTACACACTCTATGTAAAATATCAAAAACTATGCCAAATATATATTATATAATTTACATAAAATATAAAAAGTACACCAAATAGATATTATATACTGGACATAAAATATCAAAAAGTACAATAAATATATTTCATATATTGTACGTATAATATTAACTAAAAGTACACCAAATATATTTTATATACTGTAAATAAAATATCCAATAGTACAGTAAATATATATTACATACTGTACATAAAATAACAAAAAGTACACCAAATATGTGTTATATATACTGTAAATAAACTATAAATAGTACAGTAATTATATTTAATATACTGTACATAAAATATGAAAAATTACACAAAATGCATAATATATACTGTAAATAAAATATCAAATAGTACAGTAACTATTTATTACACACTCTATGTAAAATATCAAAAACTACACCAAATATATTTTATATAATTTACATAAAATATCAAAAGTACACCAAATATATATTATATACTGTACATAAAATATCAAAAATTACACGAAATGTATACTATATATTGTAAAAAATATCTAAAATTACAGTAAATATATATTACACCCTCTATGTAAAATATCAAAAACTACGCCAAATATATATTATATAATTTACATAAAATATCAAAATTACACCAAATATATATTA
Organism: Pan paniscus; assembly: GCF_029289425.2. Classification (NCBI taxonomy): domain Eukaryota; kingdom Metazoa; phylum Chordata; class Mammalia; order Primates; family Hominidae; genus Pan; species Pan paniscus. Next base: position 6,283,053 of record NC_073271.2, read on the forward strand.
TATACTGTACATAAAATATCAAAAATTACAGTAAATATATTGCAAATATTGTACATATAATATTTTCTAAAAGTACACCAAATACATTTTATATACTGTAAATAAAATATCCAAAATCACAGTAAATATATATTACATACTGTACATTAAATATCAAAAAGTACACCAAATATGTGTTATATATACTGTAAATAAACAATCAAAAACTACAGTAATTATGTTTAATATACAGTACATAAAATATGAAATATTACACGAAATGTATACTATATACTGTACAAAAATATCTAAAATTACATTAAATATATATTACACACTGTATGTAAAATATCAAAAACTACGCCAAATATATATTATATAATTGACATAAAATATCAAAAGTACACCAAATAGATATTATATACTGTACATAAAATATCAAAAAGTACAGTAAATATATATTCTATACTGTATATTAAATATCAAAATGCACAGTAAATCTATTTCATATATTGTACATATAATATTAACTGAAAGTACACCAAATACATTTTATATAATGTAAATAAAATGTCCAAAAGCACAGTAAATATATATTACATACTGTACATAAAATATCAAAAAGAACACCAAATATGTGTTATATATACTGTAAATAAACAATCAAAAAATACAGTAATTATATTTAATATACCGTACATAAAATATCAAAAATTACACGAAATGTATACTATATACCGTAAAAAAAAATCTAAAATTACAGTAAATATATATTACACACTCTATGTAAAATATCAAAAACTACACCAAATATATATTATATAATTTACATAAAATATCAAAAGTACACCAAATAGATATTATATACTGTACATAAAATATCAAAAAGTACAGAAAATATATTTCATATAATGTACATATAATATTAACTAAAAGTACACTAAATACATTGTATATACTGTAAATAAAATATCCAATTGTACAGTAAATATATATTACATACTGTACATAAAATATCAAAAAGTACACAAAATATGTGTTATATATACTGTAAATAAGCTATCAAAAACTACAGTAATTATATTTAATATACTGTACATAAAATATCAAAAATTACACTAAATGCATATTATATACTGTAAATAAAACATCAAATAGTACAGCAAATATTTATTACACGCTCTATGTAAAATATCAGAAACTACACCAAATACATGTTATATAATTTACATAAAATATCAAAAGTACGCAAAATATATATTATATACTGTACATAAAATATCAAAATGCACACTAAACCTATTTCATATATTGTACATATAACATTAACTGAAAGTACACCAAATACATTTTAAGTACTGTAAATTAAATATCCAAAAGCACAGTAAATATATATTACATAGTGTACATAAAATATCAAAAAGTACACCAAATATGTGTTATATATACTGTAAATAAACAATCAAAAACTACAGTAATTGTATTTAATATACTGTACATAAATTATCAAAAATTACACGAAATGTATACTATATACTGTAAAAAAATCTAAAGTTACAGTAAATACATATTACACACTCTATGTAAAATATCAAAAACTACGCCAAATATATATTATCTAATTTACATAAAATATAAAAAGTACACCAAATAGATATTATATACAGTACATAAAATATCAAAATGTACAGTAAATATATTTCATATATTGTACATATAATATTAACTAAAGGAACACCAGATACGTTTTTTATTCTGTAAATAAAATATCCAATAGTACAGTAAATATATATTACATACTGTACATAAAATATCAAAATGTACACCAAATATGTGTTATATATACTCTAAATAAACTATAATAACTACAGTAGTTATATTTAATATAATGTACATAAAATATCAAAAATTACACTAAATGCATGCTATATACTGTAAATAAAATATCAAATATTACAGTAAATATTTATAACACACTCTATGTAAAATATCAAAAACTACACCAAATATATGTTATATAATTTACATAAACTATCAAAAGTACACCAAATATATATTATTTACTGTACATAAAATATCAAAAATTACACGAAATGTATACCATATACTGTAAATAAAATCTAAAATTACTGTAAATATATATTACACACTCTATGTAAAATATCAAAAACTACGCCAAATATATATTATATAATTTACATAAAATATCAAATCTACACCAAATATATATTATTTACTGTACATAAAATATCAAAAAGGACCGTAAATATATTGCAAATATTGTACATATAATATTAACTAAAAGTACACCAATACATTTTATATACTGTAAATAAAATATCCAAAAGAACAGTAAATATATATTACATACTGTACATAAAATATCAAAAAGTACACCAAATAGGTGTTATATATACTGTGAATAAACTATAAAAACTACAGTAACTATATTTAATACACTGTACATAAAATATCAAAAATTACACAAAATGTATATTATATAGTGTAAATAAAATATCAAAAATTACGGTAAATATATATTACACATTCTTTTTAAAATATCAAAAACTACACCAAAAATATACTTTATAATTTAAACAAAATATCAAAAGTACACTTAATATATTTTATATACTGTACAGAAAATATGAAAATGTACAGTAAATCTATTTCATATAGTGTACATATAGTATTAAATAAAGTACACCAAATACATTTTATATACTGTAAATAAAATATACAAATGTACAGTAAATATATATTACATACTGTACATAAAATATCAAAAAGTACACCAAATATGTGTTATATATACTGTAAATAAGCTATCAAAAACTACAGTAATTATATTTAATATACTGTACATAAAATATCAAAAATTACACTAAATGCATATTATATACTGTAAATAAAATATCAAATAGTACAGCAAATATTTATTACACACTCTATGTAAAATATCAAAAACTACACCATATATATGTTATATAATTTGCATAAAATATCAAAAGTACAGCAAATATATATTATATACTCTACATTAAATATCAAAATGCACAGTAAATTTATTTCATATATTGTACATATAATATTAACTGAAAGTACACCAAATACATTTTATATACCTAAAATAAAATATCCAAAAGCACAGTAAATATATATTACATACTGTACAAAAAATATCAAAAAGTACACCAAATATGTGTTATATATACTGTAAATAAACAATCAAAAACTACAGTAATTATATTTAATATACTGCACATAAAATATCAAAAATTACACGAAATGTATACTATATACTGTAAAAAAAATCTAAAGTTACAGTAAATATATATTACACACTCTATGTAAAATATCAAAAACTACGCCAAATATATATTATATAATTTACATAAAATATCAAAAGTACACCAAATAGAGATTATATACTGTACATAAAATATTAAAAAGTCCAGTAAATATATTTCATATATTGTACATATAATATTAACTAATAGTACACCAAATACATTTTATATACAGTAAATAAAATATCCAGTAGTTCAGTAAATATATATTACATACTGTACATAAAATATCAAAAAGTACACCAAATATGTGTTATATGTACTGTAAATAAACTATAAAAACTACAGCAATTATATTTCATATACTGTACATAAAATATCAAAAATTACACTAAATGCTTATTATATACTGTAAATAAAATATCAAATAGTACAGTAAATATTTATTACACACTCTATGTAAAATATCAAAAACTACACCAAATATGTGTTATATATACTGTAAATAAACAATCAAAAATTACAGTAATTATATTTAATATACTGTACATAAAATATCAAAAATTACACGAAATGTATACTATATATTGTAAAAAAAATCTAAAATTACAGAAAATATATATTACACACTAAATGTAAAATATCAAGAACTACGCCAAATATGTATTATATAATTTACATAAAATATCAAATGTACACCAAATATATATTATATACTGTACATAAAATATCAAAAAGTACAGTAAATATATTGCAAATATAGTACATATAATATTAACTAAAAGTACACCAAATATATTTTATATACTGTAAATAATATATCCAAAAGTACAGTAAATATATATTACAAACTGTACATAAAATATCAAAAAGTACACCAAATATGTGTTATATATACTGTAAATAAACAATCAAGAAATACAGAAGTTTTATTTAATATACTGTACATAAAATATCAAAAATTACACGAAATGTATACTATATACTGTAAAAAAAATCTAAAATTACAGTAAATATATATTACACAATCTATGTAAAATATCAAAAACTACACCAAATATATGTTATATAATTTACATAAACTATCAAAAGTACACCAAATAGATATAATATACTGTACATAAAATATCAAAAAGTACAGTAAATATATTTCATATATTGTCTATATAATATTAACTAAAAGTACACCAAATACATTTTATATACTGTAAATAAAATATCCAATAGTACCGTAAATATATATTACATACTGTACATAAAATATCAAAAAGTACAACAAATATGTGTTATATATACTGTACATAAGCTATCAAAAACTACAGTAATTAAATTTAATATACTGTACATAAAATATCAAAAATTACACTAAATGCGTATTATATACTGTAAATAAAATATGAAAAAGGACAGTAAATATATATTACACACTCTATCTAAAATATCAAAAACTACACCAAATATATGTTATATAATTTACATAAAATATCAAAAGTACACCAAATATATATTATATACTGTACATAAAATATCAAAAAGTACAGTAAATATATTGCAGATATTGTACATATAATATTAACTAAAAGTACACCAAATACATTTTATATACTGTAAATAAAATATCCAAAAGTACAGTAAATATATATTACATACTGTACACAAAATATCAAAAAGTACACCAAATATGTGTTGTATATACTGTAAATAAACCATAAAATCTACAATAATTATATTTAATATACTGTACGTAAAATATCAAAAATTACACTAAATGCATATTATATACTGTAAATAAAATATCAAATAGTACAGTAAATATTTATTACACACTCTATGTAAAATATCAAAAACTACACCAAATATATGTTATATAATTAACATAAAATATCAAATGTACACCAAATACATATTATAAGCTGTACATAAAATATCAAAAATTACACGAAATGTATGCTATATACTGTAAAAAAATCTAAAATTACAGTAAATATATATTACACACTCTATGTAAAATATCAAAAACTACACCAAATATATATTATATAATTTACATAAAATATCAAAGTACACCAAATATATTTTATATAATGTACATAAAATATCAAAAAGTATAGTAAAAGTATTGCAAATATTGTACGTATAATATTAACTAAAAGTACACCAAATACATTTTATATACTGTAAATAAAATATCCAAAAGTACAGTAAATATATATTACATAATGTTCATAAAATATCAAAAAGTACACCAAATATGTGTTATATATACTGTAAATAAACTATAAAAACTGTAGTAATTATATTTAATATACTGTACATAAAATATCGAAAATTAGACAAAATGTATATTGTATACTGTTAATAAAATATCAAAAATTACAGTAAATATATATTACACATTCTATTTAAAATATCAAAACAACACCAAAAATATATTTTATAATTTACATAAAATATCAAAAGGACACCGAATATATCTGATATACTGTACATAAAATATGAAAATGTACAGTAAATATATTTCATATATTGTACATATAATATTAAATAAAGTACACCAAATATATTTTATATACTGTAAATAAACCATCCAAAAATACAGTAAATATGTATTACATACTGTAAATAAAATATCAAAAAGTACACCAAATGTGTTATATATAATGTAAATAAGCTATCAAAAACTACAGTAATTATATTTAATATACTGTACAAAAAATATCAAAAGTTACACGAAATGCATATTATATACTGTAAATAAAATATCAAATAGTACAGTGAATATTTATTACACACTCCATGTAAAATATCAAAAACTACACCAAATATATGTTATACAATTTACATAAAATATCAAAAGTACACCAAATATATATTATATACTGTACATAAAATATCAAAATGCACAGTATATCTATTTCATATATTGTACATATAATATTAACTGAAAGTACACCAAATACATTTTATATACTGTAAATAAAATATCCAAAAGCACAGTAAATATATATTACATACTGTACATAAAATATCAAAAAGTACACCAAATATGTGTTATATATACTGTAAACAATGAAAAAGTACAGTAATTATATTTAATATACTGTACATAAAATATCAACAATTACACGAAATGTATATTATATAGTGTAAAAAATATATCTAAAATTACAGTAAATATAAATTACATACTCTATGTAAAATATCAAAAACTATGCCAAATATATATTATATAATTTACATAAAATATAAAAAGTACACCAAATAGATATTATATACTGGACATAAAATATCAAAAAGTACAATAAATATATTTCATATATTGTACGTATAATATTAACTAAAAGTACACCAAATATATTTTATATACTGTAAATAAAATATCCAATAGTACAGTAAATATATATTACATACTGTACATAAAATAACAAAAAGTACACCAAATATGTGTTATATATACTGTAAATAAACTATAAATAGTACAGTAATTATATTTAATATACTGTACATAAAATATGAAAAATTACACAAAATGCATATTATATACTGTAAATAAAATATCAAATAGTACAGTAACTATTTATTACACACTCTATGTAAAATATCAAAAACTACACCAAATATATTTTATATAATTTACATAAAATATCAAAAGTACACCAAATATATATTATATACTGTACATAAAATATCAAAAATTACACGAAATGTATACTATATATTGTAAAAAATATCTAAAATTACAGTAAATATATATTACACCCTCTATGTAAAATATCAAAAACTACGCCAAATATATATTATATAATTTACATAAAATATCAAAATTACACCAAATATATATTATATACTGTACATAAAATATCAAAAATTACAGTAAATATATTGCAAATATTGTACATATAATATTTTCTAAGGGTACACCAAATACATTTTATATACTGTAAATAAAATATCCAAAATCACAGTAAATATATATTACATACTGTACATTAAATATCAAAAAGTACACCAAATATGTGTTATATATACTGTAAATAAACAATCAAAAACTACAGTAATTATGTTTAATATACAGTACATAAAATATGAAATATTACACGAAATGTATACTATATACTGTACAAAAATATCTAAAATTACATTAAATATATATTACACACTGTATGTAAAATATCAAAAACTACGCCAAATATATATTATATAATTTACATAAAATATCAAAAGTACACCAAATAGATATTATATACTGTACATAAAATATCAAAAAGTACAGTAAATATATATTATATACTGTATATTAAATATCAAAATGCACAGTAAATCTATTTCATATATTGTACATATAATATTAACTGAAAGTACACCAAATACATTTTATATAATGTAAATAAAATGTCCAAAAGCACAGTAAATATATATTACATACTGTACATAAAATATCAAAAAGAACACCAAATATGTGTTATATATACTGTAAATAAACAATCAAAAAATACAGTAATTATATTTAATATACCGTACATAAAATATCAAAAATTACACGAAATGTATACTATATACCGTAAAAAAAAATCTAAAATTACAGTAAATATATATTACACACTCTATGTAAAATACCAAAAACTACACCAAATATATATTATATAATTTACATAAAATATCAAAAGTACACCAAATAGATATTATATACTGTACATAAAATATCAAAAAGTACAGAAAATATATTTCATATAATGTACATATAATATTAACTAAAAGTACACCAAATACATTGTATATACTGTAAATAAAATATCCAATTGTACAGTAAATATATATTACATACTGTACATAAAATATCAAAAAGTACACAAAATATGTGTTATATATACTGTAAATAAGCTATCAAAAACTACAGTAATTATATTTAATATACTGTACATAAAATATCAAAAATTACACTAAATGCATATTATATACTGTAAATAAAACATCAAATAGTACAGCAAATATTTATTACACGCTCTATGTAAAATATCAGAAACTACACCAAATACATGTTATATAATTTACATAAAATATCAAAAGTACGCAAAATATATATTATATACTGTACATAAAATATCAAAATGCACACTAAACCTATTTCATATATTGTACATATAACATTAACTGAAAGTACACCAAATACATTTTAAGTACTGTAAATTAAATATCCAAAAGCACAGTAAATATATATTACATAGTGTACATAAAATATCAAAAAGTACACCAAATATGTGTTATATATACTGTAAATAAACAATCAAAAACTACAGTAATTGTATTTAATATACTGTACATAAAATATCAAAAATTACACGAAATGTATACTATATACTGTAAAAAAATCTAAAGTTACAGTAAATACATATTACACACTCTATGTAAAATATCAAAAACTACGCCAAATATATATTATCTAATTTACATAAAATATAAAAAGTACACCAAATAGATATTATATACAGTACATAAAATATCAAAATGTACAGTAAATATATTTCATATATTGTACATATAATATTAACTAAAGGAACACCAGATACGTTTTTTATTCTGTAAATAAAATATCCAATAGTACAGTAAATATATATTACATACTGTACATAAAATATCAAAATGTACACCAAATATGTGTTATATATACTCTAAATAAACTATAATAACTACAGTAGTTATATTTAATATAATGTACATAAAATATCAAAAATTACACTAAATGCATGCTATATACTGTAAATAAAATATCAAATATTACAGTAAATATTTATAACACACTCTATGTAAAATATCAAAAACTACACCAAATATATGTTATATAATTTACATAAACTATCAAAAGTACACCAAATATATATTATTTACTGTACATAAAATATCAAAAATTACACGAAATGTATACCATATACTGTAAATAAAATCTAAAATTAAAGTAAATATATATTACACACTCTATGTAAAATATCAAAAACTACGCCAAATATATATTATATAATTTACATAAAATATCAAATCTACACCAAATATATATTATTTACTGTACATAAAATATCAAAAAGGACCGTAAATATATTGCAAATATTGTACATATAATATTAACTAAACGTACACCAATACATTTTATATACTGTAAATAAAATATCCAAAAGAACAGTAAATATATATTACATACTGTACATAAAATATCAAAAAGTACACCAAATAGGTGTTATATATACTGTGAATAAACTATAAAAACTACAGTAACTATATTTAATACACTGTACATAAAATATCAAAATTACACAAAATGTATATTATATAGTGTAAATAAAATATCAAAAATTACGGTAAATATATATTACACATTCTTTTTAAAATATCAAAAACTACACCAAAAATATACTTTATAATTTAAACAAAATATCAAAAGTACACTTAATATATTTTATATACTGTACATAAAATATGAAAATGTACAGTAAATCTATTTCATATAGTGTACATATAGTATTAAATAAAGTACACCAAATACATTTTATATACTGTAAATAAAATATACAAATGTACAGTAAATATATATTACATACTGTACATAAAATATCAAAAAGTACACCAAATATGTGTTATATATACTGTAAATAAGCTATCAAAAACTACAGTAATTATATTTAATATACTGTATATAAAATATCAAAAATTACACTAAATGCATATTATATACTGTAAATAAAATATCAAATAGTACAGCAAATATTTATTACACACTCTATGTAAAATATCAAAAACTACACCAAATATATGTTATATAATTTGCATAAAATATCAAAAGTACAGCAAATATATATTATATACTCTACATTAAATATCAAAATGCACAGTAAATTTATTTCATATATTGTACATATAATATTAACTGAAAGTACACCAAATACATTTTATATACCTAAAATAAAATATCCAAAAGCACAGTAAATATATATTACATACTGTACAAAAAATATCAAAAAGTACACCAAATATGTGTTATATATACTGTAAATAAACAATCAAAAACTACAGTAATTATATTTAATATACTGCACATAAAATATCAAAAATTACACGAAATGTATACTATATACTGTAAAAAAAATCTAAAGTTACAGTAAATATATATTACACACTCTATGTAAAATATCAAAAACTACGCCAAATATATATTATATAACTTACATAAAATATCAAAAGTACACCAAATAGAGATTATATACTGTACATAAAATATTAAAAAGTCCAGTAAATATATTTCATATATTGTACATATAATATTAACTAATAGTACACCAAATACATTTTATATACAGTAAATAAAATATCCAGTAGTACAGTAAATATATATTACATACTGTACATAAAATATCAAAAAGTACACCAAATATGTGTTATATGTACTGTAAATAAACTATAAAAACTACAGTAATTATATTTCATATACTGTACATAAAATATCAAAAATTACACTAAATGCTTATTATATACTGTAAATAAAATATCAAATAGTACAGTAAATATTTATTACACACTCTATGTAAAATATCAAAAACTACACCAAATATGTGTTATATATACTGTAAATAAACAATCAAGAAATACAGAAGTTTTATTTAATATACTGTACATAAAATATCAAAAATTACACGAAATGTATACTATATACTGTAAAAAAAATCTAAAATTACAGTAAATATATATTACACAATCTATGTAAAATATCAAAAACTACACCAAATATATGTTATATAATTTACATAAACTATCAAAAGTACACCAAATAGATATAATATACTGTACATAAAATATCAAAAAGTACAGTAAATATATTTCATATATTGTCTATATAATATTAACTAAAAGTACACCAAATACATTTTATATACTGTAAATAAAATATCCAATAGTACCGTAAATATATATTACATACTGTACATAAAATATCAAAAAGTACAACAAATATGTGTTATATATACTGTACATAAGCTATCAAAAACTACAGTAATTAAATTTAATATACTGTACATAAAATATCAAAAATTACACTAAATGCGTATTATATACTGTAAATAAAATATGAAAAAGGACAGTAAATATATATTACACACTCTATCTAAAATATCAAAAACTACACCAAATATATGTTATATAATTTACATAAAATATCAAAAGTACACCAAATATATATTATATACTGTACATAAAATATCAAAAAGTACAGTAAATATATTGCAGATATTGTACATATAATATTAACTAAAAGTACACCAAATACATTTTATATACTGTAAATAAAATATCCAAAAGTACAGTAAATATATATTACATACTGTACACAAAATATCAAAAAGTACACCAAATATGTGTTGTATATACTGTAAATAAACCATAAAATCTACAATAATTATATTTAATATACTGTACGTAAAATATCAAAAATTACACTAAATGCATATTATATACTGTAAATAAAATATCAAATAGTACAGTAAATATTTATTACACACTCTATGTAAAATATCAAAAACTACACCAAATATATGTTATATAATTAACATAAAATATCAAATGTACACCAAATACATATTATATGCTGTACATAAAATATCAAAAATTACACGAAATGTATGCTATATACTGTAAAAAAATCTAAAATTACAGTAAATATATATTACACACTCTATGTAAAATATCAAAAACTACACCAAATATATATTATATAATTTACATAAAATATCAAAGTACACAAAATATATTTTATATAATGTACATAAAATATCAAAAAGTATAGTAAATGTATTGCAAATATTGTACGTATAATATTAACTAAAAGTACACCAAATACATTTTATATACTGTAAATAAAATATCCAAAAGTACAGTAAATATATATTACATAATGTTCATAAAATATCAAAAAGTACACCAAATATGTGTTATATATACTGTGAATAAACTATAAAAACTGTAGTAATTATATTTAATATACTGTACATAAAATATCGAAAGTTAGACAAAATGTATATTGTATACTGTTAATAAAATATCAAAAATTACAGTAAATATATATTACACATTCTATTTAAAATATCAAAACTACACCAAAATATATTTTATAATTTACATAAAATATCAAAAGGACACCGAATATATCTGATATACTGTACATAAAATATGAAAATGTACAGTAAATATATTTCATATATTGTACATATAATATTAAATAAAGTACACCAAATATATTTTATATACTGTAAATAAACCATCCAAAAGTACAGTAAATATGTATTACATACTGTAAATAAAATATCAAAAAGTACACCAAATGTGTTATATATAATGTAAATAAGCTATCAAAAACTACAGTAATTATATTTAATATACTGTACATAATATATCAAAAGTTACACGAAATGCATATTATATACTGTAAATAAAATATCAAATAGTACAGTGAATATTTATTACACACTCCATGTAAAATATCAAAAACTACACCAAATATATGTTATACAATTTACATAAAATATCAAAAGTACACCAAATATATATTATATACTCTACATAAAATATCAAATTGCACAGTATATCTATTTCATATATTGTACATATAATATTAACTGAAAGTACACCAAATACATTTTATATACTGTAAATAAAATATCCAAAAGCACAGTAAATATATATTACATACTGTACATAAAATATCAAAAAGTACACCAAATATGTGTTATATATACTGTAAACAATGAAAAAGTACAGTAATTATATTTAATATACTGTACATAAAATATCAACAATTACACGAAATGTATATTATATAGTGTAAAAAATATATCTAAAATTACAGTAAATATAAATTACACACTCTATGTAAAATATCAAAAACTATGCCAAATATATATTATATAATTTACATAAAATATAAAAAGTACACCAAATAGATATTATATACTGGACATAAAATATCAAAAAGTACAATAAATATATTTCATATATTGTACGTATAATATTAACTAAAAGTACACCAAATATATTTTATATACTGTAAATAAAATATCCAATAGTACAGTAAATATATATTACATACTGTACATAAAATAACAAAAAGTACACCAAATATGTGTTATATATACTGTAAATAAACTATAAATAGTACAGTAATTATATTTAATATACTGTACATAAAATATGAAAAATTACACAAAATGCATATTATATACTGTAAATAAAATATCAAATAGTACAGTAACTATTTATTACACACTCTATGTAAAATATCAAAAACTACACCAAATATATTTTATATAATTTACATAAAATATCAAAAGTACACCAAATATATATTATATACTGTACATAAAATATCAAAAATTACACGAAATATATACTATATATTGTAAAAAATATCTAAAATTACAGTAAATATATATTACACCCTCTATGTAAAATATCAAAAACTACGCCAAATATATATTATATAATTTACATAAAATATCAAAATTACACCAAATATATATTATATACTGTACATAAAATATCAAAAATTACAGTAAATATATTGCAAATATTGTACATATAATATTTTCTAAAAGTACACCAAATACATTTTATATACTGTAAATAAAATATCCAAAATCACAGTAAATATATATTACATACTGTACATTAAATATCAAAAAGTACACCAAATATGTGTTATATATACTGTAAATAAACAATCAAAAACTACAGTAATTATGTTTAATATACAGTACATAAAATATGAAATATTACACGAAATGTATACTATATACTGTACAAAAATATCTAAAATTACATTAAATATATATTACACACTGTATGTAAAATATCAAAAACTACGCCAAATATATATTATATAATTGACATAAAATATCAAAAGTACACCAAATAGATATTATATACTGTACATAAAATATCAAAAAGTACAGTAAATATATATTATATACTGTATATTAAATATCAAAATGCACAGTAAATCTATTTCATATATTGTACATATAATATTAACTGAAAGTACACCAAATACATTTTATATAATGTAAATAAAATGTCCAAAAGCACAGTAAATATATATTACATACTGTACATAAAATATCAAAAAGAACACCAAATATGTGTTATATATACTGTAAATAAACAATCAAAAAATACAGTAATTATATTTAATATACCGTACATAAAATATCAAAAATTACACGAAATGTATACTATATACCGTAAAAAAAAATCTAAAATTACAGTAAATATATATTACACACTCTATGTAAAATATCAAAAACTACACCAAATATATATTATATAATTTACATAAAATATCAAAAGTACACCAAATAGATATTATATACTGTACATAAAATATCAAAAAGTACAGAAAATATATTTCATATAATGTACATATAATATTAACTAAAAGTACACCAAATACATTGTATATACTGTAAATAAAATATCCAATTGTACAGTAAATATATATTACATACTGTACATAAAATATCAAAAAGTACACAAAATATGTGTTATATATACTGTAAATAAGCTATCAAAAACTACAGTAATTATATTTAATATACTGTACATAAAATATCAAAAATTACACTAAATGCATATTATATACTGTAAATAAAACATCAAATAGTACAGCAAATATTTATTACACGCTCTATGTAAAATATCAGAAACTACACCAAATACATGTTATATAATTTAGATAAAATATCAAAAGTACGCAAAATATATATTATATACTGTACATAAAATATCAAAATGCACACTAAACCTATTTCATATATTGTACATATAACATTAACTGAAAGTACACCAAATACATTTTATGTACTGTAAATTAAATATCCAAAAGCACAGTAAATATATATTACATAGTGTACATAAAATATCAAAAAGTACACCAAATATGTGTTATATATACTGTAAATAAACAATCAAAAACTACAGTAATTGTATTTAATATACTGTACATAAAATATCAAAAATTACACGAAATGTATACTATATACTGTAAAAAAATCTAAAGTTACAGTAAATACATATTACACACTCTATGTAAAATATCAAAAACTACGCCAAATATATATTATCTAATTTACATAAAATATAAAATGTACACCAAATAGATATTATATACAGTACATAAAATATCAAAATGTACAGTAAATATATTTCATATATTGTACATATAATATTAACAAAAGGAACACCAGATACGTTTTTTATTCTGTAAATAAAATATCCAATAGTACAGTAAATATATATTACATACTGTACATAAAATATCAAAATGTACACCAAATATGTGTTATATATACTCTAAATAAACTATAATAACTACAGTAGTTATATTTAATATAATGTACATAAAATATCAAAAATTACACTAAATGCATGCTATATACTGTAAATAAAATATCAAATATTACAGTAAATATTTATAACACACTCTATGTAAAATATCAAAAACTACACCAAATATATGTTATATAATTTACATAAACTATCAAAAGTACACCAAATATATATTATTTACTGTACATAAAATATCAAAAATTACACGAAATGTATACCATATACTGTAAATAAAATCTAAAATTAAAGTAAATATATATTACACACTCTATGTAAAATATCAAAAACTACGCCAAATATATATTATATAATTTACATAAAATATCAAATCTACACCAAATATATATTATTTACTGTACATAAAATATCAAAATGACCGTAAATATATTGCAAATATTGTACATATAATATTAACTAAAAGTACACCAATACATTTTATATACTGTAAATAAAATATCCAAAAGAACAGTAAATATATATTACATACTGTACATAAAATATCAAAAAGTACACCAAATAGGTGTTATATATACTGTGAATAAACTATAAAAACTACAGTAACTATATTTAATACACTGTACATAAAATATCAAAAATTACACAAAATGTATATTATATAGTGTAAATAAAATATCAAAAATTACGGTAAATATATATTACACATTCTTTTTAAAATATCAAAAACTACACCAAAAATATACTTTATAATTTAAACAAAATATCAAAAGTACACTTAATATATTTTATATACTGTACATAAAATATGAAAATGTACAGTAAATCTATTTCATATAGTGTACATATAGTATTAAATAAAGTACACCAAATACATTTTATATACTGTAAATAAAATATACAAATGTACAGTAAATATATATTACATACTGTACATAAAATATCAAAAAGTACACCAAATATGTGTTATATATACTGTAAATAAGCTATCAAAAACTACAGTAATTATATTTAATATACTGTATATAAAATATCAAAAATTACACTAAATGCATATTATATACTGTAAATAAAATATCAAATAGTACAGCAAATATTTATTACACACTCTATGTAAAATATCAAAAACTACACCAAATATATGTTATATAATTTGCATAAAATATCAAAAGTACACCAAATATATATTATATACTCTACATTAAATATCAAAATGCACAGTAAATTTATTTCATATATTGTACATATAATATTAACTGAAAGTACACCAAATACATTTTATATACCTAAAATAAAATATCCAAAAGCACAGTAAATATATATTACATACTGTACAAAAAATATCAAAAAGTACACCAAATATGTGTTATATATACTGTAAATAAACAATCAAAAACTACAGTAATTATATTTAATATACTGCACATAAAATATCAAAAATTACACGAAATGTATACTATATACTGTAAAAAAAATCTAAAGTTACAGTAAATATATATTACACACTCTATGTAAAATATCAAAAACTACGCCAAATATATATTATATAATTTACATAAAATATCAAAAGTACACCAAATAGAGATTATATACTGTACATAAAATATTAAAAAGTCCAGTAAATATATTTCATATATTGTACATATAATATTAACTAATAGTACACCAAATACATTTTATATACAGTAAATAAAATATCCAGTAGTACAGTAAATATATATTACATACTGTACATAAAATATCAAAAAGTACACCAAATATGTGTTATATGTACTGTAAATAAACTATAAAAACTACAGTAATTATATTTCATATACTGTACATAAAATATCAAAAATTACACTAAATGCTTATTATATACTGTAAATAAAATATCAAATAGTACAGTAAATATTTATTACACACTCTATGTAAAATATCAAAAACTACACCAAATATGTGTTATATATACTGTAAATAAACAATCAAGAAATACAGAAGTTTTATTTAATATACTGTACATAAAATATCAAAAATTACACGAAATGTATACTATATACTGTAAAAAAAATCTAAAATTACAGTAAATATATATTACACAATCTATGTAAAATATCAAAAACTACACCAAATATATGTTATATAATTTACATAAACTATCAAAAGTACACCAAATAGATATAATATACTGTACATAAAATATCAAAAAGTACAGTAAATATATTTCATATATTGTCTATATAATATTAACTAAAAGTACACCAAATACATTTTATATACTGTAAATAAAATATCCAATAGTACCGTAAATATATATTACATACTGTACATAAAATATCAAAAAGTACAACAAATATGTGTTATATATACTGTACATAAGCTATCAAAAACTACAGTAATTAAATTTAATATACTGTACATAAAATATCAAAAATTACACTAAATGCGTATTATATACTGTAAATAAAATATGAAAAAGGACAGTAAATATATATTACACACTCTATCTAAAATATCAAAAACTACACCAAATATATGTTATATAATTTACATAAAATATCAAAAGTACACCAAATATATATTATATACTGTACATAAAATATCAAAAAGTACAGTAAATATATTGCAGATATTGTACATATAATATTAACTAAAAGTACACCAAATACATTTTATATACTGTAAATAAAATATCCAAAAGTACAGTAAATATATATTACATACTGTACACAAAATATCAAAAAGTACACCAAATATGTGTTGTATATACTGTAAATAAACCATAAAATCTACAATAATTATATTTAATATACTGTACGTAAAATATCAAAAATTACACTAAATGCATATTATATAATGTAAATAAAATATCAAATAGTACAGTAAATATTTATTACACACTCTATGTAAAATATCAAAAACTACACCAAATATATGTTATATAATTAACATAAAATATCAAATGTACACCAAATACATATTATATGCTGTACATAAAATATCAAAAATTACACGAAATGTATGCTATATACTGTAAAAAAATCTAAAATTACAGTAAATATATATTACACACTCTATGTAAAATATCAAAAACTACACCAAATATATATTATATAATTTACATAAAATATCAAAGTACACAAAATATATTTTATATAATGTACATAAAATATCAAAAAGTATAGTAAATGTATTGCAAATATTGTACGTATAATATTAACTAAAAGTACACCAAATACATTTTATATACTGTAAATAAAATATCCAAAAGTACAGTAAATATATATTACATAGTGTTCATAAAATATCAAAAAGTACACCAAATATGTGTTATATATACTGTGAATAAACTATAAAAACTGTAGTAATTATATTTAATATACTGTACATAAAATATCGAAAATTAGACAAAATGTATATTGTATACTGTTAATAAAATATCAAAAATTACAGTAAATATATATTACACATTCTATTTAAAATATCAAAACTACACCAAAATATATTTTATAATTTACATAAAATATCAAAAGGACACCGAATATATCTGATATACTGTACATAAAATATGAAAATGTACAGTAAATATATTTCATATATTGTACATATAATATTAAATAAAGTACACCAAATATATTTTATATACTGTAAATAAACCATCCAAAAGTACAGTAAATATGTATTACATACTGTAAATAAAATATCAAAAAGTACACCAAATGTGTTATATATAATGTAAATAAGCTATCAAAAACTACAGTAATTATATTTAATATACTGTACATAAAATATCAAAAGTTACACGAAATGCATATTATATACTGTAAATAAAATATCAAATAGTACAGTGAATATTTATTACACACTCCATGTAAAATATCAAAAACTACACCAAATATATGTTATACAATTTACATAAAATATCAAAAGTACACCAAATATATATTATATACTCTACATAAAATATCAAATTGCACAGTATATCTATTTCATATATTGTACATATAATATTAACTGAAAGTACACCAAATACATTTTATATACTGTAAATAAAATATCCAAAAGCACAGTAAATATATATTACATACTGTACATAAAATATCAAAAAGTACACCAAATATGTGTTATATATACTGTAAACAATGAAAAAGTACAGTAATTATATTTAATATACTGTACATAAAATATCAACAATTACACGAAATGTATATTATATAGTGTAAAAAATATATCTAAAATTACAGTAAATATAAATTACACACTCTATGTAAAATATCAAAAACTATGCCAAATATATATTATATAATTTACATAAAATATAAAAAGTACACCAAATAGATATTATATACTGGACATAAAATATCAAAAAGTACAATAAATATATTTCATATATTGTACGTATAATATTAACTAAAAGTACACCAAATATATTTTATATACTGTAAATAAAATATCCAATAGTACAGTAAATATATATTACATACTGTACATAAAATAACAAAAAGTACACCAAATATGTGTTATATATACTGTAAATAATCTATAAATAGTACAGTAATTATATTTAATATACTGTACATAAAATATGAAAAATTACACAAAATGCATATTATATACTGTAAATAAAATATCAAATAGTACAGTAACTATTTATTACACACTCTATGTAAAATATCAAAAACTACACCAAATATATTTTATATAATTTACATAAAATATCAAAAGTACACCAAATATATATTATATACTGTACATAAAATATCAAAAATTACACGAAATGTATACTATATATTGTAAAAAATATCTAAAATTACAGTAAATATATATTACACCCTCTATGTAAAATATCAAAAACTACGCCAAATATATATTATATAATTTACATAAAATATCAAA
This sequence comes from Pan paniscus, assembly GCF_029289425.2. NCBI lineage: Eukaryota > Metazoa > Chordata > Mammalia > Primates > Hominidae > Pan > Pan paniscus. The sequence goes on from NC_073271.2 coordinate 6,303,569, forward strand.
ATTACACCAAATATATATTATATACTGTACATAAAATATCAAAAATTACAGCAAATATATTGCAAATATTGTACATATAATATTTTCTAAAAGTACACCAAATACATTTTATATACTGTAAATAAAATATCCAAAATCACAGTAAATATATATTACATACTGTACATTAAATATCAAAAAGTACACCAAATATGTGTTATATATACTGTAAATAAACAATCAAAAACTACAGTAATTATGTTTAATATACAGTACATAAAATATGAAATATTACACGAAATGTATACTATATACTGTACAAAAATATCTAAAATTACATTAAATATATATTACACACTGTATGTAAAATATCAAAAACTACGCCAAATATATATTATATAATTGACATAAAATATCAAAAGTACACCAAATAGATATTATATACTGTACATAAAATATCAAAAAGTACAGTAAATATATATTATATACTGTATATTAAATATCAAAATGCACAGTAAATCTATTTCATATATTGTACATATAATATTAACTGAAAGTACACCAAATACATTTTATATAATGTAAATAAAATGTCCAAAAGCACAGTAAATATATATTACATACTGTACATAAAATATCAAAAAGAACACCAAATATGTGTTATATATACTGTAAATAAACAATCAAAAAATACAGTAATTATATTTAATATACCGTACATAAAATATCAAAAATTACACGAAATGTATACTATATACCGTAAAAAAAAATCTAAAATTACAGTAAATATATATTACACACTCTATGTAAAATATCAAAAACTACACCAAATATATATTATATAATTTACATAAAATATCAAAAGTACACCAAATAGATATTATATACTGTACATAAAATATCAAAAAGTACAGAAAATATATTTCATATAATGTACATATAATATTAACTAAAAGTACACCAAATACATTGTATATACTGTAAATAAAATATCCAATTGTACAGTAAATATATATTACATACTGTACATAAAATATCAAAAAGTACACAAAATATGTGTTATATATACTGTAAATAAGCTATCAAAAACTACAGTAATTATATTTAATATACTGTACATAAAATATCAAAAATTACACTAAATGCATATTATATACTGTAAATAAAACATCAAATAGTACAGCAAATATTTATTACACGCTCTATGTAAAATCAGAAACTACACCAAATACATGTTATATAATTTAGATAAAACATAAAAAGTACGCAAAATATATATTATATACTGTACATAAAATATCAAAATGCACACTAAACCTATTTCATATATTGTACATATAACATTAACTGAAAGTACACCAAATACATTTTATGTACTGTAAATTAAATATCCAAAAGCACAGTAAATATATATTACATAGTGTACATAAAATATCAAAAAGTACACCAAATATGTGTTATATATACTGTAAATAAACAATCAAAAACTACAGTAATTGTATTTAATATACTGTACATAAAATATCAAAAATTACACGAAATGTATACTATATACTGTAAAAAAATCTAAAGTTACAGTAAATACATATTACACACTCTATGTAAAACATCAAAAACTACGCCAAATATATATTATCTAATTTACATAAAATATAAAATGTACACCAAATAGATATTATATACAGTACATAAAATATCAAAATGTACAGTAAATATATTTCATATATTGTACATATAATATTAACAAAAGGAACACCAGATACGTTTTTTATTCGGTAAATAAAATATCCAATAGTACAGTAAATGTATATTACATACTGTACATAAAATATCAAAATGTACACCAAATATGTGTTATATATACTCTAAATAAACTATAATAACTACAGTAGTTATATTTAATATAATGTACATAAAATATCAAAAATTACACTAAATGCATGCTATATACTGTAAATAAAATATCAAATATTACAGTAAATATTTATAACACACTCTATGTAAAATATCAAAAACTACACCAAATATATGTTATATAATTTACATAAACTATCAAAAGTACACCAAATATATATTATTTACTGTACATAAAATATCAAAAATTACACGAAATGTATACCATATACTGTAAATAAAATCTAAAATTACAGTAAATATATATTACACACTCTATGTAAAATATCAAAAACTACGCCAAATATATATTATATAATTTACATAAAATATCAAATCTACACCAAATATATATTATTTACTGTACATAAAATATCAAAATGACCGTAAATATATTGCAAATATTGTACATATAATATTAACTAAAAGTACACCAATACATTTTATATACTGTAAATAAAATATCCAAAAGAACAGTAAATATATATTACATACTGTACATAAAATATCAAAAAGTACACCAAATAGGTGTTATATATACTGTGAATAAACTATAAAAACTACAGTAACTATATTTAATACACTGTACATAAAATATCAAAAATTACACAAAATGTATATTATATAGTGTAAATAAAATATCAAAAATTACGGTAAACATATATTACACATTCTTTTTAAAATATCAAAAACTACACCAAAAATATACTTTATAATTTAAACAAAATATCAAAAGTACACTTAATATATTTTATATACTGTACATAAAATATGAAAATGTACAGTAAATCTATTTCATATAGTGTACATATAGTATTAAATAAAGTACACCAAATACATTTTATATACTGTAAATAAAATATACAAATGTACAGTAAATATATATTACATACTGTACATAAAATATCAAAAAGTACACCAAATATGTGTTATATATACTGTAAATAAGCTATCAAAAACTACAGTAATTATATTTAATATACTGTATATAAAATATCAAAAATTACACTAAATGCATATTATATACTGTAAATAAAATATCAAATAGTACAGCAAATATTTATTACACACTCTATGTAAAATATCAAAAACTACACCAAATATATGTTATATAATTTGCATAAAATATCAAAAGTACACCAAATATATATTATATACTCTACATTAAATATCAAAATGCACAGTAAATTTATTTCATATATTGTACATATAATATTAACTGAAAGTACACAAAATACATTTTATATACCTAAAATAAAATATCCAAAAGCACAGTAAATATATATTACATACTGTACAAAAAATATCAAAAAGTACACCAAATATGTGTTATATATACTGTAAATAAACAATCAAAAACTACAGTAATTATATTTAATATACTGCACATAAAATATCAAAAATTACACGAAATGTATACTATATACTGTAAAAAAAATCTAAAGTTACAGTAAATATATATTACACACTCTATGTAAAATATCAAAAACTACGCCAAATATATATTATATAATTTACATAAAATATCAAAAGTACACCAAATAGAGATTATATACTGTACATAAAATATTAAAAAGTCCAGTAAATATATTTCATATATTGTACATATAATATTAACTAATAGTACACCAAATACATTTTATATACAGTAAATAAAATATCCAGTAGTACAGTAAATATATATTACATACTGTACATAAAATATCAAAAAGTACACCAAATATGTGTTATATGTACTGTAAATAAACTATAAAAACTACAGTAATTATATTTCATATACTGTACATAAAATATCAAAAATTACACTAAATGCTTATTATATACTGTAAATAAAATATCAAATAGTACAGTAAATATTTATTACACACTCTATGTAAAATATCAAAAACTACACCAAATATGTGTTATATATACTGTAAATAAACAATCAAGAAATACAGAAGTTTTATTTAATATACTGTACATAAAATATCAAAAATTACACGAAATGTATACTATATACTGTAAAAAAAATCTAAAATTACAGTAAATATATATTACACAATCTATGTAAAATATCAAAAACTACACCAAATATATGTTATATAATTTACATAAACTATCAAAAGTACACCAAATAGATATAATATACTGTACATAAAATATCAAAAAGTACAGTAAATATATTTCATATATTGTCTATATAATATTAACTAAAAGTACACCAAATACATTTTATATACTGTAAATAAAATATCCAATAGTACCGTAAATATATATTACATACTGTACATAAAATATCAAAAAGTACAACAAATATGTGTTATATATACTGTACATAAGCTATCAAAAACTACAGTAATTAAATTTAATATACTGTACATAAAATATCAAAAATTACACTAAATGCGTATTATATACTGTAAATAAAATATGAAAAAGGACAGTAAATATATATTACACACTCTATCTAAAATATCAAAAACTACACCAAATATATGTTATATAATTTACATAAAATATCAAAAGTACACCAAATATATATTATATACTGTACATAAAATATCAAAAAGTACAGTAAATATATTGCAGATATTGTACATATAATATTAACTAAAAGTACACCAAATACATTTTATATACTGTAAATAAAATATCCAAAAGTACAGTAAATATATATTACATACTGTACACAAAATATCAAAAAGTACACCAAATATGTGTTGTATATACTGTAAATAAACCATAAAATCTACAATAATTATATTTAATATACTGTACGTAAAATATCAAAAATTACACTAAATGCATATTATATACTGTAAATAAAATATCAAATAGTACAGTAAATATTTATTACACACTCTATGTAAAATATCAAAAACTACACCAAATATATGTTATATAATTAACATAAAATATCAAATGTACACCAAATACATATTATATGCTGTACATAAAATATCAAAAATTACACGAAATGTATGCTATATACTGTAAAAAAATCTAAAATTACAGTAAATATATATTACACACTCTATGTAAAATATCAAAAACTACACCAAATATATATTATATAATTTACATAAAATATCAAAGTACACAAAATATATTTTATATAATGTACATAAAATATCAAAAAGTATAGTAAATGTATTGCAAATATTGTACGTATAATATTAACTAAAAGTACACCAAATACATTTTATATACTGTAAATAAAATATCCAAAAGTACAGTAAATATATATTACATAATGTTCATAAAATATCAAAAAGTACACCAAATATGTGTTATATATACTGTGAATAAACTATAAAAACTGTAGTAATTATATTTAATATACTGTACATAAAATATCGAAAATTAGACAAAATGTATATTGTATACTGTTAATAAAATATCAAAAATTACAGTAAATATATATTACACATTCTATTTAAAATATCAAAACTACACCAAAATATATTTTATAATTTACATAAAATATCAAAAGGACACCGAATATATCTGATATACTGTACATAAAATATGAAAATGTACAGTAAATATATTTCATATATTGTACATATAATATTAAATAAAGTACACCAAATATATTTTATATACTGTAAATAAACCATCCAAAAGTACAGTAAATATGTATTACATACTGTAAATAAAATATCAAAAAGTACACCAAATGTGTTATATATAATGTAAATAAGCTATCAAAAACTACAGTAATTATATTTAATATACTGTACATAAAATATCAAAAGTTACACGAAATGCATATTATATACTGTAAATAAAATATCAAATAGTACAGTGAATATTTATTACACACTCCATGTAAAATATCAAAAACTACACCAAATATATGTTATACAATTTACATAAAATATCAAAAGTACACCAAATATATATTATATACTCTACATAAAATATCAAATTGCACAGTATATCTATTTCATATATTGTACATATAATATTAACTGAAAGTACACCAAATACATTTTATATACTGTAAATAAAATATCCAAAAGCACAGTAAATATATATTACATACTGTACATAAAATATCAAAAAGTACACCAAATATGTGTTATATATACTGTAAACAATGAAAAAGTACAGTAATTATATTTAATATACTGTACATAAAATATCAACAATTACACGAAATGTATATTATATAGTGTAAAAAATATATCTAAAATTACAGTAAATATAAATTACACACTCTATGTAAAATATCAAAAACTATGCCAAATATATATTATATAATTTACATAAAATATAAAAAGTACACCAAATAGATATTATATACTGGACATAAAATATCAAAAAGTACAATAAATATATTTCATATATTGTACGTATAATATTAACTAAAAGTACACCAAATATATTTTATATACTGTAAATAAAATATCCAATAGTACAGTAAATATATATTACATACTGTACATAAAATAACAAAAAGTACACCAAATATGTGTTATATATACTGTAAATAAACTATAAATAGTACAGTAATTATATTTAATATACTGTACATAAAATATGAAAAATTACACAAAATGCATATTATATACTGTAAATAAAATATCAAATAGTACAGTAACTATTTATTACACACTCTATGTAAAATATCAAAAACTACACCAAATATATTTTATATAATTTACATAAAATATCAAAAGTACACCAAATATATATTATATACTGTACATAAAATATCAAAAATTACACGAAATGTATACTATATATTGTAAAAAATATCTAAAATTACAGTAAATATATATTACACCCTCTATGTAAAATATCAAAAACTACGCCAAATATATATTATATAATTTACATAAAATATCAAAATTACACCAAATATATATTATATACTGTACATAAAATATCAAAAATTACAGTAAATATATTGCAAATATTGTACATATAATATTTTCTAAAAGTACACCAAATACATTTTATATACTGTAAATAAAATATCCAAAATCACAGTAAATATATATTACATACTGTACATTAAATATCAAAAAGTACACCAAATATGTGTTATATATACTGTAAATAAACAATCAAAAACTACAGTAATTATGTTTAATATACAGTACATAAAATATGAAATATTACACGAAATGTATACTATATACTGTACAAAAATATCTAAAATTACATTAAATATATATTACACACTGTATGTAAAATATCAAAAACTACGCCAAATATATATTATATAATTGACATAAAATATCAAAAGTACACCAAATAGATATTATATACTGTACATAAAATATCAAAAAGTACAGTAAATATATATTATATACTGTATATTAAATATCAAAATGCACAGTAAATCTATTTCATATATTGTACATATAATATTAACTGAAAGTACACCAAATACATTTTATATAATGTAAATAAAATGTCCAAAAGCACAGTAAATATATATTACATACTGTACATAAAATATCAAAAAGAACACCAAATATGTGTTATATATACTGTAAATAAACAATCAAAAAATACAGTAATTATATTTAATATACCGTACATAAAATATCAAAAATTACACGAAATGTATACTATATACCGTAAAAAAAAATCTAAAATTACAGTAAATATATATTACACACTCTATGTAAAATATCAAAAACTACACCAAATATATATTATATAATTTACATAAAATATCAAAAGTACACCAAATAGATATTATATACTGTACATAAAATATCAAAAAGTACAGAAAATATATTTCATATAATGTACATATAATATTAACTAAAAGAACACCAAATACATTGTATATACTGTAAATAAAATATCCAATTGTACAGTAAATATATATTACATACTGTACATAAAATATCAAAAGGTACACAAAATATGTGTTATATATACTGTAAATAAGCTATCAAAAACTACAGTAATTATATTTAATATACTGTACATAAAATATCAAAAATTACACTAAATGCATATTATATACTGTAAATAAAACATCAAATAGTACAGCAAATATTTATTACACGCTCTATGTAAAATATCAGAAACTACACCAAATACATGTTATATAATTTAGATAAAATATCAAAAGTACGCAAAATATATATTATATACTGTACATAAAATATCAAAATGCACACTAAACCTATTTCATATATTGTACATATAACATTAACTGAAAGTACACCAAATACATTTTATGTACTGTAAATTAAATATCCAAAAGCACAGTAAATATATATTACATAGTGTACATAAAATATCAAAAAGTACACCAAATATGTGTTATATATACTGTAAATAAACAATCAAAAACTACAGTAATTGTATTTAATATACTGTACATAAAATATCAAAAATTACACGAAATGTATACTATATACTGTAAAAAAATCTAAAGTTACAGTAAATACATATTACACACTCTATGTAAAATATCAAAAACTACGCCAAATATATATTATCTAATTTACATAAAATATAAAATGTACACCAAATAGATATTATATACAGTACATAAAATATCAAAATGTACAGTAAATATATTTCATATATTGTACATATAATATTAACAAAAGGAACACCAGATACGTTTTTTATTCTGTAAATAAAATATCCAATAGTACAGTAAATATATATTACATACTGTACATAAAATATCAAAATGTACACCAAATATGTGTTATATATACTCTAAATAAACTATAATAACTACAGAAGTTATATTTAATATAATGTACATAAAATATCAAAAATTACACTAAATGCATGCTATATACTGTAAATAAAATATCAAATATTACAGTAAATATTTATAACACACTCTATGTAAAATATCAAAAACTACACCAAATATATGTTATATAATTTACATAAACTATCAAAAGTACACCAAATATATATTATTTACTGTACATAAAATATCAAAAATTACACGAAATGTATACCATATACTGTAAATAAAATCTAAAATTACAGTAAATATATATTACACACTCTATGTAAAATATCAAAAACTACGCCAAATATATATTATATAATTTACATAAAATATCAAATCTACACCAAATATATATTATTTACTGTACATAAAATATCAAAATGACCGTAAATATATTGCAAATATTGTACATATAATATTAACTAAAAGTACACCAATACATTTTATATACTGTAAATAAAATATCCAAAAGAACAGTAAATATATATTACATACTGTACATAAAATATCAAAAAGTACACCAAATAGGTGTTATATATACTGTGAATAAACTATAAAAACTACAGTAACTATATTTAATACACTGTACATAAAATATCAAAAATTACACAAAATGTATATTATATAGTGTAAATAAAATATCAAAATTACGGTAAATATATATTACACATTCTTTTTAAAATATCAAAAACTACACCAAAAATATACTTTATAATTTAAACAAAATATCAAAAGTACACTTAATATATTTTATATACTGTACAGAAAATATGAAAATGTACAGTAAATCTATTTCATATAGTGTACATATAGTATTAAATAAAGTACACCAAATACATTTTATATACTGTAAATAAAATATACAAATGTACAGTAAATATATATTACATACTGTACATAAAATATCAAAAAGTACACCAAATATGTGTTATATATACTGTAAATAAGCTATCAAAAACTACAGTAATTATATTTAATATACTGTACATAAAATATCAAAAATTACACTAAATGCATATTATATACTGTAAATAAAATATCAAATAGTACAGCAAATATTTATTACACACTCTATGTAAAATATCAAAAACTACACCAAATATATGTTATATAATTTGCATAAAATATCAAAAGTACACCAAATATATATTATATACTCTACATTAAATATCAAAATGCACAGTAAATTTATTTCATATATTGTACATATAATATTAACTGAAAGTACACCAAATACATTTTATATACCTAAAATAAAATATCCAAAAGCACAGTAAATATATATTACATACTGTACAAAAAATATCAAAAAGTACACCAAATATGTGTTATATATACTGTAAATAAACAATCAAAAACTACAGTAATTATATTTAATATACTGCACATAAAATATCAAAAATTACACGAAATGTATACTATATACAGTAAAAAAATCTAAAGTTACAGTAAATATATATTACACACTCTATGTAAAATATCAAAAACTACGCCAAATATATATTATATAATTTACATAAAATATCAAAAGTACACCAAATAGAGATTATATACTGTACATAAAATATTAAAAAGTCCAGTAAATATATTTCATATATTGTACATATAATATTAACTAATAGTACAACAAATACATTTTATATACAGTAAATAAAATATCCAGTAGTACAGTAAATATATATTACATACTGTACATAAAATATCAAAAATTACACCAAATATGTGTTATATGTACTGTAAATAAACTATAAAAACTACAGTAATTATATTTCATATACTGTACATAAAATATCAAAAATTACACTAAATGCTTATTATATACTGTAAATAAAATATCAAATAGTACAGTAAATATTTATTACACACTCTATGTAAAATATCAAAAACTACACCAAATATGTGTTATATATACTGTAAATAAACAATCAAAAATTACAGTAATTATATTTAATATACTGTACATAAAATATCAAAAATTACACGAAATGTATACTATATACTGTAAAAAAAATCTAAAATTACAGAAAATATATATTACACACTCAATGTAAAATATCAAGAACTACGCCAAATATGTATTAGATAATTTACATAAAATATCAAATGTACACCAAATATATATTATATACTGTACATAAAATATCAAAAAGTACAGTAAATATATTGCAAATATAGTACATATAATATTAACTAAAAGTACACCAAATATATTTTATATACTGTAAATAATATATCCAAATGTACAGTAAATATATATTACAAACTGTACATAAAATATCAAAAAGTACACCAAATATGTGTTATATATACTGTAAATAAACAATCAAGAAATACAGAAGTTTTATTTAATATACTGTACATAAAATATCAAAAATTACACGAAATGTATACTATATACTGTAAAAAAATCTAAAATTACAGTAAATATATATTACACAATCTATGTAAAATATCAAAAACTACACCAAATATATGTTATATAATTTACATAAACTATCAAAAGTACACCAAATAGATATAATATACTGTACATAAAATATCAAAAAGTACAGTAAATATATTTCATATATTGTCTATATAATATTAACTAAAAGTACACCAAATACATTTTATATACTGTAAATAAAATATCCAATACTACCGTAAATATATATTACATACTGTACATAAAATATCAAAAAGTACAACAAATATGTGTTATATATACTGTACATAAGCTATCAAAAACTACAGTAATTAAATTTAATATACTGTACATAAAATATCAAAAATTACACTAAATGCGTATTATATACTGTAAATAAAATATGAAAAAGGACAGTAAATATATATTACACACTCTATCTAAAATATCAAAAACTACACCAAATATATGTTATATAATTTACATAAAATATCAAAAGTACACCAAATATATATTATATACTGTACATAAAATATCAAAAAGTACAGTAAATATATTGCAGATATTGTACATATAATATTAACTAAAAGTACACCAAATACATTTTATATACTGTAAATAAAATATCCAAAAGTACAGTAAATATATATTACATACTGTACACAAAATATCAAAAAGTACACCAAATATGTGTTGTATATACTGTAAATAAACCATAAAATATACAATAATTATATTTAATATACTGTACGTAAAATATCAAAAATTACACTAAATGAATATTATATACTGTAAATAAAATATCAAATAGTACAGTAAATATTTATTACACACTCTATGTAAAATATCAAAAACTACACCAAATATATGTTATATAATTTACATAAAATATCAAATGTACATCAAATACATATTATATGCTGTACATAAAATATCAAAAATTACACGAAATGTATGCTATATACTGTAAAAAAATCTAAAATTACAGTAAATATATATTACACACTCTATGTAAAATATCAAAAACTACACCAAATATATATTATATAATTTACATAAAATATCAAACTACACAAAATATATTTTATATAATGTACATAAAATATCAAAAAGTATAGTAAATGTATTGCAAATATTGTACGTATAATATTAACTAAAAGTACACCAAATACATTTTATATACTGTAAATAAAATATCCCAAAGTACAGTAAATATATATTACATAATGTTCATAAAATATCAAAAAGTACACCAAATATGTGTTATATATACTGTAAATAAACTATAAAAACTGTAGTAATTATATTTAATATACTGTACATAAAATATCGAAAATTAGACAAAATGTATATTGTATACTGTTAATAAAATATCAAAAATTACAGTAAATATATATTACACATTCTATTTAAAATATCAAAACTACACCAAAAATATATTTTATAATTTACATAAAATATCAAAAGGACACCGAATATATCTGATATACTGTACATAATATATGAAAATGTACAGTAAATATATTTCATATATTGTACATATAATATTAAATAAAGTACACCAAATACATTTTATATACTGTAAATAAACCATCCAAAAGTACAGTAAATATGTATTACATACTGTAAATAAAATATCAAAAAGTACACCAAATATGTGTTATATATAATGTAAATAAGCTATCAAAAACTACAGTAATTATATTTAATATACTGTACATAAAATATCAAAAGTTACACGAAATGCATATTATATACTGTAAATAAAATATCAAATAGTTCAGTGAATATTTATTACACACTCCATGTAAAGTATCAAAAACTACACCAAGTATATGTTATACAATTTACATAAAATATCAAAAGTACACCAAATATATATTATATACTGTACATAAAATATCAAAATGCACAGTATATCCATTTCATATATTGTACATATAATATTAACTGAAAGTACACCAAATACATTTTATATACTGTAAATAAAATATCCAAAAGCACAGTAAATATATATTACATACTGTACATAAAATATCAAAAAGTACACCAAATATGTGTTATATATACTGTAAACAATGAAAAAGTACAGTAATTATATTTAATATACTGTACATAAAATATCAACAATTACACGAAATGTATATTATATAGTGTAAAAAATATATCTAAAATTACAGTAAATATAAATTACACACTCTATGTAAAATATCAAAAACTATGCCAAATATATATTATATAATTTACATAAAATATAAAAAGTACACCAAATAGATATTATATACTGGACATAAAATATCAAAAAGTACAATAAATATATTTCATATATTGTACGTATAATATTAACTAAAAGTACACCAAATATATTTTATATACTGTAAATAAAATATCCAATAGTACAGTAAATATATATTACATACTGTACATAAAATAACAAAAAGTACACCAAATATGTGTTATATATACTGTAAATAAACTATAAATAGTACAGTAATTATATTTAATATACTGTACATAAAATATGAAAAATTACACAAAATGCATATTATATACTGTAAATAAAATATCAAATAGTACAGTAACTATTTATTACACACTCTATGTAAAATATCAAAAACTACACCAAATATATTTTATATAATTTACATAAAATATCAAAAGTACACCAAATATATATTATATACTGTACATAAAATATCAAAAATTACACGAAATGTATACTATATATTGTAAAAAATATCTAAAATTACAGTAAATATATATTACACCCTCTATGTAAAATATCAAAAACTACGCCAAATATATATTATATAATTTACATAAAATATCAAAATTACACCAAATATATATTATATACTGTACATAAAATATCAAAAACTACAGTAAATATATTGCAAATATTGTACATATAATATTTTCTAAAAGTACACCAAATACATTTTATATACTGCAAATAAAATATCCAAAATCACAGTAAATATATATTACATACTGTACATTAAATATCAAAAAGTACACCAAATATGTGTTATATATACTGTAAATAAACAATCAAAAACTACAGTAATTATGTTTAATATACAGTACATAAAATATGAAATATTACACGAAATGTATACTATATACTGTACAAAAATATCTAAAATTACATTAAATATATATTACACACTGTATGTAAAATATCAAAAACTACGCCAAATATATATTATATAATTTACATAAAATATCAAAAGTACACCAAATAGATATTATATACTGTACATCAAATATCAAAAAGTACAGTAAATATATATTATATACTGTATATTAAATATCAAAATGCACAGTAAATCTATTTCATATATTGTACATATAATATTAACTGAAAGTACACCAAATACATTTTATATAATGTAAATAAAATGTCCAAAAGCACAGTAAATATATATTACATACTGTACATAAAATATCAAAAAGAACACCAAATATGTGTTATATATACTGTAAATAAACAATCAAAAAATACAGTAATTATATTTAATATACCGTACATAAAATATCAAAAATTACACGAAATGTATACTATATACCGTAAAAAAAAATCTAAAATTACAGTAAATATATATTACACACTCTATGTAAAATATCAAAAACTACACCAAATATATATTATATAATTTACATAAAATATCAAAAGTACACCAAATAGATATTATATACTGTACATAAAATATCAAAAAGTACAGAAAATATATTTCATATAATGTACATATAATATTAACTAAAAGTACACCAAATACATTGTATATACTGTAAATAAAATATCCAATTGTACAGTAAATATATATTACATACTGTACATAAAATATCAAAAAGTACACAAAATATGTGTTATATATACTGTAAATAAGCTATCAAAAACTACAGTAATTATATTTAATATACTGTACATAAAATATCAAAAATTACACTAAATGCATATTATATACTGTAAATAAAATATAAAGTAGTACAGTAAATATTTATTACACACTCTATGTAAAATATCAAAAACTACACCAAATATATGTTATATAATTTATATAAAATATCAAAAGTACACCAAATAAATATTATATACTGTACATAAAATATCAAAATGCACAGTAAATCTATTTCATATATTGTACATATAATATTAACTGAAAGTACACCAAATACATTTTATATACTGTAAATAAAATATCCAACAGCACAGTAAATATATATTACATACTGTATATAAAATATCAAAAACTACACCAAATATGTGTTGTATATACTGTAAATAAACAATCAAAAAACACAGAATTTACATTTAATATACTGTACATAAAATATCAAAAATTACACGAAATGTATACTATATAGTGTAAAAAAAATCTAAAATTACAGTAAATATATATTACACCCTCTATGTAAAATATCAAAAACTACGCCAAATATATATTATATAATTTACATAAAATATCAAAAGTACACCAAATATATATTATATACTGTACATAAAATATCAAAAATTACAGTAAATATATTGCAAACATTGTACATATAATATTTTCTAAAAGTACACCAAATACATTTTATATACTGTAAATAAAATATCCAAAAGCACAGTAAATATATATTACATACTGTACATTAAATATCAAAAAGTACACCAAATATGTGTTATATATACTGTAAATAAACAATCAAAAACTACAGTAATTATGTTTAATATACAGTACATAAAATATCAAATATTACACGAAATGTATACTATATACTGTACAAAAAATATCTAAAATTACATTAAATATATATTACACACTGTATGTAAAATATCAAAAACTACGACAAATATATATTATATAATTTACATAAAATATCAAAAGTACACCAAATATATATTATACACTGTACATAAAATATCAAAAGTACACGAAATATATATTATATACTGTACATGAAATATCAAAAAGTACAGTAAATATATTTCATATATTGTTCATATAATATTAGCTGAAAGAACACCAAATACATTTTATATACTGTTAATTAAATATCCAAATTTCAGTAAATATATATTACATACTGTAGATAAAATATCAAAAAGTACACCAAATATGTGTTATTTATAGTGTAGATAAACTATCAAAAACTACAGTAATTATATTTAACATAGTGTACATAAAATATCAAAAATTACAACAAATGTATATTATATACTGTAAATAAAATATCAATAAGTACAATAAATATATATTACAGAATCTATGTAAAATATCAGAAACTACACCAAATATATATTATAAAATTTACATAAAATATCAAATGTACAACACATATATATTATATACTGTACATAAAATATCAAAAAGTACAGTAAATATATTTCATATATTGTACATATAATATTAACTAAAAGTACAACAAATAGCTTTTATATACTGTAAATAAACTATCCAAAGGTACAGTAAATATATATTACATACTGTACATAAAATATCAAATAGTACACCAAATATGTGTTTTATATACTGTAAATAGACTATCAAAAACTACAGTAATTATATTTAACATACTGTACATAAAATATCAAAAATTACACGAAATATATATTATATACACAAAATAAAATATAAAAAAGTACAGTAAATATTTATTACACACTCTATGTAAAATATCAAAAACTACACCAAATATATATTATATAATTTACATAAAATATCAAAAGGACACCAAATATATATTATATACTGTACATAAAATATCAAAAGTACACCAAATATGTGTTATATATACTGTAAATAAACAATCAAAAAATACAGTAATTATATTTAATATACCGTATATAAAATATCAAAAATTACACCAAATGTTTGATATATACTGTAAATAAAATATCAAAAAGGACAGTAAATATATACTACACACCCTATCTAAAATATCAAAAACTACACAAAATATATATTATATAATTTACATGAAATATCAAAAGGACACCAAATATATATTATATACTGTACATAAAATATCAAAATGTACAGTAAATATATTTCATATATTGTACATATAATATTAACTGAAAGTACACCAAATACATTTTATATACTGTAAATTATATATCAAAAAGTACAGTAAATATATATTACATACTGTACATAAAATATCAAAAAGTACACCAAATATGTGTTATATATACTGTAAATAAACTATCAAATCTACCGTAATTATATTTTTTATTCTGTACATAAAATATCAAAAATTACACCAAATGTATAATATATAGTGTAAATAAAATATCAAAAAGGACAGTAAATATATCTGACATACCCAATGTAAAATATCAAAAACTACACCAAATATATATTATATAATTTACATAAAATATAAAAAGGACACCAAATATATCTTATATAATGTACATAAATTATCAAAAAGTACAGTAAATATATTTCATATATTGTACATATAATATTAAATAAAAGAACACCAAATACATTTTATATACTGTAAATAAAATATCAAAAATTACAGTAAATATATATTACATACTGTACATAAAATATGAAAAAGTACACCAAATATATGTTATATATACTGTAAATAAACTATCAAAAACTACAATAAATATAGTTAATATACTGTACATAAAATATAAAAAATTACACCAAATGTATATTGTATACTGTAAATAAAATATCAAAAAGGACAGTAAATATACATGACACACCCTATGTAAAATATCAAAAACTACACCAAATATATGTTATATAATTTACATAAAATCTCAAAAGGACACCAAGTATATCTTATATACTGTACATAAAATATCAAAAAGTACAGTAAATATATTTCATATATTGTACATATAATATTAACTAAAAGTACACCAAATACATTTTATATACTGTAAATAAAATATCAAAATGTACAGTAAATATATATTACATACTGTAAATAAAATATCAAATGGTACACCAAATATGTGTTATATATACTGTAAATAAACTATCAAATCTGCAGTAATTATATTTACTATACTGTACATAAAATATCAAAAATTACACCAAATGTATATTATACAGTGTAAATAAAATATGAAAAAGGACAGTAAATATATATTATACTCTATGTATAATATCAAAAACTACAAATATATATTATGTAATTTACATAGAATATCAAAAGGACAAAAAGTATATCTTATATACTGTACATAAAATATCAAAAATTTCAGTAAATATATTTCATATATTGTACATATAATATTAACTAAAAGTACACCAAATATATTTTATATATTGTAAATAAAATATCAAAAAGTACAGTAAATATATATTACATACTGTACATAAAATATCAAAAAGTACAGCAAATATGTGTTATATACACTGTAAATAAACTATCAATATCTACAGTAATTACATTTAATATACTGTATATAAAATATCAAAAATTACACCAAATGTATATCTTATACTCTAAATAAAATATGAAAAAGACAGTAAATCTATATTACACACCCTATGTAAAATATCAAAAACCACACAAAATATATATTATATAATTTACATAAAATATCAAAAGTACACCACATATATATTATATAATGTGAATAAAATATCAAAAAGTACAGTAAATATATTTCATATATTGTATATATAATATTAACTAAAAGTACAACAAATACATTTTATATACTGTAAATAAAATATCAAAAAGTACAGTAAATATATATTACATAAAGAACATAAAATACAAAAAAATTACACCAAATATGTGTTATATATACTATAAATAAACTATCAAAGCTACAGAAATTATATTTAATATACTGTACATAAAATATCAAAAATTACACCAAATGTATATTATATACTGTAAATAAAATATCAAAAAGGACAGTAAATATATATGACACACCCTATGTAAAATATAAAAAACTACACAAAATATATATTGTATAATTTACATAAAATATCAAAAGGACACCAAATATATCTTATTTACTGTACATAAAATATCAAAAAGTACAGTAAATATATTTCATATATTGTACATATAATATTAACTAAAAGTACACCAAATACATTTTATATAGTGTAAATAAAATATCAAAAATTACAGTGAATATATATTACATACTGTACATACAATATCATAAAGTACACCAAATATGTGTTATATATACTGTAAATAAACTATCAAAAACTTCAATAATTATATTTAATATACTGTACATAAAATATAAAGAATTACACCAAATGTATAATATACTGCAAATAAAATATCAAAAAGTACAGTAAATATATATTACACGACCTATGTAAAATATCACAAACTACACAAAATATATATTATATAATTTACATAAAATATCAAAAGGACACGAAATATATCTTATATACTGTACGTAAAATATCAAAATGTACAGTAAATATATTTCATATATTGTACATATAATATTATCTAAAAGTACACCGAATACATTTTATATACTGTAAATAAATTATCAAAAATTACAGTAAATATATATTACACACTGTACATAAAATATCAAAAAGTACACCAAATATGTGCTATATATACTGTAAATAAACTATCAAAAACTACAGTAATTATATTTAATATACAGTACATAAAATATCAAAAATTACACCAAATGTATATTATATACTCTAAATAAAATATGAAAAAGGACAGTAAATATATATTACACTCTATGTAAATTTTCAAAAACTACACCAAATATATATTATATAATTTACATAAAATATCAAAAGGACACCAAATATATATTATGTACTGTACATAAAATATCAAAAAGTACAGTAAATATATTTCATATACTGTGCATATAATATTAACTAAAAGTACACCGAATACATTTTATATACTGTAAATAAAATATCAAAAAGTACAGTAAATATATATTACATACAGTACATAAAATATAAAAAAGTACACCAAATATGTGTTATATATACTGTACATAAACTATCAAAAACTACAGTAATTATATTTAATATACTCTACATAAAATATCAAAAATTACACCAAATATATATTATATACTGTACATAAAATATCAAAAAGGACAGTAAATATATATTACACTCTATGTAAAATATCAAAACTAAAAATATATATTATATAAATTACATAAAATATCAAAAGGACAACAAATATATCTTATATACTGTAAACAAAATATCAAAATGTAGAGTAAACATATTTCATATATTGTACACATAATATTAACTAAAATTACACCAAATACATTTTATATAGTGTAAATAAAAATCAAAAAGTACAGTAAATATATATTACACACCATATGTAAAATATCGCAATCTACGCCAAATATATATTATATAATTTACATAAAATATCAAAAGGACACCAAATATATCTTATATACTGTACATAAAATATCAATAGTACAGTAAATATATTTCATATATTGTACATATAATGTTAACTAAAAGTACACCAAATACATTTTATATAGTGTAAATAAAAATCAAAAAGTACAGTAAATATATATTACACACCATATGTAAAATATCGCAATCTACGCCAAATATATATTATATAATTTACATAAAATATCAAAAGGACACCAAAAATATCTTGTATACTGTACATAAGATATGAAAAAGTACAGTAAATATATTTCATATATTGTACATATAATATTAACTAAAAGTACACCAAATACATTTTATATAGTGTAAATAAAATATCAAAAATTACAGTGGATATATATCACATACTGTACATAAAATATCAAAAACTACACCAAATATGTGTTATATACACTGTAAATAAACTATCAAAAACTTCAGTAATTATATTAATATACTGTACATAAAATATAAAAATTACACCAAATATGTATTATTTAGTGTAAATAAAATACCAAAATGTACAGTAAATATATATTACACACACTATGTAAAATATCACAAACTACACTAAAGATATATTATATAATTTACATAAAATATCAAAAGGACACCAAATATACCTTATATATTGTACATAAAATATCAAAATGTACAGTAAATATATTTCATATATTGTACATATAATATTAACTAAAAGTACACCAAATACATTTTATATACTGTAAATAAAATATCAAAAATTACAGTAAATATATATCACATAGAGTACATAAAATATCAAAAAGTACACCAAATATGTGTTATCTATACTGTAAATAAACTATCAAAAACTACAGTAATTATATTTAATATACTGTACATTAAATATCAAAAATTACACCAAATGTATATTATTTACTGTAAATAAAATATCAAAAATTACAGTTAATATATATTACACACCTTTTGTAATATATCACAATCTACACCACATATATATTATATAATTTACATAAAATATCAGAAGGACACCAAATATATCTTATATAGTGTACATAAAATATCAAAATGTACAGTAAATATATTTCATATATTGTACATATAATACTAACTAAAAGTACACCAAATACATTTTATATAGTGTAAATATAATATCAAAAAGTACAGTAAATATATATTACACACCATATGTAAAATATCACAATATACACCAAATATATAATATATAATTTACATAAAATATCAAAAGGACACCAAATATATCTTATATACTGTACATAAAATATCAAAAAGTAGAGTAAATATATTTCATATATTGTAAATATAATATTAACGAAAAGTACAACAAATACATTTTATATAGCGTAAATAAAATATCAAAAATTTCAGTAAATATATATTACATACTGTACATAAAATATCACAAAGTACACCAAATATGTGTTATATATACTGTAAATAAACTATCAAAAACTACAGTAATTACATTTAATATACTGTACATAAAATATCAAAAATTACACCAAATGTATATTATATATTCTAAATAAAATATGAAAAACGACAGTAAATATATATTACGCACCCTATGTAAAATATGAATAACTACACCAAATATATATTATAAAATTTACATAAAATATCAAAAAGACACCAAATATATCTTATATACTGTACGAAAAATATCACTATGTACAGTAAATATATTTCATATATTGTACACATGATATTAACTAAAAGAACACCAAATACATTTTATATATTGTAAATAAAATATCAAAAATACAGTAAATATATATTACATACAGTACATATAATATCAAAATGTACACCAAATATGTGTTATATATACTGTAAATAAACCATCAAAAACTACAGAAATTACATTTAATATACTGAACATACAATATCAAAATTTACACCAAATGTATATTATATACTCTAAATAAAACATGAAAAAGGATAGTATATATATATTATGCACCCTATGTAAAATATCAAAAACTACACCAAATATATATTATATAATTTACATAAAATATTAAAAGTACAAAAAATATATATTATATACTGTACATAACCTATCAGAAAGTACAGTTAATACATTTCATATATTGTACATATAATATTAACTAAAAGTACACCAAATACATTTTATATACTATAAATAAAATATCAAAAGTACAGTAAATATATATTACATACAGTACATAAAATATAAAAAAGTACACCACATATGTGTTATATATAATGTAAATATACTATGAAAAACTACAGTAATTATATTTAATATACTGTATAAAAAATATCAAAAATTACACCAAATGTATATTATATACTGTAAATAAAATATCAAAAGGACAGTAAATATGTACTACATACCCTATGTAAATTATCACAAACTACACCAAATATATATTATATAATTTACATAAAATATCAAAAGGACTCCAAATGTATCTTATATACTGTACATAAAATATCAAAATGTAAAGTAAATATATTTCATGTATTGTACATATATTAACTAAAATTACACCAAATACATTTTATATACGGTAAATAAAATATCAAAAAGTACAGTAAATATATATTACATAGTCTACATAAAATATCAAAAAGTACACCAAATATGTGTTATATATAATGTAAATAAACTATCAAAAACTACAGTAATTTTATTTAATAAACTGTACATAAAATATCAAAAATTACACCAAATGTATATTATATACTGTAAATAAAATACGAAAAAGGACAGTAAATATATATTACACTCTATGTAATATATCAAAAACTAAAAATATATATTATATAATTTACATAAAATATCAAAAAGACACCAAATATATCTTATATCCTGTAAATAAAATATCAAACGTTCAGTAAATATATTTCATATATTGTACATATAATATTATCTAAAAGTACACCAAATACATTTTATATACTGTAAACAAAATATCAAAAAGTACAGTAAATATATATAACATACTGTACATAAAATATCAAAAAGTACACCAAATATGTGTTATATATACTGTAAATAAACTATAAAACCTACAGTAAATACATTTAATACACTGTACGTAAAATATCAAAAATTAAACCCAATGTATAATTTATACTCTAAATAAAATATGAAAAAGAACAGTAAATATATATTACGCACCCTATGTAAAATATCAAAAACTACAAAAAATATATATTATATAATTTACATAAAATATCAAAAGTACCACAAATATATTATATACTGTACATAAAATATCAAAAAATACAGTAAATATATTTCATATATTGTACATATAATATTAATTAAAAGTACACCAAATACATTTTATATAGTGTAAATAAAATATCAAAAAGTACAGTAAATATATATTACATACAGTACATAAAATATAAAAATGTACACCAAATATGTGTTATATATACTGTAAATAAACTATCAAAATATACAGCAATTATATATAATATACTGTAAAATATTAAAAATTACACCAAATGTATATTATATACTGTAAATAAAATATCAAAAAGGACAGTAAATATATACTACACACACTATGTAAAATATCAAAAACTACACCAAATATATATTATATAATTTTCATAAAATATCTAAAGGACACCAAATATATCTTTTATACAGTACATAAAATATCAAAAGTACAGTAAATATATTTCATATATTGTACATATAATATTAACTAAAAGCACACCAAATACATTTTATATACTGTAAATAAAATATCAAAAAGTACAGTAAATATGTGTTAAATATACTGTAAATAAGCTATCAAAAACTACAGTAATTATATTTAATATACTGTACATAAAATATCAAAAATTACACCAAATGTATATTATTTACTGTAAATAAAATATCAAAAAGTACAGTAAATATATATTACACACCATATGTAAAATATCACAATCTACACCAAATATATATTATACAGTTTACATAAAATATCGAAAGGACACCAAATATATCTTATATACTGTACATAAAATATCAAAATATACAGTAAATATATTTCATATATTGTACATATAATATTAACTAAAAGTACACCAAATACATTTTATATAGTGTAAAGAAAATATCAAAAAGTACAGTAAATATATATTACACACCATATGTAAAATATCACAATCTACACCAAATATATATTATATAATTTACATAAAATATCAAAAGGACATCAAATATATCTTATATACTGTACATAAAATATCAAAAAGTACAGTAAATATATTTCATATATTGTACCTATAATATTAACTAAAAGTACACCAAATACATTTTATACACTGTTAATAATATATAAAAAAGTACAATAAATATATATTACATACTGTACATAAAATATCAAAAAGTACACCAAATATGTGTTATGTATACTGTAAATAAACTATCAAAAACTTCAGTAATTATATTTAATATACTGTACATAAAATATCAAAAATTACACCAAATGTATATTATATACTGTAAATAAAATGTCAAAAAGGACAGTAAATATATATTACACTCTATGTAAAATATCAAAAACTAAAAATATATATTATATAATTTACATAAAATATCAAAAGGACACCAAATATATCTTATATACTGTACATAAAATATCAATATGTACAGTAAATATATTTCATATATTGTACATATAATATTAACTAAAATTACACCAAATACATTTTATATACTGTAAATAAATTATCAAAAAGTACAGTAAATATATATTACATAGTTTACATAAAATATCAAAAAATACACCAAATATGTGTTATATATACTGTAAATAAACTATCAAAAACTACAGTAATTATATTGAATATACTGTACATAAAATATCAAAAATTTCACCAAATGTATAATATATATTGTAAATAAAATATCAAAAAGGACAGTAAATATGTATTACATACTGTACATAAAATATCAAAAAGTACACCAAATATGTGTTATATATACTGTAAATAAACTATAAAATCTACAGTAATTATATTTAATATACTGTACATAAAATATCAAAAATTACA
This sequence comes from Pan paniscus, assembly GCF_029289425.2. Lineage (NCBI taxonomy): Eukaryota > Metazoa > Chordata > Mammalia > Primates > Hominidae > Pan > Pan paniscus. The sequence goes on from NC_073271.2 coordinate 6,328,983, forward strand.
CCAAATGTATATTATTTACTGTAAATAAAATTCCAAAAAGTACAGTAAATGTATATTACACACCCTATGTAAAATATCACAAACTACACCAAATATATATTATATAATTTATATAAAATAACAAAAGGACACCAAATATACCTTATATACTGTACATAAAATATCAAAATGTACAGTAAATATATTTCATATATTGTATATATAATATTAACTAAAAGTACACCAAATACATTTTATATACTGTAAATAAAATATCAAAAATTACAGTAAATATATATTACATACTGTACATAAAATATCAAAAAGTACACCAAATATGTGTTATATATACTGTATATAAACTATCAAAAACTACAGTAATTATATTTAATATACTGTACATAAAATATCAAAAATTACACCAAATGTATATTATTTACTGTAAATAAAATAACAAAAAGTACAGTTAATATATATTACACACCATATGTAAAATATCACAATCTACACCAAATATATATTATGTAATTTACGTAAAATATCAAAAGGACATCAAATATATCTTATATACTGTACATAAAGTATCAAAATGTTCAGTAAATATATTTCATATATTTTACATATAATATTAACTAAAAGTACACCAAATATATTTTATATAGTGTAAAGAAAATATCAAAAGGTACAGTAAATATATATTACACACCATATGAAAATTTCACAATCTATGCCAAATATATGTTATATAATTTACATAAAATATCAAAAGGACACCAAATATATCTTATATACTGTACATAAAATATCAAAAAGTACAGTAAATATATTTGATATATTGTACATATAATATTAACTAAGAGTACACCAAATACATTTTATATAGTGTAAATAAAATATCAAAAATTACAGTGTATATATATTACATACTGTACATAAAATATCAAAAAGTACACCAAATATGTGTTATATATACTGTAAATAAACTATCAAAAACTACAGTAATTATATTTAATATACTGTACATCAAATATCAAAAATTACACCAAATGTATATTATTTACTGTAAATATAATACCAAAAAGGACAGTAAATATATATTACACTCTATGTAAAATATCAAAAACTAAAAATATATATTATATAATTTACATAAAATATCAAAAGGACACCAAATATATCTTATATACTGTACATAAAATATCAATATGTGCAGTAAATATATTTCATATATTGTACATATAATATTAACTAAAATTACACCAAATACATTTTATATACTGTAAATAAATTATCAAAAAGTACAGTAAATATATATTACGTAGTTTACATAAAATATCAAAAAATACACGAAATATGTGTTATATATACTGTAAATAAACTATCAAAAACTACAGTAATTATATTGAATATACTGTACATAAAATATCAAAAATTTCACCAAATGTATATTATATATTGTAAATAAAATATCAAAAAGGACAGTAAATATGTATTACATACTGTACATAAAATATCAAAAAGTACACCAAATATGTGTTATATATACTGTAAATAAACTATAAAATCTACAGTAATTATATTTAATATACTGTACATAAAATATCAAAAATTACACCAAATGTATATTATTTACTGTAAATAAAATTCCAAAAAGTACAGTAAATATATATTACACACCCTATGTAAAATATCAAAAACTACACCAAATATATATTATATAATTTACATAAAATAGCAAAAGGACACCAAATATACCTTATATACTGTACATAAAATATCAAAATGTACAGTAAATCTATTTCATATATTGTACATATAATATTAACTAAAAGTACACCAAATACATTTTATATACTGTAAATAAAATATCAAAAATTACAGTAAATATATATTACATACTGTACATAAAATATCAAAAAGTACACCAAATATGTGTTAAATATACTGTAAATAAGCTATCAAAAACTACAGTAATTATATTTAATATACTGTACATAAAATATCGAAAATTACACCAAATGTATATTATTTACTGTAAAAAAAATAACAAAAAGTACAGTTAATATATATTACACACCATATGTAAAATATCACAATCTACACCAAATATATATTATACAGTTTACATAAAATATCGAAAGGACACCAAATATATCTTATATACTGTACATAAAATATCAAAATATACAGTAAATATATTTCATATATTGTACATATAATATTAACTAAAAGTACACCAAATACATTTTATATAGTGTAAAGAAAATATCAAAAAGTACAGTAAATATATATTACACACCATATGTAAAATATCACAATCTACACCAAATATATATTATATAATTTACATAAAATATCAAAAGGACATCAAATATATCTTATATACTGTACATAAAATATCAAAAAGTACAGTAAATATATTTCATATATTGTACATATAATATTAACTAAAAGTACACCAAATACATTTTATACACTGTTAATAAAATATAAAAAAGTACAATAAATATATATTACATACTGTACATAAAATATCAAAAAGTACACCAAATATGTGTTATATATACTGTAAATAAACTATCAAAAACTTCAGTAATTATATTTAATATACTGTACATAAAATATCAAAAATTACACCAAATGTATATTATATACTGTAAATAATATGTCAAAAAGGACAGTAAATATATATTACACTCTATGTAAAATATCAAAAACTAAAAATATATATTATATAATTTACATAAAATATCAAAAGGACACCAAATATATCTTATATACTGTACATAAAATATCAATAAGTACAGTAAATATATTTCATATATTGTACATATAATATTAACTAAAATTACACCAAATACATTTTATATACTGTAAATAAATTATCAAAAAGTACAGTAAATATATATTACATAGTTTACATAAAATATCAAAAAATACACGAAATATGTGTTATATATACTGTAAATAAACTATCAAAAACTACAGTAATTATATTGAATATACTGTACATAAAATATCAAAAATTTCACCAAATGTATATTATATATTGTAAATAAAATATCAAAAAGGACAGTAAATATGTATTACATACTGTACATAAAATATCAAAAAGTATACCAAATATGTGTTATATATACTGTAAATAAACTATAAAATCTACAGTAATTATATTTAATATACTGTACATAAAATATCAAAAATTACACCAAATGTATATTATTTACTGTAAATAAAATTCCAAAAAGTACAGTAAATATATATTACACACCCTATGTAAAATATCACAAACTACACCAAATATATATTATATAATTTACATAAAATAGCAAAAGGACACCAAATATACCTTATATACTGTACATAAAATATCAAAATGTACAGTAAATATATTTCATATATTGTACATATAATATTAACTAAAAGTACACCAAATACATTTTTATACTGTAAATAATATATCAAAAATTACAGTAAATATATATTACATACTGTAAATAAAATATCAAAAAGTACACCAAATATGTGTTAAATATACTGTAAATAAGCTATCAAAAACTACAGTAATTATATTTAATATACTGTACATAAAATATCGAAAATTACACCAAATGTATATTATTTACTGTAAATAAAATAACAAAAATACAGTTAATATATATTACACACCATATGTAAAATATCGCAATCTACATCAAATATATATTATACAGTTTACATAAAATATCGAAAGGACACCAAATATATCTTATATACTGTACATAAAATATCAAAATATACAGTAAATATATTTCATATATTGTACATATAATATTAACTAAAAGTACACCAAATACATTTTATATAGTGTAAAGAAAATATCAAAAAGTACAGTAAATATATATTACACACCATATGTAAAATATCACAATCTACACCAAATATATATTATATAATTTACATAAAATATCAAAAGGACATCAAATATATCTTATATACTGTACATAAAATATCAAAAAGTACAGTAAATATATTTCATATATTGTACATATAATATTAACTAAAAGTACACCAAATACATTTTATACACTGTTAATAAAATATAAAAAAGTACAATAAATATATATTACATACTGTACATAAAATATCAAAAAGTACACCAAATATGTGTTATATATACTGTAAATAAACTATCAAAAACTTCAGTAATTATATTTAATATACTGTACATAAAATATCAAAAATTACACCAAATGTATATTATATACTGTAAATAATATGTCAAAAAGGACAGTAAATATATATTACACTCTATGTAAAATATCTAAAACTAAAAATATATATTATATAATTTACATAAAATATCAAAAGGACACCAAATATATCTTATATACTGTACATAAAATATCAATATGTGCAGTAAATATATTTCATATATTGTACATATAATATTAACTAAAATTACACCAAATACATTTTATATACTGTAAATAAATTATCAAAAAGTACAGTAAATATATATTACATAGTTTACATAAAATATCAAAAAATACACGAAATATGTGTTATATATACTGTAAATAAACTATCAAAAACTACAGTAATTATATTGAATATACTGTACATAAAATATCAAAAATTTCACCAAATGTATATTATATATTGTAAATAAAATATCAAAAAGGACAGTAAATATGTATTACATACTGTACATAAAATATCAAAAAGTACACCAAATATGTGTTATATATACTGTAAATAAACTATAAAATCTACAGTAATTATATTTAATATACTGTACATAAAATATCAAAAATTACACCAAATGTATATTATTTACTGTAAATAAAATTCCAAAAAGTACAGTAAATATATATTACACACCCTATGTAAAATATCACAAACTACACCAAATATATATTATATAATTTACATAAAATAGCAAAAGGACACCAAATATACCTTATATACTGTACATAAAATAACAAAATGTACAGTAAATATATTTCATATATTGTACATATAATATTAACTAAAAGTACACCAAATACATTTTATATACTGTAAATAAAATATCAAAAATTACAGTAAATATATATTACATACTGTACATAAAATATCAAAAAGTACACCAAATATGTGTTAAATATACTGTAAATAAGCTATCAAAAACTACAGTAATTATATTTAATATACTGTACATAAAATATCGAAAATTACACCAAATGTATATTATTTACTGTAAATAAAATAACAAAAAGTACAGTTAATATATATTACACACCATATGTAAAATATCACAATCTACACCAAATATATATTATACAGTTTACATAAAATATCGAAAGGACACCAAATATATCTTATATACTGTACATAAAATATCAAAATATACAGTAAATATATTTCATATATTGTACATATAATATTAACTAAAAGTACACCAAATACATTTTATATAGTGTAAAGAAAATATCAAAAAGTACAGTAAATATATATTACACACCATATGTAAAATATCACAATCTACACCAAATATATATTATATAATTTACATAAAATATCAAAAGGACATCAAATATATCTTATATACTGTACATAAAATATCAAAATGTACAGTAAATATATTTCATATATTGTACATATAATATTAACTAAAAGTACACCAAATACATTTTATACACTGTTAATAAAATATAAAAAAGTACAATAAATATATATTACATACTGTACATAAAATATCAAAAAGTACACCAAATATGTGTTATATATACTGTAAATAAACTATCAAAAACTTCAGTAATTATATTTAATATACTGTACATAAAATATAAAAAATTACACCAAATGTATATTATATACTGTAAATAATATGTCAAAAAGGACAGTAAATATATATTACACTCTATGTAAAATATCAAAAACTAAAAATATATATTATATAATTTACATAAAATATCAAAAGGACATCAAATATATCTTATATACTGTACATAAAATATCAAAAATTACAGTAAATATATTTCATATATTGTACATATAATATTAACTAAAAGTACACCAAATACATTTTATACACTGTTAATAAAATATAAAAAAGTACAATAAATATATATTACATACTGTACACAAAATATCAAAAAGTACACCAAATATGTGTTATATATACTGTAAATAAACTATCAAAAACTTCAGTAATTATATTTAATATACTGTACATAAAATATCAAAAATTACACCAAATGTATATTATATACTGTAAATAATATGTCAAAAAGGACAGTAAATATATATTACACTCTATGTAAAATATCAAAAACTAAAAATATATATTATATAATTTACATAAAATATCAAAAGGACACCAAATATATCTTATATACTGTACATAAAATATCAATATGTACAGTAAATATATTTCATATATTGTACATATAATATTAACTAAAATTACACCAAATACATTTTATATACTGTAAATAAATTATCAAAAAGTACAGTAAATATATATTACATAGTTTACATAAAATATCAAAAAATACACGAAATATGTGTTATATATACTGTAAATAAACTATCAAAAACTACAGTAATTATATTGAATATACTGTACATAAAATATCAAAAATTTCACCAAATGTATATTATATACTGTAAATAAAATATCAAAAAGGACAGTAAATATGTATTACATACTGTACATAAAATATCAAAAAGTACACCAAATATGTGTTATATATACTGTAAATAAACTATAAAATCTACAGTAATTATATTTAATATACTGTACATAAAATATCAAAAATTACACCAAATGTATATTATTTACTGTAAATAAAATTCCAAAAAGTACAGTAAATATATATTACACACCCTATGTAAAATATCACAAACTACACCAAATATATATTATATAATTTACATAAAATAGCAAAAGGACACCAAATATACCTTATATACTGTACATAAAATATCAAAATGAACAGTAAATCTATTTCATATATTGTACATATAATATTAACTAAAAGTACACCAAATACATTTTATATACTGTAAATAAAATATCAAAAATTACAGTAAATATATATTACATACTGTACATAAAATATCAAAAAGTACACCAAATATGTGTTAAATATACTGTAAATAAGCTATCAAAAACTACAGTAATTATATTTAATATACTGTACATAAAATATCGAAAATTACACCAAATGTATATTATTTACTGTAAATAAAATATCAAAAAGTACAGTTAATATATATTACACACCATATGTAAAATATCACAATCTACACCAAATATATATTATACAGTTTACATAAAATATCGAAAGGACACCAAATATATCTTATATACTGTACATAAAATATCAAAATATACAGTAAATATATTTCATATATTGTACATATAATATTAACTAAAAGTACACCAAATACATTTTATATAGTGTAAAGAAAATATCAAAAAGTACAGTAAATATATATTACACACCATATGTAAAATATCACAATCTACACCAAATATATATTATATAATTTAAATAAAATATCAAAAGGACATCAAATATATCTTATATACTGTACATAAAATATCAAAAAGTACAGTAAATATATTTCATATATTGTACATATAGTATTAACTAAAAGTGCACCAAATACATTTTATACACTGTTAATAAAATATAAAAAAGTACAATAAATATATATTACATACTGTACATAAAATATCAAAAAGTACACCAAATATGTGTTATATATACTGTAAATAAACTATCAAAAACTTCAGTAATTATATTTAATATACTGTACATAAAATATCAAAAATTACACCAAATGTATATTATATACTGTAAATAATATGTCAAAAAGGACAGTAAATATATATTACACTCTATGTAAAATATCAAAAACTAAAAATATATATTATATAATTTACATAAAATATCAAAAGGACACCAAATATATCTTATATACTGTACATAAAATATCAATATGTGCAGTAAATATATTTCATATATTGTACATATAATATTAACTAAAATTACACCAAATACATTTTATATACTGTAAATAAATTATCAAAAAGTACAGTAAATATATATTACATAGTTTACATAAAATATCAAAAAATACACGAAATATGTGTTATATATACTGTAAATAAACTATCAAAAACTACAGTAATTATATTGAATATACTGTACATAAAATATCAAAAATTTCACCAAATGTATATTATATACTGTAAATAAAATATCAAAAAGGACAGTAAATATGTATTACATACTGTACATAAAATATCAAAAAGTACACCAAATATGTGTTATATATACTGTAAATAAACTATAAAATCTACAGTAATTATATTTAATATACTGTACATAAAATATCAAAAATTACACCAAATGTATATTATTTACTGTAAATAAAATTCCAAAAAGTACAGTAAATATATATTACACACCCTATGTAAAATATCACAAACTACACCAAATATATATTATATAATTTACATAAAAGAGCAAAAGGACACCAAATATACCTTATATACTGTACATAAAATATCAAAATGTACAGTAAATCTATTTCATATATTGTACATATAATATTAACTAAAAGTACACCAAATACATTTTATATACTGTAAATAAAATATCAAAAATTACAGTAAATATATATTACATACTGTACATAAAATATCAAAAAGTACACCAAATATGTGTTAAATATACTGTAAATAAGCTATCAAAAACTACAGTAATTATATTTAATATACTGTACATAAAATATCGAAAATTACAACAAATGTATATTATTTACTGTAAATAAAATAACAAAAAGTACAGTTAATATATATTACACACCATATGTAAAATATCACAATCTACACCAAATATATATTATACAGTTTACATAAAATATCGAAAGGACACCAAATATATCTTATATACTGTACATAAAATATCAAAATATACAGTAAATATATTTCATATATTGTACATATAATATTAACTAAAAGTACACCATATACATTTTATATAGTGTAAAGAAAATATCAAAAAGTACAGTAAATATATATTACACACCATATGTAAAATATCACAATCTACACCAAATATATATTATATAATTTACATAAAATATCAAAAGGACATCAAATATATCTTATATACTGTACATAAAATATCAAAAAGTACAGTAAATATATTTCATATATTGTACATATAATATTAACTAAAAGTACACCAAATACATTTTATACACTGTTAATAAAATATAAAAAAGTACAATAAATATATATTACATACTGTACATAAAATATCAAAAAGTACACCAAATATGTGTTATATATACTGTAAATAAACTATCAAAAACTTCAGTAATTATATTTAATATACTGTACATAAAATATCAAAAATTACACCAAATGTATATTATATACTGTAAATAATATGTCAAAAAGGACAGTAAATATATATTACACTCTATGTAAAATATCAAAAACTAAAAATATATATTATATAATTTACATAAAATATCAAAAGGACACCAAATATATCTTATATACTGTACATAAAATATCAATATGTACAGTAAATATATTTCATATATTGTACATATAATATTAACTAAAATTACACCAAATACATTTTATATACTGTAAATAAATTATCAAAAAGTACAGTAAATATATATTACATAGTTTACATAAAATATCAAAAAATACACCAAATATGTGTTATATATACTGTAAATAAACTATAAAAAACTACAGTAATTATATTGAATATACTGTACATAAAATATCAAAAATTTCACCAAATGTATATTATATATTGTAAATAAAATATCAAAAAGGACAGTAAATATGTATCACATACTGTACATAAAATATCAAAAAGTACACCAAATATGTGTTATATATACTGTAAATAAACTATAAAATCTACAGTAATTATATTTAATATACTGTACATAAAATATCAAAAATTACACCAAATGTATATTATTTACTGTAAATAAAATTCCAAAAAGTACAGTAAATATATATTACACACCATATGTAAAATATCACAATCTACACCAAATATATATTATACAGTTTACATAAAATATCGAAAGGACACCAAATATATCTTATATACTGTACAAAAAATATCAAAATATACAGTAAATATATTTCATATATTGTACATATAATATTAACTAAAAGTACACCAAATACATTTTATATAGTGTAAAGAAAATATCAAAAAGTACAGTAAATATATATTACACACCATATGTAAAATATCACAATCTACACCAAATATATATTATATAATTTACATAAAATATCAAAAGGACATCAAATATATCTTATATACTGTACATAAAATATCAAAAAGTACAGTAAATATATTTCATATATTGTACATATAATATTAACTAAAAGTACACCAAATACATTTTATACACTGTTAATAAAATATAAAAAAGTACAATAAATATATATTACATACTGTACATAAAATATCAAAAAGTACACCAAATATGTGTTATATATACTGTAAATAAACTATCAAAAACTTCAGTAATTATATTTAATATACTGTACATAAAATATCAAAAATTACACCAAATGTATATTATATACTGTAAATAAAATGTCAAAAAGGACAGTAAATATATATTACACTGTATGTAAAATATCAAAAACTAAAAATATATATTATATAATTTACATAAAATATCAAAAGGACACCAAATATATCTTATATACTGTACATAAAATATCAATATGTACAGTAAATATATTTCATATATTGTACATATAATATTAACTAAAATTACACCAAATACATTTTATATACTGTAAATAAATTATCAAAAAGTACAGTAAATATATATTACATAGTTTACATAAAATATCAAAAAATACACCAAATATGTGTTATATATACTGTAAATAAACTATCAAAAACTACAGTAATTATATTGAATATACTGTACATAAAATATCAAAAATTTCACCAAATGTATAATATATATTGTAAATAAAATATCAAAAAGGACAGTAAATATGTATTACATACTGTACATAAAATATCAAAAAGTACACCAAATATGTGTTATATATACTGTAAATAAACTATAAAATCTACAGTAATTATATTTAATATACTGTACATAAAATATCAAAAATTACACCAAATGTATATTATTTACTGTAAATAAAATTCCAAAAAGTACAGTAAATATATATTACACACCCTATGTAAAATATCACAAACTACACCAAATGTATATTATATAATTTATATAAAATAGCAAAAGGACAACAAATATACCTTATATACTGTACATAAGATATCAAAATGTACAGTAAATATATTTCATATATTGTACATATAATATTAACTAAAAGTACACCAAATACATTTTATATACTGTAAATAAAATATCAAAAATTACAGTAAATATATATTACATACTGTACATAAAATATCAAAAAGTACACCAAATATGTGTTAAATATACTGTAAATAAGCTATCAAAAACTACAGAAATTATACTTAATATACTGTACATAAAATATCAAAAATTACACCAAATGTATATTATTTACTGTAAATAAAATAACAAAAAGTACAGTTAATATATATTACACACCATATGTAAAATATCACAATCTACACCAAATATATATTATACAGTTTACATAAAATATCGAAAGGACACCAAATATATCTTATATACTGTACATAAAATATCAAAATATACAGTAAATATATTTCATATATTGTACATATAATATTAACTAAAAGTACACCAAATACATTTTATATAGTGTAAAGAAAATATCAAAAAGTACAGTAAATATATATTACACACCATATGTAAAATATCACAATCTACACCAAATATATATTATATAATTTACATAAAATAACAAAAGGACATCAAATATATCTTATATACTGTACATAAAATATCAAAAAGTACAGTAAATATATTTCATATATTGTACATATAATATTAACTAAAAGTACACCAAATACATTTTATACACTGTTAATAAAATATAAAAAAGTACAATAAATATATATTACATACTGTACATAAAATATCAAAAAGTACACCAAATATGTGTTATATATACTGTAAATAAACTATCAAAAACTTCAGTAATTATATTTAATATACTGTACATAAAATATCAAAAATTACACCAAATGTATATTATATACTGTAAATAAAATGTCAAAAAGGACAGTAAATATATATTACACTCTATGTAAAATATCAAAAACTAAAAATATATATTATATAATTTACATAAAATATCAAAAGGACACCAAATATATCTTATATACTGTACATAAAATATCAAAATATACAGTAAATATATTTCATATATTGTACATATAATATTAACTAAAATTACACCAAATACATTTTATATACTGTAAATAAATTATCAAAAAGTACAGTAAATATATATTACATAGTTTACATAAAATATCAAAAAATACACCAAATATGTGTTATATATACTGTAAATAAACTATAAAAAACTACAGTAATTATATTGAATATACTGTACATAAAATATCAAAAATTTCACCAAATGTATATTATATATTGTAAATAAAATATCAAAAAGGACAGTAAATATGTATCACATACTGTACATAAAATATCAAAAAGTACACCAAATATGTGTTGTATATACTGTAAATAAACTATAAAATCTACAGTAATTATATTTAATATACTGTACATAAAATATCAAAAATTACACCAAATGTATATTATTTACTGTAAATAAAATTCCAAAAAGTACAGTAAATATATATTACACACCATATGTAAAATATCACAATCTACAACAAATATATATTATACAGTTTACATAAAATATCAAAAGGACACCAAATATATCTTATATACTGTACATAAAATATCAAAATATACAGTAAATATATTTCATATATTGTACATATAATATTAACTAAAAGTACACCAAATACATTTTATATAGTGTAAAGAAAATATCAAAAAGTACAGTAAATATATATTACACACCATATGTAAAATATCACAATCTACACCAAATATGTATTATATAATTTACATAAAATATCAAAAGGACATCAAATATATCTTATATACTGTACATAAAATATCAAAAAGTACAGTAAATATATTTCATATATTGTACATATAATATTAACTAAAAGTACACCAAATACATTTTATACACTGTTAATAAAATATAAAAAAGTACAATAAATATATATTACATACTGTACATAAAATATCAAAAAGTACACCAAATATGTGTTATATATACTGTAAATAAACTATCAAAAACTTCAGTAATTATATTTAATATACTGTACATAAAATATCAAAAATTACACCAAATGTATATTATATACTGTAAATAAAATGTCAAAAAGGACAGTAAGTATATATTACACTGTATGTAAAATATCAAAAACTAAAAATATATATTATATAATTTACATAAAATATCAAAAGGACACCAAATATATCTTATATACTGTACATAAAATATCAATATGTACAGTAAATATATTTCATATATTGTACATATAATATTAACTAAAATTACACCAAATACATTTTATATACTGTAAATAAATTATCAAAAAGTACAGTAAATATATATTACATAGTTTACATAAAATATCAAAAAATACACCAAATATGTGTTATATATACTGTAAATAAACTATCAAAAACTACAGTAATTATATTGAATATACTGTACATAAAATATCAAAAATTTCACCAAATGTATAATATATATTGTAAATAAAATATCAAAAAGGACAGTAAATATGTATTACATACTGTACATAAAATATCAAAAAGTACACCAAATATGTGTTATATATACTGTAAATAAACTATAAAATCTACAGTAATTATATTTAATATACTGTACATAAAATATCAAAAATTACACCAAATGTATATTATTTACTGTAAATAAAATTCCAAAAAGTACAGTAAATATATATTACACACCCTATGTAAAATATCACAAACTACACCAAATGTATATTATATAATTTATATAAAATAGCAAAAGGACAACAAATATACCTTATATACTGTACATAAGATATCAAAATGTACAGTAAATATATTTCATATATTGTACATATAATATTAACTAAAAGTACACCAAATACATTTTATATACTGTAAATAAAATATCAAAAATTACAGTAAATATATATTACATACTGTACATAAAATATCAAAAAGTACACCAAATATGTGTTAAATATACTGTAAATAAGCTATCAAAAACTACAGAAATTATACTTAATATACTGTACATAAAATATCAAAAATTACACCAAATGTATATTATTTACTGTAAATAAAATAACAAAAAGTACAGTTAATATATATTACACACCATATGTAAAATATCACAATCTACACCAAATATATATTATACAGTTTACATAAAATATCGAAAGGACACCAAATATATCTTATATACTGTACATAAAATATCAAAATATACAGTAAATATATTTCATATATTGTACATATAATATTAACTAAAAGTACACCAAATACATTTTATATAGTGTAAAGAAAATATCAAAAAGTACAGTAAATATATATTACACACCATATGTAAAATATCACAATCTACACCAAATATATATTATATAATTTACATAAAATAACAAAAGGACATCAAATATATCTTATATACTGTACATAAAATATCAAAAAGTACAGTAAATATATTTCATATATTGTACATATAATATTAACTAAAAGTACACCAAATACATTTTATACACTGTTAATAAAATATAAAAAAGTACAATAAATATATATTACATACTGTACATAAAATATCAAAAAGTACACCAAATATGTGTTATATATACTGTAAATAAACTATCAAAAACTTCAGTAATTATATTTAATATACTGTACATAAAATATCAAAAATTACACCAAATGTATATTATATACTGTAAATAAAATGTCAAAAAGGACAGTAAATATATATTACACTCTATGTAAAATATCAAAAACTAAAAATATATATTATATAATTTACATAAAATATCAAAAGGACACCAAATATATCTTATATACTGTACATAAAATATCAAAATATACAGTAAATATATTTCATATATTGTACATATAATATTAACTAAAATTACACCAAATACATTTTATATACTGTAAATAAATTATCAAAAAGTACAGTAAATATATATTACATAGTTTACATAAAATATCAAAAAATACACCAAATATGTGTTATATATACTGTAAATAAACTATAAAAAACTACAGTAATTATATTGAATATACTGTACATAAAATATCAAAAATTTCACCAAATGTATATTATATATTGTAAATAAAATATCAAAAAGGACAGTAAATATGTATCACATACTGTACATAAAATATCAAAAAGTACACCAAATATGTGTTGTATATACTGTAAATAAACTATAAAATCTACAGTAATTATATTTAATATACTGTACATAAAATATCAAAAATTACACCAAATGTATATTATTTACTGTAAATAAAATTCCAAAAAGTACAGTAAATATATATTACACACCATATGTAAAATATCACAATCTACAACAAATATATATTATACAGTTTACATAAAATATCAAAAGGACACCAAATATATCTTATATACTGTACATAAAATATCAAAATATACAGTAAATATATTTCATATATTGTACATATAATATTAACTAAAAGTACACCAAATACATTTTATATAGTGTAAAGAAAATATCAAAAAGTACAGTAAATATATATTACACACCATATGTAAAATATCACAATCTACACCAAATATGTATTATATAATTTACATAAAATATCAAAAGGACATCAAATATATCTTATATACTGTACATAAAATATCAAAAAGTACAGTAAATATATTTCATATATTGTACATATAATATTAACTAAAAGTACACCAAATACATTTTATACACTGTTAATAAAATATAAAAAAGTACAATAAATATATATTACATACTGTACATAAAATATCAAAAAGTACACCAAATATGTGTTATATATACTGTAAATAAACTATCAAAAACTTCAGTAATTATATTTAATATACTGTACATAAAATATCAAAAATTACACCAAATGTATATTATATACTGTAAATAAAATGTCAAAAAGGACAGTAAGTATATATTACACTGTATGTAAAATATCAAAAACTAAAAATATATATTATATAATTTACATAAAATATCAAAAGGACACCAAATATATCTTATATACTGTACATAAAATATCAATATGTACAGTAAATATATTTCATATATTGTACATATAATATTAACTAAAATTACACCAAATACATTTTATATACTGTAAATAAATTATCAAAAAGTACAGTAAATATATATTACATAGTTTACATAAAATATCAAAAAATACACCAAATATGTGTTATATATACTGTAAATAAACTATCAAAAACTACAGTAATTATATTGAATATACTGTACATAAAATATCAAAAATTTCACCAAATGTATATTATATATTGTAAATAATGTATCAAAAAGGACAGTAAATATGTATTACATACTGTACATAAAATATCAAAAAGTACACCAAATATGTGTTATATATACTGTAAATAAACTATAAAATCTACAGTAATTATATTTAATATACTGTACATAAAATATCAAAAATTACACCAAATGTATAGTATTTACTGTAAATAAAATTCCAAAAAGTACAGTAAATATATATTACACACCCTATGTAAAATATCACAAACTACACCAAATATATATTATACAGTTTACATAAAATATCGAAAGGACACCAAATATATCTTATATACTGTACATAAAATATCAAAATATACAGTAAATATATTTCATATATTGTACATATACTATTAACTAAAAGTACACCAAATACATTTTATATAGTGTAAAGAAAATATCAAAAATACAGTAAATATATATTACACACCATATGTAAAATATCACAATCTACACCAATATATATTATATAATTTACATAAAATATCAAAAGGACATCAAATATATCTTATATACTGTACATAAAATATCAAAAAGTACAGTAAATATATTTCATATATTGTACATATAATATTAACTAAAAGTACACCAAATACATTTTATAAACTGTTAATAAAATATAAAAAACTACAATAAATATATATTACATACTGTACATAAAATATCAAAAAGTACACCAAATATGTGTTATATATACTGTAAATAAACTATCAAAAACTTCAGTAATTATATTTAATATACTGTACATAAAATATCAAAAATTACACCAAATGTATATTATTTACTGTAAATAAAATATCAAAAAGTACAGTAAATGTATATTACACCCCATATGTAAAATATCACAATCTACACCAAATATACATTATACAGTTTACATAAAATATCGAAAGGACACCAAATATATCTTATATACTGTACATAAAATATCAAAATATACAGTAAATATATTTCATATATTGTACATATAATATTAACTAAAAGTACACCAAATACATTTTATATAGTGTAAAGAAAATATCAAAAAGTACAGTAAATATATATTACACACCATATGTAAAATATCACAATCTACACCAAATATATATTATATAATTTACATAAAATATCAAAAGGACATCAAATATATCTTATATACTGTACATAAAATATCAAAAAGTACAGTAAATATATTTCATATATTGTACATATAATATTAACTAAAAGTACACCAAATACATTTTATACACTGTTAATAAAATATAAAAAAGTACAATAAATATATATTACATACTGTACATAAAATATCAAAAAGTACACCAAATATGTGTTATATATACTGTAAATAAACTATCAAAAACTTCAGTAATTATATTTAATATACTGTACATAAAATATCAAAAATTACACCAAATGTATATTATATACTGTAAATAAAATGTCAAAAAGACAGTAAATATATATTACACTCTATGTAAAATATCAAAAACTAAAAATATATATTATATAATTACATAAAATATCAAAAGGACACCAAATATATCTTATATACTGTACATAAAATATCAATATGTACAGTAAATATATTTCATATATTGTACATATAATATTAACTAAAATTACACCAAATACATTTTATATACTGTAAATAAATTATCAAAAAGTACAGTAAATATATATTACATAGTTTACATAAAATATCAAAAAATACACCAAATATGTGTTATATATACTGTAAATAAACTACCAAAAACTACAGTAATTATATTGAATATACTGTACATAAAATATCAAAAATTTCACCAAATGTATATTATATATTGTAAATAAAATATCAAAAAGGACACTAAATATGTATTACATACTGTACATAAAATATCAAAAAGTACACCAAATATGTGTTATATATACTGTAAATAAACTATAAAATCTACAGTAATTATATTTAATATACTGTACATCAAATATCAAAAATTACACCAAATGTATATTATTTACTGTAAATAAAATACCAAAAATTACAGTAAATATATATTACACACCCTATGTAAAATATCACAAACTACACCAAATATATATTATATAATTTACTTAAAATATCAAAAGGACACCAAATATACCTTATATATTGTACATAAAGTATCAAAATGTACAGTAAATATATTTCGTATATTGTACATATAATATTAACTAAAAGTACACCAAATACATTTTATATACTGTAAATAAAATATCAAAAATTACAGTAAATATATATTACATACTGTACATAAAATATCAAAAAGTACACCAAATATGTGTTAAATATACTGTAAATAAGCTATCAAAAACTACAGTAATTATATTTAATATACTGTAAATAAAATATCAAAAATTACACCAAATGTATATTATTTACTGTAAATAAAATAACAAAAAGTACAGTTAATATATATTACACACCATATGTAAAATATCACAATCTACACCAAATATATATTATATAATTTACATAAAATATCAAAAGGACATCAAATATATCTTATATACTGTACATAAAATATCAAAATGTTCAGTAAATATATTTCATATATTTTATATATAATATTAACTAAAAGTACACCAAATATATTTTATATAGTGTAAAGAAAATATCAAAAGGTAGAGTAAATATATATTACACACCATATGAAAATTTCACAATCTATGCCAAATATATGTTATATAATTTACATAAAATATCAAAAGGACACCAAATATATCTTATATACTGTACATAAAATATCAAAAAGTACAGTAAATATATTTCATATATTCTACATATAATATTAACAAGAGTACACCAAATACATTTTATATAGTGTAAATAAAATATCAAAAATTACAGTGTATATATATTACATACTGTACATAAAATATCAAAAAGTACACCAAATATGTGTTATATATACTGTAAATAAACTATCAAAAACTACAGTAATTATATTTAATATACTGTACATCAAATATCAAAAATTACACCAAATGTATATTATTTACTGTAAATAAAATACCAAAAATTACAGTAAATATATATTACACACCCTATGTAAATTATCACAAACTACACCAAATATATATTATATAATTTACCTAAAATATCAAAAGGACACCATATATACCTTATATATTGTACATAAAATATCAAAATGTACAGTAAATATATTTCGTATATTGTACATATAATATTAACTAAAAGTACACCAAATACATTTTATATACTGTAAATAAAATATCAAAAATTACAGTAAATATATATTACATACTGTACATAAAATATCAAAAAGTACACCAAATATGTGTTAAATATACTGTAAATATGCTATCAAAAACTACAGTAATTATATTTAATATACTGTACATAAAATATCAAAAATTACACCAAATGTATATTATTTACTGTAAATAAAATATCAAAAAGTACATTAAATATATATTACACACCATATGTAAAATATCACAATCTACACCAAATATATATTATACAGTTTACATAAAATATCGAAAGGACACCAAATATATCTTATATACTGTACATAAAATATCAAAATATACAGTAAATATATTTCATATATTGTACATATAATATTAACTAAAAGTACACCAAATACATTTTATATAGTGTAAAGAAAATATCAAAATGTACAGTAAATATATATTACACACCATATGTAAAATATCACAATCTACACCAAATAAATATTATATAATTAACATAAAATATCAAAAGGACATCAAATATATCTTATATACTGTACATAAAATATCAAAATGTACAGTAAATATATTTCATATATTGTACATATAATATTAACTAAAAGTACACCAAATACATTTTATACACTGTTAATAAAATATAAAAAAGTACAATAAATATATATTACATACTGTACATAAAATATCAAAAAGTACACCAAATATGTGTTATATATACTGTAAATAAACTATCAAAAACTTCAGTAATTATATTTAATATACTGTACATAAAATATCAAAAATTACACAAAATGTATAATATATACTGTAAATAAAATGTCAAAAATCACAGTGAATATATATTACACTCTATGTAAAATATCAAAAACTAAAAATATATATTATATAATTTACATAAAATATCAAAAGGACACCAAATATATCTTATATACTGTACATAAAATATCAATATGTACAGTAAATATATTTCATATATTGTACATATAATATTAACTAAAATTACACCAAATACATTTTATATACTGTAAATAAATTATCAAAAAGTTCAGTAAATATATATTACATAGTTTACATAAAATATCAAAAAATACACCAAATATCTGTTATATATACTGTAAATAAACTATCAAAAACTACAGTAATTATATTGAATATACTGTACATAAAGTATCAAAAATTTCACCAAATGTATATTATATATTGTAAATAAAATATCAAATAGGACAGTAAATATGTATTACATACTGTACATAAAATATCAAAAAGTACACCAAATATGTGTTATATATACTGTAAATAAACTATAAAATCTACAGTAATTATATTTAATATACTGTACATAAAATATCAAAAATTACACCAAATGTGTATTATTTACTGTAAATAAAATTCCAAAAAGTACAGTAAATATATATTACACACCCTATGTAAAATATCACAAACTACACCAAATATATATTATACAGTTTACATAAAATATCGAAAGGACACCAAATATATCTTATATACTGTACATAAAATATCAAAATATACAGTAAATATATTTCATATATTGTACATATAATATTAACTAAAAGTACACCAAATACATTTTATATAGTGTAAAGAAAATATCAAAAAGTACAGTAAATATATATTACACACCACATGTAAAATATCACAATCTACACCAAATATATATTTTATAATTTACATAAAATATCAAAAGGACATCAAATATATCTTATATACTGTACATAAAATATCAAAAAGTACAGTAAATATATTTCATATATTGTACATATAATATTAACTAAAAATACACCAAATACATTTTATACACTGTTAATAAAATATAAAAAGTGCAATAAATATATATTACATACTGTACATAAAACATCAAAAAGTACACCAAATATGTGTTATATATACTGTAAATAAACTATCAAAAACTTCAGTAATTATATTTAATATACTGTACATAAAATATCAAAAATTACACCAAATGTATATTATATACTGTAAATAAAATGTCAAAAAGGACAGTAAATATATATTACACTCTATGTAAAATATCAAAAACTAAAAATATATTTTATATAATTTACATAAAATATCAAAAGGACACCAAATATATCTTATATACTGTACATAAAATATCAAAATATACAGTAAATATATTTCATATATTGTACATATAATATTAACTAAAAGTACACCACATACATTTTATCTAGTGTAAAGAAAATATCAAAAAGTACAGTAAATATATATTACACACCCTATGTAAAATATCACAAACTACACCAAATATATATTATATAATTTATATAAAATAGCAAAAGGACACCAAATATACCTTATATACTGTACATAAAATATCAAAATGTACAGTAAATATATTTCATATATTGTACATATAATATTAACTAAAAGTACACCAAATACATTTTATATACTGTAAATAAAATATCAAAAATTACAGTAAATATATATTACATACTGTACATAAAATATCAAAAAGTACACCAAATATGTGTTAAATATACTGTAAATAAGCTATCAAAAACTACAGTAATTATATTTAAAATATTGTACATAAAATATCAAAAGTTACACCAAATGTATATTATTTACTGTTAATAAAATATCAAAAAGTACAGTAAATATATATTACACACCATATGTAAAATATCACAATCTACACCAAATATATATTATACAGTTTACATAAAATATCAAAAGGACACCAAATATATCTTATATACTGTACATAAAATATCAAAATATACAGTAAATATATTTCATATATTGTACATATAATATTAACTAAAAGTACACCAAATACATTTTATATAGTGTAAAGAAAATATCAAAATGTACAGTAAATATATATTACACACCATATGTAAAATATCACAATCTACACCAAATATATATTATATAATTTACATAAAATATCAAAAGGACATCAAATATTTCTTATATACTGTACATAAAATATCAACAAGTACAGTAAATATATTTCATATATTGTACATATAATATTAACTAAAAGTACACCAAATACATTTTATACACTGTTAATAAAATATAAAAAAGTACAATAAATATATATTACATACTGTACATAAAATATCAAAAAGTACACCAAATATGTGTTATATATACTGTAAATAAACTATCAAAAACTTCAGTAATTATATTTAATATACTGTACATAAAATATCAAAAATTACACAAAATGTATAATATATACTGTAAATAAAATGTCAAAAATCACAGTAAATATATATTACACTCTATGTAAAATATCAAAAACTAAAAATGTATATTATATAATTTACATAAAATATCAAAAGGACACCAAATATATCTTATATACTGTACATAAAATATCAATATGTACAGTAAATATATTTCATATATTGTACATATAATATTAACTAAAATTACACCAAATACATTTTATATACTGTAAATAAATTATCAAAAAGTTCAGTAAATATATATTACATAGTTTACATAAAATATCAAAAAATACACCAAATATCTGTTATATATACTGTAAATAAACTATCAAAAACTACAGTAATTATATTGAATATACTGTACATAAAATATCAAAAATTTCACCAAATGTATATTATATATTGTAAATAAAATATCAAATAGGACAGTAAATATGTATTACATACAGTACATAAAATATCAAAAAGTACACCAAATATGTGTTAAATATACTGTAAATATGCTATCAAAAACTACAGTAATTATATTTAATATACTGTACATAAAATATCAAAAATTACACCAAATGTATATTATTTACTGTAAATAAAATATCAAAAAGTACATTAAATATATATTACACACCATATGTAAAATATCACAATCTACACCAAATATATATTATACAGTTTACATAAAATATCGAAAGGACACCAAATATATCTTATATACTGTACATAAAATATCAAAATATACAGTAAATATATTTCATATATTGTACATATAATATTAACTAAAAGTACACCAAATACATTTTATATACTGTAAATAAAATATCAAAAATTACAGTAAATATATATTACATACTGTACATAAAATATCAAAAAGTACACCAAATATGTGTTAAATATACTGTAAATATGCTATCAAAAACTACAGTAATTATATTTAATATACTGTACATAAAATATCAAAAATTACACCAAATGTATATTATTTACTGTAAATAAAATATCAAAAAGGACATTAAATATATATTACACACCATATGTAAAATATCACAATCTACACCAAATATATATTATACAGTTTACATAAAATATCGAAAGGACACCAAATATATCTTATATACTGTACATAAAATATCAAAATATACAGTAAATATATTTCATATATTGTACATATAATATTAACTAAAAGTACACCAAATACATTTTATATAGTGTAAAGAAAATATCAAAATGTACAGTAAATATATATTACACACCATATGTAAAATATCACAATCTACACCAAATAAATATTATATAATTAACATAAAATATCAAAAGGACATCAAATATATCTTATATACTGTACATAAAATATCAAAAAGTACAGTAAATATATTTCATATATTGTACATATAATATTAACTAAAAGTACACCAAATACATTTTATACACTGTTAATAAAATATAAAAAAGTACAATAAATATATATTACATACTGTACATAAAATATCAAAAAGTACACCAAATATGTGTTATATATACTGTAAATAAACTATCAAAAACTTCAGTAATTATATTTAATATACTGTACATAAAATATCAAAAATTACACAAAATGTATAATATATACTGTAAATAAAATGTCAAAAATCACAGTAAATATATATTACACTCTATGTAAAATATCAAAAACTAAAAATATATATTATATAATTTACATAAAATATCAAAAGGACACCAAATATATCTTATATACTGTACATAAAATATCAATATGTACAGTAAATATATTTCATATATTGTACATATAATATTAACTAAAATTACACCAAATACATTTTATATACTGTAAATAAATTATCAAAAAGTTCAGTAAATATATATTACATAGTTTACATAAAATATCAAAAAATACACCAAATATCTGTTATATATACTGTAAATAAACTATCAAAAACTACAGTAATTATATTGAATATACTGTACATAAAATATCAAAAATTTCACCAAATGTATATTATATATTGTAAATAAAATATCAAATAGGACAGTAAATATGTATTACATACTGTACATAAAATATCAAAAAGTACACCAAATATGTGTTATATATACTGTAAATAAACTATAAAATCTACAGTAATTATATTTAATATACTGTACATAAAATATCAAAAATTACACCAAATGTGTATTATTTACTGTAAATAAAATTCCAAAAAGTACAGTAAATATATATTACACACCCTATGTAAAATATCACAAACTACACCAAATATATATTATACAGTTTACATAAAATATCGAAAGGACACCAAATATATCTTATATACTGTACATAAAATATCAAAATATACAGTAAATATATTTCATATATTGTACATATAATATTAACTAAAAGTACACCAAATACATTTTATATAGTGTAAAGAAAATATCAAAATGTACAGTAAATATATATTACACACCATATGTAAAATATCACAATCTACACCAAATATATATTTTATAATTTACATAAAATATCAAAAGGACATCAAATATATCTTATATACTGTACATAAAATATCAAAAAGTACAGTAAATATATTTCATATATTGTACATATAATATTAACTAAAAATACACCAAATACATTTTATACACTGTTAATAAAATATAAAAAGTGCAATAAATATATATTACATACTGTACATAAAACATCAAAAAGTACACCAAATATGTGTTATATATACTGTAAATAAACTATCAAAAACTTCAGTAATTATATTTAATATACTGTACATAAAATATCAAAAATTACACCAAATGTATATTATATACTGTAAATAAAATGTCAAAAAGGACAGTAAATATATATTACACTCTATGTAAAATATCAAAAACTAAAAATATATATTATATAATTTACATAAAATATCAAAAGGACACCAAATATATCTTATATACTGTACATAAAATATCAAAATATACAGTAAATATATTTCATATATTGTACATATAATATTAACTAAAAGTACACCACATACATTTTATCTAGTGTAAAGAAAATATCAAAAAGTACAGTAAATATATATTACACACCCTATGTAAAATATCACAAACTACACCAAATATATATTATATAATTTATATAAAATAGCAAAAGGACACCAAATATACCTTATATACTGTACATAAAATATCAAAATGTACAGTAAATATATTTCATATATTGTACATATAATATTAACTAAAAGTACACCAAATACATTTTATATACTGTAAATAAAATATCAAAAATTACAGTAAATATATATTACATACTGTACATAAAATATCAAAAAGTACACCAAATATGTGTTAAATATACTGTAAATAAGCTATCAAAAACTACAGTAATTATATTTAATATATTGTACATAAAATATCAAAAGTTACACCAAATGTATATTATTTACTGTAAATAAAATATCAAAAAGTACAGTAAATATATATTACACACCATATGTAAAATATCACAATCTACACCAAATATATATTATACAGTTTACATAAAATATCAAAAGGACACCAAATATATCTTATATACTGTACATAAAATATCAAAATATACAGTAAATATATTTCATATATTGTACATATAATATTAACTAAAAGTACACCAAATACATTTTATATAGTGTAAAGAAAATATCAAAATGTACAGTAAATATATATTACACACCATATGTAAAATATCACAATCTACACCAAATATATATTATATAATTTACATAAAATATCAAAAGGACATCAAATATTTCTTATATACTGTACATAAAATATCAACAAGTACAGTAAATATATTTCATATATTGTACATATAATATTAACTAAAAGTACACCAAATACATTTTATACACTGTTAATAAAATATAAAAAAGTACAATAAATATATATTACATACTGTACATAAAATATCAAAAAGTACACCAAATATGTGTTATATATACTGTAAATAAACTATCAAAAACTTTAGTAATTATATTTAATATACTGTACATAAAATATCAAAAATTACACCAAATGTATATTATATACTGTAAATAAAATGTCAAAAAGGACAGTAAATATATATTACACTCTATGTAAAATATCAAAAATTAAAATATATATTATATAATTTACATAAAATATAAAAAGGACACCAAATATATCTTATATACTGTACATAAAATATCAATATGTACAGTAAATATATTTCATATATTGTACATATAATATTAACTAAAAGTACACCAAATACATTTTATAAACTGTAAATAAATTATCAAAAATACAGTAAATATATATTACATAGTTTACATAAAATATCAAAAAATACACCAAATATGTGTTATATATACTGTAAATAAACTACCAAAAACTACAGTAATTATATTGAATATACTGTACATAAAATATCAAAAATTACACGAAATGTATATTATATACTGTAAATAAAATATCAAACAGGACAGTAAATATATACTACACACCCTATGTAAAATATCAAAAAATACACCAAATATATATTATATAATTTACATAAAATATCAAAGGGACACCAAATATATCTTATATACTGTACATAAAATATCAAAAAGTATAGTAAATATATTTCATATGTTGTACATATAATATTTACTAAAAGTACACCAAATACATTTTATATACTGTAAATAAAATATCAAAAACTACAGTAAATATACATTACATATTGTACATAATATATCAAAAAGTACACCAAATATGTGTTATATATACTATAAATAAACTATCAAAGTCTACAGTAATTATGTTTAATATACAGTATATAAAATATCAAAAATTACACAAAAAGTATATTATATACTGTAAATAAAATATCAAAAATTACAGTAAATATATATTACATACTGTACATAAAATATCAAAAAGTACACCACATATGTGTTATATATACTGTAAATATCAAAAACTACAGTAATAATATTCAATGTACGTTATATAAAATATCAGAAATTACACCAAATGTAAATTATATGCTGCAAATAAAATATCAAAAAGGACAGTAAATATATACTACACACCCTCTGTAAAATATCAAAAACTACATCAAATATATAGTATATAATTTACATAAAATATAAAAAGGACACCAAATATATCTTATATACTGTAGATAAAATATCAAAATGTACAGTAAATATATTTCATATATTGTGCATATAATATTAACTAAAAGTACACCAAATACATTTTATTTACTGTAAATAGAATATCAAAAAGTACAGTAAATATATATTACATACTGTACATAAAATATCAAAAAGTACACCAAATATGTGTTATATATAGTGTAAATAAACTATCACAAACTACAGTAATTATATTTAATATACTGTACATAAAATATCAAAAATTACACCAAATGTATGTTATTTACTGTAAATAAAATATCAAAAATACAGTAAATATATATTACACACCATATGTAAAATATCACAATCTACACAAAATATATATTATATAATTTACATAAAATATTAAAAGGAAACCAAATATATACTCCACATAAAATATCAAAATCTACAGTATATATATTTCATATATTGTACATATAATATTAACTAAAAGTACACCAAATACATTTTGTATAGTGTAAATAAAATATCAAAAAGTACAGTAAATATATATTACATATTGTACATAATATATCAAAAAGTACACCAAATATGTGTTATATATACTGTAAATAAACTATCAAAATCTACAGTAATTATGTTTAATATACAGTACATAAAATATCAAAAATTACACCAAAAGTATATTATATACTGTAAATAATATATCAAAAATTACAGTAAATATATATTACATACTGTACATAAAATATCAAAAAGTACACCACATATGTGTTATATATACTGTAAATATCAAAAACTACAGTAATTATATTCAATGTACGGTATATAAAATATCAGAAATTACACCAAATGTAAATTATATGCTGTAAATAAAATATCAAAAAGGACAGTAAATATATACTACACACCCTATGTAAAATATCAATAACTACATCAAATATATATTATATAATTTACATAAAATATAAAAAGGACACCAAATATATCTTATATACTGTAGATAAAATATCAAAATGTACAGTAAATATATTTCATATATTGTGCATATAATATTAACTAAAAGTACACCAAATACATTTTATTTACTGTAAATAGAATATCAAAAATACAGTAAATATATATTACATACTGTACATAAAATATCAAAAAGTACACCAAATATGTGTTATATATACTGTAAATAAACTATCACAAACTACAGTAATTATATTTAATATACTGTATATAAAATATCAAAAATTACACCAAATGTATGTTATTTACTGTAAATAAAATATCAAAAATACAGTAAATATATATTACACACCGTATGTAAAATATCACAATCTACACAAAATATATATGATATAATTTACATAAAATATCAAAAGGACACCAAATATATCTTATATACTGTACATAAAATATCAAAATGTACAGTAAATATATTTCATATATTGTACATATAATATTAACTAAAAGTACACCAAATACAATTTATATACTGTAAATAAAATATCAAAAACTTCAGTAAATATATATTACATACTGTACATAAAATATCAATAAGTACACCATATGTGTGTTATATATACTGTAAATAAACTATCAAAAACTACAGTAATTATAATTAATATACTGTACATACAATATCAAAAATTACACCATATGTATGTTATTTAGTGTAAATAAAATATCAAAAAGTACAGTAAATATATATTGCACACCACATGTAAAATATCACAATCTCAACCAATATATATTATATAATTTACATAAAATATCATAAGGACACCAATTATATCTTATATACTTTACATAAAATATCAAAAAGTACAGTAAATATATTTCATATATTGTATATATAATATTAACTAAAAGTACACCAAATACATTTTATATACTGTAAATAAAGTATCAAAAAGTACAGTAAATACATATTAAATACTGTACATAAAATATCAAAAAGTACACCAAATACGTGTTATATATACTGTAAATAAACCGTCAAAAACTACAGTAATTATATTTAATATACTGTACATAAAATATCAAAAATTACACCAAATGTATATTATATACTATTAAATATCAAAAATTACAGTAAATATATATTACACACCCTATGTAAAATACCAAAAACTACACCAAATATATATTATATAATTTACATAAAATATCAAAAGGACACTAAATATATCTTATATACTGTACATAAAATATCAAAAAGTACAGTAAATATATTTCATATGTTGTGCATATAATATTAACTAAAAGTACACCAAATACATTTTATGTACTGTAAATAGAATATCAAAAAGTACAGTAAATATATATTACATACTGTACATAAAATATCAAAAAGTACACCAAATATGTGTTATATATACTGTAAATAAACTATCACAAACTACAGTAATTATATTTAATATACTGTACATAAAATATCAAAAATTACACCAAATGTATGTTATTTACTGTAAATAAAATATCAAAAATACAGTAAGTATATATTACACACCATATGTAAAATATCACAATCTACACAAAATATATATTATATAATTTACATAAAATATCAAAAGGACACCAAATATATCTTATATACTGTTCATAAAATATCAAAAATTACAGGAAATATATTTCATATATTGTACATATAATATTAACTAAAAGTACACCAAATACATTATATATAGTAAATAAAATATCAAAGGGTACAGTAAATATATGTTACATACAGTACATAAAATATCAAAAAGTACACCAAATATGTGTTATATATACTGTAAATAAACTATCAAAAACTACAGTAATTATATTTAATATACTGTACATAAAATATCAAAAATTACACGAAATGTATATTATATACTGTAAATAAAATATCAAACAGGACAGTAAATATATACTACACACCCTATGTAAAATATCAAAAACTACACCAAATATATATTATATAATTTACATAAAATATCAAAGGGACACCAAATATATCTTATATACTGTACATAAAATATCAAAAAGTATAGTAAATATATTTCATATGTTGTACCTATAATATTTACTAAAAGTACACCAAATACATTTTATATATTGTAAATAAAATATCAAAAACTACAGTAAATATACATTACATATTGTACATAATATATCAAAAAGTACACCAAATATGTGTTATATATACTGTAAATAAACTATCAAAGTCTACAGTAATTATGTTTAATATACAGTATATAAAATATCAAAAATTACACAAAAAGTATATTATATACTGTAAATAAAATATCAAAAATTACAGTAAATATATATTACATACTGTATATAAAATATCAAAAAGTACACCACATATGTGTTATATATACTGTAAATATCAAAAACTACAGTAATAATATTCAATGTACGTTATATAAAATATCAGAAATTACACCAAATGTAAATTATATGCTGCAAATAAAATATCAAAACGGACAGTAAATATATACTACACACCCTCTGTAAAATATCAAAAACTACATCAAATATATAGTATATAATTTACATAAAATATAAAAAGGACACCAAATATATCTTATATACTGTAGATAAAATATCAAAATGTACAGTAAATATATTTCATATATTGTGCATATAATATTAACTAAAAGTACACCAAATACATTTTATGTACTGTAAATAGAATATCAAAAAGTACAGTAAATATATATTACATACTGTACATAAAATATCAAAAAGTACACCAAATATGTGTTATATATAGTGTAAATAAACTATCACAAACTACAGTAATTATATTTAATATACTGTACATAAAATATCAAAAATTACACCAAATGTATGTTATTTACTGTAAATAAAATATCAAAAATACAGTAAATATGTATTACACACCATATGTAAAATATCACAATCTACACAAAATATATATTATATAATTTACATAAAATATCAAAAGGACACCAAATATATCTTATATACTGTACATAAAATATCAAAAAGTACAGTAAATATATTTCATATATTGTACATATAATATTAACTAAAAGTACACCAAATACATTTTATACACTGTTAATAAAATATAAAAAAGTACAATAAATATATATTACATACTGTACATAAAATATCAAAAAGTACACCAAATATGTGTTATATATACTGTAAATAAACTATCAAAAACTTCAGTAATTATATTTAATATACTGTACATAAAATATCAAAAATTACACCAAATGTATATAATATACTGTAAATAATATGTCAAAAAGGACAGTAAATATATATTACACTCTATGTAAAATATCAAAATCTAAAAATATATATTATATAATTTACATAAAATATCTAAAGGACACCAAATATATCTTATATACTGTACATAAAATATCAATATGTGCAGTAAATATATTTCATATATTGTTCATATAATATTAACTAAAATTACACCAAATACATTTTATATACTGTAAATAAATTATCAAAAAGTACAGTAAATATATATTACATAGTTTACATAAAATATCAAAAAATACACGAAATATGTGTTATATATACTGTAAATAAACTATCAAAAACTACAGTAATTATATTGAATATACTGTACATAAAATATCAAAAATTTCACCAAATGTATATTATATACTGTAAATAAAATATCAAAAAGGACAGTAAATATGTATTACATACTGTACATAAAATATCAAAAAGTACACCAAATATGTGTTATATATACTGTAAATAAACTATAAAATCTACAGTAATTATATTTAATATACTGTACATAAAATATCAAAAATTACACCAAATGTATATTATTTACTGTAAATAAAATTCCAAAAAGTACAGTAAATATATATTACACACCCTATGTAAAATATCACAAACTACACCAAATATATATTATATAATTTACATAAAATAGCAAAAGGACATCAAATATATCTTATATACTGTACATAAAATATCAAAAAGTACAGTAAATATATTTCATATATTGTACATATAATATTAACTAAAAGTACACCAAATACATTTTATACACTGTTAATAAAATATAAAGAAGTACAATAAATATATATTACATACTGTACATAAAATATCAAAAAGTACACCAAATATGTGTTATATATACTGTAAATAAACTATCAAAAACTTCAGTAATTATATTTAATATACTGTACATAAAATATCAAAAATTACACCAAATGTATATTATATACTGTAAATAATATGTCAAAAAGGACAGTAAATATATATTACACTCTATGTAAAATATCAAAAACTAAAAATATATATTATATAATTTACATAAAATATCAAAAGGACACCAAATATATCTTATATACTGTACATAAAATATCAATATGTGCAGTAAATATATTTCATATATTGTACATATAATATTATCTAAAATTACACCAAATACATTTTATATACTGTAAATAAATTATCAAAAAGTACAGTAAATATATATTACATAGTTTACATAAAATATCAAAAAATACACGAAATATGTGTTATATATACTGTAAATAAACTATCAAAAACTACAGTAATTATATTGAATATACTGTACATAAAATATCAAAAATTTCACCAAATGTATATTATATACTGTAAATAAAATATCAAAAAGGACAGTAAATATGTATTACATACTGTACATAAAATATCAAAAAGTACACCAAATATGTGTTATATATACTGTAAATAAACTATAAAATCTACAGTAATTATATTTAATATACTGTACATAAAATATCAAAAATTACACCAAATGTATATTATTTACTGTAAATAAAATTCCAAAAAGTACAGTAAATATATATTACACACCCTATGTAAAATATCACAAACTACACCAAATATATATTATATAATTTACATAAAATAGCAAAAGGACACCAAATATACCTTATATACTGTACATAAAATATCAAAATGCACAGTAAATCTATTTCATATATTGTACATATAATATTAACTAAAAGTACACCAAATACATTTTATATACTGTAAATAAAATATCAAAATTTACAGTAAATATATATTACATACTGTACATAAAATATCAAAAAGTACACCAAATATGTGTTAAATATACTGTAAATAAGCTATCAAAAACTACAGTAATTATATTTAATATACTGTACATAAAATATCGAAAATTACACCAAATGTATATTATTTACTGTAAATAAAATAACAAAAAGTACAGTTAATATATATTACACACCATATGTAAAATATCACAATCTACACCAAATATATATTATACAGTTTACATAAAATATCGAAAGGACACCAAATATATCTTATATACTGTACATAAAATATCAAAATATACAGTAAATATATTTCATATATTGTACATATAATATTAACTAAAAGTACACCAAATACATTTTATATAGTGTAAAGAAAATATCAAAAAGTACAGTAAATATATATTACACACCATATGTAAAATATCACAATCTACACCAAATATATATTATATAATTTACATAAAATATCAAAAGGACATCAAATATATCTTATATACTGTACATAAAATATCAAAAAGTACAGTAAATATATTTCATATATTGTACATATAATATTAACTAAAAGTACACCAAATACATTTTATACACTGTTAATAAAATATAAAAAAGTACAATAAATATATATTACATACTGTACATAAAATATCAAAAAGTACACCAAATATGTGTTATATATACTGTAAATAAACTATCAAAAACTTCAGTAATTATATTTAATATACTGTACATAAAATATCAAAAATTACACCAAATGTATATTATATACTGTAAATAATATGTCAAAAAGGACAGTAAATATATATTACACTCTATGTAAAATATCAAAAACTAAAAATATATATTATATAATTTACATAAAATATCAAAAGGACACCAAATATATCTTATATACTGTACATAAAATATCAATATGTGCAGTAAATATATTTCATATATTGTACATATAATATTATCTAAAATTACACCAAATACATTTTATATACTGTAAATAAATTATCAAAAAGTACAGTAAATATATATTACATAGTTTACATAAAATATCAAAAAATACACGAAATATGTGTTATATATACTGTAAATAAACTATCAAAAACTACAGTAATTATATTGAATATACTGTATATAAAATATCAAAAATTTCACCAAATGTATATTATATACTGTAAATAAAATATCAAAAAGGACAGTAAATATGTATTACATACTGTACATAAAATATCAAAAAGTACACCAAATATGTGTTATATATACTGTAAATAAACTATAAAATCTACAGTAATTATATTTAATATACTGTACATAAAATATCAAAAATTACACCAAATGTATATTATTTACTGTAAATAAAATTCCAAAAAGTACAGTAAATATATATTACACACCCTATGTAAAATATCACAAACTACACCAAATATATATTATATAATTTACATAAAATAGCAAAAGGACACCAAATATACCTTATATACTGTACATAAAATATCAAAATGTACAGTAAATCTATTTCATATATTGTACATATAATATTAACTAAAAGTACACCAAATACATTTTATATACTGTAAATAAAATATCAAAATTTACAGTAAATATATATTACATACTGTACATAAAATATCAAAAAGTACACCAAATATGTGTTAAATATACTGTAAATAAGCTATCAAAAACTACAGTAATTATATTTAATATACTGTACATAAAATATCGAAAATTACACCAAATGTATATTATTTACTGTAAATAAAATAACAAAAAGTACAGTTAATATATATTACACACCATATGTAAAATATCACAATCTACACCAAATATATATTATACAGTTTACATAAAATATCGAAAGGACACCAAATATATCTTATATACTGTACATAAAATATCAAAATATACAGTAAATATATTTCATATATTGTACATATAATATTAACTAAAAGTACACCAAATACATTTTATATAGTGTAAAGAAAATATCAAAAAGTACAGTAAATATATATTACACACCATATGTAAAATATCACAATCTACACCAAATATATATTATATAATTTACATAAAATATCAAAAGGACATCAAATATATCTTATATACTGTACATAAAATATCAAAAAGTACAGTAAATATATTTCATATATTGTACATATAATATTAACTAAAAGTACACCAAATACATTTTATACACTGTTAATAAAATATAAAAAAGTACAATAAATATATATTACATACTGTACATAAAATATCAAAAAGTACACCAAATATGTGTTATATATACTGTAAATAAACTATCAAAAATTTCAGTAATTATATTTAATATACTGTACATAAAATATCAAAAATTACACCAAATGTATATTATATACTGTAAATAATATGTCAAAAAGGACAGTAAATATATATTACACTCTATGTAAAATATCAAAAACTAAAAATATATATTATATAATTTACATAAAATATCAAAAGGACACCAAATATATCTTATATACTGTACATAAAATATCAATATGTGCAGTAAATATATTTCATATATTGTACATATAATATTAACTAAAATTACACCAAATACATTTTATATACTGTAAATAAATTATCAAAAAGTACAGTAAATATATATTACATAGTTTACATAAAATATCAAAAAATACACGAAATATGTGTTATATATACTGTAAATAAACTATCAAAAACTACAGTAATTATATTGAATATACTGTACATAAAATATCAAAAATTTCACCAAATGTATATTATATACTGTAAATAAATTATCAAAAAGGACAGTAAATATGTATTACATACTGTACATAAAATATCAAAAAGTACACCAAATATGTGTTATATATACTGTAAATAAACTATAAAATCTACAGTAATTATATTTAATATACTGTACATAAAATATCAAAAATTACACCAAATGTATATTATTTACTGTAAATAAAATTCCAAAAAGTACAGTAAATATATATTACACACCCTATGTAAAATATCACAAACTACACCAAATATATATTATATAATTTACTTAAAATATCAAAAGGACACCAAATATACCTTATATATTGTACATAAAGTATCAAAATGTACAGTAAATATATTTCGTATATTGTACATATAATATTAACTAAAAGTACACCAAATACATTTTATATACTGTAAATAATATGTCAAAAATTACAGTAAATATATATTACATACTGTACATAAAATATCAAAAAGTACACCAAATATGTGTTAAATATACTGTAAATAAGCTATCAAAAACTACAGTAATTATATTTAATATACTGTAAATAAAATATCAAAAATTACACCAAATGTATATTATTTACTGTAAATAAAATAACAAAAAGTACAGTTAATATATATTACACACCATATGTAAAATATCACAATCTACACCAAATATATATTATATAATTTACATAAAATATCAAAAGGACATCAAATATATCTTATATACTGTACATAAAATATCAAAATGTTCAGTAAATATATTTCATATATTTTATATATAATATTAACTAAAAGTACACCAAATATATTTTATATAGTGTAAAGAAAATATCAAAAGGTAGAGTAAATATATATTACACACCATATGAAAATTTCACAATCTATGCCAAATATATGTTATATAATTTACATAAAATATCAAAAGGACACCAAATATATCTTATATACTGTACATAAAATATCAAAAAGTACAGTAAATATATTTCATATATTCTACATATAATATTAACTAAGAGTACACCAAATACATTTTATATAGTGTAAATAAAATATCAAAAATTACAGTGTATATATATTACATACTGTACATAAAATATCAAAAAGTACACCAAATATGTGTTATATATACTGTAAATAAACTATCAAAAACTACAGTAATTATATTTAATATACTGTACATCAAATATCAAAAATTACACCAAATGTATATTATTTACTGTAAATAAAATACCAAAAATTACAGTAAATATATATTACACACCCTATGTAAATTATCACAAACTACACCAAATATATATTATATAATTTACCTAAAATATCAAAAGGACACAATATATACCTTATATATTGTACATAAAATATCAAAATGTACAGTAAATATATTTCGTATATTGTACATATAATATTAACTAAAAGTACACCAAATACATTTTATATACTGTAAATAAAATATCAAAAATTACAGTAAATATATATTACATACTGTACATAAAATATCAAAAAGTACACCAAATATGTGTTAAATATACTGTAAATATGCTATCAAAAACTACAGTAATTATATTTAATATACTGTACATAAAATATCAAAAATTACACCAAATGTATATTATTTACTGTAAATAAAATATCAAAAAGTACATTAAATATATATTACACACCATATGTAAAATATCACAATCTACACCAAATATATATTATACAGTTTACATAAAATATCGAAAGGACACCAAATATATCTTATATACTGTACATAAAATATCAAAATATACAGTAAATATATTTCATATATTGTACATATAATATTAACTAAAAGTACACCAAATACATTTTATATAGTGTAAAGAAAATATCAAAATGTACAGTAAATATATATTACACACCATATGTAAAATATCACAATCTACACCAAATAAATATTATATAATTAACATAAAATATCAAAAGGACATCAAATATATCTTATATACTGTACATAAAATATCAAAAAGTACAGTAAATATATTTCATATATTGTACATATAATATTAACTAAAAGTACACCAAATACATTTTATACACTGTTAATAAAATATAAAAAAGTACAATAAATATATATTACATACTGTACATAAAATATCAAAAAGTACACCAAATATGTGTTATATATACTGTAAATAAACTATCAAAAACTTCAGTAATTATATTTAATATACTGTACATAAAATATCAAAAATTACACAAAATGTATAATATATACTGTAAATAAAATGTCAAAAATCACAGTGAATATATATTACACTCTATGTAAAATATCAGAAACTAAAAATATATATTATATAATTTACATAAAATATCAAAAGGACACCAAATATATCTTATATACTGTACATAAAATATCAATATGTACAGTAAATATATTTCATATATTGTACATATAATATTAACTAAAATTACACCAAATACATTTTATATACTGTAAATAAATTATCAAAAAGTTCAGTAAATATATATTACATAGTTTACATAAAATATCAAAAAATACACCAAATATCTGTTATATATACTGTAAATAAACTATCAAAAACTACAGTAATTATATTGAATATACTGTACATAAAGTATCAAAAATTTCACCAAATGTATATTATATATTGTAAATAAAATATCAAATAGGACAGTAAATATGTATTACATACTGTACATAAAATATCAAAAAGTACACCAAATATGTGTTATATATACTGTAAATAAACTATAAAATCTACAGTAATTATATTTAATATACTGTACATAAAATATCAAAAATTACACCAAATGTGTATTATTTACTGTAAATAAAATCCCAAAAAGTACAGTAAATATATATTACACACCCTATGTAAAATATCACAAACTACACCAAATATATATTATACAGTTTACATAAAATATCGAAAGGACACCAAATATATCTTATATACTGTACATAAAATATCAAAATATACAGTAAATATATTTCATATATTGTACATATAATATTAACTAAAAGTACACCAAATACATTTTATATAGTGTAAAGAAAATATCAAAAAGTACAGTAAATATATATTACACACCATATGTAAAATATCACAATCTACACCAAATATATATTTTATAATTTACATAAAATATCAAAAGGACATCAAATATATCTTATATACTGTACATAAAATATCAAAAAGTACAGTAAATATATTTCATATATTGTACATATAATATTAACTAAAAATACACCAAATACATTTTATACACTGTTAATAAAATATAAAAAGTGCAATAAATATATATTACATACTGTACATAAAACATCAAAAAGTACACCAAATATGTGTTATATATACTGTAAATAAACTATCAAAAACTTCAGTAATTATATTTAATATACTGTACATAAAATATCAAAAATTACACCAAATGTATATTATATACTGTAAATAAAATGTCAAAAAGGACAGTAAATATATATTACACTCTATGTAAAATATCAAAAACTAAAAATATATATTATATAATTTACATAAAATATCAAAAGGACACCAAATATATCTTATATACTGTACATAAAATATCAAAATATACAGTAAATATATTTCATATATTGTACATATAATATTAACTAAAAGTACACCACATACATTTTATCTAGTGTAAAGAAAATATCAAAAAGTACAGTAAATATATATTACACACCCTATGTAAAATATCACAAACTACACCAAATATATATTATATAATTTATATAAAATAGCAAAAGGACACCAAATATACCTTATATACTGTACATAAAATATCAAAATGTACAGTAAATATATTTCATATATTGTACATATAATATTAACTAAAAGTACACCAAATACATTTTATATACTGTAAATAAAATATCAAAAATTACAGTAAATATATATTACATACTGTACATAAAATATCAAAAAGTACACCAAATATGTGTTAAATATACTGTAAATAAGCTATCAAAAACTACAGTAATTATATTTAATATATTGTACATAAAATATCAAAAGTTACACCAAATGTATATTATTTACTGTAAATAAAATATCAAAAAGTACAGTAAATATATATTACACACCATATGTAAAATATCACAATCTACACCAAATATATATTATACAGTTTACATAAAATATCAAAAGGACACCAAATATATCTTATATACTGTACATAAAATATCAAAATATACAGTAAATATATTTCATATATTGTACATATAATATTAACTAAAAGTACACCAAATACATTTTATATAGTGTAAAGAAAATATCAAAATGTACAGTAAATATATATTACACACCATATGTAAAATATCACAATCTACACCAAATATATATTATATAATTTACATAAAATATCAAAAGGACATCAAATATTTCTTATATACTGTACATAAAATATCAACAAGTACAGTAAATATATTTCATATATTGTACATATAATATTAACTAAAAGTACACCAAATACATTTTATACACTGTTAATAAAATATAAAAAAGTACAATAAATATATATTACATACTGTACATAAAATATCAAAAAGTACACCAAATATGTGTTATATATACTGTAAATAAACTATCAAAAACTTTAGTAATTATATTTAATATACTGTACATAAAATATCAAAAATTACACCAAATGTATATTATATACTGTAAATAAAATGTCAAAAAGGACAGTAAATATATATTACACTCTATGTAAAATATCAAAAATTAAAATATATATTATATAATTTACATAAAATATAAAAAGGACACCAAATATATCTTATATACTGTACATAAAATATCAATATGTACAGTAAATATATTTCATATATTGTACATATAATATTAACTAAAAGTACACCAAATACATTTTATAAACTGTAAATAAATTATCAAAAATACAGTAAATATATATTACATAGTTTACATAAAATATCAAAAAATACACCAAATATGTGTTATATATACTGTAAATAAACTACCAAAAACTACAGTAATTATATTGAATATACTGTACATAAAATATCAAAAATTACACGAAATGTATATTATATACTGTAAATAAAATATCAAACAGGACAGTAAATATATACT
Organism: Pan paniscus; assembly: GCF_029289425.2. NCBI lineage: Eukaryota > Metazoa > Chordata > Mammalia > Primates > Hominidae > Pan > Pan paniscus. Next base: position 6,370,972 of record NC_073271.2, read on the forward strand.
ACACACCCTATGTAAAATATCAAAAAATACACCAAATATATATTATATAATTTACATAAAATATCAAAGGGACACCAAATATATCTTATATACTGTACATAAAATATCAAAAAGTATAGTAAATATATTTCATATGTTGTACATATAATATTTACTAAAAGTACACCAAATACATTTTATATACTGTAAATAAAATATCAAAAACTACAGTAAATATACATTACATATTGTACATAATATATCAAAAAGTACACCAAATATGTGTTATATATACTATAAATAAACTATCAAAGTCTACAGTAATTATGTTTAATATACAGTATATAAAATATCAAAAATTACACAAAAAGTATATTATATACTGTAAATAAAATATCAAAAATTACAGTAAAAATATATTACATACTGTACATAAAATATCAAAAAGTACACCACATATGTGTTATATATACTGTAAATATCAAAAACTACAGTAATAATATTCAATGTACGTTATATAAAATATCAGAAATTACACCAAATGTAAATTATATGCTGCAAATAAAATATCAAAAAGGACAGTAAATATATACTACACACCCTCTGTAAAATATCAAAAACTACATCAAATATATAGTATATAATTTACATAAAATATAAAAAGGACACCAAATATATCTTATATACTGTAGATAAAATATCAAAATGTACAGTAAATATATTTCATATATTGTGCATATAATATTAACTAAAAGTACACCAAATACATTTTATTTACTGTAAATAGAATATCAAAAAGTACAGTAAATATATATTACATACTGTACATAAAATATCAAAAAGTACACCAAATATGTGTTATATATAGTGTAAATAAACTATCACAAACTACAGTAATTATATTTAATATACTGTACATAAAATATCAAAAATTACACCAAATGTATGTTATTTACTGTAAATAAAATATCAAAAATACAGTAAATATATATTACACACCATATGTAAAATATCACAATCTACACAAAATATATATTATATAATTTACATAAAATATTAAAAGGAAACCAAATATATACTCCACATAAAATATCAAAATGTACAGTATATATATTTCATATATTGTACATATAATATTAACTAAAAGTACACCAAATACATTTTGTATAGTGTAAATAAAATATCAAAAAGTACAGTAAATATATATTACATATTGTACATAATATATCAAAAAGTACACCAAATATGTGTTATATATACTGTAAATAAACTATCAAAATCTACAGTAATTATGTTTAATATACAGTACATAAAATATCAAAAATTACACCAAAAGTATATTATATACTGTAAATAATATATCAAAAATTACAGTAAATATATATTACATACTGTACATAAAATATCAAAAAGTACACCACATATGTGTTATATATACTGTAAATATCAAAAACTACAGTAATTATATTCAATGTACGGTATATAAAATATCAGAAATTACACCAAATGTAAATTATATGCTGTAAATAAAATATCAAAAAGGACAGTAAATATATACTACACACCCTATGTAAAATATCAATAACTACATCAAATATATATTATATAATTTACATAAAATATAAAAAGGACACCAAATATATCTTATATACTGTAGATAAAATATCAAAATGTACAGTAAATATATTTCATATATTGTGCATATAATATTAACTAAAAGTACACCAAATACATTTTATTTACTGTAAATAGAATATCAAAAATACAGTAAATATATATTACATACTGTACATAAAATATCAAAAAGTACACCAAATATGTGTTATATATACTGTAAATAAACTATCACAAACTACAGTAATTATATTTAATATACTGTATATAAAATATCAAAAATTACACCAAATGTATGTTATTTACTGTAAATAAAATATCAAAAATACAGTAAATATATATTACGCACCGTATGTAAAATATCACAATCTACACAAAATATATATGATATAATTTACATAAAATATCAAAAGGACACCAAATATATCTTATATACTGTACATAAAATATCAAAATGTACAGTAAATATATTTCATATATTGTACATATAATATTAACTAAAAGTACACCAAATACAATTTATATACTGTAAATAAAATATCAAAAACTTCAGTAAATATATATTACATACTGTACATAAAATATCAATAAGTACACCATATGTGTGTTATATATACTGTAAATAAGCTATCAAAAACTACAGTAATTATAATTAATATACTGTACATACAATATCAAAAATTACACCATATGTATGTTATTTAGTGTAAATAAAATATCAAAAAGTACAGTAAATATATATTGCACACCACATGTAAAATATCACAATCTCAACCAATATATATTATATAATTTACATAAAATATCATAAGGACACCAATTATATCTTATATACTTTACATAAAATATCAAAAAGTACAGTAAATATATTTCATATATTGTATATATAATATTAACTAAAAGTACACCAAATACATTTTATATACTGTAAATAAAGTATCAAAAAGTACAGTAAATACATATTAAATACTGTACATAAAATATCAAAAAGTACACCAAATACGTGTTATATATACTGTAAATAAACCGTCAAAAACTACAGTAATTATATTTAATATACTGTACATAAAATATCAAAAATTACACCAAATGTATATTATATACTATTAAATATCAAAAATTACAGTAAATATATATTACACACCCTATGTAAAATACCAAAAACTACACCAAATATATATTATATAATTTACATAAAATATCAAAAGGACACTAAATATATCTTATATACTGTACATAAAATATCAAAAAGTACAGTAAATATATTTCATATGTTGTGCATATAATATTAACTAAAAGTACACCAAATACATTATATATAGTAAATAAAATATCAAAAGGTACAGTAAATATATGTTACATACAGTACATAAAATATCAAAAAGTACACCAAATATGTGTTATATATACTGTAAATAAACTATCAAAAACTACAGTAATTATATTTAATATACTGTACATAAAATATCAAAAATTACACGAAATGTATATTATATACTGTAAATAAAATATCAAACAGGACAGTAAATATATACTACACACCCTATGTAAAATATCAAAAACTACACCAAATATATATTATATAATTTACATAAAATATCAAAGGGACACCAAATATATCTTATATACTGTACATAAAATATCAAAAAGTATAGTAAATATATTTCATATGTTGTACCTATAATATTTACTAAAAGTACACCAAATACATTTTATATATTGTAAATAAAATATCAAAAACTACAGTAAATATACATTACATATTGTACATAATATATCAAAAAGTACACCAAATATGTGTTATATATACTGTAAATAAACTATCAAAGTCTACAGTAATTATGTTTAATATACAGTATATAAAATATCAAAAATTACACAAAAAGTATATTATATACTGTAAATAAAATATCAAAAATTACAGTAAATATATATTACATACTGTACATAAAATATCAAAAAGTACACCACATATGTGTTATATATACTGTAAATATCAAAAACTACAGTAATAATATTCAATGTACGTTATATAAAATATCAGAAATTACACCAAATGTAAATTATATGCTGCAAATAAAATATCAAAAAGGACAGTAAATATATACTACACACCCTCTGTAAAATATCAAAAACTACATCAAATATATAGTATATAATTTACATAAAATATAAAAAGGACACCAAATATATCTTATATACTGTAGATAAAATATCAAAATGTACAGTAAATATATTTCATATATTGTGCATATAATATTAACTAAAAGTACACCAAATACATTTTATGTACTGTAAATAGAATATCAAAAAGTACAGTAAATATATATTACATACTGTACATAAAATATCAAAAAGTACACCAAATATGTGTTATATATAGTGTAAATAAACTATCACAAACTACAGTAATTATATTTAACATACTGTACATAAAATATCAAAAATTACACCAAATGTATGTTATTTACTGTAAATAAAATATCAAAAATACAGTAAATATGTATTACACACCATATGTAAAATATCACAATCTACACAAAATATATATTATATAATTTACATAAAATATCAAAAGGACACCAAATATATCTTATATACTGTACATAAAATATCAAAAAGTACAGTAAATATATTTCATATATTGTACATATAATATTAACTAAAAGTACACCAAATACATTTTATACACTGTTAATAAAATATAAAAAAGTACAATAAATATATATTACATACTGTACATAAAATATCAAAAAGTACACCAAATATGTGTTATATATACTGTAAATAAACTATCAAAAACTTCAGTAATTATATTTAATATACTGTACATAAAATATCAAAAATTACACCAAATGTATATAATATACTGTAAATAATATGTCAAAAAGGACAGTAAATATATATTACACTCTATGTAAAATATCAAAATCTAAAAATATATATTATATAATTTACATAAAATATCAAAAGGACACCAAATATATCTTATATACTGTACATAAAATATCAATATGTGCAGTAAATATATTTCATATATTGTTCATATAATATTAACTAAAATTACACCAAATACATTTTATATACTGTAAATAAATTATCAAAAAGTACAGTAAATATATATTACATAGTTTACATAAAATATCAAAAAATACACGAAATATGTGTTATATATACTGTAAATAAACTATCAAAAACTACAGTAATTATATTGAATATACTGTACATAAAATATCAAAAATTTCACCAAATGTATATTATATACTGTAAATAAAATATCAAAAAGGACAGTAAATATGTATTACATACTGTACATAAAATATCAAAAAGTACACCAAATATGTGTTATATATACTGTAAATAAACTATAAAATCTACAGTAATTATATTTAATATACTGTACATAAAATATCAAAAATTACACCAAATGTATATTATTTACTGTAAATAAAATTCCAAAAAGTACAGTAAATATATATTACACACCCTATGTAAAATATCACAAACTACACCAAATATATATTATATAATTTACATAAAATAGCAAAAGGACACCAAATATACCTTATATACTGTACATAAAATATCAAAATGTACAGTAAATCTATTTCATATATTGTACATATAATATTAACTAAAAGTACACCAAATACATTTTATATACTGTAAATAAAATATCAAAAATTACAGTAAATATATATTACATACTGTACATAAAATATCAAAAAGTACACCAAATATGTGTTAAATATAGTGTAAATAAGCTATCAAAAACTACAGTAATTATATTTAATATACTGTACATAAAATATCGAAAATTACACCAAATGTATATTATTTACTGTAAATAAAATAACAAAAAGTACAGTTAATATATATTACACACCATATGTAAAATATCACAATCTACACCAAATATATATTATACAGTTTACATAAAATATCGAAAGGACACCAAATATATCTTATATACTGTACATAAAATATCAAAATATACAGTAAATATATTTCATATATTGTACATATAATATTAACTAAAAGTACACCAAATACATTTTATATAGTGTAAAGAAAATATCAAAAAGTACAGTAAATATATATTACACACCATATGTAAAATATCACAATCTACACCAAATATATATTATATAATTTACATAAAATATCAAAAGGACATCAAATATATCTTATATACTGTACATAAAATATCAAAAAGTACAGTAAATAGATTTCATATATTGTACATATAATATTAACTAAAAGTACACCAAATACATTTTATACACTGTTAATAAAATATAAAAAAGTACGATAAATATATATTACATACTGTACATAAAATATCAAAAAGTACACCAAATATGTGTTATATATACTGTAAATAAACTATCAAAAACTTCAGTAATTATATTTAATATACTGTACATAAAATATCAAAAATTACACCAAATGTATATTATATACTGTAAATAATATGTCAAAAAGGACAGTAAATATATATTACACTCTATGTAAAATATCAAAAACTAAAAATATATATTATATAATTTACATAAAATATCAAAAGGACACCAAATATATCTTATATACTGTACATAAAATATCAATATGTGCAGTAAATATATTTCATATATTGTACATATAATATTAACTAAAATTACACCAAATACATTTTATATACTGTAAATAAATTATCAAAAAGTACAGTAAATATATATTACATAGTTTACATAAAATATCAAAAAATACACGAAATATGTGTTATATATACTGTAAATAAACTATCAAAAACTACAGTAATTATATTGAATATACTGTACATAAAATATCAAAAATTTCACCAAATGTATATTATATATTGTAAATAAAATATCAAAAAGGACAGTAAATATGTATTACATACTGTACATAAAATATCAAAAAGTACACCAAATATGTGTTATATATACTGTAAATAAACTATAAAATCTACAGTAATTATATTTAATATACTGTACATAAAATATCAAAAATTACACCAAATGTATATTATTTACTGTAAATAAAATTCCAAAAAGTACAGTAAATATATATTACACACCCTATGTAAAATATCACAAACTACACCAAATATATATTATATAATTTACATAAAATAGCAAAAGGACACCAAATATACCTTATATACTGTACATAAAATATCAAAATGTACAGTAAATGTATTTCATATATTGTACATATAATATTAACTAAAAGTACACCAAATACATTTTATATACTGTAAATAAGATATCAAAAATTACAGTAAATATATATTACATACTGTACATAAAATATCAAAAAGTACACCAAATATGTGTTAAATATACTGTAAATAAGCTATCAAAAACTACAGTAATTATATTTAATATACTGTACATAAAATATCGAAAATTACACCAAATGTATATTATTTACTGTAAATAAAATAACAAAAAGTACAGTTAATATATATTACACACCATATGTAAAATATCACAATCTACACCAAATATATATTATACAGTTTACATAAAATATCGAAAGGACACCAAATATATCTTATATACTGTACATAAAATATCAAAATATACAGTAAATATATTTCATATATTGTACATATAATATTAACTAAAAGTACACCAAATACATTTTATATAGTGTAAAGAAAATATCAAAAAGTACAGTAAATATATATTACACACCATATGTAAAATATCACAATCTACACCAAATATATATTATATAATTTACATAAAATATCAAAAGGACATCAAATATATCTTATATACTGTACATAAAATATCAAAAAGTACAGTAAATATATTTCATATATTGTACATATAATATTAACTATAAGTACACCAAATACATTTTATACACTGTTAATAAAATATAAAAAAGTACAATAAATATATATTACATACTGTACATAAAATATCAAAAAGTACACCAAATATGTGTTATATATACTGTAAATAAACTATCAAAAACTTCAGTAATTATATTTAATATACTGTACATAAAATATCAAAAATTACACCAAATGTACATTATATACTGTAAATAATATGTCAAAAAGGACAGTAAATATATATTACACTCTATGTAAAATATCAAAAACTAAAAATATATATTATATAATTTACATAAAATATCAAAAGGACACCAAATATATCTTATATACTGTACATAAAATATCAATATGTACAGTAAATATATTTCATATATTGTACATATAATATTAACTAAAATTACACCAAATACATTTTATATACTGTAAATAAATTATCAAAAAGTACAGTAAATATATATTACATAGTTTACATAAAATATCAAAAAATACACCAAATATGTGTTATATATACTGTAAATAAACTATAAAAAACTACAGTAATTATATTGAATATACTGTACATAAAATATCAAAAATTTCACCAAATGTATATTATATATTGTAAATAAAATATCAAAAAGGACAGTAAATATGTATCACATACTGTAGATAAAATATCAAAAAGTACACCAAATATGTGTTATGTATACTATAAATAAACTATAAAATCTACAGTAATTATATTTAATATACTGTACATAAAATATCAAAAATTACACCAAATGTATATTATTTACTGTAAATAAAATTCCAAAAAGTACAGTAAATATATATTACACACCATATGTAAGATATCACAATCTACACCAAATATATATTATACAGTTTACATAAAATATCGAAAGGACACCAAATATATCTTATATACTGTACAAAAAATATCAAAATATACAGTAAATATATTTCATATATTGTACATATAATATTAACTAAAAGTACACCAAATACATTTTATATAGTGTAAAGAAAATATCAAAAAGTACAGTAAATATATATTACACACCATATGTAAAATATCAGAATCTACACCAAATATATATTATATAATTTACATAAAATAGCAAAAGGACATCAAATATATCTTATATACTGTACATAAAATATCAAAAAGTACAGTAAATATATTTCATATATTGTACATATAATATTAACTAAAAGTACACCAAATACATTTTATACACTGTTAATAAAATATAAAAAAGTACAATAAATATATATTACATACTGTACATAAAATATCAAAAAGTACACCAAATATGTGTTATATATACTGTAAATAAACTATCAAAAACTTCAGTAATTATATTTAATATACTGTACATAAAATATCAAAAATTACACCAAATGTATATTATATACTGTAAATAAAATGTCAAAAAGGACAGTAAATATATATTACACTGTATGTAAAATATCAAAAACTAAAAATATATATTATATAATTTACATAAAATATCAAAAGGACACCAAATATATCTTATATACTGTACATAAAATATCAATATGTACAGTAAATATATTTCATATATTGTACATATAATATTAACTAAAATTACACAAAATACATTTTATATACTGTAAATAAATTATCAAAAAGTACAGTAAATATATATTACATAGTTTACATAAAATATCAAAAAATACACCAAATATGTGTTATATATACTGTAAATAAACTATCAAAAACTACAGTAATTATATTGAATATACTGTACATAAAATATCAAAAATTTCACCAAATGTATAATATATATTGTAAATAAAATATCAAAAAGGACAGTAAATATGTATTACATACTGTACATAAAATATCAAAAAGTACACCAAATATGTGTTATATATACTGTAAATAAACTATAAAATCTACAGTAATTATATTTAATATACTGTACATAAAATATCAAAAATTACACCAAATGTATATTATTTACTGTAAATAAAATTCCAAAAAGTACAGTAAATATATATTACACACCCTATGTAAAATATCACAAACTACACCAAATGTATATTATATAATTTATATAAAATAGCAAAAGGACACCAAATATACCTTATATACTGTACATAAAATATCAAAATGTACAGTAAATATATTTCATATATTGTACATATAATATTAACTAAAAGTACACCAAATACATTTTATATACTGTAAATAAAATATCAAAAATTACAGTAAATATATATTACATACTGTACATAAAATATCAAAAGATACACCAAATATGTGTTAAATATACTGTAAATAAGCTATCAAAAACTACAGTAATTATATTTAATATACTGTCCATAAAATATCAAAAATTACACCAAATGTATATTATTTACTGTAAATAAAATAACAAAAAGTACAGTTAATATATATTACACACCATATGTAAAATATCACAATCTACACCAAATATATATTATACAGTTTACATAAAATATCGAAAGGACACCAAATATATCTTATATACTGTACATAAAATATCAAAATATACAGTAAATATATTTCATATATTGTACATATAATATTAACTAAAAGTACACCAAATACATTTTATATAGTGTAAAGAAAATATCAAAAAGTACAGTAAATATATATTACACACCATATGTAAAATATCACAATCTACACCAAATATATATTATATAATTTACATAAAATAACAAAAGGACATCAAATATATCTTATATACTGTACATAAAATATCAAAAAGTACAGTAAATATATTTCATATATTGTACATATAATATTAACTAAAAGTACACCAAATACATTTTATACACTGTTAATAAAATATAAAAAAGTACAATAAATATATATTACATACTGTACATAAAATATCAAAAAGTACACCAAATATGTGTTATATATACTGTAAATAAACTATCAAAAACTTCAGTAATTATATTTAATATACTGTACATAAAATATCAAAAATTACACCAAATGTATATTATATACTGTAAATAAAATGTCAAAAAGGACAGTAAATATATATTACACTCTATGTAAAATATCAAAAACTAAAAATATATATTATATAATTTACATAAAATATCAAAAGGACACCAAATATATCTTATATACTGTACATAAAATATCAATATGTACAGTAAATATATTTCATATATTGTACATATAATATTAACTAAAATTACACCAAATACATTTTATATACTGTAAATAAATTATCAAAAAGTACAGTAAATATATATTACATAGTTTACATAAAATATCAAAAAATACACCAAATATGTGTTATATATACTGTAAATAAACTATAAAAAACTACAGTAATTATATTGAATATACTGTACATAAAATATCAAAAATTTCACCAAATGTATATTATTTATTGTAAATAAAATATCAAAAAGGACAGTAAATATGTATCACATACTGTACATAAAATATCAAAAAGTACACCAAATATGTGTTATATATACTGTAAATAAACTATAAAATCTACAGTAATTATATTTAATATACTGTACATAAAATATCAAAAATTACACCAAATGTATATTATTTACTGTAAATAAAATATCAAAAAGTACAGTAAATGTATATTACACCCCATATATAAAATATCACAATCTACACCAAATATATATTATACAGTTTACATAAAATATCGAAAGGACACCAAATATATCTTATATACTGTACATAAAATATCAAAATATACAGTAAATATATTTCATATATTGTACATATAATATTAACTAAAAGTACACCAAATACATTTTATATAGTGTAAAGAAAATATCAAAAAGTACAGTAAATATATATTACACACCATATGTAAAATATCACAATCTACACCAAATATATATTATATAATTTACATAAAATATCAAAAGGACATCAAATATATCTTATATACTGTACATAAAATATCAAAAAGTACAGTAAATATATTTCATATATTGTACATATAATATTAACTAAAAGTACACCAAATACATTTTATACACTGTTAATAAAATATAAAAAAGTACAATAAATATATATTACATACTGTACATAAAATATCAAAAAGTACACCAAATATGTGTTATATATACTGTAAATAAACTATCAAAAACTTCAGTAATTATATTTAATATACTGTACATAAAATATCAAAAATTACACCAAATGTATATTATATACTGTAAATAAAATGTCAAAAAGGACAGTAAGTATATATTACACTGTATGTAAAATATCAAAAACTAAAAATATATATTATATAATTTACATAAAATATCAAAAGGACACCAAATATATCTTATATACTGTACATAAAATATCAATATGTACAGTAAATATATTTCATATATTGTACATATAATATTAACTAAAATTACACCAAATACATTTTATATACTGTAAATAAATTATCAAAAATGTACAGTAAATATATATTACATAGTTTACATAAAATATCAAAAAATACACCAAATATGTGTTATATATACTGTAAATAAACTATCAAAAACTACAGTAATTATATTGAATATACTGTACATAAAATATCAAAAATTTCACCAAATGTATATTATATATTGTAAATAATGTATCAAAAAGGACAGTAAATATGTATTACATACTGTACATAAAATATCAAAAAGTACACCAAATATGTGTTATATATACTGTAAATAAACTATAAAATCTACAGTAATTATATTTAATATACTGTACATCAAATATCAAAAATTACACCAAATGTATATTATTTACTGTAAATAAAATACCAAAAATTACAGTAAATATATATTACACACCCTATGTAAAATATCACAAACTACACCAAATATATATTATATAATTTACTTAAAATATCAAAAGGACACCAAATATACCTTATATATTGTACATAAAGTATCAAAATGTACAGTAAATATATTTCGTATATTGTACATATAATATTAACTAAAAGTACACAAAATACATTTTATATACTGTAAATAAAATATCAAAAATTACAGTAAATATATATTACATACTGTACATAAAATATCAAAAAGTACACCAAATATGTGTTAAATATACTGTAAATAAGCTATCAAAAACTACAGTAATTATATTTAATATACTGTAAATAAAATATCAAAAATTACACCAAATGTATATTATTTACTGTAAATAAAATAACAAAAAGTACAGTTAATATATATTACACACCATATGTAAAATATCACAATCTACACCAAATATATATTATATAATTTACATAAAATATCAAAAGGACATCAAATATATCTTATATACGGTACATAAAGTATCAAAATGTTCAGTAAATATATTTCATATATTTTATATATAATATTAACTAAAAGTACACCAAATATATTTTATATAGTGTAAAGAAAATATCAAAAGGTAGAGTAAATATATATTACACACCATATGAAAATTTCACAATCTATGCCAAATATATGTTATATAATTTACATAAAATATCAAAAGGACACCAAATATATCTTATATACTGTACATAAAATATCAAAAAGTACAGTAAATATATTTCATATATTCTACATATAATATTAACTAAGAGTACACCAAATACATTTTATATAGTGTAAATAAAATATCAAAAATTACAGTGTATATATATTACATACTGTACATAAAATATCAAAAAGTACACCAAATATGTGTTATATATACTGTAAATAAACTATCAAAAACTACAGTAATTATATTTAATATACTGTACATCAAATATCAAAAATTACACCAAATGTATATTATTTACTGTAAATAAAATACCAAAAATTACAGTAAATATATATTACACACCCTATGTAAATTATCACAAACTACACCAAATATATATTATATAATTTACCTAAAATATCAAAAGGACACCATATATACCTTATATATTATACATAAAATATCAAAATGTACAGTAAATATATTTCGTATATTGTACATATACTATTAACTAAAAGTACACCAAATACATTTTATATATTGTAAATAAAATATCAAAAATTACAGTAAATATATATTACATACTGTACATAAAATATCAAAAAGTACACCAAATATGTGTTAAATATACTGTAAATAAGCTATCAAAAACTACAGTAATTATATTTAATATACTGTACATAAAATATCAAAAATTACACCAAATGTATATTATTTACTGTAAATAAAATATCAAAAAGTACAGTAAATATATATTACACACCATATGTAAAATATCACAATCTACACCAAATATATATTATACAGTTTACATAAAATATCGAAAGGACACCAAATATATCTTATATACTGTACATAAAATATCAAAATATACAGTAAATATATTTCATATATTGTACATATAATATTAACTAAAAGTACACCAAATACATTTTATATACTGTAAATAAATTATCAAAAATGTACAGTAAATATATATTACATAGTTTACATAAAATATCAAAAAATACACCAAATATGTGTTATATATACTGTAAATAAACTATCAAAAACTACAGTAATTATATTGAATATACTGTACATAAAATATCAAAAATTTCACCAAATGTATATTATATATTGTAAATAATGTATCGAAAAGGACAGTAAATATGTATTACATACTGTACATAAAATATCAAAAAGTACACCAAATATGTGTTATATATACTGTAAATAAACTATAAAATCTACAGTAATTATATTTAATATACTGTACATAAAATATCAAAAATTTCACCAAATGTATAGTATTTACTGTAAATAAAATTCCAAAAAGTACAGTAAATATATATTACACACCCTATGTAAAATATCACAAACTACACCAAATATATATTATACAGTTTACATAAAATATCGAAAGGACACCAAATATATCTTATATACTGTACATAAAATATCAAAATATACAGTAAATATATTTCATATATTGCACATATACTATTAACTAAAAGTACACCAAATACATTTTATATAGTGTAAAGAAAATATCAAAAATACAGTAAATATATATTACACACCATATGTAAAATATCACAATCTACACCAATATATATTATATAATTTACATAAAATATCAAAAGGACATCAAATATATCTTATATACTGTACATAAAATATCAAAAAGTACAGTAAATATATTTCATATATTGTACATATAATATTAACTAAAAGTACACCAAATACATTTTATACACTGTTAATAAAATATAAAAAACTACAATAAATATATATTACATACTGTACATAAAATATCAAAAAGTACACCAAATATGTGTTATATATACTGTAAATAAACTATCAAAAACTTCAGTAATTATATTTAATATACTGTACATAAAATATCAAAAATTACACCAAATGTATATTATTTACTGTAAATAAAATATCAAAAAGTACAGTAAATGTATATTACACCCCATATGTAAAATATCACAATCTACACCAAATATATATTATACAGTTTACATAAAATATCGAAAGGACACCAAATATATTTTATATAATGTACATAAAATATCAAAATATACAGTAAATATATTTCATATATTGTACATATAATATTAACTAAAAGTACACCAAATACATTTTATATAGTGTAAAGAAAATATCAAAAAGTACAGTAAATATATATTACACACCATATGTAAAATATCACAATCTACACCAAATATATATTATATAATTTACATAAAATATCAAAAGGACATCAAATATATCTTATATACAGTACATAAAATATCAAAAAGTACAGTAAATATATTTCATATATTGTACATATAATATTAACTAAAAGTACACCAAATACATTTTATACACTGTTAATAAAATATAAAAAAGTACAATAAATATATATTACATGCTGTACATAAAATATCAAAAAGTACACCAAATATGTGTTATATATACTGTAAATAAACTATCAAAAACTTCAGTAATTATATTTAATATACTGTACATAAAATATCAAAAATTACACCAAATGTATATTATATACTGTAAATAAAATGTCAAAAAGACAGTAAATATATATTACACTCTATGTAAAATATCAAAAACTAAAAATATATATTATATAATTACATAAAATATCAAAAGGACACCAAATATATCTTATATACTGTACATAAAATATCAATATGTACAGTAAATATATTTCATATATTGTACATATAATATTAACTAAAATTACACCAAATACATTTTATATACTGTAAATAAATTATCAAAAAGTACAGTAAATATATATTACATAGTTTACTTAAAATATCAAAAAATACACCAAATATGTGTTATATATACTGTAAATAAACTATCAAAACCTACAGTAATTATATTGAATATACTGTACATAAAATATCAAAAATTTCACCAAATGTATATTATATATTGTAAATAAAATATCAAAAAGGACAGTAAATATGTATTACATACTGTACATAAAATATCAAAAAGTACACCAAATATGTGTTATATATACTGTAAATAAACTATAAAATCTACAGTAATTATATTTAATATACTGTACATCAAATATCAAAAATTACACCAAATGTATATTATTTACTGTAAATAAAATACCAAAAATTACAGTAAATATATATTACACACCCTATGTAAAATATCACAAACTACACCAAATATATGTTATATAATTTACTTAAAATATCAAAAGGACACCAAATATACCTTATATATTGTACATAAAGTATCAAAATGTACAGTAAATATATTTCGTATATTGTACATATAATATTAACTAAAAGTACACCAAATACATTTTATATACTGTAAATAAAATATCAAAAATTACAGTAAATATATATTACATACTGTACATAAAATATCAAAAAGTACACCAAATATGTGTTAAATATACTGTAAATAAGCTATCAAAAACTACAGTAATTATATTTAATATACTGTAAATAAAATATCAAAAATTACACCAAATGTATATTATTTACTGTAAATAAAATAACAAAAAGTACAGTTAATATATATTACACACCATATGTAAAATATCACAATCTACACCAAATATATATTATATAATTTACATAAAATATCAAAAGGACATCAAATATATCTTATATACTGTACATAAAGTATCAAAATGTTCAGTAAATATATTTCATATATTTTATATATAATATTAACTAAAAGTACACCAAATATATTTTATATAGTGTAAAGAAAATATCAAAAGGTAGAGTAAATATATATTACACACCATATGAAAATTTCACAATCTATGCCAAATATATGTTATATAATTTACATAAAATATCAAAAGGACACCAAATATATCTTATATACTGTACATAAAATATCAAAACGTACAGTAAATATATTTCATATATTCTACATATAATATTAACTAAGAGTACACCAAATACATTTTATATAGTGTAAATAAAATATCAAAAATTACAGTGTATATATATTACATACTGTACATAAAATATCAAAAAGTACACCAAATATGTGTTATATATACTGTAAATAAACTATCAAAAACTACAGTAATTATATTTAACATACTGTACATCAAATATCAAAAATTACACCAAATGTATATTATTTACTGTAAATAAAATACCAAAAATTACAGTAAATATATATTACACACCCTATGTAAATTATCACAAACTACACCAAATATATATTATATAATTTACCTAAAATATCAAAAGGACACCATATATACCTTATATATTATACATAAAATATCAAAATGTACAGTAAATATATTTCGTATATTGTACATATACTATTAACTAAAAGTACAACAAATACATTTTATATATTGTAAATAAAATATCAAAAATTACAGTAAATATATATTACATACTGTACATAAAATATCAAAAAGTACACCAAATATGTGTTAAATATACTGTAAATAAGCTATCAAAAACTACAGTAATTATATTTAATATACTGTACATAAAATATCAAAAATTACACCAAATGTATATTATTTACTGTAAATAAAATATCAAAAAGTACAGTAAATATATATTACACACCATATGTAAAATATCACAATCTACACCAAATATATATTATACAGTTTACATAAAATATCGAAAGGACACCAAATATATCTTATATACTGTACATAAAATATCAAAATATACAGTAAATATATTTCATATATTGTACATATAATATTAACTAAAAGTACACCAAATACATTTTATATAGTGTAAAGAAAATATCAAAATGTACAGTAAATATATATTACACACCATATGTAAAATATCACAATCTACACCAAATAAATATTATATAATTAACATAAAATATCAAAAGGACATCAAATATATCTTATATACTGTACATAAAATATCAAAAAGTACAGTAAATATATTTCATATATTGTACATATAATATTAACTAAAAGTACACCAAATACATTTTATACACTGTTAATAAAATATAAAAAAGTACAATAAATATATATTACATACTGTACATAAAATATCAAAAAGTACACCAAATATGTGTTATATGTACTGTAAATAAACTATCAAAAACTTCAGTAATTATATTTAATATACTGTACATAAAATATCAAAAATTACACAAAATGTATAATATATACTGTAAATAAAATGTCAAAAATGACAGTAAATATATATTACACTCTATGTAAAATATCAAAAACTAAAAATATATATTATATAATTTACATAAAATATCAAAAGGACACCAAATATATCTTATATACTGTACATAAAATATCAATATGTACAGTAAATATATTTCATATATTGTACATATAATATTAACTAAAATTACACCAAATACATTTTATATACTGTAAATAAATTATCAAAAAGTTCAGTAAATATATATTACATAGTTTACATAAAATATCAAAAAATACACCAAATATCTGTTATATATACTGTAAATAAACTATCAAAAACTACAGTAATTATATTGAATATACTGTACATAAAATATCAAAAATTTCACCAAATGTATATTATATATTGTAAATAAAATATCAAATAGGACAGTAAATATGTATTACATACTGTACATAAAATATCAAAAAGTACACCAAATATGTGTTATATATACTGTAAATAAACTATAAAATCTAGAGTAATTATATTTAATATACTGTACATAAAATATCAAAAATTACACCAAATGTGTATTATTTACTGTAAATAAAATTCCAAAAAGTACAGTAAATATATATTACACACCCTATGTAAAATATCACAAACTACACCAAATATATATTATACAGTTTACATAAAATATCGAAAGGACACCAAATATATCTTATATACTGTACATAAAATATCAAAATATACAGTAAATATATTTCATATATTGTACATATAATATTAACTAAAAGTACACCAAATACATTTTATATAGTGTAAAGAAAATATCAAAAAGTACAGTAAATATATATTACACACCATATGTAAAATATCACAATCTACACCAAATATATATTATATAATTTACATAAAATATCAAAAGGACATCAAATATATCTTATATACTGTACATAAAATATCAAAAGTACAGTAAATATATTTCATATATTGTACATATAATATTAACTAAAAGTACACCAAATACAGTTTATACACTGTTAATAAAATATAAAAAGTACAATAAATATATATTACATACTGTACATAAAATATCAAAAAGTACACCAAATATGTGTTATATATACTGTAAATAAACTATCAAAAACTTCAGTAATTATATTTAATATACTGTACATAAAATATCAAAAATTACACCAAATGTATATTATATACTGTAAATTAAATGTCAAAAAGGACAGTAAATATATATTACACTCTATGTAAAATATCAAAAACTAAAAATATATATTATATAATTTACATAAAATATCAAAAGGACACCAAATATATCTTATATACTGTACATAAAATATCAAAATATACAGTAAATATATTTCATATATTGTACATATAATATTAACTAAAAGTACACCACATACATTTTATCTAGTGTAAAGAAAATATCAAAAAGTACAGTAAATATATATTACACACCCTATGTAAAATATCACAAACTACACCAAATATATATTATATAATTTATATAAAATAGCAAAAGGACACCAAATATACCTTATATACTGTACATAAAATATCAAAATGTACAGTAAATATATTTCATATATTGTACATATAATATTAATTAAAGTACACCAAATACATTTTATATACTGTAAATAAAATATCAAAAATTACAGTAAATATATATTACATACTGTACATAAAATATCAAAAAGTACACCAAATATGTGTTAAATATACTGTAAATAAGCTATCAAAAACTACAGTAATTATATTTAATATATTGTACATAAAATATCAAAAGTTACACCAAATGTATATTATTTACTGTAAATAAAATATCAAAAAGTACAGTAAATATATATTACACACCATATGTAAAATATCACAATCTACACCAAATATATATTATACAGTTTACATAAAATATCAAAAGGACACCAAATATATCTTATATACTGTACATAAAATATCAAAATATACAGTAAATATATTTCATATATTGTACATATAATATTAACTAAAAGTACACCAAATACATTTTATATAGTGTAAAGAAAATATCAAAATGTACAGTAAATATATATTACACACCATATGTAAAATATCACAATCTACACCAAACATATATTATATAATTTACATAAAATATCAAAAGGACATCAAATATTTCTTATATACTGTACATAAAATATCAAAAAGTACAGTAAATATATTTCATATATTGTACATATAATATTAACTAAAAGTACACCAAATACATTTTATACACTGTTAATAAAATATAAAAAGTACAATAAATATATATTACATACTGTACATAAAATATCAAAAAGTACACCAAATATGTGTTATATATACTGTAAATAAACTATCAAAAACTTTAGTAATTATATTTAATATACTGTACATAAAATATCAAAAATTACACCAAATGTATATTATATACGGTAAATAAAATGTCAAAAAGGACAGTAAATATATATTACACTCTATGTAAAATATCAAAAATTAAAATATATATTATATAATTTACATAAAATATCAAAAGGACACCAAATATATCTTATATACTGTACATAAAATATCAATATGTACAGTAAATATATTTCATATATTGTACATATAATATTAAGTAAAAGTACACCAAATACATTTTATAAACTGTAAATAAATTATCAAAAATACAGTAAATATATATTACATAGTTTACATAAAATATCAAAAAATACACCAAATATGTGTTATATATACTGTAAATAAACTATCAAAAACTAAAGTAATTATATTGAATATACTGTACATAAAATATCAAAAATTACACGAAATGTATATTATATACTGTAAATAAAATATCAAACAGGACAGTAAATATATACTACACACCCTATGTAAAATATCAAAAAATACACCAAATATATATTATATAATTTACATAAAATATCAAAGGGACACCAAATATATCTTATATACTGTACATAAAATATCAAAAAGTATAGTAAATATATTTCATATGTTGTACCTATAATATTTACTAAAAGTACACCAAATACATTTTATATATTGTAAATAAAATATCAAAAACTACAGTAAATATACATTACATATTGTACATAATATATCAAAAAGTACACCAAATATGTGTTATATATACTATAAATAAACTATCAAAGTCTACAGTAATTATGTTTAATATACAGTATATAAAATATCAAAAATTACACAAAAAGTATATTATATACTGTAAATAAAATATCAAAAATTACAGTAAATATATATTACATACTGTACATAAAATATCAAAAAGTACACCACATATGTGTTATATATACTGTAAATATCAAAAACTACAGTAATTATATTCAATGTACGTTATATAAAATATCAGAAATTACACCAAATGTAAATTATATGCTGCAAATAAAATATCAAAAAGGACAGTAAATATATACTACACACCCTATGTAAAATATCAAAAACTACATCAAATATATAGTATATAATTTACATAAAATATAAAAAGGACACCAAATATATCTTATATACTGTAGATAAAATATCAAAATGTACAGTAAATATATTTCATATATTGTGCATATAATATTAACTAAAAGTACACCAAATACATTTTATGTACTGTAAATAGAATATCAAAAAGTACAGTAAATATATATTACATACTGTACATAAAATATCAAAAAGTACACCAAATATGTGTTATATATAGTGTAAATAAACTATCACAAACTACAGTAATTATATTTAATATACTGTACATAAAATATCAAAAATTACATCAAATGTATGTTATTTACTGTAAATAAAATATCAAAAATACAGTAAATATATATTACACACCATATGTAAAATATCACAATCTACACAAAATATATATTATATAATTTACATAAAATATCAAAAGGAAACCAAATATATCTTATATACTGTACATAAAATATCAAAATGTACAGTATATATATTTCATATATTGTACATATAATATTAACTAAAAGTACACCAAATACATTTTGTATAGTGTAAATAAAATATCAAAAAGTACAGTAAATATATATTATGTACTGTACATAAAATATCAATAAGTACACCATATATGTGTTATATATACTGTAAATAAACTATCAAAAACTACAGTAATTATATTTAATATACTGTACATAAAATATCAAAAATTACACCATATGTATGTTATTTAGTGTAAATAAAATATCAAAAGTACAGTAAATATATATTGCACACCATATGTAAAATATCACAATCTCAACCAATATATATTATATAATTTACATAAAATATCATAAGCACACCAATTATATCTTATATACTTTACATAAAATATCAAAAAGTACATTAAAGATATTTCATATATTGTACATATAATATTAACTAAAAGTACACCAAATACATTTTATATACTGTAAATAAAGTATCAAAAAGTACAGTAAATACATATTACATACTGTACATAAAATATCAAAAAGAACACCAAATACGTGTTATATATACTGTAAATAAACTATCAAAAACTACAGTAATTATATTTAATATACTGTACATAAAATATGAAAAATTACACCAAATGTATATTATATACTCTTAAATATCAAAAATTACAGTAAATATATATTACACACCCTATGTAAAATATCAAAAACTACAACAAATATATATTATATAATTTACATAAAATATCAAAAGGACACTAAATATATCTCATATACTGTACATAAAATATCAAAAAGTTCAGTAAATATATTTCATATGTTGTGCATATAATATTAACTAAAAGTACACCAAATACATTTTATGTACTGTAAATAGAATATCAAAAAGTACAGTAAATATATATTACATACTGTACATAAAATATCAAAAAGTACACCAAATATGTGTTATATATACTGTAAATAAACTATCACAAACTACAGTAATTATATTTAATATAATGTACATAAAATATCAAAAATTACACCAAATGTATGTTATTTACTGTAAATAAAATATCAAAAATACAGTAAATATATATTACACAGCATATGTAAAATATCACAATCTACACAAAGTATATATTATATAATTTATATAAAATATCAAAAGGACACCAAATATATCTTATATACTGTACATAAAATATCAAAATGTACAGTAAATATATTTCATATATTGTACATATAATATTAACTAAAAGTACACCTAATACATTATATATATTGTAAATAAAATATCAAAATGTACAGTAAATATATATTACATACAGTACATAAAATATCAAAAGTACTGTAAATAAAATATCAAACAGGACAGTAAATATATACTACACACCCTATGTAAAATATCAAAAACTACACCAAATATATATTATATAATTTACATAAAATATGAAAAGGACACCAAATATATCTTATATACTGTACATAAAATATCAAAAAGTATAGTAAATATATTTCATATGTTTCATATAATATTTACTAAAGTACACCAAATACATTTTATATACTGTAAATAAAATATCAAAATCTACAGTAAATATACGTTACATATTGTACATAATATATCAAAAAGTACACCAAATATGTGTTATATATACTGTAAATAAACTATCAAAGTCTACAGTAATTATGTTTAATATACAGTATATAAAATATCAAAAATTACACCAAAAGTATATTATATACTGTAAATAAAATATCAAAAATTACAGTAAATATATATTACATACTGTACATAAAATATCAAAAAGTACACCACATATGTGTTATATATACTGTAAATATCAAAAACTACAGTAATTATATTCAATATACGGTATATAAAATATCAGAAATTACACCAAATGTAAATTATATGCTGCAAATAAAATATCAAAAAGGACAGTAAATATATACTACACACCCTATGTAAAATATCAAAAACTACATCAAATATATAGTATATAATTTACATAAAATATAAAAGGGACACCAAATATATCTTATATACTGTAGATAAAATATCAAAATGTACAGTAAATATATTTCATATATTGTGCATATAATATTAACTAAAAGTACACCAAATACATTTTATGTACTGTAAATAGAATATCAAAAAGTACAGTAAATATATATTACATACTGTACATAAAATATCAAAACGTACACCAAATATGTGTCATATATAGTGTAAATAAACTATCACAAACTACAGTAATTATATTTAATATACTGTACATAAAATATCAAAAATTACACCAAATGTATATTATATACTATTAAATATCAAAAATTACAGTAAATATATATTACACACCCTATGTAAAATATCAAAAACTACACCAAATATATATTATATAATTTACATAAAATATCAAAAGGACACTAAATATATCTTATATACTGTACATAAAATATCAAAAAGTACAGTAAATATATTTCATATGTTGTGCATATAATATTAACTAAAAGTACACCAAATACATTTTATGTACTGTAAATAGAATATCAAAAAGTACAGTAAATATATATTACATACTGTACATAAAATATCAAAAAGTACACCAAATATGTGTTATATATACTGTAAATAAACTATCACAAACTACAGTAATTATATTTAATATACTGTACATAAAATATCAAAAATTACACCAAATGTATGTTATTTACTGTAAATAAAATATCAAAAATACAGTAAGTATATATTACACACCATATGTAAAATATCACAATCTACACAAAATATTTATTATATAATTTACATAAAATATCAAAAGGACACCAAATATATCTTATATACTGTTCATAAAATATCAAAAATTACAGTAAATATATTTCATATATTGTACATATAATATTAACTAAAAGTACACCAAATACATTATATATATAGTAAATAAAATATCAAAAGGTACACTAAATATATGTTACATACAGTACATAAAATATCAAAAAGTACACCAAATATGTGTTATATATACTGTAAATAAACTATCAAAAACTACAGTAATTATATTTAATATACTGTACATAAAATATCAAAAATTACACGAAATGTATATTATATACTGTAAATAAAATATCAAACAGGACAGTAAATATATACTACACACCCTATGTAAAATATCAAAAACTACACCAAATATATATTATATAATTTACATAAAATATCAAAGGGACACCAAATATATCTTATATACTGTACATAAAATATCAAAAAGTATAGTAAATATATTTCATATGTTGTACATATAATATTTACTAAAAGTACACCAAATACATTTTATATACTGTAAATAAAATATCAAAAACTACAGTAAATATACGTTACATATTGTACATAATATATCAAAAAGTACACCAAATATGTGTTATATATACTGTAAATAAACTATCAAAGTCTACAGTAATTATGTTTAATATACAGTATATAAAATATCAAAAATTACACAAAAAGTATATTATATACTGTAAATAAAATATCAAAAATTACAGTAAATATATATTACATACTGTACATAAAATATCAAAAAGTACACCACATATGTGTTATATATACTGTAAATATCAAAAACTACGGTAATTATATTCAATGTACGTTATATAAAATATCAGAAATTACACCAAATGTAAATTATATGCTGCAAATAAAATATCAAAAAGGACAGTAAATATATACTACACACCCTATGTAAAATATCAAAAACTACATCAAATATATAGTATATAATTTACATAAAATATAAAAAGGACACCAAATATATCTTATATACTGTAGATAAAATATCAAAATGTACAGTAAATATATTTCATATAGTGTGCATATAATATTAACTAAAAGTACACCAAATACATTTTATGTACTGTAAATAGAATATCAAAAAGTACAGTAAATATATATTACATACTGTACATAAAATATCAAAAAGTACACCAAATATGTGTTATATATAGTGTAAATAAACTATCACAAACTACAGTAATTATATTTAATATACTGTACATAAAATATCAAAAATTACACCAAATGTATGTTATTTACTGTAAATAAAATATCAAAAATACAGTAAATATGTATTACACACCATATGTAAAATATCACAATCTACACAAAATATATATTATATAATTTACATAAAATATCAAAAGGACACCAAATATATCTTATATACTGTACATAAAATATCAAAATGTACAGTAAATATATTTCATATATTGTACATATAATATTAACTAAAAGTACACCAAATACATTTTATATACTGTAAATAAAATATCAAAAATTTCAGTAAATATATATTACGTACTGTACATAAAATATCAATAAGTACACCATATATGTGTTATATATACTGTAAATAAACTATCAAAAACTACAGTAATTATATTTAATATACTGTACATAAAATATCAAAAATTACACCATATGTATGTTATTTAGTGTAAATAAATTATCAAAAAGTACAGTAAATATATATTGCACACCATATGTAAAATATCACAATCTCAACCAATATATATTATATAATTTACATAAAATATCATAAGCACACCAATTATATCTTATATACTTTACATAAAATATCAAAAAGTACAGTAAAGATATTTCATATATTGTACATATAATATTAACTAAAAGTACACCAAATACATTTTATATACTGTAAATAAAGTATCAAAAATTACAGTAAATACATATTACATACTGTACATAAAATATCAAAAAGAACACCAAATACGTGTTATATATACTGTAAATAAACTATCAAAAACTACAGTAATTATATTTAATATACTGTACATAAAATATCAAAAATTACACCAAATGTATATTATATACTCTTAAATATCAAAAATTACAGTAAATATATATTACACAACCTATGTAAAATATCAAAAACTACACCAAATATATATTATATAATTTACATAAAATATCAAAAGGACACTAAATATATCTCATATACTGTACATAAAATATCAAAAAGTTCAGTAAATATATTTCATATGTTGTGCATATAATATTAACTAAAAGTACACCAAATACATTTTATGTACTGTAAATAGAATATCAAAAAGTACAGTAAATATATATTACATACTGTACATAAAATATCAAAAAGTACACCAAATATGTGTTATATATACTGTAAATAAACTATCACAAACTACAGTAATTATATTTAATATAATGTACATAAAATATCAAAAATTACACCAAATGTATGTTATTTACTGTAAATAAAATATCAAAAATACAGTAAATATATATTACACAGCATATGTAAAATATCACAATCTACACAAAATATATATTATATAATTTATATAAAATATCAAAAGGACACCAAATATATCTTATATACTGTACATAAAATATCAAAATGTACAGTAAATATATTTCATATATTGTACATATAATATTAACTAAAAGTACACCTAATACATTATATATATTGTAAATAAAATATCAAAAGGTACATTAAATATATATTACATACAGTACATAAAATATCAAAAGTACTGTAAATAAAATATCAAACAGGACAGTAAATATATACTACACACCCTATGTAAAATATCAAAAACTACACCAAATATATATTATATAATTTACATAAAATATGAAAAGGACACCAAATATATCTTATATACTGTACATAAAATATCAAAAAGTGTAGTAAATATATTTCATATGTTTCATATAATATTTACTAAAGTACACCAAATACATTTTATATACTGTAAATAAAATATCGAAATCTACAGTAAATATACGTTACATATTGTACATAATATATCAAAAAGTACACCAAATATGTGTTATATATACTGTAAATAAACTATCAAAGTCTACAGTAATTATGTTTAATATACATTATATAAAATATCAAAAATTACACCAAAAGTATATTATATACTGTAAATAAAATATCAAAAATTACAGTAAATATATATTACATACTGTACATAAAATATCAAAAAGTACACCACATATGTGTTATATATACTGTAAATATCAAAAACTACAGTAATTATATTCAATGCACGGTATATAAAATATCAGAAATTACACCAAATGTAAATTATATGCTGCAAATAAAATATCAAAAAGGACAGTAAATATATACTACACACCCTATGTAAAATATCAAAAACTACATCAAATATATAGTATATGATTTACATAAAATATAAAAGGGACACCAAATATATCTTATATACTGTAGATAAAATATCAAAATGTACAGTAAATATATTTCATATATTGTGCATATAATATTAACTAAAAGTACACCAAATACATTTTATGTACTGTAAATAGAATATCAAAAAGTACAGTAAATATATATTACATACTGTACATAAAATATCAAAAAGTACACCAAATATGTGTCATATATAGTGTAAATAAACTATCACAAACTACAGTAATTATATTTAATATACTGTACATAAAATATCAAAAATTACACCAAATGTATGTTATTTACTGTAAATAAAATATCAAAAATACAGTAAATATATATTACACACCGTATGTAAAATATCACAATCTACACAAAATATATATTATATAATTTACATAAAATATCAAAAGGACACCAAATATATCTTATATACTGTACATAAAATGTCAAAATGTACAGTAAATATATTTCATATATTGTACATATAATATTAACTAAAAGTACACCATATACATTTTATATACTGTAAATAAAATATCAAAAATTTCAGTAAATATATATTACATACTGTACATAAAATATCAAAAAGTACACCAAATATGTGTTATATATACTGTAAATGAACTATCAAAAACTACAGTAATTATATTTAATATACTGTACATAAAATATCAAAAACTACACCAAATGTATATTATATAGTGTAAAGAAAATATAAAAAAGACGGTAAATATATATTACACACCCTATGTAAAATATCAAAAACTACACCAAATATATATTATATAATTTACATAAAATATCAAAAGGACACCAAATATACCTTATATACTGCACATAAAACATCAATAAGTACAAAAAAAATCTGTTATATGTACTGTACATATCAAAAACTACAGTAATTATATTCAATGCACTGTATATAAAATATAAAAATTACACCAAATGTAAATTTTATAGTGTAAATAAAATATCAAAAAGGAGAGTAAATATATACTACACACCCTAGGTAAAATATCAAAAACTACACCAAATATATATTATATAATTTACATAAAATATCAAAAGGACACCAAATATATCTTATATAGTGTACATAAAATATCAAAACCTACAGTATATATATTTCATATATTGTACATATATTATTAACTAAAAGTACACCAAATACATTTTATATACACTAAATAAAATATCAAAAAGTACAGTAAATATATATTACATAGTGTACATAAAATATCAAAAAGTACACGAAATATGTGTTATATATACGGTAAATAAACTATCAAAAACTACAGTAAATATGTTTAATATACTGTACATAAAATATCAAAAATTACTCCAAATGTACATTATATAGTGTAAATAAAATATCAAAAATACAGTAAATATGTATTACACACCCTATTTAAAATATCAAAAATTTCACCAAATATATATTATATAATTTACATAAAATATCAAAAGGACACCAAATATATCTCATATACTGTACGTAAAATATCAAAAACTACAGTAAATATATTTCATATATTGTACAAATAATATTAACTAAAAGTACACCAAATACATTTTATATACTGTAAATAAAATATCAAAAATTACAGTAAATATATATTACATACTGTACATAAAATATCAAAAAGTACACGAAATATGTGTTATATATACTGTAAATTAACTATCAAAAACTACAGTAATTATATTTTATATACTGTACATAAAATATAAAAAATTACACCAAATGTATATTATTTACTGTAAATAAAATATCAAAAAGTACAGTAAATATATATTACACACCATATGTAAAATATCACAATCTACACCAAATATATATTTTATAATTTACAAAAATATATCAAAAGGACACCAAATATATCTTATATACTGTACATAAAATATCAAAATGTACAGTAAATATATTTCATATATTGTACATATAATATAAACTAAAAGTACACGAAATATATTTTATATAGTGTAAATAAAATATCAAATAGTACAGTAAATATATATTACACACCATCTGTAAAATATCACAATCTACACCAAATATATATTATATAATTTACATAAAATATCAAAAGGACACGAAATATATCTTATGTACTGTACATAAAATATCAAAATATACAGTAAATATATTTCTTATGTTGTACATATAATGTTAACTAAAAGTACACCAAATACATTTTATATAGTGTAAATAAAATATCAAAAAGTACAGTAAATATATATTACACACTATATGTAAAATATCACAATATACAAAAAATATATATTATATAATTTACATAAAATAATAAAAGGACACCAAATATATCTTATATACTCTACATAAAATATCAAAATGTACAGTAAATATATTTCATATATTGTACATATAATGCTAACTAAAATACACCAAATACATTTTATATACTGTAAATAAAATATGAAAAATTATAGTAAATATATATTACATACTGTACATAGCATATCAAGAAGTACACCAAATATGTGTTATATATACTGTAAATAAACTATCAAAAACTACAGTAATTATATTTAATATACTGTACATAAAATATCAAAAATTACACCAAATGTATATTATGTACTGTAAATAAAATATCAAAAAGTACAGTAAATATACTACACACCATATGTAAAATATCACAATCTACCCCAAATTTATATTATATTATTTACATAAAATATCAAAAGGACACCAAATATATCTTATATACTGTACATAAAATATCAAATGTACAGTAAATATATTTCATATATTGCACATATAATACTAACTAAAAGTACACCAAATACATTTTATATTGTGTAAATAAAATATCAAAAAGTACAGTAAATATGTATTACATACTGTACATAAAATATCACAAAGTACACCAAATATGTGTTATATATACTGTAAATAAACTATCAAAAACTACAATAATTATATTTAAAATACTGTACATAAAATATAAAAAATTACTCCAAATGTGTAATATACTGTAAATAAAATATCAAAAGTACAGTAAATATATATTACACACCCTATGTTAATTATAACAAACTACACCAAATATATAGTATATCATTTACATAAAATATCAAAAGGACACAAAATATATCTTATATACAATACATAAAATATCAAAAATTACAGTGAATACATTTCATGTATTGTACATATAATATTAACTAAAAGTACACCAAATACATTTTATATTCTGTAAATAAAATATCAAAAATTACAGTAAATATATATTACATTCTGTACATAAAATATCAAAAAGTATACCACATATGTGTTCTATATACTGTAAATATCAAAAGCTACATTAATTATATTCAATGTACTGTATATAAAATATCAAAAATTACACCAAATGTAAATTATATGCTGTAAATAAAATGTCAAAAAGGACAGTAAATATATACTACACAGCCTAGGTAAAATATCAAAAACTACATCATATATATATTATATAATTTACATAAAATATAAAAAGGACACCAAATATATCTTATATACTTTAGATAAAATATCAAAAATACAGTATATATATTTCATATATTGTACATATATTATTAATTAAAAGTACACCAAATACATTTTGTATACTTTAAATAAAATAATAAAAAATTCCGTAAATATATATTACATACTGTACATAAAATATCGAAAAGTACAGTAAATATATTTCATATATTGTACATATAATATTAACTAAAAGTACACCAAATATATTTTATATACTGTAAATAAAATATCAAAAATTACAGTAAATATATATAACATAGTGTACGTAAAATATAAAAAAGTACACCAAATATGTGTTATATATACTGTAAATAAACTATCAAAAACTACAGTAATTATATTTAATATACTGTACATGAAATATCAAAAATTACACCAAATGTATATTATATAGTGTAAATAAAATATCAAAAAGGACAGTAAATATATATGACACACCGTATGTAAAATATCAAAAACTACACCAAATATATATTATTTAATTTACATAAAATATCAAAAGGACACCAAATATATCTTATATACTATACATAAAATATCAAAATGTACAGAAAATATATTTCATATATTGTACATATAATATTAACTAAAAGTAACCCAAATACATTTTATATATTGTAAATAAAATATCAAAAATTACAGTAAATATGTATAACATACTGTACATAAAATATCAAAAAGTACACCAAATATGTGTTATATATACTGTAAATAAACTATCAAAAACTACAGTAATTATATTTAATATACTCTAAATAAAATATCAAAAATTACACCAAATGTATATTATTTACTGAAAATAAAATATCAAAATGTACAGTAAATAAATATTACACACCCTATATAAAATATCAAAAACTACCCCAAATATATATTATATAATTTACATAAAATATCAAAAGGACACCAAATATACCTTATATACTGTACTTAAAATATCAAAATGTACAGTAAATATATTTCATATATTGTACATGTAATATTAACTGAAAGTACACCAAATACATTTTATATACTGTAAATAAAATATCAAAAATTATAGTAAATATATATTACATACTATACATAACATATCAAGAAGTACACCAAATATGTGTTATATATACTGTAAAGAAACTATCAAAAACTACAGTAATTATATTAAATATACAGTACATAAAATATCAAAAATTACACCAAATGTATATTATGTACTGTAAATAAAATATCAAAAAGTACAGTAAATATATATTACACACCATATGTAAAATATCACAATCTACACCAAATATATATTATATAATTTACATAAAATATCAAAAGGACACCAAATATATCTTATATACTGTACATAAAATATCAAATGTACAGTAAATATATTTCATATATTGTACATATAATACTAACTAAAAGTACACCAAATAGATTTTATATTGTGTAAATAAATTATCAAAATATACAGTAAATATGTATTACATACTGTACATAAAATATCACAAAGTACACCAAATATGTGTTATATATACTGTAAATAAACTATCAAAAACTACAATAATTATATTTAATATACTGTACAATAAATATAAAAAATTACACCAAATGTGTAATATACTGTAAATAAAATATCAAAAAGTACAGTAAATATATATTACACACCATATGTTAATTATCACAAACTACACCAAATATATATTATATAATTTACATAAAATATCAAAAGGACACAAAATATATCTTATATACTGTACATAAAATATCAAAAATTACAGAAAATATATTTCATATATTGTACATATTATATTAACTAAAAGTACACCAAATACATTTTATATACTGTAAATAAAATATTAAAATTACAGTAAATATATATTACATACTGTACATAAAATATCAAAAAGTACACCAAATATGTGTTATATATACTGTAAATGAACTATCAAAAACTACAGTAATTATATTTAATATACTGTACATAAAATACCAAAAATTACACCAAATGTATATTATATAGTGTAAAGAAAATATAAAAAATGACGGTAAATATATATTACACACCCTATGTAAAATATCACAAACTACACCAAATATATATTATATAATTTACATAAAATATCAAAAGGACACCAAATATACCTTATATACTGTACATAAAATATCAAAATGTACAGTAAATATGTTTCATATATTGCACATAAAATATTAATTAAAGTACACCAAATACACTTTATATACTGTAAATAAAATATCAAAAACTACAGTAAATATATATTACATACTGTACATAAAATATCAAAAAGTACACCTAATTTGTGTTATATATACTGTAAATAAACTATCAAAAACTACAGTAATTATATTTAATATACTGTACATGAAATATCAAAAATTTCACTAAATGTATATTATATACTGTAAATAAAATATCAAAAAGGACAGTAAATATATATTACACTCTATGTAAAATATCAAAAACTACACCAAATATATATTATATAATTTACATAAAATATCATAAGGACACCAAATATATCTTATATACTGTACATAAAATATCAAAAATACAGTAAATATGTTTCATATATTGTACCTATAATATTAACTAAAAGTACACCAAATACATTTTATATACTGTATATAAAATATCAAAAAGTACAGTAAATATATTTCATATATTGTACATATAATATTAACTAAAAGTACACCAAATACATTTTATATATTGTAAATAAAATATCAAAAACTACAGTAAATATATATAACATACTGTACATAAAATATCAAAATGTACACCAAATATGTGTAATACATACTGTAAATAAACTATCAAAAACTACAGTAATTATATTTAATATACTATAAATAAAATATCAAAAATTACACCAAATGTATATTATTTACTGAAAATAAAATATCAAAAAGTACAGTAAATATGTATTACACACACTATGTAAAATATCAAAAACTACACAAAATATATATTATATAATTTACATCAAATATCAAAAGGACACCAAATATACCTTATATACTGTACTTAAAATATCAAAATGTACAGTAAATATATTTCATATATTGTACATATAATATTAACTAAAAGTACACGAAATACATTTTATATACTGTAAATAAAACATGAAAAATTATAGTAAATATATATTACATACTGTATATAACATATCAAGAAGTACACCAAATATGTGTTATATATACTGTAAATAAACTATCAAAAACTACATTAATTATATTTAATATACTGTACATAAAATATCAAAAATTACACCAAATGTATATTATGTACTGTAAATAAAATATCAAAAAGTACAGTAAATATATATTACACACCATATGTAAAATGTCACAATCTACACCAAATATATATTATATAATTTACATAAAGTTTCAAAAGGACACCAAATATATCTTAAATACTGTACATAAAATATCAAATGTACAGTAAATATTTTTCATATATTGTACATATAATACTAACTAAAAGTACACCAAATACATTTTATATTTTGTAAATAAAATATCAAAAAGCACAGTAAATATGTATTACATACTGTACATAAAATATCACAAAGTACAACAAGTATGTGTTATATATACTGTAAATAAACTATCAAAAACTACAGTAATTATATTTAATATACTGTATATTAAATATCAAAAATTACACAAAATGTATGTTATATATTGTATATAAAATATCAAAAAGGACAGTAAATATATACTGCACACCCTATGTAAAATATCAAAAACTACACCAAATATATATTATATAATTTACATAAAATATCAAAAATTACACCAAATATATATTATATACTGAAAATAAAATATCAAAAAGGACAGTAAATATATATTACACTCTATGAAATATATCAAAAAATACAAATATATATTAAATTTACATAAAATATCAAAAGGATCCCAAATATATCTTATAAACCGTACATAAAATATCAAAAAGTACAGTAAATATATTTCATATATTGTGCACATAATATTAACTAAAAGTACACCAAATACATTTTATGTACTGTAAGTAAAATATCAAAAAGTTCAGTAAACTTATATTACATACTGTACATTAAATATCGAAAAGTACACCAAATTTCTGTTATATATACTGTAAATAAACTATCAAAAACTACAATAATTATATTTAATATACTCTACATAAAATATAAAAAATTACACCAAATATATAATATACTGTAAATAAAATATCAAAAAGTACAGTAAATATACATTACACACCCTATGTAAATTATCACAAACTACACCAATTATATGTTATATAATTTACATAAAATATCAAAAGGACACCAAATATATCTTATATACTGTACATAAAATATCAGAATGTACAGTAAATATATTTCATATATTGTACATATAATATTAACTAAAATTAGAACAAATACATTTTATATACTGGAAATAAAATATCAAAAAGTACAGTAAATATATATTACATAGTCTACATAAAATATTAAAAAGGACACCAAATATGTGTTATATATACTGTAAATAAACTATCAAAAACGACAGTAATTTCATTTAATATTTTGTACATAAAATATCAAAAATTACACCAAATGTATATTATATAC
The DNA here is from genome assembly GCF_029289425.2 of Pan paniscus. Taxonomy (NCBI): domain Eukaryota; kingdom Metazoa; phylum Chordata; class Mammalia; order Primates; family Hominidae; genus Pan; species Pan paniscus. The sequence goes on from NC_073271.2 coordinate 6,407,325, forward strand.
TGTAAATAAAAAATCATAAAGGACAGTAAACATATATCACACTCTATGTAAAATATCAAAAACTATAAATATATATTATATAATTTACATAAAATATCAAAAGGACACCAATTACATCTTGTATACTGTACATAAAATATCAAAAAGTACAGTAAATATATTTCATATATTGTACATATAATATTAACTAAAAGTACACCAAATACATTTTATGTACTGTAAAAAAAGTATCAAAAATTACAGTAAATACGTATTACATACTGTACATAAAATATCAAAAAGTACACCAAATACGAGTTATATATACTGTAAATAAACTATCACAAACTACAGTAATTATATTTAATATACTGTACATAAAATATCAAAAATTACACCAAATGTATATTATATACTCTAAATAAAATATCAAAAATTACAGTAAATATATATTACACACCCTATGTAAAATATCACAAACTACACCAAATATATATTATATAATTTACATAAAATATCAAAAGGACACCAAATATACCTTATATACTGTACATAAAATATCAAAATGTACAGTAAATATATTTCATATTTTGCACATATAATATTAACTAAAAGTACACCAAATACACTTTATATACTGTAAATAAAATATCAAAAATTACAGTAAATATATATTACATACTGTACATAACATATCAAAAAGTACACCTAATATGTGTTATATATACTGTAAATAAACTATCAAAAACTACAGTAATTATATTTAATGTACTGTATATAAAATATGAAAAATTACACCAATTGTATATTATATACTGTAAATAAAATATCAAACAGGAAAGTAAATATATACTACACACCCCATGTAAAATATCACAAACTACACCAAATATATATTATATAGTTTACATAAAATATCAAAAGGACACCAAATATATCTTATATACTGTATATAAAATATCAAAATTTACAGTAAATAAATTTCATATATTGTGAATATAATATTAACTAAAAGTACACCAAATACATTTTATGAACTGTAAATAAAACATCAAAATGTACAGTAAATATATATTACATACTGTACATAAAATATAAAAATGTACACCAAATATGTGTTATATATACTGTAAATAAACTATCAAAAACTACAGTTATTACATTTAATATACTGTACATAAAATGTCAAAAATTTCACCAAATGTATAATATACTGTAAATAAAATATCAAAAAGAACAGTAAATATATATTACACACCCTATGTAAAATATCACAAAATACACCAAATATATATTATATAATTTACATGAAATAGCAAAAGGACACCAAATATATCTTATATACTGTACATAAAATATCAAAAATTACAGTAAATATATTTCATATATTGTACGTATAATATTAACTAAAAGTACACCAAATACATTTTATATACTGCAAATAAAATATCAGAATGTACAGTAAATATATATTACATACTGTACATAAAATATCAAAAAGTACACCAAATATGTGTTATATATACTGTAAATAAACTATCAAATACTACAGTAATTATATTTAATATACTGTATATAAAATATCAAAAATTACACCAAATGTATATTATATAGTGTAAGTAAAATATCAAAAAGGACAGTAAATATATTATACACACCCTATGTAAAATATCAAACACTACACCAAATATATATTATATAATTTACATAAAATATCAAAAGGACACCAAATATATATCATATACTGTACATAAAATATCAAAAAGTTCAGTAAATATATTTCATATATTGTACATATAATATTAACTAAAAGTACACCAAATACCTTTCATATACTGTAAATAAAATAACCAAAATACAGTAAATATATATTACATACTGTACTTAAAATATCAAAAAGTACACCAAATATGTGTTATATATTCTGTAAATAAACTATCAAAAACTACAGTTATTACGTTTAATATACTGCACATTAAATATCAAAAATTACACCAAATGTATATTATATACTGTAACTAAAATATGAAAAAGTACAGTAAATATATATTACACTCTATGTAAAATATCAATAACTACACCAAATATATATGATATAATTTACATAAAATATCAAAAGGACACCAAATATATGTTATATACTGTACATAAAATATCAAATAGTACAGTAAATATGTTTCATATTTTCCACATATAATATTAACTAAAACTACACCAAGTACACTTTATATACTGTAAATAAAATATCAAAAAGTACAGTAAATATATATTACATACTGTACATAACATATCAAAAAGTACACCTAATATGTGTTATATATACTGTAAATAAACTATCAAAAACTACAGTAATTATATTTAATATACTGTACATAAAATACCAAAAATTACACTAAATGTATAATATAAACTGTAAATAAAATATCCAAAAGTACAGTAAAGATATATTACACTCTATGTAAAATATCAAAAACTGCACCAAATATATATTATATAATTTACATAAAATATATAAAGGACACCAAATATATCTCATACATTGTATATAAAAGATCAAAAAGTACAGTAAATATATTTCATATATTGTACATATAATATTAACTAAAAGTACACCAAATGCATTTTATATACTGTAAATAAAATATCAAAAATTACAGTAAATATATATTACATACTGTGCATAAAATATCAAAAAGTACACCAAATACGTGTTATATATACTGTAAATAAACTATAAAAACTACAGTAATTATATTTAATATACTGTACATAAAATATCAAAAATTTCACCAAATGTATTTTATATACTGTAAAGAAAATATCAAAAATTACAGTAAAAATATATTACACACCCTATGTAAAATATCAAAAACTACACCAAATATATATTATATAATTTACATAAAATATCAAAAGGACACCAAATATATCTTATATACTGTACATAAAATATCAAAAAGTACAGTAAGAATATTTCATACATTGTACATATAATATTAAATAAAATTTCACCAAATACATTTTATATACTGCAAATAAAATATCAAAAAGTACAGTAAAATTACATTACATACTGTACATAAAATATCAAAAAGTACACCCAAAGTATATTACATACTGTAAATAAAATATCAAAAAGTACAGTAATTATATACTACACAACCTATGTACAATATCAAAAACTACACCAAGTATATATTATATAATTTACATAAAATAAAAAAAGGCCACCAAATATATCTTATATACTGTACATAAAATATCAAAAAGTACAGTAAATATATTTCATATATTGTACATATAATATTAACTAAAAGTACACCATATACATTTTATATACTGTAAATAAAATATCAAAAAGTACGGTAAATATATATTACATACTGCACATAACATATCAAAAAGTACACCAAATATGTGTTATATATACTGTAAATAAACTATCAAAAACTACAGTAATCATATTTAATATACTGTACATAAAGTATCAAAAATTACACCAAATGTATATAACATACTGTAAATAAAATATCAAAAAGGACAGTAAATATATACTACACACCCTATGTAAAATATCAAAAACTACACCAAATATATATTATATAATTTACATTGAATATCAAAAGGCAACCAAATATATCTTATATACTGTACATAAAATATCAAAAAGTACAGTACATATATTTCATATATTGTACATATAATATTAACTAAAAGTACACCAAATACATTTTATATACTGCAAATAAAATATCAAAAATGCAGCAAAAATTTATTACATACTGTACATAATATATGAAAAAGTACACCAAATATTTGTTATATATATTTTAAATAAACTATCAAAAACTACAGTAATTATATTTAATACACTGTACATAAAATATCAAAAATTACACCAAATGAATATTACACAGTGTAAAGAAAATATCAAAAAGTATAGTAAATATATACTACACACCCTATGTAAAATGTCAGAAACTACACCAAATACATATTTTGTAATTTACATAAATAAATAAGGCCACCAAATATATCTTATATACTGTACATAAAATATCAAAAAGTACAGTAAATATATTTCATATATTGTACATATAATATTAACTAAAAGTACACCAAATACATTTTATATACTCTAAATAAAATATCAAATATTACAGTAAATATATATTACATACTGTACATAAAATATCCAAAAGTAAAACAAATATGTGTTATATATACTGTAAATAAACTATCAAAAACTACAGTAATTATATTTAATATACTGTATATTAAATATCAAAAATTACACCAAATGTATGTTATATATTGTATATAAAATATCAAAAAGGACAATAAATATATACTGCACACCCTATGTAAAATATCAAAAACTACACCAAATATATATTATATAATTTACATAAAATATCAAAAATTACACCAAATATATATTATATATTGAAAATAAAATATCAAAAAGGAGATTAAATATATATTACACTCTATGTAAAATATCAAAAACTACAAATATATATTAAATTTACATAAAATATCAAAAGGACCCCAAATATATCTTATATACCGTACATAAAACATCAAAAACTACAGTAAATATATTTCATATATTGTGCACTTAATATTAATTAAAAGTACACCAAATACATTTTATGTACTGTAAATAAAATATCAAAAAGTACAGTAAACATATATTACATACTGTACATTAAATATCGAAAAGTACACCAAATATGTGTTATATATACTGTAAATAAACTATCAAAAACTACAATAATTATATTTAATAAACCCTACATAAAATATAAAAAATTACACCAAATATATATTATACTGTAAATAAAATATCAAAAAGTACAGTAAATATATATTACACACCCTATTTAAATTATCAAAAACTACACCAAATATACATTATATAATTTACATAAAATATCAAAAGGACACCAAATATATCTTATATACTGTACATAAAATATCAAAATGCACAGTAAATATATTTAATATATTGTACATATAATATTAACTAAAATTACACCAAATACATTTTATATACTGGAAATAAACTATCAAAAAGTACAGTGAATATATATTACATACTGTATATAAATTATCAAAAAGCACACCAAATATGTGTTATATATAGTGTAAATAAACTATGAAAAACTACAGTAATTATATTTAATATACTCTACATAAAATATCAAAAATTACACCAAATGTATATTATTTACTGTAAATAAAATACTAAAAAGTACAGTAAATATATATTACACACCCTATGTAAAATATCACAAACTACACCAAATATATATTATATAATTTACATAAAATATCAAAAGGTCACCAAATATACCTTATATACTGTACATAAAATATCAAAATGTACAGTAAATATATTTCATATATTTTACATATAATATTAACTTAAAGTACACCAAATACATTTTATATACTCTAAATAAAATATCAAAAATTACAGTAAATATATATTACATACTGTACATAAAATATCCAAAAGTAAACCAAATATGTGTTATATATACTGTAAATAAACTATCAAAAACTACAGTAATTATATTTAATATACTGTATATTAAATATCAAAAATTACACCAAATGTATGTTATATATTGTATATAAAATATCAAAAAGGACAGTAAATATATACTGCACACCCTATGTAAAATATCAAAAACTACACCAAATATATATTATATAATTTACATAAAATATCAAAAATTACACCAAATATATATTATATACTGAAAATAAAATATCAAAAAGCAGAGTAAATATATATTACACTCTATGTAAAATATCAAAAACTACAAATATATATTAAATTTACATAAAATATCAAAAGGACCCCAAATATATCTTATATAACGTACATAAAATATCAAAAAGTACAGTAAATATATTTCATATATTGTGCACATAATATTAACTAAAAGTACACCAAATACATTTTATGTACTGTAAATAAAATATCAAAAAGTACAGTAAACATATATTATATACTGTACATTAAATATCGAAAAGTACACCAAATATGTGTTATATATACTGTAAATAAACTATCAAAAACTACAATAATTATATTTAATATACTCTACATAAAATATAAAAAATTACACCAAATATATAATATACTGTAAATAAAATATCAAAAAGTACAGTAAATATATATTACACACCCTATGTAAATTATCACAAACTTCACAAAATATATATTATATAATTTACATAAAATATCAAAAGGACACCAAATATATCTTATATACTGTACATAAAATATCAAAATGCACAGTAAATATATTTAATATATTGTACATATAATATTAACTAAAATTACACCAAATACATTTTATATACTGGAAATAAAATATCAAAAAGTACAGTAAGTATATATTACATAGTCTACATAAAATATCAAAAAGTACACCAAATATGTGTTATATATACTGTAAATAAAGTATGAAAAACTAGAGTAATTATATTTAATATACTGTATGTAAAATATCAGAAATTACACCAAATGTATATTATATACTGTAAATAAAATATCACACAGGACAGTAAATATATACTACACACGCTATGTAAAATATCAAAAACTACACAAAATATATATTATATAATTTACATAAAATATCAAAAGGACACCAAATATATCTTATATACTCAACAGAAAACATCAAAAATTACAGTAAATATATTTCATATATTGTGCATATAATATTAACTAAAAGTACACCAAATACATTTTATGTACTGTAAATAGAATATCAAAATGTACAGTAAATATATATTACATATTGTTCATAAAATATCAAAAAGTACACCAAATACGTGTTATATATACTGTAAATAAACTATCACAAACTACAGTAATTATATTTAATATACTGTACATAAAATATCAAAAATTACACCAAATGTATATTATATACTCTTAAATATCAAAAATTACAGTAAATATATATTACACACCCTATGTAAAATATCAAAAACTACACCAAATATATATTATATAATTTACATAAAATATCAAAAGGACACTAAATATATCTTATATACTGTACATAAAATATCAAAAAGTACAGTAAATATATTTCATATGTTGTACATATAATATTAACTAAAAGTACACCAAATACATTTTATGTACTGTAAATAGAATATCAAAAAGTACAGTAAATATATATTACATACTGTAAATAAAATATCAAAATGTACACCAAATATGTGTTAAATATAGTGTAAATAAACTATCACAAACTACAGTAATTATTTTTAATATACTGTACATAAAATATCAAAAATTACACCAAATGTATATTATTTACTGTAAATAAAATATCAAAAATACAGTAAATATATATTACACACCATATGTAAAATATCACAATCTACACAAAATATATATTATATAATTTATATAAAATATCAAAAGGACACCAAATATATCTTATATACTGGACATAAAATATCAAAATGTACAGTAAATATATTTCATATATTGTACATATAATATTAACTAAAAGTACACCAAATACATTATATATAGTAAATAAAATATCAAAAGGTACAGTAAATATATATTACATACAGTACATAAAATATCAAAAAGTACACCAAATATGTGTTATATATACTGTAAATAAACTATCAAAAACTACAGTAATTATATTTAATATACTGTACATAAAATATCAAAAATTACACCAAATGTATATTATATAATGTAAATAAAATATCAAACAGGACAGTAAATATATACTACACACCCTATGTAAAATATCAAAAACTACACCAAATATATATTATATAATTTATATAAAATAACAAAAGGACACCAAATATATCTTATATACTGTACATAAAATATCAAAAAGTATAGTATATATATTTCATATGTGGTACATATAATATTTACTAAAAGTACACCAAATACATTTTGTATACTGTAAATAAAATATCAAAAACTACAGTAAATATACATTAGATATTGTACATAATACATCAAAAAGTACACCAAATATGTGTTATATACACTGTAAATAAACTATCAAAGTCTACAGTAATTATGTTTAATATACGGTAAATAAAATATCAAAAATTACACCAAAAGTATATTATATACTGTAAATAAAATATCAAAAATTACAGTAAATATATATTACATACTGTACATAAAATATCAAAAAGTACACCACATATGTGTTATATATACTGTAAATATCAAAAACTACAGTAATTATATTCCATATACGGTATATAAAATATCAGAAATTATACCAAATATAAATTATATGCTGTAAATAAAATATCAAAAAGGACAGTAAATATATACTACACACCCTATGTAAAATATCAAAAACTACATCAAATATATATTATATAATTTACATTAAATATAAAAAGGACACCAAATATATCTTATATACTGTAGATAAAATATCAAAATGTACAGTAAATATATTTCATATATTGTGCATATAATATTAACTAAAAGTACACCAAATACATTTTATGTACTGTAAATAGAATATCAAAAAGTACAGTAAATATATATTACATACTGTACATAAAATATCAAAAAGTACACCAAATATGTGTTATATATAGTGGAAATAAACTATCACAAACTACAGTAATTATATTTAATATACTGTACATAAAATATCAAAAATTACACCAAATGCATGTTATTTAGTGTAAATAAAATATCAAAAAGTACAGTAAATATGTATTGCACACCATATGTAAAATATCACAATCTCTACCAATATATATTATATAATTTACATAAAATATCATAAGGACACCAATTATATCTTATATACTTTACATAAAATATCAAAAAGTACAGTAAATATATTTCATATATTGTACATATAATATTAACTAAAAGTACACCAAATACATTTTATATACTGTAAATAAAGTATCAAAAATTACAGTAAATACATATTACATACTGTACATAAAATATCAAAAAGTACACCAAATACGTGTTATATATACTGTAAATAAACTATCAAAAACTACAGTAATTATATTTAATATACTGTACATAAAATATCAAAAATTACACCAAATGTATATTATATACCATTAAATATCAAAAATTACAGTAAATATATATTACACACCCTATGTAAAATATCAAAAACTACACCAAGTATATATTATATAATTTACATAAAATATCAAAAGGACACTAAATATAGCTTATATACTGTACATAAAATATCAAAATATACAGTAAATATATTTCATATGTTGTGCATATAATATTAACTAAAAGTACACCAAATACATTTTATGTACTGTAAATAGAATATCAAAAAGTACATTAAATATATTTCATATGTTGTGCATATAATATTAACTAAAAGTACACCAAATACATTTTATGTACTGTAAATAGAATATCAAAAAGTACAGTAAATATATATTACATACTGTACATAAAATATCAAAAAGTACACCAAATATGTGTTATATATACTGTAAATAAACTATCACAAACTACAGTAATTATATTTAATATACTGTACATAAAATATCAAAAATTACACCAAATGTATGTTATTTACTGTAAATAAAATATCAAAAATACAGTAAATATATATTACACACCTTATGTAAAATATCACAATCTACACAAAATATATATTATATAATTTATATAAAATATCAAAAGGACACCAAATATATCTTATATACTGTACATAAAATATCAAAATGTACAGTAAATATATTTCATATATTGTACATATAATATTAACTAAAAGTACACCAAATACATTTTATATACTGTAAATAAAATATCAAAAATTTCAGTAAATATATATTACATACTGTACATAAAATATCAAAAAGTACACCAAATACGTGTTATATATACTGTAAATAAACTATCAAAAACTACAGTAATTATATTTAATATACTGTACATAAAATATCAAAAATTACACCAAATGTATATTATATACCCTTAAATATCAAAAATTACAGTAAATATATATTACACACCCTATGTAAAATATCAAAAACTACACCAAATATATATTATATAATTTACATAAAATATCAAAAGGACACTAAATATAGCTTATATACTGTACATAAAATATCAAAAAGTACAGTAAATATATTTCATATGTTGTGCATATAATATTAACTAAAAGTACACCAAATACATTTTATGTACTGTAAATAGAATATCAAAAAATACAGTAAATATATATTACATACTGTACATAAAATATCAAAAAGTACACCAAATATGTGTTATATGTACGGTAAATATACTATCACAAACTACAGTAATTATATTTAATATACTGTACATAAAATATCAAAAATTACACCAAATGTATGTTATTTACTATAAATAAAATATCAAAAATACAGTAAATATATATTACACACCATATGTAAAATATCACAATCTACACAAAATATATATTATATAATTTATATAAAATATCAAAAGGACACCAAATATATCTTATATACTGTACATAAAATATCAAAAAGTACAGTAAATATATTTCATATATTGTACATATAATATTAACTAAAAGTACACCTAATACATTATATATATTGTAAATAAAATATCAAAAGGTACAGTAAATATATATTACATACAGTACATAAAATATCAAAAAGTACACCAAATATGTGTTATATATACTGTAAATAAACTATCAAAAACTACAGTAATTATAATTAATATACTCTAAATAAAATATCAAAAACTACAGTAAATATACATTACATATTGTACATAATATATCAAAAAGTACACCAAATATGTGTTATATATACTGTAAATAAACTATCAAAGTCTACAGTAATTATGTTTAATATACAGTACATAAAATATCAAAAATTACACCAAAATTATATTATATACTGTACATAAAATATCAAAAATTACACCTCATATGTGTGATATATACTGTAAATATCAAAAACTACAGTAATTATATTCAATGTACGGTATATAAAATATCAGAAATTACACCAAAGGTAAATTATATGCTGCAAATAAAATATCAAAAAGGACATTAAATATATACTACACACCCTATGTAAAATATCAAAAACTACATCAAATATATAGTATATAATTTACATAAAATATAAAAAGGACACCAAATATATCTTATATACTGTAGATAAAATATCAAAATATACAGTAAATATGTTTCATATATTGTGCATATAATATTAACTAAAAGTACACCAAATACATTTTATGTACTGTAAATAGAATATCAAAAAGTACAGTAAATATATATTACATACTGTACATAAAATATCAAAAAGTACACCAAATATGTGTTATATATAGTGTAAATAAACTATCACAAACTACAGTAATTATATTTAATATACTGTACATAAAATATCAAAAATTACACCAAATGTATGTTATTTACTGTAAATAAAATATCAAAAATACAGTAAATATATATTACACACCATATGTAAAATATCACAATCTACACAAAATATATATGATATAATTTACATAAAATATCAAAAGGACACCAAATATATCTTATATACTGTACATAAAATATCAAAATGTACAGTAAATATATTTCATATATTGTACATATAATATTAACTAAAAGTACACCAAATACATTATATATATTGTAAATAAAATATCGAAAAGTACAGTAAATATATATTACATACAGTACATAAAATATCAAAAAGTACACCAAATATGTGTTATATATACTGTAAATATACTATCAAAAACTACTGTAATTATATTTAATATACTGTACATAAAATATCAAAAATTACACTAAATGTATATTATATACTGTAAATAAAATATCAAACAGGACAGTAAATATATACTACACACCCTATGTAAAATATCACAAACTACACCAAATATATATTATATAATTTATATAAAATATCAAAAGGACTCCAAATATATCTTATATACTGTACATAAAATATCAAAAATTATAGTAAATATATTTCATATGTTGTACATATAATATTTACTAACAGTACACCAAATACATTTTATATACTGTAAATAAAATATCAAAAACTACAGTAAATATACATTACATATTGTACATAATATATCAAAAAGTACACCAAATATGTGTTATATATACTGTAAATAAACTATCAAAGTCTACAGTAATTATGTTTAATATACGGTACATAAAATATCAAAAATTACACCAAAAGTATATTATATACTGTAAATAAAATATCAAAAATTTCAGTAAATATATATTACATACTGTATATAAAATATCAAAAAGTACACCACATATGTGTTATATATACTGTAAATATCAAAACTACAGTAATTATATTCAATATACGGTATATAAAATATCAGAAATTACACCAAATGTAAATTATATGCTGTAAATAAAATATCAAAAAGGACAGTAAATATATACTACACACCCTATGTAAAATATCAAAAACTACATCAAATATATATTATATAATTTACATAAAATATAAAAAGGACACCAAATATATCTTATATACTGTAGATAAAATATGAAAATGTACAGTAAATATATTTCATATATTGTGCATATAATCTTAACTAAAAGTACACCAAATACATTTTATGTACTGTAAATAGAATATCAAAAAGTACAGTAAATATATATTACATACTGTACATAAAATATCAAAAAGTACACCAAATATGTGTTATATATACTGTAAATAAACTATCACAAACTACAGTAATTATATTTAATATACTGTACATAAAATATCAAAAATTACACCAAATGTATGCTATTTACTGTAAATAAAATATGAAAAATACAGTAAATATATATTACACAGCATATGTAAAATATCACAATCTACACAAAATATATATTATATAATTTACATAAAATATCAAAAGGACACCAAATATATCTTATATACTCTACATAAAATATCAAAATGTACAGTATATATATTTCATATATTGTACATATAATATTAACTAAAAGTACACCAAATACATTTTATATACTGTAAATAAAATATCAAAAAGTACAGTAAATATATATTACATATTGTAGATAATATATCAAAAAGTACACCAAATATGTGTTTTATATACTGTAAATAAACTATCAAAATCTACAGTAATTATGTTTAATATACAGTACATAAAATATCAAAAATTACACCAAAAGTATATTATATACTGTAAATAAAATATCAAAAATTACAGTAAATATATATTACATACTGTACATAAAATATCAAAAAGTACACCACATATGTGTTATATATACTGTAAATATCAAAAACTACAGTAATTATATTCAATGTACGGTATATAAAATATCAGAAATTACACCAAATGTAAATTATATGCTGTAAATAAAATATCAAAAAGGACAGTAAATATATACTACACACCCTATGTAAAATATCAATAACTACATCAAATATATATTATATAATTTACATAAAATATAAAAAGGACACCAAATATATCTTATATACTGTAGATAAAATATCAAAATGTACAGTAAATATATTTCATATATTGTGCATATAATATTAACTAAAAGTACACCAAATACATTTTATTTACTGTAAATAGAATATCAAAAAGTACAGTAAATATATATTACATACTGTACAGAAAATATCAAAAAGTACACCAAATATGTGTTATATATACTGTAAATAAACTATCACAAACTACAGTAATTATATTTAATATACTGTATATAAAATATCAAAAATTACACCAAATGTATGTTATTTACTGTAAATAAAATATCAAAAATACAGTAAATATATATTACACACCATATGTAAAATATCACAATCTACACAAAATATATATGATATAATTTACATAAAATATCAAAAGGACACCAAATATATCTTATATACTGTACATAAAATATCAAAATGTACAGTAAATATATTTCATATATTGTACATATAATATTAACTAAAAGTACACCAAATACATTTTATATACTGTAAATAAAATATCAAAAATTTCAGTAAATTTATATTACATACTGTACATAAAATATCAATAAGTACACCATATATGTGTTATATATACTGTAAATAAACTATCAAAAACTACACTAATTATAATTAATATACTGTACATACAATATCAAAAATTACACCATATGTATGTTATTTAGTGTAAATAAAATATCAAAAAGTACAGTAAATATATATTGCACACCATATGTAAAATATCACAATCTCAACCAATATATATTATATAATTTACATAAAATATCATAAGGACACCAATTATATCTTATATACTTTACATAAAATATCAAAAAGTACAGTAAATATATTTCATATATTGTATATATAATATTAACTAAAAGTACACCAAATACATTTTATATACTGTAAATAAAGTATCAAAAAGTACAGTAAATACATATTAAATACTGTACATAAAATATCAAAAAGTACACCAAATACGTGTTATATATACTGTCAATAAACTGTCAAAAACTACAGTAATTATATTTAATGTACTGTACATAAAATATCAAAAATTACACCAAATGTATATTATATACTCTTAAATATCAAAAATTACAGTAAATATATATTACACACCCTATGTAAAATATCAAAAACTACACCAAATATATATTATATAATTTACATAAAATATCAAAAGGACACTAAATATATCTTATATACTGTACATAAAATATAAAAAAGTATAGTAAATATATTTCATATGTTGTGCATATAATATTAACTAAAAGTACACCAAATACATTTTATGTACTGTAAATAGAATATCAAAAAGTACAGTAAATATATATTACATACTGTACATAAAATATCAAAAAGTACACCAAATATGTGTTATATATACTGTAAATAAACTATCACAAACTACAGTAATTATATTTAATATACTGTACATAAAATATCAAAAATTACACCAAATGTATGTTATTTACTGTAAATAAAATATCAAAAATACAGTAAGTATATATTACACACCTTATGTAAAATATCACAATCTACACAAAATTTATACTATATAATTTACATAAAATATCAAAAGGACACCAAATATATCTTATATACTGTTCATAAAATATCAAAAATTAAAGTAAATATATTTCATATATTGTACATATAATATTAACTAAAAGTACACCAAATACATTATATATATTGTAAATAAAATATCAAAAGTTACAGTAAATATATATTACATACAGTACATAAAATATCAAAAAGTACACCAAATATGTGTTATATATACTCTAAATAAACTATCAAAAACTACAGTAATTATATTTAATATACTGTACATAAAATATCAAAAATTACACGAAATGTATATTATATACTGTAAATAAAATATCAAAAAGGACAGTAAATATATACTACACACCCTATGTAAAATATCAAAAACAACACCAAATATATATTATATAATTTACATAAAATATAAAAAGGACACCAAATATATCTTATATACTGTAGATAAAATATCAAAATGTACAGTAAATATATTTCATATATTGTGCATATAATATTAACTAAAAGTACACCAAATACATTTTATGTACTGTAAATAGAATATCAAAAAGTACAGTAAATATATATTACATATTGTTCATAAAATATCAAAAAGTACACCAAATACGTGTTATATATACTGTAAATAAACTATCACAAACTACAGTAATTATATTTAATATACTGTACATAAAATATCAAAAATTACACCAAATGTATATTATATACTCTAAAATATCAAAAATTACAGTAAATACATATTACACACCCTATGTAAAATATCAAAAACTACATCAAATATATATTATATAATTTACATAAAATATAAAAAGGACACCAAATATATCTTATATACTGTAGATAAAATATCAAAATGTACAGTAAATATATTTCATATATTGTGCATATAATATTAACTAAAAGTACACCAAATACATTTTATGTACTGTAAATAGAATATCAAAAAGTACAGTAAATATATATTACATACTGTACATAAAATATCAAAAAGTACACCAAATATGTGTTATATATAGTGTAAATAAACTATCACAAACTACAGTAATTATATTTAATATACTGTACATAAAATATCAAAAATTACACCAAATGCATGTTATTTAGTGTAAATGAAATATCAAAAAGTACAGTAAATATGTATTGCACACCGTATGTAAAATATCACAATCTCTACCAATATATATTATATAATTTACATAAAATATCATAAGGACACAAATTATATCTTATATACTTTACATAAAATATCAAAAAGTACAGTAAATATATTTCATATATTGTACATATAATATTAACTAAAAGTACACCAAATACATTTTATATACTGTAAATAAAGTATCAAAAATTACAGTAAATACATATTACATACTGTACATAAAATATCAAAAAGTACACCAAATACGTGTTATATATACTGTAAATAAACTATCAAAAACTACAGTAATTATATTTAATATACTGTACATAAAATATCAAAAATTACACCAAATGTATATTATATACCATTAAATATCAAAAATTACAGTAAATATATATTACACACCCTATGTAAAATATCAAAAACTACACCAAATATATATTATATAATTTACATAAAATATCAAAAGGACACTAAATATAGCTTATGTACTGTACATAAAATATCAAAATGCACTGTAAATATTTTTCATATGTTGTGCATATAATATTAACTAAAAGTACACCAAATACATTTTATGTACTGTAAATAGAATATCAAAAAGTACATTAAATATATTTCATATGTTGTGCATATAATATTAACTAAAAGTACACCAAATACATTTTATGTACTGTAAATAGAATATCAAAAAGTACAGTAAATATATATTACATACTGTACATAAAATATCAAAAAGTACACCATATATGTGTTATATATACTGTAAATAAACTATCAAAAACTACAGTAATTATAATTAATATACTGTAAATACAATATCAAAAATTTCACCATATGTATGTTATTTAGTGTAAATAAAATATCAAAAAGTACAGTAAATATATGTTGCACACCACATGTAAAATATCACAATCTCAACCAATATATATTATATAATTTACATAAAATATCATAAGGACACCAATTATATCTTATATACATTACATAAAATATCAAAAAGTACAGTAAATATATTTCATATATTGTATATATAATATTAACTAAAAGTACACCAAATACATTTTATATACTGTAAATAAAGTATCAAAAATACAGTAAATACATATTAAATACTGTACATAAAATATCAAAAAGTACACCAAATACGTGTTATATATACTGTAAATAAACTGTCAAAAACTACAGTAATTATATTTAATATACTGTACATAAAATATCAAAAATTACACCAAATGTATATTATATACTATTAAATATCAAAAATTACAGTAAATATATATTACACACCCTATGTAAAATATCAAAAACTACACCAAATATATATTATATAATTTACATAAAATATCAAAAGGACACTAAATATATCTTATATACTGTACATAAAATATCAAAAAGTACGGTAAATATATTTCATTTGTTGTGCATATAATATTAACTAAAAGTACACCAAATACATTTTATGTACTGTAAATAGAATATCAAAAAGTACAGTAAATATATATTACATACTGTACATAAAATATCAAAAAGTACACCAAATATGTGTTATATATACTGTAAATAAACTATCACAAACTACAGTAATTATATTTAATATACTGTACATAAAACATCAAAAATTACACCAAATGTATGTTATTTACTGTAAATAAAATATCAAAAATACAGGAAGTATATATTACACACCATATGTAAAATATCACAATCTACACAAAATATATATTATATAATTTTCATAAAATATCAAAAGGACACCAAATATATCTTATATACTGTTCATAAAATATCAAAAATTACAGTAAATATATTTCATATATTGTACATATAATATTAACTAAAAGTACACCAAATACATTATATATATTGTAAATAAAATATCAAAAGTTACAGTAAATATATATTACATACAGTACATAAAATATCAAAAAGTACACCAAATATGTGTTATATATACTGTAAATAAACTATCAAAAACTACAGTAATTATATTTAATATACTGTACATAAAATATCAAAAATTACACGAAATGTATATTATATACTGTAAATAAAATATCAAACAGGACAGTAAATATATACTACACACCCTATGTAAAATATCAAAAACTACACCAAATATATATTATATAATTTATATAAAATATCAAAGGGACACCAAATATATCTTATATACTGTACATAAAATATCAAAAAGTATAGTAAATATATTTCATATGTTGTACATATAATATTTACTAAAAGTACACCAAATACATTTTATATACTGTAAATAAAATATCAAAAACTACAGTAAATATACATTACATATTGTACATAATATATCAAAAAGTACACCAAATATGTGTTATATATACTGTAAATAAACTATCAAAGTCTACAGTAATTATGTTTAATATACAGTATATAAAATATCAAAAATTACACCAAAAGTATATTATATACTGTAAATAAAATATCAAAAATTACAGTAAATATATATTACATACTGTACATAAAATATCAAAAAGTACACCACATATGTGTTATATATACTGTAAATATCAAAAACTACAGTAATTATATTCAATGTACGGTATATAAAATATCAGAAATTACACCAAATGTAAATTATATGCTGCAAATAAAATATCAAAAAGGACAGTAAATATATACTACACACCCTATGTAAAATATCAAAAACTACATCAAATATATAGTATATAATTTACATAAAATATAAAAAGGACACCAAATATATCTTATATACTGTAGATAAAATATCAAAATGTACAGTAAATATATTTCATATATTGTGCATATAATATTAACTAAAACTACACCAAATACATTTTATGTACTGTAAATAGAATATCAAAATGTACAGTAAATATATATTACATACTGTACATAAAATATCAAAAAGTACACCAAATATGTGTTATATATAGTGTAAATAAACTATCACAAACTACAGTAATTATATTTAATATACTGTACATAAAATATCAAAAATTACACCAAATGTATGTTATTTACTGTAAATAAAATATCAAAAATACAGTAAATATATATTACACACCATATGTAAAATATCACAATCTACACAAAATATATATTATATAATTTACATAAAATATCAAAAGGACACCAAATATATCTTATATACTCTACATAAAATATCAAAATGTACAGTATATATATTTCATATATTGTACATATAATATTAACTAAAAGTACACCAAATACATTTTATATACTGTAAATAAAATATCAAAAAGTACAGTAAATATATATTACATACTGTACATAATATATCAAAAAGTACACCAAATATGTGTTATATATACTGTAAATAAACTATCAAAATCTACAGTAATTATGTTTAATATACAGTACATAAAATATCAAAAATTACACCAAAAGTATATTATATACTGTAAATAAAATATCAAAAATTACAGTAAATATATATTACATACTGTACATAAAATATCGAAAAGTACACCACATATGTGTTATATATACTGTAAATATCAAAAACTACAGTAATTATATTCAATGTACGGTATATAAAATATCAGAAATTACACCAAATGTAAATTATATGCTGTAAATAAAATATCAAAAAGGACAGTAAATATATACTACACACCCTATGTAAAATATCAATAACTACATCAAATATATATTATATAATTTACATAAAATATAAAAGGGACACCAAATATATCTTATATACTGTAGATAAAATATCAAAATGTACAGTATATATATTTCATGTATTGTGCATATAATATTAACTAAAAGTACACCAAATACATTTTATTTACTGTAAATAGAATATCAAAAATACAGTAGATATATAGTACATACTGTACATAAAATCTCAAAAAGTACACCAAATATGTGTTATATATACTGTAAATAAACTATCACAAACTACAGTAATTATATTTAATATACTGTATATAAAATATCAAAAATTACACCAAATGTATGTTATTTACTGTAAATAAAATATCAAAAATACAGTAAATATATATTACACACCATATGTAAAATATCACAATCTACACAAAATATATATGATATAATTTACATAAAATATCAAAAGGACACCAAATATATCTTATATACTGTACATAAAATATCAAAATGTACAGTAAATATATTTCATATATTGTACATATAATATTAACTAAAAGTACACCAAATAGATTTTATATTGTGTAAATAAATTATCAAAAAGTACAGTAAATATGTATTACATACTGTACATAAAATATCACAAAGTACACCAAATATGTGTTATATATACTGTAAATAAACTATCAAAAACTACAATAATTATATTTAATATACTGTACAATAAATATAAAAAATTACACCAAATGTGTAATATACTGTAAATAAAATATCAAAAAGTACAGTAAATATATATTACACACCATATGTTAATTATCACAAACTACACCAAATATATATTATATAATTTACATAAAATATCAAAAGGACACCAAATATATCTTATATACTGTACTTAAAATATCAAAATGTACAGTGAATACATTTCATGTATTGTACATATAATATTAACTAAAAGTACACCAAATATATTTTATATTCTGTAAATAAAATATCAAAAATTACAGTAAATATATATTACATTCTGTACATAAAATATCAAAAAGTACACCAAATATGTGTTATATATACTGTAAATAAACTATCAAAAACTACAGTAATTATATTTAATATACTGTACATAAAATATCAAAAATTACACCAAATGTACGTTATTTACTGTAAATAAAATATCAAAAATACAGTAAATATATATTACACACCATATGTAAAATATCACAATCTACACCAAATATATATTATAAATTTACATAAAATATTAAAAGGACACCAAATATATCTTATATACTGTACGTAAAATTTCAAAATTACAGTAAATATATTTCATATATTGTACATGTAACATTAACTAAAAGTACACCAAATATATTTTATATACTGTAAATTAAATATCAAAAAGTACAGTAAATATATATTACATACTGTACATAAAATAACAAAAGGTACACCAAATATGTGTTATATATACAGTAAATAAACAATCAAAAAATACAGTAATTATATTTAATATGCTGTACATAAAATATCAAAAATTACACAAAATGTATACTATATACTGTAAAAAAATATCTAAAATTACAGGAAATATATGTTACACACCCTATGTAAAATATCAAAAACTACGCCAAATATATATTATATAATTTACATAAAATATCAAAAGTACACCAAATATATATTATATACTGACTAATGTCTACAGGGTTTTTCTCTGGTCGGGGGTGATAAGACGTTCTACAATGGATTGCGAATTAAAATTGAATGTGCACCACCACAGGTATACTAAAAGCCACTCAATTCATGACTTTTAATGGGGGAATCTTCTGTGGCGCACTCTCATGGAGACCACGGCAGACATAGTGAGAGAGAAAAAGGTGAGTAAATATCTGAAACGGAGGCAGAAAGAGAGAGAATGAGAAGCCCTGTGAATGGAAGGGAGAGCGAAAAGGGAAAATGGTCCTATTTACAAATGACAGATGTGAAACCGGGGTTCACATCAACAGTGTCACTGCCAGGAAGGAGGGTCATGCTAGCCATGTCACCGGTAGTGTGGCCCGCAGGGACGCCGACCTGCTGGAGCGTCGTGCCAGCATGGGCTCTGGCAGCCACGTGGGCCAGCAGGAGGGTCCCGCTGCACAGCTGTGGGGTGAGGATAGACTGGGTGGTGATATCGGCCATTACAGGGGCCTCTTCTGCTGGCAAGAGTGTGACAGTAGCAAGTAGATGGACAAGCCTGCGTGTGAGGACGGAATGCAGGAGGGGCTCTTGTGCGGCTGGGTGTGGGGCCCTCACGGGAACCGTGGAGAAATGGCCAGGTAACTGCGTCATGTGGGCTAGTAGATTGGCCAGGGCTTCGAACTGAAGGACAATAACGGGGAGTAGCTGTCAGGCCCTGGGAGTGTCTGAGTGTAAGTGGAGATGGGTTTGGGGTCACTGAGGGATGCGTGGGAGCCATCCCTGTATAGGTACAGGTCATAGGGAGATAGTCTCGTGAGGCCTGTGAGTGTCTAGGGTTGTCCTGGGTGCCTGGGGCTGACTGTGGCAGAAATCTGGGGAAGGCTGGAGAGAAGCTGGGAGACCCAGGAGAGTCCCTGAAGGCAGGGGGTGAAGAGGTGAAAGAAATGGGGGAGGGTTGCAGTAAGGTCCGTGAGTTTGTAGGTGATTCCTGGGTGCGGGAAGCTGACTCCAGGTGAAATCTGGAGACGGTCGGAGTGTAGCTGAGAGAGACAGAAGAGTCCTTGAGGGCTGGGGGTGAGAACATGAGGGAGATTGGGGAGTAAGTCAGTGAAATTCGTGAGTTCGGTGGTGTATCGTGGGTGCCTGGAACTGACTCCAGCTGGAATCTAGCGAAGTTTTGAGAGTAGCTGAAAGAGACACAGGAGTCCCTGTGGGCTGAGGGCAAAGACCTGAGAGAGACCAGGGAGGACCTCAGTGAAGTCTGTGAGTCTGTAGGTGATTCCGGAGTGTGGGAGGCTGAGTGCCGCTGAAATCTGGGCGTGGTGGGAGAGTAGCTGGGACAGACAGGAGAGTCCCAGGGGGCTGGGGGTGAAGACATGACAGAGACTGGGGAGTAACTCAGCGAAACTGCTGAGTTTGGTGGTGATACCTGGGTGCCTGGAACTGACTCCCGCTGAAATCTGGGCATGGTTGGAGAGTAGCTGGGACACACAGGAGAGTCCCTGAGGGCTGGGGGTGAAGACATGAGAGAGACCGGGGAGTACCTCAGTGAAACTGGTGAGTTTGGTGGTGACTCCGGGGTGCCTGGGACTGACTCCAGCTGAAATGTGTGCGTGGTTGGAGAGTAGCTGGGACAGACAGGAGAGTCCCTGAGGGCTGGTGAAGACATGAGAGAGACTGGAGAGTAAGTGAGTGAAATTGGGGAGTTTGGTGGTGCTTCCTGGGTGCTTGGAACTGACTCCGGCTGAAGTGTGGGCGTGGTTGGAGAGTAGCTGGGACACACAGGAGAGTCCCTGAGGGTTGGAGATAAAGACGTGCTAGAGAGTGAGGAGTAACTGAGTGAAATTGGGGAGTTTGGTGGTGATTCCGGGGTGCCTGGAACTGACTGCAGCTGAAATGTGGGCGTGGTTGGAGAGTAGCTGGGACAGACGGGAGAGTCCCTGAGGGATGGTGAAGACATGAGAGAGACTGGGGAGTAACGCAGTGAAATTGGTGAGTTTGGTGGTGATTTCTGGGTGCCTGCAACGGACTCCCGCTGAAGTGTGGGCGTGTTTGGAGAGTAGCTGGGACAGACAGGCGAGTCCCCGAGGGTTGGAGATAAAGACGTGCTAGAGACTGGGGAGTAACTCAGTGAAAGTGGTGGGCTTGGTGGTGATCCCTGGGTTCCTGGAACTGACCCGCGCTGAAATGTGGGCGTGGTTGGAGAGTAGCTGGGACAGACTGGAGGGTCCGTAAGGGCTGGGGGTGAAGACGTGAGAGAGACTGGCGAGGATCTCACTGAGGTCTGTGAGTTTGTAGGTGTTTCTGGGGTGTGGGGTAGAGACTCCCGCTGAAATCTGGGCGTAGTTGGAGAGTAGCTGGGACAGACAGGAGAGTCATGGGTGGCTGGGGGTGAGCTGCTGGATGATGGCAGTAAGAACATGTGGTATATTATTGATGAACGTGGGGACTCTGAGGAATCCTCAGAGGAGGACACGGGAGAGCCCAATGGCTTCATTGATTGCCCATCACGGTGAGGACAGGGAAATGGGAGCTTGTGGGATTCTGGTGATGACAGAGGTGAGTGTGGTGAAGCCCTAGGGGATGGTGAATGGTAGCTCCGGATCCCTGGTGAGGAGCTTCCCCTGAAGCCTGAGTTTCTGAGAGGGGAGAGGGAGAAGCTGGGTGAGGCTCGCATGGACCTTGGGGAGTCCGTGCTGGGGGACCGTTCATAAGAAGAGCCGGACAAGACCCTACTGTTCTTAGGTGCAGACATGATTAGGAAACCTGCAGCTCCCAGGGGCCCCTACTAATTTTCTAACTCGCAGAAGGAAGGAGTGTGTGTGCGTGTGTGTGTGTGTGTGTGCGGTGTGAGGTATGTGCCCCTTAAGAAAATGGAAATCAACCAACCAATGAGACAGACAGACAGACAGACAGACAGACAGACAGAGATTCACTTGCCCAAGTGTTCTGTCCTGTCCTCTGAATCCGCTTCCAAGTCGCAAGACGCTGTGAGCTCCAAGTCAACGCAGAGTCCGCCAACCGCTCCGGCCGCTGATCCGCTCCGCGAAGATCTGAGTACAGGCCAGCCAGGGTGGGTTTAAATAGCCTCGGGCGCAGCCTAGCAGCGGAAAGGGCGGAGCTTCACTCCTCCTTTCCATCAGTCACCCCCAACTTTCCCAGGCTACACCTCGTAGGAAACTGTTCTCCTGCTTTGATTTCATGCGCCACCTTTGGGACAATCTAAGAACTTACAAGTTTTCTTGGCCAGATATATTAGGAATTGTATGCACTGAAACACTGAAAACCAACTAGTGGTTCTGTGGTTCCCACGTTGTGGTTTTGACACCAGCAGCATCCTTGCCACAATCAAACCCCGGAGATCCACAGATCTGCGGTGTAACAATACCTCCCCCTGATCCGGATGCATGGCAGTTTAAGAAGTCTTTCCGTGTAAGGGAAAAGACTTTGAAGAAAAGGTGGAGATATGCGTTGTAGAAACATTCTTTTGCTCTGGAACCACGTAGAGACTTGGGAGCCAGTTGGGTGGAGCATTCGTTGGATGAGGGTGCTCGGGTTAGGAATATCAAGGTGTGGCTCCAGATAATCCAATCATCTAATTAAGATTCCAGTTATGCTCATCTGTTTTAAAATTCCGTTTGGGTAAATTCTTTTAGTCAGACTGAGAATGGCAAAGCCTCAACCCCAATTTCCAGGGAGGGTTGAGAGCCTCAGGTGGAGTTGATCACCAATAGCCTATGGTTTAACCCGTCATGCCTATAGAATGAGGTCTCCATAAAAACCCAAAAGGACTGGGTTCAGAGAGCTTGTGGATAACACTTCCTGGAAGGTAGTGCACCCCTCCCCACACGCCGGGCCCCGCATTTATTTCTGAACTTTTGGCAAAGTCCGCTAAAATACAACGGCAAATGTAAGTGTTTCCCTGCGTGCTGTGAGCTCTTCCAGCCAATGAATGCAACTAAATCTGGGAGTGGTGGCAACCTGATTTATAGCCAGTTGCTGAGAAGCACAGGTAAAACAACGTGGGGCTTCCCATTGTTATTAGTGTGGGAGGCCTGTCTGGCGGGACTCGGCCCTTTGGAATCTAAAGCTATGTCCCGGTAGATAGCGTCACCATTGAATTAGAAGACACACATATGTTGAGAATAATCTTTCTGGTCATTTGCTGCATGTCTTATTTACAATATGTAATCAAATTCTTTATCCTGGCCTTATGGCACCTGGGTTGAGAACCATGATTTGAACCAAACATTGGTCTGTCACGTTCTGAGTTTGAAACTTTATTTTGCCTTTAGCGTTTTGCTATTGCTTTTTCGTTTTCTTTTGTTTCGTTTCGTTTCTAAGTTCTGGGGTATATGTGCAGGATGTGCAGATTTGTTACTAAGGTAAACGTGTGCCATGGTGGTTTGCTGCACCTGTCAACCCATCACCTAGGTATTAAGCCCAGCATGCAGTAGCTGTTTTTCTTAACGCTCTGCCTCCCGAAAGGCCCCAGTGAGTGTTGTTCCCCTTCCTGTGTCCATGTCATCTCATTTTTCAGCTCTCATTATAAGTGAGAATGTGGCGTTTGGTTTTCTTTCCCTGGATTAGTTTGCTGAGCATAATGACCACACATCACCACTGTTTTTGTTTTTTAGTATAAAGAGTAGTATTTTATTGAATAAGATTTGCTCACAGAAAAATAAGCTTAAGTCTACAATGAATGCCAGACTCTACAGCAGAAAGCAATTTTCTCACTTTTCCACACACAATGGTTCCTACTAAGTGAAAAAACTTCATTCACAAATGTACTACTCTGTCTCAAAACATCTCACATAATCATGCACTGTACTAAATCCATTAGATCAGTTCTTCAGTCAGGTTAAAGAAGTATCCCTCTAATAACTGACTTTTATAATGCTATCAATATCCACTCCCAATCAGTCTGCCATTGTTAATGGTGTACAGCATTACTGAATACAATGGAATTGATGACGCCCATATCCACGGACACACCGTGACTTACGGTGGTTTGATTTATGATTTTTCAACGTTATGGTGGGATTATTGGAATATTAGATGCGTTTCTAAGTTACAGTGGGTTTATGAGTATGCGACCCTATACTGCAGAAACAGCTGTATAAGGAAAAACAGGTGTACCTAATAAGAATATGCTTAGTGACTTGGGATAAACCAATAGATGTTCACAACTGATGGAGAGCCGTGAAAGAGAGATAGCGGTAAATAGTTACAATAACACAATTTTCCTGCACCTGTCGAGGATTTCTCCCAAAAAACGCAGAATGTGGGATGCACCTAAGGCATATGAAAGAGAGAGGGCAGAAGGAGTAAGAGAGAAATAGGAGGAAGGAAGGAAGGAAGGAAAGAAAGAAGGAAGGTAGGAAGGAAGGAAGGAAGGAAGGAAGGAAGGAAGGAAGGAAGGACGAAAGGAAGGAGAAAACACCCGGTGTTACTAAAAGCCCCCAAAAAATGGTTTCCCCCTGTGGGTAAGCCTACAATGTGGATGAATCTTGAAAATATTGTGCTACGTGTTGTGTCAGTCATAACAGCTCACCTATTGTGCAATTCCGTTGATAGGAAATGTCCACAATATGGAAATCTATGCATATGGGATTGATCGCACTAGGTAGTTGCTACCTAGGGCTGAGGGTCAGGGAGAAGGTTTGAGACAGAATGAGGAGTGACTACTGTCTACAGGGTTTTTCTCTGGTCGGGGGTGATAAGACGTTCTACAATGGATTGCGAATTAAAATTGAATGTGCACCACCACAGGTATACTAAAAGCCACTCAATTCATGACTTTTAATGGGGGAATCTTCTGTGGCGCACTCTCATGGAGACCACGGCAGACATAGTGAGAGAGAAAAAGGTGAGTAAATATCTGAAACGGAGGCAGAAAGAGAGAGAATGAGAAGCCCTGTGAATGGAAGGGAGAGCGAAAAGGGAAAATGGTCCTATTTACAAATGACAGATGTGAAACTGGGGTTCACATCAACAGTGTCACTGCCAGGAAGGAGGGTCATGCTAGCCATGTCACCGGTAGTGTGGCCCGCAGGGACGCCGACCTGCTGGAGCGTCGTGCCAGCATGGGCTCTGGCAGCCACGTGGGCCAGCAGGAGGGTCCCGCTGCACAGCTGTGGGGTGAGGATAGACTGGGTGGTGATATCGGCCATTACAGGGGCCTCTTCTGCTGGCAAGAGTGTGACAGTAGCAAGTAGATGGACAAGCCTGCGTGTGAGGACGGAATGCAGGAGGGGCTCTTGTGCGGCTGGGTGTGGGGCCCTCACGGGAACCGTGGAGAAATGGCCAGGTAACTGCGTCATGTGGGCTAGTAGATTGGCCAGGGCTTCGAACTGAAGGACAATAACGGGGAGTAGCTGTCAGGCCCTGGGAGTGTCTGAGTGTAAGTGGAGATGGGTTTGGGGTCACTGAGGGATGCGTGGGAGCCATCCCTGTATAGGTACAGGTCATAGGGAGATAGTCTCGTGAGGCCTGTGAGTGTCTAGGGTTGTCCTGGGTGCCTGGGGCTGACTGTGGCAGAAATCTGGGGAAGGCTGGAGAGAAGCTGGGAGACCCAGGAGAGTCCCTGAAGGCAGGGGGTGAAGAGGTGAAAGAAATGGGGGAGGGTTGCAGTAAGGTCCGTGAGTTTGTAGGTGATTCCTGGGTGCGGGAAGCTGACTCCAGGTGAAATCTGGAGACGGTCGGAGTGTAGCTGAGAGAGACAGAAGAGTCCTTGAGGGCTGGGGGTGAGAACATGAGGGAGATTGGGGAGTAAGTCAGTGAAATTCGTGAGTTCGGTGGTGTATCGTGGGTGCCTGGAACTGACTCCAGCTGGAATCTAGCGAAGTTTTGAGAGTAGCTGAAAGAGACACAGGAGTCCCTGTGGGCTGAGGGCAAAGACCTGAGAGAGACCAGGGAGGACCTCAGTGAAGTCTGTGAGTCTGTAGGTGATTCCGGAGTGTGGGAGGCTGAGTGCCGCTGAAATCTGGGCGTGGTGGGAGAGTAGCTGGGACAGACAGGAGAGTCCCAGGGGGCTGGGGGTGAAGACATGACAGAGACTGGGGAGTAACTCAGCGAAACTGCTGAGTTTGGTGGTGATACCTGGGTGCCTGGAACTGACTCCCGCTGAAATCTGGGCATGGTTGGAGAGTAGCTGGGACACACAGGAGAGTCCCTGAGGGCTGGGGGTGAAGACATGAGAGAGACCGGGGAGTACCTCAGTGAAACTGGTGAGTTTGGTGGTGACTCCGGGGTGCCTGGGACTGACTCCAGCTGAAATGTGTGCGTGGTTGGAGAGTAGCTGGGACAGACAGGAGAGTCCCTGAGGGCTGGTGAAGACATGAGAGAGACTGGAGAGTAAGTGAGTGAAATTGGGGAGTTTGGTGGTGCTTCCTGGGTGCTTGGAACTGACTCCGGCTGAAGTGTGGGCGTGGTTGGAGAGTAGCTGGGACACACAGGAGAGTCCCTGAGGGTTGGAGATAAAGACGTGCTAGAGAGTGAGGAGTAACTGAGTGAAATTGGGGAGTTTGGTGGTGATTCCGGGGTGCCTGGAACTGACTGCAGCTGAAATGTGGGCGTGGTTGGAGAGTAGCTGGGACAGACGGGAGAGTCCCTGAGGGATGGTGAAGACATGAGAGAGACTGGGGAGTAACGCAGTGAAATTGGTGAGTTTGGTGGTGATTTCTGGGTGCCTGCAACGGACTCCCGCTGAAGTGTGGGCGTGTTTGGAGAGTAGCTGGGACAGACAGGCGAGTCCCCGAGGGTTGGAGATAAAGACGTGCTAGAGACTGGGGAGTAACTCAGTGAAAGTGGTGGGCTTGGTGGTGATCCCTGGGTTCCTGGAACTGACCCGCGCTGAAATGTGGGCGTGGTTGGAGAGTAGCTGGGACAGACTGGAGGGTCCGTAAGGGCTGGGGGTGAAGACGTGAGAGAGACTGGCGAGGATCTCACTGAGGTCTGTGAGTTTGTAGGTGTTTCTGGGGTGTGGGGTAGAGACTCCCGCTGAAATCTGGGCGTAGTTGGAGAGTAGCTGGGACAGACAGGAGAGTCATGGGTGGCTGGGGGTGAGCTGCTGGATGATGGCAGTAAGAACATATGGTATATTATTGATGAATGAGGTGACTGTGAAGAATCTCCAGAGGAGGACACGGGAGAACACAATGACATGAGTGACTGTCCTGCTTGGTTAGGAAAGGGAAACGTAAAGTTGTGGAATTCTGTTGATGATGGATGTGAGAGTGGTGAAGCCCTGCGGGGTGATGTAGAGTACTTCCACATCCCTGGTGAGGAGCTGCCCCTTGGGTCTGAGTTTCTGGGAGGGGAGAGGGAGAAGCTGGGTGAGGCAGGCATGAATCTTGAGGAGTCAGGGCTGGGGGACCGCTCATATTCTCCCGAGACGTGGGAGTCTCTGGGGGACTCCTGGGTGCATGGGGCTGACTCCCGCAGGAACCTGGGGATGGCTGGAGAGTAACTGGGAGCCACAGGAGAGTCCCTGAGGCCTGGGGGTGAAGAGATGAAAGACACAGGGGTGGAGCACCGTGAGGCTCGTGAGTTTGTAGGTGATTCCTGGGTGTGGGGGGCTGACTCCAGCTGAAATCTGGGGTTGTTTGGAGAGTAGCTGGGAGACACAGGAGATCCCCCGAGAGCTGGGGGTGAGCTGCTGGGTGATGGCAGTAAGAACATGTGGTATATTATTGATGAACGTGGGGACTCTGAGGAATCCTCAGAGGAGGACACGGGAGAGCCCAATGGCTTCATTGATTGCCCATCACGGTGAGGACAGGGAAATGGGAGCTTGTGGGATTCTGGTGATGACAGAGGTGAGTGTGGTGAAGCCCTAGGGGATGGTGAATGGTAGCTCCGGATCCCTGGTGAGGAGCTTCCCCTGAAGCCTGAGTTTCTGAGAGGGGAGAGGGAGAAGCTGGGTGAGGCTCGCATGGACCTTGGGGAGTCCGTGCTGGGGGACCGTTCATAAGAAGAGCCGGACAAGACCCTACTGTTCTTAGGTGCAGACATGATTAGGAAACCTGCAGCTCCCAGGGGCCCCTACTAATTTTCTAACTCGCAGAAGGAAGGAGTGTGTGTGCGTGTGTGTGTGTGTGTGTGCGGTGTGAGGTATGTGCCCCTTAAGAAAATGGAAATCAACCAACCAATGAGACAGACAGACAGACAGACAGACAGACAGACAGAGATTCACTTGCCCAAGTGTTCTGTCCTGTCCTCTGAATCCGCTTCCAAGTCGCAAGACGCTGTGAGCTCCAAGTCAACGCAGAGTCCGCCAACCGCTCCGGCCGCTGATCCGCTCCGCGAAGATCTGAGTACAGGCCAGCCAGGGTGGGTTTAAATAGCCTCGGGCGCAGCCTAGCAGCGGAAAGGGCGGAGCTTCACTCCTCCTTTCCATCAGTCACCCCCAACTTTCCCAGGCTACACCTCGTAGGAAACTGTTCTCCTGCTTTGATTTCATGCGCCACCTTTGGGACAATCTAAGAACTTACAAGTTTTCTTGGCCAGATATATTAGGAATTGTATGCACTGAAACACTGAAAACCAACTAGTGGTTCTGTGGTTCCCACGTTGTGGTTTTGACACCAGCAGCATCCTTGCCACAATCAAACCCCGGAGATCCACAGATCTGCGGTGTAACAATACCTCCCCCTGATCCGGATGCATGGCAGTTTAAGAAGTCTTTCCGTGTAAGGGAAAAGACTTTGAAGAAAAGGTGGAGATATGCGTTGTAGAAACATTCTTTTGCTCTGGAACCACGTAGAGACTTGGGAGCCAGTTGGGTGGAGCATTCGTTGGATGAGGGTGCTCGGGTTAGGAATATCAAGGTGTGGCTCCAGATAATCCAATCATCTAATTAAGATTCCAGTTATGCTCATCTGTTTTAAAATTCCGTTTGGGTAAATTCTTTTAGTCAGACTGAGAATGGCAAAGCCTCAACCCCAATTTCCAGGGAGGGTTGAGAGCCTCAGGTGGAGTTGATCACCAATAGCCTATGGTTTAACCCGTCATGCCTATAGAATGAGGTCTCCATAAAAACCCAAAAGGACTGGGTTCAGAGAGCTTGTGGATAACACTTCCTGGAAGGTAGTGCACCCCTCCCCACACGCCGGGCCCCGCATTTATTTCTGAACTTTTGGCAAAGTCCGCTAAAATACAACGGCAAATGTAAGTGTTTCCCTGCGTGCTGTGAGCTCTTCCAGCCAATGAATGCAACTAAATCTGGGAGTGGTGGCAACCTGATTTATAGCCAGTTGCTGAGAAGCACAGGTAAAACAACGTGGGGCTTCCCATTGTTATTAGTGTGGGAGGCCTGTCTGGCGGGACTCGGCCCTTTGGAATCTAAAGCTATGTCCCGGTAGATAGCGTCACCATTGAATTAGAAGACACACATATGTTGAGAATAATCTTTCTGGTCATTTGCTGCATGTCTTATTTACAATATGTAATCAAATTCTTTATCCTGGCCTTATGGCACCTGGGTTGAGAACCATGATTTGAACCAAACATTGGTCTGTCACGTTCTGAGTTTGAAACTTTATTTTGCCTTTAGCGTTTTGCTATTGCTTTTTCGTTTTCTTTTGTTTCGTTTCGTTTCTAAGTTCTGGGGTATATGTGCAGGATGTGCAGATTTGTTACTAAGGTAAACGTGTGCCATGGTGGTTTGCTGCACCTGTCAACCCATCACCTAGGTATTAAGCCCAGCATGCAGTAGCTGTTTTTCTTAACGCTCTGCCTCCCGAAAGGCCCCAGTGAGTGTTGTTCCCCTTCCTGTGTCCATGTCATCTCATTTTTCAGCTCTCATTATAAGTGAGAATGTGGCGTTTGGTTTTCTTTCCCTGGATTAGTTTGCTGAGCATAATGACCACACATCACCACTGTTTTTGTTTTTTAGTATAAAGAGTAGTATTTTATTGAATAAGATTTGCTCACAGAAAAATAAGCTTAAGTCTACAATGAATGCCAGACTCTACAGCAGAAAGCAATTTTCTCACTTTTCCACACACAATGGTTCCTACTAAGTGAAAAAACTTCATTCACAAATGTACTACTCTGTCTCAAAACATCTCACATAATCATGCACTGTACTAAATCCATTAGATCAGTTCTTCAGTCAGGTTAAAGAAGTATCCCTCTAATAACTGACTTTTATAATGCTATCAATATCCACTCCCAATCAGTCTGCCATTGTTAATGGTGTACAGCATTACTGAATACAATGGAATTGATGACGCCCATATCCACGGACACACCGTGACTTACGGTGGTTTGATTTATGATTTTTCAACGTTATGGTGGGATTATTGGAATATTAGATGCGTTTCTAAGTTACAGTGGGTTTATGAGTATGCGACCCTATACTGCAGAAACAGCTGTATAAGGAAAAACAGGTGTACCTAATAAGAATATGCTTAGTGACTTGGGATAAACCAATAGATGTTCACAACTGATGGAGAGCCGTGAAAGAGAGATAGCGGTAAATAGTTACAATAACACAATTTTCCTGCACCTGTCGAGGATTTCTCCCAAAAAACGCAGAATGTGGGATGCACCTAAGGCATATGAAAGAGAGAGGGCAGAAGGAGTAAGAGAGAAATAGGAGGAAGGAAGGAAGGAAGGAAAGAAAGAAGGAAGGTAGGAAGGAAGGAAGGAAGGAAGGAAGGAAGGAAGGAAGGACGAAAGGAAGGAGAAAACACCCGGTGTTACTAAAAGCCCCCAAAAAATGGTTTCCCCCTGTGGGTAAGCCTACAATGTGGATGAATCTTGAAAATATTGTGCTACGTGTTGTGTCAGTCATAACAGCTCACCTATTGTGCAATTCCGTTGATAGGAAATGTCCACAATATGGAAATCTATGCATATGGGATTGATCGCACTAGGTAGTTGCTACCTAGGGCTGAGGGTCAGGGAGAAGGTTTGAGACAGAATGAGGAGTGACTACTGTCTACAGGGTTTTTCTCTGGTCGGGGGTGATAAGACGTTCTACAATGGATTGCGAATTAAAATTGAATGTGCACCACCACAGGTATACTAAAAGCCACTCAATTCATGACTTTTAATGGGGGAATCTTCTGTGGCGCACTCTCATGGAGACCACGGCAGACATAGTGAGAGAGAAAAAGGTGAGTAAATATCTGAAACGGAGGCAGAAAGAGAGAGAATGAGAAGCCCTGTGAATGGAAGGGAGAGCGAAAAGGGAAAATGGTCCTATTTACAAATGACAGATGTGAAACTGGGGTTCACATCAACAGTGTCACTGCCAGGAAGGAGGGTCATGCTAGCCATGTCACCGGTAGTGTGGCCCGCAGGGACGCCGACCTGCTGGAGCGTCGTGCCAGCATGGGCTCTGGCAGCCACGTGGGCCAGCAGGAGGGTCCCGCTGCACAGCTGTGGGGTGAGGATAGACTGGGTGGTGATATCGGCCATTACAGGGGCCTCTTCTGCTGGCAAGAGTGTGACAGTAGCAAGTAGATGGACAAGCCTGCGTGTGAGGACGGAATGCAGGAGGGGCTCTTGTGCGGCTGGGTGTGGGGCCCTCACGGGAACCGTGGAGAAATGGCCAGGTAACTGCGTCATGTGGGCTAGTAGATTGGCCAGGGCTTCGAACTGAAGGACAATAACGGGGAGTAGCTGTCAGGCCCTGGGAGTGTCTGAGTGTAAGTGGAGATGGGTTTGGGGTCACTGAGGGATGCGTGGGAGCCATCCCTGTATAGGTACAGGTCATAGGGAGATAGTCTCGTGAGGCCTGTGAGTGTCTAGGGTTGTCCTGGGTGCCTGGGGCTGACTGTGGCAGAAATCTGGGGAAGGCTGGAGAGAAGCTGGGAGACCCAGGAGAGTCCCTGAAGGCAGGGGGTGAAGAGGTGAAAGAAATGGGGGAGGGTTGCAGTAAGGTCCGTGAGTTTGTAGGTGATTCCTGGGTGCGGGAAGCTGACTCCAGGTGAAATCTGGAGACGGTCGGAGTGTAGCTGAGAGAGACAGAAGAGTCCTTGAGGGCTGGGGGTGAGAACATGAGGGAGATTGGGGAGTAAGTCAGTGAAATTCGTGAGTTCGGTGGTGTATCGTGGGTGCCTGGAACTGACTCCAGCTGGAATCTAGCGAAGTTTTGAGAGTAGCTGAAAGAGACACAGGAGTCCCTGTGGGCTGAGGGCAAAGACCTGAGAGAGACCAGGGAGGACCTCAGTGAAGTCTGTGAGTCTGTAGGTGATTCCGGAGTGTGGGAGGCTGAGTGCCGCTGAAATCTGGGCGTGGTGGGAGAGTAGCTGGGACAGACAGGAGAGTCCCAGGGGGCTGGGGGTGAAGACATGACAGAGACTGGGGAGTAACTCAGCGAAACTGCTGAGTTTGGTGGTGATACCTGGGTGCCTGGAACTGACTCCCGCTGAAATCTGGGCATGGTTGGAGAGTAGCTGGGACACACAGGAGAGTCCCTGAGGGCTGGGGGTGAAGACATGAGAGAGACCGGGGAGTACCTCAGTGAAACTGGTGAGTTTGGTGGTGACTCCGGGGTGCCTGGGACTGACTCCAGCTGAAATGTGTGCGTGGTTGGAGAGTAGCTGGGACAGACAGGAGAGTCCCTGAGGGCTGGTGAAGACATGAGAGAGACTGGAGAGTAAGTGAGTGAAATTGGGGAGTTTGGTGGTGCTTCCTGGGTGCTTGGAACTGACTCCGGCTGAAGTGTGGGCGTGGTTGGAGAGTAGCTGGGACACACAGGAGAGTCCCTGAGGGTTGGAGATAAAGACGTGCTAGAGAGTGAGGAGTAACTGAGTGAAATTGGGGAGTTTGGTGGTGATTCCGGGGTGCCTGGAACTGACTGCAGCTGAAATGTGGGCGTGGTTGGAGAGTAGCTGGGACAGACGGGAGAGTCCCTGAGGGATGGTGAAGACATGAGAGAGACTGGGGAGTAACGCAGTGAAATTGGTGAGTTTGGTGGTGATTTCTGGGTGCCTGCAACGGACTCCCGCTGAAGTGTGGGCGTGTTTGGAGAGTAGCTGGGACAGACAGGCGAGTCCCCGAGGGTTGGAGATAAAGACGTGCTAGAGACTGGGGAGTAACTCAGTGAAAGTGGTGGGCTTGGTGGTGATCCCTGGGTTCCTGGAACTGACCCGCGCTGAAATGTGGGCGTGGTTGGAGAGTAGCTGGGACAGACTGGAGGGTCCGTAAGGGCTGGGGGTGAAGACGTGAGAGAGACTGGCGAGGATCTCACTGAGGTCTGTGAGTTTGTAGGTGTTTCTGGGGTGTGGGGTAGAGACTCCCGCTGAAATCTGGGCGTAGTTGGAGAGTAGCTGGGACAGACAGGAGAGTCATGGGTGGCTGGGGGTGAGCTGCTGGATGATGGCAGTAAGAACATATGGTATATTATTGATGAATGAGGTGACTGTGAAGAATCTCCAGAGGAGGACACGGGAGAACACAATGACATGAGTGACTGTCCTGCTTGGTTAGGAAAGGGAAACGTAAAGTTGTGGAATTCTGTTGATGATGGATGTGAGAGTGGTGAAGCCCTGCGGGGTGATGTAGAGTACTTCCACATCCCTGGTGAGGAGCTGCCCCTTGGGTCTGAGTTTCTGGGAGGGGAGAGGGAGAAGCTGGGTGAGGCAGGCATGAATCTTGAGGAGTCAGGGCTGGGGGACCGCTCATATTCTCCCGAGACGTGGGAGTCTCTGGGGGACTCCTGGGTGCATGGGGCTGACTCCCGCAGGAACCTGGGGATGGCTGGAGAGTAACTGGGAGCCACAGGAGAGTCCCTGAGGCCTGGGGGTGAAGAGATGAAAGACACAGGGGTGGAGCACCGTGAGGCTCGTGAGTTTGTAGGTGATTCCCGGGTGTGGGGGGCTGACTCCAGCTGAAATCTGGGGTTGTTTGGAGAGTAGCTGGGAGACACAGGAGATCCCCCGAGAGCTGGGGGTGAGCTGCTGGGTGATGGCAGTAAGAACATGTGGTATATTATTGATGAACGTGGGGACTCTGAGGAATCCTCAGAGGAGGACACGGGAGAGCCCAATGGCTTCATTGATTGCCCATCACGGTGAGGACAGGGAAATGGGAGCTTGTGGGATTCTGGTGATGACAGAGGTGAGTGTGGTGAAGCCCTAGGGGATGGTGAATGGTAGCTCCGGATCCCTGGTGAGGAGCTTCCCCTGAAGCCTGAGTTTCTGAGAGGGGAGAGGGAGAAGCTGGGTGAGGCTCGCATGGACCTTGGGGAGTCCGTGCTGGGGGACCGTTCATAAGAAGAGCCGGACAAGACCCTACTGTTCTTAGGTGCAGACATGATTAGGAAACCTGCAGCTCCCAGGGGCCCCTACTAATTTTCTAACTCGCAGAAGGAAGGAGTGTGTGTGCGTGTGTGTGTGTGTGTGTGCGGTGTGAGGTATGTGCCCCTTAAGAAAATGGAAATCAACCAACCAATGAGACAGACAGACAGACAGACAGACAGACAGACAGAGATTCACTTGCCCAAGTGTTCTGTCCTGTCCTCTGAATCCGCTTCCAAGTCGCAAGACGCTGTGAGCTCCAAGTCAACGCAGAGTCCGCCAACCGCTCCGGCCGCTGATCCGCTCCGCGAAGATCTGAGTACAGGCCAGCCAGGGTGGGTTTAAATAGCCTCGGGCGCAGCCTAGCAGCGGAAAGGGCGGAGCTTCACTCCTCCTTTCCATCAGTCACCCCCAACTTTCCCAGGCTACACCTCGTAGGAAACTGTTCTCCTGCTTTGATTTCATGCGCCACCTTTGGGACAATCTAAGAACTTACAAGTTTTCTTGGCCAGATATATTAGGAATTGTATGCACTGAAACACTGAAAACCAACTA
Organism: Pan paniscus; assembly: GCF_029289425.2. Taxonomy (NCBI): domain Eukaryota; kingdom Metazoa; phylum Chordata; class Mammalia; order Primates; family Hominidae; genus Pan; species Pan paniscus. Next base: position 6,444,651 of record NC_073271.2, read on the forward strand.
GTGGTTCTGTGGTTCCCACGTTGTGGTTTTGACACCAGCAGCATCCTTGCCACAATCAAACCCCGGAGATCCACAGATCTGCGGTGTAACAATACCTCCCCCTGATCCGGATGCATGGCAGTTTAAGAAGTCTTTCCGTGTAAGGGAAAAGACTTTGAAGAAAAGGTGGAGATATGCGTTGTAGAAACATTCTTTTGCTCTGGAACCACGTAGAGACTTGGGAGCCAGTTGGGTGGAGCATTCGTTGGATGAGGGTGCTCGGGTTAGGAATATCAAGGTGTGGCTCCAGATAATCCAATCATCTAATTAAGATTCCAGTTATGCTCATCTGTTTTAAAATTCCGTTTGGGTAAATTCTTTTAGTCAGACTGAGAATGGCAAAGCCTCAACCCCAATTTCCAGGGAGGGTTGAGAGCCTCAGGTGGAGTTGATCACCAATAGCCTATGGTTTAACCCGTCATGCCTATAGAATGAGGTCTCCATAAAAACCCAAAAGGACTGGGTTCAGAGAGCTTGTGGATAACACTTCCTGGAAGGTAGTGCACCCCTCCCCACACGCCGGGCCCCGCATTTATTTCTGAACTTTTGGCAAAGTCCGCTAAAATACAACGGCAAATGTAAGTGTTTCCCTGCGTGCTGTGAGCTCTTCCAGCCAATGAATGCAACTAAATCTGGGAGTGGTGGCAACCTGATTTATAGCCAGTTGCTGAGAAGCACAGGTAAAACAACGTGGGGCTTCCCATTGTTATTAGTGTGGGAGGCCTGTCTGGCGGGACTCGGCCCTTTGGAATCTAAAGCTATGTCCCGGTAGATAGCGTCACCATTGAATTAGAAGACACACATATGTTGAGAATAATCTTTCTGGTCATTTGCTGCATGTCTTATTTACAATATGTAATCAAATTCTTTATCCTGGCCTTATGGCACCTGGGTTGAGAACCATGATTTGAACCAAACATTGGTCTGTCACGTTCTGAGTTTGAAACTTTATTTTGCCTTTAGCGTTTTGCTATTGCTTTTTCGTTTTCTTTTGTTTCGTTTCGTTTCTAAGTTCTGGGGTATATGTGCAGGATGTGCAGATTTGTTACTAAGGTAAACGTGTGCCATGGTGGTTTGCTGCACCTGTCAACCCATCACCTAGGTATTAAGCCCAGCATGCAGTAGCTGTTTTTCTTAACGCTCTGCCTCCCGAAAGGCCCCAGTGAGTGTTGCTCCCCTTCCTGTGTCCATGTCATCTCATTTTTCAGCTCTCATTATAAGTGAGAATGTGGCGTTTGGTTTTCTTTCCCTGGATTAGTTTGCTGAGCATAATGACCACACATCACCACTGTTTTTGTTTTTTAGTATAAAGAGTAGTATTTTATTGAATAAGATTTGCTCACAGAAAAATAAGCTTAAGTCTACAATGAATGCCAGACTCTACAGCAGAAAGCAATTTTCTCACTTTTCCACACACAATGGTTCCTACTAAGTGAAAAAACTTCATTCACAAATGTACTACTCTGTCTCAAAACATCTCACATAATCATGCACTGTACTAAATCCATTAGATCAGTTCTTCAGTCAGGTTAAAGAAGTATCCCTCTAATAACTGACTTTTATAATGCTATCAATATCCACTCCCAATCAGTCTGCCATTGTTAATGGTGTACAGCATTACTGAATACAATGGAATTGATGACGCCCATATCCACGGACACACCGTGACTTACGGTGGTTTGATTTATGATTTTTCAACGTTATGGTGGGATTATTGGAATATTAGATGCGTTTCTAAGTTACAGTGGGTTTATGAGTATGCGACCCTATACTGCAGAAACAGCTGTATAAGGAAAAACAGGTGTACCTAATAAGAATATGCTTAGTGACTTGGGATAAACCAATAGATGTTCACAACTGATGGAGAGCCGTGAAAGAGAGATAGCGGTAAATAGTTACAATAACACAATTTTCCTGCACCTGTCGAGGATTTCTCCCAAAAAACGCAGAATGTGGGATGCACCTAAGGCATATGAAAGAGAGAGGGCAGAAGGAGTAAGAGAGAAATAGGAGGAAGGAAGGAAGGAAGGAAAGAAAGAAGGAAGGTAGGAAGGAAGGAAGGAAGGAAGGAAGGAAGGAAGGAAGGAAAGAAGGACGAAAGGAAGGAGAAAACACCCGGTGTTACTAAAACCCCCCAAAAAATGGTTTCCCCCTGTGGGTAAGCCTACAATGTGGATGAATCTTGAAAATATTGTGCTACGTGTTGTGTCAGTCATAACAGCTCACCTATTGTGCAATTCCGTTGATAGGAAATGTCCACAATATGGAAATCTATGCATATGGGATTGATCGCACTAGGTAGTTGCTACCTAGGGCTGAGGGTCAGGGAGAGGGTTTGAGACAGAATGAGGAGTGACTAATGTCTACAGGGTTTTTCTCTGGTCGGGGGTGATAAGACGTTCTACAATGGATTGCGAATTAAAATTGAATGTGCACCACCACAGGTATACTAAAAGCCACTCAATTCATGACTTTTAATGGGGGAATCTTCTGTGGCGCACTCTCATGGAGACCACGGCAGACATAGTGAGAGAGAAAAAGGTGAGTAAATATCTGAAACGGAGGCAGAAAGAGAGAGAATGAGAAGCCCTGTGAATGGAAGGGAGAGCGAAAAGGGAAAATGGTCCTATTTACAAATGACAGATGTGAAACCGGGGTTCACATCAACAGTGTCACTGCCAGGAAGGAGGGTCATGCTAGCCATGTCACCGGTAGTGTGGCCCGCAGGGACGCCGACCTGCTGGAGCGTCGTGCCAGCATGGGCTCTGGCAGCCACGTGGGCCAGCAGGAGGGTCCCGCTGCACAGCTGTGGGGTGAGGATAGACTGGGTGGTGATATCGGCCATTACAGGGGCCTCTTCTGCTGGCAAGAGTGTGACAGTAGCAAGTAGATGGACAAGCCTGCGTGTGAGGACGGAATGCAGGAGGGGCTCTTGTGCGGCTGGGTGTGGGGCCCTCACGGGAACCGTGGAGAAATGGCCAGGTAACTGCGTCATGTGGGCTAGTAGATTGGCCAGGGCTTCGAACTGAAGGACAATAACGGGGAGTAGCTGTCAGGCCCTGGGAGTGTCTGAGTGTAAGTGGAGATGGGTTTGGGGTCACTGAGGGATGCGTGGGAGCCATCCCTGTATAGGTACAGGTCATAGGGAGATAGTCTCGTGAGGCCTGTGAGTGTCTAGGGTTGTCCTGGGTGCCTGGGGCTGACTGTGGCAGAAATCTGGGGAAGGCTGGAGAGAAGCTGGGAGACCCAGGAGAGTCCCTGAAGGCAGGGGGTGAAGAGGTGAAAGAAATGGGGGAGGGTTGCAGTAAGGTCCGTGAGTTTGTAGGTGATTCCTGGGTGCGGGAAGCTGACTCCAGGTGAAATCTGGAGACGGTCGGAGTGTAGCTGAGAGAGACAGAAGAGTCCTTGAGGGCTGGGGGTGAGAACATGAGGGAGATTGGGGAGTAAGTCAGTGAAATTCGTGAGTTCGGTGGTGTATCGTGGGTGCCTGGAACTGACTCCAGCTGGAATCTAGCGAAGTTTTGAGAGTAGCTGAAAGAGACACAGGAGTCCCTGTGGGCTGAGGGCAAAGACCTGAGAGAGACCAGGGAGGACCTCAGTGAAGTCTGTGAGTCTGTAGGTGATTCCGGAGTGTGGGAGGCTGAGTGCCGCTGAAATCTGGGCGTGGTGGGAGAGTAGCTGGGACAGACAGGAGAGTCCCAGGGGGCTGGGGGTGAAGACATGACAGAGACTGGGGAGTAACTCAGCGAAACTGCTGAGTTTGGTGGTGATACCTGGGTGCCTGGAACTGACTCCCGCTGAAATCTGGGCATGGTTGGAGAGTAGCTGGGACACACAGGAGAGTCCCTGAGGGCTGGGGGTGAAGACATGAGAGAGACCGGGGAGTACCTCAGTGAAACTGGTGAGTTTGGTGGTGACTCCGGGGTGCCTGGGACTGACTCCAGCTGAAATGTGTGCGTGGTTGGAGAGTAGCTGGGACAGACAGGAGAGTCCCTGAGGGCTGGTGAAGACATGAGAGAGACTGGAGAGTAAGTGAGTGAAATTGGGGAGTTTGGTGGTGCTTCCTGGGTGCTTGGAACTGACTCCGGCTGAAGTGTGGGCGTGGTTGGAGAGTAGCTGGGACACACAGGAGAGTCCCTGAGGGTTGGAGATAAAGACGTGCTAGAGAGTGAGGAGTAACTGAGTGAAATTGGGGAGTTTGGTGGTGATTCCGGGGTGCCTGGAACTGACTGCAGCTGAAATGTGGGCGTGGTTGGAGAGTAGCTGGGACAGACGGGAGAGTCCCTGAGGGATGGTGAAGACATGAGAGAGACTGGGGAGTAACGCAGTGAAATTGGTGAGTTTGGTGGTGATTTCTGGGTGCCTGCAACGGACTCCCGCTGAAGTGTGGGCGTGTTTGGAGAGTAGCTGGGACAGACAGGCGAGTCCCCGAGGGTTGGAGATAAAGACGTGCTAGAGACTGGGGAGTAACTCAGTGAAAGTGGTGGGCTTGGTGGTGATCCCTGGGTTCCTGGAACTGACCCGCGCTGAAATGTGGGCGTGGTTGGAGAGTAGCTGGGACAGACTGGAGGGTCCGTAAGGGCTGGGGGTGAAGACGTGAGAGAGACTGGCGAGGATCTCACTGAGGTCTGTGAGTTTGTAGGTGTTTCTGGGGTGTGGGGTAGAGACTCCCGCTGAAATCTGGGCGTAGTTGGAGAGTAGCTGGGACAGACAGGAGAGTCATGGGTGGCTGGGGGTGAGCTGCTGGATGATGGCAGTAAGAACATATGGTATATTATTGATGAATGAGGTGACTGTGAAGAATCTCCAGAGGAGGACACGGGAGAACACAATGACATGAGTGACTGTCCTGCTTGGTTAGGAAAGGGAAACGTAAAGTTGTGGAATTCTGTTGATGATGGATGTGAGAGTGGTGAAGCCCTGCGGGGTGATGTAGAGTACTTCCACATCCCTGGTGAGGAGCTGCCCCTTGGGTCTGAGTTTCTGGGAGGGGAGAGGGAGAAGCTGGGTGAGGCAGGCATGAATCTTGAGGAGTCAGGGCTGGGGGACCGCTCATATTCTCCCGAGACGTGGGAGTCTCTGGGGGACTCCTGGGTGCATGGGGCTGACTCCCGCAGGAACCTGGGGATGGCTGGAGAGTAACTGGGAGCCACAGGAGAGTCCCTGAGGCCTGGGGGTGAAGAGATGAAAGACACAGGGGTGGAGCACCGTGAGGCTCGTGAGTTTGTAGGTGATTCCCGGGTGTGGGGGGCTGACTCCAGCTGAAATCTGGGGTTGTTTGGAGAGTAGCTGGGAGACACAGGAGATCCCCCGAGAGCTGGGGGTGAGCTGCTGGGTGATGGCAGTAAGAACATGTGGTATATTATTGATGAACGTGGGGACTCTGAGGAATCCTCAGAGGAGGACACGGGAGAGCCCAATGGCTTCATTGATTGCCCATCACGGTGAGGACAGGGAAATGGGAGCTTGTGGGATTCTGGTGATGACAGAGGTGAGTGTGGTGAAGCCCTAGGGGATGGTGAATGGTAGCTCCGGATCCCTGGTGAGGAGCTTCCCCTGAAGCCTGAGTTTCTGAGAGGGGAGAGGGAGAAGCTGGGTGAGGCTCGCATGGACCTTGGGGAGTCCGTGCTGGGGGACCGTTCATAAGAAGAGCCGGACAAGACCCTACTGTTCTTAGGTGCAGACATGATTAGGAAACCTGCAGCTCCCAGGGGCCCCTACTAATTTTCTAACTCGCAGAAGGAAGGAGTGTGTGTGCGTGTGTGTGTGTGTGTGTGCGGTGTGAGGTATGTGCCCCTTAAGAAAATGGAAATCAACCAACCAATGAGACAGACAGACAGACAGACAGACAGACAGACAGAGATTCACTTGCCCAAGTGTTCTGTCCTGTCCTCTGAATCCGCTTCCAAGTCGCAAGACGCTGTGAGCTCCAAGTCAACGCAGAGTCCGCCAACCGCTCCGGCCGCTGATCCGCTCCGCGAAGATCTGAGTACAGGCCAGCCAGGGTGGGTTTAAATAGCCTCGGGCGCAGCCTAGCAGCGGAAAGGGCGGAGCTTCACTCCTCCTTTCCATCAGTCACCCCCAACTTTCCCAGGCTACACCTCGTAGGAAACTGTTCTCCTGCTTTGATTTCATGCGCCACCTTTGGGACAATCTAAGAACTTACAAGTTTTCTTGGCCAGATATATTAGGAATTGTATGCACTGAAACACTGAAAACCAACTAGTGGTTCTGTGGTTCCCACGTTGTGGTTTTGACACCAGCAGCATCCTTGCCACAATCAAACCCCGGAGATCCACAGATCTGCGGTGTAACAATACCTCCCCCTGATCCGGATGCATGGCAGTTTAAGAAGTCTTTCCGTGTAAGGGAAAAGACTTTGAAGAAAAGGTGGAGATATGCGTTGTAGAAACATTCTTTTGCTCTGGAACCACGTAGAGACTTGGGAGCCAGTTGGGTGGAGCATTCGTTGGATGAGGGTGCTCGGGTTAGGAATATCAAGGTGTGGCTCCAGATAATCCAATCATCTAATTAAGATTCCAGTTATGCTCATCTGTTTTAAAATTCCGTTTGGGTAAATTCTTTTAGTCAGACTGAGAATGGCAAAGCCTCAACCCCAATTTCCAGGGAGGGTTGAGAGCCTCAGGTGGAGTTGATCACCAATAGCCTATGGTTTAACCCGTCATGCCTATAGAATGAGGTCTCCATAAAAACCCAAAAGGACTGGGTTCAGAGAGCTTGTGGATAACACTTCCTGGAAGGTAGTGCACCCCTCCCCACACGCCGGGCCCCGCATTTATTTCTGAACTTTTGGCAAAGTCCGCTAAAATACAACGGCAAATGTAAGTGTTTCCCTGCGTGCTGTGAGCTCTTCCAGCCAATGAATGCAACTAAATCTGGGAGTGGTGGCAACCTGATTTATAGCCAGTTGCTGAGAAGCACAGGTAAAACAACGTGGGGCTTCCCATTGTTATTAGTGTGGGAGGCCTGTCTGGCGGGACTCGGCCCTTTGGAATCTAAAGCTATGTCCCGGTAGATAGCGTCACCATTGAATTAGAAGACACACATATGTTGAGAATAATCTTTCTGGTCATTTGCTGCATGTCTTATTTACAATATGTAATCAAATTCTTTATCCTGGCCTTATGGCACCTGGGTTGAGAACCATGATTTGAACCAAACATTGGTCTGTCACGTTCTGAGTTTGAAACTTTATTTTGCCTTTAGCGTTTTGCTATTGCTTTTTCGTTTTCTTTTGTTTCGTTTCGTTTCTAAGTTCTGGGGTATATGTGCAGGATGTGCAGATTTGTTACTAAGGTAAACGTGTGCCATGGTGGTTTGCTGCACCTGTCAACCCATCACCTAGGTATTAAGCCCAGCATGCAGTAGCTGTTTTTCTTAACGCTCTGCCTCCCGAAAGGCCCCAGTGAGTGTTGTTCCCCTTCCTGTGTCCATGTCATCTCATTTTTCAGCTCTCATTATAAGTGAGAATGTGGCGTTTGGTTTTCTTTCCCTGGATTAGTTTGCTGAGCATAATGACCACACATCACCACTGTTTTTGTTTTTTAGTATAAAGAGTAGTATTTTATTGAATAAGATTTGCTCACAGAAAAATAAGCTTAAGTCTACAATGAATGCCAGACTCTACAGCAGAAAGCAATTTTCTCACTTTTCCACACACAATGGTTCCTACTAAGTGAAAAAACTTCATTCACAAATGTACTACTCTGTCTCAAAACATCTCACATAATCATGCACTGTACTAAATCCATTAGATCAGTTCTTCAGTCAGGTTAAAGAAGTATCCCTCTAATAACTGACTTTTATAATGCTATCAATATCCACTCCCAATCAGTCTGCCATTGTTAATGGTGTACAGCATTACTGAATACAATGGAATTGATGACGCCCATATCCACGGACACACCGTGACTTACGGTGGTTTGATTTATGATTTTTCAACGTTATGGTGGGATTATTGGAATATTAGATGCGTTTCTAAGTTACAGTGGGTTTATGAGTATGCGACCCTATACTGCAGAAACAGCTGTATAAGGAAAAACAGGTGTACCTAATAAGAATATGCTTAGTGACTTGGGATAAACCAATAGATGTTCACAACTGATGGAGAGCCGTGAAAGAGAGATAGCGGTAAATAGTTACAATAACACAATTTTCCTGCACCTGTCGAGGATTTCTCCCAAAAAACGCAGAATGTGGGATGCACCTAAGGCATATGAAAGAGAGAGGGCAGAAGGAGTAAGAGAGAAATAGGAGGAAGGAAGGAAGGAAGGAAAGAAAGAAGGAAGGTAGGAAGGAAGGAAGGAAGGAAGGAAGGAAGGAAGGAAGGAAAGAAGGACGAAAGGAAGGAGAAAACACCCGGTGTTACTAAAACCCCCCAAAAAATGGTTTCCCCCTGTGGGTAAGCCTACAATGTGGATGAATCTTGAAAATATTGTGCTACGTGTTGTGTCAGTCATAACAGCTCACCTATTGTGCAATTCCGTTGATAGGAAATGTCCACAATATGGAAATCTATGCATATGGGATTGATCGCACTAGGTAGTTGCTACCTAGGGCTGAGGGTCAGGGAGAGGGTTTGAGACAGAATGAGGAGTGACTAATGTCTACAGGGTTTTTCTCTGGTCGGGGGTGATAAGACGTTCTACAATGGATTGCGAATTAAAATTGAATGTGCACCACCACAGGTATACTAAAAGCCACTCAATTCATGACTTTTAATGGGGGAATCTTCTGTGGCGCACTCTCATGGAGACCACGGCAGACATAGTGAGAGAGAAAAAGGTGAGTAAATATCTGAAACGGAGGCAGAAAGAGAGAGAATGAGAAGCCCTGTGAATGGAAGGGAGAGCGAAAAGGGAAAATGGTCCTATTTACAAATGACAGATGTGAAACCGGGGTTCACATCAACAGTGTCACTGCCAGGAAGGAGGGTCATGCTAGCCATGTCACCGGTAGTGTGGCCCGCAGGGACGCCGACCTGCTGGAGCGTCGTGCCAGCATGGGCTCTGGCAGCCACGTGGGCCAGCAGGAGGGTCCCGCTGCACAGCTGTGGGGTGAGGATAGACTGGGTGGTGATATCGGCCATTACAGGGGCCTCTTCTGCTGGCAAGAGTGTGACAGTAGCAAGTAGATGGACAAGCCTGCGTGTGAGGACGGAATGCAGGAGGGGCTCTTGTGCGGCTGGGTGTGGGGCCCTCACGGGAACCGTGGAGAAATGGCCAGGTAACTGCGTCATGTGGGCTAGTAGATTGGCCAGGGCTTCGAACTGAAGGACAATAACGGGGAGTAGCTGTCAGGCCCTGGGAGTGTCTGAGTGTAAGTGGAGATGGGTTTGGGGTCACTGAGGGATGCGTGGGAGCCATCCCTGTATAGGTACAGGTCATAGGGAGATAGTCTCGTGAGGCCTGTGAGTGTCTAGGGTTGTCCTGGGTGCCTGGGGCTGACTGTGGCAGAAATCTGGGGAAGGCTGGAGAGAAGCTGGGAGACCCAGGAGAGTCCCTGAAGGCAGGGGGTGAAGAGGTGAAAGAAATGGGGGAGGGTTGCAGTAAGGTCCGTGAGTTTGTAGGTGATTCCTGGGTGCGGGAAGCTGACTCCAGGTGAAATCTGGAGACGGTCGGAGTGTAGCTGAGAGAGACAGAAGAGTCCTTGAGGGCTGGGGGTGAGAACATGAGGGAGATTGGGGAGTAAGTCAGTGAAATTCGTGAGTTCGGTGGTGTATCGTGGGTGCCTGGAACTGACTCCAGCTGGAATCTAGCGAAGTTTTGAGAGTAGCTGAAAGAGACACAGGAGTCCCTGTGGGCTGAGGGCAAAGACCTGAGAGAGACCAGGGAGGACCTCAGTGAAGTCTGTGAGTCTGTAGGTGATTCCGGAGTGTGGGAGGCTGAGTGCCGCTGAAATCTGGGCGTGGTGGGAGAGTAGCTGGGACAGACAGGAGAGTCCCAGGGGGCTGGGGGTGAAGACATGACAGAGACTGGGGAGTAACTCAGCGAAACTGCTGAGTTTGGTGGTGATACCTGGGTGCCTGGAACTGACTCCCGCTGAAATCTGGGCATGGTTGGAGAGTAGCTGGGACACACAGGAGAGTCCCTGAGGGCTGGGGGTGAAGACATGAGAGAGACCGGGGAGTACCTCAGTGAAACTGGTGAGTTTGGTGGTGACTCCGGGGTGCCTGGGACTGACTCCAGCTGAAATGTGTGCGTGGTTGGAGAGTAGCTGGGACAGACAGGAGAGTCCCTGAGGGCTGGTGAAGACATGAGAGAGACTGGAGAGTAAGTGAGTGAAATTGGGGAGTTTGGTGGTGCTTCCTGGGTGCTTGGAACTGACTCCGGCTGAAGTGTGGGCGTGGTTGGAGAGTAGCTGGGACACACAGGAGAGTCCCTGAGGGTTGGAGATAAAGACGTGCTAGAGAGTGAGGAGTAACTGAGTGAAATTGGGGAGTTTGGTGGTGATTCCGGGGTGCCTGGAACTGACTGCAGCTGAAATGTGGGCGTGGTTGGAGAGTAGCTGGGACAGACGGGAGAGTCCCTGAGGGATGGTGAAGACATGAGAGAGACTGGGGAGTAACGCAGTGAAATTGGTGAGTTTGGTGGTGATTTCTGGGTGCCTGCAACGGACTCCCGCTGAAGTGTGGGCGTGTTTGGAGAGTAGCTGGGACAGACAGGCGAGTCCCCGAGGGTTGGAGATAAAGACGTGCTAGAGACTGGGGAGTAACTCAGTGAAAGTGGTGGGCTTGGTGGTGATCCCTGGGTTCCTGGAACTGACCCGCGCTGAAATGTGGGCGTGGTTGGAGAGTAGCTGGGACAGACTGGAGGGTCCGTAAGGGCTGGGGGTGAAGACGTGAGAGAGACTGGCGAGGATCTCACTGAGGTCTGTGAGTTTGTAGGTGTTTCTGGGGTGTGGGGTAGAGACTCCCGCTGAAATCTGGGCGTAGTTGGAGAGTAGCTGGGACAGACAGGAGAGTCATGGGTGGCTGGGGGTGAGCTGCTGGATGATGGCAGTAAGAACATATGGTATATTATTGATGAATGAGGTGACTGTGAAGAATCTCCAGAGGAGGACACGGGAGAACACAATGACATGAGTGACTGTCCTGCTTGGTTAGGAAAGGGAAACGTAAAGTTGTGGAATTCTGTTGATGATGGATGTGAGAGTGGTGAAGCCCTGCGGGGTGATGTAGAGTACTTCCACATCCCTGGTGAGGAGCTGCCCCTTGGGTCTGAGTTTCTGGGAGGGGAGAGGGAGAAGCTGGGTGAGGCAGGCATGAATCTTGAGGAGTCAGGGCTGGGGGACCGCTCATATTCTCCCGAGACGTGGGAGTCTCTGGGGGACTCCTGGGTGCATGGGGCTGACTCCCGCAGGAACCTGGGGATGGCTGGAGAGTAACTGGGAGCCACAGGAGAGTCCCTGAGGCCTGGGGGTGAAGAGATGAAAGACACAGGGGTGGAGCACCGTGAGGCTCGTGAGTTTGTAGGTGATTCCCGGGTGTGGGGGGCTGACTCCAGCTGAAATCTGGGGTTGTTTGGAGAGTAGCTGGGAGACACAGGAGATCCCCCGAGAGCTGGGGGTGAGCTGCTGGGTGATGGCAGTAAGAACATGTGGTATATTATTGATGAACGTGGGGACTCTGAGGAATCCTCAGAGGAGGACACGGGAGAGCCCAATGGCTTCATTGATTGCCCATCACGGTGAGGACAGGGAAATGGGAGCTTGTGGGATTCTGGTGATGACAGAGGTGAGTGTGGTGAAGCCCTAGGGGATGGTGAATGGTAGCTCCGGATCCCTGGTGAGGAGCTTCCCCTGAAGCCTGAGTTTCTGAGAGGGGAGAGGGAGAAGCTGGGTGAGGCTCGCATGGACCTTGGGGAGTCCGTGCTGGGGGACCGTTCATAAGAAGAGCCGGACAAGACCCTACTGTTCTTAGGTGCAGACATGATTAGGAAACCTGCAGCTCCCAGGGGCCCCTACTAATTTTCTAACTCGCAGAAGGAAGGAGTGTGTGTGCGTGTGTGTGTGTGTGTGTGCGGTGTGAGGTATGTGCCCCTTAAGAAAATGGAAATCAACCAACCAATGAGACAGACAGACAGACAGACAGACAGACAGACAGAGATTCACTTGCCCAAGTGTTCTGTCCTGTCCTCTGAATCCGCTTCCAAGTCGCAAGACGCTGTGAGCTCCAAGTCAACGCAGAGTCCGCCAACCGCTCCGGCCGCTGATCCGCTCCGCGAAGATCTGAGTACAGGCCAGCCAGGGTGGGTTTAAATAGCCTCGGGCGCAGCCTAGCAGCGGAAAGGGCGGAGCTTCACTCCTCCTTTCCATCAGTCACCCCCAACTTTCCCAGGCTACACCTCGTAGGAAACTGTTCTCCTGCTTTGATTTCATGCGCCACCTTTGGGACAATCTAAGAACTTACAAGTTTTCTTGGCCAGATATATTAGGAATTGTATGCACTGAAACACTGAAAACCAACTAGTGGTTCTGTGGTTCCCACGTTGTGGTTTTGACACCAGCAGCATCCTTGCCACAATCAAACCCCGGAGATCCACAGATCTGCGGTGTAACAATACCTCCCCCTGATCCGGATGCATGGCAGTTTAAGAAGTCTTTCCGTGTAAGGGAAAAGACTTTGAAGAAAAGGTGGAGATATGCGTTGTAGAAACATTCTTTTGCTCTGGAACCACGTAGAGACTTGGGAGCCAGTTGGGTGGAGCATTCGTTGGATGAGGGTGCTCGGGTTAGGAATATCAAGGTGTGGCTCCAGATAATCCAATCATCTAATTAAGATTCCAGTTATGCTCATCTGTTTTAAAATTCCGTTTGGGTAAATTCTTTTAGTCAGACTGAGAATGGCAAAGCCTCAACCCCAATTTCCAGGGAGGGTTGAGAGCCTCAGGTGGAGTTGATCACCAATAGCCTATGGTTTAACCCGTCATGCCTATAGAATGAGGTCTCCATAAAAACCCAAAAGGACTGGGTTCAGAGAGCTTGTGGATAACACTTCCTGGAAGGTAGTGCACCCCTCCCCACACGCCGGGCCCCGCATTTATTTCTGAACTTTTGGCAAAGTCCGCTAAAATACAACGGCAAATGTAAGTGTTTCCCTGCGTGCTGTGAGCTCTTCCAGCCAATGAATGCAACTAAATCTGGGAGTGGTGGCAACCTGATTTATAGCCAGTTGCTGAGAAGCACAGGTAAAACAACGTGGGGCTTCCCATTGTTATTAGTGTGGGAGGCCTGTCTGGCGGGACTCGGCCCTTTGGAATCTAAAGCTATGTCCCGGTAGATAGCGTCACCATTGAATTAGAAGACACACATATGTTGAGAATAATCTTTCTGGTCATTTGCTGCATGTCTTATTTACAATATGTAATCAAATTCTTTATCCTGGCCTTATGGCACCTGGGTTGAGAACCATGATTTGAACCAAACATTGGTCTGTCACGTTCTGAGTTTGAAACTTTATTTTGCCTTTAGCGTTTTGCTATTGCTTTTTCGTTTTCTTTTGTTTCGTTTCGTTTCTAAGTTCTGGGGTATATGTGCAGGATGTGCAGATTTGTTACTAAGGTAAACGTGTGCCATGGTGGTTTGCTGCACCTGTCAACCCATCACCTAGGTATTAAGCCCAGCATGCAGTAGCTGTTTTTCTTAACGCTCTGCCTCCCGAAAGGCCCCAGTGAGTGTTGTTCCCCTTCCTGTGTCCATGTCATCTCATTTTTCAGCTCTCATTATAAGTGAGAATGTGGCGTTTGGTTTTCTTTCCCTGGATTAGTTTGCTGAGCATAATGACCACACATCACCACTGTTTTTGTTTTTTAGTATAAAGAGTAGTATTTTATTGAATAAGATTTGCTCACAGAAAAATAAGCTTAAGTCTACAATGAATGCCAGACTCTACAGCAGAAAGCAATTTTCTCACTTTTCCACACACAATGGTTCCTACTAAGTGAAAAAACTTCATTCACAAATGTACTACTCTGTCTCAAAACATCTCACATAATCATGCACTGTACTAAATCCATTAGATCAGTTCTTCAGTCAGGTTAAAGAAGTATCCCTCTAATAACTGACTTTTATAATGCTATCAATATCCACTCCCAATCAGTCTGCCATTGTTAATGGTGTACAGCATTACTGAATACAATGGAATTGATGACGCCCATATCCACGGACACACCGTGACTTACGGTGGTTTGATTTATGATTTTTCAACGTTATGGTGGGATTATTGGAATATTAGATGCGTTTCTAAGTTACAGTGGGTTTATGAGTATGCGACCCTATACTGCAGAAACAGCTGTATAAGGAAAAACAGGTGTACCTAATAAGAATATGCTTAGTGACTTGGGATAAACCAATAGATGTTCACAACTGATGGAGAGCCGTGAAAGAGAGATAGCGGTAAATAGTTACAATAACACAATTTTCCTGCACCTGTCGAGGATTTCTCCCAAAAAACGCAGAATGTGGGATGCACCTAAGGCATATGAAAGAGAGAGGGCAGAAGGAGTAAGAGAGAAATAGGAGGAAGGAAGGAAGGAAGGAAAGAAAGAAGGAAGGTAGGAAGGAAGGAAGGAAGGAAGGAAGGAAGGAAGGAAGGAAGGACGAAAGGAAGGAGAAAACACCCGGTGTTACTAAAAGCCCCCAAAAAATGGTTTCCCCCTGTGGGTAAGCCTACAATGTGGATGAATCTTGAAAATATTGTGCTACGTGTTGTGTCAGTCATAACAGCTCACCTATTGTGCAATTCCGTTGATAGGAAATGTCCACAATATGGAAATCTATGCATATGGGATTGATCGCACTAGGTAGTTGCTACCTAGGGCTGAGGGTCAGGGAGAAGGTTTGAGACAGAATGAGGAGTGACTACTGTCTACAGGGTTTTTCTCTGGTCGGGGGTGATAAGACGTTCTACAATGGATTGCGAATTAAAATTGAATGTGCACCACCACAGGTATACTAAAAGCCACTCAATTCATGACTTTTAATGGGGGAATCTTCTGTGGCGCACTCTCATGGAGACCACGGCAGACATAGTGAGAGAGAAAAAGGTGAGTAAATATCTGAAACGGAGGCAGAAAGAGAGAGAATGAGAAGCCCTGTGAATGGAAGGGAGAGCGAAAAGGGAAAATGGTCCTATTTACAAATGACAGATGTGAAACTGGGGTTCACATCAACAGTGTCACTGCCAGGAAGGAGGGTCATGCTAGCCATGTCACCGGTAGTGTGGCCCGCAGGGACGCCGACCTGCTGGAGCGTCGTGCCAGCATGGGCTCTGGCAGCCACGTGGGCCAGCAGGAGGGTCCCGCTGCACAGCTGTGGGGTGAGGATAGACTGGGTGGTGATATCGGCCATTACAGGGGCCTCTTCTGCTGGCAAGAGTGTGACAGTAGCAAGTAGATGGACAAGCCTGCGTGTGAGGACGGAATGCAGGAGGGGCTCTTGTGCGGCTGGGTGTGGGGCCCTCACGGGAACCGTGGAGAAATGGCCAGGTAACTGCGTCATGTGGGCTAGTAGATTGGCCAGGGCTTCGAACTGAAGGACAATAACGGGGAGTAGCTGTCAGGCCCTGGGAGTGTCTGAGTGTAAGTGGAGATGGGTTTGGGGTCACTGAGGGATGCGTGGGAGCCATCCCTGTATAGGTACAGGTCATAGGGAGATAGTCTCGTGAGGCCTGTGAGTGTCTAGGGTTGTCCTGGGTGCCTGGGGCTGACTGTGGCAGAAATCTGGGGAAGGCTGGAGAGAAGCTGGGAGACCCAGGAGAGTCCCTGAAGGCAGGGGGTGAAGAGGTGAAAGAAATGGGGGAGGGTTGCAGTAAGGTCCGTGAGTTTGTAGGTGATTCCTGGGTGCGGGAAGCTGACTCCAGGTGAAATCTGGAGACGGTCGGAGTGTAGCTGAGAGAGACAGAAGAGTCCTTGAGGGCTGGGGGTGAGAACATGAGGGAGATTGGGGAGTAAGTCAGTGAAATTCGTGAGTTCGGTGGTGTATCGTGGGTGCCTGGAACTGACTCCAGCTGGAATCTAGCGAAGTTTTGAGAGTAGCTGAAAGAGACACAGGAGTCCCTGTGGGCTGAGGGCAAAGACCTGAGAGAGACCAGGGAGGACCTCAGTGAAGTCTGTGAGTCTGTAGGTGATTCCGGAGTGTGGGAGGCTGAGTGCCGCTGAAATCTGGGCGTGGTGGGAGAGTAGCTGGGACAGACAGGAGAGTCCCAGGGGGCTGGGGGTGAAGACATGACAGAGACTGGGGAGTAACTCAGCGAAACTGCTGAGTTTGGTGGTGATACCTGGGTGCCTGGAACTGACTCCCGCTGAAATCTGGGCATGGTTGGAGAGTAGCTGGGACACACAGGAGAGTCCCTGAGGGCTGGGGGTGAAGACATGAGAGAGACCGGGGAGTACCTCAGTGAAACTGGTGAGTTTGGTGGTGACTCCGGGGTGCCTGGGACTGACTCCAGCTGAAATGTGTGCGTGGTTGGAGAGTAGCTGGGACAGACAGGAGAGTCCCTGAGGGCTGGTGAAGACATGAGAGAGACTGGAGAGTAAGTGAGTGAAATTGGGGAGTTTGGTGGTGCTTCCTGGGTGCTTGGAACTGACTCCGGCTGAAGTGTGGGCGTGGTTGGAGAGTAGCTGGGACACACAGGAGAGTCCCTGAGGGTTGGAGATAAAGACGTGCTAGAGAGTGAGGAGTAACTGAGTGAAATTGGGGAGTTTGGTGGTGATTCCGGGGTGCCTGGAACTGACTGCAGCTGAAATGTGGGCGTGGTTGGAGAGTAGCTGGGACAGACGGGAGAGTCCCTGAGGGATGGTGAAGACATGAGAGAGACTGGGGAGTAACGCAGTGAAATTGGTGAGTTTGGTGGTGATTTCTGGGTGCCTGCAACGGACTCCCGCTGAAGTGTGGGCGTGTTTGGAGAGTAGCTGGGACAGACAGGCGAGTCCCCGAGGGTTGGAGATAAAGACGTGCTAGAGACTGGGGAGTAACTCAGTGAAAGTGGTGGGCTTGGTGGTGATCCCTGGGTTCCTGGAACTGACCCGCGCTGAAATGTGGGCGTGGTTGGAGAGTAGCTGGGACAGACTGGAGGGTCCGTAAGGGCTGGGGGTGAAGACGTGAGAGAGACTGGCGAGGATCTCACTGAGGTCTGTGAGTTTGTAGGTGTTTCTGGGGTGTGGGGTAGAGACTCCCGCTGAAATCTGGGCGTAGTTGGAGAGTAGCTGGGACAGACAGGAGAGTCATGGGTGGCTGGGGGTGAGCTGCTGGATGATGGCAGTAAGAACATATGGTATATTATTGATGAATGAGGTGACTGTGAAGAATCTCCAGAGGAGGACACGGGAGAACACAATGACATGAGTGACTGTCCTGCTTGGTTAGGAAAGGGAAACGTAAAGTTGTGGAATTCTGTTGATGATGGATGTGAGAGTGGTGAAGCCCTGCGGGGTGATGTAGAGTACTTCCACATCCCTGGTGAGGAGCTGCCCCTTGGGTCTGAGTTTCTGGGAGGGGAGAGGGAGAAGCTGGGTGAGGCAGGCATGAATCTTGAGGAGTCAGGGCTGGGGGACCGCTCATATTCTCCCGAGACGTGGGAGTCTCTGGGGGACTCCTGGGTGCATGGGGCTGACTCCCGCAGGAACCTGGGGATGGCTGGAGAGTAACTGGGAGCCACAGGAGAGTCCCTGAGGCCTGGGGGTGAAGAGATGAAAGACACAGGGGTGGAGCACCGTGAGGCTCGTGAGTTTGTAGGTGATTCCCGGGTGTGGGGGGCTGACTCCAGCTGAAATCTGGGGTTGTTTGGAGAGTAGCTGGGAGACACAGGAGATCCCCCGAGAGCTGGGGGTGAGCTGCTGGGTGATGGCAGTAAGAACATGTGGTATATTATTGATGAACGTGGGGACTCTGAGGAATCCTCAGAGGAGGACACGGGAGAGCCCAATGGCTTCATTGATTGCCCATCACGGTGAGGACAGGGAAATGGGAGCTTGTGGGATTCTGGTGATGACAGAGGTGAGTGTGGTGAAGCCCTAGGGGATGGTGAATGGTAGCTCCGGATCCCTGGTGAGGAGCTTCCCCTGAAGCCTGAGTTTCTGAGAGGGGAGAGGGAGAAGCTGGGTGAGGCTCGCATGGACCTTGGGGAGTCCGTGCTGGGGGACCGTTCATAAGAAGAGCCGGACAAGACCCTACTGTTCTTAGGTGCAGACATGATTAGGAAACCTGCAGCTCCCAGGGGCCCCTACTAATTTTCTAACTCGCAGAAGGAAGGAGTGTGTGTGCGTGTGTGTGTGTGTGTGTGCGGTGTGAGGTATGTGCCCCTTAAGAAAATGGAAATCAACCAACCAATGAGACAGACAGACAGACAGACAGACAGACAGACAGAGATTCACTTGCCCAAGTGTTCTGTCCTGTCCTCTGAATCCGCTTCCAAGTCGCAAGACGCTGTGAGCTCCAAGTCAACGCAGAGTCCGCCAACCGCTCCGGCCGCTGATCCGCTCCGCGAAGATCTGAGTACAGGCCAGCCAGGGTGGGTTTAAATAGCCTCGGGCGCAGCCTAGCAGCGGAAAGGGCGGAGCTTCACTCCTCCTTTCCATCAGTCACCCCCAACTTTCCCAGGCTACACCTCGTAGGAAACTGTTCTCCTGCTTTGATTTCATGCGCCACCTTTGGGACAATCTAAGAACTTACAAGTTTTCTTGGCCAGATATATTAGGAATTGTATGCACTGAAACACTGAAAACCAACTAGTGGTTCTGTGGTTCCCACGTTGTGGTTTTGACACCAGCAGCATCCTTGCCACAATCAAACCCCGGAGATCCACAGATCTGCGGTGTAACAATACCTCCCCCTGATCCGGATGCATGGCAGTTTAAGAAGTCTTTCCGTGTAAGGGAAAAGACTTTGAAGAAAAGGTGGAGATATGCGTTGTAGAAACATTCTTTTGCTCTGGAACCACGTAGAGACTTGGGAGCCAGTTGGGTGGAGCATTCGTTGGATGAGGGTGCTCGGGTTAGGAATATCAAGGTGTGGCTCCAGATAATCCAATCATCTAATTAAGATTCCAGTTATGCTCATCTGTTTTAAAATTCCGTTTGGGTAAATTCTTTTAGTCAGACTGAGAATGGCAAAGCCTCAACCCCAATTTCCAGGGAGGGTTGAGAGCCTCAGGTGGAGTTGATCACCAATAGCCTATGGTTTAACCCGTCATGCCTATAGAATGAGGTCTCCATAAAAACCCAAAAGGACTGGGTTCAGAGAGCTTGTGGATAACACTTCCTGGAAGGTAGTGCACCCCTCCCCACACGCCGGGCCCCGCATTTATTTCTGAACTTTTGGCAAAGTCCGCTAAAATACAACGGCAAATGTAAGTGTTTCCCTGCGTGCTGTGAGCTCTTCCAGCCAATGAATGCAACTAAATCTGGGAGTGGTGGCAACCTGATTTATAGCCAGTTGCTGAGAAGCACAGGTAAAACAACGTGGGGCTTCCCATTGTTATTAGTGTGGGAGGCCTGTCTGGCGGGACTCGGCCCTTTGGAATCTAAAGCTATGTCCCGGTAGATAGCGTCACCATTGAATTAGAAGACACACATATGTTGAGAATAATCTTTCTGGTCATTTGCTGCATGTCTTATTTACAATATGTAATCAAATTCTTTATCCTGGCCTTATGGCACCTGGGTTGAGAACCATGATTTGAACCAAACATTGGTCTGTCACGTTCTGAGTTTGAAACTTTATTTTGCCTTTAGCGTTTTGCTATTGCTTTTTCGTTTTCTTTTGTTTCGTTTCGTTTCTAAGTTCTGGGGTATATGTGCAGGATGTGCAGATTTGTTACTAAGGTAAACGTGTGCCATGGTGGTTTGCTGCACCTGTCAACCCATCACCTAGGTATTAAGCCCAGCATGCAGTAGCTGTTTTTCTTAACGCTCTGCCTCCCGAAAGGCCCCAGTGAGTGTTGCTCCCCTTCCTGTGTCCATGTCATCTCATTTTTCAGCTCTCATTATAAGTGAGAATGTGGCGTTTGGTTTTCTTTCCCTGGATTAGTTTGCTGAGCATAATGACCACACATCACCACTGTTTTTGTTTTTTAGTATAAAGAGTAGTATTTTATTGAATAAGATTTGCTCACAGAAAAATAAGCTTAAGTCTACAATGAATGCCAGACTCTACAGCAGAAAGCAATTTTCTCACTTTTCCACACACAATGGTTCCTACTAAGTGAAAAAACTTCATTCACAAATGTACTACTCTGTCTCAAAACATCTCACATAATCATGCACTGTACTAAATCCATTAGATCAGTTCTTCAGTCAGGTTAAAGAAGTATCCCTCTAATAACTGACTTTTATAATGCTATCAATATCCACTCCCAATCAGTCTGCCATTGTTAATGGTGTACAGCATTACTGAATACAATGGAATTGATGACGCCCATATCCACGGACACACCGTGACTTACGGTGGTTTGATTTATGATTTTTCAACGTTATGGTGGGATTATTGGAATATTAGATGCGTTTCTAAGTTACAGTGGGTTTATGAGTATGCGACCCTATACTGCAGAAACAGCTGTATAAGGAAAAACAGGTGTACCTAATAAGAATATGCTTAGTGACTTGGGATAAACCAATAGATGTTCACAACTGATGGAGAGCCGTGAAAGAGAGATAGCGGTAAATAGTTACAATAACACAATTTTCCTGCACCTGTCGAGGATTTCTCCCAAAAAACGCAGAATGTGGGATGCACCTAAGGCATATGAAAGAGAGAGGGCAGAAGGAGTAAGAGAGAAATAGGAGGAAGGAAGGAAGGAAGGAAAGAAAGAAGGAAGGTAGGAAGGAAGGAAGGAAGGAAGGAAGGAAGGAAGGAAGGAAAGAAGGACGAAAGGAAGGAGAAAACACCCGGTGTTACTAAAACCCCCCAAAAAATGGTTTCCCCCTGTGGGTAAGCCTACAATGTGGATGAATCTTGAAAATATTGTGCTACGTGTTGTGTCAGTCATAACAGCTCACCTATTGTGCAATTCCGTTGATAGGAAATGTCCACAATATGGAAATCTATGCATATGGGATTGATCGCACTAGGTAGTTGCTACCTAGGGCTGAGGGTCAGGGAGAGGGTTTGAGACAGAATGAGGAGTGACTAATGTCTACAGGGTTTTTCTCTGGTCGGGGGTGATAAGACGTTCTACAATGGATTGCGAATTAAAATTGAATGTGCACCACCACAGGTATACTAAAAGCCACTCAATTCATGACTTTTAATGGGGGAATCTTCTGTGGCGCACTCTCATGGAGACCACGGCAGACATAGTGAGAGAGAAAAAGGTGAGTAAATATCTGAAACGGAGGCAGAAAGAGAGAGAATGAGAAGCCCTGTGAATGGAAGGGAGAGCGAAAAGGGAAAATGGTCCTATTTACAAATGACAGATGTGAAACCGGGGTTCACATCAACAGTGTCACTGCCAGGAAGGAGGGTCATGCTAGCCATGTCACCGGTAGTGTGGCCCGCAGGGACGCCGACCTGCTGGAGCGTCGTGCCAGCATGGGCTCTGGCAGCCACGTGGGCCAGCAGGAGGGTCCCGCTGCACAGCTGTGGGGTGAGGATAGACTGGGTGGTGATATCGGCCATTACAGGGGCCTCTTCTGCTGGCAAGAGTGTGACAGTAGCAAGTAGATGGACAAGCCTGCGTGTGAGGACGGAATGCAGGAGGGGCTCTTGTGCGGCTGGGTGTGGGGCCCTCACGGGAACCGTGGAGAAATGGCCAGGTAACTGCGTCATGTGGGCTAGTAGATTGGCCAGGGCTTCGAACTGAAGGACAATAACGGGGAGTAGCTGTCAGGCCCTGGGAGTGTCTGAGTGTAAGTGGAGATGGGTTTGGGGTCACTGAGGGATGCGTGGGAGCCATCCCTGTATAGGTACAGGTCATAGGGAGATAGTCTCGTGAGGCCTGTGAGTGTCTAGGGTTGTCCTGGGTGCCTGGGGCTGACTGTGGCAGAAATCTGGGGAAGGCTGGAGAGAAGCTGGGAGACCCAGGAGAGTCCCTGAAGGCAGGGGGTGAAGAGGTGAAAGAAATGGGGGAGGGTTGCAGTAAGGTCCGTGAGTTTGTAGGTGATTCCTGGGTGCGGGAAGCTGACTCCAGGTGAAATCTGGAGACGGTCGGAGTGTAGCTGAGAGAGACAGAAGAGTCCTTGAGGGCTGGGGGTGAGAACATGAGGGAGATTGGGGAGTAAGTCAGTGAAATTCGTGAGTTCGGTGGTGTATCGTGGGTGCCTGGAACTGACTCCAGCTGGAATCTAGCGAAGTTTTGAGAGTAGCTGAAAGAGACACAGGAGTCCCTGTGGGCTGAGGGCAAAGACCTGAGAGAGACCAGGGAGGACCTCAGTGAAGTCTGTGAGTCTGTAGGTGATTCCGGAGTGTGGGAGGCTGAGTGCCGCTGAAATCTGGGCGTGGTGGGAGAGTAGCTGGGACAGACAGGAGAGTCCCAGGGGGCTGGGGGTGAAGACATGACAGAGACTGGGGAGTAACTCAGCGAAACTGCTGAGTTTGGTGGTGATACCTGGGTGCCTGGAACTGACTCCCGCTGAAATCTGGGCATGGTTGGAGAGTAGCTGGGACACACAGGAGAGTCCCTGAGGGCTGGGGGTGAAGACATGAGAGAGACCGGGGAGTACCTCAGTGAAACTGGTGAGTTTGGTGGTGACTCCGGGGTGCCTGGGACTGACTCCAGCTGAAATGTGTGCGTGGTTGGAGAGTAGCTGGGACAGACAGGAGAGTCCCTGAGGGCTGGTGAAGACATGAGAGAGACTGGAGAGTAAGTGAGTGAAATTGGGGAGTTTGGTGGTGCTTCCTGGGTGCTTGGAACTGACTCCGGCTGAAGTGTGGGCGTGGTTGGAGAGTAGCTGGGACACACAGGAGAGTCCCTGAGGGTTGGAGATAAAGACGTGCTAGAGAGTGAGGAGTAACTGAGTGAAATTGGGGAGTTTGGTGGTGATTCCGGGGTGCCTGGAACTGACTGCAGCTGAAATGTGGGCGTGGTTGGAGAGTAGCTGGGACAGACGGGAGAGTCCCTGAGGGATGGTGAAGACATGAGAGAGACTGGGGAGTAACGCAGTGAAATTGGTGAGTTTGGTGGTGATTTCTGGGTGCCTGCAACGGACTCCCGCTGAAGTGTGGGCGTGTTTGGAGAGTAGCTGGGACAGACAGGCGAGTCCCCGAGGGTTGGAGATAAAGACGTGCTAGAGACTGGGGAGTAACTCAGTGAAAGTGGTGGGCTTGGTGGTGATCCCTGGGTTCCTGGAACTGACCCGCGCTGAAATGTGGGCGTGGTTGGAGAGTAGCTGGGACAGACTGGAGGGTCCGTAAGGGCTGGGGGTGAAGACGTGAGAGAGACTGGCGAGGATCTCACTGAGGTCTGTGAGTTTGTAGGTGTTTCTGGGGTGTGGGGTAGAGACTCCCGCTGAAATCTGGGCGTAGTTGGAGAGTAGCTGGGACAGACAGGAGAGTCATGGGTGGCTGGGGGT
The DNA here is from genome assembly GCF_029289425.2 of Pan paniscus. NCBI lineage: Eukaryota > Metazoa > Chordata > Mammalia > Primates > Hominidae > Pan > Pan paniscus. Next base: position 6,468,215 of record NC_073271.2, read on the forward strand.
GAGCTGCTGGATGATGGCAGTAAGAACATATGGTATATTATTGATGAATGAGGTGACTGTGAAGAATCTCCAGAGGAGGACACGGGAGAACACAATGACATGAGTGACTGTCCTGCTTGGTTAGGAAAGGGAAACGTAAAGTTGTGGAATTCTGTTGATGATGGATGTGAGAGTGGTGAAGCCCTGCGGGGTGATGTAGAGTACTTCCACATCCCTGGTGAGGAGCTGCCCCTTGGGTCTGAGTTTCTGGGAGGGGAGAGGGAGAAGCTGGGTGAGGCAGGCATGAATCTTGAGGAGTCAGGGCTGGGGGACCGCTCATATTCTCCCGAGACGTGGGAGTCTCTGGGGGACTCCTGGGTGCATGGGGCTGACTCCCGCAGGAACCTGGGGATGGCTGGAGAGTAACTGGGAGCCACAGGAGAGTCCCTGAGGCCTGGGGGTGAAGAGATGAAAGACACAGGGGTGGAGCACCGTGAGGCTCGTGAGTTTGTAGGTGATTCCCGGGTGTGGGGGGCTGACTCCAGCTGAAATCTGGGGTTGTTTGGAGAGTAGCTGGGAGACACAGGAGATCCCCCGAGAGCTGGGGGTGAGCTGCTGGGTGATGGCAGTAAGAACATGTGGTATATTATTGATGAACGTGGGGACTCTGAGGAATCCTCAGAGGAGGACACGGGAGAGCCCAATGGCTTCATTGATTGCCCATCACGGTGAGGACAGGGAAATGGGAGCTTGTGGGATTCTGGTGATGACAGAGGTGAGTGTGGTGAAGCCCTAGGGGATGGTGAATGGTAGCTCCGGATCCCTGGTGAGGAGCTTCCCCTGAAGCCTGAGTTTCTGAGAGGGGAGAGGGAGAAGCTGGGTGAGGCTCGCATGGACCTTGGGGAGTCCGTGCTGGGGGACCGTTCATAAGAAGAGCCGGACAAGACCCTACTGTTCTTAGGTGCAGACATGATTAGGAAACCTGCAGCTCCCAGGGGCCCCTACTAATTTTCTAACTCGCAGAAGGAAGGAGTGTGTGTGCGTGTGTGTGTGTGTGTGTGCGGTGTGAGGTATGTGCCCCTTAAGAAAATGGAAATCAACCAACCAATGAGACAGACAGACAGACAGACAGACAGACAGACAGAGATTCACTTGCCCAAGTGTTCTGTCCTGTCCTCTGAATCCGCTTCCAAGTCGCAAGACGCTGTGAGCTCCAAGTCAACGCAGAGTCCGCCAACCGCTCCGGCCGCTGATCCGCTCCGCGAAGATCTGAGTACAGGCCAGCCAGGGTGGGTTTAAATAGCCTCGGGCGCAGCCTAGCAGCGGAAAGGGCGGAGCTTCACTCCTCCTTTCCATCAGTCACCCCCAACTTTCCCAGGCTACACCTCGTAGGAAACTGTTCTCCTGCTTTGATTTCATGCGCCACCTTTGGGACAATCTAAGAACTTACAAGTTTTCTTGGCCAGATATATTAGGAATTGTATGCACTGAAACACTGAAAACCAACTAGTGGTTCTGTGGTTCCCACGTTGTGGTTTTGACACCAGCAGCATCCTTGCCACAATCAAACCCCGGAGATCCACAGATCTGCGGTGTAACAATACCTCCCCCTGATCCGGATGCATGGCAGTTTAAGAAGTCTTTCCGTGTAAGGGAAAAGACTTTGAAGAAAAGGTGGAGATATGCGTTGTAGAAACATTCTTTTGCTCTGGAACCACGTAGAGACTTGGGAGCCAGTTGGGTGGAGCATTCGTTGGATGAGGGTGCTCGGGTTAGGAATATCAAGGTGTGGCTCCAGATAATCCAATCATCTAATTAAGATTCCAGTTATGCTCATCTGTTTTAAAATTCCGTTTGGGTAAATTCTTTTAGTCAGACTGAGAATGGCAAAGCCTCAACCCCAATTTCCAGGGAGGGTTGAGAGCCTCAGGTGGAGTTGATCACCAATAGCCTATGGTTTAACCCGTCATGCCTATAGAATGAGGTCTCCATAAAAACCCAAAAGGACTGGGTTCAGAGAGCTTGTGGATAACACTTCCTGGAAGGTAGTGCACCCCTCCCCACACGCCGGGCCCCGCATTTATTTCTGAACTTTTGGCAAAGTCCGCTAAAATACAACGGCAAATGTAAGTGTTTCCCTGCGTGCTGTGAGCTCTTCCAGCCAATGAATGCAACTAAATCTGGGAGTGGTGGCAACCTGATTTATAGCCAGTTGCTGAGAAGCACAGGTAAAACAACGTGGGGCTTCCCATTGTTATTAGTGTGGGAGGCCTGTCTGGCGGGACTCGGCCCTTTGGAATCTAAAGCTATGTCCCGGTAGATAGCGTCACCATTGAATTAGAAGACACACATATGTTGAGAATAATCTTTCTGGTCATTTGCTGCATGTCTTATTTACAATATGTAATCAAATTCTTTATCCTGGCCTTATGGCACCTGGGTTGAGAACCATGATTTGAACCAAACATTGGTCTGTCACGTTCTGAGTTTGAAACTTTATTTTGCCTTTAGCGTTTTGCTATTGCTTTTTCGTTTTCTTTTGTTTCGTTTCGTTTCTAAGTTCTGGGGTATATGTGCAGGATGTGCAGATTTGTTACTAAGGTAAACGTGTGCCATGGTGGTTTGCTGCACCTGTCAACCCATCACCTAGGTATTAAGCCCAGCATGCAGTAGCTGTTTTTCTTAACGCTCTGCCTCCCGAAAGGCCCCAGTGAGTGTTGTTCCCCTTCCTGTGTCCATGTCATCTCATTTTTCAGCTCTCATTATAAGTGAGAATGTGGCGTTTGGTTTTCTTTCCCTGGATTAGTTTGCTGAGCATAATGACCACACATCACCACTGTTTTTGTTTTTTAGTATAAAGAGTAGTATTTTATTGAATAAGATTTGCTCACAGAAAAATAAGCTTAAGTCTACAATGAATGCCAGACTCTACAGCAGAAAGCAATTTTCTCACTTTTCCACACACAATGGTTCCTACTAAGTGAAAAAACTTCATTCACAAATGTACTACTCTGTCTCAAAACATCTCACATAATCATGCACTGTACTAAATCCATTAGATCAGTTCTTCAGTCAGGTTAAAGAAGTATCCCTCTAATAACTGACTTTTATAATGCTATCAATATCCACTCCCAATCAGTCTGCCATTGTTAATGGTGTACAGCATTACTGAATACAATGGAATTGATGACGCCCATATCCACGGACACACCGTGACTTACGGTGGTTTGATTTATGATTTTTCAACGTTATGGTGGGATTATTGGAATATTAGATGCGTTTCTAAGTTACAGTGGGTTTATGAGTATGCGACCCTATACTGCAGAAACAGCTGTATAAGGAAAAACAGGTGTACCTAATAAGAATATGCTTAGTGACTTGGGATAAACCAATAGATGTTCACAACTGATGGAGAGCCGTGAAAGAGAGATAGCGGTAAATAGTTACAATAACACAATTTTCCTGCACCTGTCGAGGATTTCTCCCAAAAAACGCAGAATGTGGGATGCACCTAAGGCATATGAAAGAGAGAGGGCAGAAGGAGTAAGAGAGAAATAGGAGGAAGGAAGGAAGGAAGGAAAGAAAGAAGGAAGGTAGGAAGGAAGGAAGGAAGGAAGGAAGGAAGGAAGGAAGGAAAGAAGGACGAAAGGAAGGAGAAAACACCCGGTGTTACTAAAACCCCCCAAAAAATGGTTTCCCCCTGTGGGTAAGCCTACAATGTGGATGAATCTTGAAAATATTGTGCTACGTGTTGTGTCAGTCATAACAGCTCACCTATTGTGCAATTCCGTTGATAGGAAATGTCCACAATATGGAAATCTATGCATATGGGATTGATCGCACTAGGTAGTTGCTACCTAGGGCTGAGGGTCAGGGAGAGGGTTTGAGACAGAATGAGGAGTGACTAATGTCTACAGGGTTTTTCTCTGGTCGGGGGTGATAAGACGTTCTACAATGGATTGCGAATTAAAATTGAATGTGCACCACCACAGGTATACTAAAAGCCACTCAATTCATGACTTTTAATGGGGGAATCTTCTGTGGCGCACTCTCATGGAGACCACGGCAGACATAGTGAGAGAGAAAAAGGTGAGTAAATATCTGAAACGGAGGCAGAAAGAGAGAGAATGAGAAGCCCTGTGAATGGAAGGGAGAGCGAAAAGGGAAAATGGTCCTATTTACAAATGACAGATGTGAAACCGGGGTTCACATCAACAGTGTCACTGCCAGGAAGGAGGGTCATGCTAGCCATGTCACCGGTAGTGTGGCCCGCAGGGACGCCGACCTGCTGGAGCGTCGTGCCAGCATGGGCTCTGGCAGCCACGTGGGCCAGCAGGAGGGTCCCGCTGCACAGCTGTGGGGTGAGGATAGACTGGGTGGTGATATCGGCCATTACAGGGGCCTCTTCTGCTGGCAAGAGTGTGACAGTAGCAAGTAGATGGACAAGCCTGCGTGTGAGGACGGAATGCAGGAGGGGCTCTTGTGCGGCTGGGTGTGGGGCCCTCACGGGAACCGTGGAGAAATGGCCAGGTAACTGCGTCATGTGGGCTAGTAGATTGGCCAGGGCTTCGAACTGAAGGACAATAACGGGGAGTAGCTGTCAGGCCCTGGGAGTGTCTGAGTGTAAGTGGAGATGGGTTTGGGGTCACTGAGGGATGCGTGGGAGCCATCCCTGTATAGGTACAGGTCATAGGGAGATAGTCTCGTGAGGCCTGTGAGTGTCTAGGGTTGTCCTGGGTGCCTGGGGCTGACTGTGGCAGAAATCTGGGGAAGGCTGGAGAGAAGCTGGGAGACCCAGGAGAGTCCCTGAAGGCAGGGGGTGAAGAGGTGAAAGAAATGGGGGAGGGTTGCAGTAAGGTCCGTGAGTTTGTAGGTGATTCCTGGGTGCGGGAAGCTGACTCCAGGTGAAATCTGGAGACGGTCGGAGTGTAGCTGAGAGAGACAGAAGAGTCCTTGAGGGCTGGGGGTGAGAACATGAGGGAGATTGGGGAGTAAGTCAGTGAAATTCGTGAGTTCGGTGGTGTATCGTGGGTGCCTGGAACTGACTCCAGCTGGAATCTAGCGAAGTTTTGAGAGTAGCTGAAAGAGACACAGGAGTCCCTGTGGGCTGAGGGCAAAGACCTGAGAGAGACCAGGGAGGACCTCAGTGAAGTCTGTGAGTCTGTAGGTGATTCCGGAGTGTGGGAGGCTGAGTGCCGCTGAAATCTGGGCGTGGTGGGAGAGTAGCTGGGACAGACAGGAGAGTCCCAGGGGGCTGGGGGTGAAGACATGACAGAGACTGGGGAGTAACTCAGCGAAACTGCTGAGTTTGGTGGTGATACCTGGGTGCCTGGAACTGACTCCCGCTGAAATCTGGGCATGGTTGGAGAGTAGCTGGGACACACAGGAGAGTCCCTGAGGGCTGGGGGTGAAGACATGAGAGAGACCGGGGAGTACCTCAGTGAAACTGGTGAGTTTGGTGGTGACTCCGGGGTGCCTGGGACTGACTCCAGCTGAAATGTGTGCGTGGTTGGAGAGTAGCTGGGACAGACAGGAGAGTCCCTGAGGGCTGGTGAAGACATGAGAGAGACTGGAGAGTAAGTGAGTGAAATTGGGGAGTTTGGTGGTGCTTCCTGGGTGCTTGGAACTGACTCCGGCTGAAGTGTGGGCGTGGTTGGAGAGTAGCTGGGACACACAGGAGAGTCCCTGAGGGTTGGAGATAAAGACGTGCTAGAGAGTGAGGAGTAACTGAGTGAAATTGGGGAGTTTGGTGGTGATTCCGGGGTGCCTGGAACTGACTGCAGCTGAAATGTGGGCGTGGTTGGAGAGTAGCTGGGACAGACGGGAGAGTCCCTGAGGGATGGTGAAGACATGAGAGAGACTGGGGAGTAACGCAGTGAAATTGGTGAGTTTGGTGGTGATTTCTGGGTGCCTGCAACGGACTCCCGCTGAAGTGTGGGCGTGTTTGGAGAGTAGCTGGGACAGACAGGCGAGTCCCCGAGGGTTGGAGATAAAGACGTGCTAGAGACTGGGGAGTAACTCAGTGAAAGTGGTGGGCTTGGTGGTGATCCCTGGGTTCCTGGAACTGACCCGCGCTGAAATGTGGGCGTGGTTGGAGAGTAGCTGGGACAGACTGGAGGGTCCGTAAGGGCTGGGGGTGAAGACGTGAGAGAGACTGGCGAGGATCTCACTGAGGTCTGTGAGTTTGTAGGTGTTTCTGGGGTGTGGGGTAGAGACTCCCGCTGAAATCTGGGCGTAGTTGGAGAGTAGCTGGGACAGACAGGAGAGTCATGGGTGGCTGGGGGTGAGCTGCTGGATGATGGCAGTAAGAACATATGGTATATTATTGATGAATGAGGTGACTGTGAAGAATCTCCAGAGGAGGACACGGGAGAACACAATGACATGAGTGACTGTCCTGCTTGGTTAGGAAAGGGAAACGTAAAGTTGTGGAATTCTGTTGATGATGGATGTGAGAGTGGTGAAGCCCTGCGGGGTGATGTAGAGTACTTCCACATCCCTGGTGAGGAGCTGCCCCTTGGGTCTGAGTTTCTGGGAGGGGAGAGGGAGAAGCTGGGTGAGGCAGGCATGAATCTTGAGGAGTCAGGGCTGGGGGACCGCTCATATTCTCCCGAGACGTGGGAGTCTCTGGGGGACTCCTGGGTGCATGGGGCTGACTCCCGCAGGAACCTGGGGATGGCTGGAGAGTAACTGGGAGCCACAGGAGAGTCCCTGAGGCCTGGGGGTGAAGAGATGAAAGACACAGGGGTGGAGCACCGTGAGGCTCGTGAGTTTGTAGGTGATTCCCGGGTGTGGGGGGCTGACTCCAGCTGAAATCTGGGGTTGTTTGGAGAGTAGCTGGGAGACACAGGAGATCCCCCGAGAGCTGGGGGTGAGCTGCTGGGTGATGGCAGTAAGAACATGTGGTATATTATTGATGAACGTGGGGACTCTGAGGAATCCTCAGAGGAGGACACGGGAGAGCCCAATGGCTTCATTGATTGCCCATCACGGTGAGGACAGGGAAATGGGAGCTTGTGGGATTCTGGTGATGACAGAGGTGAGTGTGGTGAAGCCCTAGGGGATGGTGAATGGTAGCTCCGGATCCCTGGTGAGGAGCTTCCCCTGAAGCCTGAGTTTCTGAGAGGGGAGAGGGAGAAGCTGGGTGAGGCTCGCATGGACCTTGGGGAGTCCGTGCTGGGGGACCGTTCATAAGAAGAGCCGGACAAGACCCTACTGTTCTTAGGTGCAGACATGATTAGGAAACCTGCAGCTCCCAGGGGCCCCTACTAATTTTCTAACTCGCAGAAGGAAGGAGTGTGTGTGCGTGTGTGTGTGTGTGTGTGCGGTGTGAGGTATGTGCCCCTTAAGAAAATGGAAATCAACCAACCAATGAGACAGACAGACAGACAGACAGACAGACAGACAGAGATTCACTTGCCCAAGTGTTCTGTCCTGTCCTCTGAATCCGCTTCCAAGTCGCAAGACGCTGTGAGCTCCAAGTCAACGCAGAGTCCGCCAACCGCTCCGGCCGCTGATCCGCTCCGCGAAGATCTGAGTACAGGCCAGCCAGGGTGGGTTTAAATAGCCTCGGGCGCAGCCTAGCAGCGGAAAGGGCGGAGCTTCACTCCTCCTTTCCATCAGTCACCCCCAACTTTCCCAGGCTACACCTCGTAGGAAACTGTTCTCCTGCTTTGATTTCATGCGCCACCTTTGGGACAATCTAAGAACTTACAAGTTTTCTTGGCCAGATATATTAGGAATTGTATGCACTGAAACACTGAAAACCAACTAGTGGTTCTGTGGTTCCCACGTTGTGGTTTTGACACCAGCAGCATCCTTGCCACAATCAAACCCCGGAGATCCACAGATCTGCGGTGTAACAATACCTCCCCCTGATCCGGATGCATGGCAGTTTAAGAAGTCTTTCCGTGTAAGGGAAAAGACTTTGAAGAAAAGGTGGAGATATGCGTTGTAGAAACATTCTTTTGCTCTGGAACCACGTAGAGACTTGGGAGCCAGTTGGGTGGAGCATTCGTTGGATGAGGGTGCTCGGGTTAGGAATATCAAGGTGTGGCTCCAGATAATCCAATCATCTAATTAAGATTCCAGTTATGCTCATCTGTTTTAAAATTCCGTTTGGGTAAATTCTTTTAGTCAGACTGAGAATGGCAAAGCCTCAACCCCAATTTCCAGGGAGGGTTGAGAGCCTCAGGTGGAGTTGATCACCAATAGCCTATGGTTTAACCCGTCATGCCTATAGAATGAGGTCTCCATAAAAACCCAAAAGGACTGGGTTCAGAGAGCTTGTGGATAACACTTCCTGGAAGGTAGTGCACCCCTCCCCACACGCCGGGCCCCGCATTTATTTCTGAACTTTTGGCAAAGTCCGCTAAAATACAACGGCAAATGTAAGTGTTTCCCTGCGTGCTGTGAGCTCTTCCAGCCAATGAATGCAACTAAATCTGGGAGTGGTGGCAACCTGATTTATAGCCAGTTGCTGAGAAGCACAGGTAAAACAACGTGGGGCTTCCCATTGTTATTAGTGTGGGAGGCCTGTCTGGCGGGACTCGGCCCTTTGGAATCTAAAGCTATGTCCCGGTAGATAGCGTCACCATTGAATTAGAAGACACACATATGTTGAGAATAATCTTTCTGGTCATTTGCTGCATGTCTTATTTACAATATGTAATCAAATTCTTTATCCTGGCCTTATGGCACCTGGGTTGAGAACCATGATTTGAACCAAACATTGGTCTGTCACGTTCTGAGTTTGAAACTTTATTTTGCCTTTAGCGTTTTGCTATTGCTTTTTCGTTTTCTTTTGTTTCGTTTCGTTTCTAAGTTCTGGGGTATATGTGCAGGATGTGCAGATTTGTTACTAAGGTAAACGTGTGCCATGGTGGTTTGCTGCACCTGTCAACCCATCACCTAGGTATTAAGCCCAGCATGCAGTAGCTGTTTTTCTTAACGCTCTGCCTCCCGAAAGGCCCCAGTGAGTGTTGTTCCCCTTCCTGTGTCCATGTCATCTCATTTTTCAGCTCTCATTATAAGTGAGAATGTGGCGTTTGGTTTTCTTTCCCTGGATTAGTTTGCTGAGCATAATGACCACACATCACCACTGTTTTTGTTTTTTAGTATAAAGAGTAGTATTTTATTGAATAAGATTTGCTCACAGAAAAATAAGCTTAAGTCTACAATGAATGCCAGACTCTACAGCAGAAAGCAATTTTCTCACTTTTCCACACACAATGGTTCCTACTAAGTGAAAAAACTTCATTCACAAATGTACTACTCTGTCTCAAAACATCTCACATAATCATGCACTGTACTAAATCCATTAGATCAGTTCTTCAGTCAGGTTAAAGAAGTATCCCTCTAATAACTGACTTTTATAATGCTATCAATATCCACTCCCAATCAGTCTGCCATTGTTAATGGTGTACAGCATTACTGAATACAATGGAATTGATGACGCCCATATCCACGGACACACCGTGACTTACGGTGGTTTGATTTATGATTTTTCAACGTTATGGTGGGATTATTGGAATATTAGATGCGTTTCTAAGTTACAGTGGGTTTATGAGTATGCGACCCTATACTGCAGAAACAGCTGTATAAGGAAAAACAGGTGTACCTAATAAGAATATGCTTAGTGACTTGGGATAAACCAATAGATGTTCACAACTGATGGAGAGCCGTGAAAGAGAGATAGCGGTAAATAGTTACAATAACACAATTTTCCTGCACCTGTCGAGGATTTCTCCCAAAAAACGCAGAATGTGGGATGCACCTAAGGCATATGAAAGAGAGAGGGCAGAAGGAGTAAGAGAGAAATAGGAGGAAGGAAGGAAGGAAGGAAAGAAAGAAGGAAGGTAGGAAGGAAGGAAGGAAGGAAGGAAGGAAGGAAGGAAGGAAGGACGAAAGGAAGGAGAAAACACCCGGTGTTACTAAAAGCCCCCAAAAAATGGTTTCCCCCTGTGGGTAAGCCTACAATGTGGATGAATCTTGAAAATATTGTGCTACGTGTTGTGTCAGTCATAACAGCTCACCTATTGTGCAATTCCGTTGATAGGAAATGTCCACAATATGGAAATCTATGCATATGGGATTGATCGCACTAGGTAGTTGCTACCTAGGGCTGAGGGTCAGGGAGAAGGTTTGAGACAGAATGAGGAGTGACTACTGTCTACAGGGTTTTTCTCTGGTCGGGGGTGATAAGACGTTCTACAATGGATTGCGAATTAAAATTGAATGTGCACCACCACAGGTATACTAAAAGCCACTCAATTCATGACTTTTAATGGGGGAATCTTCTGTGGCGCACTCTCATGGAGACCACGGCAGACATAGTGAGAGAGAAAAAGGTGAGTAAATATCTGAAACGGAGGCAGAAAGAGAGAGAATGAGAAGCCCTGTGAATGGAAGGGAGAGCGAAAAGGGAAAATGGTCCTATTTACAAATGACAGATGTGAAACTGGGGTTCACATCAACAGTGTCACTGCCAGGAAGGAGGGTCATGCTAGCCATGTCACCGGTAGTGTGGCCCGCAGGGACGCCGACCTGCTGGAGCGTCGTGCCAGCATGGGCTCTGGCAGCCACGTGGGCCAGCAGGAGGGTCCCGCTGCACAGCTGTGGGGTGAGGATAGACTGGGTGGTGATATCGGCCATTACAGGGGCCTCTTCTGCTGGCAAGAGTGTGACAGTAGCAAGTAGATGGACAAGCCTGCGTGTGAGGACGGAATGCAGGAGGGGCTCTTGTGCGGCTGGGTGTGGGGCCCTCACGGGAACCGTGGAGAAATGGCCAGGTAACTGCGTCATGTGGGCTAGTAGATTGGCCAGGGCTTCGAACTGAAGGACAATAACGGGGAGTAGCTGTCAGGCCCTGGGAGTGTCTGAGTGTAAGTGGAGATGGGTTTGGGGTCACTGAGGGATGCGTGGGAGCCATCCCTGTATAGGTACAGGTCATAGGGAGATAGTCTCGTGAGGCCTGTGAGTGTCTAGGGTTGTCCTGGGTGCCTGGGGCTGACTGTGGCAGAAATCTGGGGAAGGCTGGAGAGAAGCTGGGAGACCCAGGAGAGTCCCTGAAGGCAGGGGGTGAAGAGGTGAAAGAAATGGGGGAGGGTTGCAGTAAGGTCCGTGAGTTTGTAGGTGATTCCTGGGTGCGGGAAGCTGACTCCAGGTGAAATCTGGAGACGGTCGGAGTGTAGCTGAGAGAGACAGAAGAGTCCTTGAGGGCTGGGGGTGAGAACATGAGGGAGATTGGGGAGTAAGTCAGTGAAATTCGTGAGTTCGGTGGTGTATCGTGGGTGCCTGGAACTGACTCCAGCTGGAATCTAGCGAAGTTTTGAGAGTAGCTGAAAGAGACACAGGAGTCCCTGTGGGCTGAGGGCAAAGACCTGAGAGAGACCAGGGAGGACCTCAGTGAAGTCTGTGAGTCTGTAGGTGATTCCGGAGTGTGGGAGGCTGAGTGCCGCTGAAATCTGGGCGTGGTGGGAGAGTAGCTGGGACAGACAGGAGAGTCCCAGGGGGCTGGGGGTGAAGACATGACAGAGACTGGGGAGTAACTCAGCGAAACTGCTGAGTTTGGTGGTGATACCTGGGTGCCTGGAACTGACTCCCGCTGAAATCTGGGCATGGTTGGAGAGTAGCTGGGACACACAGGAGAGTCCCTGAGGGCTGGGGGTGAAGACATGAGAGAGACCGGGGAGTACCTCAGTGAAACTGGTGAGTTTGGTGGTGACTCCGGGGTGCCTGGGACTGACTCCAGCTGAAATGTGTGCGTGGTTGGAGAGTAGCTGGGACAGACAGGAGAGTCCCTGAGGGCTGGTGAAGACATGAGAGAGACTGGAGAGTAAGTGAGTGAAATTGGGGAGTTTGGTGGTGCTTCCTGGGTGCTTGGAACTGACTCCGGCTGAAGTGTGGGCGTGGTTGGAGAGTAGCTGGGACACACAGGAGAGTCCCTGAGGGTTGGAGATAAAGACGTGCTAGAGAGTGAGGAGTAACTGAGTGAAATTGGGGAGTTTGGTGGTGATTCCGGGGTGCCTGGAACTGACTGCAGCTGAAATGTGGGCGTGGTTGGAGAGTAGCTGGGACAGACGGGAGAGTCCCTGAGGGATGGTGAAGACATGAGAGAGACTGGGGAGTAACGCAGTGAAATTGGTGAGTTTGGTGGTGATTTCTGGGTGCCTGCAACGGACTCCCGCTGAAGTGTGGGCGTGTTTGGAGAGTAGCTGGGACAGACAGGCGAGTCCCCGAGGGTTGGAGATAAAGACGTGCTAGAGACTGGGGAGTAACTCAGTGAAAGTGGTGGGCTTGGTGGTGATCCCTGGGTTCCTGGAACTGACCCGCGCTGAAATGTGGGCGTGGTTGGAGAGTAGCTGGGACAGACTGGAGGGTCCGTAAGGGCTGGGGGTGAAGACGTGAGAGAGACTGGCGAGGATCTCACTGAGGTCTGTGAGTTTGTAGGTGTTTCTGGGGTGTGGGGTAGAGACTCCCGCTGAAATCTGGGCGTAGTTGGAGAGTAGCTGGGACAGACAGGAGAGTCATGGGTGGCTGGGGGTGAGCTGCTGGATGATGGCAGTAAGAACATATGGTATATTATTGATGAATGAGGTGACTGTGAAGAATCTCCAGAGGAGGACACGGGAGAACACAATGACATGAGTGACTGTCCTGCTTGGTTAGGAAAGGGAAACGTAAAGTTGTGGAATTCTGTTGATGATGGATGTGAGAGTGGTGAAGCCCTGCGGGGTGATGTAGAGTACTTCCACATCCCTGGTGAGGAGCTGCCCCTTGGGTCTGAGTTTCTGGGAGGGGAGAGGGAGAAGCTGGGTGAGGCAGGCATGAATCTTGAGGAGTCAGGGCTGGGGGACCGCTCATATTCTCCCGAGACGTGGGAGTCTCTGGGGGACTCCTGGGTGCATGGGGCTGACTCCCGCAGGAACCTGGGGATGGCTGGAGAGTAACTGGGAGCCACAGGAGAGTCCCTGAGGCCTGGGGGTGAAGAGATGAAAGACACAGGGGTGGAGCACCGTGAGGCTCGTGAGTTTGTAGGTGATTCCCGGGTGTGGGGGGCTGACTCCAGCTGAAATCTGGGGTTGTTTGGAGAGTAGCTGGGAGACACAGGAGATCCCCCGAGAGCTGGGGGTGAGCTGCTGGGTGATGGCAGTAAGAACATGTGGTATATTATTGATGAACGTGGGGACTCTGAGGAATCCTCAGAGGAGGACACGGGAGAGCCCAATGGCTTCATTGATTGCCCATCACGGTGAGGACAGGGAAATGGGAGCTTGTGGGATTCTGGTGATGACAGAGGTGAGTGTGGTGAAGCCCTAGGGGATGGTGAATGGTAGCTCCGGATCCCTGGTGAGGAGCTTCCCCTGAAGCCTGAGTTTCTGAGAGGGGAGAGGGAGAAGCTGGGTGAGGCTCGCATGGACCTTGGGGAGTCCGTGCTGGGGGACCGTTCATAAGAAGAGCCGGACAAGACCCTACTGTTCTTAGGTGCAGACATGATTAGGAAACCTGCAGCTCCCAGGGGCCCCTACTAATTTTCTAACTCGCAGAAGGAAGGAGTGTGTGTGCGTGTGTGTGTGTGTGTGTGCGGTGTGAGGTATGTGCCCCTTAAGAAAATGGAAATCAACCAACCAATGAGACAGACAGACAGACAGACAGACAGACAGACAGAGATTCACTTGCCCAAGTGTTCTGTCCTGTCCTCTGAATCCGCTTCCAAGTCGCAAGACGCTGTGAGCTCCAAGTCAACGCAGAGTCCGCCAACCGCTCCGGCCGCTGATCCGCTCCGCGAAGATCTGAGTACAGGCCAGCCAGGGTGGGTTTAAATAGCCTCGGGCGCAGCCTAGCAGCGGAAAGGGCGGAGCTTCACTCCTCCTTTCCATCAGTCACCCCCAACTTTCCCAGGCTACACCTCGTAGGAAACTGTTCTCCTGCTTTGATTTCATGCGCCACCTTTGGGACAATCTAAGAACTTACAAGTTTTCTTGGCCAGATATATTAGGAATTGTATGCACTGAAACACTGAAAACCAACTAGTGGTTCTGTGGTTCCCACGTTGTGGTTTTGACACCAGCAGCATCCTTGCCACAATCAAACCCCGGAGATCCACAGATCTGCGGTGTAACAATACCTCCCCCTGATCCGGATGCATGGCAGTTTAAGAAGTCTTTCCGTGTAAGGGAAAAGACTTTGAAGAAAAGGTGGAGATATGCGTTGTAGAAACATTCTTTTGCTCTGGAACCACGTAGAGACTTGGGAGCCAGTTGGGTGGAGCATTCGTTGGATGAGGGTGCTCGGGTTAGGAATATCAAGGTGTGGCTCCAGATAATCCAATCATCTAATTAAGATTCCAGTTATGCTCATCTGTTTTAAAATTCCGTTTGGGTAAATTCTTTTAGTCAGACTGAGAATGGCAAAGCCTCAACCCCAATTTCCAGGGAGGGTTGAGAGCCTCAGGTGGAGTTGATCACCAATAGCCTATGGTTTAACCCGTCATGCCTATAGAATGAGGTCTCCATAAAAACCCAAAAGGACTGGGTTCAGAGAGCTTGTGGATAACACTTCCTGGAAGGTAGTGCACCCCTCCCCACACGCCGGGCCCCGCATTTATTTCTGAACTTTTGGCAAAGTCCGCTAAAATACAACGGCAAATGTAAGTGTTTCCCTGCGTGCTGTGAGCTCTTCCAGCCAATGAATGCAACTAAATCTGGGAGTGGTGGCAACCTGATTTATAGCCAGTTGCTGAGAAGCACAGGTAAAACAACGTGGGGCTTCCCATTGTTATTAGTGTGGGAGGCCTGTCTGGCGGGACTCGGCCCTTTGGAATCTAAAGCTATGTCCCGGTAGATAGCGTCACCATTGAATTAGAAGACACACATATGTTGAGAATAATCTTTCTGGTCATTTGCTGCATGTCTTATTTACAATATGTAATCAAATTCTTTATCCTGGCCTTATGGCACCTGGGTTGAGAACCATGATTTGAACCAAACATTGGTCTGTCACGTTCTGAGTTTGAAACTTTATTTTGCCTTTAGCGTTTTGCTATTGCTTTTTCGTTTTCTTTTGTTTCGTTTCGTTTCTAAGTTCTGGGGTATATGTGCAGGATGTGCAGATTTGTTACTAAGGTAAACGTGTGCCATGGTGGTTTGCTGCACCTGTCAACCCATCACCTAGGTATTAAGCCCAGCATGCAGTAGCTGTTTTTCTTAACGCTCTGCCTCCCGAAAGGCCCCAGTGAGTGTTGTTCCCCTTCCTGTGTCCATGTCATCTCATTTTTCAGCTCTCATTATAAGTGAGAATGTGGCGTTTGGTTTTCTTTCCCTGGATTAGTTTGCTGAGCATAATGACCACACATCACCACTGTTTTTGTTTTTTAGTATAAAGAGTAGTATTTTATTGAATAAGATTTGCTCACAGAAAAATAAGCTTAAGTCTACAATGAATGCCAGACTCTACAGCAGAAAGCAATTTTCTCACTTTTCCACACACAATGGTTCCTACTAAGTGAAAAAACTTCATTCACAAATGTACTACTCTGTCTCAAAACATCTCACATAATCATGCACTGTACTAAAGCCATTAGATCAGTTCTTCAGTCAGGTTAAAGAAGTATCCCTCTAATAACTGACTTTTATAATGCTATCAATATCCACTCCCAATCAGTCTGCCATTGTTAATGGTGTACAGCATTACTGAATACAATGGAATTGATGACGCCCATATCCACGGACACACCGTGACTTACGGTGGTTTGATTTATGATTTTTCAACGTTATGATGGGATTATTGGAATATTAGGTGCGTTTCTGAGTTACAGTGGGTTTATGAGTATGCGACCCTATACTCCAGAAACAGCTGTATAAGGAAAAACAGGTGTACCTAATAAGAATATGCTTAGTGACTTGGGATAAACCAATAGATGTTCACAACTGATGGAGAGCCGTGAAAGAGAGATAGCGGTAAATACTTACAATAACACAATTTTCCTGCACCTGTCGAGGATTTCTCCCAAAAAACGCAGAATGTGGGATGCACCTAAGGCATATGAAAGAGAGAGGGCAGAAGGAGTAAGAGAGAAATAGGAGGAAGGAAGGAAGGAAGGAAAGAAAGAAAGAAGGAAGGTAGGAAGGAATGAAGGAAGGAAGGAAGGAAGGACGAAAGGAAGGAGAAAACACCCGGTGTTACTAAAACCCCCCAAAAAATGGTTTCCCCCTGTGGGTAAGCCTACAATGTGGATGAATCTTGAAAATATTGTGCTACGTGTTGTGTCAGTCATAACAGCTCACCTATTGTGCAATTCCGTTGATAGGAAATGTCCACAATATGGAAATCTATGCATATGGGATTGATCGCACTAGGTAGTTGCTACCTAGGGCTGAGGGTCAGGGCGAAGGTTTGAGACAGAATGAGGAGTGACTAATGTCTACAGGGTTTTTCTCTGGTCGGGGGTGATAAGACGTTCTACAATGGATTGCGAATTAAAATTGAATGTGCACCACCACAGGTATACTAAAAGCCACTCAATTCATGACTTTTAATGGGGGAATCTTCTGTGGCGCACTCTCATGGAGACCACGGCAGACATAGTGAGAGAGAAAAAGGTGAGTAAATATCTGAAACGGAGGCAGAAAGAGAGAGAATGAGAAGCCCTGTGAATGGAAGGGAGAGCGAAAAGGGAAAATGGTCCTATTTACAAATGACAGATGTGAAACTGGGGTTCACATCAACAGTGTCACTGCCAGGAAGGAGGGTCATGCTAGCCATGTCACCGGTAGTGTGGCCCGCAGGGACGCCGACCTGCTGGAGCGTCGTGCCAGCATGGGCTCTGGCAGCCACGTGGGCCAGCAGGAGGGTCCCGCTGCACAGCTGTGGGGTGAGGATAGACTGGGTGGTGATATCGCCCATTACAGGGGCCTCTTCTGCTGGCAAGAGTGTGACAGTAGCAAGTAGATGGACAAGCCTGCGTGTGAGGACGGAATGCAGGAGGGGCTCTTGTGCGGCTGGGTGTGGGGCCCTCACGGGAACCGTGGAGAAATGGCCAGGTAACTGCGTCATGTGGGCTAGTAGATTGGCCAGGGCTTCGAACTGAAGGACAATAACGGGGAGTAGCTGTCAGGCCCTGGGAGTGTCTGAGTGTAAGTGGAGATGGGTTTGGGGTCACTGAGGGATGCGTGGGAGCCATCCCTGTATAGGTACAGGTCATAGGGAGATAGTCTCGTGAGGCCTGTGAGTGTCTAGGGTTGTCCTGGGTGCCTGGGGCTGACTGTGGCAGAAATCTGGGGAAGGCTGGAGAGAAGCTGGGAGACCCAGGAGAGTCCCTGAAGGCAGGGGGTGAAGAGGTGAAAGAAATGGGGGAGGGTTGCAGTAAGGTCCGTGAGTTTGTAGGTGATTCCTGGGTGCGGGAAGCTGACTCCAGGTGAAATCTGGAGACGGTCGGAGTGTAGCTGAGAGAGACAGAAGAGTCCTTGAGGGCTGGGGGTGAGAACATGAGGGAGACTGGGGAGTAAGTCAGTGAAATTCGTGAGTTCGGTGGTGTATCGTGGGTGCCTGGAACTGACTCCAGCTGGAATCTAGCGAAGTTTTGAGAGTAGCTGAAAGAGACACAGGAGTCCCTGTGGGCTGAGGGCAAAGACCTGAGAGAGACCAGGGAGGACCTCAGTGAAGTCTGTGAGTCTGTAGGTGATTCCGGAGTGTGGGAGGCTGAGTGCCGCTGAAATCTGGGCGTGGTGGGAGAGTAGCTGGGACAGACAGGAGAGTCCCAGGGGGCTGGGGGTGAAGACATGACAGAGACTGGGGAGTAACTCAGCGAAACTGCTGAGTTTGGTGGTGATACCTGGGTGCCTGGAACTGACTCCCGCTGAAATCTGGGCATGGTTGGAGAGTAGCTGGGACACACAGGAGAGTCCCTGAGGGCTGGGGGTGAAGACATGAGAGAGACCGGGGAGTACCTCAGTGAAACTGGTGAGTTTGGTGGTGACTCCGGGGTGCCTGGGACTGACTCCAGCTGAAATGTGTGCGTGGTTGGAGAGTAGCTGGGACAGACAGGAGAGTCCCTGAGGGCTGGTGAAGACATGAGAGAGACTGGAGAGTAAGTGAGTGAAATTGGGGAGTTTGGTGGTGCTTCCTGGGTGCTTGGAACTGACTCCCGCTGAAGTGTGGGCGTGGTTGGAGAGTAGCTGGGACACACAGGAGAGTCCCTGAGGGTTGGAGATAAAGACGTGCTAGAGAGTGAGGAGTAACTGAGTGAAATTGGGGAGTTTGGTGGTGATTCCGGGGTGCCTGGAACTGACTGCAGCTGAAATGTGGGCGTGGTTGGAGAGTAGCTGGGACAGACGGGAGAGTCCCTGAGGGATGGTGAAGACATGAGAGAGACTGGGGAGTAACGCAGTGAAATTGGTGAGTTTGGTGGTGATTTCTGGGTGCCTGCAACGGACTCCCGCTGAAGTGTGGGCGTGTTTGGAGAGTAGCTGGGACAGACAGGCGAGTCCCTGAGGGTTGGAGATAAAGACGTGCTAGAGACTGGGGAGTAACTCAGTGAAAGTGGTGGGCTTGGTGGTGATCCCTGGGTTCCTGGAACTGACCCGCGCTGAAATGTGGGCGTGGTTGGAGAGTAGCTGGGACAGACTGGAGGGTCCGTAAGGGCTGGGGGTGAAGACGTGAGAGAGACTGGCGAGGATCTCACTGAGGTCTGTGAGTTTGTAGGTGTTTCTGGGGTGTGGGGTAGAGACTCCCGCTGAAATCTGGGCGTAGTTGGAGAGTAGCTGGGACAGACAGGAGAGTCATGGGTGGCTGGGGGTGAGCTGCTGGATGATGGCAGTAAGAACATATGGTATATTATTGATGAATGAGGTGACTGTGAAGAATCTCCAGAGGAGGACACGGGAGAACACAATGACATGAGTGACTGTCCTGCTTGGTTAGGAAAGGGAAACGTAAAGTTGTGGAATTCTGTTGATGATGGATGTGAGAGTGGTGAAGCCCTGCGGGGTGATGTAGAGTACTTCCACATCCCTGGTGAGGAGCTGCCCCTTGGGTCTGAGTTTCTGGGAGGGGAGAGGGAGAAGCTGGGTGAGGCAGGCATGAATCTTGAGGAGTCAGGGCTGGGGGACCGCTCATATTCTCCCGAGACGTGTGAGTCTCTGGGGGACTCCTGGGTGCATGGGGCTGACTCCCGCAGGAACCTGGGGATGGCTGGAGAGTAACTGGGAGCCACAGGAGAGTCCCTGAGGCCTGGGGGTGAAGAGATGAAAGACACAGGGGTGGAGCACCGTGAGGCTCGTGAGTTTGTAGGTGATTCCCGGGTGTGGGGGGCTGACTCCAGCTGAAATCTGGGGTTGTTTGGAGAGTAGCTGGGAGACACAGGAGATCCCCCGAGAGCTGGGGGTGAGCTGCTGGGTGATGGCAGTAAGAACATGTGGTATATTATTGATGAACGTGGGGACTCTGAGGAATCCTCAGAGGAGGACACGGGAGAGCCCAATGGCTTCATTGATTGCCCATCACGGTGAGGACAGGGAAATGGGAGCTTGTGGGATTCTGGTGATGACAGAGGTGAGTGTGGTGAAGCCCTAGGGGATGGTGAATGGTAGCTCCGGATCCCTGGTGAGGAGCTTCCCCTGAAGCCTGAGTTTCTGAGAGGGGAGAGGGAGAAGCTGGGTGAGGCTCGCATGGACCTTGGGGAGTCCGTGCTGGGGGACCGTTCATAAGAAGAGCCGGACAAGACCCTACTGTTCTTAGGTGCAGACATGATTAGGAAACCTGCAGCTCCCAGGGGCCCCTACTAATTTTCTAACTCGCAGAAGGAAGGAGTGTGTGTGCGTGTGTGTGTGTGTGTGCGCGGTGTGAGGTATGTGCCCCTTAAGAAAATGGAAATCAACCAACCAATGAGACAGACAGACAGACAGACAGACAGACAGAGATTCACTTGCCCAAGTGTTCTGTCCTGTCCTCTGAATCCGCTTCCAAGTCGCAAGACGCTGTGAGCTCCAAGTCAACGCAGAGTCCGCCAACCGCTCCGGCCGCTGATCCGCTCCGCGAAGATCTGAGTACAGGCCAGCCAGGGTGGGTTTAAATGGCCTCGGGCGCAGCCTAGCAGCGGAAAGGGCGGAGCTTCACTCCTCCTTTCCATCAGTCACCCCCAACTTTCCCAGGCTACACCTCGTAGGAAACTGTTCTCCTGCTTTGATTTCATGCGCCACCTTTGGGACAATCTAAGAACTTACAAGTTTTCTTGGCCAGATATATTAGGAATTGTATGCACTGAAACACTGAAAACCAACTAGTGGTTCTGTGGTTCCCACGTTGTGGTTTTGACACCAGCAGCATCCTTGCCACAATCAAACCCCGGAGATCCACAGATCTGCGGTGTAACAATACCTCCCCCTGATCCGGATGCATGGCAGTTTAAGAAGTCTTTCCGTGTAAGGGAAAAGACTTTGAAGAAAAGGTGGAGATATGCGTTGTAGAAACATTCTTTTGCTCTGGAACCACGTAGAGACTTGGGAGCCAGTTGGGTGGAGCATTCGTTGGATGAGGGTGCTCGGGTTAGGAATATCAAGGTGTGGCTCCAGATAATCCAATCATCTAATTAAGATTCCAGTTATGCTCATCTGTTTTAAAATTCCGTTTGGGTAAATTCTTTTAGTCAGACTGAGAATGGCAAAGCCTCAACCCCAATTTCCAGGGAGGGTTGAGAGCCTCAGGTGGAGTTGATCACCAATAGCCTATGGTTTAACCCGTCATGCCTATAGAATGAGGTCTCCATAAAAACCCAAAAGGACTGGGTTCAGAGAGCTTGTGGATAACACTTCCTGGAAGGTAGTGCACCCCTCCCCACACGCCGGGCCCCGCATTTATTTCTGAACTTTTGGCAAAGTCCGCTAAAATACAACGGCAAATGTAAGTGTTTCCCTGCGTGCTGTGAGCTCTTCCAGCCAATGAATGCAACTAAATCTGGGAGTGGTGGCAACCTGATTTATAGCCAGTTGCTGAGAAGCACAGGTAAAACAACGTGGGGCTTCCCATTGTTATTAGTGTGGGAGGCCTGTCTGGCGGGACTCGGCCCTTTGGAATCTAAAGCTATGTCCCGGTAGATAGCGTCACCATTGAATTAGAAGACACACATATGTTGAGAATAATCTTTCTGGTCATTTGCTGCATGTCTTATTTACAATATGTAATCAAATTCTTTATCCTGGCCTTATGGCACCTGGGTTGAGAACCATGATTTGAACCAAACATTGGTCTGTCACGTTCTGAGTTTGAAACTTTATTTTGCCTTTAGCGTTTTGCTATTGCTTTTTCGTTTTCTTTTGTTTCGTTTCGTTTCTAAGTTCTGGGGTATATGTGCAGGATGTGCAGATTTGTTACTAAGGTAAACGTGTGCCATGGTGGTTCGCTGCACCTGTCAACCCATCACCTAGGTATTAAGCCCAGCATGCAGTAGCTGTTTTTCTTAACGCTCTGCCTCCCGAAAGGCCCCAGTGAGTGTTGTTCCCCTTCCTGTGTCCATGTCATCTCATTTTTCAGCTCTCATTATAAGTGAGAATGTGGCGTTTGGTTTTCTTTCCCTGGATTAGTTTGCTGAGCATAATGACCACACATCACCACTGTTTCTGTTTTTTAGTATAAAGAGTAGTATTTTATTGAATAAGATTTGCTCACAGAAAAATAAGCTTAAGTCTACAATGAATGCCAGACTCTACAGCAGAAAGCAATTTTCTCACTTTTCCACACACAATGGTTCCTACTAAGTGAAAAAACTTCATTCACAAATGTACTACTCTGTCTCAAAACATCTCACATAATCATGCACTGTACTAAAGCCATTAGATCAGTTCTTCAGTCAGGTTAAAGAAGTATCCCTCTAATAACTGACTTTTATAATGCTATCAATATCCACTCCCAATCAGTCTGCCATTGTTAATGGTGTACAGCATTACTGAATACAATGGAATTGATGACGCCCATATCCACGGACACACCGTGACTTACGGTGGTTTGATTTATGATTTTTCAACGTTATGATGGGATTATTGGAATATTAGGTGCGTTTCTGAGTTACAGTGGGTTTATGAGTATGCGACCCTATACTCCAGAAACAGCTGTATAAGGAAAAACAGGTGTACCTAATAAGAATATGCTTAGTGACTTGGGATAAACCAATAGATGTTCACAACTGATGGAGAGCCGTGAAAGAGAGATAGCGGTAAATACTTACAATAACACAATTTTCCTGCACCTGTCGAGGATTTCTCCCAAAAAACGCAGAATGTGGGATGCACCTAAGGCATATGAAAGAGAGAGGGCAGAAGGAGTAAGAGAGAAATAGGAGGAAGGAAGGAAGGAAGGAAAGAAAGAAAGAAGGAAGGTAGGAAGGAATGAAGGAAGGAAGGAAGGAAGGAAGGACGAAAGGAAGGAGAAAACACCCGGTGTTACTAAAACCCCCCAAAAAATGGTTTCCCCCTGTGGGTAAGCCTACAATGTGGATGAATCTTGAAAATATTGTGCTACGTGTTGTGTCAGTCATAACAGCTCACCTATTGTGCAATTCCGTTGATAGGAAATGTCCACAATATGGAAATCTATGCATATGGGATTGATCGCACTAGGTAGTTGCTACCTAGGGCTGAGGGTCAGGGCGAAGGTTTGAGACAGAATGAGGAGTGACTAATGTCTACAGGGTTTTTCTCTGGTCGGGGGTGATAAGACGTTCTACAATGGATTGCGAATTAAAATTGAATGTGCACCACCACAGGTATACTAAAAGCCACTCAATTCATGACTTTTAATGGGGGAATCTTCTGTGGCGCACTCTCATGGAGACCACGGCAGACATAGTGAGAGAGAAAAAGGTGAGTAAATATCTGAAACGGAGGCAGAAAGAGAGAGAATGAGAAGCCCTGTGAATGGAAGGGAGAGCGAAAAGGGAAAATGGTCCTATTTACAAATGACAGATGTGAAACTGGGGTTCACATCAACAGTGTCACTGCCAGGAAGGAGGGTCATGCTAGCCATGTCACCGGTAGTGTGGCCCGCAGGGACGCCGACCTGCTGGAGCGTCGTGCCAGCATGGGCTCTGGCAGCCACGTGGGCCAGCAGGAGGGTCCCGCTGCACAGCTGTGGGGTGAGGATAGACTGGGTGGTGATATCGCCCATTACAGGGGCCTCTTCTGCTGGCAAGAGTGTGACAGTAGCAAGTAGATGGACAAGCCTGCGTGTGAGGACGGAATGCAGGAGGGGCTCTTGTGCGGCTGGGTGTGGGGCCCTCACGGGAACCGTGGAGAAATGGCCAGGTAACTGCGTCATGTGGGCTAGTAGATTGGCCAGGGCTTCGAACTGAAGGACAATAACGGGGAGTAGCTGTCAGGCCCTGGGAGTGTCTGAGTGTAAGTGGAGATGGGTTTGGGGTCACTGAGGGATGCGTGGGAGCCATCCCTGTATAGGTACAGGTCATAGGGAGATAGTCTCGTGAGGCCTGTGAGTGTCTAGGGTTGTCCTGGGTGCCTGGGGCTGACTGTGGCAGAAATCTGGGGAAGGCTGGAGAGAAGCTGGGAGACCCAGGAGAGTCCCTGAAGGCAGGGGGTGAAGAGGTGAAAGAAATGGGGGAGGGTTGCAGTAAGGTCCGTGAGTTTGTAGGTGATTCCTGGGTGCGGGAAGCTGACTCCAGGTGAAATCTGGAGACGGTCGGAGTGTAGCTGAGAGAGACAGAAGAGTCCTTGAGGGCTGGGGGTGAGAACATGAGGGAGACTGGGGAGTAAGTCAGTGAAATTCGTGAGTTCGGTGGTGTATCGTGGGTGCCTGGAACTGACTCCAGCTGGAATCTAGCGAAGTTTTGAGAGTAGCTGAAAGAGACACAGGAGTCCCTGTGGGCTGAGGGCAAAGACCTGAGAGAGACCAGGGAGGACCTCAGTGAAGTTTGTGAGTCTGTAGGTGATTCCGGAGTGTGGGAGGCTGACTCCCGCTGAAATCTGGGCGTGGTGGGAGAGTAGCTGGGACAGACAGGAGAGTCCCAGGGGGCTGGGGGTGAAGACATGACAGAGACTGGGGAGTAACTCAGCGAAACTGCTGAGTTTGGTGGTGATACCTGGGTGCCTGGAACTGACTCCCGCTGAAATCTGGGCATGGTTGGAGAGTAGCTGGGACACACAGGAGAGTCCCTGAGGGCTGGGGGTGAAGACATGAGAGAGACCGGGGAGTACCTCAGTGAAACTGGTGAGTTTGGTGGTGACTCCGGGGTGCCTGGGACTGACTCCAGCTGAAATGTGTGCGTGGTTGGAGAGTAGCTGGGACAGACAGGAGAGTCCCTGAGGGCTGGTGAAGACATGAGAGAGACTGGAGAGTAAGTGAGTGAAATTGGGGAGTTTGGTGGTGCTTCCTGGGTGCTTGGAACTGACTCCCGCTGAAGTGTGGGTGTGGTTGGAGAGTAGCTGGGACACACAGGAGAGTCCCTGAGGGTTGGAGATAAAGACGTGCTAGAGAGTGAGGAGTAACTGAGTGAAATTGGGGAGTTTGGTGGTGATTCCGGGGTGCCTGGAGCTGACTGCAGCTGAAATGTGGGCGTGGTTGGAGAGTAGCTGGGACAGACGGGAGAGTCCCTGAGGGATGGTGAAGACATGAGAGAGACTGGGGAGTAACGCAGTGAAATTGGTGAGTTTGGTGGTGATTTCTGGGTGCCTGCAACGGACTCCCGCTGAAGTGTGGGCGTGTTTGGAGAGTAGCTGGGACAGACAGGCGAGTCCCTGAGGGTTGGAGATAAAGACGTGCTAGAGACTGGGGAGTAACTCAGTGAAAGTGGTGGGCTTGGTGGTGATCCCTGGGTTCCTGGAACTGACCCGCGCTGAAATGTGGGCGTGGTTGGAGAGTAGCTGGGACAGACTGGAGGGTCCGTAAGGGCTGGGGGTGAAGACGTGAGAGAGACTGGCGAGGATCTCACTGAGGTCTGTGAGTTTGTAGGTGTTTCTGGGGTGTGGGGTAGAGACCCCCGCTGAAATCTGGGCGTAGTTGGAGAGTAGCTGGGACAGACAGGAGAGTCATGGGTGGCTGGGGGTGAGCTGCTGGATGATGGCAGTAAGAACATATGGTATATTATTGATGAATGAGGTGACTGTGAAGAATCTCCAGAGGAGGACACGGGAGAACACAATGACATGAGTGACTGTCCTGCTTGGTTAGGAAAGGGAAACGTAAAGTTGTGGAATTCTGTTGATGATGGATGTGAGAGTGGTGAAGCCCTGCGGGGTGATGTAGAGTACTTCCACATCCCTGGTGAGGAGCTGCCCCTTGGGTCTGAGTTTCTGGGAGGGGAGAGGGAGAAGCTGGGTGAGGCAGGCATGAATCTTGAGGAGTCAGGGCTGGGGGACCGCTCATATTCTCCCGAGACGTGGGAGTCTCTGGGGGACTCCTGGGTGCATGGGGCTGACTCCCGCAGGAACCTGGGGATGGCTGGAGAGTAACTGGGAGCCACAGGAGAGTCCCTGAGGCCTGGGGGTGAAGAGATGAAAGACACAGGGGTGGAGCACCGTGAGGCTCGTGAGTTTGTAGGTGATTCCCGGGTGTGGGGGGCTGACTCCAGCTGAAATCTGGGGTTGTTTGGAGAGTAGCTGGGAGACACAGGAGATCCCCCGAGAGCTGGGGGTGAGCTGCTGGGTGATGGCAGTAAGAACATGTGGTATATTATTGATGAACGTGGGGACTCTGAGGAATCCTCAGAGGAGGACACGGGAGAGCCCAATGGCTTCATTGATTGCCCATCACGGTGAGGACAGGGAAATGGGAGCTTGTGGGATTCTGGTGATGACAGAGGTGAGTGTGGTGAAGCCCTAGGGGATGGTGAATGGTAGCTCCGGATCCCTGGTGAGGAGCTTCCCCTGAAGCCTGAGTTTCTGAGAGGGGAGAGGGAGAAGCTGGGTGAGGCTCGCATGGACCTTGGGGAGTCCGTGCTGGGGGACCGTTCATAAGAAGAGCCGGACAAGACCCTACTGTTCTTAGGTGCAGACATGATTAGGAAACCTGCAGCTCCCAGGGGCCCCTACTAATTTTCTAACTCGCAGAAGGAAGGAGTGTGTGTGCGTGTGTGTGTGTGTGCGGTGTGAGGTATGTGCCCCTTAAGAAAATGGAAATCAACCAACCAATGAGACAGACAGACAGACAGACAGACAGACAGACAGAGATTCACTTGCCCAAGTGTTCTGTCCTGTCCTCTGAATCCGCTTCCAAGTCGCAAGACGCTGTGAGCTCCAAGTCAACGCAGAGTCCGCCAACCGCTCCGGCCGCTGATCCGCTCCGCGAAGATCTGAGTACAGGCCAGCCAGGGTGGGTTTAAATGGCCTCGGGCGCAGCCTAGCAGCGGAAAGGGCGGAGCTTCACTCCTCCTTTCCATCAGTCACCCCCAACTTTCCCAGGCTACACCTCGTAGGAAACTGTTCTCCTGCTTTGATTTCATGCGCCACCTTTGGGACAATCTAAGAACTTACAAGTTTTCTTGGCCAGATATATTAGGAATTGTATGCACTGAAACACTGAAAACCAACTAGTGGTTCTGTGGTTCCCACGTTGTGGTTTTGACACCAGCAGCATCCTTGCCACAATCAAACCCCGGAGATCCACAGATCTGCGGTGTAACCATACGTCCCCCTGATCCGGATGCATGGCAGTTTAAGGAGTCTTTCCGTGTAAGGGAAAAGACTTTGAAGAAAAGGTGGAGATATGCGTTGTAGAAACATTCTTTTGCTCTGGAACCACGTAGAGACTTGGGAGCCAGTTGGGTGGAGCATTCGTTGGATGAGGGTGCTCGGGTTAGGAATATCAAGGTGTGGCTCCAGATAATCCAATCATCTAATTAAGATTCCAGTTATGCTCATCTGTTTTAAAATTCCGTTTGGGTAAATTCTTTTAGTCAGACTGAGAATGGCAAAGCCTCAACCCCAATTTCCAGGGAGGGTTGAGAGCCTCAGGTGGAGTTGATCACCAATAGCCTATGGTTTAACCCGTCATGCCTATAGAATGAGGTCTCCATAAAAACCCAAAAGGACTGGGTTCAGAGAGCTTGTGGATAACACTTCCTGGAAGGTAGTGCACCCCTCCCCACACGCCGGGCCCCGCATTTATTTCTGAACTTTTGGCAAAGTCCGCTAAAATACAACGGCAAATGTAAGTGTTTCCCTGCGTGCTGTGAGCTCTTCCAGCCAATGAATGCAACTAAATCTGGGAGTGGTGGCAACCTGATTTATAGCCAGTTGCTGAGAAGCACAGGTAAAACAACGTGGGGCTTCCCATTGTTATTAGTGTGGGAGGCCTGTCTGGCAGGACTCGGCCCTTTGGAATCTAAAGCTATGTCCCGGTAGATAGCGTCACCATTGAATTAGAAGACACACATATGTTGAGAATAATCTTTCTGGTCATTTGCTGCATGTCTTATTTACAATATGTAATCAAATTCTTTATCCTGGCCTTATGGCACCTGGGTTGAGAACCATGATTTGAACCAAACATTGGTCTGTCACGTTCTGAGTTTGAAACTTTATTTTGCCTTTAGCGTTTTGCTATTGCTTTTTCGTTTTCTTTTGTTTCGTTTCGTTTCTAAGTTCTGGGGTATATGTGCAGGATGTGCAGATTTGTTACTAAGGTAAACGTGTGCCATGGTGGTTCGCTGCACCTGTCAACCCATCACCTAGGTATTAAGCCCAGCATGCAGTAGCTGTTTTTCTTAACGCTCTGCCTCCCGAAAGGCCCCAGTGAGTGTTGTTCCCCTTCCTGTGTCCATGTCATCTCCTTTTTCAGCTCTCATTATAAGTGAGAATGTGGCGTTTGGTTTTCTTTCCCTGGATTAGTTTGCTGAGCATAATGACCACACATCACCACTGTTTCTGTTTTTTAGTATAAAGAGTAGTATTTTATTGAATAAGATTTGCTCACAGAAAAATAAGCTTAAGTCTACAATGAATGCCAGACTCTACAGCAGAAAGCAATTTTCTCACTTTTCCACACACAATGGTTCCTACTAAGTGAAAAAACTTCATTCACAAATGTACTACTCTGTCTCAAAACATCTCACATAATCATGCACTGTACTAAAGCCATTAGATCAGTTCTTCAGTCAGGTTAAAGAAGTATCCCTCTAATAACTGACTTTTATAATGCTATCAATATCCACTCCCAATCAGTCTGCCATTGTTAATGGTGTACAGCATTACTGAATACAATGGAATTGATGACGCCCATATCCACGGACACACCGTGACTTACGGTGGTTTGATTTATGATTTTTCAACGTTATGATGGGATTATTGGAATATTAGATGCGTTTCTGAGTTACAGTGGGTTTATGAGTATGCGACCCTATAGTCCAGAAACAGCTGTATAAGGAAAAACAGGTGTACCTAGTAAAAATATGCTTAGTGACTTGGGATAAACCAATAGATGTTCACAACTGATGGAGAGCCGTGAAAGAGAGATAGCGGTAAGTAGTTACAATAACACAATTTTCACCAAATATGTGTTATATATACTGTAAATAAACTATCAAAAACTACAGTAATTATATTTAATATACTGTACATAAAATATCAAAAATTACACCAAACGTATATTATATACTGTAAAAAAATATCAAAAATGATAGTAAATATATATAAAATTCTATGTAAAATATCAAAAACTACACCAAATACATATTATATAATTTACATAAAATATCAAAAGGACACCAAATATATA
Source organism: Pan paniscus (assembly GCF_029289425.2). Classification (NCBI taxonomy): domain Eukaryota; kingdom Metazoa; phylum Chordata; class Mammalia; order Primates; family Hominidae; genus Pan; species Pan paniscus. The sequence continues at coordinate 6,496,910 of NC_073271.2, forward strand.
TTATATACTGTACATAAAATATCAAAAATACACTAAATATATTTCATATATTGTGCATATAATATTAACTAAATGTACACCAAATACATTTTATATACTGTAAATAAAATATCAAAAATTACAGTAAACATATATTACACACCATATGTATAATATCACAATCTTCGCCAAATATATATTATATAATTTACATAAAATAGCAAAAGGACACCAAATATATCTTATATACTGTACATAAAATATCAAAAATTACAGTAAATATATTTCATATACTGTACATATAATATTAACTAAAAGTACACCAAATAAATTTTATATAGTGTGAATAAAATATCAAAAATTTCAGTGAATATATATTACATAATTTACATAAACTGTCAAAAAGTACAGCAAATATGTGTCATATATACTGTAAATAAACTATCAAAAACTACAGTAATTATATTAAATATACTGTACATAAAATATCAAAAATTACACCAAATGTATATTATTTACTGTAAATAAAATATCAAAAAGTACAGTACATATATATTATACACCGTATGTAAAATATCACAATCTACTCCACATATATATTATATAATTTACATAAAATATCAAAAGGACACAAAATATATCTTATATACTGTACATAAAATATCAAAAAGTACAGTAAATATATTTCATATATTGTACATATAATATTAACTAAAAGTACACCAAATACATTTTATATACTGTAAATAAATTATCAAAAAGTACAGAAAATATATATTACATACTGTACATAATATATCAAAAAGTACACCAAATACGTGTTATGTATACTGTAAATAAACTATCAAAAACTACAGTAATTATATTCAATATACTGTACATAAAATATCAAAAATTACACCAAATGTATATTATATACTCTAAATAAAATATCAAAAATTACAGTAAATATACATTACACACCCCATGTAAAATATCAAAAACTACACCAAATATATATTATATAATTTACATAAAATACAAAAAGGACACTAAATATTTCTTATATACTGTACATAAAATATCAAATAGTACAGTAAATATATTTCATATATTGTGCATATAATATTAACTAAAAGTACACCAAATACATTTTATGTACTGTAAATAGAATATCAAAAAGTACAGTAAATATATATAAGATACCTTACATAAAATATCAAAAAGTACACCAAATATGTGTTATACATACTGTAAATAAACTATCACAAACTACAGTAATTATATTTAATATACTGTACATAAAATATCAAAAATTACACCAAATGTATATTATATAGTGTAAAGAAAATATAAGAAAGGACGGTAAATATATATTACACACCCTATGTAAAATATCAAAAACTACACCAAATATATATTATATAATTTACATAAAATATCAAAAGGACACCAAATATATCTTATATACTGTACATAAAATATCAAAATGTACAGTAAATATGTTTCATATTTTGCACATATAATATTAACTAAAAGTACACCAAATACACTTTATATACTGTAAATAAAATATCAAAAATACAGTAAATATATATTACATACTGTACATAACATATCAAAAAGCACACCTAATATGTGTTATATATACTGTAAATAAACTGTCAAAAACTACAGTAATTATATTTAATGTACTGTATATAAAATATGAAAAATTACACCAAATGTATATTATATACTGTAAATAAAATATCAAACAGGACAGTAAATATATACTACACACCCTATGTAAAATATCACAAACTACACCAAATATATATTATATAGTTTACATAAAATATCAAAAGGACACCAAATATATCTTATATACTGTATATAAAATATCAAAATTTACAGTAAATAAATTTCATATATTGTGCATATAATATTAACTAAAAGTACACCAAATACATTTTATGTACTGTAAATAAAATATCAAAATGTACAGTAAATATATATTACATACTGTACATAAAATATAAAAAAGCACACCAAATATGTGTTATATATACTGTAAATAAACTATCAAATACTACAGTAATTATATTTAATATACTGTACATAAAATGTCAAAAATTACACCAAATGTATAATATACTGTAAATAAAATATCAAAAAGAACAGTAAATATATATTACACACCCTATGTAATATATCACAAACTACACCAAATATATATTATATAATTTACATGAAATAGCAAAAGGACACCAAATATATCTTATATACTGTACATAAAATATCAAAAATTACAGTAAATATATTTCATATATTGTACATATAATATTAACTAAAAGTACACCAAATACATTTTATATACTGTAAATAAAATATCAGAATGTACAGTAAATATATATTACATACTGTACATAAAAGATCAAAAAGTACACCAAATATGTGTTATATATACTGTAAATAAACTATCAAAAACTACAGTAATTATATTTAATATACTGTATATAAAATAACAAAAATTACACCAAATGTATATTATATACTGTAAGTAAAATATCAAAAAGGACAGTAAATATATTATACACACCCTATGTAAAATATCAAATACTACACCAAATATATATTATATAATTTACATAAAATATCAAAAGGACATCAAATATATCTCATACACTGTACATAAAATATCAAAAAGTTCAGTAAATATATTTCATATATTGTACATATAATATTAACTGAAAGTACACCAAATACCTTTCATATACTGAAAATAAAATAACCAAAATACAGTAAATATATATTACATACTGTACTTAAAATATCAAAAAGTACACCAAATATGTGTTATATATACTGTAAATAAACTATCAAAAACTGCAGTTATTATGTTTAATATACTGCACATTAAATATCAAAAATTACACCAAATGTATATTATATACTGTAACTAAAATATGAAAAAGTACAGTAAATATATATTACACTCTATGTAAAATATCAATAACTACACCAAATATATATTATATAATTTACATAAAATATCAAAAGTACATCAAATATATCCTATATACTGTATATAAAATATCTAAAAGTACAGTAAATATATTTCATATATTGTACATATAATATTAAGTAAAAGTACACCAAATACATTTTATATACTGTAAATAATATATAAAAAATACAGTAAATATATATTACATAATGTACATAAAATATAAAAAGTACACCAAATATGTGTTATATATTCTGTAAATAAACTATAAAAAACTACAGTAATTATATTTAATATACTGTACATAAAATATCAAATATTACACCAAATGTATATTATATACTGTAAAAAAAATCAAAATGTACAGTAAATATATATTACACAACCTATGTAAAATATCACAAACTACACCAAATATATATTATATAATTTACATAAAATATCAAAAGGACAGCAAATATATCTTATATACGGTACATAAAATATCAAATAGTAGAGTAAATATATTTCATATATTCTACATATAATATTAACTAAAAGTACACCAAATACATTTTATATACTGTAAATAAAATATCAAAATTAAAGTAAATATATATTACATACTGTACATAAAATATCAAAATGTACACCAAATATGTGTTATATATACTGTAAATAAACTATCAAAAAATACAGTAATTATATTTAATATACTCTACATAAAATATCAAAAATTACACCAAATGAATATTATATAGTGTAAAGAAAATATAAAAAAGGACGGTAAATATACATTACACACCCTATGTAAAACATCAAAAACTACACCAAATATATATTATATAATTTACATAAAATATCAAAAGGACACCAAATATATGTTATATACTGTACATAAAATATCAAATAGTACAGTAAATATGTTTCATATTTTGCACATATAATATTAACTAAAACTACACCAAATACACTTTATATACTGTAAATAAAATATCAAAAAGTACAGTAAATTTATATTACATACTGTACATAACATATCAAAAAGTACACCTAATATGTGTTATATATACTGTAAATAAACTATCAAAAACTACAGTAATTATATTTAATATACTGTACATAAAATATCAAAAATTACACTACATATATAATATAAACTGTAAATAAAATATCCAAAAGTACAGTAAATATATATTACACTCTATGTAAAATATCAAAAACTACACCAAATATATATTATATAATTTACATAAAATATCTAAAGGACACCAAATATATCTTATATACTGTACATAAAATATCAAAAAGTACAGTAAATATATTTCATATATTGTACATATAATATTAACTAAGAGTACACCAAATACATTTTATATACTGTAAATAAAATATCAAAAATACAGTAAATATATATAACATAGTGTACATAAAATATAAAAAAGTACACCAAATATGTGTTATATATACTGTAAATAAACTATCAAAAACTACAGTAATTATATTTAATATACTGTACATGAAATATCAAAAATTACACCAAATGTATATTATATACTGTAAATAAAATATCAAAAAGGACAGTAAATATATATGACACACCCTATGAAAAATCTCAAACTACACCAAATATATATTATATAATTTACATAAAATATCAAAAGGACACCAAATATATCTCATATACTGTATATAAAATATCAAAAAGTACAGTAAATATATTTCATATATTGTACATATAATATTAACTAAGAGTACACCAAATACATTTTATATACTGTAAATAAAATATCAAAAATTACAGTAAATATATATTACATACTGTACATAAAATATCAAAAAGTACACCAAATACGTGTTATATATACTGTAAATAAACTATAAAAACTACAGTAATTATATTTAATATACTGTACATAAAATATCAAAAATTTCACCAAATGTATTTTATATACTGTAAACAAAATATCAAAAATTACAGTAAAAATATATTACACACCCTATGTAAAATATCAAAAACTACACCAAATATATATTATATAATTTACATAAAATATCAAAAGGACACCAAATATATCTTATATACTATACATAAAATATCAAAATGTACAATAAATATATTTCATATATTGTACATTTAATATTAACTAAAAGTACACGAAATACATTTTATATATTGTAAATAAAATATCAAAAGTACAGTAAATATGTATAACATACTGTACATAAAATATCAAAAAGTACACCAAATATGTGTTATATATACTGTAAATAAACTATCAAAAACTACAGTAATTATATTTAATATACTCTAAATAAAATATCAAAAATTACACCAAATGTATATTATTTACTGAAAATAAAATATCAAAATGTACAGTAAATATATATTACACACCCTATGTAAAATATCAAAAACTACACCAAATATATATTATATAATTTACATAAAATATGAAAAGGACACCAAATATACCTTATATACTGTACTTAAAATATCAAAATGTACAGTAAATATATTTCATATGTTGTACATATAATATTAACTAAAAGTACACCAAACACATTTTATATACTGTAAATAAAATATCAAAAATTATAGTAAATTTATATTACATACTGTACATAACATATCAAGAAGTACACCAAATATGTGTTATATATACTGTAAATAAACTATCAAAAACTACAGTAATTATATTAAATATACTGTACATAAAATATCAAAAATTACACCAAATGTATATTATGTACTGTAAATAAAATATCAAAAATTACAGTAAATATATATTACACACCATATGTAAAATATCACTATCTACACCAAATATATTATATAATTTACATAAAATATCAAAAGGACACCAAATATATCTTATATACTGTACATAAAATATCAAATGTACAGTAAATATATTTCATATATTGTACATATAATACTAACTAAAAGTACACCAAATATATTTTATATTGTGTAAATAAAATATCAAAAAGTACAGTAAATATGTATTACATACTGTACATAAAATATGACAAAGTACACCAAATATGTGTTATATATACTGTAAATAAACTATGAAAAACTACAATAATTATATTTAATATACTGTACAATAAATATAAAAAATTACACAAAATGTGTAATATACTGTAAATAAAATATCAAAAAGTACAGTAAATATATATTACACACCCTATGTTAATTATCACAAACTACACCAAATATATATTATATAATTTACATAAAATATCAAAAGGACGCAAAATATATCTTATATACTGTACATAAAATATAAAAAATTACAGTAAATATATTTCATATATTGTACATATAATATTAACTAAAAGTACACCAAATACATTTTATATACTGTAAATAAAATATCAAAATTACAGTAAATATATATTACATACTGAACATAAAATATCAAAAAGTACACCAAATATGTGTTATATATACTGTAAATGAACTATCAAAAACTACAGTAATTATATTTCATATACTGTACATAAAATATCAAAAATGACACCAAATGTATATTATATAGTGTAAATAAAATATAAAAATGACGGTAAATATATATTACACACCCTATGTAAAATATCAAAAACTACACCAAATATATATTATATAATTTACATAAAATATCAAAAGGACACCAAATATACCTTATATACTGCACATATAACATCAAAAAGTACACCAAAAATCTGTTATATGTACTGTACATATCAAAAACTACAGTAATTATATTCAATGCACTGTATATAAAATATAAAAATTACACCAAATGTAAATTTTATAGTGTAAATAAAATATCAAAAAGGACAGTAAATATATACTACACACCCTAGGTAAAATATCAAAAACTACACCAAATATATATTATATAATTTACATAAAATATCAAAAGGACACCAAATATATCTTATATAGTGTACATAAAATATCAAAATGTACAGTATATATATTTTATATATTGTACATATATTATTAACTAAAAGTACACCAAATACATTTTATATACTCTAAATAAAATATCAAAAAGTACAGTAAATATATATTACATAGTGTACATAAAATATCAAAAAGTACACGAAATATGTGTTATATATTCTGTAAATAAACTATCAAAATCTACAGTAAATATGTTTAATATACTGTACATAAAATATCAAAAATTACTCCAAATGTACATTATATAGTGTAAATAAAATATCAAAAATACAGTAAATATATATTACACTCCCTATGTAAAATATCAAAAACTACACCAAATATATATTATATAATTTAAATAAAATATCAAAAGTACACCAAATACATTTTATATAGTGTATATAAAATATCAAAAAGTACAGTAAATATATTTCATATATTGTACATATAATATTAACTAAAAGTACACCAAATACATTTTATATATTGTAAATAAAATATCAAAAAGTACAGTAAATATATATAACATACTGTACATAAAATATCAAAATGCACACCAAATATGTGTTATATATACTGTAAATAAACTATCAAAAACTACAGTAATTATATTTAATATACTCTAAATAAAATATCAAAAATTACACCAAATGTATATTATTTACTGAAAATAAAATATGAAAAAGTACAGTAAATATGTATTACACACCCTATGTAAAATATCAAAACCTACACCAAATATATATTATTTAATTTACATAAAATATCAAAAGGACACCAAATATACCTTATATACTGTACTTAAAATATCAAAATGTACAGTAAATATATTTCATATATTGTACATATAATATTAACTAAAAGTACACCAAATACATTTTATATACTGTAAATAAAATATGAAAAATTATAGTAAATATCTATTACATACTGTACATAAAATATCACAAAGTACACCAAATATGTGTTATATATACTGTAAATAAACTATCAAAAACTACAATAATTATATTTAAAATACTGTACATAAAATATAAAAAATTACTCCAAATGTGTAATATACTGTAAATAAAATATCAAAAAGTACAGTAAATATATATTACAAACCCTATGTTAATTATCACAAACTACACCAAATATATAGTATATAATTTACATAAAATATCAAAAGGACACAAAATATATCTTATATACTGTACATAAAATATCAAAAATTACAGTGAATATATTTCATGTATTGTACATATAATATTAACTAAAAGAACACCAAATACATTTTATATTCTGTAAATAAAATATCAAAAATTACAGTAAATATATATTACATACTGTAAATAAAATATCAAAAAGTATACCACATATGTGTTATATATACTGTAAATATCAAAATTTACATTAATTATATTCAATGTACTGTATATAAAATATCAAAAATTTCACCAAATATAAATTATATGCTGTAAATAAAATATCAAATAGGACAGTAAATATATACTACACAGCCTAGGTAAAATATCAAAAACTACATCATATATATATTATATAATTTACATAAAATATAAAAAGGACACCAAATATATCTTATATACTGTAGATAAAATATCAAAAATACAGTATATATATTTCATATATTGTACATATATTATTAATTAAAAGTACACCAAATACATTTTGTATACTTTAAATAAAATAATAAAAAATTCCGTAAATATATATTACATACTGTACATAAAATATCGAAAAGTACAGTAAATATATTTCATATATTGTACATATAATATTAACTAAAAGTACACCAAATACATTTTATATACTGTAAATAAAATATCAAAGGTACAGTAAATATATATAACAGTGTACATAAAATATAAAAAAGTACACCAAATATGTGTTATATATACTGTAAATAAACTATCAAAAACTACAGTAATTATATTTAATATACTGTACATGAAATATCAAAAATTACACCAAATGTATATTATATAGTGTAAATAAAATATCAAAAAGGACAGTAAATATATATGACACACCCTATGTAAAATATCAAAAACTACACCAAATATATATTATATAATTTACATAAAATATCAAAAGGACACCAAATATATCTCATATACTGTATATAAAATATCAAACAGTACAGTAAATATATTTCATATATTGTACATATAATATTAACTAAAAGTACACCAAATACATTTTATATACTGTAAATAAAATATCAAAAATTACAGTAAATATATATTACATACTGTACATAAAATATCAAAAAGTACACCAAATACGTGTTATATATACTGTAAATAAACTATAAAAACTAGAGAAATTATATTTAATATACTGTACATAAAATATCAAAAATTTCACCAAATGTATTTTATATACTGTAAACAAAATATCAAAAATTACAGTAAAAATATATTACACACCCTATGTAAAATATCAAAAACTACACCAAATATATATTATATAATTTACATAAAATATCAAAAGGACACCAAATATATCTTATATACTATACATAAAATATCAAAATGTACAGTAAATATATTTCATATATTGTACATATAATATTAACTAAAAGTACACCAAATACATTTTATATATTGTAAATAAAATATCAAAACGTACAGTAAATATGTATAACATACTGTACATAAAATATCAAAAGTACACCAAATATGTGTTATATATACTGTAAATAAACTATCAAAAACTACAGTAATTATATTTAATATACTCTAAATAAAATATCAAAAATTACACCAAATGTATATTATTTACTGAAAATAAAATATCAAAATTTACAGTAAATATATATTACACACCCTATGTAAAATATCAAAAACTACACCAAATATATATTATATAATTTACATAAAATATCAAAAGGACACGAAATATACCTTATATACTGTACCTAAAATATCAAAATGTACAGTAAATATATTTCATATATTGTACATATAATATTAACTAAAAGTACACCAAATACATTTTATATACTGTAAATAAAATATCAAAAATTATAGTAAATATATATTACATACTGTACATAACATATCAAGAAGTACACCAAATATGTGTTATATATACTGTAAATAAACTATCAAAAACTACAGTAATTATATTAAATATACTGTACATAAAATATCAAAAATTACACCAAATGTATATTATGTACTGTAAATAAAATATCAAAAAGTACAGTAAATATATATTACACACCATATGTAAAATATCACAATCTACACCAAATATATATTATATAATTTACATAAAATATCAAAAGGACACCAAATATATCTTATATACTGTCCATAAAATATCAAATGTACAGTAAGTATATTTCATATATTGTACATATAATACTAAAAGTACACCAAATAGATTTTATATTGTGTAAATAAAATATCAAAAAGTTCAGTAAATATGTATTACATACTGTACATAAAATATCACAAAGTACACCAAATATGTGTTATATATACTGTAAATAAACTATCAAAAACTACAATAATTATATTTATTATACTGTACAATAAATATAAAAAATTACACAAAATGTGTAATATACTCTAAATAAAATATCAAAAAGTACAGTAAATATATATTACACACCCTATGTTAATTATCACAAACTACACCAAATATATATTATATAATTTACATAAAATATCAAAAGGACACAAAATATATCTTATATACTGTACATAAAATATCAAAAATTACAGAAAATATATTTCATATATTGTACATATAATATTAACTAAAAGTACACCAAATACATTTTATATACTGTAAATAAAATATCAAAATTACAGTAAATATATATTACACACTGTACATAAAATATCAAAAAGTACACCAAATATGTGTTATATATACTGTAAATGAGCTATCAAAAACTACAGTAATTATATTTAATATACTGTACATAAAATATCAAAAATTACACCAAATGTATATTATATAGTGTAAAGAAAATATAAAAAAGGTCGGTAAATATATATTACACACCCTATGTAAAATATCAAAAACTATACCAAATATATATTATATAATTTACATAAAATATCAAAAGGACACCAAATATACCTTATATACTGTACATAAAATATCAAAAAGTACAGTAAATATGTTTCATATATTGCACATAAAATATTAACTAAAAGTACACCAAATACACTTTATATACTGTAAATAAAATATCAAAATGTATAGTAAATATATATTACATACTGTACATAAAATATCAAAAAGTACACCTAATTTGTGTTATATATAGTGTAAATAAACTATCAAAAACTACAGTAATTATATTTAATATACTGTACATAAAATATCAAAAATTACACTAAATGTATATTATATACTGTAAATAAAATATCAAAAAGGATAGTAAATATATATTACACTCTATGTAAAATATCAAAAACTACACCAAATATATATGATATAATTTACATAAAATATCTAAAGGACACCAAATATATGTTATATACTGTACATAAAATATCAAAAAGTACAGTAAATATATGTCATATATTGTACATATAATATTAACTAAAAGTACACCAAATACATTTTATATACTGTAAATAATATATCAAAAAGTACAATAAATATATATTACATACTGTACATAAAATATCAAAAAGTACACCTAATTTGTGTTATATATACTGTAATTAAACTATCAAAAACTACAGTAATTATATTTAATATACTGTACATAAAATATCAAAAATTACACTAAATGTATATTATATACTGTAAACAAACTATCAAAAATTACAGTAAATACATATTACACACCCTATGTAAAATATCAAAAACTACACCAAATATATATTATATAATTTACATAAATATCATAAGGACACCAAATATATTTATATAGTGTACATAAAATATCAAAAATACAGTAAATATGTTTCATATATTGTACCTATAATATTAACTAAAAGTACACCAAATACATTTTATATAGTGTATATAAAACATCAAAAAGTACAGTAAATATATTTCATATATTGTACATATATTATTAACTAAAAGTACACCAAATACATTTTAAGTATTGTAAATAAAATATCAAAAAGTACAGTAAATATATATAACATACTGTACATAAAATATCAAAATGTACACCAAATATGTGTAATATATACTGTAAATAAACTATCAAAAACTACAGTAATTATATTTAATATACTCTAAATAAAATATCAAAAATTACACCAAATGTATATTATTTACTGAAAAGAAAATATCAAAAAGTACAGTAAATATGTATTACACACCCTATGTAAATTATCAAAAACTACAACAAATATATATAATATAATTTACATAAAATATCAAAAGGACACCAAATATACCTTATATACTGTACTTAAAATATCAAAATGTACAGTAAATATATTTCATATATTGTACATATAATATTAAGTAAAAGTACACCTAATACATTTTATATACTGTAAATAAAATATGAAAAATTATAGTAAATATATATTACATACTGTACATAACATATCAAGAAATACACCAAATATGTGTTATATATACTGTAAATAAACTATCAAAAACTACAGTAATTATATTTAATATACTGTACATAAAATATCAAAAATTACACCAAATGTATATTATGTACTGTAAATAAAATATCAAAAAGTACAGTAAATATATACTACACACCCTATGTAAAATATCACAATCTACACCAAATATATATTATATAATTTACATAAAATATCAAAAGGACACCAAATATATCTCATATACTGTACATAAAATATCAAATATACAGTAAATATATTTCATATATTGTACATATAATACTAACTAAAAGTACACCAAATACATTTTATATTGTGTAAATAATATATCAAAAAGTACAGTATATATGTATTACATACTGTACATAAAATATCACAAAGTACAGCAAATATGTGTTATATATACTGTAAATAAACTATCAAAAACTTCAATAATTATATTTAAAATACTGTACATAAAATATAAAAAATTACTCCAAATGTGTAATATACTGTAAATAAAATATCAAAAGTACAGTAAATATATATTACACACCCTATGTTAATTATCACAAACTACACCAAATATATTGTATATAATTTACATAAAATATCAAAAGGACACAAAATATATCTTATGTAAAGTACATAAAATATCAAAAATTACAGTGAATATATTTCATGTATTGTACATATAATATTAACTAAAAGTACACCAAATACATTTAATATTCTGTAAATAAAATATCAAAAATTACAGTAAATATATATTACATACTGTACATAAAATATCAAAAAGTATACCACATATGTGTTATATATACTGTAAATAACAAAAACTACATTAATTATATTCAATGTACTGTATATAAAATATCAAAAATGTCACCAAATGTAAATTATATGCTGTAAATAAAATATCAAAAAGGACAGTAAATATATACTACACAGCCTAGGTAAAATATCAAAATCTACATCATATATATATAATATAATTTACATAAAATATAAAAAGGACACAAAATATATCTTATATACTGTAGATAAAATATCAAAAATACAGTATATATATTTCATATATTGAAAATATAATATTAACTAAAAGTACACCAAATACATTTTATATACTGTAAATAAAATATCAAAAAGTACAGTATATATACATTACATACTGTACATAATATATCAAAAAGTACACCAAATATGTGTTATATATACTGTAAATAAACTATCAAAAACTACAGTAATTATGTTTAATATACAGTAGATAAAATATCAAAAATTACACCAAATGTATATTATATACTGTAAATAAAATATCAATAATTACAGTAAATATATATTTCACACCCTATGGAAAATATCAAAAACTACACCAAATATATATTATATAATTTACATAAAATATCAAAAGTACACCAAATATATATTATATACTGTACATAAAATATCAAAAAGTACAGTAAATATGGTTCATATATTGTATATATAATATTAAATAAAAGTACACCAAATACGTTTCATATAGTGTAAATAAAATATCAAAAATTACAGTAAATATATATAACATTGTGTACATAAAATATCAAAAAGTACATCAAATAGGTGTTATATATACTGTAAATAAACTATCAAATACTACCGTAATTATATTTAATATACTGTACATAAAATATCAAAAATTACACCAAATGTATATTATATACTGTAAATAAAATATCAAAAATGACAATAAATATATATGACACACGGTATGTAAAATATCAAAGACTACAACAAATATATATTATATAATTTACATAAAATATCTAAAGGACAAAAAATATATCTTATATACTGTACATAAAATATCAAAAAGTACAGTAAACATGTTTCATATATTGTACATATAATATTAACTAAAAGTACACCAAATTCTTTTTATATACTGTAAACAAAATATCAAAATACAGTAATTATATATTACATACTCTACATAAAATATCAAAAAGTACACCAAATATGTGTTATATATACTGTAAATAAACTATCAAAAACCAGTAATTATATTTCATATATTGTACATATAATATTAACTAAAAGTACACCAAATACATTTTATATACAGTAAATTAAATATCAAATGTACAGTAAATATATATTACATACTGTACATAAAATATCAAAAAATACACCAAATATGTCTTATATATACTGTACATAAACTATCAAAAACTACAGTAATTATATTTAATATACGGTACATAAAATATCTAAAATTACACCAAATGTATATTATATAGTGAAAATAAAATATGAAAAATTAATGTGAATATATATGACACACCCTATGTAAAATATCAAAAACTACACCAAATATATATTATATAATTTATATAAAATATCAAAAGGCCACCAAATATATCTTACATTGTGTACATAAAATATCTAAAATTACAGTAAATATGTTTCATATATTGTAAATATAATATTAACGAAAAGTACACCAAATACATTTTATATACTGTAAATAAAATTTCAAAATGTACTGTAAATATAAATTACATACTGTACATTAAATATCAAAAATTACACCAAATATGTGCTTTATATACTGTAAATAAAATATCAAAAATACAGTACATATATATTACACACCATATGTAAAATATCACAATCTACACCAAATATATATTATATAATTTACATAAAATATCAAAAGGACACAAATATATCTTATATACTGTACATAAAACATCAAAAAGTACAGTAAATATATTTCATATATTGTACATATAATATTAACTAAAAGTACACCAAATAAATTTTATATAGTGTAAATAAAATATCAAAAATTACAGTGAATATATATTACATACTGTACATAAAATATCAAGAAGTACACCAAATATGTGTTATATATACTGTAAATAAACTATCAAAAACTACAGTAATTATACTTAATATACTGTACATAAAATATCAAAAATTACACCAAATGTATATTATTTACTGTAAATGAAATATCAAATAGTACAGTACATATATATTACACACCATATGTAAAATATCACAATCTACACCAAATATATATTATATAATTTACATAAAATATCAGAAGGACACCAAATATATCTTATATACTGTACATAAAGTATCAAAAAGTACAGTGAATATATTTCATATATTGTACGCATAATATTAATTAAAAGTACACTAAATATATTTTATATACTGTAAATAAAATATCAAAATGTACAGTAAATATATATTACATAATGTACATAAAATATCAAAAAGTACACCAAATATGTGTTATATATACTGTAAATAAACTATCAAAAGCTACAGTAATTATATTTAATAGAATGTAAATAAAATATCAAAGATTTCACCAAATGTATATTATTTACTGTAAATAAAATATCAAAAAGTACAGTAAATATATATTACTCACCCTATGTAAAATATCACAAACTACACCAGATATATATTATATAATTTACATAAAATATCAAAAGGACACCAAATATACCTTATATACTGTACATAAAATATCAAAATGTACAGTAAATATATTTCATATATTTTACATATAATATTAACTAAATGTACACCAAATACATTTTGTATAGTGTAAATAAAAGATCAAAAATTTCAGTAAATATATATTACATACTGTACATAAATTACCAAAAAGTACACCAAATATGTGTTATATATACTCTAAATAAACTAACAAAACTACTGTAAATATATTTAATATACTGTACATAAAATATCAAAAATTACACCAAATGTATGTTATTTACTGTAAATAAAATATCAGAAAGTACAGTAAATATAAATTACACACCATAGGTAAAATATCACAATCTACACAAAATATATATTATATAATTTACATAAAATATCAAAAGGACACCAAATATATCTTATATACTGTTCATAAAATATCAAAATGTACAGTAAATATATTTCATATATTGTACATATAATATTAACTAAAAGTACACCAAATACATTTTATATAGTGTAAATAAAATATCAAAAATTACAGTAAATATATATTACATACTGTACATAAAATATCAAAAAGTACACCAAATATGTGTTATATATACTGTAAATAAACTATAAAAACTACAGTAATTATATTTAATATACTGTACATAAAATATCAAAAATTACACCAAATGTATATTATTTATCGTAAATAAAATACCAAAAAGTACAGTAAATATATATTACACACCCTATGTAAAATATCACAAACTACACCATATATATTAAATAATTTACATAAAATATCAAAAGGACACCAAATATACCTTATATACTGTACATAAAATATCAAAATGTACAGTAAATATATTTCATATATTTTACAAATAATATTAACTAAAAGTACACCAAATAGATTTTATATACCGTAAATAAATCATCAAAAATTACAGTAAATATATATTACATACTGTACCTAAAATATCAAAAAGTGCACCAAATATGTGTTATATATACTGTAAATTAACTATCAAAAACTACAGTAATTATATTTAATATAGTGTACATAAAATATCACAAATTACACCAAATGTATATTATTTACTGTAAATAAAATATCAAAAAGTACAGTACATATATATTACACACCATATGTAAAATATCACAATCTACACCAAATATATATTATATAATTTACATAAAATATCAAAAGGGCACCAAATATATCTTATATACTGTACATAAAACATCAAAAGGTACAGTAAATATATTTCATATATTGTACATATAATATTAACTAAAAGTACACCAAATACATTTTATATAGTGTAAATAAAATATCAAAAAGTACAGTAAATATATATTACACACCATATGTAAAATATCACAATCTACGCCAAATATATGTTATATAATTTACATAAAATATCAAAAGGACACAAATATATCTTATATACGGTACATAAAACATCAAAAAGTACAGTAAATATATTTCGTATATTGTACATATAATATTAACTAAAAGTACACCAAATAAATTTTATATAGTGTAAATAAAATATCAAAAATTACAGTGAATATATATTACATACTGTACATAAAATATCAAAAAGTACACCAAATATGTGTTATATATACTGTAAATAAACTATCAAAAACAACAGTAATTATACTTCATATACTGTACATAAAATATCAAAAATTACACCAAATGTATATTATTTACTGTAAATAAAATATGAGAAAGTACAGTAAATATATATTACACACCATATGTAAAATATCACAATCTACACAAAATATATATTATATAATTTACATAAAATATCAAAAGGACACCAAATATATCTTATATACTGTTCATAAAATATAAAAATGTACAGTAAATATATTTCGTATATTGTACATATAATATTAACTAAAAGTACACCAAATACATTTTATATAGTGTAAATAAAATAACAAAAATTAGAGTAAATATATATTACATAGTGTACATAAAATATCAAAAAGTACACCAAATATGTGTTATAAATACTGTAAATAAACTATCAAAAACTACAGTAATTATATTTAATATACTGTACATAAAATATCAAAAATTACACTAAATGTATATTATTTACCGTAAATAAAATACCAAAAAGTACAGTAAATATATATTACACACCCTATGTAAAATATCACAAACTACACCATATATGTTATATAATTTACATAAAATATCAAAAGGACACCAAATATACCTTATATACTGTACATAAAATATCAAAATGTACAGTAAATATATTTCATATATTGTACATATAATATAAACTAAAAGCACACCAAATACATTTTATATAGTGTAAATAAAATATCAAAAATTACAGTGAATATATATTACATACTGTACATAAAATATCAAAAAGTACACCAAATATGTGTTATATATACTGTAAATAAACTATCAAAAACTACAGTAATTATACTTAATATACTGTACATAAAATATCAAAAATTACACCAAATGTATATTATTTACTGTAAATAAAATATCAAAAAGTACAGTACATATATATTACACGCCATATGTAAAATATCACAATCTACACCAAATATATATTATATAATTTACATAAAATATCAGAAGGACACCAAACATATCTTATATACTGTACATAAAGTATCAAAAAGTACAGTAAATATATTTCATATATTGTACATATAATATTAACTAAAAGTACACCAAACACATTGTATATACTGTAAATTAAATATCAAAAAGTACAGTAAATATATATTACATACTGTACATAAAATATCAAAAAGTACACCAAATATGTGTTATATATACTGTAAATAAACTATCAAAAGCTACAGTAATTATATTTAATATAATGTAAATAAAATATCAAAGATTACACCAAATGTATATTATTTACTGTAAATAAAATATCAAAAAGTACAGTAAATATATATTACTCACCCTATGTAAAATATCACAAACTACACCAAATATATATTATATAATTTACATAAAATATCAAAAGGACACCAAATATACCTTATATACTGTACATAAAATATCAAAATGTACAGTAAATATATTTCATATATTGTACATATAATATTAACTAAATGTACACCAAATACATTTTATATAGTGTAAATAAAAGAACAAAAATTTCAGTAAATATATATTACATACTGTACATAAATTACCAAAAAGTACACCAAATATGTGTTATATATACTCTAAATAAACTATCAAAACTACAGTAAATATATTTAATATACTGTACATAAAATATCAAAAATTACACCAAATGTATGTTATTTACTGTAAATAAAATATCAAAATTACAGTAAATATAAATTACACACCATAGGTAAAATATCACAATCTACACAATATATATATTATATAATTTACATAAAATATCAAAAGGACACCAAATATATCTTATATACTGTTCATAAAATACCAAAAAGTACAGTAAATATATTTCATATATTGTACATATAATATAAACTAAAAGTACACCAAATACATTTTATATAGTGTAAATAAAATATCAAAAGTTACAGTAAATATATATTACATACTGTACATAAAATATCAAAAAGTACACCAAATATGTGTTATATATACTGTAAATAAACTATCAAAACTACAGTAATTATATTTAATATACTGTACATAAAATATCAAAAATTACACCAAATATATATTATTTATCGTAAATAAAATACGAAAAAGTACAGTAAATATATATTACACACCCTATGTAAAATATCACAAACTACACCATATATATTATATAATTTACATAAAATATCAAAAGGACACCAAATATACCTTATATACTGTACATAAAATATCAAAATGTACAGTAAATATATTTCATATATTTTACATATAATATTAACTAAAAGTACACCAAATACATTTTATATACCGTAAATAAAACATCAAAAATTACAGTAAATATATATTACATACTGTACCTAAAATATCAAAAAGTGCACCAAATAAGTGTTATATATACTGTAAATTAACTATCAAAAACTACAGTAATTATATTTAATATAGTGTACATAAAATATCACAAATTACACCAAATGTATATTATTTACTGTAAATAAAATATCAAAAAGTACAGTACATATATATTACACACCATTTGTAAAATATCACAATCTACACCAAATATATATTATATAATTTACATAAAATACCAAAAGGACACCAAATATATCTTATATACTGTACATAAACATCAAAAAGTACAGTAAATATATTTCATATAATGTACATATAATATTAACTAAAAGTACACCAAATACATTTTTATAGTGTAAAGAAAATATCAAATATATAGTAAATATATATTACGCACCATATGTAAAATATCACAATCTACACCAAATATATATTATATAATTTACATAAAATATCAAAAGGACCCCAAATATATCTTATATACTGTACATAAAATATCAAAAATACAGTAAATATATTTCATATATTGTACTTATAATATTAACTAAAAGTACACCAAATATGTGTTATATATACTGTAAATAAACCATCAAAAACTACAGTGATTATATTGAATATACTGTACATAAAATATCAAAAATTACACCAAATGTATATTATATATTGTAAATAAAATTTCAAAAAGGACAGTAAATATGTATTAAATACTGTACATAAAATATCAAAAAGTACACCAAATATGTGTTATATATACTGTAAATAAACTATAAAAACTACAGTAATTATACTTAATATACTGTACATAAAATATCAAAAATTACACCAAATGTATATTATATACTGTAAATAAAATATCAAAAAGTACAGTAAATATATATTACACACCATATGTAAAATATCACAATCTACACCAAATATATATTATATAATTTACATAAAATATCAAAAGGACACCAAATATACCTTATATACTGTACATAAAATATCAAAATATACAGTAAATATATTTCATATATTGTACATATAATATTAACTAAAAGTACACCAAATGCATTTTATATATTGTAAATAAAATATCAAAAAGTACAGTAAATTTATATTACATACTGTACATAAAATATCAAAAAGTAAAGCGAATATGTGTTATATATGCTGTAAATAAACTATCAAAAACTACAGTAATTATATTTAATATACTGTACATAAAATATCAAAAATTACACCAAATGTATATTATTTACTGTAAATAAAATATCAAAAAGTACAGTACATATATATTACACACCATATGTAAAATATCACAATCTACACCAAATATATATTATATAATTTACATAAAATATCAAAAGGACACCAAATATATCTTATATACTGCACATAAAATATCAAAATGTTCAGTAAATATATTTCATATATTGTACATATAATATTAACTAAAACTGCACCAAATACATTTTATATAGTGTAAATAAAATATCAAAAATTACAGTTAATATGTATTATATACTGTAAATAAAATATCAAAACGTACACCAAATATGTGTTATATATACTGTAAATAAACTATAAAATCTACAGTAATTATATTTAATATACTGTACATAAAATATCAAAAATTACACAAAATGTATATTATACACTGTAAATAAAATATCAGAAATTACAGTAAATATATATTACACACCGTATGTAAAATATCACAATCTACACCAAATATATATTATATAATTTACATAAAATATCAAAAGGACACCAAATATATCTTATATACTGTACATAAAATATCAAAATGTACAGTAAATATATTACATATATTGTACATCTAATATTAACTAAAAGTACACCAAATACATTTTTATAGTGTAAAGAAAATATCAAGTATATAGTAAATATATATTACGCACCATATGTAAAATATCACAATCTACACCAAATATATATTATATAATTTACATAAAATATCAAAAGGACCCCAAATATATCTTATATACTGTACATAAAATATCAAAAATACAGTAAATATATTTCATATATTGTACTTATAATATTAACTAAAAGTACACCAAATATGTGTTATATATACTGTAAATAAACCATCAAAAACTACAGTGATTATATTGAATATACTGTACATAAAATATCAAAAATTACACCAAATATATATTATATACTGTAAATAAATTATCAAAAAGTACAGTAAGTACACATTACACACCCTATGAAATATCACAAACTACACCAAATATATATTATATAATTTACATAAAACATCAAAAGGACACCAAATATATCTTCTATACTGTACATAAAATATCAAAAAGTACAGTAAATATATTTCATATATTGTATATATAATATTAATTAAAAGTACACCAAACACATTTTATATACTGTAAATAAATTATCAAAAATTACAGTAAATATATATTACATACTGTACATAAAATATCAAAAAGTACACCAAATATGTGTTATATATACTGTAAATAAACAATCAAAAACTACAGTAATTATATTTAATATACTGTACATAAAATATCAAAAATTACACCAAATGTATATTATTTACTGTAAATGAAATATCAAAAATTACAGTAAATATATATTACACACCCTATGGAAAATATCAAAAACTACATCAAATATATATTATAAAATTCACAAAAATATCAAAAGGACACCAAATATATATTATATACTGTACATAAAATATCAAAAATACAGTAAATATATTTCATATATTGTACATGTAATATTAACTAAAAGTACACCAAATACATTTTATATACTGTAAATAAAATATCAAAAAGTACAGTAAATATATATTACATAGTGTACATAAAATATCAAAAAGTACTCCAAATATGTGTAATATATACTGTAAATAAACTATCAAAAACTACAGTAATTATATTTACTTTACTGTACATAAAATATCAAAAATTACACCAAATGTATATTATATACTGTAAATAAAATATCAAAAAGTACAGTAAATATATATTACACACCCTATGTAAAATATCACAAACTACACCAAATATATATTATATAATTTACATAAAATATCAAAAGGACACCAAATATATCTTCTATACCGTACATAAAATATCAAAAAGTACAGTAAATATATTTCATATATTGTATATATAATATTAACTAAAAGTACACCAAACACATTTTATATGCTGTAAATAAATTATCAAAAACTTCAGTAAATATATATTACATACTGTACATAAAATATCAAAAAGTACACCAAATATGTGTTATATATACTGTAAATAAACAATCAAAAACTACAATAATTATATTTAATATACTGTACATAAAATATCAAAAATTACACCAAATGTATATTATTTACTGTAAATGAAATATCAAAAATTACAGTAAATATATATTACACACCCTATGGAAAATATCACAAACTACATCAAATATATATTATAAAATTCACAAAAAATATCAAAAGGACACCAAATAAATATTATATACTGTACATAAAATATCAAAAATTACAGTAAATATATTTCATATATTGTACATGTAATATTAACTAAAAGAACACCAAATACATTTTATATACTGTAAATAAAATATCAAAAAGTACAGTAAATATATATTACATTCTGTACATAAAATATCAAAAAGTACACCAAATATGTGTTATATATACTGTAAATAAACTATCAAAAACTGCAGTAATTATATTTAATATACTGTACATAAAATATCAAAAATTACACCAAATGTATATTATTTACTGTAAATAAAATATCAAAAAGTACAGTAAATATATATTGCACACCATATGTAAAATATCACAATCTACACCAAATATATATTATATAATTTACATAAAATATCAAAAGGACACCAAATATATCTTCTATACTGTACATAAAATATCAAAAAGTACAGTAAATATATTTCATATATTGTACATATAATATTAACTGAAAGTACACCAAATACATTTTATATACTGTAAATAAATTATCAAAAATTACAGTAAATATATATTACATACTGTACATAAAATATCAAAAAGTACACCAAATATGTGTTATATATACTGTAAATAAACTATCAAAAACTACAGTAATTATATTTAATATACTGTACATAAAATATCAAAAATTACACCAAATGTATATTATTTACTGTAAATAAAATATCAAAAATTACAGTAAATATATATTACACACCCTATGTAAAATATCAAAAACTACACCAAATATATATTATAAAATTCACATAAAATATCAAAAGGACACCAAATATATCTTATATACTGTACATAAATTATCAAATGTACAGTAAATATATTTCATATATTGTACATATAATATTAACTAAAAGTACACCAAATACATTTTATATAGTGTAAATACAATATCAAAATGTACAGTAAATATATATTACACATCATATGTAAAATATCACAATCTACACCAAATATATATTATATAATTTACATAAAATATCAAAAGGACACCAAATATATCTTATATAGTGTACATAAAATATCAAAATGTACAGTAAATATATTTCATATATTGTACATATAACATTAACTAAAAGTACACCAAATACATTTTATATACAGTAAATAAAATATCAAAAAGTACTGTAAATATATATTACATACTGTACATAAAATATCAAAAATACACCAAATATGTGTTATATATACTGTAAATATCAAAAACTACAGTAATCATATTCAATGTACTGTATATAAAATATCAAAAATTACACCAAATATAAATTAAATACTGTAAATAAAATATCAAAAAGGACAGTAAATATATACTACACACCCTATGTAAAATATCAAAAATTACACCAAATATATATTATATAATTTACATAGAATATAAAAAGGACACCAAATATATCTTATATATTGTACATAAAATATCAAAAAGTACAGTATATATATTTCATACATTGTACATATATTATTAACTAAAAGTACACCAAATACATTTTGTATACTGAAAATAAAATATCAAAAAGTACAGTAAATCTATATTACATACTGTACATAAAATATCAAAAAGTACACCAAATATGTGTTATATATACTGTAAATAAACTATCAAAAACTACAGTAATTATATTTAATATACTGTACATAAAATATCAAAAATTACACCAAAGGAATGTTATTTACTGTAAATAAAATATCAAAAAGTACAGTAAATATATCTTACACTCCCTATGTAAAATATCACAATCTACACCAAATATATATTATATAATTTACATCAAATATCAAAAGGACACCAAATATATCTTATATATTGTACATAAAATATCAAAAAGTACAGTATATATATTTCATACATTGTATATATATTATTAACTAAAAGTACACCAAATACATTTTGTATACTGAAAATAAAATATCAAAAATACAGTAAATATATATTACATACTGTACAGAAAATATCAAAAAGTACACTAAATATGTGTTATATATACTGTAAATAAACTATCAAAAACTACAGTAATTATATTTAATATACTGTACATAAAATATCAAAAATTACACCAAATGTATATTATATACTGTAAATAAAATATCAAAAAGTACAGTAAGTACACATTACACACGCTATGAAATATCACAAACTACACCAAATATATATTATATAATTTACATAAAATATCAAAAGGACACCAAATATATCTTCTATACTGTACATAAAATATCAAAAAGTACAGTAAATATATTTCATATATTGTATATATAATATTAACTAAAAGTACACCAAACACATTTTATATACTGTAAATAAATTATCAAAAACTTCAGTAAATATATATTACATACTGTACATAAAATATCAAAAAGTACACCAAATATGTGTTATATATACTGTAAATAAACAATCAAAAACTACAATAATTATATTTAATATACTGTACATAAAATATCAAAAATTACACCAAATGTATATTATTTACTGTAAATGAAATATCAAAAATTACAGTAAATATATATTACACACCCTATGGAAAATATCACAAACTACCTCAAATATATATTATAAAATTCACAAAAAATATCAAAAGGACACCAAATATATATTATATACTGTACATAAAATATCAAAAAGTACAGTAAATATATTTCATATATTGTACATGTAATATTAACTAAAAGTACACCAAATACATTTTATATACTGTAAATAAAATATCAAAAAGTACAGTAAATATATATTACATTCTGTACATAAAATATCAAAAAGTACACCAAATATGTGTTATATATACTGTAAATAAACTATCAAAAACTGCAGTAATTATATTTAATATACTGTACATAAAATATCAAAAATTACACCAAATGTATATTATTTACTGTAAATAAAATATCAAAAAGTACAGTAAATATATATTGCACACCATATGTAAAATATCACAATCTACACCAAATATATATTATATAATTTACATAAAATATCAAAAGGACGCCAAATATATCTTCTATACTGTACATAAAATATCAAAAAGTACAGTAAATATATTTCATATATTGTACATATAATATTAACTAAAAGTACACCAAATACATTTTATATACTGTAAATAAATTATCAAAAATTACAGTAAATATATATTACATACTGTACATAAAATATCAAAAAGTACACCAAATATGTGTTATATATACTGTAAATAAACTATCAAAAACTACAGTAATTATATTTAATATACTGTACATAAAATATCAAAAATTACACCAAATGTATATTATTTACTGTAAATAAAATATCAAAAATTACAGTAAATATATATTACACACCCTATGTAAAATATCAAAAACTACACCAAATATATATTATAAAATTCACATAAAATATCAAAAGGACACCAAATATATCTTATATACTGTACATAAATTATCAAAATTACAGTAAATATATTTCATATATTGTACATATAATATTAACTAAAAGTACACCAAATACATTTTATATAGTGTAAATAAAATATCAAAATGTACAGTAAATATATATTACACACCATATGTAAAATATCACAATCTACACCAAATATATATTATATAATTTACATAAAATATCAAAAGGACACCAAATATATCTTATATAGTGTACATAAAATATCAAAATGTACAGTAAATATATTTCATATATTGTACATATAACATTAACTAAAAGTACACCAAATACATTTTATATACAGTAAATAAAATATCAAAAATACAGTAAATATATATTACATACTGTACATAAAATATCAAAAATACACCAAACATGTGTTATATATACTGTAAATATCAAAAACTACAGTAAACATATTCAATGTACTGTATATAAAATATCAAAAATTACACCAAATATAAATTAAATACTGTAAATGAAATATCAAAAAGGACAGTAAATATATACTACACACCCTATGTAAAATATCAAAAATTACACCAAATATATATTATATAATTTACATAGAATATAAAAAGGACACCAAATATATCTTATATATTGTACATAAAATATCAAAAAGTACAGTATATATATTTCATACATTGTACATGTATTATTAACTAAAAGTACACCAAATACATTTTGTATACTGAAAATAAAATATCAAAAAGTACAGTAAATCTATATTACATACTGTACATAAAATATCAAAAAGTACACCAAATATGTGTTATATATACTGTAAATAAACTATCAAAAACTACAGTAATTATATTTAATATACTGTACATAAAATATCAAAAATTACACCAAAGGAATGTTATTTACTGTAAATAAAATATCAAAAAGTACAGTAAATATATCTTACACACCCTATGTAAAATATCACAATCTACACCAAATATATATTATATAATTTACATAAAATATCAAAAGGACACCAAATATATCTTATATAGTGTACATAAAATATCAAAATGTACAGTAAATATATTTCATATATTGTACATATAATATTAACTAAAAGTACACCAAATACATTTTATATACAGTAAATAAAATATCAAAAAGTACAGTAAATATGTATTACATACTGTACATAAAATATTAAAAAGTACACCATATATGTGTAATATATACTGTAAATAAACTATCAAAAACTACTGTAATTATATTTAATATACTGTACATAAAATATCAAAAATTAATCCAAATGTATATTATATACTGTAAATAAAATATCATCAAGTACAGTAAATATATATTACACACCCTATGTAAAATATCACAAACTTCACCAAATATATATTATAAAATTTACATAAAATATCAAAAGGACACCACTTATATCTTCTATACTGTACATAAAATATCAAAATGTACAGTAAATATATTTCATATATTGTATATATAATATTAACTAAAAGTTCACCAAATACATTTTATATACTGTAAATAAATTATCAAAAATTACAGTAAATATATATTACATACTGTATATAAAATATCAAAAAGTACACCATATATGTGTTATATATACTGTAAATAAACTATCAAAGACTACAGTAATTATATTTAATATACTGTACATAAAATATCAAAAATTACACCAAATGTATATTATTTACTGTAAATAAAATATCAAAAATTACAGTAAATATATATTACACACCCAATGTAAAATATCAAAAACTACACCAAATATCTATTATAAAAT
Source organism: Pan paniscus (assembly GCF_029289425.2). Classification (NCBI taxonomy): domain Eukaryota; kingdom Metazoa; phylum Chordata; class Mammalia; order Primates; family Hominidae; genus Pan; species Pan paniscus. The sequence continues at coordinate 6,525,475 of NC_073271.2, forward strand.
TCACATAAAATATCAAAAGGACACCAAATATTTATTATATACTGTACATAAAATATCAAAAAGTACAGTAAATATATTTCATATAGTGTACATATAATATTAACTAAAAGTACACCAAATACATTTCATATACTGTAAATAAAATATCAAAAAGTACAGTAAATATATATTACATACTGTACATAAAATATCAAAAAGTACACCAAATATGTGTTATATATACTGTGAATAAACTATCAAATATACAGTAATTATATATAATATACTGTACAAAAAATATCAAAAATTACACCAAATGTATATTATATACTGTAAATAAAATATCAAAAAGTACAGTAAATATATATGGCATAACCTATGTAAAATATCAAAAACTACACCAAATATATATTATATAATTTACAGAAAATATCAAAAGGACACCAAATATATATTCTATACTGTACACAAAATATCAAAAAGTACAGTAAATATATTTCATATATCTTACATATAATATTAACTAAAAGTACACCAAATGCATTTTATATACTGTAAATAAAATATCAAAAAGTACAGTAAACATATATTACATACTGTACATAAAATATCAAAAAGTACACCAAATATGTGTTATATATACTGTAAATATCAAAAACTACAGTAATCATATTCAATGTACTGTATATAAAATATCAAAAATTACACCAAATATAAATTAAATACTGTAAATAAAATATCAAAATGGACAGTAAATATATACTACACACCCTATGTAAAATATCAAAAATTACACCAAATATATATTATATAATTTACATAGAATATAAAAAGGACACCAAATATATCTTATATATTGTACATAAAATATCAAAAAGTACAGTATATATATTTCATACATTGTACATATATTATTAACTAAAAGTACACCAAATACATTTTGTATACTGACAATAAAATATCAAAAAGTACAGTAAATCTATATTACATACTGTACATAAAATATCAAAAAGTACACCAAATATGTGTTATATATACTGTAAATAAACTATCAAAAACTACAGTAATTATATTTAATATACTGTACATAAAATATCAAAAATTACACCAAAGGACTGTTATTTACTGTAAATAAAATATCAAAAAGTACAGTAAATATATCTTACACTCCCTATGTAAAATATCACAATCTACACCAAATATATATTATATAATTTACATAAAATATCAAAAGGACACCAAATATATCTTATATAGTGTACATAAAATATCAAAATGTACAGTAAATATATTTCCTATATTGTACATATAATATTAACTGAAAGTACACCAAATACATTTTATATACTGTAAATAAAATATCAAAAATACAGTAAATATATATTACATACTGTACATAAAATATCAAAAAGTACACCAAATATGTGTAATATATACTGTAAATAAACTATCAAAACTACACTAATTATATTTAATATACTGTACATAAAATATCAAAAATTACACCAAATATATATTATTTACTGTAAAGAAAATACCAAAAAGTACAGTAAATATATATTACACACCCTATGTAAAATATCACAATCTACACCAAATATATATTATATAATTTACATCAAATATCAAAAGGACACCAAATATATCTTATATATTGTACATAAAATATCAAAAAGTACAGTATATATATTTCATACATTGTATATATATTATTAACTAAAAGTACACCAAATACATTTTGTATACTGAAAATAAAATATCAAAAATACAGTAAATATATATTACATACTGTACAGAAAATATCAAAAAGTACACTAAATATGTGTTATATATACTGTAAATAAACTATCAAAAACTACAGTAATTATATTTAATATACTGTACATAAAATATCAAAAATTACACCAAATGTATATTATATACTGTAAATAAAATATCAAATAGTACAGTAAGTACACATTACACAGGCTATGAAATATCACAAACTACACCAAATATATATTATATAATTTACATAAAATATCAAAAGGACACCAAATATATCTTCTATACTGTACATAAAATATCAAAAAGTACAGTAAATATATTTCATATATTGTATATATAATATTAACTAAAAGTACACCAAACACATTTTATATACTGTAAATAAATTATCAAAAACTTCAGTAAATATATATTACATACTGTACATAAAATATCAAAAAGTACACCAAATATGTGTTATATATACTGTAAATAAACAATCAAAAACTACAATAATTATATTTAATATACTGTACATAAAATATCAAAAATTACACCAAATGTATATTATTTACTGTAAATGAAATATCAAAAATTACAGTAAATATATATTACACACCCTATGGAAAATATCACAAACTACATCAAATATATATTATAAAATTCACAAAAAATATCAAAAGGACACCAAATATATATTATATACTGTACATAAAATATCAAAAACTACAGTAAATATATTTCATATATTGTACATGTAATATTAACTAAAAGTACACCAAATACATTTTATATACTGTAAATAAAATATCAAAAAGTACAGTAAATATATATTACATTCTGTACATAAAATATCAAAAAGTACACCAAATATGTGTTATATATACTGTAAATAAACTATCAAAAACTGCAGTAATTATATTTAATATACTGTACATAAAATATCAAAAATTACACCAAATGTATATTATTTACTGTAAATAAAATATCAAAAAGTACAGTAAATATATATTGCACACCATATGTAAAATATCACAATCTACACCAAATATATATTATATAATTTACATAAAATATCAAAAGGACACCAAATATATCTTCTATACTGTACATAAAATATCAAAAAGTACAGTAAATATATTTCATATATTGTACATATAATATTAACTAAAAGTACACCAAATACATTTTATATACTGTAAATAAATTATCAAAAATTACAGTAAATATATATTACATACTGTACATAAAATATCAAAAAGTACACCAAATATGTGTTATATATACTGTAAATAAACTATCAAAAACTACAGTAATTATATTTAATATACTGTACATAAAATATCAAAAATTACACCAAATGTATATTATTTACTGTAAATAAAATATCAAAAATTACAGTAAATATATATTACACACCCTATGTAAAATATCAAAAACTACACCAAATATATATTATAAAATTCACATAAAATATCAAAAGGACACCAAATATATCTTATATACTGTACATAAATTATCAAAAGTACAGTAAATATATTTCATATATTGTACATATAATATTAACTAAAAGTACACCAAATACATTTTATATAGTGTAAATAAAATATCAAAATGTACAGTAAATATATATTACACACCATATGTAAAATATCACAATCTACACCAAATATATATTATATAATTTACATAAAATATCAAAAGGACACCAAATATATCTTATATAGTGTACATAAAATATCAAAATGTACAGTAAATATATTTCATATATTGTACATATAACATTAACTAAAAGTACACCAAATACATTTTATATACAGTAAATAAAATATCAAAAATACAGTAAATATATATTACATACTGTACATAAAATATCAAAAATACACCAAATATGTGTTATATATACTGTAAATATCAAAAACTACAGTAAACATATTCAATGTACTGTATATAAAATATCAAAAATTACACCAAATATAAATTAAATACTGTAAATGAAATATCAAAAAGGACAGTAAATATATACTACACACCCTATGTAAAATATCAAAAATTACACCAAATATATATTATATAATTTACATAGAATATAAAAAGGACACCAAATATATCTTATATATTGTACATAAAATATCAAAAAGTACAGTATATATATTTCATACATTGTACATATATTATTAACTAAATGTACACCAAATACATTTTGTATACTGAAAATAAAATATCAAAAAGTACAGTAAATCTATATTACATACTGTACATAAAATATCAAAAAGTACACCAAATATGTGTTATATATACTGTAAATAAACTATCAAAAACTACAGTAATTATATTTAATATACTGTACATAAAATATCAAAAATTACACCAAAGGAATGTTATTTACTGTAAATAAAATATCAAAAAGTACAGTAAATATATCTTACACACCCTATGTAAAATATCACAATCTACACCAAATATATATTATATAATTTACATAAAATATCAAAAGGACACCAAATATATCTTATATAGTGTACATAAAATATCAAAATGTACAGTAAATATATTTCATATATTGTACATATAATATTAACTAAAAGTACACCAAATACATTTTATATACAGTAAATAAAATATCAAAAAGTACAGTAAATATGTATTACATACTGTACATAAAATATTAAAAAGTACACCATATATGTGTAATATATACTGTAAATAAACTATCAAAAACTACTGTAATTATATTTAATATACTGTACATAAAATATCAAAAATTAAACCAAATGTATATTATATACTGTAAATAAAATATCATCAAGTACAGTAAATATATATTACACACCCTATGTAAAATATCACAAACTTCACCAAATATATATTATAAAATTTACAAAAAATATCAAAAGGACACCACTTATATCTTCTATACTGTACATAAAATATCAAAATGTACAGTAAATATATTTCATATACTGTATATATAATATTAACTAAAAGTACACCAAATACATTTTATATACTGTAAATAAATTATCAAAAATTACAGTAAATATATATTACATACTGTATATAAAATATCAAAAAGTACACCATATATGTGTTATATATACTGTAAATAAACTATCAAAGACTACAGTAATTATATTTAATATACTGTACATAAAATATCAAAAATTACACCAAATGTATATTATTTACTGTAAATAAAATATCAAAAATTACAGTAAATATATATTACACACCCAATGTAAAATATCAAAAACTACACCAAATATCTATTATAAAATTCACATAAAATATCAAAAGGACACCAAATATTTATTATATACTGTACATAAAATATCAAAAAGTACAGTAAATATATTTCATATAGTGTACATATAATATTAACTAAAAGTACACCAAATACATTTCATATACTGTAAATAAAATATCAAAAAGTACAGTAAATATATATTACATACTGTACATAAAATATCAAAAAGTACACCAAATATGTGTTATATATACTGTGAATAAACTATCAAATATACAGTAATTATATATAATATACTGTACAAAAAATATCAAAAATTACACCAAATGTATATTATATACTGTAAATAAAATATCAAAAAGTACAGTAAATATATATGGCATAACCTATGTAAAATATCAAAAACTACACCAAATATATATTATATAATTTACAGAAAATATCAAAAGGACACCAAATATATATTCTATACTGTACACAAAATATCAAAAAGTACAGTAAATATATTTCATATATCTTACATATAATATTAACTAAAAGTACACCAAATGCATTTTATATACTGTAAATAAAATATCAAAAAGTACAGTAAACATATATTACATACTGTACATAAAATATCAAAAAGTACACCAAATATGTGTTATATATACTGTAAATATCAAAAACTACAGTAATCATATTCAATGTACTGTATATAAAATATCAAAAATTACACCAAATATAAATTAAATACTGTAAATAAAATATCAAAAAGGACAGTAAATATATACTACACACCCTATGTAAAATATCAAAAATTACACCAAATATATATTATATAATTTACATAGAATATAAAAAGGACACCAAATATATCTTATATAGTGTACATAAAATATCAAAAAGTACAGTATATATATTTCATACATTGTACATATATTATTAACTAAAAGTACACCAAATACATTTTGTATACTGACAATAAAATATCAAAAAGTACAGTAAATCTATATTACATACTGTACATAAAATATAAAAAAGTACACCAAATATGTGTTATATATACTGTAAATAAACTATCAAAAACTACAGTAATTATATTTAATATACTGTACATAAAATATCAAAAATTACACCAAAGGACTGTTATTTACTGTAAATAAAATATCAAAAAGTACAGTAAATATATCTTACACTCCCTATGTAAAATATCACAATCTACACCAAATATATATTATATAATTTACATAAAATATCAAAAGGACACCAAATATATCTTATATAGTGTACATAAAATATCAAAATGTACAGTAAATATATTTCCTATATTGTACATATAATATTAACTGAAAGTACACCAAATACATTTTATATACTGTAAATAAAATATCAAAAATACAGTAAATATATATTACATACTGTACATAAAATATCAAAAAGTACACCAAATATGTGTAATATATACTGTAAATAAACTATCAAAACTACACTAATTATATTTAATATACTGTACATAAAATATCAAAAATTACACCAAATATATATTATTTACTGTAAAGAAAATACCAAAAAGTACAGTAAATATATATTACACACCCTATGTAAAATATCACAATCTACACCAAATATATATTATATAATTTACATCAAATATCAAAAGGACACCAAATATATCTTATATATTGTACATAAAATATCAAAAAGTACAGTATATATATTTCATACATTGTATATATATTATTAACTAAAAGTACACCAAATACATTTTGTATACTGAAAATAAAATATCAAAAATACAGTAAATATATATTACATACTGTACAGAAAATATCAAAAAGTACACTAAATATGTGTTATATATACTGTAAATAAACTATCAAAAACTACAGTAATTATATTTAATATACTGTACATAAAATATCAAAAATTACACCAAATGTATATTATATACTGTAAATAAAATATCAAATAGTACAGTAAGTACACATTACACACGCTATGAAATATCACAAACTACACCAAATATATATTATATAATTTACATAAAATATCAAAAGGACACCAAATATATCTTCTATACTGTACATAAAATATCAAAAAGTACAGTAAATATATTTCATATATTGTATATATAATATTAACTAAAAGTACACCAAACACATTTTATATACTGTAAATAAATTATCAAAAACTTCAGTAAATATATATTACATACTGTACATAAAATATCAAAAAGTACACCAAATATGTGTTATATATACTGTAAATAAACAATCAAAAACTACAATAATTATATTTAATATACTGTACATAAAATATCAAAAATTACACCAAATGTATATTATTTACTGTAAATGAAATATCAAAAATTACAGTAAATATATATTACACACCCTATGGAAAATATCACAAACTACATCAAATATATATTATAAAATTCACAAAAAATATCAAAAGGACACCAAATATATATTATATACTGTACATAAAATATCAAAAAGTACAGTAAATATATTTCATATATTGTACATGTAATATTAACTAAAAGTACACCAAATACATTTTATATACTGTAAATAAAATATCAAAAAGTACAGTAAATATATATTACATTCTGTACATAAAATATCAAAAAGTACACCAAATATGTGTTATATATACTGTAAATAAACTATCAAAAACTGCAGTAATTATATTTAATATACTGTACATAAAATATCAAAAATTACACCAAATGTATATTATTTACTGTAAATAAAATATCAAAAAGTACAGTAAATATATATTGCACACCATATGTAAAATATCACAATCTACACCAAATATATATTATATAATTTACATAAAATATCAAAAGGACACCAAATATATCTTCTATACTGTACATAAAATATCAAAAAGTACAGTAAATATATTTCATATATTGTACATATAATATTAACTAAAAGTACACCAAATACATTTTATATACTGTAAATAAATTATCAAAAATTACAGTAAATATATATTACATACTGTACATAAAATATCAAAAAGTACACCAAATATGTGTTATATATACTGTAAATAAACTATCAAAAACTACAGTAATTATATTTAATATACTGTACATAAAATATCAAAAATTACACCAAATGTATATTATTTACTGTAAATAAAATATCAAAAATTACAGTAAATATATATTACACACCCTATGTAAAATATCAAAAACTACACCAAATATATATTATAAAATTCACATAAAATATCAAAAGGACACCAAATATATCTTATATACTGTACATAAATTATCAAAAGTACAGTAAATATATTTCATATATTGTACATATAATATTAACTAAAAGTACACCAAATACATTTTATATAGTGTAAATAAAATATCAAAATGTACAGTAAATATTTATTACACACCATATGTAAAATATCACAATCTACACCAAATATATATTATATAATTTACATAAAATATCAAAAGGACACCAAATATATATTCTATACTGTACACAAAATATCAAAAAGTACAGTAAATATATTTCATATATCTTACATATAATATTAACTAAAAGTACACCAAATGCATTTTATATACTGTAAATAAAATATCAAAAAGTACAGTAAACATATATTACATACTGTACATAAAATATCAAAAAGTACACCAAATATGTGTTATATATACTGTAAATATCAAAAACTACAGTAATCATATTCAATGTACTGTATATAAAATATCAAAAATTACACCAAATATAAATTAAATACTGTAAATAAAATATCAAAATGGACAGTAAATATATACTACACACCCTATGTAAAATATCAAAAATTACACCAAATATATATTATATAATTTACATAGAATATAAAAAGGACACCAAATATATCTTATATATTGTACATAAAATATCAAAAAGTACAGTATATATATTTCATACATTGTACATATATTATTAACTAAAAGTACACCAAATACATTTTGTATACTGACAATAAAATATCAAAAAGTACAGTAAATCTATATTACATACTGTACATAAAATATCAAAAAGTACACCAAATATGTGTTATATATACTGTAAATAAACTATCAAAAACTACAGTAATTATATTTAATATACTGTACATAAAATATCAAAAATTACACCAAAGGACTGTTATTTACTGTAAATAAAATATCAAAAAGTACAGTAAATATATCTTACACTCCCTATGTAAAATATCACAATCTACACCAAATATATATTATATAATTTACATAAAATATCAAAAGGACACCAAATATATCTTATATAGTGTACATAAAATATCAAAATGTACAGTAAATATATTTCCTATATTGTACATATAATATTAACTGAAAGTACACCAAATACATTTTATATACTGTAAATAAAATATCAAAAATACAGTAAATATATATTACATACTGTACATAAAATATCAAAAAGTACACCAAATATGTGTAATATATACTGTAAATAAACTATCAAAACTACACTAATTATATTTAATATACTGTACATAAAATATCAAAAATTACACCAAATATATATTATTTACTGTAAAGAAAATACCAAAAAGTACAGTAAATATATATTACACACCCTATGTAAAATATCACAATCTACACCAAATATATATTATATAATTTACATCAAATATCAAAAGGACACCAAATATATCTTATATATTGTACATAAAATATCAAAAAGTACAGTATATATATTTCATACATTGTATATATATTATTAACTAAAAGTACACCAAATACATTTTGTATACTGAAAATAAAATATCAAAAATACAGTAAATATATATTACATACTGTACAGAAAATATCAAAAAGTACACTAAATATGTGTTATATATACTGTAAATAAACTATCAAAAACTACAGTAATTATATTTAATATACTGTACATAAAATATCAAAAATTACACCAAATGTATATTATATACTGTAAATAAAATATCAAATAGTACAGTAAGTACACATTACACACGCTATGAAATATCACAAACTACACCAAATATATATTATATAATTTACATAAAATATCAAAAGGACACCAAATATATCTTCTATACTGTACATAAAATATCAAAAAGTACAGTAAATATATTTCATATATTGTATATATAATATTAACTAAAAGTACACCAAACACATTTTATATACTGTAAATAAATTATCAAAAACTTCAGTAAATATATATTACATACTGTACATAAAATATCAAAAAGTACACCAAATATGTGTTATATATACTGTAAATAAACAATCAAAAACTACAATAATTATATTTAATATACTGTACATAAAATATCAAAAATTACACCAAATGTATATTATTTACTGTAAATGAAATATCAAAAATTACAGTAAATATATATTACACACCCTATGGAAAATATCACAAACTACATCAAATATATATTATAAAATTCACAAAAAATATCAAAAGGACACCAAATATATATTATATACTGTACATAAAATATCAAAAAGTACAGTAAATATATTTCATATATTGTACATGTAATATTAACTAAAAGTACACCAAATACATTTTATATACTGTAAATAAAATATCAAAAAGTACAGTAAATATATATTACATTCTGTACATAAAATATCAAAAAGTACACCAAATATGTGTTATATATACTGTAAATAAACTATCAAAAACTGCAGTAATTATATTTAATATACTGTACATAAAATATCAAAAATTACACCAAATGTATATTATTTACTGTAAATAAAATATCAAAAAGTACAGTAAATATATATTGCACACCATATGTAAAATATCACAATCTACACCAAATATATATTATATAATTTACATAAAATATCAAAAGGACACCAAATATATCTTCTATACTGTACATAAAATATCAAAAAGTACAGTAAATATATTTCATATATTGTACATATAATATTAACTAAAAGTACACCAAATACATTTTATATACTGTAAATAAATTATCAAAAATTACAGTAAATATATATTACATACTGTACATAAAATATCAAAAAGTACACCAAATATGTGTTTTATATACTGTAAATAAACTATCAAAAACTACAGTAATTATATTTAATATACTGTACATAAAATATCAAAAATTACACCAAATGTATATTATTTACTGTAAATAAAATATCAAAAATTACAGTAAATATATATTACACACCCTATGTAAAATATCAAAAACTACACCAAATATATATTATAAAATTCACATAAAATATCAAAAGCACACCAAATATATCTTATATACTGTACATAAATTATCAAAAGTACAGTAAATATATTTCATATATTGTACATATAATATTAACTAAAAGTACACCAAATACATTTTATATAGTGTAAATAAAATATCAAAATGTACAGTAAATATATATTACACACCATATGTAAAATATCACAATCTACACCAAATATATATTATATAATTTACATAAAATATCAAAAGGACACCAAATATATCTTATATAGTGTACATAAAATATCAAAATGTACAGTAAATATATTTCATATATTGTACATATAACATTAACTAAAAGTACACCAAATACATTTTATATACAGTAAATAAAATATCAAAAATACAGTAAATATATATTACATACTGTACATAAAATATCAAAAATACACCAAATATGTGTTATATATACTGTAAATATCAAAAACTACAGTAAACATATTCAATGTACTGTATATAAAATATCAAAAATTACACCAAATATAAATTAAATACTGTAAATGAAATATCAAAAAGGACAGTAAATATATACTACACACCCTATGTAAAATATCAAAAATTACACCAAATATATATTATATAATTTACATAGAATATAAAAAGGACACCAAATATATCTTATATATTGTACATAAAATATCAAAAAGTACAGTATATATATTTCATACATTGTACATATATTATTAACTAAATGTACACCAAATACATTTTGTATACTGAAAATAAAATATCAAAAAGTACAGTAAATCTATATTACATACTGTACATAAAATATCAAAAAGTACACCAAATATGTGTTATATATACTGTAAATAAACTATCAAAAACTACAGTAATTATATTTAATATACTGTACATAAAATATCAAAAATTACACCAAAGGAATGTTATTTACTGTAAATAAAATATCAAAAAGTACAGTAAATATATCTTACACACCCTATGTAAAATATCACAATCTACACCAAATATATATTATATAATTTACATAAAATATCAAAAGGACACCAAATATATCTTATATAGTGTACATAAAATATCAAAATGTACAGTAAATATATTTCATATATTGTACATATAATATTAACTAAAAGTACACCAAATACATTTTATATACAGTAAATAAAATATCAAAAAGTACAGTAAATATGTATTACATACTGTACATAAAATATTAAAAAGTACACCATATATGTGTAATATATACTGTAAATAAACTATCAAAAACTACTGTAATTATATTTAATATACTGTACATAAAATATCAAAAATTAAACCAAATGTATATTATATACTGTAAATAAAATATCATCAAGTACAGTAAATATATATTACACACCCTATGTAAAATATCACAAACTTCACCAAATATATATTATAAAATTTACATAAAATATCAAAAGGACACCACTTATATCTTCTATACTGTACATAAAATATCAAAATGTACAGTAAATATATTTCATATATTGTATATATAATATTAACTAAAAGTACACCAAATACATTTTATATACTGTAAATAAATTATCAAAAATTACAGTAAATATATATTACATACTGTATATAAAATATCAAAAAGTACACCATATATGTGTTATATATACTGTAAATAAACTATCAAAGACTACAGTAATTATATTTAATATACTGTACATAAAATATCAAAAATTACACCAAATGTATATTATTTACTGTAAATAAAATATCAAAAATTACAGTAAATATATATTACACACCCAATGTAAAATATCAAAAACTACACCAAATATCTATTATAAAATTCACATAAAATATCAAAAGGACACCAAATATTTATTATATACTGTACATAAAATATCAAAAAGTACAGTAAATATATTTCATATAGTGTACATATAATATTAACTAAAAGTACACCAAATACATTTCATATACTGTAAATAAAATATCAAAAAGTACAGTAAATATATATTACATACTGTACATAAAATATCAAAAAGTACACCAAATATGTGTTATATATACTGTGAATAAACTATCAAATATACAGTAATTATATATAATATACTGTACAAAAAATATCAAAAATTACACCAAATGTATATTATATACTGTAAATAAAATATCAAAAAGTACAGTAAATATATATGGCATAACCTATGTAAAATATCAAAAACTACACCAAATATATATTATATAATTTACAGAAAATATCAAAAGGACACCAAATATATATTCTATACTGTACACAAAATATCAAAAAGTACAGTAAATATATTTCATATATCTTACATATAATATTAACTAAAAGTACACCAAATGCATTTTATATACTGTAAATAAAATATCAAAAAGTACAGTAAACATATATTACATACTGTACATAAAATATCAAAAAGTACACCAAATATGTGTTATATATACTGTAAATATCAAAAACTACAGTAATCATATTCAATGTACTGTATATAAAATATCAAAAATTACACCAAATATAAATTAAATACTGTAAATAAAATATCAAAAAGGACAGTAAATATATACTACACACCCTATGTAAAATATCAAAAATTACACCAAATATATATTATATAATTTACATAGAATATAAAAAGGACACCAAATATATCTTATATAGTGTACATAAAATATCAAAAAGTACAGTATATATATTTCATACATTGTACATATATTATTAACTAAAAGTACACCAAATACATTTTGTATACTGACAATAAAATATCAAAAAGTACAGTAAATCTATATTACATACTGTACATAAAATATCAAAAAGTACACCAAATATGTGTTATATATACTGTAAATAAACTATCAAAAACTACAGTAATTATATTTAATATACTGTACATAAAATATCAAAAATTACACCAAAGGACTGTTATTTACTGTAAATAAAATATCAAAAAGTACAGTAAATATATCTTACACTCCCTATGTAAAATATCACAATCTACACCAAATATATATTATATAATTTACATAAAATATCAAAAGGACACCAAATATATCTTATATAGTGTACATAAAATATCAAAATGTACAGTAAATATATTTCCTATATTGTACATATAATATTAACTGAAAGTACACCAAATACATTTTATATACTGTAAATAAAATATCAAAAATACAGTAAATATATATTACATACTGTACATAAAATATCAAAAAGTACACCAAATATGTGTAATATATACTGTAAATAAACTATCAAAACTACACTAATTATATTTAATATACTGTACATAAAATATCAAAAATTACACCAAATATATATTATTTACTGTAAAGAAAATACCAAAAAGTACAGTAAATATATATTACACACCCTATGTAAAATATCACAATCTACACCAAATATATATTATATAATTTACATCAAATATCAAAAGGACACCAAATATATCTTATATATTGTACATAAAATATCAAAAAGTACAGTATATATATTTCATACATTGTATATATATTATTAACTAAAAGTACACCAAATACATTTTGTATACTGAAAATAAAATATCAAAAATACAGTAAATATATATTACATACTGTACAGAAAATATCAAAAAGTACACTAAATATGTGTTATATATACTGTAAATAAACTATCAAAAACTACAGTAATTATATTTAATATACTGTACATAAAATATCAAAAATTACACCAAATGTATATTATATACTGTAAATAAAATATCAAAAAGTACAGTAAGTACACATTACACACGCTATGAAATATCACAAACTACACCAAATATATATTATATAATTTACATAAAATATCAAAAGGACACCAAATATATCTTCTATACTGTACATAAAATATCAAAAAGTACAGTAAATATATTTCATATATTGTATATATAATATTAACTAAAAGTACACCAAACACATTTTATATACTGTAAATAAATTATCAAAAACTTCAGTAAATATATATTACATACTGTACATAAAATATCAAAAAGTACACCAAATATGTGTTATATATACTGTAAATAAACAATCAAAAACTACAATAATTATATTTAATATACTGTACATAAAATATCAAAAATTACACCAAATGTATATTATTTACTGTAAATGAAATATCAAAAATTACAGTAAATATATATTACACACCCTATGGAAAATATCACAAACTACATCAAATATATATTATAAAATTCACAAAAAATATCAAAAGGACACCAAATATATATTATATACTGTACATAAAATATCAAAAAGTACAGTAAATATATTTCATATATTGTACATGTAATATTAACTAAAAGTACACCAAATACATTTTATATACTGTAAATAAAATATCAAAAAGTACAGTAAATATATATTACATTCTGTACATAAAATATCAAAAAGTACACCAAATATGTGTTATATATACTGTAAATAAACTATCAAAAACTGCAGTAATTATATTTAATATACTGTACATAAAATATCAAAAATTACACCAAATGTATATTATTTACTGTAAATAAAATATCAAAAAGTACAGTAAATATATATTGCACACCATATGTAAAATATCACAATCTACACCAAATATATATTATATAATTTACATAAAATATCAAAAGGACACCAAATATATCTTCTATACTGTACATAAAATATCAAAAAGTACAGTAAATATATTTCATATATTGTACATATAATATTAACTAAAAGTACACCAAATACATTTTATATACTGTAAATAAATTATCAAAAATTACAGTAAATATATATTACATACTGTACATAAAATATCAAAAAGTACACCAAATATGTGTTATATATACTGTAAATAAACTATCAAAAACTACAGTAATTATATTTAATATACTGTACATAAAATATCAAAAATTACACCAAATGTATATTATTTACTGTAAATAAAATATCAAAAATTACAGTAAATATATATTACACACCCTATGTAAAATATCAAAAACTACACCAAATATATATTATAAAATTCACATAAAATATCAAAAGGACACCAAATATATCTTATATACTGTACATAAATTATCAAAAGTACAGTAAATATATTTCATATATTGTACATATAATATTAACTAAAAGTACACCAAATACATTTTATATAGTGTAAATAAAATATCAAAATGTACAGTAAATATATATTACACACCATATGTAAAATATCACAATCTACACCAAATATATATTATATAATTTACATAAAATATCAAAAGGACACCAAATATATCTTATATAGTGTACATAAAATATCAAAATGTACAGTAAATATATTTCATATATTGTACATATAACATTAACTAAAAGTACACCAAATACATTTTATATACAGTAAATAAAATATCAAAAATACAGTAAATATATATTACATACTGTACATAAAATATCAAAAATGCACCAAATATGTGTTATATATACTGTAAATATCAAAAACTACAGTAAACATATTCAATGTACTGTATATAAAATATCAAAAATTACACCAAATATAAATTAAATACTGTAAATGAAATATCAAAAAGGACAGTAAATATATACTACACACCCTATGTAAAATATCAAAAATTACACCAAATATATATTATATAATTTACATAGAATATAAAAAGGACACCAAATATATCTTATATATTGTACATAAAATATCAAAAAGTACAGTATAAATATTTCATACATTGTACATATATTATTAACTAAAAGTACACCAAATACATTTTGTATACTGAAAATAAAATATCAAAAAGTACAGTAAATCTATATTACATACTGTACATAAAATATCAAAAAGTACACCAAATATGTGTTATATATACTGTAAATAAACTATCAAAAACTACAGTAATTATATTTAATATACTGTACATAAAATATCAAAAATTACACCAAAGGAATGTTATTTACTGTAAATAAAATATCAAAAAGTACAGTAAATATATCTTACACACCCTATGTAAAATATCACAATCTACACCAAATATATATTATATAATTTACATAAAATATCAAAAGGACACCAAATATATCTTATATAGTGTACATAAAATATCAAAATGTACAGTAAATATATTTCATATATTGTACATATAATATTAACTAAAAGTACACCAAATACATTTTATATACAGTAAATAAAATATCAAAAAGTACAGTAAATATGTATTACATACTGTACATAAAATATCAAAAAGTACACCATATATGTGTAATATATACTGTAAATAAACTATCAAAAACTACTGTAATTATATTTAATATACTGTACATAAAATATCAAAAATTAAACCAAATGTATATTATATACTGTAAAAAAAATATCATCAAGTACAGTAAATATATATTACACACCCTATGTAAAATATCACAAACTTCACCAAATATATATTATAAAATTTACATAAAATATCAAAAGGACACCACTTATATCTTCTATACTGTACATAAAATATCAAAATGTACAGTAAATATATTTCATATATTGTATATATAATATTAACTAAAAGTACACCAAATACATTTTATATACTGTAAATAAATTATCAAAAATTACAGTAAATATATATTACATACTGTATATAAAATATCAAAAAGTACACCATATATGTGTTATATATACTGTAAATAAACTATCAAAGACTACAGTAATTATATTTAATATACTGTACATAAAATATCAAAAATTACACCAAATGTATATTATTTACTGTAAATAAAATATCAAAAATTACAGTAAATATATATTACACACCCAATGTAAAATATCAAAAACTACACCAAATATCTATTATAAAATTCACATAAAATATCAAAAGGACACCAAATATTTATTATATACTGTACATAAAATATCAAAAAGTACAGTAAATATATTTCATATAGTGTACATATAATATTAACTAAAAGTACACCAAATACATTTCATATACTGTAAATAAAATATCAAAAATACAGTAAATATATATTACATACTGTACATAAAATATCAAAAAGTACACCAAATATGTGTTATATATACTGTGAATAAACTATCAAATATACAGTAATTATATATAATATGCTGTACAAAAAATATCAAAAATTACACCAAATGTATATTATATACTGTAAATAAAATATCAAAAAGTACAGTAAATATATATGGCATAACCTAGGTAAAATATCAAAAACTACACCAAATATATATTATATAATTTACAGAAAATATCAAAAGGACACCAAATATATATTCTATACTGTACACAAAATATCAAAAAGTACAGTAAATATATTTCATATATCTTACATATAATATTAACTAAAAGTACACCAAATGCATTTTATATACTGTAAATAAAATATCAAAAAGTACAGTAAACATATATTACATACTGTACATAAAATATCAAAAAGTACACCAAATATGTGTTATATATACTGTAAATATCAAAAACTACAGTAATCATATTCAATGTACTGTATATAAAATATCAAAATTTACACCAAATATAAATTAAATACTGTAAATAAAATATCAAAAAGGACAGTAAATATATACTACACACCCTATGTAAAATATCAAAAATTACACCAAATATATATTATATAATTTACATAGAATATAAAAAGGACACCAAATATATCTTATATAGTGTACATAAAATATCAAAATGTACAGTAAATATATTTCCTATATTGTACATATAATATTAACTGAAAGTACACCAAATACATTTTATATACTGTAAATAAAATATCAAAAATACAGTAAATATATATTACATACTCTACATAAAATATCAAAAAGTACACCAAATATGTGTAATATATACTGTAAATAAACTATCAAAACTACACTAATTATATTTAATATACTGTACATAAAATATCAAAAATTACACCAAATATATATTATTTACTGTAAAGAAAATACCAAAAAGTACAGTAAATATATATTACACACCCTATGTAAAATATCACAAACAACACCAAATATATATTATATAATTTACATAAAATATCAAACGGACACCAAATATACCTTATATACTGAACATGAAATATCAAAAAGTACAGTAAATATATTTCATATATTGTACATATAATATTAACTAAAAGTACACCAAATACATTTTATATACTGTAAATAAAATATCAAAAGTACAGTAAATATATATTACATTCAGTACATAAAATATCAAAAAGTACACCAAATATGTGTTATATATACTGTAAAAAAACTATCAAAAACTGCAGTAATTATATTTAATATACTGCACATAAAATATCAAAAATTACACCAAATGTATATTATTTACTGCAAATAAAATATCAAAAAGTACAGTAAATATATCTTACACACCCTATGTAAAATATCACAAAGTACACCAAATATATATTATATAATTTACATAAAATATCAAAAGGACACCAAATATACCTTATATACTGAACATGAAATATCAAAATGTACAGTAAATATATTTCATATATTGTACATATAATATTAACTAAAAGTACACCAAATACATTTTATATATTGTAAATAAAATATCAAAAGTACAGTAAATATATCATACATTCTGTACATAAAATATCAAAAAGTACACCAAATATGTGTTATATATACTGTAAATAAACTATCAAAAACTGCAGTAATTATGTTTAATATACTGTACATAAAATATCAAAAATTACACCAAATGTATATTATTTACTGTAAATAAAATATCAAAAAGTACAGTAAATATATCTTACACACCCTATGTAAAATATCACAATCTACATCAAATATATATTATATAATTTACATAAAATATCAAAAGGACACCAAATATATCTTATATACTGTACATAAAATATCGAAATTACAGTAAATAGATTTCATATATTGTACATATAATGTTAACTAAAAGTACACCAAATACATTTTATATACTGTAAATAAAATATCAAAAAGTACAGTAAATATATATTACACACCCTATGTAAAATATCACAAACTTCACCAAATATATATTATATAATTTACATAAAATATCAAAAGGACACCAAATATATCTTCTATACTGTACATAAAATATCAAAATGTACAGTAAATATATTTCATATATTGTATATATAATATTAACTAAAAGTACACCAAATACATTTTATATACTGTAAATAAATTATCAAAAATTACAGTAAATATATATTACATACTGTACATAAAATATCAAAAAGTACACCAAATATGTGTTATATATACTGTAAATAAACTATCAAAACTACACTAATTATATTTAATATACTGTACATAAAATATAAAAAATTACACCAAATGTATATTATTTACTGTAAAGAAAATACCAAAAAGTACAGTAAATATATATTACACACCCTATGTAAAATATCACAAACTACACCAAATATATATTATATAATTTACATAAAATATCAAAAGGACACCAAATATATCTTATATACTGAACATGAAATATCAAAATGTACAGTAAATATATTTCATATATTGTACATATAATATTAACTAAAAGTACACCAAATACATTTTATATACTGTAAATTAAATATCAAAATGTACAGTAAATATATATTACATTCTGTTCATAAAATATCAAAAAGTACACCAAATTTGTGTTTTATATACTGTAAATAAACTATCAAAAACTGCAGTAATTATATTTCATATACTGTACATAAAATATCAAAAATTAAACCAAATGTATATTATTTACTGTAAATAAAATATCAAAAAGTACAGTAAATATATCTTACACACCCTATGTAAAATATCACAAAGTACACCAAATATATATTATATAATTTACATAAAATATCAAAATGACACCAAATATACCTTATATACTGTACATGAAATATCAAAATGTACAGTAAATATATTTCATATATTGTACATATAATATTAACTAAAAGTACACCAAATACATTTTATATACTGTAAATAAAATATCAAAAGTACAGTAAATATATCATACATTCTGTACATAAAATATCAAAAAGTACACCAAATATGTGTAATATATACTGTAAATAAACTATCAAAAACTGCAGTAATTATATTTAATATACTGTACATAAAATATCAAAAATTACACCAAATGTATATTATTTACTGTAAATAAAATATCAAAAATTACAGTAAATATATATTACACACCCTATGTAAAATATCAAAAACTACACCAAATATATATTATAAAATTCACATAAAATATCAAAAGGACACCAAATATATCTTATACACTGTACATAAATTATCAAAAGTACAGTAAATATATTTCATATATTGTACATATAATATTAACTAAAAGTACACCAAATACATTTTATATAGTGTAAATACAATATCAAAATGTACAGTAAATATATATTACACACCATATGTAAAATATCACAATCTACACCAAATATATATTATATAATTTACATAAAATATCAAAAGGACACCAAATATATCTTATATAGTGTACATAAAATATCAAAATGTACAGTAAATATATTTCATATATTGTACATATAACATTAACTAAAAGTACACCAAATACATTTTATATACAGTAAATAAAATATCAAAAAGTACAGTAAATATATATTACATACTGTACATAAAATATCAAAAATACACCAAATATGTGTTATATATACTGTAAATATCAAAAACTACAGTAATCATATTCAATGTACTGTATATAAAATATCAAAAATTACACCAAATATAAATTAAATACTGTAAATGAAATATCAAAAAGGACAGTAAATATATACTACACACCCTATGTAAAATATCAAAAATTACACCAAATATATATTATATAATTTACATAGAATATAAAAAGGACACCAAATATATCTTATATATTGTACAGAAAATATCAAAAAGTACAGTATATATATTTCATACATTGTACATATATTATTAACTAAAAGTACACCAAATACATTTTGTATACTGAAAATAAAATATCAAAAAGTACAGTAAATCTATATTACATACTGTACATAAAATATCAAAAAGTACACCAAATATGTGTTATATATACAGTAAATAAACTATCAAAAACTACAGTAATTATATTTAATATACTGTACATAAAATATCAAAAATTACACCAAAGGAATGTTATTTACTGTAAATAAAATATCAAAAAGTACAGTAAATACATCTTACACTCCCTATGTAAAATATCACAATCTACACCAAATATATATTATATAATTTACATAAAATATCAAAAGGACACCAAATATATCTTATATAGTGTACATAAAATATCAAAATGTACAGTAAATATATTTCCTATATTGTACATATAATATTAACTGAAAGTACACCAAATACATTTTATATACTGTAAATAAAATATCAAAAATACAGTAAATATATATATAATACTGTACATAAAATATCAAAAAGTACACCAAATATGTGTAATATATACTGTAAATAAACTATCAAAACTACACTAATTATATTTAATATACTGTACATAAAATATCAAAAATTACACCAAATATATATTATTTACTGTAAAGAAAATACCAAAAAGTACAGTAAATATATATTACACACCCTATGTAAAATATCACAAACTACACCAAATATATATTATATAATTTACATAAAATACTAAAGGACACCAAATATACCTTATATACTGAACATGAAATATCAAAAAGTACAGTAAATATATTTCATATATTGTACATATAATATTAACTAAAAGTACACCAAATACATTTTATATACTGTAAATAAAATATCAAAATTACAGTAAATATATATTACTTTCAGTACATAAAATATCAAAAGTACACCAAATATGTGTTATATATACTGTAAATAAACTATCAAAAACTGCAGTAATTATGTTTAATATACTGTACATAAAATATCAAAAATTACACCAAATGTATATTATTTACTGTAAATAAAATATCAAAAAGTACAGTAAATATATCTTACACACCCTATGTAAAATATCACAATCTACACCAAATATATATTATATAATTTACATAAAATATCAAAAGGACACCAAATATATCTTATATAGTGTACATAAAATATCAAAATGTACAGTAAATATATTTCATACATTGTACATATAATATTAACTAAAAGTACACCAAATACATTTTACATACAGTAAATAAAATATCAAAAAGTACAGTAAATATGTATTACATACTGTACATAAAATATCAAAAAGTACACCATATATGTGTAATATATACTGTAAATAAACTATCAAAAACTACTGTAATTATATTTAATATACTGTACATAAAATATCAAAAATTAAACCAAATGTATATTATATACTGTAAATAAAATATCATCAAGTACAGTAAATATATATTACACACCCTATGTAAAATATCACAAACTTCACCAAATATATATTATAAAATTTACATAAAATATCAAAAGGACACCACTTATATCTTCTATACTGTACATAAAATATCAAAATGTACAGTAAATATATTTCATATATTGTATATATAATATTAACTAAAAGTACACCAAATACATTTTATATACTGTAAATAAATTATCAAAAATTACAGTAAATATATATTACATACTGTATATAAAATATCAAAAAGTACACCATATATGTGTTATATATACCGTAAATAAACTATCAAAGACTACAGTAATTATATTTAATATACTGTACATAAAATATCAAAAATTACACCAAATGTATATTATTTACTGTAAATAAAATATCAAAAATTACAGTATATATATATTACACACCCTATGTAAAATATCAAAAACTACACCAAATATCTATTATAAAATTCACATAAAATATCAAAAGGACACCAAATATTTATTATATACTGTACATAAAATATCAAAAAGTACAGTAAATATATTTCATATAGTGTACATATAATATTAACTAAAAGTACACCAAATACATTTCATATACTGTAAATAAAATATCAAAAAGTACAGTAAATATATATTACATACTGTACATAAAATATCAAAATGTACACCAAATATGTGTTATATATACTGTGAATAAACTATCAAATATACAGTAATTATATATAATATACTGTACAAAAAATATCAAAAATTACACCAAATGTATATTATATACTGTAAATAAAATATCAAAAAGTACAGTAAATATATATGGCATACCCTATGTAAAATATCAAAAACTACACCAAATATATATTATATAATTTACAGAAAATATCAAAAGGACACCAAATATATATTCTATACTGTACACAAAATATCAAAAAGTACAGTAAATATATTTCATATATCTTACATATAATATTAACTAAAAGTACACCAAATGCATTTTATATACTGTAAATAAAATATCAAAAAGTACAGTAAACATATATTACATACTGTACATAAAATATCAAAAAGTACACCAAATATGTGTTATATATACTGTAAATATCAAAAACTACAGTAATCATATTCAATGTACTGTATATAAAATATCAAAAATTACACCAAATATAAATTAAATACTGTAAATAAAATATCAAAAAGGACAGTAAATATATACTACACACCCTATGTAAAATATCAAAAATTACACCAAATATATATTATATAATTTACATAGAATATAAAAAGGACACCAAATATATCTTATATATTGTACATAAAATATCAAAAAGTACAGTATATATATTTCATACATTGTACATATATTATTAACTAAAAGTACACCAAATACATTTTGTATACTGACAATAAAATATCAAAAAGTACAGTAAATCTATATTACATACTGTACATAAAATATCAAAAAGTACACCAAATATGTGTTATATATACTGTAAATAAACTATCAAAAACTACAGTAATTATATTTAATATACTGTACATAAAATATCAAAAATTACACCAAAGGAATGTTATTTACTGTAAATAAAATATCAAAAAGTACAGTAAATATATCTTACACTCCCTATGTAAAATATCACAATCTACACCAAATATATATTATATAATTTACATCAAATATCAAAAGGACACCAAATATATCTTATATATTGTACATAAAATATCAAAAAGTACAGTATATATATTTCATACATTGTACATATATTATTAACTAAAAGTACACCAAATATATTTTGTATACTGAAAATAAAATATCAAAAATACAGTAAATATATATTACATACTGTACAGAAAATATCAAAAAGTACACTAAATATGTGTTATATATAATGTAAATAAACTATCAAAAACTACAGTAATTATATTTAATATACTGTACATAAAATATCAAAAATTACACCAAATGTATATTATATACTGTAAATAAAATATCAAAAAGTACAGTAAGTACACATTACACACGCTATGAAATATCACAAACTACACCAAATATATATTATATAATTTACATAAAATATCAAAAGGACACCAAATATATCTTCTATACTGTACATAAAATATCAAAAAGTACAGTAAATATATTTCATATATTGTATATGTAATATTAACTAAAAGTACACCAAACACATTTTATATACTGTAAATAAATTATCAAAAACTTCAGTAAATATATATTACATACTGTACATAAAATATCAAAAAGTACACCAAATATGTGTTATATATACTGTAAATAAACAATCAAAAACTACAATAATTATATTTAATATACTGTACATAAAATATCAAAAATTACACCAAATGTATATTATTTACTGTAAATGAAATATCAAAAATTACAGTAAATATATATTACACACCCTATGGAAAATATCACAAACTACATCAAATATATATTATAAAATTCACAAAAAATATCAAAAGGACACCAAATATATATTATATACTGTACATAAAATATCAAAAAGTACAGTAAATATATTTCATATATTGTACATGTAATATTAACTAAAAGTACACCAAATACATTTTATATACTGTAAATAAAATATCAAAAAGTACAGTAAATATATATTACATTCTGTACATAAAATATCAAAAAGTACACCAAATATGTGTTATATATACTGTAAATAAACTATCAAAAACTGCAGTAATTATATTTAATATACTGTACATAAAATATCAAAAATTACACCAAATGTATATTATTTACTGTAAATAAAATATCAAAAAGTACAGTAAATATATATTGCACACCATATGTAAAATATCACAATCTACACCAAATATATATTATATAATTTACATAAAATATCAAAAGGACACCAA
Source organism: Pan paniscus (assembly GCF_029289425.2). Taxonomy (NCBI): domain Eukaryota; kingdom Metazoa; phylum Chordata; class Mammalia; order Primates; family Hominidae; genus Pan; species Pan paniscus. The sequence continues at coordinate 6,551,931 of NC_073271.2, forward strand.
ATATATCTTCTATACTGTACATAAAATATCAAAAAGTACAGTAAATATATTTCATATATTGTACATATAATATTAACTAAAAGTACACCAAATACATTTTATATACTGTAAATAAATTATCAAAAATTACAGTAAATATATATTACATACTGTACATAAAATATCAAAAAGTACACCAAATATGTGTTATATATACTGTAAATAAACTATCAAAAACTACAGTAATTATATTTAATATACTGTACATAAAATATCAAAAATTACACCAAATGTATATTATTTACTGTAAATAAAATATCAAAAATTACAGTAAATATATATTACACACCCTATGTAAAATATCAAAAACTACACCAAATATATATTATAAAATTCACATAAAATATCAAAAGGACACCAAATATATCTTATATACTGTACATAAATTATCAAAAGTACAGTAAATATATTTCATATATTGTACATATAATATTAACTAAAAGTACACCAAATACATTTTATATAGTGTAAATAAAATATCAAAATGTACAGTAAATATATATTACACACCATATGTAAAATATCACAATCTACACCAAATATATATTATATAATTTACATAAAATATCAAAAGGACACCAAATATATCTTATATAGTGTACATAAAATATCAAAATGTACAGTAAATATATTTCATATATTGTACATATAACATTAACTAAAAGTACACCAAATACATTTTATATACAGTAAATAAAATATCAAAAATACAGTAAATATATATTACATACTGTACATAAAATATCAAAAATACACCAAACATGTGTTATATATACTGTAAATATCAAAAACTACAGTAAACATATTCAATGTACTGTATATAAAATATCAAAAATTACACCAAATATAAATTAAATACTGTAAATGAAATATCAAAAAGGACAGTAAATATATACTACACACCGTATGTAAAATATCAAAAATTACACCAAATATATATTATATAATTTACATAGAATATAAAAAGGACACCAAATATATCTTATATATTGTACATAAAATATCAAAAAGTACAGTATATATATTTCATACATTGTACATGTATTATTAACTAAAAGTACACCAAATACATTTTGTATACTGAAAATAAAATATCAAAAAGTACAGTAAATCTATATTACATACTGTACATAAAATATCAAAAAGTACACCAAATATGTGTTATATATACTGTAAATAAACTATCAAAAACTACAGTAATTATATTTAATATACTGTACATAAAATATCAAAAATTACACCAAAGGAATGTTATTTACTGTAAATAAAATATCAAAAAGTACAGTAAATATATCTTACACACCCTATGTAAAATATCACAATCTACACCAAATATATATTATATAATTTACATAAAATATCAAAAGGACACCAAATATATCTTATATAGTGTACATAAAATATCAAAATGTACAGTAAATATATTTCATATATTGTACATATAATATTAACTAAAAGTACACCAAATACATTTTATATACAGTAAATAAAATATCAAAAAGTACAGTAAATATGTATTACATACTGTACATAAAATGTTAAAAAGTACACCATATATGTGTAATATATACTGTAAATAAACTATCAAAAACTACTGTAATTATATTTAATATACTGTACATAAAATATCAAAAATTAATCCAAATGTATATTATATACTGTAAATAAAATATCATCAAGTACAGTAAATATATATTACACACCCTATGTAAAATATCACAAACTTCACCAAATATATATTATAAAATTTACATAAAATATCAAAAGGACACCACTTATATCTTCTATACTGTACATAAAATATCAAAATGTACAGTAAATATATTTCATATATTGTATATATAATATTAACTAAAAGTACACCAAATACATTTTATATACTGTAAATAAATTATCAAAAATTACAGTAAATATATATTACATACTGTATATAAAATATCAAAATGTACACCATATATGTGTTATATATACTGTAAATAAACTATCAAAGACTACAGTAATTATATTTAATATACTGTACATAAAATATCAAAAATTACACCAAATGTATATTATTTACTGTAAATAAAATATCAAAAATTACAGTAAATATATATTACACACCCAATGTAAAATATCAAAAACTACACCAAATATCTATTATAAAATTCACATAAAATATCAAAAGGACACCAAATATTTATTATATACTGTACATAAAATATCAAAAAGTACAGTAAATATATTTCATATAGTGTACATATAATATTAACTAAAAGTACACCAAATACATTTCATATACTGTAAATAAAATATCAAAAAGTACAGTAAATATATATTACATACTGTACATAAAATATCAAAAAGTACACCAAATATGTGTTATATATACTGTGAATAAACTATCAAATATACAGTAATTATATATAATATACTGTACAAAAAATATCAAAAATTACACCAAATGTATATTATATACTGTAAATAAAATATCAAAAAGTACAGTAAATATATATGGCATAACCTATGTAAAATATCAAAAACTACACCAAATATATATTATAAAATTTACAGAAAATATCAAAAGGACACCAAATATATATTCTATACTGTACACAAAATATCAAAAAGTACAGTAAATATATTTCATATATCTTACATATAATATTAACTAAAAGTACACCAAATGCATTTTATATACTGTAAATAAAATATCAAAAAGTACAGTAAACATATATTACATACTGTACATAAAATATCAAAAAGTACACCAAATATGTGTTATATATACTGTAAATATCAAAAACTACAGTAATCATATTCAATGTACTGTATATAAAATATCAAAAATTACACCAAATATAAATTAAATACTGTAAATAAAATATCAAAATGGACAGTAAATATATACTACACACCCTATGTAAAATATCAAAAATTACACCAAATATATATTATATAATTTACATAGAATATAAAAAGGACACCAAATATATCTTATATATTGTACATAAAATATCAAAAAGTACAGTATATATATTTCATACATTGTACATATATTATTAACTAAAAGTACACCAAATACATTTTGTATACTGAAAATAAAATATCAAAAAGTACAGTAAATCTATATTACATACTGTACATAAAATATCAAAAAGTACACCAAATATGTGTTATATATACTGTAAATAAACTATCAAAAACTACAGTAATTATATTTAATATACTGTACATAAAATATCAAAAATTACACCAAAGGAATGTTATTTACTGTAAATAAAATATCAAAAAGTACAGTAAATATATCTTACACTCCCTATGTAAAATATCACAATCTACACCAAATATATATTATATAATTTACATAAAATATCAAAAGGACACCAAATATATCTTATATAGTGTACATAAAATATCAAAATGTACAGTAAATATATTTCCTATATTGTACATATAATATTAACTGAAAGTACACCAAATACATTTTATATACTGTAAATAAAATATCAAAAATACAGTAAATATATATAATACTGTACATAAAATATCAAAAAGTACACCAAATATGTGTAATATATACTGTAAATAAACTATCAAAACTACACTAATTATATTTAATATACTGTACATAAAATATCAAAAATTACACCAAATATATATTATTTACTGTAAAGAAAATACCAAAAAGTACAGTAAATATATATTACACACCCTATGTAAAATATCACAAACTACACCAAATATATATTATATAATTTACATAAAATATCAAAAGGACACCAAATATACCTTATATACTGAACATGAAATATCAAAAAGTACAGTAAATATATTTCATATATTGTACATATAATATTAACTAAAAGTACACCAAATACATTTTATATACTGTAAATAAAATATCAAAATTACAGTAAATATATATTACTTTCAGTACATAAAATATCAAAAAGTACACCAAATATGTGTTATATATACTGTAAATAAACTATCAAAAACTGCAGTAATTATGTTTAATATACTGTACATAAAATATCAAAAATTACACCAAATGTATATTATTTACTGTAAATAAAATATCAAAAAGTACAGTAAATATATCTTACACACCCTATGTAAAATATCACAATCTACACCAAATATATATTATATAATTTACATAAAATATCAAAAGGACACCAAATATATCTTATATAGTGTACATAAAATATCAAAATGTACAGTAAATATATTTCATATATTGTACATATAATATTAACTAAAAGTACACCAAATACATTTTATATACAGTAAATAAAATATCAAAAAGTACAGTAAATATGTATTACATACTGTACATAAAATATCAAAAAGTACACCATATATGTGTAATATATACTGTAAATAAACTATCAAAAACTACTGTAATTATATTTAATATACTGTACATAAAATATCAAAAATTAAACCAAATGTATATTATATACTGTAAATAAAATATCATCAAGTACAGTAAATATATATTACACACCCTATGTAAAATATCACAAACTTCACCAAATATATATTATAAAATTTACATAAAATATCAAAAGGACACCACTTATATCTTCTATACTGTACATAAAATATCAAAATGTACAGTAAATATATTTCATATATTGTATATATAATATTAACTAAAAGTACACCAAATACATTTTATATACTGTAAATAAATTATCAAAAATTACAGTAAATATATATTACATACTGTATATAAAATATCAAAAATTACACCATATATGTGTTATATATACCGTAAATAAACTATCAAAGACTACAGTAATTATATTTAATATACTGTACATAAAATATCAAAAATTACACCAAATGTATATTATTTACTGTAAATAAAATATCAAAAATTACAGTAAATATATATTACACACCCTATGTAAAATATCAAAAACTACACCAAATATCTATTATAAAATTCACATAAAATATCAAAAGGACACCAAATATTTATTATATACTGTACATAAAATATCAAAAAGTACAGTAAATATATTTCATATAGTGTACATATAATATTAACTAAAAGTACACCAAATACATTTCATATACTGTAAATAAAATATCAAAAAGTACAGTAAATATATATAACATACTGTACATAAAATATCAAAAAGTACACCAAATATGTGTTATATATACTGTGAATAAACTATCAAATATACAGTAATTATATATAATATACTGTACAAAAAATATCAAAAATTACACCAAATGTATATTATATACTGTAAATAAAATATCAAAAAGTACAGTAAATATATATGGCATACCCTATGTAAAATATCAAAAACTACACCAAATATATATTATATAATTTACAGAAAATATCAAAAGGACACCAAATATATATTCTATACTGTACACAAAATATCAAAAAGTACAGTAAATATATTTCATATATCTTACATATAATATTAACTAAAAGTACACCAAATGCATTTTATATACTGTAAATAAAATATCAAAAAGTACAGTAAACATATATTACATACTGTACATAAAATATCAAAAAGTACACCAAATATGTGTTATATATACTGTAAATATCAAAAACTACAGTAATCATATTCAATGTACTGTATATAAAATATCAAAAATTACACCAAATATAAATTAAATACTGTAAATAAAATATCAAAAAGGACAGTAAATATATACTACACACCCTATGTAAAATATCAAAAATTACACCAAATATATATTATATAATTTACATAGAATATAAAAAGGACACCAAATATATCTTATATATTGTACATAAAATATCAAAAAGTACAGTATATATATTTCATACATTGTACATATATTATTAACTAAAAGTACACCAAATACATTTTGTATACTGACAATAAAATATCAAAAAGTACAGTAAATCTATATTACATACTGTACATAAAATATCAAAAAGTACACCAAATATGTGTTATATATACTGTAAATAAACTATCAAAAACTACAGTAATTATATTTAATATACTGTACATAAAATATCAAAAATTACACCAAAGGAATGTTATTTACTGTAAATAAAATATCAAAAAGTACAGTAAATATATCTTACACTCCCTATGTAAAATATCACAATCTACACCAAATATATATTATATAATTTACATCAAATATCAAAAGGACACCAAATATATCTTATATATTGTACATAAAATATCAAAAAGTACAGTATATATATTTCATACATTGTATATATATTATTAACTAAAAGTACACCAAATATATTTTGTATACTGAAAATAAAATATCAAAAATACAGTAAATATATATTACATACTGTACAGAAAATATCAAAAAGTACACTAAATATGTGTTATATATAATGTAAATAAACTATCAAAAACTACAGTAATTATATTTAATATACTGTACATAAAATATCAAAAATTACACCAAATGTATATTATATACTGTAAATAAAATATCAAAAAGTACAGTAAGTACACATTACACACGCTATGAAATATCACAAACTACACCAAATATATATTATATAATTTACATAAAATATCAAAAGGACACCAAATATATCTTCTATACTGTACATAAAATATCAAAAAGTACAGTAAATATATTTCATATATTGTATATATAATATTAACTAAAAGTACACCAAACACATTTTATATACTGTAAATAAATTATCAAAAACTTCAGTAAATATATATTACATACTGTACATAAAATATCAAAAAGTACACCAAATATGTGTTATATATACTGTAAATAAACAATCAAAAACTACAATAATTATATTTAATATACTGTACATAAAATATCAAAAATTACACCAAATGTATATTATTTACTGTAAATGAAATATCAAAAATTACAGTAAATATATATTACACACCCTATGGAAAATATCACAAACTACATCAAATATATATTATAAAATTCACAAAAAATATCAAAAGGACACCAAATATATATTATATACTGTACATAAAATATCAAAAAGTACAGTAAATATATTTCATATATTGTACATGTAATATTAACTAAAAGTACACCAAATACATTTTATATACTGTAAATAAAATATCAAAAAGTACAGTAAATATATATTACATTCTGTACATAAAATATCAAAAAGTACACCAAATATGTGTTATATATACTGTAAATAAACTATCAAAAACTGCAGTAATTATATTTAATATACTGTACATAAAATATCAAAAATTACACCAAATGTATATTATTTACTGTAAATAAAATATCAAAAAGTACAGTAAATATATATTGCACACCATATGTAAAATATCACAATCTACACCAAATATATATTATATAATTTACATAAAATATCAAAAGGACACCAAATATATCTTCTATACTGTACATAAAATATCAAAAAGTACAGTAAATATATTTCATATATTGTACATATAATATTAACTAAAAGTACACCAAATACATTTTATATACTGTAAATAAATTATCAAAAATTACAGTAAATATATATTACATACTGTACATAAAATATCAAAAAGTACACCAAATATGTGTTATATATACTGTAAATAAACTATCAAAAACTACAGTAATTATATTTAATATACTGTACATAAAATATCAAAAATTACACCAAATGTATATTATTTACTGTAAATAAAATATCAAAAATTACAGTAAATATATATTACACACCCTATGTAAAATATCAAAAACTACACCAAATATATATTATAAAATTCACATAAAATATCAAAAGGACACCAAATATATCTTATATACTGTACATAAATTATCAAAATTACAGTAAATATATTTCATATATTGTACATATAATATTAACTAAAAGTACACCAAATACATTTTATATAGTGTAAATAAAATATCAAAATGTACAGTAAATATATATTACACACCATATGTAAAATATCACAATCTACACCAAATATATATTATATAATTTACATAAAATATCAAAACGACACCAAATATATCTTATATAGTGTACATAAAATATCAAAATGTACAGTAAATATATTTCATATATTGTACATATAACATTAACTAAAAGTACACCAAATACATTTTATATACAGTAAATAAAATATCAAAAATACAGTAAATATATATTACATACTGTACATAAAATATCAAAAATACACCAAACATGTGTTATATATACTGTAAATATCAAAAACTACAGTAAACATATTCAATGTACTGTATATAAAATATCAAAAATTACACCAAATATAAATTAAATACTGTAAATGAAATATCAAAAAGGACAGTAAATATATACTACACACCGTATGTAAAATATCAAAAATTACACCAAATATATATTATATAATTTACATAGAATATAAAAAGGACACCAAATATATCTTATATATTGTACATAAAATATCAAAAAGTACAGTATATATATTTCATACATTGTACATATATTATTAACTAAAAGTACACCAAATACATTTTGTATACTGAAAATAAAATATCAAAAAGTACAGTAAATCTATATTACATACTGTACATAAAATATCAAAAAGTACACCAAATATGTGTTATATATACTGTAAATAAACTATCAAAAACTACAGTAATTATATTTAATATACTGTACATAAAATATCAAAAATTACACCAAAGGAATGTTATTTACTGTAAATAAAATATCAAAAAGTACAGTAAATATATCTTACACTCCCTATGTAAAATATCACAATCTACACCAAATATATATTATATAATTTACATAAAATATCAAAAGGACACCAAATATATCTTATATAGTGTACATAAAATATCAAAATGTACAGTAAATATATTTCCTATATTGTACATATAATATTAACTGAAAGTACACCAAATACATTTTATATACTGTAAATAAAATATCAAAAATACAGTAAATATATATATAATACTGTACATAAAATATCAAAAAGTACACCAAATATGTGTAATATATACTGTAAATAAACTATCAAAACTACACTAATTATATTTAATATACTGTACATAAAATATCAAAAATTACACCAAATATATATTATTTACTGTAAAGAAAATACCAAAAAGTACAGTAAATATATATTACACACCCTATGTAAAATATCACAAACTACACCAAATATATATTATATAATTTACATAAAATATCAAAAGGACACCAAATATACCTTATATACTGAACATGAAATATCAAAAAGTACAGTAAATATATTTCATATATTGTACATATAATATTAACTAAAAGTACACCAAATACATTTTATATACTGTAAATAAAATATCAAAATTACAGTAAATATATATTACTTTCAGTACATAAAATATCAAAAAGTACACCAAATATGTGTTATATATACTGTAAATAAACTATCAAAAACTGCAGTAATTATGTTTAATATACTGTACATAAAATATCAAAAATTACACCAAATGTATATTATTTACTGTAAATAAAATATCAAAAAGTACAGTAAATATATCTTACACACCCTATGTAAAATATCACAATCTACACCAAATATATATTATATAATTTACATAAAATATCAAAAGGACACCAAATATATCTTATATAGTGTACATAAAATATCAAAATGTACAGTAAATATATTTCATATATTGTACATATAATATTAACTAAAAGTACACCAAATACATTTTATATACAGTAAATAAAATATCAAAAAGTACAGTAAATATGTATTACATACTGTACATAAAATATCAAAAAGTACACCATATATGTGTAATATATACTGTAAATAAACTATCAAAAACTACTGTAATTATATTTAATATACTGTACATAAAATATCAAAAATTAAACCAAATGTATATTATATACTGTAAAAAAAATATCATCAAGTACAGTAAATATATATTACACACCCTATGTAAAATATCACAAACTTCACCAAATATATATTATAAAATTTACATAAAATATCAAAAGGACACCACTTATATCTTCTATACTGTACATAAAATATCAAAATGTACAGTAAATATATTTCATATATTGTATATATAATATTAACTAAAAGTACACCAAATACATTTTATATACTGTAAATAAATTATCAAAAATTACAGTAAATATATATTACATACTGTATATAAAATATCAAAAAGTACACCATATATGTGTTATATATACTGTAAATAAACTATCAAAGACTACAGTAATTATATTTAATATACTGTACATAAAATATCAAAAATTACACCAAATGTATATTATTTACTGTAAATAAAATATCAAAAATTACAGTAAATATATATTACACACCCAATGTAAAATATCAAAAACTACACCAAATATCTATTATAAAATTCACATAAAATATCAAAAGGACACCAAATATTTATTATATACTGTACATAAAATATCAAAAAGTACAGTAAATATATTTCATATAGTGTACATATAATATTAACTAAAAGTACACCAAATACATTTCATATACTGTAAATAAAATATCAAAAATACAGTAAATATATATTACATACTGTACATAAAATATCAAAAAGTACACCAAATATGTGTTATATATACTGTGAATAAACTATCAAATATACAGTAATTATATATAATATGCTGTACAAAAAATATCAAAAATTACACCAAATGTATATTATATACTGTAAATAAAATATCAAAAAGTACAGTAAATATATATGGCATAACCTAGGTAAAATATCAAAAACTACACCAAATATATATTATATAATTTACAGAAAATATCAAAAGGACACCAAATATATATTCTATACTGTACACAAAATATCAAAAAGTACAGTAAATATATTTCATATATCTTACATATAATATTAACTAAAAGTACACCAAATGCATTTTATATACTGTAAATAAAATATCAAAAAGTACAGTAAACATACATTACATACTGTACATAAAATATCAAAAAGTACACCAAATATGTGTTATATATACTGTAAATATCAAAAACTACAGTAATCATATTCAATGTACTGTATATAAAATATCAAAATTTACACCAAATATAAATTAAATACTGTAAATAAAATATCAAAAAGGACAGTAAATATATACTACACACCCTATGTAAAATATCAAAAATTACACCAAATATATATTATATAATTTACATAGAATATAAAAAGGACACCAAATATATCTTATATAGTGTACATAAAATATCAAAATGTACAGTAAATATATTTCCTATATTGTACATATAATATTAACTGAAAGTACACCAAATACATTTTATATACTGTAAATAAAATATCAAAAATACAGTAAATATATATTACATACTCTACATAAAATATCAAAAAGTACACCAAATATGTGTAATATATACTGTAAATAAACTATCAAAACTACACTAATTATATTTAATATACTGTACATAAAATATCAAAAATTACACCAAATATATATTATTTACTGTAAAGAAAATACCAAAAAGTACAGTAAATATATATTACACACCCTATGTAAAATATCACAAACAACACCAAATATATATTATATAATTTACATAAAATATCAAACGGACACCAAATATACCTTATATACTGAACATGAAATATCAAAAAGTACAGTAAATATATTTCATATATTGTACATATAATATTAACTAAAAGTACACCAAATACATTTTATATACTGTAAATAAAATATCAAAAGTACAGTAAATATATATTACATTCAGTACATAAAATATCAAAAAGTACACCAAATATGTGTTATATATACTGTAAAAAAACTATCAAAAACTGCAGTAATTATATTTAATATACTGCACATAAAATATCAAAAATTACACCAAATGTATATTATTTACTGCAAATAAAATATCAAAAAGTACAGTAAATATATCTTACACACCCTATGTAAAATATCACAAAGTACACCAAATATATATTATATAATTTACATAAAATATCAAAAGGACACCAAATATACCTTATATACTGAACATGAAATATCAAAATGTACAGTAAATATATTTCATATATTGTACATATAATATTAACTAAAAGTACACCAAATACATTTTATATATTGTAAATAAAATATCAAAAGTACAGTAAATATATCATACATTCTGTACATAAAATATCAAAAAGTACACCAAATATGTGTTATATATACTGTAAATAAACTATCAAAAACTGCAGTAATTATGTTTAATATACTGTACATAAAATATCAAAAATTACACCAAATGTATATTATTTACTGTAAATAAAATATCAAAAAGTACAGTAAATATATCTTACACACCCTATGTAAAATATCACAATCTACATCAAATATATATTATATAATTTACATAAAATATCAAAAGGACACCAAATATATCTTATATACTGTACATAAAATATCGAAATTACAGTAAATAGATTTCATATATTGTACATATAATGTTAACTAAAAGTACACCAAATACATTTTATATACTGTAAATAAAATATCAAAAAGTACAGTAAATATATATTACACACCCTATGTAAAATATCACAAACTTCACCAAATATATATTATATAATTTACATAAAATATCAAAAGGACACCAAATATATCTTCTATACTGTACATAAAATATCAAAATGTACAGTAAATATATTTCATATATTGTATATATAATATTAACTAAAAGTACACCAAATACATTTTATATACTGTAAATAAATTATCAAAAATTACAGTAAATATATATTACATACTGTACATAAAATATCAAAAAGTACACCAAATATGTGTTATATATACTGTAAATAAACTATCAAAACTACACTAATTATATTTAATATACTGTACATAAAATATAAAAAATTACACCAAATGTATATTATTTACTGTAAAGAAAATACCAAAAAGTACAGTAAATATATATTACACACCCTATGTAAAATATCACAAACTACACCAAATATATATTATATAATTTACATAAAATATCAAAAGGACACCAAATATATCTTATATACTGAACATGAAATATCAAAATGTACAGTAAATATATTTCATATATTGTACATATAATATTAACTAAAAGTACACCAAATACATTTTATATACTGTAAATTAAATATCAAAATGTACAGTAAATATATATTACATTCTGTTCATAAAATATCAAAAAGTACACCAAATTTGTGTTTTATATACTGTAAATAAACTATCAAAAACTGCAGTAATTATATTTCATATACTGTACATAAAATATCAAAAATTAAACCAAATGTATATTATTTACTGTAAATAAAATATCAAAAAGTACAGTAAATATATCTTACACACCCTATGTAAAATATCACAAAGTACACCAAATATATATTATATAATTTACATAAAATATCAAAATGACACCAAATATACCTTATATACTGTACATGAAATATCAAAATGTACAGTAAATATATTTCATATATTGTACATATAATATTAACTAAAAGTACACCAAATACATTTTATATACTGTAAATAAAATATCAAAAGTACAGTAAATATATCATACATTCTGTACATAAAATATCAAAAAGTACACCAAATATGTGTAATATATACTGTAAATAAACTATCAAAAACTGCAGTAATTATATTTAATATACTGTACATAAAATATCAAAAATTACACCAAATGTATATTATTTACTGTAAATAAAATATCAAAAATTACAGTAAATATATATTACACACCCTATGTAAAATATCAAAAACTACACCAAATATATATTATAAAATTCACATAAAATATCAAAAGGACACCAAATATATCTTATACACTGTACATAAATTATCAAAAGTACAGTAAATATATTTCATATATTGTACATATAATATTAACTAAAAGTACACCAAATACATTTTATATAGTGTAAATACAATATCAAAATGTACAGTAAATATATATTACACACCATATGTAAAATATCACAATCTACACCAAATATATATTATATAATTTACATAAAATATCAAAAGGACACCAAATATATCTTATATAGTGTACATAAAATATCAAAATGTACAGTAAATATATTTCATATATTGTACATATAACATTAACTAAAAGTACACCAAATACATTTTATATACAGTAAATAAAATATCAAAAAGTACAGTAAATATATATTACATACTGTACATAAAATATCAAAAATACACCAAATATGTGTTATATATACTGTAAATATCAAAAACTACAGTAATCATATTCAATGTACTGTATATAAAATATCAAAAATTACACCAAATATAAATTAAATACTGTAAATGAAATATCAAAAAGGACAGTAAATATATACTACACACCCTATGTAAAATATCAAAAATTACACCAAATATATATTATATAATTTACATAGAATATAAAAAGGACACCAAATATATCTTATATATTGTACAGAAAATATCAAAAAGTACAGTATATATATTTCATACATTGTACATATATTATTAACTAAAAGTACACCAAATACATTTTGTATACTGAAAATAAAATATCAAAAAGTACAGTAAATCTATATTACATACTGTACATAAAATATCAAAAAGTACACCAAATATGTGTTATATATACAGTAAATAAACTATCAAAAACTACAGTAATTATATTTAATATACTGTACATAAAATATCAAAAATTACACCAAAGGAATGTTATTTACTGTAAATAAAATATCAAAAAGTACAGTAAATACATCTTACACTCCCTATGTAAAATATCACAATCTACACCAAATATATATTATATAATTTACATAAAATATCAAAAGGACACCAAATATATCTTATATAGTGTACATAAAATATCAAAATGTACAGTAAATATATTTCCTATATTGTACATATAATATTAACTGAAAGTACACCAAATACATTTTATATACTGTAAATAAAATATCAAAAATACAGTAAATATATATATAATACTGTACATAAAATATCAAAAAGTACACCAAATATGTGTAATATATACTGTAAATAAACTATCAAAACTACACTAATTATATTTAATATACTGTACATAAAATATCAAAAATTACACCAAATATATATTATTTACTGTAAAGAAAATACCAAAAAGTACAGTAAATATATATTACACACCCTATGTAAAATATCACAAACTACACCAAATATATATTATATAATTTACATAAAATACTAAAGGACACCAAATATACCTTATATACTGAACATGAAATATCAAAAAGTACAGTAAATATATTTCATATATTGTACATATAATATTAACTAAAAGTACACCAAATACATTTTATATACTGTAAATAAAATATCAAAATTACAGTAAATATATATTACTTTCAGTACATAAAATATCAAAAGTACACCAAATATGTGTTATATATACTGTAAATAAACTATCAAAAACTGCAGTAATTATGTTTAATATACTGTACATAAAATATCAAAAATTACACCAAATGTATATTATTTACTGTAAATAAAATATCAAAAAGTACAGTAAATATATCTTACACACCCTATGTAAAATATCACAATCTACACCAAATATATATTATATAATTTACATAAAATATCAAAAGGACACCAAATATATCTTATATAGTGTACATAAAATATCAAAATGTACAGTAAATATATTTCATACATTGTACATATAATATTAACTAAAAGTACACCAAATACATTTTACATACAGTAAATAAAATATCAAAAAGTACAGTAAATATGTATTACATACTGTACATAAAATATCAAAAAGTACACCATATATGTGTAATATATACTGTAAATAAACTATCAAAAACTACTGTAATTATATTTAATATACTGTACATAAAATATCAAAAATTAAACCAAATGTATATTATATACTGTAAATAAAATATCATCAAGTACAGTAAATATATATTACACACCCTATGTAAAATATCACAAACTTCACCAAATATATATTATAAAATTTACATAAAATATCAAAAGGACACCACTTATATCTTCTATACTGTACATAAAATATCAAAATGTACAGTAAATATATTTCATATATTGTATATATAATATTAACTAAAAGTACACCAAATACATTTTATATACTGTAAATAAATTATCAAAAATTACAGTAAATATATATTACATACTGTATATAAAATATCAAAAAGTACACCATATATGTGTTATATATACCGTAAATAAACTATCAAAGACTACAGTAATTATATTTAATATACTGTACATAAAATATCAAAAATTACACCAAATGTATATTATTTACTGTAAATAAAATATCAAAAATTACAGTATATATATATTACACACCCTATGTAAAATATCAAAAACTACACCAAATATCTATTATAAAATTCACATAAAATATCAAAAGGACACCAAATATTTATTATATACTGTACATAAAATATCAAAAAGTACAGTAAATATATTTCATATAGTGTACATATAATATTAACTAAAAGTACACCAAATACATTTCATATACTGTAAATAAAATATCAAAAAGTACAGTAAATATATATTACATACTGTACATAAAATATCAAAATGTACACCAAATATGTGTTATATATACTGTGAATAAACTATCAAATATACAGTAATTATATATAATATACTGTACAAAAAATATCAAAAATTACACCAAATGTATATTATATACTGTAAATAAAATATCAAAAAGTACAGTAAATATATATGGCATACCCTATGTAAAATATCAAAAACTACACCAAATATATATTATATAATTTACAGAAAATATCAAAAGGACACCAAATATATATTCTATACTGTACACAAAATATCAAAAAGTACAGTAAATATATTTCATATATCTTACATATAATATTAACTAAAAGTACACCAAATGCATTTTATATACTGTAAATAAAATATCAAAAAGTACAGTAAACATATATTACATACTGTACATAAAATATCAAAAAGTACACCAAATATGTGTTATATATACTGTAAATATCAAAAACTACAGTAATCATATTCAATGTACTGTATATAAAATATCAAAAATTACACCAAATATAAATTAAATACTGTAAATAAAATATCAAAAAGGACAGTAAATATATACTACACACCCTATGTAAAATATCAAAAATTACACCAAATATATATTATATAATTTACATAGAATATAAAAAGGACACCAAATATATCTTATATATTGTACATAAAATATCAAAAAGTACAGTATATATATTTCATACATTGTACATATATTATTAACTAAAAGTACACCAAATACATTTTGTATACTGACAATAAAATATCAAAAAGTACAGTAAATCTATATTACATACTGTACATAAAATATCAAAAAGTACACCAAATATGTGTTATATATACTGTAAATAAACTATCAAAAACTACAGTAATTATATTTAATATACTGTACATAAAATATCAAAAATTACACCAAAGGAATGTTATTTACTGTAAATAAAATATCAAAAAGTACAGTAAATATATCTTACACTCCCTATGTAAAATATCACAATCTACACCAAATATATATTATATAATTTACATCAAATATCAAAAGGACACCAAATATATCTTATATATTGTACATAAAATATCAAAAAGTACAGTATATATATTTCATACATTGTATATATATTATTAACTAAAAGTACACCAAATATATTTTGTATACTGAAAATAAAATATCAAAAATACAGTAAATATATATTACATACTGTACAGAAAATATCAAAAAGTACACTAAATATGTGTTATATATAATGTAAATAAACTATCAAAAACTACAGTAATTATATTTAATATACTGTACATAAAATATCAAAAATTACACCAAATGTATATTATATACTGTAAATAAAATATCAAAAAGTACAGTAAGTACACATTACACACGCTATGAAATATCACAAACTACACCAAATATATATTATATAATTTACATAAAATATCAAAAGGACACCAAATATATCTTCTATACTGTACATAAAATATCAAAAAGTACAGTAAATATATTTCATATATTGTATATGTAATATTAACTAAAAGTACACCAAACACATTTTATATACTGTAAATAAATTATCAAAAACTTCAGTAAATATATATTACATACTGTACATAAAATATCAAAAAGTACACCAAATATGTGTTATATATACTGTAAATAAACAATCAAAAACTACAATAATTATATTTAATATACTGTACATAAAATATCAAAAATTACACCAAATGTATATTATTTACTGTAAATGAAATATCAAAAATTACAGTAAATATATATTACACACCCTATGGAAAATATCACAAACTACATCAAATATATATTATAAAATTCACAAAAAATATCAAAAGGACACCAAATATATATTATATACTGTACATAAAATATCAAAAAGTACAGTAAATATATTTCATATATTGTACATGTAATATTAACTAAAAGTACACCAAATACATTTTATATACTGTAAATAAAATATCAAAAAGTACAGTAAATATATATTACATTCTGTACATAAAATATCAAAAAGTACACCAAATATGTGTTATATATACTGTAAATAAACTATCAAAAACTGCAGTAATTATATTTAATATACTGTACATAAAATATCAAAAATTACACCAAATGTATATTATTTACTGTAAATAAAATATCAAAAAGTACAGTAAATATATATTGCACACCATATGTAAAATATCACAATCTACACCAAATATATATTATATAATTTACATAAAATATCAAAAGGACACCAAATATATCTTCTATACTGTACATAAACTATCAAAAAGTACAGTAAATATATTTCATATATTGTACATATAATATTAACTAAAAGTACACCAAATACATTTTATATACTGTAAATAAATTATCAAAAATTACAGTAAATATATATTACATACTGTACATAAAATATCAAAAAGTACACCAAATATGTGTTATATATACTGTAAATAAACTATCAAAAACTACAGTAATTATATTTAATATACTGTACATAAAATATCAAAAATTACACCAAATGTATATTATTTACTGTAAATAAAATATCAAAAATTACAGTAAATATATATTACACACCCTATGTAAAATATCAAAAACTACACCAAATATATATTATAAAATTCACATAAAATATCAAAAGGACACCAAATATATCTTATATACTGTACATAAATTATCAAAAGTACAGTAAATATATTTCATATATTGTACATATAATATTAACTAAAAGTACACCAAATACATTTTATATAGTGTAAATAAAATATCAAAATGTACAGTAAATATATATTACACACCATATGTAAAATATCACAATCTACACCAAATATATATTATATAATTTACATAAAATATCAAAAGGACACCAAATATATCTTATATAGTGTACATAAAATATCAAAATGTACAGTAAATATATTTCATATATTGTACATATAACATTAACTAAAAGTACACCAAATACATTTTATATACAGTAAATAAAATATCAAAAATACAGTAAATATATATTACATACTGTACATAAAATATCAAAAATACACCAAACATGTGTTATATATACTGTAAATATCAAAAACTACAGTAAACATATTCAATGTACTGTATATAAAATATCAAAAATTACACCAAATATAAATTAAATACTGTAAATGAAATATCAAAAAGGACAGTAAATATATACTACACACCGTATGTAAAATATCAAAAATTACACCAAATATATATTATATAATTTACATAGAATATAAAAAGGACACCAAATATATCTTATATATTGTACATAAAATATCAAAAAGTACAGTATATATATTTCATACATTGTACATGTATTATTAACTAAAAGTACACCAAATACATTTTGTATACTGAAAATAAAATATCAAAAAGTACAGTAAATCTATATTACATACTGTACATAAAATATCAAAAAGTACACCAAATATGTGTTATATATACTGTAAATAAACTATCAAAAACTACAGTAATTATATTTAATATACTGTACATAAAATATCAAAAATTACACCAAAGGAATGTTATTTACTGTAAATAAAATATCAAAAAGTACAGTAAATATATCTTACACACCCTATGTAAAATATCACAATCTACACCAAATATATATTATATAATTTACATAAAATATCAAAAGGACACCAAATATATCTTATATAGTGTACATAAAATATCAAAATGTACAGTAAATATATTTCATATATTGTACATATAATATTAACTAAAAGTACACCAAATACATTTTATATACAGTAAATAAAATATCAAAAAGTACAGTAAATATGTATTACATACTGTACATAAAATGTTAAAAAGTACACCATATATGTGTAATATATACTGTAAATAAACTATCAAAAACTACTGTAATTATATTTAATATACTGTACATAAAATATCAAAAATTAATCCAAATGTATATTATATACTGTAAATAAAATATCATCAAGTACAGTAAATATATATTACACACCCTATGTAAAATATCACAAACTTCACCAAATATATATTATAAAATTTACATAAAATATCAAAAGGACACCACTTATATCTTCTATACTGTACATAAAATATCAAAATGTACAGTAAATATATTTCATATATTGTATATATAATATTAACTAAAAGTACACCAAATACATTTTATATACTGTAAATAAATTATCAAAAATTACAGTAAATATATATTACATACTGTATATAAAATATCAAAATGTACACCATATATGTGTTATATATACTGTAAATAAACTATCAAAGACTACAGTAATTATATTTAATATACTGTACATAAAATATCAAAAATTACACCAAATGTATATTATTTACTGTAAATAAAATATCAAAAATTACAGTAAATATATATTACACACCCAATGTAAAATATCAAAAACTACACCAAATATCTATTATAAAATTCACATAAAATATCAAAAGGACACCAAATATTTATTATATACTGTACATAAAATATCAAAAAGTACAGTAAATATATTTCATATAGTGTACATATAATATTAACTAAAAGTACACCAAATACATTTCATATACTGTAAATAAAATATCAAAAAGTACAGTAAATATATATTACATACTGTACATAAAATATCAAAAAGTACACCAAATATGTGTTATATATACTGTGAATAAACTATCAAATATACAGTAATTATATATAATATACTGTACAAAAAATATCAAAAATTACACCAAATGTATATTATATACTGTAAATAAAATATCAAAAAGTACAGTAAATATATATGGCATAACCTATGTAAAATATCAAAAACTACACCAAATATATATTATAAAATTTACAGAAAATATCAAAAGGACACCAAATATATATTCTATACTGTACACAAAATATCAAAAAGTACAGTAAATATATTTCATATATCTTACATATAATATTAACTAAAAGTACACCAAATGCATTTTATATACTGTAAATAAAATATCAAAAAGTACAGTAAACATATATTACATACTGTACATAAAATATCAAAAAGTACACCAAATATGTGTTATATATACTGTAAATATCAAAAACTACAGTAATCATATTCAATGTACTGTATATAAAATATCAAAAATTACACCAAATATAAATTAAATACTGTAAATAAAATATCAAAATGGACAGTAAATATATACTACACACCCTATGTAAAATATCAAAAATTACACCAAATATATATTATATAATTTACATAGAATATAAAAAGGACACCAAATATATCTTATATATTGTACATAAAATATCAAAAAGTACAGTATATATATTTCATACATTGTACATATATTATTAACTAAAAGTACACCAAATACATTTTGTATACTGAAAATAAAATATCAAAAAGTACAGTAAATCTATATTACATACTGTACATAAAATATCAAAAAGTACACCAAATATGTGTTATATATACTGTAAATAAACTATCAAAAACTACAGTAATTATATTTAATATACTGTACATAAAATATCAAAAATTACACCAAAGGAATGTTATTTACTGTAAATAAAATATCAAAAAGTACAGTAAATATATCTTACACTCCCTATGTAAAATATCACAATCTACACCAAATATATATTATATAATTTACATAAAATATCAAAAGGACACCAAATATATCTTATATAGTGTACATAAAATATCAAAATGTACAGTAAATATATTTCCTATATTGTACATATAATATTAACTGAAAGTACACCAAATACATTTTATATACTGTAAATAAAATATCAAAAATACAGTAAATATATATATAATACTGTACATAAAATATCAAAAAGTACACCAAATATGTGTAATATATACTGTAAATAAACTATCAAAACTACACTAATTATATTTAATATACTGTACATAAAATATCAAAAATTACACCAAATATATATTATTTACTGTAAAGAAAATACCAAAAAGTACAGTAAATATATATTACACACCCTATGTAAAATATCACAAACTACACCAAATATATATTATATAATTTACATAAAATATCAAAAGGACACCAAATATACCTTATATACTGAACATGAAATATCAAAAAGTACAGTAAATATATTTCATATATTGTACATATAATATTAACTAAAAGTACACCAAATACATTTTATATACTGTAAATAAAATATCAAAATTACAGTAAATATATATTACTTTCAGTACATAAAATATCAAAAAGTACACCAAATATGTGTTATATATACTGTAAATAAACTATCAAAAACTGCAGTAATTATGTTTAATATACTGTACATAAAATATCAAAAATTACACCAAATGTATATTATTTACTGTAAATAAAATATCAAAAAGTACAGTAAATATATCTTACACACCCTATGTAAAATATCACAATCTACACCAAATATATATTATATAATTTACATAAAATATCAAAAGGACACCAAATATATCTTATATAGTGTACATAAAATATCAAAATGTACAGTAAATATATTTCATATATTGTACATATAATATTAACTAAAAGTACACCAAATACATTTTATATACAGTAAATAAAATATCAAAAAGTACAGTAAATATGTATTACATACTGTACATAAAATATCAAAAAGTACACCATATATGTGTAATATATACTGTAAATAAACTATCAAAAACTACTGTAATTATATTTAATATACTGTACATAAAATATCAAAAATTAAACCAAATGTATATTATATACTGTAAATAAAATATCATCAAGTACAGTAAATATATATTACACACCCTATGTAAAATATCACAAACTTCACCAAATATATATTATAAAATTTACATAAAATATCAAAAGGACACCACTTATATCTTCTATACTGTACATAAAATATCAAAATGTACAGTAAATATATTTCATATATTGTATATATAATATTAACTAAAAGTACACCAAATACATTTTATATACTGTAAATAAATTATCAAAAATTACAGTAAATATATATTACATACTGTATATAAAATATCAAAAATTACACCATATATGTGTTATATATACCGTAAATAAACTATCAAAGACTACAGTAATTATATTTAATATACTGTACATAAAATATCAAAAATTACACCAAATGTATATTATTTACTGTAAATAAAATATCAAAAATTACAGTAAATATATATTACACACCCTATGTAAAATATCAAAAACTACACCAAATATCTATTATAAAATTCACATAAAATATCAAAAGGACACCAAATATTTATTATATACTGTACATAAAATATCAAAAAGTACAGTAAATATATTTCATATAGTGTACATATAATATTAACTAAAAGTACACCAAATACATTTCATATACTGTAAATAAAATATCAAAAAGTACAGTAAATATATATAACATACTGTACATAAAATATCAAAAAGTACACCAAATATGTGTTATATATACTGTGAATAAACTATCAAATATACAGTAATTATATATAATATACTGTACAAAAAATATCAAAAATTACACCAAATGTATATTATATACTGTAAATAAAATATCAAAAAGTACAGTAAATATATATGGCATACCCTATGTAAAATATCAAAAACTACACCAAATATATATTATATAATTTACAGAAAATATCAAAAGGACACCAAATATATATTCTATACTGTACACAAAATATCAAAAAGTACAGTAAATATATTTCATATATCTTACATATAATATTAACTAAAAGTACACCAAATGCATTTTATATACTGTAAATAAAATATCAAAAAGTACAGTAAACATATATTACATACTGTACATAAAATATCAAAAAGTACACCAAATATGTGTTATATATACTGTAAATATCAAAAACTACAGTAATCATATTCAATGTACTGTATATAAAATATCAAAAATTACACCAAATATAAATTAAATACTGTAAATAAAATATCAAAAAGGACAGTAAATATATACTACACACCCTATGTAAAATATCAAAAATTACACCAAATATATATTATATAATTTACATAGAATATAAAAAGGACACCAAATATATCTTATATATTGTACATAAAATATCAAAAAGTACAGTATATATATTTCATACATTGTACATATATTATTAACTAAAAGTACACCAAATACATTTTGTATACTGACAATAAAATATCAAAAAGTACAGTAAATCTATATTACATACTGTACATAAAATATCAAAAAGTACACCAAATATGTGTTATATATACTGTAAATAAACTATCAAAAACTACAGTAATTATATTTAATATACTGTACATAAAATATCAAAAATTACACCAAAGGAATGTTATTTACTGTAAATAAAATATCAAAAAGTACAGTAAATATATCTTACACTCCCTATGTAAAATATCACAATCTACACCAAATATATATTATATAATTTACATCAAATATCAAAAGGACACCAAATATATCTTATATATTGTACATAAAATATCAAAAAGTACAGTATATATATTTCATACATTGTATATATATTATTAACTAAAAGTACACCAAATATATTTTGTATACTGAAAATAAAATATCAAAAATACAGTAAATATATATTACATACTGTACAGAAAATATCAAAAAGTACACTAAATATGTGTTATATATAATGTAAATAAACTATCAAAAACTACAGTAATTATATTTAATATACTGTACATAAAATATCAAAAATTACACCAAATGTATATTATATACTGTAAATAAAATATCAAAAAGTACAGTAAGTACACATTACACACGCTATGAAATATCACAAACTACACCAAATATATATTATATAATTTACATAAAATATCAAAAGGACACCAAATATATCTTCTATACTGTACATAAAATATCAAAAAGTACAGTAAATATATTTCATATATTGTATATATAATATTAACTAAAAGTACACCAAACACATTTTATATACTGTAAATAAATTATCAAAAACTTCAGTAAATATATATTACATACTGTACATAAAATATCAAAAAGTACACCAAATATGTGTTATATATACTGTAAATAAACAATCAAAAACTACAATAATTATATTTAATATACTGTACATAAAATATCAAAAATTACACCAAATGTATATTATTTACTGTAAATGAAATATCAAAAATTACAGTAAATATATATTACACACCCTATGGAAAATATCACAAACTACATCAAATATATATTATAAAATTCACAAAAAATATCAAAAGGACACCAAATATATATTATATACTGTACATAAAATATCAAAAAGTACAGTAAATATATTTCATATATTGTACATGTAATATTAACTAAAAGTACACCAAATACATTTTATATACTGTAAATAAAATATCAAAAAGTACAGTAAATATATATTACATTCTGTACATAAAATATCAAAAAGTACACCAAATATGTGTTATATATACTGTAAATAAACTATCAAAAACTGCAGTAATTATATTTAATATACTGTACATAAAATATCAAAAATTACACCAAATGTATATTATTTACTGTAAATAAAATATCAAAAAGTACAGTAAATATATATTGCACACCATATGTAAAATATCACAATCTACACCAAATATATATTATATAATTTACATAAAATATCAAAAGGACACCAAATATATCTTCTATACTGTACATAAAATATCAAAAAGTACAGTAAATATATTTCATATATTGTACATATAATATTAACTAAAAGTACACCAAATACATTTTATATACTGTAAATAAATTATCAAAAATTACAGTAAATATATATTACATACTGTACATAAAATATCAAAAAGTACACCAAATATGTGTTATATATACTGTAAATAAACTATCAAAAACTACAGTAATTATATTTAATATACTGTACATAAAATATCAAAAATTACACCAAATGTATATTATTTACTGTAAATAAAATATCAAAAATTACAGTAAATATATATTACACACCCTATGTAAAATATCAAAAACTACACCAAATATATATTATAAAATTCACATAAAATATCAAAAGGACACCAAATATATCTTATATACTGTACATAAATTATCAAAATTACAGTAAATATATTTCATATATTGTACATATAATATTAACTAAAAGTACACCAAATACATTTTATATAGTGTAAATAAAATATCAAAATGTACAGTAAATATATATTACACACCATATGTAAAATATCACAATCTACACCAAATATATATTATATAATTTACATAAAATATCAAAACGACACCAAATATATCTTATATAGTGTACATAAAATATCAAAATGTACAGTAAATATATTTCATATATTGTACATATAACATTAACTAAAAGTACACCAAATACATTTTATATACAGTAAATAAAATATCAAAAATACAGTAAATATATATTACATACTGTACATAAAATATCAAAAATACACCAAACATGTGTTATATATACTGTAAATATCAAAAACTACAGTAAACATATTCAATGTACTGTATATAAAATATCAAAAATTACACCAAATATAAATTAAATACTGTAAATGAAATATCAAAAAGGACAGTAAATATATACTACACACCGTATGTAAAATATCAAAAATTACACCAAATATATATTATATAATTTACATAGAATATAAAAAGGACACCAAATATATCTTATATATTGTACATAAAATATCAAAAAGTACAGTATATATATTTCATACATTGTACATATATTATTAACTAAAAGTACACCAAATACATTTTGTATACTGAAAATAAAATATCAAAAAGTACAGTAAATCTATATTACATACTGTACATAAAATATCAAAAAGTACACCAAATATGTGTTATATATACTGTAAATAAACTATCAAAAACTACAGTAATTATATTTAATATACTGTACATAAAATATCAAAAATTACACCAAAGGAATGTTATTTACTGTAAATAAAATATCAAAAAGTACAGTAAATATATCTTACACTCCCTATGTAAAATATCACAATCTACACCAAATATATATTATATAATTTACATAAAATATCAAAAGGACACCAAATATATCTTATATAGTGTACATAAAATATCAAAATGTACAGTAAATATATTTCCTATATTGTACATATAATATTAACTGAAAGTACACCAAATACATTTTATATACTGTAAATAAAATATCAAAAATACAGTAAATATATATATAATACTGTACATAAAATATCAAAAAGTACACCAAATATGTGTAATATATACTGTAAATAAACTATCAAAACTACACTAATTATATTTAATATACTGTACATAAAATATCAAAAATTACACCAAATATATATTATTTACTGTAAAGAAAATACCAAAAAGTACAGTAAATATATATTACACACCCTATGTAAAATATCACAAACTACACCAAATATATATTATATAATTTACATAAAATATCAAAAGGACACCAAATATACCTTATATACTGAACATGAAATATCAAAAAGTACAGTAAATATATTTCATATATTGTACATATAATATTAACTAAAAGTACACCAAATACATTTTATATACTGTAAATAAAATATCAAAATTACAGTAAATATATATTACTTTCAGTACATAAAATATCAAAAAGTACACCAAATATGTGTTATATATACTGTAAATAAACTATCAAAAACTGCAGTAATTATGTTTAATATACTGTACATAAAATATCAAAAATTACACCAAATGTATATTATTTACTGTAAATAAAATATCAAAAAGTACAGTAAATATATCTTACACACCCTATGTAAAATATCACAATCTACACCAAATATATATTATATAATTTACATAAAATATCAAAAGGACACCAAATATATCTTATATAGTGTACATAAAATATCAAAATGTACAGTAAATATATTTCATATATTGTACATATAATATTAACTAAAAGTACACCAAATACATTTTATATACAGTAAATAAAATATCAAAAAGTACAGTAAATATGTATTACATACTGTACATAAAATATCAAAAAGTACACCATATATGTGTAATATATACTGTAAATAAACTATCAAAAACTACTGTAATTATATTTAATATACTGTACATAAAATATCAAAAATTAAACCAAATGTATATTATATACTGTAAATAAAATATCATCAAGTACAGTAAATATATATTACACACCCTATGTAAAATATCACAAACTTCACCAAATATATATTATAAAATTTACATAAAATATCAAAAGGACACCACTTATATCTTCTATACTGTACATAAAATATCAAAATGTACAGTAAATATATTTCATATATTGTATATATAATATTAACTAAAAGTACACCAAATACATTTTATATACTGTAAATAAATTATCAAAAATTACAGTAAATATATATTACATACTGTATATAAAATATCAAAAATTACACCATATATGTGTTATATATACCGTAAATAAACTATCAAAGACTACAGTAATTATATTTAATATACTGTACATAAAATATCAAAAATTACACCAAATGTATATTATTTACTGTAAATAAAATATCAAAAATTACAGTAAATATATATTACACACCCTATGTAAAATATCAAAAACTACACCAAATATCTATTATAAAATTCACATAAAATATCAAAAGGACACCAAATATTTATTATATACTGTACATAAAATATCAAAAAGTACAGTAAATATATTTCATATAGTGTACATATAATATTAACTAAAAGTACACCAAATACATTTCATATACTGTAAATAAAATATCAAAAAGTACAGTAAATATATATAACATACTGTACATAAAATATCAAAAAGTACACCAAATATGTGTTATATATACTGTGAATAAACTATCAAATATACAGTAATTATATATAATATACTGTACAAAAAATATCAAAAATTACACCAAATGTATATTATATACTGTAAATAAAATATCAAAAAGTACAGTAAATATATATGGCATACCCTATGTAAAATATCAAAAACTACACCAAATATATATTATATAATTTACAGAAAATATCAAAAGGACACCAAATATATATTCTATACTGTACACAAAATATCAAAAAGTACAGTAAATATATTTCATATATCTTACATATAATATTAACTAAAAGTACACCAAATGCATTTTATATACTGTAAATAAAATATCAAAAAGTACAGTAAACATATATTACATACTGTACATAAAATATCAAAAAGTACACCAAATATGTGTTATATATACTGTAAATATCAAAAACTACAGTAATCATATTCAATGTACTGTATATAAAATATCAAAAATTACACCAAATATAAATTAAATACTGTAAATAAAATATCAAAAAGGACAGTAAATATATACTACACACCCTATGTAAAATATCAAAAATTACACCAAATATATATTATATAATTTACATAGAATATAAAAAGGACACCAAATATATCTTATATATTGTACATAAAATATCAAAAAGTACAGTATATATATTTCATACATTGTACATATATTATTAACTAAAAGTACACCAAATACATTTTGTATACTGACAATAAAATATCAAAAAGTACAGTAAATCTATATTACATACTGTACATAAAATATCAAAAAGTACACCAAATATGTGTTATATATACTGTAAATAAACTATCAAAAACTACAGTAATTATATTTAATATACTGTACATAAAATATCAAAAATTACACCAAAGGAATGTTATTTACTGTAAATAAAATATCAAAAAGTACAGTAAATATATCTTACACTCCCTATGTAAAATATCACAATCTACACCAAATATATATTATATAATTTACATCAAATATCAAAAGGACACCAAATATATCTTATATATTGTACATAAAATATCAAAAAGTACAGTATATATATTTCATACATTGTATATATATTATTAACTAAAAGTACACCAAATATATTTTGTATACTGAAAATAAAATATCAAAAATACAGTAAATATATATTACATACTGTACAGAAAATATCAAAAAGTACACTAAATATGTGTTATATATAATGTAAATAAACTATCAAAAACTACAGTAATTATATTTAATATACTGTACATAAAATATCAAAAATTACACCAAATGTATATTATATACTGTAAATAAAATATCAAAAAGTACAGTAAGTACACATTACACACGCTATGAAATATCACAAACTACACCAAATATATATTATATAATTTACATAAAATATCAAAAGGACACCAAATATATCTTCTATACTGTACATAAAATATCAAAAAGTACAGTAAATATATTTCATATATTGTATATATAATATTAACTAAAAGTACACCAAACACATTTTATATACTGTAAATAAATTATCAAAAACTTCAGTAAATATATATTACATACTGTACATAAAATATCAAAAAGTACACCAAATATGTGTTATATATACTGTAAATAAACAATCAAAAACTACAATAATTATATTTAATATACTGTACATAAAATATCAAAAATTACACCAAATGTATATTATTTACTGTAAATGAAATATCAAAAATTACAGTAAATATATATTACACACCCTATGGAAAATATCACAAACTACATCAAATATATATTATAAAATTCACAAAAAATATCAAAAGGACACCAAATATATATTATATACTGTACATAAAATATCAAAAAGTACAGTAAATATATTTCATATATTGTACATGTAATATTAACTAAAAGTACACCAAATACATTTTATATACTGTAAATAAAATATCAAAAAGTACAGTAAATATATATTACATTCTGTACATAAAATATCAAAAAGTACACCAAATATGTGTTATATATACTGTAAATAAACTATCAAAAACTGCAGTAATTATATTTAATATACTGTACATAAAATATCAAAAATTACACCAAATGTATATTATTTACTGTAAATAAAATATCAAAAAGTACAGTAAATATATATTGCACACCATATGTAAAATATCACAATCTACACCAAATATATATTATATAATTTACATAAAATATCAAAAGGACACCAAATATATCTTCTATACTGTACATAAAATATCAAAAAGTACAGTAAATATATTTCATATATTGTACATATAATATTAACTAAAAGTACACCAAATACATTTTATATACTGTAAATAAATTATCAAAAATTACAGTAAATATATATTACATACTGTACATAAAATATCAAAAAGTACACCAAATATGTGTTATATATACTGTAAATAAACTATCAAAAACTACAGTAATTATATTTAATATACTGTACATAAAATATCAAAAATTACACCAAATGTATATTATTTACTGTAAATAAAATATCAAAAATTACAGTAAATATATATTACACACCCTATGTAAAATATCAAAAACTACACCAAATATATATTATAAAATTCACATAAAATATCAAAAGGACACCAAATATATCTTATATACTGTACATAAATTATCAAAATTACAGTAAATATATTTCATATATTGTACATATAATATTAACTAAAAGTACACCAAATACATTTTATATAGTGTAAATAAAATATCAAAATGTACAGTAAATATATATTACACACCATATGTAAAATATCACAATCTACACCAAATATATATTATATAATTTACATAAAATATCAAAACGACACCAAATATATCTTATATAGTGTACATAAAATATCAAAATGTACAGTAAATATATTTCATATATTGTACATATAACATTAACTAAAAGTACACCAAATACATTTTATATACAGTAAATAAAATATCAAAAATACAGTAAATATATATTACATACTGTACATAAAATATCAAAAATACACCAAACATGTGTTATATATACTGTAAATATCAAAAACTACAGTAAACATATTCAATGTACTGTATATAAAATATCAAAAATTACACCAAATATAAATTAAATACTGTAAATGAAATATCAAAAAGGACAGTAAATATATACTACACACCGTATGTAAAATATCAAAAATTACACCAAATATATATTATATAATTTACATAGAATATAAAAAGGACACCAAATATATCTTATATATTGTACATAAAATATCAAAAAGTACAGTATATATATTTCATACATTGTACATGTATTATTAACTAAAAGTACACCAAATACATTTTGTATACTGAAAATAAAATATCAAAAAGTACAGTAAATCTATATTACATACTGTACATAAAATATCAAAAAGTACACCAAATATGTGTTATATATACTGTAAATAAACTATCAAAAACTACAGTAATTATATTTAATATACTGTACATAAAATATCAAAAATTACACCAAAGGAATGTTATTTACTGTAAATAAAATATCAAAAAGTACAGTAAATATATCTTACACACCCTATGTAAAATATCACAATCTACACCAAATATATATTATATAATTTACATAAAATATCAAAAGGACACCAAATATATCTTATATAGTGTACATAAAATATCAAAATGTACAGTAAATATATTTCATATATTGTACATATAATATTAACTAAAAGTACACCAAATACATTTTATATACAGTAAATAAAATATCAAAAAGTACAGTAAATATGTATTACATACTGTACATAAAATGTTAAAAAGTACACCATATATGTGTAATATATACTGTAAATAAACTATCAAAAACTACTGTAATTATATTTAATATACTGTACATAAAATATCAAAAATTAATCCAAATGTATATTATATACTGTAAATAAAATATCATCAAGTACAGTAAATATATATTACACACCCTATGTAAAATATCACAAACTTCACCAAATATATATTATAAAATTTACATAAAATATCAAAAGGACACCACTTATATCTTCTATACTGTACATAAAATATCAAAATGTACAGTAAATATATTTCATATATTGTATATATAATATTAACTAAAAGTACACCAAATACATTTTATATACTGTAAATAAATTATCAAAAATTACAGTAAATATATATTACATACTGTATATAAAATATCAAAAAGTACACCATATATGTGTTATATATACTGTAAATAAACTATCAAAGACTACAGTAATTATATTTAATATACTGTACATAAAATATCAAAAATTACACCAAATGTATATTATTTACTGTAAATAAAATATCAAAAATTACAGTAAATATATATTACACACCCAATGTAAAATATCAAAAACTACACCAAATATCTATTATAAAATTCACATAAAATATCAAAAGGACACCAAATATTTATTATATACTGTACATAAAATATCAAAAAGTACAGTAAATATATTTCATATAGTGTACATATAATATTAACTAAAAGTACACCAAATACATTTCATATACTGTAAATAAAATATCAAAAAGTACAGTAAATATATATTACATACTGTACATAAAATATCAAAAAGTACACCAAATATGTGTTATATATACTGTGAATAAACTATCAAATATACAGTAATTATATATAATATACTGTACAAAAAATATCAAAAATTACACCAAATGTATATTATATACTGTAAATAAAATATCAAAAAGTACAGTAAATATATATGGCATAACCTATGTAAAATATCAAAAACTACACCAAATATATATTATATAATTTACAGAAAATATCAAAAGGACACCAAATATATATTCTATACTGTACACAAAATATCAAAAAGTACAGTAAATATATTTCATATATCTTACATATAATATTAACTAAAAGTACACCAAATGCATTTTATATACTGTAAATAAAATATCAAAAAGTACAGTAAACATATATTACATACTGTACATAAAATATCAAAAAGTACACCAAATATGTGTTATATATACTGTAAATATCAAAAACTACAGTAATCATATTCAATGTACTGTATATAAAATATCAAAAATTACACCAAATATAAATTAAATACTGTAAATAAAATATCAAAATGGACAGTAAATATATACTACACACCCTATGTAAAATATCAAAAATTACACCAAATATATATTATATAATTTACATAGAATATAAAAAGGACACCAAATATATCTTATATATTGTACATAAAATATCAAAAAGTACAGTATATATATTTCATACATTGTACATATATTATTAACTAAAAGTACACCAAATACATTTTGTATACTGAAAATAAAATATCAAAAAGTACAGTAAATCTATATTACATACTGTACATAAAATATCAAAAAGTACACCAAATATGTGTTATATATACTGTAAATAAACTATCAAAAACTACAGTAATTATATTTAATATACTGTACATAAAATATCAAAAATTACACCAAAGGAATGTTATTTACTGTAAATAAAATATCAAAAAGTACAGTAAATATATCTTACACTCCCTATGTAAAATATCACAATCTACACCAAATATATATTATATAATTTACATAAAATATCAAAAGGACACCAAATATATCTTATATAGTGTACATAAAATATCAAAATGTACAGTAAATATATTTCCTATATTGTACATATAATATTAACTGAAAGTACACCAAATACATTTTATATACTGTAAATAAAATATCAAAAATACAGTAAATATATATATAATACTGTACATAAAATATCAAAAAGTACACCAAATATGTGTAATATATACTGTAAATAAACTATCAAAACTACACTAATTATATTTAATATACTGTACATAATATATCAAAAATTACACCAAATATATATTATTTACTGTAAAGAAAATACCAAAAAGTACAGTAAATATATATTACACACCCTATGTAAAATATCACAAACTACACCAAATATATATTATATAATTTACATAAAATATCAAAAGGACACCAAATATACCTTATATACTGAACATGAAATATCAAAAAGTACAGTAAATATATTTCATATATTGTACATATAATATTAACTAAAAGTACACCAAATACATTTTATATACTGTAAATAAAATATCAAAATTACAGTAAATATATATTACTTTCAGTACATAAAATATCAAAAAGTACACCAAATATGTGTTATATATACTGTAAATAAACTATCAAAAACTGCAGTAATTATGTTTAATATACTGTACATAAAATATCAAAAATTACACCAAATGTATATTATTTACTGTAAATAAAATATCAAAAAGTACAGTAAATATATCTTACACACCCTATGTAAAATATCACAATCTACACCAAATATATATTATATAATTTACATAAAATATCAAAAGGACACCAAATATATCTTATATAGTGTACATAAAATATCAAAATGTACAGTAAATATATTTCATATATTGTACATATAATATTAACTAAAAGTACACCAAATACATTTTATATACAGTAAATAAAATATCAAAAAGTACAGTAAATATGTATTACATACTGTACATAAAATATCAAAAAGTACACCATATATGTGTAATATATACTGTAAATAAACTATCAAAAACTACTGTAATTATATTTAATATACTGTACATAAAATATCAAAAATTAAACCAAATGTATATTATATACTGTAAATAAAATATCATCAAGTACAGTAAATATATATTACACACCCTATGTAAAATATCACAAACTTCACCAAATATATATTATAAAATTTACATAAAATATCAAAAGGACACCACTTATATCTTCTATACTGTACATAAAATATCAAAATGTACAGTAAATATATTTCATATATTGTATATATAATATTAACTAAAAGTACACCAAATACATTTTATATACTGTAAATAAATTATCAAAAATTACAGTAAATATATATTACATACTGTATATAAAATATCAAAAATTACACCATATATGTGTTATATATACCGTAAATAAACTATCAAAGACTACAGTAATTATATTTAATATACTGTACATAAAATATCAAAAATTACACCAAATGTATATTATTTACTGTAAATAAAATATCAAAAATTACAGTAAATATATATTACACACCCTATGTAAAATATCAAAAACTACACCAAATATCTATTATAAAATTCACATAAAATATCAAAAGGACACCAAATATATATTATATACTGTACATAAAATATCAAAAAGTACAGTAAATATATTTCATATATTGTACATGTAATATTAACTAAAAGTACACCAAATATATTTTATATAGTGTAAATAAAATATCAAAATGTACAGTAAATATATATTACACACCCTATGTAAAATATCACAATCTACACCAAATTTATATTATGTAATTTCCATAAAATATCAAAAGGACACCATATATACCTTATATGCTGAACATAAAATATCAAAATGTACCGTATATATATTTCATATATTGTACATATAATATTAACTAAAAGTACACCAAATACATTTTATATACTGTAAATAAAATATCAAATAGTAGAGTAAATATATATTACATACTGTACATAAAATATCAAAAAGTACACCAAATTTGTGTAATATATACTGTAAATAAACTATCAAATCCACAGTAATTATATATAATATACTGTACATAAAATATCAAAAATTACACCAAATGTATATTATTTACTGTAAATAAAATATCAAAAAGTACAGTAAATATATCTTACACACCCTATGTAAAATATCACAATCTACACCAAATATATATTATATAATTTACATAAAATATCAAAAGGACACCAAATATACCTTATATACTGAACATGAAATATCAAAATGTACAGTAAATATATTTCCTATATTGTACGTATAATATTAACTAAAAGTACACCAAATACATTTTATATACTGTAAATAAAATATCAAAAGTTCAGTAAATATATATTACATTCTGTACATAAAATATTAAAAAGTACACCAAATATGTGTTATATATACTGTAAATAAACTATCAAAAACTGCAGTAATTATGTTTAATATACTGTACATAAAATATCAAAAATTACACCAAATGTATATTATTTACTGTAAATAAAATATCAAAAAGTACAGTAAATATATCTTACACACCCTATGTAAAATATCACAATCTACACCAAATATATATTATATAATTTACATAAAATATCACAAGGACACCAAATATATCTTATATACTGTATATAAATTATCAAAATTACAGTAAATATATTTCATATATTGTACATATAATGTTAACTAAAAGTACACCAAATACATTTTATATACTGTAAATAAAATATCAAAAAGTACAGTAAATATGTATTACACACCCTATGTAAAATATCACAAACTTCACCAAATATATATTATATAATTTACATAAAATATCAAAAGGACACCAAATATATCTTATATAGTGTACATAAAATATCAAAAAGTACAGTAAATATATTTCATATATCTTACATATAATATTAACTAAAAGTACACCAAATGCATTTTATATACTGTAAATAAAATATCAAAAAGTACAGTAAACATATATTACATACTGTACATAAAATATCAAAAAGTACACCAAATATGTGTTATATATACTGTAAATATCAAAAACTACAGTAATCATATTCAATGTACTGTATATAAAATATCAAAATTTACACCAAATATAAATTAAATACTGTAAATAAAATATCAAAAAGGACAGTAAATATATACTACACACCCTATGTAAAATATCAAAAATTACACCAAATATATATTATATAATTTACATAGAATATAAAAAGGACACCAAATATATCTTATATAGTGTACATAAAATATCAAAATGTACAGTAAATATATTTCCTATATTGTACATATAATATTAACTGAAAGTACACCAAATACATTTTATATACTGTAAATAAAATATCAAAAATACAGTAAATATATATTACATACTCTACATAAAATATCAAAAAGTACACCAAATATGTGTAATATATACTGTAAATAAACTATCAAAACTACACTAATTATATTTAATATACTGTACATAAAATATCAAAAATTACACCAAATATATATTATTTACTGTAAAGAAAATACCAAAAAGTACAGTAAATATATATTACACACCCTATGTAAAATATCACAAACAACACCAAATATATATTATATAATTTACATAAAATATCAAACGGACACCAAATATACCTTATATACTGAACATGAAATATCAAAAAGTACAGTAAATATATTTCATATATTGTACATATAATATTAACTAAAAGTACACCAAATACATTTTATATACTGTAAATAAAATATCAAAAGTACAGTAAATATATATTACATTCAGTACATAAAATATCAAAAAGTACACCAAATATGTGTTATATATACTGTAAAAAAACTATCAAAAACTGCAGTAATTATATTTAATATACTGCACATAAAATATCAAAAATTACACCAAATGTATATTATTTACTGCAAATAAAATATCAAAAAGTACAGTAAATATATCTTACACACCCTATGTAAAATATCACAAAGTACACCAAATATATATTATATAATTTACATAAAATATCAAAAGGACACCAAATATACCTTATATACTGAACATGAAATATCAAAATGTACAGTAAATATATTTCATATATTGTACATATAATATTAACTAAAAGTACACCAAATACATTTTATATATTGTAAATAAAATATCAAAAGTACAGTAAATATATCATACATTCTGTACATAAAATATCAAAAAGTACACCAAATATGTGTTATATATACTGTAAATAAACTATCAAAAACTGCAGTAATTATGTTTAATATACTGTACATAAAATATCAAAAATTACACCAAATGTATATTATTTACTGTAAATAAAATATCAAAAAGTACAGTAAATATATCTTACACACCCTATGTAAAATATCACAATCTACACCAAATATATATTATATAATTTACATAAAATATCAAAAGGACACCAAATATATCTTATATACTGTACATAAAATATCGAAATTACAGTAAATAGATTTCATATATTGTACATATAATGTTAACTAAAAGTACACCAAATACATTTTATATACTGTAAATAAAATATCAAAAAGTACAGTAAATATATATTACACACCCTATGTAAAATATCACAAACTTCACCAAATATATATTATATAATTTACATAAAATATCAAAAGGACACCAAATATATCTTCTATACTGTACATAAAATATCAAAATGTACAGTAAATATATTTCATATATTGTATATATAATATTAACTAAAAGTACACCAAATACATTTTATATACTGTAAATAAATTATCAAAAATTACAGTAAATATATATTACATACTGTACATAAAATATCAAAAAGTACACCAAATATGTGTTATATATACTGTAAATAAACTATCAAAACTACACTAATTATATTTAATATACTGTACATAAAATATAAAAAATTACACCAAATGTATATTATTTACTGTAAAGAAAATACCAAAAAGTACAGTAAATATATATTACACACCCTATGTAAAATATCACAAACTACACCAAATATATATTATATAATTTACATAAAATATCAAAAGGACACCAAATATATCTTATATACTGAACATGAAATATCAAAATGTACAGTAAATATATTTCATATATTGTACATATAATATTAACTAAAAGTACACCAAATACATTTTATATACTGTAAATTAAATATCAAAATGTACAGTAAATATATATTACATTCTGTTCATAAAATATCAAAAAGTACACCAAATTTGTGTTTTATATACTGTAAATAAACTATCAAAAACTGCAGTAATTATATTTCATATACTGTACATAAAATATCAAAAATTAAACCAAATGTATATTATTTACTGTAAATAAAATATCAAAAAGTACAGTAAATATATCTTACACACCCTATGTAAAATATCACAAAGTACACCAAATATATATTATATAATTTACATAAAATATCAAAATGACACCAAATATACCTTATATACTGTACATGAAATATCAAAATGTACAGTAAATATATTTCATATATTGTACATATAATATTAACTAAAAGTACACCAAATACATTTTATATACTGTAAATAAAATATCAAAAGTACAGTAAATATATCATACATTCTGTACATAAAATATCAAAAAGTACACCAAATATGTGTAATATA
This sequence comes from Pan paniscus, assembly GCF_029289425.2. Classification (NCBI taxonomy): domain Eukaryota; kingdom Metazoa; phylum Chordata; class Mammalia; order Primates; family Hominidae; genus Pan; species Pan paniscus. Next base: position 6,592,592 of record NC_073271.2, read on the forward strand.
TACTGTAAATAAACTATCAAAAACTGCAGTAATTATATTTAATATACTGTACATAAAATATCAAAAATTACACCAAATGTATATTATTTACTGTAAATAAAATATCAAAAATTACAGTAAATATATATTACACACCCTATGTAAAATATCAAAAACTACACCAAATATATATTATAAAATTCACATAAAATATCAAAAGGACACCAAATATATCTTATACACTGTACATAAATTATCAAAAGTACAGTAAATATATTTCATATATTGTACATATAATATTAACTAAAAGTACACCAAATACATTTTATATAGTGTAAATACAATATCAAAATGTACAGTAAATATATATTACACACCATATGTAAAATATCAAAAACTACACCAAATATATATTATATAATTTACAGAAAATATCAAAAGGACACCAAATATATATTCTATACTGTACACAAAATATCAAAAAGTACAGTAAATATATTTCATATATCTTACATATAATATTAACTAAAAGTACACCAAATGCATTTTATATACTGTAAATAAAATATCAAAAAGTACAGTAAACATATATTACATACTGTACATAAAATATCAAAAAGTACACCAAATATGTGTTATATATACTGTAAATATCAAAAACTACAGTAATCATATTCAATGTACTGTATATAAAATATCAAAAATTACACCAAATATAAATTAAATACTGTAAATAAAATATCAAAAAGGACAGTAAATATATACTACACACCCTATGTAAAATATCAAAAATTACACCAAATATATATTATATAATTTACATAGAATATAAAAAGGACACCAAATATATCTTATATAGTGTACATAAAATATCAAAAAGTACAGTATATATATTTCATACATTGTACATATATTATTAACTAAAAGTACACCAAATACATTTTGTATACTGACAATAAAATATCAAAAAGTACAGTAAATCTATATTACATACTGTACATAAAATATCAAAAAGTACACCAAATATGTGTTATATATACTGTAAATAAACTATCAAAAACTACAGTAATTATATTTAATATACTGTATATAAAATATCAAAAATTACACCAAAGGACTGTTATTTACTGTAAATAAAATATCAAAAAGTACAGTAAATATATCTTACACTCCCTATGTAAAATATCACAATCTACACCAAATATATATTATATAATTTACATAAAATATCAAAAGGACACCAAATATATCTTATATAGTGTACATAAAATATCAAAATGTACAGTAAATATATTTCCTATATTGTACATATAATATTAACTGAAAGTACACCAAATACATTTTATATACTGTAAATAAAATATCAAAAATACAGTAAATATATATTACATACTGTACATAAAATATCAAAAAGTACACCAAATATGTGTAATATATACTGTAAATAAACTATCAAAACTACACTAATTATATTTAATATACTGTACATAAAATATCAAAAATTACACCAAATATATATTATTTACTGTAAAGAAAATACCAAAAAGTACAGTAAATATATATTACACACCCTATGTAAAATATCACAATCTACACCAAATATATATTATATAATTTACATCAAATATCAAAAGGACACCAAATATATCTTATATATTGTACATAAAATATCAAAAAGTACAGTATATATATTTCATACATTGTATATATATTATTAACTAAAAGTACACCAAATACATTTTGTATACTGAAAATAAAATATCAAAAATACAGTAAATATATATTACATACTGTACAGAAAATATCAAAAAGTACACTAAATATGTGTTATATATACTGTAAATAAACTATCAAAAACTACAGTAATTATATTTAATATACTGTACATAAAATATCAAAAATTACACCAAATGTATATTATATACTGTAAATAAAATATCAAAAAGTACAGTAAGTACACATTACACACGCTATGAAATATCACAAACTACACCAAATATATATTATATAATTTACATAAAATATCAAAAGGACACCAAATATATCTTCTATACTGTACATAAAATATCAAAAAGTACAGTAAATATATTTCATATATTGTATATATAATATTAACTAAAAGTACACCAAACACATTTTATATACTGTAAATAAATTATCAAAAACTTCAGTAAATATATATTACATACTGTACATAAAATATCAAAAAGTACACCAAATATGTGTTATATATACTGTAAATAAACAATCAAAAACTACAATAATTATATTTAATATACTGTACATAAAATATCAAAAATTACACCAAATGTATATTATTTACTGTAAATGAAATATCAAAAATTACAGTAAATATATATTACACACCCTATGGAAAATATCACAAACTACATCAAATATATATTATAAAATTCACAAAAAATATCAAAAGGACACCAAATATATATTATATACTGTACATAAAATATCAAAAAGTACAGTAAATATATTTCATATATTGTACATATAATATTAACTAAAAGTACACCAAATACATTTTATATACTGTAAATAAAATATCAAAAAGTACAGTAAATATATATTACATTCTGTACATAAAATATCAAAAAGTACACCAAATATGTGTTATATATACTGTAAATAAACTATCAAAAACTGCAGTAATTATATTTAATATACTGTACATAAAATATCAAAAATTACACCAAATGTATATTATTTACTGTAAATAAAATATCAAAAAGTACAGTAAATATATATTGCACACCATATGTAAAATATCACAATCTACACCAAATATATATTATATAATTTACATAAAATATCAAAAGGACACCAAATATATCTTCTATACTGTACATAAAATATCAAAAAGTACAGTAAATATATTTCATATATTGTACATATAATATTAACTAAAAGTACACCAAATACATTTTATATACTGTAAATAAATTATCAAAAATTACAGTAAATATATATTACATACTGTACATAAAATATCAAAAAGTACACCAAATATGTGTTATATATACTGTAAATAAACTATCAAAAACTACAGTAATTATATTTAATATACTGTACATAAAATATCAAAAATTACACCAAATGTATATTATTTACTGTAAATAAAATATCAAAAATTACAGTAAATATATATTACACACCCTATGTAAAATATCAAAAACTACACCAAATATATATTATAAAATTCACATAAAATATCAAAAGGACACCAAATATATCTTATATACTGTACATAAATTATCAAAATTACAGTAAATATATTTCATATATTGTACATATAATATTAACTAAAAGTACACCAAATACATTTTATATAGTGTAAATAAAATATCAAAATGTACAGTAAATATATATTACACACCATATGTAAAATATCACAATCTACACCAAATATATATTATATAATTTACATAAAATATCAAAAGGACACCAAATATATCTTATATAGTGTACATAAAATATCAAAATGTACAGTAAATATATTTCATATATTGTACATATAACATTAACTAAAAGTACACCAAATACATTTTATATACAGTAAATAAAATATCAAAAATACAGTAAATATATATTACATACTGTACATAAAATATCAAAAATACACCAAACATGTGTTATATATACTGTAAATATCAAAAACTACAGTAAACATATTCAATGTACTGTATATAAAATATCAAAAATTACACCAAATATAAATTAAATACTGTAAATGAAATATCAAAAAGGACAGTAAATATATACTACACACCCTATGTAAAATATCAAAAATTACACCAAATATATATTATATAATTTACATAGAATATAAAAAGGACACCAAATATATCTTATATATTGTACATAAAATATCAAAAAGTACAGTATATATATTTCATACATTGTACATGTATTATTAACTAAAAGTACACCAAATACATTTTGTATACTGAAAATAAAATATCAAAAAGTACAGTAAATCTATATTACATACTGTACATAAAATATCAAAAAGTACACCAAATATGTGTTATATATACTGTAAATAAACTATCAAAAACTACAGTAATTATATTTAATATACTGTACATAAAATATCAAAAATTACACCAAAGGAATGTTATTTACTGTAAATAAAATATCAAAAAGTACAGTAAATATATCTTACACACCCTATGTAAAATATCACAATCTACACCAAATATATATTATATAATTTACATAAAATATCAAAAGGACACCAAATATATCTTATATAGTGTACATAAAATATCAAAATGTACAGTAAATATATTTCATATATTGTACATATAATATTAACTAAAAGTACACCAAATACATTTTATATACAGTAAATAAAATATCAAAAAGTACAGTAAATATGTATTACATACTGTACATAAAATATTAAAAAGTACACCATATATGTGTAATATATACTGTAAATAAACTATCAAAAACTACTGTAATTATATTTAATATACTGTACATAAAATATCAAAAATTAATCCAAATGTATATTATATACTGTAAATAAAATATCATCAAGTACAGTAAATATATATTACACACCCTATGTAAAATATCACAAACTTCACCAAATATATATTATAAAATTTACATAAAATATCAAAAGGACACCACTTATATCTTCTATACTGTACATAAAATATCAAAATGTACAGTAAATATATTTCATATATTGTATATATAATATTAACTAAAAGTACACCAAATACATTTTATATACTGTAAATAAATTATCAAAAATTACAGTAAATATATATTACATACTGTATATAAAATATCAAAAAGTACACCATATATGTGTTATATATACTGTAAATAAACTATCAAAGACTACAGTAATTATATTTAATATACTGTACATAAAATATCAAAAATTACACCAAATGTATATTATTTACTGTAAATAAAATATCAAAAATTACAGTAAATATATATTACACACCCAATGTAAAATATCAAAAACTACACCAAATATCTATTATAAAATTCACATAAAATATGAAAAGGACACCAAATATTTATTATATACTGTACATAAAATATCAAAAAGTACAGTAAATATATTTCATATAGTGTACATATAATATTAACTAAAAGTACACCAAATACATTTCATATACTGTAAATAAAATATCAAAAAGTACAGTAAATATATATTACATACTGTACATAAAATATCAAAAAGTACACCAAATATGTGTTATATATACTGTGAATAAACTATCAAATATACAGTAATTATATATAATATACTGTACAAAAAATATCAAAAATTACACCAAATGTATATTATATACTGTAAATAAAATATCAAAAAGTACAGTAAATATATATGGCATAACCTATGTAAAATATCAAAAACTACACCAAATATATATTATATAATTTACAGAAAATATCAAAAGGACACCAAATATATATTCTATACTGTACACAAAATATCAAAAAGTACAGTAAATATATTTCATATATCTTACATATAATATTAACTAAAAGTACACCAAATGCATTTTATATACTGTAAATAAAATATCAAAAAGTACAGTAAACATATATTACATACTGTACATAAAATATCAAAAAGTACACCAAATATGTGTTATATATACTGTAAATATCAAAAACTACAGTAATCATATTCAATGTACTGTATATAAAATATCAAAAATTACACCAAATATAAATTAAATACTGTAAATAAAATATCAAAATGGACAGTAAATATATACTACACACCCTATGTAAAATATCAAAAATTACACCAAATATATATTATATAATTTACATAGAATATAAAAAGGACACCAAATATATCTTATATATTGTACATAAAATATCAAAAAGTACAGTATATATATTTCATACATTGTACATATATTATTAACTAAAAGTACACCAAATACATTTTGTATACTGACAATAAAATATCAAAAAGTACAGTAAATCTATATTACATACTGTACATAAAATATCAAAAAGTACACCAAATATGTGTTATATATACTGTAAATAAACTATCAAAAACTACAGTAATTATATTTAATATACTGTACATAAAATATCAAAAATTACACCAAAGGACTGTTATTTACTGTAAATAAAATATCAAAAAGTACAGTAAATATATCTTACACTCCCTATGTAAAATATCACAATCTACACCAAATATATATTATATAATTTACATAAAATATCAAAAGGACACCAAATATATCTTATATAGTGTACATAAAATATCAAAATGTACAGTAAATATATTTCCTATATTGTACATATAATATTAACTGAAAGTACACCAAATACATTTTATATACTGTAAATAAAATATCAAAAATACAGTAAATATATATTACATACTGTACATAAAATATCAAAAAGTACACCAAATATGTGTAATATATACTGTAAATAAACTATCAAAACTACACTAATTATATTTAATATACTGTACATAAAATATCAAAAATTACACCAAATATATATTATTTACTGTAAAGAAAATACCAAAAAGTACAGTAAATATATATTACACACCCTATGTAAAATATCACAATCTACACCAAATATATATTATATAATTTACATCAAATATCAAAAGGACACCAAATATATCTTATATATTGTACATAAAATATCAAAAAGTACAGTATATATATTTCATACATTGTATATATATTATTAACTAAAAGTACACCAAATACATTTTGTATACTGAAAATAAAATATCAAAAATACAGTAAATATATATTACATACTGTACAGAAAATATCAAAAAGTACACTAAATATGTGTTATATATACTGTAAATAAACTATCAAAAACTACAGTAATTATATTTAATATACTGTACATAAAATATCAAAAATTACACCAAATGTATATTATATACTGTAAATAAAATATCAAATAGTACAGTAAGTACACATTACACACGCTATGAAATATCACAAACTACACCAAATATATATTATATAATTTACATAAAATATCAAAAGGACACCAAATATATCTTCTATACTGTACATAAAATATCAAAAAGTACAGTAAATATATTTCATATATTGTATATATAATATTAACTAAAAGTACACCAAACACATTTTATATACTGTAAATAAATTATCAAAAACTTCAGTAAATATATATTACATACTGTACATAAAATATCAAAAAGTACACCAAATATGTGTTATATATACTGTAAATAAACAATCAAAAACTACAATAATTATATTTAATATACTGTACATAAAATATCAAAAATTACACCAAATGTATATTATTTACTGTAAATGAAATATCAAAAATTACAGTAAATATATATTACACACCCTATGGAAAATATCACAAACTACATCAAATATATATTATAAAATTCACAAAAAATATCAAAAGGACACCAAATATATATTATATACTGTACATAAAATATCAAAAAGTACAGTAAATATATTTCATATATTGTACATGTAATATTAACTAAAAGTACACCAAATACATTTTATATACTGTAAATAAAATATCAAAAAGTACAGTAAATATATATTACATTCTGTACATAAAATATCAAAAAGTACACCAAATATGTGTTATATATACTGTAAATAAACTATCAAAAACTGCAGTAATTATATTTAATATACTGTACATAAAATATCAAAAATTACACCAAATGTATATTATTTACTGTAAATAAAATATCAAAAAGTACAGTAAATATATATTGCACACCATATGTAAAATATCACAATCTACACCAAATATATATTATATAATTTACATAAAATATCAAAAGGACACCAAATATATCTTCTATACTGTACATAAAATATCAAAAAGTACAGTAAATATATTTCATATATTGTACATATAATATTAACTAAAAGTATACCAAATACATTTTATATACTGTAAATAAATTATCAAAAATTACAGTAAATATATATTACATACTGTACATAAAATATCAAAAAGTACACCAAATATGTGTTATATATACTGTAAATAAACTATCAAAAACTACAGTAATTATATTTAATATACTGTACATAAAATATCAAAAATTACACCAAATGTATATTATTTACTGTAAATAAAATATCAAAAATTACAGTAAATATATATTACACACCCTATGTAAAATATCAAAAACTACACCAAATATATATTATAAAATTCACATAAAATATCAAAAGGACACCAAATATATCTTATATACTGTACATAAATTATCAAAAGTACAGTAAATATATTTCATATATTGTACATATAATATTAACTAAAAGTACACCAAATACATTTTATATAGTGTAAATAAAATATCAAAATGTACAGTAAATATATATTACACACCATATGTAAAATATCACAATCTACACCAAATATATATTATATAATTTACATAAAATATCAAAAGGACACCAAATATATATTCTATACTGTACACAAAATATCAAAAAGTACAGTAAATATATTTCATATATCTTACATATAATATTAACTAAAAGTACACCAAATGCATTTTATATACTGTAAATAAAATATCAAAAAGTACAGTAAACATATATTACATACTGTACATAAAATATCAAAAAGTACACCAAATATGTGTTATATATACTGTAAATAGCAAAAACTACAGTAATCATATTCAATGTACTGTATATAAAATATCAAAAATTACACCAAATATAAATTAAATACTGTAAATAAAATATCAAAATGGACAGTAAATATATACTACACACCCTATGTAAAATATCAAAAATTACACCAAATATATATTATATAATTTACATAGAATATAAAAAGGACACCAAATATATCTTATATATTGTACATAAAATATCAAAAAGTACAGTATATATATTTCATACATTGTACATATATTATTAACTAAAAGTACACCAAATACATTTTGTATACTGACAATAAAATATCAAAAAGTACAGTAAATCTATATTACATACTGTACATAAAATATCAAAAAGTACACCAAATATGTGTTATATATACTGTAAATAAACTATCAAAAACTACAGTAATTATATTTAATATACTGTACATAAAATATCAAAAATTACACCAAAGGACTGTTATTTACTGTAAATAAAATATCAAAAAGTACAGTAAATATATCTTACACTCCCTATGTAAAATATCACAATCTACACCAAATATATATTATATAATTTACATAAAATATCAAAAGGACACCAAATATATCTTATATAGTGTACATAAAATATCAAAATGTACAGTAAATATATTTCCTATATTGTACATATAATATTAACTGAAAGTACACCAAATACATTTTATATACTGTAAATAAAATATCAAAAATACAGTAAATATATATTACATACTGTACATAAAATATCAAAAAGTACACCAAATATGTGTAATATATACTGTAAATAAACTATCAAAACTACACTAATTATATTTAATATACTGTACATAAAATATCAAAAATTACACCAAATATATATTATTTACTGTAAAGAAAATACCAAAAAGTACAGTAAATATATATTACACACCCTATGTAAAATATCACAATCTACACCAAATATATATTATATAATTTACATCAAATATCAAAAGGACACCAAATATATCTTATATATTGTACATAAAATATCAAAAAGTACAGTATATATATTTCATACATTGTATATATATTATTAACTAAAAGTACACCAAATACATTTTGTATACTGAAAATAAAATATCAAAAATACAGTAAATATATATTACATACTGTACAGAAAATATCAAAAAGTACACTAAATATGTGTTATATATACTGTAAATAAACTATCAAAAACTACAGTAATTATATTTAATATACTGTACATAAAATATCAAAAATTACACCAAATGTATATTATATACTGTAAATAAAATATCAAATAGTACAGTAAGTACACATTACACACGCTATGAAATATCACAAACTACACCAAATATATATTATATAATTTACATAAAATATCAAAAGGACACCAAATATATCTTCTATACTGTACATAAAATATCAAAAAGTACAGTAAATATATTTCATATATTGTATATATAATATTAACTAAAAGTACACCAAACACATTTTATATACTGTAAATAAATTATCAAAAACTTCAGTAAATATATATTACATACTGTACATAAAATATCAAAAAGTACACCAAATATGTGTTATATATACTGTAAATAAACAATCAAAAACTACAATAATTATATTTAATATACTGTACATAAAATATCAAAAATTACACCAAATGTATATTATTTACTGTAAATGAAATATCAAAAATTACAGTAAATATATATTACACACCCTATGGAAAATATCACAAACTACATCAAATATATATTATAAAATTCACAAAAAATATCAAAAGGACACCAAATATATATTATATACTGTACATAAAATATCAAAAAGTACAGTAAATATATTTCATATATTGTACATGTAATATTAACTAAAAGTACACCAAATACATTTTATATACTGTAAATAAAATATCAAAAAGTACAGTAAATATATATTACATTCTGTACATAAAATATCAAAAAGTACACCAAATATGTGTTATATATACTGTAAATAAACTATCAAAAACTGCAGTAATTATATTTAATATACTGTACATAAAATATCAAAAATTACACCAAATGTATATTATTTACTGTAAATAAAATATCAAAAAGTACAGTAAATATATATTGCACACCATATGTAAAATATCACAATCTACACCAAATATATATTATATAATTTACATAAAATATCAAAAGGACACCAAATATATCTTCTATACTGTACATAAAATATCAAAAAGTACAGTAAATATATTTCATATATTGTACATATAATATTAACTAAAAGTACACCAAATACATTTTATATACTGTAAATAAATTATCAAAAATTACAGTAAATATATATTACATACTGTACATAAAATATCAAAAAGTACACCAAATATGTGTTATATATACTGTAAATAAACTATCAAAAACTACAGTAATTATATTTAATATACTGTACATAAAATATCAAAAATTACACCAAATGTATATTATTTACTGTAAATAAAATATCAAAAATTACAGTAAATATATATTACACACCCTATGTAAAATATCAAAAACTACACCAAATATATATTATAAAATTCACATAAAATATCAAAAGGACACCAAATATATCTTATATACTGTACATAAATTATCAAAAGTACAGTAAATATATTTCATATATTGTACATATAATATTAACTAAAAGTACACCAAATACATTTTATATAGTGTAAATAAAATATCAAAATGTACAGTAAATATATATTACACACCATATGTAAAATATCACAATCTACACCAAATATATATTATATAATTTACATAAAATATCAAAAGGACACCAAATATATCTTATATAGTGTACATAAAATATCAAAATGTACAGTAAATATATTTCATATATTGTACATATAACATTAACTAAAAGTACACCAAATACATTTTATATACAGTAAATAAAATATCAAAAATACAGTAAATATATATTACATACTGTACATAAAATATCAAAAATACACCAAACATGTGTTATATATACTGTAAATATCAAAAACTACAGTAAACATATTCAATGTACTGTATATAAAATATCAAAAATTACACCAAATATAAATTAAATACTGTAAATGAAATATCAAAAAGGACAGTAAATATATACTACACACCCTATGTAAAATATCAAAAATTACATCAAATATATATTATATAATTTACATAGAATATAAAAAGGACACCAAATATATCTTATATATTGTACATAAAATATCAAAAAGTACAGTATATATATTTCATACATTGTACATGTATTATTAACTAAAAGTACACCAAATACATTTTGTATACTGAAAATAAAATATCAAAAAGTACAGTAAATCTATATTACATACTGTACATAAAATATCAAAAAGTACACCAAATATGTGTTATATATACTGTAAATAAACTATCAAAAACTACAGTAATTATATTTAATATACTGTACATAAAATATCAAAAATTACACCAAAGGAATGTTATTTACTGTAAATAAAATATCAAAAAGTACAGTAAATATATCTTACACACCCTATGTAAAATATCACAATCTACACCAAATATATATTATATAATTTACATAAAATATCAAAAGGACACCAAATATATCTTATATAGTGTACATAAAATATCAAAATGTACAGTAAATATATTTCATATATTGTACATATAATATTAACTAAAAGTACACCAAATACATTTTATATACAGTAAATAAAATATCAAAAAGTACAGTAAATATGTATTACATACTGTACATAAAATGTTAAAAAGTACACCATATATGTGTAATATATACTGTAAATAAACTATCAAAAACTACTGTAATTATATTTAATATACTGTACATAAAATATCAAAAATTAATCCAAATGTATATTATATACTGTAAATAAAATATCATCAAGTACAGTAAATATATATTACACACCCTATGTAAAATATCACAAACTTCACCAAATATATATTATAAAATTTACATAAAATATCAAAAGGACACCACTTATATCTTCTATACTGTACATAAAATATCAAAATGTACAGTAAATATATTTCATATATTGTATATATAATATTAACTAAAAGTACACCAAATACATTTTATATACTGTAAATAAATTATCAAAAATTACAGTAAATATATATTACATACTGTATATAAAATATCAAAATGTACACCATATATGTGTTATATATACTGTAAATAAACTATCAAAGACTACAGTAATTATATTTAATATACTGTACATAAAATATCAAAAATTACACCAAATGTATATTATTTACTGTAAATAAAATATCAAAAATTACAGTAAATATATATTACACACCCAATGTAAAATATCAAAAACTACACCAAATATCTATTATAAAATTCACATAAAATATCAAAAGGACACCAAATATTTATTATATACTGTACATAAAATATCAAAAAGTACAGTAAATATATTTCATATAGTGTACATATAATATTAACTAAAAGTACACCAAATACATTTCATATACTGTAAATAAAATATCAAAAAGTACAGTAAATATATATTACATACTGTACATAAAATATCAAAAAGTACACCAAATATGTGTTATATATACTGTGAATAAACTATCAAATATACAGTAATTATATATAATATACTGTACAAAAAATATCAAAAATTACACCAAATGTATATTATATACTGTAAATAAAATATCAAAAAGTACAGTAAATATATATGGCATAACCTATGTAAAATATCAAAAACTACACCAAATATATATTATAAAATTTACAGAAAATATCAAAAGGACACCAAATATATATTCTATACTGTACACAAAATATCAAAAAGTACAGTAAATATATTTCATATATCTTACATATAATATTAACTAAAAGTACACCAAATGCATTTTATATACTGTAAATAAAATATCAAAAAGTACAGTAAACATATATTACATACTGTACATAAAATATCAAAAAGTACACCAAATATGTGTTATATATACTGTAAATATCAAAAACTACAGTAATCATATTCAATGTACTGTATATAAAATATCAAAAATTACACCAAATATAAATTAAATACTGTAAATAAAATATCAAAATGGACAGTAAATATATACTACACACCCTATGTAAAATATCAAAAATTACACCAAATATATATTATATAATTTACATAGAATATAAAAAGGACACCAAATATATCTTATATATTGTACATAAAATATCAAAAAGTACAGTATATATATTTCATACATTGTACATATATTATTAACTAAAAGTACACCAAATACATTTTGTATACTGAAAATAAAATATCAAAAAGTACAGTAAATCTATATTACATACTGTACATAAAATATCAAAAAGTACACCAAATATGTGTTATATATACTGTAAATAAACTATCAAAAACTACAGTAATTATATTTAATATACTGTACATAAAATATCAAAAATTACACCAAAGGAATGTTATTTACTGTAAATAAAATATCAAAAAGTACAGTAAATATATCTTACACTCCCTATGTAAAATATCACAATCTACACCAAATATATATTATATAATTTACATAAAATATCAAAAGGACACCAAATATATCTTATATAGTGTACATAAAATATCAAAATGTACAGTAAATATATTTCCTATATTGTACATATAATATTAACTGAAAGTACACCAAATACATTTTATATACTGTAAATAAAATATCAAAAATACAGTAAATATATATATAATACTGTACATAAAATATCAAAAAGTACACCAAATATGTGTAATATATACTGTAAATAAACTATCAAAACTACACTAATTATATTTAATATACTGTACATAAAATATCAAAAATTACACCAAATATATATTATTTACTGTAAAGAAAATACCAAAAAGTACAGTAAATATATATTACACACCCTATGTAAAATATCACAAACTACACCAAATATATATTATATAATTTACATAAAATATCAAAAGGACACCAAATATACCTTATATACTGAACATGAAATATCAAAAAGTACAGTAAATATATTTCATATATTGTACATATAATATTAACTAAAAGTACACCAAATACATTTTATATACTGTAAATAAAATATCAAAATTACAGTAAATATATATTACTTTCAGTACATAAAATATCAAAAAGTACACCAAATATGTGTTATATATACTGTAAATAAACTATCAAAAACTGCAGTAATTATGTTTAATATACTGTACATAAAATATCAAAAATTACACCAAATGTATATTATTTACTGTAAATAAAATATCAAAAAGTACAGTAAATATATCTTACACACCCTATGTAAAATATCACAATCTACACCAAATATATATTATATAATTTACATAAAATATCAAAAGGACACCAAATATATCTTATATAGTGTACATAAAATATCAAAATGTACAGTAAATATATTTCATATATTGTACATATAATATTAACTAAAAGTACACCAAATACATTTTATATACAGTAAATAAAATATCAAAAAGTACAGTAAATATGTATTACATACTGTACATAAAATATCAAAAAGTACACCATATATGTGTAATATATACTGTAAATAAACTATCAAAAACTACTGTAATTATATTTAATATACTGTACATAAAATATCAAAAATTAAACCAAATGTATATTATATACTGTAAATAAAATATCATCAAGTACAGTAAATATATATTACACACCCTATGTAAAATATCACAAACTTCACCAAATATATATTATAAAATTTACATAAAATATCAAAAGGACACCACTTATATCTTCTATACTGTACATAAAATATCAAAATGTACAGTAAATATATTTCATATATTGTATATATAATATTAACTAAAAGTACACCAAATACATTTTATATACTGTAAATAAATTATCAAAAATTACAGTAAATATATATTACATACTGTATATAAAATATCAAAAATTACACCATATATGTGTTATATATACCGTAAATAAACTATCAAAGACTACAGTAATTATATTTAATATACTGTACATAAAATATCAAAAATTACACCAAATGTATATTATTTACTGTAAATAAAATATCAAAAATTACAGTAAATATATATTACACACCCTATGTAAAATATCAAAAACTACACCAAATATCTATTATAAAATTCACATAAAATATCAAAAGGACACCAAATATTTATTATATACTGTACATAAAATATCAAAAAGTACAGTAAATATATTTCATATAGTGTACATATAATATTAACTAAAAGTACACCAAATACATTTCATATACTGTAAATAAAATATCAAAAAGTACAGTAAATATATATAACATACTGTACATAAAATATCAAAAAGTACACCAAATATGTGTTATATATACTGTGAATAAACTATCAAATATACAGTAATTATATATAATATACTGTACAAAAAATATCAAAAATTACACCAAATGTATATTATATACTGTAAATAAAATATCAAAAAGTACAGTAAATATATATGGCATACCCTATGTAAAATATCAAAAACTACACCAAATATATATTATATAATTTACAGAAAATATCAAAAGGACACCAAATATATATTCTATACTGTACACAAAATATCAAAAAGTACAGTAAATATATTTCATATATCTTACATATAATATTAACTAAAAGTACACCAAATGCATTTTATATACTGTAAATAAAATATCAAAAAGTACAGTAAACATATATTACATACTGTACATAAAATATCAAAAAGTACACCAAATATGTGTTATATATACTGTAAATATCAAAAACTACAGTAATCATATTCAATGTACTGTATATAAAATATCAAAAATTACACCAAATATAAATTAAATACTGTAAATAAAATATCAAAAAGGACAGTAAATATATACTACACACCCTATGTAAAATATCAAAAATTACACCAAATATATATTATATAATTTACATAGAATATAAAAAGGACACCAAATATATCTTATATATTGTACATAAAATATCAAAAAGTACAGTATATATATTTCATACATTGTACATATATTATTAACTAAAAGTACACCAAATACATTTTGTATACTGACAATAAAATATCAAAAAGTACAGTAAATCTATATTACATACTGTACATAAAATATCAAAAAGTACACCAAATATGTGTTATATATACTGTAAATAAACTATCAAAAACTACAGTAATTATATTTAATATACTGTACATAAAATATCAAAAATTACACCAAAGGAATGTTATTTACTGTAAATAAAATATCAAAAAGTACAGTAAATATATCTTACACTCCCTATGTAAAATATCACAATCTACACCAAATATATATTATATAATTTACATCAAATATCAAAAGGACACCAAATATATCTTATATATTGTACATAAAATATCAAAAAGTACAGTATATATATTTCATACATTGTATATATATTATTAACTAAAAGTACACCAAATACATTTTGTATACTGAAAATAAAATATCAAAAATACAGTAAATATATATTACATACTGTACAGAAAATATCAAAAAGTACACTAAATATGTGTTATATATACTGTAAATAAACTATCAAAAACTACAGTAATTATATTTAATATACTGTACATAAAATATCAAAAATTACACCAAATGTATATTATATACTGTAAATAAAATATCAAAAAGTACAGTAAGTACACATTACACACGCTATGAAATATCACAAACTACACCAAATATATATTATATAATTTACATAAAATATCAAAAGGACACCAAATATATCTTCTATACTGTACATAAAATATCAAAAAGTACAGTAAATATATTTCATATATTGTATATATAATATTAACTAAAAGTACACCAAACACATTTTATATACTGTAAATAAATTATCAAAAACTTCAGTAAATATATATTACATACTGTACATAAAATATCAAAAAGTACACCAAATATGTGTTATATATACTGTAAATAAACAATCAAAAACTACAATAATTATATTTAATATACTGTACATAAAATATCAAAAATTACACCAAATGTATATTATTTACTGTAAATGAAATATCAAAAATTACAGTAAATATATATTACACACCCTATGGAAAATATCACAAACTACATCAAATATATATTATAAAATTCACAAAAAATATCAAAAGGACACCAAATATATATTATATACTGTACATAAAATATCAAAAAGTACAGTAAATATATTTCATATATTGTACATGTAATATTAACTAAAAGTACACCAAATACATTTTATATACTGTAAATAAAATATCAAAAAGTACAGTAAATATATATTACATTCTGTACATAAAATATCAAAAAGTACACCAAATATGTGTTATATATACTGTAAATAAACTATCAAAAACTGCAGTAATTATATTTAATATACTGTACATAAAATATCAAAAATTACACCAAATGTATATTATTTACTGTAAATAAAATATCAAAAAGTACAGTAAATATATATTGCACACCATATGTAAAATATCACAATCTACACCAAATATATATTATATAATTTACATAAAATATCAAAAGGACACCAAATATATCTTCTATACTGTACATAAAATATCAAAAAGTACAGTAAATATATTTCATATATTGTACATATAATATTAACTAAAAGTACACCAAATACATTTTATATACTGTAAATAAATTATCAAAAATTACAGTAAATATATATTACATACTGTACATAAAATATCAAAAAGTACACCAAATATGTGTTATATATACTGTAAATAAACTATCAAAAACTACAGTAATTATATTTAATATACTGTACATAAAATATCAAAAATTACACCAAATGTATATTATTTACTGTAAATAAAATATCAAAAATTACAGTAAATATATATTACACACCCTATGTAAAATATCAAAAACTACACCAAATATATATTATAAAATTCACATAAAATATCAAAAGGACACCAAATATATCTTATATACTGTACATAAATTATCAAAATTACAGTAAATATATTTCATATATTGTACATATAATATTAACTAAAAGTACACCAAATACATTTTATATAGTGTAAATAAAATATCAAAATGTACAGTAAATATATATTACACACCATATGTAAAATATCACAATCTACACCAAATATATATTATATAATTTACATAAAATATCAAAACGACACCAAATATATCTTATATAGTGTACATAAAATATCAAAATGTACAGTAAATATATTTCATATATTGTACATATAACATTAACTAAAAGTACACCAAATACATTTTATATACAGTAAATAAAATATCAAAAATACAGTAAATATATATTACATACTGTACATAAAATATCAAAAATACACCAAACATGTGTTATATATACTGTAAATATCAAAAACTACAGTAAACATATTCAATGTACTGTATATAAAATATCAAAAATTACACCAAATATAAATTAAATACTGTAAATGAAATATCAAAAAGGACAGTAAATATATACTACACACCGTATGTAAAATATCAAAAATTACACCAAATATATATTATATAATTTACATAGAATATAAAAAGGACACCAAATATATCTTATATATTGTACATAAAATATCAAAAAGTACAGTATATATATTTCATACATTGTACATGTATTATTAACTAAAAGTACACCAAATACATTTTGTATACTGAAAATAAAATATCAAAAAGTACAGTAAATCTATATTACATACTGTACATAAAATATCAAAAAGTACACCAAATATGTGTTATATATACTGTAAATAAACTATCAAAAACTACAGTAATTATATTTAATATACTGTACATAAAATATCAAAAATTACACCAAAGGAATGTTATTTACTGTAAATAAAATATCAAAAAGTACAGTAAATATATCTTACACACCCTATGTAAAATATCACAATCTACACCAAATATATATTATATAATTTACATAAAATATCAAAAGGACACCAAATATATCTTATATAGTGTACATAAAATATCAAAATGTACAGTAAATATATTTCATATATTGTACATATAATATTAACTAAAAGTACACCAAATACATTTTATATACAGTAAATAAAATATCAAAAAGTACAGTAAATATGTATTACATACTGTACATAAAATGTTAAAAAGTACACCATATATGTGTAATATATACTGTAAATAAACTATCAAAAACTACTGTAATTATATTTAATATACTGTACATAAAATATCAAAAATTAATCCAAATGTATATTATATACTGTAAATAAAATATCATCAAGTACAGTAAATATATATTACACACCCTATGTAAAATATCACAAACTTCACCAAATATATATTATAAAATTTACATAAAATATCAAAAGGACACCACTTATATCTTCTATACTGTACATAAAATATCAAAATGTACAGTAAATATATTTCATATATTGTATATATAATATTAACTAAAAGTACACCAAATACATTTTATATACTGTAAATAAATTATCAAAAATTACAGTAAATATATATTACATACTGTATATAAAATATCAAAAAGTACACCATATATGTGTTATATATACTGTAAATAAACTATCAAAGACTACAGTAATTATATTTAATATACTGTACATAAAATATCAAAAATTACACCAAATGTATATTATTTACTGTAAATAAAATATCAAAAATTACAGTAAATATATATTACACACCCAATGTAAAATATCAAAAACTACACCAAATATCTATTATAAAATTCACATAAAATATCAAAAGGACACCAAATATTTATTATATACTGTACATAAAATATCAAAAAGTACAGTAAATATATTTCATATAGTGTACATATAATATTAACTAAAAGTACACCAAATACATTTCATATACTGTAAATAAAATATCAAAAAGTACAGTAAATATATATTACATACTGTACATAAAATATCAAAAAGTACACCAAATATGTGTTATATATACTGTGAATAAACTATCAAATATACAGTAATTATATATAATATACTGTACAAAAAATATCAAAAATTACACCAAATGTATATTATATACTGTAAATAAAATATCAAAAAGTACAGTAAATATATATGGCATAACCTATGTAAAATATCAAAAACTACACCAAATATATATTATATAATTTACAGAAAATATCAAAAGGACACCAAATATATATTCTATACTGTACACAAAATATCAAAAAGTACAGTAAATATATTTCATATATCTTACATATAATATTAACTAAAAGTACACCAAATGCATTTTATATACTGTAAATAAAATATCAAAAAGTACAGTAAACATATATTACATACTGTACATAAAATATCAAAAAGTACACCAAATATGTGTTATATATACTGTAAATATCAAAAACTACAGTAATCATATTCAATGTACTGTATATAAAATATCAAAAATTACACCAAATATAAATTAAATACTGTAAATAAAATATCAAAATGGACAGTAAATATATACTACACACCCTATGTAAAATATCAAAAATTACACCAAATATATATTATATAATTTACATAGAATATAAAAAGGACACCAAATATATCTTATATATTGTACATAAAATATCAAAAAGTACAGTATATATATTTCATACATTGTACATATATTATTAACTAAAAGTACACCAAATACATTTTGTATACTGAAAATAAAATATCAAAAAGTACAGTAAATCTATATTACATACTGTACATAAAATATCAAAAAGTACACCAAATATGTGTTATATATACTGTAAATAAACTATCAAAAACTACAGTAATTATATTTAATATACTGTACATAAAATATCAAAAATTACACCAAAGGAATGTTATTTACTGTAAATAAAATATCAAAAAGTACAGTAAATATATCTTACACTCCCTATGTAAAATATCACAATCTACACCAAATATATATTATATAATTTACATAAAATATCAAAAGGACACCAAATATATCTTATATAGTGTACATAAAATATCAAAATGTACAGTAAATATATTTCCTATATTGTACATATAATATTAACTGAAAGTACACCAAATACATTTTATATACTGTAAATAAAATATCAAAAATACAGTAAATATATATTACATACTGTACATAAAATATCAAAAAGTACACCAAATATGTGTAATATATACTGTAAATAAACTATCAAAACTACACTAATTATATTTAATATACTGTACATAATATATCAAAAATTACACCAAATATATATTATTTACTGTAAAGAAAATACCAAAAAGTACAGTAAATATATATTACACACCCTATGTAAAATATCACAAACTACACCAAATATATATTATATAATTTACATAAAATATCAAAAGGACACCAAATATACCTTATATACTGAACATGAAATATCAAAAAGTACAGTAAATATATTTCATATATTGTACATATAATATTAACTAAAAGTACACCAAATACATTTTATATACTGTAAATAAAATATCAAAATTACAGTAAATATATATTACTTTCAGTACATAAAATATCAAAAAGTACACCAAATATGTGTTATATATACTGTAAATAAACTATCAAAAACTGCAGTAATTATGTTTAATATACTGTACATAAAATATCAAAAATTACACCAAATGTATATTATTTACTGTAAATAAAATATCAAAAAGTACAGTAAATATATCTTACACACCCTATGTAAAATATCACAATCTACACCAAATATATATTATATAATTTACATAAAATATCAAAAGGACACCAAATATATCTTATATAGTGTACATAAAATATCAAAATGTACAGTAAATATATTTCATATATTGTACATATAATATTAACTAAAAGTACACCAAATACATTTTATATACAGTAAATAAAATATCAAAAAGTACAGTAAATATGTATTACATACTGTACATAAAATATCAAAAAGTACACCATATATGTGTAATATATACTGTAAATAAACTATCAAAAACTACTGTAATTATATTTAATATACTGTACATAAAATATCAAAAATTAAACCAAATGTATATTATATACTGTAAATAAAATATCATCAAGTACAGTAAATATATATTACACACCCTATGTAAAATATCACAAACTTCACCAAATATATATTATAAAATTTACATAAAATATCAAAAGGACACCACTTATATCTTCTATACTGTACATAAAATATCAAAATGTACAGTAAATATATTTCATATATTGTATATATAATATTAACTAAAAGTACACCAAATACATTTTATATACTGTAAATAAATTATCAAAAATTACAGTAAATATATATTACATACTGTATATAAAATATCAAAAATTACACCATATATGTGTTATATATACCGTAAATAAACTATCAAAGACTACAGTAATTATATTTAATATACTGTACATAAAATATCAAAAATTACACCAAATGTATATTATTTACTGTAAATAAAATATCAAAAATTACAGTAAATATATATTACACACCCTATGTAAAATATCAAAAACTACACCAAATATCTATTATAAAATTCACATAAAATATCAAAAGGACACCAAATATATATTATATACTGTACATAAAATATCAAAAAGTACAGTAAATATATTTCATATATTGTACATGTAATATTAACTAAAAGTACACCAAATATATTTTATATAGTGTAAATAAAATATCAAAATGTACAGTAAATATATATTACACACCCTATGTAAAATATCACAATCTACACCAAATTTATATTATGTAATTTCCATAAAATATCAAAAGGACACCATATATACCTTATATGCTGAACATAAAATATCAAAATGTACCGTATATATATTTCATATATTGTACATATAATATTAACTAAAAGTACACCAAATACATTTTATATACTGTAAATAAAATATCAAATAGTAGAGTAAATATATATTACATACTGTACATAAAATATCAAAAAGTACACCAAATATGTGTAATATATACTGTAAATAAACTATCAAATCCACAGTAATTATATATAATATACTGTACATAAAATATCAAAAATTACACCAAATGTATATTATTTACTGTAAATAAAATATCAAAAAGTACAGTAAATATATCTTACACACCCTATGTAAAATATCACAATCTACACCAAATATATATTATATAATTTACATAAAATATCAAAAGGACACCAAATATACCTTATATACTGAACATGAAATATCAAAATGTACAGTAAATATATTTCCTATATTGTACGTATAATATTAACTAAAAGTACACCAAATACATTTTATATACTGTAAATAAAATATCAAAAGTTCAGTAAATATATATTACATTCTGTACATAAAATATCAAAAAGTACACCAAATATGTGTTATATATACTGTAAATAAACTATCAAAAACTGCAGTAATTATGTTTAATATACTGTACATAAAATATCAAAAATTACACCAAATGTATATTATTTACTGTAAATAAAATATCAAAAAGTACAGTAAATATATCTTACACACCCTATGTAAAATATCACAATCTACACCAAATATATATTATATAATTTACATAAAATATCACAAGGACACCAAATATATCTTATATACTGTATATAAATTATCAAAATTACAGTAAATATATTTCATATATTGTACATATAATGTTAACTAAAAGTACACCAAATACATTTTATATACTGTAAATAAAATATCAAAAAGTACAGTAAATATGTATTACACACCCTATGTAAAATATCACAAACTTCACCAAATATATATTATATAATTTACATAAAATATCAAAAGGACACCAAATATATCTTATATAGTGTACATAAAATATCAAAAAGTACAGTAAATATATTTCATATATCTTACATATAATATTAACTAAAAGTACACCAAATGCATTTTATATACTGTAAATAAAATATCAAAAAGTACAGTAAACATATATTACATACTGTACATAAAATATCAAAAAGTACACCAAATATGTGTTATATATACTGTAAATATCAAAAACTACAGTAATCATATTCAATGTACTGTATATAAAATATCAAAATTTACACCAAATATAAATTAAATACTGTAAATAAAATATCAAAAAGGACAGTAAATATATACTACACACCCTATGTAAAATATCAAAAATTACACCAAATATATATTATATAATTTACATAGAATATAAAAAGGACACCAAATATATCTTATATAGTGTACATAAAATATCAAAATGTACAGTAAATATATTTCCTATATTGTACATATAATATTAACTGAAAGTACACCAAATACATTTTATATACTGTAAATAAAATATCAAAAATACAGTAAATATATATTACATACTCTACATAAAATATCAAAAAGTACACCAAATATGTGTAATATATACTGTAAATAAACTATCAAAACTACACTAATTATATTTAATATACTGTACATAAAATATCAAAAATTACACCAAATATATATTATTTACTGTAAAGAAAATACCAAAAAGTACAGTAAATATATATTACACACCCTATGTAAAATATCACAAACAACACCAAATATATATTATATAATTTACATAAAATATCAAACGGACACCAAATATACCTTATATACTGAACATGAAATATCAAAAAGTACAGTAAATATATTTCATATATTGTACATATAATATTAACTAAAAGTACACCAAATACATTTTATATACTGTAAATAAAATATCAAAAGTACAGTAAATATATATTACATTCAGTACATAAAATATCAAAAAGTACACCAAATATGTGTTATATATACTGTAAAAAAACTATCAAAAACTGCAGTAATTATATTTAATATACTGCACATAAAATATCAAAAATTACACCAAATGTATATTATTTACTGCAAATAAAATATCAAAAAGTACAGTAAATATATCTTACACACCCTATGTAAAATATCACAAAGTACACCAAATATATATTATATAATTTACATAAAATATCAAAAGGACACCAAATATACCTTATATACTGAACATGAAATATCAAAATGTACAGTAAATATATTTCATATATTGTACATATAATATTAACTAAAAGTACACCAAATACATTTTATATATTGTAAATAAAATATCAAAAGTACAGTAAATATATCATACATTCTGTACATAAAATATCAAAAAGTACACCAAATATGTGTTATATATACTGTAAATAAACTATCAAAAACTGCAGTAATTATGTTTAATATACTGTACATAAAATATCAAAAATTACACCAAATGTATATTATTTACTGTAAATAAAATATCAAAAAGTACAGTAAATATATCTTACACACCCTATGTAAAATATCACAATCTACACCAAATATATATTATATAATTTACATAAAATATCAAAAGGACACCAAATATATCTTATATACTGTACATAAAATATCGAAATTACAGTAAATAGATTTCATATATTGTACATATAATGTTAACTAAAAGTACACCAAATACATTTTATATACTGTAAATAAAATATCAAAAAGTACAGTAAATATATATTACACACCCTATGTAAAATATCACAAACTTCACCAAATATATATTATATAATTTACATAAAATATCAAAAGGACACCAAATATATCTTCTATACTGTACATAAAATATCAAAATGTACAGTAAATATATTTCATATATTGTATATATAATATTAACTAAAAGTACACCAAATACATTTTATATACTGTAAATAAATTATCAAAAATTACAGTAAATATATATTACATACTGTACATAAAATATCAAAAAGTACACCAAATATGTGTTATATATACTGTAAATAAACTATCAAAACTACACTAATTATATTTAATATACTGTACATAAAATATAAAAAATTACACCAAATGTATATTATTTACTGTAAAGAAAATACCAAAAAGTACAGTAAATATATATTACACACCCTATGTAAAATATCACAAACTACACCAAATATATATTATATAATTTACATAAAATATCAAAAGGACACCAAATATATCTTATATACTGAACATGAAATATCAAAATGTACAGTAAATATATTTCATATATTGTACATATAATATTAACTAAAAGTACACCAAATACATTTTATATACTGTAAATTAAATATCAAAATGTACAGTAAATATATATTACATTCTGTTCATAAAATATCAAAAAGTACACCAAATTTGTGTTTTATATACTGTAAATAAACTATCAAAAACTGCAGTAATTATATTTCATATACTGTACATAAAATATCAAAAATTAAACCAAATGTATATTATTTACTGTAAATAAAATATCAAAAAGTACAGTAAATATATCTTACACACCCTATGTAAAATATCACAAAGTACACCAAATATATATTATATAATTTACATAAAATATCAAAATGACACCAAATATACCTTATATACTGTACATGAAATATCAAAATGTACAGTAAATATATTTCATATATTGTACATATAATATTAACTAAAAGTACACCAAATACATTTTATATACTGTAAATAAAATATCAAAAGTACAGTAAATATATCATACATTCTGTACATAAAATATCAAAAAGTACACCAAATATGTGTAATATATACTGTAAATAAACTATCAAAAACTGCAGTAATTATATTTAATATACTGTACATAAAATATCAAAAATTACACCAAATGTATATTATTTACTGTAAATAAAATATCAAAAATTACAGTAAATATATATTACACACCCTATGTAAAATATCAAAAACTACACCAAATATATATTATAAAATTCACATAAAATATCAAAAGGACACCAAATATATCTTATACACTGTACATAAATTATCAAAAGTACAGTAAATATATTTCATATATTGTACATATAATATTAACTAAAAGTACACCAAATACATTTTATATAGTGTAAATACAATATCAAAATGTACAGTAAATATATATTACACACCATATGTAAAATATCAAAAACTACACCAAATATATATTATATAATTTACAGAAAATATCAAAAGGACACCAAATATATATTCTATACTGTACACAAAATATCAAAAAGTACAGTAAATATATTTCATATATCTTACATATAATATTAACTAAAAGTACACCAAATGCATTTTATATACTGTAAATAAAATATCAAAAAGTACAGTAAACATATATTACATACTGTACATAAAATATCAAAAAGTACACCAAATATGTGTTATATATACTGTAAATATCAAAAACTACAGTAATCATATTCAATGTACTGTATATAAAATATCAAAAATTACACCAAATATAAATTAAATACTGTAAATAAAATATCAAAAAGGACAGTAAATATATACTACACACCCTATGTAAAATATCAAAAATTACACCAAATATATATTATATAATTTACATAGAATATAAAAAGGACACCAAATATATCTTATATAGTGTACATAAAATATCAAAAAGTACAGTATATATATTTCATACATTGTACATATATTATTAACTAAAAGTACACCAAATACATTTTGTATACTGACAATAAAATATCAAAAAGTACAGTAAATCTATATTACATACTGTACATAAAATATCAAAAAGTACACCAAATATGTGTTATATATACTGTAAATAAACTATCAAAAACTACAGTAATTATATTTAATATACTGTATATAAAATATCAAAAATTACACCAAAGGACTGTTATTTACTGTAAATAAAATATCAAAAAGTACAGTAAATATATCTTACACTCCCTATGTAAAATATCACAATCTACACCAAATATATATTATATAATTTACATAAAATATCAAAAGGACACCAAATATATCTTATATAGTGTACATAAAATATCAAAATGTACAGTAAATATATTTCCTATATTGTACATATAATATTAACTGAAAGTACACCAAATACATTTTATATACTGTAAATAAAATATCAAAAATACAGTAAATATATATTACATACTGTACATAAAATATCAAAAAGTACACCAAATATGTGTAATATATACTGTAAATAAACTATCAAAACTACACTAATTATATTTAATATACTGTACATAAAATATCAAAAATTACACCAAATATATATTATTTACTGTAAAGAAAATACCAAAAAGTACAGTAAATATATATTACACACCCTATGTAAAATATCACAATCTACACCAAATATATATTATATAATTTACATCAAATATCAAAAGGACACCAAATATATCTTATATATTGTACATAAAATATCAAAAAGTACAGTATATATATTTCATACATTGTATATATATTATTAACTAAAAGTACACCAAATACATTTTGTATACTGAAAATAAAATATCAAAAATACAGTAAATATATATTACATACTGTACAGAAAATATCAAAAAGTACACTAAATATGTGTTATATATACTGTAAATAAACTATCAAAAACTACAGTAATTATATTTAATATACTGTACATAAAATATCAAAAATTACACCAAATGTATATTATATACTGTAAATAAAATATCAAAAAGTACAGTAAGTACACATTACACACGCTATGAAATATCACAAACTACACCAAATATATATTATATAATTTACATAAAATATCAAAAGGACACCAAATATATCTTCTATACTGTACATAAAATATCAAAAAGTACAGTAAATATATTTCATATATTGTATATATAATATTAACTAAAAGTACACCAAACACATTTTATATACTGTAAATAAATTATCAAAAACTTCAGTAAATATATATTACATACTGTACATAAAATATCAAAAAGTACACCAAATATGTGTTATATATACTGTAAATAAACAATCAAAAACTACAATAATTATATTTAATATACTGTACATAAAATATCAAAAATTACACCAAATGTATATTATTTACTGTAAATGAAATATCAAAAATTACAGTAAATATATATTACACACCCTATGGAAAATATCACAAACTACATCAAATATATATTATAAAATTCACAAAAAATATCAAAAGGACACCAAATATATATTATATACTGTACATAAAATATCAAAAAGTACAGTAAATATATTTCATATATTGTACATATAATATTAACTAAAAGTACACCAAATACATTTTATATACTGTAAATAAAATATCAAAAAGTACAGTAAATATATATTACATTCTGTACATAAAATATCAAAAAGTACACCAAATATGTGTTATATATACTGTAAATAAACTATCAAAAACTGCAGTAATTATATTTAATATACTGTACATAAAATATCAAAAATTACACCAAATGTATATTATTTACTGTAAATAAAATATCAAAAAGTACAGTAAATATATATTGCACACCATATGTAAAATATCACAATCTACACCAAATATATATTATATAATTTACATAAAATATCAAAAGGACACCAAATATATCTTCTATACTGTACATAAAATATCAAAAAGTACAGTAAATATATTTCATATATTGTACATATAATATTAACTAAAAGTACACCAAATACATTTTATATACTGTAAATAAATTATCAAAAATTACAGTAAATATATATTACATACTGTACATAAAATATCAAAAAGTACACCAAATATGTGTTATATATACTGTAAATAAACTATCAAAAACTACAGTAATTATATTTAATATACTGTACATAAAATATCAAAAATTACACCAAATGTATATTATTTACTGTAAATAAAATATCAAAAATTACAGTAAATATATATTACACACCCTATGTAAAATATCAAAAACTACACCAAATATATATTATAAAATTCACATAAAATATCAAAAGGACACCAAATATATCTTATATACTGTACATAAATTATCAAAATTACAGTAAATATATTTCATATATTGTACATATAATATTAACTAAAAGTACACCAAATACATTTTATATAGTGTAAATAAAATATCAAAATGTACAGTAAATATATATTACACACCATATGTAAAATATCACAATCTACACCAAATATATATTATATAATTTACATAAAATATCAAAAGGACACCAAATATATCTTATATAGTGTACATAAAATATCAAAATGTACAGTAAATATATTTCATATATTGTACATATAACATTAACTAAAAGTACACCAAATACATTTTATATACAGTAAATAAAATATCAAAAATACAGTAAATATATATTACATACTGTACATAAAATATCAAAAATACACCAAACATGTGTTATATATACTGTAAATATCAAAAACTACAGTAAACATATTCAATGTACTGTATATAAAATATCAAAAATTACACCAAATATAAATTAAATACTGTAAATGAAATATCAAAAAGGACAGTAAATATATACTACACACCCTATGTAAAATATCAAAAATTACACCAAATATATATTATATAATTTACATAGAATATAAAAAGGACACCAAATATATCTTATATATTGTACATAAAATATCAAAAAGTACAGTATATATATTTCATACATTGTACATGTATTATTAACTAAAAGTACACCAAATACATTTTGTATACTGAAAATAAAATATCAAAAAGTACAGTAAATCTATATTACATACTGTACATAAAATATCAAAAAGTACACCAAATATGTGTTATATATACTGTAAATAAACTATCAAAAACTACAGTAATTATATTTAATATACTGTACATAAAATATCAAAAATTACACCAAAGGAATGTTATTTACTGTAAATAAAATATCAAAAAGTACAGTAAATATATCTTACACACCCTATGTAAAATATCACAATCTACACCAAATATATATTATATAATTTACATAAAATATCAAAAGGACACCAAATATATCTTATATAGTGTACATAAAATATCAAAATGTACAGTAAATATATTTCATATATTGTACATATAATATTAACTAAAAGTACACCAAATACATTTTATATACAGTAAATAAAATATCAAAAAGTACAGTAAATATGTATTACATACTGTACATAAAATATTAAAAAGTACACCATATATGTGTAATATATACTGTAAATAAACTATCAAAAACTACTGTAATTATATTTAATATACTGTACATAAAATATCAAAAATTAATCCAAATGTATATTATATACTGTAAATAAAATATCATCAAGTACAGTAAATATATATTACACACCCTATGTAAAATATCACAAACTTCACCAAATATATATTATAAAATTTACATAAAATATCAAAAGGACACCACTTATATCTTCTATACTGTACATAAAATATCAAAATGTACAGTAAATATATTTCATATATTGTATATATAATATTAACTAAAAGTACACCAAATACATTTTATATACTGTAAATAAATTATCAAAAATTACAGTAAATATATATTACATACTGTATATAAAATATCAAAAAGTACACCATATATGTGTTATATATACTGTAAATAAACTATCAAAGACTACAGTAATTATATTTAATATACTGTACATAAAATATCAAAAATTACACCAAATGTATATTATTTACTGTAAATAAAATATCAAAAATTACAGTAAATATATATTACACACCCAATGTAAAATATCAAAAACTACACCAAATATCTATTATAAAATTCACATAAAATATCAAAAGGACACCAAATATTTATTATATACTGTACATAAAATATCAAAAAGTACAGTAAATATATTTCATATAGTGTACATATAATATTAACTAAAAGTACACCAAATACATTTCATATACTGTAAATAAAATATCAAAAAGTACAGTAAATATATATTACATACTGTACATAAAATATCAAAAAGTACACCAAATATGTGTTATATATACTGTGAATAAACTATCAAATATACAGTAATTATATATAATATACTGTACAAAAAATATCAAAAATTACACCAAATGTATATTATATACTGTAAATAAAATATCAAAAAGTACAGTAAATATATATGGCATAACCTATGTAAAATATCAAAAACTACACCAAATATATATTATATAATTTACAGAAAATATCAAAAGGACACCAAATATATATTCTATACTGTACACAAAATATCAAAAAGTACAGTAAATATATTTCATATATCTTACATATAATATTAACTAAAAGTACACCAAATGCATTTTATATACTGTAAATAAAATATCAAAAAGTACAGTAAACATATATTACATACTGTACATAAAATATCAAAAAGTACACCAAATATGTGTTATATATACTGTAAATATCAAAAACTACAGTAATCATATTCAATGTACTGTATATAAAATATCAAAAATTACACCAAATATAAATTAAATACTGTAAATAAAATATCAAAATGGACAGTAAATATATACTACACACCCTATGTAAAATATCAAAAATTACACCAAATATATATTATATAATTTACATAGAATATAAAAAGGACACCAAATATATCTTATATATTGTACATAAAATATCAAAAAGTACAGTATATATATTTCATACATTGTACATATATTATTAACTAAAAGTACACCAAATACATTTTGTATACTGACAATAAAATATCAAAAAGTACAGTAAATCTATATTACATACTGTACATAAAATATCAAAAAGTACACCAAATATGTGTTATATATACTGTAAATAAACTATCAAAAACTACAGTAATTATATTTAATATACTGTACATAAAATATCAAAAATTACACCAAAGGACTGTTATTTACTGTAAATAAAATATCAAAAAGTACAGTAAATATATCTTACACTCCCTATGTAAAATATCACAATCTACACCAAATATATATTATATAATTTACATAAAATATCAAAAGGACACCAAATATATCTTATATAGTGTACATAAAATATCAAAATGTACAGTAAATATATTTCCTATATTGTACATATAATATTAACTGAAAGTACACCAAATACATTTTATATACTGTAAATAAAATATCAAAAATACAGTAAATATATATTACATACTGTACATAAAATATCAAAAAGTACACCAAATATGTGTAATATATACTGTAAATAAACTATCAAAACTACACTAATTATATTTAATATACTGTACATAAAATATCAAAAATTACACCAAATATATATTATTTACTGTAAAGAAAATACCAAAAAGTACAGTAAATATATATTACACACCCTATGTAAAATATCACAATCTACACCAAATATATATTATATAATTTACATCAAATATCAAAAGGACACCAAATATATCTTATATATTGTACATAAAATATCAAAAAGTACAGTATATATATTTCATACATTGTATATATATTATTAACTAAAAGTACACCAAATACATTTTGTATACTGAAAATAAAATATCAAAAATACAGTAAATATATATTACATACTGTACAGAAAATATCAAAAAGTACACTAAATATGTGTTATATATACTGTAAATAAACTATCAAAAACTACAGTAATTATATTTAATATACTGTACATAAAATATCAAAAATTACACCAAATGTATATTATATACTGTAAATAAAATATCAAATAGTACAGTAAGTACACATTACACACGCTATGAAATATCACAAACTACACCAAATATATATTATATAATTTACATAAAATATCAAAAGGACACCAAATATATCTTCTATACTGTACATAAAATATCAAAAAGTACAGTAAATATATTTCATATATTGTATATATAATATTAACTAAAAGTACACCAAACACATTTTATATACTGTAAATAAATTATCAAAAACTTCAGTAAATATATATTACATACTGTACATAAAATATCAAAAAGTACACCAAATATGTGTTATATATACTGTAAATAAACAATCAAAAACTACAATAATTATATTTAATATACTGTACATAAAATATCAAAAATTACACCAAATGTATATTATTTACTGTAAATGAAATATCAAAAATTACAGTAAATATATATTACACACCCTATGGAAAATATCACAAACTACATCAAATATATATTATAAAATTCACAAAAAATATCAAAAGGACACCAAATATATATTATATACTGTACATAAAATATCAAAAAGTACAGTAAATATATTTCATATATTGTACATGTAATATTAACTAAAAGTACACCAAATACATTTTATATACTGTAAATAAAATATCAAAAAGTACAGTAAATATATATTACATTCTGTACATAAAATATCAAAAAGTACACCAAATATGTGTTATATATACTGTAAATAAACTATCAAAAACTGCAGTAATTATATTTAATATACTGTACATAAAATATCAAAAATTACACCAAATGTATATTATTTACTGTAAATAAAATATCAAAAAGTACAGTAAATATATATTGCACACCATATGTAAAATATCACAATCTACACCAAATATATATTATATAATTTACATAAAATATCAAAAGGACACCAAATATATCTTCTATACTGTACATAAAATATCAAAAAGTACAGTAAATATATTTCATATATTGTACATATAATATTAACTAAAAGTACACCAAATACATTTTATATACTGTAAATAAATTATCAAAAATTACAGTAAATATATATTACATACTGTACATAAAATATCAAAAAGTACACCAAATATGTGTTATATATACTGTAAATAAACTATCAAAAACTACAGTAATTATATTTAATATACTGTACATAAAATATCAAAAATTACACCAAAGGACTGTTATTTACTGTAAATAAAATATCAAAAAGTACAGTAAATATATCTTACACTCCCTATGTAAAATATCACAATCTACACCAAATATATATTATATAATTTACATAAAATATCAAAAGGACACCAAATATATCTTATATAGTGTACATAAAATATCAAAATGTACAGTAAATATATTTCCTATATTGTACATATAATATTAACTGAAAGTACACCAAATACATTTTATATACTGTAAATAAAATATCAAAAATACAGTAAATATATATTACATACTGTACATAAAATATCAAAAAGTACACCAAATATGTGTAATATATACTGTAAATAAACTATCAAAACTACACTAATTATATTTAATATACTGTACATAAAATATCAAAAATTACACCAAATATATATTATTTACTGTAAAGAAAATACCAAAAAGTACAGTAAATATATATTACACACCCTATGTAAAATATCACAATCTACACCAAATATATATTATATAATTTACATCAAATATCAAAAGGACACCAAATATATCTTATATATTGTACATAAAATATCAAAAAGTACAGTATATATATTTCATACATTGTATATATATTATTAACTAAAAGTACACCAAATACATTTTGTATACTGAAAATAAAATATCAAAAATACAGTAAATATATATTACATACTGTACAGAAAATATCAAAAAGTACACTAAATATGTGTTATATATACTGTAAATAAACTATCAAAAACTACAGTAATTATATTTAATATACTGTACATAAAATATCAAAAATTACACCAAATGTATATTATATACTGTAAATAAAATATCAAATAGTACAGTAAGTACACATTACACACGCTATGAAATATCACAAACTACACCAAATATATATTATATAATTTACATAAAATATCAAAAGGACACCAAATATATCTTCTATACTGTACATAAAATATCAAAAAGTACAGTAAATATATTTCATATATTGTATATATAATATTAACTAAAAGTACACCAAACACATTTTATATACTGTAAATAAATTATCAAAAACTTCAGTAAATATATATTACATACTGTACATAAAATATCAAAAAGTACACCAAATATGTGTTATATATACTGTAAATAAACAATCAAAAACTACAATAATTATATTTAATATACTGTACATAAAATATCAAAAATTACACCAAATGTATATTATTTACTGTAAATGAAATATCAAAAATTACAGTAAATATATATTACACACCCTATGGAAAATATCACAAACTACATCAAATATATATTATAAAATTCACAAAAAATATCAAAAGGACACCAAATATATATTATATACTGTACATAAAATATCAAAAAGTACAGTAAATATATTTCATATATTGTACATGTAATATTAACTAAAAGTACACCAAATACATTTTATATACTGTAAATAAAATATCAAAAAGTACAGTAAATATATATTACATTCTGTACATAAAATATCAAAAAGTACACCAAATATGTGTTATATATACTGTAAATAAACTATCAAAAACTGCAGTAATTATATTTAATATACTGTACATAAAATATCAAAAATTACACCAAATGTATATTATTTACTGTAAATAAAATATCAAAAAGTACAGTAAATATATATTGCACACCATATGTAAAATATCACAATCTACACCAAATATATATTATATAATTTACATAAAATATCAAAAGGACACCAAATATATCTTCTATACTGTACATAAAATATCAAAAAGTACAGTAAATATATTTCATATATTGTACATATAATATTAACTAAAAGTACACCAAATACATTTTATATACTGTAAATAAATTATCAAAAATTACAGTAAATATATATTACATACTGTACATAAAATATCAAAAAGTACACCAAATATGTGTTTTATATACTGTAAATAAACTATCAAAAACTACAGTAATTATATTTAATATACTGTACATAAAATATCAAAAATTACACCAAATGTATATTATTTACTGTAAATAAAATATCAAAAATTACAGTAAATATATATTACACACCCTATGTAAAATATCAAAAACTACACCAAATATATATTATAAAATTCACATAAAATATCAAAAGGACACCAAATATATCTTATATACTGTACATAAATTATCAAAAGTACAGTAAATATATTTCATATATTGTACATATAATATTAACTAAAAGTACACCAAATACATTTTATATAGTGTAAATAAAATATCAAAATGTACAGTAAATATATATTACACACCATATGTAAAATATCACAATCTACACCAAATATATATTATATAATTTACATAAAATATCAAAAGGACACCAAATATATCTTATATAGTGTACATAAAATATCAAAATGTACAGTAAATATATTTCATATATTGTACATATAACATTAACTAAAAGTACACCAAATACATTTTATATACAGTAAATAAAATATCAAAAATACAGTAAATATATATTACATACTGTACATAAAATATCAAAAATACACCAAATATGTGTTATATATACTGTAAATATCAAAAACTACAGTAAACATATTCAATGTACTGTATATAAAATATCAAAAATTACACCAAATATAAATTAAATACTGTAAATGAAATATCAAAAAGGACAGTAAATATATACTACACACCCTATGTAAAATATCAAAAATTACACCAAATATATATTATATAATTTACATAGAATATAAAAAGGACACCAAATATATCTTATATATTGTACATAAAATATCAAAAAGTACAGTATATATATTTCATACATTGTACATATATTATTAACTAAATGTACACCAAATACATTTTGTATACTGAAAATAAAATATCAAAAAGTACAGTAAATCTATATTACATACTGTACATAAAATATCAAAAAGTACACCAAATATGTGTTATATATACTGTAAATAAACTATCAAAAACTACAGTAATTATATTTAATATACTGTACATAAAATATCAAAAATTACACCAAAGGAATGTTATTTACTGTAAATAAAATATCAAAAAGTACAGTAAATATATCTTACACACCCTATGTAAAATATCACAATCTACACCAAATATATATTATATAATTTACATAAAATATCAAAAGGACACCAAATATATCTTATATAGTGTACATAAAATATCAAAATGTACAGTAAATATATTTCATATATTGTACATATAATATTAACTAAAAGTACACCAAATACATTTTATATACAGTAAATAAAATATCAAAAAGTACAGTAAATATGTATTACATACTGTACATAAAATATTAAAAAGTACACCATATATGTGTAATATATACTGTAAATAAACTATCAAAAACTACTGTAATTATATTTAATATACTGTACATAAAATATCAAAAATTAAACCAAATGTATATTATATACTGTAAATAAAATATCATCAAGTACAGTAAATATATATTACACACCCTATGTAAAATATCACAAACTTCACCAAATATATATTATAAAATTTACATAAAATATCAAAAGGACACCACTTATATCTTCTATACTGTACATAAAATATCAAAATGTACAGTAAATATATTTCATATATTGTATATATAATATTAACTAAAAGTACACCAAATACATTTTATATACTGTAAATAAATTATCAAAAATTACAGTAAATATATATTACATACTGTATATAAAATATCAAAAAGTACACCATATATGTGTTATATATACTGTAAATAAACTATCAAAGACTACAGTAATTATATTTAATATACTGTACATAAAATATCAAAAATTACACCAAATGTATATTATTTACTGTAAATAAAATATCAAAAATTACAGTAAATATATATTACACACCCAATGTAAAATATCAAAAACTACACCAAATATCTATTATAAAATTCACATAAAATATCAAAAGGACACCAAATATTTATTATATACTGTACATAAAATATCAAAAAGTACAGTAAATATATTTCATATAGTGTACATATAATATTAACTAAAAGTACACCAAATACATTTCATATACTGTAAATAAAATATCAAAAATACAGTAAATATATATTACATACTGTACATAAAATATCAAAAAGTACACCAAATATGTGTTATATATACTGTGAATAAACTATCAAATATACAGTAATTATATATAATATACTGTACAAAAAATATCAAAAATTACACCAAATGTATATTATATACTGTAAATAAAATATCAAAAAGTACAGTAAATATATATGGCATAACCTATGTAAAATATCAAAAACTACACCAAATATATATTATATAATTTACAGAAAATATCAAAAGGACACCAAATATATATTCTATACTGTACACAAAATATCAAAAAGTACAGTAAATATATTTCATATATCTTACATATAATATTAACTAAAAGTACACCAAATGCATTTTATATACTGTAAATAAAATATCAAAAAGTACAGTAAACATATATTACATACTGTACATAAAATATCAAAAAGTACACCAAATATGTGTTATATATACTGTAAATATCAAAAACTACAGTAATCATATTCAATGTACTGTATATAAAATATCAAAAATTACACCAAATATAAATTAAATACTGTAAATAAAATATCAAAAAGGACAGTAAATATATACTACACACCCTATGTAAAATATCAAAAATTACACCAAATATATATTATATAATTTACATAGAATATAAAAAGGACACCAAATATATCTTATATAGTGTACATAAAATATCAAAAAGTACAGTATATATATTTCATACATTGTACATATATTATTAACTAAAAGTACACCAAATACATTTTGTATACTGACAATAAAATATCAAAAAGTACAGTAAATCTATATTACATACTGTACATAAAATATCAAAAAGTACACCAAATATGTGTTATATATACTGTAAATAAACTATCAAAAACTACAGTAATTATATTTAATATACTGTACATAAAATATCAAAAATTACACCAAAGGACTGTTATTTACTGTAAATAAAATATCAAAAAGTACAGTAAATATATCTTACACTCCCTATGTAAAATATCACAATCTACACCAAATATATATTATATAATTTACATAAAATATCAAAAGGACACCAAATATATCTTATATAGTGTACATAAAATATCAAAATGTACAGTAAATATATTTCCTATATTGTACATATAATATTAACTGAAAGTACACCAAATACATTTTATATACTGTAAATAAAATATCAAAAATACAGTAAATATATATTACATACTGTACATAAAATATCAAAAAGTACACCAAATATGTGTAATATATACTGTAAATAAACTATCAAAACTACACTAATTATATTTAATATACTGTACATAAAATATCAAAAATTACACCAAATATATATTATTTACTGTAAAGAAAATACCAAAAAGTACAGTAAATATATATTACACACCCTATGTAAAATATCACAATCTACACCAAATATATATTATATAATTTACATCAAATATCAAAAGGACACCAAATATATCTTATATATTGTACATAAAATATCAAAAAGTACAGTATATATATTTCATACATTGTATATATATTATTAACTAAAAGTACACCAAATACATTTTGTATACTGAAAATAAAATATCAAAAATACAGTAAATATATATTACATACTGTACAGAAAATATCAAAAAGTACACTAAATATGTGTTATATATACTGTAAATAAACTATCAAAAACTACAGTAATTATATTTAATATACTGTACATAAAATATCAAAAATTACACCAAATGTATATTATATACTGTAAATAAAATATCAAATAGTACAGTAAGTACACATTACACACGCTATGAAATATCACAAACTACACCAAATATATATTATATAATTTACATAAAATATCAAAAGGACACCAAATATATCTTCTATACTGTACATAAAATATCAAAAAGTACAGTAAATATATTTCATATATTGTATATATAATATTAACTAAAAGTACACCAAACACATTTTATATACTGTAAATAAATTATCAAAAACTTCAGTAAATATATATTACATACTGTACATAAAATATCAAAAAGTACACCAAATATGTGTTATATATACTGTAAATAAACAATCAAAAACTACAATAATTATATTTAATATACTGTACATAAAATATCAAAAATTACACCAAATGTATATTATTTACTGTAAATGAAATATCAAAAATTACAGTAAATATATATTACACACCCTATGGAAAATATCACAAACTACATCAAATATATATTATAAAATTCACAAAAAATATCAAAAGGACACCAAATATATATTATATACTGTACATAAAATATCAAAAAGTACAGTAAATATATTTCATATATTGTACATGTAATATTAACTAAAAGTACACCAAATACATTTTATATACTGTAAATAAAATATCAAAAAGTACAGTAAATATATATTACATTCTGTACATAAAATATCAAAAAGTACACCAAATATGTGTTATATATACTGTAAATAAACTATCAAAAACTGCAGTAATTATATTTAATATACTGTACATAAAATATCAAAAATTACACCAAATGTATATTATTTACTGTAAATAAAATATCAAAAAGTACAGTAAATATATATTGCACACCATATGTAAAATATCACAATCTACACCAAATATATATTATATAATTTACATAAAATATCAAAAGGACACCAAATATATCTTCTATACTGTACATAAAATATCAAAAAGTACAGTAAATATATTTCATATATTGTACATATAATATTAACTAAAAGTACACCAAATACATTTTATATACTGTAAATAAATTATCAAAAATTACAGTAAATATATATTACATACTGTACATAAAATATCAAAAAGTACACCAAATATGTGTTATATATACTGTAAATAAACTATCAAAAACTACAGTAATTATATTTAATATACTGTACATAAAATATCAAAAATTACACCAAATGTATATTATTTACTGTAAATAAAATATCAAAAATTACAGTAAATATATATTACACACCCTATGTAAAATATCAAAAACTACACCAAATATATATTATAAAATTCACATAAAATATCAAAAGGACACCAAATATATCTTATATACTGTACATAAATTATCAAAAGTACAGTAAATATATTTCATATATTGTACATATAATATTAACTAAAAGTACACCAAATACATTTTATATAGTGTAAATAAAATATCAAAATGTACAGTAAATATATATTACACACCATATGTAAAATATCACAATCTACACCAAATATATATTATATAATTTACATAAAATATCAAAAGGACACCAAATATATCTTATATAGTGTACATAAAATATCAAAATGTACAGTAAATATATTTCATATATTGTACATATAACATTAACTAAAAGTACACCAAATACATTTTATATACAGTAAATAAAATATCAAAAATACAGTAAATATATATTACATACTGTACATAAAATATCAAAAATGCACCAAATATGTGTTATATATACTGTAAATATCAAAAACTACAGTAAACATATTCAATGTACTGTATATAAAATATCAAAAATTACACCAAATATAAATTAAATACTGTAAATGAAATATCAAAAAGGACAGTAAATATATACTACACACCCTATGTAAAATATCAAAAATTACACCAAATATATATTATATAATTTACATAGAATATAAAAAGGACACCAAATATATCTTATATATTGTACATAAAATATCAAAAAGTACAGTATAAATATTTCAT
This sequence comes from Pan paniscus, assembly GCF_029289425.2. Lineage (NCBI taxonomy): Eukaryota > Metazoa > Chordata > Mammalia > Primates > Hominidae > Pan > Pan paniscus. The sequence continues at coordinate 6,635,756 of NC_073271.2, forward strand.
ACATTGTACATATATTATTAACTAAAAGTACACCAAATACATTTTGTATACTGAAAATAAAATATCAAAAAGTACAGTAAATCTATATTACATACTGTACATAAAATATCAAAAAGTACACCAAATATGTGTTATATATACTGTAAATAAACTATCAAAAACTACAGTAATTATATTTAATATACTGTACATAAAATATCAAAAATTACACCAAAGGAATGTTATTTACTGTAAATAAAATATCAAAAAGTACAGTAAATATATCTTACACACCCTATGTAAAATATCACAATCTACACCAAATATATATTATATAATTTACATAAAATATCAAAAGGACACCAAATATATCTTATATAGTGTACATAAAATATCAAAATGTACAGTAAATATATTTCATATATTGTACATATAATATTAACTAAAAGTACACCAAATACATTTTATATACAGTAAATAAAATATCAAAAAGTACAGTAAATATGTATTACATACTGTACATAAAATATCAAAAAGTACACCATATATGTGTAATATATACTGTAAATAAACTATCAAAAACTACTGTAATTATATTTAATATACTGTACATAAAATATCAAAAATTAAACCAAATGTATATTATATACTGTAAATAAAATATCATCAAGTACAGTAAATATATATTACACACCCTATGTAAAATATCACAAACTTCACCAAATATATATTATAAAATTTACATAAAATATCAAAAGGACACCACTTATATCTTCTATACTGTACATAAAATATCAAAATGTACAGTAAATATATTTCATATATTGTATATATAATATTAACTAAAAGTACACCAAATACATTTTATATACTGTAAATAAATTATCAAAAATTACAGTAAATATATATTACATACTGTATATAAAATATCAAAAAGTACACCATATATGTGTTATATATACTGTAAATAAACTATCAAAGACTACAGTAATTATATTTAATATACTGTACATAAAATATCAAAAATTACACCAAATGTATATTATTTACTGTAAATAAAATATCAAAAATTACAGTAAATATATATTACACACCCAATGTAAAATATCAAAAACTACACCAAATATCTATTATAAAATTCACATAAAATATCAAAAGGACACCAAATATTTATTATATACTGTACATAAAATATCAAAAAGTACAGTAAATATATTTCATATAGTGTACATATAATATTAACTAAAAGTACACCAAATACATTTCATATACTGTAAATAAAATATCAAAAAGTACAGTAAATATATATTACATACTGTACATAAAATATCAAAAAGTACACCAAATATGTGTTATATATACTGTGAATAAACTATCAAATATACAGTAATTATATATAATATGCTGTACAAAAAATATCAAAAATTACACCAAATGTATATTATATACTGTAAATAAAATATCAAAAAGTACAGTAAATATATATGGCATAACCTAGGTAAAATATCAAAAACTACACCAAATATATATTATATAATTTACAGAAAATATCAAAAGGACACCAAATATATATTCTATACTGTACACAAAATATCAAAAAGTACAGTAAATATATTTCATATATCTTACATATAATATTAACTAAAAGTACACCAAATGCATTTTATATACTGTAAATAAAATATCAAAAAGTACAGTAAACATATATTACATACTGTACATAAAATATCAAAAAGTACACCAAATATGTGTTATATATTCTGTAAATATCAAAAACTACAGTAATCATATTCAATGTACTGTATATAAAATATCAAAATTTACACCAAATATAAATTAAATACTGTAAATAAAATATCAAAAAGGACAGTAAATATATACTACACACCCTATGTAAAATATCAAAAATTACACCAAATATATATTATATAATTTACATAGAATATAAAAAGGACACCAAATATATCTTATATAGTGTACATAAAATATCAAAATGTACAGTAAATATATTTCCTATATTGTACATATAATATTAACTGAAAGTACACCAAATACATTTTATATACTGTAAATAAAATATCAAAAATACAGTAAATATATATTACATACTCTACATAAAATATCAAAAAGTACACCAAATATGTGTAATATATACTGTGAATAAACTATCAAAACTACACTAATTATATTTAATATACTGTACATAAAATATCAAAAATTACACCAAATATATATTATTTACTGTAAAGAAAATACCAAAAAGTACAGTAAATATATATTACACACCCTATGTAAAATATCACAAACAACACCAAATATATATTATATAATTTACATAAAATATCAAACGGACACCAAATATACCTTATATACTGAACATGAAATATCAAAAAGTACAGTAAATATATTTCATATATTGTACATATAATATTAACTAAAAGTACACCAAATACATTTTATATACTGTAAATAAAATATCAAAAGTACGGTAAATATATATTACATTCAGTACATAAAATATCAAAAAGTACACCAAATATGTGTTATATATACTGTAAAAAAACTATCAAAAACTGCAGTAATTATATTTAATATACTGCACATAAAATATCAAAAATTACACCAAATGTATATTATTTACTGCAAATAAAATATCAAAAAGTACAGTAAATATATCTTACACACCCTATGTAAAATATCACAAAGTACACCAAATATATATTATATAATTTACATAAAATATCAAAAGGACACCAAATATACCTTATATACTGAACATGAAATATCAAAATGTACAGTAAATATATTTCATATATTGTACATATAATATTAACTAAAAGTACACCAAATACATTTTATATATTGTAAATAAAATATCAAAAGTACAGTAAATACATCATACATTCTGTACATAAAATATCAAAAAGTACACCAAATATGTGTTATATATACTGTAAATAAACTATCAAAAACTGCAGTAATTATGTTTAATATACTGTACATAAAATATCAAAAATTACACCAAATGTATATTATTTACTGTAAATAAAATATCAAAAAGTACAGTAAATATATCTTACACACCCTATGTAAAATATCACAATCTACACCAAATATATATTATATAATTTACATAAAATATCAAAAGGACACCAAATATATCTTATATACAGTACATAAAATATCGAAATTACAGTAAATAGATTTCATATATTGTACATATAATGTTAACTAAAAGTACACCAAATACATTTTATATAGTGTAAATAAAATATCAAAAAGTACAGTAAATATATATTACACACCCTATGTAAAATATCACAAACTTCACCAAATATATATTATATAATTTACATAAAATATCAAAAGGACACCAAATATATCTTCTATACTGTTCATAAAATATCAAAATGTACAGTAAATATATTTCATATATTGTATATATAATATTAACTAAAAGTACACCAAATACATTTTATATACTGTAAATAAATTATCAAAAATTACAGTAAATATATATTACATACTGTACATAAAATATCAAAAAGTACACCAAATATGTGTTATATATACTGTAAATAAACTATCAAAACTACACTAATTATATTTAATATACTGTACATAAAATATAAAAAATTACACCAAATGTATATTATTTACTGTAAAGAAAATACCAAAAAGTACAGTAAATATATATTACACACCCTATGTAAAATATCACAAACTACACCAAATATATATTATATAATTTACATAAAATATCAAAAGGACACCAAATATATCTTATATACTGAACATGAAATATCAAAATGTACAGTAAATATATTTCATATATTGTACATATAATATTAACTAAAAGTACACCAAATACATTTTATATACTGTAAATTAAATATCAAAATGTACAGTAAATATATATTACATTCTGTTCATAAAATATCAAAAAGTACACCAAATTTGTGTTTTATATACTGTAAATAAACTATCAAAAACTGCAGTAATTATATTTCATATACTGTACATAAAATATCAAAAATTAAACCAAATGTATATTATTTACTGTAAATAAAATATCAAAAAGTACAGTAAATATATCTTACACACCCTATGTAAAATATCACAAAGTACACCAAATATATATTATATAATTTACATAAAATATCAAAATGACACCAAATATACCTTATATACTGTACATGAAATATCAAAATGTACAGTAAATATATTTCATATATTGTACATATAATATTAACTAAAAGTACACCAAATACATTTTATATACTGTAAATAAAATATCAAAAGTACAGTAAATATATCATACATTCTGTACATAAAATATCAAAAAGTACACCAAATATGTGTAATATATACTGTAAATAAACTATCAAAAACTGCAGTAATTATATTTAATATACTGTACATAAAATATCAAAAATTACACCAAATGTATATTATTTACTGTAAATAAAATATCAAAAATTACAGTAAATATATATTACACACCCTATGTAAAATATCAAAAACTACACCAAATATATATTATAAAATTCACATAAAATATCAAAAGGACACCAAATATATCTTATACACTGTACATAAATTATCAAAAGTACAGTAAATATATTTCATATATTGTACATATAATATTAACTAAAAGTACACCAAATACATTTTATATAGTGTAAATACAATATCAAAATGTACAGTAAATATATATTACACACCATATGTAAAATATCACAATCTACACCAAATATATATTATATAATTTACATAAAATATCAAAAGGACACCAAATATATCTTATATAGTGTACATAAAATATCAAAATGTACAGTAAATATATTTCATATATTGTACATATAACATTAACTAAAAGTACACCAAATACATTTTATATACAGTAAATAAAATATCAAAAAGTACAGTAAATATATATTACATACTGTACATAAAATATCAAAAATACACCAAATATGTGTTATATATACTGTAAATATCAAAAACTACAGTAATCATATTCAATGTACTGTATATAAAATATCAAAAATTACACCAAATATAAATTAAATACTGTAAATGAAATATCAAAAAGGACAGTAAATATATACTACACACCCTATGTAAAATATCAAAAATTACACCAAATATATATTATATAATTTACATAGAATATAAAAAGGACATCAAATATATCTTATATATTGTACAGAAAATATCAAAAAGTACAGTATATATATTTCATACATTGTACATATATTATTAACTAAAAGTACACCAAATACATTTTGTATACTGAAAATAAAATATCAAAAAGTACAGTAAATCTATATTACATACTGTACATAAAATATCAAAAAGTACACCAAATATGTGTTATATATACAGTAAATAAACTATCAAAAACTACAGTAATTATATTTAATATACTGTACATAAAATATCAAAAATTACACCAAAGGAATGTTATTTACTGTAAATAAAATATCAAAAAGTACAGTAAATACATCTTACACTCCCTATGTAAAATATCACAATCTACACCAAATATATATTATATAATTTACATAAAATATCAAAAGGACACCAAATATATCTTATATAGTGTACATAAAATATCAAAATGTACAGTAAATATATTTCCTATATTGTACATATAATATTAACTGAAAGTACACCAAATACATTTTATATACTGTAAATAAAATATCAAAAATACAGTAAATATATATATAATACTGTACATAAAATATCAAAAAGTACACCAAATATGTGTAATATATACTGTAAATAAACTATCAAAACTACACTAATTATATTTAATATACTGTACATAAAATATCAAAAATTACACCAAATATATATTATTTACTGTAAAGAAAATACCAAAAAGTACAGTAAATATATATTACACACCCTATGTAAAATATCACAAACTACACCAAATATATATTATATAATTTACATAAAATATCAAAAGGACACCAAATATACCTTATATACTGAACATGAAATATCAAAAAGTACAGTAAATATATTTCATATATTGTACATATAATATTAACTAAAAGTACACCAAATACATTTTATATACTGTAAATAAAATATCAAAATTACAGTAAATATATATTACTTTCAGTACATAAAATATCAAAAGTACACCAAATATGTGTTATATATACTGTAAATAAACTATCAAAAACTGCAGTAATTATGTTTAATATACTGTACATAAAATATCAAAAATTACACCAAATGTATATTATTTACTGTAAATAAAATATCAAAAAGTACAGTAAATATATCTTACACACCCTATGTAAAATATCACAATCTACACCAAATATATATTATATAATTTACATCAAATATCAAAAGGACACCAAATATATCTTATATATTGTACATAAAATATCAAAAAGTACAGTATATATATTTCATACATTGTATATATATTATTAACTAAAAGTACACCAAATACATTTTGTATACTGAAAATAAAATATCAAAAATACAGTAAATATATATTACATACTGTACAGAAAATATCAAAAAGTACACTAAATATGTGTTATATATACTGTAAATAAACTATCAAAAACTACAGTAATTATATTTAATATACTGTACATAAAATATCAAAAATTACACCAAATGTATATTATATACTGTAAATAAAATATCAAATAGTACAGTAAGTACACATTACACACGCTATGAAATATCACAAACTACACCAAATATATATTATATAATTTACATAAAATATCAAAAGGACACCAAATATATCTTCTATACTGTACATAAAATATCAAAAAGTACAGTAAATATATTTCATATATTGTATATATAATATTAACTAAAAGTACACCAAACACATTTTATATACTGTAAATAAATTATCAAAAACTTCAGTAAATATATATTACATACTGTACATAAAATATCAAAAAGTACACCAAATATGTGTTATATATACTGTAAATAAACAATCAAAAACTACAATAATTATATTTAATATACTGTACATAAAATATCAAAAATTACACCAAATGTATATTATTTACTGTAAATGAAATATCAAAAATTACAGTAAATATATATTACACACCCTATGGAAAATATCACAAACTACATCAAATATATATTATAAAATTCACAAAAAATATCAAAAGGACACCAAATATATATTATATACTGTACATAAAATATCAAAAAGTACAGTAAATATATTTCATATATTGTACATGTAATATTAACTAAAAGTACACCAAATACATTTTATATACTGTAAATAAAATATCAAAAAGTACAGTAAATATATATTACATTCTGTACATAAAATATCAAAAAGTACACCAAATATGTGTTATATATACTGTAAATAAACTATCAAAAACTGCAGTAATTATATTTAATATACTGTACATAAAATATCAAAAATTACACCAAATGTATATTATTTACTGTAAATAAAATATCAAAAAGTACAGTAAATATATATTGCACACCATATGTAAAATATCACAATCTACACCAAATATATATTATATAATTTACATAAAATATCAAAAGGACACCAAATATATCTTCTATACTGTACATAAAATATCAAAAAGTACAGTAAATATATTTCATATATTGTACATATAATATTAACTAAAAGTACACCAAATACATTTTATATACTGTAAATAAATTATCAAAAATTACAGTAAATATATATTACATACTGTACATAAAATATCAAAAAGTACACCAAATATGTGTTATATATACTGTAAATAAACTATCAAAAACTACAGTAATTATATTTAATATACTGTACATAAAATATCAAAAATTACACCAAATGTATATTATTTACTGTAAATAAAATATCAAAAATTACAGTAAATATATATTACACACCCTATGTAAAATATCAAAAACTACACCAAATATATATTATAAAATTCACATAAAATATCAAAAGGACACCAAATATATCTTATATACTGTACATAAATTATCAAAAGTACAGTAAATATATTTCATATATTGTACATATAATATTAACTAAAAGTACACCAAATACATTTTATATAGTGTAAATAAAATATCAAAATGTACAGTAAATATATATTACACACCATATGTAAAATATCACAATCTACACCAAATATATATTATATAATTTACATAAAATATCAAAAGGACACCAAATATATCTTATATAGTGTACATAAAATATCAAAATGTACAGTAAATATATTTCATATATTGTACATATAACATTAACTAAAAGTACACCAAATACATTTTATATACAGTAAATAAAATATCAAAAATACAGTAAATATATATTACATACTGTACATAAAATATCAAAAATGCACCAAATATGTGTTATATATACTGTAAATATCAAAAACTACAGTAAACATATTCAATGTACTGTATATAAAATATCAAAAATTACACCAAATATAAATTAAATACTGTAAATGAAATATCAAAAAGGACAGTAAATATATACTACACACCCTATGTAAAATATCAAAAATTACACCAAATATATATTATATAATTTACATAGAATATAAAAAGGACACCAAATATATCTTATATATTGTACATAAAATATCAAAAAGTACAGTATAAATATTTCATACATTGTACATATATTATTAACTAAAAGTACACCAAATACATTTTGTATACTGAAAATAAAATATCAAAAAGTACAGTAAATCTATATTACATACTGTACATAAAATATCAAAAAGTACACCAAATATGTGTTATATATACTGTAAATAAACTATCAAAAACTACAGTAATTATATTTAATATACTGTACATAAAATATCAAAAATTACACCAAAGGAATGTTATTTACTGTAAATAAAATATCAAAAAGTACAGTAAATATATCTTACACACCCTATGTAAAATATCACAATCTACACCAAATATATATTATATAATTTACATAAAATATCAAAAGGACACCAAATATATCTTATATAGTGTACATAAAATATCAAAATGTACAGTAAATATATTTCATATATTGTACATATAATATTAACTAAAAGTACACCAAATACATTTTATATACAGTAAATAAAATATCAAAAAGTACAGTAAATATGTATTACATACTGTACATAAAATATCAAAAAGTACACCATATATGTGTAATATATACTGTAAATAAACTATCAAAAACTACTGTAATTATATTTAATATACTGTACATAAAATATCAAAAATTAAACCAAATGTATATTATATACTGTAAATAAAATATCATCAAGTACAGTAAATATATATTACACACCCTATGTAAAATATCACAAACTTCACCAAATATATATTATAAAATTTACATAAAATATCAAAAGGACACCACTTATATCTTCTATACTGTACATAAAATATCAAAATGTACAGTAAATATATTTCATATATTGTATATATAATATTAACTAAAAGTACACCAAATACATTTTATATACTGTAAATAAATTATCAAAAATTACAGTAAATATATATTACATACTGTATATAAAATATCAAAAAGTACACCATATATGTGTTATATATACTGTAAATAAACTATCAAAGACTACAGTAATTATATTTAATATACTGTACATAAAATATCAAAAATTACACCAAATGTATATTATTTACTGTAAATAAAATATCAAAAATTACAGTAAATATATATTACACACCCAATGTAAAATATCAAAAACTACACCAAATATCTATTATAAAATTCACATAAAATATCAAAAGGACACCAAATATTTATTATATACTGTACATAAAATATCAAAAAGTACAGTAAATATATTTCATATAGTGTACATATAATATTAACTAAAAGTACACCAAATACATTTCATATACTGTAAATAAAATATCAAAAAGTACAGTAAATATATATTACATACTGTACATAAAATATCAAAAAGTACACCAAATATGTGTTATATATACTGTGAATAAACTATCAAATATACAGTAATTATATATAATATGCTGTACAAAAAATATCAAAAATTACACCAAATGTATATTATATACTGTAAATAAAATATCAAAAAGTACAGTAAATATATATGGCATAACCTAGGTAAAATATCAAAAACTACACCAAATATATATTATATAATTTACAGAAAATATCAAAAGGACACCAAATATATATTCTATACTGTACACAAAATATCAAAAAGTACAGTAAATATATTTCATATATCTTACATATAATATTAACTAAAAGTACACCAAATGCATTTTATATACTGTAAATAAAATATCAAAAAGTACAGTAAACATATATTACATACTGTACATAAAATATCAAAAAGTACACCAAATATGTGTTATATATTCTGTAAATATCAAAAACTACAGTAATCATATTCAATGTACTGTATATAAAATATCAAAATTTACACCAAATATAAATTAAATACTGTAAATAAAATATCAAAAAGGACAGTAAATATATACTACACACCCTATGTAAAATATCAAAAATTACACCAAATATATATTATATAATTTACATAGAATATAAAAAGGACACCAAATATATCTTATATAGTGTACATAAAATATCAAAATGTACAGTAAATATATTTCCTATATTGTACATATAATATTAACTGAAAGTACACCAAATACATTTTATATACTGTAAATAAAATATCAAAAATACAGTAAATATATATTACATACTCTACATAAAATATCAAAAAGTACACCAAATATGTGTAATATATACTGTGAATAAACTATCAAAACTACACTAATTATATTTAATATACTGTACATAAAATATCAAAAATTACACCAAATATATATTATTTACTGTAAAGAAAATACCAAAAAGTACAGTAAATATATATTACACACCCTATGTAAAATATCACAAACAACACCAAATATATATTATATAATTTACATAAAATATCAAACGGACACCAAATATACCTTATATACTGAACATGAAATATCAAAAAGTACAGTAAATATATTTCATATATTGTACATATAATATTAACTAAAAGTACACCAAATACATTTTATATACTGTAAATAAAATATCAAAAGTACGGTAAATATATATTACATTCAGTACATAAAATATCAAAAAGTACACCAAATATGTGTTATATATACTGTAAAAAAACTATCAAAAACTGCAGTAATTATATTTAATATACTGCACATAAAATATCAAAAATTACACCAAATGTATATTATTTACTGCAAATAAAATATCAAAAAGTACAGTAAATATATCTTACACACCCTATGTAAAATATCACAAAGTACACCAAATATATATTATATAATTTACATAAAATATCAAAAGGACACCAAATATACCTTATATACTGAACATGAAATATCAAAATGTACAGTAAATATATTTCATATATTGTACATATAATATTAACTAAAAGTACACCAAATACATTTTATATATTGTAAATAAAATATCAAAAGTACAGTAAATACATCATACATTCTGTACATAAAATATCAAAAAGTACACCAAATATGTGTTATATATACTGTAAATAAACTATCAAAAACTGCAGTAATTATGTTTAATATACTGTACATAAAATATCAAAAATTACACCAAATGTATATTATTTACTGTAAATAAAATATCAAAAAGTACAGTAAATATATCTTACACACCCTATGTAAAATATCACAATCTACACCAAATATATATTATATAATTTACATAAAATATCAAAAGGACACCAAATATATCTTATATACAGTACATAAAATATCGAAATTACAGTAAATAGATTTCATATATTGTACATATAATGTTAACTAAAAGTACACCAAATACATTTTATATACTGTAAATAAAATATCAAAAAGTACAGTAAATATATATTACACACCCTATGTAAAATATCACAAACTTCACCAAATATATATTATATAATTTACATAAAATATCAAAAGGACACCAAATATATCTTCTATACTGTTCATAAAATATCAAAATGTACAGTAAATATATTTCATATATTGTATATATAATATTAACTAAAAGTACACCAAATACATTTTATATACTGTAAATAAATTATCAAAAATTACAGTAAATATATATTACATACTGTACATAAAATATCAAAAAGTACACCAAATATGTGTTATATATACTGTAAATAAACTATCAAAACTACACTAATTATATTTAATATACTGTACATAAAATATAAAAAATTACACCAAATGTATATTATTTACTGTAAAGAAAATACCAAAAAGTACAGTAAATATATATTACACACCCTATGTAAAATATCACAAACTACACCAAATATATATTATATAATTTACATAAAATATCAAAAGGACACCAAATATATCTTATATACTGAACATGAAATATCAAAATGTACAGTAAATATATTTCATATATTGTACATATAATATTAACTAAAAGTACACCAAATACATTTTATATACTGTAAATTAAATATCAAAATGTACAGTAAATATATATTACATTCTGTTCATAAAATATCAAAAAGTACACCAAATTTGTGTTTTATATACTGTAAATAAACTATCAAAAACTGCAGTAATTATATTTCATATACTGTACATAAAATATCAAAAATTAAACCAAATGTATATTATTTACTGTAAATAAAATATCAAAAAGTACAGTAAATATATCTTACACACCCTATGTAAAATATCACAAAGTACACCAAATATATATTATATAATTTACATAAAATATCAAAATGACACCAAATATACCTTATATACTGTACATGAAATATCAAAATGTACAGTAAATATATTTCATATATTGTACATATAATATTAACTAAAAGTACACCAAATACATTTTATATACTGTAAATAAAATATCAAAAGTACAGTAAATATATCATACATTCTGTACATAAAATATCAAAAAGTACACCAAATATGTGTAATATATACTGTAAATAAACTATCAAAAACTGCAGTAATTATATTTAATATACTGTACATAAAATATCAAAAATTACACCAAATGTATATTATTTACTGTAAATAAAATATCAAAAATTACAGTAAATATATATTACACACCCTATGTAAAATATCAAAAACTACACCAAATATATATTATAAAATTCACATAAAATATCAAAAGGACACCAAATATATCTTATACACTGTACATAAATTATCAAAAGTACAGTAAATATATTTCATATATTGTACATATAATATTAACTAAAAGTACACCAAATACATTTTATATAGTGTAAATACAATATCAAAATGTACAGTAAATATATATTACACACCATATGTAAAATATCACAATCTACACCAAATATATATTATATAATTTACATAAAATATCAAAAGGACACCAAATATATCTTATATAGTGTACATAAAATATCAAAATGTACAGTAAATATATTTCATATATTGTACATATAACATTAACTAAAAGTACACCAAATACATTTTATATACAGTAAATAAAATATCAAAAAGTACAGTAAATATATATTACATACTGTACATAAAATATCAAAAATACACCAAATATGTGTTATATATACTGTAAATATCAAAAACTACAGTAATCATATTCAATGTACTGTATATAAAATATCAAAAATTACACCAAATATAAATTAAATACTGTAAATGAAATATCAAAAAGGACAGTAAATATATACTACACACCCTATGTAAAATATCAAAAATTACACCAAATATATATTATATAATTTACATAGAATATAAAAAGGACATCAAATATATCTTATATATTGTACAGAAAATATCAAAAAGTACAGTATATATATTTCATACATTGTACATATATTATTAACTAAAAGTACACCAAATACATTTTGTATACTGAAAATAAAATATCAAAAAGTACAGTAAATCTATATTACATACTGTACATAAAATATCAAAAAGTACACCAAATATGTGTTATATATACAGTAAATAAACTATCAAAAACTACAGTAATTATATTTAATATACTGTACATAAAATATCAAAAATTACACCAAAGGAATGTTATTTACTGTAAATAAAATATCAAAAAGTACAGTAAATACATCTTACACTCCCTATGTAAAATATCACAATCTACACCAAATATATATTATATAATTTACATAAAATATCAAAAGGACACCAAATATATCTTATATAGTGTACATAAAATATCAAAATGTACAGTAAATATATTTCCTATATTGTACATATAATATTAACTGAAAGTACACCAAATACATTTTATATACTGTAAATAAAATATCAAAAATACAGTAAATATATATATAATACTGTACATAAAATATCAAAAAGTACACCAAATATGTGTAATATATACTGTAAATAAACTATCAAAACTACACTAATTATATTTAATATACTGTACATAAAATATCAAAAATTACACCAAATATATATTATTTACTGTAAAGAAAATACCAAAAAGTACAGTAAATATATATTACACACCCTATGTAAAATATCACAAACTACACCAAATATATATTATATAATTTACATAAAATATCAAAAGGACACCAAATATACCTTATATACTGAACATGAAATATCAAAAAGTACAGTAAATATATTTCATATATTGTACATATAATATTAACTAAAAGTACACCAAATACATTTTATATACTGTAAATAAAATATCAAAATTACAGTAAATATATATTACTTTCAGTACATAAAATATCAAAAGTACACCAAATATGTGTTATATATACTGTAAATAAACTATCAAAAACTGCAGTAATTATGTTTAATATACTGTACATAAAATATCAAAAATTACACCAAATGTATATTATTTACTGTAAATAAAATATCAAAAAGTACAGTAAATATATCTTACACACCCTATGTAAAATATCACAATCTACACCAAATATATATTATATAATTTACATAAAATATCAAAAGGACACCAAATATATCTTATATAGTGTACATAAAATATCAAAATGTACAGTAAATATATTTCATACATTGTACATATAATATTAACTAAAAGTACACCAAATACATTTTACATACAGTAAATAAAATATCAAAAAGTACAGTAAATATGTATTACATACTGTACATAAAATATCAAAAAGTACACCATATATGTGTAATATATACTGTAAATAAACTATCAAAAACTACTGTAATTATATTTAATATACTGTACATAAAATATCAAAAATTAAACCAAATGTATATTATATACTGTAAATAAAATATCATCAAGTACAGTAAATATATATTACACACCGTATGTAAAATATCACAAACTTCACCAAATATATATTATAAAATTTACATAAAATATCAAAAGGACACCACTTATATCTTCTATACTGTACATAAAATATCAAAATGTACAGTAAATATATTTCATATATTGTATATATAATATTAACTAAAAGTACACCAAATACATTTTATATACTGTAAATAAATTATCAAAAATTACAGTAAATATATATTACATACTGTATATAAAATATCAAAAAGTACACCATATATGTGTTATATATACCGTAAATAAACTATCAAAGACTACAGTAATTATATTTAATATACTGTACATAAAATATCAAAAATTACACCAAATGTATATTATTTACTGTAAATAAAATATCAAAAATTACAGTAAATATATATTACACACCCTATGTAAAATATCAAAAACTACACCAAATATCTATTATAAAATTCACATAAAATATCAAAAGGACACCAAATATTTATTATATACTGTACATAAAATATCAAAAAGTACAGTAAATATATTTCATATAGTGTACATATAATATTAACTAAAAGTACACCAAATACATTTCATATACTGTAAATAAAATATCAAAAAGTACAGTAAATATATATTACATACTGTACATAAAATATCAAAATGTACACCAAATATGTGTTATATATACTGTGAATAAACTATCAAATATACAGTAATTATATATAATATACTGTACAAAAAATATCAAAAATTACACCAAATGTATATTATATACTGTAAATAAAATATCAAAAAGTACAGTAAATATATATGGCATACCCTATGTAAAATATCAAAAACTACACCAAATATATATTATATAATTTACAGAAAATATCAAAAGGACACCAAATATATATTCTATACTGTACACAAAATATCAAAAAGTACAGTAAATATATTTCATATATCTTACATATAATATTAACTAAAAGTACACCAAATGCATTTTATATACTGTAAATAAAATATCAAAAAGTACAGTAAACATATATTACATACTGTACATAAAATATCAAAAAGTACACCAAATATGTGTTATATATACTGTAAATATCAAAAACTACAGTAATCATATTCAATGTACTGTATATAAAATATCAAAAATTACACCAAATATAAATTAAATACTGTAAATAAAATATCAAAAAGGACAGTAAATATATACTACACACCCTATGTAAAATATCAAAAATTACACCAAATATATATTATATAATTTACATAGAATATAAAAAGGACACCAAATATATCTTATATATTGTACATAAAATATCAAAAAGTACAGTATATATATTTCATACATTGTACATATATTATTAACTAAAAGTACACCAAATACATTTTGTATACTGACAATAAAATATCAAAAAGTACAGTAAATCTATATTACATACTGTACATAAAATATCAAAAAGTACACCAAATATGTGTTATATATACTGTAAATAAACTATCAAAAACTACAGTAATTATATTTAATATACTGTACATAAAATATCAAAAATTACACCAAAGGAATGTTATTTACTGTAAATAAAATATCAAAAAGTACAGTAAATATATCTTACACTCCCTATGTAAAATATCACAATCTACACCAAATATATATTATATAATTTACATCAAATATCAAAAGGACACCAAATATATCTTATATATTGTACATAAAATATCAAAAAGTACAGTATATATATTTCATACATTGTATATATATTATTAACTAAAAGTACACCAAATATATTTTGTATACTGAAAATAAAATATCAAAAATACAGTAAATATATATTACATACTGTACAGAAAATATCAAAAAGTACACTAAATATGTGTTATATATAATGTAAATAAACTATCAAAAACTACAGTAATTATATTTAATATACTGTACATAAAATATCAAAAATTACACCAAATGTATATTATATACTGTAAATAAAATATCAAAAAGTACAGTAAGTACACATTACACACGCTATGAAATATCACAAACTACACCAAATATATATTATATAATTTACATAAAATATCAAAAGGACACCAAATATATCTTCTATACTGTACATAAAATATCAAAAAGTACAGTAAATATATTTCATATATTGTATATATAATATTAACTAAAAGTACACCAAACACATTTTATATACTGTAAATAAATTATCAAAAACTTCAGTAAATATATATTACATACTGTACATAAAATATCAAAAAGTACACCAAATATGTGTTATATATACTGTAAATAAACAATCAAAAACTACAATAATTATATTTAATATACTGTACATAAAATATCAAAAATTACACCAAATGTATATTATTTACTGTAAATGAAATATCAAAAATTACAGTAAATATATATTACACACCCTATGGAAAATATCACAAACTACATCAAATATATATTATAAAATTCACAAAAAATATCAAAAGGACACCAAATATATATTATATACTGTACATAAAATATCAAAAAGTACAGTAAATATATTTCATATATTGTACATGTAATATTAACTAAAAGTACACCAAATACATTTTATATACTGTAAATAAAATATCAAAAAGTACAGTAAATATATATTACATTCTGTACATAAAATATCAAAAAGTACACCAAATATGTGTTATATATACTGTAAATAAACTATCAAAAACTGCAGTAATTATATTTAATATACTGTACATAAAATATCAAAAATTACACCAAATGTATATTATTTACTGTAAATAAAATATCAAAAAGTACAGTAAATATATATTGCACACCATATGTAAAATATCACAATCTACACCAAATATATATTATATAATTTACATAAAATATCAAAAGGACACCAAATATATCTTCTATACTGTACATAAAATATCAAAAAGTACAGTAAATATATTTCATATATTGTACATATAATATTAACTAAAAGTACACCAAATACATTTTATATACTGTAAATAAATTATCAAAAATTACAGTAAATATATATTACATACTGTACATAAAATATCAAAAAGTACACCAAATATGTGTTATATATACTGTAAATAAACTATCAAAAACTACAGTAATTATATTTAATATACTGTACATAAAATATCAAAAATTACACCAAATGTATATTATTTACTGTAAATAAAATATCAAAAATTACAGTAAATATATATTACACACCCTATGTAAAATATCAAAAACTACACCAAATATATATTATAAAATTCACATAAAATATCAAAAGGACACCAAATATATCTTATATACTGTACATAAATTATCAAAATTACAGTAAATATATTTCATATATTGTACATATAATATTAACTAAAAGTACACCAAATACATTTTATATAGTGTAAATAAAATATCAAAATGTACAGTAAATATATATTACACACCATATGTAAAATATCACAATCTACACCAAATATATATTATATAATTTACATAAAATATCAAAACGACACCAAATATATCTTATATAGTGTACATAAAATATCAAAATGTAGAGTAAATATATTTCATATATTGTACATATAACATTAACTAAAAGTACACCAAATACATTTTATATACAGTAAATAAAATATCAAAAATACAGTAAATATATATTACATACTGTACATAAAATATCAAAAATACACCAAACATGTGTTATATATACTGTAAATATCAAAAACTACAGTAAACATATTCAATGTACTGTATATAAAATATCAAAAATTACACCAAATATAAATTAAATACTGTAAATGAAATATCAAAAAGGACAGTAAATATATACTACACACCGTATGTAAAATATCAAAAATTACACCAAATATATATTATATAATTTACATAGAATATAAAAAGGACACCAAATATATCTTATATATTGTACATAAAATATCAAAAAGTACAGTATATATATTTCATACATTGTACATGTATTATTAACTAAAAGTACACCAAATACATTTTGTATACTGAAAATAAAATATCAAAAAGTACAGTAAATCTATATTACATACTGTACATAAAATATCAAAAAGTACACCAAATATGTGTTATATATACTGTAAATAAACTATCAAAAACTACAGTAATTATATTTAATATACTGTACATAAAATATCAAAAATTACACCAAAGGAATGTTATTTACTGTAAATAAAATATCAAAAAGTACAGTAAATATATCTTACACACCCTATGTAAAATATCACAATCTACACCAAATATATATTATATAATTTACATAAAATATCAAAAGGACACCAAATATATCTTATATAGTGTACATAAAATATCAAAATGTACAGTAAATATATTTCATATATTGTACATATAATATTAACTAAAAGTACACCAAATACATTTTATATACAGTAAATAAAATATCAAAAAGTACAGTAAATATGTATTACATACTGTACATAAAATGTTAAAAAGTACACCATATATGTGTAATATATACTGTAAATAAACTATCAAAAACTACTGTAATTATATTTAATATACTGTACATAAAATATCAAAAATTAATCCAAATGTATATTATATACTGTAAATAAAATATCATCAAGTACAGTAAATATATATTACACACCCTATGTAAAATATCACAAACTTCACCAAATATATATTATAAAATTTACATAAAATATCAAAAGGACACCACTTATATCTTCTATACTGTACATAAAATATCAAAATGTACAGTAAATATATTTCATATATTGTATATATAATATTAACTAAAAGTACACCAAATACATTTTATATACTGTAAATAAATTATCAAAAATTACAGTAAATATATATTACATACTGTATATAAAATATCAAAAAGTACACCATATATGTGTTATATATACTGTAAATAAACTATCAAAGACTACAGTAATTATATTTAATATACTGTACATAAAATATCAAAAATTACACCAAATGTATATTATTTACTGTAAATAAAATATCAAAAATTACAGTAAATATATATTACACACCCAATGTAAAATATCAAAAACTACACCAAATATCTATTATAAAATTCACATAAAATATCAAAAGGACACCAAATATTTATTATATACTGTACATAAAATATCAAAAAGTACAGTAAATATATTTCATATAGTGTACATATAATATTAACTAAAAGTACACCAAATACATTTCATATACTGTAAATAAAATATCAAAAAGTACAGTAAATATATATTACATACTGTACATAAAATATCAAAAAGTACACCAAATATGTGTTATATATACTGTGAATAAACTATCAAATATACAGTAATTATATATAATATACTGTACAAAAAATATCAAAAATTACACCAAATGTATATTATATACTGTAAATAAAATATCAAAAAGTACAGTAAATATATATGGCATAACCTATGTAAAATATCAAAAACTACACCAAATATATATTATATAATTTACAGAAAATATCAAAAGGACACCAAATATATATTCTATACTGTACACAAAATATCAAAAAGTACAGTAAATATATTTCATATATCTTACATATAATATTAACTAAAAGTACACCAAATGCATTTTATATACTGTAAATAAAATATCAAAAAGTACAGTAAACATATATTACATACTGTACATAAAATATCAAAAAGTACACCAAATATGTGTTATATATACTGTAAATATCAAAAACTACAGTAATCATATTCAATGTACTGTATATAAAATATCAAAAATTACACCAAATATAAATTAAATACTGTAAATAAAATATCAAAATGGACAGTAAATATATACTACACACCCTATGTAAAATATCAAAAATTACACCAAATATATATTATATAATTTACATAGAATATAAAAAGGACACCAAATATATCTTATATATTGTACATAAAATATCAAAAAGTACAGTATATATATTTCATACATTGTACATATATTATTAACTAAAAGTACACCAAATACATTTTGTATACTGAAAATAAAATATCAAAAAGTACAGTAAATCTATATTACATACTGTACATAAAATATCAAAAAGTACACCAAATATGTGTTATATATACTGTAAATAAACTATCAAAAACTACAGTAATTATATTTAATATACTGTACATAAAATATCAAAAATTACACCAAAGGAATGTTATTTACTGTAAATAAAATATCAAAAAGTACAGTAAATATATCTTACACTCCCTATGTAAAATATCACAATCTACACCAAATATATATTATATAATTTACATAAAATATCAAAAGGACACCAAATATATCTTATATAGTGTACATAAAATATCAAAATGTACAGTAAATATATTTCCTATATTGTACATATAATATTAACTGAAAGTACACCAAATACATTTTATATACTGTAAATAAAATATCAAAAATACAGTAAATATATATATAATACTGTACATAAAATATCAAAAAGTACACCAAATATGTGTAATATATACTGTAAATAAACTATCAAAACTACACTAATTATATTTAATATACTGTACATAAAATATCAAAAATTACACCAAATATATATTATTTACTGTAAAGAAAATACCAAAAAGTACAGTAAATATATATTACACACCCTATGTAAAATATCACAAACTACACCAAATATATATTATATAATTTACATAAAATATCAAAAGGACACCAAATATACCTTATATACTGAACATGAAATATCAAAAAGTACAGTAAATATATTTCATATATTGTACATATAATATTAACTAAAAGTACACCAAATACATTTTATATACTGTAAATAAAATATCAAAATTACAGTAAATATATATTACTTTCAGTACATAAAATATCAAAAAGTACACCAAATATGTGTTATATATACTGTAAATAAACTATCAAAAACTTCAGTAATTATGTTTAATATACTGTACATAAAATATCAAAAATTACACCAAATGTATATTATTTACTGTAAATAAAATATCAAAAATACAGTAAATATATCTTACACACCCTATGTAAAATATCACAATCTACACCAAATATATATTATATAATTTACATAAAATATCAAAAGGACACCAAATATATCTTATATAGTGTACATAAAATATCAAAATGTACAGTAAATATATTTCATATATTGTACATATAATATTAACTAAAAGTACACCAAATACATTTTATATACAGTAAATAAAATATCAAAAAGTACAGTAAATATGTATTACATACTGTACATAAAATATCAAAAAGTACACCATATATGTGTAATATATACTGTAAATAAACTATCAAAAACTACTGTAATTATATTTAATATACTGTACATAAAATATCAAAAATTAAACCAAATGTATATTATATACTGTAAATAAAATATCATCAAGTACAGTAAATATATATTACACACCCTATGTAAAATATCACAAACTTCACCAAATATATATTATAAAATTTACATAAAATATCAAAAGGACACCACTTATATCTTCTATACTGTACATAAAATATCAAAATGTACAGTAAATATATTTCATATATTGTATATATAATATTAACTAAAAGTACACCAAATACATTTTATATACTGTAAATAAATTATCAAAAATTACAGTAAATATATATTACATACTGTATATAAAATATCAAAAATTACACCATATATGTGTTATATATACCGTAAATAAACTATCAAAGACTACAGTAATTATATTTAATATACTGTACATAAAATATCAAAAATTACACCAAATGTATATTATTTACTGTAAATAAAATATCAAAAATTACAGTAAATATATATTACACACCCTATGTAAAATATCAAAAACTACACCAAATATCTATTATAAAATTCACATAAAATATCAAAAGGACACCAAATATTTATTATATACTGTACATAAAATATCAAAAAGTACAGTAAATATATTTCATATAGTGTACATATAATATTAACTAAAAGTACACCAAATACATTTCATATACTGTAAATAAAATATCAAAAAGTACAGTAAATATATATAACATACTGTACATAAAATATCAAAAAGTACACCAAATATGTGTTATATATACTGTGAATAAACTATCAAATATACAGTAATTATATATAATATACTGTACAAAAAATATCAAAAATTACACCAAATGTATATTATATACTGTAAATAAAATATCAAAAAGTACAGTAAATATATATGGCATACCCTATGTAAAATATCAAAAACTACACCAAATATATATTATATAATTTACAGAAAATATCAAAAGGACACCAAATATATATTCTATACTGTACACAAAATATCAAAAAGTACAGTAAATATATTTCATATATCTTACATATAATATTAACTAAAAGTACACCAAATGCATTTTATATACTGTAAATAAAATATCAAAAAGTACAGTAAACATATATTACATACTGTACATAAAATATCAAAAAGTACACCAAATATGTGTTATATATACTGTAAATATCAAAAACTACAGTAATCATATTCAATGTACTGTATATAAAATATCAAAAATTACACCAAATATAAATTAAATACTGTAAATAAAATATCAAAAAGGACAGTAAATATATACTACACACCCTATGTAAAATATCAAAAATTACACCAAATATATATTATATAATTTACATAGAATATAAAAAGGACACCAAATATATCTTATATATTGTACATAAAATATCAAAAAGTACAGTATATATATTTCATACATTGTACATATATTATTAACTAAAAGTACACCAAATACATTTTGTATACTGACAATAAAATATCAAAAAGTACAGTAAATCTATATTACATACTGTACATAAAATATCAAAAAGTACACCAAATATGTGTTATATATACTGTAAATAAACTATCAAAAACTACAGTAATTATATTTAATATACTGTACATAAAATATCAAAAATTACACCAAAAGAATGTTATTTACTGTAAATAAAATATCAAAAAGTACAGTAAATATATCTTACACTCCCTATGTAAAATATCACAATCTACACCAAATATATATTATATAATTTACATCAAATATCAAAAGGACACCAAATATATCTTATATATTGTACATAAAATATCAAAAAGTACAGTATATATATTTCATACATTGTATATATATTATTAACTAAAAGTACACCAAATACATTTTGTATACTGAAAATAAAATATCAAAAATACAGTAAATATATATTACATACTGTACAGAAAATATCAAAAAGTACACTAAATATGTGTTATATATACTGTAAATAAACTATCAAAAACTACAGTAATTATATTTAATATACTGTACATAAAATATCAAAAATTACACCAAATGTATATTATATACTGTAAATAAAATATCAAAAAGTACAGTAAGTACACATTACACACGCTATGAAATATCACAAACTACACCAAATATATATTATATAATTTACATAAAATATCAAAAGGACACCAAATATATCTTCTATACTGTACATAAAATATCAAAAAGTACAGTAAATATATTTCATATATTGTATATATAATATTAACTAAAAGTACACCAAACACATTTTATATACTGTAAATAAATTATCAAAAACTTCAGTAAATATATATTACATACTGTACATAAAATATCAAAAAGTACACCAAATATGTGTTATATATACTGTAAATAAACAATCAAAAACTACAATAATTATATTTAATATACTGTACATAAAATATCAAAAATTACACCAAATGTATATTATTTACTGTAAATGAAATATCAAAAATTACAGTAAATATATATTACACACCCTATGGAAAATATCACAAACTACATCAAATATATATTATAAAATTCACAAAAAATATCAAAAGGACACCAAATATATATTATATACTGTACATAAAATATCAAAAAGTACAGTAAATATATTTCATATATTGTACATGTAATATTAACTAAAAGTACACCAAATATATTTTATATAGTGTAAATAAAATATCAAAATGTACAGTAAATATATATTACACACCCTATGTAAAATATCACAATCTACACCAAATTTATATTATGTAATTTCCATAAAATATCAAAAGGACACCATATATACCTTATATGCTGAACATAAAATATCAAAATGTACCGTATATATATTTCATATATTGTACATATAATATTAACTAAAAGTACACCAAATACATTTTATATACTGTAAATAAAATATCAAAAGTTCAGTAAATATATATTACATTCTGTACATAAAATATCAAAAAGTACACCAAATATGTGTTATATATACTGTAAATAAACTATCAAAAACTGCAGTAATTATGTTTAATATACTGTACATAAAATATCAAAAATTACACCAAATGTATATTATTTACTGTAAATAAAATATCAAAAAGTACAGTAAATATATCTTACACACCCTATGTAAAATATCACAATCTACACCAAATATATATTATATAATTTACATAAAATATCAAAAGGACACCAAATATATCTTCTATACTGTACATAAAATATCAAAATTACAGTAAATATATTTCATATATTGTACATATAATGTTAACTAAAAGTACACCAAATACATTTTATATACTGTAAATAAAATATCAAAAAGTACAGTAAATATGTATTACACACCCTATGTAAAATATCACAAACTTCACCAAATATATATTATATAATTTACATAAAATATCAAAAGGACACCAAATATATCTTCTATACTGTACATAAAATATCAAAATGTACAGTAAATATATTTCATATATTGTATATATAATATTAACTAAAAGTACACCAAATAAATTTTATATACTGTAAATAAATTATCAAAAATTACAGTAAATATATATTACATACTGTACATAAAATATCAAAAAGTACACCAAATATGTGTTATACATACTGTAAATAAACTATCAAAACTACACTAATTATATTTAATATACTGTACATAAAATATCAAAAATTACACCAAATATATATTATTTACTGTAAAGAAAATACCAAAAAGTACAGTAAATATATATTACACACCCTATGTAAAATATCACAAACTACACCAAATATATATTATATGATTTACATAAAATATCAAAAGGACACCAAATATATCTTATATACTGAACATGAAATATCAAAATGTACAGTAAATATATTTCATATATTCTACATATAATATTAACTAAAAGTACACCAAATACATTTTATATACTGTAAATAAAATATCAAAATGTACAGTAAATATATATTACATTCTGTACATAAAATATCAAAAAGTACACCAAATTTGTGTTTTATATACTGGAAATAAACTATCAAAAACTGCAGTAATTATATTTAATATACTGTACATAAAATATCAAAAAATTACACCAAATGTATATTATTTACTGTAAATAAAATATCAAAAAGTACAGTAAATATATCTTACACACCCTATGTAAAATATCACAATCTACACCAAATATATATTATATAATTTACATAAAATATCAAAAGGACACCAAATATATCTTATATAGTGTACATAAAATATCAAAATGTACAGTAAATATATTTCATATATTGTACATATAATATTAACTAAAAGTAAACCAAATACATTTTATATACAGTAAATAAAATATCAAAATGTACAGTAAATATGTATTACATACTGTACATAAAATATCAAAAAGTACACCATATATGTGTAATATATACTGTAAATAAACTATCAAAAACTACTGTAATTATATTTAATATACTGTACATAAAATATCAAAAATTAAACCAAATGTATATTATATACTGTAAATAAAATATCATCAAGTACAGTAAATATATATTACACACCCTATGTAAAATATCACAAACTTCACCAAATATATATTATAAAATTTACATAAAATATCAAAAGGACACCACTTATATCTTCTATACTGTACATAAAATATCAAAATGTACAGTAAATATATTTCATATATTGTATATATAATGTTAACTAAAAGTACACCAAATACATTTTATATACTGTAAATAAATTATCAAAAATTACAGTAAATATATATTACATACTGTATATAAAATATCAAAAAGTACACCATATATGTGTTATATATACTGTAAATAAACTATCAAAGGGTATAGTAATTATATTTAATATACTGTACATAAAATATCAAAAATTACACCAAATGTATATTATTTACTGTAAATAAAATATCAAAAATTACAGTAAATATATATTACACACCCTATGTAAAATATCAAAAACTACACCAAATATCTATTATAAAATTCACATAAAATATCAAAAGGACAGCAAATATTTATTATATACTGTACATAAAATATCAAAAAGTACAGTAAATATATTTCATATAGTGTACATATAATATTAACTAAAAGTACACCAAATACATTTCATATACTGTAAATAAAATATCAAAAAGTACAGTAAATATATATTACATACTGTACATAAAATATCAAAAAGTACACCAAATATGTGTTATATATACTGTGAATAAACTATCAAATATACAGTAATTATATATAATATACTGTACAAAAAATATCAAAAATTACACCAAATGTATATTATATACTGTAAATAAAATATCAAAAAGTACAGTAAATATATGTGGCATACCCTATGTAAAATATCAAAAACTACACCAAATATATATTATATAATTTACAGAAAATATCAAAAGGACACCAAATATATATTCTATACTGTACACAAAATATCAAAAGGTACAGTAAATATATTTCATATATCTTACATATAATATTAACTAAAAGTACACCAAATGCATTTTATATACTGTAAATAAAATATCAAAAAGTACAGTAAACATATATTACATACTGTACATAAAATATCAAAAAGTACACCAAATATGTGTTATATATACTGTAAATATCAAAAACTACAGTAATCATATTCAATGTACTGTATATAAAATATCAAAAATTACACCAAATATAAATTAAATACTGTAAATAAAATCTCAAAAAGGACAGTAAATATATACTACACACCCTATGTAAAATATCAAAAATTACACCAAATATATATTATATAATTTACATAGAATATAAAAAGGACACCAAATATATCTTATATATTGTACATAAAATATCAAAAAGTACAGTATATATATTTCATACATTGTACATATATTATTAACTAAAAGTACACCAAATACATTTTGTATACTGAAAATAAAATATCGAAAAGTACAGTAAATCTATATTACATACTGTACATAAAATATCAAAAAGTACACCAAATATGTGTTATATATACTGTAAATAAACTATCAAAAACTACAGTAATTATATTTAATATACTGTACATAAAATATCAAAAATTACACCAAAGGAATGTTATTTACTGTAAATAAAATATCAAAAAGTACAGTAAATATATCTTACACTCCCTATGTAAAATATCACAATCTACACCAAATATATATTATATAATTTACATAAAATATCAAAAGGACACCAAATATACCTTATATACGGAACATGAAATATCAAAAAGTACAGTAAATATATTTCATATATTGTACATATAATATTAACTAAAAGTACACCAAATACATTTTATATATTGTAAATAAAATATCAAAAGTACAGTAAATATATATTACATTCAGTACATAAAATATCAAAAAGTACGCCAAATATGTGTTATATATACTGTAAAAATACTATCAAAAACTGCAGTAATTATATTTAATGTAGTGTACATAAAATATGAAAAATTACACCAAATGTATATTATTTACTGTAAATAAAATATCAAAAAGTACAGTAAATATATCTTACACACCCTATGTAAAATATCACAAAGTACACCAAATATATATTATATAATTTACATAAAATATCAAAAGGACACCAAATATACCTTATATACTGAACATGAAATATCAAAATGTACAGTAAATATATTTCATATATTGTACATATAGTATTAACTAAAAGTACACCAAATACATTTTATATACTGTAAATAAAATATCAAAAGTACAGTAAGTATATCATACATTCTGTACATAAAATATCAAAAAGTACACCAAATATGTGTTATATATACTGTAAATAAACTATCAAAAACTGCAGTAATTATGTTTAATATACTGTACATAAAATATCAAAAATTACACCAAATGTATATTATTTACTGTAAATAAAATATCAAAAAGTACAGTAAATATATCTTACACACCCTATGTAAAATATCACAATCTACACCAAATATATATTATATAATTTACATAAAATATCCAAAGGACACCAAATATATCTTATATACTGTACATAAAATATCAAAATTACAGTAAATAGATTTCATATATTGTACATATAATGTTAACTAAAAGTACACCAAATACATTTTATATACTGTAAATAAAATATCAAAAAGTACAGTAAATATATATTACACACCCTATGTAAAATATCACAAACTTCACCAAATATATATTATATAATTTACATAAAATATCAAAAGGACACCAAATATATCTTCTATACTGTACATAAAATATCAAAATGTGCAGTAAATATATTTCATATATTGTATATATAATATTAACTAAAAGTACACCAAATACATTTTATATACTGTAAATAAATTATCAAAAATTACAGTAAATATATATTACATACTGTACATAAAATATCAAAAAGTACACCAAATATGTGTTATATATACTGTAAATAAACTATCAAAACTACACTAATTATATTTAATATACTGTACATAAAATATCAAAAATTACACCAAATATATATTATTTACTGTAAAGAAAATACCAAAAAGTACAGTAAATATATATTACACACCCTATGTAAAATATCACAAACTACACCAAATATATATTCTATAATTTACATAAAATATCAAAAGGACACCAAATATATCATATATACTGAACATGAAATATCAAAATGTACAGTAAATATATTTCATATATTGTACATATAATATTAACTAAAAGTACACCAAATACATTTTATATACTGTAAATTAAATATCAAAATGTACAGTAAATATATATTACATTCTGTTCATAAAATATCAAAAAGTACACCAAATTTGTGTTTTATATACTGTAAATAAACTATCAAAAACTGCAGTAATTATATTTAATATACTGTACATAAAATATCAAAAATTAAACCAAATGTATATTATTTACTGTAAATAAAATATCAAAAAGTACAGTAAATATATCTTACACACCCTATGTAAAATATCACAATCTACACCAAATATATATTATATAATTTACATTAAATATCAAAAGGACACCAAATATATCTTATATACTGTACATAAAATATCAAAATTACAGTAACTATATTTCATATATTGTACATATAATGTTAACTAAAAGTACACCAAATATATTTTATATAGTGTAAATAAAATATCAAAATGTACAGTAAATATATATTACACACCCTATGTAAAATATCACAATCTACACCAAATTTATATTATGTAATTTACATAAAATATCAAAAGGACACCATATATACATTATATGCTGAACATAAAATATCAAAATGTACCGTATATATATTTCATATATTGTACATATAATATTAACTAAAAGTACACCAAATACATTTTATATACTGTAAATAAAATATCAAATAGTAGAGTAAATATATATTACATACTGTACATAAAATATCAAAAAGTACACCAAATATGTGTAATATATACTGTAAATAAACTATCAAATCCACAGTAATTATATATAATATACTGTACATAATATATCAAAAATTACACCAAATGTATATTATTTACTGTAAATAAAATATCAAAAAGTACAGTAAATATATCTTACACACCCTATGTAAAATATCACAATCTACACCAAATATATATTATATAATTTACATAAAATATCAAAAGGACACCAAATATACCTTATATACTGAACATGAAATATCAAAATGTACAGTAAATATATTTCCTATATTGTACATATAATATTAACTAAAAGTACACCAAATACATTTTATATACTGTAAATAAAATATCAAAAGTTCAGTAAATATATATTACATTCTGTACATAAAATATCAAAAAGTACACCAAATATGTGTTATATATACTGTAAATAAACTATCAAATACTGCAGTAATTATGTTTAATATACTGTACATAAAATATCAAAAATTACACCAAATGTATATTATTTACAGTAAATAAAATATCAAAAAGTACAGTAAATATATCTTACACACCCTATGTAAAATATCACAATCTACACCAAATATATATTATATAATTTACATAAAATATCACAAGGACACCAAATATATCTGATATACTGTACATAAAATATCAAAATCACAGTAAATATATTTCATATATTGTACATATAATGTTAACTAAAAGTACACCAAATACCTTTTATATACTGTAAATAAAATATCAAAAAGTACAGTAAATATGTATTACACACCCTATGTAAAATATCACAAACTTCACCAAATATATATTATATAATTTACATAAAATATCAAAAGGACACCAAATATATCTTCTATACTGTACATAAAATATCAAAATGTACAGTAAATATATTTCATATATTGTATATATAATATTAACTAAAAGTACACCAAATAAATTTTATATACTGTAAATAAATTATCAAAAATTACAGTAAATATATATTACATACTGTACATAAAATATCAAAAAGTACACCAAATATGTGTTATATATACTGTAAATAAACTATCAAAACTACACTAATTATATTTAATATACTGTACATAAAATATCAAAAATTACACCAAATATATATTATTTACTGTAAAGAAAATACCAAAAAGTACAGTAAATATATATTACACACCCTATGTAAAATATCACAAACTACACCAAATATATATTATATGATTTACATAAAATATCAAAAGGACACCAAATATATCTTATATACTGAACATGAAATATCAAAATGTACA
Organism: Pan paniscus; assembly: GCF_029289425.2. Lineage (NCBI taxonomy): Eukaryota > Metazoa > Chordata > Mammalia > Primates > Hominidae > Pan > Pan paniscus. Next base: position 6,668,071 of record NC_073271.2, read on the forward strand.
GTAAATATATTTCATATATTGTACATATAATATTAACTAAAAGTACACCAAATACATTTTATATACTGTAAATAAAATATCAAAATGTACAGTAAATATATATTACATTCTGTACATAAAATATCAAAAAGTACACCAAATTTGTGTTTTATATACTGGAAATAAACTATCAAAAACTGCAGTAATTATATTTAATATACTGTACATAAAATATCAAAAATTACACCAAATGTATATTATTTACTGTAAATAAAATATCAAAAAGTACAGTAAATATATCTTACACACCCTATGTAAAATATCACAATCTACACCAAATATATATTATATAATTTACATAAAATATCAAAAGGACACCAAATATATCTTATATAGTGTACATAAAATATCAAAATGTACAGTAAATATATTTCATATATTGTACATATAATATTAACTAAAAGTACACCAAATACATTTTAGATACAGTAAATAAAATATCAAAAAGTACAGTAAATATGTATTACATACTGTACATAAAATATCAAAAAGTACACCATATATGTGTAATATATACTGTAAATAAACTATCAAAAACTACTGTAATTATATTTAATATACTGTACATAAAATATCAAAAATTAAACCAAATGTATATTATATACTGTAAATAAAATATCATCAAGTACAGTAAATATATATTACACACCCTATGTAAAATATCACAAACTTCACCAAATATATATTATAAAATTTACATAAAATATCAAAAGGACACCACTTATATCTTCTATACTGTACATAAAATATCAAAATGTACAGTAAATATATTTCATATATTGTATATATAATATTAACTAAAAGTACACCAAATACATTTTATATACTGTAAAAAAATTATCAAAAATTACAGTAAATATATATTACATACTGTATATAAAATATCAAAAAGTACACCATATATGTGTTATATATACTGTAAATAAACTATCAAATACTATAGTAATTATATTTAATATACTGTACATAAAATATCAAAAATTACACCAAATGTATATTATTTACTGTAAATAAAATATCAAAAATTACAGTAAATATATATTACACACCCTATGTAAAATATCAAAAACTACACCAAATATCTATTATAAAATTCACATAAAATATCAAAAGGACACCAAATATTTATTATATACTGTACATAAAATATCAAAAAGTACAGTAAATATATTTCATATAGTGTACATATAATATTAACTAAAAGTACACCAAATACATTTCATATACTGTAAATAAAATATCAAAAAGTACAGTAAATATATATTACATACTGTACATAAAATATCAAAAAGTACACCAAATATGTGTTATATATACTGTGAATAAACTATCAAATATACAGTAATTATATATAATATACTGTACAAAAAATATCAAAAATTACACCAAATGTATATTATATACTGTAAATAAAATATCAAAAAGTACAGTAAATATATATGGCATACCCTATGTAAAATATCAAAAACTACACCAAATATATATTATATAATTTACAGAAAATATCAAAAGGACACCAAATATATATTCTATACTGTACACAAAATATCAAAAAGTACAGTAAATATATTTCATATATCTTACATATAATATTAACTAAAAGTACACCAAATGCATTTTATATACTGTAAATAAAATATCAAAAAGTACAGTAAACATATATTACATACTGTACATAAAATATCAAAAAGTACACCAAATATGTGTTATATATACTGTAAATATCAAAAACTACAGTAATCATATTCAATGTACTGTATATAAAATATCAAAAATTACACCAAATATAAATTAAATACTGTAAATAAAATATCAAAATGGACAGTAAATATATACTACACACCCTATGTAAAATATCAAAAATTACACCAAATATATATTATATAATTTACATAGAATATAAAAAGGACACCAAATATATCTTATATATTGTACATAAAATATCAAAAAGTACAGTATATATATTTCATACATTGTACATATATTATTAACTAAAAGTACACCAAATACATTTTGTATACTGAAAATAAAATATCAAAAAGTACAGTAAATCTATATTACATACTGTACATAAAATATCAAAAAGTACACCAAATATGTGTTATATATACTGTAAATAAACTATCAAAAACTACAGTAATTATATTTAATATACTGTACATAAAATATCAAAAATTACACCAAAGGAATGTTATTTACTGTAAATAAATTATCAAAAAGTACAGTAAATATATCTTACACTCCCTATGTAAAATATCACAATCTACACCAAATATATATTATATAATTTACATAAAATATCAAAAGGACACCAAATATATCTTATATAGTGTACATAAAATATCAAAATGTACAGTAAATATATTTCCTATATTGTACATATAATATTAACTGAAAGTACACCAAATACATTTTATATACTGTAAATAAAATATCAAAAATACAGTAAATATATATTACATAGTGTACATAAAATATCAAAAAGTACACCAAATATGTGTAATATATACTGTAAATAAACTATCAAAACTACACTAATTATATTTAATATAATGTACATAAAATATCAAAAATTACACCAAATATATATTATTTACTGTAAAGAAATTACCAAAAGTACAGTAAATATATATTACACACCCTATGTAAAATATCACAAACTACACCAAATATATATTATATAATTTACATAAAACATCAAAAGGACACCAAATATACCTTATATACTGAACATGAAATATCAAAAAGTACAGTAAATATATTTCATATATTGTACATATAATATTAACTAAAAGTACACCAAATACATTTTATGTACTGTAAATAAAATATCAAAAGTACAGTAAATATATATTACATTCAGTACATAAAATATCAAAAAGTACACCAAATATGTGTTATATATACTGTAAAAAAACTATCAAAAACTGCAGTAATTATATTTAATGTACTGTACATAAAATATCAAAAATTACACCAAATGTATATTATTTACTGTAAATAAAATATCAAAAAGTACAGTAAATATATCTTACACACCCTATGTAAAATATCACAAAGTACACCAAATATATATTATATAATTTACATAAAATATCAAAAGGACACCAAATATACCTTATATACTGAACATGAAATATCAAAATGTACAGTAAATATATTTCATATATTGTACATATAATATTAACTAAAAGTACACCAAATACATTTTATATACTGTAAATAAAATATCAAAAGTACAGTAAGTATATCATACATTCTGTACATAAAATATCAAAAAGTACACCAAATATGTGTTATATATACTGTAAATAAACTATAAAAAACTGCAGTAATTATGTTTAATATACTGTACATAAAATATCAAAAATTACACCAAATGTATATTATTTACTGTAAATAAAATATCAAAAAGTACAGTAAATATATCTTACACACCCTATGTAAAATATCACAATCTACACCAAATATATATTATATAATTTACATAAAATATCAAAAGGACACCAAATATATCTTATATACTGTACATAAAATATCAAAATTACAGTAAATAGATTTCATATATTGTACATATAATGTTAACTAAAAGTACACCAAATACATTTTATATACTGTAAATAAAATATCAAAAAGTACAGTAAATATATATTACAGACCCTATGTAAAATATCACAAACTTCACCAAATATATATTATATAATTTACATAAAATATCAAAAGGACACCAAATATATCTTCTATACTGTACATAAAATATCAAAATGTACAGTAAATATATTTCATATATTGTATATATAATATTAACTAAAAGTACACCAAATACATTTTATATACTGTAAATAAATTATCAAAAATTACAGTAAATATATATTACATACTGTAGATAAAATATCAAAAAGTACACCAAATATGTGTTATATATACTGTAAATAAACTATCAAAACTACACTAATTATATTTAATATACTGTACATAAAATATCAAAAATTACACCAAATATATATTATTTACTGTAAAGAAAATACCAAAAAGTACAGTAAATATATATTACACACCCTATGTAAAATATCACAAACTACACCAAATATATATTCTATAATTTACATAAAATATCAAAAGGACACCAAATATATCATATATACTGAACATGAAATATCAAAATGTACAGTAAATATATTTCATATATTGTACATATAATATTAACTAAAAGTACACCAAATACATTTTATATACTGTAAATTAAATATCAAAATGTACAGTAAATATATATTACATTCTGTTCATAAAATATCAAAAAGTACACCAAATTTGTGTTTTATATACTGTAAATAAACTATCAAAAACTGCAGTAATTATATTTAATATACTGTACATAAAATATCAAAAATTAAACCAAATGTATATTATTTACTGTAAATAAAATATCAAAAAGTACAGTAAATATATCTTACACACCCTATGTAAAATATCACAATCTACACCAAATATATATTATATAATTTACATTAAATATCAAAAGGACACCAAATATATCTTATATACTGTACATAAAATATCAAAATTACAGTAAATATATTTCATATATTGTACATATAATGTTAACTAAAAGTACACCAAATATATTTTATATAGTGTAAATAAAATATCAAAATGTACAGTAAATATATATTACACACCCTATGTAAAATATCACAATCTACACCAAATTTATATTATGTAATTTACATAAAATATCAAAAGGACACCATATATACATTATATGCTGAACATAAAATATCAAAATGTACCGTATATATATTTCATATATTGTACATATAATATTAACTAAAAGTACACCAAATACATTTTATATACTGTAAATAAAATATCAAATAGTAGAGTAAATATATATTACATACTGTACATAAAATATCAAAAAGTACACCAAATATGTGTAATATATACTGTAAATAAACTATCAAATCCACAGTAATTATATATAATATACTGTACATAAAATATCAAAAATTACACCAAATGTATATTATTTACTGTAAATAAAATATCAAAAAGTACAGTAAATATATCTTACACACCCTATGTAAAATATCACAATCTACACCAAATATATATTATATAATTTACATAAAATATCAAAAGGACACCAAATATACCTTATATACTGAACATGAAATATCAAAATGTACAGTAAATATATTTCCTATATTGTACATATAATATTAACTAAAAGTACACCAAATACATTTTATATACTGTAAATAAAATATCAAAAGTTCAGTAAATATATATTACATTCTGTACATAAAATATCAAAAAGTACACCAAATATGTGTTATATATACTGTAAATAAACTATCAAATACTGCAGTAATTATGTTTAATATACTGTACATAAAATATCAAAAATTACACCAAATGTATATTATTTACAGTAAATAAAATATCAAAAAGTACAGTAAATATATCTTACACACCCTATGTAAAATATCACAATCTACACCAAATATATATTATATAATTTACATAAAATATCACAAGGACACCAAATATATCTGATATACTGTACATAAAATATCAAAATCACAGTAAATATATTTCATATATTGTACATATAATGTTAACTAAAAGTACACCAAATACCTTTTATATACTGTAAATAAAATATCAAAAAGTACAGTAAATATGTATTACACACCCTATGTAAAATATCACAAACTTCACCAAATATATATTATATAATTTACATAAAATATCAAAAGGACACCAAATATATCTTCTATACTGTACATAAAATATCAAAATGTACAGTAAATATATTTCATATATTGTATATATAATATTAACTAAAAGTACACCAAATAAATTTTATATACTGTAAATAAATTATCAAAAATTACAGTAAATATATATTACATACTGTACATAAAATATCAAAAAGTACACCAAATATGTGTTATATATACTGTAAATAAACTATCAAAACTACACTAATTATATTTAATATACTGTACATAAAATATCAAAAATTACACCAAATATATATTATTTACTGTAAAGAAAATACCAAAAAGTACAGTAAATATATATTACACACCCTATGTAAAATATCACAAACTACACCAAATATATATTATATGATTTACATAAAATATCAAAAGGACACCAAATATATCTTATATACTGAACATGAAATATCAAAATGTACAGTAAATATATTTCATATATTGTACATATAATATTAACTAAAAGTACACCAAATACATTTTATATACTGTAAATAAAATATCAAAATGTACAGTAAATATATATTACATTCTGTACATAAAATATCAAAAAGTACACCAAATTTGTGTTTTATATACTGGAAATAAACTATCAAAAACTGCAGTAATTATATTTAATATACTGTACATAAAATATCAAAAATTACACCAAATGTATATTATTTACTGTAAATAAAATATCAAAAAGTACAGTAAATATATCTTACACACCCTATGTAAAATATCACAATCTACACCAAATATATATTATATAATTTACATAAAATATCAAAAGGACACCAAATATATCTTATATAGTGTACATAAAATATCAAAATGTACAGTAAATATATTTCATATATTGTACATATAATATTAACTAAAAGTACACCAAATACATTTTAGATACAGTAAATAAAATATCAAAAAGTACAGTAAATATGTATTACATACTGTACATAAAATATCAAAAAGTACACCATATATGTGTAATATATACTGTAAATAAACTATCAAAAACTACTGTAATTATATTTAATATACTGTACATAAAATATCAAAAATTAAACCAAATGTATATTATATACTGTAAATAAAATATCATCAAGTACAGTAAATATATATTACACACCCTATGTAAAATATCACAAACTTCACCAAATATATATTATAAAATTTACATAAAATATCAAAAGGACACCACTTATATCTTCTATACTGTACATAAAATATCAAAATGTACAGTAAATATATTTCATATATTGTATATATAATATTAACTAAAAGTACACCAAATACATTTTATATACTGTAAATAAATTATCAAAAATTACAGTAAATATATATTACATACTGTATATAAAATATCAAAAAGTACACCATATATGTGTTATATATACTGTAAATAAACTATCAAATACTATAGTAATTATATTTAATATACTGTACATAAAATATCAAAAATTACACCAAATGTATATTATTTACTGTAAATAAAATATCAAAAATTACAGTAAATATATATTACACACCCTATGTAAAATATCAAAAACTACACCAAATATCTATTATAAAATTCACATAAAATATCAAAAGGACACCAAATATTTATTATATACTGTACATAAAATATCAAAAAGTACAGTAAATATATTTCATATAGTGTACATATAATATTAACTAAAAGTACACCAAATACATTTCATATACTGTAAATAAAATATCAAAAAGTACAGTAAATATATATTACATACTGTACATAAAATATCAAAAAGTACACCAAATATGTGTTATATATACTGTGAATAAACTATCAAATATACAGTAATTATATATAATATACTGTACAAAAAATATCAAAAATTACACCAAATGTATATTATATACTGTAAATAAAATATCAAAAAGTACAGTAAATATATATGGCATACCCTATGTAAAATATCAAAAACTACACCAAATATATATTATATAATTTACAGAAAATATCAAAAGGACACCAAATATATATTCTATACTGTACACAAAATATCAAAAAGTACAGTAAATATATTTCATATATCTTACATATAATATTAACTAAAAGTACACCAAATGCATTTTATATACTGTAAATAAAATATCAAAAAGTACAGTAAACATATATTACATACTGTACATAAAATATCAAAAAGTACACCAAATATGTGTTATATATACTGTAAATATCAAAAACTACAGTAATCATATTCAATGTACTGTATATAAAATATCAAAAATTACACCAAATATAAATTAAATACTGTAAATAAAATATCAAAATGGACAGTAAATATATACTACACACCCTATGTAAAATATCAAAAATTACACCAAATATATATTATATAATTTACATAGAATATAAAAAGGACACCAAATATATCTTATATATTGTACATAAAATATCAAAAAGTACAGTATATATATTTCATACATTGTACATATATTATTAACTAAAAGTACACCAAATACATTTTGTATACTGAAAATAAAATATCAAAAAGTACAGTAAATCTATATTACATACTGTACATAAAATATCAAAAAGTACACCAAATATGTGTTATATATACTGTAAATAAACTATCAAAAACTACAGTAATTATATTTAATATACTGTACATAAAATATCAAAAATTACACCAAAGGAATGTTATTTACTGTAAATAAATTATCAAAAAGTACAGTAAATATATCTTACACTCCCTATGTAAAATATCACAATCTACACCAAATATATATTATATAATTTACATAAAATATCAAAAGGACACCAAATATATCTTATATAGTGTACATAAAATATCAAAATGTACAGTAAATATATTTCCTATATTGTACATATAATATTAACTGAAAGTACACCAAATACATTTTATATACTGTAAATAAAATATCAAAAATACAGTAAATATATATAACATAGTGTACATAAAATATCAAAAAGTACACCAAATATGTGTAATATATACTGTAAATAAACTATCAAAACTACACTAATTATATTTAATATAATGTACATAAAATATCAAAAATTACACCAAATATATATTATTTACTGTAAAGAAATTACCAAAAGTACAGTAAATATATATTACACACCCTATGTAAAATATCACAAACTACACCAAATATATATTATATAATTTACATAAAACATCAAAAGGACACCAAATATACCTTATATACTGAACATGAAATATCAAAAAGTACAGTAAATATATTTCATATATTGTACATATAATATTAACTAAAAGTACACCAAATACATTTTATGTACTGTAAATAAAATATCAAAAGTACAGTAAATATATATTACATTCAGTACATAAAATATCAAAAAGTACACCAAATATGTGTTATATATACTGTAAAAAAACTATCAAAAACTGCAGTAATTATATTTAATGTACTGTACATAAAATATCAAAAATTACACCAAATGTATATTATTTACTGTAAATAAAATATCAAAAAGTACAGTAAATATATCTTACACACCCTATGTAAAATATCACAAAGTACACCAAATATATATTATATAATTTACATAAAATATCAAAAGGACACCAAATATACCTTATATACTGAACATGAAATATCAAAATGTACAGTAAATATATTTCATATATTGTACATATAATATTAACTAAAAGTACTCCAAATACATTTTATATACTGTAAATAAAATATCAAAAGTACAGTAAGTATATCATACATTCTGTACATAAAATATCAAAAAGTACACCAAATATGTGTTATATATACTGTAAATAAACTATAAAAAACTGCAGTAATTATGTTTAATATACTGTACATAAAATATCAAAAATTACACCAAATGTATATTATTTACTGTAAATAAAATATCAAAAAGTACAGTAAATATATCTTACACACCCTATGTAAAATATCACAATCTACACCAAATATATATTATATAATTTATATAAAATATCAAAAGGACACCAAATATATCTTATATACTGTACATAAAATATCAAAATTACAGTAAATAGATTTCATATATTGTACCTATAATGTTAACTAAAAGTACACCAAATACATTTTATATACTGTAAATAAAATATCAAAAAGTACAGTAAATATATATTACAGACCCTATGTAAAATATCACAAACTTCACCAAATATATATTATATAATTTACATAAAATATCAAAAGGACACCAAATATATCTTCTATACTGTACATAAAATATCAAAATGTACAGTAAATATATTTCATATATTGTATATATAATATTAACTAAAAGTACACCAAATACATTTTATATACTGTAAATAAATTATCAAAAATTACAGTAAATATATATTACATACTGTACATAAAATATCAAAAAGTACACCAAATATGTGTTATATATACTGTAAATAAACTATCAAAACTACACTAATTATATTTAATATACTGTACATAAAATATCAAAAATTACACCAAATATATATTATTTACTGTAAAGAAAATACCAAAAAGTACAGTAAATATATATTACACACCCTATGTAAAATATCACAAACTACACCAAATATATATTATATAATTTACATAAAATATCAAAAGGACACCAAATATATCTTATATAATGAACATGAAATATCAAAATGTACAGTAAATATATTTCATATATTGTACATATAATATTAACTAAAAGGACACCAAATACATTTTATATACTGTAAATTAAATATCAAAATGTACAGTAAATATATATTACATTCTGTTCATAAAATATCAAAAAGTACACCAAATTTGTGTTTTATATACTCTAAATAAACTATCAAAAACTGCAGTAATTATATTTAATATACTGTACATAAAATATCAAAAATTAAACCAAATGTATAATATTTACTGTAAATAAAATATCAAAAAGTACAGTAAATATATCTTACACACCCTATGTAAAATATCACAAAGTACACCAAATATATATTATATAATTTACATAAAATGTCAAAAGGACACCAAATATACCTTATATACTGAACATGAAATATCAAAATGTACAGTAAATATATTTCATATATTGTACATATAATATTAACTAAAAGTACACCAAATACATTTTATATACTGTAAATAAAATATCAAAACTACAGTAAATATATCTTACACACCCTATGTAAAATATCACAATCTACACCAAATATATATTATATAATTTACATTAAATATCAAAAGGACACCAAATATATCTTATATACTGTACATAAAATATCAAAATTACAGTAAATATATTTCATATATTGTACATATAATGCTAACTAAAAGTACACCAAATATATTTTATATAGTGTAAATAAAATGTCAAAATGTACAGTAAATATATATTACACACCCTATGTAAAATATCACAATCTACACCAAATTTATATTATGCAATTTACATAAAATATCAAAAGGACACCATATATACCTTATATGCTGAACATAAAATATCAAAATGTACCGTATATATATTTCATATATTGTACATATAATATTAACTAAAAGTACACCAAATACATTTTATATACTGTAAATAAAATATCAAATTGTAGAGTAAATATATATTACATACTGTACATAAAATATCAAAAAGTACACCAAATATGTGTAATATATACTGTAAATAAACTATCAAATCCACAGTAATTATATATAATATACTGTACATAAAATATCAAAAATTACACCAAATGTATATTATTTACTGTAAATAAAATATCAAAAAGTACAGTAAATATATCTTACACACCCTATGTAAAGTATCACAATCTACACCAAATATATATTATATAATTTATATAAAATATCAAAAGGACACAAAATATACCTTATATACTGAACATGAAATATCAAAATGTACAGTAAATATATTTCCTATATTGTACATATAATATTAACTAAAAGTACACCAAATACATTTTATATACTGTAAATAAAATATCAAAATTTCAGTAAATATATATTACATTCTGTACATAAAATATCAAAAAGTACACCAAATATGTGTTATATATACTGTAAATAAACTATCAAAAACTGCAGTAATTATGTTTAATATACTGTATATAAAATATCAAAAATTACACCAAATGTATATTATTTACTGTAAATAAAATATCAAAAAGTACAGTAAATATATCTTACACACCCTATGTAAAATATCACAATCTACACCAAATATATATTATATAATTTACATAAAATATCAAAAGGACACCAAATATATCTTATATACTGTACATAAAATATCAAAATTACAGTAAATATATTTCATATATTGTACATATAATGTTAACTAAAAGTACACCAAATACATTTTATATACTGTAAATAAAATATCAAAAAGTACAGTAAATATATATTACACACCCTATGTAAAATATCACAAACTTCACCAAATATATATTATATAATTTACATAAAATATCAAAAGGACACCAAATATATCTTCTATACTGTACATAAAATATCAAAAGGTACAGTAAATATATTTCATATATTGTATATATAATATTAACTAAAAGTACACCAAATAAATTTTATATACAGTAAATAAATTATCAAAAATTACAGTAAATATATATTACATACTGTACATAAAATATCAAAAAGTACACCAAATATGTGTTATATATACTGTAAATAAACTATCAAAACTACACTAATTATATTTAATATACTGTACATAAAATATCAAAAATTACACCAAATATATATTATTTACTGTAAAGAAAATACCAAAAAGTACAGTAAATATATATTACACACCCTATGTAAAATATCACAAACTACACCAAATATATATTATATGATTTACATAAAATATCAAAAGGACACCAAATATATCTTATATACTGAACATGAAATATCAAAATGTACAGTAAATATATTTCATATATTGTACATATAATATTAACTAAAAGTACACCAAATACATTTTATATACTGTAAATAAAATATCAAAATGTACAGTAAATATATATTACATTCTGTACATAAAATATCAAAAAGTACACCAAATTTGTGTTTTATATACTAGAAATAAACTATCAAAACTGCAGTAATTATATTTAATATACTGTACATAAAATATCAAAAATTACACCAAATGTATATTATTTACCGTAAATAAAATATCAAAAGGTACAGTAAATATATTTTACACACCCTATGTAAAATATCACAATCTACACCAAATATATATTATATAATTTACATAAAATATCAAAAGGACACCAAATATATCTTATATACTGTACATAAATTATCAAAATTACAGTAAATGTATTTCATATATTTTACATATAATGTTAACTAAAAGTACACCAAATACATTTTATATACTGTAAATAAAATATCAAAAAGTACAGTAAATATATATTACACACCCTATGTAAAATATCACAAACTTCACCAAATATATATTATATAATTTACATAAAATATCAAAAGGACACCAAATATATCTTCTATACTGTGCATAAAGTATCAAAATGTACAGTAAATATATTTCATATATTGTATATATAATATTAACTAAAAGTACACCAAATACATTTTATATACTGTAAATAAATTATCAAAAATTACAGTAAATATATATTACATACTGTACATAAAATATCAAAATGTACACCAAATATGTGTTATATATACTGTAAATAAACTATCAAAACTACACTAATTATATTTAATATACTGTACATAAAATATCAAAAATTACACCAAATACATATTATTTACTGTAAAGAAAATACCAAAAAGTACAGCAAATATATATTACACACCCTATGTAAAATATCACAAACTACACCAAATATATATTATATAATTTACATAAAATATCAAAAGGACACCAAATATATCTTATATACTGAACATGAAATATCAAAATGTACAGTAAATATATTTCATAGATTGTACATATAATATTAACTAAAAGTACACCAAATACATTTTATATAGTGTAAATAAAATATCAAAATGTACAGTAAATATATATTACATTCTGTACATAAAATATCAAAAAGTACTCCAAATTTGTGTTTTATATACTGTAAATAAACTATCAAAAACTGCAGTAATTATATTTAATATACTGTACATTAAATATCAAAAATTAAACCAAATGTATATTATTTACTGTAAATAAAATATCAAAAAGTACAGTAAATATATCTTACACACCCTATGTAAAATATCACAATCTACACCAAATATATATTATATAATTTGCATAAAATATCAAAAGGACACCAAATATATCTTATATAGTGTACATAAAATATCAAAATGTACAGTAAATATGTTTCCTATATTGTACATATAACATTAACTAAAAGTACACCAAATACATTTTATACACTGTAAATAAAATATCAAAAATACAGTAAATATAAATTACATACTGTACATAAAATATCAATAAGTACACCAAATATGTGTAATATATACTGTAAATAAACTATCAAAAACTACAGTAATTATATTTAATATACTGTACATAAAATATCAAAAATTACACCAAATGTATATTATATACTGTAAATAAAATATCAAAAAGTACAGTAAATATATATTACACACCCTATGTAAAATATCACAAACTTCACCAAATATATATTATATAATTTACATAAAATATCAAAAGGACACCAAATATGTCTTCTATACTGTACATAAAATATCAAAATGTACAGTAAATATATTTCATATATTGTATATATAATATTAACTAAAAGTACACCAAATACATTTTATATACTGTAAATAAATTATCAAAAATTACAGTAAATATATATTACATATTGTACATAAAATATCAAAAAGTACACCAAGTATGTGTTATATATACTGTAAATAAACAATCAAAACTACACTAATTATATTTAATATACTGTACATAAAATATCAAAAATTACACCAAATATATATTATTTACTGTACAGAAAATACCAAAAAGTACAGTAAATATATATTACACACCCTATGTAAAATATCACAAACTACACCAAATATATGTTATATAATTTACATAAAATATCAAAAGGACAACAAATATATCTTATATACTGAACATGAAATATCAAAATGTACAGTAAATATATTTCATATATTGTACATATAATATTAACTAAAAGTACACCAAATACATTTTATATACTGTAAATAAAATATCAAAAGTACAGTAAATATATATTACATTCTGTACATAAAATATCAAAAAGTACACCAAATTTGTGTTTTATATACTGTAAATAAACTATCAAAAACTGCAGTAATTATATTTAATATACTGTACATAAAATATCAAAAATTAAACCAAATGTATATTATTTACTGTGAATAAAATAACAAAAAGTACAGTAAATATATATTACACACCCTATGTAAAATATCACAATCTACAAGAAATATATATTATATAATTTACATAAAATATCAAAAGGACACCAAATATATATTATATACTGTACATAAAATATCAAAAGTACAGTAAATATATTTCATATATTGTACATATAATATTAACTAAAAGTACACCAAATACATTTTATATACAGTAAATAAATTATCAAAAATTACAGTAAATATATATTGCATACTGTACATAAAATATCAAAAAGTACACCAAATATGTGTAATATATACTGTAAATAAACTATCAAAAACTACAGTAATTATATTTAATATACTGTACATAAAATATCAAAAATTACACCAAATGTATATTATATACTGTAAATAAAATATCAACAGGTACAATAAATATATATTACACACCCTATGTAAAATATCACAAACTTCACCAAATATATATTATATAATTTACATAAAATACCAAAAGGACACCAAATATATCTTCTATACTGTACATAAAATATCAAAATGTACAGTAAATATATTTCATATATTGTATATATAATATTAACTAAAAGTACACCAAATACATTTTATATACTGTAAATAAATTATCAAAAATTACAGTAAGTATATATTACATACTGTACATAAAATATCAAAAAGGACACCAAATATGTGTTATATATACTGTAAATATCAAAAACTACAGTAATCATATTCAATGTACTGTATATAAAATATCAAAAATTACACCAAACATAAATTAAATACTGTAAATAAAATATCAAAAAGGACAGTAAATATATACTACACACCCTATGTAAAATATCAAATATTACACCAAATATATATTATTTAATTTACATAGAATAGAAAAAGGACACCAAATATATCTTATATATTGTACATAAAATATCAAAAAGTACAGTATATATATTTCATTCATTGTACATATATTATTAACTAAAAGTACACCAAATACATTTTTTATACTGAAAATAAAATATCAAAAAGTACAGTAAATATATATTACATACTGTACAGAAAATATCAAAAAGTACACCAAATATGTGTTATATATACTGTAAATAAACAATCAAAAACTTCAGTAATTATATTTAATATACTGTACATAAAATATCAAAAATTACACCAAATGTATAATATTTACTGTAAATAAAATATCAAAAATTACAGTAAATATATATTACACACCCTATGGAAAATATCAAAAACTACACTAAATATATATTATAAAATTCACATAAAATATCAAAAGGACACCAAATATATATTATATACTGTACATAAAATATCAAAAAGTACAGTAAATATATTTCATATATTGTATATAAAATATTAACTAAAAGTACACCAAATACATATCATGAACTGTAAATAAAATATCAAAAAGTACAGTAAATATATATTACATACAGTACATAAAGTATCAAAAAGTACACCAAATATGTGTTATATATACTGTAAATAAACTATAAAAATCTACAGTAATTATATTTAATATACTGTACATAAAATATCAAAAATTACACCAAATGTATATTATTTACTGTAAATAAAATATCAAAAAGTACAGTAAATATATATGACATACCCTATGTAATATATCAAAAACTACACCAAATATATATTATATAATTTACATAAAATATCAAAAGGACACCAAATATATCTTCTATACTGTACACAAAATATCAAAAGTACAGTAAATATATTTCATATATTGTTCATATAATATTAATTAAAAGTACACCAAATACATTTTATATACTGTAAATAAAATATCAAAAAGTACAGTAAATATATATTACATACTGTACATAAAATATCAAAAAGTACACCAAATATGTGTTATATATACTGTAAATATCAAAAACTACAGTAATCATATTCAATGTACTGTATATAAAATATCAAAAATTACACCAAATATAAATTAAATACTGTAAATAAAATATCAAAAAGGACAGTAAATATATATTACACACCCTATGTAAAATATCAAAAATTACACCAAATATATATTATATAGTTAACATAGAATATAAAAAGGACACCAAATATATCTTATATATTGTACATAAAATATCAAAAAGTACAGTATATATATTTCATACATTGTACATATATTATTAACTAAAAGTACACCAAATACATATTGTATACTGAAAATAAAATATCAAAAATACAGTAAATATATATTACATACTGTACAGAAAATATCAAAAAGTACACTAAATATGTGTTATATATACTGTAAATAAACTATCAAAAACTACAGTAATTATATTTAATATACTGTACATAAAATATCAAAAATTACACCAAATGTATATTATATACTGTAAATAAAATATCAAAAATTACAGTAAGTACACATTACACACCCTATGAAATATCACAAACTACACCAAATATATATTATATAATTTACATAAAATATCAAAAGGACACCAAATATATCTTCTATACTCTACATAAAATATCAAAATGTACAGTAAATATATTTCATATATTGTATATATAATATTAACTAAAAGTACACCAAATACATTTTATATACTGTAAATAAATTATCAAAAATTACAGTAAATATATATTACATACTGTACATAAAATATCAAAAAGTACACCAAATATGTGTTATATATACTGTAAATAAACTATCAAAACTACACTAATTATATTTAATATACTGTACATAAAATATCAAAAATTACACCAAATATATATTATTTACTGTAAAGAAAATACCAAAAAGTACAGTAAATATATCTTACACACCTTATGTAAAATATCACAAAGTACACCAAATATATATTATATAATTTACATAAAATGTCAAAAGCACACCAAATATACCTTATATACTGAACATGAAATATCAAAATGTACAGTAAATATATTTCATATATTGTACATATAATATTAACTAAAAGGACACCAAATACATTTTATATACTGTAAAATAAATATCAAAATGTACAGTAAATATATATTACATTCTGTTCATAAAATATCAAAAAGTACACCAAATTTGTGTTTTATATACTCTAAATAAACTATCAAAAACTGCAGTAATTATATTTAATATACTGTACATAAAATATCAAAAATTAAACCAAATGTATAATATTTACTGTAAATAAAATATCAAAAAGTACAGTAAATATATCTTACACACCTTATGTAAAATATCACAAAGTACACCAAATATATATTATATAATTTACATAAAATGTCAAAAGCACACCAAATATACCTTATATACTGAACATGAAATATCAAAATGTACAGTAAATATATTTCATATATTGTACATATAATATTAACTAAAAGTACACCAAATACACTTTATATACTGTAAATAAAATATCAAAACTACAGCAAATATATCTTACACACCCTATGTAAAATATCACAATCTACACCAAATATATATTATATAATTTACATTAAATATCAAAAGGACACCAAATATATCTTATATACTGTACATAAAATATCAAAATTACAGTAAATATATTTCATATATTGTACATATAATGTTAACTAAAAGTACACCAAATATATTTTATATAGTGTAAATAAAATGTCAAAATGTACAGTAAATATATATTACACACCCTATGTAAAATATCACAATCTACACCAAATTTATATTATGCAATTTACATAAAATATCAAAAGGAAACCATATATACCTTATATGCTGAACATAAAATATCAAAATGTACCATATATATATTTCATATATTGTACATATAATATTAACTAAAAGTACACCAAATACATTTTATATACTGTAAATAAAATATCAAATTGTAGAGTAAATATATATTACATACTGTACATAAAATATCAAAAAGTACACCAAATATGTGTAATATATACTGTAAATAAACTATCAAATCCACAGTAATTATATATAATATACTGTACATAAAATATCAAAAATTACACCAAATGTATATTATTTACTGTAAATAAAATATCAAAAAGTACAGTAAATATATCTTACACACCCTATGTAAAGTATCACAATCTACACCAAATATATATTATATAATTTACATAAAATATCAAAAGGACACCAAATATACCTTACATACTGAACATGAAATATCAAAATGTACAGTAAATATAATTCCTATATTGTACATATAATATTAACTAAAAGTACACCAAATACATTTTATATACTGTAAATAATATATCAAAATTTCAGTAAATATATATTACATTCTGTACATAAAATATCAAAAAGTACACCAAATATGTGTTATATATACTGTAAATAAACTATCAAAAACTGCAGTAATTATGTTTAATATACTGTATATAAAATATCAAAAATTACACCAAATGTATATTATTTACTGTAAATAAAATATCAAAAAGTACAGTAAATATATCTTACACACCCTATGTAAAATATCACAATCTACACCAAATATATATTATATAATTTACATAAAATATCAAAAGGACACCAAATATATCTTATATACTGTACATAAAATATCAAAATTACAGTAAATATATTTCATATATTGTACATATAATGTTAACTAAAAGTACACCAAATACATTTTATATACTGTAAATAAAATATCAAAAAGTACAGTAAATATATATTACACACCCTATGTAAAATATCACAAACTTCACCAAATATATATTATATAATTTACAAAAAATATCAAAAAGACACCAAATATATCTTCTATACTGTACATAAAATATCAAAATGTACAGTAAATATATTTCATATATTGTATATATAATATTAACTAAAAGTACACCAAATACATTTTATATACTGTAAATAAATTATCAAAAATTACAGTAAATATATATTACATACTGTACATAAAATATCAAAAAGTACACCAAATATGTGTTATATATACTGTAAATAAACTATCAAAACTACACTAATTATATTTAATATACTGTACATAAAATATCAAAAATTACACCAAATATATATTATTTACTGTCAGGAAAATACCAAAAAGTACAGTAAATATATATTACACACCCCATGTAAAATATCACAAACTACACCAAATATATATCATATAATTTACTTAAAATATCAAAAGGACACCAAATATATCTTATATACTGAACATGAAATATCAAAATGTACAGTAAATATATTTCCTATATTGTACATATAATATTAACTAAAAGTACACCAAATACATTTTATATACTGTAAATAAAATATCAAAATGTACAGTAAATATATATTACATTCTGTACATAAAATATCAAAAAGTACACCAAATTTGTGTTTTATATACTGTAAATGAACTATCAAAACTGCAGTAATTATATTTAATATACTGTACATAAAATATCAAAAATTACAACAAATGTATATTATTTACCGTAAATAAAATATCAAAATGTACAGTAAATATATTTTACACACCCTATGTAAAATATCACAATCTACACCAAATATATATTATATAATTTGCATAAAATATCAAAAGGACACCAAATATATCTTATATACTGTACATAAATTATCAAAATTACAGTAAATGTATTTCATATATTTTACATATAATGTTAACTAAAAGTACACCAAATACATTTTATATACTGTAAATAAAATATCAAAAAGTACAGTAAATATATATTACACACCCTATGTAAAATATCACAAACTTCACCAAATATATATTATATAATTTACATAAAATATCAAAAGGACACCAAATATATCTTCTATACTGTGCATAAAGTATCAAAATGTACAGTAAATATATTTCATATATTGTATATATAATATTAACTAAAAGTAAACCAAATACATTTTATATACTGTAAATAAATTATCAAAAATTACAGTAAATATATATTACATACTGTACATAAAATATCAAAATGTACACCAAATATGTGTTATATATACTGTAAATAAACTATCAAAACTACACTAATTATATTTAATATACTGTACATAAAATATCAAAAATTACACCAAATACATATTATTTACTGTAAAGAAAATACCAAAAAGTACAGCAAATATATATTACACACCCTATGTAAAATATCACAAACTACACCAAATATATATTATATAATTTACATAAAATATCAAAAGGACACCAAATATATCTTATATACTGAACATGAAATATCAAAATGTACAGTAAATATATTTCATAGATTGTACATATAATATTAACTAAAAGTACACCAAATACATTTTATATAGTGTAAATAAAATATCAAAATGTACAGTAAATATATATTACATTCTGTACATAAAATATCAAAAAGTACTCCAAATTTGTGTTTTATATACTGTAAATAAACTATCAAAAACTGCAGTAATTATATTTAATATACTGTACATTAAATATCAAAAATTAAACGAAATGTATATTATTTACTGTAAATAAAATATCAAAAAGTACAGTAAATATATCTTACACACCCTATGTAAAATATCACAATCTACACCAAATATATATTATATAATTTGCATAAAATATCAAAAGGACACCAAATATATCTTATATAGTGTACATAAAATATCAAAATGTACAGTAAATATATTTCCTATATTGTACATATAACATTAACTAAAAGTACACCAAATACATTTTATATACTGTAAATAAAATATCAAAAATACAGTAAATATAAATTACATACTGTACATAAAATATCAATAAGTACACCAAATATGTGTAATATATACTGTAAATAAACTATCAAAAACTACAGTAATTATATTTAATATACTGTACATAAAATATCAAAAATTACACCAAATGTATATTATATACTGTAAATAAAATATCAAAAAGTACAGTAAATATATATTACACACCCTATGTAAAATATCACAAACTTCACCAAATATATATTATATAATTTACATAAAATATCAAAAGGACACCAAATATGTCTTCTATACTGTACATAAAATATCAAAATGTACAGTAAATATATTTCATATATTGTATATATAATATTAACTAAAAGTACACCAAATACATTTTATATACTGTAAATAAATTATCAAAAATTACAGTAAATATATATTACATATTGTACATAAAATATCAAAAAGTACACCAAGTATGTGTTATATATACTGTAAATAAACAATCAAAACTACACTAATTATATTTAATATACTGTACATAAAATATCAAAAATTACACCAAATATATATTATTTACTGTACAGAAAATACCAAAAAGTACAGTAAATATATATTACACACCCTATGTAAAATATCACAAACTACACCAAATATATGTTATATAATTTACATAAAATATCAAAAGGACAACAAATATATCTTATATACTGAACATGAAATATCAAAATGTACAGTAAATATATTTCATATATTGTACATATAATATTAACTAAAAGTACACCAAATACATTTTATATACTGTAAATAAAATATCAAAAGTACAGTAAATATATATTACATTCTGTACATAAAATATCAAAAAGTACACCAAATTTGTGTTTTATATACTGTAAATAAACTATCAAAAACTGCAGTAATTATATTTAATATACTGTACATAAAATATCAAAAATTAAACCAAATGTATATTATTTACTGTGAATAAAATAACAAAAAGTACAGTAAATATATATTACACACCCTATGTAAAATATCACAATCTACAAGAAATATATATTATATAATTTACATAAAATATCAAAAGGACACCAAATATATATTATATACTGTACATAAAATATCAAAAGTACAGTAAATATATTTCATATATTGTACATATAATATTAACTAAAAGTACACCAAATACATTTTATATACAGTAAATAAATTATCAAAAATTACAGTAAATATATATTGCATACTGTACATAAAATATCAAAAAGTACACCAAATATGTGTAATATATACTGTAAATAAACTATCAAAAACTACAGTAATTATATTTAATATACTGTACATAAAATATCAAAAATTACACCAAATGTATATTATATACTGTAAATAAAATATCAACAGGTACAATAAATATATATTACACACCCTATGTAAAATATCACAAACTTCACCAAATATATATTATATAATTTACATAAAATACCAAAAGGACACCAAATATATCTTCTATACTGTACATAAAATATCAAAATGTACAGTAAATATATTTCATATATTGTATATATAATATTAACTAAAAGTACACCAAATACATTTTATATACTGTAAATAAATTATCAAAAATTACAGTAAGTATATATTACATACTGTACATAAAATATCAAAAAGGACACCAAATATGTGTTATATATACTGTAAATATCAAAAACTACAGTAATCATATTCAATGTACTGTATATAAAATATCAAAAATTACACCAAACATAAATTAAATACTGTAAATAAAATATCAAAAAGGACAGTAAATATATACTACACACCCTATGTAAAATATCAAATATTACACCAAATATATATTATTTAATTTACATAGAATAGAAAAAGGACACCAAATATATCTTATATATTGTACATAAAATATCAAAAAGTACAGTATATATATTTCATTCATTGTACATATATTATTAACTAAAAGTACACCAAATACATTTTTTATACTGAAAATAAAATATCAAAAAGTACAGTAAATATATATTACATACTGTACAGAAAATATCAAAAAGTACACCAAATATGTGTTATATATACTGTAAATAAACAATCAAAAACTTCAGTAATTATATTTAATATACTGTACATAAAATATCAAAAATTACACCAAATGTATAATATTTACTGTAAATAAAATATCAAAAATTACAGTAAATATATATTACACACCCTATGGAAAATATCAAAAACTACACTAAATATATATTATAAAATTCACATAAAATATCAAAAGGACACCAAATATATATTATATACTGTACATAAAATATCAAAAAGTACAGTAAATATATTTCATATATTGTACATAAAATATTAACTAAAAGTACACCAAATACATATCATGAACTGTAAATAAAATATCAAAAAGTACAGTAAATATATATTACATACAGTACATAAAGTATCAAAAAGTACACCAAATATGTGTTATATATACTGTAAATAAACTATAAAAATCTACAGTAATTATATTTAATATACTGTACATAAAATATCAAAAATTACACCAAATGTATATTATTTACTGTAAATAAAATATCAAAAAGTACAGTAAATATATATGACATACCCTATGTAATATATCAAAAACTACACCAAATATATATTATATAATTTTCATAAAATATCAAAAGGAAACCAAATATATCTTCTATACTGTACACAAAATATCAAAAGTACAGTAAATATATTTCATATATTGTTCATATAATATTAATTAAAAGTACACCAAATACAGTTTATATACTGTAAATAAAATATCAAAAAGTACAGTAAATATATATTACATACTGTACATAAAATATCAAAAAGTACACCAAATATGTGTTATATATACTGTAAATATCAAAAACTACAGTAATCATATTCAATGTACTGTATATAAAATATCAAAAATTACACCAAATATAAATTAAATACTGTAAATAAAATATCAAAAAGGACAGTAAATATATACTACACACCCTATGTAAAATATCAAAAATTACACCAAATATATATTATATAGTTAACATAGAATATAAAAAGGACACCAAATATATCTTATATATTGTACATAAAATATCAAAAAGTACAGTATATATATTTCATACATTGTACATATATTATTAACTAAAAGTACACCAAATACATTTTGTATACTGAAAATAAAATATCAAAAATACAGTAAATATATATTACATACTGTACAGAAAATATCAAAAAGTACACTAAATATGTGTTATATATACTGTAAATAAACTATCAAAAACTACAGTAATTATATTTAATATACTGTACATAAAATATCAAAAATTACACCAAATGTATTTTATATACTGTAAATAAAATATCAAAAAGTACAGTAAGTACACATTACACACCCTATGAAATATCACAAACTACACCAAATATATATTATATAATTTACATAAAATATCAAAAGGACACCAAATATATCTTCTATACTCTACATAAAATATCAAAATGTACAGTAAATATATTTCATATATTGTATATATAATATTAACTAAAAGTACACCAAACACATTTTATATACTGTAAATAAATTATCAAAAACTTCAGTAAATATATATTACATACTGTACATAAAATATCAAAAAGTACACCAAATATGTGTTATATATACTGTAAATAAACAATCAAAAACTACAATAATTATATTTAATATACTGTACATAAAATATCAAAAATTACACCAAATGTATATTATTTACTGTAAATGAAATATCAAAAATTAGAGTAAATATATATTACACACCCTATGGAAAATATCACAAACTACATCAAATATATATTATAAAATTCACAAAATATATCAAAAGGACACCAAATATATATTATATACTGTACATAAAATATCAAAAAGTACAGTAAATATATTTCATATATTGTACATGTAATATTAACTAAAAGTACACCAAATACATTTTATATACTGTAAATAAAATATCAAAAAGTACAGTAAATATATATTACATTCTGTACATAAAATATCAAAAAGTACACCAAATATGTGTTATATATACTGTAAATAAACTATCAAAAACTGCAGTAATTATATTTAATATACTGTACATAAAATATCAAAAATTACACCAAATGTATATTATTTACTGTAAATAAAATATCAAAAATTACAGTAAATATATATTGCACACCATATGTAAAATATCACAATCTACACCAAATATATATTATATAATTTACATAAAATATCAAAAGGACACCAAATATATCTT
Source organism: Pan paniscus (assembly GCF_029289425.2). Taxonomy (NCBI): domain Eukaryota; kingdom Metazoa; phylum Chordata; class Mammalia; order Primates; family Hominidae; genus Pan; species Pan paniscus. Next base: position 6,694,218 of record NC_073271.2, read on the forward strand.
CTATACTGTACATAAAATATCAAAAAGTACAGTAAATATATTTCATATATTGTACATATAATATTAACTAAAAGTACACCAAATACATTTTATATAGTGTAAATAAAATATCAAAAATTACAGTGAATATATATTACATACTGTACATAAAATATCAAAAAGTACACCAAATATGTGTTATATATACTGTAAATAAACTATCAAAACTACACTAATTATATTTAATATACTGTATATAAAATATCAAAAGTTAAACCAAATATATATTATTTACTGTAAAGAAAATTCCAAAAAGTACAGTAAATATATATTACACACCCTATGTAAAATATCAGAAACTACACCAAATATATATTATATAATTTACATAAAATATCAAAAGGACACCAAATATACTTTATATACTGAACATGAAATATCAAAATATACAGTAAATATATTTCATATATTGTACATATAATATTAACTAAAAGTACACCAAATACATTTTATATACTGTAAATAAAATGTCAAAAAGTACAGTAAATATATATTACATTCTGTACATAAAACATCAAAAAGTACACCCAATATGTGTTATATGTACTGTAAATAAACTATCAAAAACTGCAGTAATTATATTTAATATACTGTACATAAAATATCAAAAATTACACCAAATATATATTATTTACTGTCAGGAAAATACCAAAAAGTACAGTAAATATATATTACACACCCTATGTAAAATATCACAATCTACGCCAAATATATATCATATAATTTACAGAAAATATCAAAAGGACAACAAATATATCTTATATCCTGTAAATAAAATATTAAAATGTACAGTAAATATATTTCATATATTGTACATATAATATTAACTAAAAGTACACCAAATACATTTTATATACTGTAAATAAAATATCAAAAAGTACAGTAAATATATATTACATACTGTACAGAAAATATCAAAAAGTACACCAAATATGTGTTATATATACTGTAAATAAACTATCAAGAACTATAGTAATTATATTTAATATACTGTACATAAAATATCAAAAATTACACCAAATGTATATTATATACTGTAAATAAAATATCAAAAAGTACAGTAAATATACATTACACACCCTATGAAATATCACAAACTACACCAAATATAAATTATCTAATTTACATAAAATATCAAGAGGACACCAAATATAACTTCTATACTGTACATAAAATATCAAAAAGTACAGTAAATATATTTCATATATTGTATATATAATATTAACTAAAAGTACACCAAATACATTTTATATACTGTAAATAAATTATCAAAAATTACAGTAAATATATATTACATACTGTACATAAAATATCAAAAAGTAGACCAAATATGTGTTATATATACTGTAAATAAACAATCAAAAACTTCAGTAATTATATTTAATATACTGTACATAAAATATCAAAAATTACACCAAATGTATAATATTTACTGTAAATAAAATATCAAAAATTACAGTAAATATATATTACACACCCTATGGAAAATATCAAAAACTACACTAAATATATATTATAAAATTGACATAAAATATCAAAAGGACACCAAATATATATTATATACTGTACATAAAATATCAAAAAGAACAGTAAATATATTTCATATATTGTACATATAATATTAACTAAAAGTACACCAAATACATTTCATGTACTGTAAATAAAATATCAAAAAGTACAGTAAATATATATTACATACTGTACATAAAATATCAAAAAGTACACCAAATATGTGTTATAAATACTGTAAATAAACTATAAAAAACTACAGTAATTATATTTAATATACTGTACATGAAATATCAAAAACTACACCAAATGTAAAGTATTTACTGTAAATAAAATATCAAAAAGTACAGTAAATACATATGACATACCCTATGTAAAATATCAAAAGCTACACCAAATATATATTATATAATTTACGTAAAATATCAAAAGGACAGAAATTCTATCTTCTATACTGTACAAAAAATATGAAAAAGTACAGTAAATATATTTCATATATTGTATATATAATATTAACGAAAAGAACACCAAATACATTTTATATACTGTAAGTAAATTATCAAAAATTACAGTAAATATATATTACATACTGTACATAAAATATCAAAAACTACACCAAATATGTGTTATATATACTGTAAATAAACTATCAAAAACTACAGTAATTATATTTACTATACTGTTCATAAAATATCAAAAATTACACCAAATGTATATTATATACTGTAAATAAAATATCAAAAAGTACAGTAAATATATATGACACACCCCATGTAAAATATCAAAAACTACACCAAATATATATTATATAATTTACATAAAATAACAAAAGGACACCAAATATATCTTCTATAATGTACACAAAATATCAAAAAGTACAGTAAATATATTTCATATATTGTACATATAATATTAACTAAAAGTACACCTAATACATTTTATATACTCTAAATAAAATATCAAAATTACAGTAAATTTATATTACATACTGTACATAAAACATCAAAAAGTACACCAAATATGTGTTATATATACTGTAAATATCAAAAACTACAGTAATCATATCCAATGTACTGTATATAAAATATCAAAAATTACACCAAATATACATTAAATACTGTAAATAAAATATCAAAAAGGACAGTAAATATATGCTACACACCCTATGTAAAATATCAAAAATTACACCAAATATATATTATATAATTTACATAGAATATAAAAAGGACACCAAATATATCTTATATATTGTACATAAAATATCAAAAAGTACAGTATATATATTTCATACATTGTATATATATTATTAACTAAAAGTACACCAAATACATTTTGTATACTGAAAATAAAATATCAAAAGTACAGTAAATATATATTACATACTGTACAGAAAATATCAAAAAGTACACTATATATGTGTTATATATACTGTAAATAAACTATCAAACACTACAGTAATTATATTTAATATACTGTACATTAAATATCAAAAATTACACCAAATATATATTATATACTGTAAATAAATTATCAAAAAGTACAGTAAGTACACATTACACACCCTATGAAATATCACAAACTACACCAAATATATATTATATAATTTACATAAAATATCAAAAGGACACCAAATATATCTTCTATACTGTACATAAAATATCAATAAGTACAGTAAATATATTTCATATATTGTATATATAATATTAATTAAAAGTACACCAAACACATTTTATATACTGTAAATAAATTATCAAAAATTACAGTAAATATATATTACATACTGTACATAAAATATCAAAAAGTACACCAAATATGTGTTATATATACTGTAAATAAACAATCAAAAACTACAGTAATTATATTTAATATACTGTACATAAAATATCAAAAATTACACCAAATGTATATTATTTACTGTAAATGAAATATCAAAAATTACAGTAAATATATATTACACACCCTATGGAAAATATCAAAAACTACATCAAATATATATTATAAAATTCACAAAAAATATCAAGAGGACACCAAATATATATTATATACTGTACATAAAATATCAAAAAGTACAGTAAATATATTTCATATATTGTACATGTAATATTAACTAAAAGTACACCAAATACATTTTATATACTGTAAATAAAATATCAAAAAGTACAGTAAATATATATTACATAGTGTACATAAAATATCAAAAAGTACTCCAAATATGTGTAATATATACTGTAAATAAACTATCAAGAACTACAGTAATTATATTTACTTTACTGTACATAAAATATCAAAAATTACACCAAATGTATATTATATACTGTAAATAAAATATCAAAAAGTACAGTAAATATATATTACACACCCTATGTAAAATATCACAAACTACACCAAATATATATTATATAATTTACATAAAATATCAAAAGGACACCAAATATATCTTCTATACTGTACATAAAATATCAAAAAGTACAGTAAATATATTTCATATATTGTACATATAATATTAACTAAAAGTACACCAAATACATTTTATATACTGTAAATAAAATATCAAAAAGTACAGTAAATATATATTACATTCTGTACATAAAACATCAAAAAGTACACCCAATATGTGTTATATGTACTGTAAATAAACTATCAAAAACTGCAGTAATTATATTTAATATACTGTACATAAAATATCAAAAATTACACCAAATGTATACTATTTACTGAAAATAAAATATCAAAAAGTACAGTAAATATATCTTACACACGCTATGTAAAATATCACAATCTACGCCAAATATATATTATAAAATTCACATAAAATATCAAAAGAACACAAAATATATATTATATAGTGTACATAAAATATCAAAAAGTACAGTAAATATGTTTCATATATTGTACATATAATATTAACTAAAAGTACACCAAATACATTTCATGTAGTGTAAATAAAATATCAAAAAGTACAGTAAATATATATTACATACAGTACATAAAGTATCAAAAAGTACACCAAATATGTGTTATATATACTGTAAATAAACTATAAAAATCTACAGTAATTATATTTAATATACTGTACATAAAATATCAAAAATTACACCAAATGTATATTATTTACTGTAAATAAAATATCAAAAAGTACAGTAAACATATATTACACACCCTATGTAAAATATCAAAAACTACACCAAATATATATTATATAATTTACATAAAATACCAAAAGGACACCAAATATATCTTCTATACTGTACAAAAAATATCAAAAATTCAGTAAATATATTCCATATATTGCACATATAATATTAACTAAAAGTACACCAAATACATTTTACATACTGTAAATAAATTATCAAAAATTACAGTAAATATATATTACATACTGTACATAAAATATCAAAAAGTACACCAAATATGTGTTATATATACTGTAAATAATCTATCAAAAACTACAGTATTTATATTTACTATACTGTTCATAAAATATCAAAAATTACACCAAATGTATATTATATACTGTAAATAAAATATCAAAAAGTACAGTAAATATATATGACACACCCTATGTAAAATATCAAAAACGACACCAAATATATATTATATAATTTACATAAAATATCAAAAGGACACCAAATATATCTTCTATACTGTACACAAAATATCAAAAGTACAGTAAATATATTTCATATATTGTACATATAATATTAACTAAAAGTTCACCAAATACATTTTATATACTGTAAATAAAATATCAAAAAGTACAGTAAATATATATCACATACTGTACATAAAATATCAAAGAGTACACCAAATATTTGTTATATATACTGTAAATATCAAAAACTACAGAAATCATATTCAATGTACTGTATATAAAATATCAAAAATTACACCAAATATAAATTAAATACAGTAAATAAAATATCAAAAAGGACAGTAAATATATACTACACACCCTATGTAAAATATCAAAAATTACACCAAATATATATTATATAATTTACATAGAATATAAACAGGACACCAAATATATCTTATGTATTGTACATAAAATATCAAAAAGTACAGTATATATATTTCATACATTGTACATATATTATTAACTAAAAGTACACCAAATACATTTTGTATACTGAAAATAAAATATCAAAAAGTACAGTAAATATATATTAGATACTGTACATAAAATATCAAAAAGTACACCAAATATGTGTTATATATACTGTAAATAAACTATCAAAAACTACAGTAATTATATTTAATATGCTGTACATAAAATATCAAATATTACACCAAATGTATATGATATACTGTAAATAGAATATCAAAAAGTACAGTAAATATACATTACACACCCTACGTAAAATATCACAAACTACACCAAATATATATTATATAATTTACATAAAATAACAAAAGGACACCAAATATATCTTCTATACTGTACATAAAATATCAAAATGTACAGTAAATATATTTCATATATTGTATATGTAATATTAACTAAAAGTACACCAAATACATTTTATATACTGTAAATAAAATATCAAAAATTACAGTAAATATATATTACATAGTGTACATAAAATATCAAAAGGTACACCAAATATGTGTTATATATACTGTAAATAAACTATCAAAAACTGCAGTAATTATATTTAATATACTGTACATAAAATATCAAAAATTACACCAAATGTATATTATTTACTGTAAATAAAATATCAAAAAGTACAGTTAATATATCTTACACACCCTATGTAAAATATCACAATCTACACCAAATATATATTATATAACTTACATAAAATATCAAAAGGACACGAATTATATCTTATATACTGTACATAAAATATCAAAATGTACAGTAAATATATTTCATATATGGTATATATAATATTAAATAAAAATACACCAAATATATTTTATATACTGTAAATAAAATATCAAAATGTACAGTAAATATATATTACATACTGTACATAAAATATCAAAAAGTACACCAAATATGTGTTATATATACTGTAAATAAACTATGAAATACTACAGTAATTATATTTAATATACTGTACATAAAATATCAAAAATTACACCAAATGTATATTATTTACTGTAAATAAAATATCAAAAAGTACAGTAAATATATATTGCACACCATATGTAAAATATCACAATCTACACCAAATAAATATTATATAATTTATATAAAATATCAAAAGGACACCAAATATATCTTCTATACTGTACATAAAATATCAAAAAGTACAGTAAATATATTTCATATATTGTACATATAATACTAACTAAAAGTACACCAAATATATTTTATATACTGTAAATAAAATATCAAAAAGTACAGTAAATATATATTACACACCCTATGTAAAATATCACAATATACACCAAATATATATTATATAATTTACATAAAATATCAAAAGGACACCAAATATATCTTATATGCTGTACATAAAATATCAAAATGTACAGTAAATATATTTCATATATTGTACATATAATATTAACTAAAAGTACAACAAATACATTTTATATAGTGTAAATAAAATATAAAAAATTACAGTGAATATATATTACATACTGTACATAAAATATCAAAAAGTACACCAAATATGTGTTATATATACTGTAAATAAACTATCAAAACCTACAGTAATTATATTTAATATACTGTACATAAAATATCAAAAATTACACCAAATATATATTATATACTGTAAATAAAATTTCAAAAGGACAGTGAATACATATGACACACACTATGTAAAATATCAAAAACTACACCAAATATATATTATATAATTTACAAAAAATATCAAAAGGACACCAAATATATCTTATATCCTGTACATTAAATATCAAAAAGTACAGTAAATATATTTCATATATTGTACATATAATACTAAATAAACGTACACCAAATACATTTTATATACTGTAAATAAAATATCAAATAGTACAGTAAATATATATTAAATACTGTACATAAAATATGAAAAAGTACACCAAATATGTGTTATATATTCTGTAAATAAACTATCATAACTACACAAATTATATTTAATATACTGTACATAAAATATCAAAAATTACACCAAATATATATTATTTACTGTAAATAAAATATCAAAAATTTCAGTAAATATATACTACGCACCCTATGTAATATATCAGAAACTACACCATATATATTATATAATTTACATAATATATCAAAAGGACACCAAATATAACTTATATACTGAACATGAAACATCAAAAAGTACAGTAAATATATTTCATATATTGTATATATAATATTAACTAAAAGTACACCAAATACATTTTATATACTGTAAATAAAATATCAAAAAGTACAGTAAATATATATTACATTCTGTACATAAAATATCAAAAAGTACACCAAATATGTGTTATATATACTGTAAATAAACAATCAAAAACTACAGTAATTATATATAATATACTGTACATAAAATATCAAGAATTACACCAAATGTATATTATTAACTGTAAATAAAATATCAAAAATTACAGTAAATATATATTACACACCCTATGTAAAATATCAAAAACTAAACCAAATATATATTATAAAATTCACATAAAATATCAAAAGGACACCAAATATATATTATACACTGTACATAAATTATCAAAATGTACAGTAAATATATTTCATATAGTGTACATTTAATATTAACTAAAAGTACACCAAATACATTTTATATACTGTAAATAAAATATCAAAATTACAGTAAATATATATTACATACTGTACATAAAATATCAAAAAGTACACCAAATATGTGTTATATATACTGTAAATATCAAAAACTACAGTAATCATATTCGATGTACTGTATATTAAATATCAAAAATTACACCAAATATAAATTAAATACTGTAAATAAAATATCAAAAAGGACAGTAAATATGTACTACACACCCTATGTAAAATATCAAAAATTACACCAATTATATATTATATAATTTACATAGAATATAAAAAGGACACCAAATATATCTTATATATTGTACATAAAATATCAAAAAGCACAGTATATATATTTCATACATTGTACATATATTATTAACTAAAAGTACACCAAATACATTTTGTATACTGAAAATAAAATATCAAAAATTTCAGTAAATACATATTACATACTGTACATAAAATATCAAAAAGTACACCAAATATGTGTTATATATACTGTAAATAAACTATCAAAAACTACAGTAATTATATTTAATATCCTGTACATAAAATATCAAAAATTACACCAAATGTATATTATTTACTGTAAATAAAATATCAAAAATTACAGTAAATATATATTACACACCCTATGTAAAATATCACAATCTACACCAAATATATATTATATTATTTACATAAAATATCAAAAGGACACCAAATATATCTTATATACTGTACATAAAATATCAAAATTACAGTAAATATATTTCATATATTGTACATATAATGTTAACTAAAAGTACACCAAATACATTTTATATAGTGTAAATAAAATATCAAAATGTACAGTAAATATATATTGCACACCCTATGTATAATATCACAATCTACACCAAATACATATTATGTAATTTACATAAAATTTCAAAAGGACACCAAATATACCTTATATACTGAACATAAAATATCAAAATATACCGTAAATATATTTCATATATTGTACATATAATATTAACTAAAAGTACACCAAATACATTTTATATACTGTAAATAAAATATCAAAAAGTACAGTAAATATATATTACATAGTGTACATAAAATATCAAAAAGTACTCCAAATATGTGTAATATATACTGTAAATAAACTATCAAAAACTACAGTAATTATATTTACTATACTGTACATAAAATATCAAAAATTACACCAAATGTATATTATACACTGTAAATAAAATATCAAAAAGTACAGTAAATATATATTACACACCCTATGTAAAATATGACAAACTACACCAAATATATATTATATAATTTACATAAAATATCAAAAGGACACCAAATATATCTTATATAGTCTACATAAAATATCAAAATGTACAGTAAATATATTTCATATATTGTACATATAATATTAACTAAAAGTACACCAAATACATTTTATATACTGTAAATAAAATATCAAAAAGTACAGTAAATATATATTACATTCTGTACATAAAATATCAAAAGTCCACCAAATATGTGTTATATATACTGTAAATAAACTATCAAAAATGCAGTAATTATATTTAATATACTGTAAATAAAATATCAAAAATTACACCAAATGTATATTATTTACTGTAAATAAAATATCAAAAAGTACAGTAAATATATATTACACACCGTATGTAAAATATCACAATCTACACCAAATATATATTATATAATTTACATAAAATATCAAAATGACACAAATTATATCTTATATACTGTACATAAAATATCAAAATGTACAGTAAATATATTTCATATATTGTACATATAATATTAACTAAAAGTACACCAAATACATTTTATATAGTGTAAATAAAATATCAAAAAGTACAGTAAATATATATTACACACCATATGTAAAATATCACGATCTACACCAAATATATATAATATAATTTACATAAAATATCAAAAGGACACCAAATATATATTATATACTGTACATAAAATATCAAAAAGTACAGTAAATATATTTCATATATTGTACATGTAATATTAACTAAAAGTACACCAAATACATTATATAGACTGTAAATAAAATGTCAAAAAGTACAGTAAACATATATTACATAGTGTACATAAAATATCAAAAAGTATTCCAAATATGTGTAATGTATACTGTAAATAAACTATCAAAAACTACAGTAAATATATTTACTATACTGTACATAAAATATCAAAAATTACACCAAATGTATATTATATAGTGTAAATAAGATATCAAAAAGTACAGTAAATATATATTACACACCCTATGTAAAATATCACAAACTACACCAAATATATATTATATAATTTACATAAAATATCAAAAGGACACCAAATATATCTTCTATACTGTACATGAAATATCAAAAATTACAGTAAATATATTTGATATATTGTACATATAATATTAACTAAAAGTACACCAAATACATTTTTTATACGGTAAATAAATTATCAAAAATTACAGTAAATATATATTACATTCTGTACATAAAATATCAAAAAGTACACCAAATATGTGTTATATATACTGTAAATAAACTATCAAAAACTGCAGTAATTATATTTAATATACTGTACATGAAATATCAAAAATTACACCAAATGTACGTTATTTACTGTAAATAAAATATCAAAAAGTACAGTAAATATATCTTACACACCCTATGTAAAATATCACAATCTACACCAAATATATATTATATAAATTACATAAAATATCAAAAGGACACCAAATATATCTTCTATAATTTACAAAAAAATATCAAAAATTATAGTAAATATATTTCATATATTGTATATAATATTAACTAAAAGTACACCAAATACATTTTATACACTGTAAATAAATTATCAAAAATTACAGTGAATATATATTACATACTGTACATAAAATATCAAAAAGTACACCAAATATGTGTTATATATACTGTAAATAAACTATCAAAACCTACAGTAATTATATTTAATATACTGTACATAAAATATCAAAAATTACACCAAATGAATATTATTTACTGTAAATAAAATACCTAAAAGTACAGTAAATATACATTACACACCCTATGTAAAATATCACAAGCTACACCAAATATATATTATATAATTTACATAAAATATTAAAAGGACACCAAATATACCTTATATACTGAACATAAAATATCAAAATATACAGTAAATATATTTCATATATTGTACATATAATGTTAACTAAAAGTTCACCAAATACATTTTATATACTGTAAATAAAATATCAAAAAGTACAGTAAATATATATTACATTCAGTACATAAAATATCAAAAAGTACACCAAATATGTGTTATATATACTGTAAATAAACAATCAAAAACTACAGTAATTATATTTAATATACTGTACATAAAATATCAAAAATTTCACGAAATGCATATTATATACTGTAAATAAAATATCAAAAATTACAGTAAATATATATTACACACCCTAAGTAAAATATCAAAAACTACACCAGATATATATTATAAAATTCACATAAAATATCAAAAGGACACCAAATATATATTATATACTGTACATAAAATATCAAAAAGTACAGTAAATATATTTCATATATTGTACATATCATATTAACTGAAAGTACACCAAATACATTTTATGTAGTGTAAATAAAATATCAAAAAGTACAGTAAATATATATTACACACCATATGTAAAATATCACAATCTACACCAAATATATGTTATAAAATTCACATAAAATATCAAAAGGACTCCAAATATATATTATATACTGTACATAAAATATCAAAATGTACAGTAAATATATTTCATATATTGTACATGTAATATTAACTAAAAGTACACCAAATACATTTTATATACTGTAAATAAAATATCAAAAATACAGTAAATATATATTACATAGTGTACATAAAATATCAAAAAGTACTCCAAATATGTGTAATATATACTGTAAATAAACTATCAAAAACTACAGTAATTATATTTACTATACTGTAAATAAAATATCAAAAATTACACCAAATGTATATTATATACTCTAAATAAAATATCAAAAAGTACAGTAAATATATCTTACACACCATATGTAGAAAATCACAATCTACACCAAATATATATTATATAATTTACATAAAATATCAAAAGGACACCAAATATATCTTCTATACTGTACATAAAATATCAAAATGTACAGTAAATATATTTCATATATTGCACATATAATATTAACTGAAAGTACACCAAATACATTTTATATACTGTAAATAAAATATCAAAAAGTACAGTAAATATATATTACATACTGTACATAAACTATCAAAAAGTACACCAAATATGTGTTATATATACTGTAAATAAACTATCAAATCTACAGTAATTATATATAATATACTGTACATAAAATATCAAAAATTACACCAAATGTATATTATCTACTGTAAATAAAATATCAAAAAGTACAGTAAATATGTATGACACACCCTATGTAAAATATCAAAAACTACACCAAATATATATTATATAATTTACATAAAATATCAAAAGGACACCAAATATATCTTCTATACTGTACAAAAAATATCAAAAAGTACAGTAAATATATTTCTTATATTGTATATATAATATTAACTAAAAGTACACCAAATACATTATATATACTGTAAATAAATTATCAAAAATTTCAGTAAATATATATTACATACTGTACATAAAATATCAAAAGGTACACCAAATATGTGTTATATATACTGTAAATAAACTATCAAAAACTACAGTAATTATATTTAATATACTGTGCATATAATATCAAAAATTTCACAAAATGTATATTATATACTGTAAATAAAATACCAAAAAGTACAGTAAATATATGTGACACACTCTATGTAAAATATCAAAAACTACTCCAAATATATATTATATAATTTACATAAAATATCAAAGGACAACAAATATATCTTCTATACTTTACAAAAGATATCCAAATGTACAGTAAATATATTTCATATATTGTACATATAATATTAACTAAAAGTACACCAAATACATTTTATATACTGTAAATAAAGTATCAAAAATACAGTAAATATGTATTACATACTGTACATAAAATATCAAAAAGTACACCAAATATGTGTTATATATACTGTAAATAAACTATCAAAAACTACAGTAATTATATTTAATATACTGTACATAAAATATCAAAAATTACACCAAATGTATATTATTTACTGTAAATAAAATATCAAAAAGTACAGTAAATATATATGACACACCCTATGTAAAATATCACAAACTACACCAAATATATATTATATAATTTACATAAAATATCAAAAGGACACCAAATATATCTTATGCACTGTACATAAAATATCAAAAAGTACAGTATATATATTTCATATATTGTACATATAATATTAACTAAATGTACACCAAATACATTTCATATACTGTAAATAAAATATCAAAAAGTACAGAAAATATATATTACATACTGTATATAAAATATCAAAAAGTACACCAAATATGTGTTATATATACTGTAAATAAACTATCAAATATACAGTAATTATATATAATATACTGTACATAAAATATCAAAAATTACACCAAATGTATATTATATACTGTAAATAAAATATCAAAAAGTACAGTAAATATATATGACACACCCTATGTAAAATATCAAAAACTACACCAAATATATATTATATAATTTACATAAAATATCAAAAGGACACCAAATATATCTTCTATAGTGTACAAAAAATATCAATAAGTACAGAAAATATATTTCCTATATTGTACATATAATATTAACTACAAGTACACCAAATACATTTTATATAGTGTAAATAAAATACCAAAAAGTACAGTAAATATATATTACATACCATATGTAAAATATCACAATCTACAACAAATATATATTATATAATTTACATAAAATATCAAAAGGACACAAAATATATCTTATATACTGTACATAAAATATCAAAAGTTACAGTAAATATATTTCATATATTGCACATATAATATTAACTAAAAGTAAAACAAATACGTTTTATATTGTGTAAATAAAATATCAAATATTACAGTGAATATATATTACATACTGTACATAAAATATCAAAAAGTACACCAAATATGTGTTCAATATACTGTAAATAAACTATCAAAAACTGCAGTAATTATATTTAATATACTGTACATAAAATATCAAAAATTACACCAAATGTATATTATTTACTGTAAATAAAATATCAAAAAGTACAGTAAATATATATTACATACCCTATGTAAAATATCACAATCTACACCAAATATATATTATATAACTTACATAAAATATCAAAAGGACACCAAATATATCTTATATACTGTACATAAAATATCAAAATTACAGTAAATATATTTCATATATTGTACATATAATATTAACTAAAAGTACACCAAATACATTTTATATAGTGTAAATACAATATCAAAAATACAGTAAATATATATTACACACCCTATGTAAAATATCACAATCTACACCAAATATATATTATATAATTTACCTAAAATATCAAAAGGACACCAAATATATCGTATATACTGTACATAAAATATCAAAAAGTACAGTAAATATATTTCATATATTGTACATATAATATTAACTAAAAGTACACAAAATACATTTTATATAGGGTAAATAAAATATCAAAAATTACAGTGAAGATATATTACATACTGTACATAAAATATCAAAAAGTACACCAAATATGTGTTATATATAGTGTAAATAAGCTATCAAAACTACAGTAATTATATTTAATATACTGTACATAAAATATCAAAAATTACACCAAATGTATATTATTTACTGTAAATAAAATACCAAAAAGTACAGTAAATATACATTACACACACTATGTAAAATATCACAAACTACACCAAATATATATTATATAATTTACATAAAAAATCAAAAGGACACCAAATATACCTTATATACTGAACATAAAATATCAAAAAGTACAGTAAATATATTTCATATATTGTACATATAATATTAACTAAAAGTACACCAAATACATTTTATATACTGTAAATAAAATATCAAAAAGTACAGTAAATATATATTTCATTCTGTACATAAAATATCAAAAGGTACACCAAATATGTGTTATATATACTGTAAATAAACTATCAAAAACTAGAGTAATTATATTTAATATACTGTACATAAAATATCAAAAATTACACCAAATGTATATTATATACTGTAAATAAAATATCAAAAAGTACAGTAAATATGTATTACACACCCTATGTAAAATATCAAAAACTACACCAAATATTTATTATAAAATTCACATAAAATATCAAAAGGACACAAAATATATATTATATACTGTACATAAAATATCAAAAAGTACAGTAAATATATTTTATATATTGTACATATAATATTAACTAAAAGTACACCAAATACATTTTCTATACTGTAAATAAAATATCAAAAAGTACAGTAAATATATATTACATACTGTACATAAAATATCAAAAAGTACACCAAATATGTGTTATATATACTATAAATAAACTATCAAAACTCCACTAATTATATATAATATACTGTACATAAAGTATCAAAAATTACACCAAATGTATATTATATACTGTGAATAAAATATCAAAAAGTACAGTAAATATATATGACACACCCTGTGTAAAATATCAAAAACTACACCAAATATATATTATATAATTTACATAAAATATCAAAAGAACACCAAATATATCTTCTATACTGTACAAAAAATATCAAAAAGAACAGTAAATATATTTCTTATGTTGTATATATAATATTAACTAAAAGTACACCAAATACACTTTATAAACTGTAAATAAATTATCAAAAATTACAGTAAATATATATTACATACTGTACATAAAATATCAAAAAGTACACCAAATATGTGTTATATATACTGTAAATAAACTATCAAAACTACAGTAATTATATATAGTATACTGTACATAAAATATGAAAAATTACACCAAATGTATATTATATACTGTAAATAAAATATCAAAAAGTACAGTAAATATATATGACACACCCTATGTAAAATATCACAAACTACGCCAAATATATATTATATAATTTACATAAAATATCAAAAGGACACCAAATATATCTTATGTACTGTACATAAAATATCAAAATGTACAGTAAATATATTTCATATATTGTACATATAATATTAACTGAAAGTACACCAAATACATTTTATATACTGTAAATAAAATATCAAAAATTACAGTAAATATGTATTACATACTGTACATAAAATATGAAAAAGTACACCAAATATGTGTTATATATACTGTAAATAAACTCTCAAAAACTACAGTAATTATATTTAATATACTGTACATAAAATATCAAAAATTACACCAAATGTATATTATTTACTGTAAATAAAATATCAAAAAGTACAGTAAATATATATTACACACCGTATGTAAAATATCACAATCTACACCAAATATATATTATATAATTTACATAAAATATCAAAATGATACAAAATATATCTTATATACTGTACATATAATATCAAAAATTACAGTAAATATATTTCATATATTGTACATATAATATTAACTAAAAGTACACCAAATACATTTTATATAGTGTAAATAAAATATCAAAAAGTACAGTCAATATGTATTACACACCATATGTAAAATATCACAATCTACACCAAATATCTATAATATAATTTACATAAAATATCAAAAGGACACCAAATATATCTTATATACTGTACATAAAATAGCAAAAAGTACAGGAAATATATTTCATATATTGTACATATAATATTAACTAAAAGTACACCAAATACATTTCATATAGTGTAAATAAAATATCAAAAATTACGGTGAATATATACTACATACTGTACATAAAATATCAAAAAGTACACCAAATATGTGTTATATATACTGTAAATAAACTATCAAAACTACAGTAATTATATTTAATATACCGTACATAAAATATCAAAAATTACACCAAATATATATTATTTACTGTAAAGAAAATACCAAAAAGTACAGTAAATATATAATACACACCCTATGTAAAATATCACAAACTACACCAAATATATATTATATAATTTACATAAAATATAAGAGGACACCAAATATACCTTATATACTCAACATGAAATATCAAAACGTACAGTAAATATATTTCATATATTGTACATATAATATTAACTAAAAGTACACCAAATACATTTTATATACTGTAAATAACATATCAAAAAGTACAGTAAATATATATTACATACTGTACATAAAATATCAAAAAGTACACCAAATATGTGTAATATATACTGTAAATAAACTATCAAAAACTACAGTAATTATATTTAATGTACTGTTCATAAAATATCAAAAATTACACCAAATGTATATTATATACTGTAAATAAAATATCAAAAAGTACAGTAAATATATATCACACACCCTATGTAAAATATCACAAACTTCACCAAATATATATTATATAATTTACATAAAATATCAAAAGGACACCAAATATATCTTCTATACTGTACATAAAATATCAAAATGTACAGTAAATATATTTCATATATTGTATATATATTAACTAAAAGTACACCAAATACATTTTATATACTGTAAATAAATTATCAAAAATTACAGTAAATATATATTACATACTGTACATAAAATATCAAAAAGTACACCAAATTTGTGTTATATATACTGTAAATAAACAATCAAAAACTACAGTAATTATATTTAATATACTGTACATAAAATATCAAAAATTACATCAAATGTATATTATTTACTGTAAATAAAATATCAAAAAGTACAGTAAATATATATTACACACCCTATGTAAAATATCACAATCTACACCAAATATATATTATATAATTTACATAAAATATCAGAAGGACACCAAATATATCTTATATACTCTACATAAAATATCAAAATGTACAGTAAATATATTTCATATATTGTACATATAATATTAACTAAAAGTACACCAAATACATTTTATATAGTGTAAATAAAATATCAAAAATTACAGTGAATATATATTACATACTGTACACAAAATATCAAAAAGTACGCCAAATATGTGTTATATATACTGTAAATAAACTATCAAAACTACACTAATTATATTTAATATACTGTACATAAAATATCAAAAATTACACCAAATATATATTATTTACTGTAAAGAAAATACCAAAAAGTACAGTAAATGTATATTACACACCCTATGTAAAATATCACAAACTACACCAAATATATATTATTTAATTTACATAAAATATCAAAAGGACACCAAATATATCTTATATACTGAACATGAAATATCAAAATGTACAGTAAACATATTTCAGATATTGTACATATAATATTAACTAAAAGTACACCAAATACATTTTATATACTGTAAATAAAATATCAAAATGTACAGTAAATATATATTACATTCTGTACATAAAATATCAAAAAGTACACCAAATTTGTGTTTTATATACTGTAAATAAACTATCAAAAACTGCAGTAATTATATTTAATATACTGTACATAAAATATCAAAAATTACACCAAATGTATATTATTTACTGTAAATAATATATCAAAAAGTACAGTAAATATATCTTACACACCCTATGTAAATTATCACAATCTACACCAAATATATATTATGCAATTTACATAAAATATCAAAAGGACACCAAATATACCTTATATACTGAACATGAAATATCAAAATGTACAGTAAATATATTTCATATATTGTACATATAATATTAACTAAAAGTACACCAAATACATTTTATATACTGTAAATAAAATATCAAAAATACAGTAAATATATTACATACTGTACATAAAATATCAAAAAGTACACCAAATATGTGTAATATATACTGTAAATAAACTATCAAAAACTACAGTAATTATATTTAATATACTGTACATAAAATATCAAAAATTACACCAAATGTATATTATATACTGTAAATAAAATATGAAAAAGTACAGTAAATATATATTACACACCCTATGTAAAATATCATAAACTTCACCAAATATATATTATATAATTTACATAAAATATCAAAAGGACACCAAATATATCTTCTATACCGTACATAAAATATCAATATGTACAGTAAATATATTTCATATATTGTATATATAATATTAACTAAAAGTACAGCAAATACATTTTATATACTGTAAATAAATTATCAAAAATTACAGTAAATATATATTACATACTGTACATAAAATATCAAAAAGTACACCAAATTTATGTTATATATACTGTAAATAAACAATCAAAAACTACAGTAATTATATTTAATATATTGTACATAAAATATCAAAAATTACACCAAATGTATATTATTTACTATAAATAAAATATCAAAAAGTACAGTAAATATATATTACACACCCTATGTAAAATATCACAATCTACACCAAATATATATTATATAATTTACATAAAATATCAAAAGGACACCAAATATATCTTATATACTGTACATAAAATATCAAAATTACAGTAAATATATGTCATATATTGTACATATAATGTTAACTAAAAGTACACCAAATACATTTTATATAGTGTAAATAAAATATCAAAATGTACAGTAAATATATATTACAAACCCTATGTAAAATATCACAATCTACACCAAATATATATTATGTAATTTACATAAAATATCAAAAGGACACCAAATATACCTTATATGCTGAACATAAAATATCAAAATGTACCGTAAATATATTTCATATATTGTACATATAATATTAACTAAAAGTACACCAAATACATTTTATATACTGTAAATAAAATATCAAATAGTAGAGTAAATATATATTACATACTGTACATAAAATATCAAAAAGTACACCAAATATGTGTAATATATACTGCAAATAAACTATCAAAAACCACAGTAATTATATTTAATATACTGTACATAAAATATCAAAAATTACACCAAATGTATATTATATACTGTAAATAAAATATCAAAAAGTACAGTAAATATATATGACACACCCTATGTAAAATATCAAATACTACACCAAATATATATTATATAATTTACATAAAATATCAAAAGGACACCAAATATATCTTCTATACTGTACAAAAAATATCCAAAATTACAGTAAATATATTTCTTATATTGTATATATAATATTAACTAAAAGTACACCAAATACATTTTATATACTGTAAATAAATTTTCAAAAATTACAGTAAATATATATTACATACTGTACATAAAATATCAAAAGGTACACCAAATATGTGTTATATATACTGTAAATAAACTATCAAAAACTACAGTAATTTTTATTTAATATACTGTACATAAAATATCAAATATTACACCAAATGTATATTATATACTGTAAATAAAATATCAAAAAGTACAGTAAATATACATTACACACCCTATGTAAAATATCACAAACTACACCAAATATATACTATGTAATTTACATAAAATATCAAAAGGACACCAAATATATCTTCTATACTGCATATAAAATATCAAAAAGTAAAGTAAATATATTTCATATATTGTATATATAATATTAACTAAAAGGACACCAAATGCATTTTATGTACTGCAAATAAATTATCAAAAATTACAGTAAATATATATTACATACTGTACATAAAATATCAAAAAGTACACCAAATAAGTGTAATATATACTGTAAATATACAATGAAAAACAGCAGTAATTATAGTTAATATACTGTACATAAAATATCAAAAATTACACCAAATGTATATTATTTACTGTAAATAAAATATCAAAAATTACAGTAAATATATCTTACACACCCTGTGGAAAATATCAAAAACTACACTAAATATGTATTATAAAATTCACATAAAATATCAAAAGGACACCAAATATATATTATATACTGTACATAAAATATCAAAATTACAGTAAATATATTTCATATATTGTACATATAATATTAACTAAAAGTACACCAAATACATTTTATGTACTGTAAATAAAATATCAAAAACTACAGTAAATATATATTACATAATGTACATAAAATATGAAAAAGTACACCAAACATGCGTTATATATACTGTATATAAACTATAAAAAACTACAGTAATTATATTTAAATTACTGTACATAAAATATCAAAAATTACACCAAATGTATATTATATACTGTAAATAAAATATCAAAAAGTACAGTAAATATATATGACACACCCTATGTAAAATATCACAATCTACACCAAATATATATTATATAATTTACATAAAATATCAAAAGGACAACAAATATATCTTATGTACTGTACATAAAATATCAAAAAGTACAGTAAATATATTTCATATATTGTACATATAATATTAACTAAAAGTACACCAAATACATTTTATATACTGTAAATAAAATATCAAAAGTACAGTAAATATATATTACATTCTGTACATAAAATATCAAAAACTACACCAAATATGTGTTATATATACTGTAAATAAACTATCAAAAACTGCAGTAATTATATTTAATATACTGTACATAAAATATCAAAAATTACACCAAATGTATATTATTTACTGTAAATAAAATATCAAAAAGTACAGTAAATATATCTTACACACCCTATGTAAAATATCACAATCTACACCAAATATATATTATAAGATTTACATAAAATATCAAAAGGACACCAAATATATCTTATATACTGTACATAAAATATCAAAATTACAGTAAATATATGTCATATATTGTACATATAATGTTAACTAAAAGTACACCAAATACATTTTATATAGTGTAAATAAAATATCAAAATGTACAGTAAATATATATTACAAACCCTATGTAAAATATCACAATCTACACCAAATATATATTATATAATTTACATAAAATATCAAAAGGACACCAAATATACATTATATGCTGAACATAAAATATCAAAATGTACCGTAAATATATTTCATATATTGTACATATAATATTAACTAAAAGTACACCAAATACATTTTATATACTGTAAATAAAATATCAAATAGTAGAGTAAATATATATTACATACTGTATATAAAATATCAAAAAGTACACCAAATATGTGTAATATATACTGTAAATAAACTATTAAAAACCACAGTAATTATATTTAATATACTGTACATAAAATATCAAAAATTACACCAAATGTATATTATATACCGTCAATAAAATATCAAAAAGTACAGTAAATATATATGACACACCCTATGTAAAATATCAAAAACTACACCAAATATATATTATATAATTTACATAAAATATCAAAAGGACACCAAATATATATTCTATACTGTACAAAAAAATCCAAAATTACAGTAAATATATTTCTTATATTGTATATATAATATTAACTAAAAGTACACCAAATACATTTTATATACTGTAAATAAATTATCAAAAATTACAGTAAATATATATTACATACTGTACATAAAATATCAAAAGGTACACCAAATATGTGTTATATATACTGTAAATAAACTATCAAAAACTACAGTAATTATATTTAATATACTGTACATATAATATCAAAAATTTCACCAAATGTATATTATATACTGTAAATAAAATATCAAAAAGTACAGTAAATATATATGACAGACACTATGTAAAATATCAAAAACTACACAAAATATATATTATATAATTTACATAAAATATCAAAAGGACACCAAATATATCTTATGTACTGTACATAAAATATCAAAAAGTACAGTAAATATATTTCATATATTGTACATATAATATTAAGTAAAAGTACACCAAATACATTTCATTTACTGTAAATAAAATACCAAAAAGTACAGTAAATATATATTACATACTGTACATAAAATATCAAAAAGTACACCAAATATGTGTTATATATACTGTAAATAAACTATCAAATCTACAGTAATTATATATAATATACTGTACATAAAATATCAAAAATTACACCAAATGTATATTATTTACTGTAAATAAAATATCAAAAAGTACAGTAAATATATCTTACACTCCCTATGTAAAATATCACAAACTACACCAAATATATATTATATAATTTACATAAAATATCAAAAGGACACCAAATATACCTTATATACTGAACATGAAATATCAAAAAGTACAGTAAATATATTTCATATATTGTACATATAATATTAACTAAAAGTAAACCAAATACATTTTATATACTGTAAATAAAATATCAAAAGTACAGTAAATATATATTACATTCTGTACATAAAATATCAAAAAGTACACCAAATATGTGTTATATATACTGTAAATAAACTATCAAAAAATGCAGTAATTATATTTAATATACTGTACATAAAATATCAAAAATTACACCAAATGTATATTATTTACTGCAAATAAAATATCAAAAAGTACAGTAAATATATCTTACACAGCCTATGTAAAATATCACAATCTACACCAAATATATATTATATAATTTACATAAAATATCAAAAGGACACCAAATATATCTTATATACTGTACATAAAATATCAAAATTACAGAAAATATATTTCATATATTGTACATATAATGTTAACTAAAAGTACACCAAATATATTTTGTATAGTGTAAATAAAATATCAAAATGTACAGTAAATATATATTACACACCCTATGTAAAATATCACAATCTACACCAAATTTATATTATGTAATTTACATAAAATATCAAAAGGACACCAAATATACCTTATATGCTGAACATAAAATATCAAAATGTACCGTAAATATATTTCATATATTGTACATATAATATTAACTAAAAGTACACCAAATACATTTTATATACTGTAAATAAAATATCAAATAGTAGAGTAAATATATATTACATACTGTACATAAAATATCAAAAAGTACACCAAATAAGTGTAATA
Source organism: Pan paniscus (assembly GCF_029289425.2). Taxonomy (NCBI): domain Eukaryota; kingdom Metazoa; phylum Chordata; class Mammalia; order Primates; family Hominidae; genus Pan; species Pan paniscus. The sequence goes on from NC_073271.2 coordinate 6,718,561, forward strand.
TAGACTGTAAATAAACTATCAAATCCACAGTAATTATATATAATATACTGTACATAAAATATCAAAAATTACAGCAAATATGTATTATTTACTGTAAATAAAATATCAAAAAGTACAGTAAATATATCTTACACTCCCTATGTAAAATATCACAATCTACACCAAATATATATTATATTATTTACATAAAATATCAAAAGGACACCAAATATATCTTATATAGTGTACATAAAATATCAAAATGTACAGTAAATATATTTCCTATATTGTACATATAATATTAACTAAAAGTACACCAAATATATTTTATATAGTATAAATAAAATATCAAAAATACAGTAAATATATATTACATAGTGTACATAAAATATCAAAAAGTACAACAAATATGTGTAATATATACTGTAAATAAACGATCAAAAACTACAGTAATTATATTTAATATACTGTACATAAAATATCAAAAATTACACCAAATGTATATTATATACTGTAAATAAAATATCAAAAAGTACAGTAAATATATATTACACACCCTATGTAAAATATCACGAACTTCACCAAATATATATTATATAATTTACATAAAATATCAAAAGGACACCAATTATATCTTCTATACTGTACATAAAATATCAAAATGTACAGTAAATATATTTCATATATTGTATATATAATATTAACTAAAAGTACACCAAATACATTTTATATACTGTAAATAAACTATGAAAAATTACAGTAAATATATATTACATACTGTACATAAAATATCCAAAAGTACACCAAATATGTGTTATATATACTGTAAATAAACTATCAAAACTACACTAATTATATTTAATATACTGTACATAAAATATCAAAAATTACACCAAATATATATTATTTACTGTAAAGAAAATACCAAAAAGTACAGTAAATATATATTACACACCCTATGTAAAATATCACAAACTACACCAAATATATATTATATGATTTACATAAAATATCAAAAGGACACCAAATATATCTTATATACTGAACATGAAATATCAAAATGTACAGTAAATATATTTCATATATTGTACATATAATATTAACTAAAAGTACACCAAATACATTTTATATACTGTAAATAAAATATCAAAATGTACAGTAAATATATATTACATTCTGTACATAAAATATCAAAAAGTACACCAAATTTGTGTTTTATATACTGTAAATAAACTATCAAAAACTGCAGTAATTATATTTAATATACTGTACATAAAATATCAAAAACTGCACCAAATGTATATTATTTACTGTAAATAAAATATCAAAAAGTACAGTAAATATATCTTACACACCCTATGTAAAATATCACAATCTACACCAAATATATATTATATAATATACATAAAATATCAAAAGGACCCCAAATATATCTTATATACTGTACATAAAATATCAAAATTACAGTAAATATATTTCATATATTGTACATATAATGTTAACTAAAAGTACACCAAATATATTTTATATAGTGTAAATAAAATATCAAAATGTACAGTAAATATATATTACACACCCTATGTAAAATATCACAATCTACACCAAATTAATATTATGTAATTTACATAAAATATCAAAAGGACACCAAATATACCTTATATGCTGAACATAAAATATCAAAATGTACCGTAAATATATTTCATATATTGTACATATAATATTAACTAAAAGTACACCAAATACATTTTATATACTGTAAATAAAACATCAAATAGTAGAGTAAATATATATTACATACTGTACATAAAATATCAAAAAGTACACCAAATATGTGAAATATATGCTGTAAATAAACTATCAAATCCACAGTAATTATATATAATATACTGTACATAAAATATCAAAAATTACACCAAATGTATATTATTTACTGTAAATAAAATATCAAAAAGTACAGTAAATATATCTTACACTCCCTATGTAAAATATCACAATCTACACCAAATATATATTATATAATTTACATAAAATATCAAAAGGACACCAAATATATCTTATATAGTGTACATAAAATATCAAAATATACAGTAAATATATTTCCTATATTGTACATATAATATTAACTAAAAGTACACCAAATATATTTTATATACTATAAATAAAATATCAAAAATACAGTAAATATATATTACATAGTGTACATAAAATATCAAAAAGTACAACAAATATGTGTAATATATACTGTAAATAAACTATCAAAAACTACAGTAATTATATTTAATATACTGTACATAAAATATCAAAAATTACACCAAATGTATATTATATACTGTAAATAAAATATCAAAAAGTACAGTAAATATATATTACACACCCTATGTAAAATATCACGAACTTCACCAAATATATATTATATAATTTACATAAAGTATCAAAAGGACACCAATTATATCTTCTATACTGTACATAAAATATCAAAATGTACAGTAAATATATTTCATATATTGTATATATAATATTAACTAAAAGTACACCAAATACATTTTATATACTGTAAATAAACTATGAAAAATTACAGTAAATATATATTACATACTGTACATAAAATATCCAAAAGTACACCAAATATGTGTTATATATACTGTAAATAAACTATCAAAACTACACTAATTATATTTAATATACTGTACATAAAATATCAAAAATTACACCAAATATATATTTTTTACTGTAAAGAAAATACCAAAAAGTACAGTAAATATATATTACACACCCTATGTAAAATATCACAAACTACACCAAATATATATTATATGATTTACATAAAATATCAAAAGGACACCAAATATATCTTATATACTGAACATGAAATATCAAAATGTACAGTAAATATATTTCATATATTGTACATATAATATTAACTAAAAGTACACCAAATACATTTTATATACTGTAAATAAAATATCAAAATGTACAGTAAATATATATTACATTCTGTACATAAAATATCAAAAAGTACACCAAATTTGTGTTTTATACACTGTAAATAAACTATCAAAAACTGCAGTAATTATATTTCATATACTGTACATAAAATATCAAAAACTGCACCAAATGTATATTATTTACTGTAAATAAAATATCAAAAAGTACAGTAAATATATCTTACACACCCTATGTAAAATATCACAATCTACACCAAATATATATTATATAATTTACATAAAATATCAAAAGGACACCAAATATATCTTATATACTGTACATAAAATATCAAAATTACAGTAAATATATTTCATATATTGTGCATAAAATGTTAACTAAAAGTACACCAAATACATTTTATATACTGTAAATAAAATATCAAAAAGTACAGTAAATATATATTACACACCCTATGTAAAATATCACAAACTTCACCAAATATATATTATATAATTTACATAAAATATCAAAAGGACACCAAATATATCTTCTATACTGTACATAAAACATCAAAATGTACAGTAAATATATTTCATATATTGTATATATAATATTAACTAAAAGTACACCAAATACATTTTATATACTGTAAATAAAATATCAAAAATATAGTAAATATATATTACATACTGTACATAAAATATCAAAATGTACGCCAAATATGTGTTATATATACTGTAAATAAACTATCAAAACTACACTAATTATATTTAATATACTGTACATAAAATATCAAAAATTACACCAAATATATATTATCTACTGTAAAGAAAATACCAAAAAGTACAGTAAATATATATTACACACCCTATGTAAAATATCACAAACTACACCAAATATATATTATATAATTTACATAAAATATCAAAAGGACACCAAATATATCTTATATACTGAACATGAAATATCAAAATGTACAGTAAATATATTTCATATGTTGTACGTATAATATTAACTAAAAGTACACCAAATATATTTTATATACTGTAAATAAAATATCAAAATGTACAGTAAATATATATTACATTCTGTACATAAAATATCAAAAAGTAAACCAAATTTGTGTTTTAGATACTGTAAATAAACTATCAAAACTGCAGTAATTATATTTAATATACTGTACATAAAATATCAAAAATTAAACCTAATGTATATTATTTACTGTAAATAAAATATCAAAAAGTACAGTAAATATATCTTACACTCCGTATGTAAAATATCAGAATCTACACCAAATATATATTATATAATTTACATGAAATATCAAAAGGACACCAAATATATCTTATATAGTGTACATAAAATATCACAATGTACAGTAAATATATTTCCTATATTGTACATATAATATTAACTAAAAGTACACCAAATATATTTTATATACTATAAATAAAATAACAAAAATACAGTAAATATATATTACATAGTGTACATAAAATATCAAAAAGTACACCAAATATGTGTAATATATACTGTAAATAAACTATCAAAAACTACAGTAATTATATTAAATATACTGTACATAAAATATCAAAAATTACACCAAATGTATATTATATACTGTAAATAAAATATCAAAAAGTACAGTAAATATATATTACACACCCTATGTAAAATATCACAAACTTCACCAAATATATATTATATAATTTACATAAAATATCAAAAGGCCACCAAATATATCTTATATACTGTACATAAAATATCAAAATGTACAGTAAATATATATTACACACCCTATGTAAAATATCACAATCTACACCAAATATATATTATATAATTTACATAAAATATCAAAAGGACACCAAATATATCTTATATACTGTACATAAAATATCAAAATTACAGTAAATAGATTTCATATATTGTACATATAATGTTAACTAAAAGTACACCAAATATATTTTATATAGTGTAAATAAAATATCAAAATGTAGAGTAAATATATATTACACACCCTATGTAAAATATCACAATCTACACCGAATTTATGTTATGTAATTTACATAAAATATCAAAAGGACACCAAATATACCTTATATGCTGAACATAAAATATCAAAATGTACCGTAAATATATTTCATATATTGTACATATAATATTAACTAAAAGTACACCAAATACATTTTATATACTGTAAATAAAATATCAAATAGTAGAGTAAATATATATTACATACTGTACATAAAATATCAAAAAGTACACCAAATATGTGTAATATATACTGTAAATAAACTATCAAATCCACAGTAATTATATATAATATACTGTATATAAAATATCAAAAATTACACCAAATGTGTATTATTTACTGTAAATAAAATATCAAAAAGTACAGGAAATATATGTTACACTCCCTATGTAAAATATCACAATCTACACCAAATATATATTATATAATTTACATAAAATATCAAACGGACACCAAATATGTCTTATATAGTGTACATAAAATATCAAAATATACAGTAAATATATTTCCTATATTGTACATATAATATTAACTAAAAGTACACCAAATACATTTTATATACTGTAAATAAAATATCAAAAATACAGTAAATATATATTACATACTGTACATAAAATATGAAAAAGTACACCAAATATGTGTAATATATACTGTAAATAAACTATCAAAACTACACTAATTATATTTAATATACTGTACATAAAATATCAAAAATTACACCAAATATATATTATTTACTGTAAAGAAAATACCAAAAAGTACAGTAAATATATATTACACACCCTATGTAAAATATCACAAACTACACCAAATATATATTATATAATTTATATGAAATATCAAAAGGACACCAAATATACCTTATATACTGAACATGAAATATCAAAATGTACAGTAAATATATTTCATATATTGTACATATAATATTAACTAAAAGTACACCAAATACATTTTATATACTGTAAATAAAATATCAAAAGTACAGTAAATATATATTACATTCTGTACATAAAATATCAAAAAGTACACCAAATATGTGTTATATATACTGTAAATAAACTATCAAAAACTGCAGTAATTATATTTAATATACTGTACATAAAATATCAAAAATTACACCAAATGTATATTATTTACTGTAAATAAAATATCAAAAATTACAGTAAATATATCTTACACACCCTATGTAAAATATCACAATCTACACCAAATATATATTATATAATTTACATAAAATATCAAAAGGACACCAAATATATCTTATATACCGTACATAAAATATCAAAATTACAGTAAATATATTTCATATATTGTACATATAATGTGAACTAAAAGTACACCAAATACATTTTATATACTGTAAATAAAATATCAAAAAGTGCAGTAAATATATATTACACACCCTATGTAAAATATCACAAACTTCACCAAATATATATTATATAATTTACATAAAATATCAAAAGGACACCAAATATATCTTCTATACTGTACATAAAATATCAAAATGTACAGTAAATATATTTCATATATTGTATATATAATATTAACTAAAAGTACACCAAATACATTTTATATACTGTAAATAAAATATCAAAAAGTACAGTAAATATATATTACATGCTGTACATAAAATATCAAAAAGTACACCAAATATGTGTTATATATACTGTAAATAAACTATCAAAACTACACTAATTATATTTAATATACTGTACATAAAATATCAAAAATTACACCAAATATATATTATCTACTGTAAAGAAAATACCAAAAAGTACAGTAAATATATATTACACACCCTATGTAAAATATCACAAACTACACCAAATATATATAATATAATTTACATAAAATATCAAAAGGACACCAAATATATCTTATATACTGAACATGAAATATCAAAATGTACAGTAAATATATTTCATATATTGTACATATAATATTAACTAAAAGAACACCAAATACATTTTATATACTGTCAATAAAATATCAAAATGTACAGTAAATATATATTACATTCTGTACATAAAATATCAAAAAGTACACCAAATTTGTGTTTTATATACTGTAAATAAACTATCAAAAACTACAGTAATTATATTTAATATACTGTACATAAAATAACAAAAATTAAACCAAATGTATATTATTTACTGTAAATAAAATATCAAAAAGTACAGTAAATATATCTTACACTCCCTATGTAAAATATCACAATCTACACCAAATATATATTATATAATTTACATAAAATATCAAAAGGACACCAAATATATCTTCTATACTGTACATAAATTATCAAAATGTACAGTAAATATATTTCATATATTGTATATATAATATTAACTAAAAGTACACCAAATACATTTTATATACTGTAAATAAATTATCAAAAATTACAGTAAATATATATTACATACTGTACATAAAATATCAAAAAGTACACCAAATATGTGTTATATATACTGTAAATAAGCTAACAAAACTACACTAATTATATTTAATATACTGTACATAAAATATCAAAAATTAAACCAAATATATATTATTTACTGTAAAGAAAATACCAAAAAGTACAGTAAATATATATTACACACCCTATGTAAAATATCACAAACTACACCAAATATATATTATATAATTTACATAAAATATCAAAAGGACACCAAATATACCTTAAATACTGTACATAAAATATCAAAATTACAGTAAATATATTTCATATATTGTACATATAATGTTAACTAAAAGTACACCAAATACATTTTATATAGTGCAAATAAAATATCAAAATGTACAGTAAATATATATTACACACCCTATGTAAAATATCACAATCTACACCAAATTTATATTATGTAATTTACATAAAATATCAAAAGGACACCAAATATACCTTATATGCTGAACATAAAATATCAAAATGTACCGTAAATATATTTCATATATTGTACATATAATATTAACTAAAAGTACACCAAATACATTTTATATACTGTAAATAAAATATCAAATAATAGGGTAAATATATATTACATACTGTACATAAAATATCAAAAAGTACACCAAATATGTGTAATATATACTGTAAATAAACTATCAAAAACCACAGTAATTATATTTAATATGCTGTACATAAAATATCAAAAATTACACCAAATGTATATTATATACTGTAAATAAAATATCAAAAGGTACAGTAAATATATATGACACACCCTATGTAAAATATCAAAAACTACACCAAATATATATTATATAATTTACATAAAATATCAAAAGGACACCAAATATATCTTCTATACTGTACAAAAAATATCAAAAAGTACAGTAAATATATTTCTTATATTGTATATATAATATTAACCAAAAGTACACCAAATACATTTTATATACTGTAAATAAGTTATCAAAAATTACAGTAAATATATATTAGATACTGTACATAAAATATCAAAAAGTACACCAAATATGTGTAATATATACTGTAAATAAACTATCAAAACTACACTAATTATATTTAATATACTGTACATAAAATATCAAAAATTACACCAAATATATATTATTTACTGTAAAGAAAATACCAAAAAGTACAGTAAATATATATTACACACCCTATGTAAAATATCACAAACTACACCAAATATATATTATATAATTTACATGAAATATCAAAAGGACACCAAATATACCTTATATACTGAACATGAAATATCAAAAAGTACAGTAGATATATTTCATATATTGTACATATAATATTAACTAAAAGTACACCAAATACATTTTATATACTGTAAATAAAATATCAAAAGTACAGTAAATATATATTACATACTGTACATAAAATATCAAAAAGTACACCAAATATGTGTTATATATACTGTAAATAAACTATCAAAAACTGCAGTAATTATATTTAATATACTGTACATAAAATATCAAAAATAACACCAAATGTATATTATTTACTGTAAATAAAATATCAAAAAGTACAGTAAATATATCTTACACACCCTATGTAAAATATCACAAACTACACCAAACATATATTATATAATTTACATAAAATATCAAAAGGACCCCAAATATACCTTATATACTGAACATAAAATATCAAAATGTACAGTAAATATATTTCATATATTGTACATATAATAATAACTAAAAGTACACCAAATACATTTTATATACTGTAAATAAAATATCAAAAGTACAGTAAATATATATTACAGTCTGTACATAAAATATCAAAAAGTACACCAAATATGTGTTATATATACTGTAAATAAACTATCAGAAACTGCAGTAATTATATTTAATATACTGTACATAAAATATCAAAAATTACACCAAATGTATATTATTTAATGTAAATAAAATATCAAAATGTACAGTAAATATATCTTACACACCCTATGTAAAATATCACAATCTACACCAAATATATATTATATAATTTACATAAAATATCAAAAGGACACCAAATATACCTTATATACTGAACATGAAATATCAAAATTACAGTAAATATATTTCATATATTGTGCATATAATGTTAACTAAAAGTACACCAAATACATTTTATATAGTGTAAATAAAATATCAAAAAGTACAGTAAACATATATTACACACCCTTTGTAAAATATCACAAACTTCACCCAATATATATTATATAATTTACATAAAATATCAAAAGGACACCAAATATATCTTCTATACTGTACATAAAATATCAAAAGGTACAGTAAATATATTTCATATATTGTATATATAATATTAACTAAAAGTACACCAAATACATTTTATATACTGTAAATAAATTATCAAAAATTACAGTAAATATATATTACATACTGTACATAAAATATCAAAAAGTACACCAAATATGTGTTATATATACTGTAAATAAACTATCAAAACTACAGTAATTATGTTGAATATACTGTACATAAAATATCAAAAATTACACCAAATATATAATTTAGTGTAAAGAAAATACCAAAAAGTACAGTAAATATATATTACACACCCGATGTAAAATATGACAAACTACACCAAATATATATTATATAGTTTACATAAAATATCAAAAGGACACCAAATATACCTTATATACTGAACAAGAAATATCAAAATGTACAGTAAATATATTTCATATATTGCACATATAATATTAACTAAAAGTACACCAAATACATTTCATATACTGTAAATAAAATATCAAAAGGTACAGTAAATATATATTACATTCTGTACATAAAATATCAAAAAGTACACCAAATATGCGTTATATATACTGTAAATAAACTATCAAAAACTGCAGTAATTATATTTAATATACTGTACATAAAATATCAAAAATTACACCAAATGTATATTATTTACTGTAAATAAAATATCAAAAAGTACAGTAAATATATCTTACACACCCTATGTAAAATATCACAATCTACACCAAATATATATTATATAATTTACATAAAATATCAAAAGGACACCAAATATGTGTTATATATACTGTAAATATCAAAAACTACAGTAATCATATTCAATGTACTGTGTATAAAATATCAAAAATTACACCAAATATAAATTAAATACTGTAAATAAAATATCAAAAAGGACAGTAAATATATACTACACACCCTATGTAAAATATCAAAAATTACACCAAATATATATTATATAATTTACATACAATATAAAAAGGACACCAAATATATATTATATACTGTACATAAAATATCAAAATGTACAGTAAATATATTTCATATATTGTACATGAAATATAAACTAAAAGTACACCAAATACATTTTATATACTGTAAATAATATATCAAAAATACAGTAAATATATATTACATACTGTACATAAAATATCAAAAAGTACACCAAGTATGTGTTATATATACTGTAAATAAACTATCAAAAACTACAGTAATTATATTTAATATACTGTACATAAAATATCAAAAATTACACCAAATGTATATTATATACTGTAAATGAAATATCAAAATGTACAGTAAATATACATTACACACCCTATGTAAAATATCACAAACTACACCAAATATATATTTTGTAATTTACATAATATATCAAAAGGACACCAAATATATCTTCTATACTGTACATAAAATATCAAAAAGTACAGTAAATATATTTCATATATTGTATATATAATATTAACTAAAAGTACACCAAATACATTTTATATACTGTAAATAAATTATCAAAAATTACAGTAAATATATATTACATACTGTACATAAAATATCAAAAAGTACACCAAATATGTGTTATATATACTGTAAATAAACAATCAAAAACTACAGTAATTATATTTCATATACTGTACATAAAATATCAAAAATTACACCAACTGTATATTATTTACTGTAAATAAAATATCGAAAATTACAGTAAATATATATTACACACCCTATGGAAATAATCAAAAACTACACCAAATATATATTATATAATTTCCATAAAATATCAAAAGGACACCAAATATATATTATATACTGTACATAAAATATCAAAAAGTACAGTAAATATATTTCATATATTGTACATGTAATATTAACTAAAAGTACACCAAATACATTTTATATACTGTAAATAAAATATCAAAACGTACAGTAAATATATATTACATAGTGTACATAAAATATCAAAAAGTACTCCAAATATGTGTAATATATACTGTAAATAAACTATCAAAAACTACAGTAATTATATTTACTATGCTGTACATAAAATATCAAAAATTACACCAAATGTATATTATATACTGTAAATAAAATATCAAAAAGTACAGTAAATATATATTACACACCCTATGTAAAATATCACAAACTACACCAAATATATATTATGTAATTTACATAAAATATCAAAAGGACACCAAATATATCTTCTATACTGTACATAAAACATCAAAACTTTCAGTAAATATATTTCATATATTGTACATATAATATTAACTAAAAGTACACCAAATACAGTTTACATAGTGTAAATAATGTATAAAAAATTACAGTAAGTATATATTTTCTACTGTACATAAAATATCGAAAAGTACACCAAATATGTGTTATATATACTGTAAATAAACTATCAAAATATTCAGTAATTATATTTAATATACTGTACATAAAATATCAAAAATTACACCAAATGTATATTATTTACTGTAAATAAAATATCTAAAAGTACAGTAAATATATATTGCACACCATATGTAAAATATCACAATCTACACCAAATATATATTATATAATTTACATAAAATATCAAAAGGACACCAAATATATCTTCTATACTGTACATAAAATATCAAAAAGTACAGTAAATATATTTCATATATTGTACATATAATATTAACTAAAAGTACACCAAATACATTTTATATACTGTAAATAAAATATCAATTAGTACAGTAAATATATATTACATACTGTACATAAAATATGAAAAAGTACACCAAATATGTGTTATATATACTGTAAATAAACTATCAAAACTACACTAATTATGTTTAATATACTGTACATAAAATATCAAAAATTACACCAAATATATATTATTTACTGTAAATAAAATATCAAAAAGTACAGTAAATATATATTACACACCCTATGTAAAATATCAGAAACTACACCATATATATATTATATAATTTACATAATATATCAAAAGGACACCAAATATACCTTATATACTGAACATGAAATATCAAATGTACAGTAAATATATTTCATATATTGTATATATAATATTAACTAAAAGTACACCAAATATATTTTATATACTGTAAATAAAATATCGAAAAGTACAGTAAATATATATTACATAGTGTACATAAAATATCAACAAGTACACCAAATATGTGTTATATATACTGTAAATAAACTATCAAAAACTACAGGAATTATATTTAATATACTGTACATAAAATATCAAAAATTAAACCAAATGTATATTATATACTGTAAATAAAATATCAAAAAGTACACTAAATATATATTACACACCCCATGTAAAATATCACAAACTACACCAAATATATATTTTATAATTTACATAAAATATCAAAAGGACACCAAATATATCTTCTATACTGTTCATAAAATATCAAAAATTACAGTAAATATATTTCATATATTGTACATGTAATATTAACTAAAAGTACACCAAATACATTTTATATACTGTAAATAAATTATCAAAAATTACAGTAAATATATATTACATACTGTACATAAAATATCAAAAAGTACACCAAATATGTGTTATATATACAGTAAATAAACAATCAAAAACTACAGTAATTATATATAATATACTGTTCATAAAATATCAAAAATTACACCAAATGTATATTATTTACTGTAAATAAAATATCAAAAATTACAGTAAATATATATTACACACCCTATGTAAAATATCAAAAACTACACCAAATATATATTATAAAATTCACATAAAATATCAAAAGGACACCAAATATATATTATATACTGTACATAAAATATCAAAATGTACAGTAAATATATTTCATATATTTTACATGTAATATTAACTAAAAGTACACCAAATACATTTTATATACTGTAAATAAAATACCAATAAGTACAGTAAATATATATTACATAGTGTACATAAAATATCAAAAAGTACTCCAAATATGTGTAATATATACTGTAAATAAACTATTAAAAACTACAGTAATTATATTTATTATACTGTACATAAAATATCAAAAATTACACCAAAGGAATGTTATTTACTGTAAATAAAATATCAAAAGTACAGTAAATATATCTTACACTCCCTATGTAAAATATCACAATCTACACCAAATATATATTATATAATTTACATAAAATATCAAAAGGACACCAAATATATCTTATATAGTGTACATAAAATATCAAAATGTACAGTAAATATATTTCCTATATTGTACATATAATATTAACTGAAAGTACACCAAATACATTTTATATATTGTAAATAAAATATCAAAAATACAGTAAATATATATTACATACTGTACATAAAAAATCAAAAACTACACCAAATATGTGTAATATATACTGTAAATTAACTATCAAAACTACACTAATTATATTTAATATACTGTACATAAAATATCAAAAATTACACCAAATATATATTATTTACTGTAAAGAAAATACCAAAAAGTACAGTAAATATATATTACACACCCTATGTAAAATATCACAAACTACACCAAATATATATTATATAATTTACATAAAATATCAAAAGGACACCAAATATACCTTATATACTGAACATGAAATATCAAAAAGTACAGTAAATATATTTCATATATTGTACATATAATATTAACTAAAAGTACACCAAATACATTTTATATACTGTAAATAAAATATCAAAATTACAGTAAATATATATTACATTCAGTACATAAAATATCAAAAAGTACACCAAATATGTGTTATATATACTGTAAATAAACTATCAAAAACTGCAGTAATTATGTTTAATATACTGTACATAAAATATCAAAAATTACACCAAATGTATATTATTTACTGTAAATAAAATATCGAAAAGTACAGTAAATATATCTTACACACCCTATGTAAAATATCACAATCTACACCAAATATATATTATATAATTTACATAAAATATCAAAAGGACACCAAATATATCTTATATAGTGTACATAAAATATCAAAATGTACAGTAAATATATTTCATATATTGTACATATATTATTAACTAAAAGTACACCAAATACATTTTATATACAGTAAATAAAATATCAAAAAGTACAGTAAATATGTATTACATACTGTACATAAAATATCAAAAAGTACACCATATATGTGTAACATATACTGTAAATAAACTATCAAAATCTACTGTAATTATATTTAATATACTGTACATAAAATATCAAAAATTAAACCAAATGTATATTATATACTGTAAATAAAATATCATCAAGTACAGTAAATATATATTACACACCCTATGTAAAATATCACAAACTTCACCAAATATATATTATAAAATTTACATAAAATATCAAAAAGGACACCACTTATATCTTCTATACTGTACATAAAATATCAAAATGTACAGTAAATATATTTCATATATTGTATATATAATATTAACTAAAAGTACACCAAATACATTTTATATACTGCAAATAAATTATCAAAAATTACAGTAAATATATATTACATACTGTATATAAAATATCAAAAAGTACACCATATATGTGTTATATATACTGTAAATAAACTATCAAAGACTACAGTAATTATATTTAATATACTGTACATAAAATATCAAAAATTACACCAAATGTATATTATTTACTGTAAATAAACTATCAAAAATTACAGTAAATATATATTACACACCCTATGTAAAATATCAAAAACTACACCAAATATCTATTATAAAATTCACATAAAATATCAAAAGGACACCAAATATTTATTATATACTGTACATAAAATATCAAAAAGTACA
The DNA here is from genome assembly GCF_029289425.2 of Pan paniscus. NCBI lineage: Eukaryota > Metazoa > Chordata > Mammalia > Primates > Hominidae > Pan > Pan paniscus. The sequence continues at coordinate 6,734,055 of NC_073271.2, forward strand.
GTAAATATATTTCATATAGTGTACATATAATATTAACTAAAAGTACACCAAATACATTTCATATACTGTAAATAAAATATCAAAAAGTACAGTAAATATATATTACATACTGTACATAAAATATCAAAAAGTACACCAAATATGTGTTATATATACTGTGAATAAACTATCAAATATACAGTAATTATATATAATATACTGTACAAAAAATATCAAAAATTACACCAAATGTATATTATATACTGTAAATAAAATATCAAAAAGTACAGTAAATATATATGGCATACCCTATGTAAAATATCAAAAGCTACACCAAATATATATTATATAATTTACAGAAAATATCAAAAGGACACCAAATATATATTCTATACTGTACACAAAATATCAAAAAGTACAGTAAATATGTTTCATATATCTTACATATAATATTAACTAAAAGTACACCAAATGCATTTTATATACTGTAAATAAAATATCAAAAAGTACAGTAAACATATATTACATACTGTACATAAAATATCAAAAAGTACACCAAATATGTGTTATATATACTGTAAATATCAAAAACTACAGTAATCATATTCAATGTACTGTATATAAAATATCAAAAATTACACCAAATATAAATTAAATACTGTAAATAAAATATCAAAAAGGACAGTAAATATATACTACACACCCTATGTAAAATATCAAAAATTACACCAAATATATATTATATAATTTACATAGAATATAAAAAGGACACCAAATATATCTTATATATTGTACATAAAATATCAAAAAGTACAGTATATATATTTCATGCATTGTACATATATTATTAACTAAAAGTACACCAAATACATTTTGTATACTGAAAATAAAATATCAAAAAGTACAGTAAATCTATATTACATACTGTACATAAAGTATCAAAAAGTACACCAAATATGTGTTATATATACTGTAAATAAACTATCAAAAACTACAGTAATTATATTTAATATACTGTACATAAAATATCAAAAATTACACCAAAGGAATGTTATTTACTGTAAATAAAATATCAAAAAGTACAGTAAATATATCTTACACTCCCTATGTAAAATATCACAATCTACACCAAATATATATTATATAATTTACATAAAATATCAAAAGGACACCAAATATATCTTATATAGTGTACATAAAATATCAAAATGTACAGTAAATATATTTCCTATATTGTACATATAATATTAACTGAAAGTACACCAAATACATTTTATATACTGTAAATAAAATATCAAAAATACAGTAAATATATATTACATACTGTACATAAAATATCAAAAAGTACACCAAATATGTGTTATATATACTGTAAATAAACTATCAAAACTACACTAATTATATTTAATATACTGTACATAAAATATCAAAAATTACACCAAATATATATTATTTACTGTAAAGAAAATACCAAAAAGTACAGTAAATATATATTACACACCCTATGTAAAATATCACAAACTACACCAAATATATATTATATAATTTACATAAAATATCAAAAGGACACCAAATATATCTTATATACTGAACATGAAATATCAAAATGTACAGTAAATATATTTCATATATTGTACATATAATATTAACTAAAAGAACACCAAATACATTTTATATACTGTAAATTAAATATCAAAATGTACAGTAAATATATATTACATTCTGTTCATAAAATATCAAAAAGTACACCAAATTTGTGTTTTATATACTGTAAATAAACTATCAAAAACTGCAGTAATTATATTTAATATACTGTACATAAAATATCAAAAATTAAACCAAATGTATATTATTTACTGTAAATAAAATATCAAAAAGTACAGTAAATATATCTTACACACGCTATGTAAAATATCACAATCTACACCAAACATATATTATATAATTTACATTAAATATCAAAAGGACACCAAATATATCTTATATACTGTACATAAAATATCAAAATTACTGTAAATATATTTCATATATTGTACATATAATGTTAACTAAAAGTACACCAAATATATTATATATAGTGTAAATAAAATATCAAAATGTACAGTAAATATATATTACACACCCTATGTAAAATATCACAATCTACACCAAATTTATATTATGTAATTTACATAAAATATCAAAAGGACACCATATATACCTTATATGCTGAACATAAAATATCAAAATGTACCGTATATATATTTCATATATTGTACATATAATACTAACTAAAAGTACACCAAATACATTTTATATACTGTAAATAAAATATCAAATAGTAGAGTAAATATATATTACATACTGTACATAAAATATCAAAAAGTACACCAAATATGTGTAATATATACTGTAAATAAACTATCAACTCCACAGTAATTATATATAATATACTGTACATAAAATATCAAAAATTACACCAAATGTATATTATTTACTGTAAATAAAATATCAAAAAGTACAGTAAATATATCTTACACACCCTATGTAAAATATCACAATCTACACCAAATATATATTATATAATTTACATAAAATATCAAAAGGACACCAAATATACCTTATATACTGAACATGAAATATCAAAATGTACAGTAAATATATTTCCTATATTGTACATATAATATTAACTAAAAGTACACCAAATACATTTTATATACTGTAAAGAAAATATCAAAAGTTCAGTAAATATATATTACATTCTGTACATAAAATATCAAAAAGTACACCAAATATGTGTTATATATACTGTAAATAAACTATCAAAAACTGCAGTAATTATGTTTAATATACTGTACATAAAATATCAAAAATTACACCAAATGTATATTATTTACTGTAAATAAAATATCAAAAAGTACAGTAAATATATCTTACACACCCTATGTAAAATATCACAATCTACACCAAATATATATTATATAATTTACATAAAATATCAAAAGGACACCAAATATATCTTATATACTGTACATAAAATATCAAAATTACAGTAAATATATGTCATATATTGTACATATAATGTTAACTAAAAGTACACCAAATACATTTTATATACTGTAAATAAAATATCAAAAAGTACAGTAAATATATATTACACACCCTATGTAAAATATCACAAACTTCACAAAATATATATTATAAAATTTATATAAAATATCAAAAGGACACCAAATATATCTTCTATACTGTGCATAAAATATCAAAATGTACAGTAAATATATTTCATATATTGTATATATAATATTAACTAAAAGTACTCCAAATAAATTTTATATACTGTAAATAAATTATCAAAAATTACAGTAAATATATATTACATACTGTACATAAAATATCAAAAAGTACACCAAATATGTGTTATATATACTGTAAATAAACTATCAAAACTGCACTAATTATATTTAATATACTGTACATAAAATATCAAAAATTACACCAAATATATATTATTTACTGTAAAGAAAATACCAAAAAGTACAGTAAATATATATTACACACCCTATGTAAAATATCACAAACTACACCAAATATATATTATATGATTTACATAAAATATCAAAAGGACACCAAATATATCTTATATACTGAACATGAAATATCAAAATGTACAGTAAATATATTTCATATATTGTACATATAATATTAACTAAAAGTACACCAAATACATTTTATATACTGTAAATAAAATATCAAAATGTTCAGTAAATATATATTACATTCTGTACATAACATATCAAAAAGTACACCAAATTTGTGTTTTATAAACTGGAAATAAACTATCAAAAACTGCAGTAATTATATTTAATATACTGTACATAAAATATCAAAAATTACACCAAATGTATATTATTTACTGTAAATAAAATATCAAAAAGTACAGTAAATATATCTTACACACCCTATGTAAAATATCACAATCTACACCAAATATATATTATATAATTTACATAAAATATCAAAAGGACACCAAATATATCTTATATACTGTACATGAAATATCAAAATTACAGTAAATATATTTCATATATTGTACATATAATGTTAACTAAAAGTACACCAAATACATTTTATATACTGTAAATAAAATATCAAAAAGTACAGTAAATATATATTACACACACTATGTAAAATATCACAAACTTCACCAAATATATATTATATAATTTACATAAAATATCAAAAGGACACCAAATATATCTTCTATACTGTGCATAAAGTATCAAAATGTACAGTAAATATATTTCATATATTGTATATATAATATTAACTAAAAGTACACCAAATACATTTTATATACTGTAAATAAATTATCAAAAATTACAGTAAATATATATTACATACTGTACATAAAATATCAAAAAGTACACCAAATATGTGTTATATATACTCTAAATAAACTATCAAAACTACAGTAATTATATTTAATATACTGTACATAAAATATCAAAAATTACACCAAATATATATTATTTACTGTAAAGAAAATACCAAAAAGTACAGCAAATATATATTACACACCCTATGTAAAATATCACAAACTACACCAAATATATATTATATAATTTACATAAAATATCAAAAGGACACCAAATATATCTTATATACTGAACATGAAATATCAAAATGTACAGTAAATATATTTCATAGATTGTACATATAATATTAACTAAAAGTACACCAAATACATTTTATATACTGTAAATAAAATATCAAAATGTACAGTAAATATATATTACATTCTGTACATAAAATATCAGAAAGTACTCCAAATTTGTGTTTTATATACTGTAAATAAACTATCAAAAACTGCAGTAATTATATTTAATATACTGTACATTAAATATCAAAAATTAAACCAAATGTATATTATTTACTGTAAATAAAATATCAAAAAGTACAGTAAATATATCTTACACACCCTATGTAAAATATCACAATCTACACCAAATATATATTATATAATTTACATAAAATATCAAAAGGACACCAAGTATATCTTATATAGTGTACATAAAGTATCAAAATGTACAGTAAATATATTTCCTATATTGTACATATAATATTAACTAAAAGTACACCAAATACATTTTATATACTGTAAATAAAATATCAAAAATACAGTAAATATATATTACATACTGTACATAAAATATCAAAAAGTACACCAAATATGTGTAATATATACTGTAAATAAACTATCAAAAACTGCAGTAATTATATTTAATATACTGTACATAAAATATCAAAAATTACACCAAATGTATATTATTTACTGTGAATAAAGTATCAAAAAGTACAGTAAATATATATTACACACCCTATGTAAAATATCACAATCTACAAGAAATATATATTATATAATTTACATAAAATATCAAAAGGACAACAAATATATATTATATACTGTACATAAAATATCAAAATGTACAGTAAATATATTTCATATATTGTACATATAATATTAACTAAAAGTACACCAAATATATTTTATATACAGTAAATAAATTATCAAAAATTACAGTAAATATATATTGCATACTGTACATAAAATATCAAAAAGTACACCAAATATGTGTTATATATACTGTAAATAAACTATCAAAACTACACTAATTATATTTAATATACTGTACATAAAATATCAAAAATTACACCAAATATATATTATTTACTGTAAAGAAAATACCAAAAAGTACAGTAGATATATATTACACACGCTATGTAAAATATCACAAACTACACCAAATATATACTATATAATTTACATAAAATATCAAAAGGACACCAAATATATCTTATATAATGAACATGAAATATCAAAATGTACAGTAAATATATTTCATATATTGTACATATAATATTAACTAAAAGTACACCAAATACATTTTATATACTGTAAATAAATTATCAAAATGTACAGTAAATATATATTACATTCTGTACATAAAATATCAAAAAGTACACCAAATTTGTGTTTTATATACTGTAAATAAACTATCAAAAACTGCAGTAATTATATTTAATATACTGTACATAAAATATCAAAAATTAAACCAAATGTATATTATTTACTGTAAATAAAATATCAAAAAGTACAGTAAATATATATTACACACCCTATGTAAAATATCACAATCAACACCAAATATATATTATATAATTTACATAAAATAACAAAAGGACACCAAATATATCTTATATACTGTACATAAAATATCAAAAAGTACAGTAAATATATTTCATATATTGTACATATAATATTAACTAAAAGTACACCAAATACATTTTATATACTGTAAATAAATTATCAAAAATTACAGTAAATCTATATTACATACTGTACAAAAAATATCAAAAAGTACACCAAATATGTGTTATATATACTGTAAATAAACTATTAATACTACACTAATTATATTAAATATACTGTACATAAAATATAAAAAATTACACCGAATGTATATTATATACTGTAAATAAAATATCAAAAAGTACAATAAATATATATTACACACCCTATGTGAAATATCACAAACTTCACCAAATATATATTATATAATTTACATAAAATATCAAAAGGACACCAAATATATCTTCTATACTGTACATAAAATATCAAAATTACAGTAAATATATTTCATATATTGTGCATAAAATGTTAACTAAAAGTACACCAAATACATTTTATATACTGTAAATAAAATATCAAAAAGTACAGTAAATATATATTACACACCCTATGTAAAATATCACAAACTTCACCAAATATATATTATATAATTTACATAAAATATCAAAAGGACACCAAATATATCTTCTATACTGTACATAAAACATCAAAATGTACAGTAAATATATTTCATATATTGTATATATAATATTAACTAAAAGTACACCAAATACATTTTATATACTGTAAATAAAATATCAAAAATATAGTAAATATATATTACATACTGTACATAAAATATCAAAATGTACGCCAAATATGTGTTATATATACTGTAAATAAACTATCAAAACTACACTAATTATATTTAATATACTGTACATAAAATATCAAAAATTACACCAAATATATATTATCTACTGTAAAGAAAATACCAAAAAGTACAGTAAATATATATTACACACCCTATGTAAAATATCACAAACTACACCAAATATATATTATATAATTTACATAAAATATCAAAAGGACACCAAATATATCTTATATACTGAACATGAAATATCAAAATGTACAGTAAATATATTTCATATGTTGTACGTATAATATTAACTAAAAGTACACCAAATATATTTTATATACTGTAAATAAAATATCAAAATGTACAGTAAATATATATTACATTCTGTACATAAAATATCAAAAAGTAAACCAAATTTGTGTTTTAGATACTGTAAATAAACTATCAAAACTGCAGTAATTATATTTAATATACTGTACATAAAATATCAAAAATTAAACCTAATGTATATTATTTACTGTAAATAAAATATCAAAAAGTACAGTAAATATATCTTACACTCCCTATGTAAAATATCAGAATCTACACCAAATATATATTATATAATTTACATGAAATATCAAAAGGACACCAAATATATCTTATATAGTGTACATAAAATATCACAATGTACAGTAAATATATTTCCTATATTGTACATATAATATTAACTAAAAGTACACCAAATATATTTTATATACTATAAATAAAATATCAAAAATACAGTAAATATATATTACATAGTGTACATAAAATATCAAAAAGTACACCAAATATGTGTAATATATACTGTAAATAAACTATCAAAAACTACAGTAATTATATTAAATATACTGTACATAAAATATCAAAAATTACACCAAATGTATATTATATACTGTAAATAAAATATCAAAAAGTACAGTAAATATATATTACACACCCTATGTAAAATATCACAAACTTCACCAAATATATATTATATAATTTACATAAAATATCAAAAGGCCACCAAATATATCTTATATACTGTACATAAAATATCAAAATGTACAGTAAATATATATTACACACCCTATGTAAAATATCACAATCTACACCAAATATATATTATATAATTTACATAAAATATCAAAAGGACACCAAATATATCTTATATACTGTACATAAAATATCAAAATTACAGTAAATATATTTCATATATTGTACATATAATGTTAACTAAAAGTACACCAAATATATTTTATATAGTGTAAATAAAATATCAAAATGTAGAGTAAATATATATTACACACCCTATGTAAAATATCACAATCTACACCGAATTTATGTTATGTAATTTACATAAAATATCAAAAGGACACCAAATATACCTTATATGCTGAACATAAAATATCAAAATGTACCGTAAATATATTTCATATATTGTACATATAATATTAACTAAAAGTACACCAAATACATTTTATATACTGTAAATAAAATATCAAATAGTAGAGTAAATATATATTACATACTGTACATAAAATATCAAAAAGTACACCAAATATGTGTAATATATACTGTAAATAAACTATCAAATCCACAGTAATTATATATAATATACTGTACATAAAATATCAAAAATTACACCAAATGTGTATTATTTACTGTAAATAAAATATCAAAAAGTACAGGAAATATATGTTACACTCCCTATGTAAAATATCACAATCTACACCAAATATATATTATATAATTTACATAAAATATCAAACGGACACCAAATATGTCTTATATAGTGTACATAAAATATCAAAATATACAGTAAATATATTTCCTATATTGTACATATAATATTAACTAAAAGTACACCAAATACATTTTATATACTGTAAATAAAATATCAAAAATACAGTAAATATATATTACATACTGTACATAAAATATGAAAAAGTACACCAAATATGTGTAATATATACTGTAAATAAACTATCAAAACTACACTAATTATATTTAATATACTGTACATAAAATATCAAAAATTACACCAAATATATATTATTTACTGTAAAGAAAATACCAAAAAGTACAGTAAATATATATTACACACCCTATGTAAAATATCACAAACTACACCAAATATATATTATATAATTTATATGAAATATCAAAAGGACACCAAATATACCTTATATACTGAACATGAAATATCAAAATGTACAGTAAATATATTTCATATATTGTACATATAATATTAACTAAAAGTACACCAAATACATTTTATATACTGTAAATAATATATCAAAAGTACAGTAAATATATATTACATTCTGTACATAAAATATCAAAAAGTACACCAAATATGTGTTATATATACTGTAAATAAACTATCAAAAACTGCAGTAATTATATTTAATATACTGTACATAAAATATCAAAAATTACACCAAATGTATATTATTTACTGTAAATAAAATATCAAAAATTACAGTAAATATATCTTACACACCCTATGTAAAATATCACTATCTACACCAAATATATATTATATAATTTACATAAAATATCAAAAGGACACCAAATATATCTTATATACCGTACATAAAATATCAAAATTACAGTAAATATATTTCATATATTGTACATATAATGTGAACTAAAAGTACACCAAATACATTTTATATACTGTAAATAAAATATCAAAAAGTGCAGTAAATATATATTACACACCCTATGTAAAATATCACAAACTTCACCAAATATATATTATATAATTTACATAAAATATCAAAAGGACACCAAATATATCTTCTATACTGTACATAAAATATCAAAATGTACAGTAAATATATTTCATATATTGTATATATAATATTAACTAAAAGTACACCAAATACATTTTATATACTGTAAATAAAATATCAAAAAGTACAGTAAATATATATTACATGCTGTACATAAAATATCAAAAAGTACACCAAATATGTGTTATATATACTGTAAATAAACTATCAAAACTACACTAATTATATTTAATATACTGTACATAAAATATCAAATATTACACCAAATATATATTATCTACTGTAAAGAAAATACCAAAAAGTACAGTAAATATATATTACACACCCTATGTAAAATATCACAAACTACACCAAATATATATAATATAATTTACATAAAATATCAAAAGGACACCAAATATATCTTATATACTGAACATGAAATATCAAAATGTACAGTAAATATATTTCATATATTGTACATATAATATTAACTAAAAGAACACCAAATACATTTTATATACTGTCAATAAAATATCAAAATGTACAGTAAATATATATTACATTCTGTACATAAAATATCAAAAAGTACACCAAATTTGTGTTTTATATACTGTAAATAAACTATCAAAAACTGCAGTAATTATATTTAATATACTGTACATAAAATATCAAAAATTAAACCAAATGTATATTATTTACTGTAAATAAAATATCAAAAAGTACAGTAGATAAATCTTACACTCCCTATTTAAAATATCACAATCTACACCAAATATATATTATATAATTTACATAAAATATCAAAATGACACCAAATATATCTTATATAGTGTACATAAAATATCAAAATGTACAGTAAATATATTTCCTATATTGTACATATAACATTAACTAAAAGTACACCAAAAACATTTTATATACTGTAAATAAAATATCAAAAATACAGTAAATATAAATTACATACTGTACATAAATTATCAAAAAGTACACCAAATATGTGTAATATATACTGTAAATAAAGTAAAAACTACAGTAATTATATTTAATATACTGTACATAAAATATCAAAAATTACACCAAATGTATATTATATACTGTAAATAAAATATCAAAAAGTACAGTAAATATATATTACACACCCTATGTATAATATCACAAACTTCACCAAATATATATTATATAATTTACATAAAATATCAAAAGGACACCAAATATATCTTCTATACTGTACATAAACTATCAAAATGTACAGTAAATATATTTCATATATTTTATATATAATATTAACTAAAAGTACACCAAATACATTTTATATACTGTAAATAAATTATCAAAAATTACAGTAAATATATATTACATACTGTAAATAAAATATCAAAAAGTACACCAAATATGTGTTATATATACTGTAAATAAACTATCAAAACTACACTAATTATATTTAATATACTGTACATAAAATATCAAAAATTACATCAAATATATACTATTTACTGTCAGGAAAATACCAAAAAGTACAGTAAATATATATTACACACCCTATGTAAAATATCACAAACTACACCAAATATATATTTTATAATTTACATAAAATATCAAAAGGACACCAAATATATCTTATATACTGTACATGAAATATCAAAATGTACAGTAAATATATTTCATATATTGTACATATAATATTAACTAAAAGTACACCAAATACATTTTATATACTGTAAATAAAATATCAAAAGTACAGTAAATATATATTACATTCTGTACATAAAATATCAAAAAGTACACTAAATTTGTGTTTTATATACTGTAAATAAACTATCAAAAACTGCAGTAATTATATTTAATATACTGTACATAAAATATCAAAAATTAAACCAAATGTATATTATTTACTGTGAATAAAATATCAAAAAGTACAGTAAATATATATTACACACCCTATGTAAAATATGACAATCTACAACAAATATATATTATATAATTTACATAAAATATCAAAAGGACACCAAATATATATTATATACTGTACATAAAATATCAAAATGTACAGTAAATATATTTCATATATTGTACATATAATATTAACTAAAAGTACACCAAATACATTTTATATACTGTAAATAAAATATCAAAATGTACAGTAAATATATATTACATTCTGTACATAAAATATCAAAAAGTACACCAAATTTGTGTTTTATATACTGTAAATAAACTATCAAAAACTGCAGTAATTATATTTAATATACTGTACATAAAATATCAAAAATTAAACCAAATGTATATTATTTACTGTAAATAAAATATCAAAAAGTACAGTAAATATATATTACACACCCTATGTAAAATATCACAATCTACACCAAATATATATCATATAATTTACATAAAATATCAAAAGGACACCAAATATATCTTATATACTGTACATAAAATACCAAAAAGTACAGTAAATATATATTACACACCCTATGTAAAATATCACAATCTACACCAAATATATATTATATAATTTACATAAAATATCAAAAGGACACCAAATATATCTTATATAGTGTACATAAAATATCAAAATATACAGTAAATATATTTCCTATATTGTACATATAACATTAACTAAAAGTACACCAAATACATTTTATATACTGTAAATAAAATATCAAAAATACAGTAAATATAAATTACATACTGTACATAAATTATCAAAAAGTACACCAAATATGTGTAATATATACTGTAAATAAAGTATCAAAAACTACAGTAATTATATTTAATATACTGTACATAAAATATCAAAAATTACACCAAATGTATATTATATACTGTAAATAAAATATCAAAAAGTACAGTAAATATATATTACACACCCTATGTAAAATATCACAAACTTCACCAAATATATATTATATAATTTACATAAAATATCAAAAGGACACCAAATATATCTTCTATACTGTACATAAAATATCAAAATGTACAGTAAATATATTTCATATATTGTATATATAATATTAACTAAAAGTACACCAAATACACTTTATATACTGTAAATAAATTATCAAAAATTACAGTAAATATATATTACATATTCTGCATAAAATATCAAAAAGTATACCAAATATGTGTTATATATACTGTAAATAAACTATCAAAACTACACTAATTATATTTAATATACTGTACATAAAATATCAAAAATTACACCAAATATATATTATTTACTGTACAGAAAATACCAAAATGTACAGTAAATATATATTACACACCCTATGTAAAATATCACAAACTACACCAAATATATATTATATAATTTACATAAAATATCAAAAGGACACCAAATATATCTTATATACTGAACATGAAATAACAAAATGTACAGTAAATATATTTCATATATTGTACATATAATATTAACTAAAAGTACACCAAATACATTTTATATACTGTAAATAAAATATCAAATTACAGTAAATATATATTACATTCTGTACATAAAATATCAAAAAGTACACCAAATTTGTGTTTTATATACTGCAAATAAACTATCAAAAACTGCAGTTATTATATTTAATTTACTGTACATAAAATATCAAAAATTAAACCAAATGTATATTATTTACTGTGAATAAAATATCAAAAAGTATAGTAAATATATATTACACACCCTATGTAAAATATCACAATCTACAACAAATATATATTATATAATTTACATAAAATATCAAAAGGACACCAAATATATATTATATACTGTACATAAAATATCAAAATGTACAGTAAATATATTTCATATATTGTACATATAATATTAACTAAAAGTACACCAAATACATTTTATATACAGTAAATAAATTATCAAAAATTACAGTAAATATATATTGCATACTGTACATAAAATATCAAAAAGTACACCAAATATGTTTTATATATACTGTAAATAAACTATCAAAACTACACTAATTATATTTAATATACTGTACATAAAATATCAAAAATTACACCAAATATATATTATTTACTGTAAAGAAAATACCAAAAAGTACAGTAAATATATATTACACACCCTATGTAAAATATCACAAACTACACCAAATATATATTATATAATTTACATAAAATATCAAAAGGACAGCAAATATATCTTATATACTGAACATGAAATATCAAAATGTACAGTAAATATATTTCATATATTGTACATATAATATTAACTAAAAGTACACCAAATACATTTTATATACTGTAAATAAAATATGAAAATGTACAGTAAATATATATTACATTCTGTACATAAAATATCAAAAAGTACACCAAATTTGTGTTTTATATACTGTAAATAAACTATCAAAAACTGCAGTAATTATATTTAATATACTGTACATAAAATATCAAAAATTAAACCAAATGTATATTATTTACTGTAAATAAAATATCAAAAAGTACAGTAAATATATATTACACACCCTATGTAAAATATCACAATCTACACCAAATATATATCATATAATTTACATAAAATATCAAAAGGACACCAAATATATCTTCTATACTGTACATAAAATATCAAAAACTACAGTAAATATATTTCATATATTGTACATATAATATTAACTAAAAGTACACCAAATACATTTTATATACTGTAAATACATTATCAAAAATTACAGCAAACATATATTACATACTGTACATAAAATATCAAAAAGTACACCAAATATGTGTTATATATACTGTAAATAAACTATCAAAACTTCACTAATTATATTTAATAAACTGTACATAAAATATCAAAAATTACACCAAATGTATATTATATACTGTAAATAAAATACCAAAAAGTACAGTAAATATATATTACACACCCTATGTAAAATATCACAAACTACACCAAATATATATTATATAATTTACATAAAATATCAAAAGGCCACCAAATATATCTTCTATACTGTACAAAAAATATCAAAAAGTGCAGTAAATGTATTTCATATATTGTACATATAATATTAACTAAAAGTACACCAAATACATTTTATATACTGTAAATACTATATCAAAAAGTACAGTAAATATATATTACATGCTGTACATAATATATCAAAAAGTACACCAAATATGTGTTATATATACTATAAATAAACTATCAAAACTACAGTAATTATATATAATATACTGTACATAAAATATCAAAAATTATACCAAATGTATATTATATACTGTAAATAAAATATCAAAAAGTACAGTAAATATATATGACACTCCCTATGTAAAATATCACAAACTACACCAAATATATATTATATAATTGACATAAAATATCAAAAGGACACCAAATATATCTTATGTACTGTACATAAAATATCAAAATGTACAGTAAATATATTTCGTATATTGCACATATAATATTAACTGATAGTACACCAAATACATTTTATATACTGTAAATAAAATATCAATTAGTACAGTAAATATATATTACATACTGTACATAAAATATGAAAAAGTACACCAAATATGTGTTATATATACTGTAAATAAACTATCAAAACTACACTAATTATATTTAATATACTGTACATAAAATATCAAAAATTACACCAAATATATATTATTTACTGTAAATAAAATATCAAAAAGTACAGTAAATATATATTACACACCCTATGTAAAATATCAGAAACTACACCATATATATATTATATAATTTACATAATATATCAAAAGGACGCCAAATATACCTTATATACTGAACATGAAATATCAAAATATACAGTAAATATATTTCATATATTGTATATATAACATTAACTAAAAGTACACCAAATGAATTTTATATACTGTAAATAAAATATCAAAAAGTACAGTAAATATATATTACATAGTGTACATAAAATATCAAAAAGTACTCCAAATATGTGTAATATATACTGTAAATAAACTATTAAAAACTACAGTAATTATATTTATTATACTGTACATAAAATATCAAAAATTACACCAAATGTATATTATATACTGTAAATAAAATATCAAAAAGTACAGTAAATATATATTACACACCCTATGTAAAATATCACAAACTACACCAAATATATATTATGTAATTTACATAAAATATCAAAAGGACACCAAATATATCTTCTATACTGTACATAAAATATCAAAATTTACAGTAAATATATTTCATATATTCTACATATAATATTAACTAAAAGTACACCAAATACATTTTATATACTGTAAATAAAATATCAAAGTTACAGTAAATATATGTTACATTCAGTACATAAAATATCAAAAAGTACACCAAATATGTGTTATATATACTGTAAATAAACTATCAAAAACTGCAGTAATTATGTTTAATATACTGTACATAAAATATCAAAAATTACACCAAATGTATATTATTTACTGTAAATAAAATATCAAAAAGTACAGTAAATATATCTTACACACCCTATGTAAAATACTACAATCTACACCAAATATATATTATATAATTTACATAAAATATCAAAAGGACACCAAATATATCTTATATAGTGTACATAAAATATCAAAATGTACAGTAAATATATTTCATATATTGTACATATAATATTAACTAAAAGTACACCAAATACATTTTATATACAGTAAATAAAATATCAAAAAGTACAGTAAATATGTATTACATACTGTACATAAAATATCAAAAAGTACACCATATATGTGTAATATATACTGTAAATAAACTATCAAAAACTACTGTAATTATATTTAATATACTGTACATAAAATATCAAAAATTAAACCAAATGTATATTATATACTGTAAATAAAATATCATCAAGTACAGTAAATATATATTACACACCCTATGTAAAATATCACAAACTTCACCAAATATATATTATAAAATTTACATAAAATATCAAAAGGACACCACTTATATCTTCTATACTGTACATAAAATATCAAAATGTACAGTAAATATATTTCATATATTGTATATATAATATTAACTAAAAGTACACCAAATACATTTTATATACTGTAAATAAATTATCAAAAATTACAGTAAATATATATTACATACTGTATATAAAATATCAAAAAGTACACCGTATATGTGTTATATATACTGTAAATAAACTATCAAAGACTACAGTAATTATACTTAATATACTGTATATAAAATATCAAAAATTACACCAAATGTATATTATTTACTGTAAATAAAATATCAAAAATTACAGTAAATATATATTACACACCCTATGTAAAATATCAAAAACTACACCAAATATCTATTATAAAATTCACATAAAATATCAAAAGGACACCAAATATTTATTATATACTGTACATAAAATATCAAAAAGTACAGTAAAGATATATTACACACCCTATGTAAAATATCACAAACTACACCAAATATATATTATATAATTTACATAAAATATCAAAAGGACACCAAATATATCTTCTATACTGTTCATAAAATATCAAAAATTACAGTAAATATATTTCATATATTGTACATATAATATTAACTAAAAGTACACCAAATACATTTTATATTCTGTAAATAAATTATCAAAAATTACAGTAAATATATATTACATACTGTACATAAAATATCAAAAAGTACACCAAATATGTGTTGTATATACTGTAAATAAACAATCAAAAACTACAGTAATTATATTTAATATACTGTACATAAAATATCAAAAATTACACCAAATGTATATTATTTACTGTAAATAAAATATCATAAAGTACAGTAAATATATATTACACACCCTATGTAAAATATCACAAACTTCACCAAATATATATTATATAATTTACATAAAATATCAAAAGGACACCAATTATATCTTCTATACTGTACATAAAATATCAAAATGTACAGTAAAAATATTTCATATATTGTATATATAATATTAACTAAAAGTACACCAAATACATTTTATATACTGTAAATAAATTATCAAAAATTACAGTAAATATATATTATATACTGTATATAAAATATCAAAATGTACACCAAATATGTGTTATATATACTGTGAATAAACTATCAAATACTACAGTAATTATATTTAATATACTGTACATAAAATATCAAAAATTACACCAAATGTATATTATTTACTGTAAATAAAATATCAAAAATTACAGTAAATATATATTACACACCCTATGTAAAATATCAAAAACTACACCAAATATCTATTATAAAATTCACATAAAATATCAAAAGTACACCAAATATTTATTATATACTGTACATAAAATATCAAAAAGTACAGTAAATATATATTACACACCCTATGTAAAATATCACAAACTACACCAAATATATATTATATAATTGACA
Organism: Pan paniscus; assembly: GCF_029289425.2. Taxonomy (NCBI): domain Eukaryota; kingdom Metazoa; phylum Chordata; class Mammalia; order Primates; family Hominidae; genus Pan; species Pan paniscus. The sequence continues at coordinate 6,752,204 of NC_073271.2, forward strand.
TAAAATATCAAAAGGAAACCTAATATATCTTCTATACTGTTCATAAAATATCAAAAATTACAGTAAATATATTTCATATATTGTACATTTAATATTAACTAAAAGTACACCAAATACATTTTATATACTGTAAATAAATTATCAAAAATTACATTAAACATATATTACATACTGTACATAAAATATCAAAAAGTACACCAAATATGTGTTATATATACTGTAAATAAACAATCAAAAACTACACTAATTATATTTAATGTACTGTACATAAAATATCAAAAATTACACCAAATGTATATTATTTACTGTAAAGAAAATACCAAAAAGTACAGTAAATATATATTACACACCCTATGTAAAATATCACAAACTACACCAAATATATATTATAAAATTCACATAAAATATCAAAAGGACACCAAATATATCTTATATACTGTACATAAATTATCAAAGGTACAGTAAATATATTTCATATATTGTACATATAATATTAACTAAAAGTACACCAAATACATTTTATATACTGTAAATTAAATATCAAAATGTACAGTAAATATATATTACATTCTGTTCATAAAATATCAAATAGTACAACAAATTTGTGTTTTATATACTGTAAATAAACTATCAAAAACTGCAGTAATTATATTTAATATACTGTACATAAAATATCAAAAATTAAACCAAATGTATATTATTTACTGTAAATAAAATATCAAAAAGTACAGTAAATATATCTTACACACCCTATGTAAAATATCACAATCTACACCAAATATATATTATATAATTTACATTAAATATCAAAAGGACACCAAATATATCTTATATACTGTACATAAAATATCAAAATTACAGTAAATATATTTCATAAATTGTACATATAATGTTAACTAAAAGTACACCAAATATATTTTATATAGTGTAAATAAAATGTCAAAATGTACAGTAAATATATATTACACACCCTATGTAAAATATCACAATCTACACCAAATTTATATTATGCAATTTACATAAAATATAAAAAGGACACCATATATACCTTATATGCTGAACATAAAACATCAAAATGTACCGTATATATATTTCATATATTGTACATATAATATTAACTAAAAGTACACCAAATACATTTTATATACTGTAAATAAAATATCAAATTGTAGAGTAAATATATATTACATACTGTACATAAAATATCAAAAAGTACACCAAATATGTGTAATATATACTGTAAATAAACTATCAAATCCACAGTAATTATATATAATATACTGTACAAAAAATATCAAAAATTACTCCAAATGTATATTATTTACTGTAAATAAAATATCAAAAAGTACAGTAAATATATCTTACACACCCTATGTAAAATATCACAATCTACACCAAATATATATTATATAATTTACATAAAATATCACAAGGACACCAAATATATCTTATATACTGTACATAAAATATCAAAATTACAGTAAATAGATTTCATATATTGTACATATAATGTTAACTAAAAGTACACCAAATACATTTTATATACTGTAAATAAAATATCAAAAAGTACAGTAAATATATATTACACACCCTATGTAAAATATCACAAACTTCACCAAATATATATTATATAATTTACATAAAATATCAAAGGGACACCAAATATATCTTCTATACTGTACATAAAATATCAAAAGGTACAGTAAATATATTTCATATATTGTATATATAATATTAACTAAAAGTACACCAAATAAATTTTATATACTGTAAATAAATTATCAAAAATTACAGTAAATATATATTACATACTGTACATAAAATATCAAAAAGTACACCAAATACGTGTTATATATACTGTAAATAAACTATCAAAACTACACTAATTATATTTAATATACTGTACATAAAATATCAAAAATTACACCAAATATATATTATTTACTGTAAAGAAAATACCAAAAAGTACAGTAAATATATATTACACACCCTATGTAAAATATCACAAACTACACCAAATATATATTATATGATTTACATAAAATATCAAAAGGTCACCAAATATATCTTATATACTGAACATGAAATATCAAAATGTACAGTAAATATATTTCATATATTGTACATATAATATTAACTAAAAGTACACCAAATACATTTTATATACTGTAAATAAAATATCAAAATGTACAGTAAATATATATTACATTCTGTACATAAAATATCAAAAAGTACACCAAATTTGTGTTTTATATACTAGAAATAAACTATCAAAACTGCAGTAATTATATTTAATATACTGTACATAAAATATCAAAAATTACACCAAATGTATATTATTTACCGTAAATAAAATATCAAAAAGTACAGTAAATATATTTTACACACCCTATGTAAAATATCACAATCTACACCAAATATATATTATATAATTTACATAAAATATCAAAAGGACACCAAATATATCTTATATACTGTACATAAAATATCAAAATTACAGTAAATGTATTTCATATATTGTACATATAATGCTAACTAAAAGTACACCAAATACATTTTATATACTGTAAATAAAATATCAAAAAGAACAGTAAATATATATTACACACCCTATGTAAAATATCACAAACTTCACCAAATATATGTTATATAATTTACATAAAATATCAAAAGGACACCAAATATATCTTCTATACTGTGCATAAAGTAACAAAATGTACAGTAAATATATTTCATATATTGTATATATAATATTAACTAAAAGTACACCAAATACATTTTATATACTGTAAATAAGTTATCAAAAATTTCAGTAAATATATATTACATACTGTACATAAAATATCAAAAAGTACACCAAATATGTGTTATATATACTGTAAATAAACTATCAAAACTACACTAATTATATTTAATATACTGTACATAAAATATCAAAAATTACACCAAATATATATTATTTACTGTTAAGAAAATACCAAAAAGTACAGCAAATATATATTACACACCCTATGTAAAATATCACAAACTACACCAAATATAAATTATATAATTTACATAAAATATCAAAAGGACACCAAATATATCTTATATACTGAACATGAAATATCAAAATGTACAGTAAATATATTTCATATATTGTACATATAATATTAACTAAAAGTACACCAAATACATTTTATATAGTGTAAATAAAATATCAAAATGTACAGTAAATATATATTACATTCTGTACATAAAATATCAAAAAGTACTCCAAATTTGTGTTTTATATACTGTAAATAAACTATCAAAAACTACAGTAATTATATTTAATATACTGTACATTAAATATCAAAAATTAAACCAAATGTATATTATTTACTGTAAATAAAATATCAAAAAGTACGGTAAATATATCTTAAACACCCTATGTAAAATATCACAATCTACAGCAAATATATATTATATAATTTACATAAAATATCAAAAGGACACCAAGTATATCTTATATAGTGTAGATAAAATATCAAAATGTACAGTAAATATATTTCCTATATTGTACATATAATATTAACTAATAGTACACCAAATACATTTTATATACTGTTAATAAAATATCAAAAATACAGTAAATATATATTACATACTGTACTTAAAATATCAAAAAGTACACCAAATATGTGTAATATATAATGTAAATAAACTATCAAAAACTACAGTAAATATATTGAATTTACTGTACATAAAATATCAAAAATTACACCAAATGTATATTATATACTGTAAATAAAATATCAAAAAGTACAGTAAATATATATTACACACCCTATGTAAAATATCACAAACTTCACCAAATATATATTATATAATTTACAAAAAATATCAAAAGGACACCAAATATATCTTCTATACTGTACATAAAATATCAAAATGTACAGTAAATATATTTCATATATTGTATATATAATATTAACTACAAGTACACCAAATACATTTTATATACTGTAAATAAATTATCAAAAATTACAGTAAATATATATTACATACTGTACATAAAATATCAAAAAGTACACCAAATATGTGTTATATATACTGTAAATAAACTATCAAAACTACACTAATTATATTTAATATACTGTACATAAAATATCAAAAATTACACCAAATATATATTATTTACTGTCAGGAAAATACCAAAAAGTACAGTAAATATATACTACACACCCTATGTAAAATATCACAAACTACACCAAATATATATCATATAATTTACTTAAAATATCAAAAGGACACAAAATATATCTTATATACTGAACATGAAATATCAAAATGTACAGTAAATATATTTCCTATATTGTACATATAATATTAACTAAAAGTACACCAAATACATTTTATATACTGTAAATAAAGTATCAAAATGTACAGTAAATATATATTACATTCTGTACATAAAATATCAAAAAGTACACCAAATTTGTGTTTTATATACTGTAAATGAACTATCAAAAACTGCAGTAATTATATTTTATATACTGTATATAAAATATCAAAAATTAAACCAAATGTATATTATTTACTGTGAATAAAATATCAAAAAGTACAGTAAATATATCTTACACACCCTATGTAAAATATCACAATCTACACCAAATATATATTATATAATTTACATAAAATATCAAAAGGACACCAAATATATCTTATATAGTGTACATAAAATATCAAAATGTACAGTAAATATATTTCCTATATTGTACATATAACATTAACTAAAAGTACACCAAATACATTTTATATAGTGTAAATAAAATATCAAAAAGAACAGTAAATATATATTACACACCATAATTAAAATATCACAATCTACACCAAATATATATTATATAATTTACATAAAATATCAAAAGGACTCCAAATATATCTTATATACTGTACATAAAATAGCAAAAAGTACAGTAAATATATTTCATATATTGTACATATAATATTAACTAAAAGTACACCAAATACATTTTATATAGTGCAAATAAAATACCAAAAATTACAGTGAATTTATATTACATACTGTACATAAAATATCAAAAAGTACACCAAATATGTGTTATATATACTGTAAATAAACTATCAAACCTACAGTAATTATGTTTAATATACTGTATATAAAATATCAAAAATTACACCAAATATATAATTTACTGTAAAGAAAATACCAAAAAGTACAGTAAATATATATTACACACCCGATGTAAAATATGACAAACTACACCAAATATATATTATATAATTTACATAAAATATCAAAAGGACACGAAATATACCTTATATACTGAACAAGAAATATCAAAATGTACAGTAAATATATTTCATATATTGTACATATAATATTAACTAAAAGTACACCAAATACATTTCATATACTGTAAATAAAATATCAAAAAGTACAGTAAATATATATTACATTCTGTACATAAAATATCAAAAAATTCACCAAATATGTGTTATATATACTGTAAATAAACTATCAAAAACTGCAGTAATTATATTTAATATACTGTACATAAAATATCAAAAATTACACCAAATGTATATTATTTACTGTAAATAAAATATCAAAAATACAGTAAATATATCTTACACACCCTATGTAAAATATCACAATCTACAGCAAATATGTATTATATAATTTACATAAAATATCAAAAGGACACCAAATATGTGTTATATATACTGTAAATATCAAAAACTACAGTAATCATATTCAATGTACTGTATATAAAATATCAAAAATTACACCAAACATAAATTAAATACTGTAAATAAAATATCAAAAAGGACAGTAAATATATACTACACACCCTATGTAAAATATCAAATATTACACCAAATATATATTATTTAATTTACATAGAATATAAAAAGGACACCAAATATATCTTATATATTGTACATAAAATATCAAAAAGTACAGTATATATATTTCATTCATTGTACATATATTATTAACTAAAAGTACACCAAATACATTTTTTATACTGAAAATAAATATCAAAAAGTACAGTAAATATATATTACATACTGTACAGAAAATATCAAAAAGTACACCAAATATGTGTTATATATACTGTAAATAAACTATCAAGAACTATAGTAATTATATTTAATATACTGTACATAAAATATCAAAAATTACACCAAATGTATATTATATACTGTAAATAAAATATCAAAAAGTACAGTAAATATACATTACACACCCTATGAAATATCACAAACTACACCAAATATATATTATCTAATTTACATAAAATATCAAGAGGACAGCAAATATAACTTCTATACTGTACATAAAATATCAAAAAGTACAGTAAATATATTTCATATATTGTATATATAATATTAACTAAAAGTACACCAAATACATTTTATATACTGTAAATAAATTATCAAAAATTACAGTAAATATATATTACATACTGTACATAAAATATCAAAAAGTAGACCAAATATGTGTTATATATACTGTAAATAAACAATCAAAAACTTCAGTAATTATATTTAATATACTGTACATAAAATATCAAAAATTACACCAAATGTATAATATTTACTGTAAATAAAATATCAAAAATTACAGTAAATATATATTACACACCCTATGGAAAATATCAAAAACTACTCTAAATATATATTATAAAATTCACATAAAATATCAAAAGGACACCAAATATATATTATATACTGTACATAAAATATCAAAAAGAACAGTAAATATATTTCATATATTGTACATATAATATTAACTAAAAGTACACCAAATACATTTCATGTACTGTAAATAAAATATCAAAAAGTACAGTAAATATATATTACATACTGTACATAAAATATCAAAAAGTACACCAAATATGTGTTATAAATACTGTAAATAAACTATAAAAAACTACAGTAATTATATTTAATATACTGTACATGAAATATCAAAAACTACACCAAATGTAAATTATTTACTGTAAATAAAATATCAAAGTACAGTAAATTCATATGACATACCCTATGTAAAATATCAAAAGCTACACCAAATATATATTATATAATTTACGTAAAATATCAAAAGGACACAAATTCTATCTTCTATACTGTACAAAAAATATGAAAAAGTACAGTAAATATATTTCATATATTGTATATATAATATTAACGAAAAGAACACCAAATACATTTTATATACTGTAAGTAAATTATCAAAAATTACAGTAAATATATATTACATACTGTACATAAAATATCAAAAACTACACCAAATATGTGTTATATATACTGTAAATAAACTATCAAAAACTACAGTAATTATATTTACTATACTGTTCATAAAATATCAAAAATTACACCAAATGTATATTATATATTGTAAATAAAATATCAAAAATTACAGTAAATATATATGACACACCCTATGTAAAATATCAAAAACTACACCAAATATATATTATATAATTTACATAAAATAACAAAAGGACACCAAATATATCTTCTATACTGTACACAAAATATCAAAAAGTACAGTAAATATATTTCATATATTGTACATATAATATTAACTAAAAGTACACCTAATACATTTTATATACTCTAAATAAAATATCAAAATTACAGTAAATTTATATTACATACTGTACATAAAACATCAAAAAGTACACCAAATATGTGTTATATATACTGTAAATATCAAAAACTACAGTAATCATATCCAATGTACTGTATATAAAATATCAAAAATTACACCAAATATACATTAAATACTGTAAATAAAATATCAAAAAGGACAGTAAATATATGCTACACACCCTATGTAAAATATCAAAAATTACACCAAATATATATTATATAATTTACATAGAATATAAAAAGGACACCAAATATATCTTATATATTGTACATAAAATATCAAAAAGTACAGTATATATATTTCATACATTGTATATATATTATTAACTAAAAGTACACCAAATACATTTTGTATACTGAAAATAAAATATCAAAAAGTACAGTAAATCTATATTACATACTGTACATAAAATATCAAAAAGTACACCAAATATGTGTTATATATACTGTAAACTATCAAACACTACAGTAATTATATTTAATATACTGTACATTAAATATCAAAAATTACACCAAATATATATTATATACTGTAAATAAATTATCAAAAAGTACAGTAAGTACACATTACACACCCTATGAAATATCACAAACTACACCAAATATATATTATATAATTTACATAAAATATCAAAAGGACACCAAACGTATCTTCTATACTGTACATAAAATATCAAAAAGTACAGTAAATATATTTCATATATTGTATATATAATATTAATTAAAAGTACACCAAACACATTTTATATACTGTAAATAAATTATCAAAAATTACAGTAAATATATATTACATACTGTACATAAAATATCAAAAAGTACACCAAATATGTGTTATATATACTGTAAACTATCAAACACTACAGTAATTATATTTAATATACTGTACATAAAATATCAAAAATTACACCAAATGTATATTATTTACTGTAAATGAAATATCAAAAATTACAGTAAATATATATTACACACCCTATGGAAAATATCAAAAACTACATCAAATATATATTATAAAATTCACAAAAATATCAAAAGGACACCAAATATATATTATATACTGTACATAAAATATCAAAAAGTACAGTAAATATATTTCATATATTGTACATGTAATATTAACTAAAAGTACACCAAATACATTTTATATACTGTAAATAAAATATCAAAAAGTACATTAAATATATATTACATAGTGTACATAAAATATCAAAAAGTACTCCAAATATGTGTAATATATACTGTAAATAAACTATCAAAAACTACAGTAATTATATTTACTTTACTGTACATAAAATATCAAAAATTACACCAAATGTATAATATATACTGTAAATAAAATATCAAAAAGTACAGCAAATATATATTACACACCCTATGTAAAATATCACAAACTACGCCAAATATATATTATATAATTTACATAAAATATCAAAAGGACACCAAATATATCTTCTATACTGTACATAAAATATCAAAATGTACAGTAAATATATTTCATATATTGTACATATAATATTAACTAAAAGTACACCAAATACATTTTATATACTGTAAATAAAATATCAAAAAGTACAGTAAATATATATTACATTCTGTACATAAAACATCAAAAAGTACACCCAATATGTGTTATATGTACTGTAAATAAACTATCAAAAACTGCAGTAATTATATTTAATATACTGTACATAAAATATCAAAAATTACACCAAATGTATACTATTTACTGTAAATAAAATATCAAAAAGTACAGTAAATATATCTGACACACCCTATGTAAAATATCACAAACTACGACAAATATATATCATATAATTTACAGAAAATATCAAAATGACACCAAATATATCTTATATACTGAACAAGAAATATCAAAATGTACAGTAAATATATTTCATATATTGTACATATAATATTAACTAAAAGTACACCAAATACATTTTATATACTGTAAATAAAATATCAAAAGTACAGTAAATATATATTACATTCTGTACATTATATATCAAAAAGTACACCAAATTTGTGTTTTATATACTGTAAATAAACTATCAAAAACTGCAGTAATTATATTTAATATACTGTACATAAAATATCAAAAATTAAACCAAATGTATATTATTTACTGTAAATAAAATATCAAAAAGTACAGTAAATATATCTTACACACCCTATGTAAAATATCACAATCTACACCAAATATATATTATATAATTTACATAAAATATCAAAAGGACACCAAATATATCTTATATACTGTACATAAAATATCAAAATATACACTAAATATATTTCATATATTGTACATATATTAACTAAAAGTACACCAAATACATTTTATATACTGTAAATAAAATATCAAAAATACAGGAAATATATATTACATACTGTACATAAAATATCAAAAAGTACACCAAATATGTGTAATATATACTGTAAATAAACTATCAAAAACTACAGTAATTGTATTTAATATACGGTACATAAAATATCAAAAATTACACCAAATGTATATTATATACTGTAAATAAAATATCAACAGGTACAGTAAATATATATTACACACCCTATGTAAAATATCACAAACTTCACCAAATATATATTATATAATTTACATAAAATACCAAAAGGACACCAAATATATCTTCTATACTGTACATAAAATATCAAAAGGTACAGTAAATATATTTCATATATTGTATATATAATATTAACTAAAAGTACACCAAATACATTTTATATACTGTAAATAAATTATCAAAAATTACAGTAAGTATATATTACATACTGTACATAAAATATCAAAAAGTACACCAAATATGTGTTATATATACTGTAAATTAACTATCAAAACTACACTAATTATGTTTAATATACTGTACATAAAATATCAAAAATTAAACCAAATATATATTATTTACTGTCAGGAAAATACCAAAAAGTACAGTAAATATATATTACACATCCTATGTAAAATATCACAAACTACACCAAATATATATTATATAATTTACATAAAATATAAAAAGGACACCACATATATCTTATATACTGAACATGAAATATCAAAATGTACAGTAAATATATTTCATATATTGTACATATACTATTAACTAAAAGTACACCAAATACATTTTATATACTGTAAATAAAAAATCAAAATGTACAGTAAATATATATTACATTCTGTACATAAAATATGAAAAAGTACACCAAATTTGTGTTTTATATACTGTAAATAAACTATCAAAAACTGCAGTAATTATATTTAATATACTGTACATAAAATATCAAAAATTAAACCAAATGTATATTATTTACTGTAAATCAAATCTCAAAAATTACAGTAAATATATCTTACACACCCTATGTAAAATATCACAATCTACACCAAATATATATTATATAATATACATAAAATATCAAAAGGACACCAACTATATCTTCTATACTGTACATAAAATATCAAAATGTACAGTAAATATATTTCATATATTGTACATATAATATTAACTAAAAGTACACCAAATACAATTTATATACAGTAAATAAAATATCAAAAATACAGTAAATATATATTACATACTGTACATAAAATATCAAAAAGTACACCAAATATGTGTAATATATACTGTAAATAAACTATCAAAAACTACAGTAATTATATTTAATATACTGTACATAAAATATCAAAAATTACACCAAATGTATATTATATACTGTAAATAAAATATCATCAAGTACAGTTAATATATATTACACACCGTATGTAAAATATCACAATCTACACCAAATATATATTATATAATTTACATAAAATATCAAAATGACACAAAATATATCTTATATACTGTACATAAAATATCAAAATGTACAGTAAGTATATTTCATATATTGTACATATAATATTAACTAAAAGTACACCAAATACATTTTATATAGTGTAAATAAAATACCAAAAATTACAGTGAATATATATTACATACTGTACATAAAATATCAAAAAGTACACCAAATATGTGTTATATATACTGTAAATAAACTATCAAACCTACAGTAATTATGTTTAATATACTGTACATAAAATATCAAAAATTACACCAAATATATAATTTACTGTAAAGAAAATACCAAAAAGTACAGTAAATATATATTACACACCCGATGTAAAATATGACAAACTACACCAAATATATATTATATAATTTACATAAAATATCAAAAGGACACCAAATATACCTTATATACTGAACAAGAAATATCAAAATGTACAGTAAATATATTTCATATATTGTACATATAATATTAACTAAAAGTACACCAAATACATTTCATATACTGTAAATAAAATATCAAAAAGTACAGTAAATATATATTACATTCTGTACATAAAATATCAAAAAATACACCAAATATGTGTTATATATACTGTAAATAAACTATCAAAAACTGCAGTAATTATATTTAATATACTGTACATAAAATATCAAAAATTACACCAAATGTATATTATTTACTGTAAATAAAATATCAAAAAGTACAGTAAATATATCTTACACACCCTATGTAAAATATCACAATCTACAGCAAATATATATTATATAATTTACATAAAATATCAAAAGGACACCAAATATGTGTTATATATACTGTAAATACCAAAAACTACAGTAATCATATTCAATGTACTGTATATAAAATATCAAAAATTACACCAAACATAAATTAAATACTGTAAATAAAATATCAAAAAGGACAGTAAATATATACTACACACCCTATGTAAAATATCAAATATTACACCAAATATATATTATTTAATTTACATAGAATATAAAAAGGACACCAAATATATCTTATATATTGTACATAAAATATCAAAAAGTACAGTATATATATTTCATTCATTGTACATATATTATTAACTAAAAGTACACCAAATACATTTTTTATACTGAAAATAAAATATCAAAAAGTACAGTAAATATATATTACATACTGTACAGAAAATATCAAAAAGTACACCAAATATGTGTTATATATACTGTAAATAAACTATCAAGAAATATAGTAATTATATTTAATATACTGTACATAAAATATCAAAAATTACACCAAATGTATATTATATACTGTAAATAAAATATCAAAAATACAGTAAATATACATTACACACCCTATGAAATATCACAAACTACACCAAATATATATTATCTAATTTACATAAAATATCAAGAGGACACCAAATATAACTTCTATACTGTACATAAAATATCAAAAAGTACAGTAAATATATTTCATATATTGTATATATAATATTAACTAAAAGTACACCAAATACATTTTATATACTGTAAATAAATTATCAAAAATTACAGTAAATATATATTACATACTGTACATAAAATATCAAAAAGTAGACCAAATATGTGTTATATATACTGTAAATAAACTATCAAATCCACAGTAATTATATATAATATACTGTACATAAAATATCAAAAATTACACCAAATATATATTTTTTACTGTAAATAAAATATCAAAAAGTACAGTAAATATATCTTACACACCCTATGTAAAGTATCACAATCTACACCAAATATATATTATATAATTTACATAAAATATCAAAAGGACACCAAATATACCTTATATACTGAACATGAAATATCAAAATGTACAGTAAATATATTTCCTATATTGTACATATAATATTAACTAAAAGTACACCAAATACATTTTATATACTGTAAATAAAATATCAAAAGTTCAGTAAATATATATTACATTCTGTACATAAAATATCAACAAGTACACCAAATATGTGTTATATATACTGTAAATAAACTATCAAAAACTGCAGTAATTATGTTTAATATACTGTACATAAAATATCAAAAATTATACCAAATGTATATTATTTACTATAAATAAAATATCAAAAAGTACAGTAAATATATCTTACACACCCTATGTAAAATATCACAATCTACACCAAATATATATTATATAATTTACATAAAATATCAAAAGGACACCAAATATATCTTATATACTGTACATAAAATATCAAAATTACAGTAAATAGATTTCATATATTGTACATATAATGTTAACTAAAAGTACACCAAATACATTTTATATACTGTAAATAAAATATCAAAAAGTACAATAAATATATATTACACACCCTATGTAAAATATCAGAAACTTCACCAAATATATATTATATAATTTACATAAAATATCAAAAGGACACCAAATATATCTTCTATACTGTACATAAAATATCAAAAGGTACAGTAAATATGTTTCATATATTGTATATATAATATGAACTAAAAGTACACCAAATAAATTTTATATACTGTAAATAAATTATCAAAAATTACAGTAAATATATATTACATACTGTACATAAAATATCAAAAAGTACACCAAATATGTGTTATATATACTGTAAATAAACTATCAAAACTACACTAATTATATTTAATATACTGTACATAAAATATCAAAAATTACACCAAATATATATTATTTACTGTAAAGAAAATACCAAAAAGTACAGCAAATATATATTACACACCCTATGTAAAATATCACAAACTACACCAAATATATATTATATAATTTACATAAAATATCAAAAGGACACCAAATATATCTTATATACTGAACATGAAATATCAAAATGTACAGTAAGTATATTTCATAGATTGTACATATAATATTAACTAAAAGTACACCAAATACATTTTATATAGTGTAAATAAAATATCAAAATGTACAGTAAATATATATTACATTCTGTACATAAAATATCAAAAAGTACTCCAAATTTGTGTTTTATATACTGTAAATAAACTATCAAAAACTACAGTAATTATATTTAATATACTGTACATTAAATATCAAAAATTAAACCAAATGTATATTATTTACTGTAAATAAAATATCAAAAAGTACAGTAAATATATCTTACACACCCTATGTAAAATATCACAATCTACAGCAAATATATATTATATAATTTACATAAAATATCAAAAGGACACCAAGTATATCTTATATAGTGTAGATAAAATATCAAAATGTACTGTAAATATATTTCTTATATTGTACATATAATATTAACTAAAAGTACACCAAATACATTTTATATACTGTAAATAAAATATCAAAAATACAGTAAATATATATTACATACTGTACATAAAATATCAAAAAGTACAACAAATATGTGTAATATATAATGTAAATAAACTATCAAAAACTACAGTAAATATATTGAATTTACTGTACATAAAATATCAAAAATTACACCAAATGTATATTATATACTGTAAATAAAATATCAAAAAGTACAGTAAATATATATTACACACCCTATGTAAAATATCACAAACTTCACCAAATATATATTATATAATTTACAAAAAATATCAAAAGGACACCAAATATATCTTCTATACTGTACATAAAATATCAAAATGTACAGTAAATATATTTCATATATTGTATATATAATATTAACTAAAAGTACACCAAATACATTTTATATACTGTAAATAAATTATCAAAAATTACCGTAAATATATATTACATACTGTACATAAAATATCAAAAAGTACACCAAATATGTGTTATATATACTGTAAATAAACTATCAAAACTACACTAATTATATTTAATATACTGTACATAAAATATCAAAAATTACACCAAATATATATTATTTACTGTCAGGAAAATACCAAAAAGTACAGTAAATATATATTACACACCCTATGTAAAATATCACAAACTACACCAAATATATATCATATAATTTACTTAAAATATCAAAAGGACACCAAATATATCTTATATACTGAACATGAAATATCAAAATGTACAGTAAATATATTTCCTATATTGTACATATAA
Source organism: Pan paniscus (assembly GCF_029289425.2). Classification (NCBI taxonomy): domain Eukaryota; kingdom Metazoa; phylum Chordata; class Mammalia; order Primates; family Hominidae; genus Pan; species Pan paniscus. The sequence continues at coordinate 6,767,783 of NC_073271.2, forward strand.
TATTAACTAAAAGTACACCAAATATATTTTATATACTGTAAATAAAATATCAAAATGTACAGTAAATATATATTACATTCTGTACATAAAATATCAAAAAGTACACCAAATTTGTGTTTTATATACTGTAAATGAACTATCAAAAACTGCAGTAATTATATTTTATATACTGTATATAAAATATCAAAAATTAAACCAAATGTATATTATTTACTGTGAATAAAATATCAAAAAGTACAGTAAATATATCTTACACACCCTATGTAAAATATCACAATCTACACCAAATATATATTATATAATTTACATAAAATATCAAAAGGACACCAAATATATCTTATATAGTGTACATAAAATATCAAAATGTACACTAAATATATTTCCTATATTGTACATATAACATTAACTAAAAGTACACCAAATACATTTTATATACTGTAAATAAAATATCAAAAATACAGTAAATATAAATTACATACTGTACATAAAATATCAATAAGTACACCAAATATGTGTAATATATACTGTAAATAAACTATCAAAAACTACAGTAATTATATTTAATATACTGTACATAAAATATCAAAAATTACACCAAATGTATATTATATACTGTAAATAAAATATCAAAAAGTACAGTAAATATATATTACACACCCTATGTAAAATATCACAAACTTCACCAAATATATATTATATAATTTACATAAAATATCAAAAGGACACCAAATATGTCTTCTATACTGTACATAAAATATCAAAATGTACAGTAAATATATTTCATATATTGTATATATAATATTAACTAAAAGTACACCAAATACATTTTATATACTGTAAATAAATTATCAAAAATTACAGTAAATATATATTACATATTGTACATAAAATATCAAAAAGTACACCAAGTATGTGTTATATATACTGTAAATAAACAATCAAAACTACACTAATTATATTTAATATACTGTACATAAAATATCAAAAATTACACCAAATATATATTATTTACTGTACAGAAAATACCAAAAAGTACAGTAAATATATATTACACACCCTATGTAAAATATCACAAACTACACCAAATATATGTTATATAATTTACTTAAAATATCAAAAGGACAACAAATATATCTTATATACTGAACATGAAATATCAAAATGTACAGTAAATATATTTCATATATTGTACATATAATATTAACTAAAAGTACACCAAATACATTTTATATACTGTAAATAAAATATCAAAAGTACAGTAAATATATATTACATTCTGTACATAAAATATCAAAAAGTGCACCAAATTTGTGTTTTATATACTGTAAATAAACTATCAAAAACTGCAGTAATTATATTTAATATACTGTACATAAAATATCAAAAATTAAACCAAATGTATATTATTTACTGTGAATAAAATATCAAAAAGTACAGTAAATATATATTACACACCCTATGTAAAATATCACAATCTACAAGAAATATATATTATATAATTTACATAAAATATCAAAAGGACACCAAATATATATTATATACTGTAGATAAAATATCAAAAGTACAGTAAATATATTTCATATATTGTACATATAATATTAACTAAAAGTACATCAAATACATTTTATATTCAGTAAATAAATTATCAAAAATTACAGTAAATATATATTGCATACTGTACATAAAATATCAAAAAGTACACCAAATATGTGTTATATATACTGTAAATAAACTATCAAAACTACACTAATTATATTTAATATACTGTACATAAAATATAAAAAATTACACCGAATGTATATTATATACTGTAAATAAAATATCAAAAAGTACAATAAATATATATTACACACCCTATGTGAAATATCTCAAACTTCACCAAATATATATTATATAATTTACATAAAATATCAAAAGGACACCAAATGTATCTTCTATACTGTACATAAAATATCAAAATGTACAGTAAATATATTTCATATATTGTATATATAATATTAACTAAAATTACACCAAATTCATTTTATATACTGTAAATAAATTATCAAAAATTACAGTAAATATATATTACATACTGTACATAAAATATCAAAAAGTACACCAAATATGTGTTATATATACTGTAAATAAACTATCAAAACTACACTAATTATATTTAATATACTGTATATTAAATATCAAAAATTACACCAAATATATATTATTTACTGTAAAGAAAATACCAAAAAGTACAGTAAATATATATTACACACCCTATGTAAAATATCACAAACTACACCCAATATATATTATATAATTTACATAAAATATCAAAAGGACACCAAATATATCTTGTATACTGAACAAGAAATATCAAAATGTACAGTAAATATATTTCATATATTGTACATATAATATTAACTAAAAGTACACCAAATACATTTTATATACTGTAAATAAAATATCAAAAGTACAGTAAATATATATTACATTCTGTACATAAAATATCAAAAAGTACACCAAATTTGTGTTTTATATACTGTAAATAAACTATCAAAAACTGCAGTAATTATATTTAATATACTGTACATAAAATATCAAAAATTAAACCAAATGTATATTATTTACTGTAAATAAAATATCAAAAAGTACAGTAAATATATCTTACACACCCTATGTAAAATATCACAATCTACACCAAATATATATTATATAATTTACATAAAATATCAAAAGGACACCAAATATATCTTATATACTGTACATAAAATATCAAAATATACACTAAATATATTTCATATATTGTACATATATTAACTAAAAGTACACCAAATACATTTTATATACTGTAAATAAAATATCAATAATACAGGAAATATATATTACATTCTGTACATAAAATATCAAAAAGTACACCAAATATGTGTAATATATACTGTAAATAAACTATCAAAAACTACAGTAATTATATTTAATATACTGTACATAAAATATCAAAAATGACACCAAATGTATATTATATACTGTAAATAAAATATCAACAGGTACAGTAAATATATATTACACACCCTATGTAAAATATCACAAACTTCACCAAATATATATTATATAATTTACATAAAATATCAAAAGGACACCAAATATATCTTCTATACTGTACATAAAATATCAAAATGTACAGTAAATATATTTCATATATTGTATATATAATATTAACTAAAAGTACACCAAATACATTTTATATACTGTATATGAATTATCAAAAATTACAGTAAATATATATTACATACTGTACATAAAATATCAAAAAGTACACCAAATATGTGTTATATATACTGTAAATAAACTATCAAAACTACACTAATTATATTTAATATACTGTACATAAAATATCAAAAATTACACCAAATATATATTATTTACTGTAAAGAAAATACCAAAAAGTACAGTAAATATATATGACACACCCTATGTAAAATATCACAAACTACACCAAATATATATTATATAATTTACGTAAAATATCAAAATGACACCAAATATATCTTATGTACTGTACATAAAATATCAAAATGTACACTAAATATATTTCGTATATTGTACATATAATATTAACTGAAAGTACACCAAATACATTTTATATACTGTAAATAAAATATCAAAAATTACAGTAAATATGTATTACATACTGTACATAAGATATCAAAAAGTACACCAAATATGTGTTATATATACTGTAAATAAACTATCAAAAACTACAGTAATTATATTTAACATACTGTACATAAAATATCAAAAATTACACCAAATGTATATTATTTACTGTACATAAAATATCAAAAAGTACAGTAAATATATATTACACACCGTATGTAAAATATCACAATCTACACCAAATATATATTATATAATTTACATAAAATATCAAAATGACACAAAATATATCTTATATACTGTACATAAAATATCAAAAAGTACAGTAAATATATTTGATATATTGTACATATAATATTAACTAAAAGTACACCAAATACATTTTATATAGTGTAAATAAAATATCAAAAAGAACAGTAAATATATATTACACACCATAATTAAAATATCACAATCTACACCAAATATATATTATATAATTTACATAAAATATCAAAAGGACTCAAAATATATCTTATATACTGTACATAAAATAGCAAAAAGTACAGTAAATATATTTCATATATTGTACATATAATATTAACTAAAAGTACACCAAATACATTTTATATAGTGTAAATAAAATACCAAAAATTACAGTGAATATATATTACATACTGTACATAAAATATCAAAAAGTACACCAAATATGTGTTATATATACTGTAAATAAACTATCAAACCTACAGTAATTATGTTTAATATACTGTATATAAAATATCAAAAATTACACCAAATATATAATTTACTGTAAAGAAAATACCAAAAAGTACAGTAAATATATATTACACACCCGATGTAAAATATGACAAACTACACCAAATATATATTATATAATTTACATAAAATATCAAAAGGACACGAAATATACCTTATATACTGAACAAGAAATATCAAAATGTACAGTAAATATATTTCATATATTGTATATATAATATTAACTAAAACTACACCAAATACATTTCATATACTGTAAATAAAATATCAAAAAGTACAGTAAATATATATTACATTCTGTACATAAAATATCAAAAAATACACCAAATATGTGTTATATATACTGTAAATAAACTATCAAAAACTGCAGTAATTATATTTAATATACTGTACATAAAATATCAAAAATTACACCAAATGTATATTATTTACTGTAAATAAAATATCAAAAAGTACAGTAAATATATCTTACACACCCTATGTAAAATATCACAATCTACAGCAAATATATATTATATAATTTACATAAAATATCAAAAGGACACCAAATATGTGTTATATATACTGTAAATATCAAAAACTACAGTAATCATATTCAATGTACTGTATATAAAATATCAAAAATTACACCAAACATAAATTAAATACTGTAAATAAAATATCAAAAAGGACAGTAAATGTATACTACACACCCTATGTAAAATATCAAATATTACACCAAATATATATTATTTAATTTACATAGAATATAAAAAGGACACCAAATATATCTTATATATTGTACATAAAATATCAAAAAGTACAGTATATATATTTCATTCATTGTACATATATTATTAACTAAAAGTACACCAAATACATTTTTTATACTGAAAAAAAATATCAAAAAGTACAGTAAATATATATTACATACTGTACAGAAAATATCAAAAAGTACACCAAATATGTGTTATATATACTGTAAATAAACTATCAAGAACTATAGTAATTATATTTAATATACTGTACATAAAATATCAAAAATTACACCAAATGTATATTATATACTGTAAATAAAATATCAAAAAGTACAGTAAATATACATTACACACCCTATGAAATATCACAAACTACACCAAATATATATTATCTAATTTACATAAAATATCAAGAGGACACCAAATATAATTTCTATACTGTACATAAAATATCAAAAAGTACAGTAAATATATTTCATATATTGTATATATAATATTAACTAAAAGTACACCAAATACATTTTATATACTGTAAATAAGTTATCAAAAATTACAGTAAATATATATTACATACTGTACATAAAATATCAAATAGTAGACCAAATATGTGTTATATATACTGTAAATAAACAATCAAAAACTTCAGTAATTATATTTAATATACTGTACATAAAATATCAAAAATTACACCAAATGTATAAATTTACTGTAAATAAAATATCAAAAATTACAGTAAATATATATTACACACCCTATGGAAAATATCAAAAACTACACTAAATATATATTATAAAATTCACATAAAATATCAAAAGGACACCAAATATATATTATATACTGTACATAAAATATCAAAAAGAACAGTAAATATATTTCATATATTGTACATATAATATTAACTAAAAGTACACCAAATACATTTCATGTACTGTAAATAAAATATCAAAAAGTACAGTAAATATATATTACATACTGTACATAAAATATCAAAAAGTACACCAAATATGTGTTATAAATACTGTAAATAAACTATAAAAAACTACAGTAATTATATTTAATATACTGTACATGAAATATCAAAAACTACACCAAATGTAAATTATTTATTGTAAATAAAATATCAAAAAGTACAGTAAATACATATGACATACCCTATGTAAAATATCAAAAGCTACACCAAATATATATTATATAATTTACGTAAAATATCAAAAGGACACAAATTCTATCTTCTATACTGTACAAAAAATATGAAAATGTACAGTAAATATATTTCATATATTGTATATATAATATTAACGAAAAGAACACCAAATACATTTTATATACTGTAAGTAAATTATCAAAAATTACAGTAAATATATATTACATACTGTACATAAAATATCAAAAACTACATCAAATATGTGTTATATATACTGTAAATAAACTATCAAAAACTACAGTAATTATATTTACTATACTGTTCATAAAATATCAAAAATTACACCAAATGTATATTATATATTGTAAATAAAATATCAAAAAGTACAGTAAATATATATGACACACCCTATGTAAAATATCAAAAACTACACCAAATATATATTATATAATTTACATAAAATAACAAAAGGACACCAAATATATCTTCTATACTGTACACAAAATATCAAAAAGTACAGTAAATATATTTCATATATTGTACATATAATATTAACTAAAAGTACACCTAATACATTTTATATACTCTAAATAAAATATCAAAATTACAGTAAATTTATATTACATACTGTACATAAAACATCAAAAAGTGCACCAAATATGTGTTATATATACTGTAAATATCAAAAACTACAGTAATCATATCCAATGAACTGTATATAAAATATCAAAAATTACACCAAATATACATTAAATACTGTAAATAAAATATCAAAAAGGACAGTAAATATATGCTACACACCCTATGTAAAATATCAAAAATTACACCAAATATATATTATATAATTTACATAGAATATAAAAAGGACACCAAATATATCTTATATATTGTACATAAAATATCAAAAAGTACAGTATATATATTTCATACATTGTATATATATTATTAACTAAAAGTATACCAAATACATTTTGTATACTGAAAATAAAATATCAAAAGTACAGTAAATATATATTACATACTGTACAGAAAATATCAAAAAGTACACTATATATGTGTTATATATACTGTAAATAAACTATCAAACACTACAGTAATTATATTTAATATACTGTACATTAAATATCAAAAATTACACCAAATATATATTATATACTGTAAATAAATTATCAAAAAGTACAGTAAGTACACATTACACACCCTATGAAATATCACAAACTACACCAAATATATATTATATAATTTACATAAAACATCAAAAGGACACCAAATATATCTTCTATACTGTACATAAAATATCAAAAAGTACAGTAAATATATTTCATATATTGTATATATAATATTAATTAAAAGTACACCAAACACATTTTATATACTGTAAATAAATTATCAAAAATTACAGTAAATATATATTACATACTGTACATAAAATATCAAAAAGTACACCAAATATGTGTTATATATACTGTAAATAAACAATCAAAAACTACAGTAATTATATTTAATATACTGTACATAAAATATCAAAAATTACACCAAATGTATATTATTTACTGTAAATGAAATATCAAAAATTACAGTAAATATATATTACACACCCTATGGAAAATATCAAAAACTACATCAAATATATATTATAAAATTCACAAAAATATCAAAAGGACACCAAATATATATTATATACTGTACATAAAATATCAAAAAGTACAGTAAATATATTTCATATATTGTACATGTAATATTAACTAAAAGTACACCAAATACATTTTATATACTGTAAATAAAATATCAAAAAGTACAGTAAATATATATTACATAGTGTACATAAAATATCAAAAAGTACTCCAAATATGTGTAATATATACTGTAAATAAACTATCAAAAACTACAGTAATTATATTTACTTTACTGTACATAAAATATCAAAAATTACACCAAATGTATATTATATACTGTAAATAAAATATCAAAAAGTACAGTAAATATATATTACACACCCTATGTAAAATATCACAAACTACACCAAATATATATTATATAATTTACATAAAATATCAAAAGGACACCAAATATACCTTATATACTGAACATGAAATATCAAAAAGTACAGTAAATATATTTCATATATTGTACATATAATATTAACTAAAAGTACACCAAATACATTTTATATACTGTAAATAAAATATCAAAATTACAGTAAATATATATTACTTTCAGTACATAAAATATCAAAAGTACACCAAATATGTGTTATATATACTGTAAATAAACTATCAAAAACTGCAGTAATTATGTTTAATATACTGTACATAAAATATCAAAAATTACACCAAATGTATATTATTTACTGTAAATAAAATATCAAAAAGTACAGTAAATATATCTTACACACCCTATGTAAAATATCACAATCTACACCAAATATATATTATATAATTTACATAAAATATCAAAAGGACACCAAATATATCTTATATAGTGTACATAAAATATCAAAATGTACAGTAAATATATTTCATATATTGTACATATAATATTAACTAAAAGTACACCAAATACATTTTACATACAGTAAATAAAATATCAAAAAGTACAGTAAATATGTATTACATACTGTACATAAAATATCAAAAAGTACACCATATATGTGTAATATATACTGTAAATAAACTATCAAAAACTACTGTAATTATATTTAATATACTGTACATAAAATATCAAAAATTAAACCAAATGTATATTATATACTGTAAATAAAATATCATCAAGTACAGTAAATATATATTACACACCCTATGTATAATATCACAAACTTCACCAAATATATATTATAAAATTTACATAAAATATCAAAAGGACACCACTTATATCTTCTATACTGTACATAAAATATCAAAATGTACAGTAAATATATTTCATATATTGTATATATAATATTAACTAAAAGTACACCAAATACATTTTATATACTGTAAATAAATTATCAAAAATTACAGTAAATATATATTACATACTGTATATAAAATATCAAAAAGTACACCATATATGTGTTATATATACCGTAAATAAACTATCAAAGACTACAGTAATTATATTTAATATACTGTACATAAAATATCAAAAATTACACCAAATGTATATTATTTACTGTAAATAAAATATCAAAAATTACAGTAAATATATATTACACACCCTATGTAAAATATCAAAAACTACACCAAATATCTATTATAAAATTCACATAAAATATCAAAAGGACACCAAATATTTATTATATACTGTACATAAAATATCAAAAAGTACAGTAAATATATTTCATATAGTGTACATATAATATTAACTAAAAGTACACCAAATACATTTCATATACTGTAAATAAAATATCAAAAAGTACAGTAAATATATATTACATACTGTACATAAAATATCAAAATGTACACCAAATATGTGTTATATATACTGTGAATAAACTATCAAATATACAGTAATTATATATAATATACTGTACAAAAAATATCAAAAATTACACCAAATGTATATTATATACTGTAAATAAAATATCAAAAAGTACAGTAAATATATATGGCATACCCTATGTAAAATATCAAAAACTACACCAAATATATATTATATAATTTACAGAAAATATCAAAAGGACACCAAATATATATTCTATACTGTACACAAAATATCAAAAAGTACAGTAAATATATTTCATATATCTTACATATAATATTAACTAAAAGTACACCAAATGCATTTTATATACTGTAAATAAAATATCAAAAAGTACAGTAAACATATATTACATACTGTACATAAAATATCAAAAAGTACACCAAATATGTGTTATATATACTGTAAATATCAAAAACTACAGTAATCATATTCAATGTACTGTATATAAAATATCAAAAATTACACCAAATATAAATTAAATACTGTAAATAAAATATCAAAAAGGACAGTAAATATATACTACACACCCTATGTAAAATATCAAAAATTACACCAAATATATATTATATAATTTACATAGAATATAAAAAGGACACCAAATATATCTTATATATTGTACATAAAATATCAAAAAGTACAGTATATATATTTCATACATTGTACATATATTATTAACTAAAAGTACACCAAATACATTTTGTATACTGACAATAAAATATCAAAAAGTACAGTAAATCTATATTACATACTGTACATAAAATATCAAAAAGTACACCAAATATGTGTTATATATACTGTAAATAAACTATCAAAAACTACAGTAATTATATTTAATATACTGTACATAAAATATCAAAAATTACACCAAAGGAATGTTATTTACTGTAAATAAAATATCAAAAAGTACAGTAAATATATCTTACACTCCCTATGTAAAATATCACAATCTACACCAAATATATATTATATAATTTACATCAAATATCAAAAGGACACCAAATATATCTTATATATTGTACATAAAATATCAAAAAGTACAGTATATATATTTCATACATTGTATATATATTATTAACTAAAAGTACACCAAATACATTTTGTATACTGAAAATAAAATATCAAAAATACAGTAAATATATATTACATACTGTACAGAAAATATCAAAAAGTACACTAAATATGTGTTATATATACTGTAAATAAACTATCAAAAACTACAGTAATTATATTTAATATACTGTACATAAAATATCAAAAATTACACCAAATGTATATTATATACTGTAAATAAAATATCAAAAAGTACAGTAAGTACACATTACACACGCTATGAAATATCACAAACTACACCAAATATATATTATATAATTTACATAAAATATCAAAAGGACACCAAATATATCTTCTATACTGTACATAAAATATCAAAAAGTACAGTAAATATATTTCATATATTGTATATATAATATTAACTAAAAGTACACCAAACACATTTTATATACTGTAAATAAATTATCAAAAACTTCAGTAAATATATATTACATACTGTACATAAAATATCAAAAAGTACACCAAATATGTGTTATATATACTGTAAATAAACAATCAAAAACTACAATAATTATATTTAATATACTGTACATAAAATATCAAAAATTACACCAAATGTATATTATTTACTGTAAATGAAATATCAAAAATTACAGTAAATATATATTACACACCCTATGGAAAATATCACAAACTACATCAAATATATATTATAAAATTCACAAAAAATATCAAAAGGACACCAAATATATATTATATACTGTACATAAAATATCAAAAAGTACAGTAAATATATTTCATATATTGTACATGTAATATTAACTAAAAGTACACCAAATACATTTTATATACTGTAAATAAAATATCAAAAAGTACAGTAAATATATATTACATTCTGTACATAAAATATCAAAAAGTACACCAAATATGTGTTATATATACTGTAAATAAACTATCAAAAACTGCAGTAATTATATTTAATATACTGTACATAAAATATCAAAAATTACACCAAATGTATATTATTTACTGTAAATAAAATATCAAAAAGTACAGTAAATATATATTGCACACCATATGTAAAATATCACAATCTACACCAAATATATATTATATAATTTACATAAAATATCAAAAGGACACCAAATATATCTTCTATACTGTACATAAAATATCAAAAAGTACAGTAAATATATTTCATATATTGTACATATAATATTAACTAAAAGTACACCAAATACATTTTATATACTGTAAATAAATTATCAAAAATTACAGTAAATATATATTACATACTGTACATAAAATATCAAAAAGTACACCAAATATGTGTTATATATACTGTAAATAAACTATCAAAAACTACAGTAATTATATTTAATATACTGTACATAAAATATCAAAAATTACACCAAATGTATATTATTTACTGTAAATAAAATATCAAAAATTACAGTAAATATATATTACACACCCTATGTAAAATATCAAAAACTACACCAAATATATATTATAAAATTCACATAAAATATCAAAAGGACACCAAATATATCTTATATACTGTACATAAATTATCAAAATTACAGTAAATATATTTCATATATTGTACATATAATATTAACTAAAAGTACACCAAATACATTTTATATAGTGTAAATAAAATATCAAAATGTACAGTAAATATATATTACACACCATATGTAAAATATCACAATCTACACCAAATATATATTATATAATTTACATAAAATATCAAAAGGACACCAAATATATCTTATATAGTGTACATAAAATATCAAAATGTACAGTAAATATATTTCATATATTGTACATATAACATTAACTAAAAGTACACCAAATACATTTTATATACAGTAAATATAATATCAAAAATACAGTAAATATATATTACATACTGTACATAAAATATCAAAAATACACCAAATATGTGTTATATATACTGTAAATATCAAAAACTACAGTAAACATATTCAATGTACTGTATATAAAATATCAAAAATTACACCAAATATAAATTAAATACTGTAAATGAAATATCAAAAAGGACAGTAAATATATACTACACACCCTATGTAAAATATCAAAAATTACACCAAATATATATTATATAATTTACATAGAATATAAAAAGGACACCAAATATATCTTATATATTGTACATAAAATATCAAAAAGTACAGTATATATATTTCATACATTGTACATGTATTATTAACTAAAAGTACACCAAATACATTTTGTATACTGAAAATAAAATATCAAAAAGTACAGTAAATCTATATTACATACTGTACATAAAATATCAAAAAGTACACCAAATATGTGTTATATATACTGTAAATAAACTATCAAAAACTACAGTAATTATATTTAATATACTGTACATAAAATATCAAAAATTACACCAAAGGAATGTTATTTACTGTAAATAAAATATCAAAAAGTACAGTAAATATATCTTACACACCCTATGTAAAATATCACAATCTACACCAAATATATATTATATAATTTACATAAAATATCAAAAGGACACCAAATATATCTTATATAGTGTACATAAAATATCAAAATGTACAGTAAATATATTTCATATATTGTACATATAATATTAACTAAAAGTACAACAAATACATTTTATATACAGTAAATAAAATATCAAAAAGTACAGTAAATATGTATTACATACTGTACATAAAATATTAAAAAGTACACCATATATGTGTAATATATACTGTAAATAAACTATCAAAAAATACTGTAATTATATTTAATATACTGTACATAAAATATCAAAAATTAATCCAAATGTATATTATATACTGTAAATAAAATATCATCAAGTACAGTAAATATATATTACACACCCTATGTAAAATATCACAAACTTCACCAAATATATATTATAAAATTTACATAAAATATCAAAAGGACACCACTTATATCTTCTATACTGTACATAAAATATCAAAATGTACAGTAAATATATTTCATATATTGTATATATAATATTAACTAAAAGTACACCAAATACATTTTATATACTGTAAATAAATTATCAAAAATTACAGTAAATATATATTACATACTGTATATAAAATATCAAAAAGTACACCATATATGTGTTATATATACTGTAAATAAACTATCAAAGACTACAGTAATTATATTTAATATACTGTACATAAAATATCAAAAATTACACCAAATGTATATTATTTACTGTAAATAAAATATCAAAAATTACAGTAAATATATATTACACACCCAATGTAAAATATCAAAAACTACACCAAATATCTATTATAAAATTCACATAAAATATCAAAAGGACACCAAATATTTATTATATACTGTACATAAAATATCAAAAAGTACAGTAAATATATTTCATATAGTGTACATATAATATTAACTAAAAGTACACCAAATACATTTCATATACTGTAAATAAAATATCAAAAAGTACAGTAAATATATATTACATACTGTACATAAAATATCAAAAACTACACCAAATATGTGTTATATATACTGTGAATAAACTATCAAATATACAGTAATTATATATAATATACTGTACAAAAAATATCAAAAATTACACCAAATGTATATTATATACTGTAAATAAAATATCAAAAAGTACAGTAAATATATATGGCATAACCTATGTAAAATATCAAAAACTACACCAAATATATATTATATAATTTACAGAAAATATCAAAAGGACACCAAATATATATTCTATACTGTACACAAAATATCAAAAAGTACAGTAAATATATTTCATATATCTTACATATAATATTAACTAAAAGTACACCAAATGCATTTTATATACTGTAAATAAAATATCAAAAAGTACAGTAAACATATATTACATACTGTACATAAAATATCAAAAAGTACACCAAATATGTGTTATATATACTGTAAATATCAAAAACTACAGTAATCATATTCAATGTACTGTATATAAAATATCAAAAATTACACCAAATATAAATTAAATACTGTAAATAAAATATCAAAATGGACAGTAAATATATACTACACACCCTATGTAAAATATCAAAAATTACACCAAATATATATTATATAATTTACATAGAATATAAAAAGGACACCAAATATATCTTATATATTGTACATAAAATATCAAAAAGTACAGTATATATATTTCATACATTGTACATATATTATTAACTAAAAGTACACCAAATACATTTTGTATACTGACAATAAAATATCAAAAAGTACAGTAAATCTATATTACATACTGTACATAAAATATCAAAAAGTACACCAAATATGTGTTATATATACTGTAAATAAACTATCAAAAACTACAGTAATTATATTTAATATACTGTACATAAAATATCAAAAATTACACCAAAGGACTGTTATTTACTGTAAATAAAATATCAAAAAGTACAGTAAATATATCTTACACTCCCTATGTAAAATATCACAATCTACACCAAATATATATTATATAATTTACATAAAATATCAAAAGGACACCAAATATATCTTATATAGTGTACATAAAATATCAAAATGTACAGTAAATATATTTCCTATATTGTACATATAATATTAACTGAAAGTACACCAAATACATTTTATATACTGTAAATAAAATATCAAAAATACAGTAAATATATATTACATACTGTACATAAAATATCAAAAAGTACACCAAATATGTGTAATATATACTGTAAATAAACTATCAAAACTACACTAATTATATTTAATATACTGTACATAAAATATCAAAAATTACACCAAATATATATTATTTACTGTAAAGAAAATACCAAAAAGTACAGTAAATATATATTACACACCCTATGTAAAATATCACAATCTACACCAAATATATATTATATAATTTACATCAAATATCAAAAGGACACCAAATATATCTTATATATTGTACATAAAATATCAAAAAGTACAGTATATATATTTCATACATTGTATATATATTATTAACTAAAAGTACACCAAATACATTTTGTATACTGAAAATAAAATATCAAAAATACAGTAAATATATATTACATACTGTACAGAAAATATCAAAAAGTACACTAAATATGTGTTATATATACTGTAAATAAACTATCAAAAACTACAGTAATTATATTTAATATACTGTACATAAAATATCAAAAATTACACCAAATGTATATTATATACTGTAAATAAAATATCAAATAGTACAGTAAGTACACATTACACACGCTATGAAATATCACAAACTACACCAAATATATATTATATAATTTACATAAAATATCAAAAGGACACCAAATATATCTTCTATACTGTACATAAAATATCAAAAAGTACAGTAAATATATTTCATATATTGTATATATAATATTAACTAAAAGTACACCAAACACATTTTATATACTGTAAATAAATTATCAAAAACTTCAGTAAATATATATTACATACTGTACATAAAATATCAAAAAGTACACCAAATATGTGTTATATATACTGTAAATAAACAATCAAAAACTACAATAATTATATTTAATATACTGTACATAAAATATCAAAAATTACACCAAATGTATATTATTTACTGTAAATGAAATATCAAAAATTACAGTAAATATATATTACACACCCTATGGAAAATATCACAAACTACATCAAATATATATTATAAAATTCACAAAAAATATCAAAAGGACACCAAATATATATTATATACTGTACATAAAATATCAAAAAGTACAGTAAATATATTTCATATATTGTACATGTAATATTAACTAAAAGTACACCAAATACATTTTATATACTGTAAATAAAATATCAAAAAGTACAGTAAATATATATTACATTCTGTACATAAAATATCAAAAAGTACACCAAATATGTGTTATATATACTGTAAATAAACTATCAAAAACTGCAGTAATTATATTTAATATACTGTACATAAAATTTCAAAAATTACACCAAATGTATATTATTTACTGTAAATAAAATATCAAAAAGTACAGTAAATATATATTGCACACCATATGTAAAATATCACAATCTACACCAAATATATATTATATAATTTACATAAAATATCAAAAGGACACCAAATATATCTTCTATACTGTACATAAAATATCAAAAAGTACAGTAAATATATTTCATATATTGTACATATAATATTAACTAAAAGTACACCAAATACATTTTATATACTGTAAATAAATTATCAAAAATTACAGTAAATATATATTACATACTGTACATAAAATATCAAAAAGTACACCAAATATGTGTTATATATACTGTAAATAAACTATCAAAAACTACAGTAATTATATTTAATATACTGTACATAAAATATCAAAAATTACACCAAATGTATATTATTTACTGTAAATAAAATATCAAAAATTACAGTAAATATATATTACACACCCTATGTAAAATATCAAAAACTACACCAAATATATATTATAAAATTCACATAAAATATCAAAAGGACACCAAATATATCTTATATACTGTACATAAATTATCAAAAGTACAGTAAATATATTTCATATATTGTACATATAATATTAACTAAAAGTACACCAAATACATTTTATATAGTGTAAATAAAATATCAAAATGTACAGTAAATATATATTACACACCATATGTAAAATATCACAATCTACACCAAATATATATTATATAATTTACATAAAATATCAAAAGGACACCAAATATATCTTATATAGTGTACATAAAATATCAAAATGTACAGTAAATATATTTCATATATTGTACATATAACATTAACTAAAAGTACACCAAATACATTTTATATACAGTAAATAAAATATCAAAAATACAGTAAATATATATTACATACTGTACATAAAATATCAAAAATACACCAAATATGTGTTATATATACTGTAAATATCAAAAACTACAGTAAACATATTCAATGTACTGTATATAAAATATCAAAAATTACACCAAATATAAATTAAATACTGTAAATGAAATATCAAAAAGGACAGTAAATATATACTACACACCCTATGTAAAATATCAAAAATTACACCAAATATATATTATATAATTTACATAGAATATAAAAAGGACACCAAATATATCTTATATATTGTACATAAAATATCAAAAAGTACAGTATATATATTTCATACATTGTACATATATTATTAACTAAATGTACACCAAATACATTTTGTATACTGAAAATAAAATATCAAAAAGTACAGTAAATCTATATTACATACTGTACATAAAATATCAAAAAGTACACCAAATATGTGTTATATATACTGTAAATAAACTATCAAAAACTACAGTAATTATATTTAATATACTGTACATAAAATATCAAAATTTACACCAAAGGAATGTTATTTACTGTAAATAAAATATCAAAAAGTACAGTAAATATATCTTACACACCCTATGTAAAATATCACAATCTACACCAAATATATATTATATAATTTACATAAAATATCAAAAGGACACCAAATATATCTTATATAGTGTACATAAAATATCAAAATGTACAGTAAATATATTTCATATATTGTACATATAATATTAACTAAAAGTACACCAAATACATTTTATATACAGTAAATAAAATATCAAAAAGTACAGTAAATATGTATTACATACTGTACATAAAATATTAAAAAGTACACCATATATGTGTAATATATACTGTAAATAAACTATCAAAAACTACTGTAATTATATTTAATATACTGTACATAAAATATCAAAAATTAAACCAAATGTATATTATATACTGTAAATAAAATATCATCAAGTACAGTAAATATATATTACACACCCTATGTAAAATATCACAAACTTCACCAAATATATATTATAAAATTTACATAAAATATCAAAAGGACACCACTTATATCTTCTATACTGTACATAAAATATCAAAATGTACAGTAAATATATTTCATATATTGTATATATAATATTAACTAAAAGTACACCAAATACATTTTATATACTGTAAATAAATTATCAAAAATTACAGTAAATATATATTACATACTGTATATAAAATATCAAAAAGTACACCATATATGTGTTATATATACTGTAAATAAACTATCAAAGACTACAGTAATTATATTTAATATACTGTACATAAAATATCAAAAATTACACCAAATGTATATTATTTACTGTAAATAAAATATCAAAAATTACAGTAAATATATATTACACACCCAATGTAAAATATCAAAAACTACACCAAATATCTATTATAAAATTCACATAAAATATCAAAAGGACACCAAATATTTATTATATACTGTACATAAAATATCAAAAAGTACAGTAAATATATTTCATATAGTGTACATATAATATTAACTAAAAGTACACCAAATACATTTCATATACTGTAAATAAAATATCAAAAAGTACAGTAAATATATATTACATACTGTACATAAAATATCAAAAAGTACACCAAATATGTGTTATATATACTGTGAATAAACTATCAAATATACAGTAATTATATATAATATACTGTACAAAAAATATCAAAAATTACACCAAATGTATATTATATACTGTAAATAAAATATCAAAAAGTACAGTAAATATATATGGCATAACCTAGGTAAAATATCAAAAACTACACCAAATATATATTATATAATTTACAGAAAATATCAAAAGGACACCAAATATATATTCTATACTGTACACAAAATATCAAAAAGTACAGTAAATATATTTCATATATCTTACATATAATATTAACTAAAAGTACACCAAATGCATTTTATATACTGTAAATAAAATATCAAAAAGTACAGTAAACATATATTACATACTGTACATAAAATATCAAAAAGTACACCAAATATGTGTTATATATACTGTAAATATCAAAAACTACAGTAATCATATTCAATGTACTGTATATAAAATATCAAAAATTACACCAAATATAAATTAAATACTGTAAATAAAATATCAAAAAGGACAGTAAATATATACTACACACCCTATGTAAAATATCAAAAATTACACCAAATATATATTATATAATTTACATAGAATATACAAAGGACACCAAATATATCTTATATAGTGTACATAAAATATCAAAATGTACAGTAAATATATTTCCTATATTGTACATATAATATTAACTGAAAGTACACCAAATACATTTTATATACTGTAAATAAAATATCAAAAATACAGTAAATATATATTACATACTGTACATAAAATATCAAAAAGTACACCAAATATGTGTAATATATACTGTAAATAAACTATCAAAACTACACTAATTATATTTAATATACTGTACATAAAATATCAAAAATTACACCAAATATATATTATTTACTGTAAAGAAAATACCAAAAAGTACAGTAAATATATATTACACACCCTATGTAAAATATCACAAACAACACCAAATATATATTATATAATTTACATAAAATATCAAACGGACACCAAATATACCTTATATACTGAACATGAAATATCAAAAAGTACAGTAAATATATTTCATATATTGTACATATAATATTAACTAAAAGTACACCAAATACATTTTCTATACTGTAAATAAAATATCAAAAGTACAGTAAATATATATTACATTGAGTACATAAAATATCAAAAAGTACACCAAATATGTGTTATATATACTGTAAAAAAACTATCAAAAACTGCAGTAATTATATTTAATATACTGCACATAAAATATCAAAAATTACACCAAATGTATATTATTTACTGTAAATAAAATATCAAAAAGTACAGTAAATATATCTTACACACCCTATGTAAAATATCACAAAGTACACCAAATATATATTATATAATTTACATAAAATATCAAAAGGACACCAAATATACCTTATATACTGAACATGAAATATCAAAATGTACAGTAAATATATTTCATATATTGTACATATAACATTAACTAAAAGTACACCAAATACATTTTATATATTGTAAATAAAATATCAAAAATACAGTAAATATATCATACATTCTGTACATAAAATATCAAAAAGTACACCAAATATGTGTTATATATACTGTAAATAAACTATCAAAAACTGCAGTAATTATGTTTAATATACTGTACATAAAATATCAAAAATTACACCAAATGTATATTATTTACTGTAAATAAAATATCAAAAAGTACAGTAAATATATCTTACACACCCTATGTAAAATATCACAATCTACACCAAATATATATTATATAATTTACATAAAATATCAAAAGGACACCAAATATATCTTATATACTGTACATAAAATATCGAAATTACAGTAAATAGATTTCATATATTGTACATATAATGTTAACTAAAAGTACACCAAATACATTTTATATACTGTAAATAAAATATCAAAAAGTACAGTAAATATATATTACACACCCTATGTAAAATATCACAAACTTCACCAAATATATATTATATAATTTACATAAAATATCAAAAGGACACCAAATATATCTTCTATACTGTACATAAAATATCAAAATGTACAGTAAATATATTTCATATATTGTATATATAATATTAACTAAAAGTACACCAAATACATTTTATATACTGTAAATAAATTATCAAAAATTACAGTAAATATATATTACATACTGTACATAAAATATCAAAAAGTACACCAAATATGTGTTATATATACTGTAAATAAACTATCAAACCTACACTAATTATATTTAATATACTGTACATAAAATATCAAAAATTACACCAAATGTATATTATTTACTGTAAAGAAAATACCAAAAAGTACAGTAAATATATATTACACACCCTATGTAAAATATCACAAACTACACCAAATATATATTATATAATTTACATAAAATATCAAAAGGACACCAAATATATCTTATATACTGAACATGAAATATCAAAATGTACAGTAAATATATTTCATATATTGTACATATAATATTAACTAAAAGTACACCAAATACATTTTATATACTGTAAATTAAATATCAAAATGTACAGTAAATATATATTACATTCTGTTCATAAAATATCAAAAAGTACACCAAATTTGTGTTTTATATACTGTAAATAAACTATCAAAAACTGCAGTAATTATATTTCATATACTGTACATAAAATATCAAAAATTAAACCAAATGTATATTATTTACTGTAAATAAAATATCAAAAAGTACAGTAAATATATCTTACACACCCTATGTAAAATATCACAAAGTACACCAAATATATATTATATAATTTACATAAAATATCAAAATGACACCAAATATACCTTATATACTGTACATGAAATATCAAAATGTACAGTAAATATATTTCATATATTGTACATATAATATTAACTAAAAGTACACCAAATACATTTTATATACTGTAAATAAAATATCAAAAGTACAGTAAATATATCATACATTCTGTACATAAAATATCAAAAAGTACACCAAATATGTGTAATATATACTGTAAATAAACTATCAAAAACTGCAGTAATTATGTTTAATATACTGTACATAAAATATCAAAAATTACACCAAATGTATATTATTTACTGTAAATAAAATATCAAAAAGTACAGTAAATATATCTTACACACCCTATGTAAAATATCACAATCTACACCAAATATATATTATATAATTTACATAAAATATCAAAAGGACACCAAATATATCTTATATACTGTACATAAAATATCAAAATTACAGTAAATAGATTTCATATATTGTACATATAATGTTAACTAAAAGTACCCCAAATACATTTTATATACTGTAAATAAAATATCAAAAAGTACAGTAAATATATATTACACACCCTATGTAAAATATCACAAACTTCACCAAATATATATTATATAATTTACATAAAATATAAAAAGGACACCAAATATATCTTCTATACTGTACATAAAATATCAAAATGTACAGTAAATATATTTCATATATTGTATATATAATATTAACTGAAAGTACACCAAATACATTTTATATACTGTAAATAAATTATCAAAAATTACAGTAAATATATATTACATACTGTACATAAAATATCAAAAAGTACACCAAATATGTGTTATATATACTGTAAATAAACTATCAAAACTACACTAATTATATTTAATATACTGTACATAAAATATCAAAAATTACACCAAATATATATTATTTACTGTAAAGAAAATACCAAAAAGTACAGTAAATATATATTACACTCCCTATGTAAAATATCACAAACTACACCAAATATATATAATATAATTTACATAAAATATCAAAAGGACACCAAATATATCTTATATACTGAACATGAAATATCAAAATGTACAGTAAATATATTTCATATATTGTACATATAATATTAACTAAAAGTACACCAAATACATTTTATATACTGTAAATTAAATATCAAAATGTACAGTAAATATATATTACATTCTGTTCATAAAATATCAAAAAGTACACCAAATTTGTGTTTTATATACTGTAAATAAACTATCAAAAACTGCAGTAATTATATTTAATATACTGTACATAAAATATCAAAAATTAAACCAAATGTATATTATTTACTGTAAATAAAATATCAAAAAGTACAGTAAATATATCTTACACACCCTATGTAAAATATCACAATCTACACCAAATATATATTATATAATTTACATTAAATATCAAAAGGACACCAAATATATCTTATATACAGTACATAAAATATCAAAATTACAGTAAATATATTTCATATATTGTACATATAATGTTAACTAAAAGTACACCAAATATATTTTATATAGTGTAAATAAAATATCAAAATGTACAGTAAATATATATTACACACCCTATGTAAAATATCACAATCTACACCAAATTTATATTATGTAATTTCCATAAAATATCAAAAGGACACCATATATACCTTATATGCTGAACATAAAATATCAAAATGTACCGTATATATATTTCATATATTGTACATATAATATTAACTAAAAGTACACCAAATACATTTTATATACTGTAAATAAAATATCAAATAGTAGAGTAAATATATATTACATACTGTACATAAAATATCAAAAAGTACACCAAATATGTGTAATATATACTGTAAATAAACTATCAAATCCACAGTAATTATATATAATGTACTGTACATAAAATATCAAAAATTACACCAAATGTATATTATTTACTGTAAATAAAATATCAAAAAGTACAGTAAATATATCTTACACACCCTATGTAAAATATCACAATCTACACCAAATATATATTATATAATTTACATAAAATATCAAAAGGACACCAAATATACCTTATATACTGAACATGAAATATCAAAATGTACAGTAAATATATTTCCTATATTGTACGTATAATATTAACTAAAAGTACACCAAATACATTTTATATACTGTAAATAAAATATCAAAAGTACAGTAAATATATATTACATTCTGTACATAAAATATCAAAAAGTACACCAAATATGTGTTATATATACTGTAAATAAACTATCAAAAACTGCAGTAATTATGTTTAATATACTGTACATAAAATATCAAAAATTACACCAAATGTATATTATTTACTGTAAATAAAATATCAAAAAGTACAGTAAATATATCTTACACACCCTATGTAAAATATCACAATCTACACCAAATATATATTATATAATTTACATAAAATATCAAAAGGACACCAAATATATCTTATATACTGTACATAAAATATCAAAATTACAGTAAATATATTTCATATATTGTACATATAATGTTAACTAAAAGTACACCAAATACATTTTATATACTGTAAATAAAATATCAAAAAGTACAGTAAATATGTATTACACACCCTATGTAAAATATCACAAACTTCACCAAATATATATTATATAATTTACATAAAATATCAAAAGGACACCAAATATATCTTCTATACTGTACATAAAATATCAAAATGTACAGTAAATATATTTCATATATTGTATATATAATATTAACTAAAAGTACACCAAATAAATTTTATATACTGTAAATAAATTATCAAAAATTACAGTAAATATATATTACATACTGTACATAAAATATCAAAAAGTACACCAAATATGTGTTATACATACTGTAAATAAACTATCAAAACTACACTAATTATATTTAATATACTGTACATAAAATATCAAAAATTACACCAAATATATATTATTTATTGTAAAGAAAATACCAAAAAGTACAGTAAATATATATTACACACCCTATGTAAAATATCACAAACTACACCAAATATATATTATATGATTTACATAAAATATCAAAAGGACACCAAATATATCTTATATACTGAACATGAAATATCAAAATGTACAGTAAATATATTTCATATATTCTACATATAATATTAACTAAAAGTACACCAAATACATTTTATATACTGTAAATAAAATATCAAAATGTACAGTAAATATATATTACATTCTGTACATAAAATATCAAAAAGTACACCAAATTTGTGTTTTATATACTGGAAATAAACTATCAAAAACTGCAGTAATTATATTTAATATACTGTACATAAAATATCAAAAAATTACACCAAATGTATATTATTTACTGTAAATAAAATATCAAAAAGTACAGTAAATATATCTTACACACCCTATGTAAAATATCACAATCTACACCAAATATATATTATATAATTTACATAAAATATCAAAAGGACACCAAATATATCTTATATAGTGTACATAAAATATCAAAATGTACAGTAAATATATTTCATATATTGTACATATAATATTAACTAAAAGTACACCAAATACATTTTATATACAGTAAATAAAATATCAAAAAGTACAGTAAATATGTATTACATACTGTACATAAAATATCAAAAAGTACACCATATATGTGTAATATATACTGTAAATAAACTATCAAAAACTACTGTAATTATATTTAATATACTGTACATAAAATATCAAAAATTAAACCAAATGTATATTATATACTGTAAATAAAATATCATCAAGTACAGTAAATATATATTACACACCCTATGTAAAATATCACAAACTTCACCAAATATATATTATAAAATTTACATAAAATATCAAAAGGACACCACTTATATCTTCTATACTGTACATAAAATATCAAAATGTACAGTAAATATATTTCATATATTGTATATATAATGTTAACTAAAAGTACACCAAATACATTTTATATACTGTAAATAAATTATCAAAAATTACAGTAAATATATATTACATACTGTATATAAAATATCAAAAAGTACACCATATATGTGTTATATATACTGTAAATAAACTATCAAAGAGTATAGTAATTATATTTAATATACTGTACATAAAATATCAAAAATTACACCAAATGTATATTATTTACTGTAAATAAAATATCAAAAATTACAGTAAATATATATTACACACCCTATGTAAAATATCAAAAACTACACCAAATATCTATTATAAAATTCACATAAAATATCAAAAGGACACCAAATATTTATTATATACTGTACATAAAATATCAAAAAGTACAGTAAATATATTTCATATAGTGTACATATAATATTAACTAAAAGTACACCAAATACATTTCATATACTGTAAATAAAATATCAAAAAGTACAGTAAATATATATTACATACTGTACATAAAATATCAAAAAGTACACCAAATATGTGTTATATATACTGTGAATAAACTACCAAATATACAGTAATTATATATAATATACTGTACAAAAAATATCAAAAATTACACCAAATGTATATTATATACTGTAAATAAAATATCAAAAAGTACAGTAAATATATGTGGCATACCCTATGTAAAATATCAAAAACTACACCAAATATATATTATATAATTTACAGAAAATATCAAAAGGACACCAAATATATATTCTATACTGTACACAAAATATCAAAAGGTACAGTAAATATATTTCATATATCTTACATATAATATTAACTAAAAGTACACCAAATGCATTTTATATACTGTAAATAAAATATCAAAAAGTACAGTAAACATATATTACATACTGTACATAAAATATCAAAAAGTACACCAAATATGTGTTATATATACTGTAAATATCAAAAACTACAGTAATCATATTCAATGTACTGTATATAAAATATCAAAAATTACACCAAATATAAATTAAATACTGTAAATAAAATATCAAAAAGGACAGTAAATATATACTACACACCCTATGTAAAATATCAAAAATTACACCAAATATATATTATATAATTTACATAGAATATAAAAAGGACACCAAATATATCTTATATATTGTACATAAAATATCAAAAAGTACAGTATATATATTTCATACATTGTACATATATTATTAACTAAAAGTACACCAAATACATTTTGTATACTGAAAATAAAATATCGAAAAGTACAGTAAATCTATATTACATACTGTACATAAAATATCAAAAAGTACACCAAATATGTGTTATATATACTGTAAATAAACTATCAAAAACTACAGTAATTATATTTAATATACTGTACATAAAATATCAAAAATTACACCAAAGGAATGTTATTTACTGTAAATAAAATATCAAAAAGTACAGTAAATATATCTTACACTCCCTATGTAAAATATCACAATCTACACCAAATATATATTATATAATTTACATAAAATATCAAAAGGACACCAAATATACCTTATATACGGAACATGAAATATCAAAAAGTACAGTAAATATATTTCATATATTGTACATATAATATTAACTAAAAGTACACCAAATACATTTTATATATTGTAAATAAAATATCAAAAGTACAGTAAATATATATTACATTCAGTACATAAAATATCAAAAAGTACGCCAAATATGTGTTATATATACTGTAAAAAAACTATCAAAAACTGCAGTAATTATATTTAATGTAGTGTACATAAAATATGAAAAATTACACCAAATGTATATTATTTACTGTAAATAAAATATCAAAAAGTACAGTAAATATATCTTACACACCCTATGTAAAATATCACAAAGTACACCAAATATATATTATATAATTTACATAAAATATCAAAAGGACACCAAATATACCTTATATACTGAACATGAAATATCAAAATGTACAGTAAATATATTTCATATATTGTACATATAATATTAACTAAAAGTACACCAAATACATTTTATATACTGTAAATAAAATATCAAAAGTACAGTAAGTATATCATACATTGTGTACATAAAATATCAAAAAGTACACCAAATATGTGTTATATATACTGTAAATAAACTATCAAAAACTGCAGTAATTATGTTTAATATACTGTACATAAAATATCAAAAATTACACCAAATGTATATTATTTACTGTAAATAAAATATCAAAAAGTACAGTAAATATATCTTACACACCCTATGTAAAATATCACAATCTACACCAAATATATATTATATAATTTACATAAAATATCCAAAGGACACCAAATATATCTTATATACTGTACATAAAATATCAAAATTACAGTAAATAGATTTCATATATTGTACATATAATGTTAACTAAAAGTACACCAAATACATTTTATATACTGTAAATAAAATATCAAAAAGTACAGTAAATATATATTACACACCCTATGTAAAATATCACAAACTTCACCAAATATATATTATATAATTTACATAAAATATCAAAAGGACACCAAATATATCTTCTATACTGTACATAAAATATCAAAATGTGCAGTAAATATATTTCATATATTGTATATATAATATTAACTAAAAGTACACCAAATACATTTTATATACTGTAAATAAATTATCAAAAATTACAGTAAATATATATTACATACTGTACATAAAATATCAAAAAGTACACCAAATATGTGTTATATATACTGTAAATAAACTATCAAAACTACACTAATTATATTTAATATACTGTACATAAAATATCAAAAATTACACCAAATATATATTATTTACTGTAAAGAAAATACCAAAAAGTACAGTAAATATATATTACACACCCTATGTAAAATATCACAATCTACACCAAATATATATTATATAATTTACATCAAATATCAAAAGGACACCAAATATATCTTATATATTGTACATAAAATATCAAAATTACAGTAAATATATTTCATATATTGTACATATAATGTTAACTAAAAGTACACCAAATATATTTTATATAGTGTAAATAAAATATCAAAATGTACAGTAAATATATATTACACACCCTATGTAAAATATCACAATCTACACCAAATTTATATTATGTAATTTACATAAAATATCAAAAGGACACCATATATACATTATATGCTGAACATAAAATATCAAAATGTACCGTATATATATTTCATATATTGTACATATAATATTAACTAAAAGTACACCAAATACATTTTATATACTGTAAATAAAATATCAAATAGTAGAGTAAATATATATTACATACTGTACATAAAATATCAAAAAGTACACCAAATATGTGTAATATATACTGTAAATAAACTATCAAATCCACAGTAATTATATATAATATACTGTACATAAAATATCAAAAATTACACCAAATGTATATTATTTACTGTAAATAAAATATCAAAAAGTACAGTAAATATATCTTACACACCCTATGTAAAATATCACAATCTACACCAAATATATATTATATAATTTACATAAAATATCAAAAGGACACCAAATATACCTTATATACTGAACATGAAATATCAAAATGTACAGTAAATATATTTCCTATATTGTACATATAATATTAACTAAAAGTACACCAAATACATTTTATATACTGTAAATAAAATATCAAAAGTTCAGTAAATATATATTACATTCTGTACATAAAATATCAAAAAGTACACCAAATATGTGTTATATATACTGTAAATAAACTATCAAATACTGCAGTAATTATGTTTAATATACTGTACATAAAATATCAAAAATTACACCAAATGTATATTATTTACAGTAAATAAAATATCAAAAAGTACAGTAAATATATCTTACACACCCTATGTAAAATATCACAATCTACACCAAATATATATTATATAATTTACATAAAATATCACAAGGACACCAAATATATCTGATATACTGTACATAAAATATCAAAATCACAGTAAATATATTTCATATATTGTACATATAATGTTAACTAAAAGTACACCAAATACATTTTATATACTGTAAATAAAATATCAAAAAGTACAGTAAATATGTATTACACACCCTATGTAAAATATCACAAACTTCACCAAATATATATTATATAATTTACATAAAATATCAAAAGGACACCAAATATATCTTCTATACTGTACATAAAATATCAAAATGTACAGTAAATATATTTCATATATTGTATATATAATATTAACTAAAAGTACACCAAATACATTTTATATACTGTAAATAAATTATCAAAAATTACAGTAAATATATATTACATACTGTACATAAAATATCAAAAAGTACACCAAATATGTGTTATATATACTGTAAATAAACTATCAAAACTACACTAATTATATTTAATATACTGTACATAAAATATCAAAAATTACACCAAATATATATTATTTACTGTAAAGAAAATACCAAAAAGTACAGTAAATATATATTACACACCCTATGTAAAATATCACAAACTACACCAAATATATATTATATGATTTACATAAAATATCAAAAGGACACCAAATATATCTTATATACTGAACATGAAATATCAAAATGTACAGTAAATATATTTCATATATTGTACATATAATATTAACTAAAAGTACACCAAATACATTTTATATACTGTAAATAAAATATCAAAATGTACAGTAAATATATATTACATTCTGTACATAAAATATCAAAAAGTACACCAAATTTGTGTTTTATATACTGGAAATAAACTATCAAAAACTGCAGTAATTATATTTAATATACTGTACATAAAATATCAAAAATTACACCAAATGTATATTATTTACTGTAAATAAAATATCAAAAAGTACAGTAAATATATCTTACACACCCTATGTAAAATATCACAATCTACACCAAATATATATTATATAATTTACATAAAATATCAAATGACACCAAATATATCTTATATAGTGTACATAAAATATCAAAATGTACAGTAAATATATTTCATGTATTGTACATATAATATTAACTAAAAGTACACCAAATACATTTTAGATACAGTAAATAAAATATCAAAAAGTACAGTAAATATGTATTACATACTGTACATAAAATATCAAAAAGTACACCATATATGTGTAATATATACTGTAAATAAACTATCAAAAACTACTGTAATTATATTTAATATACTGTACATAAAATATCAAAAATTAAACCAAATGTATATTATATACTGTAAATAAAATATCATCAAGTACAGTAAATATATATTACACACCCTATGTAAAATATCACAAACTTCACCAAATATATATTATAAAATTTACATAAAATATCAAAAGGACACCACTTATATCTTCTATACTGTACATAAAATATCAAAATGTACAGTAAATATATTTCATATATTGTATATATAATATTAACTAAAAGTACACCAAATACATTTTATATACTGTAAATAAATTATCAAAAATTACAGTAAATATATATTACATACTGTATATAAAATATCAAAAAGTACACCATATATGTGTTATATATACTGTAAATAAACTATCAAATACTATAGTAATTATATTTAATATACTGTACATAAAATATCAAAAATTACACCAAATGTATATTATTTACTGTAAATAAAATATCAAAAATTACAGTAAATATATATTACACACCCTATGTAAAATATCAAAAACTACACCAAATATCTATTATAAAATTCACATAAAATATCAAAAGGACACCAAATATTTATTATATACTGTACATAAAATATCAAAAATTACAGTAAATATATTTCATATAGTGTACATATAATATTAACTAAAAGTACACCAAATACATTTCATATACTGTAAATAAAATATCAAAAAGTACAGTAAATATATATTACATACTGTACATAAAATATCAAAAAGTACACCAAATATGTGTTATATATACTGTGAATAAACTATCAAATATACAGTAATTATATATAATATACTGTACAAAAAATATCAAAAATTACACCAAATGTATATTATATACTGTAAATAAAATATCAAAAAGTACAGTAAATATATATGGCATACCCTATGTAAAATATCACAAACTACACCAAATATATATTATATAATTTACAGAAAATATCAAAAGGACACCAAATATATATTCTATACTGTACACAAAATATCAAAAAGTACAGTAAATATATTTCATATATCTTACATATAATATTAACTAAAAGTACACCAAATGCATTTTATATACTGTAAATAAAATATCAAAAAGTACAGTAAACATATATTACATACTGTACATAAAATATCAAAAAGTACACCAAATATGTGTTATATATACTGTAAATATCAAAAACTACAGTAATCATATTCAATGTACTGTATATAAAATATCAAAAATTACACCAAATATAAATTAAATACTGTAAATAAAATATCAAAAAGGACAGTAAATATATACTACACACCCTACGTAAAATATCAAAAATTACACCAAATATACATTATATAATTTACATAGAATATAAAAAGGACACCAAATATATCTTATATATTGTACATAAAATATCAAAAAGTACAGTATATATATTTCATACATTGTACATATATTATTAACTAAAAGTACACCAAATACATTTTGTATACTGAAAATAAAATATCAAAAAGTACAGTAAATCTATATTACATACTGTACATAAAATATCAAAAAGTACACCAAATATGTGTTATATATACTGTAAATAAACTATCAAAAACTACAGTAATTATATTTAATATACTGTACATAAAATATCAAAAATTACACCAAAGGAATGTTATTTACTGTAAATAAATTATCAAAAAGTACAGTAAATATATCTTACACTCCCTATGTAAAATATCACAATCTACACCAAATATATATTATATAATTTACATAAAATATCAAAAGGACACCAAATATATCTTATATAGTGTACATAAAATATCAAAATGTACAGTAAATATATTTCCTATATTGTACATATAATATTAACTGAAAGTACACCAAATACATTTTATATACTGTAAATAAAATATCAAAAATACAGTAAATATATATTACATAGTGTACATAAAATATCAAAAAGTACACCAAATATGTGTAATATATACTGTAAATAAACTATCAAAACTACACTAATTATATTTAATATACTGTACATAAAATATCAAAAATTACACCAAATATATATTATTTACTGTAAAGAAATTACCAAAAGTACAGTAAATATATATTACACACCCTATGTAAAATATCACAAACTACACCAAATATATATTATATAATTTACATAAAACATCAAAAGGACACCAAATATACCTTATATACTGAACATGAAATATCAAAAAGTACAGTAAATATATTTCATATATTGTACATATAATATTAACTAAAAGTACACCAAATACATTTTATGTACTGTAAATAAAATATCAAAAGTACAGTAAATATATATTACATTCAGTACATAAAATATCAAAAAGTACACCAAATATGTGTTATATATACTGTAAAAAAACTATCAAAAACTGCAGTAATTATATTTAATGTACTGTACATAAAATATCAAAAATTACACCAAATGTATATTATTTACTGTAAATAAAATATCAAAAAGTACAGTAAATATATCTTACACACCCTATGTAAAATATCACAAAGTACACCAAATATATATTATATAATTTACATAAAATATCAAAAGGACACCAAATATACCTTATATACTGAACATGAAATATCAAAATGTACAGTAAATATATTTCATATATTGTACATATAATATTAACTAAAAGTACACCAAATACATTTTATATACTGTAAATAAAATATCAAAAGTACAGTAAGTATATCATACATTCTGTACATAAAATATCAAAAAGTACACCAAATATGTGTTATATATACTGTAAATAAACTATCAAAAACTGCAGTAATTATGTTTAATATACTGTACATAAAATATCAAAAATTACACCAAATGTATATTATTTACTGTAAATAAAATATCAAAAAGTACAGTAAATATATCTTACACACCCTATGTAAAATATCACAATCTACACCAAATATGTATTATATAATTTACATAAAATATCAAAAGGACACCAAATATATCTTATATACTGTACATAAAATATCAAAATTACAGTAAATAGATTTCATATATTGTACATATAATGTTAACTAAAAGTACACCAAATACATTTTATATACTGTAAATAAAATATCAAAAAGTACAGTAAATATATATTACAGACCCTATGTAAAATATCACAAACTTCACCAAATATATATTATATAATTTACATAAAATATCAAAAGGACACCAAATATATCTTCTATACTGTACATAAAATATCAAAATGTACAGTAAATATATTTCATATATTGTATATATAATATTAACTAAAAGTACACCAAATACATTTTATATACTGTAAATAAATTATCAAAAATTACAGTAAATATATATTACATACTGTACATAAAATATCAAAAAGTACACCAAATATGTGTTATATATACTGTAAATAAACTATCAAAACTACACTAATTATATTTAATATACTGTACATAAAATATCAAAAATTACACCAAATATATATTATTTACTGTAAAGAAAATACCAAAAAGTACAGTAAATATATATTACACACCCTATGTAAAATATCACAAACTACACCAAATATATATTATATAATTTACATAAAATATCAAAAGGACACCAAATATATCTTATATATTGAACATGAAATATCAAAATGTACAGTAAATATATTTCATATATTGTACATATAATATTAACTAAAAGGACACCAAATACATTTTATATACTGTAAATTATATATCAAAATGTACAGTAAATATATATTACATTCTGTTCACAAAATATCAAAAAGTACACCAAATTTGTGTTTTATATACTCTAAATAAACTATCAAAAACTGCAGTAATTATATTTAATATACTGTACATAAAATATCAAAAATTAAACCAAATGTATAATATTTACTGTAAATAAAATATCAAAAAGTACAGTAAATATATCTTACACACCCTATGTAAAATATCACAAAGTACACCAAATATATATTATATAATTTACATAAAATGTCAAAAGGACACCAAATATACCTTATATACTGAACATGAAATATCAAAATGTACAGTAAATATATTTCATATATTGTACATATAATATTAACTAAAAGTACACCAAATACATTTTATATACTGTAAATAAAATATCAAAACTACAGTAAATATATCTTACACACCCTATGTAAAATATCACAATCTACACCAAATATATATTATATAATTTACATTAAATATCAAAAGGACACCAAATATATCTTATATACTGTACATAAAATATCAAAATTACAGTAAATATATTTCATATATTGTACATATAATGCTAACTAAAAGTACACCAAATATATTTTATATAGTGTAAATAAAATGTCAAAATGTACAGTAAATATATATTACACACCCTATGTAAAATATCACAATCTACACCAAATTTATATTATGCAATTTACATAAAATATCAAAAGGACACCATATATACCTTATATGCTGAACATAAAATATCAAAATGTACCGTATATATATTTCATATATTGTACATATAATATTAACTAAAAGTACACCAAATACATTTTATATACTGTAAATAAAATATCAAATTGTAGAGTAAATATATATTACATACTGTACATAAAATATCAAAAAGTACACCAAATATGTGTAATATATACTGTAAATAAACTATCAAATCCACAGTAATTATATATAATATACTGTACATAAAATATCAAAAATTACACCAAATGTATATTATTTACTGTAAATAAAATATCAAAAAGTACAGTAAATATATCTTACACACCCTATGTAAAGTATCACAATCTACACCAAATATATATTATATAATTTACATAAAATATCAAAAGGACACCAAATATACCTTACATAGTGAACATGAAATATCAAAATGTACAGTAAATATATTTCCTATATTGTACATATAATATTAACTAAAAGTACACCAAATACATTTTATATACTGTAAATAAAATATCAAAATTTCAGTAAATATATATTACATTCTGTACATAAAATATCAAAAAGTACACCAAATATGTGTTATATATACTGTAAATAAACTATCAAAAACTGCAGTAATTATGTTTAATATACTGTATATAAAATATCAAAAATTACACCAAATGTATATTATTTACTGTAAATAAAATATCAAAAAGTACAGTAAATATATCTTACACACCCTATGTAAAATATCACAATCTACACCAAATATATATTATATAATTTACATAAAATATCAAAAGGACACCAAATATATCTTATATACTGTACATAAAATATCAAAATTACAGTAAATATATTTCATATATTGTACATATAATGTTAACTAAGAGTACACCAAATACATTTTATATACTGTAAATAAAATATCAAAAAGTACAGTAAATATATATTACACACCCTATGTAAAATATCACAAACTTCACCAAATATATATTATATAATTTACAAAAAATATCAAAAAGACACCAAATATATCTTCTATACTGTACATAAAATATCAAAATGTACAGTAAATATATTTCATATATTGTATATATAATATTAACTAAAAGTACACCAAATACATTTTATATACTGTAAATAAATTATCAAAAATTACAGTAAATATATATTACATACTGTACATAAAATATCAAAAAGTACACCAAATATGTGTTATATATACTGTAAATAAACTATCAAAACTACACTAATTATATTTAATATACTGTACATAAAATATCAAAAATTACACCAAATATATATTATTTACTGTCAGGAAAATACCAAAAAGTACAGTAAATATATATTACACACCCCATGTAAAATATCACAAACTACACCAAATATATATCATATAATTTACTTAAAATATCAAAAGGACACCAAATATATCTTATATACTGAACATGAAATATCAAAATGTACAGTAAATATATTTCCTATATTGTACATATAATATTAACTAAAAGTACACCAAATACATTTTATATACTGTAAATAAAATATCAAAATGTACAGTAAATATATATTACATTCTGTACATAAAATATCAAAAAGTACACCAAATTTGTGTTTTATATACTGTAAATGAACTATCAAAACTGCAGTAATTATATTTAATATACTGTACATAAAATATCAAAAATTACACCAAATGTATATTATTTACCGTAAATAAAATATCAAAATGTACAGTAAATATATTTTACACACCCTATGTAAAATATCACAATCTACACCAAATATATATTATATAATTTACATAAAATATCAAAAGGACACCAAATATATCTTATATACTGTACATAAATTATCAAAATTACAGTAAATGTATTTCATATATTTTACATATAATGTTAACTAAAAGTACACCAAATACATTTTATATACTGTAAATAAAATATCAAAAAGTACAGTAAATATATATTACACACCCTATGTAAAATATCACAAACTTCACCAAATATATATTATATAATTTACATAAAATATCAAAAGGACACCAAATATATCTTCTATACTGTGCATAAAGTATCAAAATGTACAGTAAATATATTTCATATATTGTATATATAATATTAACTAAAAGTACACCAAATACATTTTATATACTGTAAATAAATTATCAAAAATTACAGTAAATATATATTACATACTGTACATAAAATATCAAAATGTACACCAAATATGTGTTATATATACTGTAAATAAACTATCAAAACTACACTAATTATATTTAATATACTGTACATAAAATATCAAAAATTACACCAAATACATATTATTTACTGTAAAGAAAATACCAAAAAGTACAGCAAATATATATTACACACCCTATGTAAAATATCACAAACTACACCAAATATATATTATATAATTTACATAAAATATCAAAAGGACACCAAATATATCTTATATACTGAACATGAAATATCAAAATGTACAGTAAATATATTTCATAGATTGTACATATAATATTAACTAAAAGTACACCAAATACATTTTATATAGTGTAAATAAAATATCAAAATGTACAGTAAATATATATTACATTCTGTACATAAAATATCAAAAAGTACTCCAAATTTGTGTTTTATATACTGTAAATAAACTATAAAAAACTGCAGTAATTATATTTAATATACTGTACATTAAATATCAAAAATTAAACCAAATGTATATTATTTACTGTAAATAAAATATCAAAAAGTACAGTAAATATATCTTACACACCCTATGTAAAATATCACAATCTACACCAAATATATATTATATAATTTGCATAAAATATCAAAAGGACACCAAATATATCTTATATAGTGTACATAAAATATCAAAATGTACAGTAAATATATTTCCTATATTGTACATATAACATTAACTAAAAGTACACCAAATACATTTTATATACTGTAAATAAAATATCAAAAATACAGTAAATATAAATTACATACTGTACATAAAATATCAATAAGTACACCAAATATGTGTAATATATACTGTAAATAAACTATCAAAAACTACAGTAATTATATTTAATATACTGTACATAAAATATCAAAAATTACACCAAATGTATATTATATACTGTAAATAAAATATCAAAAAGTACAGTAAATATATATTACACACCCTATGTAAAATATCACAAACTTCACCAAATATATATTATATAATTTACATAAAATATCAAAAGGACACCAAATATGTCTTCTATACTGTACATAAAATATCAAAATGTACAGTAAATATATTTCATATATTGTATATATAATATTAACTAAAAGTACACCTAATACATTTTATATACTGTAAATAAATTATCAAAAATTACAGTAAATATATATTACATATTGTACATAAAATATCAAAAAGTACACCAAGTATGTGTTATATATACTGTAAATAAACAATCAAAACTACACTAATTATATTTAATATACTGTACATAAAATATCAAAAATTACACCAAATATATATTATTTACTGTACAGAAAATACCAAAAAGTACAGTAAATATATATTACACACCCTATGTAAAATATCACAAACTACACCAAATATATGTTATATAATTTACATAAAATATCAAAAGGACAACAAATATATCTTATATACTGAACATGAAATATCAAAATGTACAGTAAATATATTTCATATATTGTACATATAATATTAACTAAAAGTACA
Organism: Pan paniscus; assembly: GCF_029289425.2. Lineage (NCBI taxonomy): Eukaryota > Metazoa > Chordata > Mammalia > Primates > Hominidae > Pan > Pan paniscus. The sequence goes on from NC_073271.2 coordinate 6,807,220, forward strand.
CCAAATACATTTTATATACTGTAAATAAAATATCAAAAGTACAGTAAATATATATTACATTCTGTACATAAAATATCAAAAAGTACACCAAATTTGTGTTTTATATACTGTAAATAAACTATCAAAAACTGCAGTAATTATATTTAATATACTGTACATAAAATATCAAAAATTAAACCAAATGTATATTATTTACTGTGAATAAAATAACAAAAAGTACAGTAAATATATATTACACACCCTATGTAAAATATCACAATCTACAAGAAATATATATTATATAATTTACATAAAATATCAAAAGGACACCAAATATATATCATATACTGTACATAAAATATCAAAAGTACAGTAAATATATTTCATATATTGTACATATAATATTAACTAAAAGTACACCAAATACATTTTATATACAGTAAATAAATTATCAAAAATTACAGTAAATATATATTGCATACTGTACATAAAATATCAAAAAGTACACCAAATATGTGTAATATATACTGTAAATAAACTATCAAAAACTACAGTAATTATATTTAATATACTGTACATAAAATATCAAAAATTACACCAAATGTATATTATATACTGTAAATAAAATATCAACAGGTACAATAAATATATATTACACACCCTATGTAAAATATCACAAACTTCACCAAATATATATTATATAATTTACATAAAATACCAAAAGGACACCAAATATATCTTCTATACTGTACATAAAATATCAAAATGTACAGTAAATATATTTCATATATTGTATATATAATATTAACTAAAAGTACACCAAATACATTTTATATACTGTAAATAAATTATCAAAAATTACAGTAAGTATATATTACATACTGTACATAAAATATCAAAAAGGACACCAAATATGTGTTATATATACTGTAAATATCAAAAACTACAGTAATCATATTCAATGTACTGTATATAAAATATCAAAAATTACACCAAACATAAATTAAATACTGTAAATAAAATATCAAAAAGGACAGTAAATATATACTACACACCCTATGTAAAATATCAAATATTACACCAAATATATATTATTTAATTTACATAGAATAGAAAAAGGACACCAAATATATCTTATATATTGTACATAAAATATCAAAAACTACAGTATATATATTTCATTCATTGTACATATATTATTAACTAAAAGTACACCAAATACATTTTTTATACTGAAAATAAAATATCAAAAAGTACAGTAAATATATATTACATACTGTACAGAAAATATCAAAAAGTACACCAAATATGTGTTATATATACTGTAAATAAACAATCAAAAATTTCAGTAATTATATTTAATATACTGTACATAAAATATCAAAAATTACACCAAATGTATAATATTTACTGTAAATAAAATATCAAAAATTACAGTAAATATATATTACACACCCTATGGAAAATATCAAAAACTACACTAAATATATATTATAAAATTCACATAAAATATCAAAAGGACACCAAATATATATTATATACTGTACATAAAATATCAAAAAGTACAGTAAATATATTTCATATATTGTACATAAAATATTAACTAAAAGTACACCAAATACATATCATGAACTGTAAATAAAATATCAAAAAGTACAGTAAATATATATTACATACAGTACATAAAGTATCAAAAAGTACACCAAATATGTGTTATATATACTGTAAATAAACTATAAAAATCTACAGTAATTATATTTAATATACTGTACATAAAATATCAAAAATTACACCAAATGTATATTATTTACTGTAAATAAAATATCAAAAAGTACAGTAAATATATATGACATACCCTATGTAATATATCAAAAACTACACCAAATATATATTATATAATTTTCATAAAATATCAAAAGGAAACCAAATATATCTTCTATACTGTACACAAAATATCAAAAGTACAGTAAATATATTTCATATATTGTTCATATAATATTAATTAAAAGTACACCAAATACATTTTATATACTGTAAATAAAATATCAAAAAGTACAGTAAATATATATTACATACTGTACATAAAATATCAAAAAGTACACCAAATATGTGTTATATATACTGTAAATATCAAAAACTACAGTAATCATAATCAATGTACTGTATATAAAATATCAAAAATTACACCAAATATAAATTAAATACTGTAAATAAAATATCAAAAAGGACAGTAAATATATACTACACACCCTATGTAAAATATCAAAAATTACACCAAATATATATTATATAGTTAACATAGAATATAAAAAGGACACCAAATATATCTTATATATTGTACATAAAATATCAAAAAGTACAGTATATATATTTCATACATTGTACATATATTATTAACTAAAAGTACACCAAATACATTTTGTATACTGAAAATAAAATATCAAAAAGTACAGTAAATATATATTACATTCTGTACATAAAATATCAAAAAGTACACCAAATATGTGTTATATATACTGTAAATAAACTATCAAAAACTGCAGTAATTATATTTAATATACTGTACATAAAATATCAAAAATTACACCAAATGTATATTATTTACTGTAAATAAAATATCAAAAATTACAGTAAATATATATTGCACACCATATGTAAAATATCACAATCTACACCAAATATATATTATATAATTTACATAAAATATCAAAAGGACACCAAATATATCTTCTATACTGTACATAAAATATCAAAAAGTACAGTAAATATATTTCATATATTGTACATATAATATTAACTAAAAGTACACCAAATACATTTTATATAGTGTAAATAAAATATCAAAAATTACAGTGAATATATATTACATACTGTACATAAAATATCAAAAAGTACACCAAATATGTGTTATATATACTGTAAATAAACTATCAAAACTACACTAATTATATTTAATATACTGTATATAAAATATCAAAAGTTAAACCAAATATATATTATTTACTGTAAAGAAAATTCCAAAAAGTACAGTAAATATATATTACACACCCTATGTAAAATATCAGAAACTACACCAAATATATATTATATAATTTACATAAAATATCAAAAGGACACCAAATATACTTTATATACTGAACATGAAATATCAAAATATGCAGTAAATATATTTCATATATTGTACATATAATATTAACTAAAAGTACACCAAATACATTTTATATACTGTAAATAAAATGTCAAAAAGTACAGTAAATATATATTACATTCTGTACATAAAACATCAAAAAGTACACCCAATATGTGTTATATGTACTGTAAATAAACTATCAAAAACTGCAGTAATTATATTTAATATACTGTACATAAAATATCAAAAATTACACCAAATATATATTATTTACTGTCAGGAAAATACCAAAAAGTACAGTAAATATATATTACACACCCTATGTAAAATATCACAATCTACGCCAAATATATATCATATAATTTACAGAAAATATCAAAAGGACAACAAATATATCTTATATACTGTACATAAAATATTAAAATGTACAGTAAATATATTTCATATATTGTACATATAATATTAACTAAAAGTACACCAAATACATTTTATATACTGTAAATAAAATATCAAAAAGTACAGTAAATATATATTACATACTGTACAGAAAATATCAAAAAGTACACCAAAAATGTGTTATATATACTGTAAATAAACTATCAAGAACTATAGTAATTATATTTAATATACTGTACATAAAATATCAAAAATTACACCAAATGTATATTATATACTGTAAATAAAATATCAAAAAGTACAGTAAATATACATTACACACCCTAAGAAATATCAAAAACTACACCAAATATATATTATCTAATTTACATAAAATATCAAGAGGACACCAAATATAACTTCTATACTGTACATAAAATATCAAAAAGTACAGTAAATATATTTCATATATTGTATATATAATATTAACTAAAAGTACACCAAATACATTTTATATACTGTAAATAAATTATCAAAAATTACAGTAAATATATATTACATACTGTACATAAAATATCAAAAAGTAGACCAAATATGTGTTATATATACTGTAAATAAACAATCAAAAACTTCAGTAATTATATTTAATATACTGTACATAAAATATCAAAAATTACACCAAATGTATAATATTTACTGTAAATAAAATATCAAAAATTACAGTAAATATATATTACACACCCTATGGAAAATATCAAAAACTACACTAAATATATATTATAAAATTGACATAAAATATCAAAAGGACACCAAATATATATTATATACTGTACATAAAATATCAAAAAGAACAGTAAATATATTTCATATATTGTACATATAATATTAACTAAAAGTACACCAAATACATTTCATGTACTGTAAATAAAATATCAAAAAGTACAGTAAATATATATTACATACTGTACATAAAATATCAAAAAGTACACCAAATATGTGTTATAAATACTGTAAATAAACTATAAAAAACTACAGTAATTATATTTAATATACTGTACATGAAATATCAAAAACTACACCAAATGTAAAGTATTTACTGTAAATAAAATATCAAAAAGTACACTAAATACATATGACATACCCTATGTAAAATATCAAAAGCTACACCAAATATATATTATATAATTTACATAAAATAACAAAAGGACACCAAATATATCTTCTATAATGTACACAAAATATCAAAAAGTACAGTAAATATATTTCATATATTGTACATATAATATTAACTAAAAGTACACCTAATACATTTTATATACTCTAAATAAAATATCAAAATTACAGTAAATTTATATTACATACTGTACATAAAACATCAAAAAGTACACCAAATATGTGTTATATATACTGTAAATATCAAAAACAACAGTAATCATATCCAATGTACTGTATATAAAATATCAAAAATTACACCAAATATACATTAAATACTGTAAATAAAATATCAAAAAGGACAGTAAATATATGCTACACACCCTATGTAAAATATCAAAAATTACACCAAATATATATTATATAATTTACATGGAATATAAAAAGGACACCAAATATATCTCATATATTGTACATAAAATATCAAAAAGTACAGTATATATATTTCATACATTGTATATATATTATTAACTAAAAGTACACCAAATACATTTTGTATACTGAAAATAAAATATCAAAAGTACAGTAAATATATATTACATACTGTACAGAAAATATCAAAAAGTACACTATATATGTGTTATATATACTGTAAATAAACTATCAAACACTACAGTAATTATATTTAATATACTGTACATTAAATATCAAAAATTACACCAAATATATATTATATACTGTAAATAAATTATCAAAAAGTACAGTAAGTACACATTACACACCCTATGAAATATCACAAACTACACCAAATATATATTATATAATTTACATAAAATATCAAAAGGACACCAAATATATCTTCTATACTGTACATAAAATATCAATAAGTACAGTAAATATATTTCATATATTGTATATATAATATTAATTAAAAGTACACCAAACACATTTTATATACTGTAAATAAATTATCAAAAATTACAGTAAATATATATTACATACTGTACATAAAATATCAAAAAGTACACCAAATATGTGTTATATATACTGTAAATAAACAATCAAAAACTACAGTAATTATATTTAATATACTGTACATAAAATATCAAAAATTACACCAAATGTATATTATTTACTGTAAATGAAATATCAAAAATTACAGTAAATATATATTACACACCCTATGGAAAATATCAAAAACTACATCAAATATATATTATAAAATTCACAAAAAATATCAAGAGGACACCAAATATATATTATATACTGTACATAAAATATCAAAAAGTACAGTAAATATATTTCATATATTGTACATGTAATATTAACTAAAAGTACACCAAATACATTTTATATACTGTAAATAAAATATCAAAAAGTACAGTAAATATATATTACATAGTGTACATAAAATATCAAAAAGTACTCCAAATATGTGTAATATATACTGTAAATAAACTATCAAGAACTACAGTAATTATATTTACTTTACTGTACATAAAATATCAAAAATTACACCAAATGTATATTATATACTGTAAATAAAATATCAAAAAGTACAGTAAATATATATTACACACCCTATGTAAAATATCACAAACTACACCAAATATATATTATATAATTTACATAAAATATCAAAAGGACACCAAATATATCTTCTATACTGTACATAAAATATCAAAAAGTACAGTAAATATATTTCATATATTGTACATATAATATTAACTAAAAGTACACCAAATACATTTTATATACTGTAAATAAAATATCAAAAAGTACAGTAAATATATATTACATTCTGTACATAAAACATCAAAAAGTACACCCAATATGTGTTATATGTACTGTAAATAAACTATCAAAAACTGCAGTAATTATATTTAATATACTGTACATAAAATATCAAAAATTACACCAAATGTATACTATTTACTGAAAATAAAATATCAAAAAGTACAGTAAATATATCTTACACACGCTATGTAAAATATCACAATCTACGCCAAATATATATTATAAAATTCACATAAAATATCAAAAGAACACAAAATATATATTATATAGTGTACATAAAATATCAAAAAGTACAGTAAATATGTTTCATATATTGTACATATAATATTAACTAAAAGTACACCAAATACATTTCATGTAGTGTAAATAAAATATCAAAAAGTACAGTAAATATATATTACATACAGTACATAAAGTATCAAAAAGTACACCAAATATGTGTTATATATACTGTAAATAAACTATAAAAATCTACAGTAATTATATTTAATATACTGTACATAAAATATCAAAAATTACACCAAATGTATATTATTTACTGTAAATAAAATATCAAAAAGTACAGTAAACATATATTACACACCCTATGTAAAATATCAAAAACTACACCAAATATATATTATATAATTTACATAAAATACCAAAAGGACACCAAATATATCTTCTATACTGTACAAAAAATATCAAAAATTCAGTAAATATATTCCATATATTGCACATATAATATTAACTAAAAGTACACCAAATACATTTTACATACTGTAAATAAATTATCAAAAATTACAGTAAATATATATTACATACTGTACATAAAATATCAAAAAGTACACCAAATATGTGTTATATATACTGTAAATAATCTATCAAAAACTACAGTATTTATATTTACTATACTGTTCATAAAATATCAAAAATTACACCAAATGTATATTATATACTGTAAATAAAATATCAAAAAGTACAGTAAATATATATGACACACCCTATGTAAAATATCAAAAACGACACCAAATATATATTATATAATTTACATAAAATATCAAAAGGACACCAAATATATCTTCTATACTGTACACAAAATATCAAAAGTACAGTAAATATATTTCATATATTGTACATATAATATTAACTAAAAGTTCACCAAATACATTTTATATACTGTAAATAAAATATCAAAAAGTACAGTAAATATATATCACATACTGTACATAAAATATCAAAGAGTACACCAAATATTTGTTATATATACTGTAAATATCAAAAACTACAGAAATCATATTCAATGTACTGTATATAAAATATCAAAAATTACACCAAATATAAATTAAATACAGTAAATAAAATATCAAAAAGGACAGTAAATATATACTACACACCCTATGTAAAATATCAAAAATTACACCAAATATATATTATATAATTTACATAGAATATAAACAGGACACCAAATATATCTTATGTATTGTACATAAAATATCAAAAAGTACAGTATATATATTTCATACATTGTACATATATTATTAACTAAAAGTACACCAAATACATTTTGTATACTGAAAATAAAATATCAAAAAGTACAGTAAATATATATTAGATACTGTACATAAAATATCAAAAAGTACACCAAATATGTGTTATATATACTGTAAATAAACTATCAAAAACTACAGTAATTATATTTAATATACTGTACATAAAATATCAAATATTACACCAAATGTATATGATATACTGTAAATAGAATATCAAAAAGTACAGTAAATATACATTACACACCCTACGTAAAATATCACAAACTACACCAAATATATATTATATAATTTACATAAAATAACAAAAGGACACCAAATATATCTTCTATACTGTACATAAAATATCAATATGTACAGTAAATATATTTCATATATTGTATATGTAATATTAACTAAAAGTACACCAAATACATTTTATATACTGTAAATAAAATATCAAAAATTACAGTAAATATATATTACATAGTGTACATAAAATATCAAAAGGTACACCAAATATGTGTTATATATACTGTAAATAAACTATCAAAAACTGCAGTAATTATATTTAATATACTGTACATAAAATATCAAAAATTACACCAAATGTATATTATTTACTGTAAATAAAATATCAAAAAGTACAGTTAATATATCTTACACACCCTATGTAAAATATCACAATCTACACCAAATATATATTATATAACTTACATAAAATATCAAAAGGACACGAATTATATCTTATATACTGTACATAAAATATCAAAATGTACAGTAAATATATTTCATATATGGTATATATAATATTAAATAAAAATACACCAAATATATTTTATATACTGTAAATAAAATATCAAAATGTACAGTAAATATATATTACATACTGTACATAAAATATCAAAAAGTACACCAAATATGTGTTATATATACTGTAAATAAACTATGAAATACTACAGTAATTATATTTAATATACTGTACATAAAATATCAAAAATTACACCAAATGTATATTATTTACTGTAAATAAAATATCAAAAAGTACAGTAAATATATATTGCACACCATATGTAAAATATCACAATCTACACCAAATAAATATTATATAATTTATATAAAATATCAAAAGGACACCAAATATATCTTCTATACTGTACATAAAATATCAAAAAGTACAGTAAATATATTTCATATATTGTACATATAATACTAACTAAAAGTACACCAAATATATTTTATATACTGTAAATAAAATATCAAAAAGTACAGTAAATATATATTACACACCCTATGTAAAATATCACAATATACAACAAATATATATTATATAATTTACATAAAATATCAAAAGGACACCAAATATATCTTATATGCTGTACATAAAATATCAAAATGTACAGTAAATATATTTCATATATTGTACATATAATATTAACTAAAAGAACACCAAATACATTTTATATACTGTAAATAAAATATCAAAAAGTACAGTAAATATATATTACATACTGTATATAAAATATCAAAAAGTACACCAAATATGTGTTATATATACTGTAAATAAACTATAAAAAACTACAGTAATTATATTTAATATACTGTACATAAAATATCAAAAATTACACCAAATGTATATTATTTACTGTAAATAAAATATCAAAAAGTACAGTAAATATATATTGCACACCATATGTAAAATATCACAATCTACACCAAATATATATTATATAATTTACATAAAATATCCAAAGGACACCAAATATATCTTATATACTGTACATAAAATATCAAAAAGTACAGTAAATATATTTCATATATTGTATATATAAGATTAACTAAAAGTACAACAAATACATTTTATATAGTGTAAATAAAATATAAAAAATTACAGTGAATATATATTACATACTGTACATAAAATATCAAAAAGTACACCAAATATGTGTTATATATACTGTAAATAAACTATCAAAACCTACAGTAATTATATTTAATATACTGTACATAAAATATCAAAAATTACACCAAATATATATTATATACTGTAAATAAAATTTCAAAAGGACAGTGAATACATATGACACACACTATGTAAAATATCAAAAACTACACCAAATATATATTATATAATTTACAAAAAATATCAAAAGGACACCAAATATATCTTATATCCTGTACATTAAATATCAAAAAGTACAGTAAATATATTTCATATATTGTACATATAATACTAAATAAACGTACACCAAATACATTTTATATACTGTAAATAAAATATCAAATAGTACAGTAAATATATATTAAATACTGTACATAAAATATGAAAAAGTACACCAAATATGTGTTATATATTCTGTAAATAAACTATCATAACTACACTAATTATATTTAATATACTGTACATAAAATATCAAAAATTACACCAAATATATATTATTTACTGTAAATAAAATATCAAAAATTTCAGTAAATATATATTACGCACCCTATGTAATATATCAGAAACTACACCATATATATTATATAATTTACATAATATATCAAAAGGACACCAAATATACCTTATATACTGAACATGAAACATCAAAAAGTACAGTAAATATATTTCATATATTGTATATATAATATTAACTAAAAGTACACCAAATACATTTTATATACTGTAAATAAAATATCAAAAAGTACAGTAAATATATATTACATTCTGTACATAAAATATCAAAATGTACACCAAATATGTGTTATATATACTGTAAATAAACAGTCAAAAACTACAGTAATTATATATAATATACTGTACATAAAATATCAAGAATTACACCAAATGTATATTATTAACTGTAAATAAAATATCAAAAATTACAGTAAATATATATTACACACCCTATGTAAAATATCAAAAACTACACCAAATATATATTATAAAATTCACATAAAATATCAAAAGGACACCAAATATATATTATACACTGTACATAAATTATCAAAATGTACAGTAAATATATTTCATATAGTGTACATTTAATATTAACTAAAAGTACACCAAATACATTTTATATACTGTAAATAAAATATCAAAATTACAGTAAATATATATTACATACTGTACATAAAATATCAAAAAGTACACCAAATATGTGTTATATATACTGTAAATATCAAAAACTACAGTAATCATATTCGATGTACTGTATATTAAATATCAAAAATTACACCAAATATAAATTAAATACTGTAAATAAAATATCAAAAAGGACAGTAAATATGTACTACACACCCTATGTAAAATATCAAAAATTACACCAATTATATATTATATAATTTACATAGAATATAAAAAGGACACCAAATATATCTTATATATTGTACATAAAATATCAAAAAGCACAGTATATATATTTCATACATTGTACATATATTATTAACTAAAAGTACACCAAATACATTTTGTATACTGAAAATAAAATATCAAAAATTTCAGTAAATACATATTACATACTGTACATAAAATATCAAAAAGTACACCAAATATGTGTTATATATACTGTAAATAAACTATCAAAAACTACAGTAATTATATTTAATATCCTGTACATAAAATATCAAAAATTACACCAAATGTATATTATTTACTGTAAATAAAATATCAAAAATTACAGTAAATATATATTACACACCCTATGTAAAATATCACAATCTACACCAAATATATATTATATTATTTACATAAAATATCAAAAGGACACCAAATATATCTTATATACTGTACATAAAATATCAAAATTACAGTAAATATATTTCATATATTGTACATATAATGTTAACTAAAAGTACACCAAATACATTTTATATAGTGTAAATAAAATATCAAAATGTACAGTAAATATATATTGCACAACCTATGTATAATATCACAATCTACACCAAATACATATTATGTAATTTACATAAAATTTCAAAAGGACACCAAATATACCTTATATACTGAACATAAAATATCAAAATATACCGTAAATATATTTCATATATTGTACATATAATATTAACTAAAAGTACACCAAATACATTTTATATACTGTAAAAAAATATCAAAAAGTACAGTAAATATATATTACATAGTGTACATAAAATATCAAAAAGTACTCCAAATATGTGTAATATATACTGTAAATAAACTATCAAAAACTACAGTAATTATATTTACTATACTGTACATAAAATATCAAAAATTACACCAAATGTATATTATACACTGTAAATAAAATATCAAAAAGTACAGTAAATATATATTACACACCCTATGTAAAATATGACAAACTACACCAAATATATATTATATAATTTACATAAAATATCAAATGGACACCAAATATATCTTATATAGTCTACATAAAATATCAAAATGTACAGTAAATATATTTCATATATTGTACATATAATATTAACTAAAAGTACACCAAATACATTTTATATACTGTAAATAAAATATCAAAGAGTACAGTAAATATATATTACATTCTGTACATAAAATATCAAAAAGTCCACCAAATATGTGTTATATATACTGTAAATAAACTATCAAAAATGCAGTAATTATATTTAATATACTGTAAATAAAATATCAAAAATTACACCAAATGTATATTATTTACTGTAAATAAAATATCAAAAAGTACAGTAAATATATATTGCACACCATATGTAAAATATCACAATCTACACCAAATATATATTATATAATTCACATAAAATATCCAAAGGACACCAAATATATCTTATATACTGTACATAAAATATCAAAAAGTACAGTAAATATATTTCATATATTGTATATATAAGATTAACTAAAAGTACAACAAATACATTTTATATAGTGTAAATAAAATATAAAAAATTACAGTGAATATATATTACATACTGTACATAAAATATCAAAAAGTACACCAAATATGTGTTATATATACTGTAAATAAACTATCAAAACCTACAGTAATTATATTTAATATACTGTACATAAAATATCAAAAATTACACCAAATATATATTATATACTGTAAATAAAATTTCAAAAGGACAGTGAATACATATGACACACACTATGTAAAATATCAAAAACTACACCAAATATATATTATATAATTTACAAAAAATATCAAAAGGACACCAAATATATCTTATATCCTGTACATTAAATATCAAAAAGTACAGTAAATATATTTCATATATTGTACATATAATACTAAATAAACGTACACCAAATACATTTTATATACTGTAAATAAAATATCAAATAGTACAGTAAATATATATTAAATACTGTACATAAAATATGAAAAAGTACACCAAATATGTGTTATATATTCTGTAAATAAACTATCATAACTACACTAATTATATTTAATATACTGTACATAAAATATCAAAAATTACACCAAATATATATTATTTACTGTAAATAAAATATCAAAAATTTCAGTAAATATATATTACGCACCCTATGTAATATATCAGAAACTACACCATATATATTATATAATTTACATAATATATCAAAAGGACACCAAATATACCTTATATACTGAACATGAAACATCAAAAAGTACAGTAAATATATTTCATATATTGTATATATAATATTAACTAAAAGTACACCAAATACATTTTATATACTGTAAATAAAATATCAAAAAGTACAGTAAATATATATTACATTCTGTACATAAAATATCAAAAAGTACACCAAATATGTGTTATATATACTGTAAATAAACAATCAAAAACTACAGTAATTATATATAATATACTGTACATAAAATATCAAGAATTACACCAAATGTATATTATTAACTGTAAATAAAATATCAAAAATTACAGTAAATATATATTACACACCCTATGTAAAATATCAAAAACTACACCAAATATATATTATAAAATTCACATAAAATATCAAAAGGACACCAAATATATATTATACACTGTACATAAATTATCAAAATGTACAGTAAATATATTTCATATAGTGTACATTTAATATTAACTAAAAGTACACCAAATACATTTTATATACTGTAAATAAAATATCAAAATTACAGTAAATATATATTACATACTGTACATAAAATATCAAAAAGTACACCAAATATGTGTTATATATACTGTAAATATCAAAAACTACAGTAATCATATTCGATGTACTGTATATTAAATATCAAAAATTACACCAAATATAAATTAAATACTGTAAATAAAATATCAAAAAGGACAGTAAATATGTACTACACACCCTATGTAAAATATCAAAAATTACACCAATTATATATTATATAATTTACATAGAATATAAAAAGGACACCAAATATATCTTATATATTGTACATAAAATATCAAAAAGCACAGTATATATATTTCATACATTGTACATATATTATTAACTAAAAGTACACCAAATACATTTTGTATACTGAAAATAAAATATCAAAAATTTCAGTAAATACATATTACATACTGTACATAAAATATCAAAAAGTACACCAAATATGTGTTATATATACTGTAAATAAACTATCAAAAACTACAGTAATTATATTTAATATCCTGTACATAAAATATCAAAAATTACACCAAATGTATATTATTTACTGTAAATAAAATATCAAAAATTACAGTAAATATATATTACACACCCTATGTAAAATATCACAATCTACACCAAATATATATTATATTATTTACATAAAATATCAAAAGGACACCAAATATATCTTATGTACTGTACATAAAATATCAAAAAGTACAGTAAATATATTTCATATATTGTACATATAATATTAACTAAAAGTACACCAAATACATTTCATTTACTGTAAATAAAATACCAAAAAGTACAGTAAATATATATTACATACTGTACATAAAATATCAAAAAGTACACCAAATATGTGTTATATATACTGTAAATAAACTATCAAATCTACAGTAATTATATATAATATACTGTACATAAAATATCAAAAATTACACCAAATGTATATTATTTACTGTAAATAAAATATCAAAAAGTACAGTAAATATATCTTACACTCCCTATGTAAAATATCACAAACTACACCAAATATATATTATATAATTTACATAAAATATCAAAAGGACACCAAATATACCTTATATACTGAACATGAAATATCAAAAAGTACAGTAAATATATTTCATACATTGTACATATAATATTAACTAAAAGTAAACCAAATACATTTTATATACTGTAAATAAAATATCAAAAGTACAGTAAATATATATTACATTCTGTACATAAAATATCAAAAAGTACACCAAATATGTGTTATATATACTGTAAATAAACTATCAAAAAATGCAGTAATTATATTTAATATACTGTACATAAAATATCAAAAATTACACCAAATGTATATTATTTACTGTAAATAAAATATCAAAAAGTACAGTAAATATATCTTACACACCCTATGTAAAATATCACAATCTACACCAAATATATATTATATAATTTACATAAAATACCAAAAGGACACCAAATATATCTTATATACTGTACATAAAATATCAAAATTACAGAAAATATATTTCATATATTGTACATATAATGTTAACTAAAAGTACACCAAATATATTTTGTATAGTGTAAATAAAATATCAAAATGTACAGTAAATATATATTACACACCCTATGTAAAATATCACAATCTACACCAAATTTATATTATGTAATTTACATAAAATATCAAAAGGACACCAAATATACCTTATATGCTGAACATAAAATATCAAAATGTACCGTAAATATATTTCATATATTGTACATATAATATTAACTAAAATACACCAAATACATTTTATATACTGTAAATAAAATATCAAATAGTAGAGTAAATATATATTACATACTGTACATAAAATATCAAAAAGTACACCAAATAAGTGTAATATAGACTGTAAATAAACTATCAAATCCACAGTAATTATATATAATATACTGTACATAAAATATCAAAAATTACAGCAAATATGTATTATTTACTGTAAATAAAATATCAAAAAGTACAGTAAATATATCTTACACTCCCTATGTAAAATATCACAATCTACACCAAATATATATTATATTATTTACATAAAATATCAAAAGGACACCAAATATATCTTATATAGTGTACATAAAATATCAAAATGTACAGTAAATATATTTCCTATATTGTACATATAATATTAACTAAAAGTACACCAAATATATTTTATATAGTATAAATAAAATATCAAAAATACAGTAAATATATATTACATAGTGTACATAAAATATCAAAAAGTACAACAAATATGTGTAATATATACTGTAAATAAACGATCAAAAACTACAGTAATTATATTTAATATACTGTACATAAAATATCAAAAATTACACCAAATGTATATTATATACTGTAAATAAAATATCAAAAAGTACAGTAAATATATATTACACACCCTATGTAAAATATCACGAACTTCACCAAATATATATTATATAATTTACATAAAGTATCAAAAGGACACCAATTATATCTTCTATACTCTACATAAAATATCAAAATGTACAGTAAATATATTTCATATATTGTATATATAATATTAACTAAAAGTACACCAAATACATTTTATATACTGTAAATAAACTATGAAAAATTACAGTAAATATATATTACATACTGTACATAAAATATCCAAAAGTACACCAAATATGTGTTATATATACTGTAAATAAACTATCAAAACTACACTAATTATATTTAATATACTGTACATAAAATATCAAAAATTACACCAAATATATATTATTTACTGTAAAGAAAATACCAAAAAGTACAGTAAATATATATTACACACCCTATGTAAAATATCACAAACTACACCAAATATATATTATATGATTTACATAAAATATCAAAAGTACACCAAATATATCTTATATACTGAACATGAAATATCAAAATGTACAGTAAATATATTTCATATATTGTACATATAATATTAACTAAAAGTACACCAAATACATTTTATATACTGTAAATAAAATATCAAAATGTACAGTAAATATATATTACATTCTGTACATAAAATATCAAAAAGTACACCAAATTTGTGTTTTATATACTGTAAATAAACTATCAAAAACTGCAGTAATTATATTTAATATACTGTACATAAAATATCAAAAACTGCACCAAATGTATATTATTTACTGTAAATAAAATATCAAAAAGTACAGTAAATATATCTTACACACCCTATGTAAAATATCACAATCTACACCAAATATATATTATATAATATACATAAAATATCAAAAGGACACCAAATATATCTTATATACTGTACATAAAATATCAAAATTACAGTAAATATATTTCATATATTGTACATATAATGTTAACTAAAAGTACACCAAATATATTTTATATAGTGTAAATAAAATATCAAAATGTACAGTAAATATATATTACACACCCTATGTAAAATATCACAATCTACACCAAATTAATATTATGTAATTTACATAAAATATCAAAAGGACACCAAATATACCTTATATGCTGAACATAAAATATCAAAATGTACCGTAAATATATTTCATATATTGTACATATAATATTAACTAAAAGTACACCAAATACATTTTATATACTGTAAATAAAACATCAAATAGTAGAGTAAATATATATTACATACTGTACATAAAATATCAAAAAGTACACCAAATATGTGAAATATATGCTGTAAATAAACTATCAAATCCACAGTAATTATATATAATATACTGTACATAAAATATCAAAAATTACACCAAATGTATATTATTTACTGTAAATAAAATATCAAAAAGTACAGTAAATATATCTTACACTCCCTATGTAAAATATCACAATCTACACCAAATATATATTATATAATTTACATAAAATATCAAAAGGACACCAAATATATCTTATATAGTGTACATAAAATATCAAAATATACAGTAAATATATTTCCTATATTGTACATATAATATTAACTAAAAGTACACCAAATATATTTTATATACTATAAATAAAGTATCAAAAATACAGTAAATATATATTACATAGTGTACATAAAATATCAAAAAGTACAACAAATATGTGTAATATATACTGTAAATAAACTATCAAAAACTACAGTAATTATATTTAATATACTGTACATAAAATATCAAAAATTACACCAAATGTATATTATATACTGTAAATAAAATATCAAAAAGTACAGTAAATATATATTACACACCCTATGTAAAATATCACGAACTTCACCAAATATATATTATATAATTTACATAAAGTATCAAAAGGACACCAATTATATCTTCTATACTGTACATAAAATATCAAAATGTACAGTAAATATATTTCATATATTGTATATATAATATTAACTAAAAGTACACCAAATACATTTTATATACTGTAAATAAACTATGAAAAATTACAGTAAATATATATTACATACTGTACATAAAATATCCAAAAGTACACCAAATATGTGTTATATATACTGTAAATAAACTATCAAAACTACACTAATTATATTTAATATACTGTACATAAAATATCAAAAATTACACCAAATATATATTTTTTACTGTAAAGAAAATACCAAAAAGTACAGTAAATATATATTACACACCCTATGTAAAATATCACAAACTACACCAAATATATATTATATGATTTACATAAAATATCAAAAGTACACCAAATATATCTTCTATACTGAACATGAAATATCAAAAAGTACAGTAAATATATTTCATATATTGTACATATAATATTAACTAAAAGTACACCAAATACATTTTATATACTGTAAATAAAATATCAAAAGTACAGTAAATATATATTACATTCTGTACATAAAATATCAAAAAGTACACCAAATATGTGTTATATACACTGTAAATAAACTATCAAAAACTGCAGTAATTATATTTCATATACTGTACATAAAATATCAAAAATTACACCAAATGTATATTATTTACTGTAAATAAAATATCAAAAAGTACAGTAAATATATCTTACACACCCTATGTAAAATATCACAATCTACACCAAATATATATTATATAATTTACATAAAATATCAAAAGGACACCAAATATATCTTATATACTGTACATAAAATATCAAAATTACAGTAAATATATTTCATATATTGTGCATAAAATGTTAACTAAAAGTACACCAAATACATTTTATATACTGTAAATAAAATATCAAAAAGTACAGTAAATATATATTACACACCCTATGTAAAATATCACAAACTTCACCAAATATATATTATATAATTTACATAAAATATCAAAAGGACACCAAATATATCTTCTATACTGTACATAAAACATCAAAATGTACAGTAAATATATTTCATATATTGTATATATAATATTAACTAAAAGTACACCAAATACATTTTATATACTGTAAATAAAATATCAAAAATATAGTAAATATATATTACATACTGTACATAAAATATCAAAATGTACGCCAAATATGTGTTATATATACTGTAAATAAACTATCAAAACTACACTAATTATATTTAATATACTGTACATAAAATATCAAAAATTACACCAAATATATATTATCTACTGTAAAGAAAATACCAAAAAGTACAGTAAATATATATTACACACCCTATGTAAAATATCACAAACTACACCAAATATATATTATATAATTTACATAAAATATCAAAAGGACACCAAATATATCTTATATACTGAACATGAAATATCAAAATGTACAGTAAATATATTTCATATGTTGTACGTATAATATTAACTAAAAGTACACCAAATATATTTTATATACTGTAAATAAAATATCAAAATGTACAGTAAATATATATTACATTCTGTACATAAAATATCAAAAAGTAAACCAAATTTGTGTTTTAGATACTGTAAATAAACTATCAAAACTGCAGTAATTATATTTAATATACTGTACATAAAATATCAAAAATTAAACCTAATGTATATTATTTACTGTAAATAAAATATCAAAAAGTACAGTAAATATATCTTACACTCCCTATGTAAAATATCAGAATCTACACCAAATATATATTATATAATTTACATGAAATATCAAAAGGACACCAAATATATCTTATATAGTGTACATAAAATATCACAATGTACAGTAAATATATTTCCTATATTGTACATATAATATTAACTAAAAGTACACCAAATATATTTTATATACTATAAATAAAATATCAAAAATACAGTAAATATATATTACATAGTGTACATAAAATATCAAAAAGTACACCAAATATGTGTAATATGTACTGTAAATAAACTATCAAAAACTACAGTAATTATATTAAATATACTGTACATAAAATATCAAAAATTACACCAAATGTATATTATATACTGTAAATAAAATATCAAAAAGTACAGTAAATATATATTACACACCCTATGTAAAATATCACAAACTTCACCAAATATATATTATATAATTTACATAAAATATCAAAAGGCCACCAAATATATCTTATATACTGTACATAAAATATCAAAATGTACAGTAAATATATATTACACACCCTATGTAAAATATCACAATCTACACCAAATATATATTATATAATTTACATAAAATATCAAAAGGACACCAAATATATCTTATATACTGTACATAAAATATCAAAATTACAGTAAATATATTTCATATATTGTACATATAATGTTAACTAAAAGTACACCAAATATATTTTATATAGTGTAAATAAAATATCAAAATGTAGAGTAAATATATATTACACACCCTATGTAAAATATCACAATCTACACCGAATTTATGTTATGTAATTTACATAAAATATCAAAAGGACACCAAATATACCTTATATGCTGAACATAAAATATCAAAATGTACCGTAAATATATTTCATATATTGTACATATAATATTAACTAAAAGTACACCAAATACATTTTATATACTGTAAATAAAATATCAAATAGTAGAGTAAATATATATTACATACTGTACATAAAATATCAAAAAGTACACCAAATATGTGTAATATATACTGTAAATAAACTATCAAATCCACAGTAATTATATATAATATACTGTATATAAAATATCAAAAATTACACCAAATGTGTATTATTTACTGTAAATAAAATATCAAAAAGTACAGGAAATATATGTTACACTCCCTATGTAAAATATCACAATCTACACCAAATATATATTATATAATTTACATAAAATATCAAACGGACACCAAATATGTCTTATATAGTGTACATAAAATATCAAAATATACAGTAAATATATTTCCTATATTGTACATATAATATTAACTAAAAGTACACCAAATACATTTTATATACTGTAAATAAAATATCAAAAATACAGTAAATATATATTACATACTGTACATAAAATATGAAAAAGTACACCAAATATGTGTAATATATACTGTAAATAAACTATCAAAACTACACTAATTATATTTAATATACTGTACATAAAATATCAAAAATTACACCAAATATATATTATTTACTGTAAAGAAAATACCAAAAAGTACAGTAAATATATATTACACACCCTATGTAAAATATCACAAACTACACCAAATATATATTATATAATTTATATGAAATATCAAAAGGACACCAAATATACCTTATATACTGAACATGAAATATCAAAATGTACAGTAAATATATTTCATATATTGTACATATAATATTAACTAAAAGTACACCAAATACATTTTATATACTGTAAATAAAATATCAAAAGTACAGTAAATATATATTACATTCTGTACATAAAATATCAAAAAGTACACCAAATATGTGTTATATATACTGTAAATAAACTATCAAAAACTGCAGTAATTATATTTAATATACTGTACATAAAATATCAAAAATTACACCAAATGTATATTATTTACTGTAAATAAAATATCAAAAATTACAGTAAATATATCTTACACACCCTATGTAAAATATCACAATCTACACCAAATATATATTATATAATTTACATAAAATATCAAAAGGACACCAAATATATCTTATATACCGTACATAAAATATCAAAATTACAGTAAATATATTTCATATATTGTACATATAATGTGAACTAAAAGTACACCAAATACATTTTATATACTGTAAATAAAATATCAAAAAGTGCAGTAAATATATATTACACACCCTATGTAAAATATCACAAACTTCACCAAATATATATTATATAATTTACATAAAATATCAAAAGGACACCAAATATATCTTCTATACTGTACATAAAATATCAAAATGTACAGTAAATATATTTCATATATTGTATATATAATATTAACTAAAAGTACACCAAATACATTTTATATACTGTAAATAAAATATCAAAAAGTACAGTAAATATATATTACATGCTGTACATAAAATATCAAAAAGTACACCAAATATGTGTTATATATACTGTAAATAAACTATCAAAACTACACTAATTATATTTAATATACTGTACATAAAATATCAAAAATTACACCAAATATATATTATCTACTGTAAAGAAAATACCAAAAAGTACAGTAAATATATATTACACACCCTATGTAAAATATCACAAACTACACCAAATATATATAATATAATTTACATAAAATATCAAAAGGACACCAAATATATCTTATATACTGAACATGAAATATCAAAATGTACAGTAAATATATTTCATATATTGTACATATAATATTAACTAAAAGAACACCAAATACATTTTATATACTGTCAATAAAATATCAAAATGTACAGTAAATATATATTACATTCTGTATATAAAATATCAAAAAGTACACCAAATTTGTGTTTTATATACTGTAAATAAACTATCAAAAACTACAGTAATTATATTTAATATACTGTACATAAAATAACAAAAATTGAACCAAATGTATATTATTTACTGTAAATAAAATATCAAAAAGTACAGTAAATATATCTTACACTCCCTATGTAAAATATCACAATCTACACCAAATATATATTATATAATTTACATAAAATATCAAAAGGACACCAAATATATCTTCTATACTGTACATAAATTATCAAAATGTACAGTAAATATATTTCATATATTGTATATATAATATTAACTAAAAGTACACCAAATACATTTTATATACTGTAAATAAATTATCAAAAATTACAGTAAATATATATTACATACTGTACATAAAATATCAAAAAGTACACCAAATATGTGTTATATATACTGTAAATAAGCTAACAAAACTACACTAATTATATTTAATATTCTGTACATAAAATATCAAAAATTAAACCAAATATATATTATTTACTGTAAAGAAAATACCAAAAAGTACAGTAAATATATATTACACACCCTATGTAAAATATCACAAACTACACCAAATATATATTATATAATTTACATAAAATATCAAAAGGACACCAAATATACCTTAAATACTGTACATAAAATATCAAAATTACAGTAAATATATTTCATATATTGTACATATAATGTTAACTAAAAGTACACCAAATACATTTTATATAGTGCAAATAAAATATCAAAATGTACAGTAAATATATATTACACACCCTATGTAAAATATCACAATCTACACCAAATTTATATTATGTAATTTACATAAAATATCAAAAGGACACCAAATATACCTTATATGCTGAACATAAAATATCAAAATGTACCGTAAATATATTTCATATATTGTACATATAATATTAACTAAAAGTACACCAAATACATTTTATATACTGTAAATAAAATATCAAATAATAGGGTAAATATATATTACATACTGTACATAAAATATCAAAAAGTACACCAAATATGTGTAATATATACTGTAAATAAACTATCAAAAACCACAGTAATTATATTTAATATGCTGTACATAAAATATCAAAAATTACACCAAATGTATATTATATACTGTAAATAAAATATCAAAAGGTACAGTAAATATATATGACACACCCTATGTAAAATATCAAAAACTACACCAAATATATATTATATAATTTACATAAAATATCAAAAGGACACCAAATATATCTTCTATACTGTACAAAAAATATCAAAAAGTACAGTAAATATATTTCTTATATTGTATATATAATATTAACCAAAAGTACACCAAATACATTTTATATACTGTAAATAAGTTATCAAAAATTACAGTAAATATATATTAGATACTGTACATAAAATATCAAAAAGTACACCAAATATGTGTAATATATACTGTAAATAAACTATCAAAACTACACTAATTATATTTAATATACTGTACATAAAATATCAAAAATTACACCAAATATATATTATTTACTGTAAAGAAAATACCAAAAAGTACAGTAAAGATATATTACACACCCTATGTAAAATATCACAAACTACACCAAATATATATTATATAATTTACATGAAATATCAAAAGGACACCAAATATACCTTATATACTGAACATGAAATATCAAAAAGTACAGTAGATATATTTCATATATTGTACATATAATATTAACTAAAAGTACACCAAATACATTTTATATACTGTAAATAAAATATCAAAAGTACAGTAAATATATATTACATTCTGTACATAAAATATCAAAAAGTACACCAAATATGTGTTATATATACTGTAAATAAACTATCAAAAACTGCAGTAATTATATTTAATATACTGTACATAAAATATCAAAAATAACACCAAATGTATATTATTTACTGTAAATAAAATATCAAAAAGTACAGTAAATATATCTTACACACCCTATGTAAAATATCACAAACTACACCAAACATATATTATATAATTTACATAAAATATCAAAAGGACCCCAAATATACCTTATATACTGAACATAAAATATCAAAATGTACAGTAAATATATTTCATATATTGTACATATAATAATAACTAAAAGTACACCAAATACATTTTATATACTGTAAATAAAATATCAAAAGTACAGTAAATATATATTACAGTCTGTACATAAAATATCAAAAAGTACACCAAATATGTGTTATATATACTGTAAATAAACTATCAGAAACTGCAGTAATTATATTTAATATACTGTACATAAAATATCAAAAATTACACCAAATGTATATTATTTAATGTAAATAAAATATCAAAAAGTACAGTAAATATATCTTACACACCCTATGTAAAATATCACAATCTACACCAAATATATATTATATAATTTACATAAAATATCAAAAGGACACCAAATATACCTTATATACTGAACATGAAATATCAAAATTACAGTAAATATATTTCATATATTGTGCATATAATGTTAACTAAAAGTACACCAAATACATTTTATATACTGTAAATAAAATATCAAAAAGTACAGTAAACATATATTACACACCCTTTGTAAAATATCACAAACTTCACCCAATATATATTATATAATTTACATAAAATATCAAAAGGACACCAAATATATCTTCTATACTGTACATAAAATATCAAAAGGTACAGTAAATATATTTCATATATTGTATATATAATATTAACTAAAAGTACACCAAATACATTTTATATACTGTAAATAAATTATCAAAAATTACAGTAAATATATATTACATACTGTACATAAAATATCAAAAAGTACACCAAATATGTGTTATATATACTGTAAATAAACTATCAAAACTACAGTAATTATGTTGAATATACTGTACATAAAATATCAAAAATTACACCAAATATATAATTTAGTGTAAAGAAAATACCAAAAAGTACAGTAAATATATATTACACACCCGATGTAAAATATGACAAACTACACCAAATATATATTATATAGTTTACATAAAATATCAAAAGGACACCAAATATACCTTATATACTGAACAAGAAATATCAAAATGTACAGTAAATATATTTCATATATTGCACATATAATATTAACTAAAAGTACACCAAATACATTTCATATACTGTAAATAAAATATCAAAAGGTACAGTAAATATATATTACATTCTGTACATAAAATATCAAAAAGTACACCAAATATGTGTTATATATACTGTAAATAAACTATCAAAAACTGCAGTAATTATATTTAATATACTGTACATAAAATATCAAAAATTACACCAAATGTATATTATTTACTGTAAATAAAATATCAAAAAGTACAGTAAATATATCTTACACACCCTATGTAAAATATCACAATCTACAGCAAATATATATTATATAATTTACATAAAATATCAAAAGGACACCAAATATGTGTTATATATACTGTAAATATCAAAAACTACAGTAATCATATTCAATGTACTGTGTATAAAATATCAAAAATTACACCAAATATAAATTAAATACTGTAAATAAAATATCAAAAAGGACAGTAAATATATACTACACACCCTATGTAAAATATCAAAAATTACACCAAATATATATTATATAATTTACATACAATATAAAAAGGACACCAAATATATATTATATACTGTACATAAAATATCAAAATGTACAGTAAATATATTTCATATATTGTACATGAAATATAAACTAAAAGTACACCAAATACATTTTATATACTGTAAATAAAATATCAAAAATACAGTAAATATATATTACATACTGTACATAAAATATCAAAAAGTACACCAAGTATGTGTTATATATACTGTAAATAAACTATCAAAAACTACAGTAATTATATTTAATATACTGTACATAAAATATCAAAAATTACACCAAATGTATATTATATACTGTAAATGAAATATCAAAATGTACAGTAAATATACATTACACACCCTATGTAAAATATCACAAACTACACCAAATATATATTTTGTAATTTACATAATATATCAAAAGGACACCAAATATATCTTCTATACTGTACATAAAATATCAAAAAGTACAGTAAATATATTTCATATATTGTATATATAATATTAACTAAAAGTACACCAAATACATTTTATATACTGTAAATAAATTATCAAAAATTACAGTAAATATATATTACATACTGTACATAAAATATCAAAAAGTACACCAAATATGTGTTATATATACTGTAAATAAACAATCAAAAACTACAGTAATTATATTTAATATACTGTAAATAAAATATCAAAAATTACACCAACTGTATATTATTTACTGTAAATAAAATATCGAAAATTACAGTAAATATATATTACACACCCTATGGAAATAATCAAAAACTACACCAAATATATATTATATAATTTCCATAAAATATCAAAAGGACACCAAATATATATTATATACTGTACATAAAATATCAAAAAGTACAGTAAATATATTTCATATATTGTACATGTAATATTAACTAAAAGTACACCAAATACATTTTATATACTGTAAATAAAATATCAAAACGTACAGTAAATATATATTACATAGTGTACATAAAATATCAAAAAGTACTCCAAATATGTGTAATATATACTGTAAATAAACTATCAAAAACTACAGTAATTATATTTACTATGCTGTACATAAAATATCAAAAATTACACCAAATGTATATTATATACTGTAAATAAAATATCAAAAAGTACAGTAAATATATATTACACACCCTATGTAAAATATCACAAACTACACCAAATATATATTATGTAATTTACATAAAATATCAAAAGGACACCAAATATATCTTCTATACTGTACATAAAATATCAAAACTTTCAGTAAATATATTTCATATATTGTACATATAATATTAACTAAAAGTACACCAAATACAGTTTACATAGTGTAAATAATGTATAAAAAATTACAGTAAGTATATATTTTCTACTGTACATAAAATATCGAAAAGTACACCAAATATGTGTTATATATACTGTAAATAAACTATCAAAATATTCAGTAATTATATTTAATATACTGTACATAAAATATCAAAAATTACACCAAATGTATATTATTTACTGTAAATAAAATATCTAAAAGTACAGTAAATATATATTGCACACCATATGTAAAATATCACAATCTACACCAAATATATATTATATAATTTACATAAAATATCAAAAGGACACCAAATATATCTTCTATACTGTACATAAAATATCAAAAAGTACAGTAAATATATTTCATATATTGTACATATAATATTAACTAAAAGTACACCAAATACATTTTATATACTGTAAATAAAATATCAATTAGTACAGTAAATATATATTATATACTGTACATAAAATATGAAATAGTACACCAAATATGTGTTATATATACTGTAAATAAACTATCAAAACTACACTAATTATGTTTAATATACTGTACATAAAATATCAAAAATTACACCAAATATATATTATTTACTGTAAATAAAATATCAAAAAGTACAGTAAATATATATTACACACCCTATGTAAAATATCAGAAACTACACCATATATATATTATATAATTTACATAATATATCAAAAGGACACCAAATATACCTTATATACTGAACATGAAATATCAAATGTACAGTAAATATATTTCATATATTGTATATATAATATTAACTAAAAGTACACCAAATATATTTTATATACTGTAAATAAAATATCGAAAAGTACAGTAAATATATATTACATAGTGTACATAAAATATCAACAAGTACACCAAATATGTGTTATATATACTGTAAATAAACTATCAAAAACTACAGGAATTATATTTAATATACTGTACATAAAATATCAAAAATTAAACCAAATGTATATTATATACTGTAAATAAAATATCAAAAAGTACACTAAATATATATTACACACCCCATGTAAAATATCACAAACTACACCAAATATATATTTTATAATTTACATAAAATATCAAAAGGACACCAAATATATCTTCTATACTGTTCATAAAATATCAAAAATTACAGTAAATATATTTCATATATTGTACATGTAATATTAACTAAAAGTACACCAAATACATTTTATATACTGTAAATAAATTATCAAAAATTACAGTAAATATATATTACATACTGTACATAAAATATCAAAAAGTACACCAAATATGTGTTATATATACTGTAAATAAACAATCAAAAACTACAGTAATTATATATAATATACTGTTCATAAAATATCAAAAATTACACCAAATGTATATTATTTACTGTAAATAAAATATCAAAAATTACAGTAAATATATATTACACACCCTATGTAAAATATCAAAAACTACACCAAATATATATTATAAAATTCACATAAAATATCAAAAGGACACCAAATATATATTATATACTGTACATAAAATATCAAAATGTACAGTAAATATATTTCATATATTTTACATGTAATATTAACTAAAAGTACACCAAATACATTTTATATACTGTAAATAAAATACCAAAAAGTACAGTAAATATATATTACATAGTGTACATAAAATATCAAAAAGTACTCCAAATATGTGTAATATATACTGTAAATAAACTATTAAAAACTACAGTAATTATATTTATTATACTGTACATAAAATATCAAAAATTACACCAAAGGAATGTTATTTACTGTAAATAAAATATCAAAAGTACAGTAAATATATCTTACACTCCCTATGTAAAATATCACAATCTACACCAAATATATATTATATAATTTACATAAAATATCAAAAGGACACCAAATATATCTTATATAGTGTACATAAAATATCAAAATGTACAGTAAATATATTTCCTATATTGTACATATAATATTAACTGAAAGTACACCAAATACATTTTATATATTGTAAATAAAATATCAAAAATACAGTAAATATATATTACATACTGTACATAAAAAATCAAAAACTACACCAAATATGTGTAATATATACTGTAAATTAACTATCAAAACTACACTAATTATATTTAATATACTGTACATAAAATATCAAAAATTACACCAAATATATATTATTTACTGTAAAGAAAATACCAAAAAGTACAGTAAATATATATTACACACCCTATGTAAAATATCACAAACTACACCAAATATATATTATATAATTTACATAAAATATCAAAAGGACACCAAATATACCTTATATACTGAACATGAAATATCAAAAAGTACAGTAAATATATTTCATATATTGTACATATAATATTAACTAAAAGTACACCAAATACATTTTATATACTGTAAATAAAATATCAAAATTACAGTAAATATATATTACATTCAGTACATAAAATATCAAAAAGTACACCAAATATGTGTTATATATACTGTAAATAAACTATCAAAAACTGCAGTAATTATGTTTAATATACTGTACATAAAATATCAAAAATTACACCAAATGTATATTATTTACTGTAAATAAAATATCGAAAAGTACAGTAAATATATCTTACACACCCTATGTAAAATATCACAATCTACACCAAATATATATTATATAATTTACATAAAATATCAAAAGGACACCAAATATATCTTATATAGTGTACATAAAATATCAAAATGTACAGTAAATATATTTCATATATTGTACATATATTATTAACTAAAAGTACACCAAATACATTTTATATACAGTAAATAAAATATCAAAAAGTACAGTAAATATGTATTACATACTGTACATAAAATATCAAAAAGTACACCATATATGTGTAACATATACTGTAAATAAACTATCAAAAACTACTGTAATTATATTTAATATACCGTACATAAAATATCAAAAATTAAACCAAATGTATATTATATACTGTAAATAAAATATCATCAAGTACAGTAAATATATATTACACACCCTATGTAAAATATCACAAACTTCACCAAATATATATTATAAAATTTACATAAAATATCAAAAAGGACACCACTTATATCTTCTATACTGTACATAAAATATCAAAATGTACAGTAAATATATTTCATATATTGTATATATAATATTAACTAAAAGTACACCAAATACATTTTATATACTGCAAATAAATTATCAAAAATTACAGTAAATATATATTACATACTGTATATAAAATATCAAAAAGTACACCATATATGTGTTATATATACTGTAAATAAACTATCAAAGACTACAGTAATTATATTTAATATACTGTACATAAAATATCAAAAATTACACCAAATGTATATTATTTACTGTAAATAAAATATCAAAAATTACAGTAAATATATATTACACACCCTATGTAAAATATCAAAAACTACACCAAATATCTATTATAAAATTCACATAAAATATCAAAAGGACACCAAATATTTATTATATACTGTACATAAAATATCAAAAAGTACAGTAAATATATTTCATATAGTGTACATATAATATTAACTAAAAGTACACCAAATACATTTCATATACTGTAAATAAAATATCAAAAAGTACAGTAAATATATATTACATACTGTACATAAAATATCAAAAAGTACACCAAATATGTGTTATATATACTGTGAATAAACTATCAAATATACAGTAATTATATATAATATACTGTACAAAAAATATCAAAAATTAAACCAAATGTATATTATATACTGTAAATAAAATATCAAAAAGTACAGTAAATATATATGGCATACCCTATGTAAAATATCAAAAACTACACCAAATATATATTATATAATTTACAGAAAATATCAAAAGGACACCAAATATATATTCTATACTGTACACAAAATATCAAAAAGTACAGTAAATATATTTCATATATCTTACATATAATATTAACTAAAAGTACACCAAATGCATTTTATATACTGTAAATAAAATATCAAAAAGTACAGTAAACATATATTACATACTGTACATAAAATATCAAAAAGTACACCAAATATGTGTTATATATACTGTAAATATCAAAAACTACAGTAATCATATTCAATGTACTGTATATAAAATATCAAAAATTACACCAAATATAAATTAAATACTGTAAATAAAATATCAAAAAGGACAGTAAATATATACTACACACCCTATGTAAAATATCAAAAATTACACCAAATATATATTATATAATTTACATAGAATATAAAAAGGACACCAAATATATCTTATATATTGTACATAAAATATCAAAAAGTACAGTATATATATTTCATACATTGTACATATATTATTAACTAAAAGTACACCAAATACATTTTGTATACTGAAAATAAAATATCAAAAAGTACAGTAAATCTATATTACATACTGTACATAAAATATCAAAAAGTACACCAAATATGTGTTATATATACTGTAAATAAACTATCAAAAACTACAGTAATTATATTTAATATACTGTACATAAAATATCAAAAATTACACCAAAGGAATGTTATTTACTGTAAATAAAATATCAAAAAGTACAGTAAATATATCTTACACTCCCTATGTAAAATATCACAATCTACACCAAATATATATTATATAATTTACATAAAATATCAAAAGGACACCAAATATATCTTATATAGTGTACATAAAATATCAAAATGTACAGTAAATATATTTCCTATATTGTACATATAATATTAACTGAAAGTACACCAAATACATTTTATATACTGTAAATAAAATATCAAAAATACAGTAAATATATATTACATACTGTACATAAAATATCAAAAAGTACACCAAATATGTGTAATATATACTGTAAATAAACTATCAAAACTACACTAATTATATTTAATATACTGTACATAAAATATCAAAAATTACACCAAATATATATTATTTACTGTAAAGAAAATACCAAAAAGTACAGTAAATATATATTACACACCCTATGTAAAATATCACAAACTACACCAAATATATATTATATAATTTACATAAAATATCAAAAGGACACCAAATATACCTTATATACTGAACATGAAATATCAAAAAGTACAGTAAATATATTTCATATATTGTACATATAATATTAACTAAAAGTACACCAAATACATTTTATATACTGTAAATAAAATATCAAAATTACAGTAAATATATATTACATTCAGTACATAAAATATCAAAAAGTACACCAAATATGTGTTATATATACTGTAAATAAACTATCAAAACTACACTAATTATGTTTAATATACTGTACATAAAATATCAAAAATTACACCAAATATATATTATTTACTGTAAATAAAATATCAAAAAGTACAGTAAATATATATTACACACCCTATGTAAAATATCAGAAACTACACCATATATATATTATATAATTTACATAATATATCAAAAGGACACCAAATATACCTTATATACTGAACATGAAATATCAAATGTACAGTAAATATATTTCATATATTGTATATATAATATTAACTAAAAGTACACCAAATATATTTTATATACTGTAAATAAAATATCGAAAAGTACAGTAAATATATATTACATAGTGTACATAAAATATCAACAAGTACACCAAATATGTGTTATATATACTGTAAATAAACTATCAAAAACTACAGGAATTATATTTAATATACTGTACATAAAATATCAAAAATTAAACCAAATGTATATTATATACTGTAAATAAAATATCAAAAAGTACACTAAATATATATTACACACCCCATGTAAAATATCACAAACTACACCAAATATATATTTTATAATTTACATAAAATATCAAAAGGACACCAAATATATCTTCTATACTGTTCATAAAATATCAAAAATTACAGTAAATATATTTCATATATTGTACATGTAATATTAACTAAAAGTACACCAAATACATTTTATATACTGTAAATAAATTATCAAAAATTACAGTAAATATATATTACATACTGTACATAAAATATCAAAAAGCACACCAAATATGTGTTATATATACTGTAAATAAACAATCAAAAACTACAGTAATTATATATAATATACTGTACATAAAATATCAAAAATTACACCAAATGTATATTATTTACTGTAAATAAAATATCAAAAATTACAGTAAATATATATTACACACCCTATGTAAAATATCAAAAACTACACCAAATATATATTATAAAATTCACATAAAATATCAAAAGGACACCAAATATACCTTATATGCTGAACATAAAATATCAAAATGTACCGTAAATATATTTCATATATTGTACATATAATATTAACTAAAAGTACACCAAATACATTTTATATACTGTAAATAAAATATCAAATAGTAGAGTAAATATATATTACATACTGTACATAAAATATCAAAAAGTACACCAAATATGTGTAATATATACTGTAAATAAACTATCAAATCCACAGTAATTATATATAATATACTGTATATAAAATATCAAAAATTACACCAAATGTGTATTATTTACTGTAAATAAAATATCAAAAAGTACAGGAAATATATGTTACACTCCCTATGTAAAATATCACAATCTACACCAAATATATATTATATAATTTACATAAAATATCAAACGGACACCAAATATGTCTTATATAGTGTACATAAAATATCAAAATATACAGTAAATATATTTCCTATATTGTACATATAATATTAACTAAAAGTACACCAAATACATTTTATATACTGTAAATAAAATATCAAAAATACAGTAAATATATATTACATACTGTACATAAAATATGAAAAAGTACACCAAATATGTGTAATATATACTGTAAATAAACTATCAAAACTACACTAATTATATTTAATATACTGTACATAAAATATCAAAAATTACACCAAATATATATTATTTACTGTAAAGAAAATACCAAAAAGTACAGTAAATATATATTACACACCCTATGTAAAATATCACAAACTACACCAAATATATATTATATAATTTATATGAAATATCAAAAGGACACCAAATATACCTTATATACTGAACATGAAATATCAAAATGTACAGTAAATATATTTCATATATTGTACATATAATATTAACTAAAAGTACACCAAATACATTTTATATACTGTAAATAAAATATCAAAAGTACAGTAAATATATATTACATTCTGTACATAAAATATCAAAAAGTACACCAAATATGTGTTATATATACTGTAAATAAACTATCAAAAACTGCAGTAATTATATTTAATATACTGTACATAAAATATCAAAAATTACACCAAATGTATATTATTTACTGTAAATAAAATATCAAAAATTACAGTAAATATATCTTACACACCCTATGTAAAATATCACAATCTACACCAAATATATATTATATAATTTACATAAAATATCAAAAGGACACCAAATATATCTTATATACCGTACATAAAATATCAAAATTACAGTAAATATATTTCATATATTGTACATATAATGTGAACTAAAAGTACACCAAATACATTTTATATACTGTAAATAAAATATCAAAAAGTGCAGTAAATATATATTACACACCCTATGTAAAATATCACAAACTTCACCAAATATATATTATATAATTTACATAAAATATCAAAAGGACACCAAATATATCTTCTATACTGTACATAAAATATCAAAATGTACAGTAAATATATTTCATATATTGTATATATAATATTAACTAAAAGTACACCAAATACATTTTATATACTGTAAATAAAATATCAAAAAGTACAGTAAATATATATTACATGCTGTACATAAAATATCAAAAAGTACACCAAATATGTGTTATATATACTGTAAATAAACTATCAAAACTACACTAATTATATTTAATATACTGTACATAAAATATCAAAAATTACACCAAATATATATTATCTACTGTAAAGAAAATACCAAAAAGTACAGTAAATATATATTACACACCCTATGTAAAATATCACAAACTACACCAAATATATATAATATAATTTACATAAAATATCAAAAGGACACCAAATATATCTTATATACTGAACATGAAATATCAAAATGTACAGTAAATATATTTCATATATTGTACATATAATATTAACTAAAAGAACACCAAATACATTTTATATACTGTCAATAAAATATCAAAATGTACAGTAAATATATATTACATTCTGTATATAAAATATCAAAAAGTACACCAAATTTGTGTTTTATATACTGTAAATAAACTATCAAAAACTACAGTAATTATATTTAATATACTGTACATAAAATAACAAAAATTGAACCAAATGTATATTATTTACTGTAAATAAAATATCAAAAAGTACAGTAAATATATCTTACACTCCCTATGTAAAATATCACAATCTACACCAAATATATATTATATAATTTACATAAAATATCAAAAGGACACCAAATATATCTTCTATACTGTACATAAATTATCAAAATGTACAGTAAATATATTTCATATATTGTATATATAATATTAACTAAAAGTACACCAAATACATTTTATATACTGTAAATAAATTATCAAAAATTACAGTAAATATATATTACATACTGTACATAAAATATCAAAAAGTACACCAAATATGTGTTATATATACTGTAAATAAGCTAACAAAACTACACTAATTATATTTAATATTCTGTACATAAAATATCAAAAATTAAACCAAATATATATTATTTACTGTAAAGAAAATACCAAAAAGTACAGTAAATATATATTACACACCCTATGTAAAATATCACAAACTACACCAAATATATATTATATAATTTACATAAAATATCAAAAGGACACCAAATATACCTTAAATACTGTACATAAAATATCAAAATTACAGTAAATATATTTCATATATTGTACATATAATGTTAACTAAAAGTACACCAAATACATTTTATATAGTGCAAATAAAATATCAAAATGTACAGTAAATATATATTACACACCCTATGTAAAATATCACAATCTACACCAAATTTATATTATGTAATTTACATAAAATATCAAAAGGACACCAAATATACCTTATATGCTGAACATAAAATATCAAAATGTACCGTAAATATATTTCATATATTGTACATATAATATTAACTAAAAGTACACCAAATACATTTTATATACTGTAAATAAAATATCAAATAATAGGGTAAATATATATTACATACTGTACATAAAATATCAAAAAGTACACCAAATATGTGTAATATATACTGTAAATAAACTATCAAAAACCACAGTAATTATATTTAATATGCTGTACATAAAATATCAAAAATTACACCAAATGTATATTATATACTGTAAATAAAATATCAAAAGGTACAGTAAATATATATGACACACCCTATGTAAAATATCAAAAACTACACCAAATATATATTATATAATTTACATAAAATATCAAAAGGACACCAAATATATCTTCTATACTGTACAAAAAATATCAAAAAGTACAGTAAATATATTTCTTATATTGTATATATAATATTAACCAAAAGTACACCAAATACATTTTATATACTGTAAATAAGTTATCAAAAATTACAGTAAATATATATTAGATACTGTACATAAAATATCAAAAAGTACACCAAATATGTGTAATATATACTGTAAATAAACTATCAAAACTACACTAATTATATTTAATATACTGTACATAAAATATCAAAAATTACACCAAATATATATTATTTACTGTAAAGAAAATACCAAAAAGTACAGTAAAGATATATTACACACCCTATGTAAAATATCACAAACTACACCAAATATATATTATATAATTTACATGAAATATCAAAAGGACACCAAATATACCTTATATACTGAACATGAAATATCAAAAAGTACAGTAGATATATTTCATATATTGTACATATAATATTAACTAAAAGTACACCAAATACATTTTATATACTGTAAATAAAATATCAAAAGTACAGTAAATATATATTACATTCTGTACATAAAATATCAAAAAGTACACCAAATATGTGTTATATATACTGTAAATAAACTATCAAAAACTGCAGTAATTATATTTAATATACTGTACATAAAATATCAAAAATAACACCAAATGTATATTATTTACTGTAAATAAAATATCAAAAAGTACAGTAAATATATCTTACACACCCTATGTAAAATATCACAAACTACACCAAACATATATTATATAATTTACATAAAATATCAAAAGGACCCCAAATATACCTTATATACTGAACATAAAATATCAAAATGTACAGTAAATATATTTCATATATTGTACATATAATAATAACTAAAAGTACACCAAATACATTTTATATACTGTAAATAAAATATCAAAAGTACAGTAAATATATATTACAGTCTGTACATAAAATATCAAAAAGTACACCAAATATGTGTTATATATACTGTAAATAAACTATCAGAAACTGCAGTAATTATATTTAATATACTGTACATAAAATATCAAAAATTACACCAAATGTATATTATTTAATGTAAATAAAATATCAAAAAGTACAGTAAATATATCTTACACACCCTATGTAAAATATCACAATCTACACCAAATATATATTATATAATTTACATAAAATATCAAAAGGACACCAAATATACCTTATATACTGAACATGAAATATCAAAATTACAGTAAATATATTTCATATATTGTGCATATAATGTTAACTAAAAGTACACCAAATACATTTTATATACTGTAAATAAAATATCAAAAAGTACAGTAAACATATATTACACACCCTTTGTAAAATATCACAAACTTCACCCAATATATATTATATAATTTACATAAAATATCAAAAGGACACCAAATATATCTTCTATACTGTACATAAAATATCAAAAGGTACAGTAAATATATTTCATATATTGTATATATAATATTAACTAAAAGTACACCAAATACATTTTATATACTGTAAATAAATTATCAAAAATTACAGTAAATATATATTACATACTGTACATAAAATATCAAAAAGTACACCAAATATGTGTTATATATACTGTAAATAAACTATCAAAACTACAGTAATTATGTTGAATATACTGTACATAAAATATCAAAAATTACACCAAATATATAATTTAGTGTAAAGAAAATACCAAAAAGTACAGTAAATATATATTACACACCCGATGTAAAATATGACAAACTACACCAAATATATATTATATAGTTTACATAAAATATCAAAAGGACACCAAATATACCTTATATACTGAACAAGAAATATCAAAATGTACAGTAAATATATTTCATATATTGCACATATAATATTAACTAAAAGTACACCAAATACATTTCATATACTGTAAATAAAATATCAAAAGGTACAGTAAATATATATTACATTCTGTACATAAAATATCAAAAAGTACACCAAATATGTGTTATATATACTGTAAATAAACTATCAAAAACTGCAGTAATTATATTTAATATACTGTACATAAAATATCAAAAATTACACCAAATGTATATTATTTACTGTAAATAAAATATCAAAAAGTACAGTAAATATATCTTACACACCCTATGTAAAATATCACAATCTACAGCAAATATATATTATATAATTTACATAAAATATCAAAAGGACACCAAATATGTGTTATATATACTGTAAATATCAAAAACTACAGTAATCATATTCAATGTACTGTGTATAAAATATCAAAAATTACACCAAATATAAATTAAATACTGTAAATAAAATATCAAAAAGGACAGTAAATATATACTACACACCCTATGTAAAATATCAAAAATTACACCAAATATATATTATATAATTTACATACAATATAAAAAGGACACCAAATATATATTATATACTGTACATAAAATATCAAAATGTACAGTAAATATATTTCATATATTGTACATGAAATATAAACTAAAAGTACACCAAATACATTTTATATACTGTAAATAAAATATCAAAAATACAGTAAATATATATTACATACTGTACATAAAATATCAAAAAGTACACCAAGTATGTGTTATATATACTGTAAATAAACTATCAAAAACTACAGTAATTATATTTAATATACTGTACATAAAATATCAAAAATTACACCAAATGTATATTATATACTGTAAATGAAATATCAAAATGTACAGTAAATATACATTACACACCCTATGTAAAATATCACAAACTACACCAAATATATATTTTGTAATTTACATAATATATCAAAAGGACACCAAATATATCTTCTATACTGTACATAAAATATCAAAAAGTACAGTAAATATATTTCATATATTGTATATATAATATTAACTAAAAGTACACCAAATACATTTTATATACTGTAAATAAATTATCAAAAATTACAGTAAATATATATTACATACTGTACATAAAATATCAAAAAGTACACCAAATATGTGTTATATATACTGTAAATAAACAATCAAAAACTACAGTAATTATATTTAATATACTGTAAATAAAATATCAAAAATTACACCAACTGTATATTATTTACTGTAAATAAAATATCGAAAATTACAGTAAATATATATTACACACCCTATGGAAATAATCAAAAACTACACCAAATATATATTATATAATTTCCA
Source organism: Pan paniscus (assembly GCF_029289425.2). Lineage (NCBI taxonomy): Eukaryota > Metazoa > Chordata > Mammalia > Primates > Hominidae > Pan > Pan paniscus. Next base: position 6,847,817 of record NC_073271.2, read on the forward strand.
TAAAATATCAAAAGGACACCAAATATATATTATATACTGTACATAAAATATCAAAAAGTACAGTAAATATATTTCATATATTGTACATGTAATATTAACTAAAAGTACACCAAATACATTTTATATACTGTAAATAAAATATCAAAACGTACAGTAAATATATATTACATAGTGTACATAAAATATCAAAAAGTACTCCAAATATGTGTAATATATACTGTAAATAAACTATCAAAAACTACAGTAATTATATTTACTATGCTGTACATAAAATATCAAAAATTACACCAAATGTATATTATATACTGTAAATAAAATATCAAAAAGTACAGTAAATATATATTACACACCCTATGTAAAATATCACAAACTACACCAAATATATATTATGTAATTTACATAAAATATCAAAAGGACACCAAATATATCTTCTATACTGTACATAAAATATCAAAACTTTCAGTAAATATATTTCATATATTGTACATATAATATTAACTAAAAGTACACCAAATACAGTTTACATAGTGTAAATAATGTATAAAAAATTACAGTAAGTATATATTTTCTACTGTACATAAAATATCGAAAAGTACACCAAATATGTGTTATATATACTGTAAATAAACTATCAAAATATTCAGTAATTATATTTAATATACTGTACATAAAATATCAAAAATTACACCAAATGTATATTATTTACTGTAAATAAAATATCTAAAAGTACAGTAAATATATATTGCACACCATATGTAAAATATCACAATCTACACCAAATATATATTATATAATTTACATAAAATATCAAAAGGACACCAAATATATCTTCTATACTGTACATAAAATATCAAAAAGTACAGTAAATATATTTCATATATTGTACATATAATATTAACTAAAAGTACACCAAATACATTTTATATACTGTAAATAAAATATCAATTAGTACAGTAAATATATATTATATACTGTACATAAAATATGAAATAGTACACCAAATATGTGTTATATATACTGTAAATAAACTATCAAAACTACACTAATTATGTTTAATATACTGTACATAAAATATCAAAAATTACACCAAATATATATTATTTACTGTAAATAAAATATCAAAAAGTACAGTAAATATATATTACACACCCTATGTAAAATATCAGAAACTACACCATATATATATTATATAATTTACATAATATATCAAAAGGACACCAAATATACCTTATATACTGAACATGAAATATCAAATGTACAGTAAATATATTTCATATATTGTATATATAATATTAACTAAAAGTACACCAAATATATTTTATATACTGTAAATAAAATATCGAAAAGTACAGTAAATATATATTACATAGTGTACATAAAATATCAACAAGTACACCAAATATGTGTTATATATACTGTAAATAAACTATCAAAAACTACAGGAATTATATTTAATATACTGTACATAAAATATCAAAAATTAAACCAAATGTATATTATATACTGTAAATAAAATATCAAAAAGTACACTAAATATATATTACACACCCCATGTAAAATATCACAAACTACACCAAATATATATTTTATAATTTACATAAAATATCAAAAGGACACCAAATATATCTTCTATACTGTTCATAAAATATCAAAAATTACAGTAAATATATTTCATATATTGTACATGTAATATTAACTAAAAGTACACCAAATACATTTTATATACTGTAAATAAATTATCAAAAATTACAGTAAATATATATTACATACTGTACATAAAATATCAAAAAGTACACCAAATATGTGTTATATATACTGTAAATAAACAATCAAAAACTACAGTAATTATATATAATATACTGTTCATAAAATATCAAAAATTACACCAAATGTATATTATTTACTGTAAATAAAATATCAAAAATTACAGTAAATATATATTACACACCCTATGTAAAATATCAAAAACTACACCAAATATATATTATAAAATTCACATAAAATATCAAAAGGACACCAAATATATATTATATACTGTACATAAAATATCAAAATGTACAGTAAATATATTTCATATATTTTACATGTAATATTAACTAAAAGTACACCAAATACATTTTATATACTGTAAATAAAATACCAAAAAGTACAGTAAATATATATTACATAGTGTACATAAAATATCAAAAAGTACTCCAAATATGTGTAATATATACTGTAAATAAACTATTAAAAACTACAGTAATTATATTTATTATACTGTACATAAAATATCAAAAATTACACCAAAGGAATGTTATTTACTGTAAATAAAATATCAAAAGTACAGTAAATATATCTTACACTCCCTATGTAAAATATCACAATCTACACCAAATATATATTATATAATTTACATAAAATATCAAAAGGACACCAAATATATCTTATATAGTGTACATAAAATATCAAAATGTACAGTAAATATATTTCCTATATTGTACATATAATATTAACTGAAAGTACACCAAATACATTTTATATATTGTAAATAAAATATCAAAAATACAGTAAATATATATTACATACTGTACATAAAAAATCAAAAACTACACCAAATATGTGTAATATATACTGTAAATTAACTATCAAAACTACACTAATTATATTTAATATACTGTACATAAAATATCAAAAATTACACCAAATATATATTATTTACTGTAAAGAAAATACCAAAAAGTACAGTAAATATATATTACACACCCTATGTAAAATATCACAAACTACACCAAATATATATTATATAATTTACATAAAATATCAAAAGGACACCAAATATACCTTATATACTGAACATGAAATATCAAAAAGTACAGTAAATATATTTCATATATTGTACATATAATATTAACTAAAAGTACACCAAATACATTTTATATACTGTAAATAAAATATCAAAATTACAGTAAATATATATTACATTCAGTACATAAAATATCAAAAAGTACACCAAATATGTGTTATATATACTGTAAATAAACTATCAAAAACTGCAGTAATTATGTTTAATATACTGTACATAAAATATCAAAAATTACACCAAATGTATATTATTTACTGTAAATAAAATATCGAAAAGTACAGTAAATATATCTTACACACCCTATGTAAAATATCACAATCTACACCAAATATATATTATATAATTTACATAAAATATCAAAAGGACACCAAATATATCTTATATAGTGTACATAAAATATCAAAATGTACAGTAAATATATTTCATATATTGTACATATATTATTAACTAAAAGTACACCAAATACATTTTATATACAGTAAATAAAATATCAAAAAGTACAGTAAATATGTATTACATACTGTACATAAAATATCAAAAAGTACACCATATATGTGTAACATATACTGTAAATAAACTATCAAAAACTACTGTAATTATATTTAATATACCGTACATAAAATATCAAAAATTAAACCAAATGTATATTATATACTGTAAATAAAATATCATCAAGTACAGTAAATATATATTACACACCCTATGTAAAATATCACAAACTTCACCAAATATATATTATAAAATTTACATAAAATATCAAAAAGGACACCACTTATATCTTCTATACTGTACATAAAATATCAAAATGTACAGTAAATATATTTCATATATTGTATATATAATATTAACTAAAAGTACACCAAATACATTTTATATACTGCAAATAAATTATCAAAAATTACAGTAAATATATATTACATACTGTATATAAAATATCAAAAAGTACACCATATATGTGTTATATATACTGTAAATAAACTATCAAAGACTACAGTAATTATATTTAATATACTGTACATAAAATATCAAAAATTACACCAAATGTATATTATTTACTGTAAATAAAATATCAAAAATTACAGTAAATATATATTACACACCCTATGTAAAATATCAAAAACTACACCAAATATCTATTATAAAATTCACATAAAATATCAAAAGGACACCAAATATTTATTATATACTGTACATAAAATATCAAAAAGTACAGTAAATATATTTCATATAGTGTACATATAATATTAACTAAAAGTACACCAAATACATTTCATATACTGTAAATAAAATATCAAAAAGTACAGTAAATATATATTACATACTGTACATAAAATATCAAAAAGTACACCAAATATGTGTTATATATACTGTGAATAAACTATCAAATATACAGTAATTATATATAATATACTGTACAAAAAATATCAAAAATTAAACCAAATGTATATTATATACTGTAAATAAAATATCAAAAAGTACAGTAAATATATATGGCATACCCTATGTAAAATATCAAAAACTACACCAAATATATATTATATAATTTACAGAAAATATCAAAAGGACACCAAATATATATTCTATACTGTACACAAAATATCAAAAAGTACAGTAAATATATTTCATATATCTTACATATAATATTAACTAAAAGTACACCAAATGCATTTTATATACTGTAAATAAAATATCAAAAAGTACAGTAAACATATATTACATACTGTACATAAAATATCAAAAAGTACACCAAATATGTGTTATATATACTGTAAATATCAAAAACTACAGTAATCATATTCAATGTACTGTATATAAAATATCAAAAATTACACCAAATATAAATTAAATACTGTAAATAAAATATCAAAAAGGACAGTAAATATATACTACACACCCTATGTAAAATATCAAAAATTACACCAAATATATATTATATAATTTACATAGAATATAAAAAGGACACCAAATATATCTTATATATTGTACATAAAATATCAAAAAGTACAGTATATATATTTCATACATTGTACATATATTATTAACTAAAAGTACACCAAATACATTTTGTATACTGAAAATAAAATATCAAAAAGTACAGTAAATCTATATTACATACTGTACATAAAATATCAAAAAGTACACCAAATATGTGTTATATATACTGTAAATAAACTATCAAAAACTACAGTAATTATATTTAATATACTGTACATAAAATATCAAAAATTACACCAAAGGAATGTTATTTACTGTAAATAAAATATCAAAAAGTACAGTAAATATATCTTACACTCCCTATGTAAAATATCACAATCTACACCAAATATATATTATATAATTTACATAAAATATCAAAAGGACACCAAATATATCTTATATAGTGTACATAAAATATCAAAATGTACAGTAAATATATTTCCTATATTGTACATATAATATTAACTGAAAGTACACCAAATACATTTTATATACTGTAAATAAAATATCAAAAATACAGTAAATATATATTACATACTGTACATAAAATATCAAAAAGTACACCAAATATGTGTAATATATACTGTAAATAAACTATCAAAACTACACTAATTATATTTAATATACTGTACATAAAATATCAAAAATTACACCAAATATATATTATTTACTGTAAAGAAAATACCAAAAAGTACAGTAAATATATATTACACACCCTATGTAAAATATCACAAACTACACCAAATATATATTATATAATTTACATAAAATATCAAAAGGACACCAAATATACCTTATATACTGAACATGAAATATCAAAAAGTACAGTAAATATATTTCATATATTGTACATATAATATTAACTAAAAGTACACCAAATACATTTTATATACTGTAAATAAAATATCAAAATTACAGTAAATATATATTACATTCAGTACATAAAATATCAAAAAGTACACCAAATATGTGTTATATATACTGTAAATAAACTATCAAAACTACACTAATTATGTTTAATATACTGTACATAAAATATCAAAAATTACACCAAATATATATTATTTACTGTAAATAAAATATCAAAAAGTACAGTAAATATATATTACACACCCTATGTAAAATATCAGAAACTACACCATATATATATTATATAATTTACATAATATATCAAAAGGACACCAAATATACCTTATATACTGAACATGAAATATCAAATGTACAGTAAATATATTTCATATATTGTATATATAATATTAACTAAAAGTACACCAAATATATTTTATATACTGTAAATAAAATATCGAAAAGTACAGTAAATATATATTACATAGTGTACATAAAATATCAACAAGTACACCAAATATGTGTTATATATACTGTAAATAAACTATCAAAAACCACAGGAATTATATTTAATATACTGTACATAAAATATCAAAAATTAAACCAAATGTATATTATATACTGTAAATAAAATATCAAAAAGTACACTAAATATATATTACACACCCCATGTAAAATATCACAAACTACACCAAATATATATTTTATAATTTACATAAAATATCAAAAGGACACCAAATATATCTTCTATACTGTTCATAAAATATCAAAAATTACAGTAAATATATTTCATATATTGTACATGTAATATTAACTAAAAGTACACCAAATACATTTTATGTACTGTAAATAAATTATCAAAAATTACAGTAAATATATATTACATACTGTACATAAAATATCAAAAAGCACACCAAATATGTGTTATATATACTGTAAATAAACAATCAAAAACTACAGTAATTATATATAATATACTGTACATAAAATATCAAAAATTACACCAAATATATATTATTTACTGTAAATAAAATATCAAAAATTACAGTAAATATATATTACACACCCTATGTAAAATATCAAAAACTACACCAAATATATATTATAAAATTCACATAAAATATCAAAAGGACACCAAATATATATTATATACTGTACATAAAATATCAAAATGTACAGTAAATATATTTCATATATTTTACATGTAATATTAACTAAAAGTACACCAAATACATTTTATATACTGTAAATAAAATACCAAAAAGTACAGTAAATATATATTACATAGTGTACATAAAATATCAAAAAGTACTCCAAATATGTGTAATATATACTGTAAATAAACTATTAAAAACTACAGTAATTATATTTATTATACTGTACATAAAATATCAAAAATTACACCAAAGGAATGTTATTTACTGTAAATAAAATATCAAAAGTACAGTAAATATATCTTACACTCCCTATGTAAAATATCACAATCTACACCAAATATATATTATATAATTTACATAAAATATCAAAAGGACACCAAATATATCTTATATAGTGTACATAAAATATCAAAATGTACAGTAAATATATTTCCTATATTGTACATATAATATTAACTGAAAGTACACCAAATACATTTTATATATTGTAAATAAAATATCAAAAATACAGTAAATATATATTACATACTGTACATAAAAAATCAAAAACTACACCAAATATGTGTAATATATACTGTAAATTAACTATCAAAACTACACTAATTATATTTAATATACTGTACATAAAATATCAAAAATTACACCAAATATATATTATTTACTGTAAAGAAAATACCAAAAAGTACAGTAAATATATATTACACACCCTATGTAAAATATCACAAACTACACCAAATATATATTATATAATTTACATAAAATATCAAAAGGACACCAAATATACCTTATATACTGAACATGAAATATCAAAAAGTACAGTAAATATATTTCATATATTGTACATATAATATTAACTAAAAGTACACCAAATACATTTTATATACTGTAAATAAAATATCAAAATTACAGTAAATATATATTACATTCAGTACATAAAATATCAAAAAGTACACCAAATATGTGTTATATATACTGTAAATAAACTATCAAAAACTGCAGTAATTATGTTTAATATACTGTACATAAAATATCAAAAATTACACCAAATGTATATTATTTACTGTAAATAAAATATCGAAAAGTACAGTAAATATATCTTACACACCCTATGTAAAATATCACAATCTACACCAAATATATATTATATAATTTACATAAAATATCAAAAGGACACCAAATATATCTTATATAGTGTACATAAAATATCAAAATGTACAGTAAATATATTTCATATATTGTACATATAATATTAACTAAAAGTACACCAAATACATTTTATATACAGTAAATAAAATATCAAAAAGTACAGTAAATATGTATTACATACTGTACATAAAATATCAAAAAGTACACCATATATGTGTAACATATAATGTAAATAAACTATCAAAAACTACTGTAATTATATTTAATATACTGTACATAAAATATCAAAAATTAAACCAAATGTATATTATATACTGTAAATAAAATATCATCAAGTACAGTAAATATATATTACACACCCTATGTAAAATATCACAAACTTCACCAAATATATATTATAAAATTTACATAAAATATCAAAAAGGACACCACTTATATCTTCTATACTGTACATAAAATATCAAAATGTACAGTAAATATATTTCATATATTGTATATATAATATTAACTAAAAGTACACCAAATACATTTTATATACTGCAAATAAATTATCAAAAATTACAGTAAATATATATTACATACTGTATATAAAATATCAAAAAGTACACCATATATGTGTTATATATACTGTAAATAAACTATCAAAGACTACAGTAATTATATTTAATATACTGTACATAAAATATCAAAAATTACACCAAATGTACAATATTTACTGTAAATAAAATATCAAAAATTACAGTAAATATATATTACACACCCTATGTAAAATATCAAAAACTACACCAAATATCTATTATAAAATTCACATAAAATATCAAAAGGACACCAAATATTTATTATATACTGTACATAAAATATCAAAAAGTACAGTAAATATATTTCATATAGTGTACATATAATATTAACTAAAAGTACACCAAATACATTTCATATACTGTAAATAAAATATCAAAAAGTACAGTAAATATATATTACATACTGTACATAAAATATCAAAAAGTACACCAAATATGTGTTATATATACTGTGAATAAACTATCAAATATACAGTAATTATATATAATATACTGTACAAAAAATATCAAAAATTACACCAAATGTATATTATATACTGTAAATAAAATATCAAAAAGTACAGTAAATATATATGGCATACCCTATGTAAAATATCAAAAACTACACCAAATATATATTATATAATTTACAGAAAATATCAAAAGGACACCAAATATATATTCTATACTGTACACAAAATATCAAAAAGTACAGTAAATATATTTCATATATCTTACATATAATATTAACTAAAAGTACACCAAATGCATTTTATATACTGTAAATAAAATATCAAAAAGTACAGTAAACATATATTATATACTGTACATAAAATATCAAAAAGTACACCAAATATGTGTTATATATACTGTAAATATCAAAAACTTCAGTAATCATATTCAATGTACTGTATATAAAATATCAAAAATTACACCAAATATAAATTAAATACTGTAAATAAAATATCAAAAAGGACAGTAAATATATACTACACACCCTATGTAAAATATCAAAAATTACACCAAATATATATTATATAATTTACATAGAATATAAAAAGGACACCAAATATATCTTATATATTGTACATAAAATATCAAAAAGTACAGTATATATATTTCATACATTGTACATATATTATTAACTAAAAGTACACCAAATACATTTTGTATACTGAAAATAAAATATCAAAAAGTACAGTAAATCTATATTACATACTGTACATAAAATATCAAAAAGTACACCAAATATGTGTGATATATACTGTAAATAAACTATCAAAAACTACAGTAATTATATTTAATATACTGTACATAAAATATCAAAAATTACACCAAAGGAATGTTATTTACTGTAAATAAAATATCAAAAAGTACAGTAAATATATCTTACACTCCCTATGTAAAATATCACAATCTACACCAAATATATATTATATAATTTACATAAAATATCAAAAGGACACCAAATATATCTTATATAGTGTACATAAAATATCAAAATGTACAGTAAATATATTTCCTATATTGTACATATAATATTAACTGAAAGTACACCAAATACATTTTATATACTGTAAATAAAATATCAAAAATACAGTAAATATATATTACATACTGTACATAAAATATCAAAAAGTACACCAAATATGTGTAATATATACTGTAAATAAACTATCAAAACTACACTAATTATATTTAATATACTGTACATAAAATATCAAAAATTACACCAAATATATATTATTTACTGTAAAGAAAATACCAAAAAGTACAGTAAATATATATTACACACCCTATGTAAAATATCACAAACTACACCAAATATATATTATATAATTTACATAAAATATCAAAAGGACACCAAATATACCTTATATACTGAACATGAAATATCAAAAAGTACAGTAAATATATTTCATATATTGTACATATAATATTAACTAAAAGTACACCAAATACATTTTATATACTGTAAATAAAATATCAAAATTACAGTAAATATATATTACATTCAGTACATAAAATATCAAAAAGTACACCAAATATGTGTTATATATACTGTAAATAAACTATCAAAACTACACTAATTATGTTTAATATACTGTACATAAAATATCAAAAATTACACCAAATATATATTATTTACTGTAAATAAAATATCAAAAAGTACAGTAAATATATATTACACACCCTATGTAAAATATCAGAAACTACACCATATATATATTATATAATTTACATAATATATCAAAAGGACACCAAATATACCTTATATACTGAACATGAAATATCAAATGTACAGTAAATATATTTCATATATTGTATATATAATATTAACTAAAAGTACACCAAATATATTTTATATACTGTAAATAAAATATCGAAAAGTACAGTAAATATATATTACATAGTGTACATAAAATATCAACAAGTACACCAAATATGTGTTATATATACTGTAAATAAACTATCAAAAACTACAGGAATTATATTTAATATACTGTACATAAAATATCAAAAATTAAACCAAATGTATATTATATACTGTAAATAAAATATCAAAAAGTACACTAAATATATATTACACACCCCATGTAAAATATCACAAACTACACCAAATATATATTTTATAATTTACATAAAATATCAAAAGGACACCAAATATATCTTCTATACTGTTCATAAAATATCAAAAATTACAGTAAATATATTTCATATATTGTACATGTAATATTAACTAAAAGTACACCAAATACATTTTATGTACTGTAAATAAATTATCAAAAATTACAGTAAATATATATTACATACTGTACATAAAATATCAAAAAGCACACCAAATATGTGTTATATATACTGTAAATAAACAATCAAAAACTACAGTAATTATATATAATATACTGTACATAAAATATCAAAAATTACACCAAATATATATTATTTACTGTAAATAAAATATCAAAAATTACAGTAAATATATATTACACACCCTATGTAAAATATCAAAAACTACACCAAATATATATTATAAAATTCACATAAAATATCAAAAGGACACCAAATATATATTATATACTGTACATAAAATATCAAAATGTACAGTAAATATATTTCATATATTTTACATGTAATATTAACTAAAAGTACACCAAATACATTTTATATACTGTAAATAAAATACCAAAAAGTACAGTAAATATATATTACATAGTGTACATAAAATATCAAAAAGTACTCCAAATATGTGTAATATATACTGTAAATAAACTATTAAAAACTACAGTAATTATATTTATTATACTGTACATAAAATATCAAAAATTACACCAAAGGAATGTTATTTACTGTAAATAAAATATCAAAAGTACAGTAAATATATCTTACACTCCCTATGTAAAATATCACAATCTACACCAAATATATATTATATAATTTACATAAAATATCAAAAGGACACCAAATATATCTTATATAGTGTACATAAAATATCAAAATGTACAGTAAATATATTTCCTATATTGTACATATAATATTAACTGAAAGTACACCAAATACATTTTATATATTGTAAATAAAATATCAAAAATACAGTAAATATATATTACATACTGTACATAAAAAATCAAAAACTACACCAAATATGTGTAATATATACTGTAAATTAACTATCAAAACTACACTAATTATATTTAATATACTGTACATAAAATATCAAAAATTACACCAAATATATATTATTTACTGTAAAGAAAATACCAAAAAGTACAGTAAATATATATTACACACCCTATGTAAAATATCACAAACTACACCAAATATATATTATATAATTTACATAAAATATCAAAAGGACACCAAATATACCTTATATACTGAACATGAAATATCAAAAAGTACAGTAAATATATTTCATATATTGTACATATAATATTAACTAAAAGTACACCAAATACATTTTATATACTGTAAATAAAATATCAAAATTACAGTAAATATATATTACATTCAGTACATAAAATATCAAAAAGTACACCAAATATGTGTTATATATACTGTAAATAAACTATCAAAAACTGCAGTAATTATGTTTAATATACTGTACATAAAATATCAAAAATTACACCAAATGTATATTATTTACTGTAAATAAAATATCGAAAAGTACAGTAAATATATCTTACACACCCTATGTAAAATATCACAATCTACACCAAATATATATTATATAATTTACATAAAATATCAAAAGGACACCAAATATATCTTATATAGTGTACATAAAATATCAAAATGTACAGTAAATATATTTCATATATTGTACATATAATATTAACTAAAAGTACACCAAATACATTTTATATACAGTAAATAAAATATCAAAAAGTACAGTAAATATGTATTACATACTGTACATAAAATATCAAAAAGTACACCATATATGTGTAACATATAATGTAAATAAACTATCAAAAACTACTGTAATTATATTTAATATACTGTACATAAAATATCAAAAATTAAACCAAATGTATATTATATACTGTAAATAAAATATCATCAAGTACAGTAAATATATATTACACACCCTATGTAAAATATCACAAACTTCACCAAATATATATTATAAAATTTACATAAAATATCAAAAAGGACACCACTTATATCTTCTATACTGTACATAAAATATCAAAATGTACAGTAAATATATTTCATATATTGTATATATAATATTAACTAAAAGTACACCAAATACATTTTATATACTGCAAATAAATTATCAAAAATTACAGTAAATATATATTACATACTGTATATAAAATATCAAAAAGTACACCATATATGTGTTATATATACTGTAAATAAACTATCAAAGACTACAGTAATTATATTTAATATACTGTACATAAAATATCAAAAATTACACCAAATGTACAATATTTACTGTAAATAAAATATCAAAAATTACAGTAAATATATATTACACACCCTATGTAAAATATCAAAAACTACACCAAATATCTATTATAAAATTCACATAAAATATCAAAAGGACACCAAATATTTATTATATACTGTACATAAAATATCAAAAAGTACAGTAAATATATTTCATATAGTGTACATATAATATTAACTAAAAGTACACCAAATACATTTCATATACTGTAAATAAAATATCAAAAAGTACAGTAAATATATATTACATACTGTACATAAAATATCAAAAAGTACACCAAATATGTGTTATATATACTGTGAATAAACTATCAAATATACAGTAATTATATATAATATACTGTACAAAAAATATCAAAAATTACACCAAATGTATATTATATACTGTAAATAAAATATCAAAAAGTACAGTAAATATATATGGCATACCCTATGTAAAATATCAAAAACTACACCAAATATATATTATATAATTTACAGAAAATATCAAAAGGACACCAAATATATATTCTATACTGTACACAAAATATCAAAAAGTACAGTAAATATATTTCATATATCTTACATATAATATTAACTAAAAGTACACCAAATGCATTTTATATACTGTAAATAAAATATCAAAAAGTACAGTAAACATATATTATATACTGTACATAAAATATCAAAAAGTACACCAAATATGTGTTATATATACTGTAAATATCAAAAACTTCAGTAATCATATTCAATGTACTGTATATAAAATATCAAAAATTACACCAAATATAAATTAAATACTGTAAATAAAATATCAAAAAGGACAGTAAATATATACTACACACCCTATGTAAAATATCAAAAATTACACCAAATATATATTATATAATTTACATAGAATATAAAAAGGACACCAAATATATCTTATATATTGTACATAAAATATCAAAAAGTACAGTATATATATTTCATACATTGTACATATATTATTAACTAAAAGTACACCAAATACATTTTGTATACTGAAAATAAAATATCAAAAAGTACAGTAAATCTATATTACATACTGTACATAAAATATCAAAAAGTACACCAAATATGTGTGATATATACTGTAAATAAACTATCAAAAACTACAGTAATTATATTTAATATACTGTACATAAAATATCAAAAATTACACCAAAGGAATGTTATTTACTGTAAATAAAATATCAAAAAGTACAGTAAATATATCTTACACTCCCTATGTAAAATATCACAATCTACACCAAATATATATTATATAATTTACATAAAATATCAAAAGGACACCAAATATATCTTCTATACTGTACATAAAATATCAAAATGTACAGTAAATATATTTCATATATTGTATATATAATATTAACTGAAAGTACACCAAATACATTTTATATACTGTAAATAAATTATCAAAAATTACAGTAAATATATATTACATACTGTACATAAAATATCAAAAAGTACACCAAATATGTGTTATATACACTGTAAATAAACTATCAAAACTACACTAATTATATTTAATATACTGTACATAAAATATCAAAAATTACACCAAATATATATTATTTACTGTAAAGAAAATACCAAAAAGTACAGTAAATATATATTACACACCCTATGTAAAATATCACAAACTACACCAAATATATATTATATAATTTACATAAAATATCAAAAGGACACTAAATATACCTTATATACTGAACATGAAATATCAAAAATACAGTAAATATATTTCATATATTGTACATATAATATTAACTAAAAGTACACCAAATACATTTTATATACTGTAAATAAAATATCAAAATTACAGTAAATATATATTACATTCAGTACATAAAATATCAAAAAGTACACCAAATATGTGTTATATATACTGTAAATAAACTATCAAAAACTGCAGTAATTATGTTTAATATACTGTACATAAAATATCAAAAATTACACCAAATGTATATTATTTACTGTAAATAAAATATCGAAAAGTACAGTAAATATATCTTACACACCCTATGTAAAATATCACAATCTACACCAAATATATATTATATAATTTACATAAAATATCAAAAGGACCCCAAATATATCTTATATAGTGTACATAAAATATCAAAATGTACAGTAAATATATTTCATATATTGTACATATAATATTAATTAAAGTACACCAAATACATTTTATATACAGTAAATAAAATATCAAAAAGTACAGTAAATATGTATTACATACTGTACATAAAATATCAAAAAGTACACCATATATGTGTAATATATACTGTAAATAAACTATCAAAAACTACTGTAATTATATTTAATATACTGTACATAAAATATCAAAAATTAAACCAAATGTATATTATATACTGTAAATAAAATATCATCAAGTACAGTAAATATATATTACACACCCTATGTAAAATATCACAAACTTCACCAAATATATATTATAAAATTTACATAAAATATCAAAAAGGACACCACTTATATCTTCTATACTGTACATAAAATATCAAAATGTACAGTAAATATATTTCATATATTGTATATATAATATTAACTAAAAGTACACCAAATACATTTTATATACTGCAAATAAAATATCAAAAATTACAGTAAATATATATTACATACTGTATATAAAATATCAAAAAGTACACCATATATGTGTTATATAAACTGTAAATAAACTATCAAAGACTACAGTAATTATATTTAATATACTGTACATAAAATATCAAAAATTACACCAAATGTATATTATTTACTGTAAATAAACTATCAAAAATTACAGTAAATATATATTACACACCCTATGTAAAATATCAAAAACTACACCAAATATCTATTATAAAATTCACATAAAATATCAAAAGGACACCAAATATTTATTATATACTGTACATAAAATATCAAAAGTACAGTAAATATATTTCATATAGTGTACATATAATATTAACTAAAAGTACACCAAATACATTTCATATACTGTAAATAAAATATCAAAAAGTACAGTAAATATATATTACATACTGTACATAAAATATCAAAAAGTACACCAAATATGTGTTATATATACTGTGAATAAACTATCAAATATAGAGTAATTATATATAATATACTGTACAAAAAATATCAAAAATTACACCAAATGTATATTATATACTGTAAATAAAATATCAAAAAGTGCAGTAAATATATATGGCATACCCTATGTAAAATATCAAAAACTACACCAAATATATATTATATAATTTACAGAAAATATCAAAAGGACACCAAATATATATTCTATACTGTACACAAAATATCAAAAAGTACAGTAAATATATTTCATATATCTTACATATAATATTAACTAAAAGTACACCAAATGCATTTTATATACTGTAAATAAAATATCAAAAAGTACAGTAAACATATATTACATACTGTACATAAAATATCAGAAAGTACACCAAATATGTGTTATATATACTGTAAATATCAAAAACTACAGTAATCATATTCAATGTACTGTATATAAAATATCAAAAATTACAACAAATATAAATTAAATACTGTAAATAAAATATCAAAAAGGACAGTAAATATATACTACACACCCTATGTAAAATATCTAAAATTACACCAAATATATATTATATAATTTACATAGAATATAAAAAGGACACCAAATATATCTTATATATTGTACATAAAATATCAAAAAGTACAGTATATATATTTCATACATTGTACATATATTATTAACTAAAAGTACACCAAATACATTTTGTATACTGAAAATAAAATATCAAAAAGTACAGTAAATCTATATTACATACTGTACATAAAATATCAAAAAGTACACCAAATATGTGTTATATATACTGTAAATAAACTATCAAAAACTACAGTAATTATATTTAATATACTGTACATAAAATATCAAAAATTACACCAAAGGAATGTTATTTACTGTAAATAAAATATCAAAAAGTACAGTAAATATATCTTACACTCCCTATGTAAAATATCACAATCTACACCAAATATATATTATATAATTTACATAAAATATCAAAAGGACACCAAATATATCTTATATAGTGTACATAAAATATCAAAATGTACAGTAAATATATTTCCTATGTTGTACATATAATATTAACTGCAAGTACACCAAATACATTTTATATACTGTAAATAAAATATCAAAAATACAGTAAATATATATTACATACTGTACATAAAATATCAAAAAGTACACCAAATATGTGTAATATATACTGTAAATAAACTATCAAAACTACACTAATTATATTTAATATACTGTACATAAAATATCAAAAATTACACCAAATATATATTATTTACTGTAAAGAAAATACCAAAAAGTACAGTAAATATATATTACACACCCTATGTAAAATATCACAAACTACACCAAATATATATTATATAATTTACATAAAATATCAAAAGGACACCAAATATACCTTATATACTGAACATGAAATATCAAAAAGTACAGTAAATATATTTCATATATTGTACATATAATGTTAACTAAAAGTACACCAAATACATTTTATATACTGTAAATAAAATATCAAAAAGTACAGTAAATATATATTACACACCCTATGTAAAATATCACAAACTTCACCAAATATATATTATATAATTTACATAAAATATCAAAAGGACACCAAATATATCTTCTATACTGTACATAAAATATCAAAATGTACAGTAAATATATTTCATATATTGTATATATAATATTAACTAAAAGTACACCAAATACATTTTATATACTGTAAATAAATTATCAAAAATTACAGTAAATATATATTACATACTGTACATAAAATATCAAAAAGTACACCAAATATGTGTTATATATACTGTAAATAAACTATCAAAACTACACTAATTATATTTAATATACTGTACATAAAATATCAAAAATTACACCAAATATATATTATTTACTGTAAAGAAAATACCAAAAAGTACAGTAAATATATATTACACACCCTATGTAAAATATCACAAACTACACCAAATATATATTATATAATTTACATAAAATATCAAAAGGACACCAAATATATCTTATATACTGAACATGAAATATCAAAATGTACAGTAAATATATTTCATATATTGTACATATAATATTAACTAAAAGTACACCAAATACATTTTATATACTGTAAATTAAATATCAAAATGTACAGTAAATATATATTACATTCTGTTCATAAAATATCAAAAAGTACACCAAATTTGTGTTTTATATACTGTAAATAAACTATCAAAAACTGCAGTAATTATATTTAATATACTGTACATAAAATATCAAAAATTAAACCAAATGTATATTATTTACTGTAAATAAAATATCAAAAAGTACAGTAAATATATCTTACACACGCTATGTAAAATATCACAATCTACACCAAACATATATTATATAATTTACATTAAATAACAAAAGGACACCAAATATATCTTATATACTGTACATAAAATATCAAAATTACTGTAAATATATTTCATATATTGTACATATAATGTTAACTAAAAGTACACCAAATATATTTTATATAGTGTAAATAAAATATCAAAATGTACAGTAAATATATATTACACACCCTATGTAAAATATCACAATCTACACCAAATTTATATTATGTAATTTACATAAAATATCAAAAAGGACACCATATATACCTTATATGCTGAACATAAAATATCAAAATGTACCGTATATATATTTCATATATTGTACATATAATATTAACTAAAAGTACACCAAATACATTTTATATACTGTAAATAAAATATCAAATAGTAGAGTAAATATATATTACATACTGTACATAAAATATCAAAAAGTACACCAAATATGTGTAATATATACTGTAAATAAACTATCAACTCCACAGTGATTATATATAATATACTGTACATAAAATATCAAAAATTACACCAAATGTATATTATTTACTGTAAATAAAATATCAAAAAGTACAGTAAATATATCTTACACACCCTATGTAAAATATCACAATCTACACCAAATATATATTATATAATTTACATAAAATATCAAAAGGACACCAAATATACCTTATATACTGAACATGAAATATCAAAATGTACAGTAAATATATTTCCTATATTGTACATATAATATTAACTAAAAGTACACCAAATACATTTTATATACTGTAAAGAAAATATCAAAAGTTCAGTAAATATATATTACATTCTGTACATAAAATATCAAAAAGTACACCAAATATGTGTTATATATACTGTAAATAAACTATCAAAAACTGCAGTAATTATGTTTAATATACTGTACATAAAATATCAAAAATTACACCAAATGTAAATTATTTACTGTAAATAAAATATCAAAAAGTACAGTAAATATATCTTACACACCCTATGTAAAATATCACAATCTACACCAAATATATATTATATAATTTACATAAAATATCAAAAGGACACCAAATATATCTTATATACTGTACATAAAATATCAAAATTACAGTAAATATATGTCATATATTGTACATATAATGTTAACTAAAAGTACACCAAATACATTTTATATACTGTAAATAAAATATCAAAAAGTACAGTAAATATATATTACACACCCTATGTAAAATATCACAAACTTCACCAAATATATATTATAAAATTTACATAAAATATCAAAAGGACACCAAATATATCTTCTATACTGTGCATAAAATATCAAAATGTACAGTAAATATATTTCATATATTGTATATATAATATTAACTAAAAGTACTCCAAATAAATTTTATATACTGTAAATAAATTATCAAAAATTACAGTAAATATATATTACATACTGTACATAAAATATCAAAAAGTACACCAAATATGTGTTATATATACTGTAAATAAACTATCTAAACTACACTAATTATATTTAATATACAGTACATAAAATATCAAAAATTACACCAAATATATATTATTTACTGTAAAGAAAATACCAAAAAGTACAGTAAATATATATTACACACCCTATGTAAAATATCACAAACTACACCAAATATATATTATATGATTTACATAAAATATCAAAAGGACACCAAATATATCTTATATACTGAACATGAAATATCAAAATGTACAGTAAATATATTTCATATATTGTACATATAATATTAACTAAAAGTACACCAAATACATTTTATATACTATAAATAAAATATCAAAATATACAGTAAATATATATTACATTCTGTACATAACATATCAAAAAGTACACCAAATTTGTGTTTTATAAACTGGAAATAAACTATCAAAAACTGCAGTAATTATATTTAATATACTGTACATAAAATATCAAAAATTACACCAAATGTATATTATTTACTGTAAATAAAATATCAAAAAGTACAGTAAATATATCTTACACACCCTATGTAAAATATCACAATCTACACCAAATATATATTATATAATTTACATAAAATATCAAAAGGACACCAAATATACCTTATATACTGAACATGAAATATCAAAATGTACAGTAAATATATTTCATATATTGTACATATAATATTAACTAAAAGTACACCAAATACATTTTATATACTGTAAATAAAATATCAAAAGTACAGTAAGTATATTATACATTCTGTACATAAAATATCAAAAAGTACACCAAATATGTGTTATATATACTGTAAATAAACTATCAAAAACTGCAGTAATTATGTTTAATATACTGTACATAAAATATCAAAAATTACACCAAATGTATATTATTTACTGTAAATAAAATATCAAAAAGTACAGTAAATATATCTTACACACCCTATGTAAAATATCACAATCTACACCAAATATATATTATATAATTTACATAAAATATCAAAAGGACACCAAATATATCTTATATACTGTACATAAAATATCAAAATTACAGTAAATAGATTTCATATATTGTACATATAATGTTAACTAAAAGTACACCAAATACATTTTATATACTGTAAATAAAATATCAAAAAGTACAGTAAATATATATTACATACTGTACATAAAATATCAAAAAGTACACCAAATATGTGTTATATATACTGTGAATAAACTATCAAATATACAGTAATTATATATAATATACTGTACAAAAAATATCAAAAATTACACCAAATGTATATTATATACTGTAAATAAAATATCAAAAAGTACAGTAAATATATATGGCATACCCTATGTAAAATATCAAAAACTACACCAAATATATATTATATAACTTACAGAAAATATCAAA
This sequence comes from Pan paniscus, assembly GCF_029289425.2. Taxonomy (NCBI): domain Eukaryota; kingdom Metazoa; phylum Chordata; class Mammalia; order Primates; family Hominidae; genus Pan; species Pan paniscus. Next base: position 6,869,636 of record NC_073271.2, read on the forward strand.
AGGACACCAAATATATATTCTATACTGTACACAAAATATCAAAAAGTACAGTAAATATATTTCATATATCTAACATATAATATTAACTAAAAGTACACCAAATGCATTTTATATACTGTAAATAAAATATCAAAAAGTACAGTAAACATATATTACATACTGTACATAAAATATCAAAAAGTACACCAAATATGTGTTATATATACTGTAAATATCAAAAACTACAGTAATCATATTCAATGTACTGTATATAAAATATCAAAAATTACACCAAATATAAATTAAATACTGTAAATAAAATATCAAAAAGGACAGTAAATATATACTACACACCCTATGTAAAATATCAAAAATTACACCAAATATATATTATATAATTTACATAGAATATAAAAAGGACACCAAATATATCTTATATATTGTACATAAAATATCAAAAAGTACAGTATATATATTTCATACATTGTACATATATTATTAACTAAAAGTACACCAAATACATTTTGTATACTGAAAATAAAATATCAAAAAGTACAGTAAATCTATATTACATACTGTACATAAAATATCAAAAAGTACACCAAATATGTGTTATATATACTGTAAATAAACTATCAAAAACTACAGTAATTATATTTAATATACTGTACATAAAATATCAAAAATTACACCAAAGGAATGTTATTTACTGTAAATAAAATATCAAAAAGTACAGTAAATATATCTTACACTCCCTATGTAAAATATCACAATCTACACCAAATATATATTATATAATTTACATAAAATATCAAAAGGACACCAAATATATCTTATATAGTGTACATAAAATATCAAAATGTACAGTAAATATATTTCCTATACTGTACATATAATATTAACTGAAAGTACACCAAATACATTTTATATACTGTAAATAAAATATCAAAAATACAGTAAATATATATTACATACTGTACATAAAATATCAAAAAGTACACCAAATATGTGTAATATATACTGTAAATAAACTATCAAAACTACACTAATTATATTTAATATACTGTACATAAAATATCAAAAATTACACCAAATATATATTATTTACTGTAAAGAAAATACCAAAAAGTACAGTAAATATATATTACACACCCTATGTAAAATATCACAAACTACACCAAATATATATTATATAATTTACATAAAATATCAAAAGGACACCAAATATACCTTATATACTGAACATGAAATATCAAAATGTACAGTAAATATATTTCATATATTGTACATATAATATTAACTAAAAGTACACCAAATACATTTTATATACTGTAAATAAAATATCGAAAGTACAGTAAATATATCATACATTCTGTACATAAAATATCAAAAAGTACACCAAATATGTGTTATATATACTGTAAATAAACTATCAAAAACTGCAGTAATTATGTTTAATATACTGTACATAAAATATCAAAAATTACACCAAATGTATATTATTTACTGTAAATAAAATATCAAAAAGTACAGTAAATATATCTTACACACCCTATGTAAAATATCACAATCTACACCAAATATATATTATATAATTTACATAAAATATCAAAAGGACACCAAAGATATCTTATATACTGTACATTAAATATCAAAATTACCGTAAATGGATTTCATATATTGTACATATAATGTTAACTAAAAGTACACCAAATACATTTTATATACTGTAAATAAAATATCAAAAAGTACAGTAAATATATATTACACACCCTATGTAAACTATCACAAACTTCACCAAATATATATTATATAATTTACATAAAATATCAAAAGGACCCCAAATATATCTTCTATACTGTACATAAAATATCAAAATGTACAGTAAATATATTTCATATATTGTATATATAATATGAACTAAAAGTACACCAAATGCATTTTATATACTGTAAATAAATTATCAAAAATTACAGTAAATATATATTACATACTGTACATGAAATATCAAAAAGTACACCAAATATGTGTTATATATACTGTAAATAAACTATCAAAACTACACTAATTATATTTAATATACTGTACATAAAATATCAAAAATTACAGCAAATATATATTATTTACTGTAAAGAAAATACCAAAAAGTACAGTAAATATATATTACCCACCCTATGTAAAATATCACAAACTACACCAAATATATATTATATAATTTACATAAAATATCAAAAGGACACCAAATATACCTTATATACTGAACATGAAATATCAAAATGTACAGTAAATATATTTCATATATTGTACATATAATATTATCTAAAAGTACACCAAATACATTTTATATACTGTAAATAAAATATCGAAAGTACAGTAAATATATCATACATTCTGTACATAAAATATCAAAAAGTACACCAAATATGTGTTATATATACTGTAAATAAACTATCAAAAACTGCAGTAATTATGTTTAATATACTGTACATAAAATATCAAAAATTACACCAAATGTATATTATTTACTGTAAATAAAATATCAAAAAGTACAGTAAATATATATTACACACCCTATGTAAAATATCACAATCTACACCAAATATATATTTTATAATTTACATAAAATATCAAAAGGACACCAAATATATCTTATATACTGTACATTAAATATCAAAATTACAGTAAATGGATTTCATATATTGTACATATAATGTTAACTAAAAGTACACCAAATACATTTTATATACTGTAAATAAAATATCAAAAAGTACAGTAAATATATATTACACACCCTATGTAAAATATCACAAACTTCACCAAATATATATTATATAATTTACATAAAATATCAAAAGGACACCAAATATATCTTCTATACTGTACATAAAATATCAAAATGTACAGTAAATATATTTCATATATTGTATATATAATATTAACTAAAAGTACACCAAATACATTTTATATACTGTAAATAAATTATCAAAAATTACAGTAAATATATATTACATACTGTACATAAAATATCAAAAAGTACACCAAATATGTGTTATATATACTGTAAATAAACTATCAAAACTACACTAATTATATTTAATATACTGTACATAAAATATCGAAAATTACACCAAATATATATTATTTACTGTAAAGAAAATACCAAAAAGTACAGTAAATATATATTACACACCCTATGTAAAATATCACAAACTACACCAAATATATATTATATAATTTACATAAAATATCAAAAGGACACCAAATATATCTTATATACTGAACATGAAATATCAAAATGTACAGTAAATATATTTCATATATTGTACATATAATATTAACTAAAAGTACACCAAATACATTTTATATACTGTAAATTAAATATCAAAATGTACAGTAAATATATATTACATTCTGTTCATAAAATATCAAAAAGTACACCAAATTTGTGTTTTATATACTGTAAATAAACTATCAAAAACTGCAGTAATTATATTTAATATACTGTACATAAAATATCAAAAATTAAACCAAATGTATATTATTTACTGTAAATAAAATATCAAAAAGTACAGTAAATATATCTTACACACCCTATGTAAAATATCACAATCTACACCAAACATATATTATATAATTTACATTAAATATCAAAAGGACACCAAATATATCTTATATACTGTACATAAAATATCAAAATTACTGTAAATATATTTCATATATTGTACATATAATGTTAACTAAAAGTACACCAAATATATTATATATAGTGTAAATAAAATATCAAAATGTACAGTAAACATATATTACACACCCTATGTAAAATATCACAATCTACACCAAATTTATATTATGTAATTTACATAAAATATCAAAAGGACACCATATATACCTTATATGCTGAACATAAAATATCAAAATGTACCGTATATATATTTCATATATTGTACATATAATACTAACTAAAAGTACACCAAATACATTTTATATACTGTAAATAAAATATCAAATAGTAGAGTAAATATATATTACATACTGTACATAAAATATCAAAAAGTACACCAAATATGTGTAATATATACTGTAAATAAACTATCAACTCCACAGTAATTATATATAATATACTGTACATAAAATATCAAAAATTACACCAAATGTATATTATTTACTGTAAATAAAATATCAAAAAGTACAGTAAATATATCTTACACACCCTATGTAAAATATCACAATCTACACCAAATATAAATTATATAATTTACATAAAATATCAAAAGGACACCAAATATACCTTATATACTGAACATGAAATATCAAAATGTACAGTAAATATATTTCCTATATTGTACATATAATATTAACTAAAAGTACACCAAATACATTTTATATACTGTAAAGAAAATATCAAAAGTTCAGTAAATATATATTACATTCTGTACATAAAATATCAAAAAGTACACCAAATATGTGTTATATATACTGTAAATAAACTATCAAAAACTGCAGTAATTATGTTTAATATACTGTACATAAAATATCAAAAATTACACCAAATGTATATTATTTACTGTAAATAAAATATCAAAAAGTACAGTAAATATATCTTACACACCCTATGTAAAATATCACAATCTACACCAAATATATATTATATAATTTACATAAAATATCAAAAGGACACCAAATATATCTTATATACTGTACATAAAATATCAAAATTACAGTAAATATATGTCATATATTGTACATATAATGTTAACTAAAAGTACACCAAATACATTTTATATACTGTAAATAAAATATCAAAAAGTACAGTAAATATATATTACACACCCTATGTAAAATATCACAAACTTCACCAAATATATATTATAAAATTTATATAAAATATCAAAAGGACACCAAATATATCTTCTATACTGTACATAAAATATCAAAATGTACAGTAAATATATTTCATATATTGTATATATAATATTAACTAAAAGTACTCCAAATAAATTTTATATACTGTAAATAAATTATCAAAAATTACAGTAAATATATATTACATACTGTACATAAAATATCAAAAAGTACACCAAATATGTGTTATATATACTGTAAATAAACTATCAAAACTACACTAATTATATTTAATATACTGTACATAAAATATCAAAAATTACACCAAATATATATTATTTACTGTAAAGAAAATACCAAAAAGTACAGTAAATATATATTACACACCCTATGTAAAATATCACAAACTACACCAAATATATATTATATGATTTACATAAAATATCAAAAGGACACCAAATATATCTTATATACTGAAAATGAAATATCAAAATGTACAGTAAATATATTTCATATATTGTACATATAATATTAACTAAAAGTACACCAAATACATTTTATATACTGTAAATAAAATATCAAAATGTTCAGTAAATATATATTACATTCTGTACATAACATATCAAAAAGTACACCAAATTTGTGTTTTATAAACTGGAAATAAACTATCAAAAACTGCAGTAATTATATTTAATATACTGTAAATAAAATATCAAAAATTACACCAAATGTATATTATTTACTGTAAATAAAATATCAAAAAGTACAGTAAATATATCTTACACACCCTATGTAAAATATCACAATCTACACCAAATATATATTATATAATTTACATAAAATATCAAAAGGACACCAAATATATCTTATATACTGTACATAAAATATCAAAATTACAGTAAATATATTTCATATATTGTACATATAATGTTAACTAAAAGTACACCAAATACATTTTATATACTGTAAATAAAATATCAAAAAGTACAGTAAATATATATTACACACACTATGTAAAATATCACAAACTTCACCAAATATATATTATATAATTTACATAAAATATCAAAAGGACACCAAATATATCTTCTATACTGTGCATAAAGTATCAAAATGTACAGTAAATATATTTCATATATTGTATATATAATATTAACTAAAAGTACACCAAATACATTTTATATACTGTAAATAAATTATCAAAAATTACAGTAAATATATATTACATACTGTACATAAAATATCAAAAAGTACACCAAATATGTGTTATATATACTGTAAATAAACTATCAAAACTACAGTAATTATATTTAATATACTGTACATAAAATATCAAAAATTACACCAAATATATATTATTTACTGTAAAGAAAATACCAAAAAGTACAGCAAATATATATTACACACCCTATGTAAAATATCACAAACTACACCAAATATATATTATATAATTTACATAAAATATCAAAAGGACACCAAATATATCTTATATACTGAACATGAAATATCAAAATGTACAGTAAATATATTTCATAGATTGTACATATAATATTAACTAAAAGTACACCAAATACATTTTATATACTGTAAATAAAATATCAAAATGTACAGTAAATATATATTACATTCTGTACATAAAATATCAGAAAGTACTCCAAATTTGTGTTTTATATACTGTAAATAAACTATCAAAAACTGCAGTAATTATATTTAATATACTGTACATTAAATATCAAAAATTAAACCAAATGTATATTATTTACTGTAAATAAAATATCAAAAAGTACAGTAAATATATCTTACACACCCTATGTAAAATATCACAATCTACACCAAATATATATTATATAATTTACATAAAATATCAAAAGGACACCAAGTATATCTTATATAGTGTACATAAAGTATCAAAATGTACAGTAAATATATTTCCTATATTGTACATATAATATTAACTAAAAGTACACCAAATACATTTTATATACTGTAAATAAAATATCAAAAATACAGTAAATATATATTACATACTGTACATAAAATATCAAAAAGTACACCAAATATGTGTAATATATACTGTAAATAAACTATCAAAAACTGCAGTAATTATATTTAATATACTGTACATAAAATATCAAAAATTACACCAAATGTATTTTATTTACTGTGAATAAAGTATCAAAAAGTACAGTAAATATATATTACACACCCTATGTAAAATATCACAATCTACAAGAAATATATATTATATAATTTACATAAAATATCAAAAGGACAACAAATATATATTATATACTGTACATAAAATATCAAAATGTACAGTAAATATATTTCATATATTGTACATATAATATTAACTAAAAGTACACCAAATATATTTTATATACAGTAAATAAATTATCAAAAATTACAGTAAATATATATTGCATACTGTACATAAAATATCAAAAAGTACACCAAATATGTGTTATATATACTGTAAATAAACTATCAAAACTACACTAATTATATTTAATATACTGTACAAAAAATATCAAAAATTACACCAAATATATATTATTTACTGTAAAGAAAATACCAAAAAGTACAGTAGATATATATTACACACGCTATGTAAAATATCACAAACTACACCAAATATATACTATATAATTTACATAAAATATCAAAAGGACACCAAATATATCTTATATAATGAACATGAAATATCAAAATGTACAGTAAATATATTTCATATATTGTACATATAATATTAACTAAAAGTACACCAAATACATTTTATATACTGTAAATAAATTATCAAAATGTACAGTAAATATATATTACATTCTGTACATAAAATATCAAAAAGTACACCAAATTTGTGTTTTATATACTGTAAATAAACTATCAAAAACTGCAGTAATTATATTTAATATACTGTACATAAAATATCAAAAATTAAACCAAATGTATATTATTTACTGTAAATAAAATATCAAAAAGTACAGTAAATATATATTACACACCCTATGTAAAATATCACAATCAACACCAAATATATATTATATAATTTACATAAAATAACAAAAGGACACCAAATATATCTTATATACTGTACATAAAATATCAAAAAGTACAGTAAATATATTTCATATATTGTACATATAATATTAACTAAAAGTACACCAAATACGTTTTATATACTGTAAATAAATTATCAAAAATTACAGTAAATCTATATTACATACTGTACAAAAAATATCAAAAAGTACACCAAATATGTGTTATATATACTGTAAATAAACTATTAATACTACACTAATTATATTAAATATACTGTACATAAAATATAAAAAATTACACCGAATGTATATTATATACTGTAAATAAAATATCAAAAAGTACAATAAATATATATTACACACCCTATGTGAAATATCACAAACTTCACCAAATATATATTATATAATTTACATAAAATATCAAAAGGACACCAAATATATCTTCTATACTGTACATAAAATATCAAAATTACTGTAAATATATTTCATATATTGTGCATAAAATGTTAACTAAAAGTACACCAAATACATTTTATATACTGTAAATAAAATATCAAAAAGTACAGTAAATATATATTACACACCCTATGTAAAATATCACAAACTTCACCAAATATATATTATATAATTTACATAAAATATCAAAAGGACACCAAATATATCTTCTATACTGTACATAAAACATCAAAATGTACAGTAAATATATTTCATATATTGTATATATAATATTAACTAAAAGTACACCAAATACATTTTATATACTGTAAATAAAATATCAAAAATATAGTAAATATATATTACATACTGTACATAAAATATCAAAATGTACGCCAAATATGTGTTATATATACTGTAAATAAACTATCAAAACTACACTAATTATATTTAATATACTGTACATAAAATATCAAAAATTACACCAAATATATATTATCTACTGTAAAGAAAATACCAAAAAGTACAGTAAATATATATTACACACCCTATGTAAAATATCACAAACTACACCAAATATATATTATATAATTTACATAAAATATCAAAAGGACACCAAATATATCTTATATACTGAACATGAAATATCAAAATGTACAGTAAATATATTTCATATGTTGTACGTATAATATTAACTAAAAGTACACCAAATATATTTTATATACTGTAAATAAAATATCAAAATGTACAGTAAATATATATTACATTCTGTACATAAAATATCAAAAAGTAAACCAAATTTGTGTTTTAGATACTGTAAATAAACTATCAAAACTGCAGTAATTATATTTAATATACTGTACATAAAATATCAAAAATTAAACCTAATGTATATTATTTACTGTAAATAAAATATCAAAAAGTACAGTAAATATATCTTACACTCCCTATGTAAAATATCAGAATCTACACCAAATATATATTATATAATTTACATGAAATATCAAAAGGACACCAAATATATCTTATATAGTGTACATAAAATATCACAATGTACAGTAAATATATTTCCTATATTGTACATATAATATTAACTAAAAGTACACCAAATATATTTTATATACTATAAATAAAATATCAAAAATACAGTAAATATATATTACATAGTGTACATAAAATATAAAAAGTACACCAAATATGTGTAATATATACTGTAAATAAACTATCAAAAACTACAGTAATTATATTAAATATACTGTACATAAAATATCAAAAATTACACCAAATGTATATTATATACTGTAAATAAAATATCAAAAAGTACAGTAAATATATATTACACACCCTATGTAAAATATCACAAACTTCACCAAATATATATTATATAATTTACATAAAATATCAAAAGGCCACCAAATATATCTTATATACTGTACATAAAATATCAAAATGTACAGTAAATATATATTACACACCCTATGTAAAATATCACAATCTACACCAAATATATATTATATAATTTACATAAAATATCAAAAGGACACCAAATATATCTTATATACTGTACATAAAATATCAAAATTACAGTAAATATATTTCATATATTGTACATATAATGTTAACTAAAAGTACACCAAATATATTTTATATAGTGTAAATAAAATATCAAAATGTAGAGTAAATATATATTACACACCCTATGTAAAATATCACAATCTACACCGAATTTATGTTATGTAATTTACATAAAATATCAAAAGGACACCAAATATACCTTATATGCTGAACATAAAATATCAAAATGTACCGTAAATATATTTCATATATTGTACATATAATATTAACTAAAAGTACACCAAATACATTTTATATACTGTAAATAAAATATCAAATAGTAGAGTAAATATATATTACATACTGTACATAAAATATCAAAAAGTACACCAAATATGTGTAATATATACTGTAAATAAACTATCAAATCCACAGTAATTATATATAATATACTGTACATAAAATATCAAAAATTACACCAAATGTGTATTATTTACTGTAAATAAAATATCAAAAAGTACAGGAAATATATGTTACACTCCCTATGTAAAATATCACAATCTACACCAAATATATATTATATAATTTACATAAAATATCAAACGGACACCAAATATGTCTTATATAGTGTACATAAAATATCAAAATATACAGTAAATATATTTCCTATATTGTACATATAATATTAACTAAAAGTACACCAAATACATTTTATATACTGTAAATAAAATATCAAAATTACAGTAAATATATATTACATACTGTACATAAAATATGAAAAAGTACACCAAATATGTGTAATATATACTGTAAATAAACTATCAAAACTACACTAATTATATTTAATATACTGTACATAAAATATCAAAAATTACACCAAATATATATTATTTACTGTAAAGAAAATACCAAAAAGTACAGTAAATATATATTACACACCCTATGTAAAATATCACAAACTACACCAAATATATATTATATAATTTATATGAAATATCAAAAGGACACCAAAAATACCTTATATACTGAACATGAAATATCAAAATGTACAGTAAATATATTTCATATATTGTACATATAATATTAACTAAAAGTACACCAAATACATTTTATATACTGTAAATAATATATCAAAAGTACAGTAAATATATATTACATTCTGTACATAAAATATCAAAAAGTACACCAAATATGTGTTATATATACTGTAAATAAACTATCAAAAACTGCAGTAATTATATTTAATATACTGTACATAAAATATCAAAAATTACACCAAATGTATATTATTTACTGTAAATAAAATATCAAAAATTACAGTAAATATATCTTACACACCCTATGTAAAATATCACAATCTACACCAAATATATATTATATAATTTACATAAAATATCAAAAGGACACCAAATATATCTTATATACCGTACATAAAATATCAAAATTACAGTAAATATATTTCATATATTGTACATATAATGTGAACTAAAAGTACACCAAATACATTTTATATACTGTAAATAAAATATCAAAAAGTGCAGTAAATATATATTACACACCCTATGTAAAATATCACAAACTTCACCAAATATATATTATATAATTTACATAAAATATCAAAAGGACACCAAATATATCTTCTATACTGTACATAAAATATCAAAATGTACAGTAAATATATTTCATATATTGTATATATAATATTAACTAAAAGTACACCAAATACATTTTATATACTGTAAATAAAATATCAAAAAGTACAGTAAATATATATTACATGCTGTACATAAAATATCAAAAAGTACACCAAATATGTGTTATATATACTGTAAATAAACTATCAAAACTACACTAATTATATTTAATATACTGTACATAAAATATCAAATATTACACCAAATATATATTATCTACTGTAAAGAAAATACCAAAAAGTACAGTAAATATATATTACACACCCTATGTAAAATATCACAAACTACACCAAATATATATAATATAATTTACATAAAATATCAAAAGGACACCAAATATATCTTATATACTGAACATGAAATATCAAAATGTACAGTAAATATATTTCATATATTGTACATATAATATTAACTAAAAGAACACCAAATACATTTTATATACTGTCAATAAAATATCAAAATGTACAGTAAATATATATTACATTCTGTACATAAAATATCAAAAAGTACACCAAATTTGTGTTTTATATACTGTAAATAAACTATCAAAAACTACAGTAATTATATTTAATATACTGTACATAAAATATCAAAAATTAAACCAAATGTATATTATTTACTGTAAATAAAATATCAAAAAGTACAGTAAATATATCTTACACTCCCTATGTAAAATATCACAATCTACACCAAATATATATTATATAATTTACATAAAATATCAAAAGGACACCAAATATATCTTCTATACTGTACATAAATTATCAAAAGGTACAGTAAATATATTTCATATATTGTATATATAATATTAACTAAAAGTACACCAAATACATTTTATATACTGTAAATAAATTATCAAAAATTACAGTAAATATATATTACATACTGTACATAAAATATCAAAAAGTACACCAAATATGTGTTATATATACTGTAAATAAGCTAACAAAACTACACTAATTATATTTAATATACTGTACATAAAATATCAAAAATTAAACCAAATATATATTATTTACTGTAAAGAAAATACCAAAAAGTACAGTAAATATATATTACACACCCTATGTAAAATATCACAAACTACACCAAATATATATTATATAATTTACATAAAATATCAAAAGGACACCAAATATACCTTAAATACTGTACATAAAATATCAAAATTACAGTAAATATATTTCATATATTGTACATATAATGTTAACTAAAAGTACACCAAATACATTTTATATAGTGCAAATAAAATATCAAAATGTACAGTAAATATATATTACACACCCTATGTAAAATATCACAATCTACACCAAATTTATATTATGTAATTTACATAAAATATCAAAAGGACACCAAATATACCTTATATGCTGAACATAAAATATCAAAATGTACCGTAAATATATTTCATATATTGTACATATAATATTAACTAAAAGTACACCAAATACATTTTATATACTGTAAATAAAATATCAAATAATAGGGTAAATATATATTACATACTGTACATAAAATATCAAAAAGTACACCAAATATGTGTAATATATACTGTAAATAAACTATCAAAAACCACAGTAATTATATTTAATATGCTGTACATAAAATATCAAAAATTACACCAAATGTATATTATATACTGTAAATAAAATATCAAAAGGTACAGTAAATATATATGACACACCCTATGTAAAATATCAAAAACTACACCAAATATATATTATATAATTTACATAAAATATCAAAAGGACACCAAATATATCTTCTATACTGTACAAAAAATATCAAAAAGTACAGTAAATATATTTCTTATATTGTATATATAATATTAACCAAAAGTACACCAAATACATTTTATATACTGTAAATAAGTTATCAAAAATTACAGTAAATATATATTAGATACTGTACATAAAATATCAAAAAGTACACCAAATATGTGTAATATATACTGTAAATAAACTATCAAAACTACACTAATTATATTTAATATACTGTACATAAAATATCAAAAATTACACCAAATATATATTATTTACTGTAAAGAAAATACCAAAAAGTACAGTAAATATATATTACACACCCTATGTAAAATATCACAAACTACACCAAATATATATTATATAATTTACATGAAATATCAAAAGGACACCAAATATACCTTATATACTGAACATGAAATATCAAAATGTACAGTAGATATATTTCATATATTGTACATATAATATTAACTAAAAGTACACCAAATACATTTTATATACTGTAAATAAAATATCAAAAGTACAGTAAATATATATTACATTCTGTACATAAAATATCAAAAAGTACACCAAATATGTGTTATATATACTGTAAATAAACTATCAAAAACTGCAGTAATTATATTTAATATACTGTACATAAAATATCAAAAATAACACCAAATGTATATTATTTACTGTAAATAAAATATCAAAAAGTACAGTAAATATATCTTACACACCCTATGTAAAATATCACAAACTACACCAAACATATATTATATAATTTACATAAAATATCAAAAGGACCCCAAATATACCTTATATACTGAACATAAAATATCAAAATGTACAGTAAATATATTTCATATATTGTACATATAATAATAACTAAAAGTACACCAAATACATTTTATATACTGTAAATAAAATATCAAAAGTACAGTAAATATATATTACAGTCTGTACATAAAATATCAAAAAGTACACCAAATATGTGTTATATATACTGTAAATAAACTATCAGAAACTGCAGTAATTATATTTAATATACTGTACATAAAATATCAAAAATTACACCAAATGTATATTATTTAATGTAAATAAAATATCAAAAAGTACAGTAAATATATCTTACACACCCTATGTAAAATATCACAATCTACACCAAATATATATTATATAATTTACATAAAATATCAAAAGGACACCAAATATACCTTATATACTGAACATGAAATATCAAAATTACAGTAAATATATTTCATATATTGTGCATATAATGTTAACTAAAAGTACACCAAATACATTTTATATACTGTAAATAAAATATCAAAAAGTACAGTAAACATATATTACACACCCTATGTAAAATATCACAAACTTCACCCAATATATATTATATAATTTACATAAAATATCAAAAGGACACCAAATATATCTTCTATACTGTACATAAAATATCAAAAGGTACAGTAAATATATTTCATATATTGTATATATAATATTAACTAAAAGTACACCAAATACATTTTATATACTGTAAATAAATTATCAAAAATTACAGTAAATATATATTACATACTGTACATAAAATATCAAAAAGTACACCAAATATGTGTTATATATACTGTAAATAAACTATCAAAACTACAGTAATTATGTTGAATATACTGTACATAAAATATCAAAAATTACACCAAATATATAATTTAGTGTAAAGAAAATACCAAAAAGTACAGTAAATATATATTACACACCCGATGTAAAATATGACAAACTACACCAAATATATATTATATAGTTTACATAAAATATCAAAAGGACACCAAATATACCTTATATACTGAACAAGAAATATCAAAATGTACAGTAAATATATTTCATATATTGCACATATAATATTAACTAAAAGTACACCAAATACATTTCATATACTGTAAATAAAATATCAAAAGGTACAGTAAATATATATTACATTCTGTACATAAAATATCAAAAAGTACACCAAATATGTGTTATATATACTGTAAATAAACTATCAAAAACTGCAGTAATTATATTTAATATACTGTACATAAAATATCAAAAATTACACCAAATGTATATTATTTACTGTAAATAAAATATCAAAAAGTACAGTAAATATATCTTACACACCCTATGTAAAATATCACAATCTACAGCAAATATATATTATATAATTTACATAAAATATCAAAAGGACACCAAATATGTGTTATATATACTGTAAATATCAAAAACTACAGTAATCATATTCAATGTACTGTGTATAAAATATCAAAAATTACACCAAATATAAATTAAATACTGTAAATAAAATATCAAAAAGGACAGTAAATATATACTACACACCCTATGTAAAATATCAAAAATTACACCAAATATATATTATATAATTTCCATAAAATATCAAAAGGACACCAAATATATATTATATACTGTACATAAAATATCAAAAAGTACAGTAAATATATTTCATATATTGTACATGTAATATTAACTAAAAGTACACCAAATACATTTTATATACTGTAAATAAAATATCAAAACGTACAGTAAATATATATTACATAGTGTACATAAAATATCAAAAAGTACTCCAAATATGTGTAATATATACTGTAAATAAACTATCAAAAACTACAGTAATTATATTTACTATGCTGTACATAAAATATCAAAAATTACACCAAATGTATATTATATACTGTAAATAAAATATCAAAAAGTACAGTAAATATATATTACACACCCTATGTAAAATATCACAAACTACACCAAATATATATTATGTAATTTACATAAAATATCAAAAGGACACCAAATATATCTTCTATACTGTACATAAAATATCAAAACTTTCAGTAAATATATTTCATATATTGTACATATAATATTAACTAAAAGTACACCAAATACAGTTTACATAGTGTAAATAATGTATAAAAAATTACAGTAAGTATATATTTTCTACTGTACATAAAATATCGAAAAGTACACCAAATATGTGTTATATATACTGTAAATAAACTATCAAAATATTCAGTAATTATATTTAATATACTGTACATAAAATATCAAAAATTACACCAAATGTATATTATTTACTGTAAATAAAATATCTAAAAGTACAGTAAATATATATTGCACACCATATGTAAAATATCACAATCTACACCAAATATATATTATATAATTTACATAAAATATCAAAAGGACACCAAATATATCTTCTATACTGTACATAAAATATCAAAAAGTACAGTAAATATATTTGATATATTGTACATATAATATTAACTAAAAGTACACCAAATACATTTTATATACTGTAAATAAAATATCAATTAGTACAGTAAATATATATTACATACTGTACATAAAATATGAAAAAGTACACCAAATATGTGTTATATATACTGTAAATAAACTATCAAAACTACACTAATTATGTTTAATATACTGTACATAAAATATCAAAAATTACACCAAATATATATTATTTACTGTAAATAAAATATCAAAAAGTACAGTAAATATATATTACACACCCTATGTAAAATATCAGAAACTACACCATATATATATTATATAATTTACATAATATATCAAAAGGACACCAAATATACCTTATATACTGAACATGAAATATCAAATGTACAGTAAATATATTTCATATATTGTATATATAATATTAACTAA
Source organism: Pan paniscus (assembly GCF_029289425.2). Taxonomy (NCBI): domain Eukaryota; kingdom Metazoa; phylum Chordata; class Mammalia; order Primates; family Hominidae; genus Pan; species Pan paniscus. Next base: position 6,886,646 of record NC_073271.2, read on the forward strand.
AAGTACACCAAATATATTTTATATACTGTAAATAAAATATCGAAAAGTACAGTAAATATATATTACATTCAGTACATAAAATATCAACAAGTACACCAAATATGTGTTATATATACTGTAAATAAACTATCAAAAACTACAGGAATTATATTTAATATACTGTACATAAAATATCAAAAATTAAACCAAATGTATATTATATACTGTAAATAAAATATCAAAAAGTACACTAAATATATATTACACACCCCATGTAAAATATCACAAACTACACCAAATATATATTTTATAATTTACATAAAATATCAAAAGGACACCAAATATATCTTCTATACTGTTCATAAAATATCAAAAATTTCAGTAAATATATTTCATATATTGTACATGTAATATTAACTAAAAGTACACCAAATACATTTTATATACTGTAAATAAATTATCAAAAATTACAGTAAATATATATTACATACTGTACATAAAATATCAAAAAGTACACCAAATATGTGTTATATATACTGTAAATAAACAATCAAAAACTACAGTAATTATATATAATATACTGTTCATAAAATATCAAAAATTACACCAAATGTATATTATTTACTGTAAATAAAATATCAAAAATTACAGTAAATATATATTACACACCCTATGTAAAATATCAAAAACTACACCAAATATATATTATAAAATTCACATAAAATATCAAAAGGACACCAAATATATATTATATACTGTACATAAAATATCAAAATGTACAGTAAATATATTTCATATATTTTACATGTAATATTAACTAAAAGTACACCAAATACATTTTATATACTGTAAATAAAATACCAAAAAGTACAGTAAATATATATTACATAGTGTACATAAAATATCAAAAAGTACTCCAAATATGTGTAATATATACTGTAAATAAACTATTAAAAACTACAGTAATTATATTTATTATACTGTACATAAAATATCAAAAATTACACCAAAGGAATGTTATTTACTGTAAATAAAATATCAAAAGTACAGTAAATATATCTTACACTCCCTATGTAAAATATCACAATCTACACCAAATATATATTATATAATTTACATAAAATATCAAAAGGACACCAAATATATCTTATATAGTGTACATAAAATATCAAAATGTACAGTAAATATATTTCCTATATTGTACATATAATATTAACTGAAAGTACACCAAATACATTTTATATATTGTAAATAAAATATCAAAAATACAGTAAATATATATTACATACTGTACATAAAAAATCAAAAACTACACCAAATATGTGTAATATATACTGTAAATTAACTATCAAAACTACACTAATTATATTTAATATAGTGTACATAAATTATCAAAAATTACACCAAATATATATTATTTACTGTAAAGAAAATACCAAAAAGTACAGTAAATATATATTACACACCCTATGTAAAATATCACAAACTACACCAAATATATATTATATAATTTACATAAAATATCAAAAGGACAACAAATATACCTTATATACTGAACATGAAATATCAAAAAGTACAGTAAATATATTTCATATATTGTACATATAATATTAACTAAAAGTACACCAAATACATTTTATATACTGTAAATAAAATATCAAAATTACAGTAAATATATATTACATTCAGTACATAAAATATCAAAAAGTACAACAAATATGTGTTATATATACTGTAAATAAACTATCAAAAACTGCAGTAATTATGTTTAATATACTGTACATAAAATATCAAAAATTACACCAAATGTATATTATTTACTGTAAATAAAATATCGAAAAGTACAGTAAATATATCTTACACACCCTATGTAAAATATCACAATCTACACCAAATATATATTATATAATTTACATAAAATATCAAAAGGACACCAAATATATCTTATATAGTGTACATAAAATATCAAAATGTACAGTAAATATATTTCATATATTGTACATATAATATTAACTAAAAGTACACCAAATACATTTTATATACAGTAAATAAAATATCAAAAAGTACAGTAAATATGTATTACATACTGTACATAAAATATCAAAAAGTACACCATATATGTGTAACATATACTGTAAATAAACTACCAAAAACTACTGTAATTATATTTAATATACTGTACATAAAATATCAAAAATTAAACCAAATGTATATTATATACTGTAAATAAAATATCATCAAGTACAGTAAATATATATTACACACCCTATGTAAAATATCACAAACTTCACCAAATATATATTATAAAATTTACATAAAATATCAAAAAGGACACCACTTATATCTTCTATACTGTACATAAAATATCAAAATGTACAGTAAATATATTTCATATATTGTATATATAATATTAACTAAAAGTACACCAAATACATTTTATATACTGCAAATAAATTATCAAAAATTACAGTAAATATATATTACATACTGTATATAAAATATCAAAAAGTACACCATATATGTGTTATATATACTGTAAATAAACTATCAAAGACTACAGTAATTATATTTAATATACTGTACATAAAATATCAAAAATTACACCAAATGTATATTATTTACTGTAAATAAAATATCAAAAATTACAGTAAATATATATTACACACCCTATGTAAAATATCAAAAACTACACCAAATATCTATTATAAAATTCACATAAAATATCAAAAGGACACCAAATATTTATTATATACTGTACATAAAATATCAAAAAGTACAGTAAATATATTTCATATAGTGTACATATAATATTAACTAAAAGTACACCAAATACATTTCATATACTGTAAATAAAATATCAAAAAGTACAGTAAATATATATTACATACTGTACATAAAATATCAAAAAGTACACCAAATATGTGTTATATATACTGTGAATAAACTATCAAATATACAGTAATTATATATAATATACTGTACAAAAAATATCAAAAATTACACCAAATGTATATTATATACTGTAAATAAAATATCAAAAAGTACAGTAAATATATATGGCATACCCTATGTAAAATATCAAAAACTACACCAAATATATATTATATAATTTACAGAAAATATCAAAAGGACACCAAATATATATTCTATACTGTACACAAAATATCAAAAAGTACAGTAAATATATTTCATATATCTTACATATAATATTAACTAAAAGTACACCAAATGCATTTTATATACTGTAAATAAAATATCAAAAAGTACAGTAAACATATATTACATACTGTACATAAAATATCAAAAAGTACACCAAATATGTGTTATATATACTGTAAATATCAAAAACTTCAGTAATCATATTCAATGTACTGTATATAAAATATCAAAAATTACACCAAATATAAATTAAATACTGTAAATAAAATATCAAAAAGGACAGTAAATATATACTACACACCCTATGTAAAATATCAAAAATTACACCAAATATATATTATATAATTTACATAGAATATAAAAAGGACACCAAATATATCTTATATATTGTACATAAAATATCAAAAAGTACAGTATATATATTTCATACATTGTACATATATTATTAACTAAAAGTACACCAAATACATTTTGTATACTGAAAATAAAATATCAAAAAGTACAGTAAATCTATATTACATACTGTACATAAAATATCAAAAAGTACACCAAATATGTGTTATATATACTGTAAATAAACTATCAAAAACTACAGTAATTATATTTAATATACTGTACATAAAATATCAAAAATTACACCAAAGGAATGTTATTTACTGTAAATAAAATATCAAAAAGTACAGTAAATATATCTTACACTCCCTATGTAAAATATCACAATCTACACCAAATGTATATTATATAATTTACATAAAATATCAAAAGGACACCAAATATATCTTCTATACTGTACATAAAATATCAAAATGTACAGTAAATATATTTCATATATTGTATATATAATATTAACTGAAAGTACACCAAATACATTTTATATACTGTAAATAAATTATCAAAAATTACAGTAAATATATATTACATACTGTACATAAAATATCAAACAGTACACCAAATATGTGTTATATATACTGTAAATAAACTATCAAAACTACACTAATTATATTTAATATACTGTACATAAAATATCAAAAATTACACCAAATATATATTATTTACTGTAAAGAAAATACCAAAAAGTACAGTAAATATATATTACACACCCTATGTAAAATATCACAAACTACACCAAATATATATTATATAATTTACATAAAATATCAAAAGGACACCAAATATACCTTATATACTGAACATGAAATATCAAAAATACAGTAAATATATTTCATATATTGTACATATAATATTAACTAAAAGTACACCAAATACATTTTATATACTGTAAATAAAATATCAAAATTACAGTAAATATATATTACATTCAGTACATAAAATATCAAAAAGTACACCAAATATGTGTTATATATACTGTAAATAAACTATCAAAAACTGCAGTAATTATGTTTAATATACTGTACATAAAATATCAAAAATTACACCAAATGTATATTATTTACTGTAAATAAAATATCGAAAAGTACAGTAAATATATCTTACACACCCTATGTAAAATATCACAATCTACACCAAATATATATTATATAATTTACATAAAATATCAAAAGGACCCCAAATATATCTTATATAGTGTACATAAAATATCAAAATGTACAGTAAATATATTTCATATATTGTACATATAATATTAATTAAAGTACACCAAATACATTTTATATACAGTAAGTAAAATATCAAAAAGTACAGTAAATATGTATTACATACTGTACATAAAATATCAAAAAGTACACCATATATGTGTAATATATACTGTAAATAAACTATCAAAAACTACTGTAATTATATTTAATATACTGTACATAAAATATCAAAAATTAAACCAAATGTATATTATATACTGTAAATAAAATATCATCAAGTACAGTAAATATATATTACACACCCTATGTAAAATATCACAAACTTCACCAAATATATATTATAAAATTTACATAAAATATCAAAAAGGACACCACTTATATCTTCTATACTGTACATAAAATATCAAAATGTACAGTAAATATATTTCATATATTGTATATATAATATTAACTAAAAGTACACCAAATACATTTTATATACTGCAAATAAAATATCAAAAATTACAGTAAATATATATTACATACTGTATATAAAATATCAAAAAGTACACCATATATGTGTTATATAAACTGTAAATAAACTATCAAAGTCTACAGTAATTATATTTAATATACTGTACATAAAATATCAAAAATTAAACCAAATGTATATTATTTACTGTAAATAAACTATCAAAAATTACAGTAAATATATATTACACACCCTATGTAAAATATCAAAAACTACACCAAATATCTATTATAAAATTCACATAAAATATCAAAAGGACACCAAATATTTATTATATACTGTACATAAAATATCAAAAGTACAGTAAATATATTTCATATAGTGTACATATAATATTAACTAAAAGTACACCAAATACATTTCATATACTGTAAATAAAATATCAAAAAGTACAGTAAATATATATTACATACTGTACATAAAATATCAAAAAGTACACCAAATATGTGTTATATATACTGTGAATAAACTATCAAATCTACAGTAATTATATATAATATACTGTACAAAAAATATCAAAAATTACACCAAATGTATATTATATACTGTAAATAAAATATCAAAAAGTGCAGTAAATATATATGGCATACCCTATGTAAAATATCAAAAACTACACCAAATATATATTATATAATTTACAGAAAATATCAAAAGGACACCAAATATATATTCTATACTGTACACAAAATATCAAAAAGTACAGTAAATATATTTCATATATCTTACATATAATATTAACTAAAAGTACACCAAATGCATTTTATATACTGTAAATAAAATATCAAAAAGTACAGTAAACATATATTACATACTGTACATAAAATATCAGAAAGTACACCAAATATGTGTTATATATACTGTAAATATCAAAAACTACAGTAATCATATTCAATATACTGTATATAAAATATCAAAAATTACACCAAATATAAATTAAATACTGTAAATAAAATATCAAAAAGGACAGTAAATATATACTACACACCCTATGTAAAATATCAAAAATTACACCAAATATATATTATATAATTTACATAGAATATAAAAAGGACACCAAATATATCTTATATATTGTACATAAAATATCAAAAAGTACAGTATATATATTTCATACATTGTACATATATTATTAACTAAAAGTACACCAAATACATTTTGTATACTGAAAATAAAATATCAAAAAGTACAGTAAATCTATATTACATACTGTACATAAAATATCAAAAAGTACACCAAATATGTGTTATATATACTGTAAATAAACTATCAAAAACTACAGTAATTATATTTAATATACTGTACATAAAATATCAAAAATTACACCAAAGGAATGTTATTTACTGTAAATAAAATATCAAAAAGTACAGTAAATATATCTTACACTCCCTATGTAAAATATCACAATCTACACCAAATATATATTATATAATTTACATAAAATATCAAAAGGACACAAAATATATCTTATATAGTGTACATAAAATATCAAAATGTACAGTAAATATATTTCCTATATTGTACATATAATATTAACTGAAAGTACACCAAATACATTTTATATACTGTAAATAAAATATCAAAAATACAGTAAATATATATTACATACTGTACATAAAATATCAAAAAGTACACCAAATATGTGTAATATATACTGTAAATAAACTATCAAAACTACACTAATTATATTTAATATACTGTACATAAAATATCAAAAATTACACCAAATATATATTATTTACTGTAAAGAAAATACCAAAAAGTACAGTAAATATATATTACACACCCTATGTAAAATATCACAAACTACACCAAATATATATTATATAATTTACATAAAATATCAAAAGGACACCAAATATACCTTATATACTGAACATGAAATATCAAAATGTACCGTAAATATATTTCATATATTGTACATATAATATTAACTAAAAGTACATCAAATACATTTTATATACTGTAAATAAAATATCAAAAGTACAGTAAATATATATTACATTCAGTACATAAAATATCAAAAAGTACACCAAATATGTGTTATATATACTGTAAAAAAAAATCAAAAACTGCAGTAATTATATTTAATATACTGTACATAAAATATCAAAAATTACACCAAATGTATATTATTTACTGTAAATAAAATATCAAAAAGTACAGTAAATATATCTTAGACACCCTATGTAAAATATCACAAAGTACACCAAATATATATTATATAAATTACATAAAATATCAAAAGGACACCAAATATACCTTATATACTGAACATGAAATATCAAAATGTACAGTAAATATATTTCATATATTGTACATATAATATTAACTAAAAGTACACCAAATACATTTTATATACTGTAAATAAAATATCAAAAGTACAGTAAGTATATGATACATTCTGTACATAAAATATCAAAAAGTACACCAAATATGTGTTATATATACTGTAAATAAACTATCAAAAACTGCAGTAATTATGTTTAATATACTGTACATAAAATATCAAAAATTACACCAAATGTATATTATTTACTGTAAATAAAATATCAAAAAGTACAGTAAATATATCTTACACACCCTATGTAAAATATCACAATCTACACCAAATATATATTATATAATTTACATAAAATATCAAAAGGACACCAAATATATCTTATATACTGTACATAAAATATCAAAATTACAGTAAATAGATTTCATATATTGTACATATAATGTTAACTAAACGTACACCAAATACATTTTATATACTGTGAATAAAATATCAAAAAGTACAGTAAATATATATTACATACTGTACATAAAATATCAAAAAGTACACCAAATATGTGTTATATATACTGTGAATAAACTATCAAATATACAGTAATTATATATAATATACTGTACAAAAAATATCAAAAATTACACCAAATGTATATTATATACTGTAAATAAAATATCAAAAAGTACAGTAAATATATATGGCATACCCTATGTGAAATATCAAAAACTACACCAAATATATATTATATAACTTACAGAAAATATCAAAAGGACACCAAATATATATTCTATACTGTACACAAAATATCAAAAAGTACAGTAAATATATTTCATATATCTAACATATAATATTAACTAAAAGTACACCAAATGCATTTTATATACTGTAAATAAAATATCAAAAAGTACAGTAAACATATATTACATACTGTACATAAAATATCAAAAAGTACACCAAATATGTGTTATATATAGTGTAAATATCAAAAACTACAGTAATCATATTCAATGTACTGTATATAAAATATCAAAAATTACACCAAATATAAATTAAATACTGTAAATAAAATATCAAAAAGGACAGTAAATATATACTACACACCCTATGTAAAATATCAAAAATTACACCAAATATATATTATATAATTTACATAGAATATAAAAAGGACACCAAATATATCTTATATATTGTACATAAAATATCAAAAAGTACAGTATATATATTTCATACATTCTACATATATTATTAACTAAAAGTACACCAAATACATTTTGTATACTGAAAATAAAATATCAAAAAGTACAGTAAATCTATATTACATACTGTACATAAAATATCAAAAAGTACACCAAATATGTGTTATATATACTGTAAATAAACTATCAAAAACTACAGTAATTATATTTAATATACTGTACATAAAATATCAAAAATTACACCAAAGGAATGTTATTTACTGTAAATAAAATATCAAAAAGTACAGTAAATATATCTTACACTCCCTATGTAAAATATCACAATCTACACCAAATATATATTATATAATTTACATAAAATATCAAAAGGACACAAAATATATCTTATATAGTGTACATAAAATATCAAAATGTACAGTAAATATATTTCCTATATTGTACATATAATATTAACTGAAAGTACACCAAATACATTTTATATACTGTAAATAAAATATCAAAAATACAGTAAATATATATTACATACTGTACATAAAATATCAAAAAGTACACCAAATATGTGTAATATATACTGTAAATAAACTATCAAAACTACACTAATTATATTTAATATACTGTACATAAAATATCAAAAATTACACCAAATATATATTATTTACTGTAAAGAAAATACCAAAAAGTACAGTAAATATATATTACACGCCCTATGTAAAATATCACAAACTACACCAAATATATATTATATAATTTACATAAAATATCAAAAGGACACCAAATATACCTTATATACTGAACATGAAATATCAAAATGTACAGTAAATATATTTCATATATTGTACATATAATGTTAACTAAAAGTACACCAAATACATTTTATATACTGTAAATAAAATATCAAAAAGTACAGTAAATATATATTACACACCCTATGTAAAATATCACAAACTTCACCAAATATATATTATATAATTTACATAAAATATCAAAAGGACACCAAATATATCTTCTATACTGTACATAAAATATCAAAATGTACAGTAAATATATTTCATATATTGTATATATAATATTAACTGAAAGTACACCAAATACATTTTATATACTGTAAATAATTTATCAAAAATTACAGTAAATATATATTACATACTGTACATAAAATATCAAAAAGTACACCAAATATGTGTTATATATACTGTAAATAAACTATCAAAACTACACTAATTATATTTAATATACTGTACATAAAATATCAAAAATTACACCAAATATATATTATTTACTGTAAAGAAAATACCAAAAAGTACAGTAAATATATATTACACACCCTATGTAAAATATCACAAACTACACCAAATATATATTATATAATTTACATAAAATATCAAAAGGACACCAAATATATCTTATATACTGAACATGAAATATCAAAATGTACAGTAAATATATTTCATATATTGTACATATAATATTAACTAAAAGTACACCAAATACATTTTATATACTGTAAATTAAATATCAAAATGTACAGTAAATATATATTACATTCTGTTCATAAAATATCAAAAAGTACACCAAATTTGTGTTTTATATACTGTAAATAAACTATCAAAAACTGCAGTAATTATATTTAATATACTGTACATAAAATATCAAAAATTAAACCAAATGTATATTATTTACTGTAAATAAAATATCAAAAAGTACAGTAAATATATCTTACACACCCTATGTAAAATATCACAATCTACACCAAACATATATTATATAATTTACATTAAATATCAAAAGGACACCAAATATATCTTATATACTGTACATAAAATATCAAAATTACTGTAAATATATTTCATATATTGTACATATAATGTTAACTAAAAGTACACCAAATATATTTTATATAGTGTAAATAAAATATCAAAATGTACAGTAAATATATATTACACACCCTATGTAAAATATCACAATCTACACCAAATTTATATTATGTAATTTACATAAAATATCAAAAGGACACCATATATACCTTATATGCTGAACATAAAATATCAAAATGTACCGTATATATATTTCATATATTGTACATATAATATTAACTAAAAGTACACCAAATACATTTTATATACTGTAAATAGAATATCAAATAGTAGAGTAAATATATATTACATACTGTACATAAAATATCAAAAAGTACACCAAATATGTGTAATATATACTGTAAATAAACTATCAACTCCACAGTAATTATATATAATATACTGTACATAAAATATCAAAAATTACACCAAATGTATATTATTTACTGTAAATAAAATATCAAAAAGTACAGTAAATATATCTTACACACCCTATGTAAAATATCACAATCTACACCAAATATATATTATATAATTTACATAAAATATCAAAAGGACACCAAATATACCTTATATACTGAACATGAAATATCAAAATGTACAGTAAATATATTTCCTATATTGTACATATAATATTAACTAAAAGTACACCAAATACATTTTATATACTGTAAAGAAAATATCAAAAGTTCAGTAAATATATATTACATTCTGTACATAAAATATCAAAAAGTACACCAAATATGTGTTATATATACTGTAAATAAACTATCAAAAACTGCAGTAATTATGTTTAATATACTGTACATAAAATATCAAAAATTACACCAAATGTATATTATTTACTGTAAATAAAATATCAAAAAGTACAGTAAATATATCTTACACACCCTATGTAAAATATCACAATCTACACCAAATATATATTATATAATTTACATAAAATATCAAAAGGACACCAAATATATCTTATATACTGTACATAAAATATCAAAATTACAGTAAATATATGTCATATATTGTACATATAATGTTAACTAAAAGTACACCAAATACATTTTATATACTGTAAATAAAATATCAAAAAGTACAGTAAATATATATTACACACCCTATGTAAAATATCACAAACTTCACCAAATATATATTATAAAATTTACATAAAATATCAAAAGGACACCAAATATATCTTCTATACTGTGCATAAAATATCAAAATGTACAGTAAATATATTTCATATATTGTATATATAATATTAACTAAAAGTACTCCAAATAAATTTTATATACTGTAAATAAATTATCAAAAATTACAGTAAATATATATTACATACTGTACATAAAATATCAAAAAGTACACCAAATATGTGTTATATATACTGTAAATAAACTATCAAAACTACACTAATTATATTTAATATACAGTACATAAAATATCAAAAATTACACCAAATATATATTATTTACTGTAAAGAAAATACCAAAAAGTACAGTAAATATATATTACACACCCTATGTAAAATATCACAAACTACACCAAATATATATTATATGATTTACATAAAATATCAAAAGGACACCAAATATATCTTATATACTGAACATGAAATATCAAAATGTACAGTAAATATATTTCATATATTGTACATATAATATTAACTAAAAGTACACCAAATACATTTTATATACTGTAAATAAAATATCAAAATGTACAGTAAATATATATTACATTCTGTACATAACATATCAAAAAGTACACCAAATTTGTGTTTTATAAACTGGAAATAAACTATCAAAAACTGCAGTAATTATATTTAATATACTGTACATAAAATATCAAAAATTACACCAAATGTATATTATTTACTGTAAATAAAATATCAAAAAGTACAGTAAATATATCTTACACACCCTATGTAAAATATCACAATCTACACCAAATATATATTATATAATTTACATAAAATATCAAAAGGACACCAAATATACCTTATATACTGAACATGAAATATCAAAATGTACAGTAAATATATTTCATATATTGTACATATAATATTAACTAAAAGTACACCAAATACATTTTATATACTGTAAATAAAATATCAAAAGTACAGTAAGTATATGATACATTCTGTACATAAAATATCAAAAAGTACACCAAATATGTGTTATATATACTGTAAATAAACTATCAAAAACTGCAGTAATTATGTTTAATATACTGTACATAAAATATCAAAAATTACACCAAATGTATATTATTTACTGTAAATAAAATATCAAAAAGTACAGTAAATATATCTTACACACCCTATGTAAAATATCACAATCTACACCAAATATATATTATATAATTTACATAAAATATCAAAAGGACACCAAATATATCTTATATACTGTACATAAAATATCAAAATTACAGTAAATAGATTTCATATATTGTACATATAATGTTAACTAAAAGTACACCAAATACATTTTATATACTGTAAATAAAATATCAAAAAGTACAGTAAATATATATTACATACTGTACATAAAATATCAAAAAGTACACCAAATATGTGTTATATATACTGTGAATAAACTATCAAATATACAGTAATTATATATAATATACTGTACAAAAAATATCAAAAATTACACCAAATGTATATTATATACTGTAAATAAAATATCAAAAAGTACAGTAAATATATATGGCATACCCTATGTAAAATATCAAAAACTACACCAAATATATATTATATAACTTACAGAAAATATCAAAAGGACACCAAATATATATTCTATACTGTACACAAAATATCAAAAAGTACAGTAAATATATTTCATATATCTAACATATAATATTAACTAAAAGTACACCAAATGCATTTTATATACTGTAAATAAAATATCAAAAAGTACAGTAAACATATATTACATACTGTACATAAAATATCAAAAAGTACACCAAATATGTGTTATATATACTGTAAATATCAAAAACTACAGTAATCATATTCAATGTACTGTATATAAAATATCAAAAATTACACCAAATATAAATTAAATACTGTAAATAAAATATCAAAAAGGACAGTAAATATATACTACACACCCTATGTAAAATATCAAAAATTACACCAAATATATATTATATAATTTACATAGAATATAAAAAGGACACCAAATATATCTTATATATTGTACATAAAATATCAAAAAGTACAGTATATATATTTCATACATTGTACATATATTATTAACTAAAAGTACACCAAATACATTTTGTATACTGAAAATAAAATATCAAAAATACAGTAAATCTATATTACATACTGTACATAAAATATCAAAAAGTACACCAAATATGTGTTATATATACTGTAAATAAACTATCAAAAACTACAGTAATTATATTTAATATACTGTACATAAAATATCAAAAATTACACCAAAGGAATGTTATTTACTGTAAATAAAATATCAAAAAGTACAGTAAATATATCTTACACTCCCTATGTAAAATATCACAATCTACACCAAATATATATTATATAATTTACATAAAATATCAAAAGGACACCAAATATATCTTATATAGTGTACATAAAATATCAAAATGTACAGTAAATATATTTCCTATATTGTACATATAATATTAACTGAAAGTACACCAAATACATTTTATATACTGTAAATAAAATATCAAAAATACAGTAAATATATATTACATACTGTACATAAAATATCAAAAAGTACACCAAATATGTGTAATATATACTGTAAATAAACTATCAAAACTACACTAATTATATTTAATATACTGTACATAAAATATCAAAAATTACACCAAATATATATTATTTACTGTAAAGAAAATACCAAAAAGTACAGTAAATATATATTACACACCCTATGTAAAATATCACAAACTACACCAAATATATATTATATAATTTACATAAAATATCAAAAGGACACCAAATATACCTTATATACTGAACATGAAATATCAAAAAGTACAGTAAATATATTTCATATATTGTATATATAATATTAACTAAAAGTACACCAAATACATTTTATATACTGTAAATAAAGTATCAAAAGTACAGTAAATATATATTACATTCAGTACATAAAATATCAAAAAGTACACCAAATATGTGTTATATATACTGTAAAAAAACTATCAAAAACTGCAGTAATTATATTTAATATACTGTACATAAAATATCAAAAATTACACCAAATGTATATTATTTACTGTAAATAAAATATCAAAAAGTACAGTAAATATATCTTACACACCCTATGTAAAATATCACAAAGTACACCAAATATATATTATATAATTTACATAAAATATCAAAAGGACACCAAATATACCTTATATACTGAACATGAAATATCAAAATGTACAGTAAATATATTTCATATATTGTACATATAATATTAACTAAAAGTACACCAAATACATTTTATATACTGTAAATAAAATATCAAAAGTACAGTAAGTATATGATACATTCTGTACATAAAATATCAAAAAGTACACCAAATATGTGTTATATATACTGTAAATAAACTATCAAAAACTGCAGTAATTATGTTTAATATACTGTACATAAAATATCAAAAATTACACCAAATGTATATTATTTACTGTAAATAAAATATCAAAAAGTACAGTAAATATATCTTACACACCCTATGTAAAATATCACAATCTACACCAAATATATATTATATAATTTACATAAAATATCAAAAGGACACCAAATATATCTTATATACTGTACATAAAATATCAAAATTACAGTAAATAGATTTCATATATTGTACATATAATGTTAACTAAAAGTACACCAAATACATTTTATATACTGTAAATAAAATATCAAAAAGTACAGTAAATATATATTACACACCCTATGTAAAATATCACAAACTTCACCAAATATATTTTATATAATTTACATAAAATATCAAAAGGACCCCAAATATATCTTCTATACTGTACATAAAATATCAAAATGTACAGTAAATATATTTCATATATTGTATATATAATATGAACTAAAAGTACACCAAATGCATTTTATATACTGTAAATGAATTATCAAAAATTACAGTAAATATATATTACATACTGTACATAAAATATCAAAAAGTACACCAAATATGTGTTATATATACTGTAAATAAACTATCAAAACTACACTAATTATATTTAATATACTGTAAATAAAATATCAAAAATTACACCAAATATATATTATTTACTGTAAAGAAAATACCAAAAAGTACAGTAAATATATATTACACACCCTATGTAAAATATCACAAACTACACCAAATATATATTATATAATTTACATAAAATATCAAAAGGACACCAAATATATCTTATATACTGAACATGAAATATCAAAAAGTACAGTAAATATATTTCATATATTGTACATATAATATTAACTAAAAGTACACCAAATACATTTTATATAGTGTAAATTAAATATTAAAATGTACAGTAAATATATATTACATTCTGTTCATAAAATATCAAAAAGTACACCAAATTTGTGTTCTATATACTGTAAATAAACTATCAAAAACTGCAGTAATTATATTTAATATACTGTACATAAAATATCAAAAATTAAACCAAATGTATATTATTTACTGTAAATAAAATATCAAAAAGTACAGTAAATATATCTTACACACCCTATGTATAATATCACAAAGTACACCAAATATATATTATATAATTTACATAAAATATCAAAAGGACACCAAATATACCTTATATACTGAACATGAAATATCAAAATGTACAGTAAATATATTTCATATATTGTACATATAATATTAACTAAAAGTACACCAAATACATTTTATATACTGTAAATAAAATATCGAAAGTACAGTAAATATATCATACATTCTGTACATAAAATATCAAAAAGTACACCAAATATGTGTTATATATACAGTAAATAAACTATCAAAAACTGCAGTAATTATGTTTAATATACTGTACATAAAATATCAAAAATTACACCAAATGTATATTATTTACTGTAAATAAAATATCAAAAAGTACAGTAAATATATCTTACACACCCTATGTAAAATATCACAATCTACACCAAATATATATTATATAATTTACATAAAATATCAAAAGGACACCAAATATATCTTATATACTGTACATTAAATATCAAAATTACAGGAAATGGATTTCATATATTGTACATATAATGTTAACTAAAAGTACACCAAATACATTTTATATACTGTAAATAAAATATCAAAAAGTACAGTAAATATATATTACACACCCTATGTAAACTATCACAAACTTCACCAAATATATATTATATAATTTACATAAAATATCAAAAGGACCCCAAATATATCTTCTATACTGTACATAAAATATCAAAATGTACAGTAAATATATTTCATATATTGTATATATAATATGAACTAAAAGTACACCAAATGCATTTTATATACTGTAAATAAATTATCAAAAATTACAGTAAATATATATTACATACTGTACATAAAATATCAAAAAGTACACCAAATATGTGTTATATATACTGTAAATAAACTATCAAAACTACACTAATTATATTTAATATACTGTACATAAAATATCAAAAATTACACCAAATATATATTATTTACTGTAAAGAAAATACCAAAAAGTACAGTAAATATATATTACACACCCTATGTAAAATATCACAAACTACACCAAATATATATTATATAATTTACATAAAATATCAAAAGGACACCAAATATATCTTATATACTGAACATGAAATATCAAAAAGTACAGTAAATATATTTCATATATTGTACATATAATATTAACTAAAAGTACACCAAATACATTTTATATAGTGTAAATTAAATATTAAAATGTACAGTAAATATATATTACATTCTGTTCATAAAATATCAAAAAGTACACCAAATTTGTGTTCTATATACTGTAAATAAACTATCAAAAACTGCAGTAATTATATTTAATATACTGTACATAAAATATCAAAAATTAAACCAAATGTATATTATTTACTGTAAATAAAATATCAAAAAGTACAGTAAATATATCTTACACACCCTATGTAAAATATCACAATCTACACCAAACATATATTATATAATTTACATTAAATATCAAAAGGACACCAAATATATCTTATATACTGTACATAAAATATCAAAATTACTGTAAATATATTTCATATATTGTACATATAATGTTAACTAAAAGTACACCAAATATATTATATATAGTGTAAATAAAATATCAAAATGTACAGTAAACATATATTACACACCCTATGTAAAATATCACAATCTACACCAAATTTATATTATGTAATTTACATAAAATATCAAAAGGACACCATATATACCTTATATGCTGAACATAAAATATCAAAATGTACCGTATATATATTTCATATATTGTACATATAATACTAACTAAAAGTACACCAAATACATTTTATATACTGTAAATAAAATATCAAATAGTAGAGTAAATATATATTACATACTGTACATAAAATATCAAAAAGTACACCAAATATGTGTAATATATACTGTAAATAAACTATCAACTCCACAGTAATTATATATAATATACTGTACATAAAATATCAAAAATTACACCAAATGTATATTATTTACTGTAAATAAAATATCAAAAAGTACAGTAAATATATCTTACACACCCTATGTAAAATATCACAATCTACACCAAATATATATTATATAATTTACATAAAATATCAAAAGGACACCAAATATACCTTATATACTGAACATGAAATATCAAAATGTACAGTAAATATATTTCCTATATTGTACATATAATATTAACTAAAAGTACACCAAATACATTTTATATACTGTAAAGAAAATATCAAAAGTTCAGTAAATATATATTACATTCTGTACATAAAATATCAAAAAGTACACCAAATATGTGTTATATATACTGTAAATAAACTATCAAAAACTGCAGTAATTATGTTTAATATACTGTACATAAAATATCAAAAATTACACCAAATGTATATTATTTACTGTAAATAAAATATCAAAAAGTACAGTAAATATATCTTACACACCCTATGTAAAATATCACAATCTACACCAAATATATATTATATAATTTACATAAAATATCAAAAGGACACCAAATATATCTTATATACTGTACATAAAATATCAAAATTACAGTAAATATATGTCATATATTGTACATATAATGTTAACTAAAAGTACACCAAATACATTTTATATACTGTAAATAAAATATCAAAAAGTACAGTAAATATATATTACACACCCTATGTAAAATATCACAAACTTCACCAAATATATATTATAAAATTTATATAAAATATCAAAAGGACACCAAATATATCTTCTATACTGTACATAAAATATCAAAATGTACAGTAAATATATTTCATATATTGTATATATAATATTAACTAAAAGTACTCCAAATAAATTTTATATACTGTAAATAAATTATCAAAAATTACAGTAAATATATATTACATACTGTACATAAAATATCAAAAAGTACACCAAATATGTGTTATATATACTGTAAATAAACTATCAAAACTACACTAATTATATTTAATATACTGTACATAAAATATCAAAAATTACACCAAATATATATTATTTACTGTAAAGAAAATACCAAAAAGTACAGTAAATATATATTACACACCCTATGTAAAATATCACAAACTACACCAAATATATATTATATGATTTACATAAAATATCAAAAGGACACCAAATATATCTTATATACTGAAAATGATATATCAAAATGTACAGTAAATATATTTCATATATTGTACATATAATATTAACTAAAAGTACACCAAATACATTTTATATACTGTAAATAAAATATCAAAATGTTCAGTAAATATATATTACATTCTGTACATAACATATCAAAAAGTACACCAAATTTGTGTTTTATAAACTGGAAATAAACTATCAAAAACTGCAGTAATTATATTTAATATACTGTAAATAAAATATCAAAAATTACACCAAATGTATATTATTTACTGTAAATAAAATATCAAAAAGTACAGTAAATATATCTTACACACCCTATGTAAAATATCACAATCTACACCAAATATATATTATATAATTTACATAAAATATCAAAAGGACACCAAATATATCTTATATACTGTACATAAAATATCAAAATTACAGTAAATATATTTCATATATTGTACATATAATGTTAACTAAAAGTACACCAAATACATTTTATATACTGTAAATAAAATATCAAAAAGTACAGTAAATATATATTACACACACTATGTAAAATATCACAAACTTCACCAAATATATATTATATAATTTACATAAAATATCAAAAGGACACCAAATATATCTTCTATACTGTGCATAAAGTATCAAAATGTACAGTAAATATATTTCATATATTGTATATATAATATTAACTAAAAGTACACCAAATACATTTTATATACTGTAAATAAATTATCAAAAATTACAGTAAATATATATTACATACTGTACATAAAATATCAAAAAGTACACCAAATATGTGTTATATATACTGTAAATAAACTATCAAAACTACAGTAATTATATTTAATATACTGTACATAAAATATCAAAAATTACACCAAATATATATTATTTACTGTAAAGAAAATACCAAAAAGTACAGCAAATATATATTACACACCCTATGTAAAATATCACAAACTACACCAAATATATATTATATAATTTACATAAAATATCAAAAGGACACCAAATATATCTTATATACTGAACATGAAATATCAAAATGTACAGTAAATATATTTCATAGATTGTACATATAATATTAACTAAAAGTACACCAAATACATTTTATATACAGTAAATAAAATATCAAAATGTACAGTAAATATATATTACATTCTGTACATAAAATATCAGAAAGTACTCCAAATTTGTGTTTTATATACTGTAAATAAACTATCAAAAACTGCAGTAATTATATTTAATATACTGTACATTAAATATCAAAAATTAAACCAAATGTATATTATTTACTGTAAATAAAATATCAAAAAGTACAGTAAATATATCTTACACACCCTATGTAAAATATCACAATCTACACCAAATATATATTATATAATTTACATAAAATATCAAAAGGACACCAAATATATCTTATATAGTGTACATAAAATATCAAAATGTACAGTAAATATATTTCATATATTGTACATATAATATTAACTAAAAGTACACCAAATACATTTTATATACAGTAAATAAAATATCAAAAAGTACAGTAAATATGTATTACATACTGTACATAAAATATCAAAAAGTACACCATATATGTGTAACATATAATGTAAATAAACTATCAAAAACTACTGTAATTATATTTAATATACTGTACATAAAATATCAAAAATTAAACCAAATGTATATTATATACTGTAAATAAAATATCATCAAGTACAGTAAATATATATTACACACCCTATGTAAAATATCACAAACTTCACCAAATATATATTATAAAATTTACATAAAATATCAAAAAGGACACCACTTATATCTTCTATACTGTACATAAAATATCAAAATGTACAGTAAATATATTTCATATATTGTATATATAATATTAACTAAAAGTACACCAAATACATTTTATATACTGCAAATAAAATATCAAAAATTACAGTAAATATATATTACATACTGTATATAAAATATCAAAAAGTACACCATATATGTGTTATATAAACTGTAAATAAACTATCAAAGACTACAGTAATTATATTTAATATACTGTACATAAAATATCAAAAATTACACCAAATGTATATTATTTACTGTAAATAAACTATCAAAAATTACAGTAAATATATATTACACACCCTATGTAAAATATCAAAAACTACACCAAATATCTATTATAAAATTCACATAAAATATCAAA
Organism: Pan paniscus; assembly: GCF_029289425.2. NCBI lineage: Eukaryota > Metazoa > Chordata > Mammalia > Primates > Hominidae > Pan > Pan paniscus. The sequence goes on from NC_073271.2 coordinate 6,908,269, forward strand.
AGGACACCAAATATTTATTATATACTGTACATAAAATATCAAAAGTACAGTAAATATATTTCATATAGTGTACATATAATATTAACTAAAAGTACACCAAATACATTTCATATACTGTAAATAAAATATCAAAAAGTACAGTAAATATATATTACATACTGTACATAAAATATCAAAAAGTACACCAAATATGTGTTATATATACTGTGAATAAACTATCAAATATAGAGTAATTATATATAATATACTGTACAAAAAATATCAAAAATTACACCAAATGTATATTATATACTGTAAATAAAATATCAAAAAGTGCAGTAAATATATATGGCATACCCTATGTAAAATATCAAAAACTACACCAAATATATATTATATAATTTACAGAAAATATCAAAAGGACACCAAATATATATTCTATACTGTACACAAAATATCAAAAAGTACAGTAAATATATTTCATATATCTTACATATAATATTAACTAAAAGTACACCAAATGCATTTTATATACTGTAAATAAAATATCAAAAAGTACAGTAAACATATATTACATACTGTACATAAAATATCAGAAAGTACACCAAATATGTGTTATATATACTGTAAATATCAAAAACTACAGTAATCATATTCAATGTACTGTATATAAAATATCAAAAATTACAACAAATATAAATTAAATACTGTAAATAAAATATCAAAAAGGACAGTAAATATATACTACACACCCTATGTAAAATATCTAAAATTACACCAAATATATATTATATAATTTACATAGAATATAAAAAGGACACCAAATATATCTTATATATTGTACATAAAATATCAAAAAGTACAGTATATATATTTCATACATTGTACATATATTATTAACTAAAAGTACACCAAATACATTTTGTATACTGAAAATAAAATATCAAAAAGTACAGTAAATCTATATTACATACTGTACATAAAATATCAAAAAGTACACCAAATATGTGTTATATATACTGTAAATAAACTATCAAAAACTACAGTAATTATATTTAATATACTGTACATAAAATATCAAAAATTACACCAAAGGAATGTTATTTACTGTAAATAAAATATCAAAAAGTACAGTAAATATATCTTACACTCCCTATGTAAAATATCACAATCTACACCAAATATATATTATATAATTTACATAAAATATCAAAAGGACACCAAATATATCTTATATAGTGTACATAAAATATCAAAATGTACAGTAAATATATTTCCTATATTGTACATATAATATTAACTGCAAGTACACCAAATACATTTTATATACTGTAAATAAAATATCAAAAATACAGTAAATATATATTACATACTGTACATAAAATATCAAAAAGTACACCAAATATGTGTAATATATACTGTAAATAAACTATCAAAACTACACTAATTATATTTAATATACTGTACATAAAATATCAAAAATTACACCAAATATATATTATTTACTGTAAAGAAAATACCAAAAAGTACAGTAAATATATATTACACACCCTATGTAAAATATCACAAACTACACCAAATATATATTATATAATTTACATAAAATATCAAAAGGACACCAAATATACCTTATATACTGAACATGAAATATCAAAAAGTACAGTAAATATATTTCATATATTGTACATATAATGTTAACTAAAAGTACACCAAATACATTTTATATACTGTAAATAAAATATCAAAAAGTACAGTAAATATATATTACACACCCTATGTAAAATATCACAAACTTCACCAAATATATATTATATAATTTACATAAAATATCAAAAGGACACCAAATATATCTTCTATACTGTACATAAAATATCAAAATGTACAGTAAATATATTTCATATATTGTATATATAATATTAACTAAAAGTACACGAAATACATTTTATATACTGTAAATAAATTATCAAAAATTACAGTAAATATATATTACATACTGTACATAAAATATCAAAAAGTACACCAAATATGTGTTATATATACTGTAAATAAACTATCAAAACTACACTAATTATATTTAATATACTGTACATAAAATATCAAAAATTACACCAAATATATATTATTTACTGTAAAGAAAATACCAAAAAGTACAGTAAATATATATTACACACCCTATGTAAAATATCACAAACTACACCAAATATATATTATATAATTTACATAAAATATCAAAAGGACACCAAATATATCTTATATACTGAACATGAAATATCAAAATGTACAGTAAATATATTTCATATATTGTACATATAATATTAACTAAAAGTACACCAAATACATTTTATATACTGTAAATTAAATATCAAAATGTACAGTAAATATATATTACATTCTGTTCATAAAATATCAAAAAGTACACCAAATTTGTGTTTTATATACTGTAAATAAACTATCAAAAACTGCAGTAATTATATTTAATATACTGTACATAAAATATCAAAAATTAAACCAAATGTATATTATTTACTGTAAATAAAATATCAAAAAGTACAGTAAATATATCTTACACACGCTATGTAAAATATCACAATCTACACCAAACATATATTATATAATTTACATTAAATAACAAAAGGACACCAAATATATCTTATATACTGTACATAAAATATCAAAATTACTGTAAATATATTTCATATATTGTACATATAATGTTAACTAAAAGTACACCAAATATATTTTATATAGTGTAAATAAAATATCAAAATGTACAGTAAATATATATTACACACCCTATGTAAAATATCACAATCTACACCAAATTTATATTATGTAATTTACATAAAATATCAAAAGGACACCATATATACCTTATATGCTGAACATAAAATATCAAAATGTACCGTATATATATTTCATATATTGTACATATAATATTAACTAAAAGTACACCAAATACATTTTATATACTGTAAATAAAATATCAAATAGTAGAGTAAATATATATTACATACTGTACATAAAATATCAAAAAGTACACCAAATATGTGTAATATATACTGTAAATAAACTATCAACTCCACAGTAATTATATATAATATACTGTACATAAAATATCAAAAATTACACCAAATGTATATTATTTACTGTAAATAAAATATCAAAAAGTACAGTAAATATATCTTACACACCCTATGTAAAATATCACAATCTACACCAAATATATATTATATAATTTACATAAAATATCAAAAGGACACCAAATATACCTTATATACTGAACATGAAATATCAAAATGTACAGTAAATATATTTCCTATATTGTACATATAATATTAACTAAAAGTACACCAAATACATTTTATATACTGTAAAGAAAATATCAAAAGTTCAGTAAATATATATTACATTCTGTACATAAAATATCAAAAAGTACACCAAATATGTGTTATATATACTGTAAATAAACTATCAAAAACTGCAGTAATTATGTTTAATATACTGTACATAAAATATCAAAAATTACACCAAATGTAAATTATTTACTGTAAATAAAATATCAAAAAGTACAGTAAATATATCTTACACACCCTATGTAAAATATCACAATCTACACCAAATATATATTATATAATTTACATAAATATCAAAAGGACACCAAATATATCTTATATACTGTACATAAAATATCAAAATTACAGTAAATATATGTCATATATTGTACATATAATGTTAACTAAAAGTACACCAAATACATTTTATATACTGTAAATAAAATATCAAAAAGTACAGTAAATATATATTACACACCCTATGTAAAATATCACAAACTTCACCAAATATATATTATAAAATTTACATAAAATATCAAAAGGACACCAAATATATCTTCTATACTGTGCATAAAATATCAAAATGTACAGTAAATATATTTCATATATTGTATATATAATATTAACTAAAAGTACTCCAAATAAATTTTATATACTGTAAATAAATTATCAAAAATTACAGTAAATATATATTACATACTGTACATAAAATATCAAAAAGTACACCAAATATGTGTTATATATACTGTAAATAAACTATCTAAACTACACTAATTATATTTAATATACAGTACATAAAATATCAAAAATTACACCAAATATATATTATTTACTGTAAAGAAAATACCAAAAAGTACAGTAAATATATATTACACACCCTATGTAAAATATCACAAACTACACCAAATATATATTATATGATTTACATAAAATATCAAAAGGACACCAAATATATCTTATATACTGAACATGAAATATCAAAATGTACAGTAAATATATTTCATATATTGTACATATAATATTAACTAAAAGTACACCAAATACATTTTATATACTATAAATAAAATATCAAAATATACAGTAAATATATATTACATTCTGTACATAACATATCAAAAAGTACACCAAATTTGTGTTTTATAAACTGGAAATAAACTATCAAAAACTGCAGTAATTATATTTAATATACTGTACATAAAATATCAAAAATTACACCAAATGTATATTATTTACTGTAAATAAAATATCAAAAAGTACAGTAAATATATCTTACACACCCTATGTAAAATATCACAATCTACACCAAATATATATTATATAATTTACATAAAATATCAAAAGGACACCAAATATACCTTATATACTGAACATGAAATATCAAAATGTACAGTAAATATATTTCATATATTGTACATATAATATTAACTAAAAGTACACCAAATACATTTTATATACTGTAAATAAAATATCAAAAGTACAGTAAGTATATTATACATTCTGTACATAAAATATCAAAAAGTACACCAAATATGTGTTATATATACTGTAAATAAACTATCAAAAACTGCAGTAATTATGTTTAATATACTGTACATAAAATATCAAAAATTACACCAAATGTATATTATTTACTGTAAATAAAATATCAAAAAGTACAGTAAATATATCTTACACACCCTATGTAAAATATCACAATCTACACCAAATATATATTATATAATTTACATAAAATATCAAAAGGACACCAAATATATCTTATATACTGTACATAAAATATCAAAATTACAGTAAATAGATTTCATATATTGTACATATAATGTTAACTAAAAGTACACCAAATACATTTTATATACTGTAAATAAAATATCAAAAAGTACAGTAAATATATATTACATACTGTACATAAAATATCAAAAAGTACACCAAATATGTGTTATATATACTGTGAATAAACTATCAAATATACAGTAATTATATATAATATACTGTACAAAAAATATCAAAAATTACACCAAATGTATATTATATACTGTAAATAAAATATCAAAAAGTACAGTAAATATATATGGCATACCCTATGTAAAATATCAAAAACTACACCAAATATATATTATATAACTTACAGAAAATATCAAAAGGACACCAAATATATATTCTATACTGTACACAAAATATCAAAAAGTACAGTAAATATATTTCATATATCTAACATATAATATTAACTAAAAGTACACCAAATGCATTTTATATACTGTAAATAAAATATCAAAAAGTACAGTAAACATATATTACATACTGTACATAAAATATCAAAAAGTACACCAAATATGTGTTATATATACTGTAAATATCAAAAACTACAGTAATCATATTCAATGTACTGTATATAAAATATCAAAAATTACACCAAATATAAATTAAATACTGTAAATAAAATATCAAAAAGGACAGTAAATATATACTACACACACTATGTAAAATATCAAAAATTACACCAAATATATATTATATAATTTACATAGAATATAAAAAGGACACCAAATATATCTTATATATTGTACATAAAATATCAAAAAGTACAGTATATATATTTCATACATTGTACATATATTATTAACTAAAAGTACACCAAATACATTTTGTATACTGAAAATAAAATATCAAAAAGTACAGTAAATCTATATTACATACTGTACATAAAATATCAAAAAGTACACCAAATATGTGTTATATATACTGTAAATAAACTATCAAAAACTACAGTAATTATATTTAATATACTGTACATAAAATATCAAAAATTACACCAAAGGAATGTTATTTACTGTAAATAAAATATCAAAAAGTACAGTAAATATATCTTACACTCCCTATGTAAAATATCACAATCTACACCAAATATATATTATATAATTTACATAAAATATCAAAAGGACACCAAATATATCTTATATAGTGTACATAAAATATCAAAATGTACAGTAAATATATTTCCTATACTGTACATATAATATTAACTGAAAGTACACCAAATACATTTTATATACTGTAAATAAAATATCAAAAATACAGTAAATATATATTACATACTGTACATAAAATATCAAAAAGTACACCAAATATGTGTAATATATACTGTAAATAAACTATCAAAACTACACTAATTATATTTAATATACTGTACATAAAATATCAAAAATTACACCAAATATATATTATTTACTGTAAAGAAAATACCAAAAAGTACAGTAAATATATATTACACACCCTATGTAAAATATCACAAACTACACCAAATATATATTATATAATTTACATAAAATATCAAAAGGACACCAAATATACCTTATATACTGAACATGAAATATCAAAATGTACAGTAAATATATTTCATATATTGTACATATAATATTAACTAAAAGTACACCAAATACATTTTATATACTGTAAATAAAATATCGAAAGTACAGTAAATATATCATACATTCTGTACATAAAATATCAAAAAGTACACCAAATATGTGTTATATATACTGTAAATAAACTATCAAAAACTGCAGTAATTATGTTTAATATACTGTACATAAAATATCAAAAAATACACCAAATGTATATTATTTACTGTAAATAAAATATCAAAAAGTACAGTAAATATATCTTACACACCCTATGTAAAATATCACAATCTACACCAAATATATATTATATAATTTACATAAAATATCAAAAGGACACCAAAGATATCTTATATACTGTACATTAAATATCAAAATTACCGTAAATGGATTTCATATATTGTACATATAATGTTAACTAAAAGTACACCAAATACATTTTATATACTGTAAATAAAATATCAAAAAGTACAGTAAATATATATTACACACCCTATGTAAACTATCACAAACTTCACCAAATATATATTATATAATTTACATAAAATATCAAAAGGACCCCAAATATATCTTCTATACTGTACATAAAATATCAAAATGTACAGTAAATATATTTCATATATTGTATATATAATATGAACTAAAAGTACACCAAATGCATTTTATATACTGTAAATAAATTATCAAAAATTACAGTAAATATATATTACATACTGTACATAAAATATCAAAAAGTACACCAAATATGTGTTATATATACTGTAAATAAACTATCAAAACTACACTAATTATATTTAATATACTGTACATAAAATATCAAAAATTACAGCAAATATATATTATTTACTGTAAAGAAAATACCAAAAAGTACAGTAAATATATATTACCCACCCTATGTAAAATATCACAAACTACACCAAATATATATTATATAATTTACATAAAATATCAAAAGGACACCAAATATACCTTATATACTGAACATGAAATATCAAAATGTACAGTAAATATATTTCATATATTGTACATATAATATTATCTAAAAGTACACCAAATACATTTTATATACTGTAAATAAAATATCGAAAGTACAGTAAATATATCATACATTCTGTACATAAAATATCAAAAAGTACACCAAATATGTGTTATATATACTGTAAATAAACTATCAAAAACTGCAGTAATTATGTTTAATATACTGTACATAAAATATCAAAAATTACACCAAATGTATATTATTTACTGTAAATAAAATATCAAAAAGTACAGTAAATATATATTACACACCCTATGTAAAATATCACAATCTACACCAAATATATATTTTATAATTTACATAAAATATCAAAAGGACACCAAATATATCTTATATACTGTACATTAAATATCAAAATTACAGTAAATGGATTTCATATATTGTACATATAATGTTAACTAAAAGTACACCAAATACATTTTATATACTGTAAATAAAATATCAAAAAGTACAGTAAATATATATTACACACCCTATGTAAAATATCACAAACTTCACCAAATATATATTATATAATTTACATAAAATATCAAAAGGACACCAAATATATCTTCTATACTGTACATAAAATATCAAAATGTACAGTAAATATATTTCATATATTGTATATATAATATTAACTAAAAGTACACCAAATACATTTTATATACTGTAAATAAATTATCAAAAATTACAGTAAATATATATTACATACTGTACATAAAATATCAAAAAGTACACCAAATATGTGTTATATATACTGTAAATAAACTATCAAAACTACACTAATTATATTTAATATACTGTACATAAAATATCGAAAATTACACCAAATATATATTATTTACTGTAAAGAAAATACCAAAAAGTACAGTAAATATATATTACACACCCTATGTAAAATATCACAAACTACACCAAATATATATTATATAATTTACATAAAATATCAAAAGGACACCAAATATATCTTATATACTGAACATGAAATATCAAAATGTACAGTAAATATATTTCATATATTGTACATATAATATTAACTAAAAGTACACCAAATACATTTTATATACTGTAAATTAAATATCAAAATGTACAGTAAATATATATTACATTCTGTTCATAAAATATCAAAAAGTACACCAAATTTGTGTTTTATATACTGTAAATAAACTATCAAAAACTGCAGTAATTATATTTAATATACTGTACATAAAATATCAAAAATTAAACCAAATGTATATTATTTACTGTAAATAAAATATCAAAAAGTACAGTAAATATATCTTACACACCCTATGTAAAATATCACAATCTACACCAAACATATATTATATAATTTACATTAAATATCAAAAGGACACCAAATATATCTTATATACTGTACATAAAATATCAAAATTACTGTAAATATATTTCATATATTGTACATATAATGTTAACTAAAAGTACACCAAATATATTATATATAGTGTAAATAAAATATCAAAATGTACAGTAAACATATATTACACACCCTATGTAAAATATCACAATCTACACCAAATTTATATTATGTAATTTACATAAAATATCAAAAGGACACCATATATACCTTATATGCTGAACATAAAATATCAAAATGTACCGTATATATATTTCATATATTGTACATATAATACTAACTAAAAGTACACCAAATACATTTTATATACTGTAAATAAAATATCAAATAGTAGAGTAAATATATATTACATACTGTACATAAAATATCAAAAAGTACACCAAATATGTGTAATATATACTGTAAATAAACTATCAACTCCACAGTAATTATATATAATATACTGTACATAAAATATCAAAAATTACACCAAATGTATATTATTTACTGTAAATAAAATATCAAAAAGTACAGTAAATATATCTTACACACCCTATGTAAAATATCACAATCTACACCAAATATAAATTATATAATTTACATAAAATATCAAAAGGACACCAAATATACCTTATATACTGAACATGAAATATCAAAATGTACAGTAAATATATTTCCTATATTGTACATATAATATTAACTAAAAGTACACCAAATACATTTTATATACTGTAAAGAAAATATCAAAAGTTCAGTAAATATATATTACATTCTGTACATAAAATATCAAAAAGTACACCAAATATGTGTTATATATACTGTAAATAAACTATCAAAAACTGCAGTAATTATGTTTAATATACTGTACATAAAATATCAAAAATTACACCAAATGTATATTATTTACTGTAAATAAAATATCAAAAAGTACAGTAAATATATCTTACACACCCTATGTAAAATATCACAATCTACACCAAATATATATTATATAATTTACATAAAATATCAAAAGGACACCAAATATATCTTATATACTGTACATAAAATATCAAAATTACAGTAAATATATGTCATATATTGTACATATAATGTTAACTAAAAGTACACCAAATACATTTTATATACTGTAAATAAAATATCAAAAAGTACAGTAAATATATATTACACACCCTATGTAAAATATCACAAACTTCACCAAATATATATTATAAAATTTATATAAAATATCAAAAGGACACCAAATATATCTTCTATACTGTACATAAAATATCAAAATGTACAGTAAATATATTTCATATATTGTATATATAATATTAACTAAAAGTACTCCAAATAAATTTTATATACTGTAAATAAATTATCAAAAATTACAGTAAATATATATTACATACTGTACATAAAATATCAAAAAGTACACCAAATATGTGTTATATATACTGTAAATAAACTATCAAAACTACACTAATTATATTTAATATACTGTACATAAAATATCAAAAATTACACCAAATATATATTATTTACTGTAAAGAAAATACCAAAAAGTACAGTAAATATATATTACACACCCTATGTAAAATATCACAAACTACACCAAATATATATTATATGATTTACATAAAATATCAAAAGGACACCAAATATATCTTATATACTGAAAATGAAATATCAAAATGTACAGTAAATATATTTCATATATTGTACATATAATATTAACTAAAAGTACACCAAATACATTTTATATACTGTAAATAAAATATCAAAATGTTCAGTAAATATATATTACATTCTGTACATAACATATCAAAAAGTACACCAAATTTGTGTTTTATAAACTGGAAATAAACTATCAAAAACTGCAGTAATTATATTTAATATACTGTAAATAAAATATCAAAAATTACACCAAATGTATATTATTTACTGTAAATAAAATATCAAAAAGTACAGTAAATATATCTTACACACCCTATGTAAAATATCACAATCTACACCAAATATATATTATATAATTTACATAAAATATCAAAAGGACACCAAATATATCTTATATACTGTACATAAAATATCAAAATTACAGTAAATATATTTCATATATTGTACATATAATGTTAACTAAAAGTACACCAAATACATTTTATATACTGTAAATAAAATATCAAAAAGTACAGTAAATATATATTACACACACTATGTAAAATATCACAAACTTCACCAAATATATATTATATAATTTACATAAAATATCAAAAGGACACCAAATATATCTTCTATACTGTGCATAAAGTATCAAAATGTACAGTAAATATATTTCATATATTGTATATATAATATTAACTAAAAGTACACCAAATACATTTTATATACTGTAAATAAATTATCAAAAATTACAGTAAATATATATTACATACTGTACATAAAATATCAAAAAGTACACCAAATATGTGTTATATATACTGTAAATAAACTATCAAAACTACAGTAATTATATTTAATATACTGTACATAAAATATCAAAAATTACACCAAATATATATTATTTACTGTAAAGAAAATACCAAAAAGTACAGCAAATATATATTACACACCCTATGTAAAATATCACAAACTACACCAAATATATATTATATAATTTACATAAAATATCAAAAGGACACCAAATATATCTTATATACTGAACATGAAATATCAAAATGTACAGTAAATATATTTCATAGATTGTACATATAATATTAACTAAAAGTACACCAAATACATTTTATATACTGTAAATAAAATATCAAAATGTACAGTAAATATATATTACATTCTGTACATAAAATATCAGAAAGTACTCCAAATTTGTGTTTTATATACTGTAAATAAACTATCAAAAACTGCAGTAATTATATTTAATATACTGTACATTAAATATCAAAAATTAAACCAAATGTATATTATTTACTGTAAATAAAATATCAAAAAGTACAGTAAATATATCTTACACACCCTATGTAAAATATCACAATCTACACCAAATATATATTATATAATTTACATAAAATATCAAAAGGACACCAAGTATATCTTATATAGTGTACATAAAGTATCAAAATGTACAGTAAATATATTTCCTATATTGTACATATAATATTAACTAAAAGTACACCAAATACATTTTATATACTGTAAATAAAATATCAAAAATACAGTAAATATATATTACATACTGTACATAAAATATCAAAAAGTACACCAAATATGTGTAATATATACTGTAAATAAACTATCAAAAACTGCAGTAATTATATTTAATATACTGTACATAAAATATCAAAAATTACACCAAATGTATTTTATTTACTGTGAATAAAGTATCAAAAAGTACAGTAAATATATATTACACACCCTATGTAAAATATCACAATCTACAAGAAATATATATTATATAATTTACATAAAATATCAAAAGGACAACAAATATATATTATATACTGTACATAAAATATCAAAATGTACAGTAAATATATTTCATATATTGTACATATAATATTAACTAAAAGTACACCAAATATATTTTATATACAGTAAATAAATTATCAAAAATTACAGTAAATATATATTGCATACTGTACATAAAATATCAAAAAGTACACCAAATATGTGTTATATATACTGTAAATAAACTATCAAAACTACACTAATTATATTTAATATACTGTACAAAAAATATCAAAAATTACACCAAATATATATTATTTACTGTAAAGAAAATACCAAAAAGTACAGTAGATATATATTACACACGCTATGTAAAATATCACAAACTACACCAAATATATACTATATAATTTACATAAAATATCAAAAGGACACCAAATATATCTTATATAATGAACATGAAATATCAAAATGTACAGTAAATATATTTCATATATTGTACATATAATATTAACTAAAAGTACACCAAATACATTTTATATACTGTAAATAAATTATCAAAATGTACAGTAAATATATATTACATTCTGTACATAAAATATCAAAAAGTACACCAAATTTGTGTTTTATATACTGTAAATAAACTATCAAAAACTGCAGTAATTATATTTAATATACTGTACATAAAATATCAAAAATTAAACCAAATGTATATTATTTACTGTAAATAAAATATCAAAAAGTACAGTAAATATATATTACACACCCTATGTAAAATATCACAATCAACACCAAATATATATTATATAATTTACATAAAATAACAAAAGGACACCAAATATATCTTATATACTGTACATAAAATATCAAAAAGTACAGTAAATATATTTCATATATTGTACATATAATATTAACTAAAAGTACACCAAATACGTTTTATATACTGTAAATAAATTATCAAAAATTACAGTAAATCTATATTACATACTGTACAAAAAATATCAAAAAGTACACCAAATATGTGTTATATATACTGTAAATAAACTATTAATACTACACTAATTATATTAAATATACTGTACATAAAATATAAAAAATTACACCGAATGTATATTATATACTGTAAATAAAATATCAAAAAGTACAATAAATATATATTACACACCCTATGTGAAATATCACAAACTTCACCAAATATATATTATATAATTTACATAAAATATCAAAAGGACACCAAATATATCTTCTATACTGTACATAAAATATCAAAATTACTGTAAATATATTTCATATATTGTGCATAAAATGTTAACTAAAAGTACACCAAATACATTTTATATACTGTAAATAAAATATCAAAAAGTACAGTAAATATATATTACACACCCTATGTAAAATATCACAAACTTCACCAAATATATATTATATAATTTACATAAAATATCAAAAGGACACCAAATATATCTTCTATACTGTACATAAAACATCAAAATGTACAGTAAATATATTTCATATATTGTATATATAATATTAACTAAAAGTACACCAAATACATTTTATATACTGTAAATAAAATATCAAAAATATAGTAAATATATATTACATACTGTACATAAAATATCAAAATGTACGCCAAATATGTGTTATATATACTGTAAATAAACTATCAAAACTACACTAATTATATTTAATATACTGTACATAAAATATCAAAAATTACACCAAATATATATTATCTACTGTAAAGAAAATACCAAAAAGTACAGTAAATATATATTACACACCCTATGTAAAATATCACAAACTACACCAAATATATATTATATAATTTACATAAAATATCAAAAGGACACCAAATATATCTTATATACTGAACATGAAATATCAAAATGTACAGTAAATATATTTCATATGTTGTACGTATAATATTAACTAAAAGTACACCAAATATATTTTATATACTGTAAATAAAATATCAAAATGTACAGTAAATATATATTACATTCTGTACATAAAATATCAAAAAGTAAACCAAATTTGTGTTTTAGATACTGTAAATAAACTATCAAAACTGCAGTAATTATATTTAATATACTGTACATAAAATATCAAAAATTAAACCTAATGTATATTATTTACTGTAAATAAAATATCAAAAAGTACAGTAAATATATCTTACACTCCCTATGTAAAATATCAGAATCTACACCAAATATATATTATATAATTTACATGAAATATCAAAAGGACACCAAATATATCTTATATAGTGTACATAAAATATCACAATGTACAGTAAATATATTTCCTATATTGTACATATAATATTAACTAAAAGTACACCAAATATATTTTATATACTATAAATAAAATATCAAAAATACAGTAAATATATATTACATAGTGTACATAAAATTTAAAAAGTACACCAAATATGTGTAATATATACTGTAAATAAACTATCAAAAACTACAGTAATTATATTAAATATACTGTACATAAAATATCAAAAATTACACCAAATGTATATTATATACTGTAAATAAAATATCAAAAAGTACAGTAAATATATATTACACACCCTATGTAAAATATCACAAACTTCACCAAATATATATTATATAATTTACATAAAATATCAAAAGGCCACCAAATATATCTTATATACTGTACATAAAATATCAAAATGTACAGTAAATATATATTACACACCCTATGTAAAATATCACAATCTACACCAAATATATATTATATAATTTACATAAAATATCAAAAGGACACCAAATATATCTTATATACTGTACATAAAATATCAAAATTACAGTAAATATATTTCATATATTGTACATATAATGTTAACTAAAAGTACACCAAATATATTTTATATAGTGTAAATAAAATATCAAAATGTAGAGTAAATATATATTACACACCCTATGTAAAATATCACAATCTACACCGAATTTATGTTATGTAATTTACATAAAATATCAAAAGGACACCAAATATACCTTATATGCTGAACATAAAATATCAAAATGTACCGTCAATATATTTCATATATTGTACATATAATATTAACTAAAAGTACACCAAATACATTTTATATACTGTAAATAAAATATCAAATAGTAGAGTAAATATATATTACATACTGTACATAAAATATCAAAAAGTACACCAAATATGTGTAATATATACTGTAAATAAACTATCAAATCCACAGTAATTATATATAATATACTGTACATAAAATATCAAAAATTACACCAAATGTGTATTATTTACTGTAAATAAAATATCAAAAAGTACAGGAAATATATGTTACACTCCCTATGTAAAATATCACAATCTACACCAAATATATATTATATAATTTACATAAAATATCAAACGGACACCAAATATGTCTTATATAGTGTACATAAAATATCAAAATATACAGTAAATATATTTCCTATATTGTACATATAATATTAACTAAAAGTACACCAAATACATTTTATATACTGTAAATAAAATATCAAAATTACAGTAAATATATATTACATACTGTACATAAAATATGAAAAAGTACACCAAATATGTGTAATATATACTGTAAATAAACTATCAAAACTACACTAATTATATTTAATATACTGTACATAAAATATCAAAAATTACACCAAATATATATTATTTACTGTAAAGAAAATACCAAAAAGTACAGTAAATATATATTACACACCCTATGTAAAATATCACAAACTACACCAAATATATATTATATAATTTATATGAAATATCAAAAGGACACCAAAAATACCTTATATACTGAACATGAAATATCAAAATGTACAGTAAATATATTTCATATATTGTACATATAATATTAACTAAAAGTACACCAAATACATTTTATATACTGTAAATAATATATCAAAAGTACAGTAAATATATATTACATTCTGTACATAAAATATCAAAAAGTACACCAAATATGTGTTATATATACTGTAAATAAACTATCAAAAACTGCAGTAATTATATTTAATATACTGTACATAAAATATCAAAAATTACACCAAATGTATATTATTTACTGTAAATAAAATATCAAAAATTACAGTAAATATATCTTACACACCCTATGTAAAATATCACAATCTACACCAAATATATATTATATAATTTACATAAAATATCAAAAGGACACCAAATATATCTTATATACCGTACATAAAATATCAAAATTACAGTAAATATATTTCATATATTGTACATATAATGTGAACTAAAAGTACACCAAATACATTTTATATACTGTAAATAAAATATCAAAAAGTGCAGTAAATATATATTACACACCCTATGTAAAATATCACAAACTTCACCAAATATATATTATATAATTTACATAAAATATCAAAAGGACACCAAATATATCTTCTATACTGTACATAAAATATCAAAATGTACAGTAAATATATTTCATATATTGTATATATAATATTAACTAAAAGTACACCAAATACATTTTATATACTGTAAATAAAATATCAAAAAGTACAGTAAATATATATTACATGCTGTACATAAAATATCAAAAAGTACACCAAATATGTGTTATATATACTGTAAATAAACTATCAAAACTACACTAATTATATTTAATATACTGTACATAAAATATCAAATATTACACCAAATATATATTATCTACTGTAAAGAAAATACCAAAAAGTACAGTAAATATATATTACACACCCTATGTAAAATATCACAAACTACACCAAATATATATAATATAATTTACATAAAATATCAAAAGGACACCAAATATATCTTATATACTGAACATGAAATATCAAAATGTACAGTAAATATATTTCATATATTGTACATATAATATTAACTAAAAGAACACCAAATACATTTTATATACTGTCAATAAAATATCAAAATGTACAGTAAATATATATTACATTCTGTACATAAAATATCAAAAAGTACACCAAATTTGTGTTTTATATACTGTAAATAAACTATCAAAAACTACAGTAATTATATTTAATATACTGTACATAAAATATCAAAAATTAAACCAAATGTATATTATTTACTGTAAATAAAATATCAAAAAGTACAGTAAATATATCTTACACTCCCTATGTAAAATATCACAATCTACACCAAATATATATTATATAATTTACATAAAATATCAAAAGGACACCAAATATATCTTCTATACTGTACATAAATTATCAAAAGGTACAGTAAATATATTTCATATATTGTATATATAATATTAACTAAAAGTACACCAAATACATTTTATATACTGTAAATAAATTATCAAAAATTACAGTAAATATATATTACATACTGTACATAAAATATCAAAAAGTACACCAAATATGTGTTATATATACTGTAAATAAGCTAACAAAACTACACTAATTATATTTAATATACTGTACATAAAATATCAAAAATTAAACCAAATATATATTATTTACTGTAAAGAAAATACCAAAAAGTACAGTAAATATATATTACACACCCTATGTAAAATATCACAAACTACACCAAATATATATTATATAATTTACATAAAATATCAAAAGGACACCAAATATACCTTAAATACTGTACATAAAATATCAAAATTACAGTAAATATATTTCATATATTGTACATATAATGTTAACTAAAAGTACACCAAATACATTTTATATAGTGCAAATAAAATATCAAAATGTACAGTAAATATATATTACACACCCTATGTAAAATATCACAATCTACACCAAATTTATATTATGTAATTTACATAAAATATCAAAAGGACACCAAATATACCTTATATGCTGAACATAAAATATCAAAATGTACCGTAAATATATTTCATATATTGTACATATAATATTAACTAAAAGTACACCAAATACATTTTATATACTGTAAATAAAATATCAAATAATAGGGTAAATATATATTACATACTGTACATAAAATATCAAAAAGTACACCAAATATGTGTAATATATACTGTAAATAAACTATCAAAAACCACAGTAATTATATTTAATATGCTGTACATAAAATATCAAAAATTACACCAAATGTATATTATATACTGTAAATAAAATATCAAAAGGTACAGTAAATATATATGACACACCCTATGTAAAATATCAAAAACTACACCAAATATATATTATATAATTTACATAAAATATCAAAAGGACACCAAATATATCTTCTATACTGTACAAAAAATATCAAAAAGTACAGTAAATATATTTCTTATATTGTATATATAATATTAACCAAAAGTACACCAAATACATTTTATATACTGTAAATAAGTTATCAAAAATTACAGTAAATATATATTAGATACTGTACATAAAATATCAAAAAGTACACCAAATATGTGTAATATATACTGTAAATAAACTATCAAAACTACACTAATTATATTTAATATACTGTACATAAAATATCAAAAATTACACCAAATATATATTATTTACTGTAAAGAAAATACCAAAAAGTACAGTAAATATATATTACACACCCTATGTAAAATATCACAAACTACACCAAATATATATTATATAATTTACATGAAATATCAAAAGGACACCAAATATACCTTATATACTGAACATGAAATATCAAAATGTACAGTAGATATATTTCATATATTGTACATATAATATTAACTAAAAGTACACCAAATACATTTTATATACTGTAAATAAAATATCAAAAGTACAGTAAATATATATTACATTCTGTACATAAAATATCAAAAAGTACACCAAATATGTGTTATATATACTGTAAATAAACTATCAAAAACTGCAGTAATTATATTTAATATACTGTACATAAAATATCAAAAATAACACCAAATGTATATTATTTACTGTAAATAAAATATCAAAAAGTACAGTAAATATATCTTACACACCCTATGTAAAATATCACAAACTACACCAAACATATATTATATAATTTACATAAAATATCAAAAGGACCCCAAATATACCTTATATACTGAACATAAAATATCAAAATGTACAGTAAATATATTTCATATATTGTACATATAATAATAACTAAAAGTACACCAAATACATTTTATATACTGTAAATAAAATATCAAAAGTACAGTAAATATATATTACAGTCTGTACATAAAATATCAAAAAGTACACCAAATATGTGTTATATATACTGTAAATAAACTATCAGAAACTGCAGTAATTATATTTAATATACTGTACATAAGATATCAAAAATTACACCAAATGTATATTATTTAATGTAAATAAAATATCAAAAAGTACAGTAAATATATCTTACACACCCTATGTAAAATATCACAATCTACACCAAATATATATTATATAATTTACATAAAATATCAAAAGGACACCAAATATACCTTATATACTGAACATGAAATATCAAAATTACAGTAAATATATTTCATATATTGTGCATATAATGTTAACTAAAAGTACACCAAATACATTTTATATACTGTAAATAAAATATCAAAAAGTACAGTAAACATATATTAC
The DNA here is from genome assembly GCF_029289425.2 of Pan paniscus. Taxonomy (NCBI): domain Eukaryota; kingdom Metazoa; phylum Chordata; class Mammalia; order Primates; family Hominidae; genus Pan; species Pan paniscus. Next base: position 6,928,359 of record NC_073271.2, read on the forward strand.
ACACCCTATGTAAAATATCACAAACTTCACCCAATATATATTATATAATTTACATAAAATATCAAAAGGACACCAAATATATCTTCTATACTGTACATAAAATATCAAAAGGTACAGTAAATATATTTCATATATTGTATATATAATATTAACTAAAAGTACACCAAATACATTTTATATACTGTAAATAAATTATCAAAAATTACAGTAAATATATATTACATACTGTACATAAAATATCAAAAAGTACACCAAATATGTGTTATATATACTGTAAATAAACTATCAAAACTACAGTAATTATGTTGAATATACTGTACATAAAATATCAAAAATTACACCAAATATATAATTTAGTGTAAAGAAAATACCAAAAAGTACAGTAAATATATATTACACACCCGATGTAAAATATGACAAACTACACCAAATATATATTATATAGTTTACATAAAATATCAAAAGGACACCAAATATACCTTATATACTGAACAAGAAATATCAAAATGTACAGTAAATATATTTCATATATTGCACATATAATATTAACTAAAAGTACACCAAATACATTTCATATACTGTAAATAAAATATCAAAAGGTACAGTAAATATATATTACATTCTGTACATAAAATATCAAAAAGTACACCAAATATGTGTTATATATACTGTAAATAAACTATCAAAAACTGCAGTAATTATATTTAATATACTGTACATAAAATATCAAAAATTACACCAAATGTATATTATTTACTGTAAATAAAATATCAAAAAGTACAGTAAATATATCTTACACACCCTATGTAAAATATCACAATCTACAGCAAATATATATTATATAATTTACATAAAATATCAAAAGGACACCAAATATGTGTTATATATACTGTAAATATCAAAAACTACAGTAATCATATTCAATGTACTGTGTATAAAATATCAAAAATTACACCAAATATAAATTAAATACTGTAAATAAAATATCAAAAAGGACAGTAAATATATACTACACACCCTATGTAAAATATCAAAAATTACACCAAATATATATTATATAATTTCCATAAAATATCAAAAGGACACCAAATATATATTATATACTGTACATAAAATATCAAAAAGTACAGTAAATATATTTCATATATTGTACATGTAATATTAACTAAAAGTACACCAAATACATTTTATATACTGTAAATAAAATATCAAAACGTACAGTAAATATATATTACATAGTGTACATAAAATATCAAAAAGTACTCCAAATATGTGTAATATATACTGTAAATAAACTATCAAAAACTACAGTAATTATATTTACTATGCTGTACATAAAATATCAAAAATTACACCAAATGTATATTATATACTGTAAATAAAATATCAAAAAGTACAGTAAATATATATTACACACCCTATGTAAAATATCACAAACTACACCAAATATATATTATGTAATTTACATAAAATATCAAAAGGACACCAAATATATCTTCTATACTGTACATAAAATATCAAAACTTTCAGTAAATATATTTCATATATTGTACATATAATATTAACTAAAAGTACACCAAATACAGTTTACATAGTGTAAATAATGTATAAAAAATTACAGTAAGTATATATTTTCTACTGTACATAAAATATCGAAAAGTACACCAAATATGTGTTATATATACTGTAAATAAACTATCAAAATATTCAGTAATTATATTTAATATACTGTACATAAAATATCAAAAATTACACCAAATGTATATTATTTACTGTAAATAAAATATCTAAAAGTACAGTAAATATATATTGCACACCATATGTAAAATATCACAATCTACACCAAATATATATTATATAATTTACATAAAATATCAAAAGGACACCAAATATATCTTCTATACTGTACATAAAATATCAAAAAGTACAGTAAATATATTTGATATATTGTACATATAATATTAACTAAAAGTACACCAAATACATTTTATATACTGTAAATAAAATATCAATTAGTACAGTAAATATATATTACATACTGTACATAAAATATGAAAAAGTACACCAAATATGTGTTATATATACTGTAAATAAACTATCAAAACTACACTAATTATGTTTAATATACTGTACATAAAATATCAAAAATTACACCAAATATATATTATTTACTGTAAATAAAATATCAAAAAGTACAGTAAATATATATTACACACCCTATGTAAAATATCAGAAACTACACCATATATATATTATATAATTTACATAATATATCAAAAGGACACCAAATATACCTTATATACTGAACATGAAATATCAAATGTACAGTAAATATATTTCATATATTGTATATATAATATTAACTAAAAGTACACCAAATATATTTTATATACTGTAAATAAAATATCGAAAAGTACAGTAAATATATATTACATTCAGTACATAAAATATCAACAAGTACACCAAATATGTGTTATATATACTGTAAATAAACTATCAAAAACTACAGGAATTATATTTAATATACTGTACATAAAATATCAAAAATTAAACCAAATGTATATTATATACTGTAAATAAAATATCAAAAAGTACACTAAATATATATTACACACCCCATGTAAAATATCACAAACTACACCAAATATATATTTTATAATTTACATAAAATATCAAAAGGACACCAAATATATCTTCTATACTGTTCATAAAATATCAAAAATTTCAGTAAATATATTTCATATATTGTACATGTAATATTAACTAAAAGTACACCAAATACATTTTATATACTGTAAATAAATTATCAAAAATTACAGTAAATATATATTACATACTGTACATAAAATATCAAAAAGTACACCAAATATGTGTTATATATAGTGTAAATAAACAATCAAAAACTACAGTAATTATATATAATATACTGTTCATAAAATATCAAAAATTACACCAAATGTATATTATTTACTGTAAATAAAATATCAAAAATTACAGTAAATATATATTACACACCCTATGTAAAATATCAAAAACTACACCAAATATATATTATAAAATTCACATAAAATATCAAAAGGACACCAAATATATATTATATACTGTACATAAAATATCAAAATGTACAGTAAATATATTTCATATATTTTACATGTAATATTAACTAAAAGTACACCAAATACATTTTATATACTGTAAATAAAATACCAAAAAGTACAGTAAATATATATTACATAGTGTACATAAAATATCAAAAAGTACTCCAAATATGTGTAATATATACTGTAAATAAACTATTAAAAACTACAGTAATTATATTTATTATACTGTACATAAAATATCAAAAATTACACCAAAGGAATGTTATTTACTGTAAATAAAATATCAAAAGTACAGTAAATATATCTTACACTCCCTATGTAAAATATCACAATCTACACCAAATATATATTATATAATTTACATAAAATATCAAAAGGACACCAAATATATCTTATATAGTGTACATAAAATATCAAAATGTACAGTAAATATATTTCCTATATTGTACATATAATATTAACTGAAAGTACACCAAATACATTTTATATATTGTAAATAAAATATCAAAAATACAGTAAATATATATTACATACTGTACATAAAAAATCAAAAACTACACCAAATATGTGTAATATATACTGTAAATTAACTATCAAAACTACACTAATTATATTTAATATAGTGTACATAAATTATCAAAAATTACACCAAATATATATTATTTACTGTAAAGAAAATACCAAAAAGTACAGTAAATATATATTACACACCCTATGTAAAATATCACAAACTACACCAAATATATATTATATAATTTACATAAAATATCAAAAGGACAACAAATATACCTTATATACTGAACATGAAATATCAAAAAGTACAGTAAATATATTTCATATATTGTACATATAATATTAACTAAAAGTACACCAAATACATTTTATATACTGTAAATAAAATATCAAAATTACAGTAAATATATATTACATTCAGTACATAAAATATCAAAAAGTACAACAAATATGTGTTATATATACTGTAAATAAACTATCAAAAACTGCAGTAATTATGTTTAATATACTGTACATAAAATATCAAAAATTACACCAAATGTATATTATTTACTGTAAATAAAATATCGAAAAGTACAGTAAATATATCTTACACACCCTATGTAAAATATCACAATCTACACCAAATATATATTATATAATTTACATAAAATATCAAAAGGACACCAAATATATCTTATATAGTGTACATAAAATATCAAAATGTACAGTAAATATATTTCATATATTGTACATATAATATTAACTAAAAGTACACCAAATACATTTTATATACAGTAAATAAAATATCAAAAAGTACAGTAAATATGTATTACATACTGTACATAAAATATCAAAAAGTACACCATATATGTGTAACATATACTGTAAATAAACTACCAAAAACTACTGTAATTATATTTAATATACTGTACATAAAATATCAAAAATTAAACCAAATGTATATTATATACTGTAAATAAAATATCATCAAGTACAGTAAATATATATTACACACCCTATGTAAAATATCACAAACTTCACCAAATATATATTATAAAATTTACATAAAATATCAAAAAGGACACCACTTATATCTTCTATACTGTACATAAAATATCAAAATGTACAGTAAATATATTTCATATATTGTATATATAATATTAACTAAAAGTACACCAAATACATTTTATATACTGCAAATAAATTATCAAAAATTACAGTAAATATATATTACATACTGTATATAAAATATCAAAAAGTACACCATATATGTGTTATATATACTGTAAATAAACTATCAAAGACTACAGTAATTATATTTAATATACTGTACATAAAATATCAAAAATTACACCAAATGTATATTATTTACTGTAAATAAAATATCAAAAATTACAGTAAATATATATTACACACCCTATGTAAAATATCAAAAACTACACCAAATATCTATTATAAAATTCACATAAAATATCAAAAGGACACCAAATATTTATTATATACTGTACATAAAATATCAAAAAGTACAGTAAATATATTTCATATAGTGTACATATAATATTAACTAAAAGTACACCAAGTACATTTCATATACTGTAAATAAAATATCAAAAAGTACAGTAAATATATATTACATACTGTACATAAAATATCAAAAAGTACACCAAATATGTGTTATATATACTGTGAATAAACTATCAAATATACAGTAATTATATATAATATACTGTACAAAAAATATCAAAAATTACACCAAATGTATATTATATACTGTAAATAAAATATCAAAAAGTACAGTAAATATATATGGCATACCCTATGTAAAATATCAAAAACTACACCAAATATATATTATATAATTTACAGAAAATATCAAAAGGACACCAAATATATATTCTATACTGTACACAAAATATCAAAAAGTACAGTAAATATATTTCATATATCTTACATATAATATTAACTAAAAGTACACCAAATGCATTTTATATACTGTAAATAAAATATCAAAAAGTACAGTAAACATATATTACATACTGTACATAAAATATCAAAAAGTACACCAAATATGTGTTATATATACTGTAAATATCAAAAACTTCAGTAATCATATTCAATGTACTGTATATAAAATATCAAAAATTACACCAAATATAAATTAAATACTGTAAATAAAATATCAAAAAGGACAGTAAATATATACTACACACCCTATGTAAAATATCAAAAATTACACCAAATATATATTATATAATTTACATAGAATATAAAAAGGACACCAAATATATCTTATATATTGTACATAAAATATCAAAAAGTACAGTATATATATTTCATACATTGTACATATATTATTAACTAAAAGTACACCAAATACATTTTGTATACTGAAAATAAAATATCAAAAAGTACAGTAAATCTATATTACATACTGTACATAAAATATCAAAAAGTACACCAAATATGTGTTATATATACTGTAAATAAACTATCAAAAACTACAGTAATTATATTTAATATACTGTACATAAAATATCAAAAATTACACCAAAGGAATGTTATTTACTGTAAATAAAATATCAAAAAGTACAGTAAATATATCTTACACTCCCTATGTAAAATATCACAATCTACACCAAATGTATATTATATAATTTACATAAAATATCAAAAGGACACCAAATATATCTTCTATACTGTACATAAAATATCAAAATGTACAGTAAATATATTTCATATATTGTATATATAATATTAACTGAAAGTACACCAAATACATTTTATATACTGTAAATAAATTATCAAAAATTACAGTAAATATATATTACATACTGTACATAAAATATCAAACAGTACACCAAATATGTGTTATATATACTGTAAATAAACTATCAAAACTACACTAATTATATTTAATATACTGTACATAAAATATCAAAAATTACACCAAATATATATTATTTACTGTAAAGAAAATACCAAAAAGTACAGTAAATATATATTACACACCCTATGTAAAATATCACAAACTACACCAAATATATATTATATAATTTACATAAAATATCAAAAGGACACCAAATATACCTTATATACTGAACATGAAATATCAAAAATACAGTAAATATATTTCATATATTGTACATATAATATTAACTAAAAGTACACCAAATACATTTTATATACTGTAAATAAAATATCAAAATTACAGTAAATATATATTACATTCAGTACATAAAATATCAAAAAGTACACCAAATATGTGTTATATATACTGTAAATAAACTATCAAAAACTGCAGTAATTATGTTTAATATACTGTACATAAAATATCAAAAATTACACCAAATGTATATTATTTACTGTAAATAAAATATCGAAAAGTACAGTAAATATATCTTACACACCCTATGTAAAATATCACAATCTACACCAAATATATATTATATAATTTACATAAAATATCAAAAGGACCCCAAATATACCTTATATACTGAACATAAAATATCAAAATGTACAGTAAATATATTTCATATATTGTACATATAATAATAACTAAAAGTACACCAAATACATTTTATATACTGTAAATAAAATATCAAAAGTACAGTAAATATATATTACAGTCTGTACATAAAATATCAAAAAGTACACCAAATATGTGTTATATATACTGTAAATAAACTATCAGAAACTGCAGTAATTATATTTAATATACTGTACATAAAATATCAAAAATTACACCAAATGTATATTATTTAATGTAAATAAAATATCAAAAAGTACAGTAAATATATCTTACACACCCTATGTAAAATATCACAATCTACACCAAATATATATTATATAATTTACATAAAATATCAAAAGGACACCAAATATACCTTATATACTGAACATGAAATATCAAAATTACAGTAAATATATTTCATATATTGTGCATATAATGTTAACTAAAAGTACACCAAATACATTTTATATACTGTAAATAAAATATCAAAAAGTACAGTAAACATATATTACACACCCTATGTAAAATATCACAAACTTCACCCAATATATATTATATAATTTACATAAAATATCAAAAGGACACCAAATATATCTTCTATACTGTACATAAAATATCAAAAGGTACAGTAAATATATTTCATATATTGTATATATAATATTAACTAAAAGTACACCAAATACATTTTATATACTGTAAATAAATTATCAAAAATTACAGTAAATATATATTACATACTGTACATAAAATATCAAAAAGTACACCAAATATGTGTTATATATACTGTAAATTAACTATCAAAACTACAGTAATTATGTTGAATATACTGTACATAAAATATCAAAAATTACACCAAATATATAATTTAGTGTAAAGAAAATACCAAAAAGTACAGTAAATATATATTACACACCCGATGTAAAATATGACAAACTACACCAAATATATATTATATAGTTTACATAAAATATCAAAAGGACACCAAATATACCTTATATACTGAACAAGAAATATCAAAATGTACAGTAAATATATTTCATATATTGCACATATAATATTAACTAAAAGTACACCAAATACATTTCATATACTGTAAATAAAATATCAAAAGGTACAGTAAATATATATTACATTCTGTACATAAAATATCAAAAAGTACACCAAATATGTGTTATATATACTGTAAATAAACTATCAAAAACTGCAGTAATTATATTTAATATACTGTACATAAAATATCAAAAATTACACCAAATGTATATTATTTACTGTAAATAAAATATCAAAAAGTACAGTAAATATATCTTACACACCCTATGTAAAATATCACAATCTACAGCAAATATATATTATATAATTTACATAAAATATCAAAAGGACACCAAATATGTGTTATATATACTGTAAATATCAAAAACTACAGTAATCATATTCAATGTACTGTGTATAAAATATCAAAAATTACACCAAATATAAATTAAATACTGTAAATAAAATATCAAAAAGGACAGTAAATATATACTACACACCCTATGTAAAATATCAAAAATTACACCAAATATATATTATATAATTTCCATAAAATATCAAAAGGACACCAAATATATATTATATACTGTACATAAAATATCAAAAAGTACAGTAAATATATTTCATATATTGTACATGTAATATTAACTAAAAGTACACCAAATACATTTTATATACTGTAAATAAAATATCAAAACGTACAGTAAATATATATTACATAGTGTACATAAAATATCAAAAAGTACTCCAAATATGTGTAATATATACTGTAAATAAACTATCAAAAACTACAGTAATTATATTTACTATGCTGTACATAAAATATCAAAAATTACACCAAATGTATATTATATACTGTAAATAAAATATCAAAAAGTACAGTAAATATATATTACACACCCTATGTAAAATATCACAAACTACACCAAATATATATTATGTAATTTACATAAAATATCAAAAGGACACCAAATATATCTTCTATACTGTACATAAAATATCAAAACTTTCAGTAAATATATTTCATATATTGTACATATAATATTAACTAAAAGTACACCAAATACAGTTTACATAGTGTAAATAATGTATAAAAAATTACAGTAAGTATATATTTTCTACTGTACATAAAATATCGAAAAGTACACCAAATATGTGTTATATATACTGTAAATAAACTATCAAAATATTCAGTAATTATATTTAATATACTGTACATAAAATATCAAAAATTACACCAAATGTATATTATTTACTGTAAATAAAATATCTAAAAGTACAGTAAATATATATTGCACACCATATGTAAAATATCACAATCTACACCAAATATATATTATATAATTTACATAAAATATCAAAAGGACACCAAATATATCTTCTATACTGTACATAAAATATCAAAAAGTACAGTAAATATATTTGATATATTGTACATATAATATTAACTAAAAGTACACCAAATACATTTTATATACTGTAAATAAAATATCAATTAGTACAGTAAATATATATTACATACTGTACATAAAATATGAAAAAGTACACCAAATATGTGTTATATATACTGTAAATAAACTATCAAAACTACACTAATTATGTTTAATATACTGTACATAAAATATCAAAAATTACACCAAATATATATTATTTACTGTAAATAAAATATCAAAAAGTACAGTAAATATATATTACACACCCTATGTAAAATATCAGAAACTACACCATATATATATTATATAATTTACATAATATATCAAAAGGACACCAAATATACCTTATATACTGAACATGAAATATCAAATGTACAGTAAATATATTTCATATATTGTATATATAATATTAACTAAAAGTACACCAAATATATTTTATATACTGTAAATAAAATATCGAAAAGTACAGTAAATATATATTACATTCAGTACATAAAATATCAACAAGTACACCAAATATGTGTTATATATACTGTAAATAAACTATCAAAAACTACAGGAATTATATTTAATATACTGTACATAAAATATCAAAAATTAAACCAAATGTATATTATATACTGTAAATAAAATATCAAAAAGTACACTAAATATATATTACACACCCCATGTAAAATATCACAAACTACACCAAACATATATTTTATAATTTACATAAAATATCAAAAGGACACCAAATATATCTTCTATACTGTTCATAAAATATCAAAAATTTCAGTAAATATATTTCATATATTGTACATGTAATATTAACTAAAAGTACACCAAATACATTTTATATACTGTAAATAAATTATCAAAAATTACAGTAAATATATATTACATACTGTACATAAAATATCAAAAAGTACACCAAATATGTGTTATATATACTGTAAATAAACAATCAAAAACTACAGTAATTATATATAATATACTGTTCATAAAATATCAAAAATTACACCAAATGTATATTATTTACTGTAAATAAAATATCAAAAATTACAGTAAATATATATTACACACCCTATGTAAAATATCAAAAACTACACCAAATATATATTATAAAATTCACATAAAATATCAAAAGGACACCAAATATATATTATATACTGTACATAAAATATCAAAATGTACAGTAAATATATTTCATATATTTTACATGTAATATTAACTAAAAGTACACCAAATACATTTTATATACTGTAAATAAAATACCAAAAAGTACAGTAAATATATATTACATAGTGTACATAAAATATCAAAAAGTACTCCAAATATGTGTAATATATACTGTAAATAAACTATTAAAAACTACAGTAATTATATTTATTATACTGTACATAAAATATCAAAAATTACACCAAAGGAATGTTATTTACTGTAAATAAAATATCAAAAGTACAGTAAATATATCTTACACTCCCTATGTAAAATATCACAATCTACACCAAATATATATTATATAATTTACATAAAATATCAAAAGGACACCAAATATATCTTATATAGTGTACATAAAATATCAAAATGTACAGTAAATATATTTCCTATATTGTACATATAATATTAACTGAAAGTACACCAAATACATTTTATATATTGTAAATAAAATATCAAAAATACAGTAAATATATATTACATACTGTACATAAAAAATCAAAAACTACACCAAATATGTGTAATATATACTGTAAATTAACTATCAAAACTACACTAATTATATTTAATATAGTGTACATAAATTATCAAAAATTACACCAAATATATATTATTTACTGTAAAGAAAATACCAAAAAGTACAGTAAATATATATTACACACCCTATGTAAAATATCACAAACTACACCAAATATATATTATATAATTTACATAAAATATCAAAAGGACAACAAATATACCTTATATACTGAACATGAAATATCAAAAAGTACAGTAAATATATTTCATATATTGTACATATAATATTAACTAAAAGTACACCAAATACATTTTATATACTGTAAATAAAATATCAAAATTACAGTAAATATATATTACATTCAGTACATAAAATATCAAAAAGTACAACAAATATGTGTTATATATACTGTAAATAAACTATCAAAAACTGCAGTAATTATGTTTAATATACTGTACATAAAATATCAAAAATTACACCAAATGTATATTATTTACTGTAAATAAAATATCGAAAAGTACAGTAAATATATCTTACACACCCTATGTAAAATATCACAATCTACACCAAATATATATTATATAATTTACATAAAATATCAAAAGGACACCAAATATATCTTATATAGTGTACATAAAATATCAAAATGTACAGTAAATATATTTCATATATTGTACATATAATATTAACTAAAAGTACACCAAATACATTTTATATACAGTAAATAAAATATCAAAAAGTACAGTAAATATGTATTACATACTGTACATAAAATATCAAAAAGTACACCATATATGTGTAACATATACTGTAAATAAACTACCAAAAACTACTGTAATTATATTTAATATACTGTACATAAAATATCAAAAATTAAACCAAATGTATATTATATACTGTAAATAAAATATCATCAAGTACAGTAAATATATATTACACACCCTATGTAAAATATCACAAACTTCACCAAATATATATTATAAAATTTACATAAAATATCAAAAAGGACACCACTTATATCTTCTATACTGTACATAAAATATCAAAATGTACAGTAAATATATTTCATATATTGTATATATAATATTAACTAAAAGTACACCAAATACATTTTATATACTGCAAATAAATTATCAAAAATTACAGTAAATATATATTACATACTGTATATAAAATATCAAAAAGTACACCATATATGTGTTATATATACTGTAAATAAACTATCAAAGACTACAGTAATTATATTTAATATACTGTACATAAAATATCAAAAATTACACCAAATGTATATTATTTACTGTAAATAAAATATCAAAAATTACAGTAAATATATATTACACACCCTATGTAAAATATCAAAAACTACACCAAATATCTATTATAAAATTCACATAAAATATCAAAAGGACACCAAATATTTATTATATACTGTACATAAAATATCAAAAAGTACAGTAAATATATTTCATATAGTGTACATATAATATTAACTAAAAGTACACCAAATACATTTCATATACTGTAAATAAAATATCAAAAAGTACAGTAAATATATATTACATACTGTACATAAAATATCAAAAAGTACACCAAATATGTGTTATATATACTGTGAATAAACTATCAAATATACAGTAATTATATATAATATACTGTACAAAAAATATCAAAAATTACACCAAATGTATATTATATACTGTAAATAAAATATCAAAAAGTACAGTAAATATATATGGCATACCCTATGTAAAATATCAAAAACTACACCAAATATATATTATATAATTTACAGAAAATATCAAAAGGACACCAAATATATATTCTATACTGTACACAAAATATCAAAAAGTACAGTAAATATATTTCATATATCTTACATATAATATTAACTAAAAGTACACCAAATGCATTTTATATACTGTAAATAAAATATCAAAAAGTACAGTAAACATATATTACATACTGTACATAAAATATCAAAAAGTACACCAAATATGTGTTATATATACTGTAAATATCAAAAACTTCAGTAATCATATTCAATGTACTGTATATAAAATATCAAAAATTACACCAAATATAAATTAAATACTGTAAATAAAATATCAAAAAGGACAGTAAATATATACTACACACCCTATGTAAAATATCAAAAATTACACCAAATATATATTATATAATTTACATAGAATATAAAAAGGACACCAAATATATCTTATATATTGTACATAAAATATCAAAAAGTACAGTATATATATTTCATACATTGTACATATATTATTAACTAAAAGTACACCAAATACATTTTGTATACTGAAAATAAAATATCAAAAAGTACAGTAAATCTATATTACATACTGTACATAAAATATCAAAAAGTACACCAAATATGTGTTATATATACTGTAAATAAACTATCAAAAACTACAGTAATTATATTTAATATACTGTACATAAAATATCAAAAATTACACCAAAGGAATGTTATTTACTGTAAATAAAATATCAAAAAGTACAGTAAATATATCTTACACTCCCTATGTAAAATATCACAATCTACACCAAATGTATATTATATAATTTACATAAAATATCAAAAGGACACCAAATATATCTTCTATACTGTACATAAAATATCAAAATGTACAGTAAATATATTTCATATATTGTATATATAATATTAACTGAAAGTACACCAAATACATTTTATATACTGTAAATAAATTATCAAAAATTACAGTAAATATATATTACATACTGTACATAAAATATCAAACAGTACACCAAATATGTGTTATATATACTGTAAATAAACTATCAAAACTACACTAATTATATTTAATATACTGTACATAAAATATCAAAAATTACACCAAATATATATTATTTACTGTAAAGAAAATACCAAAAAGTACAGTAAATATATATTACACACCCTATGTAAAATATCACAAACTACACCAAATATATATTATATAATTTACATAAAATATCAAAAGGACACCAAATATACCTTATATACTGAACATGAAATATCAAAAATACAGTAAATATATTTCATATATTGTACATATAATATTAACTAAAAGTACACCAAATACATTTTATATACTGTAAATAAAATATCAAAATTACAGTAAATATATATTACATTCAGTACATAAAATATCAAAAAGTACACCAAATATGTGTTATATATACTGTAAATAAACTATCAAAAACTGCAGTAATTATGTTTAATATACTGTACATAAAATATCAAAAATTACACCAAATGTATATTATTTACTGTAAATAAAATATCGAAAAGTACAGTAAATATATCTTACACACCCTATGTAAAATATCACAATCTACACCAAATATATATTATATAATTTACATAAAATATCAAAAGGACCCCAAATATATCTTATATAGTGTACATAAAATATCAAAATGTACAGTAAATATATTTCATATATTGTACATATAATATTAATTAAAGTACACCAAATACATTTTATATACAGTAAGTAAAATATCAAAAAGTACAGTAAATATGTATTACATACTGTACATAAAATATCAAAAAGTACACCATATATGTGTAATATATACTGTAAATAAACTATCAAAAACTACTGTAATTATATTTAATATACTGTACATAAAATATCAAAAATTAAACCAAATGTATATTATATACTGTAAATAAAATATCATCAAGTACAGTAAATATATATTACACACCCTATGTAAAATATCACAAACTTCACCAAATATATATTATAAAATTTACATAAAATATCAAAAAGGACACCACTTATATCTTCTATACTGTACATAAAATATCAAAATGTACAGTAAATATATTTCATATATTGTATATATAATATTAACTAAAAGTACACCAAATACATTTTATATACTGCAAATAAAATATCAAAAATTACAGTAAATATATATTACATACTGTATATAAAATATCAAAAAGTACACCATATATGTGTTATATAAACTGTAAATAAACTATCAAAGTCTACAGTAATTATATTTAATATACTGTACATAAAATATCAAAAATTAAACCAAATGTATATTATTTACTGTAAATAAACTATCAAAAATTACAGTAAATATATATTACACACCCTATGTAAAATATCAAAAACTACACCAAATATCTATTATAAAATTCACATAAAATATCAAAAGGACACCAAATATTTATTATATACTGTACATAAAATATCAAAAGTACAGTAAATATATTTCATATAGTGTACATATAATATTAACTAAAAGTACACCAAATACATTTCATATACTGTAAATAAAATATCAAAAAGTACAGTAAATATATATTACATACTGTACATAAAATATCAAAAAGTACACCAAATATGTGTTATATATACTGTGAATAAACTATCAAATATACAGTAATTATATATAATATACTGTACAAAAAATATCAAAAATTACACCAAATGTATATTATATACTGTAAATAAAATATCAAAAAGTGCAGTAAATATATATGGCATACCCTATGTAAAATATCAAAAACTACACCAAATATATATTATATAATTTACAGAAAATATCAAAAGGACACCAAATATATATTCTATACTGTACACAAAATATCAAAAAGTACAGTAAATATATTTCATATATCTTACATATAATATTAACTAAAAGTACACCAAATGCATTTTATATACTGTAAATAAAATATCAAAAAGTACAGTAAACATATATTACATACTGTACATAAAATATCAGAAAGTACACCAAATATGTGTTATATATACTGTAAATATCAAAAACTACAGTAATCATATTCAATATACTGTATATAAAATATCAAAAATTACACCAAATATAAATTAAATACTGTAAATAAAATATCAAAAAGGACAGTAAATATATACTACACACCCTATGTAAAATATCAAAAATTACACCAAATATATATTATATAATTTACATAGAATATAAAAAGGACACCAAATATATCTTATATATTGTACATAAAATATCAAAAAGTACAGTATATATATTTCATACATTGTACATATATTATTAACTAAAAGTACACCAAATACATTTTGTATACTGAAAATAAAATATCAAAAAGTACAGTAAATCTATATTACATACTGTACATAAAATATCAAAAAGTACACCAAATATGTGTTATATATACTGTAAATAAACTATCAAAAACTACAGTAATTATATTTAATATACTGTACATAAAATATCAAAAATTACACCAAAGGAATGTTATTTACTGTAAATAAAATATCAAAAAGTACAGTAAATATATCTTACACTCCCTATGTAAAATATCACAATCTACACCAAATATATATTATATAATTTACATAAAATATCAAAAGGACACAAAATATATCTTATATAGTGTACATAAAATATCAAAATGTACAGTAAATATATTTCCTATATTGTACATATAATATTAACTGAAAGTACACCAAATATATTTTATATACTGTAAATAAAATATCAAAAATACAGTAAATATATATTACATACTGTACATAAAATATCAAAAAGTACACCAAATATGTGTAATATATACTGTAAATAAACTATCAAAACTACACTAATTATATTTAATATACTGTACATAAAATATCAAAAATTACACCAAATAGATATTATTTACTGTAAAGAAAATACCAAAAAGTACAGTAAATATATATGACACACCCTATGTAAAATATCACAAACTACACCAAATATATATTATATAATTTACATAAAATATCAAAAGGACACCAAATATACCTTATATACTGAACATGAAATATCAAAATGTACAGTAAATATATTTCATATATTGTACATATAATATTAACTAAAAGTACATCAAATACATTTTATATACTGTAAATAAAATATCAAAAGTACAGTAAATATATATTACATTCAGTACATAAAATATCAAAAAGTACACGAAATATGTGTTATATATACTGTAAAAAAAAATCAAAAACTGCAGTAATTATATTTAATATACTGTACATAAAATATCAAAAATTACACCAAATGTATATTATTTACTGTAAATAAAATATCAAAAAGTACAGTAAATATATCTTAGACACCCTATGTAAAATATCACAAAGTACACCAAATATATATTATATAAATTACATAAAATATCAAAAGGACACCAAATATACCTTATATACTGAACATGAAATATCAAAATGTACAGTAAATATATTTCATATATTGTACATATAATATTAACTAAAAGTACACCAAATACATTTTATATACTGTAAATAAAATATCAAAAGTACAGTAAGTATATGATACATTCTGTACATAAAATATCAAAAAGTACACCAAATATGTGTTATATATACTGTAAATAAACTATCAAAAACTGCAGTAATTATGTTTAATATACTGTACATAAAATATCAAAAATTACACCAAATGTATATTATTTACTGTAAATAAAATATCAAAAAGTACAGTAAATATATCTTACACACCCTATGTAAAATATCACAATCTACACCAAATATATATTATATAATTTACATAAAATATCAAAAGGACACCAAATATATCTTATATACTGTACATAAAATATCAAAATTACAGTAAATAGATTTCATATATTGTACATATAATGTTAACTAAACGTACACCAAATACATTTTATATACTGTGAATAAAATATCAAAAAGTACAGTAAATATATATTACATACTGTACATAAAATATCAAAAAGTACACCAAATATGTGTTATATATACTGTGAATAAACTATCAAATATACAGTAATTATATATAATATACTGTACAAAAAATATCAAAAATTACACCAAATGTATATTATATACTGTAAATAAAATATCAAAAAGTACAGTAAATATATATGGCATACCCTATGTAAAATATCAAAAACTACACCAAATATATATTATATAACTTACAGAAAATATCAAAAGGACACCAAATATATATTCTATACTGTACACAAAATATCAAAAAGTACAGTAAATATATTTCATATATCTAACATATAATATTAACTAAAAGTACACCAAATGCATTTTATATACTGTAAATAAAATATCAAAAAGTACAGTAAACATATATTACATACTGTACATAAAATATCAAAAAGTACACCAAATATGTGTTATATATAGTGTAAATATCAAAAACTACAGTAATCATATTCAATGTACTGTATATAAAATATCAAAAATTACACCAAATATAAATTAAATACTGTAAATAAAATATCAAAAAGGACAGTAAATATATACTACACACCCTATGTAAAATATCAAAAATTACACCAAATATATATTATATAATTTACATAGAATATAAAAAGGACACCAAATATATCTTATATATTGTACATAAAATATCAAAAAGTACAGTATATATATTTCATACATTCTACATATATTATTAACTAAAAGTACACCAAATACATTTTGTATACTGAAAATAAAATATCAAAAAGTACAGTAAATCTATATTACATACTGTACATAAAATATCAAAAAGTACACCAAATATGTGTTATATATACTGTAAATAAACTATCAAAAACTACAGTAATTATATTTAATATACTGTACATAAAATATCAAAAATTACACCAAAGGAATGTTATTTACTGTAAATAAAATATCAAAAAGTACAGTAAATATATCTTACACTCCCTATGTAAAATATCACAATCTACACCAAATATATATTATATAATTTACATAAAATATCAAAAGGACACAAAATATATCTTATATAGTGTACATAAAATATCAAAATGTACAGTAAATATATTTCCTATATTGTACATATAATATTAACTGAAAGTACACCAAATACATTTTATATACTGTAAATAAAATATCAAAAATACAGTAAATATATATTACATACTGTACATAAAATATCAAAAAGTACACCAAATATGTGTAATATATACTGTAAATAAACTATCAAAACTACACTAATTATATTTAATATACTGTACATAAAATATCAAAAATTACACCAAATATATATTATTTACTGTAAAGAAAATACCAAAAAGTACAGTAAATATATATTACACACCCTATGTAAAATATCACAAACTACACCAAATATATATTATATAATTTACATAAAATATCAAAAGGACACCAAATATACCTTATATACTGAACATGAAATATCAAAATGTACAGTAAATATATTTCATATATTGTACATATAATATTAACTAAAAGTACATCAAATACATTTTATATACTGTAAATAAAATATCAAAAGTACAGTAAATATATATTACATTCAGTACATAAAATATCAAAAAGTACACCAAATATGTGTTATATATACTGTAAAAAAAAATCAAAAACTGCAGTAATTATATTTAATATACTGTACATAAAATATCAAAAATTACACCAAATGTATATTATTTACTGTAAATAAAATATCAAAAAGTACAGTAAATATATCTTAGACACCCTATGTAAAATATCACAAAGTACACCAAATATATATTATATAAATTACATAAAATATCAAAAGGACACCAAATATACCTTATATACTGAACATGAAATATCAAAATGTACAGTAAATATATTTCATATATTGTACATATAATATTAACTAAAAGTACACCAAATACATTTTATATACTGTAAATAAAATATCAAAAGTACAGTAAGTATATGATACATTCTGTACATAAAATATCAAAAAGTACACCAAATATGTGTTATATATACTGTAAATAAACTATCAAAAACTGCAGTAATTATGTTTAATATACTGTACATAAAATATCAAAAATTACACCAAATGTATATTATTTACTGTAAATAAAATATCAAAAAGTACAGTAAATATATCTTACACACCCTATGTAAAATATCACAATCTACACCAAATATATATTATATAATTTACATAAAATATCAAAAGGACACCAAATATATCTTATATACTGTACATAAAATATCAAAATTACAGTAAATAGATTTCATATATTGTACATATAATGTTAACTAAACGTACACCAAATACATTTTATATACTGTGAATAAAATATCAAAAAGTACAGTAAATATATATTACATACTGTACATAAAATATCAAAAAGTACACCAAATATGTGTTATATATACTGTGAATAAACTATCAAATATACAGTAATTATATATAATATACTGTACAAAAAATATCAAAAATTACACCAAATGTATATTATATACTGTAAATAAAATATCAAAAAGTACAGTAAATATATATGGCATACCCTATGTAAAATATCAAAAACTACACCAAATATATATTATATAACTTACAGAAAATATCAAAAGGACACCAAATATATATTCTATACTGTACACAAAATATCAAAATGTACAGTAAATATATTTCATATATCTAACATATAATATTAACTAAAAGTACACCAAATGCATTTTATATACTGTAAATAAAATATCAAAAAGTACAGTAAACATATATTACATACTGTACATAAAATATCAAAAAGTACACCAAATATGTGTTATATATAGTGTAAATATCAAAAACTACAGTAATCATATTCAATGTACTGTATATAAAATATCAAAAATTACACCAAATATAAATTAAATACTGTAAATAAAATATCAAAAAGGACAGTAAATATATACTACACACCCTATGTAAAATATCAAAAATTACACCAAATATATATTATATAATTTACATAGAATATAAAAAGGACACCAAATATATCTTATATATTGTACATAAAATATCAAAAAGTACAGTATATATATTTCATACATTCTACATATATTATTAACTAAAAGTACACCAAATACATTTTGTATACTGAAAATAAAATATCAAAAAGTACAGTAAATCTATATTACATACTGTACATAAAATATCAAAAAGTACACCAAATATGTGTTATATATACTGTAAATAAACTATCAAAAACTACAGTAATTATATTTAATATACTGTACATAAAATATCAAAAATTACACCAAAGGAATGTTATTTACTGTAAATAAAATATCAAAAAGTACAGTAAATATATCTTACACTCCCTATGTAAAATATCACAATCTACACCAAATATATATTATATAATTTACATAAAATATCAAAAGGACACAAAATATATCTTATATAGTGTACATAAAATATCAAAATGTACAGTAAATATATTTCCTATATTGTACATATAATATTAACTGAAAGTACACCAAATACATTTTATATACTGTAAATAAAATATCAAAAATACAGTAAATATATATTACATACTGTACATAAAATATCAAAAAGTACACCAAATATGTGTAATATATACTGTAAATAAAC
The DNA here is from genome assembly GCF_029289425.2 of Pan paniscus. NCBI lineage: Eukaryota > Metazoa > Chordata > Mammalia > Primates > Hominidae > Pan > Pan paniscus. The sequence continues at coordinate 6,950,028 of NC_073271.2, forward strand.
TATCAAAACTACACTAATTATATTTAATATACTGTACATAAAATATCAAAAATTACACCAAATATATATTATTTACTGTAAAGAAAATACCAAAAAGTACAGTAAATATATATTACACGCCCTATGTAAAATATCACAAACTACACCAAATATATATTATATAATTTACATAAAATATCAAAAGGACACCAAATATACCTTATATACTGAACATGAAATATCAAAATGTACAGTAAATATATTTCATATATTGTACATATAATGTTAACTAAAAGTACACCAAATACATTTTATATACTGTAAATAAAATATCAAAAAGTACAGTAAATATATATTACACACCCTATGTAAACTATCACAAACTTCACCAAATATATATTATATAATTTACATAAAATATCAAAAGGACCCCAAATATATCTTCTATACTGTACATAAAATATCAAAATGTACAGTAAATATATTTCATATATTGTATATATAATATTAACTGAAAGTACACCAAATACATTTTATATACTGTAAATAATTTATCAAAAATTACAGTAAATATATATTACATACTGTACATAAAATATCAAAAAGTACACCAAATATGTGTTATATATACTGTAAATAAACTATCAAAACTACACTAATTATATTTAATATACTGTACATAAAATATCAAAAATTACACCAAATATATATTATTTACTGTAAAGAAAATACCAAAAAGTACAGTAAATATATATTACACACCCTATGTAAAATATCACAAACTACACCAAATATATATTATATAATTTACATAAAATATCAAAAGGACACCAAATATATCTTATATACTGAACATGAAATATCAAAATGTACAGTAAATATATTTCATATATTGTACATATAATATTAACTAAAAGTACACCAAATACATTTTATATACTGTAAATTAAATATCAAAATGTACAGTAAATATATATTACATTCTGTTCATAAAATATCAAAAAGTACACCAAATTTGTGTTCTATATAATGTAAATAAACTATCAAAAACTGCAGTAATTATATTTAATATACTGTACATAAAATATCAAAAATTAAACCAAATGTATATTATTTACTGTAAATAAAATATCAAAAAGTACAGTAAATATATCTTACACACCCTATGTAAAATATCACAATCTACACCAAACATATATTATATAATTTACATTAAATATCAAAAGGACACCAAATATATCTTATATACTGTACATAAAATATCAAAATTACTGTAAATATATTTCATATATTGTACATATAATGTTAACTAAAAGTACACCAAATATATTTTATATAGTGTAAATAAAATATCAAAATGTACAGTAAACATATATTACACACCCTATGTAAAATATCACAATCTACACCAAATTTATATTATGTAATTTACATAAAATATCAAAAGGACACCATATATACCTTATATGCTGAACATAAAATATCAAAATGTACCGTATATATATTTCATATATTGTACATATAATACTAACTAAAAGTACAGCAAATACATTTTATATACTGTAAATAGAATATCAAATAGTAGAGTAAATATATATTACATACTGTACATAAAATATCAAAAAGTACACCAAATATGTGTAATATATACTGTAAATAAACTATCAACTCCACAGTAATTATATATAATATACTGTACATAAAATATCAAAAATTACACCAAATGTATATTATTTACTGTAAATAAAATATCAAAAAGTACAGTAAATATATCTTACACACCCTATGTAAAATATCACAATCTACACCAAATATATATTATATAATTTACATAAAATATCAAAAGGACACCAAATATACCTTATATACTGAACATGAAATATCAAAATGTACAGTAAATATATTTCCTATATTGTACATATAATATTAACTAAAAGTACACCAAATACATTTTATATACTGTAAAGAAAATATCAAAAGTTCAGTAAATATATATTACATTCTGTACATAAAATATCAAAAAGTACACCAAATATGTGTTATATATACTGTAAATAAACTATCAAAAACTGCAGTAATTATGTTTAATATACTGTACATAAAATATCAAAAATTACACCAAATGTATATTATTTACTGTAAATAAAATATCAAAAAGTACAGTAAATATATCTTACACACCCTATGTAAAATATCACAATCTACACCAAATATATATTATATAATTTACATAAAATATCAAAAGGACACCAAATATATCTTATATACTGTACATAAAATATCAAAATTACAGTAAATATATGTCATATATTGTACATATAATGTTAACTAAAAGTACACCAAATACATTTTATATACTGTAAATAAAATATCAAAAAGTACAGTAAATATATATTACACACCCTATGTAAAATATCACAAACTTCACCAAATATATATTATAAAATTTACATAAAATATCAAAAGGACACCAAATATATCTTCTATACTGTGCATAAAATATCAAAATGTACAGTAAATATATTTCATATATTGTATATATAATATTAACTAAAAGTACTCCAAATAAATTTTATATACTGTAAATAAATTATCAAAAATTACAGTAAATATATATTACATACTGTACATAAAATATCAAAAAGTACACCAAATATGTGTTATATATACTGTAAATAAACTATCAAAACTACACTAATTATATTTAATATACAGTACATAAAATATCAAAAATTACACCAAATATATATTATTTACTGTAAAGAAAATACCAAAAAGTACAGTAAATATATATTACACACCCTATGTAAAATATCACAAACTACACCAAATATATATTATATGATTTACATAAAATATCAAAAGGACACCAAATATATCTTATATACTGAACATGAAATATCAAAATGTACAGTAAATATATTTCATATATTGTACATATAATATTAACTAAAAGTACACCAAATACATTTTATATACTGTCAATAAAATATCAAAATGTACAGTAAATATATATTACATTCTGTACATAACATATCAAAAAGTACACCAAATTTGTGTTTTATAAACTGGAAATAAACTATCAAAAACTGCAGTAATTATATTTAATATACTGTAAATAAAATATCAAAAATTACACCAAATGTATATTATTTACTGTAAATAAAATATCAAAAAGTACAGTAAATATATCTTACACACCCTATGTAAAATATCACAATCTACACCAAATATATATTATATAATTTACATAAAATATCAAAAGGACACCAAATATATCTTATATACTGTACATAAAATATCAAAATTACAGTAAATATATTTCATATATTGTACATATAATGTTAACTAAAAGTACACCAAATACATTTTATATACTGTAAATAAAATATCAAAAAGTACAGTAAATATATATTACACACACTATGTAAAATATCACAAACTTCACCAAATATATATTATATAATTTACATAAAATATCAAAAGGACACCAAATATATCTTCTATACTGTGCATAAAGTATCAAAATGTACAGTAAATATATTTCATATATTGTATATATAATATTAACTAAAAGTACACCAAATACATTTTATATACTGTAAATAAATTATCAAAAATTACAGTAAATATATATTACATACTGTACATAAAATATCAAAAAGTACACCAAATATGTGTTATATATACTGTAAATAAACTATCAAAACTACAGTAATTATATTTAATATACTGTACATAAAATATCAAAAATTACACCAAATATATATTATTTACTGTAAAGAAAATACCAAAAAGTACAGCAAATATATATTACACACCCTATGTAAAATATCACAAACTACACCAAATATATATTATATAATTTACATAAAATATCAAAAGGACACCAAATATATCTTATATACTGAACATGAAATATCAAAATGTACAGTAAATATATTTCATAGATTGTACATATAATATTAACTAAAAGTACACCAAATACATTTTATATACAGTAAATAAAATATCAAAATGTACAGTAAATATATATTACATTCTGTACATAAAATATCAGAAAGTACTCCAAATTTGTGTTTTATATACTGTAAATAAACTATCAAAAACTGCAGTAATTATATTTAATATACTGTACATTAAATATCAAAAATTAAACCAAATGTATATTATTTACTGTAAATAAAATATCAAAAAGTACAGTAAATATATCTTACACACCCTATGTAAAATATCACAATCTACACCAAATATATATTATATAATTTACATAAAATATCAAAAGGACACCAAGTATATCTTATATAGTGTACATAAAGTATCAAAATGTACAGTAAATATATTTCCTATATTGTACATATAATATTAACTAAAAGTACACCAAATACATTTTATATACTGTAAATAAAATATCAAAAATACAGTAAATATATATTACATACTGTACATAAAATATCAAAAAGTACACCAAATATGTGTAATATATACTGTAAATAAACTATCAAAAACTGCAGTAATTATATTTAATATACTGTACATAAAATATCAAAAATTACACCAAATGTATTTTATTTACTGTGAATAAAGTATCAAAAAGTACAGTAAATATATATTACACACCCTATGTAAAATATCACAATCTACAAGAAATATATATTATATAATTTACATAAAGTATCAAAAGGACAACAAATATATATTATATACTGTACATAAAATATCAAAATGTACAGTAAATATATTTCATATATTGTACATATAATATTAACTAAAAGTACACCAAATATATTTTATATACAGTAAATAAATTATCAAAAATTACAGTAAATATATATTGCATACTGTACATAAAATATCAAAAAGTACACCAAATATGTGTTATATATACTGTAAATAAACTATCAAAACTACACTAATTATATTTAATATACTGTACAAAAAATATCAAAAATTACACCAAATATATATTATTTACTGTAAAGAAAATACCAAAAAGTACAGTAGATATATATTACACACGCTATGTAAAATATCACAAACTACACCAAATATATACTATATAATTTACATAAAATATCAAAAGGACACCAAATATATCTTATATAATGAACATGAAATATCAAAATGTACAGTAAATATATTTCATATATTGTACATATAATATTAACTAAAAGTACACCAAATACATTTTATATACTGTAAATAAATTATCAAAATGTACAGTAAATATATATTACATTCTGTACATAAAATATCAAAAAGTACACCAAATTTGTGTTTTATATACTGTAAATAAACTATCAAAAACTGCAGTAATTATATTTAATATACTGTACATAAAATATCAAAAATTAAACCAAATGTATATTATTTACTGTAAATAAAATATCAAAAAGTACAGTAAATATATATTACACACCCTATGTAAAATATCACAATCAACACCAAATATATATTATATAATTTACATAAAATAACAAAAGGACACCAAATATATCTTATATACTGTACATAAAATATCAAAAAGTACAGTAAATATATTTCATATATTGTACATATAATATTAACTAAAAGTACACCAAATACGTTTTATATACTGTAAATAAATTATCAAAAATTACAGTAAATCTATATTACATACTGTACAAAAAATATCAAAAAGTACACCAAATATGTGTTATATATACTGTAAATAAACTATTAATACTACACTAATTATATTAAATATACTGTACATAAAATATAAAAAATTACACCGAATGTATATTATATACTGTAAATAAAATATCAAAAAGTACAATAAATATATATTACACACCCTATGTGAAATATCACAAACTTCACCAAATATATATTATATAATTTACATAAAATATCAAAAGGACACCAAATATATCTTCTATACTGTACATAACATATCAAAATTACTGTAAATATATTTCATATATTGTGCATAAAATGTTAACTAAAAGTACACCAAATACATTTTATATACTGTAAATAAAATATCAAAAAGTACAGTAAATATATATTACACACCCTATGTAAAATATCACAAACTTCACCAAATATATATTATATAATTTACATAAAATATCAAAAGGACACCAAATATATCTTCTATACTGTACATAAAACATCAAAATGTACAGTAAATATATTTCATATATTGTATATATAATATTAACTAAAAGTACACCAAATACATTTTATATACTGTAAATAAAATATCAAAAATATAGTAAATATATATTACATACTGTACATAAAATATCAAAATGTACGCCAAATATGTGTTATATATACTGTAAATAAACTATCAAAACTACACTAATTATATTTAATATACTGTACATAAAATATCAAAAATTACACCAAATATATATTATCTACTGTAAAGAAAATACCAAAAAGTACAGTAAATATATATTACACACCCTATGTAAAATATCACAAACTACACCAAATATATATTATATAATTTACATAAAATATCAAAAGGACACCAAATATATCTTATATACTGAACATGAAATATCAAAATGTACAGTAAATATATTTCATATGTTGTACGTATAATATTAACTAAAAGTACACCAAATATATTTTATATACTGTAAATAAAATATCAAAATGTACAGTAAATATATATTACATTCTGTACATAAAATATCAAAAAGTAAACCAAATTTGTGTTTTAGATACTGTAAATAAACTATCAAAACTGCAGTAATTATATTTAATATACTGTACATAAAATATCAAAAATTAAACCTAATGTATATTATTTACTGTAAATAAAATATCAAAAAGTACAGTAAATATATCTTACACTCCCTATGTAAAATATCAGAATCTACACCAAATATATATTATATAATTTACATGAAATATCAAAAGGACACCAAATATATCTTATATAGTGTACATAAAATATCACAATGTACAGTAAATATATTTCCTATATTGTACATATAATATTAACTAAAAGTACACCAAATATATTTTATATACTATAAATAAAATATCAAAAATACAGTAAATATATATTACATAGTGTACATAAAATATAAAAAGTACACCAAATATGTGTAATATATACTGTAAATAAACTATCAAAAACTACAGTAATTATATTAAATATACTGTACATAAAATATCAAAAATTACACCAAATGTATATTATATACTGTAAATAAAATATCAAAAAGTACAGTAAATATATATTACACACCCTATGTAAAATATCACAAACTTCACCAAATATATATTATATAATTTACATAAAATATCAAAAGGCCACCAAATATATCTTATATACTGTACATAAAATATCAAAATGTACAGTAAATATATATTACACACCCTATGTAAAATATCACAATCTACACCAAATATATATTATATAATTTACATAAAATATCAAAAGGACACCAAATATATCTTATATACTGTACATAAAATATCAAAATTACAGTAAATATATTTCATATATTGTACATATAATGTTAACTAAAAGTACACCAAATATATTTTATATAGTGTAAATAAAATATCAAAATGTAGAGTAAATATATATTACACACCCTATGTAAAATATCACAATCTACACCGAATTTATGTTATGTAATTTACATAAAATATCAAAAGGACACCAAATATACCTTATATGCTGAACATAAAATATCAAAATGTACCGTAAATATATTTCATATATTGTACATATAATATTAACTAAAAGTACACCAAATACATTTTATATACTGTAAATAAAATATCAAATAGTAGAGTAAATATATATTACATACTGTACATAAAATATCAAAAAGTACACCAAATATGTGTAATATATACTGTAAATAAACTATCAAATCCACAGTAATTATATATAATATACTGTACATAAAATATCAAAAATTACACCAAATGTGTATTATTTACTGTAAATAAAATATCAAAAAGTACAGGAAATATATGTTACACTCCCTATGTAAAATATCACAATCTACACCAAATATATATTATATAATTTACATAAAATATCAAACGGACACCAAATATGTCTTATATAGTGTACTTAAAATATCAAAATATACAGTAAATATATTTCCTATATTGTACATATAATATTAACTAAAAGTACACCAAATACATTTTATATACTGTAAATAAAATATCAAAATTACAGTAAATATATATTACATACTGTACATAAAATATGAAAAAGTACACCAAATATGTGTAATATATACTGTAAATAAACTATCAAAACTACACTAATTATATTTAATATACTGTACATAAAATATCAAAAATTACACCAAATATATATTATTTACTGTAAAGAAAATACCAAAAAGTACAGTAAATATATATTACACACCCTATGTAAAATATCACAATCTACACCAAATATATATTATATAATTTACATAAAATATCAAAAGGACACCAAATATATCTTATATACCGTACATAAAATATCAAAATTACAGTAAATATATTTCATATATTGTACATATAATGTTAACTAAAAGTACACCAAATACATTTTATATAGTGCAAATAAAATATCAAAATGTACAGTAAATATATATTACACACCCTATGTAAAATATCACAATCTACACCAAATTTATATTATGTAATTTACATAAAATATCAAAAGGACACCAAATATACCTTATATGCTGAACATAAAATATCAAAATGTACCGTAAATATATTTCATATATTGTACATATAATATTAACTAAAAGTACACCAAATACATTTTATATACTGTAAATAAAATATCAAATAATAGGGTAAATATATATTACATACTGTACATAAAATATCAAAAAGTACACCAAATATGTGTAATATATACTGTAAATAAACTATCAAAAACCACAGTAATTATATTTAATATGCTGTACATAAAATATCAAAAATTACACCAAATGTATATTATATACTGTAAATAAAATATCAAAAGGTACAGTAAATATATATGACACACCCTATGTAAAATATCAAAAACTACACCAAATATATATTATATAATTTACATAAAATATCAAAAGGACACCAAATATATCTTCTATACTGTACAAAAAATATCAAAAAGTACAGTAAATATATTTCTTATATTGTATATATAATATTAACCAAAAGTACACCAAATACATTTTATATACTGTAAATAAGTTATCAAAAATTACAGTAAATATATATTAGATACTGTACATAAAATATCAAAAAGTACACCAAATATGTGTAATATATACTGTAAATAAACTATCAAAACTACACTAATTATATTTAATATACTGTACATAAAATATCAAAAATTACACCAAATATATATTATTTACTGTAAAGAAAATACCAAAAAGTATAGTAAATATATATTACACACCCTATGTAAAATATCACAAACTACACCAAATATATATTATATAATTTACATGAAATATCAAAAGGACACCAAATATACCTTATATACTGAACATGAAATATCAAAATGTACAGTAGATATATTTCATATATTGTACATATAATATTAACTAAAAGTACACCAAATACATTTTATATACTGTAAATAAAATATCAAAAGTACAGTAAATATATATTACATTCTGTACATAAAATATCAAAAAGTACACCAAATATGTGTTATATATACTGTAAATAAACTATCAAAAACTGCAGTAATTATATTTAATATACTGTACATAAAATATCAAAAATAACACCAAATGTATATTATTTACTGTAAATAAAATATCAAAAAGTACAGTAAATATATCTTACACACCCTATGTAAAATATCACAAACTACACCAAACATATATTATATAATTTACATAAAATATCAAAAGGACCCCAAATATACCTTATATACTGAACATAAAATATCAAAATGTACAGTAAATATATTTCATATATTGTACATATAATAATAACTAAAAGTACACCAAATACATTTTATATACTGTAAATAAAATATCAAAAGTACAGTAAATATATATTACAGTCTGTACATAAAATATCAAAAAGTACACCAAATATGTGTTATATATACTGTAAATAAACTATCAGAAACTGCAGTAATTATATTTAATATACTGTACATGAAATATCAAAAATTACACCAAATGTATATTATTTAATGTAAATAAAATATCAAAAAGTACAGTAAATATATCTTACACACCCTATGTAAAATATCACAATCTACACCAAATATATATTATATAATTTACATAAAATATCAAAAGGACACCAAATATACCTTATATACTGAACATGAAATATCAAAATTACAGTAAATATATTTCATATATTGTGCATATAATGTTAACTAAAAGTACACCAAATACATTTTATATACTGTAAATAAAATATCAAAAAGTACAGTAAACATATATTACACACCCTATGTAAAATATCACAAACTTCACCCAATATATATTATATAATTTACATAAAATATCAAAAGGACACCAAATATATCTTCTATACTGTACATAAAATATCAAAAGGTACAGTAAATATATTTCATATATTGTATATATAATATTAACTAAAAGTACACCAAATACATTTTATATACTGTAAATAAATTATCAAAAATTACAGTAAATATATATTACATACTGTACATAAAATATCAAAAAGTACACCAAATATGTGTTATATATACTGTAAATAAACTATCAAAACTACAGTAATTATGTTGAATATACTGTACATAAAATATCAAAAATTACACCAAATATATAATTTAGTGTAAAGAAAATACCAAAAAGTACAGTAAATATATATTACACACCCGATGTAAAATATGACAAACTACACCAAATATATATTATATAGTTTACATAAAATATCAAAAGGACACCAAATATACCTTATATACTGAACAAGAAATATCAAAATGTACAGTAAATATATTTCATATATTGCACATATAATATTAACTAAAAGTACACCAAATACATTTCATATACTGTAAATAAAATATCAAAAGGTACAGTAAATATATATTACATTCTGTACATAAAATATCAAAAAGTACACCAAATATGTGTTATATATACTGTAAATAAACTATCAAAAACTGCAGTAATTATATTTAATATACTGTACATAAAATATCAAAAATTACACCAAATGTATATTATTTACTGTAAATAAAATATCAAAAAGTACAGTAAATATATCTTACACACCCTATGTAAAATATCACAATCTACAGCAAATATATATTATATAATTTACATAAAATATCAAAAGGACACCAAATATGTGTTATATATACTGTAAATATCAAAAACTACAGTAATCATATTCAATGTACTGTGTATAAAATATCAAAAATTACACCAAATATAAATTAAATACTGTAAATAAAATATCAAAAAGGACAGTAAATATATACTACACACCCTATGTAAAATATCAAAAATTACACCAAATATATATTATATAATTTCCATAAAATATCAAAAGGACACCAAATATATATTATATACTGTACATAAAATATCAAAAAGTACAGTAAATATATTTCATATATTGTACATGTAATATTAACTAAAAGTACACCAAATACATTTTATATACTGTAAATAAAATATCAAAACGTACAGTAAATATATATTACATAGTGTACATAAAATATCAAAAAGTACTCCAAATATGTGTAATATATACTGTAAATAAACTATCAAAAACTACAGTAATTATATTTACTATGCTGTACATAAAATATCAAAAATTACACCAAATGTATATTATATACTGTAAATAAAATATCAAAAAGTACAGTAAATATATATTACACACCCTATGTAAAATATCACAAACTACACCAAATATATATTATGTAATTTACATAAAATATCAAAAGGACACCAAATATATCTTCTATACTGTACATAAAATATCAAAACTTTCAGTAAATATATTTCATATATTGTACATATAATATTAACTAAAAGTACACCAAATACAGTTTACATAGTGTAAATAATGTATAAAAAATTACAGTAAGTATATATTTTCTACTGTACATAAAATATCGAAAAGTACACCAAATATGTGTTATATATACTGTAAATAAACTATCAAAATATTCAGTAATTATATTTAATATACTGTACATAAAATATCAAAAATTACACCAAATGTATATTATTTACTGTAAATAAAATATCTAAAAGTACAGTAAATATATATTGCACACCATATGTAAAATATCACAATCTACACCAAATATATATTATATAATTTACATAAAATATCAAAAGGACACCAAATATATCTTCTATACTGTACATAAAATATCAAAAAGTACAGTAAATATATTTGATATATTGTACATATAATATTAACTAAAAGTACACCAAATACATTTTATATACTGTAAATAAAATATCAATTAGTACAGTAAATATATATTACATACTGTACATAAAATATGAAAAAGTACACCAAATATGTGTTATATATACTGTAAATAAACTATCAAAACTACACTAATTATGTTTAATATACTGTACATAAAATATCAAAAATTACACCAAATGTATATTATTTACTGTAAATAAAATATCGAAAAGTACAGTAAATATATATTACATTCAGTACATAAAATATCAACAAGTACACCAAATATGTGTTATATATACTGTAAATAAACTATCAAAAACTACAGGAATTATATTTAATATACTGTACATAAAATATCAAAAATTAAACCAAATGTATATTATATACTGTAAATAAAATATCAAAAAGTACACTAAATATATATTACACACCCCATGTAAAATATCACAAACTACACCAAATATATATTTTATAATTTACATAAAATATCAAAAGGACACCAAATATATCTTCTATACTGTTCATAAAATATCAAAAATTACAGTAAATATATTTCATATATTGTACATGTAATATTAACTAAAAGTACACCAAATACATTTTATATACTGTAAATAAATTATCAAAAATTACAGTAAATATATATTACATACTGTACATAAAATATCAAAAAGTACACCAAATATGTGTTATATATACTGTAAATAAACTATCAAAACTACACTAATTATATTTAATATACTGTACATAAAATATCAAAAATTACACCAAATATATATTATTTACTGTAAAGAAAATACCAAAAAGTACAGTAAATATATATTACACACCCTATGTAAAATATCACAAACTACACCAAATATATATTATATAATTTACATAAAATATCAAAAGGACACCAAATATACCTTATATACTGAACATGAAATATCAAAAATACAGTAAATATATTTCATATATTGTACATATAATATTAACTAAAAGTACACCAAATACATTTTATATACTGTAAATAAAATATCAAAATTACAGTAAATATATATTACATTCAGTACATAAAATATCAAAAAGTACACCAAATATGTGTTATATATACTGTAAATAAACTATCAAAAACTGCAGTAATTATGTTTAATATACTGTACATAAAATATCAAAAATTACACCAAATGTATATTATTTACTGTAAATAAAATATCGAAAAGTACAGTAAATATATCTTACACACCCTATGTAAAATATCACAATCTACACCAAATATATATTATATAATTTACATAAAATATCAAAAGGACCCCAAATATATCTTATATAGTGTACATAAAATATCAAAATGTACAGTAAATATATTTCATATATTGTACATATAATATTAATTAAAGTACACCAAATACATTTTATATACAGTAAGTAAAATATCAAAAAGTACAGTAAATATGTATTACATACTGTACATAAAATATCAAAAAGTACACCATATATGTGTAATATATACTGTAAATAAACTATCAAAAACTACTGTAATTATATTTAATATACTGTACATAAAATATCAAAAATTAAACCAAATGTATATTATATACTGTAAATAAAATATCATCAAGTACAGTAAATATATATTACACACCCTATGTAAAATATCACAAACTTCACCAAATATATATTATAAAATTTACATAAAATATCAAAAAGGACACCACTTATATCTTCTATACTGTACATAAAATATCAAAATGTACAGTAAATATATTTCATATATTGTATATATAATATTAACTAAAAGTACACCAAATACATTTTATATACTGCAAATAAAATATCAAAAATTACAGTAAATATATATTACATACTGTATATAAAATATCAAAAAGTACACCATATATGTGTTATATAAACTGTAAATAAACTATCAAAGACTACAGTAATTATATTTAATATACTGTACATAAAATATCAAAAATTAAACCAAATGTATATTATTTACTGTAAATAAACTATCAAAAATTACAGTAAATATATATTACACACCCTATGTAAAATATCAAAAACTACACCAAATATCTATTATAAAATTCACATAAAATATCAAAAGGACACCAAATATTTATTATATACTGTACATAAAATATCAAAAGTCCAGTAAATATATTTCATATAGTGTACATATAATATTAACTAAAAGTACACCAAATACATTTCATATACTGTAAATAAAATATCAAAAAGTACAGTAAATATATATTACATACTGTACATAAAATATCAAAAAGTACACCAAATATGTGTTATATATACTGTGAATAAACTATCAAATATACAGTAATTATATATAATATACTGTACAAAAAATATCAAAAATTACACCAAATGTATATTATATACTGTAAATAAAATATCAAAAAGTGCAGTAAATATATATGGCATACCCTATGTAAAATATCAAAAACTACACCAAATATATATTATATAATTTACAGAAAATATCAAAAGGACACCAAATATATATTCTATACTGTACACAAAATATCAAAAAGTACAGTAAATATATTTCATATATCTTACATATAATATTAACTAAAAGTACACCAAATGCATTTTATATACTGTAAATAAAATATCAAAAAGTACAGTAAACATATATTACATACTGTACATAAAATATCAGAAAGTACACCAAATATGTGTTATATATACTGTAAATATCAAAAACTACAGTAATCATATTCAATATACTGTATATAAAATATCAAAAATTACACCAAATATAAATTAAATACTGTAAATAAAATATCAAAAAGGACAGTAAATATATACTACACACCCTATGTAAAATATCAAAAATTACACCAAATATATATTATATAATTTACATAGAATATAAAAAGGACACCAAATATATCTTATATATTGTACATAAAATATCAAAAAGTACAGTATATATATTTCATACATTGTACATATATTATTAACTAAAAGTACACCAAATACATTTTGTATACTGAAAATAAAATATCAAAAAGTACAGTAAATCTATATTACATACTGTACATAAAATATCAAAAAGTACACCAAATATGTGTTATATATACTGTAAATAAACTATCAAAAACTACAGTAATTATATTTAATATACTGTACATAAAATATCAAAAATTACACCAAAGGAATGTTATTTACTGTAAATAAAATATCAAAAAGTACAGTAAATATATCTTACACTCCCTATGTAAAATATCACAATCTACACCAAATATATATTATATAATTTACATAAAATATCAAAAGGACACCAAATATATCTTATATAGTGTACATAAAATATCAAAATGTACAGTAAATATATTTCCTATATTGTACATATAATATTAACTGAAAGTACACCAAATACATTTTATATACTGTAAATAAAATATCAAAAATACAGTAAATATATATTACATACTGTACATAAAATATCAAAAAGTACACCAAATATGTGTAATATATACTGTAAATAAACTATCAAAACTACACTAATTATATTTAATATACTGTACATAAAATATCAAAAATTACACCAAATATATATTATTTACTGTAAAGAAAATACCAAAAAGTACAGTAAATATATATTACACACCCTATGTAAAATATCACAAACTACACCAAATATATATTATATAATTTACATAAAATATCAAAAGGACACCAAATATACCTTATATACTGAACATGAAATATCAAAATGTACAGTAAATATATTTCATATATTGTACATATAATATTAACTAAAAGTACATCAAATACATTTTATATACTGTAAATAAAATATCAAAAGTACAGTAAATATATATTACATTCAGTACATAAAATATCAAAAAGTACACCAAATATGTGTTATATATACTGTAAAAAAAAATCAAAAACTGCAGTAATTATATTTAATATACTGTACATAAAATAACAAAAATTACACCAAATGTATATTATTTACTGTAAATAAAATATCAAAAAGTACAGTAAATATATCTTAGACACCCTATGTAAAATATCACAAAGTACACCAAATATATATTATATAAATTACATAAAATATCAAAAGGACACCAAATATACCTTATATACTGAACATGAAATATCAAAATGTACAGTAAATATATTTCATATATTGTACATATAATATTAACTAAAAGTACACCAAATACATTTTATATACTGTAAATAAAACATCAAAAGTACAGTAAGTATATGATACATTCTGTACATAAAATATCAAAAAGTACACCAAATATGTGTTATATATACTGTAAATAAACTATCAAAAACTGCAGTAATTATGTTTAATATACTGTACATAAAATATCAAAAATTACACCAAATGTATATTATTTACTGTAAATAAAATATCAAAAAGTACAGTAAATATATCTTACACACCCTATGTAAAATATCACAATCTACACCAAATATATATTATATAATTTACATAAAATATCAAAAGGACACCAAATATATCTTATATACTGTACATAAAATATCAAAATTACAGTAAATAGATTTCATATATTGTACATATAATGTTAACTAAACGTACACCAAATACATTTTATATACTGTAAATAAAATATCAAAAAGTACAGTAAATATATATTACATACTGTACATAAAATATCAAAAAGTACACCAAATATGTGTTATATATACTGTGAATAAACTATCAAATATACAGTAATTATATATAATATACTGTACAAAAAATATCAAAAATTACACCAAATGTATATTATATACTGTAAATAAAATATCAAAAAGTACAGTAAATATATATGGCATACCCTATGTAAAATATCAAAAACTACACCAAATATATATTATATAACTTACAGAAAATATCAAAAGGACACCAAATATATATTCTATACTGTACACAAAATATCAAAAAGTACAGTAAATATATTTCATATATCTAACATATAATATTAACTAAAAGTACACCAAATGCATTTTATATACTGTAAATAAAATATCAAAAAGTACAGTAAACATATATTACATACTGTACATAAAATATCAAAAAGTACACCAAATATGTGTTATATATAGTGTAAATATCAAAAACTACAGTAATCATATTCAATGTACTGTATATAAAATATCAAAAATTACACCAAATATAAATTAAATACTGTAAATAAAATATCAAAAAGGACAGTAAATATATACTACACACCCTATGTAAAATATCAAAAATTACACCAAATATATATTATATAATTTACATAGAATATAAAAAGGACACCAAATATATCTTATATATTGTACATAAAATATCAAAAAGTACAGTATATATATTTCATACATTCTACATATATTATTAACTAAAAGTACACCAAATACATTTTGTATACTGAAAATAAAATATCAAAAAGTACAGTAAATCTATATTACATACTGTACATAAAATATCAAAAAGTACACCAAATATGTGTTATATATACTGTAAATAAACTATCAAAAACTACAGTAATTATATTTAATATACTGTACATAAAATATCAAAAATTACACCAAAGGAATGTTATTTACTGTAAATAAAATATCAAAAAGTACAGTAAATATATCTTACACTCCCTATGTAAAATATCACAATCTACACCAAATATATATTATATAATTTACATAAAATATCAAAAGGACACAAAATATATCTTATATAGTGTACATAAAATATCAAAATGTACAGTAAATATATTTCCTATATTGTACATATAATATTAACTGAAAGTACACCAAATACATTTTATATACTGTAAATAAAATATCAAAAATACAGTAAATATATATTACATACTGTACATAAAATATCAAAAAGTACACCAAATATGTGTAATATATACTGTAAATAAACTATCAAAACTACACTAATTATATTTAATATACTGTACATAAAATATCAAAAATTACACCAAATATATATTATTTACTGTAAAGAAAATACCAAAAAGTACAGTAAATATATATTACACGCCCTATGTAAAATATCACAAACTACACCAAATATATATTATATAATTTACATAAAATATCAAAAGGACACCAAATATACCTTATATACTGAACATGAAATATCAAAATGTACAGTAAATATATTTCATATATTGTACATATAATGTTAACTAAAAGTACACCAAATACATTTTATATACTGTAAATAAAATATCAAAAAGTACAGTAAATATATATTACACACCCTATGTAAAATATCACAAACTTCACCAAATATATATTATATAATTTACATAAAATATCAAAAGGACACCAAATATATCTTCTATACTGTACATAAAATATCAAAATGTACAGTAAATATATTTCATATATTGTATATATAATATTAACTGAAAGTACACCAAATACATTTTATATACTGTAAATAATTTATCAAAAATTACAGTAAATATATATTACATACTGTACATAAAATATCAAAAAGTACACCAAATATGTGTTACATATACTGTAAATAAACTATCAAAACTACACTAATTATATTTAATATACTGTACATAAAATATCAAAAATTACACCAAATATATATTATTTACTGTAAAGAAAATACCAAAAAGTACAGTAAATATATATTACACACCCTATGTAAAATATCACAAACTACACCAAATATATATTATATAATTTACATAAAATATCAAAAGGACACCAAATATATCTTATATACTGAACATGAAATATCAAAATGTACAGTAAATATATTTCATATATTGTACATATAATATTAACTAAAAGTACACCAAATACATTTTATATACTGTAAATTAAATATCAAAATGTACAGTAAATATATATTACATTCTGTTCATAAAATATCAAAAAGTACACCAAATTTGTGTTTTATATACTGTAAATAAACTATCAAAAACTGCAGTAATTATATTTAATATACTGTACATAAAATATCAAAAATTAAACCAAATGTATATTATTTACTGTAAATAAAATATCAAAAAGTACAGTAAATATATCTTACACACCCTATGTAAAATATCACAATCTACACCAAACATATATTATATAATTTACATTAAATATCAAAAGGACACCAAATATATCTTATATACTGTACATAAAATATCAAAATTACTGTAAATATATTTCATATATTGTACATATAATGTTAACTAAAAGTACACCAAATATATTTTATATAGTGTAAATAAAATATCAAAATGTACAGTAAATATATATTACACACCCTATGTAAAATATCACAATCTACACCAAATTTATATTATGTAATTTACATAAAATATCAAAAGGACACCATATATACCTTATATGCTGAACATAAAATATCAAAATGTACCGTATATATATTTCATATATTGTACATATAATATTAACTAAAAGTACACCAAATACATTTTATATACTGTAAATAGAATATCAAATAGTAGAGTAAATATATATTACATACTGTACATAAAATATCAAAAAGTACACCAAATATGTGTAATATATACTGTAAATAAACTATCAACTCCACAGTAATTATATATAATATACTGTACATAAAATATCAAAAATTACACCAAATGTATATTATTTACTGTAAATAAAATATCAAAAAGTACAGTAAATATATCTTACACACCCTATGTAAAATATCACAATCTACACCAAATATATATTATATAATTTACATAAAATATCAAAAGGACACCAAATATACCTTATATACTGAACATGAAATATCAAAATGTACAGTAAATATATTTCCTATATTGTACATATAATATTAACTAAAAGTACACCAAATACATTTTATATACTGTAAAGAAAATATCAAAAGTTCAGTAAATATATATTACATTCTGTACATAAAATATCAAAAAGTACACCAAATATGTGTTATATATACTGTAAATAAACTATCAAAAACTGCAGTAATTATGTTTAATATACTGTACATAAAATATCAAAAATTACACCAAATGTATATTATTTACTGTAAATAAAATATCAAAAAGTACAGTAAATATATCTTACACACCCTATGTAAAATATCACAATCTACACCAAATATATATTATATAATTTACATAAAATATCAAAAGGACACCAAATATATCTTATATACTGTACATAAAATATCAAAATTACAGTAAATATATGTCATATATTGTACATATAATGTTAACTAAAAGTACACCAAATACATTTTATATACTGTAAATAAAATATCAAAAAGTACAGTAAATATATATTACACACCCTATGTAAAATATCACAAACTTCACCAAATATATATTATAAAATTTACATAAAATATCAAAAGGACACCAAATATATCTTCTATACTGTGCATAAAATATCAAAATGTACAGTAAATATATTTCATATATTGTATATATAATATTAACTAAAAGTACTCCAAATAAATTTTATATACTGTAAATAAATTATCAAAAATTACAGTAAATATATATTACATACTGTACATAAAATATCAAAAAGTACACCAAATATGTGTTATATATACTGTAAATAAACTATCAAAACTACACTAATTATATTTAATATACAGTACATAAAATATCAAAAATTACACCAAATATATATTATTTACTGTAAAGAAAATACCAAAAAGTACAGTAAATATATATTACACACCCTATGTAAAATATCACAAACTACACCAAATATATATTATATGATTTACATAAAATATCAAAAGGACACCAAATATATCTTATATACTGAACATGAAATATCAAAATGTACAGTAAATATATTTCATATATTGTACATATAATATTAACTAAAAGTACACCAAATACATTTTATATACTGTAAATAAAATATCAAAATGTACAGTAAATATATATTACATTCTGTACATAACATATCAAAAAGTACACCAAATTTGTGTTTTATAAACTGGAAATAAACTATCAAAAACTGCAGTAATTATATTTAATATACTGTACATAAAATATCAAAAATTACACCAAATGTATATTATTTACTGTAAATAAAATATCAAAAAGTACAGTAAATATATCTTACACACCCTATGTAAAATATCACAATCTACACCAAATATATATTATATAATTTACATAAAATATCAAAAGGACACCAAATATACCTTATATACTGAACATGAAATATCAAAATGTACAGTAAATATATTTCATATATTGTACATATAATATTAACTAAAAGTACACCAAATACATTTTATATACTGTAAATAAAATATCAAAAGTACAGTAAGTATATGATACATTCTGTACATAAAATATCAAAAAGTACACCAAATATGTGTTATATATACGGTAAATAAACTATCAAAAACTGCAGTAATTATGTTTAATATACTGTACATAAAATATCAAAAATTACACCAAATGTATATTATTTACTGTAAATAAAATATCAAAAAGTACAGTAAATATATCTTACACACCCTATGTAAAATATCACAATCTACACCAAATATATATTATATAATTTACATAAAATATCAAAAGGACACCAAATATATCTTATATACTGTACATAAAATATCAAAATTACAGTAAATAGATTTCATATATTGTACATATAATGTTAACTAAAAGTACACCAAATACATTTTATATACTGTAAATAAAATATCAAAAAGTACAGTAAATATATATTACATACTGTACATAAAATATCAAAAAGTACACCAAATATGTGTTATATATACTGTGAATAAACTATCAAATATACAGTAATTATATATAATATACTGTACAAAAAATATCAAAAATTACACCAAATGTATATTATATACTGTAAATAAAATATCAAAAAGTACAGTAAATATATATGGCATACCCTATGTAAAATATCAAAAACTACACCAAATATATATTATATAACTTACAGAAAATATCAAAAGGACACCAAATATATATTCTATACTGTACACAAAATATCAAAAAGTACAGTAAATATATTTCATATATCTAACATATAATATTAACTAAAAGTACACCAAATGCATTTTATATACTGTAAATAAAATATCAAAAAGTACAGTAAACATATATTACATACTGTACATAAAATATCAAAAAGTACACCAAATATGTGTTATATATACTGTAAATATCAAAAACTACAGTAATCATATTCAATGTACTGTATATAAAATATCAAAAATTACACCAAATATAAATTAAATACTGTAAATAAAATATCAAAAAGGACAGTAAATATATACTACACACCCTATGTAAAATATCAAAAATTACACCAAATATATATTATATAATTTACATAGAATATAAAAAGGACACCAAATATATCTTATATATTGTACATAAAATATCAAAAAGTACAGTATATATATTTCATACATTGTACATATATTATTAACTAAAAGTACACCAAATACATTTTGTATACTGAAAATAAAATATCAAAAAGTACAGTAAATCTATATTACATACTGTACATAAAATATCAAAAAGTACACCAAATATGTGTTATATATACTGTAAATAAACTATCAAAAACTACAGTAATTATATTTAATATACTGTACATAAAATATCAAAAATTACACCAAAGGAATGTTATTTACTGTAAATAAAATATCAAAAAGTACAGTAAATATATCTTACACTCCCTATGTAAAATATCACAATCTACACCAAATATATATTATATAATTTACATAAAATATCAAAAGGACACCAAATATATCTTATATAGTGTACATAAAATATCAAAATGTACAGTAAATATATTTCCTATATTGTACATATAATATTAACTGAAAGTACACCAAATACATTTTATATACTGTAAATAAAATATCAAAAATACAGTAAATATATATTACATACTGTACATAAAATATCAAAAAGTACACCAAATATGTGTAATATATACTGTAAATAAACTATCAAAACTACACTAATTATATTTAATATACTGTACATAAAATATCAAAAATTACACCAAATATATATTATTTACTGTAAAGAAAATACCAAAAAGTACAGTAAATATATATTACACACCCTATGTAAAATATCACAAACTACACCAAATATATATTATATAATTTACATAAAATATCAAAAGGACACCAAATATACCTTATATACAGAACATGAAATATCAAAAAGTACAGTAAATATATTTCATATATTGTATATATAATATTAACTAAAAGTACACCAAATACATTTTATATACTGTAAATAAAGTATCAAAAGTACAGTAAATATATATTACATTCAGTACATAAAATATCAAAAAGTACACCAAATATGTGTTATATATACTGTAAAAAAACTATCAAAAACTGCAGTAATTATATTTAATATACTGTACATAAAATATCAAAAATTACACCAAATGTATATTATTTACTGTAAATAAAATATCAAAAAGTACAGTAAATATATCTTACACACCCTATGTAAAATATCACAAAGTACACCAAATATATATTATATAATTTACATAAAATATCAAAAGGACACCAAATATACCTTATATACTGAACATGAAATATCAAAATGTACAGTAAATATATTTCATATATTGTACATATAATATTAACTAAAAGTACACCAAATACATTTTATATACTGTAAATAAAATATCAAAAGTACAGTAAGTATATGATACATTCTGTACATAAAATATCAAAAAGTACACCAAATATGTGTTATATATACTGTAAATAAACTATCAAAAACTGCAGTAATTATGTTTAATATACTGTACATAAAATATCAAAAATTACACCAAATGTATATTATTTACTGTAAATAAAATATCAAAAAGTACAGTAAATATATCTTACACACCCTATGTAAAATATCACAATCTACACCAAATATATATTATATAATTTACATAAAATATCAAAAGGACACCAAATATATCTTATATACTGTACATAAAATATCAAAATTACAGTAAATAGATTTCATATATTGTACATATAATGTTAACTAAAAGTACACCAAATACATTTTATATACTGTAAATAAAATATCAAAAAGTACAGTAAATATATATTACACACCCTATGTAAAATATCACAAACTTCACCAAATATATATTATATAATTTACATAAAATATCAAAAGGACCCCAAATATATCTTCTATACTGTACATAAAATATCAAAATGAACAGTAAATATATTTCATATATTGTATATATAATATGAACTAAAAGTACACCAAATGCATTTTATATACTGTAAATGAATTATCAAAAATTACAGTAAATATATATTACATACTGTACATAAAATATCAAAAAGTACACCAAATATGTGTTATATATACTGTAAATAAACTATCAAAACTACAGTAATTATATTTAATCTACTGTACATAAAATATCAAAAATTACACCAAATATATTTTATTTACTGTAAAGAAAATACCAAAAAGTACAGTAAATATATATTACACACCCTATGTAAAATATCACAAACTACACCAAATATATATTATATAATTTACATAAAATATCAAAAGGACACCAAATATATCTTATATACTGAACATGAAATATCAAAAAGTACAGTAAATATATTTCATATATTGTACATATAATATTAACTAAAAGTACACCAAATACATTTTATATACTGTAAATTAAATATTAAAATGTACAGTAAATATATATTACATTCTGTTCATAAAATATCAAAAAGTACACCAAATTTGTGTTCTATATACTGTAAATAAACTATCAAAAACTGCAGTAATTATATTTAATATACTGTACATAAAATATCAAAAATTAAACCAAATGTATATTATTTACTGTAAATAAAATATCAAAAAGTACAGTAAATATATCTTACACACCCTATGTAAAATATCACAAAGTACACCAAATATATATTATATAATTTACATAAAATATCAAAAGGACACCAAATATACCTTATATACTGAACATGAAATATCAAAATGTACAGTAAATATATTTCATATATTGTACATATAATATTAACTAAAGGTACACCAAATACATTTTATATACTGTAAATAAAATATCGAAAGTACAGTAAATATATCATACATTCTGTGCATAAAATATCAAAAAGTACACCAAATATGTGTTATATATACTGTAAATAAACTATCAAAAACTGCAGTAATTATGTTTAATATACTGTACATAAAATATCAAAAATTACACCAAATGTATATTATTTACTGTAAATAAAATATCAAAAAGTACAGTAAATATATATTACACACCCTATGTAAAATATCACAATCTACACCAAATATATATTATATAATTTACATAAAATATCAAAAGGACACCAAATATATCTTATATACTGTACATTAAATATCAAAATTACAGTAAATGGATTTCATATATTGTACATATAATGTTAACTAAAAGTACACCAAATACATTTTATATACTGTAAATAAAATATCAAAAAGTACAGTAAATATATATTACACACCCTATGTAAAATATCACAATCTACACCAAATATATATTATATAATTTACATAAAATATCAAAAGGACACCAAATATATCTTCTATACTGTACATAAAATATCAAAATGTACAGTAAATATATTTCATATATTGTATATATAATATTAACTAAAAGTACACCAAATACATTTTATATACTGTAAATAAATTATCAAAAATTACAGTAAATATATATTACATACTGTACATAAAATATCAAAAAGTACACCAAATATGTGTTATATATACTGTAAATAAACTATCAAAACTACACTAATTATATTTAATATACTGTACATAAAATATCAAAAATTACACCAAATATATATTATTTACTGTAAAGAAAATACCAAAAAGTACAGTAAATATATATTACACACCCTATGTAAAATATCACAAACTACACCAAATATATATTATATAATTTACATAAAATATCAAAAGGACACCAAATATATCTTATATACTGAACATGAAATATCAAAATGTACAGTAAATATATTTCATATATTGTACATATAATATTAACTAAAAGTACACCAAATACATTTTATATACTGTAAATTAAATATCAAAATGAACAGTAAATATATATTACATTCTGTTCATAAAATATCAAAAAGTACACCAAATTTGTGTTTTATATACTGTAAATAAACTATCAAAAACTGCAGTAATTATATTTAATATACTGTACATAAAATATCAAAAATTAAACCAAATGTATATTATTTACTGTAAATAAAATATCAAAAAGTACAGTAAATATATCTTACACACCCTATGTAAAATATCACAATCTACACCAAACATATATTATATAATTTACATTAAATATCAAAAGGACACCAAATATATCTTATATACTGTACATAAAATATCAAAATTACTGTAAATATATTTCATATATTGTACATATAATGTTAACTAAAAGTACACCAAATATATTTTATATAGTGTAAATAAAATATCAAAATGTACAGTAAATATATATTACACACCCTATGTAAAATATCACAATCTACACCAAATTTATATTATGTAATTTACATAAAATATCAAAAGGACACCATATATACCTTATATGCTGAACATAAAATATCAAAATGTACCGTATATATATTTCATATATTGTACATATAATATTAACTAAAAGTACACCAAATACATTTTATATACTGTAAATAAAATATCAAATAGTAGAGTAAATATATATTACATACTGTACATAAAATATCAAAATTACACCAAATATGTGTAATATATACTGTAAATAAACTATCAACTCCACTGTAATTATATATAATATACTGTACATAAAATATCAAAAATTACACCAAATGTATATTATTTACTGTAAATAAAATATCAAAAAGTACAGTAAATATATCTTACACACCCTATGTAAAATATCACAATCTACACCAAATATATATTATATAATTTACATAAAATATCAAAAGGACACCAAATATACCTTATATACTGAACATGAAATATCAAAATGTACAGTAAATATATTTCCTATATTGTACATATAATATTAACTAAAAGTACACCAAATACATTTTATATACTGTAAAGAAAATATCAAAAGTTCAGTAAATATATATTACATTCTGTACATAAAATATCAAAAAGTACACCAAATATGTGTTATATATACTGTAAATAAACTATCAAAAACTGCAGTAATTATGTTTAATATACTGTACATAAAATATCAAAAATTACACCAAATGTATATTATTTACTGTAAATAAAATATCAAAAAGTACAGTAAATATATCTTACACAGCCTATGTAAAATATCACAATCTACACCAAATATATATTATATAATTTACATAAAATATCAAAAGGACACCAAATATATCTTATATACTGTACATAAAATATCAAAATTACAGTAAATATATGTCATATATTGTACATATAATGTTAACTAAAAGTACACCAAATACATTTTATATACTGTAAATAAAATATCAAAAAGTACAGTAAATATATATTACACACCCTATGTAAAATATCACAAACTTCACCAAATATATATTATAAAATTTACATAAAATATCAAAAGGACACCAAATATATCTTCTATACTGTGCATAAAATATCAAAATGTACAGTAAATATATTTCATATATTGTATATATAATATTAACTAAAAGTACTCCAAATAAATTTTATATACTGTAAATAAATTATCAAAAATTACAGTAAATATATATTACATACTGTACATAAAATATCAAAAAGTACACCAAATATGTGTTATATATACTGTAAATAAACTATCAAAACTACAGTAATTATATTTAATCTACTGTACATAATATATCAAAAATTACACCAAATATATATTATTTACTGTAAAGAAAATACCAAAAAGTACAGCAAATATATATTACACACCCTATGTAAAATATCACAAACTACACCAAATATATATTATATAATTTACATAAAATATCAAAAGGACACCAAATATATCTTATATACTGAACATGAAATATCAAAATGTACAGTAAATATATTTCATAGATTGTACATATAATATTAACTAAAAGTACACCAAATACATTTTATATACTGTAAATAAAATATCAAAATGTACAGTAAATATATATTACATTCTGTACATAAAATATCAGAAAGTACTCCAAATTTTTGTTTTATATACTGTAAATAAACTATCAAAAACTGCAGTAATTATATTTAATATACTGTACATTAAATATCAAAAATTAAACCAAATGTATATTATTTACTGTAAATAAAATATCAAAAAGTACAGTAAATATATCTTACACACCCTATGCAAAATATCACAATCTACACCAAATATATATTATATAATTTACATAAAATATCAAAAGGACACCAAGTATATCTTATATAGTGTACATAAAGTATCAAAATGTACAGTAAATATATTTCCTATATTGTACATATAATATTAACTAAAAGTACACCAAATACATTTTATATACTGTAAATAAAATATCAAAAATACAGTAAATATATATTACATACTGTACATAAAATATCAAAAAGTACACCAAATATGTGTAATATATACTGTAAATAAACTATCAAAAACTGCAGTAATTATATTTAATATACTGTACATAAAATATCAAAAATTACACCAAATGTATATTATTTACTGTGAATAAAGTATCAAAAAGTACAGTAAATATATATTACACACCCTATGTAAAATATCACAATCTACAAGAAATATATATTATATAATTTACATAAAATATCAAAAGGACAACAAATATATATTATATACTGTACATAAAATATCAAAATGTACAGTAAATATATTTCATATATTGTACATATAATATTAACTAAAAGTACACCAAATATATTTTATATACAGTAAATAAATTATCAAAAATTACAGTAAATATATATTACATACTGTACATAAAATATCAAAAAGTACACCAAATATGTGTTATATATACTGTAAATAAACTATCAAAACTACACTAATTATATTTAATATACTGCACATTAAATATCAAAAATTACACCAAATATATATTATTTACTGTAAAGAAAATACCAAAAAGAACAGTAAATATATATTACACACCCTATGTAAAATATCACAAACTACACCAAATATATATTATATAATTTACATAAAATATCAAAAGGACACCAAATATATCTTATATACTGAACATGAAATATCAAAATGTACAGTAAATATATTTCATATATTGTACATATAATATTAACTAAAAGTACACCAAATACATTTTATATACTGTAAATAAAATATCAAAAGTACAGTAAATATATATTACATTCTGTACATAAAATATCAAAAAGTACACCAAATTTGTGTTTTATATACTGTAAATAAACTATCAAAAACTGCAGTAATTATATTTAATATACTGTACATAAAATATCAAAAATTAAACCAAATGTATATTATTTACTGTAAATAAAATATCAAAAAGTACAGTAAATATATCTTACACACCCTATGTAAAATATCACAATCTACACCAAATATATATTATATAATTTACATAAAATATCAAAAGGACACCAAATATATCTTATATATTGTACATAAAATATCAAAATGTACACTAAATATATTTCATATATTGTACATATATTAACTAAAAGTACAGCAAATACATTTTATATACTGTAAATAAAATATCAAAAATAAAGGAAATATATATTACATACTGTACATAAAATATCAAAAAGTACACCAAATATGTGTAATATATACTCTAAATAAACTATCAAAAACTACAGTAATTATATTTAATATACTGTACATAAAATATCAAAAATTACACCAAATGTATATTATATACTGTAAATAAAATATCAACAGGTACAGTAAATATATATTACACACCCTATGTAAAATATCACAAACTTCACCAAATATATATTATATAATTTACATAAAATACCAAAAGGACACCAAATATATCTTCTATACTGTACATAAAATATCAAAATGTACAGTAAATATATTTCATATATTGTATATATAATATTAACTAAAAGTACACCAAATACATTTTATATACTGTAAATAAATTATCAAAAATTACAGTAAATATATATTACATACTGTACATAAAATATCAAAAAGTACACCAAATATGTGTTATATATACTGTAAATAAACTATCAAAACTACACTAATTATATTTAATATACTGTACATAAAATATCAAAAATTAAACCAAATGTATATTATTTACTGTAAATAAAATACCAAAAAGTACAGTAAATATATATTACACATCCTATGTAAAATATCACAAACTACACCAAATATATATTATATAATTTACATAAAATATCAAAAGGACACCAAATATATCTTATATAATGAACATGAAATATCAAAATGTACAGTAAATATATTTCATATATTGTACATATAATAATAACTAAAAGTACACCAAATACATTTTATATACTGTAAATAAAATATCAAAATATACAGTAAATATATATTACATTCTGTACATAAAATATCAAAAAGTACACCAAATTTGTGTTTTATATACTGTAAATAAACTATCAAAAACTGCAGTAATTATATTTAATATACTGTACATGAAATATCAAAAATTAAACCAAATGTATATTATTTACTGTAAATCAAATATCAAAAATTACAGTAAATATATCTTACACACCCTATGTAAAATATCACAATCTACACCATATATATATTATATAATATACATAAAATATCAAAAGGACACCAAATATATCTTATATAGTGTACATAAAATATCAAAATGTACAGTAAATATATTTCCATTATTGTACATATAATATTAACTAAAAGTACGCCAAATACATTTTATATACTGTAAATAAAATATCAAAAATACAGTAAATATATGTTACATACTGTACATAAAATATCAAAAAGTACACCAAATATGTGTAATATATACTGTAAATAAACTATCAAAAACTACAGTAATTATATTTAATATACTGTACATAAAATATCAAAAATTACACCAAATGTATATTATATACTGTAAATAAAATATCAAAAAGTACAGTAAATATATATTACACACCCTATGTAATATATCCCAAACTTCACCAAATATATATTATATAATTTACATAAAATATCAAAAGGACACCAAATATATCTTCTATACTGTACATAAAATATCAAAATGTACAGTAAATATATTTCATATATTGTATATATAATATTAACTAAAAGTACACCAAATACATTTTATATACTGTATATGAATTATCAAAAATTACAGTAAATATATATTACATACTGTACATAAAATATCAAAAAGTACACCAAATATGTGTTCTATATACTGTAAATAAACTATCAAAAACTACAGTAATTATATTTAACATACTGTACATAAAATATCAAAAATTACACCAAATGTATATTATTTACTGTAAATAAAATATCAAAAAGTACAGTAAATATATATTACACACCGTATGTAAAATATCACAATCTACCCCAAATATATATTATATAATTTACATAAAATATCAAAATGACACAAAATATATCTTATATACTGTACATAAAATATCAAAAAGTACAGTAAATATATTTCATATATTGTACATATAATATTAACTAAAAGTACACCAAATACATTTTATATAGTGTAAATAAAACATCAAAAAGAACAGTAAATATATATTACACACCATATGTAAAATATCACAATCTACACCAAATATATATTATATAATTTACATAAAATATCAAAAGGACTCCAAATATATCATATATACTGTACATAAAATAGCAAAAAGTACAGTAAATATATTTCATATATTGTACATATAATATTAACTAAAAGTACAACAAATACATTTTATATAGTGTAAATAAAATACCAAAAATTACAGTGAATATATATTACATACTGTACATAAAATATCAAAAAGTACACCAAATATGTGTTATATATACTGTAAATAAACTATCAAAACTACAGTAATTATGTTTAATATACTGTACATAAAATATCAAAAATTACACCAAATATATAATTTACTGTAAAGAAAATACCAAAAAGTACAGTAAATATATATTACACACCCGATGTAAAATATGACAAACTACACCAAATGTATATTATATAATTTACATAAAATATCAAAAGGACACCAAATATACCTTATATACTGAACAAGAAATATCAAAATGTACAGTAAATATATTTCATATATTGTACATATAATATTAACTAAAAGTACACCAAATACATTTCATATACTGTAAATAAAATATCAAAAAGTACAGTAAATATATATTACATTCTGTACATAAAATATCAAAAAGTACACCAAATATGTGTTATATATACTGTAAATAAACTATCAAAAACTGCAGTAATTATATTTAATATACTGTACATAAAATATCAAAAATTACACCAAATGTATATTATTTACTGTAAATAAAATATCAAAAAGTACAGTAAATATATCTTACACACCCTATGTAAAATATCACAATCTACAGCAAATATATATTATATAATTTACATAAAATATCAAAAGGACACCAAATATGTGTTATATATACTGTAAATATCAAAAACTACAGTAATCATATTCAATGTACTGTATATAAAATATCAAAAATTACACCAAACATAAATTATATACTGTAAATAAAATATCAAAAAGGACAGTAAATATATACTACACACCCTATGTAAAATATCAAATATTACACCAAATATATATTATTTAATTTACATAGAATATAAAAAGGACACCAAATATATCTTATATATTGTACATAAAATATCAAAAAGTACAGTATATATATTTCATTCATTGTACATATATTATTAACTAAAAGTACACCAAATACATTTTTTATACTGAAAATAAAATATCAAAAAGTACAGTAAATATATATTACATACTGTACAGAAAATATCAAAAAGTACACCAAATATGTGTTATATATACTGTAAATAAACTATCAAGAACTATAGAAATTATATTTAATATACTGTACATAAAATATCAAAAATTACACCAAATGTATATTATATACTGTAAATAAAATATCAAAAAGTACAGTAAATATACATTACACACCCTATGAAATATCACAAACTACACCAAATATATATTATCTAATTTACATAAAATATCAAGAGGACACCAAATATAACTTCTATACTGTACATAAAATATCAAAAAGTACAGTAAATATATTTCATATATTGTATATATAATATTAACTAAAAGTACACCAAATACATTTTATATACTGTAAATAAGTTATCAAAAATTACAGTAAATATATATTACATACTGTACATAAAATATCAAAAAGTAGACCAAATATGTGTTATATATACTGTAAATAAACAATCAAAATCTTCAGTAATTATATTTAATATACTGTACATAAAATATCAAAAATTACACCAAATGTATAATATTTACTGTGAATAAAATATCAAAAATTACAGTAAATATATATTACACACCCTATGGAAAATATCAAAAACTACACTAAATATATATTATAAAATTCACATAAAATATCAAAAGGACACCAAATATATATTATATACTGTACATAAAATATCAAAAAGAACAGTAAATATATTTCATATATTGTACATATAATATTAACTAAAAGTACACCAAATACATTTCATGTACATTAAATAAAATATCAAAAAGTACAGTAAATATATATTACATACTGTACATAAAATATCAAAAAGTACACCAAATATGTGTTATAAATACTGTAAATAAACTATAAAAAACTACAGTAATTATATTTAATATACTGTACATGAAATATCAAAAACTACACCAAATGTAAATTATTTACTGTAAATAAAATATCAAAAAGTACAGTAAATATATATGACATACCCTATGTAAAATATCAAAAGCTACACCAAATATATATTATATAATTTACGTAAAATATCAAAAGGACACAAATTATATCTTCTATACTGTACAAAAAATATGAAAAAGTACAGTAAATATATTTCATATATTGTACATATAATATTAACTAAAAGTACACCTAATACATTTTATATACTGTAAATAAAATATCAAAATTACAGTAAATTTATATTACATACTGTACATAAAACATCAAAAAGTACACCAAATATGTGTTATATATACTGTAAATATCAAAAACTACAGTAATCATATCCAATGTACTGTATATAAAATATCAAAAATTACACCAAATATACATTAAATACTGTAAATAAAATATCAAAAAGGACAGTAAATATATGCTACACACCCTATGTAAAATATCAAAAATTACACCAAATATATATTATATAATTTACATAGAATATAAAAAGGACACCAAATATATCTTATATATTGTACATAAAATATCAAAAAGTACAGTATATATATTTCATACATTGTATATATATTATTAACTAAAAGTACACCAAATACATTTTGTATACTGAAAATAAAATATCAAAAGTACAGTAAATATATATTACATACTGTACAGAAAATATCAAAAAGTACACTAAATATGTGTTATATATACTGTAAATAAACTATCAAACACTACAGTAATTATATTTAATATACTGTACATTAAATATCAAAAATTACACCAAATATATATTATATACTGTAAATAAATTATCAAAAAGTACAGTAAGTACACATTACACACCCTATGAAATATCACAAACTACACCAAATATATATTATATAATTTACATAAAATATCAAAAGGACACCAAATATATCTTCTATACTGTACATAAAATATCAAAAAGTACAGTAAATATATTTCATATATTGTGTATATAATATTAATTAAAAGTACACCAAACACATTTTATATACTGTAAATAAATTATCAAAAATTACAGTAAATATATATTACATACTGTACATAAAATATCAAAAAGTACACCAAATATGTGCTGTATATACTGTAAATAAACAATCAAAAACTACAGTAATTATATTTAATTTACTGTACATAAAATATCAAAAATTACACCAAATGTATATTATTTACTGTAAATGAAACATCAAAAATTACAATAAATATATATTACACACCCTATGGAAAATATCAAAAACTACATCAAACATATATTATAAAATTCACAAAAAATATCAAAAGGACACAAAATATATATTATATACTGTACATAAAATATCAAAAAGTACAGTAAATATATTTCATATATTGTACATGTAATATTAACTAAAATTACACCAAATACATTTTATATACTGTAAATAAAATATCAAAAAGTACAGTAAATATATATTATATAGTGTACATAAAATATCAAAAAGTACTCCAAATATGTGTAATATATACTGTAAATAAACTATCAAAAACTACAGTAATTATATTTACTTTACTGTACATAAAATATCAAAAATTACACCAAATGTATATTATATCCTGTAAATAAAATATCAAAAAGTACAGTAAATATATATTACACACCCTATGTAAAATATCACAAACTACACCAAATATATATTATATAATTTACATAAAATATCAAAAGGACACCAAATATATCTTCTATACTGTACATAAAATATCAAAAAGTACAGTAAATATATTTCATATATTGTACATATAATATTAACTAAAAGTACACCAAATACATTTTATATACTGTAAATAAAATATCAAAAAGTACAGTAAATATATATTACATTCTGTACATAAAACATCAAAAAGTACACCCAATATGTGTTATATGTACTGTAAATAAACTATCAAAAACTGCAGTAATTATATTTAATATACTGTACATAAAATATCAAAAATTACACCAAATGTATACTATTTACTGTAAATAAAATATCAAAAAGTACAGTAAATATATCTTACACACCCTATGTAAAATATCACAATCTACGCCAAATATATATCATATAATTTACAGAAAATATCAAAAGGACACCAAATATATCTTCTATACTGTACATAAAATATCAAAATGTACAGTAAATATATTTCATATATTGTATATATAATATTGACTAAAAGTACACCAAATACATTTTATATACTGTAAATAAATTATCAAAAATTACAGTAAATATATATTACATACTGTACATAAAATATCCAAAAGTACACCAAATATGTGTTATATAACCTGTAAATACACAATCAAAAACTACAGCAATTATATTTAATATACTGTACCTAAAATATCAAAAATTACACCAAATGTATATTATTTATTGTAAATAAAATATCAAAAATTACAGTAAATATACATTACACACCCTATGGAAAATATCAAAAACTACACTAAATATATATTATAAAATTCACATAAAATATCAAAAGGACACCAAATATATATTATATACTGTACATAAAATATCAAAAAGTACAGTAAATATATTTCATATATTGTACATATAATATTAACTAAAAGTACACCAAATACATATCATGAACTGTAAATAAAATATCAAAAAGTACAGTAAATATATATTACATACAGTACATAAAGTATCAAAAAGTACACCAAATATGTGTTATATATACTGTAAATAAACTATAAAAATCTACAGTAATTATATTTAATATACCGTACATAAAATATCAAAAATTACACCAAATGTATATTATTTACTGTAAATAAAATATCAAAAAGTACAGTAAATATATATGACATACCCTATGTAATATATCAAAAACTACACCAAATATATATTATATAATTTACATAAAATATCAAAAGGACACCAAATATATCTTCTATACTGTACAAAAAATATGAAAAATACAGTAAATATATTTCATATATTGTATATATAATATTAACTATAAGTACACCAAATACATTTTACATAATGTAAATAAATTATCAAAAATTACAGTAAATATATATTACATACTGTACATAAAATATCAAAAAGTACACCAAATATGTGTTATATATACTGTAAATGATCTATCAAAAACTACAGTATTTATATTTACTATACTGTTCATAAAATATCAAAAATTACACCAAATGTATATTATATACTGTAAATAATATATCAAAAAGTACAGTAAATATATATGACACACCCTATATAAAATATCAAAAACGACACCAAATATATATTATATAATTTACATAAATTATCAAAAGGACACCAAATATATCTTCTATACTGTACACAAAATATCAAAAGTACAGTAAATATATTTCATATATTGTTCATAGAATATTAATTAAAAGTACACCAAATACATTTTATATACTGTAAATAAAATATCAAAAATACAGTAAATATATATTACATACTGTACAGAAAATATCAAAAAGTACACTAAATATGTGTTATATATACTGTAAATAAACTATCAAAAACTAAAGTAATTATATTTAATATACTGTACATAAAATATCAAAAATTACACCAAATGTATATTATATACTGTAAATAATATATCAAAAAGTACAGTAAGTACACATTACACACCCTATGAAATATCACAAACTACACCAAATATATATTATATAATTTACATAAAATATCAAAAGGACACCAAATATATCTTCTATACTGTACATAAAATATCAAAAAGTACAGTAAATATATTTCATATATTGTATATATAATATTAACTAAAAGAACACCAAACACATTTTATATACTGTAAATAAATTATCAAAAATTTCAGTAAATATATATTACATACTGTACATAAAATATCAAAAAGTACACCAAATATGTGTTATATATACTGTAAATAAACAATCAAAAACTACAGTAATTATATTTAATATACTGTACATAAAATATCAAAAATTACACCAAATGTATATTATTTACTGTAAATGAAATATCAAAAATTACAGTAAATATATATTACACACCCTATGTAAAATATCAAAAACTACATCAAATATATATTATAAAATTCACAGAAAATATCAAAAGGACACCAAATATATATTATAT
Organism: Pan paniscus; assembly: GCF_029289425.2. Taxonomy (NCBI): domain Eukaryota; kingdom Metazoa; phylum Chordata; class Mammalia; order Primates; family Hominidae; genus Pan; species Pan paniscus. The sequence continues at coordinate 6,988,415 of NC_073271.2, forward strand.
ACTGTACATAAAATATCAAAAGTACAGTAAATATATTTCATATATTGTACATGTAATATTAACTAAAAGTACACCAAATACATTTTATATACTGTAAATAAAATATCAAAAAGTACAGTAAATATATATTACATAGTGTACATAAAATATCAAAAAGTAGTCCAAATATGTGTAATATATACTGTAAATAAACTATCAAAAACTACAGTAATTATATTTACTATACTGTACATAAAATATCAAAAATTACACCAAATGTATATTATATACTGTAAATAAAGTATCAAAAAGTACAGTAAATATATATTACACACCCTATGTAAAATATCACAAACTACACCAAATATATATTATATAATTTACATAAAATATCAAAAGGACACCAAATATATCTTCTATACTGTACATAAAATATCAAAAATTACAGTAAATATATTTCATATATTGTACATATAATATTAACTAAAAGTACACCAAATACATTTTATATACTGTAAATAAAATATCAAAAAGTACACTAAATATATATTACATTCTGTACATAAAATATCAAAAAGTACACCAAATATGTGTTATATATACTGTAAATAAACTATAAAATACTACAGTAATTACATTTAATATACTGTACATAAAATATCAAAAATTACACCAAATGTATATTATTTACTGTAAATAAAATATCAAAAAGTTCACAAACTACACCAAATACATATTATATAACTGACATAAAATATCAAAAGGACACCAAATATATCTTCTATACCGTACATAAAATATCAAAAATTACAGTAAATATATTTCATATATTGTACATATAATATTAATCAAAACTACACCAAATACATTTTATATACTGTAAATAAAATATCAAAAATTACAGTAAATATATATTACATACTGTACATAAAATATCAAAAAGTACACCAAATATATGTTATATATACTGTAAATAAACTATCAAAAACTACATTAATTATATTTAATATACTGTACATAAAATATCAAATATTACACCAAATGTATATTATATACTGTAAATAAAATATCAAAAAGTACAGTAAATATACATTACACACCCTATGTAAAATATCACAAACTACACCAAATATATACTATATAATTTACATAAAATATCAAAAGGACACCAAATATATCTACTATACTGTACATAAAATATCAAAATGTACAGTAAATATATTTCATATATTGTATATATAATATTAACTAAAAGTACACCAAATACATTTTATATACTGTAAATAAATTATCAAAAATTACAGTAAATATATATTACATACTGTACATAAAATATCAAAAAGTACACCAAATATGTGTTATATAAACTGTAAATACACAATCAAAAACTACAGTAATTATATTTAATATACTGTACATAAAATATCAAAAATTACACCAAATGTATATTATTTACTGTAAATAAAATATCAAAAATTACAGTAAATATACATTACACACCCTATGGAAAATATCAAAAACTACACTAAATATATATTATAAAATTCACATAAAATATCAAAAGGACACCAAATATATATTATATACTGTACATAAAATATCAAAAAGTACAGTAAATATATTTCATATATTGTACATATAATATTAACTAAAAGTACACCAAATACATTTCATGTACTGTAAATAAAATATCAAAAAGTACAGTAAATTTATATTACATACAGTACATAAAGTATCAAAAAGTACACCAAATATGTGTTATATATACTGTAAATAAACTATAAAAATCTACAGTATTTATATTTAATATACTGTACATAAAATATCAAAAATTACACCAAATGTATATTATTTACTGTAAATAAAATATCAAAAAGTACAGTAAATATATATGACATACCCTATGTAAAATATCAAAAACTACACCAAATATATATTATATAATTTACATAAAATATCAAAAGGACACCAAATATATCTTCTATACTGTACAAAAAATATGAAAAATACAGTAAATATATTTCATATATTGTATATATAATATTAACTATAAGTACACCAGATACATTTTACATACTGTAAATAAATTATCGAAAATTACAGTAAATATATATTACATACTGTACATAAAATATCAAATAGTACACCAAATATGTGTTATATATACTGTAAATAATCTATCAAAAACTACAGTATTTATATTTACTATACGGTTCATAAAATATCAAAAATTACACCAAATGTATATTATATACTGTAAATAATATATCAAAAATACAGTAAATATATATGACACACCCTATATAAAATATCAAAAACGACACCAAATATATATTATATATTTTACATAAAATATCAAAAGGACACCAAATATATCTTCTATACTGTACACAAAATATCAAAAGTACAGTAAATATATTTCATATATTGTTCATATAATATTAACTAAAAGTACACCAAATACATTTTATATACTGTAAATAAAATATCAAAAAGTACAGTAAATATATATTACATACTGTACATAAAATATGAAAAAGTACACCAAATATGTGTAGTATATACTGTAAATAAACAATCAAAAACTACAGTAAATATAGTTAATATACTGTACATAAAATATCAAAAATTACACCAAATGTATATTATTTACTGTAAATAAAATATCAAAAATTACAGTAAATATATATTACACACCCTGTGGAAAATATCAAAAACTACACTAAATATATATTATAAAATTCACATAAAATATCAAAAGGACACCAAATATGTCTTCTATACTGTACACAAAATATCAAAAGTACAGTAATTATATTTCATATATTGCACATATAATATTAACTAAAAGTACACCAAATATATTTTATATACTGTAAATAAAATATCAAAATGTACAGTAAATATATATTACATACTGTGCATAAAATATCAAAAAGTACACCAAATATGTTATATATATTGTAAATATCAAAAACTACAGTAATCATATTCAATGTACTGTATATAAAATATCAAAAATTACACCAAATATAAATTAAATACTGTAAATAAAATATCAAAAAGGACAGTAAATATATACTACACACCCTATGTAAAATATCAAAAATTACACCAAATATATATTATATAATTTCATAGAATATAAAAAGGACACCAAATATATATTATATACTGTACATAAAATATCAAAAAGTACAGTAAATATATTTCATATATTGTACATGAAATATAAACTAAAAGTACACCAAATACATTTTATATACTGTAAATAAAATATCAAAAAGTACAGTAAATATATATTACATAGTGTACATAATATATCAAAAAGTACTCCAAATATGTGTAATATATACTGTAAATAAACTATCAAAAACTGCAGTAATTATATTTACTATACTGTACATAAAATATCAAAAATTACACCAAATGTATATTATATACTGTAAATAAAATATCAAAAAGTACAGTAAATATATATTACACACCCTATGTAAAATATCACAAACTACACCAAATATATACTATATAATTTACATAAAATATCAAAAGGACACCAAATATATCTTCTATACTGTACAAAAAATATGAAAAATTCAGTAAATATATTTCATATATTGTATATATAATATTAACTAAAAGTACACCAAATACATTTTACATACTGTAAATAAATTATCAAAAATTACAGTAAATATATATTACATACTGTACATAAAATATCAAAAAGTACACCAAATATGTGTTATATAAACTGTAAATACACAATCAAAAACTACAGTAATTATATTTAATATACTGTACCTAAAATATCAAAAACTACACCAAATGTATATTATTTACTGAAAATAAAATATCAAAAATTACAGTAAATATACATTACACACCCTATGGAAAATATCAAAAACTACACTAAATATATATTATAAAATTCACATAAAATATCAAAAGAACACCAAATATATATTATATACTGTACATAAAATATCAAAAAGTACAGTAAATATGTTTCATATATTGTACATATAATATTAACTAAAAGTACACCAAATACATTTCATGTACTGTAAATAAAATATCAAAAAGTACAGTAAATATATATTACATACAGTACATAAAGTATCAAAAAGTACACCAAATATGTGTTATATATACTGTAAATAAACTATAAAAATCTACAGTAATTATATTTAATATACTGTACATAAAATATCAAAAATTACACCAAATGTATATTATTTACTGTAAATAAAATATCAAAAAATTACAGTAAACATATTTTACACACCCTATGTAAAATATCAAAAACTACACCAAATATATATTATAAAATTCACATAAAATATCAAAAGGACACCAAATATATATTATATACTGTACATAAAATATCAAAATGTACAGTAAATATATTTCATATATTGTACATATAATATTAACTAAAAGTACACCAAATACATTTTATATACTGTAAATAAAATATCAAAAAGTTCACAAACTACACCAAATATATATTATATAATTTACATAAAATATCAAAAGGACACCAAATATACCTTATATACTGAACAGAAAATATCAAAATGTACAGTAAATATATTTCATATATTGTACATATAATATTAACTAAAAGTACACCAAATACATTTTATATACTGTAAATAAAATATCAAAAAGTACAGTAAATATATATCACATTCTGTACATAAAATATAAAAAAGTACACCAAATATGTGTTATATATACTGTAAATAAACTATCAAAAACTGCAGTAATTATATTAAATATACTGTACATGAAATATCAAAAATTAAACCAAATGTACGTTATTTACTGTAAATAAAATATCAAAAAGAACAGTAAATATAACTTACACACCCTATGTAAAATATCACAATCTACACCAAATATATATTATATAATTTACATAAAATATCAAAAGGACACCAAATATATCATATATACTGTACATAAAATATCAAAATGTACCGTAAATATATTTCATATATTGTACATATAATATTAACTAAAAGTACACCAAATACATTTTATATACTGTAAATAAAATATCAATTAGTACAGTAAATATATATTACATACTGTACATAAAATATGAAAAAGTACACCAAATATGTGTTATATATACTGTAAATAAATTATCAAAACTACACTAATTATATTTAATATACTGTACATAAAATATCAAAAATTACACCAAATATATATTATTTACTGTAAATAAAATATCAAAAAGTACAGTAAATATATATTACACACCCTATGTAAAATATCAGAAACTACACCATATATATATTATATAATTTACATAATATATCAAAAGGACGCCAAATATACCTTATATACTGAACATGAAATATCAAAATGCACAGTAAATATATTTCATATATTGTATATATAACATTAACTAAAAGTACACCAAATACATTTTATATACTTTAAATAAATTATCAAATATTACAGTAAATATATATTACATACTGTACATAAAATATCAAAAAGTACACCAAATATGTGTTATATATACTGTAAATAAACAATCAAAAACTACAGTAATTATATTTAATATACTGTACATAAAATATCAAAAATTACACCAAATGTTTATTATTTACAGTAAATAAAATATCAAAAATTACACTAAATATATATTACACACCCTATGTAAAATATCAAAAACTACACCAAATATATATTATAAAATTCACATAAAATATCACAAGGACACCAAATATATATTATATACTGTACATAAAATATCAAAAAGTACAGTAAATATATTTCATATATTGTACATGTAATATTAACTAAAAGTACACCAAATACATTTTATATACTGTAAATAAAATATCAAAAAGTACAGTAAATATATATTACATAGTGTACATATAATATCAAAAAGTACTCCAAATATGTGTAATATATACTGTAAATAAACTATTAAAAACTACAGTAATTATATTTATTATACTGTAAATAAAATATCAAAAATTACACCAAGTGTATATTATATACTGTAAATAAAATATCAAAAAGTACAGTAAATATATATTACACACCCTATGTAAAATATCACAAACTACACCAAATATATATTATGTAATTTACATAAAATATCAAAAGGACACCAAATATATCTTCTATACTGTACATAAAATATCAAAAATTACAGTAAATATATTTCATATATTGTATATATAATATTAACTAAAAGTACACCAAATACATTTTATATACTGTAAATAAAATATCAAAAAGTACAGTAAATATATATTACATTCTGTACATAAAATATCAAAAAGTACACCAAATATGTGTTATATATACTGTAAATAAACTATCAAAAACTGCAGTAATTATATTTAATATACTGTACATAAAATATCAAAAATTACACCAAATGTATATTATTTACTGTAAATAAAATACCAAATAGTACAGTAAATATATATTACACACCCTATGTAAAATATCACAAACTACACCAAATATATATTATATAATTCACATAAAGTATCAAAAGGACACCAAATATACCTTATATACTGAACAGAAAATATCAAAATGTACAGTAAATATATTTCATATATTGTACATATAATATTAACTAAAAGTACACCAAATACATTTTATGTACTGTAAATAAAATATCAAAAAGTACAGTAAATATATATCACATTCTGTACATAAAATATCAAAAAGTACACCAAATATGTGTTATATATACTGTAAATAAACTATCAAAAACTGCAGTAATTATATTAAATATACTGTACATGAAATATCAAAAATTAAACCAAATGTACGTTATTTACTGTAAATAAAATATCAAAAAGAACAGTAAATATATCTTACACACCCTATGTAAAATATCACAATCTACACCAAATATATATTATATAATTTACATAAAATATCAAAAGGACACCAAATATATCATATATACTGTACATAAAATATCAAAATGTACAGTAAATATATTTCATATATTGTACATATAATATTAACTAAAAGTACACCAAATACATTTTATATACTGTAAATAAAATATCAATTAGTACAGTAAATATATATCACATTCTGTACATAAAATATCAAAAAGTACACCAAATATGTGTTATATATACTGTAAATAAACTATCAAAACTACACTAATTATATTTAATATACCGTACATAAAATATCAAAAATTACACCAAATATATATTATTTACTGTAAATAAAATATCAAAAAGTACAGTAAATATATATTACAAACCCTATGTAAAATATCAGAAACTACACCATATATATATTATATAATTTACATAATATATCAAAAGGACGCCAAATATACCTTATATACAGAACATGAAATACCAAAAAGTACAGTAAATATATTTCATATATTGTATATATAACATTACCTAAAAGTACACCAAATACATTTTATATACTGTAAATAAATTATGAAAAATTACAGTAAATATATATTACATACTGTACATAAAATATCAAAAAGTACACCAAATATGTGTTATATATACTGTAAATAAACAATCAAAAACTACAGTAATTATATTTAATATACTGTACATAAAATATCAAAAATTACACCAAATGTTTATTATTTACTGTAAATAAAATATCAAAAATTACAGTAAATATATATTACACACCCTATGTAAAATATCAAAAACTACACAAAATATATATTATGTAATTTACATAAAATATCAAAAGGACACCAAATATATCTTCTATACTGTACATAAAATATCAAATTTAAAGTAAATATATTTCATATATTGTACATATAATATTAACTAAAAGTACACCAAATACATTTTATATACTGTAAATAAAATATCAAAAAGTACAGTAAATATATATTACATTCTGTACATAAAATAACAAAAAGTACACCAAATATGTGTTATATATACAGTAAATAAACTATCAAAAACTGCAGTAATTATATTTAATATACTGTACATAAAATATCAAAAATTACACCAAATGTATATTATTTACTGTAAATAAAATATCAAAAATACAGTAAATATATCTTACACACCATATGTAAAGTATCACAATCTACACCAAATATATATTATATAATTTACATAAAATATCAAAAGGACACCAAATATATCTTCTATACTGTACATAAAATATCAAAATGTACAGTAAATATATTTCATATATTGTACATATAATATTAACTAAAACTACACCAAATACATTTTGTATACTGTAAATAAAATATCAAAAAGTACAGTAAATATATATTACATACTGTACATAAAATATCAAAAAGTACACCAAATATGTGCTGTATATACTGTAAATAAACTATAAAATACTACAGTAATTATATTTAACATACTGTACATAAAATATCAAAAATTACACCAAATGTATATTATTTACTGTAAATAAAATATCAAAAAGTACAGTAAATATATATTGCACACCATATGTAAAATATCACAATCTACACCAAATATATATTATATAATTTACATAAAATATCAAAAGGACACCAAATATATCTTCTATACTGTACATAAAATATCAAAATGTACAGTAAATATATTTCATATATTGTACATATAATATTAACTAAAAGTACACAAAATACATTTTGTATACTGTAAATAAATTATCAAAAATTACAGTAAATATATAACATACTGTACATAAAATATCAAAAAGTACACCAAATATGTGTTATATATACTGTAAATAAACTATCAAAAACTACAGTAATTATATTTAATATACTGTACATAAAATATTAAATATTACACCAAATGTATATTATATACTGTAAATAAAATATCAAAAAGTACAGTAAATATAAATTACACACCCTATGTAAAATATCACAAACTACACCAAATGTATATTATATAATTTACATAAAATATCAAAAGGACACAAAATATATATTCTATACTGTACATAAAATATCAAAAAGTACAGTAAATATATTTCATATATTGTATATATAATATTAACTAAAAGTACATCAAATACATTTTATATACTGTAAATAAATTATCAAAAATTACAGTAAATATAGATTACATACTGTACATAAAATATCAAAATCTACACCAAATATGTGTTATATATACTGTAAATAAACTATCAAAAACTACAGTAATTATATTTAATATACTGTACATAAAATATCAAAAATTACACCAAATGTATATTATTTACTGTAAATAAATTACCAAATAGTACAGTAAATATATATTACACACCCTATGTATAATATCACAAACTACACCAAATATATATTATATAATTTACATAAAATATCAAAAGGACACCAAATATACCTTATATACTGAACAGAAAATATCAAAATGTACAGTAAATACATTTCATATATTGTACATATAATATTAACTAAAAGTACACCAAATACATTTTATATACTGTAAATAAAATATCAATTAGTACAGTAAATATATATTACATACTGTACATAAAATATGAAAAAGTACACCAAATATGTGTTATATATACTGTAAATAAATTATCAAAACTACACTAATTATATTTAATATACTGTACATAAAATATCAAAAATTACACCAAATATATATTATTTACTGTAAATAAAATATCAAAAAGTACAGTAAATATATATTACACACCCTATGTAAAATATCAGAAACTACACCATATATATATTATATAATTTACATAATATATCAAAAGGACGCCAAATATACCTTATATACTGAACATGAAATATCAAAATGTACAGTAAATATATTTCATATATTGTATATATAACATTAACTAAAAGTACACCAAATACATTTTATAAACTTTAAATAAATTATTAAAAATTACAGTAAATATATATTACATACTGTACATAAAATATCAAAAAGTACACCAAATATGTGTTATATATACTGTAAATAAACAATCAAAACTACAGTAATTATATTTAATATACTGTACATAAAATATCAAAAATTACACCAAATGTTTATTATTTACAGTAAATAAAATATCAAAAATTACAGTAAATATATATTACACACCCTATGTAAAATATCAAAAACTACACCAAATATATATTATAAAATTCACATAAAATATCAAATGGACACCAAATATATATTATATACTGTACATAAAATATCAAAAAGTACAGTAAATATATTTCATATATTGTACATGTAATAATAACTAAAAGTACACCAAATACATTTTATATACTGTAAATAAAATATCAAAAAGTACAGTAAATATATATTACATAGTGTACATATAATATCAAAAAGTACTCCAAATATGTGTAATATATACTGTAAATAAACTATTAAAAACTACAGTAATTATATTTATTATACTGTAAATAAAATATCAAAAATTACACCAAATGTATATTATATACTGTAAATAAAATATCAAAAAGTACAGTAAATATATATTACACACCCTATGTAAAATATCACAAACTACACCAAATATATATTATGTAATTTACATAAAATATCAAAAGGACACCAAATATATCTTCTATACTGTACATAAAATATCAAAAATTACAGTAAATATATTTCATATATTGTATATATAATATTAACTAAAAGTACACCAAATACATTTTATATACTGAAAATAAAATATCAAAAAGTACAGTAAATATATATTACATTCTGTACATAAAATATCAAAAAGTACACCAAATATGTGTTATATATACTGTAAATAAACTATCAAAAACTGCAGTAATTATATTTAATATACTGTACATAAAATATCAAAAATTACACCAAATGTATATTCTTTACTGTAAATAAAATACCAAATAGTACAGTAAATATATATTACACACCCTATGTAAAATATCACAAACTACACCAAATATATATTATATAATTTACATAAAGTATCAAAAGGACACCAAATATACCTTATATACTGAACAGAAAATATCAAAATGTACAGTAAATATATTTCATATATTGTACATATAATATTAACTAAAAGTACACAAAATACATTTTATATACTGTAAATAAAATATCAAAAAGTACAGTAAATATATATCACATTCTGTACATAAAATATCAAAAAGTACACCAAATATGTGTTATATATACTGTAAATAAACTATCAAAAACTGCAGTAATTATATTAAATATACTGTACATGAAATATCAAAAATTAAACCAAATGTACGTTATTTACTGTAAATAAAATATCAAAAAGAACAGTAAATATATCTTACACACCCTATGTAAAATATCACAATCTACACCAAATATATATTATATAATTTACATAAAATATCAAAAGGACACCAAATATATCATATATACTGTACATACAATATCAAAATGTACAGTAAATATATTTCATATATTGTACATATAATATTAACTAAAAGTACACCAAATACATTTTATATACTGTAAATAAAATATCAATTAGTACAGTAAATATATATCACATTCTGTACATAAAATATCAAAAAGTACACCAAATATGTGTTATATATACTGTAAATAAACTATCAAAACTACACTAATTATATTTAATATACCGTACATAAAATATCAAAAATTACACCAAATATATATTATTTACTGTAAATAAAATATCAAAAAGTACAGTAAATATATATTACAAACCGTATGTAAAATATCAGAAACTACACCATATATATATTATATAATTTACATAATATATCAAAAGGACGCCAATTATACCTTATATACTGAACATGAAATATCAAAAAGTACAGTAAACTTATTTCATATATTGTATATATAACATTAACTAAAAGTACACCAAATACATTTTATATACTGTAAATAAATTATCAAAAATTACAGTAAATATATAACATACTGTACATAAAATATCAAAAAGTACACCAAATATGTGTTATATATACTGTAAATAAACTATAAAATACTACAGTAATTATATTTAACATACTGTACATAAAATATCAAAAATTACACCAAATGTTTATTATTTACTGTAAATAAAATATCAAAATGTACAGTAAATATATCTTACACACCCTATGTAAAATATCAAAAACTACACAAAATATATATTATATAATTTACATAAAATATCAAAAGGACACCAAATATATCTTCTATACTGTACATAAAATATCAAAAATTACAGTAAATATATTTCATATATTGTACATATAATATTAACTAAAAGTACACCAAATACATTTTATATACTGTAAATAAAATATCAAAAAGTACAGTAAATATATATTACATTCTGTACATAAAATAACAAAAAGTACACCAAATATGTGTCATATATACAGTAAATAAACTATCAAAAACTGCAGTAATTATATTTAATATACTGTACATAAAATATCAAAAATTACACCAAATGTATATTATTTACTGTAAATAAAATATCAAAAATACAGTAAATATATCTTACACACCATATGTAAAGTATCACAATCTACACCAAATATATATTATATAATTTACATAAAATATCAAAAGGACACCAAATATATCTTCTATACTGTACATAAAATATCAAAATGTACAGTAAATATATTTCATATATTGTACATATAATATTAACTAAAAGTACACAAAATACATTTTGTATACTGTAAATAAATTATCAAAAATTACAGTAAATATATATTACATACTGTACATAAAATATCAAAATCTACACCAAATATATGTTATATATACTGTAAATAAACTATCAAAAACTACAGTAATTATATTTAATATACTGTACATAAAATATCAAAAATTACACCAAATGTATATTATTTACTGTAAATAAATTACCAAATAGTACAGGAAATATATATTACACACCCTATGTATAATATCACAAACTACACCAAATATATATTATATAATTTACATAAAATATCAAAAGGACACCAAATATACCTTATATACTGAACAGAAAATATCAAAATGTACAGTAAATATATTTCATATATTGTACATTTAATATTAACTAAAAGTACACCAAATACATTTTATATACTGTAAATAAAATATCAAAAAGTACAGTAAATATATATCACATTCTGTACATAAAATATCAACAAGTACACCAAATATGTGTTATATATACTCTAAATAAACTATCAAAAACTGCAGTAATTATATTAAATATACTGTACATGAAATATCAAAAATTAAACCAAATGTACGTTATTTACTGTAAATAAAATATCAAAAAGAACAGTAAATATATCTTACACACCCTATGTAAAATATCACAATCTACACCAAATATATATTATATAATTTACATAAAATATCAAAAGGACACCAAATATATCATATATACTGTACATAAAATATCAAAATGTACAGAAAATATATTTCATATATTGTACATATAATATTAACTAAAAGTACACCAAATACATTTTATATACTGTAAATAAAATATCAATTAGTACAGTAAATATATATTACATACTGTACATAAAATATGAAAAAGTACACCAAATATGTGTTATGTATACTGTAAATAAATTATCAAAACTACACTAATTATATTTAATATACTGTACATAAAATATCAAAAATTACACCAAATATATATTATTTACAGTAAATAAAATATCAAAAAGTACAGTAAATATATATTACACACCCTATGTAAAATATCAGAAACTACACCATATATATATTATATAATTTACATAATATATCAAAAGGACGCCAAATATACCTTATATACTGAACATGAAATATCAAAAAGTACAGTAAATATATTTCATATATTGTATATATAACATTAACTAAAAGTACACCAAATACATTTTATATACTTTAAATAAATTATCAAAAATTACAGTAAATATATATTACATACTGTACATAAAATATCAAAAAGTACACCAAATATGTGTTATATATACTGTAAATAAACAATCAAAAACTACAGTAATTATATTTAATATACTGTACATAAAATATCAAAAATTACACCAAATGTTTATTATTTACTGTAAATAAAATATCAAAAATTACAGTAAATATATATTACACACCCTATGTAAAATATCAAAAACTACACCAAATATATATTATAAAATTCACATAAAATATCAAAAGGACACCAAATATATATTATATACTGTACATAAAATATCAAAAAGTACAGTAAATATATTTCATATATTGTACAAGTAATATTAACTAAAAGTACACCAAATACATTTTATATACTGTAAATAAAATATCAAAAAGTACAGTAAATATATATTACATAGTGTACATATAATATCAAAAAGTACTCCAAATATGTGTAATATATACTGTAAATAAACTATTAAAAACTACAGTAATTATATTTATTATACTGTAAATAAAATATCAAAAATTACACCAAATGTATATTATATACTGTAAATAAAATATCAAAAAGTACAGTAAATATATATTACACACCCTATGTAAAATATCACAAAATACACCAAATATATATTATGTAATTTACATAAAATATCAAAAGGACACCAAATATATCTTCTATACTGTACATAAAATATCAAAAATTACAGTAAATATATTTCATATATTGTACATATAATATTAACTAAAAGTACACCAAATACATTTTATATACTGTAAAAAAAATATCAAAAAGTACAGTAAATATATATTACATTCTGTACATAAAATAACAAAAAGTACACCAAATATGTGTTATATATATTGTAAATAAACTATCAAAAACTGCAGTAATTATATTTAATATACTGTACATAAAATATCAAAAATTACACCAAATGTATATTATTTACTGTAAATAAAATATCAAAAATACAGTAAATATATCTTACACACCATATGTAAAGTATCACAATCTACACCAAATATATATTATATAATTTACATAAAATATCAAAAGGACACCAAATATATCTTCTATACTGTACATAAAATATCAAAATGTACAGTAAATATATTTCATATATTGTACATATAATATTAACTAAAAGTACACCAAATACATTTTGTATACTGTAAATAAAATATCAAAAAGTACAGTAAATATATATTACATACTGTACATAAAATATCAAAAAGTACACCAAATATGTGCTGTATCTTCTGTAAATAAACTATAAAATACTACAGTAATTATATTTAACATACTGTACATAAAATATCAAAAATTACACCAAATGTATATTATTTACTGTAAATAAAATATCAAAAAGTACAGTAAATATATATTGCACACCATATGTAAAATATCACAATCTACACCAAATATATATTATATAATTTACGTAAAATATCAAAAGGACACCAAATATATCTTCTATACTTTACATAAAATATCAAAAAGTACAGTAAATATATTTCATATATTGTACATATAATATTAACTAAAAGTACACCAAATATATTTTGTATACAGTAAATAAATTATCAAAAATTACAGTAAATATATATTACATACTGTACATAAAATATCAAAAAGTACACCAAATATGTGTTATATATACTGTAAATAAACTATCAAAAACTACAGTAATGATATTTAATATACTGTACATAAAATATCAAATATTACACCAAATGTATATTATATACTGTAAATGAAATATCAAAAAGTACAGTAAATATAAATTACACACCCTAAGTAAAATATCACAAACTGCACCAAATATATATTATATAATTTACATAAAATATCAAAAGGACACCAAATATATCTTCTATACTGTACATTAAATATCAAAAACTGCAGTAAATATATTTCATATATTGTATATATAATATTAACTAAAAGTACATCAAATGCTTTTTATATACTGTAAATAAATTATCAAAAATTACAGTAAATATATATTACATACTGTACATAAAATATCAAAATGTACACCTAATATGTGTTATAAATACTGTAAATAAACAATCAAAAACTACAGTAATTATATTTAATATACTGTACATAAAATATCAATAATTACACCAAATGTATATTATTTACTGTAAATAAATTACCAAATAATACAGTAAATATATATTACACACCCTATGTAAAATATCACAAACTACACCAAATATATATTATATAATTTACATAAAATATAAAAAGGACACCAAATATACCTTATATACTGAACAGAAAATATCCAAATGTACAGTAAATATATTTCATATATTGTACATATAATATTAACTAAAAGTACACCAAATACATTTTATATACTGTAAATAAAATATCAAAAAGTACAGTAAATATATATCACATTCTGTACATAAAATATCAAAAAGTACACCAAATATGTGTTATATATACTGTAAATAAACTATCAAAATCTGCAGCAATTATATTAAATATACTGTACATGAAATATCAAAAATTAAACCAAATGTACGTTATTTACTGTAAATAAAATATCAAAAAGAACAGTAAATATATCTTACACACCCTATGTAAAATATCACAATCTACACCAAATATATATTATATAATTTACATAAAATATCAAAAGGACACCAAATATATCATATATACTGTACATAAAATATCAAAATGTACAGTAAATATATTTCATATATTGTACATATAATATTAACTAAAAGTACACCAAATACATTTTATATACTGTAAATAAAATATCAATTAGTACAGTAAATATATATTACATACTGTACATAAAATATGAAAAAGTACACCAAATATGTTTTATATATACTCTAAATAAACTATCAAAACTACACTAATTATATTTAAAATACTGTACATAAAATATCAAAAATTACACCAAGTATATATTATTTACTGTAAATAAAATATCAAAAAGTACAGTAAATATATATTACACACCCTATGTAAAATATCAGAAACTACACCATATATATATTATATAATTTACATAATATATCAAAAGGACGCCAAATATACCTTATATACTGAACATGAAATATCAAAAAGTACAGTAAATATATTTCATATATTGTATATATAACATTAACTAAAAGTACACCAAATACATTTTATATACTGTAAATAAATTATCAAAAATTACAGTACATATATATTACATACTGTACATAAAATATCAAAAAATACACCAAATATGTGTTATATATACTGTAAATAAACAATCAAAAACTACAGTAATTATATTTAATATACTGTACATAAAATATCAAAAATTACACCAAATGTTTATTATTTACTGTAAATAAAATATCAAAAATTACAGTAAATATATATTACACACCCTATGTAAAATATCAAAAACTACACCAAATATATATTATAAAATTCACATAAAATATCAAAAGGACACCATATATATATTATATACTCTACATAAAATATCTAAAAGTACAGTAAATATATTTCATATATTGTACATGTAATATTAACTAAAAGTACACCAAATACATTTTATATACTGTAAGTAAAATATCAAAAAGTACAGTAAATATATGTTACATAGTGTACATAAAATATCAAAAAGTACTCCAAATATGTGTAATATATACTGTAAATAAACTATTAAAAACTACAGTAATTATATTTATTATACTGTACATAAAATATCAAAAATTACACCAAATGTATATTATATACTGTAAATAAAATATCAAAAAGTACAGTAAATATATATTACACACCCTATGTAAAATATCACAAACTACACAAAATATATATTATGTAATTTACATAAAATATCAAAAGGACACCAAATATATCTTCTATACTGTACATAAAATATCAAAAATTACAGTAAATATATTTCATATATTGTACATATAATATTAACTAAAAGTACACCAAATACATTTTATATACTGTAAATAAAATATCAAAAAGCACAGTAAATATATATTACATTCTGTACATAAAATAACAAAAAGTACACCAAATATGTGTTATATATACTGTAAATAAACTATCAAAAACTGCAGTAATTATATTTAATATACTGTACATAAAATATCAAAAATTACACCAAATGTATATTATTTACTGTAAATAAAATATCAAAAATACAGTAAATATATCTTACACACCCTATGTAAAGTATCACAATCTACACCAAATATATATTATATAATTTACATAAAATATCAAAAGGACACCAAATATATCTTATATACTGTACATAAAATATCAAAATTACAGTAAATATTTTTCATATATTGTACATATAATGTTAACTAAAAGTACACCAAATGCATTTTATATACTGTAAATAACATATCAAAAATACAGTAAATATATATTACACACCCTATGTAAATTATCCCAAACTTCACCAAATATATATTATATAATTTACACAAAATATCAAAAGGACACCAAATATATCTTCTATACTGTGCATAAAATATCAAAATGTACAGTAAATATATTTCATATATTGTATATATAATATAAACTAAAAGTACACCAAATACATTTTATATACTGTAAATAAATTAGCAAAAATTACAGTAAATATATATTACATACTGTACATAAAATATCAAAAAGTACACCAAATATGTGTTATACATACTGTAAATAAACTATCAAAACTACACTAATTATATTTAATATACTGTACATAAAATATCAAAAATTACACCAAATATATATTATTTACTGTAAAGAAAATACCAAAAAGTAGAGTAAATATATCTTACACACCTTATGTAAAATATCACAAACTACACCAAATATATATTATATAATTTACATAAAATATCAAAAGTACACCAAATATATCTTGTATACTGAACATGAAATATCAAAAAGTACAGTAAATATATTTCATATATTGTACATATAATATTAACTAAAAGTACACCAAATACATTTTATATACTGTAAGTAAAATATAAAAAGTACAGTAAATATATATTACATTCTGTACATGAAATATCAAAAAGTACACCAAATATGTGTTATATATACTGTAAATAAACTATCAAAAACTGCAGTAATTAGATTTAATATACTGTACATAAAATATCAAAAATTACACCAAATGTATACTATTTACTGTAAATAAAATATCAAAAAGTACAGTAAATATATCTTACACACCCTATGTAAAATATCACAAAATACACCAAATATATATTATATAATTTACATAAAATATCAAAAGGACACCAAATATACCTTATATACTGAACATGAAATATCCAAATGTACAGTAAATATATTTCATATATTGTACATATATTAACTAAAAGTACACCAAATACATTTTATATACTCTAAATAAAATATCAAAAGTACAGTAAATATTTATTACATTCTGTACATAAAATATCAAAAACTACACCAAATATGTGTTATATATACTGTAAATAAACTATCAAAAACTGCAGTAATTATATTTAATATACTGTACATAAAATATCAAAAATTACACCGAATGTATATTATTTACTGTAAATAAAATATCAAAAAGTACAGTAAATATATGTTACACACCCTATGTAAAATATCACAAACTTCACCAAATATATATTATATAATTTACATAAAATATCAAAAGGACACCAAATATATCTTATATACTGTACATAAAATATCAAAATTACAGTAAATATATTTCGTATATTGTGCATATAATGTTAACTAAAAGTACACCAAATACATTTTATATACTGTAAATAAAATATCAAAAAGTACAGTAAATATATATTACACACGCTATGTAAAATATCACAAACTTCACCAAATATATATTATATAATTTACATAAAATATCAAAAGGACACCAAATATATCTTCTATACTGTACATAAAATATCAAAATGTACAGTAAATATATTTCATATATTGTATATATAATATTAACTAAAAGTACACCAAATACATTTTATATACTGTAAATAAATTATCAAAAATTACAGTAAAGATATATTACATACTGTACATAAAATATCAAAAAGTACACCAAATATGTGTTATATATACTGTAAATAAACTATCAAAAACTGCAGTAATTATATTTAATATACTGTACATAAAATATCAAAAATTAAACCAAATGTGTATTATTTACTGTAAATAAAATATCAAAAATTACAGTAAATATATCTTACACACCCTATGTAAAATATCACAATCTACACCAAATATATATTATATAATTTACATAAAATATCAAAAGGACACCAAATATATCTTATATACTGTACATAAAATATCAAAATTACAGTAAATATATTTCATATATTGTACATATAATGTTAACTAAAAGTACACCAAATATATCTTATATAGTGTAAATAAAATATCAAAATGTACAGTAAATATATATTACACACCCTATGTAAAATATCACAATCTACACCAAATTTATATTATGTAATTTACATAAAATATCAAAAGGACACCATATATACCTTATATGCTGAACATAAAATATCAAAATGTACCGTAAATATATTTCATATATTGTACATATAATATTAACTAAAAGTACACCAAATACATTTTATATACTGTAAATAAAATATCAAATAGTAGAGTAAATATATATTACATACTGTACATAAAATATCAAAAAGTACACCAAATATGTGTAATATATACTGTAAATGAACTATCAAATCCACAGTAATTATATATAATATACTGTACATAAAATATCAAAAATTACAACAAATATATATTATTTACTGTAAAGAAAATACCAAAAATTACAGTAAATATATATTACAAACCCTATGTAAAATATCACAAACTACACCAAATATATATTATATAATTTACATAAAATATCAAAAGGACACCAAATATACCTTATATACTGAACATGAAATATCAAAATGTACAGTAAATATATTTCATATATTGTACATATAATATTAACTAAAAGTACACCAAATACATTTTAAATACTGTAAATAAAATATCAAAAGTACAGTAAATATATATTACATTCTGTACATAAAATATCAAAAAGTACACCAAATATGTGTTATATATACTGTAAATAAACTATCAAAAACTGCAGTAATTATGTTTAATATACTGTACATAAAATATCAAAAATTACACCAAATGTATATTATTTACTGTAAATAAAATATCAAAAAGTACAGTAAATATATCTTACACACCCTATGTAAAATATCACAATCTACACCAAATATATATTATATAATTTACATAAAATATCAAAAGGACACCAAATATATCTTATATACTGTACATAATATATCAAAATTACAGTAAATATATTTCATATATTGTACATATAATGTTAACTAAAAGTACACCAAATACATTTTATATACTGTAAATAAAATATCAAAAAGTACAGTAAATATATATTACACACCCTATGTAAAATATCACAAACTTCACCAAATATATATTATATAATTTACATAAAATATCAAAAGGACACCAAATATATCTTCTATACTGTACATAAAATATCAAAATGTACAGTAAATATATTTCATATATTGTATATATAATATTAACTAAAAGTACACCAAATACATTTTATATACTGTAAATAAATTATCAAAAATTACAGTAAATATATATTACATACTGTACATAAAATATCAAAAAGTACACCAAATATGTGTTATATATACTGTAAATAAACTATCAAAACTACACTAATTATATTTAATATACTGTACATAAAATATCAAAAATTACACCAAATATATATTATTTACTGTACAGAAAATACCAAAATTACAGTAAATATATATTACACACCCTATGTAAAATATCACAAACTACACCAAATATATATTATATAATTTACATAAAATATCAAAAGGACACCAAATATATCTTATATACTGAACATGAAATATCAAAATGTACAGGAAATATATTTCATATATTGTACATATAATATTAACTAAAAGTACACCAAATACATTTTATATACTGTAAATAAAATATCAAAATGTACAGTAAATATATATTACATTCTGTACATAAAATATCAAAAAGTACACCAAATTTGTGTTTCATATACTGTAAATAAACTATCAAAAACTGCAGTAATTATATTTAATATACTGTACATAAAATATCAAAAATTACACCAAATGTATATTATTTACTGTAAATAAAATATCAAAAAGTACAGTAAATATATCTTACACACCCTATGTAAAATATCACAATCTACACCAAATATATATTATATAATTTACATAAAATATCAAAAGGACACCAAATATATCTTATATACTGTACATAAAATATCAAAATTACAGTAAATATATTTCATATATTGTACATATAATGTTAACTAAAAGTAAACCAAATATATTTTATATAGTGTAAATAAAATATCAAAATGTACAGTAAATATATCTTACACACCCTATGTAAAATATCACAATCTACACCAAATATATATTATATAATTTACATAAAATATCAAAAGGACACCAAATATATCTTATATACTGTACATAATATATCAAAATTACAGTAAATATATTTCATATATTGTACATATAATGTTAACTAAAAGTACACCAAATACATTTTATATACTGTAAATAAAATATCAAAAAGTACAGTAAATATATATTACACACCCTATGTAAAATATCACAAACTTCACCAAATATATATTATATAATTTACATAAAATATCAAAAGGACACCAAATATATCTTATATAGTGTACATAAAATATCAAAATGTACAGTAAATATATTTCCTATATTGTACATATAATATTAACTAAAAGTACACCAGATACATTTTATATACTGTAAATAAAATATCAAAAATACAGTAAATATATATTACATACTGTACATAAAATATCAAAAAGTACACCAAATATGTGTAATATATACTGTAAATAAACTATCAAAACTACACTAATTATATTTAATATACTGTACATAAAATATCAAAAATTACACCAAATAGATATTATTTACTGTAAAGAAAATACCAAAAAGTACAGTAAATATATATGACACACCCTATGTAAAATATCACAAACTACACCAAATATATATTATATAATTTACATAAAATATCAAAAGGACACCAAATATACCTTATATACTGAACATGAAATATCAAAAAGTACACTAAATATATTTCATATATTGTACATATAATATTAACTAAAAGTACACCAAATACATTTTATATACTGTAAATAAAATATCAAAAGTACAGTAAATATATATTACATTCTGTACATAAAATATCAAAAAGTACACGAAATATGTCTTATATATACTGTAAATAAACTATCAAATCTACAGTAATTATATATAATATACTGTACATAAAATATCAAAATTTACACAAAATGTATATTATTTACTGTAAATAAAATATCAAAAAGTACAGTAAATATATCTTACACTCCCTATGTAAAATATCACAATCTACACCAAATATATATTATATAATTTACATAAAATATCAAAAGGACACCAAATATATCTTATATAGTGTACATAAAATATCAAAATGTACAGTAAATATATTTCCTATATTGTACATATAATATTAACTAAAAGTACACCAGATACATTTTATATACTGTAAATAAAATATAAAAAATACAGTAAATATATATTACATACTGTACATAAAATATCAAAAATACACCAAATATGTGTAATATATACTGTAAATAAACTATCAAAAACTACAGTAATTATATTTAATATACTGTACATAAAATATCAAAAATTACACCAAATGTATATTATATACTGTAAATAAAATATCAAAAAGTACAGTAAATATATATTACACACCCTATATAAAATATCACAATCTACACCAAATTTATATTATGTAATTTACATAAAATATCAAAAGGACACCAAATATACCTTACATGCTTAACATAAAATATCAAAATGTACCGTAAATATATTTCGTATATTGTACATATAATATTAACTAAAAGTACACCAAATACATTTTATATACTGTAAATAAAATATCAAATAGTAGAGAATATATATATTACATACTGTACATAAAATATCAAAAAGTACACCAAATATGTGTAATATATACTGTAAATAAACTATCAAATCTACAGTAATTATATATAATATACTGTACATAAAATATCAAAAATTACACCAAAGAAATGTTATTTACTGTAAATAAAATATCAAAAAGTACAGTAAATATATCTTACACCCCCTATGTAAAATATCACAATCTACACCAAATATATATTATATAATTTACATAAAATATCAAAAGGACACCAAATATATCTTATATAGTGTACATAAAATATCAAAATGTACAGTAAATATATTTCCTATATTGTACATATAGTATTAACTAAAAGTACACCAAATACATTTTATATACTGTAAATAAAATATCAAAAGTACAGTAAATATATATTACATACTGTACATAAAATATCAAAAAGTACACCAAATATGTGTTATATATACTGTAAATAAACTATCAAAACTACACTAATTATATTTAATATACTGTACATAAAATATCAAAAATTACACCAAATATATATTATTTACTGTAAAGAAAATACCAAAAAGTACAGTAAATATATATTACACACCCTATGTAAAATATCACAAACTACACCAAATATATATTATATAATTTACATAAAATATCAAAAGGACACCAATTATATGTTACATACTGAACATGAAATATCAAAATGTACAGTAAATATATTTCATATATTGTACATATAATATTAACTAAAACTACACCAAATACATTTTATATACTGTAAATAAAATATCAAAATGTACAGTAAATATATATTACATTCTGTACATAAAATATCAAAAAGTACACCAAATTTGTGTTTTATATACTGTAAATAAACTATCAAAATCTGCAGTAATTATATTTAATATACTGTACATAAAATATCAAAAATTACACCCAATGTATATTATTTACTGTAAATAAAATATCAAAAAGTACAGTAAATATATCTTACACACCCTATGTAAAATATCACAATCTACACCAAATATATATTATATAATTTACATAAAATATCAAAAGGACACCAAATATACCTTATATACTGAACATGAAATATCAAAATGTACAGTAAATATATTTCATATATTGTACATATAATATTAACTAAAAGTACACCAAATACATTTTATATACTGTAAATAAAATATCAAAAGTACAGTAAATATATATTACATTCTGTACATAAAATATCAAAAAGTACACCAAATATGTGTTATATATACTGTAAATAAACTATCAAAAACTGCAGTAATTATGTTTAATATACTGTACATAAAATATCAAAAATTACACCAAATGTATATTATTTACTGTAAATAAAATATCAAAAAGTACAGTAAATATATCTTACACACCCTATGTAAAATATCACAATCTACACCAAATATATATTATATAATTTACATAAAATATCAAAAGGACACCAAATATATCTTATATACTGTACATAATATATCAAAATTACAGTAAATATATTTCATATATTGTACATATAATGTTAACTAAAAGTACACCAAATACATTTTATATACTGTAAATAAAATTTCAAAAAGTACAGTAAATATATATTACACACCCTATGTAAAATATCACAAACTTCACCAAATATATATTATATAATTTACATAAAATATCAAAAGGACACCAAATATATCTTCTATAATGTGCATAAAATATCAAAATGTACAGTAAATATATTTCATATATTGTATATATAATATTAACTAAAAGTACACCAAATACATTTTATATACTGTAAATAAATTATCAAAAATTACAGTAAATATATATTACATACTGTACATAAAATATCAAAAAGTACACCAAAAATGTGTTATATATACTGTAAATAAACTATCAAAACTACACTAATTATATTTAATATACTGTACATAAAATATCAAAAATTACACCAAATATATATTATCTACTGTAAAGAAAATACCAAAAAGTACAGTAAATATATATTACACACCCTATGTAAAATATCACAAACTACACCAAATATATATTATATAATTTACATAAAATATCAAAAGGACACCAAATATATCTTATATACTGAACATGAAATATCAAAATGTACAGTAAATATATTTCATATATTGTACATATAATATTAACTAAAAGTACACCAAATACATTTTATATACTGTAAATAAAATATCAAAATGTACAGTAAATATATATTACATTCTGTACATAATATATCAAATAGTACACCAAATTTGTTTTTTATATACTGTAAATAAACTATCAAAAACTGCAGTAATTATATTTAATATACTGTACATAAAATATCAAAAATTACACCAAATGTATATTATTTACTGTAAATAAAATATCAAAAAGTACAGTAAATATATCTTACACACCCTATGTAAAATATCACAATCTACACCAAATATATATTATATAATTTACATAAAATATCAAAAGGACACCAAATATACCTTATATACTGAACATGAAATATCAAAATGTACAGTAAATATATTTCATATATTGTACATATAATATTAACTAAAAGTACACCAAATACATTTTATATACTGTAAATAAAAAATCAAAAGTACAGTAAATATATACTACATTCTGTACATAAAATATCAAAAAGTACACCAAATATGTGTTATATATACTGTAAATAAACTATCAAAAACTGCAGTAATTATGTTTAATATACTGTACATAAAATATCAAAAATTACACCAAATGTATATTATTTACTGTAAATAAAATATCAAAAAGTACAGTAAATATATCTTACACACCCTATGTAAAATATCACAATCT
Organism: Pan paniscus; assembly: GCF_029289425.2. Classification (NCBI taxonomy): domain Eukaryota; kingdom Metazoa; phylum Chordata; class Mammalia; order Primates; family Hominidae; genus Pan; species Pan paniscus. The sequence goes on from NC_073271.2 coordinate 7,015,199, forward strand.
ACACCAAATATATATTATATAATTTACATAAAATATCAAAAGGACACCAAATATATCTTATATACTGTACATAATATATCAAAATTACAGTAAATATATTTCATATATTGTACATATAATGTTAACTAAAAGTACACCAAATACATTTTATATACTGTAAATAAAATATCAAAAAGTACAGTAAATATATATTACACACCCTATGTAAAATATCACAAACTTCACCAAATATATATTATATAATTTACATAAAATATCAAAAGGACACCAAATACATCTTCTATACTGTACATAAAATATCAAAATGTACAGTAAATATATTTCATATATTGTATATATAATATTAACTAAAAGTACACCAAATACATTTTATATACTGTAAATAAATTATCAAAAATTACAGTAAATATATATTACATACTGTACATAAAATATCAAAAAGTACACCAAATATGTGTTATATATACTGTAAATAAACTATCAAAACTACACTAATTATATTTAATATACTGTACATAAAATATCAAAAATTACACCAAATATATATTATTTACTGTACAGAAAATACCAAAAAGTACAGTAAATATATATTACACACCCTATGTAAAATATCACAAACTACACCAAATATATATTATATAATATACATAAAATATCAAAAGGACACCATATATACCTTATATGCTGAACATAAAATATCAAAATGTACCGTAAATATATTTCATATATTGTACATATAATATTAACTAAAAGTACACCAAATACATTTTATATACTGTAAATAAAATATCAAATAGTAGAGTAAATATATATTATATTCTGTACATAAAATATCAAAAAGTACACCAAATTTGTGTTTTATATACTGTAAATAAACTATCAAAAACTGCAGTAATTATATTTAATATACTGTACATAAAATATCAAAAATTACACCAAATGTATATTATTTACTGTAAATAAAATATCAAATAGTACAGTAAATATATCTTACACACCCTATGTAAAATATCACAATCTACACCAAATATATATTATATAATTTACATAAAATATCAAAAGGACACCAAATATATCTTATATAGTGTACATAAAATATCAAAATTACAGTGAATATATTTCCTATATTGTACATATAATATTAACTAAAAGTACACCAAATATATTTTATATACTGTAAATAAAATATCAAAAATACAGTAAATATATATTACATACTGTACGTAAAATATCAAAAAGTACACCAAATATGTGTAATATATACTGTAAATAAACTATCAAAAACTACAGTAATTATATTTAATATACTGTACATAAAATATCAAAAATTACACCAAATAGATATTATTTACTGTAAAGAAAATACCAAAAAGTACAGTAAATATATATGACACACCCTATGTAAAATATCACAAACTTCACCAAATATATATTATATAATTTACATAAAATATCAAAAGGACACCAAATAGATCTTCTATACTGTACATAAATTATCAAAATTTACAGTAAATATATTTCATATATTGTATATATAATATTAACTAAAAGTACACCAAATACAGTTTATATACTGTAAATAAGTTATCAAAAATTACAGTAAATATATATTACATACTGTAAATAAAATATCAAAAAGTACAACAAATATGTGTTATATATACTGTAAATAAGCTATCAAATCTACACTAATTATATTTAATATACTGTAGATAAAATATCAAAAATTACACCAAATATATATTATTTACTGTAAAGAAAATACCAAAAAGTACAGTAAATATATATTACACACCCTATGTAAAATATCACAATCTACACCAAATTTAAATTATGTAATTTACATAAAATATCAAAAGGACACCAAATATACCTTATATGTTGAACATAAAATATCAAAATGTACCGTAAATATATTTCATATATTGTACATATAATATTAACTAAAAGTACACCAAATACATTTTATATACTGTAAATAAAATATCAAATAATAGAGTAAATATATATTACATACTGTACATAAAATATCAAAAAGTACACCAAATATGTGTAATATATACTGTAAATAAACTATCAAATCTACAGTAATTATATTTAATATACTGTACATAAAATATCAAAAATTACACCAAAGGGATGTTATTTACTGTAAATAAAATATCAAAAAGTACAGTAAATATATCTTACACCCCTATGTAAAATATCACAATCTACACCAAATATATATTATATAATTTACATAAAATATCAAAAGGACACAAAATATATCTTATATAGTGTACATAAAATATCAAAATGTACAGTAAATATATTTCCTATATTGTACATATAATATTAACTAAAAGTACACCAAATACATTTTATATACTGTAAATAAAATATCAAAAATACAGTAAATATATATTACATACTGTACATAAAATATCAAACAGTACACCAAATATGTGTAATATATACTGTAAATAAACTATCAAAACTACACTAATTATATTTAATATACTGTACATAAAATATCAAAAATTACACCAAATAGATATTATTTACTGTAAAGAAAATACCAAAAAGTACAGGAAATATATATTACACACCCTATGTAAAATATCACAAACTACACCAAATATATATTATATAATTTACATAAAATATCAAAAGGACACCAAATATACCTTATATACTGAACATGAAATATCAAAAAGTACACTAAATATATTTCATATATTTTACATATAATATTAACTAAAAGTACACCAAATACATTTTATATACTGTAAATAAAATATCAAAAGTACAGTAAATATATATTACATTCTGTACATAAAATATCAAAAAGTACACCAAATATGTGTTATATATACTGTAAATAAACTATCAAAAACTGCAGTAATTATATTTAATATACTGTACCTAAAATATCAAAAATTACACCAAATCTATATTATTTACTGTAAATAAAATATCAAAAAGTACACTAAATATATCTTACACACCCTATGTAAAATATCACAAACTACATGAAATATATATCATATAATTTACATAAAATATCAAAAGGACAACAAAAATACCTTATATACAGAACATGAAATATCAAAATGTACAGTAAATATATTTCATATATTGTACATATAATATTAATTAAAGTACACCAAATACATTTTATATACTGTAAATAAAATATCAAAAGTACAGTAAATATATATTACATTCTGTACATAAAATATCAAAAAGTACACCAAATATGTGTTATATATACTGTAAATAAACTATCAAAAACTGCAGTAATTATGTTTAATATACTGTACATAAAATATCAAAAATTACACCAAATGTATATTATTTACTGTAAATAAAATATCAAAAAGTACAGTAAATATATCTTACACACCCTCTGTAAAATATCACAATCTACACCAAATATATATTATATAATTTACATAAAATATCAAAAGGACACCAAATATATCTTATATACTGTACATAATATATCAAAATTACAGTAAATATATTTCATATATTGTACATATAATGTTAACTAAAAGTACACCAAATACATTTTATATACTGTAAATAAAATATCAAAAAGTACAGTAAATATATATTACACACCCTATGTAAAATATCACAAACTTCACCAAATATATATTATATAATTTACATAAAATATCAAAAGGACACCAAATATATCTTCTATACTGTGCATAAAATATCAAAATGTACAGTAAATATATTTCATATATTGTATATATAATATTAACTAAAAGTACACCAAATACATTTTATATACTGTAAATAAATTATCAAAAATTACAGTAAATATATGTTACATACTGTACATAAAATATTCAAAAAGTACACCAAATATGTGTTATATATACTGTAAATAAACTATCAAAACTACACTAATTATATTTAATATAGTGTACATAAAATATCAAAAATTACACCAAATATATATTATTAACTGTAAAGAAAATACCAAAAAGTACAGTAAATATATATTACACACCCTATGTAAAATATCACAAACTACACCAAATATATATTATATAATTTACATAAAATATCAAAAGGACACCAAATATATCTTATGTACTGAACATGAAATATCAAAAAGTACAGTAAATATATTTCATATATTGTACATATAATATTAACTAAAAGTAAACCAAATACATTTTATATACTGTAAATAAAATATCAAAAGTACAGTAAATATATATTACATTCTGTACATAAAATATCAAAAAGTACACCAAATATGTGTTATATATACTGTAAATAAACTATCAAAAACTGCAGTAATTATATTTAATATACTGTACATAAAATATCAAAAATTACACCAAATGTATATTATTTACTGTAAATAAAATATCAAAAAGTACAGTAAATATATCTTACACACCCTATGTAAAATATCACAAACTACACCAAATATATATTATATAATTTACATAAAATATCAAAAGGACACCAAATATATCTTATATACTGTACATAAAATATCAAAATTACAGTAAATATATTTCATATATTGTGCATATAATGTTAACTAAAAGTACACCAAATATATCTTATATAGTGTAAATAAAATATCAAAATGTACAGTAAATATATATTACACACCCTATGTAAAATATCACAATCTACACCAAATTTATATTATGTAATTTACATAAAATATCAAAAGGACACCATATATACCTTATATGCTGAACATAAAATATCAAAATATACCGTAAATATATTTCATATATTGTACATATAATATTAACTAAAAGTACACCAAATACATTTTATATACTGTAAATAAAATATCAAATAGTAGAGTAAATATATATTACATACTGTACATAAAATATCAAAAAGTACACCAAATATGTGTAATATATACTGTAAATAAACTATCAAATCCACAGTAATTATATATAATATACTGTACATAAAATATCAAAAATTACAACAAATATATATTATTTACTGTAAAGAAAATACCAAAAAGTACAGTAAATATATATTACACACCCTATGTAAAATATCACAAACTACACCAAATATATATTATATAATTTACATAAAATATCAAAAGGACACAAAATATATCTTATATAATGAACATGAAATATCAAAATGTACAGTAAATATATTTCATATATTGTACATATAATATTAACTAAAAGTACACCAAATACATTTTATATACTGTAAATAAAATATCAAAATGTACATTAAATATATATTACATTCTGTACATAAAATATCAAAAAGTACACCATATTTGTGTTTTATATACTGTAAATAAACTATCAAAAACTGCAGTAATTATATTTAATATACTGTACATAAAATATCAAAAATTAAACCAAATGTATATTATTTACTGTAAATAAAATATCAAAAAGTACAGTAAATATATCTTACACACCCTATGTAAAATATCACAATCTACACCAAATATATATTATATAATTTACATAAAATATCAAAAGGACACCAATAATATCTTATATACTGTACATAAAATATCAAAATTACAGTAAATATATTTCATATATTGTACATATAATGTTAACTAAAAGTAAACCAAATATATTTTATATAGTGTAAATAAAATATCAAAATGTACAGTAAATATATATTACACACCCTATGTAAAATATCACAATCTACACCAAATTTATATTATGTAATTTACATAAAATATCAAAAGGACACCATATATACCTTATATGCTGAACATAAAATATCAAAATGTACCGTAAATATATTTCATATATTGTACATATAATATTAACTAAAAGTACACCAAATACATTTTATATACTGTAAAAAAATATCAAATAGTAGAGTAAATATATATTACATTCTGTACATAAAATATCAAAAAGTACACCAAATTTGTGTTTTATATACTGTAAATAAACTATCAAAAACTGCAGTAATTATATTTAATATACTGTACATAAAATATCAAAAATTACACCAAATGTATATTATTTACTGTAAATAAAATATCAAAAAGTACAGTAAATATATCTTACACACCCTATGTAAAATATCACAATCTACACCAAATATATATTATATAATTTACATAAAATATCAAAAGGACACCAAATATATCTTATATACTGTACATAAAATATCAAAATTACAGTAAATATATTTCAAATATTGTACATATAATGTTAACTAAAAGTACACCAAATACATTTTATATACTGTAAATAAAATATCAAAAAGTACAGTAAATATATATTACACACCCTATGTAAAATATCACAAACTTCACCAAATATATATTATATAATTTACGTAAAATATCAAAAGGACACCAAATATATCTTCTATACTGTACATAAAATATAAAAATTTACAGTAAATATATTTCATATATTGTATATTTAATATTAACTAAAAGTACACCAAATACATTTTATATATTGTAAATAAATCATCAAAAATTACAGTAAATATATATTACATACTGTACATAAAATATAAAAAGTACACCAAATATGTGTTATATATACTGTAAATAAACTATCAAAACTACACTAATTATATTTAATATACTGTACATAAAATATCAAAAATTACACCAAATATATATTATATACTGTAAAGAAAATACCAAAAAGTACAGTTAATATATATTACACACCCCATGTAAAATATCACAAACTACAACAAATATATATTATATAATTTACATAAAATATCAAAAGGACACCAATTATATCTTATATACTGAACATGAAATATCAAAATGTACAGTAAATATATTTCATATATTGTACATATAATATTAACTAAAACTACACCAAATACATTTTATATACTGTAAATAAAATATCAAAATGTACAGTAAATATATATTACATTCTGTACATAAAATATCAAAAAGTACACCAAATTTGTGTTTTATATACTGTAAATACACTATCAAAAACTGCAGTAATTATATTTAATATACTGTACATAAAATATCAAAAATTACACCAAATGTATATTATTTACTGTAAATAAAATATCAAAAAGTACAGTAAATATAACTTACACACCCTATGTAAAATATCACAATCTACACCAAATATATATTATATAATTTACATAAAATATCAAAAGGACACCAAATATACCTTATATACTGAACATGAAATATCAAAATGTACAGTAAATATATTTCATATATTGTACATATAATATTAACTAAAAGTACACCAAATACATTTTATATACTGTAAATAAAATGTCAAAAGTACAGTAAATATATATTACATTCTGTACATAAAATATCAAAAAGTACACCAAATATGTGTTATATATACTGTAAATAAACTATCAAAAACTGCAGTAATTATGTTTAATATACTGTACATAAAATATCAAAAATTACACCAAATGTATATTATTTACAGTAAATAAAATATCAAAAAGTACAGTAAATATATCTTACACACCCTCTGTAAAATATCACAATCTACACCAAATATATATTATATAATTTACATAAAATATCAAAAGGACACCAAATATATCTTATATACTGTACATAATATATCAAAATTACAGTAAATATATTTCATATATTGTACATATAATGTTAACTAAAAGTACACCAAATACATTTTATATACTGTAAATAAAATATCAAAAAGTACAGTAAATATATATTACACACCCTATGTAAAATATCACAAACTTCACCAAATATATATTATATAATTTACATAAAATATCAAAAGGACACCAAATATATCTTCTATACTGTGCATAAAATATCAAAATGTACAGTAAATATATTTCATATATTGTATATATAATATTAACTAAAAGTACACCAAATACATTTTATATACAGTAAATAAATTATCAAAAATTACAGTAAATATATATTACATACTGTACATAAAATATCAAAAAGTACACCAAAAATGTGTTATATATACTGTAAATAAACTATCAAAACTACACTAATTATATTTAATATACTGTACATAAAATATCAAAAATTACACCAAATATATATTATCTACTGTAAAGAAAATACCAAAAAGTACAGTAAATATATATTACACACCCTATGTAAAATATCACAAACTACACCAAATATATATTATATAATTTACATAAAGTATCAAAAGGACACCAAATATATCTTATATACTGAACATGAAATATCAAAATGTACAGTAAATATATTTCATATATTGTACATATAATATTAACTAAAAGTACACCAAATACATTTTATATACTGTAAATAAAATATCAAAATGTACAGTAAATATATATTACATTCTGTACATAATATATCAAATAGTACACCAAATTTGTTTTTAATATACTGTAAATAAACTATCAAAAACTGCAGTAATTATATTTAATATACTGTACATAAAATATCAAAAATTACACCAAATGTATATTATTTACTGTAAATAAAATATCAAAAAGTACAGTCAATATATCTTACACACCCTATGTAAAATATCACAATCTACACCAAATATATATTATATAATTTACATAAAATATCAAAAGGACATCAAATATACCTTATATACTGAACATGAAATATCAAAATGTACAGTAAATATATTTCATATATTGTATATATAATATTAACTAAAAGTACACCAAATACATTTTATATACTGTAAATAAAAAATCAAAAGTACAGTAAATATATATTATATTCTGTACATAAAATATCAAAAAGTACACCAAATATGTGTTATATATACTGTAAATAAACTATCAAAAACTGCAGTAATTATGTTTAATATACTGTACATAAAATATCAAAAATTACACCAAATGTATATTATTTACTGTAAATAAAATATCAAAAAGTACAGTAAATATATCTTACACACCCTATGTAAAATATCACAATCTACACCAAATATATATTATATAATTTACATAAAATATCAAAAGGACACCAAATATATCTTATATACTGTACATAATATATCAAAATTAAAGTAAATATATTTCATATATTGTACATATAATGTTAACAAAAGTACACCAAATACATTTTATATACTGTAAATAAAATATCAAAAAGTACAGTAAATATATATTACACACCCTATGTAAAATATCACAAACTTCACCAAATATATATTATATAATTTACATAAAATATCAAAAGGACACCAAATATATCTTCTATACTGTGCATAAAATATCAAAATGTACAGCAAATATATTTCAGATATTGTATATATAATATTAACTAAAAGTACACCAAATACATTTTATATACAGTAAATAAATTATCAAAAATTACAGTAAATATATATTACATACTGTACATAAAATATCAAAAAGTACACCAAATATGTGTTATATATACTGTAAATAAACTATCAAAACTACACTAATTATATTTAATATACTGTACATAAAATATCAAAAATTACACCAAATATATATTATTTACTGTAAAGAAAATACCAAAAAGTACAGTAAATATATATTACACACCCTATGTAAAATATCACAAACTACACCAAATATATATTATATAATTTACATAAAATATCAAAAGGACACCAAATATATCTTATATACTGAACATGAAATATCAAAAAGTACAGTAAATATATTTCATATATTGTACATATAATATTAACTAAAAGTAAACCAAATACATTTTATATACTGTAAATAAAATATCAAAAGTACAGTAAATATATATTACATTCTGTACATAAAATGTCAAAAAGTACACCAAATATGTGTTATATATACTGTAAATAAACTATCAAAACTACACTAATTATATTTAATATACTGTACATAAAATATCAAAAATTACACCAAATGTATATTATTTACTGTAAATAAAATATCAAAAAGTACAGTAAATATATCTTACACACACTATGTAAAATATCACAAACTACACCAAATATATATTATATAATTTACATAAAATATCAAAAGGACACCAAATATACCTTATATACTGAACATGAAATATCAAAATTACAGTAAATATATTTCATATATTGTGCATATAATGTTAACTAAAAGTACACCAAATACATTTTATATACTGTAAGTAAAATATCAAAAGTACAGTAAATATATATTACATTCTGTACATAAAATATCAAAAAGTACACCAAATTTGTGTTTTATATACTGTAAATAAACTATCAAAAACTGCAGTAATTATATTTAATATACTGTACATAAAATATCAAAAATTAAACCAAATGTATTTTATTTACTGTAAATAAAATATGAAAAACTACAGTAAATATATCTTACACACCCTATGTAAAATATCACAATCTACACCAAATATATATTATATAATTTACATAAAATATCAAAAGGACACCAAATATATCTTATATACTGTACATAAAATATCAAAATTACAGTAAATATATTTCCTATATTGTACATATAATGTTAACTAAAAGTACACCAAATATATTTTATAAAGTGTAAATAAAATATCAAAATGTACAGTAAATATATATTACACACCCTATGTAAAATATCACAATCTACACCGAATTTATATTATGTAATTTACATAAAATATCAAAAGGACACCATATATACTTTATATGCTGAACATAAAATATCAAAATATACCGTAAATATATTTCAATTATTGTACATATAATATTAACTAAAAGTACACCAAATACATTTTATATACTGTAAATAAAATATCAAATAGTAGAGTAAGTATATATTACATACTGTACATAAAATTTCAAAAAGTACACCAAATATGTGTAATATATACTGTAAATAAACTATCAAATCCACAGTAATTATATATAATATACTGTACATAAAATATCAAAAATTACACCAAATGTATATTATTTACTGTAAATAAAATATCAAAAAGTACAGTAAATATATCTTACACTCCCTATGTAAAATATCACAATCTACACCAAATATATATTATATAATTTACATAAAATATCAAAAGGACACCAAATATATCTTATATAGTGTACATAAAATATCAAAATGTACAGTAAATATATTTCCTATATTGTACATATAATATTAACTAAAAGTACACCAAATACATTTTATATACTGTAAATAAAGTATCAAAAATACAGTAAATATATATTAGATACTGTACATAAAATATCAAAAAGTACACCAAATATGTGTAATATATACTGTAAATAAACTATCAAAACTACACTAATTATATTTAATATACTGGACATAAAATATCAAAAATTACACCAAATATATATTATTTACTGTAAATAAAATATCAAAAAGTACAGTAAATATATCTTAAACACCCTATGTAAAATATCACAAACTACACCAAATATATATTATATAATTTACATAAAATATCAAAAGGACACCAAATATACCTTATATACTGAACATGAAATATCAAAATGTACAGTAAATATATTTCATATTTTGTACATATAATATTAACTAAAAGTACACCAAATACATGTTATATACTGTAAATAAAATATCAAAAGTACAGTAAATATATATTACATTCTGTACATAAAATATCAAAAAGTACACCAAATATGTGTTATATATACTGTAAATAAACTATCAAAAACTGCAGTAATTATATTTAATATACTGTACATAAAATATCAAAAATTACACCAAATGTATATTATTTACTGTAAATAAAATATCAAAAAGTACAGTAAATATATCTTACACACCCTCTGTAAAATATCACAATCTACACCAAATATATATTATAGAATTTACATAAAATATCAAAAGGACACCAAATATATCTTATATACTGTACATAAAATATCAAAATTACAGTAAATATATTTCATATATTGTGCATATAATGTTAACTAAAAGTACACCAAATACATTTTATATACTGTAAATAAAATATCAAAAAGTACAGTAAATATATATTACACACCCTATGTAAAATATCACAAACTTCACCAAATATATATTATATAATTTACATAAAATATCAAAAGGACACCAAATATATCTTCTATACTGTACATAAAATATCAAAATGTACAGTAAATATATTTCATATATTGTATATATAATATTAACTAAAAGTACACCAAATACATTTTATATACTGTAAATAAATTATCAAAAATTACAGTAAATATATCTTACATACTGTACATAAAATATCAAAAAGTACACCAAATATGTGTTATATATACTGTAAATCAACTATCAAAACTACACTAATTATATTTAATATACTGTACATAAAATATCAAAAATTACACCAAATATATATTATTTACTGTAAAGAAAATACCAAAAAGTACAGTAAATATATATTACACACCCTATGTAAAATATCACAAACTACACCAAATATATATTATATAATTTACATAAAATATCAAAAGGACACCAAATATATCTTATATAATGAACATGAAATATCAAAATGTACAGTAAATATATTTCATATATTGTACATATAATATTAACTAAAAGTACACCAAATACATTTTATATACTGTAAATAAAATATCAAAATGTACATTAAATATATATTACATTCTGTACATAAAATATCAAAAAGTACACCAAATTTGTGTTTTATATACTGTAAATAAACTATCAAAAACTGCAGTAATTATATTTAATATACTGTACATAAAATATCAAAAATTAAACCAAATGTATATTATTTACTGTAAATAAAATATCAAAAAGTACAGTAAATATATCTTACACACCCTATGTAAAATATCACAATCTACACCAAATATATATTATATAATTTACATAAAATATCAAAAGGACACCAAATATATCTTATATACTGTACATAAAATATCAAAATTACAGTAAATATATTTCATATATTGTACATATAATGTTAACTAAAAGTACACCAAATATATTTTATATAGTGTAAGTAAAATATCAAAATGTACAGTAAATATATATTACACACCCTATGTAAAATATCACAATCTACACCAAATTTATATCATGTAATTTACATAAAATATCAAAAGGACACCATATATACCTTATATGCTGAACATAAAATATCAAAATGTACCGTAAATATATTTCATATATTGTACATATAATATTAACTAAAAGAACACCAAATACATTTTATATACTGTAAATAAAATATCAAATAGTAGAGTAAATATATATTACATACTGTACATAAAATATCAAAAAGTATACCAAATATGTGTAATATATACTGTAAATAAACTATCAAATCCACAGTAATTATATTTAATATACTGTACATAAAATATCAAAAATTAAACAAATGTGTATTATTTACTGTAAATAAAATATCAAAAAGTACAATAAATATATCTTACACACCCTATGTAAAATATCACAATCTACACCAAATATATATTATATAATTTACATAAAATATCAAAAGGACACCAAATATATCTTATATACTGTACATAAAATATCAAAATTACAGTAAATATATTTCATATATTGTACATATAATGTTAACTAACAGTACACCAAATATATTTTATATAGTGTAAATAAAATATCAAAATGTACAGTAAATATATATTACACACCCTATGTAAAATATCACAATCTACACCAAATTTATATTATGTAATTTACATAAAATATCAAAAGGACACCATATATACCTTATATGCTGAACATAAAATATCAAAATGTACCGTAAATATATTTCATATATTGTACATATAATATTAACTAAAAGTACACCAAATACATTTTATATACTGTAAATAAAATATCAAATAGTAGAGTAAATATATATTACATACTGTACATAAAATATCAAAAAGTACACCAAAAATGTGTTATATATACTGTAAATAAACTATCAAAACTACACTAATTATATTTAATATACTGTACATAAAATATCAAAAATTACACCAAATATATATTATCTACTGTAAAGAAAATACCAAAAAGTACAGTAAATATATATTACACACCCTATGTAAAATATCACAAACTACACCAAATATATATTATATAATTTACATAAAGTATCAAAAGGACACCAAATATATCTTATATACTGAACATGAAATATCAAAATGTACAGTAAATATATTTCATATATTGTACATATAATATTAACTAAAAGTACACCAAATACATTTTATATACTGTAAATAAAATATCAAAATGTACAGTAAATATATATTACATTCTGTACATAATATATCAAATAGTACACCAAATTTGTTTTTTATATACTGTAAATAAACTATCAAAAACTGCAGTAATTATATTTAATATACTGTACATAAAATATCAAAAATTACACCAAATGTATATTATTTACTGTAAATAAAATATCAAAAAGTACAGTCAATATATCTTACACACCCTATGTAAAATATCACAATCTACACCAAATATATATTATATAATTTACATAAAATATCAAAAGGACACCAAATATACCTTATATACTGAACATGAAATATCAAAATGTACAGTAAATATATTTCATATATTGTATATATAATATTAACTAAAAGTACACCAAATACATTTTATATACTGTAAATAAAAAATCAAAAGTACAGTAAATATATATTACATTCTGTACATAAAATATCAAAAAGTACACCAAATATGTGTTATATATACTGTAAATAAACTATCAAAAACTGCAGTAATTATGTTTAATATACTGTACATAAAATATCAAAAATTACACCAAATGTATATTATTTACTGTAAATAAAATATCAAAAAGTACAGTAAATATATCTTACACACCCTATGTAAAATATCACAATCTACACCAAATATATATTATATAATTTACATAAAATATCAAAAGGACACCACATATATCTTATATACTGTACATGATATATCAAAATTAAAGTAAATATATTTCATATATTGTACATATAATGTTAACAAAAGTACACCAAATACATTTTATATACTGTAAATAAAATATCAAAAAGTACAGTAAATATATATTACACACCCTATGTAAAATATCACAAACTTCACCAAATATATATTATATAATTTACATACAATATCAAAAGGACACCAAATATATCTTCTATACTGTGCATAAAATATCAAAATGTACAGCAAATATATTTCATATATTGTATATATAATATTAACTAAAAGTACACCAAATACATTTTATATACAGTAAATAAATTATCAAAAATTACAGTAAATATATATTACATACTGTACATAAAATATCAAAAAGTACACCAAATATGTGTTATATATACTGTAAATAAACTATCAAAACTACACTAATTATATTTAATATACTGTACATAAAATATCAAAAATTACACCAAATATATATTATTTACTGTAAAGAAAATACCAAAAAGTACAGTAAATATATATTACACACCCTATGTAAAATATCACAAACTACACCAAATATATATTATATAATTTACATAAAATATCAAAAGGACACCAAATATATCTTATATACTGAACATGAAATATCAAAAAGTACAGTAAATATATTTCATATATTGTACATATAATATTAACTAAAAGTAAACCAAATACATTTTATATACTGTAAATAAAATATCAAAAGTACAGTAAATATATATTACATTCTGTACATAAAATATCAAAATGTACACCAAATATGTGCTATATATACTGTAAATAAACTATCAAAAACTGCAGTAATTATATTTAATATACTGTACATAAAATATCAAAAATTAAACCAAATGTATTTTATTTACTGTAAATAAAATATCAAAAACTACAGTAAATATATCTTACACACCCTATGTAAAATATCACAATCTACACCAAATATATATTATATAATTTACATAAAATATCAAAAGGACACCAAATATATCTTATATACTGTACATAAAATATCAAAATTACAGTAAATATATTTCATATATTGTACATATAATGTTAACTAAAAGTACACCAAATATATTTTATATAGTGTAAATAAAATATCAAAATGTACAGTAAATATATATTACACACCCTATGTAAAATATCACAATCTACACCGAATTTATAATATGTAATTTACATAAAATATCAAAAGGACACCATATATACCTTATATGCTGAACATAAAATATCAAAATGTACCGTAAATATATTTCATATATTGTACATATAATATTAACTAAAAGTACACCAAATACATTTTATATACTGTAAATAAAATATCAAATAGTAGAGTAAATATATATTACATACTGTACATAAAATATCAAAAAGTACACCAAATATGTGTAATATATACTGTAAATAAACTATCAAATCCACAGTAATTATATATAATATACTGTACATAAAATATCAAAAATTACACCAAATGTATATTATTTACTGTAAATAAAATATCAGAAAGTACAGTAAATATATCTTACACCCCCTATGTAAAATATCACAATCTACACGAAATATATATTATATAATTTACATAAAATATCAAAAGGACACCAAATATATCTTATATAGTGTACATAAAATATCAAAATGTACAGTAAATATATTTCCTATATTGTACATATAATATTAACTAAAAGTACACCAAATACATTTTATATACTGTAAATAAAGTATCAAAAGTACAGTAAATATATATTAGATACTGTACATAAAATATCAAAAAGTACACCAAATATGTGTAATATATACTGTAAATAAACTATCAAAACTACACTAATTATATTTAATATACTGTACATAAAATATCAAAAATTACACCAAATATATATTATTTACTGTAAATAAAATATCAAAAAGTACAATAAATATATCTTACACACCCTATGTAAAATATCACAAACTACACCAAATATATATTATATAATTTACATAGAATATCAAAAGGACACCAAATATACCTTATATACTGAACATGAAATATCAAAATGTACAGTAAATATATTTCATATATTGTACATATAATATTAACTAAAAGTACACCAAATACATGTTATATACTTTAAATAAAATATCAAAAGTACAGTAAATATATATTACATTCTGTACATAAAATATCAAAAAGTACACCAAATATGTGTTATATATATTGTAAATAAACTATCAAAAACTGCAGTAATTATATTTAATATACTGTACATAAAATATCAAAAATTACACCAAATGTATATTATTTACTGTAAATAAAATATCAAAAAGTACAGTAAATATATCTTACACACCCTCTGTAAAATATCACAATCTACACCAAATATATATTATATAATTTACATAAAATATCAAAAGGACACCAAATATATCTTCTATACTGTACATAAAATATCAAAATTACAGTAAATATATTTCATATATTGTGCATATAATGTTAACTAAAAGTACACCAAATACATTTTATATACTGTAAATAAAATATCAAAAAGTACAGTAAATATATATTACACACCCTATGTAAAATATCACAAACTTCACCAAATATATATTATATAATTTACATAAAATATCAAAAGGACACCAAATATATCTTCTATACTGTACATAAAATATCAAAATGTACAGTAAATATATTTCATATATTGTATATATAATATTAAGTAAAAGTACACCAAATACATTTTATATACTGTAAATAAATTACCAAAAATTGCAGTAAATATATATTACATACTGTACATAAAATATCAAAAAGTACACCAAATATGTGTTATATATACTGTAAATAAACTATCAAAACTACACTAATTATATTTAATATACTGTACATAAAATATCAAAAATTACACCAAATATATATTATTTACTGTAAAGAAAATACCAAAAAGTACAGTAAATATATATTACACACCCTATGTAAAATATCACAAACTACACCAAATATATATTATATAATTTACATAAAATATCAAAAGGACACCAAATATATCTTATATACTGAACATGAAATATCAAAATGTACAGTAAATATATTTCATATATTGTACATATAATATTAACTAAAAGTACACTAAATACATTTTATATACTGTAAGTAAAATATCAAAATGTACAGTAAATATATATTACATTCTGTACATAAAATATCAAAAAGTACACCAAATTTGTGTTTTATATACTGTAAATAAACTATCAAAAACTGCAGTAATTATATTTAATATACTGTACATAAAATATCAAAAATTAAACCAAATGTGTATTATTTACTGTAAATAAAATATCAAAAAGTACAGTAAATATATCTTACAAACCCTATGTAAAATATCACAATCTACACCAAATATATATTATATAATTTACATAAAATATCAAAAGGACACCAAATATATCTTATATACTGTACCTAAAATATCAAAATTAGAGTAAATATATTTCATATATTGTACATATAATGTTAACTAAAAGTACACCAAATATATTTTATATAGTGTAAATAAAATATCAAAATGTACAGTAAATATATATTACACACCCTATGTAAAATATCACAATCTACACCAACTTTATAGTATGTAATTTACATAAAATATCAAAAGGACACCATATATACCTTATATGCTGAACATAAAATATCAAAATGTACCATAAATATATTTCATATATTGTACATATAATATTAACTAAAAGTACACCAAATACATTTTATATACTGTAAATAAAGTATCAAATAGTAGAGTAAATATATATTACATACTGTACATAAAATATCAAAAAGTACACCAAATATGTGTAATATATACTGTAAATAAACTATCAAATCCACAGTAATTATATATAATATACTGTACATAAAATATCAAAAATTACACCAAATGTATATTATTTACTGTAAATAAAATATCAAAAAGTACAGTAAATATATCTTACACTCCCTATGTAAAATATCACAATCTACACCAAATATATATTATATAATTTACATAAAATATCAAAAGGACACCAAATATATCTTATATAGTGTACATAAAATATCAAAATGTACAGTAAATATATTTCCTATATTGTACATATAATATTAACTAAAAGTACACCAAATACATTTTATATACTGTAAATAAAGTATCAAAAGTACAGTAAATATATATTAGATACTGTATATAAAATATCAAAAAGTACACCAAATATGTGTAATATATACTGTAAATAAACTATCAAAACTACACTAATTATATTTAATATACTGGACATAAAATATCAAAAATTACACCAAATATATATTATTTACTGTAAATAAAATATCAAAAAGTACAATAAATATATCTTACACACCCTATGTAAAATATCACAAACTACACCAAATATATATTATATAATTTACATAGAATATCAAAAGGACACCAAATATACCTTATATACTGAACATGAAATATCAAAATGTACAGTAAATATATTTCATATATTGTACATATAATATTAACTAAAAGTACACCAAATACATGTTATATACTTTAAATAAAATATCAAAAGTACAGTAAATATATATTACATTCTGTACATAAAATATCAAAAAGTACACCAAATATGTGTTATATATATTGTAAATAAACTATCAAAAACTGCAGTAATTATATTTAATATACTGTACATAAAATATCAAAAATTACACCAAATGTATATTATTTACTGTAAATAAAATATCAAAAAGTACAGTAAATATATCTTACACACCCTCTGTAAAATATCACAATCTACACCAAATATATATTATATAATTTACATAAAATATCAAAAGGACACCAAATATATCTTATATACTGTACATAAAATATCAAAATTACAGTAAATATATTTCATATATTGTGCATATAATGTTAACTAAAAGTACACCAAATACATTTTATATACTGTAAATAAAATATCAAAAAGTACAGTAAATATATATTACACACCCTATGTAAAATATCACAAACTTCACCAAATATATATTATATAATTTACATAAAATATCAAAAGGACACCAAATACATCTTCTATACTGTACATAAAATATCAAAATGTACAGTAAATATATTTCATATATTGTATATATAATATTAAGTAAAAGTACACCAAATACATTTTATATACTGTAAATAAATTACCAAAAATTGCAGTAAATATATATTACATACTGTACATAAAATATCAAAAAGTACACCAAATATGTGTTATATATACTGTAAATAAACTATCAAAACTACACTAATTATATTTAATATACTGTACATAAAATATCAAAAATTACACCAAATATATATTATTTACTGTAAAGAAAATACCAAAAAGTACAGTAAATATATATTACACACCCTATGTAAAATATCACAAACTACACCAAATATATATTATATAATTTACATAAAATATCAAAAGGACACCAAATATATCTTATATACTGAACATGAAATATCAAAATGTACAGTAAATATATTTCATATATTGTACATATAATATTAACTAAAAGTACACTAAATACATTTTATATACTGTAAGTAAAATATCAAAATGTACAGTAAATATATATTACATTCTGTACATAAAATATCAAAAAGTACACCAAATTTGTGTTTTATATACTGTAAATAAACTATCAAAAACTGCAGTAATTATATTTAATATACTGTACATAAAATATCAAAAATTAAACCAAATGTGTATTATTTACTGTAAATAAAATATCAAAAAGTACAGTAAATATATCTTACAAACCCTATGTAAAATATCACAATCTACACCAAATATATATTATATAATTTACATAAAATATCAAAAGGACACCAAATATATCTTATATACTGTACCTAAAATATCAAAATTAGAGTAAATATATTTCATATATTGTACATATAATGTTAACTAAAAGTACACCAAATATATTTTATATAGTGTAAATAAAATATCAAAATGTACAGTAAATATATATTACACACCCTATGTAAAATATCACAATCTACACCAACTTTATAGTATGTAATTTACATAAAATATCAAAAGGACACCATATATACCTTATATGCTGAACATAAAATATCAAAATGTACCATAAATATATTTCATATATTGTACATATAATATTAACTAAAAGTACACCAAATACATTTTATATACTGTAAATAAAGTATCAAATAGTAGAGTAAATATATATTACATACTGTACATAAAATATCAAAAAGTACACCAAATATGTGTAATATATACTGTAAATAAACTATCAAATCCACAGTAATTATATATAATATACTGTACATAAAATATCAAAAATTACACCAAATGTATATTATTTACTGTAAATAAAATATCAAAAAGTACAGTAAATATATCTTACACTCCCTATGTAAAATATCACAATCTACACCAAATATATATTATATAATTTACATAAAATATCAAAAGGACACCAAATATATCTTATATAGTGTACATAAAATATCAAAATGTACAGTAAATATATTTCCTATATTGTACATATAATATTAACTAAAAGTACACCAAATACATTTTATATACTGTAAATAAAGTATCAAAAGTACAGTAAATATATATTAGATACTGTACATAAAATATCAAAAAGTACACCAAATATGTGTAATATATACTGTAAATAAACTATCAAAACTACACTAATTATATTTAATATACTGGACATAAAATATCAAAAATTACACCAAATATATATTATTTACTGTAAATAAAATATCAAAAAGTACAGTAAATATATCTTACACACCCTATGTAAAATATCACAAACTACACCAAATATATATTATATAATTTACATAAAATATCAAAAGGACACCAAATATACCTTATATACTGAACATGAAATATCAAAATGTAGAGTAAATATATTTCATATATTGTACATATAATATTAACTAAAAGTACACCAAATACATGTTATATACTGTAAATAAAATATCAAAAGTACAGTAAATATATATTACATTCTGTACATAAAATATCAAAAAGTACACCAAATATGTGTTATATATACTGTAAATAAACTATCAAAACTACACTAATTATATTTAATATACTGTACATAAAATATCAAAAATTACACCAAATATATATTATTTACTGTAAAGAAAATACCAAAAAGTACAGTAAATATATATTACACACCCTATGTAAAATATCACAAACTACACCAAATATATATTATATAATTTACATAAAATATCAAAAGGACACCAATTATATCTTATATACTGAACATGAAATATCAAAAAGTACAGTAAATATATTTCATATATTGTTCATATAATATTAACTAAAAGTACACCAAATACATTTTATATACTGTAAATAAAATATCAAAAGTACAGTAAATATATATTACATTCTGTACATAAAATATCAAAAAGTACACCAAATATGTGTTATATATACTGTAAATAAACTATCAAAAACTGCAGTAATTATGTTTAATATACTGTACATAAAATACCAAAAATTACACCAAATGTAAATTATTTACTGTAAATAAAATATCAAAAAGTTCAGTAAATATATCTTACACACCCTATGTAAAATATCACAATCTACACCAAATATATGTTATATAATTTACATAAAATATCAAAAGGACACCAAATATATCTTATATACTGTACATAATATATCAAAATTACAGTAAATATATTTCATATATTGTACATATAATGTTAACTAAAAGTACACCAAATACATTTTATATACTGTAAATAAAATATCAAAAAGTACAGTAAATATATATTACACACCCTATGTAAAATATAACAAACTACACCAAATATATATTATATAATTTACATAAAATATCAAAAGGACACCAAATATATCTTCTATACTGTGCATAAAATATCAAAATGTACAGTAAATATATTTCATATATTGTATATATAATATTAACTAAAAGTACACCAAATACATTTTATATACTGTAAATAAATTATCAAAAATTACAGTAAATATATATTACATACTGTACATAAAATATCAAAATTACCCCAAATATGTGTTATATATACTGTAAATAAACTATCAAAACTACACTAATTATATTTAATATACTGTACATAAAATATCAAAAATTACACCAAATATATATTATTTACTGTAAAGAAAATACCAAAAAGTACAGTAAATATATATTACACACCCTATGTAAAATATCACAAACTACACCAAATATATATTATATAATTTACATAAAATATCAAAAGGACACGAAATATATCTTATATACTGAACATGAAATATCAAAAAGTACAGTAAATATATTTCATATATTGTACATATAATATTAACTAAAAGTAAACCAAATACATTTTATATACTGTAAATAAAATATCAAAAGTACAGTAAATATATATTACATTCTGTACATAAAATATAAAAAGTACACCAAATATGTGTTATATATACTGTAAATAAACTATCAAAAACTGCAGTAATTATATTTAATATACTGTACATAAAATATCAAAAATTACACCAAATGTATATTATTTACTGTAAATAAAATATCAAAAAGTACAGTAAATATATCTTACACACCCTATGTAAAATATCACAAACTACACCAAATATATATTATATAATTTACATAAAATATCAAAGGGACACCAAATATACCTTATATACTGAACATGAAATATCAAAATTACAGTAAATATATTTCATATATTGTGCATATAATGTTAACTAAAAGTACACCAAATACATTTTATATACTGTAAGTAATATATCAAAAGTACAGTAAATATATATTACATTCTGTACATAAAATATCAAAAATTACACCAAATTTGTGTTTTATATACTGTAAATAAACTATCAAAAACTGCAGTAATTATATTTAATATACTGTACATAAAATATCCAGGATTAAACCAAATGTATATTATTTACTGTAAATAAAATATCAAAAACTACAGTAAATATATCTTACACACCATATGTAAAATATCACAATCTACACCAAATATATATTATATAATTTACATAAAATATCAAAAGGACAACAAATATATCTTATATACTGTACATAAAATACCAAAATTACAGTAAGTATATTTCATATATTGTACATATAATGTTAACTAAAAGTACACCAAATATATTTTATATAGTGTAAATAAAATATCAAAATGTACAGTAAATATATATTACACTCCCTATGTAAAATATCACAATCTACACCGAATTTATATTATGTAATTTACATAAAATATCAAAAGGACACCATATATACCTTATATGCTGAACATAAAATATCAAAATATACCGTAAATATATTTCATATATTGTACATATAATATTAACTAAAAGTACACCAAATACATTTTATATACTGTAAATAAAATATCAAATAATAGAGTAAATATATATTACATACTGTACATAAAATATCAAAAAGTACACCAAATATGTGTAATATATACTGTAAATAAACTATCAAAACTACACTAATTATATTTAATATACTGTACATAAAATATCAAAAATTAAACCAAATATATATTATTTACTGTAAAAAAATATCAAAAAGTACAGTAAATATATCTTACACACCCTATGTAAAATATCACAAACTACACCAAATATATATTATATAATTTACATAAAATATCAAAAGGGCACCAAATATACCTTATATACTGAACATGAAATATCAAAATGTACAGTAAATATATTTCATATATTGTACATATAATATTAACTAAAAGTACACCAAATACATTTTATATACTGTAAATAAAATATCAAAAGTACAGTAAATATATATTACATTCTGTACATAAAATATCAAAAAGTACACCAAATATGTGTTATATATACTGTAAATAAACTATCAAAAATTGCAGTAATTATGTTTAATATACTGTACATAAAATATCAAAAATTACACCAAATGTATATTATTTACTGTAAATAAAATATCAAAAAGTACATTAAATATATCTTACACACCCTATGTAAAATATCACAATCTACACCAAATATATATTTTATAATTTACATAAAATATCAAAAGGACACCAAATATATCTTATATACTGTACATAATATATCAAAATTACAGTAAATATATTTCATATATTGTACATATAATGTTAACTAAAAGTACACCAAATATATTTTATATACTGTAAATAAAATATCAAAAAGTACAGTAAATATATATTACACACCCTATGCAAAATATCACAAACTTCACCAAATATATATTATATAATTTACATAAAATATCAAAAGGACACCAAATATATCTTCTATACTGTGCATAAAATATCAAAATGTACAGTAAATATATTTCATATATTGTATATATAATATTAACTAAAAGTACACCAAATACATTTTATATACTGTAAATAAATTATCAAAAATTACAGTAAATATATATTTCATACTGTACATAAAATATCAAAAATTACACCAAATATGTGTTATATATACTGTAAATAAACTATCAAACTACACTAATTATATTTAATATACTGTACATAAAATATCAAAAATTACACCAAATATATATTATTTACTGTAAAGAAAATACCAAAAAGTACAGTAAATATATATTACACACCCTATGTAAAATATCACAAACTACACCAAATATATATTATATAATTTACATAAAATATCAAAAGGACACCAAATATATCTTATATACTGAACATGAAATATCAAAATGTACAGTAAATATATTTCATAGATTGTACATATAATATTAACTAAAAGTACACCAAATACATTTTATATACTGTAAATAAAATATCAAAATGTACAGTAAATATATATTACATTCTGTACATAAAATATCAAAAAGTACTCCAAATATCTGTTTTATATACTGTAAATAAACTATCAAAAACTGCAGTAATTATATTTAATATACTGTACATAAAATATCAAAAATTAAACCAAATGTATATTATTTACTGTAAATAAAATATCAAAAAGTACAGTAAATATATCTTACACACCCTATGTAAAATATCACAATCTACACCAAATATATATTATATAAATTACATAAAATATCAAAAGGCCACCAAATATATCTTATATAGTGTACCTAAAATATCAAAATGTACAGTAAATATATTTCCTATATTGTACATATAATATTAACTAAAAGTACACCAAATACATTTAATATACTGTAAATAAAATATCAAAAATACAGTAAATATATATTACATACTGTACATAAAATATCAAAAAGTACACCAAATATGTGTAATATATAATGTAAATAAACTATCAAAAACTACACTAATTATATTTAATATACTGTACATAAAATATCAAAAATTACACCAAATGTATATTATATACTGTAAATAAAATATCAAAAAGTACTGTAAATATATATTACACACCCTATGTAAAATATCACAAACTTCACCAAATATATATTATATAATTTACATAAAATATCAAAAGGACACCAAATATATCTTCTATTCTGTACATAAAATATCAAAATGTACAGTAAATATATTTCATATATTGTATATATAATATTAACTAAAAGTACACCAAATACATTTTATATACTGTAAATAAATTATCAAAAATTACAGTAAATATATATTACATACTGTACATAAAATATCAAAAAGTACACCAAATATGTGTTATATATACTCTAAATAAACTATCAAAACTACACTAATTATATTTAATATACTGTACATAAAATATCAAAAATTACCCCAAATATATATTATTTACTGTCAGGAAAATACCAAAAAGTACAGTAAATATATATTACACACCCTATGTAAAATATCACAAACTACACCAAATATATATTATATAATTTACATAAAATATCAAAAGGACACCAAATATATCTTATATACTGTACATAAAATACCAAAATTACAGTAAATATATTTCATATATTGTACATATAATGTTAACTAAAAGTACACCAAATATATTTTATATAGTGTAAATAAAATATCAAAATGTACAGTAAATATATATTACACTCCCTATGTAAAATATCACAATCTACACCGAATTTATATTATGTAATTTACATAAAATATCAAAAGGACACCATATATACCTTATATGCTGAACATAAAATATCAAAATGTACCGTAAATATATTTCATATATTGTACATATAATATTAACTAAAAGTACACCAAATACATTTTATATACTGTAAATAAAATATCAAATAGTAGACTAAATATATATTACATACTGTACATAAAATATCAAAAAGTACACCAAATATGTGTAATATATACTGTAAATAAACTATCAAATCCACAGTAATTATATATAATATACTGTACATAAAATATCAAAAATTACACCAAATGTATATTATTTACTGTAAATAAAATATCAAAAAGTACAGTAAATATATCTTACACTCCCTATGTAAAATATCACAATCTACACAAAATATATATTATATAATTTACATAAAATATCAAAAGGACACCAAATATATCTTATATAGTGTACATAAAATATCAAAATGTACAGTAAATATATTTCCTATATTGTACATATAATATTAACTAAAAGTACACCAAATACATTTTATATACTGTAAATAAAGTATCAAAAATACAGTAAATATATATTAGATACTGTACATAAAATATCAAAAAGTACACCAAATATGTGTAATATATACTGTAAATAAACTATCAAAACTACACTAATTATATTTAATATACTGTACATAAAATATCAAAAATTAAACCAAATATATATTATTTACTGTAAATAAAATATCAAAAAGTACAGTAAATATATCTTACACACCCTATGTAAAATATCACAAACTACACCAAATATATATTATATAATTTACATAAAATATCAAAAGGGCACCAAATATACCTTATATACTGAACATGAAATATCAAAATGTACAGTAAATATATTTCATATATTGTACATATAATATTAACTAAAAGTACACCAAATACATTTTATATACTGTAAATAAAATATCAAAAGTACAGTAAATATATATTACATACTGTACATAAAATATCAAAAAGTACACCAAATATGTGTTATATATACTGTAAATAAACTATCAAAAACTGCAGTAATTATGTTTAATATACTGTACATAAAATATCAAAAATTACACCAAATGTATATTATTTACTGTAAATAAAATATCAAAAAGTACATTAAATATATCTTACACACCCTATGTAAAATATCACAATCTACACCAAATATATATTTTATAATTTACATAAAATATCAAAAGGACACCAAATATATCTTATATACTGTACATAATATATCAAAATTACAGTAAATATATTTCATATATTGTACATATAATGTTAACTAAAAGTACACCAAATACATTTTATATACTGTAAATAAAATATCAAAAAGTACAGTAAATATATATTACACACCCTATGCAAAATATCACAAACTTCACCAAATATATATTATATAATTTACATAAAATATCAAAAGGACACCAAATATATCTTCTATACTGTGCATAAAATATCAAAATGTACAGTAAATATATTTCATATATTGTATATATAATATTAACTAAAAGTACACCAAATACATTTTATATACTGTAAATAAATTATCAAAAATTACAGTAAATATATATTTCATACTGTACATAAAATATCAAAAAGTACACCAAATATGTGTTATATATACTGTAAATAAACTATCAAACTACACTAATTATATTTAATATACTGTACATAAAATATCAAAAATTACACCAAATATATATTATTTACTGTAAAGAAAATACCAAAAAGTACAGTAAATATATATTACACACCCTATGTAAAATATCACAAACTACACCAAATATATATTATATAATTTACATAAAATATCAAAAGGACACCAAATATATCTTATATACTGAACATGAAATATCAAAATGTACAGTAAATATATTTCATAGATTGTACATATAATATTAACTAAAAGTACACCAAATACATTTTATATACTGTAAATAAAATATCAAAATGTACAGTAAATATATATTACATTCTGTACATAAAATATCAAAAAGTACTCCAAATTTCTGTTTTATATACTGTAAATAAACTATCAAAAACTGCAGTAATTATATTTAATATACTGTACATAAAATATCAAAAATTAAACCAAATGTATATTATTTACTGTAAATAAAATATCAAAAAGTACAGTAAATATATCTTACACACCCTATGTAAAATATCACAATCTACACCAAATATATATTATATAAATTACATAAAATATCAAAAGGCCACCAAATATATCTTATATAGTGTACCTAAAATATCAAAATGTACAGTAAATATATTTCCTATATTGTACATATAATATTAACTAAAAGTACACCAAATACATTTTATATACTGTAAATAAAATATCAAAAATACAGTAAATATATATTACATACTGTACATAAAACATCAAAAAGTACACCAAATATGTGTAATATATAATGTAAATAAACTATCAAAAACTACACTAATTATATTTAATATACTGTACATAAAATATCAAAAATTACACCAAATGTATATTATATACTGTAAATTAAATATCAAAAAGTACGGTAAATATATATTACACACCCTATGTAAAATATCACAAACTTCACCAAATATATATTATATAATTTACATAAAATATCAAAAGGACACCAAATATATCTTCTATTCTGTACATAAAATATCAAAATGTACAGTAAATATATTTCATATATTGTATATATAATGTTAACTAAAAGTACACCAAATACATTTTATATACTGTAAATAAATTATCAAAAATTACAGTAAATATATATTACATACTGTACATAAAATATCAAAAAGTACACCAAATATGTGTTATATATACTCTAAATAAACTATCAAAACTACACTAATTATATTTAATATACTGTACATAAAATATCAAAAATTACACCAAATATATATTATTTACTGTCAGGAAAATACCAAAAAGTACAGTAAATATATATTACACACCCTATGTAAAATATCACAAACTACACCAAATATATATTATATAATTTACATAAAATATCAAAAGGACACCAAATATATCTTATATACTGAACATGAAATATCAAAATGTACAGTAAATATATTTCATATATTGTACATATAATATTAACTAAAAGTACACCAAATACATTTTATATACTGTAAATAAAATATCAAAATGTACAGTAAATATATATTACATTCTGTACATAAAATATCAAAAAGTACACCAAATTTGTGTTTTATATACTGTAAATAAACTATCAAAAAGTGCAGTAACTATATTTTATATACTGTACATAAAATATCAAAAATTAAACCAAATGTATATTATTTAGTGTGAATAAAATATCAAAAAGTACAGTAAATATATCTTACACACCCTATGTAAAATATCACAATCTACACCAAATATATATTATATAATTTACATAAAATATCAAAAGGACACCACATATATCTTATATAGTGTACATAAAATATCAAAATGTACAGTAAATATATTTCCTATATTGTACATATAACATTAACTAAAAGTACACCAAATACATTTTATATACTGTAAATAAAATATCAAAAATACAGTAAATATAAAAAACATACTGTACATAAAATATCAAAAAGTACACCAAATATGTGTAATATATACTGTAAATAAAGTATTAAAAACTACAGTAATTATATTTAATATACTGTACATAAAATATCAAAAATTACACCAAATGTATATTATATACTGTAAATAAAATATCAAAAAGTACAGTAAATATATATTACACACCCTATGTAAAATATCACAAACTTCACCAAATATATATTATATAATTTACATAAAATATCAAAAGGACACCAAATATATCTTCTATACTGTACATAAAATATCAAAATGTACAGTAAATATATTTCATAGATTGTACATATAATATTAACTAAAAGTACACCAAATACATTTTATATACTGTAAATAAAATATCAAAATGTACAGTAAATATATATTACATTCTGTACATAAAATATCAAAAAGTACACAAAATATGTGTTATATATACTGTAAATAAACTATCAAAAACTGCAGTAATTATATTTAATATACTGTACATAAAATATCAAAAATTACACCAAATGTATATTATTTACTGTAAATAAAATATCAAAAAGTACAGTAAATATATCTTACACACCCTATGTAAAATATCACAATCTACACCAAATATATATTATATAAATTACATAAAATATCTAAAGGACACCAAATATATCTTATATAGTGTACCTAAAATATCAAAATGTACAGTAAATATATTTCCTATATTGTACATATAATATTAACTAAAAGTACACCAAATACATTTAATATACTGTAAATAAAATATCAAAAATACAGTAAATATATATTACATACTGTACATAAAATATCAAAATGTACACCAAATATGTGTAATATATAATGTAAATAAACTATCAAAAACTACACTAATTATATTTAATATACTCTACATAAAATATCAAAAATTACACCAAATGTATATTATATACTATAAATAAAATATCAAAAAGTACGGTAAATATATATTACACACCCTATGTAAAATATCACAAACTTCACCAAATATATATTATATAATTTACATAAAATATCAAAAGGACACCAAATATATCTTCTATTCTGTACATAAAATATCAAAATGTACAGTAAATATATTTCATATATTGTATATATAATATTAACTAAAAGTACACCAAATACATTTTATATACTGTAAATAAATTATCAAAAATTACAGTAAATATATATTACATACTGTACATAAAATATCAAAAAGTACACCAAATATGTGTTATATATACTCTAAATAAACTATCAAAACTACACTAATTATATTTCATATACTGTACATAAAATATCAAAAATTACACCAAATATATATTATTTACTGTCAGGAAAATACCAAAAAGTACAGTAAATATATATTACACACCCTATGTAAAATATCACAAACTACACCAAATATATATTATATAAATTACATAAAATATCAAAAGGACACCAAACATATCTTATATACAGAACATGAAATATCAAAATGTACAGTAAATATATTTCATATATTGCACATATAATATTAACTAAAAGTACACCAAATACATTTTATATACTGTGAATAAAATATCAAAATGTACAGTAAATATATATTACATTCTGTACATAAAATATCAAAAAGTACACCAAATTTGTGTTTTATATACTGTAAATAAACTATCAAAAAGTGCAGTAACTATATTTTATATACTGTACATAAAATATCAAAAATTAAACCAAATGTATATTATTTAGTGTGAATAAAATATCAAAAAGTACAGTAAATATATCTTACACACCCTATGTAAAATATCACAATCTACACCAAATATATATTATATAATTTACATAAAATATCAAAAGGACACCACATATATCTTATATAGTGTACATAAAATATCAAAATGTACAGTAAATATATTTCCTATATTGTACATATAACATTAACTAAAAGTACACCAAATACATTTTATATACTGTAAATAAAATATCAAAAATACAGTAAATATAAAAAACATACTGTACATAAAATATCAAAAAGTACACCAAATATGTGTAATATATACTGTAAATAAAGTATTAAAAACTACAGTAATTATATTTAATATACTGTACATAAAATATAAAAAATTACACCAAATGTATATTATATACTGTAAATAAAATATCAAAAAGTACAGTAAATATATATTACACACCCTATGTAAAATATCACAAACTTCACCAAATATATATTATATAATTTACATAAAATATCAAAAGGACACCAAATGTATCTTCTATACTGTACATAAAATATCAAAATGTACAGTAAATATATTTCATATATTGTATATATAATATTAACTAAAAGTACACCAAATTCATTTTATATACTGTAAATAAATTATCAAAAATTACAGTAAATATATATTACATATTGTACATAAAATATCAAAAAGTACACCAAATATGTGTTATATATACTGTAAATAAACTATCAAAACTACACCAATTATATTTAATATACTGTACATAAAATATCAAAAATTACACCAAATATATATTATTTACTGTACAGAAAATACCAAAAAGTACAGTAAATATATATTACACACCCTATGTAAAACATCACAAACTACACCAAATATATATTTTATAATTTACATAAAATATCAAAAGGACACCAAATATATCTTATATACTGTACATGAAATATCAAAATGTACAGTAAATATATTTCATATATTGTACATATAATATTAACTAAAAGTACACCAAATACATTTTATATACTGTAAATAAAATATCAAAAGTACAGTAAATATATATTACATTCTGTACATAAAATATCAAAAAGTACACCAAATTTGTGTTTTATATACTGTAAATAAACTATCAAAAACTGCAGTAATTATATTTAATATACTGTACATAAAATATCAAAAATTAAACCAAATGTATATTATTTACTGTGAATAAAATATCAAAAAGTACAGTAAATATATATTACACACCCTATGTAAAATATCACAATCTACAACAAATATATATTATATAATTTACATAAAATATCAAAAGGACACCAAATGTATATTATATACTGTACATAAAATATCAAAATGTACAGTAAATATATTTCATATATTGTACATATACTATTAACTAAAAGTAGACCAAATACATTTTATATAGAGTAAATAAATTATCAAAAATTACAGTAAATATATATTGCATACTGTACATAAAATATCAAAAAGTACACCAAATATGTTTTATATATACTGTAAATAAACTATCAAAACTACACTAATTATATTTAATATACTGTACATAAAATATCAAAAATTACACCAAATGTATATTATATACTGTAAATAAAATATCAAAAAGTACAGTAAATATATATTACACACCCTATGTAAAATATCACAAACTTCACCAAATATATATTATATAATTTACATAAAATATCAAAAGGACACCAAATATAGATTATATACTGTACATAAAATATCAAAAAGTACAGTAAATATATTTCATATATTGTACATATAACATTAACTAAAAGTACACCAAATACATTTTATATACAGTAAATAAATTATCAAAAATTACAGTAAATATATATTACATACTGTACATAAAATATCAAAAAGTACACCAAATATGTGTTCTATATACTGTAAATAAACAATCAAAACTACACTAATTATATTTAATATACTGTACATAAAATATCAAAAATTACACCAAATATATATTATTTACTGTAAAGAAAATACCAAAAATACAGTAAATATATATTACACACCCTATGTAAAATATCACAAACTACACCAAATATATATTATATAATTTACATAAAATATCAAAAGGACACCATATATATCTTATATACTGAACATGAAATATCAAAATGTACAGTAAATATATTTAATATATTCTACATATAATATTAACTAAAAGTACACCAAATACATTTCATATACTGTAAATAAATTATCAAAATGTACAGTAAATATATATTACATTCTGTACATAAAATATCAAAAAGTACACCAAATTTTTGTTTTATATACTGTAAATAAACTATCAAAAACTGCCGTAATTATATTTAATATACTGTACATAAAATATCAAAAATTAAACCACATGTATATTATTTACTGTAAATAAAATATCAAAAAGTACAGTAAATATATATTACATACCCTATGTAAAATACCACAAACTTCACCAAATATATATTATATAATCTACATAATATATCAAAAGGACACCAAATATATATATTATACAGTACATAAAATATCAAAAAGTACAGTAAATATATTTCATATATTGTACATATAATATTAACTAAAAGTACACCAAATACATTTTATATACAGTAAATAAATTATCAAAAATTACAGTAAATATATATTACATACTGTACATAATATATCAAAAAGTACACCAAGTATGTGTTATATATAATGTAAATAAACTATCAAAACTACACTAATTATATTTAATATACTGTACATAAAATATCAAAAATTACACCAAATATATATTATTTACTGTAAAGAAAATACCAAAAAGTACAGTAAATATATATTACACACCCTATGTAAAATATCACAAACTTCACCAAATATATATTATATAACTTACATAAAATATCAAAAGGACACCAAATGTATCTTCTATACTGTACATAAAATATCAAAATGTACAGTAAATATATTTCATATATTGTACATATAATATTAATTAAAAGTACACCAAATACATTTTATATACTGTAAATAAAATATCAAAATGTACAGTAAATATATATTACATTCTGTACATAAAATATCAAAAAGTACACCAAATTTGTGTTTATATACTGTAAATAAACTATCAAAAACTACAGTAATTATATTTAATATACTGTACATAAAATATCAAAAATTACACCAAATGTATATTATATACTGTAAATAAAATATCAAAAATACAGTAAGTACACATTACACACCCTATGAAATATCACAAACTACACCAAATATATATTATATAATTCACATAAAATATCAAAAGCACACCAAATATATCTTCTATACTGTACATAAAATATCAAAAAGTACAGTAAATATATTTCATATATTGTATATATAATATTAACTAAAAGTACACCAAACACATTTTATATACTGTAAATAAATTATCAAAAATTACAGTAAATATATATTACATACTGTACATAAAATATCAAAAAGTACACCAAATATGTGTTATATATACTGTAAATAAACAATCAAAAACTACAGTAATTATATTTAATATACTGTACATAAAATATCAAAAATTACACCAAATGTATATTATTTACTGTAAATGAAATATCAAAAAGTACAGTAAATATATATTACACACCCTAAGGAAAATATCAAAAACTACATCAAATATATATTATAAAATTCACAAAAAATATCAAAAGGACACCAAGTATATATTATATACTGTACATAAAATATCAAAAAGTACAGTAAATATATTTCATATATTGTATATGTAATATTAACTAAAAGTACACCAAATACATTTTATATACTGTAAATAAAATATCAAAAAGTACAGTAAATATATATTACATAGTGTACATAAAATATCAAAAAGTACTCCAAATATGTGTAATATATACTGTAAATAAACTATCAAAAACTACAGTAATTATATTTTCTATACTGTATATAAAATATCAAAAATTACACCAAATGTATATTATATACTGTAAATAATATATCAAAAAGTACAGTAAATATATATTACACACCCTATGTAAAATATCACAAACTACACCAAATATATATTATATAATTTACATAAAATATCAAAAGGACACCAAATATATATTCTATACTGTACATAAAATATAAAAATTTACAGTAAATATATTTCATATATTGTATATTTAATATTAAATAAAGTACACCAAATACATTTTATATACTGTAAATAAAATATCAAAATGTACAGTAAATATATATTACATACTGTACATAAAATATCAAAAAGTACACCAAATATGTGTTATATATACTGTAAATAAACTATCAAAAACTACAGTAATTATATTTAATGTACTGTACATAAAATATCAAAAATTACACCAAATGTATATTATTTACTGTAAATAAAATACCAAAAAGTACAGTAAATATACATTACACACCCTATGTATAATATCACAAACTACACCAAATATATCTTATATAATTTACATAAAATCCCAAAAAGACAACAAATATACCTTATATACTGAACATAAAATATCAAAATGTACAGTAAATATATTTCATATATTGTACATATAATATTAACGAAAAGTACACCAAATACATTTTACTGTACTGTAAATAAAATATCAAAAAGTACAGAAAATATATATTACATTCTGTACATAACATATAAAAAGTACACCAAATATGTGTAATATATACTGTAAATAAACTATCAAAAACTGCAGTAATTATATTTAATATACTGTACATAAAATATCAAAAATTACACCAAATGTATATTATTTACTGTAAATAAAATATCAAAAAGTACATTAAATATAACTTACACACCCTATGTAAAATATCACAATCTACACCAAATATATATTATATAATTTACATAAAATATCAAAATGACACCAAATATATCTTATATACTGAACATAAAATATCAAAAAGTACAGTAAATATATTTCATATATTGTACTTATAATATTTACTAAAAGTACACCAAATACATTTTATATAGTGTAAATAAAATATCAAAAAGTACAGTAAATATATATTGCACACCATATGTAAAATATCACAATCTACACCAAATATATATTATATAATTTACATAAAATATCAAAAGGACACCAAATATACCTTATATACTGTACATAAAATATCAAAAAGTACAGTAAATATATTTCATATATTGTACATATAATATTAACTAAAAGTACACCAAATACATTTTATACAGTGTAAATAAAATATCAAAAATTTCAGTGAATATATATTACATACTGTACATAAAATATCAAAAAGTACACCAAATATGTGTTATATATACTGTAAATAAACTATCAAAACTACACTAATTATATTTAATATACTGTACATAAAATATCAAAAATTACACCAAATATATATTATTTACTGTAAAGAAAATACCAAAAATTACAGTAAATATATATTACACACCCTATGTAAAATATCACAAACTACACCAAATATATATTATATAATTTACATAAAATATCAAAAGGACACCAAATATAACTTATATACTGAACATCAAGTATCAAAATGTACAGTAAATATATTTCATATATTGTACATTTAATATTAACTAAAAGTACACCAAATACATTTTATATACTGTAAATAAAATATCAAAAATTACAGTAAATATATATTACATACTGTTCTTAAAATATCAAAAAGTACACCAAATATGTGTTATATATACTGTAAATAAACTATCAAAACTACACTAATTATATTTAATATACTGTACATAAAATATCAAAAATTACACCAAATATATATTATTTACTGTAAAGAAAATACCAAAAATTACAGTAAATATATATTACACACCCTATGTAAAATATCACAAACTACACCAAATATATATTATATAATTTACATAAAATATCAAAAGGACACCAAATATAACTTATATACTGAACATCAAGTATCAAAATGTACAGTAAATATATTTCATATATTGTACATTTAATATTAACTAAAAGTACACCAAATACATTTTATATACTGTAAATAAAATATCAAAAAGTACAGTAAATATATATTACATACTGTTCTTAAAATATCAAAAAGTACACAAAATATGTGTTATATATACTGTAAATAAACTATCAAAAACTGCAGTGATTATATTTAATATACTGTACATAAAATATCAAAAATTACACCAAATGAATACTATTTACTGTACATAAAATATCAAAAAGTACAGTAAATATATCTTACACACCCTATGTAAAATATCACAATCTACACCAAATATATATTATATAATTTACATAAAATACCAAAAGGACACCAAATATATCTTATATAGTGTACATAAAATATCAAAATGTACAGTAAATATATTTCATATATTGTACATATGATATTAACTAAAAGTATACCAACTGCATTTTATATACTGTAAATAAATTATCAAAAATTACAGTAAATATATATCACATACTGTACATAAAATATCAAAAAGTACAGCAAATATGTGTTATATATACTGTAAATAAACTATCAAAAACTACCGTAATTATATTTAATATACTGTACATAAGATATTAAAAATTACACCAAATGTATATTATTTACTGTAAATAAAATATCAAAAATTACAGTAAATATATATTACACACCCTATGTAAAATATCACAATCTACACCAAATATATATTATATAATTTACATAAAATATCAAAATGACACCAAATATATCTTATATACTGAACATAAAATATCAAAAAGTACAGTAAATATATTTCATATATTGTACTTATAATATTTACTAAAAGTACACCAAATACATTTTATATAGTGTAAATAAAATATCAAAAAGTACAGTAAATATATATTACACACCATATGTAAAATATCACAATCTACACCAAATATATATTATATAATTTACATAAAATATCAAAAGGACACCAAATATACCTTATATACTGTACATAAAATATCAAAAAGTACAGTAAATATATTTCATATATTGTACATATAATATTAACTAAAAGTACACCAAATACATTTTATACAGTGTAAATAAAATATCAAAAATTACAGTGAATATATATTACATACTGTACATAAAATATCAAAAAGTACACAAAATATGTGTTATATATACTGTAAATAAACTATCAAAAACTGCAGTGATTATATTTAATATACTGTACATAAAATATCAAAAATTACACCAAATGAATACTATTTACTGTACATAAAATATCAAAAAGTACAGTAAATATATCTTACACACCCTATGTAAAATATCACAATCTACACCAAATATATATTATATAATTTACATAAAATACCAAAAGGACACCAAATATATCTTATATAGTGTACATAAAATATCAAAATGTACAGTAAATATATTTCATATATTGTACATATGATATTAACTAAAAGTATACCAACTGCATTTTATATACTGTAAATAAATTATCAAAAATTACAGTAAATATATATCACATACTGTACATAAAATATCAAAAAGTACAGCAAATATGTGTTATATATACTGTAAATAAACTATCAAAAACTACCGTAATTATATTTAATATACTGTACATAAGATATTAAAAATTACACCAAATGTATATTATTTACTGTAAATAAAATATCAAAAATTACAGTAAATATATATTACACACCCTATGTAAAATATCACAATCTACACCAAATATATATTATATAATTTACATAAAATATCAAAATGACACCAAATATATCTTATATACTGAACATAAAATATCAAAAAGTACAGTAAATATATTTCATATATTGTACTTATAATATTTACTAAAAGTACACCAAATACATTTTATATAGTGTAAATAAAATATCAAAAAGTACAGTAAATATATATTACACACCATATGTAAAATATCACAATCTACACCAAATATATATTATATAATTTACATAAAATATCAAAAGGACACCAAATATACCTTATATACTGTACATAAAATATCAAAAAGTACAGTAAATATATTTCATATATTGTACATATAATATTAACTAAAAGTACACCAAATACATTTTATACAGTGTAAATAAAATATCAAAAATTACAGTGAATATATATTACATACTGTACATAAAATATCAAAAAGTACACCAAATATGTGTTATATATACTGTAAATAAACTATCAAAACTACACTAATTATATTTAATATACTGTACATAAAATATCAAAAATTACACCAAATATATATTATTTACTGTAAAGAAAATACCAAAAATTACAGTAAATATATATTACACACCCTATGTAAAATATCACAAACTACACCAAATATATATTATATAATTTACATAAAATATCAAAAGGACACCAAATATAACTTATATACTGAACATCAAGTATCAAAATGTACAGTAAATATATTTCATATATTGTACATTTAATATTAACTAAAAGTACACCAAATACATTTTATATACTGTAAATAAAATATCAAAAAGTACAGTAAATATATATTACATACTGTTCTTAAAATATCAAAAAGTACACCAAATATGTGTTATATATACTGTAAATAAACTATCAAAACTACACTAATTATATTTAATATACTGTACATAAAATATCAAAAATTACACCAAATATATATTATTTACTGTAAAGAAAATACCAAAAATTACAGTAAATATATATTACACACCCTATGTAAAATATCACAAACTACACCAAATATATATTATATAATTTACATAAAATATCAAAAGGACACCAAATATAACTTATATACTGAACATCAAGTATCAAAATGTACAGTAAATATATTTAATATATTGTACATTTAATATTAACTAAAAGTACACCAAATACATTTTATATACTGTAAATAAAATATCAAAAAGTACAGTAAATATATATTACATACTGTTCTTAAAATATCAAAAAGTACACAAAATATGTGTTATATATAGTGTAAATAAACTATCAAAAACTGCAGTGATTATATTTAATATACTGTACATAAAATATCAAAAATTACACCAAATGAATACTATTTACTGTACATAAAATATCAAAAAGTACAGTAAATATATCTTACACACCCTATGTAAAATATCACAATCTACACCAAATATATATTATATAATTTACATAAAATACCAAAAGGACACCAAATATATCTTATATAGTGTACATAAAATATCAAAATGTACAGTAAATATATTTCATATATTGTACATATGATATTAACTAAAAGTATACCAACTGCATTTTATATACTGTAAATAAATTATCAAAAATTACAGTAAATATATATCACATACTGTACATAAAATATCAAAAAGTACAGCAAATATGTGTTATATATACTGTAAATAAACTATCAAAAACTACCGTAATTATATTTAATATACTGTACATAAGATATTAAAAATTACACCAAATGTATATTATTTACTGTAAATAAAATATCAAAAATTACAGTAAATATATATTACACACCCTATGTAAAATATCACAATCTACACCAAATATATATTATATAATTTACATAAAATATCAAAATGACACCAAATATATCTTATATACTGAACATAAAATATCAAAAAGTACAGTAAATATATTTCATATATTGTACTTATAATATTTACTAAAAGTACACCAAATACATTTTATATAGTGTAAATAAAATATCAAAAAGTACAGTAAATATATATTACACACCATATGTAAAATATCACAATCTACACCAAATATATATTATATAATTTACATAAAATATCAAAAGGACACCAAATATACCTTATATACTGTACATAAAATATCAAAAAGTACAGTAAATATATTTCATATATTGTACATATAATATTAACTAAAAGTACACCAAATACATTTTATACAGTGTAAATAAAATATCAAAAATTACAGTGAATATATATTACATACTGTACATAAAATATCAAAAAGTACACCAAATATGTGTTATATATACTGTAAATAAACTATCAAAACTACACTAATTATATTTAATATACTGTACATAAAATATCAAAAATTACACCAAATATATATTATTTACTGTAAAGAAAATACCAAAAATTACAGTAAATATATATTACACACCCTATGTAAAATATCACAAACTACACCAAATATATATTATATAATTTACATAAAATATCAAAAGGACACCAAATATAACTTATATACTGAACATCAAGTA
Organism: Pan paniscus; assembly: GCF_029289425.2. Taxonomy (NCBI): domain Eukaryota; kingdom Metazoa; phylum Chordata; class Mammalia; order Primates; family Hominidae; genus Pan; species Pan paniscus. Next base: position 7,057,733 of record NC_073271.2, read on the forward strand.
TCAAAATGTACAGTAAATATATTTCATATATTGTACATTTAATATTAACTAAAAGTACACCAAATACATTTTATATACTGTAAATAAAATATCAAAAAGTACAGTAAATATATATTACATACTGTTCTTAAAATATCAAAAAGTACACAAAATATGTGTTATATATACTGTAAATAAACTATCAAAAACTGCAGTGATTATATTTAATATACTGTACATAAAATATCAAAAATTACACCAAATGAATACTATTTACTGTACATAAAATATCAAAAAGTACAGTAAATATATCTTACACACCCTATGTAAAATATCACAATCTACACCAAATATATATTATATAATTTACATAAAATACCAAAAGGACACCAAATATATCTTATATAGTGTACATAAAATATCAAAATGTACAGTAAATATATTTCATATATTGTACATATGATATTAACTAAAAGTATACCAACTGCATTTTATATACTGTAAATAAATTATCAAAAATTACAGTAAATATATATCACATACTGTACATAAAATATCAAAAAGTACAGCAAATATGTGTTATATATACTGTAAATAAACTATCAAAAACTACCGTAATTATATTTAATATACTGTACATAAGATATTAAAAATTACACCAAATGTATATTATTTACTGTAAATAAAATATCAAAAATTACAGTAAATATATATTACACACCCTATGTAAAATATCACAATCTACACCAAATATATATTATATAATTTACATAAAATATCAAAATGACACCAAATATATCTTATATACTGAACATGAAATATCAAAATGTACAGTAAATATATTTCATAGATTGTACATATAATATTAACTAAAAGTACACCAAATACATTTTATATACTGTAAATAAAATATCAAAATGTACAGTAAATATATATTACATTCTGTACATAAAATATCAAAAAGTACACAAAATATGTGTTATATATACTCTAAATAAACTATCAAAAACTGCAGTAATTATATTTAATATACTGTACATAAAATATCAAAAATTACACCAAATGTATATTATTTACTGTAAATAAAATATCAAAAAGTACAGTAAATATATCTTACACACCCTATGTAAAATATCACAATCTACACCAAATATATATTATATAAATTACATAAAATATCAAAAGGACACCAAATATATCTTATATAGTGTACCTAAAATATCAAAATGTACAGTAAATATATTTCCTATATTGTACATATAATATTAACTAAAAGTACACCAAATACATTTAATATACTGTAAATAAAATATCAAAAATACAGTAAATATATATTACATACTGTACATAAAATATCAAAATGTACACCAAATATGTGTAATATATAATGTAAATAAACTATCAAAAACTACACTAATTATATTTAATATACTCTACATAAAATATCAAAAATTACACCAAATGTATATTATATACTATAAATAAAATATCAAAAAGTACGGTAAATATATATTACACACCCTATGTAAAATATCACAAACTTCACCAAATATATATTATATAATTTACATAAGATATCAAAAGGACACCAAATATATCTTCTATTCTGTACATAAAATATCAAAATGTACAGTAAATATATTTCATATATTGTATATATAATATTAACTAAAAGTACACCAAATACATTTTATATACTGTAAATAAGTTATCAAAAATTACAGTAAATATATATTACATACTGTACATAAAATATCAAAAAGTACACCAAATATGTGTTATATATACTCTAAATAAACTATCAAAACTACACTAATTATATTTAATATACTGTACATAAAATATCAAAAATTACACCAAATATATATTATTTACTGTCAGGAAAATAACAAAAAGTACAGTAAATATATATTACACACCCTATGTAAAATATCACAAACTACACCAAATATATATTATATAATTTACATAAAATATCAAAAGGACACCAAACATATCTTATATACAGAACATGAAATATCAAAATGTACAGTAAATATATTTCATATATTGCACATATAATATTAACTAAAAGTACACCAAATACATTTTATATACTGTAAATAAAATATCAAAATGTACAGTAAATATATATTACATTCTGTACATAAAATATCAAAAAGTACACCAAATTTGTGTTTTATATACTGTAAATAAACTATCAAAAAGTGCAGTAACTATATTTTATATACTGTACATAAAATATCAAAAATTAAACCAAATGTATATTATTTAGTGTGAATAAAATATCAAAAAGTACAGTAAATATATCTTACACACCCTATGTAAAATATCACAATCTACACCAAATATATATTATATAATTTACATAAAATATCAAAAGGACACCACATATATCTTATATAGTGTACATAAAATATCAAAATGTACAGTAAATATATTTCCTATATTGTACATATAACATTAACTAAAAGTACACCAAATACATTTTATATACTGTAAATAAAATATCAAAAATACAGTAAATATAAAAAACATACTGTACATAAAATATCAAAAAGTACACCAAATATGTGTAATATATACTGTAAATAAAGTATTAAAAACTACAGTAATTATATTTAATATACTGTACATAAAATATCAAAAATTACACCAAATGTATATTATATACTGTAAATAAAATATCAAAAAGTACAGTAAATATATATTACACACCCTATGTAAAATATCACAAACTTCACCAAATATATATTATATAATTTACATAAAATATCAAAAGGACACCAAATATATCTTCTATACTGTACATAAAATATCAAAATGTACAGTAAATATATTTCATATATTGTATATATAATATTAACTAAAAGTACAACAAATTCATTTTATATACTGTAAATAAATTATCAAAAATTACAGTAAATATATATTACATATTGTACATAAAATATCAAAAAGTACACCAAATATGTGTTATATATACTGTAAATAAACTATCAAAACTACACTAATTATATTTAATAAACTGTACATAAAATATCAAAAATTACACCAAATATATATTATTTACTGTAAAGAAAATACCAAAAAGTACAGTAAATATATATTACACACCCTATGTAAAATATCACAAACTACACCAAATATATATTATATAATTTACATAAAATATCAAAAGGACACCAAATATATCTTATATACTGAACATGAAATATCAAAATGTACAGTAAATATATTTCATAGATTGTACATATAATATTAACTAAAAGTACACCAAATACATTTTATATACTGTAAATAAAATATCAAAATGTACAGTAAATATATATTACATTCTGTACATAAAATATCAAAAAGTACTCCAAATTTCTGTTTTATATACTGTAAATAAACTATCAAAAACTGCAGTAATTATATTTAATATACTGTACATAAAATATCAAAAATTAAACCAAATGTATATTATTTACTGTAAATAAAATATCAAAAAGTACAGTAAATATATCTTACACACCCTATGTAAAATATCACAATCTACACCAAATATATATTATATAAATTACATAAAATATCAAAAGGCCACCAAATATATCTTATATAGTGTACCTAAAATATCAAAATGTACAGTAAATATATTTCCTATATTGTACATATAATATTAACTAAAAGTACACCAAATACATTTTATATACTGTAAATAAAATATCAAAAATACAGTAAATATATATTACATACTGTACATAAAATATCAAAAAGTACACCAAATATGTGTAATATATAATGTAAATAAACTATCAAAAACTACACTAATTATATTTAATATACTGTACATAAAATATCAAAAATTACACCAAATGTATATTATATACTGTAAATAAAATATCAAAAAGTACGGTAAATATATATTACACACCCTATGTAAAATATCACAAACTTCACCAAATATATATTATATAATTTACATAAAATATCAAAAGGACACCAAATATATCTTCTATTCTGTACATAAAATATCAAAATGTACAGTAAATATATTTCATATATTGTATATATAATATTAACTAAAAGTACACCAAATACATTTTATATACTGTAAATAAATTATCAAAAATTACAGTAAATATATATTACATACTGTACATAAAATATCAAAAAATACACCAAATATGTGTTATATATACTCTAAATAAACTATCAAAACTACACTAATTATATTTAATATACTGTACATAAAATATCAAAAATTACACCAAATATATATTATTTACTGTCAGGAAAATACCAAAAAGTACAGTAAATATATATTACACACCCTATGTAAAATATCACAAACTACAACAAATATATATTATATAATTTACATAAAATATCAAAAGGACACCAAATATATCTTATATACTGAACATGAAATATCAAAATGTACAGTAAATATATTTCATATATTGTACATATAATATTAACTAAAAGTACACCAAATACAATTTATATACTGTAAATAAAATATCAAAATGTACAGTAAATATATATTACATTCTGTACATAAAATATCAAAAAGTACACCAAATTTGTGTTTTATATACTGTAAATAAACTATCAAAAAGTGCAGTAATTATATTTTATATACTGTACATAAAATATCAAAAATTAAACCAAATGTATATTATTTAGTGTGAATAAAATATCAAAAAGTACAGTAAATATATCTTAAACACCCTATGTAAAATATCACAATCTACACCAAATATATATTATATAATTTACATAAAATATCAAAAGGACACCACATATATCTTATATAGTGTACATAAAATATCAAAATGTACAGTAAATATATTTCCTATATTGTACATATAACATTAACTAAAAGTACACCAAATACATTTTATATACTGTAAATAAAATATCAAAAATACAGTAAATATAAATAACATACCGTACATAAAATATCAAAAAGTACACCAAATATGTGTAATATATACTGTAAATAAAGTATTAAAAACTACAGTAATTATATTTAATATACTGTACATAAAATATCAAAAATTACACCAAATGTATATTATATACTGTAAATAAAATATCAAAAAGTACAGTAAATATATATTACACACCCTATGTAAAATATCACAAACTTCACCAAATATATATTATATAATTTACATAAAATATCAAAAGGACACCAAATATATCTTCTATACTGTACATAAAATATCAAAATGTACAGTAAATATATTTCATATATTGTATATATAATATTAACTAAAAGTACACCAAATTCATTTTATATACTGTAAATAATTTATCAAAAATTACAGTAAATATATATTACATATTGTACATAAAATATCAAAAATTACACCAAATATGTGTTATATATACTGTAAATAAACTATCAAAACTACAATAATTATATTTAATATACTGTACATAAAATATCAAAAATTACACCAAATATATATTATTTACTGTACAGAAAATACCAAAAAGTACAGTAAATATATATTACACACCCTATGTAAAATATCACAAACTACACCAAATATATATTTTATAATTTACATAAAATATCAAAAGGACACCAAATATATCTTATATACTGTACATGAAATATCGAAATGTACAGTAAATATATTTCATATATTGTACATATAATATTAACTAAAAGTACACCAAATACATTTTATATAGTGTAAATAAAATATCAAAAATTACAGTGAATATATATTACATACTGTACATAAAATATCAAAAAGTACACCAAATATGTGTTATATATACTGTAAATAAACTATCAAAACTACACTAATTATATTTAATATACTGTACATAAAATATCAAAAATTACACCAAATATATATTATTTACTGTAAAGAAAATACCAAAAAGTACAGTAAATATATATTACACACCCTATGTAAAATATCACAAACTACACCAAATATATATTATATAATTTACATAAAATATCAAAAGGACACCAAATATATCTTATATACTGAACATGAAATATCAAAATGTACAGTAAATATATTTCATAGATTGTACATATAATATTAACTAAAAGTACACCAAATACATTTTATGATACTGTAAATAAAATATCAAAATGTACAGTAAATATATATTACATTCTGTACATAAAATATCAAAAAGTACACAAAATATGTGTTATATATACTGTAAATAAACTATCAAAAACTGCAGTAATTATATTTAATATACTGTACATAAAATATCAAAAATTACACCAAATGTATATTATTTACTGTAAATAAAATATCAAAAAGTACAGTAAATATATCTTACACACCCTATGTAAAATATCACAATCTACACCAAATATATATTATATAAATTACATAAAATATCAAAAGGACACCAAATATATCTTATATAGTGTACCTAAAATATCAAAATGTACAGTAAATATATTTCCTATATTGTACATATAATATTAACTAAAAGTACACCAAATACATTTAATATACTGTAAATAAAATATCAAAAATACAGTAAATATATATTACATACTGTACATAAAATATCAAAATGTACACCAAATATGTGTAATATATAATGTAAATAAACTATCAAAAACTACACTAATTATATTTAATATACTCTACATAAAATATCAAAAATTACACCAAATGTATATTATATACTATAAATAAAATATCAAAAAGTACGGTAAATATATATTACACACCCTATGTAAAATATCACAAACTTCACCAAATATATATTATATAATTTACATAAAATATCAAAAGGACACCAAATATATCTTCTATTCTGTACATAAAATATCAAAATGTACAGTAAATATATTTCATATATTGTATATATAATATTAACTAAAAGTACACCAAATACATTTTATATACTGTAAATAAATTATCAAAAATTACAGTAAATATATATTACATACTGTACATAAAATATCAAAAAGTACACCAAATATGTGTTATATATACTCTAAATAAACTATCAAAACTACACTAATTATATTTAATATACTGTACATAAAATATCAAAAATTACACCAAATATATATTATTTACTGTCAGGAAAATACCAAAAAGTACAGTAAATATATATTACACACCCTATGTAAAATATCACAAACTACACCAAATATATATTATATAATTTACATAAAATATCAAAAGGACACCAAACATATCTTATATACAGAACATGAAATATCAAAATGTACAGTAAATATATTTCATATATTGCACATATAATATTAACTAAAAGTACACCAAATACATTTTATATACTGTAAATAAAATATCAAAATGTACAGTAAATATATATTACATTCTGTACATAAAATATCAAAAAGTACACCAAATTTGTGTTTTATATACTGTAAATAAACTATCAAAAAGTGCAGTAACTATATTTTATATACTGTACATAAAATATCAAAAATTAAACCAAATGTATATTATTTAGTGTGAATAAAATATCAAAAAGTACAGTAAATATATCTTACACACCCTATGTAAAATATCACAATCTACACCAAATATATATTATATAATTTACATAAAATATCAAAAGGACACCACATATATGTTATATAGTGTACATAAAATATCAAAATGTACAGTAAATATATTTCCTATATTGTACATATAACATTAACTAAAAGTACACCAAATACATTTTATATACTGTAAATAAAATATCAAAAATACAGTAAATATAAAAAACATACTGTACATAAAATATCAAAAAGTACACCAAATATGTGTAATATATACTGTAAATAAAGTATTAAAAACTACAGTAATTATATTTAATATACTGTACATAAAATATCAAAAATTACACCAAATGTATATTATATACTGTAAATAAAATATCAAAAAGTACAGTAAATATATATTACACACCCTATGTAAAATATCACAAACTTCACCAAATATATATTATATAATTTACATAAAATATCAAAAGGACACCAAATATATCTTCTATACTGTACATAAAATATCAAAATGTACAGTAAATATATTTCATATATTGTATATATAATATTAACTAAAAGTACACCAAATTCATTTTATATACTGTAAATAAATTATCAAAAATTACAGTAAATATATATTACATATTGTACATAAAATATCAAAAAGTACACCAAATATGTGTTATATATACTGTAAATAAACTATCAAAACTACACTAATTATATTTAATATACTGTACATAAAATATCAAAAATTACACCAAATATATATTATTTACTGTACAGAAAATACCAAAAAGTACAGTAAATATATATTACACACCCTATGTAAAACATCACAAACTACACCAAATATATATTTTATAATTTACATAAAATATCAAAAGGACACCAAATATATCTTATATACTGTACATGAAATATCAAAATGTACAGTAAATATATTTCATATATTGTACATATAATATTAACTAAAAGTACACCAAATACATTTTATATACTGTAAATAAAATATCAAAAGTACAGTAAATATATATTACATTCTGTACATAAAATATCAAAATGTACACCAAATTTGTGTTTTATATACTGTAAATAAACTATCAAAAACTGCAGTAATTATATTTAATATACTGTACATAAAATATCAAAAATTAAACCAAATGTATATTATTTACTGTGAATAAAATATCAAAAAGTACAGTAAATATATATTACACACCCTATGTAAAATATCACAATCTACAACAAATATATATTATATAATTTACATAAAATATCAAAAGGACACCAAATGTATATTATATACTGTACATAAAATATCAAAATGTACAGTAAATATATTTCATATATTGTACATATACTATTAACTAAAAGTAGACCAAATACATTTTATATAGAGTAAATAAATTATCAAAAATTACAGTAAATATATATTGCATACTGTACATAAAATATCAAAAAGTACACCAAATATGTTTTATATATACTGTAAATAAACTATCAAAACTACACTAATTATATTTAATATACTGTACATAAAATATCAAAAATTACACCAAATGTATATTATATACTGTAAATAAAATATCAAAAAGTACAGTAAATATATATTACACACCCTATGTAAAATATCACAAACTTCACCAAATATATATTATATAATTTACATAAAATATCAAAAGGACACCAAATATATCTTCTATACTGTACATAAAATATCAAAATGTACAGTAAATATATTTCATATATTGTATATATAATATTAACTAAAAGTACACCAAATTCATTTTATATACTGTAAATAAATTATCAAAAATTACAGTAATTTTATATTACATACTGTACATAAAATATCAAAAAGTACACCAAATATGTGTTATATATACTGTAAATAAACTATCAAAACTACACTAATTATATTTAATATACTGTACATAAAATATCAAAAATTACACCAAATATATATTATTTACTGTAAAGAAAATACCAAAAAGTACAGTAAATATATATTACACACCCTATGTAAAATATCACAATCTACACCAAATATATATTATATAATTTACATAAAATATCAAAAGGACACCAAATATAGATTATATACTGTACATAAAATATCAAAAAGTACAGTAAATATATTTCATATATTGTACATATAACATTAACTAAAAGTACACCAAATACATTTTATATACAGTAAATAAATTATCAAAAATTACAGTAAATATATATTACATACTGTACATAAAATATCAAAAAGTACACCAAATATGTGTTCTATATACTGTAAACAAACAATCAAAACTACACTAATTATATTTAATATACTGTACATAAAATATCAAAAATTACACCAAATATATATTATTTACTGTAAAGAAAATACCAAAAATACAGTAAATATATATTACACACCCTATGTAAAATATCACAAACTACACCAAATATATATTATATAATTTACATAAAATATCAAAAGGACACCATATATATCTTATATACTGAACATGAAATATCAAAATGTACAGTAAATATATTTAATATATTCTACATATAATATTAACTAAAAGTACACCAAATACATTTCATATACTGTAAATAAATTATCAAAATGTACAGTAAATATGTATTACATTCTGTACATAAAATATCAAAAAGTACACCAAATTTTTGTTTTATATACTGTAAATAAACTATCAAAAACTGCAGTAATTATATTTAATATACTGTACATAAAATATCAAAAATTAAACCACATGTATATTATTTACTGTAAATAAAATATCAAAAAGTACAGTAAATATATATTACATACCCTATGTAAAATATCACAATCTACACCAAATATATATTATATAATTTACATAAAATATCAAAAGGACACCAAATATATCTTATATACTGTACATAAAATATCAAAAAGTACAGTAAATATATTTCATATATTGTACATATAATATTAACTAAAAGTACACCAAATACAATTTATATACTGTAAATAAATTATCAAAAATTACAGTAAATCTATATTACATACTGTACAAAAAATATCAAAAAGTACACCAAATGTGTGTTATATATACTGTAAATAAACTATTAAAACTAAACTAATTATATTAAATATACTGTACATAAAATATAAAAAATTACACCGAATGTATATTTTATACTGTAAATAAAATATCAAAAAGTACAATAAATATATATTACACACACTATGTAAAATACCACAAACTTCACCAAATATATATTATATAATCTACATAATATATCAAAAGGACACCAAATATATATATTATACAGTACATAAAATATCAAAAAGTACAGTAAATATATTTCATATATTGTACATATAATATTAACTAAAAGTACACCAAATACATTTTATATACAGTAAATAAATTATCAAAAATTACAGTAAATATATATTACATACTGTACATAATATATCAAAAAGTACACCAAGTATGTGTTATATATAATGTAAATAAACTATCAAAACTACACTAATTATATTTAATATACTGTACATAAAATATCAAAAATTACACCAAATATATATTATTTACTGTAAAGAAAATACCAAAAAGTACAGTAAATATATATTACACACCCTATGTAAAATATCACAAACTACACCAAATATATATTATATAATTTACATAAAATATCAAAAGGACACCAAATATATCTTATATACTGAACATGAAATATCAAAATGTACAGTAAATATATTTCATATATTGTACATATAATATTAATTAAAAGTACACCAAATACATTTTATATACTGTAAATAAAATATCAAAATGTACAGTAAATATATATTACATTCTGTAAATAAAATATCAAAAAGTACACCAAATTTGTGTTTTATATACTGTAAATAAACTATCAAAAACTGCAGTAATTATATTTAATATACTGTACATAAAATATCAAAAATTACACCAAATGTATATTATTTACTGTAAATATAATATCAAAAAGTACAGTAAATATATCTTACACACCCTATGTAAAATATCACAATCTACGCCAAATATATATTATATAATTTACATAAAATATCAAAAGGACACCAAATATATCTTCTATACTGTACATAAAATATCAAAATGTACAGTAAATATATTTCATATATTGTACATATAATATTAACTAAAAGTACACCAAATACATTTTATATACAGTAAATAAATTATCAAAAATTACAGTAAATATATATTACATACTGTACATAAAATATCAAAAAGTACACCAAATATGTGTTATATATACTGTAAATAAACTATCAAAACTACACTAATTATATTTGATAAACTGTACATAAAATATCAAAAATTACACCAAATATATATTATTTACTGTAAATAAAATACCAAAAAGTACAGTAAATATATATTACACACCCTAAGTAAAATATCACAAACTACACCAAATATATATTATATAATTTACATAAAATATCAAAAGGACACCAAATATATCTTATATACTGAACATGAAATATCAAAATGTACAGTAAATATATTTCATATATTGTACATATAATATTAACTAAAAGTACACCAAATACATTTTATATACTGTAAATAAAATATCAAAATGTACAGTAAATATATATTACATTCTGTACATAAAATATCAAAAAGTACACCAAATTTGTGTTTTATATACTGTAAATAAACTATCAAAAACTGCAGTAATTATATTTAATATACTGTACATAAAATATCAAAAATTAAACCAAATGTATATTATTTACTGTAAATAAAATATCAAAAAGTACAGTAAATATAGATTACACACCCTATGTAAAATATCACAATCTACAACAAATATATATCATATAATTTACATAAAATATCAAAAGGACACCAAATATATCTTCTATACTGTACAAAAAATATCAAAACCTACAGTAAATATATTTCATATATTGTACATATAATATTAACTAAAGTACACCAAATACATTTTATATACTGTAAATACATTATCAAAAATTACAGTAAACATATATTACATACTGTACATAAAATATCAAAAAGTACACCAAATATGTGTTATATATACTGTAAATAAACTATCAAAACTACACTAATTATATTTAATATACTGTACATAAAATATCAAAAATTACACCAAATGTATATTATATACTGTAAAGAAAATACCAAAAAGTACATTAAATATATATTACACACCCTATGTAAAATATCACAAACTTCACCAAATATGTATTATATAATTTACATAAAATATCAAAAGGACACCAAATATATCTTCTATACTGTACATAAAATATCAAAATGTACAGTAAATATATTTCATATATTGTATATATAATATTAACTAAAAGTACACCAAATTCATTTTATATACTGTAAATAAATTATCAAAAATTACAGTAAATATATATTACATACTGTACATAAAATATCAAAAAGTACACCAAATATGTGTTATATATACTGTAAATAAACTATCAAAACTACACTAATTATATTTAATATACTTTACATAAAATATCAAAAATTACACCAAATATATATTATTTACTGTAAAGAAAATATCAAAAAGTACAGTAAATATATATTACACACCCTATGTAAAATATCACAATCTACACCAAATATATATTATATAATTTACATAAAATATCAAAAGGACACCAAATATAGATTATATACTGTAAATTAAATATCAAAAAGTACAGTAAATATATTTCATATATTGTACATATAATATTAACTAAAAGTACACCAAATACATTTTATATACAGTAAATAAATTATCAAAAATTACAGTAAATATATATTACATACTGTACATAAAATATCATAAAGTACACCAAATATGTGTTATATATACTGTAAATAAACTATCAAAACTATACTAATTATATTTAATATACTGTACATAAAATATCAAAAATTACACCAAATATATATTATTTACTGTAAAGAAAATACCAAAAATACAGTAAATATATATTACACACCCTATGTAAAATATCACAAACTACACCAAATATATATTATATAATTTACATAAAATATCAAAAGGACACCAAATATATCTTATATACTGTACATAAAATATCAAAAAGTACAGTAAATATATTTGATATATTGTACATATAATATTAACTAAAAGTACACCAAATACAGTTTATATACTGTAAATAAATTATCAAAAATTACAGTAAATCTATATTACATACTGTACAAAAATTATCAAAAATTACACCAAATATGTGTTATATATACTCTAAATAAACTATTAAAACTACACTAATTATATTAAATATACTGTATATAAAATATAAAAAATTACACCGAATGTATATTATATACTGTAAATAAAATATCAAAAAGTACAATAAATATATATTACACACCCTATGTAAAATATCACAAACTTCACCAAATATATATTATATAATTTACATAAAATATCAAAAGGACACCAAATGTATCTTCTATACTGTACATAAAATATAAAATTGTACAGTAAATATATTTCATATATTGTATATATAATATTAACTATAAGTACAGCAAATTCATTTTATATACTGTAAATAAATTATCAAAAATTACAGTAAATATATATTACATACTGTACATAAAATATCAAAAAGTACACCAAATATGTGTTATATATACTGTAAATAAACTATCAAAACTACACTAATTATATCTAATATACTGTATATAAAATATCAAAAATTACCCAAATATATATTATTTACTGTACAGAAAATACCAAAAAGTACAGTAAATATATATTACACACCCTATGTAAAATATCACAAACTACACCAAATATATATTATATAATTTACATAAAATATCAAAAGGACACCAAATATATCTTATATACTGAACATGAAATATCAAAATGTACAGTAAATATATTTCATATATTGTACATATAATATTAACTAAAAGTACACCAAATACATTTCATATACTGTCAATAAAATATCAAAAGTACAATAAATATATATTACATTCTGTACATAAAATATCAAAAAGTACACCAAATTTGTGTTGTATATACTGTAAATAAACTATCAAAAACTGCAGTATTTATATTTAATATACTGTACATAAAATATCAAAAATTAAACCAAATGTATATTATTTACTGTAAATAAAATATCAAAAAGTACAGTAAATATATCTTACACACCCTATGTAAAATATCACAATCTACACCAAATATATATTATATAATTTACATAAAACATCAAAAGGACACCAAATATATATATTATACTGTACATAAAATATCAAAATGTGCAGTAAATATATTTCATATATTGTACATATAATATTAACTAAAAGTACACCAAATACATTTTATATACAGTAAATAAATTATCAAAAATTACAGTAAATATATATTACATACTGTACATAATATATCAAAAAGTACACCAAATATGTGTTATATATAATGTAAATAAACTATCAAAACTACACTAATTATATTTAATATACTGTACATAAAATATCAAAAATTACACCAAATAAATATTATTTACTGTAAAGAAAATACCAAAAAGTACAGTAAATATATATTACACACCCTATGTAAAATATCACAAACTACACCAAATATATATTATATAATTTACATAAAATATCAAAAGGACACCAAATATATCTTATATACTGAACATGAAATATCAAAATGTACAGTAAATATATTTCATATATTGTACATATAATATTAATTAAAAGTACACCAAATACATTTTATATACTGTAAATAAAATATCAAAATGTACAGTAAATATATATTACATTCTGTACATAAAATATCAAAAAGTACACCAAATTTGTGTTTATATACTGTAAATAAACTATCAAAAACTGCAGTAATTATATTTAATATACTGTACATAAAATATCAAAAATTACACCAAATGTATATTTTTTACTGTAAATAAAATATCAAAAAGTACAGTAAATATATCTTACACACCCTATGTAAAATATCACAATCTACACCAAATATATATTATATAATTTACATAAAATATCAAAAGGACACCAAATATATCTTATATACTGTATATAAAATATCAAAATGTACAGTAAATATATTTCCAATATTGTACATATAATATTAACTAAAAGTACATCAAATACATTTTATATACTGTAAATAAAATATTAAAAATACAGTAAATATATATTACATTCTGTACATAAAATATCAAAAAGTACACCAAATATGTGTTATATATACTGTAAATAAACTATCAAAAACTGCAGTAATTATATTTAATATACTGTACATAAAATATCAAAAATTTCACCAAATGTATATTATTTAATGTAAATGAAATATCAAAAAGTACAGTAAATATATCTTACACACCCTATGTAAAATATCACAATCTACAGCAAATATATATTATATAATTTACATAAAATATCAAAAGGACACCAAATATGTGTTATATATACTGTAAATATCAAAAACTACAGTAATCATATTCAATGTACTGTATATAAAATATCAAAAATTACACCAAACATAAATTAAATACTGTAAATTAAATATCAAAAAGGACAGTAAATATATACTACACACCCTATGTAAAATATCAAAAATTACACCAAATATATATTATTTAATTTACATAGAATATAAAAAGGACACCAAATATATCTTATATATTGTACATGAAATATCAAAAAGTACAGTATATATATTTCATTCATTGTACATATATTATTAACTAAAAGTACACCAAATACATTTTGTATACTGAAAATAAAATATCAAAAAGAACAGTAAATATATATTTACTGTACTGAAAATATCAAAAAGTACACCAAATATGTGTTATATATACTGTAAATAAACTATCAAAAACTATAGTAATTATATTTAATATGCTGTACATAAAATATCAAAAATTACACCAAATGTATATTATATACTGTAAATAAAATATCAAAAAGTACAGTAAATATACATTACACACCCTATGAAATATCACAAACTACACCAAATATATATTATCTAATTTACATAAAATATCAAAAGGACACCAAATATAACTTCTATACTGTACATAAAATATCAAAAAGTACAGTAAATATATTTCATATATTGTATATATAATATTAACTAAAAGTACACCAAATACATTTTATATACTGTAAATAAATTATAAAAAATTACAGTAAATATATATTACATACTGTACATAAAATATCAAAAAGTAGACCAAATATGTGTTATATATACTGTAAATAAACAATCAAAAACTACAGTAATTATATTTAATATACTGTACATAAAATATCAAAAATTACACCAAATGTATAATATTTACTGTAAATAAAATAACAAAAATTACAGTAAATATATATTACACACCCTATGGAAAATATCAAAAACTACACTAAATATATATTATAAAATTCACATAAAATATCAAAAGGACACCAAATATATATTATATACTGTACATAAAATATAAAAATGTACAGTAAATATATTTCATATATTGTACATATAATATTAACTAAAAGTACACCAAATACATTTCATGTACTGTAAATAAAATATCAAAAAGTACAGTAAATATATATTACATACTGTACATAAAATATCAAAAAGTACACCAAATATGTGTTATAAATACTGTAAATAAACTATAAAAAACTACAGTAATTATATTTAATATACTGTACATGAAATATCAAAAATTACACCAAATGTATATTATTTACTGTAAATAAAATATCAAAAAGTACAGTAAATACATATGACATACCCTATGTAAAATATCAAAAGCTACACCAAATATATATTATATAATTTACGTAAAATATCAAAAGGACACAAATTATATCTTCTATACTGTACAAAAAATATGAAAAAGTACAGTAAATATATTTCATATATTGTATATATAATATTAACGAAAAGAACACAAAATACATTTTATATACTGTAAGTAAATTATCAAAAATTACAGTAAATATATATTACATACTGTACATAAAATATCAAAAACTACACCAAATATGTGTTATATATACTGTAAATAAACTATCAAAAACTACAGTAATTATATTTACTATACTGTTCATAAAATATCAAAAATTACACCAAATGTATATTATAAACTGTAAATAAAATATCAAAAAGTACAGTAAATATATATGACACACCCTATGTAAAATATCAAAAACTACACCAAATATATATTTTATAATTTACATAAAATAACAAAAGGACACCAAATATATCTTCTATACTGTACACAAAATATCAAAAAGTACAGTAAATATATTTCATATATTGTATATATAATATTAACTAAAAGTACACCAAATACATTTTATATGCTCTAAATAAGATATCAAAATTACAGTAAATATATATTACATACTGTACATAAAACATCAAAAAGTACACCAAATATGTGTTATATATACTGTAAATATCAAAAACTACAGTAATCATATCCAATGTACTGTATATAAAATATCAAAAATTACACCAAATATACATTAAATACTGTAAATAAAATATCAAAAAGGACAGTAAATATATACTACACACCCTATGTAAAATATCAAAAATTACACCAAATATATATTATATAATTTACATAGAATATAAAAAGGACACCAAATATATGTTATATATTGTACATAAAATATCAAAAAGTACAGTATATATATTTCATACATTGTACATATATTATTAACTAAAAGTACACCAAATACATTTTGTATACTGAAAATAAAATATCAAAAGTACAGTAAATATATATTACATACTGTACAGAAAATATCAAAAAGTACACTAAATATGTGTTATATATACTGTAAATAAACTATCAAAAACTACAGTAATTATATTTAATATACTGTACATAAAATATCAAAAATTACACCAAATGTATATTATATACTGTAAATAAAATATCAAAAATACAGTAAGTACACATTACACACCCTATGAAATATCACAAACTACACCAAATATATATTATATAATTCACATAAAATATCAAAAGCACACCAAATATATCTTCTATACTGTACATAAAATATCAAAAAGTACAGTAAATATATTTCATATATTGTATATATAATATTAACTAAAAGTACACCAAACACATTTTATATACTGTAAATAAATTATCAAAAATTACAGTAAATATATATTACATACTGTACATAAAATATCAAAAAGTACACCAAATATGTGTTATATATACTGTAAATAAACAATCAAAAACTACAGTAATTATATTTAATATACTGTACATAAAATATCAAAAATTACACCAAATGTATATTATTTACTGTAAATGAAATATCAAAAAGTACAGTAAATATATATTACACACCCTAAGGAAAATATCAAAAACTACATCAAATATATATTATAAAATTCACAAAAAATATAAAAAGGACACCAAATATATATTATATACTGTACATAAAATATCAAAAAGTACAGTAAATATATTTCATATATTGTATATGTAATATTAACTAAAAGTACACCAAATACATTTTATATACTGTAAATAAAATATCAAAAAGTACAGTAAATATATATTACATAGTGTACATAAAATATCAAAAAGTACTCCAAATATGTGTAATATATACTGTAAATAAACTATCAAAAACTACAGTAATTATATTTACTATACTGTATATAAAATATCAAAAATTACACCAAATGTATATTACATACTGTAAATAAAATATCAAAAAGTACAGTAAATATATATTACACACCCTATGTAAAATATCACAAACTACACCAAATATATATTATATAATTTACATAAAATATCAAAAGGACACCAAATATATCTTATATAGTGTACATAAAATATCAAAATGTACAGTAAATATATTTCCAATATTGTACATATAATATTAACTAAAAGTACACCAAATACATTTTATATACTGTAAATAAAATATTAAAAATACAGTAAATATATATTACATACTGTACATAAAATATCAAAAAGTACACCAAATGTGTGTAATATATACTGTAAATAAACTATCAAAAACTACAGTAATTATATTTAATATACTGTACATAAAATATCAAAAATTACACCAAATGTATATTATATACTGTAAATAAAATATCAAAAAGTACAGTAAATATATATTACACACCCTATGTAAAATATCACAAACTTCACCAAATATATATTATATAATTTACATAAAATATCAAAAGGACACCAAATATATATGCTATACTGTACATAAAATATAAAAATTTACAGTAAATATATTTCATATATTGTATATTTAATATTAACTAAAAGTACACCAAATACATTTTATATACTGTAAATAAAATATCAAAATGTACAGTAAATATATATTACATACTGTACATAAAATATCAAAAAGTACACCAAATATGTGTTATATATACTGTAAATAAACTATCAAAAACTACAGTAATTATATTTAATGTACTGTACATAAAATATCAAAAATTACACCAAATGTATATTATTTACTGTAAATAAAATACCAAAAAGTACAGTAAATATACATTACACAACCTATGTATAATATCACAAACTACACCAAATATATCTTATATAATTTACATAAAATCCCAAAAAGACAACAAATATACCTTATATACTGAACATAAAATATCAAAATGTACAGTAAATATATTTCATATATTGTACATATAATATTAACGAAAAGTACACCAAATACATTTTACTGTTCTGTAAATAACATATCAAAAAGTACAGTAAATATATATTACATTCTGTACATAACATATAAAAAGTACACCAAATATGTGTAATATATACTGTAAATAAACTATCAAAAACTGCAGTAATTATATTTAATATACTGTACATAAAATATCAAAAATTACAACAAATGTATATTATTTACTGTAAATAAAATATCAAAAAGTACATTAAATATATCTTCCACACCCTATGTAAAATATCACAATCTACACCAAATATATATTATATAATTTACATAAAATATCAAAATGACACCAAATATATCTTATATACTGAACATAAAATATCAAAAAGTACAGTAAATATATTTCATATATTGTACTTATAATATTTACTAAAAGTACACCAAATACATTTTATATAGTGTAAATAAAATATCAAAAAGTACAGTAAATATATATTACACACCATATGTAAAATATCACAATCTACACCAAATATATATTATATAATTTACATAAAATATCAAAAGGACACCAAATATACCTTATATACTGTACATAAAATATCAAAAAGTACAGTAAATATATTTCATATATTGTACATATAATATTAACTAAAAGTACACCAAATACATTTTATACAGTGTAAATAAAATATCAAAAATTACAGTGAATATATATTACATACTGTACATAAAATATCAAAAAGTACACCAAATATGTGTTATATATACTGTAAATAAACTGTCAAAACTACACTAATTATATTTAATATACTGTACATAAAATATCAAAAATTACACCAAATATATATTATTTACTGTAAAGAAAATACCAAAAATTACAGTAAATATATATTACACACCCTATGTAAAATATCACAAACTACACCAAATATATATTATATAATTTACATAAAATATCAATAGGACACCAAATATAACTTATATACTGAACATCAAGTATCAAAATGTACAGTAAATATATTTCATATATTGTACATTTAATATTAACTAAAAGTACACCAAATACATTTTATATACTGTAAATAAAATATCAAAAAGTACAGTAAATATATATTACATACTGTTCTTAAAATATCAAAAAGTACACAAAATATGTGTTATATATACTGTAAATAAACTATCAAAAACTGCAGTAATTATATTTAATATACTGTACATAAAATATCAAAAATTACACCAAATGAATACTATTTACTGTACATAAAATATCAAAAAGTACAGTAAATATATCTTACACACCCTATGTAAAATATCACAATCTACACCAAATATATATTATATAATTTACATAAAATACCAAAAGGACACCAAATATATCTTATATAGTGTACATAAAATATCAAAAATTACAGTAAATATATTTCATATATTGTACATATAATATTAACGAAAAGTACACCAAATACATTTTATATACTGTAAATAAATTATCAAAAATTACAGTAAATATATATTTCATACTGTACATAAAATATCAAAAAGTACACCAAATATGTGTTATATATACTGTAAATAAACTATCAAAACTACACTAATTATATTTAATATACTGTACATAAAATATCAAAAATTACACCAAATGTATATTATTTACTGTAAATAAAATACCAAAAAGTACAGTAAATATACATTACACACCCTATGTAAAATATCACAATCTACACCAAATATATATTATATAATTTACATAAAATACCAAAAGGACACCAAATATATCTTATATAGTGTACATAAAATATCAAAATGTACAGTAAATATATTTCATATATTGTACATATGATATTAACTAAAAGTATACCAACTGCATTTTATATACTGTAAATAAATTATCAAAAATTACAGTAAATATATATCACATACTGTACATAAAATATCAAAAAGTACACCAAATATGTGTTATATATACTGTAAATAAACTATCAAATCTACCGTAATTATATTTAATATACTGTACATAAGATATTAAAAATTACACCAAATGTATATTTTTTACTGTAAATAAAATATCAAAAATTACAGTAAATATATATTACACACCCTATGTAAAATATCACAATCTACACCAAATATATATTATATAATTTACATGAAATATCAAAACTACACCAAGTATATCTTATATACTGAACATGAAATATCAAAAATTACGGTAAATATATTTCATATATTGTACATATAATATTAACGAAAAGTACACCAAATACATTTTATATACTGTAAATAAATTATCAAAAATTACAGTAAATATATATTTCATACTGTACATAAAATATCAAAAAGTACACCAAATATGTGTTATATATACTGTAAATAAACTATCAAAACTACACTAATTATATTTAATATACTGTACATAAAATATCAAAAATTACACCAAATGTATATTATTTACTGTAAATAAAATACCAAAAAGTACAGTAAATATACATTACACACCCTATGTAAAATATCACAATCTACACCAAATATATATTATATAATTTACATAAAATATCAAAAGGACACCAAATATATCTTATATATTGTACATAAAATATCACAATGTACAGTAAATATATTTAATATATTGTACATTTAATATTAACTAAAAGTACACCAAATACATTTTATATACTGTAAATAAAATATCAAAAAGTACAGTAAATATATATTACATACTGTACATAAAATATCAAAAAGTACACCAAATATGTGTTATATATACTGTAAATAAACTATCAAAACTACACTAATTATATTTAATATACTGTACATAAAATATCAAAAATTACACCAAATATATATTATTTACTGTAAAGAAAATACCAAAAATTACAGTAAATATATATTACACACCCTATGTAAAATATCACAAACTACACCAAATATATCTTATATAATTTACATAAAATATCAAAAGGACACCAAATATACCTTATAAACTGAACATCAACTATCAAAATGTACAGTAAATATATTTCATATATTGTACATATAATATTAACTAAAAGTACACCAAATACATTTTATATACTGTAAATAAAATATCAAAAAGTACAGTAAATATGTATTACATACTGTTCTTAAAATATCAAAAAGTACACAAAATATGTGTTATATATACTGTAAATAAACTATCAAAAACTGCAGTAATTATATTTAATATACTGTACATAAAATATCAAAAATTACACCAAATGTATATTATTTACTGGAAATAAAATATCAAAAAGTACAGTAAATATATCTTACACACCCTATGTAAAATATCACAATCTACACCAAATATATATTATATAATTTACATGAAATATCAAAAGGACACCAAATATATCTTATATACTGAACATGAAATATCAAAAATTACAGTAAATATATTTCATATATTGTACATATAATATTAACTAAAAGTACACCAAATACATTTTATATACTGTAAATAAATTATCAAAAATTACAGTAAATATATATTTCATACTGTACATAAAATATCAAAATTACACCAAATATGTGTTATATATACTGTAAATAAACTATCAAAACTACACTAATTATATTTAATATACTGTACATAAAATATCAAAAATTACACCAAATGTATATTATTTACTGTAAATAAAATATCAAAAAGTACAGTAAATATATTTTACACACCCTATGTAAAATATCACAATCTACACCAAATATATATTATATAATTTACATAAAATATCAAAAGGACACCAAATATATCTTATATAGTGTACATAAAATATCACAATGTACAGTAAATATATTTCATATATTGTACATTTAATATTAACTAAAAGTACACCAAATACATTTTATGTACTGTAAATAAAATATCAAAAAGTACAGTAAATATATATTACATACTGTACATAAATTATCAAAAAGTACACCAAATATGTGTTATATATACTGTAAATAAACTATCAAAAACTACAGTAATTATATTTAATGTACTGTACATAAAATATCAAAAATTACACCAAATGTATATTATTTACTGTAAATAAAATACCAAAAAGTACAGTAAATATACATTACACACCCTACGTAAAATGTCACAAACTACACCAAATATATCTTATATAATTTACATAAAATCCCAAAACGACAACAAATATACCTTATATACTGAACATAAAATATCAAAATGTACAGTAAATATATTTCATATATTGTACATATAATATTAACTAAAAGTACACCAAATACTTTTTACTGTACTGTAAATAAAATATCAAAAAGTACAGTAAATATACATTACATTCTGTACATAAAATATAAAAAGTACACCAAATATGTGTAATATATACTGTAAATAAACTATCAAAAACTGCAGTAATTATATTTAATATACTGTACATAAAATATCAAAAATTACACCAAATGTATATTATTTACTGTAAATAAAATATCAAAAAGTACATTAAATATATCTTACACACCCTATGTAAAATATCACAATCTACACCAAATATATATTATATAATTTACATAAAATTTCAAAAGGACACCAAATATATCTTATATACTGTACATAAAATATCAAAACGTACAGTAAATATATTTCATATATTGTACATATAATATTAACTAAAAGTACACCAAATACATTTTATATACTGTAAATAAAATATCAAAAATTACAGTAAATATATATTACATACTGTACATAAAATATCAAAAAGTACACCAAATATGTGTAATATATACTGTAAATAAACTATCAAAAACTACAGTAATTATATTTAATATACTGTACATAAAATATCAAAAATTACACCAAATGTATATTAGATACTGTGAATAAAATATCAAAAAGTACAGTAAAT
The DNA here is from genome assembly GCF_029289425.2 of Pan paniscus. NCBI lineage: Eukaryota > Metazoa > Chordata > Mammalia > Primates > Hominidae > Pan > Pan paniscus. The sequence continues at coordinate 7,082,803 of NC_073271.2, forward strand.
ATTTATGACACACCCTATGTAAAATATCACAAACTACACCAAATATATATTATATAATTTACATAAAATATCAAAAGGACACAAAATATATCTTCTATACTGTACACAAAATATCAAAAAGTACAGTAAATATATTTCATATATTGTACATATAATATTAACTAAAAGTACAGCAAATACATTTTATATACTGTAAATAAAATATCAAAATTACAGTAAATATATATTACATACTGTACATAAAACATCAAGAAGTACACCAAATATGTGTTATATATACTGTAAATAAACAATCAAAAACTACAGTAATTTTATTTAATATACTGTGCATAAAATATCAAAAATTACACCAGATGTATATTATTTACTGTAAATAAAATATCAAAAATTACAGTAAATATATATTACACACCCTATGGAAAATATCAAAACTACATCAAATATATATTATAAAATTCACAAAAAATATTAAAAGGACACCAAATATATATTATACACAGTACATAAAATATCAAAAAGTACAGTAAATATATTTCATATATTGTACATGTAATATTAACTAAAAGTACACCAAATACATTTTATATACTGTAAATACAATATCAAAAAGTACAGTAAATATACATTACATAGTGTACATAAAATATCAAAAAGTACTCCAAATATGTGTAATATATACTGTAAATAAACTATCAAAAACTACAGTAATTATATTTACTATACTGTACATAAAATATCAAAAAATACACCAAATGTATATTATTTAGTGTAAATAAAATATCAAAAACTACAGTAAATATATCTTACACACCCTATGTAAAATATCACAATCTACGCCAAATATATATTATATAATTTACATGAAATATCAAAAGGACACCAAATATATCTTATATACTGAACATGAAATATCAAAGTTACAGTAAATATATTTCATATATTGTACATATAATATTAACGAAAAGTACACCAAATACATTTTATATACTGTAAATAAATTATCAAAAATTACAGTAAATATATATTTCATACTGTACATAAAATATCAAAAAGTACACCAAATATGTGTTATATATACTGTAAATAAACTATCAAAACTACACTAATTATATTTAATATACTGTACATAAAATATCAAAAATTACACCAAATGTATAGTATTTACTGTAAATAAAATACCAAAAAGTACAGTAAATATACATTACACACCCTATGTAAAATATCACAATCTACACCAAATATATATTATATAATTTACATAAAATACCAAAAGGACACCAAATATATCTTATATAGTGTACATAAAATATCAAAATGTACAGTAAATATATTTCATATATTGTACATATGATATTAACTAAAAGTATACCAACTGCATTTTATATACTGTAAATAAATTATCAAAAATTACTGTAAATATATATCACATACTGTACATAAAATATCAAAAAGTACACCAAATATGTGTTATATATACTGTAAATAAACTATCAAAAACTACCGTAATTATATTTAATATACTGTACATAAGTTATTAAAAATTACACCAAATGTATATTATTTACTGTAAATAAAATATCAAAAATTACAGTAAATATATATTACACACCCTATGTAAAATATCACAATCTACACCAAATATATATTATATAATTTACATGAAATATCAAAAGGACACCAAATATATCTTATATACTGAACATGAAATATCAAAAATTACAGTAAATATATTTCATATATTGTACATATAATATTAACGAAAAGTACACCAAATACATTTTATATACTGTAAATAAATTATCAAAAATTACAGTAAATGTATATTTCATACTGTACATAAAATATCAAAAAGTACACCAAATATGTGTTATATATACTGTAAATAAACTATCAAAACTACACTAATTATATTTAATATACTGTACATAAAATATCAAAAATTACACCAAATGTATATTATTTACTGTAAATAAAATACCAAAAAGTACAGTAAATATACATTACACACCCTATGTAAAATATCACAATCTACACCAAATATATATTATATAATTTACATAAAATATAAAAAAGACACCAAATATATCTTATATAGTGTACATAAAATATCACAATGTACAGTAAATATATTTCATATATTGTACATTTAATATTAACTAAAAGTACACCAAATACATTTTATATACTGTAAATAAAATATCAAAAAGTACAGTAAATATATATTACATACTGTACATAAAATATCAAAAAGTACACCAAATATGTGTTATATATACTGTAAATAAACTATCAAAAACTACAGTAATTATATTTAATGTACTGTACATAACATATCAAAAATTACACCAAATGTATATTATTTACTGTAAATAAAATACCAAAAAGTACAGTAAATATACATTACACACCCTATGTAAAATATCACAAACTACACCAAATATATAATTTACATAAAATCCCAAAACGACAACAAATATACCTTATATACTGAACATAAAATATCAAAATATACAGTAAATATATTTCATATATTGTACATATAATATTAACTAAATGTACACCAAATACATTTTACTGTACTGTAAATAAAATATCAAAAACTACAGTAAATATATATTACATTCTGTACATAAAATATAAAATGTACACCAAATATGTGTAATATATACTGTAAATAAACTATCAAAAACTGCAGTAATTATATTTAATATACTGTACATAAAATATCAAAAATTACACCAAATGTATATTATTTACTGTAAATAAAATATCAAAAAGTACAGTAAATATATATGACACACCCTATGTAAAATATCACAAACTACACCAAATATATATTATATAATTTACATAAAATATCAAAAGGACACCAAATATACCTTATATACTGAACATCAACTATCAAAATGTACAGTAAATATATTTCATATATTGTACATATAATATTAACTAAAAGTACACCAAATACATTTTATATACTGTAAATAAAATATCAAAAAGTACAGTAAATATATATTACATACTGTTCTTAAAATATCAAAAAGTACACAAAATATGTGTTATATATACTGTAAATAAACTATCAAAAACTGCAGTAATTATATTTAATATACTGTACATAAAATATCAAAAATTACACCAAATATATAATTTACTGTAAAGAAAATACCAAAAAGTACAGTAAATATATATTACACACCCTATGTAAAATATCACAAACTACACCAAATATATATTATATAATTTACATAAAATATCAAAAGGACACCAAATATATCTTATATACTGAACATGAAATATCAAAATGTACAGTAAATATATTTCATATATTGTACATATTATATTAACTAAAAGTACAGCAAATACATTTCATATACTGTAAATAAAATATCAAAAAGTACAGTAAATACATATTACATTCTGTACATAAAATATCAAAAAGTACACCAAATATGTGTTATATATACAGTAAATAAACTATCAAAAACTGCAGTAATTATATTTAATATACTGTACAGAAAATATCAAAAATTACACCAAATGTATATTATTTACTGTAAATAAAATATCAAAATACAGTAAATATATCTTACACACCCTATGTAAAATATCACAATCTACACCAAATAAATATTATATAATTTACATAAAATATCAAAAGGACACCAAATATATCTTATATACTGTACATAAAATAGCAAAAAGTACAGTAACTATATTTCATATATTGTACATATAATATTAAGTAAAGTACAGCAAATACATTTTATATACTCTAAATAAAATATCAAAATTACAGTAAATATATATTACATACTGTACATAAAACATCAAAAATTACACCAAATATGTGTTATATATACTGTAAATATCAAAAACTACAGTAATCATATTCAATGTACTGTATATAAATTATCAAAAATTACACCAAATATAGATTAAATACTGTAAATAAAATATCAAAAAGGATAGTAAATATATACTACACACCCTATGTAAAATATCAAAAATTACACCAAATATATATTATATAATTTACATAGAATATAAAAAGGACACCAAATATATCTTATATATGGTATATAAAATATCAAAAAGTACAGTATATATATTTCATACATTGTATATATATTATTAACTAAAAGTACACCAAATACATTTTGTATACTGAAAATAAAATATCAAAAAGTACAGTAAATATATATAAAATACTGTACAGAAAATATCAAAAAGTACACCAAATATGTGTTATATATACTGTAAATAAACTATCAAAAACTACAGTAATTATATTTAATATACTGTACATAAAATATCAAAAATTACACCAAATGTATAATATATACTGTAAATAAAATATCAAAAAGTACAGTAAGTACACATTACACACCCTATGAAGTATCACAAACTACACCAAATATATATTATATAATTTACATAAAATATCAAAAGGACACCAAATATATCTTCTATACTGTACATGAAATATCAAAAAGTACAGTAAATATATTTCATATATTGTATATGTAATATTAACTAAAAGTACACCAAATACATTTTATATACTGTAAATAAATTATCAAAAATTACAGTAAATATATATTACATACTGTACATAAAATATCAAAAAGTACACCAAATATGTGTTATATATACTGTAAATAAACAATCAAAAACTACAGTAATTTTATTTAATATACTGTGCATAAAATATCAAAAATTACACCAAATGTATATTATTTACTGTAAATAAAATATCAAAAATTACAGTAAATATATATTACACACCCTATGGAAAATATCAAAAACTACATCAAATATATATTATAAAATTCACAAAAAATATCAAAAGGACACCAAATATATATTATACACAGTACATAAAATATCAAAAAGTTCAGTAAATATATTTCATATATTGTACATGTAATATTAACTAAAAGTACACCAAATACATTTTATCTACTGTAAATAAAATATCAAAAAGTACAGTAAATATATATTACATAGTGTACATAAAATATCAAAAAGTACTCCAAATATGTGTAATATATACTGTAAATAAACTATCAAAAACTACAGTAATTATATTTACTATACTGTACATAAAATATCAAAAATTACACCAAATGTATATTATTTAGTGTAAATAATATATCAAAAAGTACAGTAAATATATCTTACACACCCTATGTAAAATATCACAATCTACGCCAAATATATATTATATAATTTACATAAAATATCAAAAGGACAACAAATATATCTTATATACTGTACATAAAATATCAAAATGTACAGTAAATATATTTCATATATTGTACATATAATATTAACTAAAAGTACACCAAATACATTTTATATACTGTAAATAAAATATCAAAAAGTACAGTAAATATATATTACATACTGTACATAAAATATCAAAAAGTACACCAAATATGTGTTATATATACTGTAAATAAACTATAAAATACTACAGTAATTATATTTAATATACCGTACATAAAATATCAAAAATTACACCAAATGTATATTATTTACTGTAAATAAAATATCAAAAAGTACAGTAAATATATCTTACACACCCTATGTAAAATATCACAATCTACACCAAATATATATTATATAACTTACATAAAATATCAAAAGGACACCAAATATATCTTCTATACTGTACATAAAATATCAAAAATTACAGTAAATATATTTCATATATTGTACATATAATATTAACCAAAAGTACACCAAATACATTTTATATAATGTAAATAAAATATCAAAAATTACAGTAAATATATATTACATACTGTACATAAAATATCAAAAAGTACACCAAATATGTGTTATATATACTGTAGATAAACTATCAAAAACTACATTAATTATATTTAATATACTGTACATAAAATATCAAATATTACACCAAATGTATATTATATACTGTAAATAAAATATCAAAAAGTACAGTAAATATACATTACACACCCAATGTAAAATATCACAAATTACACCAAATATGTATTATATAATTTACATGAAATATCAAAAGGACACCAAATATATCTCATATACTGAACATGAAATATCAAAATGTACAGTAAATATATTTCATATATTGTACATATAATATTAACTAAAAGTACACCAAATACATTTTATATACTGTAAATAAAATATCAAAAGTACAGTAAATATATATTACATTCTGTACATAAAATATCAAAAAGTACACCAAATTTGTGTTTTATATACTGTAAATAAACTATCAAAAACTGCAGTAATTATATTTAATATACTGTACATAAAATATCAAAAATTAAACCAAATGTATATTATTTACTGTAAATAAAATATCAAAAAGTACAGTAAATATATCTTACACACCCTATGTAAAATATCACAATCTACACCAAATATATATTATATAATTTACATAAAATATCAAAAGGACACCAAATATATCTTATATAGTGTACATAAAATATCAAAATGTTCAGTAAATATATTTCCTATATTGTACAAATAATATTAACTAAAAGTACACCAAATACATTTTATATACTGTAAATAATATATCAAAAATAATGTAAATATATATTACATACTGTACATAAAATATCAAAAAGTACACCAAATATGTGTAATATATACTGTAAATAAACTATCAAAAACTACAGTAGTTATATTTAATATACTGTACATAAAATATCAAAAATTACACCAAATATGTGTTATATATACTGTAAATAAACTATCAAAAAGTACAGTAAATATATATGACACAACCTATGTAAAATATCACAAACTACACCAAATATATATTATATAATTTACATGAAATATCAAAAGGACACCAAATATATCTTATATACTGAACAGGAAATATCAAAAATTACAGTAAATATATTTCATATATTGTACATATAATATTAACTAAAAGTACACCAAATACATTTTATATACTGTAAATAAATTATCAAAAATTACAGTAAATATATATTTCATACTGTACATAAAATATCAAAAAGTACACCAAATATGTGTTATATATACTGTAAATAAACTATCAAAACTACACTAATTATATTTAATATACTGTACATAAAATATCAAAAATTACACCAAATGTATATTATTTACTGTAAATAAAATATCAAAAAGTACACTAAATATATCTTACACACCCTATGTAAAATATCACAATCTACACCAAATATATATTATATAATTTACATAAAATATCAAAAGGACACCAAATATATCTTATATAGTGTACATAAAATATCACAATGTACAGTAAATATATTTCATATATTGTACATTTAATATTAACTAAAAGTACACCAAATACATTTTATATACTGTAAATAAAATATCAAAAAGTACAGTAAATATATATTACATACTGTACATAAAATATCAAAAAGTACACCAAATATGTGTTATATATACTGTAAATAAACTATCAAATCTACAGTAATTATATTTAATGTACTGTACATAACATATCAAAAATTACACCAAATGTATATTATTTACTGTAAATAAAATACCAAAAAGTACAGTAAATATACAATACACACCCTATGTAAAATATCACAAACTACACCAAATATATCTTATATAATTTACATAAAATCCCAAAACGACAACAAATATACCTTATATACTGAACATAATATATCAAAATGTACAGTAAATATATTTCATATATTGTACATATAATATTAACTAAAAGTACACCAAATACATTTTACTGTACTGTAAATAAAATATCAAAAATACAGTAAATATATATTACATTCTGTACATAAAATATAAAAAGTACACCAAATATGTGTATTATATGCTGTAAATAAACTATCAAAAACTGCAGTAATTATATTTAATATACTGTACATAAAATATCAAAAATTACACCAAATGTATATTATTTACTGTAAATAAAATATCAAAAAGTACATTAAATATATCTTACACACCCTATGTAAAATATCACAATCTACACCAAATATATATTATATAATTTACATAAAATTTCAAAAGGACACCAAATATATCTTATATACTGTACATAAAATATCAAAACGTACAGTAAATATATTTCATATATTGTACATATAATATTAACTAAAAGTACACCAAATACATTTTATACACTGTAAATAAAATATCAAAAATTACAGTAAATATATATTACATACTGTACATAAAATATCAAAAAGTACACCAAATATGTGTAATATATACTGTAAATAAACTATCAAAAACTACAGTAATTATATTTAATATACTGTACATAAAATATCAAAAATTACACCAAATGTATATTAGATACTGTAAATAAAATATCAAAAAGTACAGTAAATATATATGACACACACTATGTAAAATATCACAAACTACACCAAATATATATTATATAATTTACATAAAATATCAAAAGGACACCAAATATATCTTCTATACTGTACATAAAATATCAAAATGTACAGTAAATATATTTCATATTTTGTATATATAATATTAACTAAAAGTACACCAAATACATTTTATATACTGTAAATAAATTATCAAAAATTACACTAAATATATATTACATACTGTACATAAAATATCAAAAAGTACACCAAATATGTGTTATATATACTGTAAATAAAATATCAAAAACTACAGTAATTATATTTAATATACTGTACTTAAAATATCAAAAATTACACCAAATGTATATTATTTACTGTAAATAAAATATCAAAAATTACAGTAAATATATATTACACACCCTATGTAAAATATCAAATCTACAACAAATATATATTATAAAATTCACATAAAATATCAAAAGGACACCAAATATATATTATATACCGTACATAAAATATCAAAAAATACAGTAAATATATTTCATATATTTTATATATAATATTAACTAAAAATACACCAAATACATTTTATATACTGTAAATAAATTATCAAAAATTTCAGTAAATATATATTACATACTGTACATAAAATATCAAAAAGTACACCAAATATGTGTTATATATACTGTAAGTAAACAATCAAAAACTACAGTAATTATATTTAATATACTGTACATAAAATATCAAAAATTACACCAAATGTATATTATTTACTGTATATAAAATATCAAATATTACAGTAAATATATATTACACACCCTATGTAAAATATCAAAAACTACACCAAATATATATTATAAAATTCAGATAAAATATCAAAAGGCCACCAAGTATATATTATATACTGTACATAAAATATCAAAATGTACAGGAAATATATTTCATATATTGTACATATAATATTAACTAAAAGTACACCAAATACATTTTATATACTGTAAATAAAATATCAAATAGTACAGTAAATATATATTACATACTGTACATAAAATATCAAAATACACCAAATATGTGTTATATATACTATAAATAAACTATCAAAACTACAGTAATTATATATAATATACTGTACATAAAATATCAAAAATTACACCAAATGTATATTATATACTGTAAATAAAATCTCAAAAAGTACAGTAAATATATATGACACACCCTATGTAAAATATCAAAAACTACACCAAATATATATTATATAATTTACATAAAATATCAAAAGGACACCAAATATATCTTATGTACTGTACATAAAATATCAAAAGGTACAGTAAATATATTTCATATATTGTACATATAATGTTAACTGAAAGTACACCAAATACATTTTATATACTGTAAATAAAATATCAAAAATTAAAGTAAATATGTTTTACATACTGTACATAAAATATCAAAAAGCACACCAAATATGTGTTATATATACTGTAAATAAACTATCAAAAACTACAGTAATTATATTTAATATACTGTACATAAAATATCAAAAATTACACCAAATGTATATTATCTACTGTAAATAAAATATCAAAAACTACAGTAAATATATATTACACACCGTATGTAAAATATCACAATCTACACCAAATATATATTATATAATTTACGTAAAATATCAAAATGACACCAAATATATCTTATATACTGAACATAAAATATCAAAATGTACAGTAAATATATTTCATATATTGTACATATAATACTAACTAAAAGTACACCAAATACATTTTATATACCGTAAATAAAATATCAAAAATTTCAGTAAATATATATTACACACCATATGTAAAATATCACAATATACACCAAATATATATTATATAATTTACATAAAATATCAAAAGGACACCAAATATATCTTATATACTGTACATAAAATATCAAAATCTACAGTAAATATATTTCATATATTGTACATATAATATTAACTAAAAGTACACCAAATACATTTTATATACTGTAAATAAAATATCAAAAAGTACAGTAAATATACATTACATACTGTATATAAAATATCAAAAAGTACACCAAATATGTGTTATATATACTGTAAATAAACTATAAAAAACTACAGTAATTATATTTAATATACTGTACATAAAATATCAAAAATTACACCAAATGTATATTATTTACTGTAAATAAAATATCAAAAAGTACAGTAAATATATATTGCACACCATATGTAAAATATCACAATCTACACCAAATATATATTTTATAATTTACATAAAATATCCAAAGGACACCAAATATATCTTATATACTGTACGTAAAATATCAAAAATTACAGTAAATATATTTCATATATTGTATATGTAATATTAACTAAAAGTACACCAAATACATTTTATATAGTGTAAATAAAATACCAAAAATTACAGTGAATATATACTACATACTGTACATAAAATATCAAAAAGTACACCAAATATGTGTTATATATACTGTAAATAAACTATCAAAATCTACAGTAATTATATTTAATATACTGTACATAAAATATCAAAAATTACACCAAATGTATATTATATACTGTAAATAAAATTTCAAAAAGACAGTGAATATATATGACACACACTATGTAAAATATCAAAAACTACACCAAATATATATTATATAATTTACAAAAAATATCAAAAGGACACCAATTATATCTTATATCCTGTACATAAAATATCAAAAAGTACAGTAAATATATTTCATATATTGTACATATAATACTAAATAAAAGTACACGAAATACATTTTATATACTGTAAATAAAATACCAAAAAGTACAGTAAATATATATTACATTCTGTACATAAAATATCAAAAAGTACACCAAATATGTGTTATATATACTGTAAATAAACTATCAAAAACTGCCTTAATTATATTTAATATACTGTACATAAAATATCATAAATTACACCAAATGTATATTATTTACTGTAAATAAAATATCAAAAAGTACAGTAAATATATCTTACACTCCCTATGTAAAATGTCACAATCTACACCAAATATATATTATATAATTTACATAAAATATCAAAAGGACACAAAATATATCTTATATACTGAACATCAAGTATCAAAATGTACAGTAAATATATTTCATATATTGTACATATAATATTAACTAAAAGTACATCAAATACATTTTATATACTGTAAATAAAATATCAAAAAGTACAGTAAATATATCTTACACACCCTATGTAAAATATCACAATCTACACCAAATATATATTATATAATTTACATAAAATTTCAAAATGACACCAAATATATCTTATATACTGTACATAAAATATCAAAATGTACAGTAAATATATTTCATATATTGTACGTATAATATTAACTAAAAGTACACCAAATACGTTTTATATACTGTAAATAAAATATCAAAAAGTACAGTAAATATATATTACGTACTGTACATAAAATTTCAAAAAGTACACCAAATAGGTGTAATATATACTGTAAATAAACTATCAAAAACTACAGTAATTATATTTAATATACTGTACATAAAATATCAAAAATTACACCAAATGTATATTATATACTGTAAATAAAATATCAAAAATTACAGTAAATATATCTGACACTCCCTATGTAAAATATCACAAACTACACCAAATATATATTATATAATTTACATAAAATATCAAAAGGACACCAAATATATCTTCTATACTGTACATAAAATATCAAAAAGTACAGTAAATATATTTCATATATTGTACATATAATATTAACTAAAAGTACACCAAATACATTTTATATAGTGTAAATAAAATATCAAAAATTACATTGAATATTTATTACATACTGTACATAAAATATCAAAAAGTACACCAAATATGTGTTATATATACTGTAAATAAACTATCAAAAGTACACTAATTATATTTAATATACTGTACATAAAATATCAAAAATTACACCAAATATATATTATTTACTGTAAAGAAAATACCAAAAATTACAGTAAATATATATTACACACCCTATGTAAAATATCACAAACTACACCAAATATATATTATATAATTTACATAAAATATCAAAAGGACACCAAATATACCTTATATACTGAACATCAACTATCAAAATGAACAGTAAATATATTTCATATATTGTACATATAATATTAACTAAAAGTACACCAAATACATTTTGTACAGTGTAAATAAAATACCAAAAATTACAGTGAACATATATTACATACTGTACATAAAATATCAAAAAGTACACCAAATATGTGTTATATATACTGTAAATAAACTATCAAAACTACAGTAATTATATTTAATATACTGTACATAAAATATCAAAAATTACACCAAATGTATATTATTTAGTGTAAATAAAATACCAAAAAGTACAGTAAATATATCTTACACACCCTATGTAAAATATCACAATCTACGCCAAATATATATTATATAATTTACATAAAATATCAAAAGGACAACAAATATATCTTATATACTCTACATAAAATATCAAAATGTACAGTAAATATATTTCATATATTGTACATATAATATTAACTAAAAGTACACCAAATACATTTTGTATACTGTAAATAAAATATCAAAAAGTACAGTAAATATATATTACATACTGTACATATAATATCAAAAAGTACACCAAATATGTGTTATATATACTGTAAATGAACTATCAAAAACTACATTAATTATATTTAATATACTGTACATAAAATATCAAATATTACACCAAATGTATATTATATACTGTAAATAAAATATCAAAAAGTACAGTAAATATACATTACACACCCAATGTAAAATATCACAAACTACACCAAATATATATTATATAATTTACATGAAATATCAAAAGGACACCAAATATATCTTATATACTGAACATGAAATATCAAAATGTACAGTAAATATATTTCATATATTGTACATATAATATTAACTAAATGTACACCAAATACATTTTATATACTGTAAATAAAATATCAAAAGTACAGTAAATATATATTACATTCTGTACATAAAATATCAAAAAGTACACCAAATATGTGTTATATATACTGTAAATAAACCATCAAACTACAGTAATTATATTTAATATACTGTACATAAAATATCAAAAATTACACCAAATATATATTATTTACTGTAAATAAAATATCAAAAATTACACTAAATATATATTACACAACCTATGTAAAATATCAAAAACTAAACCAAATATATATTATAAAATTCACATAAAATATCAAAAGGACACCAAACATATATTATATACTGTACATAAAATATCAAAATGTTCAGTAAATATATTTCATATATTGTACATATAATATTAACTAAAAGTACACCAAATACATTTTATATACTGTAAATAAAATATCAAAAGTACAGTAAATATATATTACATACTGTACATAAAATATCAAAAAGTACACCAAATATGTGTTATATATACTGTAAATAAACTATCAAAAACTACAGTAATTATATTTAATGTACTGTACATAAAATATCAAAAATTACACCAAATGTATATTATTTACTGTAAATAAAATATCAAAAAGTACACTAAATATATCTTACACACCCTATGTGAAATATCACAATCTACACCAAATATATATTATATAATTTACATAAAATATCAAAAGGACACCAAATATATCTTATATAGTGTACATAAAATATCACAATGTACAGTAAATATATTTCATATATTGTACATTTAATATTAACTAAAAGTACACCAAATACATTTTATATACTGTAAATAAAATATCAAAAAGTACAGTAAATATATATTACATACTGTACATAAAATATCAAAAAGTACACCAAATATGTGTTATATATACTGTAAATAAACTATCAAAAACTACAGTAATTATATTTAATGTACTGTACATAAAATATCAAAAATCACACCAAATGTATATTATTTACTGTAAATAAAATACCAAAAAGTACAGTAAATATACATTACACACCCTATGTAAAATATCACAAACTACACCAAATATATCTTATATAATTTACTTAAAATCCCAAAACGACAACAAATATACCTTATATACTGAACATAAAATATCAAAATGTACAGTAAATATATTTCATATATTGTACATATAATATTAACGAAAAGTACACCAAATACATTTTACTGTACTGTAAATAAAATATCAAAAACTACAGTAAATATATATTACATTCTGTACATAAAATATAAAAAGTACACCAAATGTGTGTAATATATACTGTAAATAAACTATCAAAAACTGCAGTAATTATATTTAATATACTGTACATAAAATATCAAAAATTACACCAAATGTATATTATTTACTGTAAATAAAATATCAAAAAGTACATTAAATATATCTTACACACCCTATGTAAAATATCACAATCTACACCAAATATATATTATATAATTTACATAAAATATCAAAATGACACCAAATATATCTTATATACTGAACATAAAATATCAAAAAGTACAGTAAATATATTTCATATATTGTACTTATAATATTTACTAAAAGTACACCAAATACATTTTATATAGTGTAAATAAAATATCAAAAAGTACAGTAAATATATATTACACACCATATGTAAAATATCACAATCTACACCAAATATATATTATATAATTTACATAAAATATCAAAAGGACAACAAATATACCTTATATACTGTACATAAAATATCAAAAAGTACAGTAAATATATTTCATATATTGTACATATAATATTAACTAAAAGTACACCAAATACATTTTATATAGTGTAAATAAAATATCAAAAATTACAGTGAATATATATTACATACTGTACATAAAATATCAAAAAGTACACCAAATATGTGTTATATATACTGTAAATAAACTATCAAAACTACACTAATTATATTTAATATACTGTACATAAAATATCAAAAATTACACCAAATATATATTATTTACTGTAAAGAAAATACCAAAAATTACAGTAAATATATATTACACACCCTATGTAAAATATCACAATCTACACCAAATATATATTATATAATTTACATAAAATATCAAAAGGACACCAAATATAACTTATATACTGAACATCAAGTATCAAAATGTACAGTAAATATATTTCATATATTGTACATTTAATATTAACTAAAAGTACACCAAATACATTTTATATACTGTAAATAAAATATCAAAAAGTACAGTAAATATATATTACATACTGTTCTTAAAATATCAAAAAGTACACAAAATATGTGTTATATATACTGTAAATAAACTATCAAAAACTGCAGTAATTATATTTAATATACTGTACATAAAATATCAAAAATTACACCAAATGTATACTATTTACTGTACATAAAATATCAAAAAGTACAGTAAATATATCTTACACACCCTATGTAAAATATCACAATCTACACCAAATATATATTATATAATTTACATAAAATACCAAAAGGACACCAAATATATCTTATATAGTGTACATAAAATATCAAAATGTACAGTAAATATATTTCATATATTGTACATATGATATTAACTAAAAGTATACCAACTGCATTTTATATACTGTAAATAAATTATCAATAATTAGAGTAAATATATATCACATACTGTACATAAAATATCAAAAAGTACACCAAATATGTGTTATATATACTGTAAATAAACTATCAAAAACTACCGTAATTATATTTAATATACTGTACATAAGATATCAAAAATTACACCAAATGTATATTATTTACTGTAAATAAATATCAAAAATTACAGTAAATATATAATACACACCCTATGTAAAATATCACAATCTACACCAAATATATATTATATAATTTACATGAAATATCAAAAGGACACCAAATATATCTTATATACTGAACATGAAATATCAAAGTTACAGTAAATATATTTCATATATTGTACATATAATATTAACGAAAAGTACACCAAATACATTTTATATACTGTAAATAAATTATCAAAAATTACAGTAAATATATATTTCATACTGTACATAAAATATCAAAAAGTACACCAAATATGTGTTATATATACTGTAAATAAACTATCAAAACTACACTAATTATATTTAATATACTGTACATAAAATATCAAAAATTACACCAAATGTATAGTATTTACTGTAAATAAAATACCAAAAAGTACAGTAAATATACATTACACACCCTATGTAAAATATCACAATCTACACCAAATATATATTATATAATTTACATAAAATACCAAAAGGACACCAAATATATCTTATATAGTGTACATAAAATATCAAAATGTACAGTAAATATATTTCATATATTGTACATATGATATTAACTAAAAGTATACCAACTGCATTTTATATACTGTAAATAAATTATCAAAAATTACTGTAAATATATATCACATACTGTACATAAAATATCAAAAAGTACACCAAATATGTGTTATATATACTGTAAATAAACTATCAAAAACTACCGTAATTATATTTAATATACTGTACATAAGTTATTAAAAATTACACCAAATGTATATTATTTACTGTAAATAAAATATCAAAAATTACAGTAAATATATATTACACACCCTATGTAAAATATCACAATCTACACCAAATATATATTATATAATTTACATGAAATATCAAAAGGACACCAAATATATCTTATATACTGAACATGAAATATCAAAAATTACAGTAAATATATTTCATATATTGTACATATAATATTAACGAAAAGTACACCAAATACATTTTATATACTGTAAATAAATTATCAAAAATTACAGTAAATGTATATTTCATACTGTACATAAAATATCAAAAAGTACACCAAATATGTGTTATATATACTGTAAATAAACTATCAAAACTACACTAATTATATTTAATATACTGTACATAAAATATCAAAAATTACACCAAATATATATTATTTACTGTAAATAAAATACCAAAAAGTACAGTAAATATACATTACACACCCTATGTAAAATATCACAATCTACACCAAATATATATTATATAATTTACATAAAATATAAAAAAGACACCAAATATATCTTATATAGTGTTCATAAAATATCACAATGTACAGTAAATATATTTCATATATTGTACATTTAATATTAACTAAAAGTACACCAAATACATTTTATATACTGTAAATAAAATATCAAAGTACAGTAAATATATATTACATACTGTACATAAAATATCAAAAAGTACACCAAATATGTGTTATATATACTGTAAATAAACTATCAAAAACTACAGTAATTATATTTAATGTACTGTACATAACATATCAAAAATTACACCAAATGTATATTATTTACTGTAAATAAAATACCAAAAAGTACAGTAAATATACATTACACACCCTATGTAAAATATCACAAACTACACCAAATATATAATTTACATAAAATCCCAAAACGACAACAAATATACCTTATATACTGAACATAAAATATCAAAATATACAGTAAATATATTTCATATATTGTACATATAATATTAACTAAATGTACACCAAATACATTTTACTGTACTGTAAATAAAATATCAAAAACTACAGTAAATATATATTACATTCTGTACATAAAATATAAAAAGTACACCAAATATGTGTAATATATACTGTAAATAAACTATCAAAAACTGCAGTAATTATATTTAATATACTGTACATAAAATATCAAAAATTACACCAAATGTATATTATTTACTGTAAATAAAATATCAAAAAGTACAGTAAATATATATGACACACCCTATGTAAAATATCACAAACTACACCAAATATATATTATATAATTTACATAAAATATCAAAAGGACACCAAATATACCTTATATACTGAACATCAACTATCAAAATGTACAGTAAATATATTTCATATATTGTACATATAATATTAACTAAAAGTACACCAAATACATTTTATATACTGTAAATAAAATATCAAAAAGTACAGTAAATATATATTACATACTGTTCTTAAAATATCAAAAAGTACACAAAATATGTGTTATATATACTGTAAATAAACTATCAAAAACTGCAGTAATTATATTTAATATACTGTACATAAAATATCAAAAATTACACCAAATATATAATTTACTGTAAAGAAAATACCAAAAAGTACAGTAAATATATATTACACACCCTATGTAAAATATCACAAACTACACCAAATATATATTATATAATTTACATAAAATATCAAAAGGACACCAAATATATCTTATATACTGAACATGAAATATCAAAATGTACAGTAAATATATTTCATATATTGTACATATTATATTAACTAAAAGTACACCAAATACATTTCATATACTGTAAATAAAATATCAAAAAGTACAGTAAATACATATTACATTCTGTACATAAAATATCAAAAAGTACACCAAATATGTGTTATATATACAGTAAATAAACTATCAAAAACTGCAGTAATTATATTTAATATACTGTACAGAAAATATCAAAAATTACACCAAATGTATATTATTTACTGTAAATAAAATATCAAAATACAGTAAATATATCTTACACACCCTATGTAAAATATCACAATCTACACCAAATAAATATTATATAATTTACATAAAATATCAAAAGGACACCAAATATATCTTATATACTGTACATAAAATAGCAAAAAGTACAGTAACTATATTTCATATATTGTACATATAATATTAAGTAAAGTACAGCAAATACATTTTATATACTCTAAATAAAATATCAAAATTACAGTAAATATATATTACATACTGTACATAAAACATCAAAAAGTACACCAAATATGTGTTATATATACTGTAAATATCAAAAACTACAGTAATCATATTCAATGTACTGTATATAAATTATCAAAAATTACACCAAATATAGATTAAATACTGTAAATAAAATATCAAAAAGGATAGTAAATATATACTACACACCCTATGTAAAATATCAAAAATTACACCAAATATATATTATATAATTTACATAGACTATAAAACGGACACCAAATATATCTTATATATGGTATATAAAATATCAAAAAGTACAGTATATATATTTCATACATTGTATATATATTATTAACTAAAAGTACACCAAATACATTTTGTATACTGAAAATAAAATATCAAAAAGTACAGTAAATATATATAAAATACTGTACAGAAAATATCAAAAAGTACACCAAATATGTGTTATATATACTGTAAATAAACTATCAAAAACTACAGTAATTATATTTAATATACTGTACATAAAATATCAAAAATTACACCAAATGTATAATATATACTGTAAATAAAATATCAAAAAGTACAGTAAGTACACATTACACACCCTATGAAGTATCACAAACTACACCAAATATATATTATATAATTTACATAAAATATCAAAAGGACACCAAATATATCTTCTATACTGTACATGAAATATCAAAAAGTACAGTAAATATATTTCATATATTGTATATGTAATATTAACTAAAAGTACACCAAATACATTTTATATACTGTAAATAAATTATCAAAAATTACAGTAAATATATATTACATACTGTACATAAAATATCAAAAAGTACACCAAATATGTGTTATATATACTGTAAATAAACAATCAAAAACTACAGTAATTTTATTTAATATACTGTGCATAAAATATCAAAAATTACACCAAATGTATATTATTTACTGTAAATAAAATATCAAAAATTACAGTAAATATATATTACACACCCTATGGAAAATATCAAAAACTACATCAAATATATATTATAAAATTCACAAAAAATATCAAAAGGACACCAAATATATATTATACACAGTACATAAAATATCAAAAAGTTCAGTAAATATATTTCATATATTGTACATGTAATATTAACTAAAAGTACACCAAATACATTTTATCTACTGTAAATAAAATATCAAAAAGTACAGTAAATATATATTACATAGTGTACATAAAATATCAAAAAGTACTCCAAATATGTGTAATATATACTGTAAATAAACTATCAAAAACTACAGTAATTATATTTACTATACTGTACATAAAATATCAAAAATTACACCAAATGTATATTATTTAGTGTAAATAATATATCAAAAAGTACAGTAAATATATCTTACACACCCTATGTAAAATATCACAATCTACGCCAAATATATATTATATAATTTACATAAAATATCAAAAGGACAACAAATATATCTTATATACTGTACATAAAATATCAAAATGTACAGTAAATATATTTCATATATTGTACATATAATATTAACTAAAAGTACACCAAATACATTTTATATACTGTAAATAAAATATCAAAAAGTACAGTAAATATATATTACATACTGTACATAAAATATCAAAAAGTACACCAAATATGTGTTATATATACTGTAAATAAACTATAAAATACTACAGTAATTATATTTAATATACCGTACATAAAATATCAAAAATTACACCAAATGTATATTATTTACTGTAAATAAAATATCAAAAAGTACAGTAAATATATCTTACACACCCTATGTAAAATATCACAATCTACACCAAATATATATTATATAACTTACATAAAATATCAAAAGGACACCAAATATATCTTCTATACTGTACATAAAATATCAAAAATTACAGTAAATATATTTCATATATTGTACATATAATATTAACCAAAAGTACACCAAATACATTTTATATCATGTAAATAAAATATCAAAAATTACAGTAAATATATATTACATACTGTACATAAAATATCAAAAAGTACACCAAATATGTGTTATATATACTGTAGATAAACTATCAAAAACTACATTAATTATATTTAATATACTGTACATAAAATATCAAATATTACACCAAATGTATATTATATACTGTAAATAAAATATCAAAAAGTACAGTAAATATACATTACACACCCAATGTAAAATATCACAAATTACACCAAATATGTATTATATAATTTACATGAAATATCAAAAGGACACCAAATATATCTCATATACTGAACATAAAATATCAAAATGTACAGTAAATATATTTCATATATTGTACATATAATATTAACTAAAAGTACACCAAATACATTTTATATACTGTAAATAAAATATCAAAAGTACAGTAAATATATATTACATTCTGTACATAAAATATCAAAAAGTACACCAAATTTGTGTTTTATATACTGTAAATAAACTATCAAAAACTGCAGTAATTATATTTAATATACTGTACATAAAATATCAAAAATTAAACCAAATGTATATTATTTACTGTAAATAAAATATCAAAAAGTACAGTAAATATATCTTACACACCCTATGTAAAATATCACAATCTACACCAAATATATATTATATAATTTACATAAAATATCAAAAGGACACCAAATATATCTTATATAGTGTACATAAAATATCAAAATGTACAGTAAATATATTTCCTATATTGTACAAATAATATTAACTAAAAGTACACCAAATACATTTTATATACTGTAAATAAAATATCAAAAATAATGTAAATATATATTACATACTGTACATAAAATATCAAAAAGTACACCAAATATGTGTAATATATACTGTAAATAAACTATCAAAAACTACAGTAGTTATATTTAATATACTGTACATAAAATATCAAAAATTACACCAAATATGTGTTATATATACTGTAAATAAACTATCAAAAAGTACAGTAAATATATATGACACAACCTATGTAAAATATCACAAACTACACCAAATATATATTATATAATTTACATGAAATATCAAAAGGACACCAAATATATCTTATATACTGAACATGAAATATCAAAGTTACAGTAAATATATTTCATATATTGTACATATAATATTAACGAAAAGTACACCAAATACATTTTATATACTGTAAATAAATTATCAAAAATTACAGTAAATATATATTTCATACTGTACATAAAATATCAAAAAGTACACCAAATATGTGTTATATATACTGTAAATAAACTATCAAAACTACACTAATTATATTTAATATACTGTACATAAAATATCAAAAATTACACCAAATGTATTGTATTTACTGTAAATAAAATACCAAAAAGTACAGTAAATATACATTACACACCCTATGTAAAATATCACAATCTACACCAAATATATATTATATAATTTACATAAAATACCAAAAGGACACCAAATATATCTTATATAGTGTACATAAAATATCAAAATGTACAGTAAATATATTTCATATATTGTACATATGATATTAACTAAAAGTATACCAACTGCATTTTATATACTGTAAATAAATTATCAAAAATTACTGTAAATATATATCACATACTGTACATAAAATATCAAAAAGTACACCAAATATGTGTTATATATACTGTAAATAAACTATCAAAAACTACCGTAATTATATTTAATATACTGTACATAAGTTATTAAAAATTACACCAAATGTATATTATTTACTGTAAATAAAATATCAAAAATTACAGTAAATATATATTACACACCCTATGTAAAATATCACAATCTACACCAAATATATATTATATAATTTACATGAAATATCAAAAGGACACCAAATATATCTTATATACTGAACATGAAATATCAAAAATTACAGTAAATATATTTCATATATTGTACATATAATATTAACGAAAAGTACACCAAATACATTTTATATACTGTAAATAAATTATCAAAAATTACAGTAAATGTATATTTCATACTGTACATAAAATATCAAAAAGTACACCAAATATGTGTTATATATACTGTAAATAAACTATCAAAACTACACTAATTATATTTAATATACTGTACATAAAATATCAAAAATTACACCAAATGTATATTATTTACTGTAAATAAAATACCAAAAAGTACAGTAAATATACATTACACACCCTATGTAAAATATCACAATCTACACCAAATATATATTATATAATTTACATAAAATATAAAAAAGACACCAAATATATCTTATATAGTGTACATAAAATATCACAATGTACAGTAAATATATTTCATATATTGTACATTTAATATTAACTAAAAGTACACCAAATACATTTTATATACTGTAAATAAAATATCAAAGTACAGTAAATATATATTACATACTGTACATAAAATATCAAAAAGTACACCAAATATGTGTTATATATACTGTAAATAAACTATCAAAAACTACAGTAATTATATTTAATGTACTGTACATAACATATCAAAAATTACACCAAATGTATATTATTTACTGTAAATAAAATACCAAAAAGTACAGTAAATATACATTACACACCCTATGTAAAATATCACAAACTACACCAAATATATAATTTACATAAAATCCCAAAACGACAACAAATATACCTTATATACTGAACATAAAATATCAAAATATACAGTAAATATATTTCATATATTGTACATATAATATTAACTAAATGTACACCAAATACATTTTACTGTACTGTAAATAAAATATCAAAAACTACAGTAAATATATATTACATTCTGTACATAAAATATAAAAAGTACACCAAATATGTGTAATATATACTGTAAATAAACTATCAAAAACTGCAGTAATTATATTTAATATACTGTACATAAAATATCAAAAATTACACCAAATGTATATTATTTACTGTAAATAAAATATCAAAAAGTACAGTAAATATATATGACACACCCTATGTAAAATATCACAAACTACACCAAATATATATTATATAATTTACATAAAATATCAAAAGGACACCAAATATACCTTATATACTGAACATCAACTATCAAAATGTACAGTAAATATATTTCATATATTGTACATATAATATTAACTAAAAGTACACCAAATACATTTTATATACTGTAAATAAAATATCAAAAAGTACAGTAAATATATATTACATACTGTTCTTAAAATATCAAAAAGTACACAAAATATGTGTTATATATACTGTAAATAAACTATCAAAAACTGCAGTAATTATATTTAATATACTGTACATAAAATATCAAAAATTACACCAAATATATAATTTACTGTAAAGAAAATACCAAAAAGTACAGTAAATATATATTACACACCCTATGTAAAATATCACAAACTACACCAAATATATATTATATAATTTACATAAAATATCAAAAGGACACCAAATATATCTTATATACTGAACATGAAATATCAAAATGTACAGTAAATATATTTCATATATTGTACATATTATATTAACTAAAAGTACACCAAATACATTTCATATACTGTAAATAAAATATCAAAAAGTACAGTAAATACATATTACATTCTGTACATAAAATATCAAAAAGTACACCAAATATGTGTTATATATACAGTAAATAAACTATCAAAAACTGCAGTAATTATATTTAATATACTGTACAGAAAATATCAAAAATTACACCAAATGTATATTATTTACTGTAAATAAAATATCAAAATACAGTAAATATATCTTACACACCCTATGTAAAATATCACAA
Organism: Pan paniscus; assembly: GCF_029289425.2. NCBI lineage: Eukaryota > Metazoa > Chordata > Mammalia > Primates > Hominidae > Pan > Pan paniscus. The sequence goes on from NC_073271.2 coordinate 7,107,819, forward strand.
TCTACACCAAATAAATATTATATAATTTACATAAAATATCAAAAGGACACCAAATATATCTTATATACTGTACATAAAATAGCAAAAAGTACAGTAACTATATTTCATATATTGTACATATAATATTAAGTAAAGTACAGCAAATACATTTTATATACTCTAAATAAAATATCAAAATTACAGTAAATATATATTACATACTGTACATAAAACATCAAAAAGTACACCAAATATGTGTTATATATACTGTAAATATCAAAAACTACAGTAATCATATTCAATGTACTGTATATAAATTATCAAAAATTACACCAAATATAGATTAAATACTGTAAATAAAATATCAAAAAGGATAGTAAATATATACTACACACCCTATGTAAAATATCAAAAATTACACCAAATATATATTATATAATTTACATAGAATATAAAACGGACACCAAATATATCTTATATATGGTATATAAAATATCAAAAAGTACAGTATATATATTTCATACATTGTATATATATTATTAACTAAAAGTACACCAAATACATTTTGTATACTGAAAATAAAATATCAAAAAGTACAGTAAATATATATAAAATACTGTACAGAAAATATCAAAAAGTACACCAAATATGTGTTATATATACTGTAAATAAACTATCAAAAACTACAGTAATTATATTTAATATACTGTACATAAAATATCAAAAATTACACCAAATGTATAATATATACTGTAAATAAAATATCAAAAAGTACAGTAAGTACACATTACACACCCTATGAAGTATCACAAACTACACCAAATATATATTATATAATTTACATAAAATATCAAAAGGACACCAAATATATCTTCTATACTGTACATGAAATATCAAAAAGTACAGTAAATATATTTCATATATTGTATATGTAATATTAACTAAAAGTACACCAAATACATTTTATATACTGTAAATAAATTATCAAAAATTACAGTAAATATATATTACATACTGTACATAAAATATCAAAAAGTACACCAAATATGTGTTATATATACTGTAAATAAACAATCAAAAACTACAGTAATTTTATTTAATATACTGTGCATAAAATATCAAAAATTACACCAAATGTATATTATTTACTGTAAATAAAATATCAAAAATTACAGTAAATATATATTACACACCCTATGGAAAATATCAAAAACTACATCAAATATATATTATAAAATTCACAAAAAATATCAAAAGGACACCAAATATATATTATACACAGTACATAAAATATCAAAAAGTTCAGTAAATATATTTCATATATTGTACATGTAATATTAACTAAAAGTACACCAAATACATTTTATCTACTGTAAATAAAATATCAAAAAGTACAGTAAATATATATTACATAGTGTACATAAAATATCAAAAAGTACTCCAAATATGTGTAATATATACTGTAAATAAACTATCAAAATCTACAGTAATTATATTTACTATACTGTACATAAAATATCAAAAATTACACCAAATGTATATTATTTAGTGTAAATAATATATCAAAAAGTACAGTAAATATATCTTACACACCCTATGTAAAATATCACAATCTACGCCAAATATATATTATATAATTTACATAAAATATCAAAAGGACAACAAATATATCTTATATACTGTACATAAAATATCAAAATGTACAGTAAATATATTTCATATATTGTACATATAATATTAACTAAAAGTACACCAAATACATTTTATATACTGTAAATAAAATATCAAAAAGTACAGTAAATATATATTACATACTGTACATAAAATATCAAAAAGTACACCAAATATGTGTTATATATACTGTAAATAAACTATAAAATACTACAGTAATTATATTTAATATACCGTACATAAAATATCAAAAATTACACCAAATGTATATTATTTACTGTAAATAAAATATCAAAAAGTACAGTAAATATATCTTACACACCCTATGTAAAATATCACAATCTACACCAAATATATATTATATAACTTACATAAAATATCAAAAGGACACCAAATATATCTTCTATACTGTACATAAAATATCAAAAATTACAGTAAATATATTTCATATATTGTACATATAATATTAACCAAAAGTACACCAAATACATTTTATATCATGTAAATAAAATATCAAAAATTACAGTAAATATATATTACATACTGTACATAAAATATCAAAAAGTACACCAAATATGTGTTATATATACTGTAGATAAACTATCAAAAACTACATTAATTATATTTAATATACTGTACATAAAATATCAAATATTACACCAAATGTATATTATATACTGTAAATAAAATATCAAAAAGTACAGTAAATATACATTACACACCCAATGTAAAATATCACAAATTACACCAAATATGTATTATATAATTTACATGAAATATCAAAAGGACACCAAATATATCTCATATACTGAACATGAAATATCAAAATGTACAGTAAATATATTTCATATATTGTACATATAATATTAACTAAAAGTACACCAAATACATTTTATATACTGTAAATAAAATATCAAAAGTACAGTAAATATATATTACATTCTGTACATAAAATATCAAAAAGTACACCAAATTTGTGTTTTATATACTGTAAATAAACTATCAAAAACTGCAGTAATTATATTTAATATACTGTACATAAAATATCAAAAATTAAACCAAATGTATATTATTTACTGTAAATAAAATATCAAAAAGTACAGTAAATATATCTTACACACCCTATGTAAAATATCACAATCTACACCAAATATATATTATATAATTTACATAAAATATCAAAAGGACACCAAATATATCTTATATAGTGTACATAAAATATCAAAATGTACAGTAAATATATTTCCTATATTGTACAAATAATATTAACTAAAAGTACACCAAATACATTTTATATACTGTAAATAAAATATCAAAAATAATGTAAATATATATTACATACTGTACATAAAATATCAAAAAGTACACCAAATATGTGTAATATATACTGTAAATAAACTATCAAAAACTACAGTAGTTATATTTAATATACTGTACATAAAATATCAAAAATTACACCAAATATGTGTTATATATACTGTAAATAAACTATCAAAAAGTACAGTAAATATATATGACACAACCTATGTAAAATATCACAAACTACACCAAATATATATTATATAATTTACATGAAATATCAAAAGGACACCAAATATATCTTATATACTGAACAGGAAATATCAAAAATTACAGTAAATATATTTCATATATTGTACATATAATATTAACTAAAAGTACACCAAATACATTTTATATACTGTAAATAAATTATCAAAAATTACAGTAAATATATATTTCATACTGTACATAAAATATCAAAAAGTACACCAAATATGTGTTATATATACTGTAAATAAACTATCAAAACTACACTAATTATATTTAATATACTGTACATAAAATATCAAAAATTACACCAAATGTATATTATTTACTGTAAATAAAATATCAAAAAGTACACTAAATATATCTTACACACCCTATGTAAAATATCACAATCTACACCAAATATATATTATATAATTTACATAAAATATCAAAAGGACACCAAATATATCTTATATAGTGTACATAAAATATCACAATGTACAGTAAATATATTTCATATATTGTACATTTAATATTAACTAAAAGTACACCAAATACATTTTATATACTGTAAATAAAATATCAAAATGTACAGTAAATATATATTACATACTGTACATAAAATATCAAAAAATACACCAAATATGTGTTATATATACTGTAAATAAACTATCAAATCTACAGTAATTATATTTAATGTACTGTACATAACATATCAAAAATTACACCAAATGTATATTATTTACTGTAAATAAAATACCAAAAAGTACAGTAAATATACAATACACACCCTATGTAAAATATCACAAACTACACCAAATATATCTTATATAATTTACATAAAATCCCAAAACGACAACAAATATACCTTATATACTGAACATAATATATCAAAATGTACAGTAAATATATTTCATATATTGTACATATAATATTAACTAAAAGTACACCAAATACATTTTACTGTACTGTAAATAAAATATAAAAAAGTACAGTAAATATATATTACATTCTGTACATAAAATATAAAAAGTACACCAAATATGTGTATTATATGCTGTAAATAAACTATCAAAAACTGCAGTAATTATATTTAATATACTGTACATAAAATATCAAAAATTACACCAAATGTATATTATTTACTGTAAATAAAATATCAAAAAGTACATTAAATATATCTTACACACCCTATGTAAAATATCACAATCTACACCAAATATATATTATATAATTTACATAAAATTTCAAAAGGACACCAAATATATCTTATATACTGTACATAAAATATCAAAACGTACAGTAAATATATTTCATATATTGTACATATAATATTAACTAAAAGTACACCAAATACATTTTATACACTGTAAATAAAATATCAAAAATTACAGTAAATATATATTACATACTGTACATAAAATATCAAAAAGTACACCAAATATGTGTAATATATACTGTAAATAAACTATCAAAAACTACAGTAATTATATTTAATATACTGTACATAAAATATCAAAAATTACACCAAATGTATATTAGATACTGTAAATAAAATATCAAAAAGTACAGTAAATATATATGACACACACTATGTAAAATATCACAAACTACACCAAATATATATTATATAATTTACATAAAATATCAAAAGGACACCAAATATATCTTCTATACTGTACATAAAATATCAAAATGTAGAGTAAATATATTTCATATTTTGTATATATAATATTAACTAAAAGTACACCAAATACATTTTATATACTGTAAATAAATTATCAAAAATTACACTAAATATATATTACATACTGTACATAAAATATCAAAAAGTACACCAAATATGTGTTATATATACTGTAAATAAAATATCAAAAACTACAGTAATTATATTTAATATACTGTACTTAAAATATCAAAAATTACACCAAATGTATATTATTTACTGTAAATAAAATATCAAAAATTACAGTAAATATATATTACACACCCTATGTAAAATATCAAATCTACAACAAATATATATTATAAAATTCACATAAAATATCAAAAGGACACCAAATATATATTATATACTGTACATAAAATATCAAAAAATACAGTAAATATATTTCATATATTTTATATATAATATTAACTAAAAATACACCAAATACATTTTATATACTGTAAATAAATTATCAAAAATTACAGTAAATATATATTACATACTGTACATAAAATATCAAAAAGTACACCAAATATGTGTTATATATACTGTAAGTAAACAATCAAAAACTACAGTAATTATATTTAATATACTGTACATAAAATATCAAAAATTACACCAAATGTATATTATTTACTGTAAATAAAATATCAAATATTACAGTAAATATATATTACACACCCTATGTAAAATATCAAAAACTACACCAAATATATATTATAAAATTCAGATAAAATATCAAAAGGCCACCAAGTATATATTATATACTGTACATAAAATATCAAAATGTACAGGAAATATATTTCATATATTGTACATATAATATTAACTAAAAGTACACCAAATACACTTTATATACTGTAAATAAAATATCAAATAGTACAGTAAATATATATTACATACTGTACATAAAATATCAAAATACACCAAATATGTGTTATATATACTATAAATAAACTATCAAAACTACAGTAATTATATATAATATACTGTACATAAAATATCAAAAATTACACCAAATGTATATTATATACTGTAAATAAAATCTCAAAAAGTACAGTAAATATATATGACACACCCTATGTAAAATATCAAAAACTACACCAAATATATATTATATAATTTACATAAAATATCAAAAGGACACCAAATATATCTTATGTACTGTACATAAAATATCAAAAGGTACAGTAAATATATTTCATATATTGTACATATAATGTTAACTGAAAGTACACCAAATACATTTTATATACTGTAAATAAAATATCAAAAATTAAAGTAAATATGTTTTACATACTGTACATAAAATATCAAAAAGCACACCAAATATGTGTTATATATACTGTAAATAAACTATCAAAAACTACAGTAATTATATTTAATATACTGTACATAAAATATCAAAAATTACACCAAATGTATATTATCTACTGTAAATAAAATATCAAAAACTACAGTAAATATATATTACACACCGTATGTAAAATATCACAATCTACACCAAATATATATTATATAATTTACGTAAAATATCAAAATGACACCAAATATATCTTATATACTGAACATAAAATATCAAAATGTACAGTAAATATATTTCATATATTGTACATATAATACTAACTAAAAGTACACCAAATACATTTTATATACCGTAAATAAAATATCAAAAATTTCAGTAAATATATATTACACACCATATGTAAAATATCACAATATACACCAAATATATATTATATAATTTACATAAAATATCAAAAGGACACCAAATATATCTTATATACTGTACATAAAATATCAAAATCTACAGTAAATATATTTCATATATTGTACATATAATATTAACTAAAAGTACACCAAATACATTTTATATACTGTAAATAAAATATCAAAAAGTACAGTAAATATACATTACATACTGTATATAAAATATCAAAAAGTACACCAAATATGTGTTATATATACTGTAAATAAACTATAAAAAACTACAGTAATTATATTTAATATACTGTACATAAAATATCAAAAATTACACCAAATGTATATTATTTACTGTAAATAAAATATCAAAAAGTACAGTAAATATATATTGCACACCATATGTAAAATATCACAATCTACACCAAATATATATTTTATAATTTACATAAAATATCCAAAGGACACCAAATATATCTTATATACTGTACATAAAATATCAAAAATTACAGTAAATATATTTCATATATTGTATATGTAATATTAACTAAAAGTACACCAAATACATTTTATATAGTGTAAATAAAATACCAAAAATTACAGTGAATATATACTACATACTGTACATAAAATATCAAAAAGTACACCAAATATGTGTTATATATACTGTAAATAAACTATCAAAATCTACAGTAATTATATTTAATATACTGTACATAAAATATCAAAAATTACACCAAATGTATATTATATACTGTAAATAAAATTTCAAAAAGACAGTGAATATATATGACACACACTATGTAAAATATCAAAAACTACACCAAATATATATTATATAATTTACAAAAAATATCAAAAGGACACCAATTATATCTTATATCCTGTACATAAAATATCAAAAAGTACAGTAAATATATTTCATATATTGTACATATAATACTAAATAAAAGTACACCAAATACATTTTATATACTGTAAATAAAATATCAAAAAGTACAGTAAATATATATTACATTCTGTACATAAAATATCAAAAAGTACACCAAATATGTGTTATATATACTGTAAATAAACTATCAAAAACTGCCTTAATTATATTTAATATACTGTACATAAAATATCATAAATTACACCAAATGTATATTATTTACTGTAAATAAAATATCAAAAAGTACAGTAAATATATCTTACACTCCCTATGTAAAATGTCACAATCTACACCAAATATATATTATATAATTTACATAAAATATCAAAAGGACACCAAATATATCTTATATACTGTACATAAAGTATCAAAAAGTACAGTAAATATATTTCATATATTGTACATATAATATTAACTAAAAGTACACCAAATACATTCTATATAGTGTAAATAAATATCAAAAATTAAAGTGAATATATATTACATACTGTACATAAAATGTCAAAAAGTACACCAAATATGTGTTATATATTCTGTAAATAAACTATCAAAAACTACAGTAATTATATTTAATATACTGTACATAAAATATCAAAAATTACACCAAATGTATACTTTTTACTGTAAATAAAATACCAAAAAGTACAGTAAATATACATTACACACCCTATGTAAAATATCACAAACTACACCAAATATATATTATATAATTTACATAAAATATCAAAAGGACACCAAATATATCTTCTATCCTGTTCATAAAATATCAAAAATTACAGTAAATATATTTCATATATTGTATATATAATATTAACTAAAAGTACACCAAATACATTTTATACACTGTGAATAAATTATCAAAAATTACAGTAAATATATATTACATACTGTACATAAAATATCAAAAACTACACCAAATATGTGTTATTTATACTGTAAATAAACTATCAAAAACTACAGTAATTATATTTAATATACTGTACATAAAATTTCAAAAAATACACCAAATGTATATTATTTACTGTAAATAAAATATCAAAAAGTACAGGATACATATAATACACACCGTATGTAAAATACCACAATCTGCACCAAATATATATTATATAATTTACATAAAATATCAAAATGACACCAAATATATCTTATATACTGAACATAAAATATCAAAAGTACAGTAAATATATTTCATATATTGTACATATAATATTTACTAAAAGTACACCAAATACATTTTATATAGTGTAAATAAAATATCAAAAATTACAGTAAATATATATTACACACCATATGTAAAATATCACAATCTACACCAAATATATATTATATAATTTACATAAAATATCAAAAGGACACCAAATATATCTTATATACTGTACATAAAATATCAAAAAGTACAGTAAATATATTTCATATATTGTACATATAATATTAACTAAAAGTACACCAAATACATTTTATATAGTGTAAATAAAATATCAAAATTTACAGTGAATATATATTACATACTGTACATAAAATATCAAAAAGTACACCAAATATGTGTTATATATACTGTAAATTAACTATCAAAAACTACAGTAATTATATTTAATATACTGTACATAAGATATCAAAAATTACACCAAATGTATATTATTTACTGTAAATAAAATATCAAAAATTACAGTAAATATATATTACACACCCTATGTAAAATATCACAATCTACACCAAATATATATTATAAAATTTACATAAAATATCAAAAGGTCACCAAATATATCATATATACTGTACATAAAATATCAAAATATACAGTAAATATATTTCATATGTTGTACATATAAGGTTAACTAAAAGTACACCAAATACATTTTATATAGTGTAAATAAAATATCCAAAATTACAGTGAATATATATTACATACTGTACATAAAATATGAAAAAGTACACCAAATATGTATTATATATACTGTAAATAAACTATCAAAACTACACTAATTATATATAATATACTGTGCATAAAATATCAAAAATTACACCAAATGTATATTATATACTGTAAATAAAATATCAAAAAGTACAGTAAATGTATATGACACACCCTATGTAAAATATCAAAAACTACACCAAATATATATTATATAATATACATAAAATATCAAAAGGACGCCAAATATATTTTCTATACTGTACAAAAAATATCAAAAAGTACAGTAAATATATTTCTTATATTGTATATATAATATTAACTAAAAGTACACCAAATACATTTTATATACTGTAAATAAATTATCAAAAATTACAGTAAATATATATTACATACTGTACATAAAATATCAAAAGGTACACCAAATATGTGTTATATATACCGTAAATAAACTATCAAAAACTACAGTAATTATATTTAATATACTGTACATAAAATATCAAAAATTACACCAAATGTATATTATTTACTGGAAATAAAATATCAAAAATTACAGTAAATATATATGACACCCCTATTTAAAATATCACAAACAACACCAAATATATATTATATAATTTACCTAAAATATCAAAAGGATACCAAATATATCTTCTATACTGTAAAAAATATATCAAAATGTACACTAAATATATTTCATATATTGTACATATAATATTAACTAAAAGTACACCAAATACATTTTATATAGTGTAAATAAAATATCATAATGTACAGTAAATATATATTACATACCATATGTAAAATATCACAATCTACAACAAATATATATTATATAATTTACATGAAATATCAAAAGGACACCAATTATACCTTATATACTGAACATGAAATATCAAAAAGTACAGTAAATATATTTCATATATTGTATATATAACATTAACTAAAAGTACACCAAATACATTTTATATACTGAAAATAAATTATCAAAAATTGCAGTAAATATATATTACATACTGTACATAAAATATCAAAAAGTACACCAAATATGTGTTATATATACTGTAAATAAACAATCAAAAACTACAGTAATTATATTTAATATACTGTACATAAAATATCAAAAATTACACCAAATGTTTATTATTTACTGTAAATAAAATATCAAAAATTTCAGTAAATATATATTACACACCCTATGTAAAATATCAAAAACTACACCAAATATATATTATAAAATTCACATAAAATATCAAAAGGACACCAAATATATATTATATACTCTACATAAAGTATCAAAAAGTACAGTAAATATATTTCATATATTGTACATATAATATTAACTAAAAGTACACCAAATATATTTTATATACTGTAAATAAAATTTCGAAAAGTACAGTAAATATATATTACATAGTGTACATAAAATATCAAAAAGTACACCAAATATGTGTTATATATACTGTAAATAAACTATCAAAAACTACAGTAATTATATTTAATATACTGTACATAAAATATCAATAATTAAACCAAATGTATATTATATACTGTAAATAAAATATCAAAAAGTACACTAAATATATATTACACACCCTATGTAAAATATCACAAACTACACCAAATATATATTTTATAATTTACATAAAATATCAAAAGGACACCAAATATATCTTCTATACTGTTCATAAAATATCAAAAATTACAGTAAATATATTTCATATATTGTACATATAATATTAACTAAAAGTACACCAAATACATTTTATATACTGTAAATAAATTATCAAAAATTACAGTAAATATATATTACATACTGTACATAAAATATCAAAAAGTACACCAAATATGTGTTATATATACCTTAAATAAACAATCAATAACTACAGTAATTATATTTAATATACTGTACATAAAATATCAAAAATTACACCAAATGTATATTATTTACTGTAAATAAAATATCAAAAAGTACAGTAAATGTATATGACACACCCTATGTAAAATATGAAAAACTACACCAAATATATATTATATAATTTACATAAAATATCAAAAGGACACCAAATATATCTTCTATACTGAACATAAAATATCAAAAAGTACAGTAAATATATTTCATATACGGTACATATAATATTAACTAAAAGTTCACCAAATACATTTTATATACTGTAAATATAATATCAAAAATACAGTAAATATATATTACATTCTGTACATAAAATATCAAAAAGTACACCAAATATGTGTTATAAATACTGTAAATAAACTATCAAAAAATGCAGTAATTATATTAAATATACTGTACATGAAATATCAAAAATTACACCAAATGTACGTTATTTGATGTAAATAAAATATCAAAAAAAACAGTAAATATATCTTACACACCCTATGTAAAATATCACATTCTACACCAAATATATATTATATAATTTACATAAAATATAAAAAGGACACCAAATATCTCATATATACTGTACATAAAATATCAAAATGTACAGTAAATATATTTCATATATTGTACATATAATATTAACTAAGAGTACATCAAATACATTTTATATAGTGTAAATAAAATATCAAATAGTACAGTAAATGTATATTACATACTGTACATAAAATATGAAAAAGTACACCAAATATGTGTTATATATACTGTAAATAAACTATCAAAACTACACTAATTATATTTAATATACTGTACATAAAATATCAAAAATTACACCAAATATATATTATTTACCGTAAATAAAATATCAAAAATTACAGTAAATATATATTACGCACCCTATGTAAAATATCAGAAACTGCACCATATATATATTATATAATTTACATAATATATCAAAAGGACACCAAATATACCTTATATACTGAACATGAAATATCAAAAAGTACAGTATATATATTTCATATATTGGATATATAATATTAACTAAAAGTACAAGAAATACATTTTATATACAGTAAATAAATTATCAAAAATTACAGTAAATATATATTACATACTGGACATAAAATACCAAAAGGTACACCAAATATGTGTTATATATACTGTAAATAAACTATCAAAAACTACAGTAATTATATTTAATATACTGTACATAAAATATCAAAAATTACACCAAATGTATATTATATACTGTAAATAAAATATCAAAAAGTACAGTAAATATATATTACACACCCTATGTAAAATATCACAAACTACATGAAATATATATTCTATAATTTACATAAAATATCAAAAGGACACAAAATATATCTTCTATACTGTTCATAAAATATCAAAAATTACAGTAAATATATTTCATATATTGTACATATAATATTAACTAAAAGTACACCAAATACATTTTATATACTGTAAATAAATTATCAAAAATTACAGTAAATATATACTACATACTGTACATAAAATATCAAAAAGTACACCAAATATGTGTTATATATACTGTAAATAAACAATCAAAAACTACAGTAATTATATTTAATGTACTGTATATAACATATCAAAAATTACACCAAATGTATATTATTTACTGTAAATAAAATACCAAAAAGTACAGTAAATATACATTACACACCCTATGTAAAATATCACAAACTACACCAAATATATAATTTACATAAAATCCCAAAACGACAACAAATATACCTTATATACTGAACATAAAATATCAAAATATACAGTAAATATATTTCATATATTGTACATATAATATTAACTAAATGTACACCAAATACATTTTACTGTACTGTAAATAAAATATCAAAAACTACAGTAAATATATATTACATTCTGTACATAAAATATAAAAAGTACACCAAATATGTGTAATATATACTGTAAATAAACTATCAAAAACTGCAGTAATTATATTTAATATACTGTACATAAAATATCAAAAATTACACCAAATGTATATTATTTACTGTAAATAAAATATCAAAAAGTACAGTAAATATATATGACACACCCTATGTAAAATATCACAAACTACACCAAATATATATTATATAATTTACATAAAATATCAAAAGGACACCAAATATACCTTATATACTGAACATCAACTATCAAAATGTACAGTAAATATATTTCATATATTGTACATATAATATTAACTAAAAGTACACCAAATACATTTTATATACTGTAAATAAAATATCAAAAAGTACAGTAAATATATATTACATACTGTTCTTAAAATATCAAAAAGTACACAAAATATGTGTTATATATACTGTAAATAAACTATCAAAAACTGCAGTAATTATATTTAATATACTGTACATTAAATATCAAAAATTACACCAAATATATAATTTACTGTAAAGAAAATACCAAAAAGTACAGTAAATATATATTACACACCCTATGTAAAATATCACAAACTACACCAAATATATATTATATAATTTACATAAAATATCAAAAGGACACCAAATATATCTTATATACTGAACATGAAATATCAAAATGTACAGTAAATATATTTCATATATTGTACATATTATATTAACTAAAAGTACACCAAATACATTTCATATACTGTAAATAAAATATCAAAAAGTACAGTAAATATATATTACATTCTGTACATAAAATATCAAAAAGTACACCAAATATGTGTTATATATACAGTAAATAAACTATCAAAAACTGCAGTAATTATATTTAATATACTGTACAGAAAATATCAAAAATTACACCAAATGTATATTATTTACTGTAAATAAAATATCAAAATACAGTAAATATATCTTACACACCCTATGTAAAATATCACAATCTACACCAAATAAATATTATATAATTTACATAAAATATCAAAAGGACACCAAATATATCTTATATACTGTACATAAAATAGCAAAAAGTACAGTAACTATATTTCATATATTGTACATATAATATTAAGTAAAGTACAGCAAATACATTTTATATACTCTAAATAAAATATCAAAATTACAGTAAATATATATTACATACTGTACATAAAACATCAAAAATTACACCAAATATGTGTTATATATACTGTAAATATCAAAAACTACAGTAATCATATTCAATGTACTGTATATAAATTATCAAAAATTACACCAAATATAGATTAAATACTGTAAATAAAATATCAAAAAGGATAGTAAATATATACTACACACCCTATGTAAAATATCAAAAATTACACCAAATATATATTATATAATTTACATAGAATATAAAACGGACACCAAATATATCTTATATATGGTATATAAAATATCAAAAAGTACAGTATATATATTTCATACATTGTATATATATTATTAACTAAAAGTACACCAAATACATTTTGTATACTGAAAATAAAATATCAAAAAGTACAGTAAATATATATAAAATACTGTACAGAAAATATCAAAAAGTACACCAAATATGTGTTATATATACTGTAAATAAACTATCAAAAACTACAGTAATTATATTTAATATACTGTACATAAAATATCAAAAATTACACCAAATGTATAATATATACTGTAAATAAAATATCAAAAAGTACAGTAAGTACACATTACACACCCTATGAAGTATCACAAACTACACCAAATATATATTATGTAATTTACATAAAATATCAAAAGGACACCAAATATATCTTCTATACTGTACATGAAATATCAAAAAGTACAGTAAATATATTTCATATATTGTATATGTAATATTAACTAAAAGTACACCAAATACATTTTATATACTGTAAATAAATTATCAAAAATTACAGTAAATATATATTACATACTGTACATAAAATATCAAAAAGTACACCAAATATGTGTTATATATACTGTAAATAAACAATCAAAAACTACAGTAATTTTATATAATATACTGTGCATAAAATATCAAAAATTACACCAAATGTATATTATTTACTGTAAATAAAATATCAAAAATTACAGTAAATATATATTACACACCCTATGGAAAATATCAAAAACTACATCAAATATATATTATAAAATTCACAAAAAATATCAAAAGGACACCAAATATATATTATACACACTACATAATATATCAAAAAGTTCAGTAAATATATTTCATATATTGTACATGTAATATTAACTAAAAGTACACCAAATACATTTTATCTACTGTAAATAAAATATCAAAAAGTACAGTAAATATATATTACATAGTGTACATAAAATATCAAAAAGTACTCCAAATATGTGTAATATATACTGTAAATAAACTATCAAAAACTACAGTAATTATATTTACTATACTGTACATAAAATATCAAAAATTACACCAAATGTATATTATTTAGTGTAAATAATATATCAAAAAGTACAGTAAATATATCTTACACACCCTATGTAAAATATCACAATCTACGCCTAATATATATTATATAATTTACATAAAATATCAAAAGGACAACAAATATATCTTATATACTGTACATAAAATATCAAAATGTACAGTAAATATATTTCATATATTGTACATATAATATTAACTAAAAGTACACCAAATACATTTTATATACTGTAAATAAAATATCAAAAAGTACAGTAAATATATATTACATACTGTACATAAAATATCAAAAAGTACACCAAATATGTGTTATATATACTGTAAATAAACTATAAAATACTACAGTAATTATATTTAATATACCGTACATAAAATATCAAAAATTACACCAAATGTATATTATTTACTGTAAATAAAATATCAAAAAGTACAGTAAATATATCTTACACACCCTATGTAAAATATCACAATCTACACCAAATATATATTATATAACTTACATAAAATATCAAAAGGACACCAAATATATCTTCTATACTGTACATAAAATATCAAAAATTACAGTAAATATATTTCATATATTGTACATATAATATTAACCAAAAGTACACCAAATACATTTTATATAATGTAAATAAAATATCAAAAATTACAGTAAATATATATTACATACTGTACATAAAATATCAAAAAGTACACCAAATATGTGTTATATATACTGTAGATAAACTATCAAAAACTACATTAATTATATTTAATATACTGTACATAAAATATCAAATATTACACCAAATGTATATTATATACTGTAAATCAAATATCAAAAAGTACAGTAAATATACATTACACACCCAATGTAAAATATCACAAATTACACCAAATATGTATTATATAATTTACATGAAATATCAAAAGGACACCAAATATATCTCATATACTGAACATGAAATATCAAAATGTACAGTAAATATATTTCATATATTGTACATATAATATTAACTAAAAGTACACCAAATACATTTTATATACTGTAAATAAAATATCAAAAGTACAGTAAATATATATTACATTCTGTACATAAAATATCAAAAAGTACACCAAATTTGTGTTTTATATACTGTAAATAAACTATCAAAAACTGCAGTAATTATATTTAATATACTGTACATAAAATATCAAAAATTAAACCAAATGTATATTATTTACTGTAAATAAAATATCAAAAAGTACAGTAAATATATCTTACACACCCTATGTAAAATATCAAAATCTACACCAAATATATATTATATAATTTACATAAAATATCAAAAGGACACCAAATATATCTTATATAGTGTACATAAAATATCAAAATGTACAGTAAATATATTTCCTATATTGTACAAATAATATTAACTAAAAGTACACCAAATACATTTTATATACTGTAAATAAAATATCAAAAATAATGTAAATATATATTACATACTGTACATAAAATATCAAAAAGTACACCAAATATGTGTAATATATACTGTAAATAAACTATCAAAAACTACAGTAGTTATATTTAATATACTGTACATAAAATATCAAAAATTACACCAAATATGTGTTATATATACTGTAAATAAACTATCAAAAAGTACAGTAAATATATATGACACAACCTATGTAAAATATCACAAACTACACCAAATATATATTATATAATTTACATGAAATATCAAAAGGACACCAAATATATCTTATATACTGAACAGGAAATATCAAAAATTACAGTAAATATATTTCATATATTGTACATATAATATTAACTAAAAGTACACCAAATACATTTTATATACTGTAAATAAATTATCAAAAATTACAGTAAATATATATTTCATACTGTACATAAAATATCAAAAAGTACACCAAATATGTGTTATATATACTGTAAATAAACTATCAAAACTACACTAATTATATTTAATATACTGTACATAAAATATCAAAAATTACACCAAATGTATATTATTTACTGTAAATAAAATATCAAAAAGTACACTAAATATATCTTACACACCCTATGTAAAATATCACAATCTACACCAAATATATATTATATAATTTACATAAAATATCAAAAGGACACCAAATATGTCTTATATAGTGTACATAAAATATCACAATGTACAGTAAATATATTTCATATATTGTACATTTAATATTAACTAAAAGTACACCAAATACATTTTATATACTGTAAATAAAATATCAAAAAGTACAGTAAATATATATTACATACTGTACATAAAATATCAAAAAGTACACCAAATATGTGTTATATATACTGTAAATAAACTATCAAATCTACAGTAATTATATTTAATGTACTGTACATAACATATCAAAAATTACACCAAATGTATATTATTTACTGTAAATAAAATACCAAAAAGTACAGTAAATATACAATACACACCCTATGTAAAATATCACAAACTACACCAAATATATCTTATATAATTTACATAAAATCCCAAAACGACAACAAATATACCTTATATACTGAACATAATATATCAAAATGTACAGTAAATATATTTCATATATTGTACATATAATATTAACTAAAAGTACACCAAATACATTTTATATACTGTAAATAAAATATCAAAAAGTACAGTAAATATATATTACATTCTGTACATAAAATATCAAAAAGTACACCAATTATGTGTTATATATACTGTAAATAAACTATCAAAAACTGTAGTAATTATATTTAATATACTGTACATAAAATATCAAAAATTACACCAAATGTATATTATTTACTGTAAATAAAATATCAAAAAGTACAGTAAATATATCTTACACACCCTATGTAAAATATCACAATCTACACCATAAATATATTATATAATTTACATAAAATATCAAAAGGACACCAAATATATCTTATATAGTGTACATAAAATATCAAAATGTACAGTAAATATATTTCATATATTGTACATATAATATTAACTAAAAGTACACCAAATACATTTTATATACTGTAAATAAAATATCAAAAAGTACAGGAAATACATAATACACACCGTATGTAAAATACCACAATCTGCACCAAATATATATTATATAATTTACATAAAATATCAAAATGACACCAAATATATCTTATAAACTGAACATAAAATATCAAAAAGTACAGTAAATATATTTCATATATTGTACATATAATATTTACTAAAAGTACACCAAATACATTTTATATAGTGTAAATAAAATATCAAAAAGTACAGTAAATATATATTACACACCGTATGTAAAATATCACAATCTACACCAAATATATATTATATAATTTACATAAAATATCAAAAGGACACCAAATATATCTTATATACTGTACATAAAATATCAAAAAGTACAGTAAATATATTTCATATATTGTACATGTAATATTAACTAAAAGTACACCAAATACATTTTATATAGTGTAAATAAAATATCAAAATTTACAGTGAATATATATTACATACTGTACATAAAATATCAAAAAGTACACCAAATATGTGTTATATATACTGTAAATAAACTATCAAAACTGCAGTAATTATATTTAATATACTGTACATAAAATATAAAAAATTACACCAAATGTATACTATTTACTGTAAATAAAATATCAAAAAGTACAGTAAATATATCTTACACACCCTATGTAAAATATCACAATCTACACCAAATATATATTATATAATTTACATAAAATATCAAAAGAACACCAAATATATCTTATATAGTGTACATAAAATATCAAAATGTACAGCAAATATATTTCATATATTGTACATATAATATTAAATAAAAGTACACCAACTACATTTTATATACTGTAAATAAATTATCAAAAATTACAGTATATATAAATTCCATACTGTACATAAAATATCAAAAAGTACACCAAATATGTTTTATATATACTGTAAATAAACTATCAAAAACTACAGTAATTATATTTAATATACTGTACATAAGATATCAAAAATTACACCAAATGTATATTATTTACTGTAAATAAAATATCAAAAATTACAGTAAATATATATTACACACCCTATGTAAAATATCACAATCTACACCAAATATATATTATATAATTTACATAAAATATCAAAAGGACACCAAATATATCATATATACTGTACATAAAATATCAAAATGTACAGTAAATATATTTCATATGTTGTACATATAATGTTAACTAAAAGTACACCAAATACATTTTATATAGTGTAAATAAAATATCCAAAATTACACTGAATATATATTACATACTGTACATAAAATATCAAAAAGTACACCAAATATGTGTTATATATACTGTAAATAAACTATCAAAACTACACTAATTATATATAATATACTGTGCATAAAACATCAAAAATTACACCAAATCTATATTATATACTGTAAATAAAATATCAAAAAGTACAGTAAATGTATATGACACACCCTATGTAAAATATCAAAAACTACACCAAATATATATTATATAATATACATAAAATATCAAAAGGACACCAAATATATCTTCTATACTGTAAAAAAAATATCAAAAAGTACAGTAAATATATTTCTTATATTGTATATATAATATTAACTAAAAGTTCACCAAATACATTTTATATACTGTAAATAAATTATCAAAAATTACAGTAAATATATATTACATACTGTACATAAAATATCAAAAGGTACACCAAATATGTGTTATATATACTGTAAATAAACTATCAAAAACTACAGTAATTATATTTAATATACTGTACATAAAATATCAAAAATTACACCAAATGTATATTATTTACTGGAAATAAAATATCAAAAATTACAGTAAATATATATGACACCCCCTATGTAAAATATCACAAACAACACCAAATATATATTATATAATTTACCTAAAATATCAAAAGGACACCAAATATATCTTTCATACTGTAAAAAAAAATCAAAATGTACACTAAATATATTTCATATATTGTCCATATAATATTAACTAAAAGTACACCAAATACATTTTATATAGTGTAAATAAAATATCATAATGTACAGTAAATATATATTACATACCATATGTAAAATATCACAATCTACAACAAATATATATTATATAATTTACATGAAATATCAAAAGGACACCAAATATACCTTATATACTGAACATGAAATATCAAAATGTACAGTAAATATATTTCATATATTGCATATATAACATTAACTAAAAGTACACCAAATACATTTTATATACTGAAAATAAATTATCAAAAATTACAGTAAATATATATTACATACTGTACATAAAATATCAAAAAGTACACCAAATATGTGTTATATATATAGTGTAAATAAACTATCAAAAACTACAGTAATTATATTTAACATACCGTACATAAAATATCAAAAATTACACCAAATGTATATTATATACTGTAAATAAAATATCAAAAATTTCAGTAAATATATATTACACACCGTATGTAAAATATCACAATCTACACCAAATATATATTATATAATTTACATAAAATATCAAAATGACACAAAATATATCTTATATACTGTACATAAAATATCAAAAATTACAGTAAATATATTTCATATATTGTACATATAATATTAACTAAAAGTACACCAAATACATTTTATATAGTGTAAATAAAATATCAAAAAGAACAGTAAATATATATTACACACCATATGTAAAATATCACAATCTACACCAAATATATATTATATAATTTACATAAAATATCAAAAGGACACCAAATATATCTTATATACTGTACATAAAATAGCAAAAAGTACAGTAACTATATTTCATATATTGTACATATAATATTAACTAAAAGTACACCAAATACATTTTATATAGTGTAAATAAAATACCAAATATTACAGTGAACATATATTACATAGTGTACATAAAATATCAAAAAGTACACCAAATATGTGTTATATATACTGTAAATAAACTATCAAAACTACAGTAATTATATTTAATATACTGTACATAAAATATCAAAAATTACACCAAATGTATATTATTTACTGTAAATAAAATACCAAAAAGTACAGTAAATATATATTACACACCCTATGTAAAATATCACAAACTACACCAAATATATATTATATAATTTACATAAAATATCAAAAGGACACCAAATATATCTTATATACTGAACATGAAATATCAAAATGTACAGTAAATATATTTCATATATTGTACATATAATATTAACTAAAAGTACACCAAATACATTTCATATACTGTAAATAAAATATCAAAAAGTACAGTAAATATATATTACATTCTGTATATAAAATATCAAAAAGTACACCAAATATGTGTTATATATACTGTAAATAAACTATCAAAAACTGCAGTAATTATATTTAATATACTGTACATAAAATATCAAAAATTACACCAAATGTATATTATTTACTGTAAATAAAATATCAAAATACAGTAAATATATATTACACACCCTATGTAAAATATCAAAATCTACACCAAATATATATTATATAATTTACATAAAATATCAAAAGGACACCAAATATATCTTCTATACTGTACACAAAATATCAAAAAGTACAGTATATATATTTCATATATTGTACATATAATATTAACTAAAAGTACAGCAAATACATTTTATATACTCTAAATAAAATATCAGAATTACAGTAAATATATATTACATACTGCAAACATAAAACATCAAAAAGTACACCAAATATGTGTTATATATACTGTAAATGTCAAAAACTACAGTAATCATATTCAATGTACTGTATATAAAATATCAAAAATTACACCAAATATAAATTAAATACTGTAAATAAAATATCAAAAAGGATAGTAAATATATACTACACACCCTATGTAAAATATCAAAAATTACACCAAATATATATTATATAATTTACATAGAATATAAAAAGGACACCAAATATATCTTATATATGGTACATAAAATATGAAAAAGTACAGTATATATATTTCATACATTGTATATATATTATTAACTAAAAGTACACCAAATACATTTTGTATACTGAAAATAAAATATTAAAAAGTACAGTAAATATATATAAAATACTGTACAGAAAATATCAAAAAGTACACCAAATATGTGTTATATATACTGTAAATAAACTATCAAAATCTACAGTAATTATATTTAATATACTGTACATAGAATATCAAAAATTACACCAAATGTATATTATATACTGTAAATAAAATATCAAAAAGTACAGTAAGTACACATTACACACCCTATGAAATATCACAAACTACACCAAATATATATTATATAATTTACATAAAATACCAAAAGAACACCAAATATATCTTCTATTCTGTACATGAAATATCAAAAAGTACAGTAAATATATTTCATATATTGTATATGTAATATTAACTAAAAGTACACCAAATACATTTTTATACTGTAAATAAATTATCAAAAATTACAGTAAATATATATTACATACTGTACATAAAATATCAAAAAGTACACCAAATATGTGTTATATATACTGTAAATAAACTATAAAATACTACAGTAATTATATTTAATATACCGTACATAAAATATCAAAACTTACACCAAATGTATATTATTTACTGTAAATAAAATATCAAAAAGGACAGTAAATATATATTACACACACTATGTAAAATATTAAAAATTACACCAAATATATATTATTTAATTTACATAACATATCAAAAGGACACCAAATATATCTTATATACTGTACATAAAATATCAAAAAGTACAGTAAATATATTTCATATATTGTACATATAATATTAACTAAAAGTACACCAAATACATTTATATACTGTAAATAAAATATCAAAAAATACAGTAAATATATATTACATTCTGTACATAAAATATCAAAAAGTACACCAAATATGTGTTATATATACTGTAAATAAACTATCAAAAACTGCCTTAATTATATTTAATATACCGTACATAAAATATCACAAATTACACCAAATGTATATTATTTACTGTAAATAAAATATCAAAAAGTACAGTAAATATATCTTACACTCCCTATGTAAAATGTCACAATCTACACCAAATATATATTATATAATTTACATAAAATATCAAAAGGACACCAAATATATCTTATATACTGTACATAAAGTATCAAAAAGTACAGTAAATATATTTCATATATTGTACACACAATATTAACTAAAATTACACCAAATACATTCTATATAGTGTAAATAAATATCAAAAATTACAGTGAATATATATTACATACTGTACATAAAATGTCAAAAAGTACACCAAATATGTGTTATATACACTGTAAATAAACTATCAAAAACTACAGTAATTATATTTACTATACTGTTCATAAAATATCAAAAATTACACCAAATGTATACTATTTACTGTAAATAAAATACCAAAAAGTACAGTAAATATACATTACACACCCTATGTAAAATATAACAAACTACACCAAATATATACTATATAATTTACATAAAATATCAAAAGGACACCAAATATATCTTTCATACTGTAAAAAAAAATCAAAATGTACACTAAATATATTTCATATATTGTCCATATAATATTAACTAAAAGTACACCAAATACATTTTATATAGTGTAAATAAAATATCATAATGTACAGTAAATATATATTACATACCATATGTAAAATATCACAATCTACAACAAATATATATTATATAATTTACATGAAATATCAAAAGGACACCAAATATACCTTATATACTGAACATGAAATATCAAAAAGTACAGTAAATATATTTCATATATTGTATATATAACATTAACTAAAAGTACACCAAATACATTTTATATACTGAAAATAAATTATCAAAAATTACAGTAAATATATATTACATACTGTACATAAAATATCAAAAAGTACACCAAATATGTGTTATATATATAGTGTAAATAAACTATCAAAAACTACAGTAATTATATTTAACATACCGTACATAAAATATCAAAAATTACACCAAATGTATATTATTTACTGTAAATAAAATATCAAAAATTTCAGTAAATATATATTACACACCGTATGTAAAATATCACAATCTACACCAAATATATATTATATAATTTACATAAAATATCAAAATGACACAAAATATATCTTATATACTGTACATAAAATATCAAAAATTACAGTAAATATATTTCATATATTGTACATATAATATTAACTAAAAGTACACCAAATACATTTTATATAGTGTAAATAAAATATCAAAAAGAACAGTAAATATATATTACACACCATATGTAAAATATCACAATCTACACCAAATATATATTATATAATTTACATAAAATATCAAAAGGACACCAAATATATCTTATATACTGTACATAAAATAGCAAAAAGTACAGTAACTATATTTCATATATTGTACATATAATATTAACTAAAAGTACACCAAATACATTTTATATAGTGTAAATAAAATACCAAATATTACAGTGAACATATATTACATAGTGTACATAAAATATCAAAAAGTACACCAAATATGTGTTATATATACTGTAAATAAACTATCAAAACTACAGTAATTATATTTAATATACTGTACATAAAATATCAAAAATTACACCAAACGTATATTATTTACTGTAAATAAAATACCAAAAAGTACAGTAAATATATATTACACACCCTATGTAAAATATCACAAACTACACCAAATATATATTATATAATTTACATAAAATATCAAAAGGACACCAAATATATCTTATATACTGAACATGAAATATCAAAATGTACAGTAAATATATTTCATATATTGTACATATAATATTAACTAAAAGTACACCAAATACATTTCATATACTGTAAATAAAATATCAAAAAGTACAGTAAATATATATTACATTCTGTATATAAAATATCAAAAAGTACACCAAATATGTGTTATATATACTGTAAATAAACTATCAAAAACTGCAGTAATTATATTTAATATACTGTACATAAAATATCAAAAATTACACCAAATGTATATTATTTACTGTAAATAAAATATCAAAATACAGTAAATATATATTACACACCCTATGTAAAATATCAAAATCTACACCAAATATATATTATATAATTTACATAAAATATCAAAAGGACACCAAATATATCTTCTATACTGTACACAAAATATCAAAAAGTACAGTATATATATTTCATATATTGTACATATAATATTAACTAAAAGTACAGCAAATACATTTTATATACTCTAAATAAAATATCAGAATTACAGTAAATATATATTACATACTGCAAACATAAAACATCAAAAAGTACACCAAATATGTGTTATATATACTGTAAATATCAAAAACTACAGTAATCATATTCAATGTACTGTATATAAAATATCAAAAATTACACCAAATATACATTAAATACTGTAAATAAAATATCAAAAAGGATAGTAAATATATACTACACACCCTATGTAAAATATCAAAAATTACACCAAATATATATTATATAATTTACATAGAATATAAAAAGGACACCAAATATATCTTATATATGGTACATAAAATATCAAAAAGTACAGTATATATATTTCATACATTGTATATATATTATTAACTAAAAGTACACCAAATACATTTTGTATACTGAAAATAAAATATTAAAAAGTACAGTAAATATATATAAAATACTGTACAGAAAATATCAAAAAGTACACCAAATATGTGTTATATATACTGTAAATAAACTATCAAAAACTACAGTAATTATATTTAATATACTGTACATAAAATATCAAAAATTACACCAAATGTATATTATATACTGTAAATAAAATATCAAAAAGTACAGTAAGTACACATTACACACCCTATGAAATATCACAAACTACACCAAATATATATTATATAATTTACATAAAATAACAAAAGAACACCAAATATATCTTCTATACTGTACATGAAATATCAAAAAGTACAGTAAATATATTTCATATATTGTATATGTAATATTAACTAAAAGTACACCAAATACATTTTATATACTGTAAATAAATTATCAAAAATTACAGTAAATATATATTACATACTGTACATAAAATATCAAAAAGTACACCAAATATGTGTTATATATACTGTAAATAAACAATCAAAAACTACAGTAACTTCATTTAATATACTGTGCATAAAATATCAAAAATTACACCAAATGTATATTATTTACTGTAAATAAAATATCAAAAATTACAGTAAATATATATTACACACCCTAAGGAAAATATCAAAACTACATCAAATATATATTATAAAATTCACAAAAAATATCAAAAGGACACCAAATATATATTATACACAGTACATAAAATATCAAAAGTACAGTAAATATATTTCATATATTGTACATGTAATATTAACTAAAAGTACACCAAATACATTTTATATACTGTAAATAAAATATCAAAAAGTTCAGTAAATATATATTACATAGTGTACATAAAATATCAAAAAGTACTCCAAATATGTGTAATATATACTGTAAATAAACTATCAAAAACTACAGTAATTATATATACTATACTGTAAATAAAATATCAAAAATTACACCAAATGTATATTATTTAGTGTAAATAAAATATCAAAAAGTACAGTAAATATATCTTACACACCCTATGTAAAATATCACAATCTACGCCAAATATATATTATATAATTTATATAAAATATCAAAAGGACAACAAATATATCTTATATACTGTACATAAAATATCAAATTGTACAGTAAATATATTTCATATCTTGTACATATAATATTAACTAAAAGTACACCAAATACATTTTATATAGTGTAAATAAATATCAAAAATTACAGTGAATATATATTACATACTGTACATAAAATGTCAAAAAGTACACCAAATATGTGTTATATATTCTGTAAATAAACTATCAAAAACTACAGTAATTATATTTAATATACTGTACATAAAATATCAAAAATTACACCAAATGTATACTATTTACTGTAAATAAAATACCAAAAAGTACAGTAAATATACATTACACACCCTATGTAAAATATCACAAACTACACCAAATATATATTATATAATTTACATAAAATATCAAAAGGACACCAAATATATCTTCTATACTGTTCATAAAATATCAAAAATTACAGTAAATATATTTCATATATTGTATATATAATATTAACTAAAAGTACACCAACTACATTTTATATACTGTGAATAAATTATCAAAAATTACAGTAAATATATATTACATACTGTACATAAAATATCAAAAAGTACACCAAATATGTGTTATTTATACTGTAAATAAATTATCAAAAACTACAGTAATTATATTTAATATACTGTACATAAAATATCAAAAAATACACCAAATGTATATTATTTACTGTAAATAAAATGTCAAAAAGTACAGGAAATATATAATAAACACCGTATGTAAAATACCACAATCTGCACCAAATATATATTATATAATTTACATAAAATATCAAAATGACACCAAATATATCTCATATACTGAACATAAAATATCAAAAAGTACAGTAAATATATTTCATATATTGTACATATAATATTTACTAAAAGTACACCAAATACATTTTATATAGTGTAAATAAAATATCAAAAAGTACAGTAAATATATATTACACACCATATGTAAAATATCACAATCTACACCATATATATATTATATAATTTACATAAAATATCAAAAGGACACCAAATATATCTTATATACTGTACATAAAATGTCAAAAAGTACAGTAAATATATTTCATATATTGTACATATAATATTAACTAAAAGTACACCAAATACATTTTATATAGTGTAAATAAAATATCAAAAATTACAGTGAATATATATTACATACTGTACATAAAATATCAAAAAGTACACCAAATATGTGTTATATATACTGTAAATAAACTATCAAAACTGCAGTAATTATATTTAATATACTGTACATAAAATATCAAAAATTACACCAAATGTATACTATTTACTGTAAATAAAATATCAAAAAGTACAGTAAATATATCTTACACACCCTATGTAAAATATCACAATCTACACCAAATATATATTATATAATTTACATAAAATAACAAAAGGACACCAAATATATCTTATATAGTGTACATAAAATATCAAAATGTACAGTAAATATATTTCATATATTGTACATATAATATTAAATAAAAGTACATCAACTACATTTTATATACTGTAAATAAATTATCAAAAATTACAGTAAATATAAATTACATACTGTACATAAAATATCAAAAATTACACCAAATATGTGTTATATATACTGTAAATAAACTATCAAAAACTACAGTAATTATATTTAATATACTGTACATAAGATATCAAAAATTACACCAAATGTATATTATTTACTGTAAATAAAATATCAAAAATAACAGTAAATATATATTACACACCCTATGTAAAATATCACAATCTACACCAAATATATATTATATAATTTACATAACATATCAAAAGGACATCAAATATATCGTATATACTGTACATAAAATATCAAAATGTACAGTAAATATATTTCATATGTTGTACATACAATGGTAACTAAAAGTACACCAAATACATTTTATATAGTGTAAATAAAATATCCAAAATTACAGTGAATATATATTACATACTGTACATAAAATATCAAAAAGTACACCAAATATGTGTTATATATACTGTAAATAAACTATCAAAACTACACTAATTATATATAATATACTGTGCATAAAATATCAAAAATTACACCAAATGTATATTATATACCGTAAATAAAATAGCAAAAAGTACAGTAAATGTATATGACACACCCTATGTAAAATATCAAAAACTACACCAAATATATATTATATAATATACATAAAATATCAAAAGGACACCAAATATATCTTCTATACTGTACATAAAATTTCAAAACGTACATTAAATATATTTCATATATTGTACATATAATATTAACTAAAAGTACACCAAATACATTTTATATACTATAAATAAAATATCAAAAAGAACAGTAAATTTATATTACATACTGTACATAAAATATCAAATAGTAAAACAAATATGTGTTAAATACCCTGTAAATAAACTATCAAAATCTACAGTAATTAAATTTAATATACTGTACATAAAATATCAAAAATTACACCAAATGTATATTATTTACTGCAAATAAAATATCAAAATGTACAGTAAATATATATTACACACCATATGAATAATATCACAATCTACACCAAATATATATTATATAATTTACATAAAATATCAAAAGGACACCAAACATATCTTATATACTGAACATAAAATATCAAAAATTACAGTAAATATATTTCATATATTGTACATATAATATTAACTAAAAGTACACCAAATACATTTTATATAGTGTAAATAAAATTTCAAAAAGTACAGTAAATATATATTACACACCATATGTAAAATATCACAATCTACACCAAATATATATTATATAATTTACATATAATATCAAAAGGACACCAAATATATCCTATATACTGTACATAAAATATCAAAAAGTACAGTAAATATATTTCATATATTGTACATATAATATTAACTAAAAGTACACCAAATACATTTTATACACTGTAAATAAGATATCAAAACGTACAGTAAATATATATTACATACTGTACATAAAATATCAAAAAGTACACCAAATATGTCTTATATATACCGTAAATTAACTATCAAAAACTACAGTAATTATATTTAATATACTGTACATAAAATATCAAAAATTACACCAAATGTATATTATAAACTGTAAATAATATATCAGAAAGGACAGTAAATATGTACTACACACCCTATGTAAAATATCAAAAACTACACCAAATATATATTATATAACTTACATAAAATATCAAAAGGACACAAAATATATCTTATATACTGTACATAAAATATCAAAAAGTACAGTTAATACATTTCATATATTGTACTTATAATATTAACTAAAAGTACACCAAACACATTTTATATACTCTAAATAAAATATCAAAAATTACAATAAATATGTATTACATACTGTACATAATATATCAAAAACTATACCAAATATGTGTTATATATACTGTAAATAAACTATCAAAAACTACAGTAATTATATTTAGTATACTGTACATAAAATATTCAAAATTACACCAAATATATATTATATACTGTAAATAAAATATCAAAAAGGACAGTAAATATATATGACACACCCAATGTAAAATATCAAATACTACACCAAATATATATTATATAATTTACATAAAATATCAAAAGGACACCAAATATATCTTATATACTGTACATAAAATATCAAAAAGTACAGTAAATGTATTTCATATACTGTATATATAATATTAACTAAAAGTACACCAAATACATTTTATATACTGTAAATAAAATATCAAAAAGTACAGTAATTATATCACATACTGTACATAAAATATCAAAAAGTAGACCAAATATGTTTTATGTATACTGTAAATAATCTATCAAAAACTACAGTAACTATATTGAATATACTGTATATAAAATATCAAAAATTACACCAAATGTATATTATATAGTCTTAATAAAATATGATAAAGGACAGTAAATGTATGTTACACTCTACGTAAATTATCAAAAACTACACCAAATATATATTATATGATTCACATAAAATATGAAAAGGACACCAAATATATGTTATATACTGTACATAAAATATCAAATAGTACAGTAAATATATTTCATATATTGTACATATAATATTAACTAAAAGTACACCAAATACATTTTATATAATGTAAATAAAATTTCAAAATGTACAGTTAATATATGTTACATACTGTACATAAAATATCAAAAAGTACACAAAAGATGTGCTATATACACTGTAAATAAACTATCAAAAACTACAGTATTTATATTTAATATACTGTACATAAAATACAAAAATTACACAAAATGCATATTATATACTGTAAATAAAATATCAAAAAGTACAGTAAATATATATGACACACCCTATGTAAAATATCAAAAACTACACCAAATATATACTATATAATTTACATAAAATATGAGAAGGGCAACAAATATATTTTATATACTGTACATAAAATATCAAAAATTACAGTAAATATGTTTCCTATATTGTACATATAATAATAACTAAAAGTACACCAAATACATTTTATATACTGTAAATAAAATATCAAAATAACAGTAAATGTATATTACATACTGTACATAAAATATCAAAAAGTACACCAAATATGTGTTATATATACTGTAAATAAACTATCAAAATCTACAGTAACTATATTTAATATACAGTACATAAAATATCAAAAATTACACCAAATGTATATTATATACTGTAAATAAAATATAAAAAAGTACAGTAAATATATATTACACAGCCTATGTAAAATATCACAAACTACACCAAATTTATATAATTTACATACAATATCAAAAGTACACCAAATATATCTTATATACTGTACATAAAATATCAAATAGTAGAGTAAATATATTTCATATATTGTACATATAATATTAACTAAAAGTACACCAAATACATTTCATATACTGTAAATAAAATATCAAAATGTACAGTAAATATATATTACATACTGTACATAAAATATCAAAATGTACACCAAATATGTGTTATATATACTGTAAATATACTATCAAAAACTACAGTAATTATATTTAATATACTGTACATAAAATATCAAAAATAACACCAAATGTATATTATATAGTGTAAAGAATATATCAAAAAGGACGGTAAATATATACTACACACCCTATGTAAAATATCAAAAACTTCACCAAATATATATTATATAATTTACATAAAATCTCAAAAGGACACCAAATATATCTTATATACTGTACATGAAATATCAAAAACTACAGTAAATTTGTTTCATATATTGTACATATAATATTAACTAAAACTACAGCAAATACATTTTATATACTGTAAATAAAATTTCATAAATTCAGTAAATATATATTACATACTGTACATAAAATATCAAAAAATACACCAAATATTTGTTATACATACTGTAAAAAAACTATCAAAAACTACAGTAATTATATTTAATATAGTGTACATAAAATATCAAAAATTACACCAAATGTATATTATATACTCTAAATAAAATATGAAAAAGGACAGTAAATATATATTACACTATATGTAATTTATCAAAAACTACACAAAATATATATTATATAATTTGCATAAAATATCAACAGTTCACCAAATATATCTTATATACTGTACATAAAATATCAAAAAGTACAGTAAATATATTTCATATATTGTACATATAATATTAACTAAAAGTACACCAAATACATTTTATATACTGTAAATAAAATATCAAAAACTACAGTAAATATATATTACATACAGTACATAAAATACCAAAAAGTACACCAAGTATGTGTTATATATACTGTAAATAAACTATCAAAAACTACAGTAATTATATTTAATATACTGTACATGAAATATCAAAGATTACACCAAATGTTTATTATATACTGAAAAAAAATATCAAAAAGTACAGTAAATATATATTACACTCTATGTAAAATATCAAAAACTGCACCAGATATATATTTTATAATTTACACAAAATATCAGAAGTACACCAAATATATCTTATATACTGTACATAAAATATCAAAAAGTACAGTAAATATATTTCATATATTGTACATATAATATTAACTAAAAGTACACCAAATTCATTTTATATACAGTAAATAAAATACCAAATATACAGTAAATATATATTACATAATATACATAAAACATCAAAAAGTACACCAAATATGTGTTATATATACTGTAAATAAACTATCAAAAACTACAGTAATTATATTTAATATACTGTACATAAAATATCAAAAATTACACCAAAAGTATATTATATACTGTAAATAAAATATCAAAAATTACAGTAAATATATATTACACAACATATGTAAAATATCAAAAACTACACCAAATATATATTATATAATTCACATAATATATCAAAAGGACACTAAATATATATTATATGCTGTACATAAAATATTAAAATGTACAGTAAATATATTTCATATCTTGTATATATAATATTAACTAAAACTTCACCAAATACATTTTAGACACTGTAAATAAAATATCAAAATGTACAGTAAATATATATTACATACTGTACATAAAATATCAAAAAGTACACCAAATATGTGTTATATATACTGTAAATAAACTATCAAATGTACAGTAATAATATTTAATATACTGTACATAAAATATCAAAAATTACACCAAATGTATATTATATACTGTAAATAAGATATCAAAAAGTAGAGTAAATATATATTACACACCCTATGTAAAATATCACAAACTACACCAAATATATATTATATAATTTACATAAAATATCAAAAGGACACTAAATATATCTTATATACTGTACATAAAATAACAAAAACTACAGTAAATATATTTCATATATTGTACTTATAATATTAACTAAAAGTACACCAAATACATTTTATAAACTGTAAATAAAATATCAAAAATTACAGTAAATATATATTACATTCTGTACATAAAATATCAAAAATTACAGTAAATATATTTTACATACTGTACATAAAATATCAAAAAGTACACCAAATATGTGTTATATATACTGTAAACTATCAAAAACTACAGTAATTATATTTAATATACTGTACATAAAATTCCAAAAATCACACCAAATGTATATTATATACCGTAAATAAAATATCAAAAAGGACAGTGAATATATATGACACACACTATGTAAAATATCAAAAACTACACCAAGTATATATTTTATAATTTACAATAAATATCAAAGGACACAAAATATATCTCATATACTGTACATAAAATATCAAAAAGTACAGTAAATATATTTCATATATTGTACATATAATATTAACTAAAAGTACACCAAATACATTTTATATACTGTAAATAAAATATCAAAATACAGTAAATATATATTACATACTGTACATAAAATATGAAAAAGTACACCAAATATGTGTTATATATACTGTAAATAAACTATCAAAAACTACAGTAATTATATTTAATATACTGTACATAAAATGTCAAAAATTACTCCAAATGTACATTATATTGTGTAAATAATATATCCAAAATACAGTAAATATGTATTACACACCCTATGTAAAATATCAAATATTACACCAAATATACATTATATAATTTACAAAAAATATCGGAAGGACACCAAATATATCCTATATACTGTACGTAAAATATCAAAAACTACAGTAAATATATTTCATATATTGTACATATAATATTAACTAAAAGTACACCAAATACATTTTATATACTGTAAATAAAATATCAAAAATTACAGTAAATATATATTATATACTATACATAAAATATCAAAAAGTACACCAAATATGTGTTATATATACTGTAAATAAACTATTAAAAACTACAGTAATTATATTCAATATAATGTACATAAAATATCAAAAATTACTCCAAATGTACATTATATGGTGTAAATAAAATATCCAAAATACAGTAAATATATATTACACACCCTATGTAAAATATCCAAATTTACACCAAATATATATTATATAATTTCCAAAAACATTGGAAGGTCACCAAATATATCTTATATACTGTATGTAAAATATCAAAAGTACAGTAAATATATTACATATATTGTACATATAATATTAACTAAAAGTACACCAAATACATTTTATATACTGTAAATAAAATATCAAAAATTACAGTAAATATATATTACATACTGTACATAAAATATCAAAAAGTACACCAAATATGTGTTATATATACTGTAATTATCAAAAACTACAGTAATTATATTCAATGTACTGTATATAAATTATCAAAAATTACACCAAATGTAAATTATATACTGTAAATAAAATATCAAAAAGGACAATAAATATATACTACACACCCTATGTAAAATATCAAAAACTACACCAAATATATATTATATAATTTACATAAAATATCAAAAGGACACCAAATATATCTTATATGCTGTACATAAAATATCAAAAAGTACAGTATATTCATTTCATATATTGTACATATATTATTAACTAAAAGTACACCAAATACATTTTATATACTGTAAATAAAATATCAAAAATTACAGTAAATATATATTACATACTGTACATAAAATATCAAAAAGTACACCAAATATGTGTTATATATACTGTAAATTATCAAAAACTTCAGTAATTATATATAATATACTGTACATAAAATATCAAAAATCACACCAAATGTATATTATAAACTGTAAATAAAATATCAAAAAGGACAGTGAATAAATATGACACACACTATGTAAAATATCAAAAACTACACAAAATATATATTATATAATTAACAATAAATATCAAAAGGACACAAAATATATCTTATATACTGTACATAAAATACCAAAAAGTACAGTAAATATATTTCATATATTGTACATATAATATTAACTAAAATTACACCAAATACATTTTATATACTGTAAATAAAATATCAAAAAGTACAGTAAATATACATTACATACTGTACATAAAATATCAAAAATACACCAAATATGTGTTATATATACTGTAAATAAACTATCAAAACTACAGTAATTATATGTAATATACTGTACATAAAATGTCAAAAATTACTCCAAATGTACATTATATAGTGTAAATAAAATATCCAAAATACAGTAAATATATATTACACACCCTATGTAAAATATCAAAAATTACACCAAATATATATTATACACTTTTCAAAAAATATCGGAAGGACACAAAGTATATCCTATATACTGTACGTAAAATATCAAAAACTACAGTAAATATATTTCATATATTGTACATATAATATTAACTAAAAGTACACCAAATACATTTTACATACTGTAAAAAAAAATCAAAAATTACAGTAAATATATATTACATACTGTACATAAAATATCAAAAAGTACACCAAATGTGTGTTATATATACTGTAAATATCAAAAACTACAGTAATTATATTCAATGTACTGTATATAAAATATCAAAAATTACACCAAATGTAAATTATATACTGTAAATAAAATATCAAAAAGGACAGTAAATATATACTACACACCCTATGTAAAATATCAAAAACTACACCAAATATATATTATATAATTTACATAAAATATAAAGAGTTCACCAAATATATCTTATATATTGTACATAAAATATCATAAAGTACAGTATATATATTTCATATATTCTACATATATTATTAACTAAAAGTACACCAAATACATTTTGTATACTGTAAATAAAATATCAAAAGGACACCAAATATATCTTCTATACTGTACATAAAATATCAAAATGTACAGTAAATATATTTCATATATTGTATATATAATATTAACTAAAAGTACACCAAATACATTTTATATACTGTAAATTAATTATAAAAAATTACAGAAAATATATATTACATACTGTACATAAAATATCAAATCTACACCAAATATGTGTTATATATACTGTAAATAAACTATCAAAATCTACAGTAATTATATTTAATATACTGTACATAAAATATCAAAAAATACACCAAATGTATATAATTTACCGTAAATAAAATATCAAAAATTACAGTGAATTTATATTACACACCCTATGTAAAATATCAAAAACTACACCAAATATATATTATAAAATTCACATAAAATATCAAAAGGACAACAAATATATATTATCTACTGTACATAAAATATCAAAAAGCACAGTAAATATATTTCATATATTGTATATATAATATTAACTAAAAGTACACCAAATACATTTTATATACTGTAAATAAAATATCAAAAAGTACAGTAAATATATATTACATACTGTTCATAAAATATCAAAATGTACACCAAATATGTGTTATATATACTCTAAATAAACTATCAAAACTACAGTAATTATATTTAATATACTGTACATAAAATATCAAAAATTACATCAAATGTATATTATTTACTGTAAATAAAATATCAAAAAGTACAGTAAATATATATGACACACCCTATGTAAAATATCAAAAACTACACAAAATGTATATTATATAATTTACATAAAATATCAAAAGAACACCAAATATATCTTATATACTCTACATAAAATATCAAATAGTACAGTAAATATATTTCATATATTGTACATATAATATTAACTAAAAGTACACCAAATACATTTTATATACTGTAAATAAATTATCAAAATTTACAGTAAATATATATTACATACTGTACATAAAATATCAAAATGTACACCAAATATGTGTTATATATACTGTAAACTATCAAAAACTACAGTAATTATATTTAATATACTGTACATAAAATATCAAAAATTACACCTCATGTATATTATATACTGTAAATAAGATATCAAAAATACAGTAAATATATATTACACACCCTATGTAAAATATCACAAACTACACGAAATATATATTATATAATTTACATAAAATATCAAAAGGACACCAAATATATCTTATATACTGTACATAAAATAGCAAAAAGTACAGTAAATATATTTCATATATTGTACATATAATATTAACTAAAAGTACACCAAATACATTTTATATACTGTAAATAAAATATGAAAAGTACACTAAATATATATTACATACTGTACATAAAATATCAAAAAGTTCACCAAATATGTGTTATATATACTGTAAATAAACTATCAAAAACTACAGTAATTATATGCAATATACTGTACATAAAATATCAAAAATTACTTGAAATGTACATTATATAGTGTAAATAAAATATCCAAAATACAGTAAATATATATTACACACACTATGTAAAATATCCAAATTTACACCAAATATATATTATATAATTTACAAAAAATATCGGAAGGACACCAAATATACCTTATATACTGTACGTAAAATAATAAAAACTCCAGTAAATATATTTCATATATCGTACATATAATATTAACTGAAAATACACGAAATACATTTTATATACTTTAAATAAAATGTCAAAAATTACAGTAAATATATATTACATACTGTACATAAAATATCAAAAAGTACACCAAATAAGTGTTATATATACTCTAATTATAAAAAACTACATTAATTATATTCAATGTACGTTATAAAAATTATCAAAAATTACACAAAATATAAATTATATACTGTAAATAAAATATCAAAAAGGACAGTAAATATATACTACACACCCTATGTAAAATATCAAA
Source organism: Pan paniscus (assembly GCF_029289425.2). Classification (NCBI taxonomy): domain Eukaryota; kingdom Metazoa; phylum Chordata; class Mammalia; order Primates; family Hominidae; genus Pan; species Pan paniscus. The sequence goes on from NC_073271.2 coordinate 7,147,106, forward strand.
AACTACACCAAATATATATTATATAATTTACATAAAATATCAAAAGGACACCAAATATATCTTATATACTGTACATAAATTATAAAAAAGTACAGTATATATATTTCATATATTGTACATATATTATTAACTAAAAGTACACCAAATACATTTGATATAGTGTAAATAAAATATCAAAAATTACAGTAAATATATATTACATACTGTACATAAAATATCAAAAAGTACACCAAATATGTGTTATATATACTGTAAACTATCAAAAACTACAGTAATTATATTTAATATACTGTACATAAAATATCAAAAATCACACCAAATGTATATTATATACTGTAAATAAAATATCAAAAAGGACAGAGAATATATATGACACACACTATGTAAAATATCAAAAACTACACCAAATATATATTATATAATTTACAATAAATATCAAAAGGACACCAAATATATCTTATATACTGTACATAAAATATCAAAAACTACAGTAAATATATTTCATATATTGTACATATAATATTAACTAAAAGTACACCAAATACATTTTATATACTGTAAATAAGATATCAAAAAGTGCAGTAAATATATATTACATACTGTACATAAAATATCAAAAAGTACACCAAATATATTTTATATATAAAGTAAATAAACTATCAAAACTACAGTACTTATATTTAATGTACTGTACATAAAATATCAAAAATTACACCAAACGTATATTATATACTGTAAATAAAATATCAGAAAGGACAGTAAATATGTACTACACACCCTATGTAAAATATCAAAAACTACACCAAATATATATTATATAACTTACATAAAATATCAAAAGGACACCAAATATATCTTATACTGTACATAAAATATCAAAAAGTACAGTAAATACATTTAATATATTGTACATATAATATTAACTAAAAGTACACCAAATACAGTTTATATAGTGTAAATAAGATATCACAAAGTACAATAAATATATATTACATACTGTACATAAAATATCAAAAAGTTCACCAAATATGTGTTTTATATACTGTAGATAAACTATCAAAATCTACAGTAATTATATTTAATATACTGTACATAAAATATCAAAAATTAAACCAAATGTATATTGTAGACTGTAAATAAAATATCAAAAAGGACAGTAAATATATACGACGCACCCTATGTAAAATATCAAAAACTACACCAAATATATATTACATAATTTACATAAAATATCAAAAGGACACCAAATATATCTTATATACTGTACATAAAATACCAAAAGTACAGTAAATATATTACATATATTGTACATATAATATTAACTAAAAGTACACCAAATACATTTTATATACTGTAAATAAAATATCAAATTACAGTAAATATATATTACATACTGTACATAAAATATCAAAAAGTACACCAAATATTTGTTATATATACTGTAAATAAACTATCAAAAAGTACAGTAATTATATTTAATATACTGTACGTAAAATATCAAAAATTACACCATATGTATATTATATACTCTAAATAAAATATGAAAAAGGACAGTAAATATATATTACACTCTGTGTAAAATATCAAAAACTACACCAAATATATAATATATAATTTACATAAAATATCAAAAGGACACCAAATATATATTATATACTGTACATAAAATATCAGAAAGTACAGCAAATACATTTCATATATTGTTTATGTAATATTAACTAAAAGTACACCAAATACATTTTATATACTGTAAATAAAATATCAAAAAGTACAGTAAATATATATTACATAATGTACATAAAATATAAAAAAGTACACCAAATATGTGTTATATATACTGTAAATTAACTATCAAAAACTGCAGTAATTATATTTAATATACTGTACATAAAATATCAAAAATTTCACCAAATGTATATTATATAATGTAAATAAAATATGAAAAAGGACAGTAAATACCTATTACACTCTGTGTAAAATATCAAAAACTACACAAAATATATATTATGTAATTGACATAAAATATCAAAAGGACACCAAATATATATTATATACTGTACATGAAATATCAAAAAGTACAGCAAATGTATTTCATATATTGTACATATAATATTAACTAAAAGTCCACCAAATGTATTTTATATAGTGTAAATAAAATATCAAAAAGTACAGTAAATATATATTACATACTGTACATAAAATACCAAAAAGTACACCAAATATGTGTTATATATATTGTAAATAAACTATCAAACACTGCAGGAATTATATTTAATGTAATGTACATAAAATATCAAAAATTACACCAAATGTATATTATGTACTGTAAATAAAATATCAAAAAGTACAGTAAATATATATTACACACCCTATGTAAAATATCAAAAACTACACCAAATATATATTATATAATTGACATAAAATATCATAAGGACACCAAATACATCTTCTTTACTGTACATAAAATATCAAAATGTACAGTAAATATATTTCATAAATTGTTCATATAATATTAACTAAAAGTACACAAAATACACTTTATATACTGTAAATAAAATATCAAAATGTAAAAAGTACACCAAATATGTGTTATATATACTGTAAATAAACTATGAAAAACTACGGTAATTATATTTAATATACTGTACATAAAATATCAATAATGACACCAAATGTTTATTATATACTGTAAATAAAATATCAAAAAGACAGTAAATATATATGACACACCCTATGTAAAGTATCAAAAACTACACCAAACATATATAATATAATTTAGAAAAAATACCAAAAGGACACCAAATATATCTTCTTTACTGTACATAAAATATCAAAAAGTACAGTAAATATATTTCATATATTGTTCATATAATATTAACTAAAAGTGCACCAAATACATTTTATATACTGTAAATTAAATTTCAAAAATACAGGAAATATATGTTACATACTGTACATAAAATATCAAAAAGTACACCAAATATGTGTTATATAATCTGTAAATTAACAATCACAAAATACAGTAATTTTATTTAATATACTGTACATAAAATATCAAAAATTACAGCAAATGTATATTATAAACTCTAAATAAAATATATAAAAGGACAGTAAATATATATGACACATCCTATGTAAAATATCAAAAACTACACCAAATATATATTATATTACTTACATAAAATATCAAAAGGACACCAAATATATCTTATATACTGTACATAAAATATCAAAATACAGTAAATATATTTCATATATTGTACATATAATATTAACTAAAACTACACCAAATTCATTTTTTATACTGTAAATAAAATATCAAAATACAGTAAATATATATTACATACTCTACATAAAATATCAAAAAGTAAACCAAATATGTGTTATATACTGTAAATAAACTATCAAAAACTACAGTAATTATATTAAATATACTGTACTTAAAATATCAAAAATTACACCAAATGTATATTATATACCCTAAATAAAATATGAAAAAGGACAGTAAATACATATTACACTCTGTGTAAAATATCAAAAACTACACCAAATATATATTATATAATTGACATAAAATATCAAAAGGACACCAAATATATATTATATACTGTACATGAAGTATCAAAAAGTACAGCAAATGTATTTCATATATTGTACATATAATGTTAACTAAAATACACCAAATATATTTTATATAGTGTAAATAAAATATCAAAAAGTACAGTAAATATATATTACATACTGTACATAAAATACCAAAAAGTACACCAAATATGTGTTATATATACTGTAAATAAACTATCAAACACTGCCGCAATTATATTTAATATACTGTACCTAAAACATCCAAAATTACACCAAATGTATATTATATACTGTAAATAAAATATCAAAAATACAGTAAATTTATATTACACACCCTATGTTAAATATCAAAAACTACACCAAAGATATATTATATAATTTAGAAAAAATATCAAAGGGACACCAAATACATCTTCTTTACTGTACATAAAATATCAAAAAGTACAGTAAATATATTTCATATATTGTTCATATAATATTAACTAAAAGTACACCAAATACATTTTATATACTGTAAATAAGATATCAAAAAGTACAGTAAATATATATTACATACTGTACATAAAATATCAAAAAGTACACCAAACATGTGTTATATATACTGTCAATAAACTATCAAAAACTACAGTACTTATATTTAATATACTGTACATAAAATATCAAAAATTACACCAAACGTATATTATATACTGTAAATAAAATGTCAGAAAGGACAGTAAATATATACTACACACCCAATGTAAAATATCAAAATCTACACCGAATATATATTATATAATTTACATAAAATATCAAAAGGACACCAAATATAACTTATATACTGTACATAAAATATCAAAAAGTACAGTAAATACATTTCATATATTGTACATATAATATTAACTAAAAGTACACAAATTACATTTTATATACTGTAAATAAAATATCAAAATGCAAAAAGTACACCAAATATGTGTTATATATACTGTAAATAAACTATGAAAGCTGCAGTTATTATATTTAATATACTGTACATAAAATATCAAAAATTACACAAAATGTATATTATATACTGTAAATAAAATATCAAAAATTACAGTAAATATATATTACACATTCTATTTAAAATATCAAACACTACACCAAAAATATATATTATAATTTACATAAAATATCAAAAGTACACTTAATATATTTTATATACTGTACATAAAATATGAAAATGTACAGTAAATATATTTCATATATTGAACATATAATATTTAATAAAGTACACCAAATACATTGTATATACTGTAAAAAAAATTTCCAAAAGTACAGTAAATATATATTACATACTGTACATAAAATATCAAAAAGTACACAAAATATGTGTTATATATACTGTGAATAAACTATAAAAACTACAGTAACTATATTTAATACACTGTACATAAAATATCAAAAATTACACAAAATGTATATTATATAGTGTAAATAAAATATCAAAAATTACGGTAAATATATATTACACATTCTTTTTAAAATATCAAAAACGACACCAAAAATATACTTTATAATTTAAACAAAATATCAAAAGTACACTTAATATATTTTATATACTGTACATAAATTATGAAAATGTACAGTAAATCTATTTCATATATTGTACATATAGTATTAAATAAAGTACACCAAATACATTTTATATACTGTAAATAAAATATACAAATGTACAGTAAATATATATTACATACTGTACATAAAATATCAAAAAGTACACCAAATATGTGTTATATATACTGTAAATAAGCTATCAAAAACTACAGTAATTATATTTAATATACTGTACATAAAATATCAAAAATTACACTAAATGCATATTATATACTGTAAATAAAATATCAAATAGTACAGCAAATATTTATTACACACTCTATGTAAAATATCAAAAACTACACCAAATATATGTTATATAATTTGCCTAAAATATCAAAAGTACACCAAATATATATTATATACTCTACATTAAATATCAAAATGCACAGTAAATTTATTTCATATATTGTACATATAATATTAACTGAAAGTACACCAAATACATTTTATATACCTAAAATAAAATATCCAAAAGCACAGTAAATATATATTACATACTGTACAAAAAATATCAAAAAGTACACCAAATATGTGTTATATATACTGTAAATAAACAATCAAAAACTACAGTAATTATATTTAATATACTGCACATAAAATATCAAAAATTACACGAAATGTATACTATATACTGTAAAAAAAATCTAAAGTTACAGTAAATATATATTACACACTCTATGTAAAATATCAAAAACTACGCCAAACATATATTATATAATTTACATAAAATATCAAAAGTACACCAAATAGAGATTATATACTGTACATAAAATATTAAAAAGTCCAGTAAATATATTTCATATATTGTACATATAATATTAACTAATAGTACACCAAATACATTTTATATAGAGTAAATAAAATATCCAGTAGTTCAGTAAATATATATTACATACTGTACATAAAATATCAAAAAGTACACCAAATATGTGTTATATGTACTATAAATAAACTATAAAAACTACAGTAATTATATTTCATATACTGTACATAAAATATCAAAAATTACACTAAATGCTTATTATATACTGTAAATAAAATATCAAATAGTACAGTAAATATTTATTACACACTCTATGTAAAATATCAAAAACTACACCAAATATGTGTTATATATACTGTAAATAAACAATCAAAAATTACAGTAATTATATTTAATATACTGTACATAAAATATCAAAAATTACACGAAATGTATACTATATACTGTAAAAAAAATCTAAAATTACAGAAAATATATATTACACACTCAATGTAAAATATCAAGAACTACGCCAAATATGTATTATATAATTTACATAAAATATCAAATGTACACCAAATATATATTATATACTGTACATAAAATATCAAAAAGTACAGTAAATATATTGCAAATATAGTACATATAATATTAACTAAAAGTACACCAAATATATTTTATATACTGTAAATAATATATCCAAAAGTACAGTAAATATATATTACAAACTGTACATAAAATATCAAAAAGTACACCAAATATGTGTTATATATACTGTAAATAAACAATCAAGAAATACAGAAGTTTTATTTAATATACTGTACATAAAATATCAAAAATTACACGAAATGTATACTATATACTGTAAAAAAAATCTAAAATTACAGTAAATATATATTACACAATCTATGTAAAATATCAAAAACTACACCAAATATATGTTATATAATTTACATAAACTATCAAAAGTACACCAAATAGATATAATATACTGTACATAAAATATCAAAAAGTACAGTAAATATATTTCATATATTGTCTATATAATATTAACTAAAAGTACACCAAATACATTTTATATACTGTAAATAAAATATCCAATAGTACCGTAAATATATATTACATACTGTACATAAAATATCAAAAAGTACAACAAATATGTGTTATATATACTGTAAACAATGAAAAAGTACAGTAATTATATTTAATATACTGTACATAAGATATCAACAATTACACGAAATGTATATTATATAGTGTAAAAAATATATCTAAAATTACAGTAAATATAAATTACACACTCTATGTAAAATATCAAAAACTATGCCAAATATATATTATATAATTTACATAAAATATAAAAAGTACACCAAATAGATATTATATACTGGACATAAAATATCAAAAAGTACAATAAATATATTTCATATATTGTACGTATAATATTAACTAAAAGTACACCAAATATATTTTATATACTGTAAATAAAATATCCAATAGTACAGTAAATATATATTACATACTGTACATAAAATAACAAAAAGTACACCAAATATGTGTTATATATACTGTAAATAAACTATAAATAGTACAGTAATTATATTTAATATACTGTACATAAAATATGAAAAATTACACAAAATGCATAATATATACTGTAAATAAAATATCAAATAGTACAGTAACTATTTATTACACACTCTATGTAAAATATCAAAAACTACACCAAATATATTTTATATAATTTACATAAAATATCAAAAGTACACCAAATATATATTATATACTGTACATAAAATATCAAAAATTACACGAAATGTATACTATATATTGTAAAAAATATCTAAAATTACAGTAAATATATATTACACCCTCTATGTAAAATATCAAAAACTACGCCAAATATATATTATATAATTTACATAAAATATCAAAATTACACCAAATATATATTATATACTGTACATAAAATATCAAAAATTACAGTAAATATATTGCAAATATTGTACATATAATATTTTCTAAAAGTACACCAAATACATTTTATATACTGTAAATAAAATATCCAAAATCACAGTAAATATATATTACATACTGTACATTAAATATCAAAAAGTACACCAAATATGTGTTATATATACTGTAAATAAACAATCAAAAACTACAGTAATTATGTTTAATATACAGTACATAAAATATGAAATATTACACGAAATGTATACTATATACTGTACAAAAATATCTAAAATTACATTAAATATATATTACACACTGTATGTAAAATATCAAAAACTACGCCAAATATATATTATATAATTGACATATAATATCAAAAGTACACCAAATAGATATTATATACTGTACATAAAATATCAAAAAGTACAGTAAATATATATTCTATACTGTATATTAAATATCAAAATGCACAGTAAATCTATTTCATATATTGTACATATAATATTAACTGAAAGTACACCAAATACATTTTATATAATGTAAATAAAATGTCCAAAAGCACAGTAAATATATATTACATACTGTACATAAAATATCAAAAAGAACACCAAATATGTGTTATATATACTGTAAATAAACAATCAAAAAATACAGTAATTATATTTAATATACCGTACATAAAATATCAAAAATTACACGAAATGTATACTATATACCGTAAAAAAAAATCTAAAATTACAGTAAATATATATTACACACTCTATGTAAAATATCAAAAACTACACCAAATATATATTATATAATTTACATAAAATATCAAAAGTACACCAAATAGATATTATATACTGTACATAAAATATCAAAAAGTACAGAAAATATATTTCATATAATGTACATATAATATTAACTAAAAGTACACTAAATACATTGTATATACTGTAAATAAAATATCCAATTGTACAGTAAATATATATTACATACTGTACATAAAATATCAAAAAGTACACAAAATATGTGTTATATATACTGTAAATAAGCTATCAAAAACTACAGTAATTATATTTAATATACTGTACATAAAATATCAAAAATTACACTAAATGCATATTATATACTGTAAATAAAACATCAAATAGTACAGCAAATATTTATTACACGCTCTATGTAAAATATCAGAAACTACACCAAATACATGTTATATAATTTACATAAAATATCAAAAGTACGCAAAATATATATTATATACTGTACATAAAATATCAAAATGCACACTAAACCTATTTCATATATTGTACATATAACATTAACTGAAAGTACACCAAATACATTTTAAGTACTGTAAATTAAATATCCAAAAGCACAGTAAATATATATTACATAGTGTACATAAAATATCAAAAAGTACACCAAATATGTGTTATATATACTGTAAATAAACAATCAAAAACTACAGTAATTGTATTTAATATACTGTACATAAATTATCAAAAATTACACGAAATGTATACTATATACTGTAAAAAAATCTAAAGTTACAGTAAATACATATTACACACTCTATGTAAAATATCAAAAACTACGCCAAATATACATTATCTAATTTACATAAAATATAAAAAGTACACCAAATAGATATTATATACAGTACATAAAATATCAAAATGTACAGTAAATATATTTCATATATTGTACATATAATATTAACTAAAGGAACACCAGATACGTTTTTTATTCTGTAAATAAAATATCCAATAGTACAGTAAATATATATTACATACTGTACATAAAATATCAAAATGTACACCAAATATGTGTTATATATACTCTAAATAAACTATAATAACTACAGTAGTTATATTTAATATAATGTACATAAAATATCAAAAATTACACTAAATGCATGCTATATACTGTAAATAAAATATCAAATATTACAGTAAATATTTATAACACACTCTATGTAAAATATCAAAAACTACACCAAATATATGTTATATAATTTACATAAACTATCAAAAGTACACCAAATATATATTATTTACTGTACATAAAATATCAAAAATTACACGAAATGTATACCATATACTGTAAATAAAATCTAAAATTACTGTAAATATATATTACACACTCTATGTAAAATATCAAAAACTACGCCAAATATATATTATATAATTTACATAAAATATCAAATCTACACCAAATATATATTATTTACTGTACATAAAATATCAAAAAGGACCGTAAATATATTGCAAATATTGTACATATAATATTAACTAAAAGTACACCAATACATTTTATATACTGTAAATAAAATATCCAAAAGAACAGTAAATATATATTACATACTGTACATAAAATATCAAAAAGTACACCAAATAGGTGTTATATATACTGTGAATAAACTATAAAAACTACAGTAACTATATTTAATACACTGTACATAAAATATCAAAAATTACACAAAATGTATATTATATAGTGTAAATAAAATATCAAAAATTACGGTAAATATATATTACACATTCTTTTTAAAATATCAAAAACTACACCAAAAATATACTTTATAATTTAAACAAAATATCAAAAGTACACTTAATATATTTTATATACTGTACATAAAATATGAAAATGTACAGTAAATCTATTTCATATAGTGTACATATAGTATTAAATAAAGTACACCAAATACATTTTATATACTGTAAATAAAATATACAAATGTACAGTAAATATATATTACATACTGTACATAAAATATCAAAAAGTACACCAAATATGTGTTATATATACTGTAAATAAGCTATCAAAAACTACAGTAATTATATTTAATATACTGTACATAAAATATCAAAAATTACACTAAATGCATATTATATACTGTAAATAAAATATCAAATAGTACAGCAAATATTTATTACACACTCTATGTAAAATATCAAAAACTACACCATATATATGTTATATAATTTGCATAAAATATCAAAAGTACAGCAAATATATATTATATACTCTACATTAAATATCAAAATGCACAGTAAATTTATTTCATATATTGTACATATAATATTAACTGAAAGTACACCAAATACATTTTATATACCTAAAATAAAATATCCAAAAGCACAGTAAATATATATTACATACTGTACAAAAAATATCAAAAAGGACACCAAATATGTGTTATATATACTGTAAATAAACAATCAAAAACTACAGTAATTATATTTAATATACTGCACATAAAATATCAAAAATTACACGAAATGTATACTATATACTGTAAAAAAAATCTAAAGTTACAGTAAATATATATTACACACTCTATGTAAAATATCAAAAACTACGCCAAATATATATTATATAATTTACATAAAATATCAAAAGTACACCAAATAGAGATTATATACTGTACATAAAATATTAAAAAGTCCAGTAAATATATTTCATATATTGTACATATAATATTAACTAATAGTACACCAAATACATTTTATATACAGTAAATAAAATATCCAGTAGTTCAGTAAATATATATTACATACTGTACATAAAATATCAAAAAGTACACCAAATATGTGTTATATGTACTGTAAATAAACTATAAAAACTACAGCAATTATATTTCATATACTGTACATAAAATATCAAAAATTACACTAAATGCTTATTATATACTGTAAATAAAATATCAAATAGTACAGTAAATATTTATTACACACTCTATGTAAAATATCAAAAACTACACCAAATATGTGTTATATATACTGTAAATAAACAATCAAAAATTACAGTAATTATATTTAATATACTGTACATAAAATATCAAAAATTACACGAAATGTATACTATATATTGTAAAAAAAATCTAAAATTACAGAAAATATATATTACACACTAAATGTAAAATATCAAGAACTACGCCAAATATGTATTATATAATTTACATAAAATATCAAATGTACACAAAATATATATTATATACTGTACATAAAATATCAAAAAGTACAGTAAATATATTGCAAATATAGTACATATAATATTAACTAAAAGTACACCAAATATATTTTATATACTGTAAATAATATATCCAAAAGTACAGTAAATATATATTACAAACTGTACATAAAATATCAAAAAGTACACCAAATATGTGTTATATATACTGTAAATAAACAATCAAGAAATACAGAAGTTTTATTTAATATACTGTACATAAAATATCAAAAATTACACGAAATGTATACTATATACTGTAAAAAAAATCTAAAATTACAGTAAATATATATTACACAATCTATGTAAAATATCAAAAACTACACCAAATATATGTTATATAATTTACATAAACTATCAAAAGTACACCAAATAGATATAATATACTGTACATAAAATATCAAAAAGTACAGTAAATATATTTCATATATTGTCTATATAATATTAACTAAAAGTACACCAAATACATTTTATATACTGTAAATAAAATATCCAATAGTACCGTAAATATATATTACATACTGTACATAAAATATCAAAAAGTACAACAAATATGTGTTATATATACTGTACATAAGCTATCAAAAACTACAGTAATTAAATTTAATATACTGTACATAAAATATCAAAAATTACACTAAATGCGTATTATATACTGTAAATAAAATATGAAAAAGGACAGTAAATATATATTACACACTCTATCTAAAATATCAAAAACTACACCAAATATATGTTATATAATTTACATAAAATATCAAAAGTACACCAAATATATATTATATACTGTACATAAAATATCAAAAAGTACAGTAAATATATTGCAGATATTGTACATATAATATTAACTAAAAGTACACCAAATACATTTTATATACTGTAAATAAAATATCCAAAAGTACAGTAAATATATATTACATACTGTACACAAAATATCAAAAAGTACACCAAATATGTGTTGTATATACTGTAAATAAACCATAAAATCTACAATAATTATATTTAATATACTGTACGTAAAATATCAAAAATTACACTAAATGCATATTATATACTGTAAATAAAATATCAAATAGTACAGTAAATATTTATTACACACTCTATGTAAAATATCAAAAACTACACCAAATATATGTTATATAATTAACATAAAATATCAAATGTACACCAAATACATATTATAAGCTGTACATAAAATATCAAAAATTACACGAAATATATGCTATATACTGTAAAAAAATCTAAAATTACAGTAAATATATATTACACACTCTATGTAAAATATCAAAAACTACACCAAATATATATTATATAATTTACATAAAATATCAAAGTACACCAAATATATTTTATATAATGTACATAAAATATCAAAAAGTATAGTAAAAGTATTGCAAATATTGTACGTATAATATTAACTAAAAGTACACCAAATACATTTTATATACTGTAAATAAAATATCCAAAAGTACAGTAAATATATATTACATAATGTTCATAAAATATCAAAAAGTACACCAAATATGTGTTATATATACTGTAAATAAACTATAAAAACTGTAGTAATTATATTTAATATACTGTACATAAAATATCGAAAATTAGACAAAATGTATATTGTATACTGTTAATAAAATATCAAAAATTACAGTAAATATATATTACACATTCTATTTAAAATATCAAAACAACACCAAAAATATATTTTATAATTTACATAAAATATCAAAAGGACACCGAATATATCTGATATACTGTACATAAAATATGAAAATGTACAGTAAATATATTTCATATATTGTACATATAATATTAAATAAAGTACACCAAATATATTTTATATACTGTAAATAAACCATCCAAAAGTACAGTAAATATGTATTACATACTGTAAATAAAATATCAAAAAGTACACCAAATGTGTTATATATAATGTAAATAAGCTATCAAAAACTACAGTAATTATATTTAATATACTGTACAAAAAATATCAAAAGTTACACGAAATGCATATTATATACTGTAAATAAAATATCAAATAGTACAGTGAATATTTATTACACACTCCATGTAAAATATCAAAAACTACACCAAATATATGTTATACAATTTACATAAAATATCAAAAGTACACCAAATATATATTATATACTGTACATAAAATATCAAAATGCACAGTATATCTATTTCATATATTGTACATATAATATTAACTGAAAGTACACCAAATACATTTTATATACTGTAAATAAAATATCCAAAAGCACAGTAAATATATATTACATACTGTACATAAAATATCAAAAAGTACACCAAATATGTGTTATATATACTGTAAACAATGAAAAAGTACAGTAATTATATTTAATATACTGTACATAAAATATCAACAATTACACGAAATGTATATTATATAGTGTAAAAAATATATCTAAAATTACAGTAAATATAAATTACATACTCTATGTAAAATATCAAAAACTATGCCAAATATATATTATATAATTTACATAAAATATAAAAAGTACACCAAATAGATATTATATACTGGACATAAAATATCAAAAAGTACAATAAATATATTTCATATATTGTACGTATAATATTAACTAAAAGTACACCAAATATATTTTATATACTGTAAATAAAATATCCAATAGTACAGTAAATATATATTACATACTGTACATAAAATAACAAAAAGTACACCAAATATGTGTTATATATACTGTAAATAAACTATAAATAGTACAGTAATTATATTTAATATACTGTACATAAAATATGAAAAATTACACAAAATGCATATTATATACTGTAAATAAAATATCAAATAGTACAGTAACTATTTATTACACACTCTATGTAAAATATCAAAAACTACAACAAATATATTTTATATAATTTACATAAAATATCAAAAGTACACCAAATATATATTATATACTGTACATAAAATATCAAAAATTACACGAAATGTATACTATATATTGTAAAAAATATCTAAAATTACAGTAAATATATATTACACCCTCTATGTAAAATATCAAAAACTACGCCAAATATATATTATATAATTTACATAAAATATCAAAATTACACCAAATATATATTATATACTGTACATAAAATATCAAAAATTACAGTAAATATATTGCAAATATTGTACATATAATATTTTCTAAGGGTACACCAAATACATTTTATATACTGTAAATAAAATATCCAAAATCACAGTAAATATATATTACATACTGTACATTAAATATCAAAAAGTACACCAAATATGTGTTATATATACTGTAAATAAACAATCAAAAACTACAGTAATTATGTTTAATATACAGTACATAAAATATGAAATATTACACGAAATGTATACTATATACTGTACAAAAATATCTAAAATTACATTAAATATATATTACACACTGTATGTAAAATATCAAAAACTACGCCAAATATATATTATATAATTTACATAAAATATCAAAAGTACACCAAATAGATATTATATACTGTACATAAAATATCAAAAAGTACAGTAAATATATATTATATACTGTATATTAAATATCAAAATGCACAGTAAATCTATTTCATATATTGTACATATAATATTAACTGAAAGTACACCAAATACATTTTATATAATGTAAATAAAATGTCCAAAAGCACAGTAAATATATATTACATACTGTACATAAAATATCAAAAAGAACACCAAATATGTGTTATATATACTGTAAATAAACAATCAAAAAATACAGTAATTATATTTAATATACCGTACATAAAATATCAAAAATTACACGAAATGTATACTATATACCGTAAAAAAAAATCTAAAATTACAGTAAATATATATTACACACTCTATGTAAAATACCAAAAACTACACCAAATATATATTATATAATTTACATAAAATATCAAAAGTACACCAAATAGATATTATATACTGTACATAAAATATCAAAAAGTACAGAAAATATATTTCATATAATGTACATATAATATTAACTAAAAGTACACCAAATACATTGTATATACTGTAAATAAAATATCCAATTGTACAGTAAATATATATTACATACTGTACATAAAATATCAAAAAGTACACAAAATATGTGTTATATATACTGTAAATAAGCTATCAAAAACTACAGTAATTATATTTAATATACTGTACATAAAATATCAAAAATTACACTAAATGCATATTATATACTGTAAATAAAACATCAAATAGTACAGCAAATATTTATTACACGCTCTATGTAAAATATCAGAAACTACACCAAATACATGTTATATAATTTACATAAAATATCAAAAGTACGCAAAATATATATTATATACTGTACATAAAATATCAAAATGCACACTAAACCTATTTCATATATTGTACATATAACATTAACTGAAAGTACACCAAATACATTTTAAGTACTGTAAATTAAATATCCAAAAGCACAGTAAATATATATTACATAGTGTACATAAAATATCAAAAAGTACACCAAATATGTGTTATATATACTGTAAATAAACAATCAAAAACTACAGTAATTGTATTTAATATACTGTACATAAAATATCAAAAATTACACGAAATGTATACTATATACTGTAAAAAAATCTAAAGTTACAGTAAATACATATTACACACTCTATGTAAAATATCAAAAACTACGCCAAATATATATTATCTAATTTACATAAAATATAAAAAGTACACCAAATAGATATTATATACAGTACATAAAATATCAAAATGTACAGTAAATATATTTCATATATTGTACATATAATATTAACTAAAGGAACACCAGATACGTTTTTTATTCTGTAAATAAAATATCCAATAGTACAGTAAATATATATTACATACTGTACATAAAATATCAAAATGTACACCAAATATGTGTTATATATACTCTAAATAAACTATAATAACTACAGTAGTTATATTTAATATAATGTACATAAAATATCAAAAATTACACTAAATGCATGCTATATACTGTAAATAAAATATCAAATATTACAGTAAATATTTATAACACACTCTATGTAAAATATCAAAAACTACACCAAATATATGTTATATAATTTACATAAACTATCAAAAGTACACCAAATATATATTATTTACTGTACATAAAATATCAAAAATTACACGAAATGTATACCATATACTGTAAATAAAATCTAAAATTAAAGTAAATATATATTACACACTCTATGTAAAATATCAAAAACTACGCCAAATATATATTATATAATTTACATAAAATATCAAATCTACACCAAATATATATTATTTACTGTACATAAAATATCAAAAAGGACCGTAAATATATTGCAAATATTGTACATATAATATTAACTAAAAGTACACCAATACATTTTATATACTGTAAATAAAATATCCAAAAGAACAGTAAATATATATTACATACTGTACATAAAATATCAAAAAGTACACCAAATAGGTGTTATATATACTGTGAATAAACTATAAAAACTACAGTAACTATATTTAATACACTGTACATAAAATATCAAAAATTACACAAAATGTATATTATATAGTGTAAATAAAATATCAAAAATTACGGTAAATATATATTACACATTCTTTTTAAAATATCAAAAACTACACCAAAAATATACTTTATAATTTAAACAAAATATCAAAAGTACACTTAATATATTTTATATACTGTACATAAAATATGAAAATGTACAGTAAATCTATTTCATATAGTGTACATATAGTATTAAATAAAGTACACCAAATACATTTTATATACTGTAAATAAAATATACAAATGTACAGTAAATATATATTACATACTGTACATAAAATATCAAAAAGTACACCAAATATGTGTTATATATACTGTAAATAAGCTATCAAAAACTACAGTAATTATATTTAATATACTGTATATAAAATATCAAAAATTACACTAAATGCATATTATATACTGTAAATAAAATATCAAATAGTACAGCAAATATTTATTACACACTCTATGTAAAATATCAAAAACTACACCAAATATATGTTATATAATTTGCATAAAATATCAAAAGTACACCAAATATATATTATATACTCTACATTAAATATCAAAATGCACAGTAAATTTATTTCATATATTGTACATATAATATTAACTGAAAGTACACCAAATACATTTTATATACCTAAAATAAAATATCCAAAAGCACAGTAAATATATATTACATACTGTACAAAAAATATCAAAAAGTACACCAAATATGTGTTATATATACTGTAAATAAACAATCAAAAACTACAGTAATTATATTTAATATACTGCACATAAAATATCAAAAATTACACGAAATGTATACTATATACTGTAAAAAAAATCTAAAGTTACAGTAAATATATATTACACACTCTATGTAAAATATCAAAAACTACGCCAAATATATATTATATAACTTACATAAAATATCAAAAGTACACCAAATAGAGATTATATACTGTACATAAAATATTAAAAAGTCCAGTAAATATATTTCATATATTGTACATATAATATTAACTAATAGTACACCAAATACATTTTATATACAGTAAATAAAATATCCAGTAGTACAGTAAATATATATTACATACTGTACATAAAATATCAAAAAGTACACCAAATATGTGTTATATGTACTGTAAATAAACTATAAAAACTACAGTAATTATATTTCATATACTGTACATAAAATATCAAAAATTACACTAAATGCTTATTATATACTGTAAATAAAATATCAAATAGTACAGTAAATATTTATTACACACTCTATGTAAAATATCAAAAACTACACCAAATATGTGTTATATATACTGTAAATAAACAATCAAGAAATACAGAAGTTTTATTTAATATACTGTACATAAAATATCAAAAATTACACGAAATGTATACTATATACTGTAAAAAAAATCTAAAATTACAGTAAATATATATTACACAATCTATGTAAAATATCAAAAACTACACCAAATATATGTTATATAATTTACATAAACTATCAAAAGTACACCAAATAGATATAATATACTGTACATAAAATATCAAAAAGTACAGTAAATATATTTCATATATTGTCTATATAATATTAACTAAAAGTACACCAAATACATTTTATATACTGTAAATAAAATATCCAATAGTACCGTAAATATATATTACATACTGTACATAAAATATCAAAAAGTACAACAAATATGTGTTATATATACTGTACATAAGCTATCAAAAACTACAGTAATTAAATTTAATATACTGTACATAAAATATCAAAAATTACACTAAATGCGTATTATATACTGTAAATAAAATATGAAAAAGGACAGTAAATATATATTACACACTCTATCTAAAATATCAAAAACTACACCAAATATATGTTATATAATTTACATAAAATATCAAAAGTACACCAAATATATATTATATACTGTACATAAAATATCAAAAAGTACAGTAAATATATTGCAGATATTGTACATATAATATTAACTAAAAGTACACCAAATACATTTTATATACTGTAAATAAAATATCCAAAAGTACAGTAAATATATATTACATACTGTACACAAAATATCAAAAAGTACACCAAATATGTGTTGTATATACTGTAAATAAACCATAAAATCTACAATAATTATATTTAATATACTGTACGTAAAATATCAAAAATTACACTAAATGCATATTATATACTGTAAATAAAATATCAAATAGTACAGTAAATATTTATTACACACTCTATGTAAAATATCAAAAACTACACCAAATATATGTTATATAATTAACATAAAATATCAAATGTACACCAAATACATATTATATGCTGTACATAAAATATCAAAAATTACACGAAATGTATGCTATATACTGTAAAAAAATCTAAAATTACAGTAAATATATATTACACACTCTATGTAAAATATCAAAAACTACACCAAATATATATTATATAATTTACATAAAATATCAAAGTACACAAAATATATTTTATATAATGTACATAAAATATCAAAAAGTATAGTAAATGTATTGCAAATATTGTACGTATAATATTAACTAAAAGTACACCAAATACATTTTATATACTGTAAATAAAATATCCAAAAGTACAGTAAATATATATTACATAATGTTCATAAAATATCAAAAAGTACACCAAATATGTGTTATATATACTGTGAATAAACTATAAAAACTGTAGTAATTATATTTAATATACTGTACATAAAATATCGAAAGTTAGACAAAATGTATATTGTATACTGTTAATAAAATATCAAAAATTACAGTAAATATATATTACACATTCTATTTAAAATATCAAAACTACACCAAAATATATTTTATAATTTACATAAAATATCAAAAGGACACCGAATATATCTGATATACTGTACATAAAATATGAAAATGTACAGTAAATATATTTCATATATTGTACATATAATATTAAATAAAGTACACCAAATATATTTTATATACTGTAAATAAACCATCCAAAAGTACAGTAAATATGTATTACATACTGTAAATAAAATATCAAAAAGTACACCAAATGTGTTATATATAATGTAAATAAGCTATCAAAAACTACAGTAATTATATTTAATATACTGTACATAATATATCAAAAGTTACACGAAATGCATATTATATACTGTAAATAAAATATCAAATAGTACAGTGAATATTTATTACACACTCCATGTAAAATATCAAAAACTACACCAAATATATGTTATACAATTTACATAAAATATCAAAAGTACACCAAATATATATTATATACTCTACATAAAATATCAAATTGCACAGTATATCTATTTCATATATTGTACATATAATATTAACTGAAAGTACACCAAATACATTTTATATACTGTAAATAAAATATCCAAAAGCACAGTAAATATATATTACATACTGTACATAAAATATCAAAAAGTACACCAAATATGTGTTATATATACTGTAAACAATGAAAAAGTACAGTAATTATATTTAATATACTGTACATAAAATATCAACAATTACACGAAATGTATATTATATAGTGTAAAAAATATATCTAAAATTACAGTAAATATAAATTACACACTCTATGTAAAATATCAAAAACTATGCCAAATATATATTATATAATTTACATAAAATATAAAAAGTACACCAAATAGATATTATATACTGGACATAAAATATCAAAAAGTACAATAAATATATTTCATATATTGTACGTATAATATTAACTAAAAGTACACCAAATATATTTTATATACTGTAAATAAAATATCCAATAGTACAGTAAATATATATTACATACTGTACATAAAATAACAAAAAGTACACCAAATATGTGTTATATATACTGTAAATAAACTATAAATAGTACAGTAATTATATTTAATATACTGTACATAAAATATGAAAAATTACACAAAATGCATATTATATACTGTAAATAAAATATCAAATAGTACAGTAACTATTTATTACACACTCTATGTAAAATATCAAAAACTACACCAAATATATTTTATATAATTTACATAAAATATCAAAAGTACACCAAATATATATTATATACTGTACATAAAATATCAAAAATTACACGAAATATATACTATATATTGTAAAAAATATCTAAAATTACAGTAAATATATATTACACCCTCTATGTAAAATATCAAAAACTACGCCAAATATATATTATATAATTTACATAAAATATCAAAATTACACCAAATATATATTATATACTGTACATAAAATATCAAAAATTACAGTAAATATATTGCAAATATTGTACATATAATATTTTCTAAAAGTACACCAAATACATTTTATATACTGTAAATAAAATATCCAAAATCACAGTAAATATATATTACATACTGTACATTAAATATCAAAAAGTACACCAAATATGTGTTATATATACTGTAAATAAACAATCAAAAACTACAGTAATTATGTTTAATATACAGTACATAAAATATGAAATATTACACGAAATGTATACTATATACTGTACAAAAATATCTAAAATTACATTAAATATATATTACACACTGTATGTAAAATATCAAAAACTACGCCAAATATATATTATATAATTGACATAAAATATCAAAAGTACACCAAATAGATATTATATACTGTACATAAAATATCAAAAAGTACAGTAAATATATATTATATACTGTATATTAAATATCAAAATGCACAGTAAATCTATTTCATATATTGTACATATAATATTAACTGAAAGTACACCAAATACATTTTATATAATGTAAATAAAATGTCCAAAAGCACAGTAAATATATATTACATACTGTACATAAAATATCAAAAAGAACACCAAATATGTGTTATATATACTGTAAATAAACAATCAAAAAATACAGTAATTATATTTAATATACCGTACATAAAATATCAAAAATTACACGAAATGTATACTATATACCGTAAAAAAAAATCTAAAATTACAGTAAATATATATTACACACTCTATGTAAAATATCAAAAACTACACCAAATATATATTATATAATTTACATAAAATATCAAAAGTACACCAAATAGATATTATATACTGTACATAAAATATCAAAAAGTACAGAAAATATATTTCATATAATGTACATATAATATTAACTAAAAGTACACCAAATACATTGTATATACTGTAAATAAAATATCCAATTGTACAGTAAATATATATTACATACTGTACATAAAATATCAAAAAGTACACAAAATATGTGTTATATATACTGTAAATAAGCTATCAAAAACTACAGTAATTATATTTAATATACTGTACATAAAATATCAAAAATTACACTAAATGCATATTATATACTGTAAATAAAACATCAAATAGTACAGCAAATATTTATTACACGCTCTATGTAAAATATCAGAAACTACACCAAATACATGTTATATAATTTAGATAAAATATCAAAAGTACGCAAAATATATATTATATACTGTACATAAAATATCAAAATGCACACTAAACCTATTTCATATATTGTACATATAACATTAACTGAAAGTACACCAAATACATTTTATGTACTGTAAATTAAATATCCAAAAGCACAGTAAATATATATTACATAGTGTACATAAAATATCAAAAAGTACACCAAATATGTGTTATATATACTGTAAATAAACAATCAAAAACTACAGTAATTGTATTTAATATACTGTACATAAAATATCAAAAATTACACGAAATGTATACTATATACTGTAAAAAAATCTAAAGTTACAGTAAATACATATTACACACTCTATGTAAAATATCAAAAACTACGCCAAATATATATTATCTAATTTACATAAAATATAAAATGTACACCAAATAGATATTATATACAGTACATAAAATATCAAAATGTACAGTAAATATATTTCATATATTGTACATATAATATTAACAAAAGGAACACCAGATACGTTTTTTATTCTGTAAATAAAATATCCAATAGTACAGTAAATATATATTACATACTGTACATAAAATATCAAAATGTACACCAAATATGTGTTATATATACTCTAAATAAACTATAATAACTACAGTAGTTATATTTAATATAATGTACATAAAATATCAAAAATTACACTAAATGCATGCTATATACTGTAAATAAAATATCAAATATTACAGTAAATATTTATAACACACTCTATGTAAAATATCAAAAACTACACCAAATATATGTTATATAATTTACATAAACTATCAAAAGTACACCAAATATATATTATTTACTGTACATAAAATATCAAAAATTACACGAAATGTATACCATATACTGTAAATAAAATCTAAAATTAAAGTAAATATATATTACACACTCTATGTAAAATATCAAAAACTACGCCAAATATATATTATATA
This sequence comes from Pan paniscus, assembly GCF_029289425.2. NCBI lineage: Eukaryota > Metazoa > Chordata > Mammalia > Primates > Hominidae > Pan > Pan paniscus. The sequence goes on from NC_073271.2 coordinate 7,171,002, forward strand.
ATTTACATAAAATATCAAATCTACACCAAATATATATTATTTACTGTACATAAAATATCAAAATGACCGTAAATATATTGCAAATATTGTACATATAATATTAACTAAAAGTACACCAATACATTTTATATACTGTAAATAAAATATCCAAAAGAACAGTAAATATATATTACATACTGTACATAAAATATCAAAAAGTACACCAAATAGGTGTTATATATACTGTGAATAAACTATAAAAACTACAGTAACTATATTTAATACACTGTACATAAAATATCAAAAATTACACAAAATGTATATTATATAGTGTAAATAAAATATCAAAAATTACGGTAAATATATATTACACATTCTTTTTAAAATATCAAAAACTACACCAAAAATATACTTTATAATTTAAACAAAATATCAAAAGTACACTTAATATATTTTATATACTGTACATAAAATATGAAAATGTACAGTAAATCTATTTCATATAGTGTACATATAGTATTAAATAAAGTACACCAAATACATTTTATATACTGTAAATAAAATATACAAATGTACAGTAAATATATATTACATACTGTACATAAAATATCAAAAAGTACACCAAATATGTGTTATATATACTGTAAATAAGCTATCAAAAACTACAGTAATTATATTTAATATACTGTATATAAAATATCAAAAATTACACTAAATGCATATTATATACTGTAAATAAAATATCAAATAGTACAGCAAATATTTATTACACACTCTATGTAAAATATCAAAAACTACACCAAATATATGTTATATAATTTGCATAAAATATCAAAAGTACACCAAATATATATTATATACTCTACATTAAATATCAAAATGCACAGTAAATTTATTTCATATATTGTACATATAATATTAACTGAAAGTACACCAAATACATTTTATATACCTAAAATAAAATATCCAAAAGCACAGTAAATATATATTACATACTGTACAAAAAATATCAAAAAGTACACCAAATATGTGTTATATATACTGTAAATAAACAATCAAAAACTACAGTAATTATATTTAATATACTGCACATAAAATATCAAAAATTACACGAAATGTATACTATATACTGTAAAAAAAATCTAAAGTTACAGTAAATATATATTACACACTCTATGTAAAATATCAAAAACTACGCCAAATATATATTATATAATTTACATAAAATATCAAAAGTACACCAAATAGAGATTATATACTGTACATAAAATATTAAAAAGTCCAGTAAATATATTTCATATATTGTACATATAATATTAACTAATAGTACACCAAATACATTTTATATACAGTAAATAAAATATCCAGTAGTACAGTAAATATATATTACATACTGTACATAAAATATCAAAAAGTACACCAAATATGTGTTATATGTACTGTAAATAAACTATAAAAACTACAGTAATTATATTTCATATACTGTACATAAAATATCAAAAATTACACTAAATGCTTATTATATACTGTAAATAAAATATCAAATAGTACAGTAAATATTTATTACACACTCTATGTAAAATATCAAAAACTACACCAAATATGTGTTATATATACTGTAAATAAACAATCAAGAAATACAGAAGTTTTATTTAATATACTGTACATAAAATATCAAAAATTACACGAAATGTATACTATATACTGTAAAAAAAATCTAAAATTACAGTAAATATATATTACACAATCTATGTAAAATATCAAAAACTACACCAAATATATGTTATATAATTTACATAAACTATCAAAAGTACACCAAATAGATATAATATACTGTACATAAAATATCAAAAAGTACAGTAAATATATTTCATATATTGTCTATATAATATTAACTAAAAGTACACCAAATACATTTTATATACTGTAAATAAAATATCCAATAGTACCGTAAATATATATTACATACTGTACATAAAATATCAAAAAGTACAACAAATATGTGTTATATATACTGTACATAAGCTATCAAAAACTACAGTAATTAAATTTAATATACTGTACATAAAATATCAAAAATTACACTAAATGCGTATTATATACTGTAAATAAAATATGAAAAAGGACAGTAAATATATATTACACACTCTATCTAAAATATCAAAAACTACACCAAATATATGTTATATAATTTACATAAAATATCAAAAGTACACCAAATATATATTATATACTGTACATAAAATATCAAAAAGTACAGTAAATATATTGCAGATATTGTACATATAATATTAACTAAAAGTACACCAAATACATTTTATATACTGTAAATAAAATATCCAAAAGTACAGTAAATATATATTACATACTGTACACAAAATATCAAAAAGTACACCAAATATGTGTTGTATATACTGTAAATAAACCATAAAATCTACAATAATTATATTTAATATACTGTACGTAAAATATCAAAAATTACACTAAATGCATATTATATACTGTAAATAAAATATCAAATAGTACAGTAAATATTTATTACACACTCTATGTAAAATATCAAAAACTACACCAAATATATGTTATATAATTAACATAAAATATCAAATGTACACCAAATACATATTATATGCTGTACATAAAATATCAAAAATTACACGAAATGTATGCTATATACTGTAAAAAAATCTAAAATTACAGTAAATATATATTACACACTCTATGTAAAATATCAAAAACTACACCAAATATATATTATATAATTTACATAAAATATCAAAGTACACAAAATATATTTTATATAATGTACATAAAATATCAAAAAGTATAGTAAATGTATTGCAAATATTGTACGTATAATATTAACTAAAAGTACACCAAATACATTTTATATACTGTAAATAAAATATCCAAAAGTACAGTAAATATATATTACATAATGTTCATAAAATATCAAAAAGTACACCAAATATGTGTTATATATACTGTGAATAAACTATAAAAACTGTAGTAATTATATTTAATATACTGTACATAAAATATCGAAAATTAGACAAAATGTATATTGTATACTGTTAATAAAATATCAAAAATTACAGTAAATATATATTACACATTCTATTTAAAATATCAAAACTACACCAAAATATATTTTATAATTTACATAAAATATCAAAAGGACACCGAATATATCTGATATACTGTACATAAAATATGAAAATGTACAGTAAATATATTTCATATATTGTACATATAATATTAAATAAAGTACACCAAATATATTTTATATACTGTAAATAAACCATCCAAAAGTACAGTAAATATGTATTACATACTGTAAATAAAATATCAAAAAGTACACCAAATGTGTTATATATAATGTAAATAAGCTATCAAAAACTACAGTAATTATATTTAATATACTGTACATAAAATATCAAAAGTTACACGAAATGCATATTATATACTGTAAATAAAATATCAAATAGTACAGTGAATATTTATTACACACTCCATGTAAAATATCAAAAACTACACCAAATATATGTTATACAATTTACATAAAATATCAAAAGTACACCAAATATATATTATATACTCTACATAAAATATCAAATTGCACAGTATATCTATTTCATATATTGTACATATAATATTAACTGAAAGTACACCAAATACATTTTATATACTGTAAATAAAATATCCAAAAGCACAGTAAATATATATTACATACTGTACATAAAATATCAAAAAGTACACCAAATATGTGTTATATATACTGTAAACAATGAAAAAGTACAGTAATTATATTTAATATACTGTACATAAAATATCAACAATTACACGAAATGTATATTATATAGTGTAAAAAATATATCTAAAATTACAGTAAATATAAATTACACACTCTATGTAAAATATCAAAAACTATGCCAAATATATATTATATAATTTACATAAAATATAAAAAGTACACCAAATAGATATTATATACTGGACATAAAATATCAAAAAGTACAATAAATATATTTCATATATTGTACGTATAATATTAACTAAAAGTACACCAAATATATTTTATATACTGTAAATAAAATATCCAATAGTACAGTAAATATATATTACATACTGTACATAAAATAACAAAAAGTACACCAAATATGTGTTATATATACTGTAAATAAACTATAAATAGTACAGTAATTATATTTAATATACTGTACATAAAATATGAAAAATTACACAAAATGCATATTATATACTGTAAATAAAATATCAAATAGTACAGTAACTATTTATTACACACTCTATGTAAAATATCAAAAACTACACCAAATATATTTTATATAATTTACATAAAATATCAAAAGTACACCAAATATATATTATATACTGTACATAAAATATCAAAAATTACACGAAATGTATACTATATATTGTAAAAAATATCTAAAATTACAGTAAATATATATTACACCCTCTATGTAAAATATCAAAAACTACGCCAAATATATATTATATAATTTACATAAAATATCAAAATTACACCAAATATATATTATATACTGTACATAAAATATCAAAAATTACAGTAAATATATTGCAAATATTGTACATATAATATTTTCTAAAAGTACACCAAATACATTTTATATACTGTAAATAAAATATCCAAAATCACAGTAAATATATATTACATACTGTACATTAAATATCAAAAAGTACACCAAATATGTGTTATATATACTGTAAATAAACAATCAAAAACTACAGTAATTATGTTTAATATACAGTACATAAAATATGAAATATTACACGAAATGTATACTATATACTGTACAAAAATATCTAAAATTACATTAAATATATATTACACACTGTATGTAAAATATCAAAAACTACGCCAAATATATATTATATAATTGACATAAAATATCAAAAGTACACCAAATAGATATTATATACTGTACATAAAATATCAAAAAGTACAGTAAATATATATTATATACTGTATATTAAATATCAAAATGCACAGTAAATCTATTTCATATATTGTACATATAATATTAACTGAAAGTACACCAAATACATTTTATATAATGTAAATAAAATGTCCAAAAGCACAGTAAATATATATTACATACTGTACATAAAATATCAAAAAGAACACCAAATATGTGTTATATATACTGTAAATAAACAATCAAAAAATACAGTAATTATATTTAATATACCGTACATAAAATATCAAAAATTACACGAAATGTATACTATATACCGTAAAAAAAAATCTAAAATTACAGTAAATATATATTACACACTCTATGTAAAATATCAAAAACTACACCAAATATATATTATATAATTTACATAAAATATCAAAAGTACACCAAATAGATATTATATACTGTACATAAAATATCAAAAAGTACAGAAAATATATTTCATATAATGTACATATAATATTAACTAAAAGAACACCAAATACATTGTATATACTGTAAATAAAATATCCAATTGTACAGTAAATATATATTACATACTGTACATAAAATATCAAAAGGTACACAAAATATGTGTTATATATACTGTAAATAAGCTATCAAAAACTACAGTAATTATATTTAATATACTGTACATAAAATATCAAAAATTACACTAAATGCATATTATATACTGTAAATAAAACATCAAATAGTACAGCAAATATTTATTACACGCTCTATGTAAAATATCAGAAACTACACCAAATACATGTTATATAATTTAGATAAAATATCAAAAGTACGCAAAATATATATTATATACTGTACATAAAATATCAAAATGCACACTAAACCTATTTCATATATTGTACATATAACATTAACTGAAAGTACACCAAATACATTTTATGTACTGTAAATTAAATATCCAAAAGCACAGTAAATATATATTACATAGTGTACATAAAATATCAAAAAGTACACCAAATATGTGTTATATATACTGTAAATAAACAATCAAAAACTACAGTAATTGTATTTAATATACTGTACATAAAATATCAAAAATTACACGAAATGTATACTATATACTGTAAAAAAATCTAAAGTTACAGTAAATACATATTACACACTCTATGTAAAATATCAAAAACTACGCCAAATATATATTATCTAATTTACATAAAATATAAAATGTACACCAAATAGATATTATATACAGTACATAAAATATCAAAATGTACAGTAAATATATTTCATATATTGTACATATAATATTAACAAAAGGAACACCAGATACGTTTTTTATTCTGTAAATAAAATATCCAATAGTACAGTAAATATATATTACATACTGTACATAAAATATCAAAATGTACACCAAATATGTGTTATATATACTCTAAATAAACTATAATAACTACAGAAGTTATATTTAATATAATGTACATAAAATATCAAAAATTACACTAAATGCATGCTATATACTGTAAATAAAATATCAAATATTACAGTAAATATTTATAACACACTCTATGTAAAATATCAAAAACTACACCAAATATATGTTATATAATTTACATAAACTATCAAAAGTACACCAAATATATATTATTTACTGTACATAAAATATCAAAAATTACACGAAATGTATACCATATACTGTAAATAAAATCTAAAATTACAGTAAATATATATTACACACTCTATGTAAAATATCAAAAACTACGCCAAATATATATTATATAATTTACATAAAATATCAAATCTACACCAAATATATATTATTTACTGTACATAAAATATCAAAATGACCGTAAATATATTGCAAATATTGTACATATAATATTAACTAAAAGTACACCAATACATTTTATATACTGTAAATAAAATATCCAAAAGAACAGTAAATATATATTACATACTGTACATAAAATATCAAAAAGTACACCAAATAGGTGTTATATATACTGTGAATAAACTATAAAAACTACAGTAACTATATTTAATACACTGTACATAAAATATCAAAAATTACACAAAATGTATATTATATAGTGTAAATAAAATATCAAAATTACGGTAAATATATATTACACATTCTTTTTAAAATATCAAAAACTACACCAAAAATATACTTTATAATTTAAACAAAATATCAAAAGTACACTTAATATATTTTATATACTGTACAGAAAATATGAAAATGTACAGTAAATCTATTTCATATAGTGTACATATAGTATTAAATAAAGTACACCAAATACATTTTATATACTGTAAATAAAATATACAAATGTACAGTAAATATATATTACATACTGTACATAAAATATCAAAAAGTACACCAAATATGTGTTATATATACTGTAAATAAGCTATCAAAAACTACAGTAATTATATTTAATATACTGTACATAAAATATCAAAAATTACACTAAATGCATATTATATACTGTAAATAAAATATCAAATAGTACAGCAAATATTTATTACACACTCTATGTAAAATATCAAAAACTACACCAAATATATGTTATATAATTTGCATAAAATATCAAAAGTACACCAAATATATATTATATACTCTACATTAAATATCAAAATGCACAGTAAATTTATTTCATATATTGTACATATAATATTAACTGAAAGTACACCAAATACATTTTATATACCTAAAATAAAATATCCAAAAGCACAGTAAATATATATTACATACTGTACAAAAAATATCAAAAAGTACACCAAATATGTGTTATATATACTGTAAATAAACAATCAAAAACTACAGTAATTATATTTAATATACTGCACATAAAATATCAAAAATTACACGAAATGTATACTATATACAGTAAAAAAATCTAAAGTTACAGTAAATATATATTACACACTCTATGTAAAATATCAAAAACTACGCCAAATATATATTATATAATTTACATAAAATATCAAAAGTACACCAAATAGAGATTATATACTGTACATAAAATATTAAAAAGTCCAGTAAATATATTTCATATATTGTACATATAATATTAACTAATAGTACACCAAATACATTTTATATACAGTAAATAAAATATCCAGTAGTACAGTAAATATATATTACATACTGTACATAAAATATCAAAAATTACACCAAATATGTGTTATATGTACTGTAAATAAACTATAAAAACTACAGTAATTATATTTCATATACTGTACATAAAATATCAAAAATTACACTAAATGCTTATTATATACTGTAAATAAAATATCAAATAGTACAGTAAATATTTATTACACACTCTATGTAAAATATCAAAAACTACACCAAATATGTGTTATATATACTGTAAATAAACAATCAAAAATTACAGTAATTATATTTAATATACTGTACATAAAATATCAAAAATTACACGAAATGTATACTATATACTGTAAAAAAAATCTAAAATTACAGAAAATATATATTACACACTCAATGTAAAATATCAAGAACTACGCCAAATATGTATTAGATAATTTACATAAAATATCAAATGTACACCAAATATATATTATATACTGTACATAAAATATCAAAAAGTACAGTAAATATATTGCAAATATAGTACATATAATATTAACTAAAAGTACACCAAATATATTTTATATACTGTAAATAATATATCCAAATGTACAGTAAATATATATTACAAACTGTACATAAAATATCAAAAAGTACACCAAATATGTGTTATATATACTGTAAATAAACAATCAAGAAATACAGAAGTTTTATTTAATATACTGTACATAAAATATCAAAAATTACACGAAATGTATACTATATACTGTAAAAAAATCTAAAATTACAGTAAATATATATTACACAATCTATGTAAAATATCAAAAACTACACCAAATATATGTTATATAATTTACATAAACTATCAAAAGTACACCAAATAGATATAATATACTGTACATAAAATATCAAAAAGTACAGTAAATATATTTCATATATTGTCTATATAATATTAACTAAAAGTACACCAAATACATTTTATATACTGTAAATAAAATATCCAATAGTACCGTAAATATATATTACATACTGTACATAAAATATCAAAAAGTACAACAAATATGTGTTATATATACTGTACATAAGCTATCAAAAACTACAGTAATTAAATTTAATATACTGTACTTAAAATATCAAAAATTACACTAAATGCGTATTATATACTGTAAATAAAATATGAAAAAGGACAGTAAATATATATTACACACTCTATCTAAAATATCAAAAACTACACCAAATATATGTTATATAATTTACATAAAATATCAAAAGTACACCAAATATATATTATATACTGTACATAAAATATCAAAAAGTACAGTAAATATATTGCAGATATTGTACATATAATATTAACTAAAAGTACACCAAATACATTTTATATACTGTAAATAAAATATCCAAAAGTACAGTAAATATATATTACATACTGTACACAAAATATCAAAAAGTACACCAAATATGTGTTGTATATACTGTAAATAAACCATAAAATATACAATAATTATATTTAATATACTGTACGTAAAATATCAAAAATTACACTAAATGAATATTATATACTGTAAATAAAATATCAAATAGTACAGTAAATATTTATTACACACTCTATGTAAAATATCAAAAACTACACCAAATATATGTTATATAATTTACATAAAATATCAAATGTACATCAAATACATATTATATGCTGTACATAAAATATCAAAAATTACACGAAATGTATGCTATATACTGTAAAAAAATCTAAAATTACAGTAAATATATATTACACACTCTATGTAAAATATCAAAAACTACACCAAATATATATTATATAATTTACATAAAATATCAAACTACACAAAATATATTTTATATAATGTACATAAAATATCAAAAAGTATAGTAAATGTATTGCAAATATTGTACGTATAATATTAACTAAAAGTACACCAAATACATTTTATATACTGTAAATAAAATATCCCAAAGTACAGTAAATATATATTACATAATGTTCATAAAATATCAAAAAGTACACCAAATATGTGTTATATATACTGTAAATAAACTATAAAAACTGTAGTAATTATATTTAATATACTGTACATAAAATATCGAAAATTAGACAAAATGTATATTGTATACTGTTAATAAAATATCAAAAATTACAGTAAATATATATTACACATTCTATTTAAAATATCAAAACTACACCAAAAATATATTTTATAATTTACATAAAATATCAAAAGGACACCGAATATATCTGATATACTGTACATAATATATGAAAATGTACAGTAAATATATTTCATATATTGTACATATAATATTAAATAAAGTACACCAAATACATTTTATATACTGTAAATAAACCATCCAAAAGTACAGTAAATATGTATTACATACTGTAAATAAAATATCAAAAAGTACACCAAATATGTGTTATATATAATGTAAATAAGCTATCAAAAACTACAGTAATTATATTTAATATACTGTACATAAAATATCAAAAGTTACACGAAATGCATATTATATACTGTAAATAAAATATCAAATAGTTCAGTGAATATTTATTACACACTCCATGTAAAGTATCAAAAACTACACCAAGTATATGTTATACAATTTACATAAAATATCAAAAGTACACCAAATATATATTATATACTGTACATAAAATATCAAAATGCACAGTATATCCATTTCATATATTGTACATATAATATTAACTGAAAGTACACCAAATACATTTTATATACTGTAAATAAAATATCCAAAAGCACAGTAAATATATATTACATACTGTACATAAAATATCAAAAAGTACACCAAATATGTGTTATATATACTGTAAACAATGAAAAAGTACAGTAATTATATTTAATATACTGTACATAAAATATCAACAATTACACGAATTGTATATTATATAGTGTAAAAAATATATCTAAAATTACAGTAAATATAAATTACACACTCTATGTAAAATATCAAAAACTATGCCAAATATATATTATATAATTTACATAAAATATAAAAAGTACACCAAATAGATATTATATACTGGACATAAAATATCAAAAAGTACAATAAATATATTTGATATATTGTACGTATAATATTAACTAAAAGTACACCAAATATATTTTATATACTGTAAATAAAATATCCAATAGTACAGTAAATATATATTACATACTGTACATAAAATAACAAAAAGTACACCAAATATGTGTTATATATACTGTAAATAAACTATAAATAGTACAGTAATTATATTTAATATACTGTACATAAAATATGAAAAATTACACAAAATGCATATTATATACTGTAAATAAAATATCAAATAGTACAGTAACTATTTATTACACACTCTATGTAAAATATCAAAAACTACACCAAATATATTTTATATAATTTACATAAAATATCAAAAGTACACCAAATATATATTATATACTGTACATAAAATATCAAAAATTACACGAAATGTATACTATATATTGTAAAAAATATCTAAAATTACAGTAAATATATATTACACCCTCTATGTAAAATATCAAAAACTACGCCAAATATATATTATATAATTTACATAAAATATCAAAATTACACCAAATATATATTATATACTGTACATAAAATATCAAAAACTACAGTAAATATATTGCAAATATTGTACGTATAATATTTTCTAAAAGTACACCAAATACATTTTATATACTGCAAATAAAATATCCAAAATCACAGTAAATATATATTACATACTGTACATTAAATATCAAAAAGTACACCAAATATGTGTTATATATACTGTAAATAAACAATCAAAAACTACAGTAATTATGTTTAATATACAGTACATAAAATATGAAATATTACACGAAATGTATACTATATACTGTACAAAAATATCTAAAATTACATTAAATATATATTACACACTGTATGTAAAATATCAAAAACTACGCCAAATATATATTATATAATTTACATAAAATATCAAAAGTACACCAAATAGATATTATATACTGTACATCAAATATCAAAAAGTACAGTAAATATATATTATATACTGTATATTAAATATCAAAATGCACAGTAAATCTATTTCATATATTGTACATATAATATTAACTGAAAGTACACCAAATACATTTTATATAATGTAAATAAAATGTCCAAAAGCACAGTAAATATATATTACATACTGTACATAAAATATCAAAAAGAACACCAAATATGTGTTATATATACTGTAAATAAACAATCAAAAAATACAGTAATTATATTTAATATACCGTACATAAAATATCAAAAATTACACAAAATGTATACTATATACCGTAAAAAAAAATCTAAAATTACAGTAAATATATATTACACACTCTATGTAAAATATCAAAAACTACACCAAATATATATTATATAATTTACATAAAATATCAAAAGTACACCAAATAGATATTATATACTGTACATAAAATATCAAAAAGTACAGAAAATATATTTCATATAATGTACATATAATATTAACTAAAAGTACACCAAATACATTGTATATACTGTAAATAAAATATCCAATTGTACAGTAAATATATATTACATACTGTACATAAAATATCAAAAAGTACACAAAATATGTGTTATATATACTGTAAATAAGCTATCAAAAACTACAGTAATTATATTTAATATACTGTACATAAAATATCAAAAATTACACTAAATGCATATTATATACTGTAAATAAAATATAAAGTAGTACAGTAAATATTTATTACACACTCTATGTAAAATATCAAAAACTACACCAAATATATGTTATATAATTTATATAAAATATCAAAAGTACACCAAATAAATATTATATACTGTACATAAAATATCAAAATGCACAGTAAATCTATTTCATATATTGTACATATAATATTAACTGAAAGTACACCAAATACATTTTATATACTGTAAATAAAATATCCAACAGCACAGTAAATATATATTACATACTGTATATAAAATATCAAAAACTACACCAAATATGTGTTGTATATACTGTAAATAAACAATCAAAAAACACAGAATTTACATTTAATATACTGTACATAAAATATCAAAAATTACACGAAATGTATACTATATAGTGTAAAAAAAATCTAAAATTACAGTAAATATATATTACACCCTCTATGTAAAATATCAAAAACTACGCCAAATATATATTATATAATTTACATAAAATATCAAAAGTACACCAAATATATATTATATACTGTACATAAAATATCAAAAATTACAGTAAATATATTGCAAACATTGTACATATAATATTTTCTAAAAGTACACCAAATACATTTTATATACTGTAAATAAAATATCCAAAAGCACAGTAAATATATATTACATACTGTACATTAAATATCAAAAAGTACACCAAATATGTGTTATATATACTGTAAATAAACAATCAAAAACTACAGTAATTATGTTTAATATACAGTACATAAAATATCAAATATTACACGAAATGTATACTATATACTGAACAAAAAATATCTAAAATTACATTAAATATATATTACACACTGTATGTAAAATATCAAAAACTACGACAAATATATATTATATAATTTACATAAAATATCAAAAGTACACCAAATATATATTATACACTGTACATAAAATATCAAAAGTACACGAAATATATATTATATACTGTACATGAAATATCAAAAAGTACAGTAAATATATTTCATATATTGTTCATATAATATTAGCTGAAAGAACACCAAATACATTTTATATACTGTTAATTAAATATCCAAATTTCAGTAAATATATATTACATACTGTAGATAAAATATCAAAAAGTACACCAAATATGTGTTATTTATAGTGTAGATAAACTATCAAAAACTACAGTAATTATATTTAACATAGTGTACATAAAATATCAAAAATTACAACAAATGTATATTATATACTGTAAATAAAATATCAATAAGTACAATAAATATATATTACAGAATCTATGTAAAATATCAGAAACTACACCAAATATATATTATAAAATTTACATAAAATATCAAATGTACAACACATATATATTATATACTGTACATAAAATATCAAAAAGTACAGTAAGTATATTTCATATATTGTACATATAATATTAACTAAAAGTACAACAAATATCTTTTATATACTGTAAATAAACTATCCAAAGGTACAGTAAATATATATTACATACTGTACATAAAATATCAAATAGTACACCAAATATGTGTTTTATATACTGTAAATAGACTATCAAAAACTACAGTAATTATATTTAACATACTGTACATAAAATATCAAAAATTACACGAAATATATATTATATACACAAAATAAAATATAAAAAAGTACAGTAAATATTTATTACACACTCTATGTAAAATATCAAAAACTACACCAAATATATATTATATAATTTACATAAAATATCAAAAGGACACCAAATATATATTATATACTGTACATAAAATATCAAAAGTACACCAAATATGTGTTATATATACTGTAAATAAACAATCAAAAAATACAGTAATTATATTTAATATACCGTATATAAAATATCAAAAATTACACCAAATGTTTGATATATACTGTAAATAAAATATCAAAAAGGACAGTAAATATATACTACACACCCTATCTAAAATATCAAAAACTACACAAAATATATATTATATAATTTACATGAAATATCAAAAGGACACCAAATATATATTATATACTGTACATAAAATATCAAAATGTACAGTAAATATATTTCATATATTGTACATATAATATTAACTGAAAGTACACCAAATACATTTTATATACTGTAAATTATATATCAAAAAGTACAGTAAATATATATTACATACTGTACATAAAATATCAAAAAGTACACCAAATATGTGTTATATATACTGTAAATAAACTATCAAATCTACCGTAATTATATTTTTTATTCTGTACATAAAATATCAAAAATTACACCAAATGTATAATATATAGTGTAAATAAAATATCAAAAAGGACAGTAAATATATCTGACATACCCAATGTAAAATATCAAAAACTACACCAAATATATATTATATAATTTACATAAAATATAAAAAGGACACCAAATATATCTTATATAATGTACATAAATTATCAAAAAGTACAGTAAATATATTTCATATATTGTACATATAATATTAAATAAAAGAACACCAAATACATTTTATATACTGTAAATAAAATATCAAAAATTACAGTAAATATATATTACATACTGTACATAAAATATGAAAAAGTACACCAAATATATGTTATATATACTGTAAATAAACTATCAAAAACTACAATAAATATAGTTAATATACTGTACATAAAATATAAAAAATTACACCAAATGTATATTATATACTGTAAATAAAATATCAAAAAGGACAGTAAATATACATGACACACCCTATGTAAAATATCAAAAACTACACCAAATATATGTTATATAATTTACATAAAATCTCAAAAGGACACCAAGTATATCTTATATACTGTACATAAAATATCAAAAAGTACAGTAAATATATTTCATATATTGTACATATAATATTAACTAAA
The DNA here is from genome assembly GCF_029289425.2 of Pan paniscus. NCBI lineage: Eukaryota > Metazoa > Chordata > Mammalia > Primates > Hominidae > Pan > Pan paniscus. Next base: position 7,186,668 of record NC_073271.2, read on the forward strand.
AGTACACCAAATACATTTTATATACTGTAAATAAAATATCAAAATGTACAGTAAATATATATTACATACTGTAAATAAAATATCAAATGGTACACCAAATATGTGTTATATATACTGTAAATAAACTATCAAATCTGCAGTAATTATATTTACTATACTGTACATAAAATATCAAAAATTACACCAAATGTATATTATACAGTGTAAATAAAATATGAAAAAGGACAGTAAATATATATTATACTCTATGTATAATATCAAAAACTACAAATATATATTATGTCATTTACATAGAATATCAAAAGGACAAAAAGTATATCTTATATCCTGTACATAAAATATCAAAAATTTCAGTAAATATATTTCATATATTGTACATATAATATTAACTAAAAGTACACCAAATATATTTTATATATTGTAAATAAAATATCAAAAAGTACAGTAAATATATATTACATACTGTACATAAAATATCAAAAAGTACAGCAAATATGTGTTATATACACTGTAAATAAACTATCAATATCTACAGTAATTACATTTAATATACTGTATATAAAATATCAAAAATTACACCAAATGTATATCTTATACTCTAAATAAAATATGAAAAAGACAGTAAATCTATATTACACACCCTATGTAAAATATCAAAAACCACACAAAATATATATTATATAATTTACATAAAATATCAAAAGTACACCACATATATATTATATAATGTGAATAAAATATCAAAAAGTACAGTAAATATATTTCATATATTGTATATATAATATTAACTAAAAGTACAACAAATACATTTTATATACTGTAAATAAAATATCAAAAAGTACAGTAAATATATATTACATAAAGAACATAAAATACAAAAAAATTACACCAAATATGTGTTATATATACTATAAATAAACTATCAAAGCTACAGAAATTATATTTAATATACTGTACATAAAATATCAAAAATTAAACCAAATGTATATTATATACTGTAAATAAAATATCAAAAAGGACAGTAAATATATATGACACACCCTATGTAAAATATAAAAAACTACACAAAATATATATTGTATAATTTACATAAAATATCAAAAGGACACCAAATATATCTTATTTACTGTACATAAAATATCAAAAAGTACAGTAAATATATTTCATATATTGTACATATAATATTAACTAAAAGTACACCAAATACATTTTATATAGTGTAAATAAAATATCAAAAATTACAGTGAATATATATTACATACTGTACATACAATATCATAAAGTACACCAAATATGTGTTATATATACTGTAAATAAACTATCAAAAACTTCAATAATTATATTTAATATACTGTACATAAAATATAAAGAATTACACCAAATGTATAATATACTGCAAATAAAATATCAAAAAGTACAGTAAATATATATTACACGACCTATGTAAAATATCACAAACTACACAAAATATATATTATATAATTTACATAAAATATCAAAAGGACACGAAATATATCTTATATACTGTACGTAAAATATCAAAATGTGCAGTAAATATATTTCATATATTGTACATATAATATTATCTAAAAGTACACCGAATACATTTTATATACTGTAAATAAATTATCAAAAATTACAGTAAATATATATTACACACTGTACATAAAATATCAAAAAGTACACCAAATATGTGCTATATATACTGTAAATAAACTATCAAAAACTACAGTAATTATATTTAATATACAGTACATAAAATATCAAAAATTACACCAAATGTATATTATATACTCTAAATAAAATATGAAAAAGGACAGTAAATATATATTACACTCTATGTAAATTTTCAAAAACTACACCAAATATATATTATATAATTTACATAAAATATCAAAAGGACACCAAATATATATTATGTACTGTACATAAAATATCAAAAAGTACAGTAAATATATTTCATATACTGTGCATATAATATTAACTAAAAGTACACCGAATACATTTTATATACTGTAAATAAAATATCAAAAAGTACAGTAAATATATATTACATACAGTACATAAAATATAAAAAAGTACACCAAATATGTGTTATATATACTGTACATAAACTATCAAAAACTACAGTAATTATATTTAATATACTCTACATAAAATATCAAAAATTACACCAAATATATATTATATACTGTACATAAAATATCAAAAAGGACAGTAAATATATATTACACTCTATGTAAAATATCAAAACTAAAAATATATATTATATAAATTACATAAAATATCAAAAGGACAACAAATATATCTTATATACTGTAAACAAAATATCAAAATGTAGAGTAAACATATTTCATATATTGTACACATAATATTAACTAAAATTACACCAAATACATTTTATATAGTGTAAATAAAAATCAAAAAGTACAGTAAATATATATTACACACCATATGTAAAATATCGCAATCTACGCCAAATATATATTATATAATTTACATAAAATATCAAAAGGACACCAAATATATCTTATATACTGTACATAAAATATCAATAGTACAGTAAATATATTTCATATATTGTACATATAATGTTAACTAAAAGTACACCAAATACATTTTATATAGTGTAAATAAAAATCAAAAAGTACAGTAAATATATATTACACACCATATGTAAAATATCGCAATCTACGCCAAATATATATTATATAATTTACATAAAATATCAAAAGGACACCAAAAATATCTTGTATACTGTACATAAGATATGAAAAAGTACAGTAAATATATTTCATATATTGTACATATAATATTAACTAAAAGTACACCAAATACATTTTATATAGTGTAAATAAAATATCAAAAATTACAGTGGATATATATCACATACTGTACATAAAATATCAAAAACTACACCAAATATGTGTTATATACACTGTAAATAAACTATCAAAAACTTCAGTAATTATATTAATATACTGTACATAAAATATAAAAATTACACCAAATATGTATTATTTAGTGTAAATAAAATACCAAAATGTACAGTAAATATATATTACACACACTATGTAAAATATCACAAACTACACTAAAGATATATTATATAATTTACATAAAATATCAAAAGGACACCAAATATACCTTATATATTGTACATAAAATATCAAAATGTACAGTAAATATATTTCATATATTGTACATATAATATTAACTAAAAGTACACCAAATACATTTTATATACTGTAAATAAAATATCAAAAATTACAGTAAATATATATCACATAGAGTACATAAAATATCAAAAAGTACACCAAATATGTGTTATCTATACTGTAAATAAACTATCAAAAACTACAGTAATTATATTTAATATACTGTACATTAAATATCAAAAATTACACCAAATGTATATTATTTACTGTAAATAAAATATCAAAAATTACAGTTAATATATATTACACACCTTTTGTAATATATCACAATCTACACCACATATATATTATATAATTTACATAAAATATCAGAAGGACACCAAATATATCTTATATAGTGTACATAAAATATCAAAATGTACAGTAAATATATTTCATATATTGTACATATAATACTAACTAAAAGTACACCAAATACATTTTATATAGTGTAAATATAATATCAAAAAGTACAGTAAATATATATTACACACCATATGTAAAATATCACAATATACACCAAATATATAATATATAATTTACATAAAATATCAAAAGGACACCAAATATATCTTATATACTGTACATAAAATATCAAAAAGTAGAGTAAATATATTTCATATATTGTAAATATAATATTAACGAAAAGTACAACAAATACATTTTATATAGCGTAAATAAAATATCAAAAATTTCAGTAAATATATATTACATACTGTACATAAAATATCACAAAGTACACCAAATATGTGTTATATATACTGTAAATAAACTATCAAAAACTACAGTAATTACATTTAATATACTGTACATAAAATATCAAAAATTACACCAAATGTATATTATATATTCTAAATAAAATATGAAAAACGACAGTAAATATATATTACGCACCCTATGTAAAATATGAATAACTACACCAAATATATATTATAAAATTTACATAAAATATCAAAAAGACACCAAATATATCTTATATACTGTACGAAAAATATCACTATGTACAGTAAATATATTTCATATATTGTACACATGATATTAACTAAAAGAACACCAAATACATTTTATATATTGTAAATAAAATATCAAAAATACAGTAAATATATATTACATACAGTACATATAATATCAAAATGTACACCAAATATGTGTTATATATACTGTAAATAAACCATCAAAAACTACAGAAATTACATTTAATATACTGAACATACAATATCAAAATTTACACCAAATGTATATTATATACTCTAAATAAAACATGAAAAAGGATAGTATATATATATTATGCACCCTATGTAAAATATCAAAAACTACACCAAATATATATTATATAATTTACATAAAATATTAAAAGTACAAAAAATATATATTATATACTGTACATAACCTATCAGAAAGTACAGTTAATACATTTCATATATTGTACATATAATATTAACTAAAAGTACACCAAATACATTTTATATACTATAAATAAAATATCAAAAGTACAGTAAATATATATTACATACAGTACATAAAATATAAAAAAGTACACCACATATGTGTTATATATAATGTAAATATACTATGAAAAACTACAGTAATTATATTTAATATACTGTATAAAAAATATCAAAAATTACACCAAATGTATATTATATACTGTAAATAAAATATCAAAAGGACAGTAAATATGTACTACATACCCTATGTAAATTATCACAAACTACACCAAATATATATTATATAATTTACATAAAATATCAAAAGGACTCCAAATGTATCTTATATACTGTACATAAAATATCAAAATGTAAAGTAAATATATTTCATGTATTGTACATATATTAACTAAAATTACACCAAATACATTTTATATACGGTAAATAAAATATCAAAAAGTACAGTAAATATATATTACATAGTCTACATAAAATATCAAAAAGTACACCAAATATGTGTTATATATAATGTAAATAAACTATCAAAAACTACAGTAATTTTATTTAATAAACTGTACATAAAATATCAAAAATTACACCAAATGTATATTATATACTGTAAATAAAATACGAAAAAGGACAGTAAATATATATTACACTCTATGTAATATATCAAAAACTAAAAATATATATTATATAATTTACATAAAATATCAAAAAGACACCAAATATATCTTATATCCTGTAAATAAAATATCAAACGTTCAGTAAATATATTTCATATATTGTACATATAATATTATCTAAAAGTACACCAAATACATTTTATATACTGTAAACAAAATATCAAAAAGTACAGTAAATATATATAACATACTGTACATAAAATATCAAAAAGTACACCAAATATGTGTTATATATACTGTAAATAAACTATAAAACCTACAGTAAATACATTTAATACACTGTACGTAAAATATCAAAAATTAAACCCAATGTATAATTTATACTCTAAATAAAATATGAAAAAGAACAGTAAATATATATTACGCACCCTATGTAAAATATCAAAAACTACAAAAAATATATATTATATAATTTACATAAAATATCAAAAGTACCACAAATATATTATATACTGTACATAAAATATCAAAAAATACAGTAAATATATTTCATATATTGTACATATAATATTAATTAAAAGTACACCAAATACATTTTATATAGTGTAAATAAAATATCAAAAAGTACAGTAAATATATATTACATACAGTACATAAAATATAAAAATGTACACCAAATATGTGTTATATATACTGTAAATAAACTATCAAAATCTACAGCAATTATATATAATATACTGTAAAATATTAAAAATTACACCAAATGTATATTATATACTGTAAATAAAATATCAAAAAGGACAGTAAATATATACTACACACACTATGTAAAATATCAAAAACTACACCAAATATATATTATATAATTTTCATAAAATATCTAAAGGACACCAAATATATCTTTTATACAGTACATAAAATATCAAAAGTACAGTAAATATATTTCATATATTGTACATATAATATTAACTAAAAGCACACCAAATACATTTTATATACTGTAAATAAAATATCAAAAAGTACAGTAAATATGTGTTAAATATACTGTAAATAAGCTATCAAAAACTACAGTAATTATATTTAATATACTGTACATAAAATATCAAAAATTACACCAAATGTATATTATTTACTGTAAATAAAATATCAAAAAGTACAGTAAATATATATTACACACCATATGTAAAATATCACAATCTACACCAAATATATATTATACAGTTTACATAAAATATCGAAAGGACACCAAATATATCTTATATACTGTACATAAAATATCAAAATATACAGTAAATATATTTCATATATTGTACATATAATATTAACTAAAAGTACACCAAATACATTTTATATAGTGTAAAGAAAATATCAAAAAGTACAGTAAATATATATTACACACCATATGTAAAATATCACAATCTACACCAAATATATATTATATAATTTACATAAAATATCAAAAGGACATCAAATATATCTTATATACTGTACATAAAATATCAAAAAGTACAGTAAATATATTTCATATATTGTACATATAATATTAACTAAAAGTACACCAAATACATTTTATACACTGTTAATAATATATAAAAAAGTACAATAAATATATATTACATACTGTACATAAAATATCAAAAAGTACACCAAATATGTGTTATGTATACTGTAAATAAACTATCAAAAACTTCAGTAATTATATTTAATATACTGTACATAAAATATCAAAAATTACACCAAATGTATATTATATACTGTAAATAAAATGTCAAAAAGGACAGTAAATATATATTACACTCTATGTAAAATATCAAAAACTAAAAATATATATTATATAATTTACATAAAATATCAAAAGGACACCAAATATATCTTATATACTGTACATAAAATATCAATATGTACAGTAAATATATTTCATATATTGTACATATAATATTAACTAAAATTACACCAAATACATTTTATATACTGTAAATAAATTATCAAAAAGTACAGTAAATATATATTACATAGTTTACATAAAATATCAAAAAATACACCAAATATGTGTTATATATACTGTAAATAAACTATCAAAAACTACAGTAATTATATTGAATATACTGTACATAAAATATCAAAAATTTCACCAAATGTATAATATATATTGTAAATAAAATATCAAAAAGGACAGTAAATATGTATTACATACTGTACATAAAATATCAAAAAGTACACCAAATATGTGTTATATATACTGTAAATAAACTATAAAATCTACAGTAATTATATTTAATATACTGTACATAAAATATCAAAAATTACACCAAATGTATATTATTTACTGTAAATAAAATTCCAAAAAGTACAGTAAATGTATATTACACACCCTATGTAAAATATCACAAACTACACCAAATATATATTATATAATTTATATAAAATAACAAAAGGACACCAAATATACCTTATATACTGTACATAAAATATCAAAATGTACAGTAAATATATTTCATATATTGTATATATAATATTAACTAAAAGTACACCAAATACATTTTATATACTGTAAATAAAATATCAAAAATTACAGTAAATATATATTACATACTGTACATAAAATATCAAAAAGTACACCAAATATGTGTTATATATACTGTATATAAACTATCAAAAACTACAGTAATTATATTTAATATACTGTACATAAAATATCAAAAATTACACCAAATGTATATTATTTACTGTAAATAAAATAACAAAAAGTACAGTTAATATATATTACACACCATATGTAAAATATCACAATCTACACCAAATATATATTATGTAATTTACGTAAAATATCAAAAGGACATCAAATATATCTTATATACTGTACATAAAGTATCAAAATGTTCAGTAAATATATTTCATATATTTTACATATAATATTAACTAAAAGTACACCAAATATATTTTATATAGTGTAAAGAAAATATCAAAAGGTACAGTAAATAGATATTACACACCATATGAAAATTTCACAATCTATGCCAAATATATGTTATATAATTTACATAAAATATCAAAAGGACACCAAATATATCTTATATACTGTACATAAAATATCAAAAAGTACAGTAAATATATTTGATATATTGTACATATAATATTAACTAAGAGTACACCAAATACATTTTATATAGTGTAAATAAAATATCAAAAATTACAGTGTATATATATTACATACTGTACATAAAATATCAAAAAGTACACCAAATATGTGTTATATATACTGTAAATAAACTATCAAAAACTACAGTAATTATATTTAATATACTGTACATCAAATATCAAAAATTACACCAAATGTATATTATTTACTGTAAATATAATACCAAAAAGGACAGTAAATAGATATTACACTCTATGTAAAATATCAAAAACTAAAAATATATATTATATAATTTACATAAAATATCAAAAGGACACCAAATATATCTTATATACTGTACATAAAATATCAATATGTGCAGTAAATATATTTCATATATTGTACATATAATATTAACTAAAATTACACCAAATACATTTTATATACTGTAAATAAATTATCAAAAAGTACAGTAAATATATATTACGTAGTTTACATAAAATATCAAAAAATACACGAAATATGTGTTATATATACTGTAAATAAACTATCAAAAACTACAGTAATTATATTGAATATACTGTACATAAAATATCAAAAATTTCACCAAATGTATATTATATATTGTAAATAAAATATCAAAAAGGACAGTAAATATGTATTACATACTGTACATAAAATATCAAAAAGTACACCAAATATGTGTTATATATACTGTAAATAAACTATAAAATCTACAGTAATTATATTTAATATACTGTACATAAAATATCAAAAATTACACCAAATGTATATTATTTACTTTAAATAAAATTCCAAAAAGTACAGTAAATATATATTACACACCCTATGTAAAATATCAAAAACTACACCAAATATATATTATATAATTTACATAAAATAGCAAAAGGACACCAAATATACCTTATATACTGTACATAAAATATCAAAATGTACAGTAAATCTATTTCATATATTGTACATATAATATTAACTAAAAGTACACCAAATACATTTTATATACTGTAAATAAAATATCAAAAATTACAGTAAATATATATTACATACTGTACATAAAATATCAAAAAGTACACCAAATATGTGTTAAATATACTGTAAATAAGCTATCAAAAACTACAGTAATTATATTTAATATACTGTACATAAAATATCGAAAATTACACCAAATGTATATTATTTACTGTAAAAAAAATAACAAAAAGTACAGTTAATATATATTACACACCATATGTAAAATATCACAATCTACACCAAATATATATTATACAGTTTACATAAAATATCGAAAGGACACCAAATATATCTTATATACTGTACATAAAATATCAAAAAGTACAGTAAATATATTTGATATATTGTACATATAATATTAACTAAGAGTACACCAAATACATTTTATATAGTGTAAATAAAATATCAAAAATTACAGTGTATATATATTACATACTGTACATAAAATATCAAAAAGTACACCAAATATGTGTTATATATACTGTAAATAAACTATCAAAAACTACAGTAATTATATTTAATATACTGTACATCAAATATCAAAAATTACACCAAATGTATATTATTTACTGTAAATATAATACCAAAAAGGACAGTAAATATATATTACACTCTATGTAAAATATCAAAAACTAAAAATATATATTATATAATTTACATAAAATATCAAAAGGACACCAAATATATCTTATATACTGTACATAAAATATCAATATGTGCAGTAAATATATTTCATATATTGTACATATAATATTAACTAAAATTACACCAAATACATTTTATATACTGTAAATAAATTATCAAAAAGTACAGTAAATATATATTACGTAGTTTACATAAAATATCAAAAAATACACGAAATATGTGTTATATATACTGTAAATAAACTATCAAAAACTACAGTAATTATATTGAATATACTGTACATAAAATATCAAAAATTTCACCAAATGTATATTATATATTGTAAATAAAATATCAAAAAGGACAGTAAATATGTATTACATACTGTACATAAAATATCAAAAAGTACACCAAATATGTGTTATATATACTGTAAATAAACTATAAAATCTACAGTAATTATATTTAATATACTGTACATAAAATATCAAAAATTACACCAAATGTATATTATTTACTTTAAATAAAATTCCAAAAAGTACAGTAAATATATATTACACACCCTATGTAAAATATCAAAAACTACACCAAATATATATTATATAATTTACATAAAATAGCAAAAGGACACCAAATATACCTTATATACTGTACATAAAATATCAAAATGTACAGTAAATCTATTTCATATATTGTACATATAATATTAACTAAAAGTACACCAAATACATTTTATATACTGTAAATAAAATATCAAAAATTACAGTAAATATATATTACATACTGTACATAAAATATCAAAAAGTACACCAAATATGTGTTAAATATACTGTAAATAAGCTATCAAAAACTACAGTAATTATATTTAATATACTGTACATAAAATATCGAAAATTACACCAAATGTATATTATTTACTGTAAAAAAAATAACAAAAAGTACAGTTAATATATATTACACACCATATGTAAAATATCACAATCTACACCAAATATATATTATACAGTTTACATAAAATATCGAAAGGACACCAAATATATCTTATATACTGTACATAAAATATCAAAATATACAGTAAATATATTTCATATATTGTACATATAATATTAACTAAAAGTACACCAAATACATTTTATATAGTGTAAAGAAAATATCAAAAAGTACAGTAAATATATATTACACACCATATGTAAAATATCACAATCTACACCAAATATATATTATATAATTTACATAAAATATCAAAAGGACATCAAATATATCTTATATACTGTACATAAAATATCAAAAAGTACAGTAAATATATTTCATATATTGTACATATAATATTAACTAAAAGTACACCAAATACATTTTATACACTGTTAATAAAATATAAAAAAGTACAATAAATATATATTACATACTGTACATAAAATATCAAAAAGTACACCAAATATGTGTTATATATACTGTAAATAAACTATCAAAAACTTCAGTAATTATATTTAATATACTGTACATAAAATATCAAAAATTACACCAAATGTATATTATATACTGTAAATAATATGTCAAAAAGGACAGTAAATATATATTACACTCTATGTAAAATATCAAAAACTAAAAATATATATTATATAATTTACATAAAATATCAAAAGGACACCAAATATATCTTATATACTGTACATAAAATATCAATAAGTACAGTAAATATATTTCATATATTGTACATATAATATTAACTAAAATTACACCAAATACATTTTATATACTGTAAATAAATTATCAAAAAGTACAGTAAATATATATTACATAGTTTACATAAAATATCAAAAAATACACGAAATATGTGTTATATATACTGTAAATAAACTATCAAAAACTACAGTAATTATATTGAATATACTGTACATAAAATATCAAAAATTTCACCAAATGTATATTATATATTGTAAATAAAATATCAAAAAGGACAGTAAATATGTATTACATACTGTACATAAAATATCAAAAAGTACACCAAATATGTGTTATATATACTGTAAATAAACTATAAAATTTACAGTAATTATATTTAATATACTGTACATAAAATATCAAAAATTACACCAAATGTATATTATTTACTGTAAATAAAATTCCAAAAAGTACAGTAAATATATATTACACACCCTATGTAAAATATCACAAACTACACCAAATATATATTATATAATTTACATAAAATAGCAAAAGGACACCAAATATACCTTATATACTGTACATAAAATATCAAAATGTACAGTAAATATATTTCATATATTGTACATATAATATTAACTAAAAGTACACCAAATACATTTTTATACTGTAAATAATATATCAAAAATTACAGTAAATATATATTACATACTGTAAATAAAATATCAAAAAGTACACCAAATATGTGTTAAATATACTGTAAATAAGCTATCAAAAACTACAGTAATTATATTTAATATACTGTACATAAAATATCGAAAATTACACCAAATGTATATTATTTACTGTAAATAAAATAACAAAAATACAGTTAATATATATTACACACCATATGTAAAATATCACAATCTACATCAAATATATATTATACAGTTTACATAAAATATCGAAAGGACACCAAATATATCTTATATACTGTACATAAAATATCAAAATATACAGTAAATATATTTCATATATTGTACATATAATATTAACTAAAAGTACACCAAATACATTTTATATAGTGTAAAGAAAATATCAAAAAGTACAGTAAATATATATTACACACCATATGTAAAATATCACAATCTACACCAAATATATATTATATAATTTACATAAAATATCAAAAGGACATCAAATATATCTTATATACTGTACATAAAATATCAAAAAGTACAGTAAATATATTTCATATATTGTACATATAATATTAACTAAAAGTACACCAAATACATTTTATACACTGTTAATAAAATATAAAAAAGTACAATAAATATATATTACATACTGTACATAAAATATCAAAAAGTACACCAAATATGTGTTATATATACTGTAAATAAACTATCAAAAACTTCAGTAATTATATTTAATATACTGTACATAAAATATCAAAAATTACACCAAATGTATATTATATACTGTAAATAATATGTCAAAAAGGACAGTAAATATATATTACACTCTATGTAAAATATCTAAAACTAAAAATATATATTATATAATTTACATAAAATATCAAAAGGACACCAAATATATCTTATATACTGTACATAAAATATCAATATGTGCAGTAAATATATTTCATATATTGTACATATAATATTAACTAAAATTACACCAAATACATTTTATATACTGTAAATAAATTATCAAAAAGTACAGTAAATATATATTACATAGTTTACATAAAATATCAAAAAATACACGAAATATGTGTTATATATACTGTAAATAAACTATCAAAAACTACAGTAATTATATTGAATATACTGTACATAAAATATCAAAAATTTCACCAAATGTATATTATATATTGTAAATAAAATATCAAATAGGACAGTAAATATGTATTACATACTGTACATAAAATATCAAAAAGTACACCAAATATGTGTTATATATACTGTAAATAAACTATAAAATCTACAGTAATTATATTTAATATACTGTACATAAAATATCAAAAATTACACCAAATGTATATTATTTACTGTAAATAAAATTCCAAAAAGTACAGTAAATATATATTACACACCCTATGTAAAATATCACAAACTACACCAAATATATATTATATAATTTACATAAAATAGCAAAAGGACACCAAATATACCTTATATACTGTACATAAAATAACAAAATGTACAGTAAATATATTTCATATATTGTACATATAATATTAACTAAAAGTACACCAAATACATTTTATATACTGTAAATAAAATATCAAAAATTACAGTAAATATATATTACATACTGTACATAAAATATCAAAAAGTACACCAAATATGTGTTAAATATACTGTAAATAAGCTATCAAAAACTACAGTAATTATATTTAATATACTGTACATAAAATATCGAAAATTACACCAAATGTATATTATTTACTGTAAATAAAATAACAAAAAGTACAGTTAATATATATTACACACCATATGTAAAATATCACAATCTACACCAAATATATATTATACAGTTTACATAAAATATCGAAAGGACACCAAATATATCTTATATACTGTACATAAAATATCAAAATATACAGTAAATATATTTCATATATTGTACATATAATATTAACTAAAAGTACACCAAATACATTTTATATAGTGTAAAGAAAATATCAAAAAGTACAGTAAATATATATTACACACCATATGTAAAATATCACAATCTACACCAAATATATATTATATAATTTACATAAAATATCAAAAGGACATCAAATATATCTTATATACTGTACATAAAATATCAAAAAGTACAGTAAATATATTTCATATATTGTACATATAATATTAACTAAAAGTACACCAAATACATTTTATACACTGTTAATAAAATATAAAAAAGTACAATAAATATATATTACATACTGTACATAAAATATCAAAAAGTACACCAAATATGTGTTATATATACTGTAAATAAACTATCAAAAACTTCAGTAATTATATTTAATATACTGTACATAAAATATAAAAAATTACACCAAATGTATATTATATACTGTAAATAATATGTCAAAAAGGACAGTAAATATATATTACACTCTATGTAAAATATCAAAAACTAAAAATATATATTATATAATTTACATAAAATATCAAAAGGACATCAAATATATCTTATATACTGTACATAAAATATCAAAAAGTACAGTAAATATATTTCATATATTGTACATATAATATTAACTAAAAGTACACCAAATACATTTTATACACTGTTAATAAAATATAAAAAAGTACAATAAATATATATTACATACTGTACATAAAATATCAAAAAGTACACCAAATATGTGTTATATATACTGTAAATAAACTATCAAAAACTTCAGTAATTATATTTAATATACTGTACATAAAATATCAAAAATTACACCAAATGTATATTATATACTGTAAATAATATGTCAAAAAGGACAGTAAATATATATTACACTCTATGTAAAATATCAAAAACTAAAAATATATATTATATAATTTACATAAAATATCAAAAGGACACCAAATATATCTTATATACTGTACATAAAATATCAATATGTACAGTAAATATATTTCATATATTGTACATATAATATTAACTAAAATTACACCAAATACATTTTATATACTGTAAATAAATTATCAAAAAGTACAGTAAATATATATTACATAGTTTACATAAAATATCAAAAAATACACGAAATATGTGTTATATATACTGTAAATAAACTATCAAAAACTACAGTAATTATATTGAATATACTGTACATAAAATATCAAAAATTTCACCAAATGTATATTATATACTGTAAATAAAATATCAAAAAGGACAGTAAATATGTATTACATACTGTACATAAAATATCAAAAAGTACACCAAATATGTGTTATATATACTGTAAATAAACTATAAAATCTACAGTAATTATATTTAATATACTGTACATAAAATATCAAAAATTACACCAAATGTATATTATTTACTGTAAATAAAATTCCAAAAAGTACAGTAAATATATATTACACACCCTATGTAAAATATCACAAACTACACCAAATATATATTATATAATTTACATAAAATAGCAAAAGGACACCAAATATACCTTATATACTGTACATAAAATATCAAAATGAACAGTAAATCTATTTCATATATTGTACATATAATATTAACTAAAAGTACACCAAATACATTTTATATACTGTAAATAAAATATCAAAAATTACAGTAAATATATATTACATACTGTACATAAAATATCAAAAAGTACACCAAATATGTGTTAAATATACTGTAAATAAGCTATCAAAAACTACAGTAATTATATTTAATATACTGTACATAAAATATCGAAAATTACACCAAATGTATATTATTTACTGTAAATAAAATATCAAAAAGTACAGTTAATATATATTACACACCATATGTAAAATATCACAATCTACACCAAATATATATTATACAGTTTACATAAAATATCGAAAGGACACCAAATATATCTTATATACTGTACATAAAATATCAAAATATACAGTAAATATATTTCATATATTGTACATATAATATTAACTAAAAGTACACCAAATACATTTTATATAGTGTAAAGAAAATATCAAAAAGTACAGTAAATATATATTACACACCATATGTAAAATATCACAATCTACACCAAATATATATTATATAATTTAAATAAAATATCAAAAGGACATCAAATATATCTTATATACTGTACATAAAATATCAAAAAGTACAGTAAATATATTTCATATATTGTACATATAGTATTAACTAAAAGTGCAGCAAATACATTTTATACACTGTTAATAAAATATAAAAAAGTACAATAAATATATATTACATACTGTACATAAAATATCAAAAAGTACACCAAATATGTGTTATATATACTGTAAATAAACTATCAAAAACTTCAGTAATTATATTTAATATACTGTACATAAAATATCAAAAATTACACCAAATGTATATTATATACTGTAAATAATATGTCAAAAAGGACAGTAAATATATATTACACTCTATGTAAAATATCAAAAACTAAAAATATATATTATATAATTTACATAAAATATCAAAAGGACACCAAATATATCTTATATACTGTACATAAAATATCAATATGTGCAGTAAATATATTTCATATATTGTACATATAATATTAACTAAAATTACACCAAATACATTTTATATACTGTAAATAAATTATCAAAAAGTACAGTAAATATATATTACATAGTTTACATAAAATATCAAAAAATACACGAAATATGTGTTATATATACTGTAAATAAACTATCAAAAACTACAGTAATTATATTGAATATACTGTACATAAAATATCAAAAATTTCACCAAATGTATATTATATACTGTAAATAAAATATCAAAAAGGACAGTAAATATGTATTACATACTGTACATAAAATATCAAAAAGTACACCAAATATGTGTTATATATACTGTAAATAAACTATAAAATCTACAGTAATTATATTTAATATACTGTACATAAAATATCAAAAATTACACCAAATGTATATTATTTACTGTAAATAAAATTCCAAAAAGTACAGTAAATATATATTACACACCCTATGTAAAATATCACAAACTACACCAAATATATATTATATAATTTACATAAAATAGCAAAAGGACACCAAATATACCTTATATACTGTACATAAAATATCAAAATGTACAGTAAATCTATTTCATATATTGTACATATAATATTAACTAAAAGTACACCAAATACATTTTATATACTGTAAATAAAATATCAAAAATTACAGTAAATATATATTACATACTGTACATAAAATATCAAAAAGTACACCAAATATGTGTTAAATATACTGTAAATAAGCTATCAAAAACTACAGTAATTATATTTAATATACTGTACATAAAATATCGAAAATTACACCAAATGTATATTATTTACTGTAAATAAAATAACAAAAAGTACAGTTAATATATATTACACACCATATGTAAAATATCACAATCTACACCAAATATATATTATACAGTTTACATAAAATATCGAAAGGACACCAAATATATCTTATATACTGTACATAAAATATCAAAATATACAGTAAATATATTTCATATATTGTACATATAATATTAACTAAAAGTACACCAAATACATTTTATATAGTGTAAAGAAAATATCAAAAAGTACAGTAAATATATATTACACACCATATGTAAAATATCACAATCTACACCAAATATATATTATATAATTTACATAAAATATCAAAAGGACATCAAATATATCTTATATACTGTACATAAAATATCAAAAAGTACAGTAAATATATTTCATATATTGTACATATAATATTAACTAAAAGTACACCAAATACATTTTATACACTGTTAATAAAATATAAAAAAGTACAATAAATATATATTACATACTGTACATAAAATATCAAAAAGTACACCAAATATGTGTTATATATACTGTAAATAAACTATCAAAAACTTCAGTAATTATATTTAATATACTGTACATAAAATATCAAAAATTACACCAAATGTATATTATATACTGTAAATAATATGTCAAAAAGGACAGTAAATATATATTACACTCTATGTAAAATATCAAAAACTAAAAATATATATTATATAATTTACATAAAATATCAAAAGGACATCAAATATATCTTATATACTGTACATAAAATATCAAAAAGTACAGTAAATATATTTCATATATTGTACATATAATATTAACTAAAAGTACACCAAATACATTTTATACACTGTTAATAAAATATAAAAAAGTACAATAAATATATATTACATACTGTACATAAAATATCAAAAAGTACACCAAATATGTGTTATATATACTGTAAATAAACTATCAAAAACTTCAGTAATTATATTTAATATACTGTACATAAAATATCAAAAATTACACCAAATGTATATTATATACTGTAAATAATATGTCAAAAAGGACAGTAAATATATATTACACTCTATGTAAAATATCAAAAACTAAAAATATATATTATATAATTTACATAAAATATCAAAAGGACACCAAATATATCTTATATACTGTACATAAAATATCAATATGTACAGTAAATATATTTCATATATTGTACATATAATATTAACTAAAATTACACCAAATACATTTTATATACTGTAAATAAATTATCAAAAAGTACAGTAAATATATATTACATAGTTTACATAAAATATCAAAAAATACACGAAATATGTGTTATATATACTGTAAATAAACTATCAAAAACTACAGTAATTATATTGAATATACTGTACATAAAATATCAAAAATTTCACCAAATGTATATTATATACTGTAAATAAAATATCAAAAAGGACAGTAAATATGTATTACATACTGTACATAAAATATCAAAAAGTACACCAAATATGTGTTATATATACTGTAAATAAACTATAAAATCTACAGTAATTATATTTAATATACTGTACATAAAATATCAAAAATTACACCAAATGTATATTATTTACTGTAAATAAAATTCCAAAAAGTACAGTAAATATATATTACACACCCTATGTAAAATATCACAAACTACACCAAATATATATTATATAATTTACATAAAATAGCAAAAGGACACCAAATATACCTTATATACTGTACATAAAATATCAAAATGAACAGTAAATCTATTTCATATATTGTACATATAATATTAACTAAAAGTACACCAAATACATTTTATATACTGTAAATAAAATATCAAAAATTACAGTAAATATATATTACATACTGTACATAAAATATCAAAAAGTACACCAAATATGTGTTAAATATACTGTAAATAAGCTATCAAAAACTACAGTAATTATATTTAATATACTGTACATAAAATATCGAAAATTACACCAAATGTATATTATTTACTGTAAATAAAATATCAAAAAGTACAGTTAATATATATTACACACCATATGTAAAATATCACAATCTACACCAAATATATATTATACAGTTTACATAAAATATCGAAAGGACACCAAATATATCTTATATACTGTACATAAAATATCAAAATATACAGTAAATATATTTCATATATTGTACATATAATATTAACTAAAAGTACACCAAATACATTTTATATAGTGTAAAGAAAATATCAAAAAGTACAGTAAATATATATTACACACCATATGTAAAATATCACAATCTACACCAAATATATATTATATAATTTAAATAAAATATCAAAAGGACATCAAATATATCTTATATACTGTACATAAAATATCAAAAAGTACAGTAAATATATTTCATATATTGTACATATAGTATTAACTAAAAGTGCAGCAAATACATTTTATACACTGTTAATAAAATATAAAAAAGTACAATAAATATATATTACATACTGTACATAAAATATCAAAAAGTACACCAAATATGTGTTATATATACTGTAAATAAACTATCAAAAACTTCAGTAATTATATTTAATATACTGTACATAAAATATCAAAAATTACACCAAATGTATATTATATACTGTAAATAATATGTCAAAAAGGACAGTAAATATATATTACACTCTATGTAAAATATCAAAAACTAAAAATATATATTATATAATTTACATAAAATATCAAAAGGACACCAAATATATCTTATATACTGTACATAAAATATCAATATGTGCAGTAAATATATTTCATATATTGTACATATAATATTAACTAAAATTACACCAAATACATTTTATATACTGTAAATAAATTATCAAAAAGTACAGTAAATATATATTACATAGTTTACATAAAATATCAAAAAATACACGAAATATGTGTTATATATACTGTAAATAAACTATCAAAAACTACAGTAATTATATTGAATATACTGTACATAAAATATCAAAAATTTCACCAAATGTATATTATATACTGTAAATAAAATATCAAAAAGGACAGTAAATATGTATTACATACTGTACATAAAATATCAAAAAGTACACCAAATATGTGTTATATATACTGTAAATAAACTATAAAATCTACAGTAATTATATTTAATATACTGTACATAAAATATCAAAAATTACACCAAATGTATATTATTTACTGTAAATAAAATTCCAAAAAGTACAGTAAATATATATTACACACCCTATGTAAAATATCACAAACTACACCAAATATATATTATATAATTTACATAAAATAGCAAAAGGACACCAAATATACCTTATATACTGTACATAAAATATCAAAATGTACAGTAAATCTATTTCATATATTGTACATATAATATTAACTAAAAGTACACCAAATACATTTTATATACTGTAAATAAAATATCAAAAATTACAGTAAATATATATTACATACTGTACATAAAATATCAAAAAGTACACCAAATATGTGTTAAATATACTGTAAATAAGCTATCAAAAACTACAGTAATTATATTTAATATACTGTACATAAAATATCGAAAATTACACCAAATGTATATTATTTACTGTAAATAAAATAACAAAAAGTACAGTTAATATATATTACACACCATATGTAAAATATCACAATCTACACCAAATATATATTATACAGTTTACATAAAATATCGAAAGGACACCAAATATATCTTATATACTGTACATAAAATATCAAAATATACAGTAAATATATTTCATATATTGTACATATAATATTAACTAAAAGTACACCAAATACATTTTATATAGTGTAAAGAAAATATCAAAAAGTACAGTAAATATATATTACACACCATATGTAAAATATCACAATCTACACCAAATATATATTATATAATTTACATAAAATATCAAAAGGACATCAAATATATCTTATATACTGTACATAAAATATCAAAAAGTACAGTAAATATATTTCATATATTGTACATATAATATTAACTAAAAGTACACCAAATACATTTTATACACTGTTAATAAAATATAAAAAAGTACAATAAATATATATTACATACTGTACATAAAATATCAAAAAGTACACCAAATATGTGTTATATATACTGTAAATAAACTATCAAAAACTTCAGTAATTATATTTAATATACTGTACATAAAATATCAAAAATTACACCAAATGTATATTATATACTGTAAATAATATGTCAAAAAGGACAGTAAATATATATTACACTCTATGTAAAATATCAAAAACTAAAAATATATATTATATAATTTACATAAAATATCAAAAGGACATCAAATATATCTTATATACTGTACATAAAATATCAAAAAGTACAGTAAATATATTTCATATATTGTACATATAATATTAACTAAAAGTACACCAAATACATTTTATACACTGTTAATAAAATATAAAAAAGTACAATAAATATATATTACATACTGTACATAAAATATCAAAAAGTACACCAAATATGTGTTATATATACTGTAAATAAACTATCAAAAACTTCAGTAATTATATTTAATATACTGTACATAAAATATCAAAAATTACACCAAATGTATATTATATACTGTAAATAATATGTCAAAAAGGACAGTAAATATATATTACACTCTATGTAAAATATCAAAAACTAAAAATATATATTATATAATTTACATAAAATATCAAAAGGACACCAAATATATCTTATATACTGTACATAAAATATCAATATGTACAGTAAATATATTTCATATATTGTACATATAATATTAACTAAAATTACACCAAATACATTTTATATACTGTAAATAAATTATCAAAAAGTACAGTAAATATATATTACATAGTTTACATAAAATATCAAAAAATACACGAAATATGTGTTATATATACTGTAAATAAACTATCAAAAACTACAGTAATTATATTGAATATACTGTACATAAAATATCAAAAATTTCACCAAATGTATATTATATACTGTAAATAAAATATCAAAAAGGACAGTAAATATGTATTACATACTGTACATAAAATATCAAAAAGTACACCAAATATGTGTTATATATACTGTAAATAAACTATAAAATCTACAGTAATTATATTTAATATACTGTACATAAAATATCAAAAATTACACCAAATGTATATTATTTACTGTAAATAAAATTCCAAAAAGTACAGTAAATATATATTACACACCCTATGTAAAATATCACAAACTACACCAAATATATATTATATAATTTACATAAAATAGCAAAAGGACACCAAATATACCTTATATACTGTACATAAAATATCAAAATGAACAGTAAATCTATTTCATATATTGTACATATAATATTAACTAAAAGTACACCAAATACATTTTATATACTGTAAATAAAATATCAAAAATTACAGTAAATATATATTACATACTGTACATAAAATATCAAAAAGTACACCAAATATGTGTTAAATATACTGTAAATAAGCTATCAAAAACTACAGTAATTATATTTAATATACTGTACATAAAATATCGAAAATTACACCAAATGTATATTATTTACTGTAAATAAAATATCAAAAAGTACAGTTAATATATATTACACACCATATGTAAAATATCACAATCTACACCAAATATATATTATACAGTTTACATAAAATATCGAAAGGACACCAAATATATCTTATATACTGTACATAAAATATCAAAATATACAGTAAATATATTTCATATATTGTACATATAATATTAACTAAAAGTACACCAAATACATTTTATATAGTGTAAAGAAAATATCAAAAAGTACAGTAAATATATATTACACACCATATGTAAAATATCACAATCTACACCAAATATATATTATATAATTTAAATAAAATATCAAAAGGACATCAAATATATCTTATATACTGTACATAAAATATCAAAAAGTACAGTAAATATATTTCATATATTGTACATATAGTATTAACTAAAAGTGCACCAAATACATTTTATACACTGTTAATAAAATATAAAAAAGTACAATAAATATATATTACATACTGTACATAAAATATCAAAAAGTACACCAAATATGTGTTATATATACTGTAAATAAACTATCAAAAACTTCAGTAATTATATTTAATATACTGTACATAAAATATCAAAAATTACACCAAATGTATATTATATACTGTAAATAATATGTCAAAAAGGACAGTAAATATATATTACACTCTATGTAAAATATCAAAAACTAAAAATATATATTATATAATTTACATAAAATATCAAAAGGACACCAAATATATCTTATATACTGTACATAAAATATCAATATGTGCAGTAAATATATTTCATATATTGTACATATAATATTAACTAAAATTACACCAAATACATTTTATATACTGTAAATAAATTATCAAAAAGTACAGTAAATATATATTACATAGTTTACATAAAATATCAAAAAATACACGAAATATGTGTTATATATACTGTAAATAAACTATCAAAAACTACAGTAATTATATTGAATATACTGTACATAAAATATCAAAAATTTCACCAAATGTATATTATATACTGTAAATAAAATATCAAAAAGGACAGTAAATATGTATTACATACTGTACATAAAATATCAAAAAGTACACCAAATATGTGTTATATATACTGTAAATAAACTATAAAATCTACAGTAATTATATTTAATATACTGTACATAAAATATCAAAAATTACACCAAATGTATATTATTTACTGTAA
Source organism: Pan paniscus (assembly GCF_029289425.2). Taxonomy (NCBI): domain Eukaryota; kingdom Metazoa; phylum Chordata; class Mammalia; order Primates; family Hominidae; genus Pan; species Pan paniscus. The sequence continues at coordinate 7,211,150 of NC_073271.2, forward strand.
ATAAAATTCCAAAAAGTACAGTAAATATATATTACACACCCTATGTAAAATATCACAAACTACACCAAATATATATTATATAATTTACATAAAATAGCAAAAGGACACCAAATATACCTTATATACTGTACATAAAATATCAAAATGTACAGTAAATCTATTTCATATATTGTACATATAATATTAACTAAAAGTACACCAAATACATTTTATATACTGTAAATAAAATATCAAAAATTACAGTAAATATATATTACATACTGTACATAAAATATCAAAAAGTACACCAAATATGTGTTAAATATACTGTAAATAAGCTATCAAAAACTACAGTAATTATATTTAATATACTGTACATAAAATATCGAAAATTACACCAAATGTATATTATTTACTGTAAATAAAATAACAAAAAGTACAGTTAATATATATTACACACCATATGTAAAATATCACAATCTACACCAAATATATATTATACAGTTTACATAAAATATCGAAAGGACACCAAATATATCTTATATACTGTACATAAAATATCAAAATATACAGTAAATATATTTCATATATTGTACATATAATATTAACTAAAAGTACACCAAATACATTTTATATAGTGTAAAGAAAATATCAAAAAGTACAGTAAATATATATTACACACCATATGTAAAATATCACAATCTACACCAAATATATATTATATAATTTACATAAAATATCAAAAGGACATCAAATATATCTTATATACTGTACATAAAATATCAAAAAGTACAGTAAATATATTTCATATATTGTACATATAATATTAACTAAAAGTACACCAAATACATTTTATACACTGTTAATAAAATATAAAAAAGTACAATAAATATATATTACATACTGTACATAAAATATCAAAAAGTACACCAAATATGTGTTATATATACTGTAAATAAACTATCAAAAACTTCAGTAATTATATTTAATATACTGTACATAAAATATCAAAAATTACACCAAATGTATATTATATACTGTAAATAATATGTCAAAAAGGACAGTAAATATATATTACACTCTATGTAAAATATCTAAAACTAAAAATATATATTATATAATTTACATAAAATATCAAAAGGACACCAAATATATCTTATATACTGTACATAAAATATCAATATGTGCAGTAAATATATTTCATATATTGTACATATAATATTAACTAAAATTACACCAAATACATTTTATATACTGTAAATAAATTATCAAAAAGTACAGTAAATATATATTACATAGTTTACATAAAATATCAAAAAATACACGAAATATGTGTTATATATACTGTAAATAAACTATCAAAAACTACAGTAATTATATTGAATATACTGTACATAAAATATCAAAAATTTCACCAAATGTATATTATATATTGTAAATAAAATATCAAATAGGACAGTAAATATGTATTACATACTGTACATAAAATATCAAAAAGTACACCAAATATGTGTTATATATACTGTAAATAAACTATAAAATCTACAGTAATTATATTTAATATACTGTACATAAAATATCAAAAATTACACCAAATGTATATTATTTACTGTAAATAAAATTCCAAAAAGTACAGTAAATATATATTACACACCCTATGTAAAATATCACAAACTACACCAAATATATATTATATAATTTACATAAAATAGCAAAAGGACACCAAATATACCTTATATACTGTACATAAAATAACAAAATGTACAGTAAATATATTTCATATATTGTACATATAATATTAACTAAAAGTACACCAAATACATTTTATATACTGTAAATAAAATATCAAAAATTACAGTAAATATATATTACATACTGTACATAAAATATCAAAAAGTACACCAAATATGTGTTAAATATACTGTAAATAAGCTATCAAAAACTACAGTAATTATATTTAATATACTGTACATAAAATATCGAAAATTACACCAAATGTATATTATTTACTGTAAATAAAATAACAAAAAGTACAGTTAATATATATTACACACCATATGTAAAATATCACAATCTACACCAAATATATATTATACAGTTTACATAAAATATCGAAAGGACACCAAATATATCTTATATACTGTACATAAAATATCAAAATATACAGTAAATATATTTCATATATTGTACATATAATATTAACTAAAAGTACACCAAATACATTTTATATAGTGTAAAGAAAATATCAAAAAGTACAGTAAATATATATTACACACCATATGTAAAATATCACAATCTACACCAAATATATATTATATAATTTACATAAAATATCAAAAGGACATCAAATATATCTTATATACTGTACATAAAATATCAAAAAGTACAGTAAATATATTTCATATATTGTACATATAATATTAACTAAAAGTACACCAAATACATTTTATACACTGTTAATAAAGTATAAAAAAGTACAATAAATATATATTACATACTGTACATAAAATATCAAAAAGTACACCAAATATGTGTTATATATACTGTAAATAAACTATCAAAAACTTCAGTAATTATATTTAATATACTGTACATAAAATATAAAAAATTACACCAAATGTATATTATATACTGTAAATAATATGTCAAAAAGGACAGTAAATATATATTACACTCTATGTAAAATATCAAAAACTAAAAATATATATTATATAATTTACATAAAATATCAAAAGGACATCAAATATATCTTATATACTGTACATAAAATATCAAAAAGTACAGTAAATATATTTCATATATTGTACATATAATATTAACTAAAAGTACACCAAATACATTTTATACACTGTTAATAAAATATAAAAAAGTACAATAAATATATATTACATACTGTACATAAAATATCAAAAAGTACACCAAATATGTGTTATATATACTGTAAATAAACTATCAAAAACTTCAGTAATTATATTTAATATACTGTACATAAAATATCAAAAATTACACCAAATGTATATTATATACTGTAAATAATATGTCAAAAAGGACAGTAAATATATATTACACTCTATGTAAAATATCAAAAACTAAAAATATATATTATATAATTTACATAAAATATCAAAAGGACACCAAATATATCTTATATACTGTACATAAAATATCAATATGTACAGTAAATATATTTCATATATTGTACATATAATATTAACTAAAATTACACCAAATACATTTTATATACTGTAAATAAATTATCAAAAAGTACAGTAAATATATATTACATAGTTTACATAAAATATCAAAAAATACACGAAATATGTGTTATATATACTGTAAATAAACTATCAAAAACTACAGTAATTATATTGAATATACTGTACATAAAATATCAAAAATTTCACCAAATGTATATTATATACTGTAAATAAAATATCAAAAAGGACAGTAAATATGTATTACATACTGTACATAAAATATCAAAAAGTACACCAAATATGTGTTATATATACTGTAAATAAACTATAAAATCTACAGTAATTATATTTAATATACTGTACATAAAATATCAAAAATTACACCAAATGTATATTATTTACTGTAAATAAAATTCCAAAAAGTACAGTAAATATATATTACACACCCTATGTAAAATATCACAAACTACACCAAATATATATTATATAATTTACATAAAATAGCAAAAGGACACCAAATATACCTTATATACTGTACATAAAATATCAAAATGAACAGTAAATCTATTTCATATATTGTACATATAATATTAACTAAAAGTACACCAAATACATTTTATATACTGTAAATAAAATATCAAAAATTACAGTAAATATATATTACATACTGTACATAAAATATCAAAAAGTACACCAAATATGTGTTAAATATACTGTAAATAAGCTATCAAAAACTACAGTAATTATATTTAATATACTGTACATAAAATATCGAAAATTACACCAAATGTATATTATTTACTGTAAATAAAATATCAAAAAGTACAGTTAATATATATTACACACCATATGTAAAATATCACAATCTACACCAAATATATATTATACAGTTTACATAAAATATCGAAAGGACACCAAATATATCTTATATACTGTACATAAAATATCAAAATATACAGTAAATATATTTCATATATTGTACATATAATATTAACTAAAAGTACACCAAATACATTTTATATAGTGTAAAGAAAATATCAAAAAGTACAGTAAATATATATTACACACCATATGTAAAATATCACAATCTACACCAAATATATATTATATAATTTAAATAAAATATCAAAAGGACATCAAATATATCTTATATACTGTACATAAAATATCAAAAAGTACAGTAAATATATTTCATATATTGTACATATAGTATTAACTAAAAGTGCAGCAAATACATTTTATACACTGTTAATAAAATATAAAAAAGTACAATAAATATATATTACATACTGTACATAAAATATCAAAAAGTACACCAAATATGTGTTATATATACTGTAAATAAACTATCAAAAACTTCAGTAATTATATTTAATATACTGTACATAAAATATCAAAAATTACACCAAATGTATATTATATACTGTAAATAATATGTCAAAAAGGACAGTAAATATATATTACACTCTATGTAAAATATCAAAAACTAAAAATATATATTATATAATTTACATAAAATATCAAAAGGACACCAAATATATCTTATATACTGTACATAAAATATCAATATGTGCAGTAAATATATTTCATATATTGTACATATAATATTAACTAAAATTACACCAAATACATTTTATATACTGTAAATAAATTATCAAAAAGTACAGTAAATATATATTACATAGTTTACATAAAATATCAAAAAATACACGAAATATGTGTTATATATACTGTAAATAAACTATCAAAAACTACAGTAATTATATTGAATATACTGTACATAAAATATCAAAAATTTCACCAAATGTATATTATATACTGTAAATAAAATATCAAAAAGGACAGTAAATATGTATTACATACTGTACATAAAATATCAAAAAGTACACCAAATATGTGTTATATATACTGTAAATAAACTATAAAATCTACAGTAATTATATTTAATATACTGTACATAAAATATCAAAAATTACACCAAATGTATATTATTTACTGTAAATAAAATTCCAAAAAGTACAGTAAATATATATTACACACCCTATGTAAAATATCACAAACTACACCAAATATATATTATATAATTTACATAAAATAGCAAAAGGACACCAAATATACCTTATATACTGTACATAAAATATCAAAATGTACAGTAAATCTATTTCATATATTGTACATATAATATTAACTAAAAGTACACCAAATACATTTTATATACTGTAAATAAAATATCAAAAATTACAGTAAATATATATTACATACTGTACATAAAATATCAAAAAGTACACCAAATATGTGTTAAATATACTGTAAATAAGCTATCAAAAACTACAGTAATTATATTTAATATACTGTACATAAAATATCGAAAATTACACCAAATGTATATTATTTACTGTAAATAAAATAACAAAAAGTACAGTTAATATATATTACACACCATATGTAAAATATCACAATCTACACCAAATATATATTATACAGTTTACATAAAATATCGAAAGGACACCAAATATATCTTATATACTGTACATAAAATATCAAAATATACAGTAAATATATTTCATATATTGTACATATAATATTAACTAAAAGTACACCAAATACATTTTATATAGTGTAAAGAAAATATCAAAAAGTACAGTAAATATATATTACACACCATATGTAAAATATCACAATCTACACCAAATATATATTATATAATTTACATAAAATATCAAAAGGACATCAAATATATCTTATATACTGTACATAAAATATCAAAAAGTACAGTAAATATATTTCATATATTGTACATATAATATTAACTAAAAGTACACCAAATACATTTTATACACTGTTAATAAAATATAAAAAAGTACAATAAATATATATTACATACTGTACATAAAATATCAAAAAGTACACCAAATATGTGTTATATATACTGTAAATAAACTATCAAAAACTTCAGTAATTATATTTAATATACTGTACATAAAATATCAAAAATTACACCAAATGTATATTATATACTGTAAATAATATGTCAAAAAGGACAGTAAATATATATTACACTCTATGTAAAATATCAAAAACTAAAAATATATATTATATAATTTACATAAAATATCAAAAGGACATCAAATATATCTTATATACTGTACATAAAATATCAAAAAGTACAGTAAATATATTTCATATATTGTACATATAATATTAACTAAAAGTACACCAAATACATTTTATACACTGTTAATAAAATATAAAAAAGTACAATAAATATATATTACATACTGTACATAAAATATCAAAAAGTACACCAAATATGTGTTATATATACTGTAAATAAACTATCAAAAACTTCAGTAATTATATTTAATATACTGTACATAAAATATCAAAAATTACACCAAATGTATATTATATACTGTAAATAATATGTCAAAAAGGACAGTAAATATATATTACACTCTATGTAAAATATCAAAAACTAAAAATATATATTATATAATTTACATAAAATATCAAAAGGACACCAAATATATCTTATATACTGTACATAAAATATCAATATGTACAGTAAATATATTTCATATATTGTACATATAATATTAACTAAAATTACACCAAATACATTTTATATACTGTAAATAAATTATCAAAAAGTACAGTAAATATATATTACATAGTTTACATAAAATATCAAAAAATACACGAAATATGTGTTATATATACTGTAAATAAACTATCAAAAACTACAGTAATTATATTGAATATACTGTACATAAAATATCAAAAATTTCACCAAATGTATATTATATACTGTAAATAAAATATCAAAAAGGACAGTAAATATGTATTACATACTGTACATAAAATATCAAAAAGTACACCAAATATGTGTTATATATACTGTAAATAAACTATAAAATCTACAGTAATTATATTTAATATACTGTACATAAAATATCAAAAATTACACCAAATGTATATTATTTACTGTAAATAAAATTCCAAAAAGTACAGTAAATATATATTACACACCCTATGTAAAATATCACAAACTACACCAAATATATATTATATAATTTACATAAAATAGCAAAAGGACACCAAATATACCTTATATACTGTACATAAAATATCAAAATGAACAGTAAATCTATTTCATATATTGTACATATAATATTAACTAAAAGTACACCAAATACATTTTATATACTGTAAATAAAATATCAAAAATTACAGTAAATATATATTACATACTGTACATAAAATATCAAAAAGTACACCAAATATGTGTTAAATATACTGTAAATAAGCTATCAAAAACTACAGTAATTATATTTAATATACTGTACATAAAATATCGAAAATTACACCAAATGTATATTATTTACTGTAAATAAAATATCAAAAAGTACAGTTAATATATATTACACACCATATGTAAAATATCACAATCTACACCAAATATATATTATACAGTTTACATAAAATATCGAAAGGACACCAAATATATCTTATATACTGTACATAAAATATCAAAATATACAGTAAATATATTTCATATATTGTACATATAATATTAACTAAAAGTACACCAAATACATTTTATATAGTGTAAAGAAAATATCAAAAAGTACAGTAAATATATATTACACACCATATGTAAAATATCACAATCTACACCAAATATATATTATATAATTTAAATAAAATATCAAAAGGACATCAAATATATCTTATATACTGTACATAAAATATCAAAAAGTACAGTAAATATATTTCATATATTGTACATATAGTATTAACTAAAAGTGCACCAAATACATTTTATACACTGTTAATAAAATATAAAAAAGTACAATAAATATATATTACATACTGTACATAAAATATCAAAAAGTACACCAAATATGTGTTATATATACTGTAAATAAACTATCAAAAACTTCAGTAATTATATTTAATATACTGTACATAAAATATCAAAAATTACACCAAATGTATATTATATACTGTAAATAATATGTCAAAAAGGACAGTAAATATATATTACACTCTATGTAAAATATCAAAAACTAAAAATATATATTATATAATTTACATAAAATATCAAAAGGACACCAAATATATCTTATATACTGTACATAAAATATCAATATGTGCAGTAAATATATTTCATATATTGTACATATAATATTAACTAAAATTACACCAAATACATTTTATATACTGTAAATAAATTATCAAAAAGTACAGTAAATATATATTACATAGTTTACATAAAATATCAAAAAATACACGAAATATGTGTTATATATACTGTAAATAAACTATCAAAAACTACAGTAATTATATTGAATATACTGTACATAAAATATCAAAAATTTCACCAAATGTATATTATATACTGTAAATAAAATATCAAAAAGGACAGTAAATATGTATTACATACTGTACATAAAATATCAAAAAGTACACCAAATATGTGTTATATATACTGTAAATAAACTATAAAATCTACAGTAATTATATTTAATATACTGTACATAAAATATCAAAAATTACACCAAATGTATATTATTTACTGTAAATAAAATTCCAAAAAGTACAGTAAATATATATTACACACCCTATGTAAAATATCACAAACTACACCAAATATATATTATATAATTTACATAAAATAGCAAAAGGACACCAAATATACCTTATATACTGTACATAAAATATCAAAATGTACAGTAAATCTATTTCATATATTGTACATATAATATTAACTAAAAGTACACCAAATACATTTTATATACTGTAAATAAAATATCAAAAATTACAGTAAATATATATTACATACTGTACATAAAATATCAAAAAGTACACCAAATATGTGTTAAATATACTGTAAATAAGCTATCAAAAACTACAGTAATTATATTTAATATACTGTACATAAAATATCGAAAATTACACCAAATGTATATTATTTACTGTAAATAAAATAACAAAAAGTACAGTTAATATATATTACACACCATATGTAAAATATCACAATCTACACCAAATATATATTATACAGTTTACATAAAATATCGAAAGGACACCAAATATATCTTATATACTGTACATAAAATATCAAAATATACAGTAAATATATTTCATATATTGTACATATAATATTAACTAAAAGTACACCAAATACATTTTATATAGTGTAAAGAAAATATCAAAAAGTACAGTAAATATATATTACACACCATATGTAAAATATCACAATCTACACCAAATATATATTATATAATTTACATAAAATATCAAAAGGACATCAAATATATCTTATATACTGTACATAAAATATCAAAAAGTACAGTAAATATATTTCATATATTGTACATATAATATTAACTAAAAGTACACCAAATACATTTTATACACTGTTAATAAAATATAAAAAAGTACAATAAATATATATTACATACTGTACATAAAATATCAAAAAGTACACCAAATATGTGTTATATATACTGTAAATAAACTATCAAAAACTTCAGTAATTATATTTAATATACTGTACATAAAATATCAAAAATTACACCAAATGTATATTATATACTGTAAATAATATGTCAAAAAGGACAGTAAATATATATTACACTCTATGTAAAATATCAAAAACTAAAAATATATATTATATAATTTACATAAAATATCAAAAGGACACCAAATATATCTTATATACTGTACATAAAATATCAATATGTACAGTAAATATATTTCATATATTGTACATATAATATTAACTAAAATTACACCAAATACATTTTATATACTGTAAATAAATTATCAAAAAGTACAGTAAATATATATTACATAGTTTACATAAAATATCAAAAAATACACCAAATATGTGTTATATATACTGTAAATAAACTATAAAAAACTACAGTAATTATATTGAATATACTGTACATAAAATATCAAAAATTTCACCAAATGTATATTATATATTGTAAATAAAATATCAAAAAGGACAGTAAATATGTATCACATACTGTAGATAAAATATCAAAAAGTACACCAAATATGTGTTATATATACTGTAAATAAACTATAAAATCTACAGTAATTATATTTAATATACTGTACATAAAATATCAAAAATTACACCAAATGTATATTATTTACTGTAAATAAAATTCCAAAAAGTACAGTAAATATATATTACACACCATATGTAAAATATCACAATCTACACCAAATATATATTATACAGTTTACATAAAATATCGAAAGGACACCAAATATATCTTATATACTGTACAAAAAATATCAAAATATACAGTAAATATATTTCATATATTGTACATATAATATTAACTAAAAGTACACCAAATACATTTTATATAGTGTAAAGAAAATATCAAAAAGTACAGTAAATATATATTACACACCATATGTAAAATATCACAATCTACACCAAATATATATTATATAATTTACATAAAATATCAAAAGGACATCAAATATATCTTATATACTGTACATAAAATATCAAAAAGTACAGTAAATATATTTCATATATTGTACATATAATATTAACTAAAAGTACACCAAATACATTTTATACACTGTTAATAAAATATAAAAAAGTACAATAAATATATATTACATACTGTACATAAAATATCAAAAAGTACACCAAATATGTGTTATATATACTGTAAATAAACTATCAAAAACTTCAGGAATTATATTTAATATACTGTACATAAAATATCAAAAATTACACCAAATGTATATTATATACTGTAAATAAAATGTCAAAAAGGACAGTAAATATATATTACACTGTATGTAAAATATCAAAAACTAAAAATATATATTATATAATTTACATAAAATATCAAAAGGACACCAAATATATCTTATATACTGTACATAAAATATCAATATGTACAGTAAATATATTTCATATATTGTACATATAATATTAACTAAAATTACACCAAATACATTTTATATACTGTAAATAAATTATCAAAAAGTACAGTAAATATATATTACATAGTTTACATAAAATATCAAAAAATACACCAAATATGTGTTATATATACTGTAAATAAACTATCAAAAACTACAGTAATTATATTGAATATACTGTACATAAAATATCAAAAATTTCACCAAATGTATAATATATATTGTAAATAAAATATCAAAAAGGACAGTAAATATGTATTACATACTGTACATAAAATATCAAAAAGTACACCAAATATGTGTTATATATACTGTAAATAAACTATAAAATCTACAGTAATTATATTTAATATACTGTACATAAAATATCAAAAATTACACCAAATGTATATTATTTACTGTAAATAAAATTCCAAAAAGTACAGTAAATATATATTACACACCCTATGTAAAATATCACAAACTACACCAAATGTATATTATATAATTTATATAAAATAGCAAAAGGACAACAAATATACCTTATATACTGTACATAAGATATCAAAATGTACAGTAAATATATTTCATATATTGTACATATAATATTAACTAAAAGTACACCAAATACATTTTATATACTGTAAATAAAATATCAAAAATTACAGTAAATATATATTACATACTGTACATAAAATATCAAAAAGTACAGCAAATATGTGTTAAATATACTGTAAATAAGCTATCAAAAACTACAGAAATTATACTTAATATACTGTACATAAAATATCAAAAATTACACCAAATGTATATTATTTACTGTAAATAAAATAACAAAAAGTACAGTTAATATATATTACACACCATATGTAAAATATCACAATCTACACCAAATATATATTATACAGTTTACATAAAATATCGAAAGGACACCAAATATATCTTATATACTGTACATAAAATATCAAAATATACAGTAAATATATTTCATATATTGTACATATAATATTAACTAAAAGTACACCAAATACATTTTATATAGTGTAAAGAAAATATCAAAAAGTACAGTAAATATATATTACACACCATATGTAAAATATCACAATCTACACCAAATATATATTATATAATTTACATAAAATAACAAAAGGACATCAAATATATCTTATATACTGTACATAAAATATCAAAAAGTACAGTAAATATATTTCATATATTGTACATATAATATTAACTAAAAGTACACCAAATACATTTTATACACTGTTAATAAAATATAAAAAAGTACAATAAATATATATTACATACTGTACATAAAATATCAAAAAGTACACCAAATATGTGTTATATATACTGTAAATAAACTATCAAAAACTTCAGTAATTATATTTAATATACTGTACATAAAATATCAAAAATTACACCAAATGTATATTATATACTGTAAATAAAATGTCAATAAGGACAGTAAATATATATTACACTCTATGTAAAATATCAAAAACTAAAAATATATATTATATAATTTACATAAAATATCAAAAGGACACCAAATATATCTTATATACTGTACATAAAATATCAAAATATACAGTAAATATATTTCATATATTGTACATATAATATTAACTAAAATTACACCAAATACATTTTATATACTGTAAATAAATTATCAAAAAGTACAGTAAATATATATTACATAGTTTACATAAAATATCAAAAAATACACCAAATATGTGTTATATATACTGTAAATAAACTATAAAAAACTACAGTAATTATATTGAATATACTGTACATAAAATATCAAAAATTTCAACAAATGTATATTATATATTGTAAATAAAATATCAAAAAGGACAGTAAATATGTATCACATACTGTACATAAAATATCAAAAAGTACACCAAATATGTGTTGTATATACTGTAAATAAACTATAAAATCTACAGTAATTATATTTAATATACTGTACATAAAATATCAAAAATTACACCAAATGTATATTATTTACTGTAAATAAAATTCCAAAAAGTACAGTAAATATATATTACACACCATATGTAAAATATCACAATCTACAACAAATATATATTATACAGTTTACATAAAATATCGAAAGGACACCAAATATATCTTATATACTGTACATAAAATATCAAAATATACAGTAAATATATTTCATATATTGTACATATAATATTAACTAAAAGTACACCAAATACATTTTATATAGTGTAAAGAAAATATCAAAAAGTACAGTAAATATATATTACACACCATATGTAAAATATCACAATCTACACCAAATATGTATTATATAATTTACATAAAATATCAAAAGGACATCAAATATATCTTATATACTGTACATAAAATATCAAAAAGTACAGTAAATATATTTCATATATTGTACATATAATATTAACTAAAAGTACACCAAATACATTTTATACACTGTTAATAAAATATAAAAAAGTACAATAAATATATATTACATACTGTACATAAAATATCAAAAAGTACACCAAATATGTGTTATATATACTGTAAATAAACTATCAAAAACTTCAGTAATTATATTTAATATACTGTACATAAAATATCAAAAATTACACCAAATGTATATTATATACTGTAAATAAAATGTCAAAAAGGACAGTAAGTATATATTACACTGTATGTAAAATATCAAAAACTAAAAATATATATTATATAATTTACATAAAATATCAAAAGGACACCAAATATATCTTATATACTGTACATAAAATATCAATATGTACAGTAAATATATTTCATATATTGTACATATAATATTAACTAAAATTACACCAAATACATTTTATATACTGTAAATAAATTATCAAAAAGTACAGTAAATATATATTACATAGTTTACATAAAATATCAAAAAATACACCAAATATGTGTTATATATACTGTAAATAAACTATCAAAAACTACAGTAATTATATTGAATATACTGTACATAAAATATCAAAAATTTCACCAAATGTATATTATATATTGTAAATAATGTATCAAAAAGGACAGTAAATATGTATTACATACTGTACATAAAATATCAAAAAGTACACCAAATATGTGTTATATATACTGTAAATAAACTATAAAATCTACAGTAATTATATTTAATATACTGTACATAAAATATCAAAAATTACACCAAATGTATAGTATTTACTGTAAATAAAATTCCAAAAAGTACAGTAAATATATATTACACACCCTATGTAAAATATCACAAACTACACCAAATATATATTATACAGTTTACATAAAATATCGAAAGGACACCAAATATATCTTATATACTGTACATAAAATATCAAAATATACAGTAAATATATTTCATATATTGTACATATACTATTAACTAAAAGTACACCAAATACATTTTATATAGTGTAAAGAAAATATCAAAAATACAGTAAATATATATTACACACCATATGTAAAATATCACAATCTACACCAATATATATTATATAATTTACATAAAATATCAAAAGGACATCAAATATATCTTATATACTGTACATAAAATATCAAAAAGTACAGTAAATATATTTCATATATTGTACATATAATATTAACTAAAAGTACACCAAATACATTTTATAAACTGTTAATAAAATATAAAAAACTACAATAAATATATATTACATACTGTACATAAAATATCAAAAAGTACACCAAATATGTGTTATATATACTGTAAATAAACTATCAAAAACTTCAGTAATTATATTTAATATACTGTACATAAAATATCAAAAATTACACCAAATGTATATTATTTACTGTAAATAAAATATCAAAAAGTACAGTAAATGTATATTACACCCCATATGTAAAATATCACAATCTACACCAAATATACATTATACAGTTTACATAAAATATCGAAAGGACACCAAATATATCTTATATACTGTACATAAAATATCAAAATATACAGTAAATATATTTCATATATTGTACATATAATATTAACTAAAAGTACACCAAATACATTTTATATAGTGTAAAGAAAATATCAAAAAGTACAGTAAGTATATATTACACACCATATGTAAAATATCACAATCTACACCAAATATATATTATATAATTTACATAAAATATCAAAAGGACATCAAATATATCTTATATACTGTACATAAAATATCAAAAAGTACAGTAAATATATTTCATATATTGTACATATAATATTAACTAAAAGTACACCAAATACATTTTATACACTGTTAATAAAATATAAAAAAGTACAATAAATATATATTACATACTGTACATAAAATATCAAAAAGTACACCAAATATGTGTTATATATACTGTAAATAAACTATCAAAAACTTCAGTAATTATATTTAATATACTGTACATAAAATATCAAAAATTACACCAAATGTATATTATATACTGTAAATAAAATGTCAAAAAGACAGTAAATATATATTACACTCTATGTAAAATATCAAAAACTAAAAATATATATTATATAATTACATAAAATATCAAAAGGACACCAAATATATCTTATATACTGTACATAAAATATCAATATGTACAGTAAATATATTTCATATATTGTACATATAATATTAACTAAAATTACACCAAATACATTTTATATACTGTAAATAAATTATCAAAAAGTACAGTAAATATATATTACATAGTTTACATAAAATATCAAAAAATACACCAAATATGTGTTATATATACTGTAAATAAACTATCAAAAACTACAGTAATTATATTGAATATACTGTACATAAAATATCAAAAATTTCACCAAATGTATATTATATATTGTAAATAAAATATCAAAAAGGACACTAAATATGTATTACATACTGTACATAAAATATCAAAAAGTACACCAAATATGTGTTATATATACTGTAAATAAACTATAAAATCTACAGTAATTATATTTAATATACTGTACATCAAATATCAAAAATTACACCAAATGTATATTATTTACTGTAAATAAAATACCAAAAATTACAGTAAATATATATTACACACCCTATGTAAAATATCACAAACTACACCAAATATATATTATATAATTTACTTAAAATATCAAAAGGACACCAAATATACCTTATATATTGTACATAAAGTATCAAAATGTACAGTAAATATATTTCGTATATTGTACATATAATATTAACTAAAAGTACACCAAATACATTTTATATACTGTAAATAAAATATCAAAAATTACAGTAAATATATATTACATACTGTACATAAAATATCAAAAAGTACACCAAATATGTGTTAAATATACTGTAAATAAGCTATCAAAAACTACAGTAATTATATTTAATATACTGTAAATAAAATATCAAAAATTACACCAAATGTATATTATTTACTGTAAATAAAATAACAAAAAGTACAGTTAATATATATTACACACCATATGTAAAATATCACAATCTACACCAAATATATATTATATAATTTACATAAAATATCAAAAGGACATCAAATATATCTTATATACTGTACATAAAATATCAAAATGTTCAGTAAATATATTTCATATATTTTATATATAATATTAACTAAAAGTACACCAAATATATTTTATATAGTGTAAAGAAAATATCAAAAGGTAGAGTAAATATATATTACACACCATATGAAAATTTCACAATCTATGCCAAATATATGTTATATAATTTACATAAAATATCAAAAGGACACCAAATATATCTTATATACTGTACATAAAATATCAAAAAGTACAGTAAATATATTTCATATATTCTACATATAATATTAACTAAGAGTACACCAAATACATTTTATATAGTGTAAATAAAATATCAAAAATTACAGTGTATATATATTACATACTGTACATAAAATATCAAAAAGTACACCAAATATGTGTTATATATACTGTAAATAAACTATCAAAAACTACAGTAATTATATTTAATATACTGTACATCAAATATCAAAAATTACACCAAATGTATATTATTTACTGTAAATAAAATACCAAAAATTACAGTAAATATATATTACACACCCTATGTAAATTATCACAAACTACACCAAATATATATTATATAATTTACCTAAAATATCAAAAGGACACCATATATACCTTATATATTGTACATAAAATATCAAAATGTACAGTAAATATATTTCGTATATTGTACATATAATATTAACTAAAAGTACACCAAATACATTTTATATACTGTAAATAAAATATCAAAAATTACAGTAAATATATATTACATACTGTACATAAAATATCAAAAAGTACACCAAATATGTGTTAAATATACTGTAAATATGCTATCAAAAACTACAGTAATTATATTTAATATACTGTACATAAAATATCAAAAATTACACCAAATGTATATTATTTACTGTAAATAAAATATCAAAAAGTACATTAAATATATATTACACACCATATGTAAAATATCACAATCTACACCAAATATATATTATACAGTTTACATAAAATATCGAAAGGACACCAAATATATCTTATATACTGTACATAAAATATCAAAATATACAGTAAATATATTTCATATATTGTACATATAATATTAACTAAAAGTACACCAAATACATTTTATATAGTGTAAAGAAAATATCAAAATGTACAGTAAATATATATTACACACCATATGTAAAATATCACAATCTACACCAAATAAATATTATATAATTAACATAAAATATCAAAAGGACATCAAATATATCTTATATACTGTACATAAAATATCAAAAAGTACAGTAAATATATTTCATATATTGTACATATAATATTAACTAAAAGTACACCAAATACATTTTATACACTGTTAATAAAATATAAAAAAGTACAATAAATATATATTACATACTGTACATAAAATATCAAAAAGTACACCAAATATGTGTTATATATACTGTAAATAAACTATCAAAAACTTCAGTAATTATATTTAATATACTGTACATAAAATATCAAAAATTACACAAAATGTATAATATATACTGTAAATAAAATGTCAAAAATCACAGTGAATATATATTACACTCTATGTAAAATATCAAAAACTAAAAATATATATTATATAATTTACATAAAATATCAAAAGGACACCAAATATATCTTATATACTGTACATAAAATATCAATATGTACAGTAAATATATTTCATATATTGTACATATAATATTAACTAAAATTACACCAAATACATTTTATATACTGTAAATAAATTATCAAAAAGTTCAGTAAATATATATTACATAGTTTACATAAAATATCAAAAAATACACCAAATATCTGTTATATATACTGTAAATAAACTATCAAAAACTACAGTAATTATATTGAATATACTGTACATAAAGTATCAAAAATTTCACCAAATGTATATTATATATTGTAAATAAAATATCAAATAGGACAGTAAATATGTATTACATACTGTACATAAAATATCAAAAAGTACACCAAATATGTGTTATATATACTGTAAATAAACTATAAAATCTACAGTAATTATATTTAATATACTGTACATAAAATATCAAAAATTACACCAAATGTGTATTATTTACTGTAAATAAAATTCCAAAAAGTACAGTAAATATATATTACACACCCTATGTAAAATATCACAAACTACACCAAATATATATTATACAGTTTACATAAAATATCGAAAGGACACCAAATATATCTTATATACTGTACATAAAATATCAAAATATACAGTAAATATATTTCATATATTGTACATATAATATTAACTAAAAGTACACCAAATACATTTTATATAGTGTAAAGAAAATATCAAAAAGTACAGTAAATATATATTACACACCATATGTAAAATATCACAATCTACACCAAATATATATTTTATAATTTACATAAAATATCAAAAGGACATCAAATATATCTTATATACTGTACATAAAATATCAAAAAGTACAGTAAATATGTTTCATATATTGTACATATAATATTAACTAAAAATACACCAAATACATTTTATACACTGTTAATAAAATATAAAAAGTGCAATAAATATATATTACATACTGTACATAAAACATCAAAAAGTACACCAAATATGTGTTATATATACTGTAAATAAACTATCAAAAACTTCAGTAATTATATTTAATATACTGTACATAAAATATCAAAAATTACACCAAATGTATATTATATACTGTAAATAAAATGTCAAAAAGGACAGTAAATATATATTACACTCTATGTAAAATATCAAAAACTAAAAATATATTTTATATAATTTACATAAAATATCAAAAGGACACCAAATATATCTTATATACTGTACATAAAATATCAAAATATACAGTAAATATATTTCATATATTGTACATATAATATTAACTAAAAGTACACCACATACATTTTATCTAGTGTAAAGAAAATATCAAAAAGTACAGTAAATATATATTACACACCCTATGTAAAATATCACAAACTACACCAAATATATATTATATAATTTATATAAAATAGCAAAAGGACACCAAATATACCTTATATACTGTACATAAAATATCAAAATGTACAGTAAATATATTTCATATATTGTACATATAATATTAACTAAAAGTACACCAAATACATTTTATATACTGTAAATAAAATATCAAAAATTACAGTAAATATATATTACATACTGTACATAAAATATCAAAAAGTACACCAAATATGTGTTAAATATACTGTAAATAAGCTATCAAAAACTACAGTAATTATATTTAAAATATTGTACATAAAATATCAAAAGTTACACCAAATGTATATTATTTACTGTAAATAAAATATCAAAAAGTACAGTAAATATATATTACACACCATATGTAAAATATCACAATCTACACCAAATATATATTATACAGTTTACATAAAATATCAAAAGGACACCAAATATATCTTATATACTGTACATAAAATATCAAAATATACAGTAAATATATTTCATATATTGTACATATAATATTAACTAAAAGTACACCAAATACATTTTATATAGTGTAAAGAAAATATCAAAATGTACAGTAAATATATATTACACACCATATGTAAAATATCACAATCTACACCAAATATATATTATATAATTTACATAAAATATCAAAAGGACATCAAATATTTCTTATATACTGTACATAAAATATCAAAAAGTACAGTAAATATATTTCATATATTGTACATATAATATTAACTAAAAGTACACCAAATACATTTTATACACTGTTAATAAAATATAAAAAAGTACAATAAATATATATTACATACTGTACATAAAATATCAAAAAGTACACCAAATATGTGTTATATATACTGTAAATAAACTATCAAAAACTTCAGTAATTATATTTAATATACTGTACATAAAATATCAAAAATTACACAAAATGTATAATATATACTGTAAATAAAATGTCAAAAATCACAGTAAATATATATTACACTCTATGTAAAATATCAAAAACTAAAAATATATATTATATAATTTACATAAAATATCAAAAGGACACCAAATATATCTTATATACTGTACATAAAATATCAATATGTACAGTAAATATATTTCATATATTGTACATATAATATTAACTAAAATTACACCAAATACATTTTATATACTGTAAATAAATTATCAAAAAGTTCAGTAAATATATATTACATAGTTTACATAAAATATCAAAAAATACACCAAATATCTGTTATATATACTGTAAATAAACTATCAAAAACTACAGTAATTATATTGAATATACTGTACATAAAATATCAAAAATTTCACCAAATGTATATTATATATTGTAAATAAAATATCAAATAGGACAGTAAATATGTATTACATACAGTACATAAAATATCAAAAAGTACACCAAATATGTGTTAAATATACTGTAAATATGCTATCAAAAACTACAGTAATTATATTTAATATACTGTACATAAAATATCAAAAATTACACCAAATGTATATTATTTACTGTAAATAAAATATCAAAAAGTACATTAAATATATATTACACACCATATGTAAAATATCACAATCTACACCAAATATATATTATACAGTTTACATAAAATATCGAAAGGACACCAAATATATCTTATATACTGTACATAAAATATCAAAATATACAGTAAATATATTTCATATATTGTACATATAATATTAACTAAAAGTACACCAAATACATTTTATATACTGTAAATAAAATATCAAAAATTACAGTAAATATATATTACATACTGTACATAAAATATCAAAAAGTACACCAAATATGTGTTAAATATACTGTAAATATGCTATCAAAAACTACAGTAATTATATTTAATATACTGTACATAAAATATCAAAAATTACACCAAATGTATATTATTTACTGTAAATAAAATATCAAAAAGGACATTAAATATATATTACACACCATATGTAAAATATCACAATCTACACCAAATATATATTATACAGTTTACATAAAATATCGAAAGGACACCAAATATATCTTATATACTGTACATAAAATATCAAAATATACAGTAAATATATTTCATATATTGTACATATAATATTAACTAAAAGTACACCAAATACATTTTATATAGTGTAAAGAAAATATCAAAATGTACAGTAAATATATATTACACACCATATGTAAAATATCACAATCTACACCAAATAAATATTATATAATTAACATAAAATATCAAAAGGACATCAAATATATCTTATATACTGTACATAAAATATCAAAAAGTACAGTAAATATATTTCATATATTGTACATATAATATTAACTAAAAGTACACCAAATACATTTTATACACTGTTAATAAAATATAAAAAAGTACAATAAATATATATTACATACTGTACATAAAATATCAAAAAGTACACCAAATATGTGTTATATATACTGTAAATAAACTATCAAAAACTTCAGTAATTATATTTAATATACTGTACATAAAATATCAAAAATTACACAAAATGTATAATATATACTGTAAATAAAATGTCAAAAATCACAGTAAATATATATTACACTCTATGTAAAATATCAAAAACTAAAAATATATATTATATAATTTACATAAAATATCAAAAGGACACCAAATATATCTTATATACTGTACATAAAATATCAATATGTACAGTAAATATATTTCATATATTGTACATATAATATTAACTAAAATTACACCAAATACATTTTATATACTGTAAATAAATTATCAAAAAGTTCAGTAAATATATATTACATAGTTTACATAAAATATCAAAAAATACACCAAATATCTGTTATATATACTGTAAATAAACTATCAAAAACTACAGTAATTATATTGAATATACTGTACATAAAATATCAAAAATTTCACCAAATGTATATTATATATTGTAAATAAAATATCAAATAGGACAGTAAATATGTATTACATACTGTACATAAAATATCAAAAAGTACACCAAATATGTGTTATATATACTGTAAATAAACTATAAAATCTACAGTAATTATATTTAATATACTGTACATAAAATATCAAAAATTACACCAAATGTGTATTATTTACTGTAAATAAAATTCCAAAAAGTACAGTAAATATATATTACACACCCTATGTAAAATATCACAAACTACACCAAATATATATTATACAGTTTACATAAAATATCGAAAGGACACCAAATATATCTTATATACTGTACATAAAATATCAAAATATACAGTAAATATATTTCATATATTGTACATATAATATTAACTAAAAGTACACCAAATACATTTTATATAGTGTAAAGAAAATATCAAAATGTACAGTAAATATATATTACACACCATATGTAAAATATCACAATCTACACCAAATATATATTTTATAATTTACATAAAATATCAAAAGGACATCAAATATATCTTATATACTGTACATAAAATATCAAAAAGTACAGTAAATATATTTCATATATTGTACATATAATATTAACTAAAAATACACCAAATACATTTTATACACTGTTAATAAAATATAAAAAGTGCAATAAATATATATTACATACTGTACATAAAACATCAAAAAGTACACCAAATATGTGTTATATATACTGTAAATAAACTATCAAAAACTTCAGTAATTATATTTAATATACTGTACATAAAATATCAAAAATTACACCAAATGTATATTATATACTGTAAATAAAATGTCAAAAAGGACAGTAAATATATATTACACTCTATGTAAAATATCAAAAACTAAAAATATATATTATATAATTTACATAAAATATCAAAAGGACACCAAATATATCTTATATACTGTACATAAAATATCAAAATATACAGTAAATATATTTCATATATTGTACATATAATATTAACTAAAAGTACACCACATACATTTTATCTAGTGTAAAGAAAATATCAAAAAGTACAGTAAATATATATTACACACCCTATTTAAAATATCACAAACTACACCAAATATATATTATATAATTTATATAAAATAGCAAAAGGACACCAAATATACCTTATATACTGTACATAAAATATCAAAATGTACAGTAAATATATTTCATATATTGTACATATAATATTAACTAAAAGTACACCAAATACATTTTATATACTGTAAATAAAATATCAAAAATTACAGTAAATATATATTACATACTGTACATAAAATATCAAAAAGTACACCAAATATGTGTTAAATATACTGTAAATAAGCTATCAAAAACTACAGTAATTATATTTAATATATTGTACATAAAATATCAAAAGTTACACCAAATGTATATTATTTACTGTAAATAAAATATCAAAAAGTACAGTAAATATATATTACACACCATATGTAAAATATCACAATCTACACCAAATATATATTATACAGTTTACATAAAATATCAAAAGGACACCAAATATATCTTATATACTGTACATAAAATATCAAAATATACAGTAAATATATTTCATATATTGTACATATAATATTAACTAAAAGTACACCAAATACATTTTATATAGTGTAAAGAAAATATCAAAATGTACAGTAAATATATATTACACACCATATGTAAAATATCACAATCTACACCAAATATATATTATATAATTTACATAAAATATCAAAAGGACATCAAATATTTCTTATATACTGTACATAAAATATCAACAAGTACAGTAAATATATTTCATATATTGTACATATAATATTAACTAAAAGTACACCAAATACATTTTATACACTGTTAATAAAATATAAAAAAGTACAATAAATATATATTACATACTGTACATAAAATATCAAAAAGTACACCAAATATGTGTTATATATACTGTAAATAAACTATCAAAAACTTTAGTAATTATATTTAATATACTGTACATAAAATATCAAAAATTACACCAAATGTATATTATATACTGTAAATAAAATGTCAAAAAGGACAGTAAATATATATTACACTCTATGTAAAATATCAAAAATTAAAATATATATTATATAATTTACATAAAATATAAAAAGGACACCAAATATATCTTATATACTGTATATAAAATATCAATATGTACAGTAAATATATTTCATATATTGTACATATAATATTAACTAAAAGTACACCAAATACATTTTATAAACTGTAAATAAATTATCAAAAATACAGTAAATATATATTACATAGTTTACATAAAATATCAAAAAATACACCAAATATGTGTTATATATACTGTAAATAAACTACCAAAAACTACAGTAATTATATTGAATATACTGTACATAAAATATCAAAAATTACACGAAATGTATATTATATACTGTAAATAAAATATCAAACAGGACAGTAAATATATACTACACACCCTATGTAAAATATCAAAAAATACACCAAATATATATTATATAATTTACATAAAATATCAAAGGGACACCAAATATATCTTATATACTGTACATAAAATATCAAAAAGTATAGTAAATATATTTCATATGTTGTACATATAATATTTACTAAAAGTACACCAAATACATTTTATATACTGTAAATAAAATATCAAAAACTACAGTAAATATACATTACATATTGTACATAATATATCAAAAAGTACACCAAATATGTGTTATATATACTATAAATAAACTATCAAAGTCTACAGTAATTATGTTTAATATACAGTATATAAAATATCAAAAATTACACAAAAAGTATATTATATACTGTAAATAAAATATCAAAAATTACAGTAAATATATATTACATACTGTACATAAAATATCAAAAAGTACACCACATATGTGTTATATATACTGTAAATATCAAAAACTACAGTAATAATATTCAATGTACGTTATATAAAATATCAGAAATTACACCAAATGTAAATTATATGCTGCAAATAAAATATCAAAAAGGACAGTAAATATATACTACACACCCTCTGTAAAATATCAAAAACTACATCAAATATATAGTATATAATTTACATAAAATATAAAAAGGACACCAAATATATCTTATATACTGTAGATAAAATATCAAAATGTACAGTAAATATATTTCATATATTGTGCATATAATATTAACTAAAAGTACACCAAATACATTTTATTTACTGTAAATAGAATATCAAAAAGTACAGTAAATATATATTACATACTGTACATAAAATATCAAAAAGTACACCAAATATGTGTTATATATAGTGTAAATAAACTATCACAAACTACAGTAATTATATTTAATATACTGTACATAAAATATCAAAAATTACACCAAATGTATGTTATTTACTGTAAATAAAATATCAAAAATACAGTAAATATATATTACACACCATATGTAAAATATCACAATCTACACAAAATATATATTATATAATTTACATAAAATATTAAAAGGAAACCAAATATATACTCCACATAAAATATCAAAATCTACAGTATATATATTTCATATATTGTACATATAATATTAACTAAAAGTACACCAAATACATTTTGTATAGTGTAAATAAAATATCAAAAAGTACAGTAAATATATATTACATATTGTACATAATATATCAAAAAGTACACCAAATATGTGTTATATATACTGTAAATAAACTATCAAAATCTACAGTAATTATGTTTAATATACAGTACATAAAATATCAAAAATTACACCAAAAGTATATTATATACTGTAAATAATATATCAAAAATTACAGTAAATATATATTACATACTGTACATAAAATATCAAAAAGTACACCACATATGTGTTATATATACTGTAAATATCAAAAACTACAGTAATTATATTCAATGTACGGTATATAAAATATCAGAAATTACACCAAATGTAAATTATATGCTGTAAATAAAATATCAAAAAGGACAGTAAATATATACTACACACCCTATGTAAAATATCAATAACTACATCAAATATATATTATATAATTTACATAAAATATAAAAAGGACACCAAATATATCTTATATACTGTAGATAAAATATCAAAATGTACAGTAAATATATTTCATATATTGTGCATATAATATTAACTAAAAGTACACCAAATACATTTTATTTACTGTAAATAGAATATCAAAAATACAGTAAATATATATTACATACTGTACATAAAATATCAAAAAGTACACCAAATATGTGTTATATATACTGTAAATAAACTATCACAAACTACAGTAATTATATTTAATATACTGTATATAAAATATCAAAAATTACACCAAATGTATGTTATTTACTGTAAATAAAATATCAAAAATACAGTAAATATATATTACACACCGTATGTAAAATATCACAATCTACACAAAATATATATGATATAATTTACATAAAATATCAAAAGGACACCAAATATATCTTATATACTGTACATAAAATATCAAAATGTACAGTAAATATATTTCATATATTGTACATATAATATTAACTAAAAGTACACCAAATACAATTTATATACTGTAAATAAAATATCAAAAACTTCAGTAAATATATATTACATACTGTACATAAAATATCAATAAGTACACCATATGTGTGTTATATATACTGTAAATAAACTATCAAAAACTACAGTAATTATAATTAATATACTGTACATACAATATCAAAAATTACACCATATGTATGTTATTTAGTGTAAATAAAATATCAAAAAGTACAGTAAATATATATTGCACACCACATGTAAAATATCACAATCTCAACCAATATATATTATATAATTTACATAAAATATCATAAGGACACCAATTATATCTTATATACTTTACATAAAATATCAAAAAGTACAGTAAATATATTTCATATAT
Source organism: Pan paniscus (assembly GCF_029289425.2). NCBI lineage: Eukaryota > Metazoa > Chordata > Mammalia > Primates > Hominidae > Pan > Pan paniscus. The sequence goes on from NC_073271.2 coordinate 7,238,698, forward strand.
TGTATATATAATATTAACTAAAAGTACACCAAATACATTTTATATACTGTAAATAAAGTATCAAAAAGTACAGTAAATACATATTAAATACTGTACATAAAATATCAAAAAGTACACCAAATACGTGTTATATATACTGTAAATAAACCGTCAAAAACTACAGTAATTATATTTAATATACTGTACATAAAATATCAAAAATTACACCAAATGTATATTATATACTATTAAATATCAAAAATTACAGTAAATATATATTACACACCCTATGTAAAATACCAAAAACTACACCAAATATATATTATATAATTTACATAAAATATCAAAAGGACACTAAATATATCTTATATACTGTACATAAAATATCAAAAAGTACAGTAAATATATTTCATATGTTGTGCATATAATATTAACTAAAAGTACACCAAATACATTTTATGTACTGTAAATAGAATATCAAAAAGTACAGTAAATATATATTACATACTGTACATAAAATATCAAAAAGTACACCAAATATGTGTTATATATACTGTAAATAAACTATCACAAACTACAGTAATTATATTTAATATACTGTACATAAAATATCAAAAATTACACCAAATGTATGTTATTTACTGTAAATAAAATATCAAAAATACAGTAAGTATATATTACACACCATATGTAAAATATCACAATCTACACAAAATATATATTATATAATTTACATAAAATATCAAAAGGACACCAAATATATCTTATATACTGTTCATAAAATATCAAAAATTACAGGAAATATATTTCATATATTGTACATATAATATTAACTAAAAGTACACCAAATACATTATATATAGTAAATAAAATATCAAAAGGTACAGTAAATATATGTTACATACAGTACATAAAATATCAAAAAGTACACCAAATATGTGTTATATATACTGTAAATAAACTATCAAAAACTACAGTAATTATATTTAATATACTGTACATAAAATATCAAAAATTACACGAAATGTATATTATATACTGTAAATAAAATATCAAACAGGACAGTAAATATATACTACACACCCTATGTAAAATATCAAAAACTACACCAAATATATATTATATAATTTACATAAAATATCAAAGGGACACCAAATATATCTTATATACTGTACATAAAATATCAAAAAGTATAGTAAATATATTTCATATGTTGTACCTATAATATTTACTAAAAGTACACCAAATACATTTTATATATTGTAAATAAAATATCAAAAACTACAGTAAATATACATTACATATTGTACATAATATATCAAAAAGTACACCAAATATGTGTTATATATACTGTAAATAAACTATCAAAGTCTACAGTAATTATGTTTAATATACAGTATATAAAATATCAAAAATTACACAAAAAGTATATTATATACTGTAAATAAAATATCAAAAATTACAGTAAATATATATTACATACTGTACATAAAATATCAAAAAGTACACCACATATGTGTTATATATACTGTAAATATCAAAAACTACAGTAATAATATTCAATGTACGTTATATAAAATATCAGAAATTACACCAAATGTAAATTATATGCTGCAAATAAAATATCAAAACGGACAGTAAATATATACTACACACCCTCTGTAAAATATCAAAAACTACATCAAATATATAGTATATAATTTACATAAAATATAAAAAGGACACCAAATATATCTTATATACTGTAGATAAAATATCAAAATGTACAGTAAATATATTTCATATATTGTGCATATAATATTAACTAAAAGTACACCAAATACATTTTATGTACTGTAAATAGAATATCAAAAAGTACAGTAAATATATATTACATACTGTACATAAAATATCAAAAAGTACACCAAATATGTGTTATATATAGTGTAAATAAACTATCACAAACTACAGTAATTATATTTAATATACTGTACATAAAATATCAAAAATTACACCAAATGTATGTTATTTACTGTAAATAAAATATCAAAAATACAGTAAATATGTATTACACACCATATGTAAAATATCACAATCTACACAAAATATATATTATATAATTTACATAAAATATCAAAAGGACACCAAATATATCTTATATACTGTACATAAAATATCAAAAAGTACAGTAAATATATTTCATATATTGTACATATAATATTAACTAAAAGTACACCAAATACATTTTATACACTGTTAATAAAATATAAAAAAGTACAATAAATATATATTACATACTGTACATAAAATATCAAAAAGTACACCAAATATGTGTTATATATACTGTAAATAAACTATCAAAAACTTCAGTAATTATATTTAATATACTGTACATAAAATATCAAAAATTACACCAAATGTATATAATATACTGTAAATAATATGTCAAAAAGGACAGTAAATATATATTACACTCTATGTAAAATATCAAAATCTAAAAATATATATTATATAATTTACATAAAATATCAAAAGGACACCAAATATATCTTATATACTGTACATAAAATATCAATATGTGCAGTAAATATATTTCATATATTGTTCATATAATATTAACTAAAATTACACCAAATACATTTTATATACTGTAAATAAATTATCAAAAAGTACAGTAAATATATATTACATAGTTTACATAAAATATCAAAAAATACACGAAATATGTGTTATATATACTGTAAATAAACTATCAAAAACTACAGTAATTATATTGAATATACTGTACATAAAATATCAAAAATTTCACCAAATGTATATTATATACTGTAAATAAAATATCAAAAAGGACAGTAAATATGTATTACATACTGTACATAAAATATCAAAAAGTACACCAAATATGTGTTATATATACTGTAAATAAACTATAAAATCTACAGTAATTATATTTAATATACTGTACATAAAATATCAAAAATTACACCAAATGTATATTATTTACTGTAAATAAAATTCCAAAAAGTACAGTAAATATATATTACACACCCTATGTAAAATATCACAAACTACACCAAATATATATTATATAATTTACATAAAATAGCAAAAGGACATCAAATATATCTTATATACTGTACATAAAATATCAAAAAGTACAGTAAATATATTTCATATATTGTACATATAATATTAACTAAAAGTACACCAAATACATTTTATACACTGTTAATAAAATATAAAGAAGTACAATAAATATATATTACATACTGTACATAAAATATCAAAAAGTACACCAAATATGTGTTATATATACTGTAAATAAACTATCAAAAACTTCAGTAATTATATTTAATATACTGTACATAAAATATCAAAAATTACACCAAATGTATATTATATACTGTAAATAATATGTCAAAAAGGACAGTAAATATATATTACACTCTATGTAAAATATCAAAAACTAAAAATATATATTATATAATTTACATAAAATATCAAAAGGACACCAAATATATCTTATATACTGTACATAAAATATCAATATGTGCAGTAAATATATTTCATATATTGTACATATAATATTATCTAAAATTACACCAAATACATTTTATATACTGTAAATAAATTATCAAAAAGTACAGTAAATATATATTACATAGTTTACATAAAATATCAAAAAATACACGAAATATGTGTTATATATACTGTAAATAAACTATCAAAAACTACAGTAATTATATTGAATATACTGTACATAAAATATCAAAAATTTCACCAAATGTATATTATATACTGTAAATAAAATATCAAAAAGGACAGTAAATATGTATTACATACTGTACATAAAATATCAAAAAGTACACCAAATATGTGTTATATATACTGTAAATAAACTATAAAATCTACAGTAATTATATTTAATATACTGTACATAAAATATCAAAAATTACACCAAATGTATATTATTTACTGTAAATAAAATTCCAAAAAGTACAGTAAATATATATTACACACCCTATGTAAAATATCACAAACTACACCAAATATATATTATATAATTTACATAAAATAGCAAAAGGACACCAAATATACCTTATATACTGTACATAAAATATCAAAATGTACAGTAAATCTATTTCATATATTGTACATATAATATTAACTAAAAGTACACCAAATACATTTTATATACTGTAAATAAAATATCAAAATTTACAGTAAATATATATTACATACTGTACATAAAATATCAAAAAGTACACCAAATATGTGTTAAATATACTGTAAATAAGCTATCAAAAACTACAGTAATTATATTTAATATACTGTACATAAAATATCGAAAATTACACCAAATGTATATTATTTACTGTAAATAAAATAACAAAAAGTACAGTTAATATATATTACACACCATATGTAAAATATCACAATCTACACCAAATATATATTATACAGTTTACATAAAATATCGAAAGGACACCAAATATATCTTATATACTGTACATAAAATATCAAAATATACAGTAAATATATTTCATATATTGTACATATAATATTAACTAAAAGTACACCAAATACATTTTATATAGTGTAAAGAAAATATCAAAAAGTACAGTAAATATATATTACACACCATATGTAAAATATCACAATCTACACCAAATATATATTATATAATTTACATAAAATATCAAAAGGACATCAAATATATCTTATATACTGTACATAAAATATCAAAAAGTACAGTAAATATATTTCATATATTGTACATATAATATTAACTAAAAGTACACCAAATACATTTTATACACTGTTAATAAAATATAAAAAAGTACAATAAATATATATTACATACTGTACATAAAATATCAAAAAGTACACCAAATATGTGTTATATATACTGTAAATAAACTATCAAAAACTTCAGTAATTATATTTAATATACTGTACATAAAATATCAAAAATTACACCAAATGTATATTATATACTGTAAATAATATGTCAAAAAGGACAGTAAATATATATTACACTCTATGTAAAATATCAAAAACTAAAAATATATATTATATAATTTACATAAAATATCAAAAGGACACCAAATATATCTTATATACTGTACATAAAATATCAATATGTGCAGTAAATATATTTCATATATTGTACATATAATATTATCTAAAATTACACCAAATACATTTTATATACTGTAAATAAATTATCAAAAAGTACAGTAAATATATATTACATAGTTTACATAAAATATCAAAAAATACACGAAATATGTGTTATATATACTGTAAATAAACTATCAAAAACTACAGTAATTATATTGAATATACTGTACATAAAATATCAAAAATTTCACCAAATGTATATTATATACTGTAAATAAAATATCAAAAAGGACAGTAAATATGTATTACATACTGTACATAAAATATCAAAAAGTACACCAAATATGTGTTATATATACTGTAAATAAACTATAAAATCTACAGTAATTATATTTAATATACTGTACATAAAATATCAAAAATTACACCAAATGTATATTATTTACTGTAAATAAAATTCCAAAAAGTACAGTAAATATATATTACACACCCTATGTAAAATATCACAAACTACACCAAATATATATTATATAATTTACATAAAATAGCAAAAGGACACCAAATATACCTTATATACTGTACATAAAATATCAAAATGTACAGTAAATCTATTTCATATATTGTACATATAATATTAACTAAAAGTACACCAAATACATTTTATATACTGTAAATAAAATATCAAAATTTACAGTAAATATATATTACATACTGTACATAAAATATCAAAAAGTACACCAAATATGTGTTAAATATACTGTAAATAAGCTATCAAAAACTACAGTAATTATATTTAATATACTGTACATAAAATATCGAAAATTACACCAAATGTATATTATTTACTGTAAATAAAATAACAAAAAGTACAGTTAATATATATTACACACCATATGTAAAATATCACAATCTACACCAAATATATATTATACAGTTTACATAAAATATCGAAAGGACACCAAATATATCTTATATACTGTACATAAAATATCAAAATATACAGTAAATATATTTCATATATTGTACATATAATATTAACTAAAAGTACACCAAATACATTTTATATAGTGTAAAGAAAATATCAAAAAGTACAGTAAATATATATTACACACCATATGTAAAATATCACAATCTACACCAAATATATATTATATAATTTACATAAAATATCAAAAGGACATCAAATATATCTTATATACTGTACATAAAATATCAAAAAGTACAGTAAATATATTTCATATATTGTACATATAATATTAACTAAAAGTACACCAAATACATTTTATACACTGTTAATAAAATATAAAAAAGTACAATAAATATATATTACATACTGTACATAAAATATCAAAAAGTACACCAAATATGTGTTATATATACTGTAAATAAACTATCAAAAATTTCAGTAATTATATTTAATATACTGTACATAAAATATCAAAAATTACACCAAATGTATATTATATACTGTAAATAATATGTCAAAAAGGACAGTAAATATATATTACACTCTATGTAAAATATCAAAAACTAAAAATATATATTATATAATTTACATAAAATATCAAAAGGACACCAAATATATCTTATATACTGTACATAAAATATCAATATGTGCAGTAAATATATTTCATATATTGTACATATAATATTAACTAAAATTACACCAAATACATTTTATATACTGTAAATAAATTATCAAAAAGTACAGTAAATATATATTACATAGTTTACATAAAATATCAAAAAATACACGAAATATGTGTTATATATACTGTAAATAAACTATCAAAAACTACAGTAATTATATTGAATATACTGTACATAAAATATCAAAAATTTCACCAAATGTATATTATATACTGTAAATAAAATATCAAAAAGGACAGTAAATATGTATTACATACTGTACATAAAATATCAAAAAGTACACCAAATATGTGTTATATATACTGTAAATAAACTATAAAATCTACAGTAATTATATTTAATATACTGTACATAAAATATCAAAAATTACACCAAATGTATATTATTTACTGTAAATAAAATTCCAAAAAGTACAGTAAATATATATTACACACCCTATGTAAAATATCACAAACTACACCAAATATATATTATATAATTTACTTAAAATATCAAAAGGACACCAAATATACCTTATATATTGTACATAAAGTATCAAAATGTACAGTAAATATATTTCGTATATTGTACATATAATATTAACTAAAAGTACACCAAATACATTTTATATACTGTAAATAAAATGTCAAAAATTACAGTAAATATATATTACATACTGTACATAAAATATCAAAAAGTACACCAAATATGTGTTAAATATACTGTAAATAAGCTATCAAAAACTACAGTAATTATATTTAATATACTGTAAATAAAATATCAAAAATTACACCAAATGTATATTATTTACTGTAAATAAAATAACAAAAAGTACAGTTAATATATATTACACACCATATGTAAAATATCACAATCTACACCAAATATATATTATATAATTTACATAAAATATCAAAAGGACATCAAATATATCTTATATACTGTACATAAAATATCAAAATGTTCAGTAAATATATTTCATATATTTTATATATAATATTAACTAAAAGTACACCAAATATATTTTATATAGTGTAAAGAAAATATCAAAAGGTAGAGTAAATATATATTACACACCATATGAAAATTTCACAATCTATGCCAAATATATGTTATATAATTTACATAAAATATCAAAAGGACACCAAATATATCTTATATACTGTACATAAAATATCAAAAAGTACAGTAAATATATTTCATATATTCTACATATAATATTAACTAAGAGTACACCAAATACATTTTATATAGTGTAAATAAAATATCAAAAATTACAGTGTATATATATTACATACTGTACATAAAATATCAAAAAGTACACCAAATATGTGTTATATATACTGTAAATAAACTATCAAAAACTACAGTAATTATATTTAATATACTGTACATCAAATATCAAAAATTACACCAAATGTATATTATTTACTGTAAATAAAATACCAAAAATTACAGTAAATATATATTACACACCCTATGTAAATTATCACAAACTACACCAAATATATATTATATAATTTACCTAAAATATCAAAAGGACACCATATATACCTTATATATTGTACATAAAATATCAAAATGTACAGTAAATATATTTCGTATATTGTACATATAATATTAACTAAAAGTACACCAAATACATTTTATATACTGTAAATAAAATATCAAAAATTACAGTAAATATATATTACATACTGTACATAAAATATCAAAAAGTACACCAAATATGTGTTAAATATACTGTAAATATGCTATCAAAAACTACAGTAATTATATTTAATATACTGTACATAAAATATCAAAAATTACACCAAATGTATATTATTTACTGTAAATAAAATATCAAAAAGTACATTAAATATATATTACACACCATATGTAAAATATCACAATCTACACCAAATATATATTATACAGTTTACATAAAATATCGAAAGGACACCAAATATATCTTATATACTGTACATAAAATATCAAAATATACAGTAAATATATTTCATATATTGTACATATAATATTAACTAAAAGTACACCAAATACATTTTATATAGTGTAAAGAAAATATCAAAATGTACAGTAAATATATATTACACACCATATGTAAAATATCACAATCTACACCAAATAAATATTATATAATTAACATAAAATATCAAAAGGACATCAAATATATCTTATATACTGTACATAAAATATCAAAAAGTACAGTAAATATATTTCATATATTGTACATATAATATTAACTAAAAGTACACCAAATACATTTTATACACTGTTAATAAAGTATAAAAAAGTACAATAAATATATATTACATACTGTACATAAAATATCAAAAAGTACACCAAATATGTGTTATATATACTGTAAATAAACTATCAAAAACTTCAGTAATTATATTTAATATACTGTACATAAAATATCAAAAATTACACAAAATGTATAATATATACTGTAAATAAAATGTCAAAAATCACAGTGAATATATATTACACTCTATGTAAAATATCAAAAACTAAAAATATATATTATATAATTTACATAAAATATCAAAAGGACACCAAATATATCTTATATACTGTACATAAAATATCAATATGTACAGTAAATATATTTCATATATTGTACATATAATATTAACTAAAATTACACCAAATACATTTTATATACTGTAAATAAATTATCAAAAAGTTCAGTAAATATATATTACATAGTTTACATAAAATATCAAAAAATACACCAAATATCTGTTATATATACTGTAAATAAACTATCAAAAACTACAGTAATTATATTGAATATACTGTACATAAAGTATCAAAAATTTCACCAAATGTATATTATATATTGTAAATAAAATATCAAATAGGACAGTAAATATGTATTACATACTGTACATAAAATATCAAAAAGTACACCAAATATGTGTTATATATACTGTAAATAAACTATAAAATCTACAGTAATTATATTTAATATACTGTACATAAAATATCAAAAATTACACCAAATGTGTATTATTTACTGTAAATAAAATTCCAAAAAGTACAGTAAATATATATTACACACCCTATGTAAAATATCACAAACTACACCAAATATATATTATACAGTTTACATAAAATATCGAAAGGACACCAAATATATCTTATATACTGTACATAAAATATCAAAATATACAGTAAATATATTTCATATATTGTACATATAATATTAACTAAAAGTACACCAAATACATTTTATATAGTGTAAAGAAAATATCAAAAAGTACAGTAAATATATATTACACACCATATGTAAAATATCACAATCTACACCAAATATATATTTTATAATTTACATAAAATATCAAAAGGACATCAAATATATCTTATATACTGTACATAAAATATCAAAAAGTACAGTAAATATATTTCATATATTGTACATATAATATTAACTAAAAATACACCAAATACATTTTATACACTGTTAATAAAATATAAAAAGTGCAATAAATATATATTACATACTGTACATAAAACATCAAAAAGTACACCAAATATGTGTTATATATACTGTAAATAAACTATCAAAAACTTCAGTAATTATATTTAATATACTGTACATAAAATATCAAAAATTACACCAAATGTATATTATATACTGTAAATAAAATGTCAAAAAGGACAGTAAATATATATTACACTCTATGTAAAATATCAAAAACTAAAAATATATATTATATAATTTACATAAAATATCAAAAGGACACCAAATATATCTTATATACTGTACATAAAATATCAAAATATACAGTAAATATATTTCATATATTGTACATATAATATTAACTAAAAGTACACCACATACATTTTATCTAGTGTAAAGAAAATATCAAAAAGTACAGTAAATATATATTACACACCCTATGTAAAATATCACAAACTACACCAAATATATATTTTATAATTTATATAAAATAGCAAAAGGACACCAAATATACCTTATATACTGTACATAAAATATCAAAATGTACAGTAAATATATTTCATATATTGTACATATAATATTAACTAAAAGTACACCAAATACATTTTATATACTGTAAATAAAATATCAAAAATTACAGTAAATATATATTACATACTGTACATAAAATATCAAAAAGTACACCAAATATGTGTTAAATATACTGTAAATAAGCTATCAAAAACTACAGTAATTATATTTAATATATTGTACATAAAATATCAAAAGTTACACCAAATGTATATTATTTACTGTAAATAAAATATCAAAAAGTACAGTAAATATATATTACACACCATATGTAAAATATCACAATCTACACCAAATATATATTATACAGTTTACATAAAATATCAAAAGGACACCAAATATATCTTATATACTGTACATAAAATATCAAAATATACAGTAAATATATTTCATATATTGTACATATAATATTAACTAAAAGTACACCAAATACATTTTATATAGTGTAAAGAAAATATCAAAATGTACAGTAAATATATATTACACACCATATGTAAAATATCACAATCTACACCAAATATATATTATATAATTTACATAAAATATCAAAAGGACATCAAATATTTCTTATATACTGTACATAAAATATCAACAAGTACAGTAAATATATTTCATATATTGTACATATAATATTAACTAAAAGTACACCAAATACATTTTATACACTGTTAATAAAATATAAAAAAGTACAATAAATATATATTACATACTGTACATAAAATATCAAAAAGTACACCAAATATGTGTTATATATACTGTAAATAAACTATCAAAAACTTTAGTAATTATATTTAATATACTGTACATAAAATATCAAAAATTACACCAAATGTATATTATATACTGTAAATAAAATGTCAAAAAGGACAGTAAATATATATTACACTCTATGTAAAATATCAAAAATTAAAATATATATTATATAATTTACATAAAATATAAAAAGGACACCAAATATATCTTATATACTGTACATAAAATATCAATATGTACAGTAAATATATTTCATATATTGTACATATAATATTAACTAAAAGTACACCAAATACATTTTATAAACTGTAAATAAATTATCAAAAATACAGTAAATATATATTACATAGTTTACATAAAATATCAAAAAATACACCAAATATGTGTTATATATACTGTAAATAAACTACCAAAAACTACAGTAATTATATTGAATATACTGTACATAAAATATCAAAAATTACACGAAATGTATATTATATACTGTAAATAAAATATCAAACAGGACAGTAAATATATACTACACACCCTATGTAAAATATCAAAAAATACAACAAATATATATTATATAATTTACATAAAATATCAAAGGGACACCAAATATATCTTATATACTGTACATAAAATATCAAAAAGTATAGTAAATATATTTCATATGTTGTACATATAATATTTACTAAAAGTACACCAAATACATTTTATATACTGTAAATAAAATATCAAAAACTACAGTAAATATACATTACATATTGTACATAATATATCAAAAAGTACACCAAATATGTGTTATATATACTATAAATAAACTATCAAAGTCTACAGTAATTATGTTTAATATACAGTATATAAAATATCAAAAATTACACAAAAAGTATATTATATACTGTAAATAAAATATCAAAAATTACAGTAAAAATATATTACATACTGTACATAAAATATCAAAAAGTACACCACATATGTGTTATATATACTGTAAATATCAAAAACTACAGTAATAATATTCAATGTACGTTATATAAAATATCAGAAATTACACCAAATGTAAATTATATGCTGCAAATAAAATATCAAAAAGGACAGTAAATATATACTACACACCCTCTGTAAAATATCAAAAACTACATCAAATATATAGTATATAATTTACATAAAATATAAAAAGGACACCAAATATATCTTATATACTGTAGATAAAATATCAAAATGTACAGTAAATATATTTCATATATTGTGCATATAATATTAACTAAAAGTACACCAAATACATTTTATTTACTGTAAATAGAATATCAAAAAGTACAGTAAATATATTTTACATACTGTACATAAAATATCAAAAAGTACACCAAATATGTGTTATATATAGTGTAAATAAACTATCACAAACTACAGTAATTATATTTAATATACTGTACATAAAATATCAAAAATTACACCAAATGTATGTTATTTACTGTAAATAAAATATCAAAAATACAGTAAATATATATTACACACCATATGTAAAATATCACAATCTACACAAAATATATATTATATAATTTACATAAAATATTAAAAGGAAACCAAATATATACTCCACATAAAATATCAAAATGTACAGTATATATATTTCATATATTGTACATATAATATTAACTAAAAGTACACCAAATACATTTTGTATAGTGTAAATAAAATATCAAAAAGTACAGTAAATATATATTACATATTGTACATAATATATCAAAAAGTACACCAAATATGTGTTATATATACTGTAAATAAACTATCAAAATCTACAGTAATTATGTTTAATATACAGTACATAAAATATCAAAAATTACACCAAAAGTATATTATATACTGTAAATAATATATCAAAAATTACAGTAAATATATATTACATACTGTACATAAAATATCAAAAAGTACACCACATATGTGTTATATATACTGTAAATATCAAAAACTACAGTAATTATATTCAATGTACGGTATATAAAATATCAGAAATTACACCAAATGTAAATTATATGCTGTAAATAAAATATCAAAAAGGACAGTAAATATATACTACACACCCTATGTAAAATATCAATAACTACATCAAATATATATTATATAATTTACATAAAATATAAAAAGGACACCAAATATATCTTATATACTGTAGATAAAATATCAAAATGTACAGTAAATATATTTCATATATTGTGCATATAATATTAACTAAAAGTACACCAAATACATTTTATTTACTGTAAATAGAATATCAAAAATACAGTAAATATATATTACATACTGTACATAAAATATCAAAAAGTACACCAAATATGTGTTATATATACTGTAAATAAACTATCACAAACTACAGTAATTATATTTAATATACTGTATATAAAATATCAAAAATTACACCAAATGTATGTTATTTACTGTAAATAAAATATCAAAAATACAGTAAATATATATTACACACCGTATGTAAAATATCACAATCTACACAAAATATATATGATATAATTTACATAAAATATCAAAAGGACACCAAATATATCTTATATACTGTACATAAAATATCAAAATGTACAGTAAATATATTTCATATATTGTACATATAATATTAACTAAAAGTACACCAAATACAATTTATATACTGTAAATAAAATATCAAAAACTTCAGTAAATATATATTACATACTGTACATAAAATATCAATAAGTACACCATATGTGTGTTATATATACTGTAAATAAACTATCAAAAACTACAGTAATTATAATTAATATACTGTACATACAATATCAAAAATTACACCATATGTATGTTATTTAGTGTAAATAAAATATCAAAAAGTACAGTAAATATATATTGCACACCACATGTAAAATATCACAATCTCAACCAATATATATTATATAATTTACATAAAATATCATAAGGACACCAATTATATCTTATATACTTTACATAAAATATCAAAAAGTACAGTAAATATATTTCATATATTGTATATATAATATTAACTAAAAGTACACCAAATACATTTTATATACTGTAAATAAAGTATCAAAAAGTACAGTAAATACATATTAAATACTGTACATAAAATATCAAAAAGTACACCAAATACGTGTTATATATACTGTAAATAAACCGTCAAAAACTACAGTAATTATATTTAATATACTGTACATAAAATATCAAAAATTACACCAAATGTATATTATATACTATTAAATATCAAAAATTACAGTAAATATATATTACACACCCTATGTAAAATACCAAAAACTACACCAAATATATATTATATAATTTACATAAAATATCAAAAGGACACTAAATATAACTTATATACTGTACATAAAATATCAAAAAGTACAGTAAATATATTTCATATGTTGTGCATATAATATTAACTAAAAGTACACCAAATACATTATATATAGTAAATAAAATATCAAAAGGTACAGTAAATATATGTTACATACAGTACATAAAATATCAAAAAGTACACCAAATATGTGTTATATATACTGTAAATAAACTATCAAAAACTACAGTAATTATATTTAATATACTGTACATAAAATATCAAAAATTACACGAAATGTATATTATATACTGTAAATAAAATATCAAACAGGACAGTAAATATATACTACACACCCTATGTAAAATATCAAAAACTACACCAAATATATATTATATAATTTACATAAAATATCAAAGGGACACCAAATATATCTTATATACTGTACATAAAATATCAAAAAGTATAGTAAATATATTTCATATGTTGTACCTATAATATTTACTAAAAGTACACCAAATACATTTTATATATTGTAAATAAAATATCAAAAACTACAGTAAATATACATTACATATTGTACATAATATATCAAAAAGTACACCAAATATGTGTTATATATACTGTAAATAAACTATCAAAGTCTACAGTAATTATGTTTAATATACAGTATATAAAATATCAAAAATTACACAAAAAGTATATTATATACTGTAAATAAAATATCAAAAATTACAGTAAATATATATTACATACTGTACATAAAATATCAAAAAGTACACCACATATGTGTTATATATACTGTAAATATCAAAAACTACAGTAATAATATTCAATGTACGTTATATAAAATATCAGAAATTACACCAAATGTAAATTATATGCTGCAAATAAAATATCAAAAAGGACAGTAAATATATACTACACACCCTCTGTAAAATATCAAAAACTACATCAAATATATAGTATATAATTTACATAAAATATAAAAAGGACACCAAATATATCTTATATACTGTAGATAAAATATCAAAATGTACAGTAAATATATTTCATATATTGTGCATATAATATTAACTAAAAGTACACCAAATACATTTTATGTACTGTAAATAGAATATCAAAAAGTACAGTAAATATATATTACATACTGTACATAAAATATCAAAAAGTACACCAAATATGTGTTATATATAGTGTAAATAAACTATCACAAACTACAGTAATTATATTTAATATACTGTACATAAAATATCAAAAATTACACCAAATGTATGTTATTTACTGTAAATAAAATATCAAAAATACAGTAAATATGTATTACACACCATATGTAAAATATCACAATCTACACAAAATATATATTATATAATTTACATAAAATATCAAAAGGACACCAAATATATCTTATATACTGTACATAAAATATCAAAAAGTACAGTAAATATATTTCATATATTGTACATATAATATTAACTAAAAGTACACCAAATACATTTTATACACTGTTAATAAAATATAAAAAAGTACAATAAATATATATTACATACTGTACATAAAATATCAAAAAGTACACCAAATATGTGTTATATATACTGTAAATAAACTATCAAAAACTTCAGTAATTATATTTAATATACTGTACATAAAATATCAAAAATTACACCAAATGTATATAATATACTGTAAATAATATGTCAAAAAGGACAGTAAATATATATTACACTCTATGTAAAATATCAAAATCTAAAAATATATATTATATAATTTACATAAAATATCAAAAGGACACCAAATATATCTTATATACTGTACATAAAATATCAATATGTGCAGTAAATATATTTCATATATTGTTCATATAATATTAACTAAAATTACACCAAATACATTTTATATACTGTAAATAAATTATCAAAAAGTACAGTAAATATATATTACATAGTTTACATAAAATATCAAAAAATACACGAAATATGTGTTATATATACTGTAAATAAACTATCAAAAACTACAGTAATTATATTGAATATACTGTACATAAAATATCAAAAATTTCACCAAATGTATATTATATACTGTAAATAAAATATCAAAAAGGACAGTAAATATGTATTACATACTGTACATAAAATATCAAAAAGTACACCAAATATGTGTTATATATACTGTAAATAAACTATAAAATCTACAGTAATTATATTTAATATACTGTACATAAAATATCAAAAATTACACCAAATGTATATTATTTACTGTAAATAAAATTCCAAAAAGTACAGTAAATATATATTACACACCCTATGTAAAATATCACAAACTACACCAAATATATATTATATAATTTACATAAAATAGCAAAAGGACACCAAATATACCTTATATACTGTACATAAAATATCAAAATGTACAGTAAATCTATTTCATATATTGTACATATAATATTAACTAAAAGTACACCAAATACATTTTACATACTGTAAATAAAATATCAAAAATTACAGTAAATATATATTACATACTGTACATAAAATATCAAAAAGTACACCAAATATGTGTTAAATATAGTGTAAATAAGCTATCAAAAACTACAGTAATTATATTTAATATACTGTACATAAAATATCGAAAATTACACCAAATGTATATTATTTACTGTAAATAAAATAACAAAAAGTACAGTTAATATATATTACACACCATATGTAAAATATCACAATCTACACCAAATATATATTATACAGTTTACATAAAATATCGAAAGGACACCAAATATATCTTATATACTGTACATAAAATATCAAAATATACAGTAAATATATTTCATATATTGTACATATAATATTAACTAAAAGTACACCAAATACATTTTATATAGTGTAAAGAAAATATCAAAAAGTACAGTAAATATATATTACACACCATATGTAAAATATCACAATCTACACCAAATATATATTATATAATTTACATAAAATATCAAAAGGACATCAAATATATCTTATATACTGTACATAAAATATCAAAAAGTACAGTAAATAGATTTCATATATTGTACATATAATATTAACTAAAAGTACACCAAATACATTTTATACACTGTTAATAAAATATAAAAAAGTACGATAAATATATATTACATACTGTACATAAAATATCAAAAAGTACACCAAATATGTGTTATATATACTGTAAATAAACTATCAAAAACTTCAGTAATTATATTTAATATACTGTACATAAAATATCAAAAATTACACCAAATGTATATTATATACTGTAAATAATATGTCAAAAAGGACAGTAAATATATATTACACTCTATGTAAAATATCAAAAACTAAAAATATATATTATATAATTTACATAAAATATCAAAAGGACACCAAATATATCTTATATACTGTACATAAAATATCAATATGTGCAGTAAATATATTTCATATATTGTACATATAATATTAACTAAAATTACACCAAATACATTTTATATACTGTAAATAAATTATCAAAAAGTACAGTAAATATATATTACATAGTTTACATAAAATATCAAAAAATACACGAAATATGTGTTATATATACTGTAAATAAACTATCAAAAACTACAGTAATTATATTGAATATACTGTACATAAAATATCAAAAATTTCACCAAATGTATATTATATATTGTAAATAAAATATCAAAAAGGACAGTAAATATGTATTACATACTGTACATAAAATATCAAAAAGTACACCAAATATGTGTTATATATACTGTAAATAAACTATAAAATCTACAGTAATTATATTTAATATACTGTACATAAAATATCAAAAATTACACCAAATGTATATTATTTACTGTAAATAAAATTCCAAAAAGTACAGTAAATATATATTACACACCCTATGTAAAATATCACAAACTACACCAAATATATATTATATAATTTACATAAAATAGCAAAAGGACACCAAATATACCTTATATACTGTACATAAAATATCAAAATGTACAGTAAATGTATTTCATATATTGTACATATAATATTAACTAAAAGTACACCAAATACATTTTATATACTGTAAATAAGATATCAAAAATTACAGTAAATATATATTACATACTGTACATAAAATATCAAAAAGTACACCAAATATGTGTTAAATATACTGTAAATAAGCTATCAAAAACTACAGTAATTATATTTAATATACTGTACATAAAATATCGAAAATTACACCAAATGTATATTATTTACTGTAAATAAAATAACAAAAAGTACAGTTAATATATATTACACACCATATGTAAAATATCACAATCTACACCAAATATATATTATACAGTTTACATAAAATATCGAAAGGACACCAAATATATCTTATATACTGTACATAAAATATCAAAATATACAGTAAATATATTTCATATATTGTACATATAATATTAACTAAAAGTACACCAAATACATTTTATATAGTGTAAAGAAAATATCAAAAAGTACAGTAAATATATATTACACACCATATGTAAAATATCACAATCTACACCAAATATATATTATATAATTTACATAAAATATCAAAAGGACATCAAATATATCTTATATACTGTACATAAAATATCAAAAAGTACAGTAAATATATTTCATATATTGTACATATAATATTAACTATAAGTACACCAAATACATTTTATACACTGTTAATAAAATATAAAAAAGTACAATAAATATATATTACATACTGTACATAAAATATCAAAAAGTACACCAAATATGTGTTATATATACTGTAAATAAACTATCAAAAACTTCAGTAATTATATTTAATATACTGTACATAAAATATCAAAAATTACACCAAATGTACATTATATACTGTAAATAATATGTCAAAAAGGACAGTAAATATATATTACACTCTATGTAAAATATCAAAAACTAAAAATATATATTATATAATTTACATAAAATATCAAAAGGACACCAAATATATCTTATATACTGTACATAAAATATCAATATGTACAGTAAATATATTTCATATATTGTACATATAATATTAACTAAAATTACACCAAATACATTTTATATACTGTAAATAAATTATCAAAAAGTACAGTAAATATATATTACATAGTTTACATAAAATATCAAAAAATACACCAAATATGTGTTATATATACTGTAAATAAACTATAAAAAACTACAGTAATTATATTGAATATACTGTACATAAAATATCAAAAATTTCACCAAATGTATATTATATATTGTAAATAAAATATCAAAAAGGACAGTAAATATGTATCACATACTGTAGATAAAATATCAAAAAGTACACCAAATATGTGTTATGTATACTGTAAATAAACTATAAAATCTACAGTAATTATATTTAATATACTGTACATAAAATATCAAAAATTACACCAAATGTATATTATTTACTGTAAATAAAATTCCAAAAAGTACAGTAAATATATATTACACACCATATGTAAGATATCACAATCTACACCAAATATATATTATACAGTTTACATAAAATATCGAAAGGACACCAAATATATCTTATATACTGTACAAAAAATATCAAAATATACAGTAAATATATTTCATATATTGTACATATAATATTAACTAAAAGTACACCAAATACATTTTATATAGTGTAAAGAAAATATCAAAAAGTACAGTAAATATATATTACACACCATATGTAAAATATCAGAATCTACACCAAATATATATTATATAATTTACATAAAATAGCAAAAGGACATCAAATATATCTTATATACTGTACATAAAATATCAAAAAGTACAGTAAATATATTTCATATATTGTACATATAATATTAACTAAAAGTACACCAAATACATTTTATACACTGTTAATAAAATATAAAAAAGTACAATAAATATATATTACATACTGTACATAAAATATCAAAAAGTACACCAAATATGTGTTATATATACTGTAAATAAACTATCAAAAACTTCAGTAATTATATTTAATATACTGTACATAAAATATCAAAAATTACACCAAATGTATATTATATACTGTAAATAAAATGTCAAAAAGGACAGTAAATATATATTACACTGTATGTAAAATATCAAAAACTAAAAATATATATTATATAATTTACATAAAATATCAAAAGGACACCAAATATATCTTATATACTGTACATAAAATATCAATATGTACAGTAAATATATTTCATATATTGTACATATAATATTAACTAAAATTACACCAAATACATTTTATATACTGTAAATAAATTATCAAAAAGTACAGTAAATATATATTACATAGTTTACATAAAATATCAAAAAATACACCAAATATGTGTTATATATACTGTAAATAAACTATCAAAAACTACAGTAATTATATTGAATATACTGTACATAAAATATCAAAAATTTCACCAAATGTATAATATATATTGTAAATAAAATATCAAAAAGGACAGTAAATATGTATTACATACTGTACATAAAATATCAAAAAGTACACCAAATATGTGTTATATATACTGTAAATAAACTATAAAATCTACAGTAATTATATTTAATATACTGTACATAAAATATCAAAAATTACACCAAATGTATATTATTTACTGTAAATAAAATTCCAAAAAGTACAGTAAATATATATTACACACCCTATGTAAAATATCACAAACTACACCAAATGTATATTATATAATTTATATAAAATAGCAAAAGGACACCAAATATACCTTATATACTGTACATAAAATATCAAAATGTACAGTAAATATATTTCATATATTGTACATATAATATTAACTAAAAGTACACCAAATACATTTTATATACTGTAAATAAAATATCAAAAATTACAGTAAATATATATTACATACTGTACATAAAATATCAAAAGGTACACCAAATATGTGTTAAATATACTGTAAATAAGCTATCAAAAACTACAGTAATTATATTTAATATACTGTACATAAAATATCAAAAATTACACCAAATGTATATTATTTACTGTAAATAAAATAACAAAAAGTACAGTTAATATATATTACACACCATATGTAAAATATCACAATCTACACCAAATATATATTATACAGTTTACATAAAATATCGAAAGGACACCAAATATATCTTATATACTGTACATAAAATATCAAAATATACAGTAAATATATTTCATATATTGTACATATATTATTAACTAAAAGTACACCAAATACATTTTATATAGTGTAAAGAAAATATCAAAAAGTACAGTAAATATATATTACACACCATATGTAAAATATCACAATCTACACCAAATATATATTATATAATTTACATAAAATAACAAAAGGACATCAAATATATCTTATATACTGTACATAAAATATCAAAAAGTACAGTAAATATATTTCATATATTGTACATATAATATTAACTAAAAGTACACCAAATACATTTTATACACTGTTAATAAAATATAAAAAAGTACAATAAATATATATTACATACTGTACATAAAATATCAAAAAGTACACCAAATATGTGTTATATATACTGTAAATAAACTATCAAAAACTTCAGTAATTATATTTAATATACTGTACATAAAATATCAAAAATTACACCAAATGTATATTATATACTGTAAATAAAATGTCAAAAAGGACAGTAAATATATATTACACTCTATGTAAAATATCAAAAACTAAAAATATATATTATATAATTTACATAAAATATCAAAAGGACACCAAATATATCTTATATACTGTACATAAAATATCAATATGTACAGTAAATATATTTCATATATTGTACATATAATATTAACTAAAATTACACCAAATACATTTTATATACTGTAAATAAATTATCAAAAAGTACAGTAAATATATATTACATAGTTTACATAAAATATCAAAAAATACACCAAATATGTGTTATATATACTGTAAATAAACTATAAAAAACTACAGTAATTATATTGAATATACTGTACATAAAATATCAAAAATTTCACCAAATGTATATTATATATTGTAAATAAAATATCAAAAAGGACAGTAAATATGTATCACATACTGTACATAAAATATCAAAAAGTACACCAAATATGTGTTATATATACTGTAAATAAACTATAAAATCTACAGTAATTATATTTAATATACTGTACATAAAATATCAAAAATTACACCAAATGTATATTATTTACTGTAAATAAAATATCAAAAAGTACAGTAAATGTATATTACACCCCATATGTAAAATATCACAATCTACACCAAATATATATTATACAGTTTACATAAAATATCGAAAGGACACCAAATATATCTTATATACTGTACATAAAATATCAAAATATACAGTAAATATATTTCATATATTGTACATATAATATTAACTAAAAGTACACCAAATACATTTTATATAGTGTAAAGAAAATATCAAAAAGTACAGTAAATATATATTACACACCATATGTAAAATATCACAATCTACACCAAATATATATTATATAATTTACATAAAATATCAAAAGGACATCAAATATATCTTATATACTGTACATAAAAAATCAAAAAGTACAGTAAATATATTTCATATATTGTACATATAATATTAACTAAAAGTACACCAAATACATTTTATACACTGTTAATAAAATATAAAAAAGTACAATAAATATATATTACATACTGTACATAAAATATCAAAAAGTACACCAAATATGTGTTATATATACTGTAAATAAACTATCAAAAACTTCAGTAATTATATTTAATATACTGTACATAAAATATCAAAAATTACACCAAATGTATATTATATACTGTAAATAAAATGTCAAAAAGGACAGTAAGTATATATTACACTGTATGTAAAATATCAAAAACTAAAAATATATATTATATAATTTACATAAAATATCAAAAGGACACCAAATATATCTTATATACTGTACATAAAATATCAATATGTACAGTAAATATATTTCATATATTGTACATATAATATTAACTAAAATTACACCAAATACATTTTATATACTGTAAATAAATTATCAAAAATGTACAGTAAATATATATTACATAGTTTACATAAAATATCAAAAAATACACCAAATATGTGTTATATATACTGTAAATAAACTATCAAAAACTACAGTAATTATATTGAATATACTGTACATAAAATATCAAAAATTTCACCAAATGTATATTATATATTGTAAATAATGTATCAAAAAGGACAGTAAATATGTATTACATACTGTACATAAAATATCAAAAAGTACACCAAATATGTGTTATATATACTGTAAATAAACTATAAAATCTACAGTAATTATATTTAATATACTGTACATCAAATATCAAAAATTACACCAAATGTATATTATTTACTGTAAATAAAATACCAAAAATTACAGTAAATATATATTACACACCCTATGTAAAATATCACAAACTACACCAAATATATATTATATAATTTACTTAAAATATCAAAAGGACACCAAATATACCTTATATATTGTACATAAAGTATCAAAATGTACAGTAAATATATTTCGTATATTGTACATATAATATTAACTAAAAGTACACAAAATACATTTTATATACTGTAAATAAAATATCAAAAATTACAGTAAATATATATTACATACTGTACATAAAATATCAAAAAGTACACCAAATATGTGTTAAATATACTGTAAATAAGCTATCAAAAACTACAGTAATTATATTTAATATACTGTAAATAAAATATCAAAAATTACACCAAATGTATATTATTTACTGTAAATAAAATAACAAAAAGTACAGTTAATATATATTACACACCATATGTAAAATATCACAATCTACACCAAATATATATTATATAATTTACATAAAATATCAAAAGGACATCAAATATATCTTATATACGGTACATAAAGTATCAAAATGTTCAGTAAATATATTTCATATATTTTATATATAATATTAACTAAAAGTACACCAAATATATTTTATATAGTGTAAAGAAAATATCAAAAGGTAGAGTAAATATATATTACACACCATAT
The DNA here is from genome assembly GCF_029289425.2 of Pan paniscus. Taxonomy (NCBI): domain Eukaryota; kingdom Metazoa; phylum Chordata; class Mammalia; order Primates; family Hominidae; genus Pan; species Pan paniscus. The sequence continues at coordinate 7,263,603 of NC_073271.2, forward strand.
GAAAATTTCACAATCTATGCCAAATATATGTTATATAATTTACATAAAATATCAAAAGGACACCAAATATATCTTATATACTGTACATAAAATATCAAAAAGTACAGTAAATATATTTCATATATTCTACATATAATATTAACTAAGAGTACACCAAATACATTTTATATAGTGTAAATAAAATATCAAAAATTACAGTGTATATATATTACATACTGTACATAAAATATCAAAAAGTACACCAAATATGTGTTATATATACTGTAAATAAACTATCAAAAACTACAGTAATTATATTTAATATACTGTACATCAAATATCAAAAATTACACCAAATGTATATTATTTACTGTAAATAAAATACCAAAAATTACAGTAAATATATATTACACACCCTATGTAAATTATCACAAACTACACCAAATATATATTATATAATTTACCTAAAATATCAAAAGGACACCATATATACCTTATATATTATACATAAAATATCAAAATGTACAGTAAATATATTTCGTATATTGTACATATACTATTAACTAAAAGTACACCAAATACATTTTATATATTGTAAATAAAATATCAAAAATTACAGTAAATATATATTACATACTGTACATAAAATATCAAAAAGTACACCAAATATGTGTTAAATATACTGTAAATAAGCTATCAAAAACTACAGTAATTATATTTAATATACTGTACATAAAATATCAAAAATTACACCAAATGTATATTATTTACTGTAAATAAAATATCAAAAAGTACAGTAAATATATATTACACACCATATGTAAAATATCACAATCTACACCAAATATATATTATACAGTTTACATAAAATATCGAAAGGACACCAAATATATCTTATATACTGTACATAAAATATCAAAATATACAGTAAATATATTTCATATATTGTACATATAATATTAACTAAAAGTACACCAAATACATTTTATATACTGTAAATAAATTATCAAAAATGTACAGTAAATATATATTACATAGTTTACATAAAATATCAAAAAATACACCAAATATGTGTTATATATACTGTAAATAAACTATCAAAAACTACAGTAATTATATTGAATATACTGTACATAAAATATCAAAAATTTCACCAAATGTATATTATATATTGTAAATAATGTATCGAAAAGGACAGTAAATATGTATTACATACTGTACATAAAATATCAAAAAGTACACCAAATATGTGTTATATATACTGTAAATAAACTATAAAATCTACAGTAATTATATTTAATATACTGTACATAAAATATCAAAAATTTCACCAAATGTATAGTATTTACTGTAAATAAAATTCCAAAAAGTACAGTAAATATATATTACACACCCTATGTAAAATATCACAAACTACACCAAATATATATTATACAGTTTACATAAAATATCGAAAGGACACCAAATATATCTTATATACTGTACATAAAATATCAAAATATACAGTAAATATATTTCATATATTGCACATATACTATTAACTAAAAGTACACCAAATACATTTTATATAGTGTAAAGAAAATATCAAAAATACAGTAAATATATATTACACACCATATGTAAAATATCACAATCTACACCAATATATATTATATAATTTACATAAAATATCAAAAGGACATCAAATATATCTTATATACTGTACATAAAATATCAAAAAGTACAGTAAATATATTTCATATATTGTACATATAATATTAACTAAAAGTACACCAAATACATTTTATACACTGTTAATAAAATATAAAAAACTACAATAAATATATATTACATACTGTACATAAAATATCAAAAAGTACACCAAATATGTGTTATATATACTGTAAATAAACTATCAAAAACTTCAGTAATTATATTTAATATACTGTACATAAAATATCAAAAATTACACCAAATGTATATTATTTACTGTAAATAAAATATCAAAAAGTACAGTAAATGTATATTACACCCCATATGTAAAATATCACAATCTACACCAAATATATATTATACAGTTTACATAAAATATCGAAAGGACACCAAATATATTTTATATACTGTACATAAAATATCAAAATATACAGTAAATATATTTCATATATTGTACATATAATATTAACTAAAAGTACACCAAATACATTTTATATAGTGTAAAGAAAATATCAAAAAGTACAGTAAATATATATTACACACCATATGTAAAATATCACAATCTACACCAAATATATATTATATAATTTACATAAAATATCAAAAGGACATCAAATATATCTTATATACAGTACATAAAATATCAAAAAGTACAGTAAATATATTTCATATATTGTACATATAATATTAACTAAAAGTACACCAAATACATTTTATACACTGTTAATAAAATATAAAAAAGTACAATAAATATATATTACATACTGTACATAAAATATCAAAAAGTACACCAAATATGTGTTATATATACTGTAAATAAACTATCAAAAACTTCAGTAATTATATTTAATATACTGTACATAAAATATCAAAAATTACACCAAATGTATATTATATACTGTAAATAAAATGTCAAAAAGACAGTAAATATATATTACACTCTATGTAAAATATCAAAAACTAAAAATATATATTATATAATTACATAAAATATCAAAAGGACACCAAATATATCTTATATACTGTACATAAAATATCAATATGTACAGTAAATATATTTCATATATTGTACATATAATATTAACTAAAATTACACCAAATACATTTTATATACTGTAAATAAATTATCAAAAAGTACAGTAAATATATATTACATAGTTTACATAAAATATCAAAAAATACACCAAATATGTGTTATATATACTGTAAATAAACTATCAAAACCTACAGTAATTATATTGAATATACTGTACATAAAATATCAAAAATTTCACCAAATGTATATTATATATTGTAAATAAAATATCAAAAAGGACAGTAAATATGTATTACATACTGTACATAAAATATCAAAAAGTACACCAAATATGTGTTATATATACTGTAAATAAACTATAAAATCTACAGTAATTATATTTAATATACTGTACATCAAATATCAAAAATTACACCAAATGTATATTATTTACTGTAAATAAAATACCAAAAATTACAGTAAATATATATTACACACCCTATGTAAAATATCACAAACTACACCAAATATATATTATATAATTTACTTAAAATATCAAAAGGACACCAAATATACCTTATATATTGTACATAAAGTATCAAAATGTACAGTAAATATATTTCGTATATTGTACATATAATATTAACTAAAAGTACACCAAATACATTTTATATACTGTAAATAAAATATCAAAAATTACAGTAAATATATATTACATACTGTACATAAAATATCAAAAAGTACACCAAATATGTGTTAAATATACTGTAAATAAGCTATCAAAAACTACAGTAATTATATTTAATATACTGTAAATAAAATATCAAAAATTACACCAAATGTATATTATTTACTGTAAATAAAATAACAAAAAGTACAGTTAATATATATTACACACCATATGTAAAATATCACAATCTACACCAAATATATATTATATAATTTACATAAAATATCAAAAGGACATCAAATATATCTTATATACTGTACATAAAGTATCAAAATGTTCAGTAAATATATTTCATATATTTTATATATAATATTAACTAAAAGTACACCAAATATATTTTATATAGTGTAAAGAAAATATCAAAAGGTAGAGTAAATATATATTACACACCATATGAAAATTTCACAATCTATGCCAAATATATGTTATATAATTTACATAAAATATCAAAAGGACACCAAATATATCTTATATACTGTACATAAAATATCAAAACGTACAGTAAATATATTTCATATATTCTACATATAATATTAACTAAGAGTACACCAAATACATTTTATATAGTGTAAATAAAATATCAAAAATTACAGTGTATATATATTACATACTGTACATAAAATATCAAAAAGTACACCAAATATGTGTTATATATACTGTAAATAAACTATCAAAAACTACAGTAATTATATTTAATATACTGTACATCAAATATCAAAAATTACACCAAATGTATATTATTTACTGTAAATAAAATACCAAAAATTACAGTAAATATATATTACACACCCTATGTAAATTATCACAAACTACACCAAATATATATTATATAATTTACCTAAAATATCAAAAGGACACCATATATACCTTATATATTATACATAAAATATCAAAATGTACAGTAAATATATTTCGTATATTGTACATATACTATTAACTAAAAGTACACCAAATACATTTTATATATTGTAAATAAAATATCAAAAATTACAGTAAATATATATTACATACTGTACATAAAATATCAAAAAGTACACCAAATATGTGTTAAATATACTGTAAATAAGCTATCAAAAACTACAGTAATTATATTTAATATACTGTACATAAAATATCAAAAATTACACCAAATGTATATTATTTACTGTAAATAAAATATCAAAAAGTACAGTAAATATATATTACACACCATATGTAAAATATCACAATCTACACCAAATATATATTATACAGTTTACATAAAATATCGAAAGGACACCAAATATATCTTATATACTGTACATAAAATATCAAAATATACAGTAAATATATTTCATATATTGTACATATAATATTAACTAAAAGTACACCAAATACATTTTATATAGTGTAAAGAAAATATCAAAATGTACAGTAAATATATATTACACACCATATGTAAAATATCACAATCTACACCAAATAAATATTATATAATTAACATAAAATATCAAAAGGACATCAAATATATCTTATATACTGTACATAAAATATCAAAAAGTACAGTAAATATATTTCATATATTGTACATATAATATTAACTAAAAGTACACCAAATACATTTTATACACTGTTAATAAAATATAAAAAAGTACAATAAATATATATTACATACTGTACATAAAATATCAAAAAGTACACCAAATATGTGTTATATATACTGTAAATAAACTATCAAAAACTTCAGTAATTATATTTAATATACTGTACATAAAATATCAAAAATTACACAAAATGTATAATATATACTGTAAATAAAATGTCAAAAATGACAGTAAATATATATTACACTCTTTGTAAAATATCAAAAACTAAAAATATATATTATATAATTTACATAAAATATCAAAAGGACACCAAATATATCTTATATACTGTACATAAAATATCAATATGTACAGTAAATATATTTCATATATTGTACATATAATATTAACTAAAATTACACCAAATACATTTTATATACTGTAAATAAATTATCAAAAAGTTCAGTAAATATATATTACATAGTTTACATAAAATATCAAAAAATACACCAAATATCTGTTATATATACTGTAAATAAACTATCAAAAACTACAGTAATTATATTGAATATACTGTACATAAAATATCAAAAATTTCACCAAATGTATATTATATATTGTAAATAAAATATCAAATAGGACAGTAAATATGTATTACATACTGTACATAAAATATCAAAAAGTACACCAAATATGTGTTATATATACTGTAAATAAACTATAAAATCTACAGTAATTATATTTAATATACTGTACATAAAATATCAAAAATTACACCAAATGTGTATTATTTACTGTAAATAAAATTCCAAAAAGTACAGTAAATATATATTACACACCCTATGTAAAATATCACAAACTACACCAAATATATATTATACAGTTTACATAAAATATCGAAAGGACACCAAATATATCTTATATACTGTACATAAAATATCAAAATATACAGTAAATATATTTCATATATTGTACATATAATATTAACTAAAAGTACACCAAATACATTTTATATAGTGTAAAGAAAATATCAAAAAGTACAGTAAATATATATTACACACCATATGTAAAATATCACAATCTACACCAAATATATATTATGTAATTTACATAAAATATCAAAAGGACATCAAATATATCTTATATACTGTACATAAAATATCAAAAAGTACAGTAAATATATTTCATATATTGTACATATAATATTAACTAAAAGTACACCAAATACATTTTATACACTGTTAATAAAATATAAAAAGTACAATAAATATATATTACATACTGTACATAAAATATCAAAAAGTACACCAAATATGTGTTATATATACTGTAAATAAACTATCAAAAACTTCAGTAATTATATTTAATATACTGTACATAAAATATCAAAAATTACACCAAATGTATATTATATACTGTAAATTAAATGTCAAAAAGGACAGTAAATATATATTACACTCTATGTAAAATATCAAAAACTAAAAATATATATTATATAATTTACATAAAATATCAAAAGGACACCAAATATATCTTATATACTGTACATAAAATATCAAAATATACAGTAAATATATTTCATATATTGTACATATAATATTAACTAAAAGTACACCACATACATTTTATCTAGTGTAAAGAAAATATCAAAAAGTACAGTAAATATATATTACACACCCTATGTAAAATATCACAAACTACACCAAATATATATTATATAATTTATATAAAATAGCAAAAGGACACCAAATATACCTTATATACTGTACATAAAATATCAAAATGTACAGTAAATATATTTCATATATTGTACATATAATATTAACTAAAAGTACACCAAATACATTTTATATACTGTAAATAAAATATCAAAAATTACAGTAAATATATATTACATACTGTACATAAAATATCAAAAAGTACACCAAATATGTGTTAAATATACTGTAAATAAGCTATCAAAAACTACAGTAATTATATTTAATATATTGTACATAAAATATCAAAAGTTACACCAAATGTATATTATTTACTGTAAATAAAATATCAAAAAGTACAGTAAATATATATTACACACCATATGTAAAATATCACAATCTACACCAAATATATATTATACAGTTTACATAAAATATCAAAAGGACACCAAATATATCTTATATACTGTACATAAAATATCAAAATATACAGTAAATATATTTCATATATTGTACATATAATATTAACTAAAAGTACACCAAATACATTTTATATAGTGTAAAGAAAATATCAAAATGTACAGTAAATATATATTACACACCATATGTAAAATATCACAATCTACACCAAACATATATTATATAATTTACATAAAATATCAAAAGGACATCAAATATTTCTTATATACTGTACATAAAATATCAAAAAGTACAGTAAATATATTTCATATATTGTACATATAATATTAACTAAAAGTACACCAAATACATTTTATACACTGTTAATAAAATATAAAAAGTACAATAAATATATATTACATACTGTACATAAAATATCAAAAAGTACACCAAATATGTGTTATATATACTGTAAATAAACTATCAAAAACTTTAGTAATTATATTTAATATACTGTACATAAAATATCAAAAATTACACCAAATGTATATTATATACGGTAAATAAAATGTCAAAAAGGACAGTAAATATATATTACACTCTATGTAAAATATCAAAAATTAAAATATATATTATATAATTTACATAAAATATCAAAAGGACACCAAATATATCTTATATACTGTACATAAAATATCAATATGTACAGTAAATATATTTCATATATTGTACATATAATATTAACTAAAAGTACACCAAATACATTTTATAAACTGTAAATAAATTATCAAAAATACAGTAAATATATATTACATAGTTTACATAAAATATCAAAAAATACACCAAATATGTGTTATATATACTGTAAATAAACTATCAAAAACTAAAGTAATTATATTGAATATACTGTACATAAAATATCAAAAATTACACGAAATGTATATTATATACTGTAAATAAAATATCAAACAGGACAGTAAATATATACTACACACCCTATGTAAAATATCAAAAAATACACCAAATATATATTATATAATTTACATAAAATATCAAAGGGACACCAAATATATCTTATATACTGTACATAAAATATCAAAAAGTATAGTAAATATATTTCATATGTTGTACCTATAATATTTACTAAAAGTACACCAAATACATTTTATATATTGTAAATAAAATATCAAAAACTACAGTAAATATACATTACATATTGTACATAATATATCAAAAAGTACACCAAATATGTGTTATATATACTATAAATAAACTATCAAAGTCTACAGTAATTATGTTTAATATACAGTATATAAAATATCAAAAATTACACAAAAAGTATATTATATACTGTAAATAAAATATCAAAAATTACAGTAAATATATATTACATACTGTACATAAAATATCAAAAAGTACACCACATATGTGTTATATATACTGTAAATATCAAAAACTACAGTAATTATATTCAATGTACGTTATATAAAATATCAGAAATTACACCAAATGTAAATTATATGCTGCAAATAAAATATCAAAAAGGACAGTAAATATATACTACACACCCTATGTAAAATATCAAAAACTACATCAAATATATAGTATATAATTTACATAAAATATAAAAAGGACACCAAATATATCTTATATACTGTAGATAAAATATCAAAATGTACAGTAAATATATTTCATATATTGTGCATATAATATTAACTAAAAGTACACCAAATACATTTTATGTACTGTAAATAGAATATCAAAAAGTACAGTAAATATATATTACATACTGTACATAAAATATCAAAAAGTACACCAAATATGTGTTATATATAGTGTAAATAAACTATCACAAACTACAGTAATTATATTTAATATACTGTACATAAAATATCAAAAATTACACCAAATGTATGTTATTTACTGTAAATAAAATATCAAAAATACAGTAAATATATATTACACACCATATGTAAAATATCACAATCTACACAAAATATATATTATATAATTTACATAAAATATCAAAAGGAAACCAAATATATCTTATATACTGTACATAAAATATCAAAATGTACAGTATATATATTTCATATATTGTACATATAATATTAACTAAAAGTACACCAAATACATTTTGTATAGTGTAAATAAAATATCAAAAAGTACAGTAAATATATATTATGTACTGTACATAAAATATCAATAAGTACACCATATATGTGTTATATATACTGTAAATAAACTATCAAAAACTACAGTAATTATATTTAATATACTGTACATAAAATATCAAAAATTACACCATATGTATGTTATTTAGTGTAAATAAAATATCAAAAAGTACAGTAAATATATATTGCACACCATATGTAAAATATCACAATCTCAACCAATATATATTATATAATTTACATAAAATATCATAAGCACACCAATTATATCTTATATACTTTACATAAAATATCAAAAAGTACATTAAAGATATTTCATATATTGTACATATAATATTAACTAAAAGTACACCAAATACATTTTATATACTGTAAATAAAGTATCAAAAAGTACAGTAAATACATATTACATACTGTACATAAAATATCAAAAAGAACACCAAATACGTGTTATATATAGTGTAAATAAACTATCAAAAACTACAGTAATTATATTTAATATACTGTACATAAAATATGAAAAATTACACCAAATGTATATTATATACTCTTAAATATCAAAAATTACAGTAAATATATATTACACACCCTATGTAAAATATCAAAAACTACAACAAATATATATTATATAATTTACATAAAATATCAAAAGGACACTAAATATATCTCATATACTGTACATAAAATATCAAAAAGTTCAGTAAATATATTTCATATGTTGTGCATATAATATTAACTAAAAGTACACCAAATACATTTTATGTACTGTAAATAGAATATCAAAAAGTACAGTAAATATATATTACATACTGTACATAAAATATCAAAAAGTACACCAAATATGTGTTATATATACTGTAAATAAACTATCACAAACTACAGTAATTATATTTAATATAATGTACATAAAATATCAAAAATTACACCAAATGTATGTTATTTACTGTAAATAAAATATCAAAAATACAGTAAATATATATTACACAGCATATGTAAAATATCACAATCTACACAAAGTATATATTATATAATTTATATAAAATATCAAAAGGACACCAAATATATCTTATATACTGTACATAAAATATCAAAATGTACAGTAAATATATTTCATATATTGTACATATAATATTAACTAAAAGTACACCTAATACATTATATATATTGTAAATAAAATATCAAAATGTACAGTAAATATATATTACATACAGTACATAAAATATCAAAAGTACTGTAAATAAAATATCAAACAGGACAGTAAATATATACTACACACCCTATGTAAAATATCAAAAACTACACCAAATATATATTATATAATTTACATAAAATATGAAAAGGACACCAAATATATCTTATATACTGTACATAAAATATCAAAAAGTATAGTAAATATATTTCATATGTTTCATATAATATTTACTAAAGTACACCAAATACATTTTATATACTGTAAATAAAATATCAAAATCTACAGTAAATATACGTTACATATTGTACATAATATATCAAAAAGTACACCAAATATGTGTTATATATACTGTAAATAAACTATCAAAGTCTACAGTAATTATGTTTAATATACAGTATATAAATTATCAAAAATTACACCAAAAGTATATTATATACTGTAAATAAAATATCAAAAATTACAGTAAATATATATTACATACTGTACATAAAATATCAAAAAGTACACCACATATGTGTTATATATACTGTAAATATCAAAAACTACAGTAATTATATTCAATATACGGTATATAAAATATCAGAAATTACACCAAATGTAAATTATATGCTGCAAATAAAATATCAAAAAGGACAGTAAATATATACTACACACCCTATGTAAAATATCAAAAACTACATCAAATATATAGTATATAATTTACATAAAATATAAAAGGGACACCAAATATATCTTATATACTGTATATAAAATATCAAAATGTACAGTAAATATATTTCATATATTGTGCATATAATATTAACTAAAAGTACATCAAATACATTTTATGTACTGTAAATAGAATATCAAAAAGTACAGTAAATATATATTACATACTGTACATAAAATATCAAAACGTACACCAAATATGTGTCATATATAGTGTAAATAAACTATCACAAACTACAGTAATTATATTTAATATACTGTACATAAAATATCAAAAATTACACCAAATGTATATTATATACTATTAAATATCAAAAATTACAGTAAATATATATTACACACCCTATGTAAAATATCAAAAACTACACCAAATATATATTATATAATTTACATAAAATATCAAAAGGACACTAAATATATCTTATATACTGTACATAAAATATCAAAAAGTACAGTAAATATATTTCATATGTTGTGCATATAATATTAACTAAAAGTACACCAAATACATTTTATGTACTGTAAATAGAATATCAAAAAGTACAGTAAATATATATTACATACTGTACATAAAATATCAAAAAGTACACCAAATATGTGTTATATATACTGTAAATAAACTATCACAAACTACAGTAATTATATTTAATATACTGTACATAAAATATCAAAAATTACACCAAATGTATGTTATTTACTGTAAATAAAATATCAAAAATACAGTAAGTATATATTACACACCATATGTAAAATATCACAATCTACACAAAATATTTATTATATAATTTACATAAAATATCAAAAGGACACCAAATATATCTTATATACTGTTCATAAAATATCAAAAATTACAGTAAATATATTTCATATATTGTACATATAATATTAACTAAAAGTACACCAAATACATTATATATATAGTAAATAAAATATCAAAAGGTACACTAAATATATGTTACATACAGTACATAAAATATCAAAAAGTACACCAAATATGTGTTATATATACTGTAAATAAACTATCAAAAACTACAGTAATTATATTTAATATACTGTACATAAAATATCAAAAATTACACGAAATGTATATTATATACTGTAAATAAAATATCAAACAGGACAGTAAATATATACTACACACCCTATGTAAAATATCAAAAACTACACCAAATATATATTATATAATTTACATAAAATATCAAAGGGACACCAAATATATCTTATATACTGTACATAAAATATCAAAAAGTATAGTAAATATATTTCATATGTTGTACATATAATATTTACTAAAAGTACACCAAATACATTTTATATACTGTAAATAAAATATCAAAAACTACAGTAAATATACGTTACATATTGTACATAATATATCAAAAAGTACACCAAATATGTGTTATATATACTGTAAATAAACTATCAAAGTCTACAGTAATTATGTTTAATATACAGTATATAAAATATCAAAAATTACACCAAAAGTATATTATATACTGTAAATAAAATATCAAAAATTACAGTAAATATATATTACATACTGTACATAAAATATCAAAAAGTACACCACATATGTGTTATATATACTGTAAATATCAAAAACTACGGTAATTATATTCAATGTACGTTATATAAAATATCAGAAATTACACCAAATGTAAATTATATGCTGCAAATAAAATATCAAAAAGGACAGTAAATATATACTACACACCCTATGTAAAATATCAAAAACTACATCAAATATATAGTATATAATTTACATAAAATATAAAAAGGACACCAAATATATCTTATATACTGTAGATAAAATATCAAAATGTACAGTAAATATATTTCATATATTGTGCATATAATATTAACTAAAAGTACACCAAATACATTTTATGTACTGTAAATAGAATATCAAAAAGTACAGTAAATATATATTACATACTGTACATAAAATATCAAAAAGTACACCAAATATGTGTTATATATAGTGTAAATAAACTATCACAAACTACAGTAATTATATTTAATATACTGTACATAAAATATCAAAAATTACACCAAATGTATGTTATTTACTGTAAATAAAATATCAAAAATACAGTAAATATGTATTACACACCATATGTAAAATATCACAATCTACACAAAATATATATTATATAATTTACATAAAATATCAAAAGGACACCAAATATATCTTATATACTGTACATAAAATATCAAAATGTACAGTAAATATATTTCATATATTGTACATATAATATTAACTAAAAGTACACCTAATACATTATATATATTGTAAATAAAATATCAAAAGGTACATTAAATATATATTACATACAGTACATAAAATATCAAAAGTACTGTAAATAAAATATCAAACAGGACAGTAAATATATACTACACACCCTATGTAAAATATCAAAAACTACACCAAATATATATTATATAATTTACATAAAATATGAAAAGGACACCAAATATATCTTATATACTGTACATAAAATATCAAAAAGTGTAGTAAATATATTTCATATGTTTCATATAATATTTACTAAAGTACACCAAATACATTTTATATACTGTAAATAAAATATCGAAATCTACAGTAAATATACGTTACATATTGTACATAATATATCAAAAAGTACACCAAATATGTGTTATATATACTGTAAATAAACTATCAAAGTCTACAGTAATTATGTTTAATATACAGTATATAAAATATCAAAAATTACACCAAAAGTATATTATATACTGTAAATAAAATATCAAAAATTACAGTAAATATATATTACATACTGTACATAAAATATCAAAAAGTACACCACATATGTGTTATATATACTGTAAATATCAAAAACTACAGTAATTATATTCAATGCACGGTATATAAAATATCAGAAATTACACCAAATGTAAATTATATGCTGCAAATAAAATATCAAAAAGGACAGTAAATATATACTACACACCCTATGTAAAATATCAAAAACTACATCAAATATATAGTATATGATTTACATAAAATATAAAAGGGACACCAAATATATCTTATATACTGTAGATAAAATATCAAAATGTACAGTAAATATATTTCATATATTGTGCATATAATATTAACTAAAAGTACACCAAATACATTTTATGTACTGTAAATAGAATATCAAAAAGTACAGTAAATATATATTACATACTGTACATAAAATATCAAAAAGTACACCAAATATGTGTCATATATAGTGTAAATAAACTATCACAAACTACAGTAATTATATTTAATATACTGTACATAAAATATCAAAAATTACACCAAATGTATGTTATTTACTGTAAATAAAATATCAAAAATACAGTAAATATATATTACACACCGTATGTAAAATATCACAATCTACACAAAATATATATTATATAATTTACATAAAATATCAAAAGGACACCAAATATATCTTATATACTGTACATAAAATGTCAAAATGTACAGTAAATATATTTCATATATTGTACATATAATATTAACTAAAAGTACACCATATACATTTTATATACTGTAAATAAAATATCAAAAATTTCAGTAAATATATATTACATACTGTACATAAAATATCAAAAAGTACACCAAATATGTGTTATATATACTGTAAATGAACTATCAAAAACTACAGTAATTATATTTAATATACTGTACATAAAATATCAAAAACTACACCAAATGTATATTATATAGTGTAAAGAAAATATAAAAAAGACGGTAAATATATATTACACACCCTATGTAAAATATCAAAAACTACACCAAATATATATTATATAATTTACATAAAATATCAAAAGGACACCAAATATACCTTATATACTGCACATAAAACATCAATAAGTACAAAAAAAATCTGTTATATGTACTGTACATATCAAAAACTACAGTAATTATATTCAATGCACTGTATATAAAATATAAAAATTACACCAAATGTAAATTTTATAGTGTAAATAAAATATCAAAAAGGAGAGTAAATATATACTACACACCCTAGGTAAAATATCAAAAACTACACCAAATATATATTATATAATTTACATAAAATATCAAAAGGACACCAAATATATCTTATATAGTGTACATAAAATATCAAAACCTACAGTATATATATTTCATATATTGTACATATATTATTAACTAAAAGTACACCAAATACATTTTATATACACTAAATAAAATATCAAAAAGTACAGTAAATATATATTACATAGTGTACATAAAATATCAAAAAGTACACGAAATATGTGTTATATATACGGTAAATAAACTATCAAAAACTACAGTAAATATGTTTAATATACTGTACATAAAATATCAAAAATTACTCCAAATGTACATTATATAGTGTAAATAAAATATCAAAAATACAGTAAATATGTATTACACACCCTATTTAAAATATCAAAAATTTCACCAAATATATATTATATAATTTACATAAAATATCAAAAGGACACCAAATATATCTCATATACTGTACGTAAAATATCAAAAACTACAGTAAATATATTTCATATATTGTACAAATAATATTAACTAAAAGTACACCAAATACATTTTATATACTGTAAATAAAATATCAAAAATTACAGTAAATATATATTACATACTGTACATAAAATATCAAAAAGTACACGAAATATGTGTTATATATACTGTAAATTAACTATCAAAAACTACAGTAATTATATTTTATATACTGTACATAAAATATAAAAAATTACACCAAATGTATATTATTTACTGTAAATAAAATATCAAAAAGTACAGTAAATATATATTACACACCATATGTAAAATATCACAATCTACACCAAATATATATTTTATAATTTACAAAAATATATCAAAAGGACACCAAATATATCTTATATACTGTACATAAAATATCAAAATGTACAGTAAATATATTTCATATATTGTACATATAATATAAACTAAAAGTACACGAAATATATTTTATATAGTGTAAATAAAATATCAAATAGTACAGTAAATATATATTACACACCATCTGTAAAATATCACAATCTACACCAAATATATATTATATAATTTACATAAAATATCAAAAGGACACGAAATATATCTTATGTACTGTACATAAAATATCAAAATATACAGTAAATATATTTCTTATGTTGTACATATAATGTTAACTAAAAGTACACCAAATACATTTTATATAGTGTAAATAAAATATCAAAAAGTACAGTAAATATATATTACACACTATATGTAAAATATCACAATATACAAAAAATATATATTATATAATTTACATAAAATAACAAAAGGACACCAAATATATCTTATATACTCTACATAAAATATCAAAATGTACAGTAAATATATTTCATATATTGTACATATAATGCTAACTAAAATACACCAAATACATTTTATATACTGTAAATAAAATATGAAAAATTATAGTAAATATATATTACATACTGTACATAGCATATCAAGAAGTACACCAAATATGTGTTATATATACTGTAAATAAACTATCAAAAACTACAGTAATTATATTTAATATACTGTACATAAAATATCAAAAATTACACCAAATGTATATTATGTACTGTAAATAAAATATCAAAAAGTACAGTAAATATACTACACACCATATGTAAAATATCACAATCTACCCCAAATTTATATTATATTATTTACATAAAATATCAAAAGGACACCAAATATATCTTATATACTGTACATAAAATATCAAATGTACAGTAAATATATTTCATATATTGCACATATAATACTAACTAAAAGTACACCAAATACATTTTATATTGTGTAAATAAAATATCAAAAAGTACAGTAAATATGTATTACATACTGTACATAAAATATCACAAAGTACACCAAATATGTGTTATATATACTGTAAATAAACTATCAAAAACTACAATAATTATATTTAAAATACTGTACATAAAATATAAAAAATTACTCCAAATGTGTAATATACTGTAAATAAAATATCAAAAGTACAGTAAATATATATTACACACCCTATGTTAATTATAACAAACTACACCAAATATATAGTATATCATTTACATAAAATATCAAAAGGACACAAAATATATCTTATATACAATACATAAAATATCAAAAATTACAGTGAATACAATTCATGTATTGTACATATAATATTAACTAAAAGTACACCAAATACATTTTATATTCTGTAAATAAAATATCAAAAATTACAGTAAATATATATTACATTCTGTACATAAAATATCAAAAAGTATACCACATATGTGTTCTATATACTGTAAATATCAAAAGCTACATTAATTATATTCAATGTACTGTATATAAAATATCAAAAATTACACCAAATGTAAATTATATGCTGTAAATAAAATGTCAAAAAGGACAGTAAATATATACTACACAGCCTAGGTAAAATATCAAAAACTACATCATATATATTATATAATTTACATAAAATATAAAAAGGACACCAAATATATCTTATATACTTCAGATAAAATATCAAAAATACAGTATATATATTTCATATATTGTACATATATTATTAATTAAAAGTACACCAAATACATTTTGTATACTTTAAATAAAATAATAAAAAATTCCGTAAATATATATTACATACTGTACATAAAATATCGAAAAGTACAGTAAATATATTTCATATATTGTACATATAATATTAACTAAAAGTACACCAAATATATTTTATATACTGTAAATAAAATATCAAAAATTACAGTAAATATATATAACATAGTGTACGTAATATATAAAAAAGTACACCAAATATGTGTTATATATACTGTAAATAAACTATCAAAAACTACAGTAATTATATTTAATATACTGTACATGAAATATCAAAAATTACACCAAATGTATATTATATAGTGTAAATAAAATATCAAAAAGGACAGTAAATATATATGACACACCCTATGTAAAATATCAAAAACTACACCAAATATATATTATTTAATTTACATAAAATATCAAAAGGACACCAAATATATCTTATATACTATACATAAAATATCAAAATGTACAGAAAATATATTTCATATATTGTACATATAATATTAACTAAAAGTAACCCAAATACATTTTATATATTGTAAATAAAATATCAAAAATTACAGTAAATATGTATAACATACTGTACATAAAATATCAAAAAGTACACCAAATATGTGTTATATATACTGTAAATAAACTATCAAAAACTACAGTAATTATATTTAATATACTCTAAATAAAATATCAAAAATTACACCAAATGTATATTATTTACTGAAAATAAAATATCAAAATGTACAGTAAATAAATATTACACACCCTATATAAAATATCAAAAACTACCCCAAATATATATTATATAATTTACATAAAATATCAAAAGGACACCAAATATACCTTATATACTGTACTTAAAATATCAAAATGTACAGTAAATATATTTCATATATTGTACATGTAATATTAACTGAAAGTACACCAAATACATTTTATATACTGTAAATAAAATATCAAAAATTATAGTAAATATATATTACATACTATACATAACATATCAAGAAGTACACCAAATATGTGTTATATATACTGTAAAGAAACTATCAAAAACTACAGTAATTATATTAAATATACAGTACATAAAATATCAAAAATTACACCAAATGTATATTATGTACTGTAAATAAAATATCAAAAAGTACAGTAAATATATATTACACACCATATGTAAAATATCACAATCTACACCAAATATATATTATATAATTTACATAAAATATCAAAAGGACACCAAATATATCTTATATACTGTACATAAAATATCAAATGTACAGTAAATATATTTCATATATTGTACATATAATACTAACTAAAAGTACACCAAATAGATTTTATATTGTGTAAATAAATTATCAAAATATACAGTAAATATGTATTACATACTGTACATAAAATATCACAAAGTACACCAAATATGTGTTATATATACTGTAAATAAACTATCAAAAACTACAATAATTATATTTAATATACTGTACAATAAATATAAAAAATTACACCAAATGTGTAATATACTGTAAATAAAATATCAAAAAGTACAGTAAATATATATTACACACCATATGTTAATTATCACAAACTACACCAAATATATATTATATAATTTACATAAAATATCAAAAGGACACAAAATATATCTTATATACTGTACATAAAATATCAAAAATTACAGAAAATATATTTCATATATTGTACATATTATATTAACTAAAAGTACACCAAATACATTTTATATACTGTAAATAAAATATTAAAATTACAGTAAATATATATTACATACTGTACATAAAATATCAAAAAGTACACCAAATATGTGTTATATATACTGTAAATGAACTATCAAAAACTACAGTAATTATATTTAATATACTGTACATAAAATACCAAAAATTACACCAAATGTATATTATATAGTGTAAAGAAAATATAAAAAATGACGGTAAATATATATTACACACCCTATGTAAAATATCAAAAACTACACCAAATATATATTATATAATTTACATAAAATATCAAAAGGACACCAAATATACCTTATATACTGTACATAAAATATCAAAATGTACAGTAAATATGTTTCATATATTGCACATAAAATATTAATTAAAGTACACCAAATACACTTTATATACTGTAAATAAAATATCAAAAACTACAGTAAATATATATTACATACTGTACATAAAATATCAAAAAGTACACCTAATTTGTGTTATATATACTGTAAATAAACTATCAAAAACTACAGTAATTATATTTAATATACTGTACATGAAATATCAAAAATTTCACTAAATGTATATTATATACTGTAAATAAAATATCAAAAAGGACAGTAAATATATATTACACTCTATGTAAAATATCAAAAACTACACCAAATATATATTATATAATTTACATAAAATATCATAAGGACACCAAATATATCTTATATACTGTACATAAAATATCAAAAATACAGTAAATATGTTTCATATATTGTACCTATAATATTAACTAAAAGTACACCAAATACATTTTATATACTGTATATAAAATATCAAAAAGTACAGTAAATATATTTCATATATTGTACATATAATATTAACTAAAAGTACACCAAATACATTTTATATATTGTAAATAAAATATCAAAAACTACAGTAAATATATATAACATACTGTACATAAAATATCAAAATGTACACCAAATATGTGTAATACATACTGTAAATAAACTATCAAAAACTACAGTAATTATATTTAATATACTATAAATAAAATATCAAAAATTACACCAAATGTATATTATTTACTGAAAATAAAATATCAAAAAGTACAGTAAATATGTATTACACACACTATGTAAAATATCAAAAACTACACAAAATATATATTATATAATTTACATCAAATATCAAAAGGACACCAAATATACCTTATATACTGTACTTAAAATATCAAAATGTACAGTAAATATATTTCATATATTGTACATATAATATTAACTAAAAGTACACGAAATACATTTTATATACTGTAAATAAAATATGAAAAATTATAGTAAATATATATTACATACTGTATATAACATATCAAGAAGTACACCAAATATGTGTTATATATACTGTAAATAAACTATCAAAAACTACATTAATTATATTTAATATACTGTACATAAAATATCAAAAATTACACCAAATGTATATTATGTACTGTAAATAAAATATCAAAAAGTACAGTAAATATATATTACACACCATATGTAAAATGTCACAATCTACACCAAATATATATTATATAATTTACATAAAGTTTCAAAAGGACACCAAATATATCTTAAATACTGTACATAAAATATCAAATGTACAGTAAATATTTTTCATATATTGTACATATAATACTAACTAAAAGTACACCAAATACATTTTATATTTTGTAAATAAAATATCAAAAAGCACAGTAAATATGTATTACATACTGTACATAAAATATCACAAAGTACACCAAGTATGTGTTATATATACTGTAAATAAACTATCAAAAACTACAGTAATTATATTTAATATACTGTATATTAAATATCAAAAATTACACAAAATGTATGTTATATATTGTATATAAAATATCAAAAAGGACAGTAAATATATACTGCACACCCTATGTAAAATATCAAAAACTACACCAAATATATATTATATAATTTACATAAAATATCAAAAATTACACCAAATATATATTATATACTGAAAATAAAATATCAAAAAGGACAGTAAATATATATTACACTCTATGAAATATATCAAAAAATACAAATATATATTAAATTTACATAAAATATCAAAAGGATCCCAAATATATCTTATAAACCGTACATAAAATATCAAAAAGTACAGTAAATATATTTCATATATTGTGCACATAATATTAACTAAAAGTACACCAAATACATTTTATGTACTGTAAGTAAAATATCAAAAAGTTCAGTAAACTTATATTACATACTGTACATTAAATATCGAAAAGTACACCAAATTTGTGTTATATATACTGTAAATAAACTATCAAAAACTACAATAATTATATTTAATATACTCTACATAAAATATAAAAAATTACACCAAATATATAATATACTGTAAATAAAATATCAAAAAGTACAGTAAATATACATTACACACCCTATGTAAATTATCACAAACTACACCAATTATATGTTATATAATTTACATAAAATATCAAAAGGACACCAAATATATCTTATATACTGTACATAAAATATCAGAATGTACAGTAAATATATTTCATATATTGTACATATAATATTAACTAAAATTAGAACAAATACATTTTATATACTGGAAATAAAATATCAAAAAGTACAGTAAATATATATTACATAGTCTACATAAAATATTAAAAAGGACACCAAATATGTGTTATATATACTGTAAATAAACTATCAAAAACGACAGTAATTTCATTTAATATTTTGTACATAAAATATCAAAAATTACACCAAATGTATATTATATACTGTAAATAAAAAATCATAAAGGACAGTAAACATATATCACACTCTATGTAAAATATCAAAAACTATAAATATATATTATATAATTTACATAAAATATCAAAAGGACACCAATTACATCTTGTATACTGTACATAAAATATCAAAAAGTACAGTAAATATATTTCATATATTGTACATATAATATTAACTAAAAGTACACCAAATACATTTTATGTACTGTAAAAAAAGTATCAAAAATTACAGTAAATACGTATTACATACTGTACATAAAATATCAAAAAGTACACCAAATACGAGTTATATATACTGTAAATAAACTATCACAAACTACAGTAATTATATTTAATATACTGTACATAAAATATCAAAAATTACACCAAATGTATATTATATACTCTAAATAAAATATCAAATATTACAGTAAATATATATTACACACCCTATGTAAAATATCACAAACTACACCAAATATATATTATATAATTTACATAAAATATCAAAAGGACACCAAATATACCTTATATACTGTACATAAAATATCAAAATGTACAGTAAATATATTTCATATTTTGCACATATAATATTAACTAAAAGTACACCAAATACACTTTATATACTGTAAATAAAATATCAAAAATTACAGTAAATATATATTACATACTGTACATAACATATCAAAAAGTACACCTAATATGTGTTATATATACTGTAAATAAACTATCAAAAACTACAGTAATTATATTTAATGTACTGTATATAAAATATGAAAAATTACACCAATTGTATATTATATACTGTAAATAAAATATCAAACAGGAAAGTAAATATATACTACACACCCCATGTAAAATATCACAAACTACACCAAATATATATTATATAGTTTACATAAAATATCAAAAGGACACCAAATATATCTTATATACTGTATATAAAATATCAAAATTTACAGTAAATAAATTTCATATATTGTGAATATAATATTAACTAAAAGTACACCAAATACATTTTATGAACTGTAAATAAAACATCAAAATGTACAGTAAATATATATTACATACTGTACATAAAATATAAAAATGTACACCAAATATGTGTTATATATACTGTAAATAAACTATCAAAAACTACAGTTATTACATTTAATATACTGTACATAAAATGTCAAAAATTTCACCAAATGTATAATATACTGTAAATAAAATATCAAAAAGAACAGTAAATATATATTACACACCCTATGTAAAATATCACAAAATACACCAAATATATATTATATAATTTACATGAAATAGCAAAAGGACACCAAATATATCTTATATACTGTACATAAAATATCAAAAATTACAGTAAATATATTTCATATATTGTACGTATAATATTAACTAAAAGTACACCAAATACATTTTATATACTGCAAATAAAATATCAGAATGTACAGTAAATATATATTACATACTGTACATAAAATATCAAAAATTACACCAAATATGTGTTATATATACTGTAAATAAACTATCAAATACTACAGTAATTATATTTAATATACTGTATATAAAATATCAAAAATTACACCAAATGTATATTATATAGTGTAAGTAAAATATCAAAAAGGACAGTAAATATATTATACACACCCTATGTAAAATATCAAACACTACACCAAATATATATTATATAATTTACATAAAATATCAAAAGGACACCAAATATATATCATATACTGTACATAAAATATCAAAAAGTTCAGTAAATATATTTCATATATTGTACATATAATATTAACTAAAAGTACACCAAATACCTTTCATATACTGTAAATAAAATAACCAAAATACAGTAAATATATATTACATACTGTACTTAAAATATCAAAAAGTACACCAAATATGTGTTATATATTCTGTAAATAAACTATCAAAAACTACAGTTATTACGTTTAATATACTGCACATTAAATATCAAAAATTACACCAAATGTATATTATATACTGTAACTAAAATATGAAAAAGTACAGTAAATATATATTACACTCTATGTAAAATATCAATAACTACACCAAATATATATGATATAATTTACATAAAATATCAAAAGGACACCAAATATATGTTATATACTGTACATAAAATATCAAATAGTACAGTAAATATGTTTCATATTTTCCACATATAATATTAACTAAAACTACACCAAGTACACTTTATATACTGTAAATAAAATATCAAAAAGTACAGTAAATATATATTACATACTGTACATAACATATCAAAAAGTACACCTAATATGTGTTATATATACTGTAAATAAACTATCAAAAACTACAGTAATTATATTTAATATACTGTACATAAAATATCAAAAATTACACTAAATGTATAATATAAACTGTAAATAAAATATCCAAAAGTACAGTAAAGATATATTACACTCTATGTAAAATATCAAAAACTGCACCAAATATATATTATATAATTTACATAAAATATATAAAGGACACCAAATATATCTCATACATTGTATATAAAAGATCAAAAAGTACAGTAAATATATTTCATATATTGTACATATAATATTAACTAAAAGTACACCAAATGCATTTTATATACTGTAAATAAAATATCAAAAATTACAGTAAATATATATTACATACTGTGCATAAAATATCAAAAAGTACACCAAATACGTGTTATATATACTGTAAATAAACTATAAAAACTACAGTAATTATATTTAATATACTGTACATAAAATATCAAAAATT
Organism: Pan paniscus; assembly: GCF_029289425.2. NCBI lineage: Eukaryota > Metazoa > Chordata > Mammalia > Primates > Hominidae > Pan > Pan paniscus. Next base: position 7,288,651 of record NC_073271.2, read on the forward strand.
TCACCAAATGTATTTTATATACTGTAAAGAAAATATCAAAAATTACAGTAAAAATATATTACACACCCTATGTAAAATATCAAAAACTACACCAAATATATATTATATAATTTACGTAAAATATCAAAAGGACACCAAATATATCTTATATACTGTACATAAAATATCAAAAAGTACAGTAAGAATATTTCATACATTGTACATATAATATTAAATAAAATTTCACCAAATACATTTTATATACTGCAAATAAAATATCAAAAAGTACAGTAAAATTACATTACATACTGTACATAAAATATCAAAAAGTACACCCAAAGTATATTACATACTGTAAATAAAATATCAAAAAGTACAGTAATTATATACTACACAACCTATGTACAATATCAAAAACTACACCAAGTATATATTATATAATTTACATAAAATAAAAAAAGGCCACCAAATATATCTTATATACTGTACATAAAATATCAAAAAGTACAGTAAATATATTTCATATATTGTACATATAATATTAACTAAAAGTACACCATATACATTTTATATACTGTAAATAAAATATCAAAAAGTACGGTAAATATATATTACATACTGCACATAACATATCAAAAAGTACACCAAATATGTGTTATATATACTGTAAATAAACTATCAAAAACTACAGTAATCATATTTAATATACTGTACATAAAGTATCAAAAATTACACCAAATGTATATAACATACTGTAAATAAAATATCAAAAAGGACAGTAAATATATACTACACACCCTATGTAAAATATCAAAAACTACACCAAATATATATTATATAATTTACATTGAATATCAAAAGGCCACCAAATATATCTTATATACTGTACATAAAATATCAAAAAGTACAGTACATATATTTCATATATTGTACATATAATATTAACTAAAAGTACACCAAATACATTTTATATACTGCAAATAAAATATCAAAAATGCAGCAAAAATTTATTACATACTGTACATAATATATGAAAAAGTACACCAAATATTTGTTATATATATTTTAAATAAACTATCAAAAACTACAGTAATTATATTTAATACACTGTACATAAAATATCAAAAATTACACCAAATGAATATTACACAGTGTAAAGAAAATATCAAAAAGTATAGTAAATATATACTACACACCCTATGTAAAATGTAAAAAACTACACCAAATACATATTTTGTAATTTACATAAATAAATAAGGCCACCAAATATATCTTATATACTGTACATAAAATATCAAAAAGTACAGTAAATATATTTCATATATTGTACATATAATATTAACTAAAAGTACACCAAATACATTTTATATACTCTAAATAAAATATCAAATATTACAGTAAATATATATTACATACTGTACATAAAATATCCAAAAGTAAAACAAATATGTGTTATATATACTGTAAATAAACTATCAAAAACTACAGTAATTATATTTAATATACTGTATATTAAATATCAAAAATTACACCAAATGTATGTTATATATTGTATATAAAATATCAAAAAGGACAATAAATATATACTGCACACCCTATGTAAAATATCAAAAACTACACCAAATATATATTATATAATTTACATAAAATATCAAAAATTACACCAAATATATATTATATATTGAAAATAAAATATCAAAAAGGAGATTAAATATATATTACACTCTATGTAAAATATCAAAAACTACAAATATATATTAAATTTACATAAAATATCAAAAGGACCCCAAATATATCTTATATACCGTACATAAAACATCAAAAACTACAGTAAATATATTTCATATATTGTGCACTTAATATTAATTAAAAGTACACCAAATACATTTTATGTACTGTAAATAAAATATCAAAAAGTACAGTAAACATATATTACATACTGTACATTAAATATCGAAAAGTACACCAAATATGTGTTATATATACTGTAAATAAACTATCAAAAACTACAATAATTATATTTAATAAACCCTACATAATATATAAAAAATTACACCAAATATATATTATACTGTAAATAAAATATCAAAAAGTACAGTAAATATATATTACACACCCTATTTAAATTATCAAAAACTACACCAAATATACATTATATAATTTACATAAAATATCAAAAGGACACCAAATATATCTTATATACTGTACATAAAATATCAAAATGCACAGTAAATATATTTAATATATTGTACATATAATATTAACTAAAATTACACCAAATACATTTTATATACTGGAAATAAAATATCAAAAAGTACAGTGAATATATATTACATACTGTATATAAATTATCAAAAAGCACACCAAATATGTGTTATATATAGTGTAAATAAACTATGAAAAACTACAGTAATTATATTTAATATACTCTACATAAAATATCAAAAATTACACCAAATGTATATTATTTACTGTAAATAAAATACTAAAAAGTACAGTAAATATATATTACACACCCTATGTAAAATATCACAAACTACACCAAATATATATTATATAATTTACATAAAATATCAAAAGGTCACCAAATATACCTTATATACTGTACATAAAATATCAAAATGTACAGTAAATATATTTCATATATTTTACATATAATATTAACTTAAAGTACACCAAATACATTTTATATACTCTAAATAAAATATCAAAAATTACAGTAAATATATATTACATACTGTACATAAAATATCCAAAAGTAAACCAAATATGTGTTATATATACTGTAAATAAACTATCAAAAACTACAGTAATTATATTTAATATACTGTATATTAAATATCAAAAATTACACCAAATGTATGTTATATATTGTATATAAAATATCAAAAAGGACAGTAAATATATACTGCACACCCTATGTAAAATATCAAAAACTACACCAAATATATATTATATAATTTACATAAAATATCAAAAATTACACCAAATATATATTATATACTGAAAATAAAATATCAAAAAGCAGAGTAAATATATATTACACTCTATGTAAAATATCAAAAACTACAAATATATATTAAATTTACATAAAATATCAAAAGGACCCCAAATATATCTTATATAACGTACATAAAATATCAAAAAGTACAGTAAATATATTTCATATATTGTGCACATAATATTAAATAAAAGTACACCAAATACATTTTATGTACTGTAAATAAAATATCAAAAAGTACAGTAAACATATATTATATACTGTACATTAAATATCGAAAAGTACACCAAATATGTGTTATATATACTGTAAATAAACTATCAAAAACTACAATAATTATATTTAATATACTCTACATAAAATATAAAAAATTACACCAAATATATAATATACTGTAAATAAAATATCAAAAAGTACAGTAAATATATATTACACACCCTATGTAAATTATCACAAACTTCACAAAATATATATTATATAATTTACATAAAATATCAAAAGGACACCAAATATATCTTATATACTGTACATAAAATATCAAAATGCACAGTAAATATATTTAATATATTGTACATATAATATTAACTAAAATTACACCAAATACATTTTATATACTGGAAATAAAATATCAAAAAGTACAGTAAGTATATATTACATAGTCTACATAAAATATCAAAAAGTACACCAAATATGTGTTATATATACTGTAAATAAACTATCAAAAACTACAGTAATTATATTTAATATACTGTACATAAAATATAAAAAATTACACCAAAAGTATGTTATTTACTGTAAATAAAATATCAAAAATACAGTAAATATATATTACACACCATATGTAAAATATCACAATCTACACTATATATATTATATAATTTACAAAAAATATCAAAAGGACACCAAGTATATCTTATGTACTGTACATAAAATATCAAAATGTACAGTAAATATATTTCATATATTGTACATATAATATTAACTAAAAGTACACCAAATACATTATATATATTGTAAATAAAATATCAAAAGGTACAGTAAATATATATTACATACAGTACATAAAATATCAAAAAGTACACCAAATATGTGTTATATATACTGTAAATAAACTATCAAAAACTACAGTAATTATATTTAATATACTGTACATAAAATATCAAAAATTACACCCAATGTATATTATATACTGTAAATAAAATATCAAACAGGACAGTAAATATATACTACACACCCTATGTAAAATATCAAAAACTACACCAAATATATATTATATAATTTATATAAAATATCAAAAGGACACCAAATATATCTTATATACTGTACATAAAATATCAAAAAGTATAGTAAATATATTTCATATGTTGTACATATAATATTTACTAAAAGTACACCAAATACATTTTATATACTGTAAATAAAATATCAAAAACTACAGTAAATATACATTAGATATTGTACATAATATATCAAAAAGTACACCAAATATGTGTTATATGTACTGTAAATAAACTATCAAAGTCTACAGTAATTATGTTTAATATACGGTACATAAAATATCAAAAATTACACCAAAAGTATATTATATACTGTAAATAAAATATCAAAAATTACAGTAAATATATATTACATACTGTACATAAAATATCAAAAAGTACACCACATATGTGTTATATATACTGTAAATATCAAAAACTACAGTAATTATATTCAATATACGGTATATAAAATATCAGAAATTACACCAAATGTAAATTATATGCTGTAAATAAAATATCAAAAAGGACAGTAAATATATACTACACACCCTATGTAAAATATCAAAAACTACATCATATATATTATATAATTTACATAAAATATAAAAAGGACACCAAATATATCTTATATACTGTAGATAAAATATCAAAATGTACAGTAAATATATTTCATATATAGTGCATATAATATTAACTAAAAGTACACCAAATACATTTTATGTACTGTAAATAGAATATCAAAAAATACAGTAAATATATATTACATATTGTTCATAAAATATCAAAAAGTACACCAAATACGTGTTATATATACTGTAAATAAACTATCACAAACTACAGTAATTATATTTAATATACTGTACATAAAATATCAAAAATTACACCAAATGTATATTATATACTCTAAAATATCAAAAATTACAGTAAATATATATTACACACCCTACGTAAAATATCAAAAACTACACCAAATATATATTATATAATTTACAAAAATATCAAAAGGACACTAAATATATCTTATATACTGTACATAAAATATCAATAAGTACAGTAAATATATTTCATATATTGTGCATATAATATTAACTAAAAGTACACCAAATACATTTTATGTACTGTAAATAGAATATCAAAAAGTACAGTAAATATATATTACATACTGTACATAAAATATCAAAAAGTACACCAAATATGTGTTATATATACTGTAAATAAACTATCACAAACTACAGTAATTATATTTAATATACTGTACATAAAATATCAAAAATTACACCAAATGTATGTTATTTACTGTTAATAAAATATCAAAAATACAGTAAGTATATATTACACACCATATGTAAAATATCACAATCTACACAAAATATATATAATATAATTTACATAAAATATCAAAAGGACACCAAATATATCTTATATACTGTTCATAAAATATCAAAAATTACACTAAACATATTTCATATATTGTACATATAATATTAAATAAAAGTACACCAAATACATTATATATATTGTAAATAAAATATCAAAAGGTACAGTAAATGTATATTACGTACAGTACATAAATTATCAAAAAGTACACCAAATATGTGTTATATATACTGTAAATAAACTATCAAAAACTACAGTAATTATATTTAATATACTGTACATAAAATATCAAAAATTACACGAAATGTATATTATATACTGTAAATAAAATATCAAACAGGACAGTAAATATATAGTACACACCCTATGTAAAATATCAAGAACTACACCAAATATATATTATATAATTTATATAAAATACCAAAAGGACACCAAATATATCTTATATACTGTAAATAAAATATCAAAAAGTACAGTAAATATACATTACATATTGTACGTAATATATCAAAAAGTACACCAAATATATGTTATATATACTGTAAATAAACTATCAAAATCTACAGTAATTATGTTTAACATACAGTACATAAAATATCAAAAATTACACCAAAAGTATATTATATACTGTAAATAAAATATCAAAAATTACAGTAAATATATATTACATACTGTACATAAAATATCAAAAAGTACACCACATATGTGTTATATATACTGTAAATATCAAAAACTACAGTAATTATATTCAATGTACGGTATATAAAATATCAGAAATTACACCAAATGTAAATTATATGCTGTAAATAAAATATCAAAAAGGACAGTAAATATATACTACACACCCTATGTAAAATATCAATAACTACATCAAATATATATTATATAATTTACATAAAATATAAAAAGGACACCAAATATATCTTATATACTGTAGATAAAATATCAAAATATACAGTAAATATATTTCATGTATTGTGCATATAATATTAACTAAAAGTACACCAAATACATTTTATGTACTGTAAATAGAATATCAAATAGTACAGTAAATATATTTTACATACTGTACATAAAATATCAAAAAGTACACCAAATATGTGTTATATATAGTGTAAATAAACTATCACAAACTACAGTAATTATATTTAATATACTGTACATAAAATATCAAAAATTACACCAAATGTATGTTATTTACTGTAAATAAAATATCAAAAATACAGTAAATATATATTACACACCATATGTAAAATATCACAATATACAATAAATATATATTATATAATTTACATAAAATATCAAAAGGACACCAAATATATCTTATATACTGTACATAAAATATCAAAATGTACAGTAAATATATTTCATATATTGTATATATAATATTAACTAAAAGTACACCTAATACATATTATATAGTGTAAATAAAATATCAAAAGTTACAGTGAATATATATTACATACTGTATATAAATTATCAAAAAGTACACCAAAGATGTGTTATATATAGTGTAAATAAACTATCAAAAACTACAGTAATTATATTTAATATATTCTACATAAAATATCAAAAATTACACCAAATGTATATTATTTACTGTAAATAAAATACTAAAATGTACAGTAAATATATATTACACACCCTATGTAAAATATCACAAACTACACCAAATATATATTATATAATTTACATAAAATATCAAAAGGTCACCAAATATACCTTATATACTGTACATAAAATATCAAAATGTACAGTAAATATATTTCATATATTTTACATATAATATTAACTAAAAGTACACCAAATACATTTTATATACTCTAAATAAAATATCAAAAATTACAGTAAATATATATTACATACTGTACATAAAATATCCAAAAGTAAACCAAATATGTGTTATATATACTGTAAATAAACTATCAAAAACTACAGTAATTATATTTAATATACTGTATATTAAATATCAAAAATTACACCAAATGTATGTTATATATTGTATATAAAATATCAAAAAGGACAGTAAATATATACTGCACACCCTATGTAAAATATCAAAAACTACACCAAATATATATTATATAATTTACATAAAATATCAAAAATTACACCAAATATATATTATATACTGAAAATAAAATATCAAAAAGGAGAGTAAATATATATTACACTCTATGTAAAATTTCAAAAACTACAAATATATATTAAATTTACATAAAATATCAAAAGGACCCCAAATATATCTTATATAACGTACATAAAATATCAAAAATTACAGTAAATATATTTCATATATTGTGCACATAATATTAACTAAAAGTACACCAAATACATTTTATGTACTGTAAATAAAATATCAAAAAGTACAGTAAACATATATTATATACTGTACATTAAATATCGAAAAGTACACCAAATATGTGTTATATATACTGTAAATAAACTATCAAAAACTACAATAATTATATTTAATATACTCTACATAAAATATAAAAAATTACACCAAATATATAATATACTGTAAATAAAATATCAAAAATTACAGTAAATATATATTACACACCCTATGTAAAATATCACAAACTACACCAAATATATATTATATAATTTACATAAAATATCAAAAGGGCACCAAATATACCTTATATACTGTACATAAAATATCAAAATATACAGTAAATATATTTCATATATTGTACATATAATATTAGCTAAAAGTACACCAAATACATTATATATATTGTAAATAAAATATCAAAAAGTACAGTAAATATATATTACATACAGTACATAAAATATCAAAAAGTACACCAAATATGTGTTATATATACTGTAAATAAAGTATGAAAAACTAGAGTAATTATATTTAATATACTGTATGTAAAATATCAGAAATTACACCAAATGTATATTATATACTGTAAATAAAATATCACACAGGACAGTAAATATATACTACACACGCTATGTAAAATATCAAAAACTACACAAAATATATATTATATAATTTACATAAAATATCAAAAGGACACCAAATATATCTTATATACTCAACAGAAAACATCAAAAATTACAGTAAATATATTTCATATATTGTGCATATAATATTAACTAAAAGTACACCAAATACATTTTATGTACTGTAAATAAAATATCAAAAAGTACAGTAAATATATATTACATACAGTACATAAAATATCAAAAAGTACACCAAATATGTGTTATATATACTGTAAATAAACTATCAAAAACTACAGTAATTATATTTAATATACTGTACATAAAATATCAAAAATTACACCAAATGTATATTATATATTCTAAATAAAATATCAAAAATTACAGTAAATATATATTACACACCCTATGTAAAATATCACAAACTACACCAAATATATATTATATAATTTACATAAAATATCAAAAGGACACGAAATATACCTTATATACTGTACATAAAATATCAAAATATACAGTAAATATATTTCATATATTGTACATATAATATTAGCTAAAAGTACACCAAATACATTATATATATTGTAAATAAAATATCAAAAATTACAGTAAATATATATTACATACAGTACATAAAATATCAAAAAGTACACCAAATATGTGTTATATATACTGTAAATAAAGTATGAAAAACTACAGTAATTATATTTAATATACTGTATGTAAAATATCAGAAATTACACCAAATGTATATTATATACTGTAAATAAAATATCAAACAGGACAGTAAATATATACTACACACCCTATGTAAAATATCAAAAACTACACCAAATATATATTATATGATTTACATAAAATATCAAAAGGACACCAAATATATCTTATATACTCAACAGAAAACATCAAAAATTACAGTAAATATATTTCATATATTGTGCATATAATATTAACTAAAAGTACACCAAATACATTTTATGTACTGTAAATAAAATATCAAAAAGTACAGTAAATATATATTACATACTGTACATAAAATATCAAAAAGTACACCAAATATGTGTTATGTATACTGTAAATAAACTATCAAAAACTACAGTAATTATATTTAATATACTGTACATAAAATATAAAAAATTACACCAAATGTATAATATACTGTGAATAAAATATCAAAAAGTACAGTAAATATATATTAAACACCATATGTAAAATATCACAATCTACACAAATTATATAATTTACATAAAATATCAAAAGGACACCAAATATATCTTATATACTGTATATAAAATATCAAAATGTTCAGTAAAAGTATTTCATATATTGTACATATAATATTAACTAAAAGTACACCAAATACATTATATATAGTAAATAAAATATCAAAAATTACAGTAAATATATATTACATACAGTACATAAAATATCAAATAGTACACCAAATATGTGTTATATATACTGTAAATAAACTATCAAAAACTACAGTAATTATATTTAATATACTGTATATAAAATATCAGAAATTACACCAAATGTATATTATATACTGTAAATAAAATATCAAAAAGGACAGTAAATATATACTACACACCCTATGTAAAATATGAAAAACTACACCAAATATATATTATATAATTTACATAAAATATCAAAAGGACCCCAAATATATCTTATATACCGTACATAAAATATCAAAATGTACAGTAAATATATTTCATATATTGTACATATAATATTAACTAAAAGTACACCAAATACATTTTATATACTGTAAATAAAATATCAAAAGTTTCAGTAAATATACATTACATATTGTACATAATATATCAAAAAGTACACCAAATATGAGTTATATATACTGTAAATAAACTATCAAAATCTACAGTAATTGTGTTTAATATACAGTGCATAAAATATAAAAATTACACCAAAACTATATTTTATACTGTAAATAAAATATCAAAAATTACAGTAAATATATATTACATACTATACATAAAATATCAAAAAGTACACCACATATGTGTTATATATACTGTAAATATCAAAAACTACAGTAATTATATTCAATGTACGGTATATAAAATATCAGAAAATACACCAAATGTAAATTATATGCTGTAAACAAATCTCAAAAAGGACAGTAAATATATACTACACACCCTATATAAAATATCAAAAACTACATCAAATATATATTATATAATTTACATAAAATATAAAAAGGACACCAAATATATCTTATATACTGTAGATAAAATATCAAAATGTACAGTAAATATATTTCATATATTGTGCATATAATCTTAACTAAAAGTACACCAAATACATTTTATGTACTGTAAATAGAATATCAAAAAGTACAGTAAATATATATTACATACTGTACATAAAATATCAAAAAGTACACCAAATATGTGTTATATATACTGTAAATAAACTATCACAAACTACAGTAATTATATTTAATATACTGTACATAAAATATCAAAAATTACACCAAAAGTATGTTATTTAATGTAAATAAAATATCAAAAATACAGTAAATATATATTACACACCATATGTAAAATATGACAATCTACACATTATATATATTATATAATTTACAAAAAATATCAAAAGGACACCAAGTATATCTTATATACTGTACATAAAATATCAAAATGTACAGTAAATATATTTCATATATTGTACATATAATATTAACTAAAAGTACACCAAATACATTATATATATTGTAAATAAAATATCAAAAGGTACAGTAAATATATATTACATACAGTACATAAAATATCAAAAAGTACACCAAATATGTGTTATATATACTGTAAATAAACTATCAAAAACTACAGTAATTATATTTAATATACTGTACATAAAATATCAAAAATTACACCCAATGTATATTATATACTGTAAATAAAATATCAAACAGGACAGTAAATATATACTACACACCCTATGTAAAATATCAAAAACTACACCAAATATATATTATATAATTTATATAAAATATCAAAAGGATACCAAATATATCTTATATACTGTACATAAAATATCAAAATGTATAGTAAATATATTTCATATGTTGTACATATAATATTTACTAAAAGTACACCAAATACATTTTATATACTGTAAATAAAATATCAAAAACTACAGTAAATATACATTAGATATTGTACATAATATATCAAAAAGTACACCAAATATGTGTTATATATACTGTAAATAAACTATCAAAGTCTACAGTAATTATGTTTAATATACGGTACATAAAATATCAAAAATTACACCAAAAGTATATTATATACTGTAAATAAAATATCAAAAATTACAGTAAATATATATTACATACTGTACATAGAATATCAAAAAGTACACCACATATGTGTTATATATACTGTAAATATCAAAAACTACAGTAATTATATTCAATATACGGTATATAAAATATCAGAAATTACACCAAATGTAAATTATATGCTGTAAATAAAATATCAAAAAGGACAGTAAATATATACTACACACCCTATGTAAAATATAAAAACTACATCAAATATATATTATATAATTTACATAAAATATAAAAAGGACACCAAATATATCTTATATACTGTAGATAAAATATCAAAATGTACAGTAAATATATTTCATATATTGTGCATATAATATTAACTAAAAGTACACCAAATACATTTTATGTACTGTAAATAGAATATCAAAATGTACAGTAAATATATATTACATATTGTTCATAAAATATCAAAAAGTACACCAAATACGTGTTATATATACTGTAAATAAACTATCACAAACTACAGTAATTATATTTAATATACTGTACATAAAATATCAAAAATTACACCAAATGTATATTATATACTCTTAAATATCAAAAATTACAGTAAATATATATTACACACCCTATGTAAAATATCAAAAACTACACCAAATATATATTATATAATTTACATAAAATATCAAAAGGACACTAAATATATCTTATATACTGTACATAAAATATCAAAAAGTACAGTAAATATATTTCATATGTTGTACATATAATATTAACTAAAAGTACACCAAATACATTTTATGTACTGTAAATAGAATATCAAAAAGTACAGTAAATATATATTACATACTGTAAATAAAATATCAAAATGTACACCAAATATGTGTTAAATATACTGTAAATAAACTATCACAAACTACAGTAATTATTTTTAATATACTGTACATAAAATATCAAAAATTACACCAAATGTATATTATTTACTGTAAATAAAATATCAAAAATACAGTAAATATATATTACACACCATATGTAAAATATCACAATCTACACAAAATATATATTATATAATTTATATAAAATATCAAAAGGACACCAAATATATCTTATATACTGGACATAAAATATCAAAATGTACAGTAAATATATTTCATATATTGTACATATAATATTAACTAAAAGTACACCAAATACATTATATATAGTAAATAAAATATCAAAAGGTACAGTAAATATATATTACATACAGTACATAAAATATCAAAAAGTACACCAAATATGTGTTATATATACTGTAAATAAACTATCAAAAACTACAGTAATTATATTTAATATACTGTACATAAAATATCAAAAATTACACCAAATGTATATTATATAATGTAAATAAAATATCAAACAGGACAGTAAATATATACTACACACCCTATGTAAAATATCAAAAACTACACCAAATATATATTATATAATTTATATAAAATAACAAAAGGACACCAAATATATCTTATATACTGTACATAAAATATCAAAAAGTATAGTAAATATATTTCATATGTGGTACATATAATATTTACTAAAAGTACACCAAATACATTTTGTATACTGTAAATAAAATATCAAAAACTACAGTAAATATACATTAGATATTGTACATAATACATCAAAAAGTACACCAAATATGTGTTATATACACTGTAAATAAACTATCAAAGTCTACAGTAATTATGTTTAATATACGGTAAATAAAATATCAAAAATTACACCAAAAGTATATTATATACTGTAAATAAAATATCAAAAATTACAGTAAATATATATTACATACTGTACATAAAATATCAAAAAGTACACCACATATGTGTTATATATACTGTAAATATCAAAAACTACAGTAATTATATTCCATATACGGTATATAAAATATCAGAAATTATACCAAATATAAATTATATGCTGTAAATAAAATATCAAAAAGGACAGTAAATATATACTACACACCCTATGTAAAATATCAAAAACTACATCAAATATATATTATATAATTTACATTAAATATAAAAAGGACACCAAATATATCTTATATACTGTAGATAAAATATCAAAATGTACAGTAAATATATTTCATATATTGTGCATATAATATTAACTAAAAGTACACCAAATACATTTTATGTACTGTAAATAGAATATCAAAAAGTACAGTAAATATATATTACATACTGTACATAAAATATCAAAAAGTACACCAAATATGTGTTATATATAGTGGAAATAAACTATCACAAACTACAGTAATTATATTTAATATACTGTACATAAAATATCAAAAATTACACCAAATGCATGTTATTTAGTGTAAATAAAATATCAAAAAGTACAGTAAATATGTATTGCACACCATATGTAAAATATCACAATCTCTACCAATATATATTATATAATTTACATAAAATATCATAAGGACACCAATTATATCTTATATACTTTACATAAAATATCAAAAAGTACAGTAAATATATTTCATATATTGTACATATAATATTAACTAAAAGTACACCAAATACATTTTATATACTGTAAATAAAGTATCAAAAATTACAGTAAATACATATTACATACTGTACATAAAATATCAAAAAGTACACCAAATACGTGTTATATATACTGTAAATAAACTATCAAAAACTACAGTAATTATATTTAATATACTGTACATAAAATATCAAAAATTACACCAAATGTATATTATATACCATTAAATATCAAAAATTACAGTAAATATATATTACACACCCTATGTAAAATATCAAAAACTACACCAAGTATATATTATATAATTTACATAAAATATCAAAAGGACACTAAATATAGCTTATATACTGTACATAAAATATCAAAATATACAGTAAATATATTTCATATGTTGTGCATATAATATTAACTAAAAGTACACCAAATACATTTTATGTACTGTAAATAGAATATCAAAAAGTACATTAAATATATTTCATATGTTGTGCATATAATATTAACTAAAAGTACACCAAATACATTTTATGTACTGTAAATAGAATATCAAAAAGTACAGTAAATATATATTACATACTGTACATAAAATATCAAAAAGTACACCAAATATGTGTTATATATACTGTAAATAAACTATCACAAACTACAGTAATTATATTTAATATACTGTACATAAAATATCAAAAATTACACCAAATGTATGTTATTTACCGTAAATAAAATATCAAAAATACAGTAAATATATATTACACACCTTATGTAAAATATCACAATCTACACAAAATATATATTATATAATTTATATAAAATATCAAAAGGACACCAAATATATCTTATATACTGTACATAAAATATCAAAATGTACAGTAAATATATTTCATATATTGTACATATAATATTAACTAAAAGTACACCAAATACATTTTATATACTGTAAATAAAATATCAAAAATTTCAGTAAATATATATTACATACTGTACATAAAATATCAAAAAGTACACCAAATACGTGTTATATATACTGTAAATAAACTATCAAAAACTACAGTAATTATATTTAATATACTGTACATAAAATATCAAAAATTACACCAAATGTATATTATATACCCTTAAATATCAAAAATTACAGTAAATATATATTACACACCCTATGTAAAATATCAAAAACTACACCAAATATATATTATATAATTTACATAAAATATCAAAAGGACACTAAATATAGCTTATATACTGTACATAAAATATCAAAAAGTACAGTAAATATATTTCATATGTTGTGCATATAATATTAACTAAAAGTACACCAAATACATTTTATGTACTGTAAATAGAATATCAAAAAATACAGTAAATATATATTACATACTGTACATAAAATATCAAAAAGTACACCAAATATGTGTTATATGTACGGTAAATATACTATCACAAACTACAGTAATTATATTTAATATACTGTACATAAAATATCAAAAATTACACCAAATGTATGTTATTTACTATAAATAAAATATCAAAAATACAGTAAATATATATTACACACCATATGTAAAATATCACAATCTACACAAAATATATATTATATAATTTATATAAAATATCAAAAGGACACCAAATATATCTTATATACTGTACATAAAATATCAAAAAGTACAGTAAATATATTTCATATATTGTACATATAATATTAACTAAAAGTACACCTAATACATTATATATATTGTAAATAAAATATCAAAAGGTACAGTAAATATATATTACATACAGTACATAAAATATCAAAAAGTACACCAAATATGTGTTATATATACTGTAAATAAACTATCAAAAACTACAGTAATTATAATTAATATACTCTAAATAAAATATCAAAAACTACAGTAAATATACATTACATATTGTACATAATATATCAAAAAGTACACCAAATATGTGTTATATATACTGTAAATAAACTATCAAAGTCTACAGTAATTATGTTTAATATACAGTACATAAAATATCAAAAATTACACCAAAATTATATTATATACTGTACATAAAATATCAAAAATTACACCTCATATGTGTGATATATACTGTAAATATCAAAAACTACAGTAATTATATTCAATGTACGGTATATAAAATATCAGAAATTACACCAAAGGTAAATTATATGCTGCAAATAAAATATCAAAAAGGACATTAAATATATACTACACACCCTATGTAAAATATCAAAAACTACATCAAATATATAGTATATAATTTACATAAAATATAAAAAGGACACCAAATATATCTTATATACTGTAGATAAAATATCAAAATATACAGTAAATATGTTTCATATATTGTGCATATAATATTAACTAAAAGTACACCAAATACATTTTATGTACTGTAAATAGAATATCAAAAAGTACAGTAAATATATATTACATACTGTACATAAAATATCAAAAAGTACACCAAATATGTGTTATATATAGTGTAAATAAACTATCACAAACTACAGTAATTATATTTAATATACTGTACATAAAATATCAAAAATTACACCAAATGTATGTTATTTACTGTAAATAAAATATCAAAAATACAGTAAATATATATTACACACCATATGTAAAATATCACAATCTACACAAAATATATATGATATAATTTACATAAAATATCAAAAGGACACCAAATATATCTTATATACTGTACATAAAATATCAAAATGTACAGTAAATATATTTCATATATTCTACATATAATATTAACTAAAAGTACACCAAATACATTATATATATTGTAAATAAAATACCGAAAAGTACAGTAAATATATATTACATACAGTACATAAAATATCAAAAAGTACACCAAATATGTGTTATATATACTGTAAATATACTATCAAAAACTACAGTAATTATATTTAATATACTGTACATAAAATATCAAAAATTACACTAAATGTATATTATATACTGTAAATAAAATATCAAACAGGACAGTAAATATATACTACACACCCTATGTAAAATATCACAAACTACACCAAATATATATTATATAATTTATATAAAATATCAAAAGGACTCCAAATATATCTTATATACTGTACATAAAATATCAAAAATTATAGTAAATATATTTCATATGTTGTACATATAATATTTACTAACAGTACACCAAATACATTTTATATACTGTAAATAAAATATCAAAAACTACAGTAAATATACATTACATATTGTACATAATATATCAAAAAGTACACCAAATATGTGTTATATATACTGTAAATAAACTATCAAAGTCTACAGTAATTATGTTTAATATACGGTACATAAAATATCAAAAATTACACCAAAAGTATATTATATACTGTAAATAAAATATCAAAAATTTCAGTAAATATATATTACATACTGTATATAAAATATCAAAAAGTACACCACATATGTGTTATATATACTGTAAATATCAAAACTACAGTAATTATATTCAATATACGGTATATAAAATATCAGAAATTACACCAAATGTAAATTATATGCTGTAAATAAAATATCAAAAAGGACAGTAAATATATACTACACACCCTATGTAAAATATCAAAAACTACATCAAATATATATTATATAATTTACATAAAATATAAAAAGGACACCAAATATATCTTATATACTGTAGATAAAATATCAAAATGTACAGTAAATATATTTCATATATTGTGCATATAATCTTAACTAAAAGTACACCAAATACATTTTATGTACTGTAAATAGAATATCAAAAAGTACAGTAAATATATATTACATACTGTACATAAAATATCAAAAAGTACACCAAATATGTGTTATATATACTGTAAATAAACTATCACAAACTACAGTAATTATATTTAATATACTGTACATAAAATATCAAAAATTACACCAAATGTATGCTATTTACTGTAAATAAAATATGAAAAATACAGTAAATATATATTACACAGCATATGTAAAATATCACAATCTACACAAAATATATATTATATAATTTACATAAAATATCAAAAGGACACCAAATATATCTTATATACTCTACATAAAATATCAAAATGTACAGTATATATATTTCATATATTGTACATATAATATTAACTAAAAGTACACCAAATACATTTTATATACTGTAAATAAAATATCAAAAAGTACAGTAAATATATATTACATATTGTAGATAATATATCAAAAAGTACACCAAATATGTGTTTTATATACTGTAAATAAACTATCAAAATCTACAGTAATTATGTTTAATATACAGTACATAAAATATCAAAAATTACACCAAAAGTATATTATATACTGTAAATAAAATATCAAAAATTACAGTAAATATATATTACATACTGTACATAAAATATCAAAAAGTACACCACATATGTGTTATATATACTGTAAATATCAAAAACTACAGTAATTATATTCAATGTACGGTATATAAAATATCAGAAATTACACCAAATGTAAATTATATGCTGTAAATAAAATATCAAAAAGGACAGTAAATATATACTACACACCCTATGTAAAATATCAATAACTACATCAAATATATATTATATAATTTACATAAAATATAAAAAGGACACCAAATATATCTTATATACTGTAGATAAAATATCAAAATGTACAGTAAATATATTTCATATATTGTGCATATAATATTAACTAAAAGTACACCAAATACATTTTATTTACTGTAAATAGAATATCAAAAAGTACAGTAAATATATATTACATACTGTACAGAAAATATCAAAAAGTACACCAAATATGTGTTATATATACTGTAAATAAACTATCACAAACTACAGTAATTATATTTAATATACTGTATATAAAATATCAAAAATTACACCAAATGTATGTTATTTACTGTAAATAAAATATCAAAAATACAGTAAATATATATTACACACCATATGTAAAATATCACAATCTACACAAAATATATATGATATAATTTACATAAAATATCAAAAGGACACCAAATATATCTTATATACTGTACATAAAATATCAAAATGTACAGTAAATATATTTCATATATTGTACATATAATATTAACTAAAAGTACACCAAATACATTTTATATACTGTAAATAAAATATCAAAAATTTCAGTAAATTTATATTACATACTGTACATAAAATATCAATAAGTACACCATATATGTGTTATATATACTGTAAATAAACTATCAAAAACTACACTAATTATAATTAATATACTGTACATACAATATCAAAAATTACACCATATGTATGTTATTTAGTGTAAATAAAATATCAAAAAGTACAGTAAATATATATTGCACACCATATGTAAAATATCACAATCTCAACCAATATATATTATATAATTTACATAAAATATCATAAGGACACCAATTATATCTTATATACTTTACATAAAATATCAAAAAGTACAGTAAATATATTTCATATATTGTATATATAATATTAACTAAAAGTACACCAAATACATTTTATATACTGTAAATAAAGTATCAAAAAGTACAGTAAATACATATTAAATACTGTACATAAAATATCAAAAAGTACACCAAATACGTGTTATATATACTGTCAATAAACTGTCAAAAACTACAGTAATTATATTTAATGTACTGTACATAAAATATCAAAAATTACACCAAATGTATATTATATACTCTTAAATATCAAAAATTACAGTAAATATATATTACACACCCTATGTAAAATATCAAAAACTACACCAAATATATATTATATAATTTACATAAAATATCAAAAGGACACTAAATATATCTTATATACTGTACATAAAATATAAAAAAGTATAGTAAATATATTTCATATGTTGTGCATATAATATTAACTAAAAGTACACCAAATACATTTTATGTACTGTAAATAGAATATCAAAAAGTACAGTAAATATATATTACATACTGTACATAAAATATCAAAAAGTACACCAAATATGTGTTATATATACTGTAAATAAACTATCACAAACTACAGTAATTATATTTAATATACTGTACATAAAATATCAAAAATTACACCAAATGTATGTTATTTACTGTAAATAAAATATCAAAAATACAGTAAGTATATATTACACACCTTATGTAAAATATCACAATCTACACAAAATTTATACTATATAATTTACATAAAATATCAAAAGGACACCAAATATATCTTATATACTGTTCATAAAATATCAAAAATTAAAGTAAATATATTTCATATATTGTACATATAATATTAACTAAAAGTACACCAAATACATTATATATATTGTAAATAAAATATCAAAAGTTACAGTAAATATATATTACATACAGTACATAAAATATCAAAAAGTACACCAAATATGTGTTATATATACTGTAAATAAACTATCAAAAACTACAGTAATTATATTTAATATACTGTACATAAAATATCAAAAATTACACGAAATGTATATTATATACTGTAAATAAAATATCAAAAAGGACAGTAAATATATACTACACACCCTATGTAAAATATCAAAAACAACACCAAATATATATTATATAATTTACATAAAATATAAAAAGGACACCAAATATATCTTATATACTGTAGATAAAATATCAAAATGTACAGTAAATATATTTCATATATTGTGCATATAATATTAACTAAAAGTACACCAAATACATTTTATGTACTGTAAATAGAATATCAAAAAGTACAGTAAATATATATTACATATTGTTCATAAAATATCAAAAAGTACACCAAATACGTGTTATATATACTGTAAATAAACTATCACAAACTACAGTAATTATATTTAATATACTGTACATAAAATATCAAAAATTACACCAAATGTATATTATATACTCTAAAATATCAAAAATTACAGTAAATACATATTACACACCCTATGTAAAATATCAAAAACTACATCAAATATATATTATATAATTTACATAAAATATAAAAAGGACACCAAATATATCTTATATACTGTAGATAAAATATCAAAATGTACAGTAAATATATTTCATATATTGTGCATATAATATTAACTAAAAGTACACCAAATACATTTTATGTACTGTAAATAGAATATCAAAAAGTACAGTAAATATATATTACATACTGTACATAAAATATCAAAAAGTACACCAAATATGTGTTATATATAGTGTAAATAAACTATCACAAACTACAGTAATTATATTTAATATACTGTACATAAAATATCAAAAATTACACCAAATGCATGTTATTTAGTGTAAATGAAATATCAAAAAGTACAGTAAATATGTATTGCACACCATATGTAAAATATCACAATCTCTACCAATATATATTATATAATTTACATAAAATATCATAAGGACACAAATTATATCTTATATACTTTACATAAAATATCAAAAAGTACAGTAAATATATTTCATATATTGTACATATAATATTAACTAAAAGTACACCAAATACATTTTATATACTGTAAATAAAGTATCAAAAATTACAGTAAATACATATTACATACTGTACATAAAATATCAAAAAGTACACCAAATACGTGTTATATATACTGTAAATAAACTATCAAAAACTACAGTAATTATATTTAATATACTGTACATAAAATATCAAAAATTACACCAAATGTATATTATATACCATTAAATATCAAAAATTACAGTAAATATATATTACACACCCTATGTAAAATATCAAAAACTACACCAAATATATATTATATAATTTACATAAAATATCAAAAGGACACTAAATATAGCTTATATACTGTACATAAAATATCAAAATGCACTGTAAATATTTTTCATATGTTGTGCATATAATATTAACTAAAAGTACACCAAATACATTTTATGTACTGTAAATAGAATATCAAAAAGTACATTAAATATATTTGATATGTTGTGCATATAATATTAACTAAAAGTACACCAAATACATTTTATGTACTGTAAATAGAATATCAAAAAGTACAGTAAATATATATTACATACTGTACATAAAATATCAAAAAGTACACCATATATGTGTTATATATACTGTAAATAAACTATCAAAAACTACAGTAATTATAATTAATATACTGTAAATACAATATCAAAAATTTCACCATATGTATGTTATTTAGTGTAAATAAAATATCAAAAAGTACAGTAAATATATGTTGCACACCACATGTAAAATATCACAATCTCAACCAATATATATTATATAATTTACATAAAATATCATAAGGACACCAATTATATCTTATATACATTACATAAAATATCAAAAAGTACAGTAAATATATTTCATATATTGTATATATAATATTAACTAAAAGTACACCAAATACATTTTATATACTGTAAATAAAGTATCAAAAATACAGTAAATACATATTAAATACTGTACATAAAATATCAAAAAGTACACCAAATACGTGTTATATATACTGTAAATAAACTGTCAAAAACTACAGTAATTATATTTAATATACTGTACATAAAATATCAAAAATTACACCAAATGTATATTATATACTATTAAATATCAAAAATTACAGTAAATATATATTACACACCCTATGTAAAATATCAAAAACTACACCAAATATATATTATATAATTTACATAAAATATCAAAAGGACACTAAATATATCTTATATACTGTACATAAAATATCAAAAAGTACGGTAAATATATTTCATTTGTTGTGCATATAATATTAACTAAAAGTACACCAAATACATTTTATGTACTGTAAATAGAATATCAAAAAGTACAGTAAATATATATTACATACTGTACATAAAATATCAAAAAGTACAACAAGTATGTGTTATATATACTGTAAATAAACTATCACAAACTACAGTAATTATATTTAATATACTGTACATAAAATATCAAAAATTACACCAAATGTATGTTATTTACTGTAAATAAAATATCAAAAATACAGGAAGTATATATTACACACCATATGTAAAATATCACAATCTACACAATATATATATTATATAATTTTCATAAAATATCAAAAGGACACCAAATATATCTTATATACTGTTCATAAAATATCAAAAATTACAGTAAATATATTTCATATATTGTACATATAATATTAACTAAAAGTACACCAAATACATTATATATATTGTAAATAAAATATCAAAAGTTACAGTAAATATATATTACATACAGTACATAAAATATCAAAAAGTACACCAAATATGTGTTATATATACTGTAAATAAACTATCAAAAACTACAGTAATTATATTTAATATACTGTACATAAAATATCAAAAATTACACGAAATGTATATTATATACTGTAAATAAAATATCAAACAGGACAGTAAATATATACTACACACCCTATGTAAAATATCAAAAACTACACCAAATATATATTATATAATTTATATAAAATATCAAAGGGACACCAAATATATCTTATATACTGTACATAAAATATCAAAAAGTATAGTAAATATATTTCATATGTTGTACATATAATATTTACTAAAAGTACACCAAATACATTTTATATACTGTAAATAAAATATCAAAAACTACAGTAAATATACATTACATATTGTACATAATATATCAAAAAGTACACCAAATATGTGTTATATATACTGTAAATAAACTATCAAAGTCTACAGTAATTATGTTTAATATACAGTATATAAAATATCAAAAATTACACCAAAAGTATATTATATACTGTAAATAAAATATCAAAAATTACAGTAAATATATATTACATACTGTACATAAAATATCAAAAAGTACACCACATATGTGTTATATATACTGTAAATATCAAAAACTACAGTAATTATATTCAATGTACGGTATATAAAATATCAGAAATTACACCAAATGTAAATTATATGCTGCAAATAAAATATCAAAAAGGACAGTAAATATATACTACACACCCTATGTAAAATATCAAAAACTACATCAAATATATAGTATATAATTTACATAAAATATTAAAAGGACACCAAATATATCTTATATACTGTAGATAAAATATCAAAATGTACAGTAAATATATTTCATATATTGTGCATATAATATTAACTAAAACTACACCAAATACATTTTATGTACTGTAAATAGAATATCAAAATGTACAGTAAATATATATTACATACTGTACATAAAATATCAAAAAGTACACCAAATATGTGTTATATATAGTGTAAATAAACTATCACAAACTACAGTAATTATATTTAATATACTGTACATAAAATATCAAAAATTACACCAAATGTATGTTATTTACTGTAAATAAAATATCAAAAATACAGTAAATATATATTACACACCCTATGTAAAATATCACAAACTACACCAAATATATATTATATAATTTACATAAAATATCAAAAGGACACGAAATATACCTTATATACTGTACATAAAATATCAAAATATACAGTAAATATATTTCATATATTGTACATATAATATTAGCTAAAAGTACACCAAATACATTATATATATTGTAAATAAAATATCAAAAATTACAGTAAATATATATTACATACAGTACATAAAATATCAAAAAGTACACCAAATATGTGTTATATATACTGTAAATAAAGTATGAAAAACTACAGTAATTATATTTAATATACTGTATGTAAAATATCAGAAATTACACCAAATGTATATTATATACTGTAAATAAAATATCAAACAGGACAGTAAATATATACTACACACCCTATGTAAAATATCAAAAACTACACCAAATATATATTATATGATTTACATAAAATATCAAAAGGACACCAAATATATCTTATATACTCAACAGAAAACATCAAAAATTACAGTAAATATATTTCATATATTGTGCATATAATATTAACTAAAAGTACACCAAATACATTTTATGTACTGTAAATAAAATATCAAAAAGTACAGTAAATATATATTACATACTGTACATAAAATATCAAAAAGTACACCAAATATGTGTTATGTATACTGTAAATAAACTATCAAAAACTACAGTAATTATATTTAATATACTGTACATAAAATATAAAAAATTACACCAAATGTATAATATACTGTGAATAAAATATCAAAAAGTACAGTAAATATATATTAAACACCATATGTAAAATATCACAATCTACACAAATTATATAATTTACATAAAATATCAAAAGGACACCAAATATATCTTATATACTGTATATAAAATATCAAAATGTTCAGTAAAAGTATTTCATATATTGTACATATAATATTAACTAAAAGTACACCAAATACATTATATATAGTAAATAAAATATCAAAAATTACAGTAAATATATATTACATACAGTACATAAAATATCAAATAGTACACCAAATATGTGTTATATATACTGTAAATAAACTATCAAAAACTACAGTAATTATATTTAATATACTGTATATAAAATATCAGAAATTACACCAAATGTATATTATATACTGTAAATAAAATATCAAAAAGGACAGTAAATATATACTACACACCCTATGTAAAATATGAAAAACTACACCAAATATATATTATATAATTTACATAAAATATCAAAAGGACCCCAAATATATCTTATATACCGTACATAAAATATCAAAATGTACAGTAAATATATTTCATATATTGTACATATAATATTAACTAAAAGTACACCAAATACATTTTATATACTGTAAATAAAATATCAAAAGTTTCAGTAAATATACATTACATATTGTACATAATATATCAAAAAGTACACCAAATATGAGTTATATATACTGTAAATAAACTATCAAAATCTACAGTAATTGTGTTTAATATACAGTGCATAAAATATAAAAATTACACCAAAACTATATTTTATACTGTAAATAAAATATCAAAAATTACAGTAAATATATATTACATACTATACATAAAATATCAAAAAGTACACCACATATGTGTTATATATACTGTAAATATCAAAAACTACAGTAATTATATTCAATGTACGGTATATAAAATATCAGAAAATACACCAAATGTAAATTATATGCTGTAAACAAATCTCAAAAAGGACAGTAAATATATACTACACACCCTATATAAAATATCAAAAACTACATCAAATATATATTATATAATTTACATAAAATATAAAAAGGACACCAAATATATCTTATATACTGTAGATAAAATATCAAAATGTACAGTAAATATATTTCATATATTGTGCATATAATCTTAACTAAAAGTACACCAAATACATTTTATGTACTGTAAATAGAATATCAAAAAGTACAGTAAATATATATTACATACTGTACATAAAATATCAAAAAGTACACCAAATATGTGTTATATATACTGTAAATAAACTATCACAAACTACAGTAATTATATTTAATATACTGTACATAAAATATCAAAAATTACACCAAAAGTATGTTATTTAATGTAAATAAAATATCAAAAATACAGTAAATATATATTACACACCATATGTAAAATATCACAATCTACACATTATATATATTATATAATTTACAAAAAATATCAAAAGGACACCAAGTATATCTTATATACTGTACATAAAATATCAAAATGTACAGTAAATATATTTCATATATTGTACATATAATATTAACTAAAAGTACACCAAATACATTATATATATTGTAAATAAAATATCAAAAGGTACAGTAAATATATATTACATACAGTACATAAAATATCAAAAAGTACACCAAATATGTGTTATATATACTGTAAATAAACTATCAAAAACTACAGTAATTATATTTAATATACTGTACATAAAATATCAAAAATTACACCCAATGTATATTATATACTGTAAATAAAATATCAAACAGGACAGTAAATATATACTACACACCCTATGTAAAATATCAAAAACTACACCAAATATATATTATATAATTTATATAAAATATCAAAAGGACACCAAATATATCTTATATACTGTACATAAAATATCAAAATGTATAGTAAATATATTTCATATGTTGTACATATAATATTTACTACAAGTACACCAAATACATTTTATATACTGTAAATAAAATATCAAAAACTACAGTAAATATACATTAGATATTGTACATAATATATCAAAAAGTACACCAAATATGTGTTATATATACTGTAAATAAACTATCAAAGTCTACAGTAATTATGTTTAATATACGGTACATAAAATATCAAAAATTACACCAAAAGTATATTATATACTGTAAATAAAATATCAAAAATTACAGTAAATATATATTACATACTGTACATAGAATATCAAAAAGTACACCACATATGTGTTATATATACTGTAAATATCAAAAACTACAGTAATTATATTCAATATACGGTATATAAAATATCAGAAATTACACCAAATGTAAATTATATGCTGTAAATAAAATATCAAAAAGGACAGTAAATATATACTACACACCCTATGTAAAATATCAAAAACTACATCAAATATATATTATATAATTTACATAAAATATAAAAAGGACACCAAATATATCTTATATACTGTAGATAAAATATCAAAATGTACAGTAAATATATTTCATATATTGTGCATATAATATTAACTAAAAGTACACCAAATACATTTTATGTACTGTAAATAGAATATCAAAATGTACAGTAAATATATATTACATATTGTTCATAAAATATCAAAAAGTACACCAAATACGTGTTAAATATACTGTAAATAAACTATCACAAACTACAGTAATTATATTTAATATACTGTACATAAAATATCAAAAATTACACCAAATGTATATTATATACTCTTAAATATCAAAAATTACAGTAAATATATATTACACACCCTATGTAAAATATCAAAAACTACACCAAATATATATTATATAATTTACATAAAATATCAAAAGGACACTAAATATATCTTATATACTGTACATAAAATATCAAAAAGTACAGTAAATATATTTCATATGTTGTACATATAATATTAACTAAAAGTACACCAAATACATTTTATGTACTGTAAATAGAATATCAAAAAGTACAGTAAATATATATTACATACTGTAAATAAAATATCAAAATGTACACCAAATATGTGTTAAATATACTGTAAATAAACTATCACAAACTACAGTAATTATTTTTAATATACTGTACATAA
This sequence comes from Pan paniscus, assembly GCF_029289425.2. NCBI lineage: Eukaryota > Metazoa > Chordata > Mammalia > Primates > Hominidae > Pan > Pan paniscus. The sequence continues at coordinate 7,317,305 of NC_073271.2, forward strand.
AATATCAAAAATTACACCAAATGTATATTATTTACTGTAAATAAAATATCAAAAATACAGTAAATATATATTACACACCATATGTAAAATATCACAATCTACACAAAATATATATTATATAATTTATATAAAATATCAAAAGGACACCAAATATATCTTATATACTGGACATAAAATATCAAAATGTTCAGTAAATATATTTCATATATTGTACATATAATATTAACTAAAAGTACACCAAATACATTATATATAGTAAATAAAATATCAAAAGGTACAGTAAATATATATTACATACAGTACATAAAATATCAAAAAGTACACCAAATATGTGTTATATATACTGTAAATAAACTATCAAAAACTACAGTAATTATATTTAATATACTGTACATAAAATATCAAAAATTACACCAAATGTATATTATATAATGTAAATAAAATATCAAACAGGACAGTAAATATATACTACACACCCTATGTAAAATATCAAAAACTACACCAAATATATATTATATAATTTATATAAAATAACAAAAGGACACCAAATATATCTTATATACTGTACATAAAATATCAAAAAGTATAGTAAATATATTTCATATGTGGTACATATAATATTTACTAAAAGTACACCAAATACATTTTGTATACTGTAAATAAAATATCAAAAACTACAGTAAATATACATTAGATATTGTACATAATACATCAAAAAGTACACCAAATATGTGTTATATACACTGTAAATAAACTATCAAAGTCTACAGTAATTATGTTTAATATACGGTAAATAAAATATCAAAAATTACACCAAAAGTATATTATATACTGTAAATAAAATATCAAAAATTACAGTAAATATATATTACATACTGTACATAAAATATCAAAAAGTACACCACATATGTGTTATATATACTGTAAATATCAAAAACTACAGTAATTATATTCCATATACGGTATATAAAATATCAGAAATTATACCAAATATAAATTATATGCTGTAAATAAAATATCAAAAAGGACAGTAAATATATACTACACACCCTATGTAAAATATCAAAAACTACATCAAATATATATTATATAATTTACATTAAATATAAAAAGGACACCAAATATATCTTATATACTGTAGATAAAATATCAAAATGTACAGTAAATATATTTCATATATTGTGCATATAATATTAACTAAAAGTACACCAAATACATTTTATGTACTGTAAATAGAATATCAAAAAGTACAGTAAATATATATTACATACTGTACATAAAATATCAAAAAGTACACCAAATATGTGTTATATATAGTGGAAATAAACTATCACAAACTACAGTAATTATATTTAATATACTGTACATAAAATATCAAAAATTACACCAAATGCATGTTATTTAGTGTAAATAAAATATCAAAAAGTACAGTAAATATGTATTGCACACCATATGTAAAATATCACAATCTCTACCAATATATATTATATAATTTACATAAAATATCATAAGGACACCAATTATATCTTATATACTTTACATAAAATATCAAAAAGTACAGTAAATATATTTCATATATTGTACATATAATATTAACTAAAAGTACACCAAATACATTTTATATACTGTAAATAAAGTATCAAAAATTACAGTAAATACATATTACATACTGTACATAAAATATCAAAAAGTACACCAAATACGTGTTATATATACTGTAAATAAACTATCAAAAACTACAGTAATTATATTTAATATACTGTACATAAAATATCAAAAATTACACCAAATGTATATTATATACCATTAAATATCAAAAATTACAGTAAATATATATTACACACCCTATGTAAAATATCAAAAACTACACCAAGTATATATTATATAATTTACATAAAATATCAAAAGGACACTAAATATAGCTTATATACTGTACATAAAATATCAAAATATACAGTAAATATATTTCATATGTTGTGCATATAATATTAACTAAAAGTACACCAAATACATTTTATGTACTGTAAATAGAATATCAAAAAGTACATTAAATATATTTCATATGTTGTGCATATAATATTAACTAAAAGTACACCAAATACATTTTATGTACTGTAAATAGAATATCAAAAAGTACAGTAAATATATATTACATACTGTACATAAAATATCAAAAAGTACACCAAATATGTGTTATATATACTGTAAATAAACTATCACAAACTACAGTAATTATATTTAATATACTGTACATAAAATATCAAAAATTACACCAAATGTATGTTATTTACTGTAAATAAAATATCAAAAATACAGTAAATATATATTACACACCTTATGTAAAATATCACAATCTACACAAAATATATATTATATAATTTATATAAAATATCAAAAGGACACCAAATATATCTTATATACTGTACATAAAATATCAAAATGTACAGTAAATATATTTCATATATTGTACATATAATATTAACTAAAAGTACACCAAATACATTTTATATACTGTAAATAAAATATCAAAAATTTCAGTAAATATATATTACATACTGTACATAAAATATCAAAAAGTACACCAAATACGTGTTATATATACTGTAAATAAACTATCAAAAACTACAGTAATTATATTTAATATACTGTACATAAAATATCAAAAATTACACCAAATGTATATTATATACCCTTAAATATCAAAAATTACAGTAAATATATATTACACACCCTATGTAAAATATCAAAAACTACACCAAATATATATTATATAATTTACATAAAATATCAAAAGGACACTAAATATAGCTTATATACTGTACATAAAATATCAAAAAGTACAGTAAATATATTTCATATGTTGTGCATATAATATTAACTAAAAGTACACCAAATACATTTTATGTACTGTAAATAGAATATCAAAAAATACAGTAAATATATATTACATACTGTACATAAAATATCAAAAAGTACACCAAATATGTGTTATATGTACGGTAAATATACTATCACAAACTACAGTAATTATATTTAATATACTGTACATAAAATATCAAAAATTACACCAAATGTATGTTATTTACTATAAATAAAATATCAAAAATACAGTAAATATATATTACACACCATATGTAAAATATCACAATCTACACAAAATATATATTATATAATTTATATAAAATATCAAAAGGACACCAAATATATCTTATATACTGTACATAAAATATCAAAAAGTACAGTAAATATATTTCATATATTGTACATATAATATTAACTAAAAGTACACCTAATACATTATATATATTGTAAATAAAATATCAAAAGGTACAGTAAATATATATTACATACAGTACATAAAATATCAAAAAGTACACCAAATATGTGTTATATATACTGTAAATAAACTATCAAAAACTACAGTAATTATAATTAATATACTCTAAATAAAATATCAAAAACTACAGTAAATATACATTACATATTGTACATAATATATCAAAAAGTACACCAAATATGTGTTATATATACTGTAAATAAACTATCAAAGTCTACAGTAATTATGTTTAATATACAGTACATAAAATATCAAAAATTACACCAAAATTATATTATATACTGTACATAAAATATCAAAAATTACACCTCATATGTGTGATATATACTGTAAATATCAAAAACTACAGTAATTATATTCAATGTACGGTATATAAAATATCAGAAATTACACCAAAGGTAAATTATATGCTGCAAATAAAATATCAAAAAGGACATTAAATATATACTACACACCCTATGTAAAATATCAAAAACTACATCAAATATATAGTATATAATTTACATAAAATATAAAAAGGACACCAAATATATCTTATATACTGTAGATAAAATATCAAAATATACAGTAAATATGTTTCATATATTGTGCATATAATATTAACTAAAAGTACACCAAATACATTTTATGTACTGTAAATAGAATATCAAAAAGTACAGTAAATATATATTACATACTGTACATAAAATATCAAAAAGTACACCAAATATGTGTTATATATAGTGTAAATAAACTATCACAAACTACAGTAATTATATTTAATATACTGTACATAAAATATCAAAAATTACACCAAATGTATGTTATTTACTGTAAATAAAATATCAAAAATACAGTAAATATATATTACACACCATATGTAAAATATCACAATCTACACAAAATATATATGATATAATTTACATAAAATATCAAAAGGACACCAAATATATCTTATATACTGTACATAAAATATCAAAATGTACAGTAAATATATTTCATATATTGTACATATAATATTAACTAAAAGTACACCAAATACATTATATATATTGTAAATAAAATACCGAAAAGTACAGTAAATATATATTACATACAGTACATAAAATATCAAAAAGTACACCAAATATGTGTTATATATACTGTAAATATACTATCAAAAACTACAGTAATTATATTTAATATACTGTACATAAAATATCAAAAATTACACTAAATGTATATTATATACTGTAAATAAAATATCAAACAGGACAGTAAATATATACTACACACCCTATGTAAAATATCACAAACTACACCAAATATATATTATATAATTTATATAAAATATCAAAAGGACTCCAAATATATCTTATATACTGTACATAAAATATCAAAAATTATAGTAAATATATTTCATATGTTGTACATATAATATTTACTAACAGTACACCAAATACATTTTATATACTGTAAATAAAATATCAAAAACTACAGTAAATATACATTACATATTGTACATAATATATCAAAAAGTACACCAAATATGTGTTATATATACTGTAAATAAACTATCAAAGTCTACAGTAATTATGTTTAATATACGGTACATAAAATATCAAAAATTACACCAAAAGTATATTATATACTGTAAATAAAATATCAAAAATTTCAGTAAATATATATTACATACTGTATATAAAATATCAAAAAGTACACCACATATGTGTTATATATACTGTAAATATCAAAACTACAGTAATTATATTCAATATACGGTATATAAAATATCAGAAATTACACCAAATGTAAATTATATGCTGTAAATAAAATATCAAAAAGGACAGTAAATATATACTACACACCCTATGTAAAATATCAAAAACTACATCAAATATATATTATATAATTTACATAAAATATAAAAAGGACACCAAATATACCTTATATACTGTAGATAAAATATCAAAATGTACAGTAAATATATTTCATATATTGTGCATATAATCTTAACTAAAAGTACACCAAATACATTTTATGTACTGTAAATAGAATATCAAAAAGTACAGTAAATATATATTACATACTGTACATAAAATATCAAAAAGTACACCAAATATGTGTTATATATACTGTAAATAAACTATCACAAACTACAGTAATTATATTTAATATACTGTACATAAAATATCAAAAATTACACCAAATGTATGCTATTTACTGTAAATAAAATATGAAAAATACAGTAAATATATATTACACAGCATATGTAAAATATCACAATCTACACAAAATATATATTATATAATTTACATAAAATATCAAAAGGACACCAAATATATCTTATATACTCTACATAAAATATCAAAATGTACAGTATATATATTTCATATATTGTACATATAATATTAACTAAAAGTACACCAAATACATTTTATATACTGTAAATAAAATATCAAAAAGTACAGTAAATATATATTACATATTGTAGATAATATATCAAAAAGTACACCAAATATGTGTTTTATATACTGTAAATAAACTATCAAAATCTACAGTAATTATGTTTAATATACAGTACATAAAATATCAAAAATTACACCAAAAGTATATTATATACTGTAAATAAAATATCAAAAATTACAGTAAATATATATTACATACTGTACATAAAATATCAAAAAGTACACCACATATGTGTTATATATACTGTAAATATCAAAAACTACAGTAATTATATTCAATGTACGGTATATAAAATATCAGAAATTACACCAAATGTAAATTATATGCTGTAAATAAAATATCAAAAAGGACAGTAAATATATACTACACACCCTATGTAAAATATCAATAACTACATCAAATATATATTATATAATTTACATAAAATATAAAAAGGACACCAAATATATCTTATATACTGTAGATAAAATATCAAAATGTACAGTAAATATATTTCATATATTGTGCATATAATATTAACTAAAAGTACACCAAATACATTTTATTTACTGTAAATAGAATATCAAAAAGTACAGTAAATATATATTACATACTGTACAGAAAATATCAAAAAGTACACCAAATATGTGTTATATATACTGTAAATAAACTATCACAAACTACAGTAATTATATTTAATATACTGTATATAAAATATCAAAAATTACACCAAATGTATGTTATTTACTGTAAATAAAATATCAAAAATACAGTAAATATATATTACACACCATATGTAAAATATCACAATCTACACAAAATATATATGATATAATTTACATAAAATATCAAAAGGACACCAAATATATCTTATATACTGTACATAAAATATCAAAATGTACAGTAAATATATTTCATATATTGTACATATAATATTAACTAAAAGTACACCAAATACATTTTATATACTGTAAATAAAATATCAAAAATTTCAGTAAATTTATATTACATACTGTACATAAAATATCAATAAGTACACCATATATGTGTTATATATACTGTAAATAAACTATCAAAAACTACACTAATTATAATTAATATACTGTACATACAATATCAAAAATTACACCATATGTATGTTATTTAGTGTAAATAAAATATCAAAAAGTACAGTAAATATATATTGCACACCATATGTAAAATATCACAATCTCAACCAATATATATTATATAATTTACATAAAATATCATAAGGACACCAATTATATCTTATATACTTTACATAAAATATCAAAAAGTACAGTAAATATATTTCATATATTGTATATATAATATTAACTAAAAGTACACCAAATACATTTTATATACTGTAAATAAAGTATCAAAAAGTACAGTAAATACATATTAAATACTGTACATAAAATATCAAAAAGTACACCAAATACGTGTTATATATACTGTCAATAAACTGTCAAAAACTACAGTAATTATATTTAATGTACTGTACATAAAATATCAAAAATTACACCAAATGTATATTATATACTCTTAAATATCAAAAATTACAGTAAATATATATTACACACCCTATGTAAAATATCAAAAACTACACCAAATATATATTATATAATTTACATAAAATATCAAAAGGACACTAAATATATCTTATATACTGTACATAAAATATAAAAAAGTATAGTAAATATATTTCATATGTTGTGCATATAATATTAACTAAAAGTACACCAAATACATTTTATGTACTGTAAATAGAATATCAAAAAGTACAGTAAATATATATTACATACTGTACATAAAATATCAAAAAGTACACCAAATATGTGTTATATATACTGTAAATAAACTATCACAAACTACAGTAATTATATTTAATATACTGTACATAAAATATCAAAAATTACACCAAATGTATGTTATTTACTGTAAATAAAATATCAAAAATACAGTAAGTATATATTACACACCTTATGTAAAATATCACAATCTACACAAAATTTATACTATATAATTTACATAAAATATCAAAAGGACACCAAATATATCTTATATACTGTTCATAAAATATCAAAAATTAAAGTAAATATATTTCATATATTGTACATATAATATTAACTAAAAGTACACCAAATACATTATATATATTGTAAATAAAATATCAAAAGTTACAGTAAATATATATTACATACAGTACATAAAATATCAAAAAGTACACCAAATATGTGTTATATATACTGTAAATAAACTATCAAAAACTACAGTAATTATATTTAATATACTGTACATAAAATATCAAAAATTACACGAAATGTATATTATATACTGTAAATAAAATATCAAAAAGGACAGTAAATATATACTACACACCCTATGTAAAATATCAAAAACAACACCAAATATATATTATATAATTTACATAAAATATAAAAAGGACACCAAATATATCTTATATACTGTAGATAAAATATCAAAATGTACAGTAAATATATTTCATATATTGTGCATATAATATTAACTAAAAGTACACCAAATACATTTTATGTACTGTAAATAGAATATCAAAAAGTACAGTAAATATATATTACATATTGTTCATAAAATATCAAAAAGTACACCAAATACGTGTTATATATACTGTAAATAAACTATCACAAACTACAGTAATTATATTTAATATACTGTACATAAAATATCAAAAATTACACCAAATGTATATTATATACTCTAAAATATCAAAAATTACAGTAAATACATATTACACACCCTATGTAAAATATCAAAAACTACATCAAATATATATTATATAATTTACATAAAATATAAAAAGGACACCAAATATATCTTATATACTGTAGATAAAATATCAAAATGTACAGTAAATATATTTCATATATTGTGCATATAATATTAACTAAAAGTACACCAAATACATTTTATGTACTGTAAATAGAATATCAAAAAGTACAGTAAATATATATTACATACTGTACATAAAATATCAAAAAGTACACCAAATATGTGTTATATATAGTGTAAATAAACTATCACAAACTACAGTAATTATATTTAATATACTGTACATAAAATATCAAAAATTACACCAAATGCATGTTATTTAGTGTAAATGAAATATCAAAAAGTACAGTAAATATGTATTGCACACCATATGTAAAATATCACAATCTCTACCAATATATATTATATAATTTACATAAAATATCATAAGGACACAAATTATATCTTATATACTTTACATAAAATATCAAAAAGTACAGTAAATATATTTCATATATTGTACATATAATATTAACTAAAAGTACACCAAATACATTTTATATACTGTAAATAAAGTATCAAAAATTACAGTAAATACATATTACATACTGTACATAAAATATCAAAAAGTACACCAAATACGTGTTATATATACTGTAAATAAACTATCAAAAACTACAGTAATTATATTTAATATACTGTACATAAAATATCAAAAATTACACCAAATGTATATTATATACCATTAAATATCAAAAATTACAGTAAATATATATTACACACCCTATGTAAAATATCAAAAACTACACCAAATATATATTATATAATTTACATAAAATATCAAAAGGACACTAAATATAGCTTATATACTGTACATAAAATATCAAAATGCACTGTAAATATTTTTCATATGTTGTGCATATAATATTAACTAAAAGTACACCAAATACATTTTATGTACTGTAAATAGAATATCAAAAAGTACATTAAATATATTTGATATGTTGTGCATATAATATTAACTAAAAGTACACCAAATACATTTTATGTACTGTAAATAGAATATCAAAAAGTACAGTAAATATATATTACATACTGTACATAAAATATCAAAAAGTACACCATATATGTGTTATATATACTGTAAATAAACTATCAAAAACTACAGTAATTATAATTAATATACTGTAAATACAATATCAAAAATTTCACCATATGTATGTTATTTAGTGTAAATAAAATATCAAAAAGTACAGTAAATATATGTTGCACACCACATGTAAAATATCACAATCTCAACCAATATATATTATATAATTTACATAAAATATCATAAGGACACCAATTATATCTTATATACATTACATAAAATATCAAAAAGTACAGTAAATATATTTCATATATTGTATATATAATATTAACTAAAAGTACACCAAATACATTTTATATACTGTAAATAAAGTATCAAAAATACAGTAAATACATATTAAATACTGTACATAAAATATCAAAAAGTACACCAAATACGTGTTATATATACTGTAAATAAACTGTCAAAAACTACAGTAATTATATTTAATATACTGTACATAAAATATCAAAAATTACACCAAATGTATATTATATACTATTAAATATCAAAAATTACAGTAAATATATATTACACACCCTATGTAAAATATCAAAAACTACACCAAATATATATTATATAATTTACATAAAATATCAAAAGGACACTAAATATATCTTATATACTGTACATAAAATATCAAAAAGTACGGTAAATATATTTCATTTGTTGTGCATATAATATTAACTAAAAGTACACCAAATACATTTTATGTACTGTAAATAGAATATCAAAAAGTACAGTAAATATATATTACATACTGTACATAAAATATCAAAAAGTACACCAAATATGTGTTATATATACTGTAAATAAACTATCACAAACTACAGTAATTATATTTAATATACTGTACATAAAATATCAAAAATTACACCAAATGTATGTTATTTACTGTAAATAAAATATCAAAAATACAGGAAGTATATATTACACACCATATGTAAAATATCACAATCTACACATAATATATATTATATAATTTTCATAAAATATCAAAAGGACACCAAATATATCTTATATACTGTTCATAAAATATCAAAAATTACAGTAAATATATTTCATATATTGTACATATAATATTAACTAAAAGTACACCAAATACATTATATATATTGTAAATAAAATATCAAAAGTTACAGTAAATATATATTACATACAGTACATAAAATATCAAAAAGTACACCAAATATGTGTTATATATACTGTAAATAAACTATCAAAAACTACAGTAATTATATTTAATATACTGTACATAAAATATCAAAAATTACACGAAATGTATATTATATACTGTAAATAAAATATCAAACAGGACAGTAAATATATAATACACACCCTATGTAAAATATCAAAAACTACACCAAATATATATTATATAATTTATATAAAATATCAAAGGGACACCAAATATATCTTATATACTGTACATAAAATATCAAAAAGTATAGTAAATATATTTCATATGTTGTACATATAATATTTACTAAAAGTACACCAAATACATTTTATATACTGTAAATAAAATATCAAAAACTACAGTAAATATACATTACATATTGTACATAATATATCAAAAAGTACACCAAATATGTGTTATATATACTGTAAATAAACTATCAAAGTCTACAGTAATTATGTTTAATATACAGTATATAAAATATCAAAAATTACACCAAAAGTATATTATATACTGTAAATAAAATATCAAAAATTACAGTAAATATATATTACATACTGTACATAAAATATCAAAAAGTACACCACATATGTGTTATATATACTGTAAATATCAAAAACTACAGTAATTATATTCAATGTACGGTATATAAAATATCAGAAATTACACCAAATGTAAATTATATGCTGCAAATAAAATATCAAAAAGGACAGTAAATATATACTACACACCCTATGTAAAATATCAAAAACTACATCAAATATATAGTATATAATTTACATAAAATATAAAAAGGACACCAAATATATCTTATATACTGTAGATAAAATATCAAAATGTACAGTAAATATATTTCATATATTGTGCATATAATATTAACTAAAACTACACCAAATACATTTTATGTACTGTAAATAGAATATCAAAATGTACAGTAAATATATATTACATACTGTACATAAAATATCAAAAAGTACACCAAATATGTGTTATATATAGTGTAAATAAACTATCACAAACTACAGTAATTATATTTAATATACTGTACATAAAATATCAAAAATTACACCAAATGTATGTTATTTACTGTAAATAAAATATCAAAAATACAGTAAATATATATTACACACCATATGTAAAATATCACAATCTACACAAAATATATATTATATAATTTACATAAAATATCAAAAGGACACCAAATATATCTTATATACTCTACATAAAATATCAAAATGTACAGTATATATATTTCATATATTGTACATATAATATTAACTAAAAGTACACCAAATACATTTTATATACTGTAAATAAAATATCAAAAAGTACAGTAAATATATATTACATACTGTACATAATATATCAAAAAGTACACCAAATATGTGTTATATATACTGTAAATAAACTATCAAAATCTACAGTAATTATGTTTAATATACAGTACATAAAATATCAAAAATTACACCAAAAGTATATTATATACTGTAAATAAAATATCAAAAATTACAGTAAATATATATTACATACTGTACATAAAATATCGAAAAGTACACCACATATGTGTTATATATACTGTAAATATCAAAAACTACAGTAATTATATTCAATGTACGGTATATAAAATATCAGAAATTACACCAAATGTAAATTATATGCTGTAAATAAAATATCAAAAAGGACAGTAAATATATACTACACACCCTATGTAAAATATCAATAACTACATCAAATATATATTATATAATTTACATAAAATATAAAAGGGACACCAAATATATCTTATATACTGTAGATAAAATATCAAAATGTACAGTATATATATTTCATGTATTGTGCATATAATATTAACTAAAAGTACACCAAATACATTTTATTTACTGTAAATAGAATATCAAAAATACAGTAGATATATAGTACATACTGTACATAAAATCTCAAAAAGTACACCAAATATGTGTTATATATACTGTAAATAAACTATCACAAACTACAGTAATTATATTTAATATACTGTATATAAAATATCAAAAATTACACCAAATGTATGTTATTTACTGTAAATAAAATATCAAAAATACAGTAAATATATATTACACACCATATGTAAAATATCACAATCTACACAAAATATATATGATATAATTTACATAAAATATCAAAAGGACACCAAATATATCTTATATACTGTACATAAAATATCAAAATGTACAGTAAATATATTTCATATATTGTACATATAATATTAACTAAAAGTACACCAAATAGATTTTATATTGTGTAAATAAATTATCAAAAAGTACAGTAAATATGTATTACATACTGTACATAAAATATCACAAAGTACACCAAATATGTGTTATATATACTGTAAATAAACTATCAAAAACTACAATAATTATATTTAATATACTGTACAATAAATATAAAAAATTACACCAAATGTGTAATATACTGTAAATAAAATATCAAAAAGTACAGTAAATATATATTACACACCATATGTTAATTATCACAAACTACACCAAATATATATTATATAATTTACATAAAATATCAAAAGGACACCAAATATATCTTATATACTGTACTTAAAATATCAAAATGTACAGTGAATACATTTCATGTATTGTACATATAATATTAACTAAAAGTACACCAAATATATTTTATATTCTGTAAATAAAATATCAAAAATTACAGTAAATATATATTACATTCTGTACATAAAATATCAAAAAGTACACCAAATATGTGTTATATATACTGTAAATAAACTATCAAAAACTACAGTAATTATATTTAATATACTGTACATAAAATATCAAAAATTACACCAAATGTACGTTATTTACTGTAAATAAAATATCAAAAATACAGTAAATATATATTACACACCATATGTAAAATATCACAATCTACACCAAATATATATTACAAATTTACATAAAATATTAAAAGGACACCAAATATATCTTATATACTGTACGTAAAATTTCAAAATTACAGTAAATATATTTCATATATTGTACATGTAACATTAACTAAAAGTACACCAAATATATTTTATATACTGTAAATTAAATATCAAAAAGTACAGTAAATATATATTACATACTGTACATAAAATAACAAAAGGTACACCAAATATGTGTTATATATACAGTAAATAAACAATCAAAAAATACAGTAATTATATTTAATATGCTGTACATAAAATATCAAAAATTACACAAAATGTATACTATATACTGTAAAAAAATATCTAAAATTACAGGAAATATATGTTACACACCCTATGTAAAATATCAAAAACTACGCCAAATATATATTATATAATTTACATAAAATATCAAAAGTACACCAAATATATATTATATACTGACTAATGTCTACAGGGTTTTTCTCTGGTCGGGGGTGATAAGACGTTCTACAATGGATTGCGAATTAAAATTGAATGTGCACCACCACAGGTATACTAAAAGCCACTCAATTCATGACTTTTAATGGGGGAATCTTCTGTGGCGCACTCTCATGGAGACCACGGCAGACATAGTGAGAGAGAAAAAGGTGAGTAAATATCTGAAACGGAGGCAGAAAGAGAGAGAATGAGAAGCCCTGTGAATGGAAGGGAGAGCGAAAAGGGAAAATGGTCCTATTTACAAATGACAGATGTGAAACCGGGGTTCACATCAACAGTGTCACTGCCAGGAAGGAGGGTCATGCTAGCCATGTCACCGGTAGTGTGGCCCGCAGGGACGCCGACCTGCTGGAGCGTCGTGCCAGCATGGGCTCTGGCAGCCACGTGGGCCAGCAGGAGGGTCCCGCTGCACAGCTGTGGGGTGAGGATAGACTGGGTGGTGATATCGGCCATTACAGGGGCCTCTTCTGCTGGCAAGAGTGTGACAGTAGCAAGTAGATGGACAAGCCTGCGTGTGAGGACGGAATGCAGGAGGGGCTCTTGTGCGGCTGGGTGTGGGGCCCTCACGGGAACCGTGGAGAAATGGCCAGGTAACTGCGTCATGTGGGCTAGTAGATTGGCCAGGGCTTCGAACTGAAGGACAATAACGGGGAGTAGCTGTCAGGCCCTGGGAGTGTCTGAGTGTAAGTGGAGATGGGTTTGGGGTCACTGAGGGATGCGTGGGAGCCATCCCTGTATAGGTACAGGTCATAGGGAGATAGTCTCGTGAGGCCTGTGAGTGTCTAGGGTTGTCCTGGGTGCCTGGGGCTGACTGTGGCAGAAATCTGGGGAAGGCTGGAGAGAAGCTGGGAGACCCAGGAGAGTCCCTGAAGGCAGGGGGTGAAGAGGTGAAAGAAATGGGGGAGGGTTGCAGTAAGGTCCGTGAGTTTGTAGGTGATTCCTGGGTGCGGGAAGCTGACTCCAGGTGAAATCTGGAGACGGTCGGAGTGTAGCTGAGAGAGACAGAAGAGTCCTTGAGGGCTGGGGGTGAGAACATGAGGGAGATTGGGGAGTAAGTCAGTGAAATTCGTGAGTTCGGTGGTGTATCGTGGGTGCCTGGAACTGACTCCAGCTGGAATCTAGCGAAGTTTTGAGAGTAGCTGAAAGAGACACAGGAGTCCCTGTGGGCTGAGGGCAAAGACCTGAGAGAGACCAGGGAGGACCTCAGTGAAGTCTGTGAGTCTGTAGGTGATTCCGGAGTGTGGGAGGCTGAGTGCCGCTGAAATCTGGGCGTGGTGGGAGAGTAGCTGGGACAGACAGGAGAGTCCCAGGGGGCTGGGGGTGAAGACATGACAGAGACTGGGGAGTAACTCAGCGAAACTGCTGAGTTTGGTGGTGATACCTGGGTGCCTGGAACTGACTCCCGCTGAAATCTGGGCATGGTTGGAGAGTAGCTGGGACACACAGGAGAGTCCCTGAGGGCTGGGGGTGAAGACATGAGAGAGACCGGGGAGTACCTCAGTGAAACTGGTGAGTTTGGTGGTGACTCCGGGGTGCCTGGGACTGACTCCAGCTGAAATGTGTGCGTGGTTGGAGAGTAGCTGGGACAGACAGGAGAGTCCCTGAGGGCTGGTGAAGACATGAGAGAGACTGGAGAGTAAGTGAGTGAAATTGGGGAGTTTGGTGGTGCTTCCTGGGTGCTTGGAACTGACTCCGGCTGAAGTGTGGGAATGGTTGGAGAGTAGCTGGGACACACAGGAGAGTCCCTGAGGGTTGGAGATAAAGACGTGCTAGAGAGTGAGGAGTAACTGAGTGAAATTGGGGAGTTTGGTGGTGATTCCGGGGTGCCTGGAACTGACTGCAGCTGAAATGTGGGCGTGGTTGGAGAGTAGCTGGGACAGACGGGAGAGTCCCTGAGGGATGGTGAAGACATGAGAGAGACTGGGGAGTAACGCAGTGAAATTGGTGAGTTTGGTGGTGATTTCTGGGTGCCTGCAACGGACTCCCGCTGAAGTGTGGGCGTGTTTGGAGAGTAGCTGGGACAGACAGGCGAGTCCCCGAGGGTTGGAGATAAAGACGTGCTAGAGACTGGGGAGTAACTCAGTGAAAGTGGTGGGCTTGGTGGTGATCCCTGGGTTCCTGGAACTGACCCGCGCTGAAATGTGGGCGTGGTTGGAGAGTAGCTGGGACAGACTGGAGGGTCCGTAAGGGCTGGGGGTGAAGACGTGAGAGAGACTGGCGAGGATCTCACTGAGGTCTGTGAGTTTGTAGGTGTTTCTGGGGTGTGGGGTAGAGACTCCCGCTGAAATCTGGGCGTAGTTGGAGAGTAGCTGGGACAGACAGGAGAGTCATGGGTGGCTGGGGGTGAGCTGCTGGATGATGGCAGTAAGAACATGTGGTATATTATTGATGAACGTGGGGACTCTGAGGAATCCTCAGAGGAGGACACGGGAGAGCCCAATGGCTTCATTGATTGCCCATCACGGTGAGGACAGGGAAATGGGAGCTTGTGGGATTCTGGTGATGACAGAGGTGAGTGTGGTGAAGCCCTAGGGGATGGTGAATGGTAGCTCCGGATCCCTGGTGAGGAGCTTCCCCTGAAGCCTGAGTTTCTGAGAGGGGAGAGGGAGAAGCTGGGTGAGGCTCGCATGGACCTTGGGGAGTCCGTGCTGGGGGACCGTTCATAAGAAGAGCCGGACAAGACCCTACTGTTCTTAGGTGCAGACATGATTAGGAAACCTGCAGCTCCCAGGGGCCCCTACTAATTTTCTAACTCGCAGAAGGAAGGAGTGTGTGTGCGTGTGTGTGTGTGTGTGTGCGGTGTGAGGTATGTGCCCCTTAAGAAAATGGAAATCAACCAACCAATGAGACAGACAGACAGACAGACAGACAGACAGACAGAGATTCACTTGCCCAAGTGTTCTGTCCTGTCCTCTGAATCCGCTTCCAAGTCGCAAGACGCTGTGAGCTCCAAGTCAACGCAGAGTCCGCCAACCGCTCCGGCCGCTGATCCGCTCCGCGAAGATCTGAGTACAGGCCAGCCAGGGTGGGTTTAAATAGCCTCGGGCGCAGCCTAGCAGCGGAAAGGGCGGAGCTTCACTCCTCCTTTCCATCAGTCACCCCCAACTTTCCCAGGCTACACCTCGTAGGAAACTGTTCTCCTGCTTTGATTTCATGCGCCACCTTTGGGACAATCTAAGAACTTACAAGTTTTCTTGGCCAGATATATTAGGAATTGTATGCACTGAAACACTGAAAACCAACTAGTGGTTCTGTGGTTCCCACGTTGTGGTTTTGACACCAGCAGCATCCTTGCCACAATCAAACCCCGGAGATCCACAGATCTGCGGTGTAACAATACCTCCCCCTGATCCGGATGCATGGCAGTTTAAGAAGTCTTTCCGTGTAAGGGAAAAGACTTTGAAGAAAAGGTGGAGATATGCGTTGTAGAAACATTCTTTTGCTCTGGAACCACGTAGAGACTTGGGAGCCAGTTGGGTGGAGCATTCGTTGGATGAGGGTGCTCGGGTTAGGAATATCAAGGTGTGGCTCCAGATAATCCAATCATCTAATTAAGATTCCAGTTATGCTCATCTGTTTTAAAATTCCGTTTGGGTAAATTCTTTTAGTCAGACTGAGAATGGCAAAGCCTCAACCCCAATTTCCAGGGAGGGTTGAGAGCCTCAGGTGGAGTTGATCACCAATAGCCTATGGTTTAACCCGTCATGCCTATAGAATGAGGTCTCCATAAAAACCCAAAAGGACTGGGTTCAGAGAGCTTGTGGATAACACTTCCTGGAAGGTAGTGCACCCCTCCCCACACGCCGGGCCCCGCATTTATTTCTGAACTTTTGGCAAAGTCCGCTAAAATACAACGGCAAATGTAAGTGTTTCCCTGCGTGCTGTGAGCTCTTCCAGCCAATGAATGCAACTAAATCTGGGAGTGGTGGCAACCTGATTTATAGCCAGTTGCTGAGAAGCACAGGTAAAACAACGTGGGGCTTCCCATTGTTATTAGTGTGGGAGGCCTGTCTGGCGGGACTCGGCCCTTTGGAATCTAAAGCTATGTCCCGGTAGATAGCGTCACCATTGAATTAGAAGACACACATATGTTGAGAATAATCTTTCTGGTCATTTGCTGCATGTCTTATTTACAATATGTAATCAAATTCTTTATCCTGGCCTTATGGCACCTGGGTTGAGAACCATGATTTGAACCAAACATTGGTCTGTCACGTTCTGAGTTTGAAACTTTATTTTGCCTTTAGCGTTTTGCTATTGCTTTTTCGTTTTCTTTTGTTTCGTTTCGTTTCTAAGTTCTGGGGTATATGTGCAGGATGTGCAGATTTGTTACTAAGGTAAACGTGTGCCATGGTGGTTTGCTGCACCTGTCAACCCATCACCTAGGTATTAAGCCCAGCATGCAGTAGCTGTTTTTCTTAACGCTCTGCCTCCCGAAAGGCCCCAGTGAGTGTTGTTCCCCTTCCTGTGTCCATGTCATCTCATTTTTCAGCTCTCATTATAAGTGAGAATGTGGCGTTTGGTTTTCTTTCCCTGGATTAGTTTGCTGAGCATAATGACCACACATCACCACTGTTTTTGTTTTTTAGTATAAAGAGTAGTATTTTATTGAATAAGATTTGCTCACAGAAAAATAAGCTTAAGTCTACAATGAATGCCAGACTCTACAGCAGAAAGCAATTTTCTCACTTTTCCACACACAATGGTTCCTACTAAGTGAAAAAACTTCATTCACAAATGTACTACTCTGTCTCAAAACATCTCACATAATCATGCACTGTACTAAATCCATTAGATCAGTTCTTCAGTCAGGTTAAAGAAGTATCCCTCTAATAACTGACTTTTATAATGCTATCAATATCCACTCCCAATCAGTCTGCCATTGTTAATGGTGTACAGCATTACTGAATACAATGGAATTGATGACGCCCATATCCACGGACACACCGTGACTTACGGTGGTTTGATTTATGATTTTTCAACGTTATGGTGGGATTATTGGAATATTAGATGCGTTTCTAAGTTACAGTGGGTTTATGAGTATGCGACCCTATACTGCAGAAACAGCTGTATAAGGAAAAACAGGTGTACCTAATAAGAATATGCTTAGTGACTTGGGATAAACCAATAGATGTTCACAACTGATGGAGAGCCGTGAAAGAGAGATAGCGGTAAATAGTTACAATAACACAATTTTCCTGCACCTGTCGAGGATTTCTCCCAAAAAACGCAGAATGTGGGATGCACCTAAGGCATATGAAAGAGAGAGGGCAGAAGGAGTAAGAGAGAAATAGGAGGAAGGAAGGAAGGAAGGAAAGAAAGAAGGAAGGTAGGAAGGAAGGAAGGAAGGAAGGAAGGAAGGAAGGAAGGACGAAAGGAAGGAGAAAACACCCGGTGTTACTAAAAGCCCCCAAAAAATGGTTTCCCCCTGTGGGTAAGCCTACAATGTGGATGAATCTTGAAAATATTGTGCTACGTGTTGTGTCAGTCATAACAGCTCACCTATTGTGCAATTCCGTTGATAGGAAATGTCCACAATATGGAAATCTATGCATATGGGATTGATCGCACTAGGTAGTTGCTACCTAGGGCTGAGGGTCAGGGAGAAGGTTTGAGACAGAATGAGGAGTGACTACTGTCTACAGGGTTTTTCTCTGGTCGGGGGTGATAAGACGTTCTACAATGGATTGCGAATTAAAATTGAATGTGCACCACCACAGGTATACTAAAAGCCACTCAATTCATGACTTTTAATGGGGGAATCTTCTGTGGCGCACTCTCATGGAGACCACGGCAGACATAGTGAGAGAGAAAAAGGTGAGTAAATATCTGAAACGGAGGCAGAAAGAGAGAGAATGAGAAGCCCTGTGAATGGAAGGGAGAGCGAAAAGGGAAAATGGTCCTATTTACAAATGACAGATGTGAAACTGGGGTTCACATCAACAGTGTCACTGCCAGGAAGGAGGGTCATGCTAGCCATGTCACCGGTAGTGTGGCCCGCAGGGACGCCGACCTGCTGGAGCGTCGTGCCAGCATGGGCTCTGGCAGCCACGTGGGCCAGCAGGAGGGTCCCGCTGCACAGCTGTGGGGTGAGGATAGACTGGGTGGTGATATCGGCCATTACAGGGGCCTCTTCTGCTGGCAAGAGTGTGACAGTAGCAAGTAGATGGACAAGCCTGCGTGTGAGGACGGAATGCAGGAGGGGCTCTTGTGCGGCTGGGTGTGGGGCCCTCACGGGAACCGTGGAGAAATGGCCAGGTAACTGCGTCATGTGGGCTAGTAGATTGGCCAGGGCTTCGAACTGAAGGACAATAACGGGGAGTAGCTGTCAGGCCCTGGGAGTGTCTGAGTGTAAGTGGAGATGGGTTTGGGGTCACTGAGGGATGCGTGGGAGCCATCCCTGTATAGGTACAGGTCATAGGGAGATAGTCTCGTGAGGCCTGTGAGTGTCTAGGGTTGTCCTGGGTGCCTGGGGCTGACTGTGGCAGAAATCTGGGGAAGGCTGGAGAGAAGCTGGGAGACCCAGGAGAGTCCCTGAAGGCAGGGGGTGAAGAGGTGAAAGAAATGGGGGAGGGTTGCAGTAAGGTCCGTGAGTTTGTAGGTGATTCCTGGGTGCGGGAAGCTGACTCCAGGTGAAATCTGGAGACGGTCGGAGTGTAGCTGAGAGAGACAGAAGAGTCCTTGAGGGCTGGGGGTGAGAACATGAGGGAGATTGGGGAGTAAGTCAGTGAAATTCGTGAGTTCGGTGGTGTATCGTGGGTGCCTGGAACTGACTCCAGCTGGAATCTAGCGAAGTTTTGAGAGTAGCTGAAAGAGACACAGGAGTCCCTGTGGGCTGAGGGCAAAGACCTGAGAGAGACCAGGGAGGACCTCAGTGAAGTCTGTGAGTCTGTAGGTGATTCCGGAGTGTGGGAGGCTGAGTGCCGCTGAAATCTGGGCGTGGTGGGAGAGTAGCTGGGACAGACAGGAGAGTCCCAGGGGGCTGGGGGTGAAGACATGACAGAGACTGGGGAGTAACTCAGCGAAACTGCTGAGTTTGGTGGTGATACCTGGGTGCCTGGAACTGACTCCCGCTGAAATCTGGGCATGGTTGGAGAGTAGCTGGGACACACAGGAGAGTCCCTGAGGGCTGGGGGTGAAGACATGAGAGAGACCGGGGAGTACCTCAGTGAAACTGGTGAGTTTGGTGGTGACTCCGGGGTGCCTGGGACTGACTCCAGCTGAAATGTGTGCGTGGTTGGAGAGTAGCTGGGACAGACAGGAGAGTCCCTGAGGGCTGGTGAAGACATGAGAGAGACTGGAGAGTAAGTGAGTGAAATTGGGGAGTTTGGTGGTGCTTCCTGGGTGCTTGGAACTGACTCCGGCTGAAGTGTGGGCGTGGTTGGAGAGTAGCTGGGACACACAGGAGAGTCCCTGAGGGTTGGAGATAAAGACGTGCTAGAGAGTGAGGAGTAACTGAGTGAAATTGGGGAGTTTGGTGGTGATTCCGGGGTGCCTGGAACTGACTGCAGCTGAAATGTGGGCGTGGTTGGAGAGTAGCTGGGACAGACGGGAGAGTCCCTGAGGGATGGTGAAGACATGAGAGAGACTGGGGAGTAACGCAGTGAAATTGGTGAGTTTGGTGGTGATTTCTGGGTGCCTGCAACGGACTCCCGCTGAAGTGTGGGCGTGTTTGGAGAGTAGCTGGGACAGACAGGCGAGTCCCCGAGGGTTGGAGATAAAGACGTGCTAGAGACTGGGGAGTAACTCAGTGAAAGTGGTGGGCTTGGTGGTGATCCCTGGGTTCCTGGAACTGACCCGCGCTGAAATGTGGGCGTGGTTGGAGAGTAGCTGGGACAGACTGGAGGGTCCGTAAGGGCTGGGGGTGAAGACGTGAGAGAGACTGGCGAGGATCTCACTGAGGTCTGTGAGTTTGTAGGTGTTTCTGGGGTGTGGGGTAGAGACTCCCGCTGAAATCTGGGCGTAGTTGGAGAGTAGCTGGGACAGACAGGAGAGTCATGGGTGGCTGGGGGTGAGCTGCTGGATGATGGCAGTAAGAACATATGGTATATTATTGATGAATGAGGTGACTGTGAAGAATCTCCAGAGGAGGACACGGGAGAACACAATGACATGAGTGACTGTCCTGCTTGGTTAGGAAAGGGAAACGTAAAGTTGTGGAATTCTGTTGATGATGGATGTGAGAGTGGTGAAGCCCTGCGGGGTGATGTAGAGTACTTCCACATCCCTGGTGAGGAGCTGCCCCTTGGGTCTGAGTTTCTGGGAGGGGAGAGGGAGAAGCTGGGTGAGGCAGGCATGAATCTTGAGGAGTCAGGGCTGGGGGACCGCTCATATTCTCCCGAGACGTGGGAGTCTCTGGGGGACTCCTGGGTGCATGGGGCTGACTCCCGCAGGAACCTGGGGATGGCTGGAGAGTAACTGGGAGCCACAGGAGAGTCCCTGAGGCCTGGGGGTGAAGAGATGAAAGACACAGGGGTGGAGCACCGTGAGGCTCGTGAGTTTGTAGGTGATTCCTGGGTGTGGGGGGCTGACTCCAGCTGAAATCTGGGGTTGTTTGGAGAGTAGCTGGGAGACACAGGAGATCCCCCGAGAGCTGGGGGTGAGCTGCTGGGTGATGGCAGTAAGAACATGTGGTATATTATTGATGAACGTGGGGACTCTGAGGAATCCTCAGAGGAGGACACGGGAGAGCCCAATGGCTTCATTGATTGCCCATCACGGTGAGGACAGGGAAATGGGAGCTTGTGGGATTCTGGTGATGACAGAGGTGAGTGTGGTGAAGCCCTAGGGGATGGTGAATCGTAGCTCCGGATCCCTGGTGAGGAGCTTCCCCTGAAGCCTGAGTTTCTGAGAGGGGAGAGGGAGAAGCTGGGTGAGGCTCGCATGGACCTTGGGGAGTCCGTGCTGGGGGACCGTTCATAAGAAGAGCCGGACAAGACCCTACTGTTCTTAGGTGCAGACATGATTAGGAAACCTGCAGCTCCCAGGGGCCCCTACTAATTTTCTAACTCGCAGAAGGAAGGAGTGTGTGTGCGTGTGTGTGTGTGTGTGTGCGGTGTGAGGTATGTGCCCCTTAAGAAAATGGAAATCAACCAACCAATGAGACAGACAGACAGACAGACAGACAGACAGACAGAGATTCACTTGCCCAAGTGTTCTGTCCTGTCCTCTGAATCCGCTTCCAAGTCGCAAGACGCTGTGAGCTCCAAGTCAACGCAGAGTCCGCCAACCGCTCCGGCCGCTGATCCGCTCCGCGAAGATCTGAGTACAGGCCAGCCAGGGTGGGTTTAAATAGCCTCGGGCGCAGCCTAGCAGCGGAAAGGGCGGAGCTTCACTCCTCCTTTCCATCAGTCACCCCCAACTTTCCCAGGCTACACCTCGTAGGAAACTGTTCTCCTGCTTTGATTTCATGCGCCACCTTTGGGACAATCTAAGAACTTACAAGTTTTCTTGGCCAGATATATTAGGAATTGTATGCACTGAAACACTGAAAACCAACTAGTGGTTCTGTGGTTCCCACGTTGTGGTTTTGACACCAGCAGCATCCTTGCCACAATCAAACCCCGGAGATCCACAGATCTGCGGTGTAACAATACCTCCCCCTGATCCGGATGCATGGCAGTTTAAGAAGTCTTTCCGTGTAAGGGAAAAGACTTTGAAGAAAAGGTGGAGATATGCGTTGTAGAAACATTCTTTTGCTCTGGAACCACGTAGAGACTTGGGAGCCAGTTGGGTGGAGCATTCGTTGGATGAGGGTGCTCGGGTTAGGAATATCAAGGTGTGGCTCCAGATAATCCAATCATCTAATTAAGATTCCAGTTATGCTCATCTGTTTTAAAATTCCGTTTGGGTAAATTCTTTTAGTCAGACTGAGAATGGCAAAGCCTCAACCCCAATTTCCAGGGAGGGTTGAGAGCCTCAGGTGGAGTTGATCACCAATAGCCTATGGTTTAACCCGTCATGCCTATAGAATGAGGTCTCCATAAAAACCCAAAAGGACTGGGTTCAGAGAGCTTGTGGATAACACTTCCTGGAAGGTAGTGCACCCCTCCCCACACGCCGGGCCCCGCATTTATTTCTGAACTTTTGGCAAAGTCCGCTAAAATACAACGGCAAATGTAAGTGTTTCCCTGCGTGCTGTGAGCTCTTCCAGCCAATGAATGCAACTAAATCTGGGAGTGGTGGCAACCTGATTTATAGCCAGTTGCTGAGAAGCACAGGTAAAACAACGTGGGGCTTCCCATTGTTATTAGTGTGGGAGGCCTGTCTGGCGGGACTCGGCCCTTTGGAATCTAAAGCTATGTCCCGGTAGATAGCGTCACCATTGAATTAGAAGACACACATATGTTGAGAATAATCTTTCTGGTCATTTGCTGCATGTCTTATTTACAATATGTAATCAAATTCTTTATCCTGGCCTTATGGCACCTGGGTTGAGAACCATGATTTGAACCAAACATTGGTCTGTCACGTTCTGAGTTTGAAACTTTATTTTGCCTTTAGCGTTTTGCTATTGCTTTTTCGTTTTCTTTTGTTTCGTTTCGTTTCTAAGTTCTGGGGTATATGTGCAGGATGTGCAGATTTGTTACTAAGGTAAACGTGTGCCATGGTGGTTTGCTGCACCTGTCAACCCATCACCTAGGTATTAAGCCCAGCATGCAGTAGCTGTTTTTCTTAACGCTCTGCCTCCCGAAAGGCCCCAGTGAGTGTTGTTCCCCTTCCTGTGTCCATGTCATCTCATTTTTCAGCTCTCATTATAAGTGAGAATGTGGCGTTTGGTTTTCTTTCCCTGGATTAGTTTGCTGAGCATAATGACCACACATCACCACTGTTTTTGTTTTTTAGTATAAAGAGTAGTATTTTATTGAATAAGATTTGCTCACAGAAAAATAAGCTTAAGTCTACAATGAATGCCAGACTCTACAGCAGAAAGCAATTTTCTCACTTTTCCACACACAATGGTTCCTACTAAGTGAAAAAACTTCATTCACAAATGTACTACTCTGTCTCAAAACATCTCACATAATCATGCACTGTACTAAATCCATTAGATCAGTTCTTCAGTCAGGTTAAAGAAGTATCCCTCTAATAACTGACTTTTATAATGCTATCAATATCCACTCCCAATCAGTCTGCCATTGTTAATGGTGTACAGCATTACTGAATACAATGGAATTGATGACGCCCATATCCACGGACACACCGTGACTTACGGTGGTTTGATTTATGATTTTTCAACGTTATGGTGGGATTATTGGAATATTAGATGCGTTTCTAAGTTACAGTGGGTTTATGAGTATGCGACCCTATACTGCAGAAACAGCTGTATAAGGAAAAACAGGTGTACCTAATAAGAATATGCTTAGTGACTTGGGATAAACCAATAGATGTTCACAACTGATGGAGAGCCGTGAAAGAGAGATAGCGGTAAATAGTTACAATAACACAATTTTCCTGCACCTGTCGAGGATTTCTCCCAAAAAACGCAGAATGTGGGATGCACCTAAGGCATATGAAAGAGAGAGGGCAGAAGGAGTAAGAGAGAAATAGGAGGAAGGAAGGAAGGAAGGAAAGAAAGAAGGAAGGTAGGAAGGAAGGAAGGAAGGAAGGAAGGAAGGAAGGAAGGACGAAAGGAAGGAGAAAACACCCGGTGTTACTAAAAGCCCCCAAAAAATGGTTTCCCCCTGTGGGTAAGCCTACAATGTGGATGAATCTTGAAAATATTGTGCTACGTGTTGTGTCAGTCATAACAGCTCACCTATTGTGCAATTCCGTTGATAGGAAATGTCCACAATATGGAAATCTATGCATATGGGATTGATCGCACTAGGTAGTTGCTACCTAGGGCTGAGGGTCAGGGAGAAGGTTTGAGACAGAATGAGGAGTGACTACTGTCTACAGGGTTTTTCTCTGGTCGGGGGTGATAAGACGTTCTACAATGGATTGCGAATTAAAATTGAATGTGCACCACCACAGGTATACTAAAAGCCACTCAATTCATGACTTTTAATGGGGGAATCTTCTGTGGCGCACTCTCATGGAGACCACGGCAGACATAGTGAGAGAGAAAAAGGTGAGTAAATATCTGAAACGGAGGCAGAAAGAGAGAGAATGAGAAGCCCTGTGAATGGAAGGGAGAGCGAAAAGGGAAAATGGTCCTATTTACAAATGACAGATGTGAAACTGGGGTTCACATCAACAGTGTCACTGCCAGGAAGGAGGGTCATGCTAGCCATGTCACCGGTAGTGTGGCCCGCAGGGACGCCGACCTGCTGGAGCGTCGTGCCAGCATGGGCTCTGGCAGCCACGTGGGCCAGCAGGAGGGTCCCGCTGCACAGCTGTGGGGTGAGGATAGACTGGGTGGTGATATCGGCCATTACAGGGGCCTCTTCTGCTGGCAAGAGTGTGACAGTAGCAAGTAGATGGACAAGCCTGCGTGTGAGGACGGAATGCAGGAGGGGCTCTTGTGCGGCTGGGTGTGGGGCCCTCACGGGAACCGTGGAGAAATGGCCAGGTAACTGCGTCATGTGGGCTAGTAGATTGGCCAGGGCTTCGAACTGAAGGACAATAACGGGGAGTAGCTGTCAGGCCCTGGGAGTGTCTGAGTGTAAGTGGAGATGGGTTTGGGGTCACTGAGGGATGCGTGGGAGCCATCCCTGTATAGGTACAGGTCATAGGGAGATAGTCTCGTGAGGCCTGTGAGTGTCTAGGGTTGTCCTGGGTGCCTGGGGCTGACTGTGGCAGAAATCTGGGGAAGGCTGGAGAGAAGCTGGGAGACCCAGGAGAGTCCCTGAAGGCAGGGGGTGAAGAGGTGAAAGAAATGGGGGAGGGTTGCAGTAAGGTCCGTGAGTTTGTAGGTGATTCCTGGGTGCGGGAAGCTGACTCCAGGTGAAATCTGGAGACGGTCGGAGTGTAGCTGAGAGAGACAGAAGAGTCCTTGAGGGCTGGGGGTGAGAACATGAGGGAGATTGGGGAGTAAGTCAGTGAAATTCGTGAGTTCGGTGGTGTATCGTGGGTGCCTGGAACTGACTCCAGCTGGAATCTAGCGAAGTTTTGAGAGTAGCTGAAAGAGACACAGGAGTCCCTGTGGGCTGAGGGCAAAGACCTGAGAGAGACCAGGGAGGACCTCAGTGAAGTCTGTGAGTCTGTAGGTGATTCCGGAGTGTGGGAGGCTGAGTGCCGCTGAAATCTGGGCGTGGTGGGAGAGTAGCTGGGACAGACAGGAGAGTCCCAGGGGGCTGGGGGTGAAGACATGACAGAGACTGGGGAGTAACTCAGCGAAACTGCTGAGTTTGGTGGTGATACCTGGGTGCCTGGAACTGACTCCCGCTGAAATCTGGGCATGGTTGGAGAGTAGCTGGGACACACAGGAGAGTCCCTGAGGGCTGGGGGTGAAGACATGAGAGAGACCGGGGAGTACCTCAGTGAAACTGGTGAGTTTGGTGGTGACTCCGGGGTGCCTGGGACTGACTCCAGCTGAAATGTGTGCGTGGTTGGAGAGTAGCTGGGACAGACAGGAGAGTCCCTGAGGGCTGGTGAAGACATGAGAGAGACTGGAGAGTAAGTGAGTGAAATTGGGGAGTTTGGTGGTGCTTCCTGGGTGCTTGGAACTGACTCCGGCTGAAGTGTGGGCGTGGTTGGAGAGTAGCTGGGACACACAGGAGAGTCCCTGAGGGTTGGAGATAAAGACGTGCTAGAGAGTGAGGAGTAACTGAGTGAAATTGGGGAGTTTGGTGGTGATTCCGGGGTGCCTGGAACTGACTGCAGCTGAAATGTGGGCGTGGTTGGAGAGTAGCTGGGACAGACGGGAGAGTCCCTGAGGGATGGTGAAGACATGAGAGAGACTGGGGAGTAACGCAGTGAAATTGGTGAGTTTGGTGGTGATTTCTGGGTGCCTGCAACGGACTCCCGCTGAAGTGTGGGCGTGTTTGGAGAGTAGCTGGGACAGACAGGCGAGTCCCCGAGGGTTGGAGATAAAGACGTGCTAGAGACTGGGGAGTAACTCAGTGAAAGTGGTGGGCTTGGTGGTGATCCCTGGGTTCCTGGAACTGACCCGCGCTGAAATGTGGGCGTGGTTGGAGAGTAGCTGGGACAGACTGGAGGGTCCGTAAGGGCTGGGGGTGAAGACGTGAGAGAGACTGGCGAGGATCTCACTGAGGTCTGTGAGTTTGTAGGTGTTTCTGGGGTGTGGGGTAGAGACTCCCGCTGAAATCTGGGCGTAGTTGGAGAGTAGCTGGGACAGACAGGAGAGTCATGGGTGGCTGGGGGTGAGCTGCTGGATGATGGCAGTAAGAACATATGGTATATTATTGATGAATGAGGTGACTGTGAAGAATCTCCAGAGGAGGACACGGGAGAACACAATGACATGAGTGACTGTCCTGCTTGGTTAGGAAAGGGAAACGTAAAGTTGTGGAATTCTGTTGATGATGGATGTGAGAGTGGTGAAGCCCTGCGGGGTGATGTAGAGTACTTCCACATCCCTGGTGAGGAGCTGCCCCTTGGGTCTGAGTTTCTGGGAGGGGAGAGGGAGAAGCTGGGTGAGGCAGGCATGAATCTTGAGGAGTCAGGGCTGGGGGACCGCTCATATTCTCCCGAGACGTGGGAGTCTCTGGGGGACTCCTGGGTGCATGGGGCTGACTCCCGCAGGAACCTGGGGATGGCTGGAGAGTAACTGGGAGCCACAGGAGAGTCCCTGAGGCCTGGGGGTGAAGAGATGAAAGACACAGGGGTGGAGCACCGTGAGGCTCGTGAGTTTGTAGGTGATTCCCGGGTGTGGGGGGCTGACTCCAGCTGAAATCTGGGGTTGTTTGGAGAGTAGCTGGGAGACACAGGAGATCCCCCGAGAGCTGGGGGTGAGCTGCTGGGTGATGGCAGTAAGAACATGTGGTATATTATTGATGAACGTGGGGACTCTGAGGAATCCTCAGAGGAGGACACGGGAGAGCCCAATGGCTTCATTGATTGCCCATCACGGTGAGGACAGGGAAATGGGAGCTTGTGGGATTCTGGTGATGACAGAGGTGAGTGTGGTGAAGCCCTAGGGGATGGTGAATGGTAGCTCCGGATCCCTGGTGAGGAGCTTCCCCTGAAGCCTGAGTTTCTGAGAGGGGAGAGGGAGAAGCTGGGTGAGGCTCGCATGGACCTTGGGGAGTCCGTGCTGGGGGACCGTTCATAAGAAGAGCCGGACAAGACCCTACTGTTCTTAGGTGCAGACATGATTAGGAAACCTGCAGCTCCCAGGGGCCCCTACTAATTTTCTAACTCGCAGAAGGAAGGAGTGTGTGTGCGTGTGTGTGTGTGTGTGTGCGGTGTGAGGTATGTGCCCCTTAAGAAAATGGAAATCAACCAACCAATGAGACAGACAGACAGACAGACAGACAGACAGACAGAGATTCACTTGCCCAAGTGTTCTGTCCTGTCCTCTGAATCCGCTTCCAAGTCGCAAGACGCTGTGAGCTCCAAGTCAACGCAGAGTCCGCCAACCGCTCCGGCCGCTGATCCGCTCCGCGAAGATCTGAGTACAGGCCAGCCAGGGTGGGTTTAAATAGCCTCGGGCGCAGCCTAGCAGCGGAAAGGGCGGAGCTTCACTCCTCCTTTCCATCAGTCACCCCCAACTTTCCCAGGCTACACCTCGTAGGAAACTGTTCTCCTGCTTTGATTTCATGCGCCACCTTTGGGACAATCTAAGAACTTACAAGTTTTCTTGGCCAGATATATTAGGAATTGTATGCACTGAAACACTGAAAACCAACTAGTGGTTCTGTGGTTCCCACGTTGTGGTTTTGACACCAGCAGCATCCTTGCCACAATCAAACCCCGGAGATCCACAGATCTGCGGTGTAACAATACCTCCCCCTGATCCGGATGCATGGCAGTTTAAGAAGTCTTTCCGTGTAAGGGAAAAGACTTTGAAGAAAAGGTGGAGATATGCGTTGTAGAAACATTCTTTTGCTCTGGAACCACGTAGAGACTTGGGAGCCAGTTGGGTGGAGCATTCGTTGGATGAGGGTGCTCGGGTTAGGAATATCAAGGTGTGGCTCCAGATAATCCAATCATCTAATTAAGATTCCAGTTATGCTCATCTGTTTTAAAATTCCGTTTGGGTAAATTCTTTTAGTCAGACTGAGAATGGCAAAGCCTCAACCCCAATTTCCAGGGAGGGTTGAGAGCCTCAGGTGGAGTTGATCACCAATAGCCTATGGTTTAACCCGTCATGCCTATAGAATGAGGTCTCCATAAAAACCCAAAAGGACTGGGTTCAGAGAGCTTGTGGATAACACTTCCTGGAAGGTAGTGCACCCCTCCCCACACGCCGGGCCCCGCATTTATTTCTGAACTTTTGGCAAAGTCCGCTAAAATACAACGGCAAATGTAAGTGTTTCCCTGCGTGCTGTGAGCTCTTCCAGCCAATGAATGCAACTAAATCTGGGAGTGGTGGCAACCTGATTTATAGCCAGTTGCTGAGAAGCACAGGTAAAACAACGTGGGGCTTCCCATTGTTATTAGTGTGGGAGGCCTGTCTGGCGGGACTCGGCCCTTTGGAATCTAAAGCTATGTCCCGGTAGATAGCGTCACCATTGAATTAGAAGACACACATATGTTGAGAATAATCTTTCTGGTCATTTGCTGCATGTCTTATTTACAATATGTAATCAAATTCTTTATCCTGGCCTTATGGCACCTGGGTTGAGAACCATGATTTGAACCAAACATTGGTCTGTCACGTTCTGAGTTTGAAACTTTATTTTGCCTTTAGCGTTTTGCTATTGCTTTTTCGTTTTCTTTTGTTTCGTTTCGTTTCTAAGTTCTGGGGTATATGTGCAGGATGTGCAGATTTGTTACTAAGGTAAACGTGTGCCATGGTGGTTTGCTGCACCTGTCAACCCATCACCTAGGTATTAAGCCCAGCATGCAGTAGCTGTTTTTCTTAACGCTCTGCCTCCCGAAAGGCCCCAGTGAGTGTTGCTCCCCTTCCTGTGTCCATGTCATCTCATTTTTCAGCTCTCATTATAAGTGAGAATGTGGCGTTTGGTTTTCTTTCCCTGGATTAGTTTGCTGAGCATAATGACCACACATCACCACTGTTTTTGTTTTTTAGTATAAAGAGTAGTATTTTATTGAATAAGATTTGCTCACAGAAAAATAAGCTTAAGTCTACAATGAATGCCAGACTCTACAGCAGAAAGCAATTTTCTCACTTTTCCACACACAATGGTTCCTACTAAGTGAAAAAACTTCATTCACAAATGTACTACTCTGTCTCAAAACATCTCACATAATCATGCACTGTACTAAATC